>NC_058386.1:70073654-72563284 GCF_018350175.1 Felis catus | reverse complement strand
GTGCTGTTTTGCTCTTTCAGTCCCCAGATTGATTTCTTGGGTGTTCAAAATGATTTGATATTTACCTAGCTGTGTTCAAGGAATGAGGCAAGGCTAGGGTTCCCCTACTCCTCTGCCATCTTATAAAATGATCTCTATTTATTTTTGTGTCAATTTTCATAAGTGGTGTCTTCAAGGAATTTGCGCATTTCATGTAAATCTTCAAAATTTTTGAGATAGGGGCGCCTGAGTGGCTCAGTCGGTTAAGTGTCAGACTTCAGCTCAGGTCATGATCTCGTGGTTTGTGAGTTTGAGCCCTGTGTCAGACTCTGTGCTGACAGCTTAGAGCCTGGAGCCTGCTTCATATTTTGTGTCTCCCTCTCTCTCTGCCCCTCCCCTGCTCATGCTCTGTCTGAAATAAATAAATAACAAATTAAAATAAAATTTTAAAAAATGACATAAATCTGTCTATTAAATCATCTATTTTTATATATACAGTGTAGTCAATGGTGTCCTAGTTTTCATGGATAATTTGCACCTTCACTCTTCCTGAATAGACATGTTTGTAGTTTATCAATTTTTAGATATATTTGAACAATTTTGGCCTTTGTTGATTTTCTTTATAGTACACGTGTTTCTTATTTCTTACTTTTTTGGCTTATTTGAATTATATCATTTTATTAACTATGATTTGTTTGTATTATTACTATAATTCTAGTAACATATTATCCAGTAATATGATTTAGTCTTTTTTTCAGAAAAAGTAAAAATATCTTAAAGACTGTTAGAAATATGGATGTCAGTGGTGATTATGGGGAGTTCTCAGAACAGAAGGAAGAGTGAGTTATTGTAAAGGGGAAAAAAAGGTAATCTTTGTGGTAAAGTGGCAAAGTACTTGGGTGAACTGGGTTCTAGTGTTTTATGGAAGATAGAACTAAAAAGTGATGAACTTGGATATTTAGCTGAGCATGTTTCTAAACAAAGTGTTTAAGGTTTTTTTCCCTGCTACAGCTTGTAGTAAAATGTGAGAAGACAGATAAATTAAAAGAATTATTAAATAATAACGAACCTAAACTTGAAGTTTTGGAAAATTCTCAGAGTACCCTTGTTACAAAAAAATAAGGCAATGTGTTCAAGACAGAGCACCAACGTTGTGGTTGAAAAATTATTTGATAGAGATTGTAGTGTTATTCATGGATTTGGTCAGCCCTCTCAGCAGAAGATATAAATAGAAATAGATATTATATATCCAAATTATATATGTATATATATATATATATATATATATATATATATATATATATATACACCTCTTCTTTATTCACTCATCAGTCAGTGGAAATTTGTGTGCTTTACATAATTTGGCTATTGTTGGTAATGCTGCTATAAACATTGGGGTGAATTTGCCCTCTTAAGTCAGTATTTTTGTATCTCTTGAGTAAATACCTAGTAGGGCAATTGAAGAATCATAGGGTAGATCTATTTTTAATTTTCTGAGGAACCTAAATATTGTTTCACAGATGTGCCAGTTTGTTTTGCCACCAAAACCGTAAGAGGTTTCCTTTTTTCCCACATCCTGGCAAAAATCTGTTGTTTCTTGTGTTATTTTTAGCCATTCTAATAGGTGTGAGGTGGTATCTCATCATTGTTTTGATTTGTAATTATCTGATGTGTGAAGTTTAGCATCTCTTCATGTGTCTGTTACCTGTCTGGATGTCTTCTTGGGAAAAATGTACATACATCTCTTCTATTTCTTAATTGAATTATTTTGGGGGGGATGTTGAGTTTGATAAGTTCTTTATATATTTTGTATACTAACCCTTTACCAGATATGTCATTTGCATAAAGCTTCTTCCATGTCATAGGCTGTCTTTTAGCCTTCTTAACTATTATATTCCCTGTGCAGAAGCTATCTATCTTGATGAAGACCCAATAATTCATGTTTCTTGTTTGTTTGTTTCCCTTGCCTCCAGAGATGTATCTAATAAGAAGTTGCTATGGCCAATTTCAGAGCTTTGTGCCTGTGTTCTTCTCTGGGATTTTGATATTTTGCTGTCTCACATTTAAGTCTTTCTTCCATTTTGAATTTATTTTTGTGTATGGTATAAGAAAGTGGTTCAATTTAATTTATTTGTATGTTTGCTGTCCAGTTTTCTCAACTGACAGTTTTCTCAAAGAGATTGTCTTTTTTCCACTGGATATGTACATTCGTGCTTCTTCAAACATTATTTGGTGATATCTTTGTGGGTCCATTTCTGGGTTACCTATTCTGTTCCATTGATCTGTCTTTTTTTGTGCTAGTACCAGACTGTCTTGATTACAGCTTTGTAATATAGCTTGAAGTCCAGAATTCTGATGACTCCAGATTTCTTTTCCTTTTCAATATTGTTTTACCTATTTGGGGTCTATTGTGGTGCATACAACTTGTAAGATATTTTTTTTTGTTCTAGCCATGATAAAAATTCTGGTCGTTATTTTGATAAAGGTTGCATTAAATGTGTAGATTGCTTTGCATAGTACAGACATTTTAATGATATTTGTTCTTCCAATCCACAATCATGGAATGTTTTTCCTATTCATTTATGACTTCTTCAATTACTTTCATAAGTGTTTTATAATTTTCATAGTACAGATTTTTTACCTCTTTGGTTAGGTTTCTTCTTAGGTAGCTCATGTTATTGGTGCAGTTGTAAATGGAATGGGTTCCTTCATTTCTCTTTCTGCTGCTTCATTATTGGTGTATAACTGCAACAGATTTTTGTACATTGATTTTGTATCCAGCAACTTTGCTGAATTCGTGTATCAGTTCTAGAAAATTTTTGCTGGAGACTTTCAGATTTTCTACATACAGTACGAAGTCATCTGCAAGGTTTGAATGTTTGGCTGTGTCCTTGACAATTTAGATTCCTTTTATTTCTTTTTGTTGTCTGCTGAGGTTGGGACTTTCAGTACTATGTTAAATAACAATGGTGAGAGTGGACATCTCTGTCTTTTTCCTGACCTTAGAGGAAAAGCTCTCATTTTCTCCCCATTGAGGAAATTACCTGTGGGTATTTTTTATGGCCTGTGTGATGTTGAGATATGTTTCCTCTATGTCTACTTTGTTAAGAATTTTTATCAAGAATCAATTGTATATTGTGCAAATACTTCTTCTGACTCTAATGACAAGATCATATGGTTCTTATCCTTTCTTTTATTAATGTGATATATCAGGATAATTAATTTGCAAATATGGAACCACCCTTACAGCCCAGGAATAAATCCACTTTATCAGAGTGACTAATTCTTTTTATTTGCTGTTGGATTCAATCTGCTAGTATCTTGTTCACAATTTTGCACCCATGTTCATTAGGGATATTGGCTTGTAAATCTCCTTTGTCTGGCTTTGGAATAAAGGTAATGCTGGCCTCATAGAATGAGTTTGGAAGTCTTCCTTCCATTTCTACTTTTTGGAGCAGTTTGAGAAGAATAAGTATTAACTCTTCTTTAAATGTCTGGTAGAATTCCCCTGGGAAGTCATCTGGTCCAGAACTCTTATTTGTTGAGAGATTTGTTTTTATTAATTTTTCAATTTCTTTGCTGCTTATGGGTCTGTTCAAATTTTCTATTTCTTTCTGATTCAGTGTTAGTAGATTATGTCTCTAGCAATTTACCCATTTCTTCCAGATTGCCCAATTCACTGGCATGTAATTTTTCATAGTATTCTCTTATAATTGTTTGTGTTTCTGTTCATTTCGTTGTCATCTCTCCTCTTTCATTAGTGATTTTATTTATTTAGGTCCTTTCTGTTTTCCTTTTGATAAGTCTGGCTAGGAGCTTATCAATGTTATTAATACTTTGAACAAACCAGCTTCTTATTTCATTGATCTGTTCTACTTTTTTTTTTTTTTTGACTTCTATATCATTTATTTCTTTTCTAATCTCTTATATTTCCTTTATTTTGCTGGCTTTAGGATGTATTTGCTTTCCTTTCCTAACTCCTTTAAGTGTAAGTTTAGTTTCTGTATTTGAGATTTTCTTGCTTCTTGAGGTAAGTCCGTATTGCTCTGTACTTCCCTCTTAGGACCACTTTCGCTGCATCCCAGAGATTTTGGACTCTCATGGTTTAATTTTCATTTGCTTCAATTTATTTTTTTATTTACTCTTAAATTTTCTGGTTGACTCATTCATTGTTTAGTAGCATGTTGTTTAACCTCCATGTATTTATGGTCTTTCCAAATTTTTCTTGTGGTTAACTTCAAGTTTTACAGCATTGTGGTCTGAAGATATGTGTGGGATGGTCTTAGTCTTTTTGTACTTGTGAGGCCTGTTCCCATTCCTAAATTACAGATGGTTTTCAGCTATTATTTCCTCAAATAAATTCTCTGCCCCATTTTCTCTGTCTTCTTTTCTGGGACTCCTATAGTATGAATGTTATGTTTCATGCAGTCTCTGAGTCTCTTAACGTCTATTCTCTTGTTCCATACTGTTTCTCTTTTGTTCAGTTTCATTATTTTCCATTATTTTTTCCTTCTCTGTCACTAATTCCCTCCTCTACTTCTTCCAGCTTGATGTTCATTGCATCAAGCCTGTTTCCAACCTCATTTACTGCATTCTTTATCTCTGTTTGGTTCTTTTTAAACCTATTTTATCTATGTGGTAAGAGTCTCACTGCTGTTGTGTATTCTTTTCTCAAGCCCCGTGAGTAACGTTATGATTGTTGCTTTAAATCTCCATGAGGCATGTCACTTACATCTGTTTTGCTTAGAGCCCTAGCTGTAGCCTTATCTTGGTCTTTAATTTCAGATTAATTTCTGTGTCTTGGAACTTTGTCTAAATAAATCTGCCTTCTTCTCTGTGTTGGAAAGGCCAATTATGTTCCCTGCTCTTGAGAGTAATGGCTTTATGAAGAAGAGTTCATATAGTGTCCAGGGCCTGAAGCTTCTGGGAATGTCTCTGGTGTGTTCTGAAAGCACTCTCCTGTTGTGTTTTGGCTGCCCAACACTTTAGGCCATTCATCTGCAGAGGTTCTCCTTGCCTGATGTGAGCAGTGTTTGGTCTCTTGCCTAAATATGGTGAGATTTCACTAGTTGTGCCCTTGTCTTCTTCTGAAATGAGACCTGATACCACTTCCACAAGAACTGAGGCCCTGTAGAACTCTCCAATTTGGAGACATGATATGGGCAAGGGTCTTCAAGATGAGAGTCCAATTTACCTGGGACTGAGCCAAGCTCAGATGAGAGGGGCAGTCCTGCCAGAAATCAGGGGAGTGGTTTTGGTGTAAACAAATTTGGCAGCCAGTGTGAGCACCATGTTGCTTCCTGCAGGTGGCTCTGTGTTTATGCTGAGGAGTGAGGGAGGGAAATGACACTAGCCAACTCCTTTTTTCCCAAAGAGGAGTTTCCCTGAAACCTGCCTGTCAGGAACAGGCTTTGTGAATAAAACTAATCACCTCCCTATGTGCCCCAGGTGTTTTTCAATAGTGTTTCCACATTGTCTGTCCCTGGGTTGTTTGCCTGTGTTCTCTCCAGGAATAGTGCAGTGCCCTCTGGACTCTATCTCAGCCTAGCCTGCTGACGTTCCAAACTCGAGGCTTTAGATATGTGGTGTGGCTAGGGATTTGTGCTGTTCTTTTTGGGAAGTGGTCAGCCATACTGGAACTGAGGCAAACTTTACTGAGAATGGTAGTTCCAATAGAGTGCAGTGGCATGGACCTTTGTGTAAGCAAATCAGGCAGCCAGTATTGGTGCTGGATTGCTTCCCACAGGCGGCTTTTTGTTTATGCTAAGGGGAAGGGGAAGGAACTGGCACCAGCCCGCTCCTTTGTTCGTAGAGAGGGCTCTCCATGAAAGCTGCTTCACAGGGATAGGGTCTGAGAAGAGTGAACAATCTCCACCCTGTGTGACCCAGGTGTTCATCAGATTGCTGTTTCCACACTGCCCCCATATTGTTTGGCTTCTTTCCAGGAGCAGCACAGTGCCCTCTATGCTCTATCACTGCCAAGCCCACAGACCTTTGAAACTGAAAGCTTTAAGCCTGACTGGTTCCAAGAACTCACAAATTTCAGTCCTCAATTTTTTACAAGCCAATGACTTTTGGGAAATATTCTCCTTGTTCAGTCCTCTTTGTGTTCCTCTCTCTCTCTCTCTCTTGTGATTCTCTTGGACCATGGCTCCCTCCCTTTCACAGCACCCTTAGTCCTTTTCTCCTGTAAACCATGTCTCTGCATTTCCTACCTTCTTGGATGTGGCCTTTTATCTCTTTTTGTTAGGGAGTTTGTTCTGACTTTCTTCAGGTTGATTTCTGGGGTATTTTGGATGATTTGATACATATCTAGTGTCCTGGGGACTAGATGAGCCTAGGTTCCTATTCTAATGCTATTTTTTCTCCAACCTAATGTTTTTCTATATGTAGTTTTGATACATCTATTGATTATGAAACATATTTAGTAAGTTGAAAAAATATTTTTAATTAAATACAATATAATATTTTGTTTAAATTAATTACAATATAATGGAATAAAAAAGGGGAAAAAAGAAGGAAGAGGAAGAAAATAGAAAGAGAAGAGAAAACAGAAGAAATGTTTGCTTCAATTACAGTTTTGTATATTTGTGTGTACTGTGTCTCAATATGAAATTTATTTCTTACTATCTATAAACCACAAAGAATGTGATGGTTACTTGAAATACAGTGCACAGTATCTGATATGTACTTGATGCTCTATAAATGATTGTTCTCTGAATATGATAATAAACTATTAAATCCACTATTTTGGGTACAGGATAAAAGTTATACCCATAGAGATAAGATGATTTGTTTAAGCTATCACAGATGGGTAGTGATTATCCTGGAAGTAGAATACATTTTATCTCCTTCCTAGTCAAATGCTCTTTTAATTTTATCACCTTATTTTTCTCAAAGTATGTATATACTATACATAAGTTTCATATGTGCCTCAGGAGAAGATAGAAGTTGCAACATTCAGTAATAATCTCTCAAAATACTATTGTGAGTTTAGACTGTGTAACTTTATCATAATGAAATATAATTTAAACAGAATTATAACACCAGATAAAGGGAATTATTAATTATTCCAAAAAACTTCATAGTATAGTTGCTGTAGTTTTATACTTCACATATTGTAAATGAAAGCTAAGGATATATAGACAATTGTGGTGTTTTTGTCATGTTGTTAACTTTTATGTTTTAATTGCATTTTTATCATCATATCTCCTGTTGATTACATTTTGAACTAGTTGTTTGTAGTACAATACAGTATTTAAATAAGAGCAATGAAGCTTTGAAAAGTTTGTTAAAAAATTGTCTTAAAGCAATGGAGTTGTTGCTGAGCATAGGGCAACTTGCCAGATAATTTTAAAATAGGTTATTGTGCCCTAGAAATTCTAATCTTTAAAATCACTTCTTGAATAACAGTAGCACACCAGAAAGCAAAATTAATGCAAGGTTTTTATTATAAGAATAGAGATTGTGATTTATTTCCATTTGATTAGGAAAAATTCTGTGATGTATTGTTTTTACTGTCAAAGCAAGCTTTTAGAAAAATATTCAACATCACATTATATCCCACACTAATTCAATCAAGTTGTTTACAAGCTCTTCTATTAGTTTATTCTAATATGTGTATTCCAGACATATGTTTATTTTCACATTTTTTAGTTACAAGTATCTACTTTTATAGTCCCTTTAACTTTTTAACATAGCATAACACTTGAAGATGTCATTTTTCTTTTTTTTTTTTTTAATTTTTTTTTCAACGTTTATTTATTTTTGGGACAGAGAGAGACAGAGCATGAACGGGGGAGGGGCAGAGAGAGAGGGAGACACAGAATCGGAAACAGGCTCCAGGCTCCGAGCCATCAGCCCAGAGCCTGACGCGGGGCTCGAACTCCCAGACTGCGAGATCGTGACCTGGCTGAAGTCGGACGCTTAACCGACTGCACCACCCAGGCGCCCCGAAGATGTCATTTTTCTAAACAAGGAATGTATTTGCCCTTTGTGTTTTATATTCCTCACTAGGATTAAAAACAAACAAACAAAAACACACACACACACAAAAAAACAAACCACAAAACCAACCCACGTATATATGGTAAACTAACATTTAACAAGGGACCCAAGAATACTCATTGGGGAAAGGAAAAAGAATTCAATAAATGGTACTGGGAAAACAACATAACCATGTAAAGAAGACTGAAATTGGACAACTGTCTTATAACACACATAAATTAAGAGTGCTGATTCATAGGGGCACATGTACTCCAATGTTTATAGCAGCGCTTTCAACAATAGCCAAATCATGGAAAGAGCCTAAATGTCCATCAAATGATGAGTGGATAAAGAAGATGTGGTTTATGTATAAAATGCAATACTACTTGGCAATGAGAAAGAATGAAATCATGCCTTTGCAGCAACGTGGATAGAACTGAAAGGTATTAGGCTGAGTGAAATAAGTCAGTCAAAGACAGATACCATATGTTTTCACTCATATATGGATCTTGAGAAACTTAACAGAAGACCATGGGGTAAGGGAAGAAGAAAAAAATAGTTACAGAGAGGGAGGGAGGCAAACCATAAGACTCTTAAATACAGAGAACAATCTGAGGGTTGATGGGATGGTAGGGGTAGGGGAGAGGGGAAAATGGGAGAGAGGGAAAAGAGGCATTAAGGAGGGCACATGTTGGGATGAGCACTGGGTGTTGTATGTAAGCAATTAACCATGAGAATCTACCCCAAAAACCACGACCACACTTTACACACTGTATGTTAGCCAATTTGACAATAAATTATATTAAAAATAAATAAAATAATTAAAAAATAAAATTTTAAAAAAATTAAAAAAATTAAATGGAAAACAATTAGCCTCATATGGATTAAAGACTTAAAATAAGACCTAAAATCATAAAACAAAATACAGCAGGGAGTAAAAAAAACTTGCCATTGGTCTTGGTAAAAATTTGTTTTAGATATGACACCAAAAACACAGGCAATTAAAAAAATCAATAAAAGAGAATATATCAAACTAAAAACCTTCTGCACAACAAAAGAAACAATAAAACGGAAAAGAAAACTACTGAATGAAAGATAATATTTGCAAATCAGATACCGAAAAAAAGGTTAAATAACTTGTGTGTGTGTGTGTGTATGTGTGTGTGTGTGTACAGAGAAATAGGGAGGGAGAGAGAGAGAGAGAAAGAGACAGAGGGAGAGAAATCATATAATTCAATAGCAAAAACAAACAAAAAATCTAATGAAAAATGGGCAAAGGAAAGAGAATGGCATGGTATATTCAGATGCTGAATGGGGAAAATCTGCAGCAAAGAATACTCTATCCAACAAGACTGTCATTTAGAATAGATGGAGAAATAAAGAGTTTCCCAGACAAATAAAAAATAAAGGAGTCCATAACCACTAAACCAGCTGTGCAAGATATTTTAAAGTGTCCACTTAGAGTGAAAAGGAGAGACCAAAATGACAAAGATAGGAAAGGTTCAGAGAAAATCTCCAGAAACAAAAACAACAAAACAAGTTAAAAATGCCACTATTACATACCCATCTATAATAGCTTTAAATGTAAATGGACTAAACACTCCAATCAAAATACATAGGAGGCTGGGCTCACTGCGTCCTGCTGATCACTTATATTCCACCCACATCTGCCCAATATACCCAGAAAACTGCCAGAAGATAGCAGAAGGGACTCTCCAGAGCCAAGCATAGATGAGAGGCCCACAGAAGAGGGTAGGAAGGGTGGAGAGGTGGTGCTAGCTACATGGACTGTCAGGAGGGAGCCAGGGAAGTAGAGGGGCAGTCAGTCCACCTGGCAAGGCAGAGCCCCCGAGTCTGGCTTGCAAAAGTGGAGGGGCCAGACGGAGTGTGTTCTGACAGCCAGTGGGACTTAACATCTGAAATATTAGAAGTCAACAGCTCTGCTTGGAGAGCAGAGAGCAGGAGGGCTAAAGGACAACGAAAGGGACAGTTGTTGAGCCCTGGAGGACAGAGCTCAGCTTGGCGGAGGAACAAAGGCGCTGGGAAGCACCATCTCCCTTGCCCATCCCCCAGACAAAATCCCAAAGGGAACCCGACATGAACTTGCTTTCACCGCAAACACCCAATGCTGTGCTTCTGCGGATTCATCCCTCCGACAGGTCTGCCTCCCTCCCGGTGCCACAGGGCTCCTCCAGAAGTGGACAACTGAAGGCAAAGTGAGCTGAGCCTACCCCTCCTGCCCCTGTGCACCTTGCAGATCCACCCCCACTAAGACACCAGATGCCATCGAATCAGCACCACAAGCCTGGCAGTGTGCAAGTAGCCCAGACAGGCCACATGACTCCACAGTGAGTCCTGCCCCTGGGAGAGGGGAAGATAAGGTACACACCAGTCTGACTGTGTTCCCAGAAGTGGGCTGGGGGCAGACAGCTGGTCTGACTGCGGCCCCACCTACCAACGGAAGTTACTCCAGAAAGCACAGAAGAAGAGCCCTGAAGTTCTGTACCACTCCAGGGACTATCCAAAATGATGAAACAGAAGCATTCTCCACAAAAGAAACTCCAGGAAGTAGTGACAGCTAATGAACTGATCAAAAACGATTGAAGCAATATAGCAGAAAATGAATTTAAAATAATAGTTATAAAATTAATCGCTAGCCTTGAAAAAAGTATAGAGAACAGCAGATACTCTATTACTACAGGGATCAAGGGAAAAAGAAAGTCATGAGGAGCTAAAAAAATGCTATAAATGAGCTGCAAAATAAAATGGAGGTGACCACATCTCGGAATGAAGAGGCAGAGGAGAGAATAGGTGAATTAGAAGATAAAATTATGGAAAAAGAAGAAGCTGAGAAAAAGAGAGATTAAAAAATCCAGGAGTATGAGGGGAGAAAATTAAGAGACAGAATTAAACGAAATAATATACACATAATTGGGATTCCAGAAGAGGAAGAGAGAAGGAAAGGTGCTGAAGGTGTACTTGAAATCATAGCTGAGAACTTCCCTGAACCAGGTAAGGAAAAAGGCACTGAAATCCAGGAGGCACAGAGAACTCCCTTCAGACGTAACATGAATCGATCTTCTGCACGACATATCATAGGGAAACTGGCAAAATACAAGGATAAAGAGAGAATTCTGAAAGCAGCTAGGGATAAACGTGCTGTGACATATAAAGAGAGACTGATAAGACTGATGGATTTGTCTACTGAAACATGGCAGGGCAGAAAGGAATGGCAGGAAATCTTCAATGTGATGAACAGAAAAAAAATGCAGCCAAGAATCCTCTATCCAGCAAGTCTGTCATGTAGAAGAGAAGGAGAGATAAAGGTCTTCCCAAACAAATAAAAACTGAAGGAATTTGTCACCACGAAACCAGCCCTACAAGAGATCCTAAGGGGGACCCTGTGAGACAAAGTCCCAGAGACATCACTACAAGCATAAAACATACAGACATCACAATGACTCTAAACCCGTATCTTTCAATAATAACACTGAATGTAAATGGATTAAATGTGCCAACCAAAAGACATAGGGTATCAGAATGGATAAAGAAACAAGACCCATCTATTTGCTGTCTACAAGAGACTCATTTTAGACCTGAGGACACCTTCAGATTGAAAGTGAGGGGATGGTGAACTATCTATCATGCTACTGGAAGTTAAAAGAATGCTGGAGTAGCCATCCTTATATCAGACAAACTAGACTTTAAATTAAAGGCTGTGTCAAAAGATTAAGAAGGACATTATATAATAATTACATGGTCTATCCATCAGGAAGAGCTAACAATTATAAATGTCTATGTGCCGAATAGAGGATCCCCCAAATATATAAAACAATTACTCATGAACATAAGCCACCTTACTGATAAGAATGTGGTAATTGCAGGGGACTTTAATACTCCACTTATAACATTGGATACATCATCTAGACACAGGATCAATAAAGAAACAAGGGCCCTGAATGATACACTGCATCAGATGGACTTGACAGATATATTTAGAACTCTGCATCCCAAGCAACAGAATATATTTTCTTCTCGAGTGCACATGGAACCTTCTCCAATATAGATCACATACTGGGTCACAAAACAGCCCTTCATAAGTATACAAGAATTGAAATCATACCGTGCATACTTTCAGACCACAATGCGATGAAGCTTGAAAACAACCACAAGAAAAAGTCTGGAAAACCTCCAAAAGCATGGAGGTTAAAGAACACCCTAATAAAGAATGAATGGATCAACCAGGCACTTAGAGAAGAAACTAAACAATAAATGGAAACAAATGAAAATGAAAATACAACAATCCAAACGCTTTGGGATGCAGCGAAGGCAGTCCTGAGAGGAAAATACGTTGCATTCCAGGCCTATCTCAAGAAACAAGAAATATCCCCAATACAAAATTTAACAGAACATCTAAAGGAAATAGAAGCAGAACAGAAAAGACACCCCAAACAGCAGAAGAGAAATGACAAGGATCAGAGCAGATTAAAAAATATAGAATCTAAAAAAAAACTGTAGAGCAGATCAATGAAATGAAGAATTGGTTTTTTGAAAAAAGTAAACAAAACCGATAAACCTCTAGCCAAGCTTTTCAAAAAAAAAAAGGTATTTGAACAAAATAGATAAAATCATGAATGAAAATGGAATTCTTACAACCAATCCCTTATAAATACAAGCAATTATCAGGGAATACTATGAAAAATTATATGCCAACAAACTGGACGACCTGGAAGAAATGGACAAATTCCTAAACACCCACACTCTTCCAAACTCAAACAGGAAAAAATAGAAAACTTGAACAGACCCATAATCAGCGAAGAAATTGAATCCGTTATCAAAAATCTCCCAACAAATAAGAGTCCAGGACCAGATGGCTTCCCAGGGGAATGCTACCAGACATTTAAAGCAGAGATAATACCTATCTTTCTCAAGCTATTCCAACAAATAGAAAGGGAAGGAAAGCTTCCAGACTCATTCTATGAAGCCAGCATTACTTTGCTTCCTAAACCAGACAGATACCCAGTAAAAAAAGAGAACTACAGGCCAATATCCCTGATGAATATGGATGCAAAAATTCTCAATAAGATACTAGCAAATCAAATGCAACAGCATTTAAAAAGAATTATTCACCATGATCAAGTGGGATTCATTCCTGGGATGCAGGGCTGGTTCAACATTTGCAAATCAATCAGCATGATACATCACATTAATAAAAGAAAAGAACCATATGATCCTGTCAATCAATGCAGAAAAGGCCGTTGACAAAATCCAGCACCCTTTCTTAATAAAAACCCTCGAGAAAGTTGGGATAGAAGGAACATACTTAAACATCATAAAAGCCATTTATGAAAAGCCCACAGCTAGCATCATCCATAATGGGGGAAAACTCCTGAGACCAGGAACACGACAGGGATGTCCACTCTCACCGCTGTTGTTTAACATAGTGTTGGAAGTTCTAGCATCAGCAGTCAGACAACAAAAGGAAATCAAAGGCATCAAAATTGGCAAAGATGAAGTCAAGCTTTCACTTTTTGCAGATGACATATTATACATGGAAAATCCGATAGACTCCACCAGAAGTCTGCTAGAACTCATACATGAATTCAGCACAGTTGCAGGATAGAAAATGGATGTACAGAAATCAGTTGCATTCTTATACACTAACAATGACGCAAAAGAAAGACAAATAAAGAAAGTGATCCCATTCACAATTGCACCAAGAACCATAAAATACCTAGGAATAAATCTAACCAAAGATGTAAAAGATCTGTATCCTGAAAACTAGAGAAAGCTTATGAAGGAAATTGAAGAAGATATAAAGAAATGGAAAAAGATTCCGTGCTCATGGAGTGGAAGAATAAATATTGTCAAAATGTCAATACTACCCAAGCCTATCTACACATTCAATGCACTCCCAATCAAAATTGCACCAGCATTCTTCTCAAAGCTAGAACAAGCAATCTTAAAATTCATATGGAACCACAAAAGGCCCCGAATAGCCAAAGGAATTTTGAAGAAGACCAAAGCAGGAGGCATCACAATCCCAGACTTTAGCCTCTACTACAAAGCTGTCATCATCAAGACAGCATGGGATTGGCACAAAAACAGACACATAGACCACTGGAATAGAATAGAAACCCCAGAACTAGACCCACAAACGTATGGCCAACTCATCTTTGACAAAGCAGGAAAGAACATCCAATGGAAAAAAGACAGTCTCTTTAACAAATGGTGCTGGGAGAACTGGACAGCAACATGCAGAAGGTTGAAACTAGACCACTTTCTCACACCATTCACAAAAATAAACTCAAAATGGATAAAGGACCTGAATGTGAGACAGGAAACCATCAAAACCCTAGAGGAGAAAGCAGGAAAAGACCTCTCTGACCTCAGCCGTAGCAATTTCTTGACACATCTCCAAAGGCAAGGGAATTAAAAGCAAAAATGAACTACTGGGACCTTATGAAGATAAAAAGCTTCTGCACAGCAAAGGAAACAACCAACAAAAGTAAAAGGCAACTGACGGAATGGGAAAAGATATTTGCAAATGACATATTGGACAAAGGGCTAGTATCCAAAATCTATAAAGAGCTCACCAAACTCCACACCCGAAAAACAAATAACCCAGTGAAGAAATGGGCAGAAAACATGAATAGACACTTCTCTAAAGAAGACATCCGGATGGCCAACAGGCACATGAAAAGATGCTCAACGTCGCTCCTCATCAGGGAAATGCAAATCAAAACCACACTCAGATATCACCTCACGCCAGTCAGAGTGGCCAAAATGAACAAACCAGGAGACTATAGATGCTGGAGAGGATGTGGAGAAACGGGAACCCTCTTGCACTGTTGGTGGGAATGCAAATTGGTGCAGCCGCTCTGGAAAGCAGTGTGGAGGTTCCTCAGAAAATTAAAAATAGACCTACCCTATGACCCAGCAGTAGTACTGCTAGGAATTTACCCAAGGGATGCAGGAGTGCTGATGCATAGGGGCACTTGTACCCCAATGTTCATAGCAGCACTCTCAACAATAGCCAAATTATGGAAAGAGCCTAAATGTCCATCAACTGATGAATGGATAAAGAAATTGTGGTTTATATACACAATGGAGTACTACGTGGCAATGAGAAAGAATGAAATGTGGCCCTTTGTAGCAACGTGGATGGAACTGGAGAGTATTATGCTAAGTGAAATAAGCCATACAGAGAAAGACAGATACCATATGTTTTCACTCTTATGTGGATCCTGAGAAACTTAACAGAAACCCATGGGGGAGGGGAAGGACAAAAAAAGAAGTTAGAATGGGAGAGAGCCAAAGCATAAGAGACTGTTAAAAACTGAGAACAAACTGAGGGTTGATGGGGGGTGGGTGATGGGTATTGAGAAGGGCCCCTGTTGGGATGAGCACTGGGTATTCTATGGAAACCAATTTGACCATAAATTTCATATATTGAAAAAAAAGTACACTAGACAGTCACTCAGAGCCAGAGAACATATAACGGTCATAGGTTGAAGCAGATAAAAAAAATACAGTATTACTTAAATTGTTTTCTAACTCCACATTTATTTTCTATGGGATGTAAAAGAAAAATAATAAAATGTTTTATAAATCCATTAATGGATACACAATGTATGAATACACAATTTGTTACATCAATAACATAGTGGCAGTGGTACAAAACAGTGGAGGGATAGAAGTTTTGTATGCAATTGAAGTTAAGTTGATATCAACCCAAATTAACCTGATGTTACTTTAGGATTTTAAATGTAATCGCTATGGTATTCACAAAGAAGACATCTATGGAGTAGAGCTTAAATGAAATTGCAAGAGCATCAAAGTGTGTCACCACAAAAATCAAAGACACACACACACACACACACAGACACACACACACACACACACATACACACACACACACACACAGTAATGGAAGAAATTAAGGGTGGGAAACATCTAAGAGCTACAAAATGCAAGTAAGTAGATGGCAAAAGTAAGTCTTCCCTTATTAATTTATTTGAATGTGAAATAACTAAATTTTACAATCAAAAGATAGAAATTTGCAGATTTTTTTTAAAAAAATGAAACAACCCTATCCTGTCTACAGAAGATACACTATGCATCTAAAGACACAAATATGTTGAATGTGAAAGGAAGGAAAAAGATATTCTATGCAAATAGAAATAGATATAGAAATAAATATTCTATGCAAAAAAGAATAGCGGTGGCCATATTAGTATTAGAAAAGTAGTTTTAAGTAAAAAAATTCTACAAGAGAGAAAGATGGACATTATGCTTTCATTAAATGTCAACATGAAGAAGATAGAACAATAATAAGCATATATATACCAAACATTAGAGCTCCAAAGTATAAGAAGTAAATATTGACAGAATTTAAAGGAGAAATAGACAGGTCTACAATAAAACTCATAGACTTCAACACCATGCTTTAAATAACAGATAACACAATCAGAAGAACAATAAGTAGAAGATTCAACAACACTAAAAGTCCATTTGGCATGAATATATAGAGAACGCTTCAACCAACAAGAACAGAATACACATTTTTTTCTTACCTGAACATTAATAATTCTTCAGTTTATACCATATTTTAAGACCAAACACCAGTGTTAATATTTTAAAAATATTTAAATATTAAAATTATCCTTTCAGATACCAATTGAAAGAGTATTTAAATCAATAACAAAGGATAACTGAAAAATGCACAAAAATATAGAAAGTGAACAACACACACTTAACAATAATAAAGAATAAACCACCAAAAAACTAGAAAATACCTTCAGACAATTGAAATTAAAACACAATATTTTAAAACTACATGAATGTTGTATAAAGGTTGCCTAGAGTATAGAACCAATAAGATGCCTATATATAATAAAATATTTATTATAAGGAAATTGGATCATGCAATTGTGGAGGCTAAGAAATCCTTTGATCTGGCATATGCAAGCCTGAGATCTAGAAAAGCCAGTAGTATATTTCAGTCTCAGAAGGCCCAGGAACTAAGGGAGCTGATAACAGATTCTAGTTTGGATCTGTAGGCCTGAGAACCAGGAGAGATAGCGGCAAGAAAGATTGCTGTCTTAGCTCAAGCATACAGGAAGCAAAGAGTGAATTTCTCCCCCTCTGTTTTTTATCCAGTTCAGGCCCTCAACACTGGATGATGACTGCTCACATTGGGAAGAACAATCTACTTTACTGACTCCATTGATTGAAATGCTAATCTTTAAACACCCTCAGAGAAAAACCCAGAAATAGTGTTTAATTTGGGCTTCCCATACCTAGTGCAGTGACATATAATTATCACAGGTGCAGTGAAAACAGTACTAGAAGGAACACTTATGAGTATAAACACATATATAAAAAAGAAAATATATCTCAAATCAATTATCCAACTTTACAACAAAACAATTATCCAACTTTACAACTTAAGCAACTGAAAAAAGAATAAACTAAACCTAAAGTTATCTGAAGTAAAGAAATTTAAAACAATTAGAATAAAGGTAAATAAAATAAATATTAGAAAAAATAGAGAAAAATATGAAACTAAAAGTTGTTTTTTTTTTAGAAATGATCAATTAAATGAATAAATCTTTAGCTGGATTCACGAAAAGAGAGAAGATTCAAGTTAATAAACCATAAATAAAAGTAAAGATATTAGTATGAAATTTAGTGAAATAGAAAGGATTATAAGGAAGTTCTTTGAATAATAGTGTACTAAAAAATTGGATAATCTAGATGAAATACACAAATTCCTGGAAGCACAATTCCTAGAAGCACACACATTCCTAGAAAAAGTGAATCATTCTTTTATGAAGATGGTGCCAAAGGTGTAGAAGGAAGCCCTTGCTCCTCCCAAAACCAAAGCCAAAGCTTTTAAGGCCAAGAAAGTGGTGCTGAAAAGCATCCACAGTAACAAAAATAGAAGATTGACACATCACCTACATTCCCATGGTACAAGACACTGTGTCTCCAAAGACGGCCCAAATATCCTCAAAAAGGTGACCCCAGGAGAAGCAAATTTAACCATCATGCCATCATCAAGTTCACCTTGACTACTGAGTTAGCAATAAAAAAACCAGAAGATAGAAACACACTTGTGTTCATCGTGGATGTCAAGACCAATAAGAACCAGATCAAGGAGGCTGTGAAGAAGTTCTATGACGTTGAAATGGCCAAGGTCAACACCGTGATCAGACACAAAGGAGATAAAAAGGCATATGTTTTACTGGCTCTTGACTTTGATACTTTGGATGTTGCCAACAAAATTGGGGTCATGTAAATTGAGTCCAGCTGGCTAAATCTAAATATAAATTTTTCACTATAAAAAAGTGAATCATAAAGACAATGAAAATTTACATACAACAATAACTACTAAGGAGAATAGCTTTGTAATTAAAAACCTGACAAGCAAGAAAAGCCCAGGACTAGATGATTTCACTAATGAATTACTTTTAAAGAATTAACATAAATCCTCTTCAAACTCCTCCAAAAATGGAAGAGGAGGAAACCCTTCCCCACTCATTTTATGAAGTTGGATTAATCTGATACTACACATAGACAAAAGTACTACAAGAACAGAAATCTACAGACCAAATCCATTATGAATATTGATGTAAAATTCTTCAACAAAATACTGGGGAAATTAATTCAACAGAATATTAAAAAGATTAAACACCATGATCAAGTTGGATTTATTCCTGGAATGTAAGCTTGTTTCAACATGCCAGAATCAACATAACATATCACATTGTCAGAAGTTAAGAGGGGAAAGAAAACAATGATTACATAAAATGAATCAGAAAGAGTAGTAGACAAAATTCAAAATTATTTAATGATAAAAACACCCACAAAACTATAATAGAAGGAAACTGCCTCAAATGTAATAAAGGGCATATATGAAAAACCCACAGTTAACATCAGACTCAATTGTGAAAGGCTAAAAGCCTCTCTCCTAAGCTCAAGTATTAGACAAGGGCCCACATATTTTTTCCCTTCTACTCCACATAATTTTGGAAGTTCCAGCTAGAAAAGTTAGGCAAAGGATATAAATAAAAGTCACCCAAATTGGAAAGAAAGAAGTAAAATCATCTGTTTCCAAATAACATGGTATTACATGTAAAAAACAACCCTAAAGTTTCCACAAAACACAATACTAATAAACAAATCCATCCACCTGGAAGGACACAAAATCAGCAAGCAAAAATAAGTTGCACTTCAACATATCTATAAATGAAACTTCTGACAAAAATAACCCAAATGGTAGTAGGAGGAGAGAAATGGAATTATACTAAGTTTTTCATACTATATGTGAATTGGTTAAGCATCAACTGAAGGTAAACTGAAATAAGCTAAACATGTAAACTGTAAATCTTAAAGTAACAACCAACATTATAAAGCAAAGAATTACAGTTAAAACACAATGTAAAATATATTTAATCAATTCAAATAAAGCCTGGCACAGAGGAAATGAGTATCAATGAATACATGGGACAAAAATAGTAATTTGATATAAATAAACCTAACAGGTCAAAAATTACAATTAATTTATTTTTAAATGTTAATTTATTTATTTTGAGGGATTGGGGGAGGGAAGGGAGAAAGAGGCAGAGACAGAGACAGAGACAGAGAGAATCTCAAGAAGGCTCCGTTCTCACGGCACACAAGGGACTCAATCTCATGAAATGTGAGATCATGACCTGAGCTGAAATCAATAGTCAGATGCTTAATTGACTGAGACACCCAGGCGCCCCTACAATTAATTTAAATGTAAACCCATCTTACACTGTGGTAGGGTAAGATAGACATTCTCTGAAAACTTAAACAAGGAAGGCTCAATTCAATGCTGCCTTTAGGGAATACACTTTAAATATAAAGACAAAAATAAGTTAAAAGTAAATAGATAAAGACACCATAGGGGGAAAAAAAAAAAAGAAATGTGGTTTGGTCGCATTAATATCAGATTAAGTTATCTTTTTTTCTCTTCCAATATTTTTGCCTTCTCTCTATTAATATGGTCCCATTCAATATCACTTAATTTCTTCTCCTCTCTTAACATACCTTATAATATTACTGTCACACATTTCACTTATCTCTAAGATGTAATCACTAAATACACTGTTGCTATGATTATTTTCAACAAACTGATACATCAAACAAATACATTAGATCAATTAAGGTTAAGAAAAATATAGTATTTTATTTTGCTTTTAATTTTTCATTCTCTAATATTCTTTCTTATGACAATCAGTTTGTGGTTGCTATGGGCAGATTACTTGTTCTCAAAATTCATGTTGAGACCCTAAACCATTATGTGGCTCTATTGGAGATAAAATCTTTTAAATAAATGATTAGAGTACATGAGGTCATAAGGATAGGACCATGATCTGATAGATTAATATCTTTATAAAAGAGACACACGAGAATCCTGTCTTTTTTTCCCCACATGCATAAATGTTCATGTGAACATACAGTCATATGATGGCCACTTAAAACACAGAAAGAGAGATCTTACCAAAAATAACTGGCCAGATTCTTGATCTTGGAGTTACCTGCCACAGAACTATGAGAAGATAATTTTTTCTTTAATTAAAAAAAAAGCAGTTATTCTTCTATGTGCTAAGACAGAATAGTCTGAAAATAAAATTAGAAAAATTTACAAAACTTGTAAAAGAATAAAATAGTGAGGAACAAACTTAGCCAAGGAAGAGTGATATTAGTACCCTGAAAACTATAAAACATTGCTGAAAAATATTAAAGATCACAAATATAAGGTCATCTTGTATTCATCAAATGGAAGATTTAATATAATCAAGATATCAATACTACGAGAATTATCTACAGATTCAATGCAATCCTTATCAATCTCTCAACTATTTTTCTATAGAAATAGAAAATCCATCCTAAAATTCATATAGAATATCAATAAACCCCAAATAGCCAATAAATCTTGAAAATAATAACAAAGTTGAAGGACTCACACCTCCTGATTTCAAAACTTAACTATGAAGCTACATTAATCAAAACAATGCACTACTGGAATAGAGACATATATATTTATATATACTGATGGAAGAGAATAGAGTGTCCAGAAACAAACCCTAACATATATGGTTTTATGATTTTCAACAACAAGGGTTCCAAGAAAATTCAACAGGGAAAGGCAGTCTCTTCAATAAATTGTGCTGGGAAAACTGAATATCCACATGTAAAAGAGTTTGACCATTGCCTTACACTACATACAAAAATTATTGAGAATGGATCAAAGGGGAAACTTTCAGCTAACATTATAATACATTTAGAAGAAAATTTAGGGAAAAAACTTCATGATACTGTATTTGCCTATGTATTCTTGTCTGTGACACCAAAAATACAGATTACAATAATATACATACATTGGGTTTCATCAAAATTAAATTTTTATGCATCAAAGACCAATTTGATAATAAATTATATATAGAAATTAAAAATAAAAATTTTAATACATCCAAAAACATTAAAAAGTATTATTATTTCTTCAAATAATAAAAGGATAATCATTAACAAAAAGACTAGTATCAACAGAATGAGAAAGCAATCCACAGAATGGAAGAAAATATTCACCAATCAGATACCTGACATTTAATTAATATCCAGAACATATACGGAACCCTTATAGCTTAATAAGAAAAAAATCCAGTTAAAAAATGGGCAAATGACTTGAATACACATTTGTGTAAAGAAGATATGCAAATGACAAGTAAACACAAGCAAAAATTCTCAACATCAATAATCAGTGGAGCAATGTAAATCAAAACCACCATGAGATACCACTGCACCTCATTATGATGGCTATCACCAAAAAAAAATATGTATATATATATATATATATATATATATATATATATATAATAAAATAAAATTAAAGTAAAATAAAATAAACAAATGTACCAAGAATTAGCACAAATGTGGAGAAATTCAAACCCTTGTGAATTGCTGGTAGGTATGTAAAATGGTGCAGTCACTGTAGAAAATATGGCAGTTCCTCAAAAAATTAAACATTAAATTACCATAATGATCCAGCAATTTCATTTCTTGGTATATACCCAAAACAACCGAAAGCTGGGTCTTGAACAGGTATTTATATACCAATGTTTATATACATATAATATTCAATAGCCAAAGATGGAAGCAATCCAGCAACAAATGGATAAAAAAGTGGTATGTACATGCAATAAAGAATTGTTCAGGTGTAAAAAGGAGTAAAATTCTGATACATGCTACAACATGAATGAATCTTGAAAGCATGCTGAATGAAAGAAAAAAGACACACAAAAAAACAAATATTGTATGATTCTATTTATATGAGGTAGCTAGAATAGTCAAATTCGTAAAGACAGAAATCAAAATAATCGTTACCAGGGGCTGAGGATGGGAAAGAATGGAGAGCCATTGTTAATGGGTACAGAATTTCAGGTCTGGATGATGAAAATATTCTGGAGTAGATAATGATGATGGTTATATTACAATGTGAATGTACTTAATTCTACTGAAGTGTACACTTTAAAAATGATTAAAATAATAAATATTATGTTATGCATATTTTAACACAAAAAATATATATGTTATTATGAAAGCAGTTATATTATAAAAATGAATAAAATATAAAACATCAATATAGCAAATCATATATATGTATATATATCAATTATGTAGGAAAATCTAAGATTAAAAAATGTAAAAGTACAAGCCAGCATAAAGTTATCTGACTTTTTGTTTTCCAATTTTTAGTTTTCCTCAAATTTTATTATTTTTTTTTAATTTTGAAGTTTTATTTTAATTCCATTTAGTTAACATACAGTATTATGTTAATTTCAGGTGTACAATATACTGATTCGACACTTCATATAGCATCCAGTGGTCATCACAATTGCACTCATGAATCGCCATCAACTATTTAACCCATCCCCACACAACCCTCCCCTTGAGTAACCATCAGTTTGTTCTTTATAATTAAGAGACTGCTTTTTGATCTCTCTCTCTCTCTCTCTTTTTTACCCCACTTTGCTTATTTGTTTTGTTTCTTATATTCTACATATGAAAGAAATCATATGCTATTTGTCTTTCTCTGACTGACTTGTTTCACTTAGCATTATACTCTCTACTTCCATCAATATCGATGCAAATGTCAAAATTTCATGCTGGTTTATGACTGAAGATTATTGTTTGTATATATGTATACATATACACTCACATATCTCCTTTACTCGTTCATCAATTGATGGACATTTGGGCTGCTTCCACATTGTGGCAATTGTAAATAATGCTGCTATAAATATAGGGGTGCATGTACACTTCTGAATTAGTGCTTTTATATTCTTTGGGGAAATGCCCAGTACCACCATTACTGAATCATGAGGTAGTTCTATTTTTAACTTTTTGAGGAATCTCCATATTGTTTTTCACAGTGGCTGCACCAGTTTGCATTCCCACCAACATGGTAAGAGGTTTCCCCTGTCTCCACATCCTTGCCGGCACTTGTTTCTTATGTCGTTGATTTCAGACTTTGGGACAGATGTGAAGTGATATCTCATTGTAGTTTCTTTTTAAGTTTGTTTATTTATTGGTTTGTTTGCTTATTTTGAGAGACAGAAAGAGTGCAAGCAGGGTGAGAGGCAGAAAGAGAAATAGAGAGAGAGAGTCCCAAGTAAGCTCCACCCTGCCAGCACAGAGCCCAATGTGGATAGAACTAGATCTCACAAACATGAGATCATGACCTGAGCTGAGATCAAGAGTCAGACACTTAACTGATTGAGCCACCCAGGTGTCCCTCATTGTAGTTTTGATCTACATTTTCAACATGGTAAGTGATGATGAGCATCTTTTCATGTGCCTGTTGGCCATCTGTATGTCTATTTTGGAGAAATGTCCATTCCTTTCTTCTGCCCATTTTCTAATTGGACTATTTGGTTTTTGGGTGCTGAGTTTTATAAGTTCTTTATATATTTTGGATACATCCCCTATTATTTGTAAATATCTTCTCTCATTCCTTAGGCTGTTTTTCAGTTTTGTTCATTGTTTCATTTGCTGTGCAGAAACTTTTTATTTTGATGTAGTCCCAATAATTTATTTTTGCTTTTGTTTCCCTTCCTTAGGAGACCTATCAAAACAAAGTTGCTATGGCCAGTGTCAAGGAAGTTACTGCTTGTACTCTTTTCTGGGATTTTTATGGCTTCATGTCTCACATTTAGGTCTTTAATCCATTTTGAGTTTATTTTTCTCTATGATGTCAGAAAATGGTACAGTTTCATTTTTTCCATGTTGCTGACCCGTTTCCCCAATGTCATTTATTGAAAATACTGTCTTTTTCCCATTCAATATACTTTCTTGCTCTATTAGAGACTAATTGACCATATAATTGTCGGTTCATTTCTGGGTTTTCTATTTTCTTCCATTGATCTATGTGTCTATTTTTGTGCCAGTACTGTACTGTTTTGATTACTATAGCTTTGCAATACAACTTGAAGTCCAGAATTGTGATCCTTCCATCTTTGATTTTCTTTTTCAAGATTCCTTTGGACATCAGAGGTCTTTTCTGGTTCCATACAAATTTTAGGATTTTTTTTTCTAGTTCTGTGAAAAATCCTGGTGGTATATTGACATGGATTGCAATAAATGTGTAGATTACTTTTGACAATATAGACATTTTAACACTATTTGTTCTTACAATCTATGACAATGGAATGTCATTGCATTTCTTTGTGTTATTTTCAATTTTTTCCATAAGTGTTTTATCATTTTCAGAGTACATATATTTCATCGTGTTTGTTAGGTTTACATCTAGGTATCTTACTATTTGGAATCATTTTCTTAATTTCACTTTATTCTGCTTTATTTTGGATATATATATATATATATATATATCCAATTGATTTGTGTATATTGATTTGTGTATATTGATTTTATATCCTGAGACTTTACTGATTATTTTTTTTTATCAGTTCTAGGAGTTCTTCAGTGGAGTCTTTCAGGTTTTCTAAATACAGTATCATGTCATTTCCAAATAGTGAAAATTTGACTTCTTTCTTGCCAATTTAGATGCCTTTTATCTCCTTTTTTTTTATTGTCTGATTGCTTTTGCTAGGACTTCCAGTATGATGTTGAATGAAAGTAGTGAGAGTGGACATTCTTTTGTTTTTCCATGAAGTAGGGTGTTAGCTGTGGGTTTTTCATAATGGCCTTTATTATGCTAAGGTATGTTCCTTCAAAACTACTTTGTTGAGGGTTTTTATAATGAATGGATGTTGTTGTTAAATGCTTTTTCTGCATCATTTGAAATAATCATATGTTTCCTATCCCTTCTCTTATTGATGTGATGTATCATACTGATTGATTTGTAAATATTGAACCACCCCTGCAGCCCAGGAATAAATTCCACTTGATCATTGTGAACAGTTTTTAAAAATATATATATATATATATTGTTGAATTTAGGTTGTTATGATTTTGTTGAGAATTTTCGTCTCTATATTCATCAGGGATACTGGCCTGTCCTCTCTTTCAGTGGTATCCTTATCTGGTTTTGGTATCAGGGAAATGCTGGTCTCAGAATGAATTTGGAAGTTTTCCTTCTTTTTCTATTTTTTGGAATAATTTGAGAAGAATAGGTATTAACTCTTCTTTAAATGTTTAGTAGAATTCGCCTGTGAAGAACACTGATCCTGGACTTTTGCTTTGGGGGATTTTGTCTGTTTTGTTTGTTTTGTTTGTTTGTTTGCTTGTTTTTGCTTTTTGGTTACTGATTGAATTTCTTTGCTTATTATCAGTTTGTTTAAATTTTCTATTTCTTCTTGTTTCAGTTTTGGTAGTTTATTTGTTTCTAGGAATTCATTCTTTTCTTCTAAGTTGTCCAATTTGTTGGCATATAGTTTTTCATAATGTTCTTTTATTTGTATTTCTGTGATGTTGGTTGTTATTTCTCCTCTCTCATTTATGTTTTTATTTATTAGGGTCAATTTTATTTTCTTTTTGATAAGTATGGCTACAGATTGATAAATTTGTTATTCTTTTTTTAAAAAAATAATGTTTTTATTTATTTTTGAGGGAGACAGAAATACAAAACATGAGCGGGGAGGGGCAGGGAGCAAGGGAGACAGAATCTGAAACAGGCTTTAGGCTCTGAGCTGTCAGCACCGAGCCCAACGCGGGGCTCGAACTCACAGACCATGAGATCATGACCTGAGCTGAAGTTGGACCCTTAACCAACTGAGCCATCCAAGCGCTCCGATTTTGTTCATTTTTTCAAAGAAGCAGTTCCTGGATTTGTTGATCTGTTCTACTATTACTGTTAGGTTTCTATGTCGTTTATTTCTGCTCCGATCTTTATTATTTCCTTCCTTCTGCTGGTTTTAGGTTTTTTTTTTTTCTTTTTTTTGTAGCTACCTTAAGTTTAAAGTTAGCTTACCTCTTTGGGATTATTCTTGCTTCTTGATGTAGTCCTGTATTGTTATAAATTTCCCTATTAGCATTCCAAATATTTTGGACATTTCTGTTTTCATTGTTATTTGTTTCTATGTATTTTACATTACTTAATTTCCTGGTTGACTCATTCATTGTTTAGTAGCAACATATAGATGGGTCTTATTTTCTTATCCCTTCTGTCACAATGTCTTTTGATTGGAGCATTTAGTCCATTTATATTCAAAGTAATTATTCATAGGTGTGTATTTATTGCCATTTTATTATCTGTTTTGTGGTTGTTTTTAAATATTTTATCTGATCCTTTCTTGTCTTTCTCTCTTTCAGTGGTATATTTGAATTTCTTTTTCTTCACTCTTTGCATATTTATTAGTGGTTTTTGACTTGTGGTTACGATTAGGTTGTATATAACATCTTTTGTATACAGCAATCTGTACTAATTTGATTTTAAGTTCGAACCCATTCTTCATTCCTCTCCTCCCCACATTTTTGGTGGATCATGCCATATTTTACATCATTTTATTTTGTGAGTCCTTTGGCCGGTATTTTACAAAAATATTCATTTTTACTGCTTTTGTATTTCCTACATTCTTGCTGTCACTTTTGGATTTTCCTTTCCACTCAAAGATTTCCCTTTAATATTTCTTGCAGAGATCATTTAGTGGTCATGAACCCCTTTTGCTCTATGTTTCTTTATCTGAAAAACTCTATCTCTCCATCTATTCTGAAAGATAGCTTTGCTGGATAAAGTATTCTTGGCTACAGATTTCCCCCAATGGTCACTTTGGATCTATCGTACCATTCTCTTCTGGCTTTGAAAGTTTCTGCTGAAAATCCCCCTGATATGCTTATGAATTTCCCATGTATATAACTGTCTCCTTTCGTCTTTCTGCTTTTAAGATTTTTTTCTTTATCACTATATTTTGCAAATTTAATTATAATATGTCTTAGTGTGGATCTGCTCTTGTTGATTTTGTTGAGGGTTCTCTATGCCTTCTTGATCTAGAGATCTGTTTCCTACCACAAACTGGGAAAGTTTTCAGCTGTTATCTCTTGAGATAAATTTTCTGCTCTCTTTTCTCTCTCTTCTTCAAGGACTCCTGTACTGCAAATTTAATCACATTTGATGAAGTCACTGAGTTCCCTAATTTGATTCTCACTTTGTATAATTCTTTTTTTTCTCTTTCTTTTTTATCTTTTCTTTTAATTTTTATTTATTTATTTATTTTTACTATATGAAATTTATTGTCAAATTGGTTTCCATACAACACCCAGTGCTCATCCCAAAAGGTGCCCTCCTCAATACCCATCACCCACCCTCCCCTCCCTCCCACCCCCCATCAACCCTCAGTTTTTTCTCAGGTTTTAACAGTCTGTTATGCTTTGGCTCTCTCCCACTCTAACCTCTTTTTTTTTTTCTTTTTTCCTCCCCCTCCCCCATGGGTTCCTGTTAAGTTTCTCAGGATGCACATAAGAGTGAAACCATATGGTATCTGCCTTCCTCTGTATGGCTTATTTCACTTAGCATCACACTCTCCAGTTCCATCCACGTTGCTACAAAAGGCCATATTTCATTTTTTCTCATTGCCACGTAGTATTCCATTGTGTATATAAACCACAATTTCTTTATCCATTCATCAGTTGATGGACATTTAGGCTCCTTCCATAATTTGGCTATTGTTGAGAGTGCTGCTATGAACATTGGGGTACTAGTGCCCCTATGCATCAGTACTCCTGTATCCCTTGGATAAATTCCTAGCAGTGCTATTGCTGGGTCATAGGGTAGGTCTATTTTTAATTTTCTGAGGAACCTCCACACTTCTTTACAGAGCGGCTGCACCAATTTGCATTCCCACCAACAGTGCAAGAGGGTTCCCGTTTCTCCACATCCTCTCCAGTATCTAATGTATAGTCTCCTGATTTGTTCATTTTGGCCACTCTGACTGGCGTGAGGTGATACCTGAGTGTGGTTTTGATTTGCATTTCCCTGATAAGGAGCGACGTTGAACATCTTTTCATGTGCCTGTTGGCCATCCGGATGTCTTCTTTAGAGAAGTGTCTATTCATGTTTTCTGCCCATTTCTTCACTGGGTTATTTGTTTTTCGGGTGTGGAGTTTGGTGAGCTCTTTATAGATTTTGGATACTAGCCCTTTGTCCAATATGTCATTTGCGAATATCTTTTCCCATTGCGTCCGTTGCCTTTTAGTTTTGTTGGTTGTTTCCTTTGCTGTGCAGAAGCTTTTTATCTTCATAAGGTCCCAGCAATTCACTTTTGCTTTTAATTCCCTTGCCTTTGGGGATGTGTCGAGTAAGAGATTGCTACGGCTGAGGTCAGAGAGGTCTTTTCCTGCTTTCTCCTCTAAGGTTTTGATGGTTTCCTGTCTCACATTCAGGTCCTTTATCCATTTTGAGTTTATTTTTGTGAATGGTGTGAGAAAGTGGTCTAGTTTCAACCTTCTGCATGTTGCTGTCCAGTTCTCCCAGCACCATTTGTTAAAGAGACTGTCTTTTTTCCATTGGATGTTCTTTCCTGCTTTGTCAAAGATGAGTTGGCCATACGTTTGTGGGTCTAGTTCTGGGCTTTCTATTCTATTCCATTGGTCTATGTGTCTGTTTTTGTGCCAATACCATGCTGTCTTGATGATGACAGCTTTGTAGTAGAGGCTAAAGTCTGGGATTGTGATGCCTCCTGCTTTGGTCTTCTTCTTCAAAATTCCTTTGGCTATTCGGGGCCTTTTGTGGTTCCATATGAATTTTAGGATTGCTTGTTCTAGTTTCGAGAAGAATGCTGGTGCAATTTTGATTGGCATTGCATTGAATGTGTAGATAGCTTTGGGTAGTATTGACATTTTGACAATATTTATTCTTCCAATCCATGAGCAGGGAATGTCTTTCCATTTCTTTAAATCTTCTTCAATTTCCTTCATAAGCTGTCTATAGTTTTCAGCATACAGATCTTTTACATCTTTGGTTAGATTTATTCCTAGGTATTTTATGCTTCTTGGTGCAATTGTGAATGGGATCAGTTTCTTTATTTGTCTTTCTGTTGCTTCATTGTTAGTGTATAAGAATGCAACTGATTTCTGTACATTGATTTTGTATCCTGCAACTTTGCTGAATTCCTGTATCAGTTCTAGCAGACTCTTGGTGGAGTCTATCGGATTTTCCATGTATAATATCATGTCATCTGCAAAAAGCGAAAGCTTGACTTCATCTTTGCCAATTTGGATGCCTTTGATTTCCTTTTGTTGTCTGATTGCTGACGCTAGAACGTCCAGCAGTATGTTAAACAACAGCGGTGAGAGTGGGCATCCCTGTCGTGTTCCTGATCTCAGGGAAAAAGCTCTCAGTTTTTCCCCGTTGAGGATGATGTTAGCTTTGGGCTTTTCATAAATGGCTTTTATGATCTTTAAGTATGTTCCTTCTATCCCGACTTTCTCAAGGGTTTTTATTAAGAAAGGGTGCTGGACTTTGTCAAAGGCCTTTTCTGCATCGATTGACAGGATCATATGGTTCTTCTCTTTTTTTTTTTTTTTTGTTAATGTGATGTATCATGTTGATTGATTTGCGAATGTTGAACCAGCCCTGTATCCCAGGAATGATTCCCACGTGATCATGGTGAATAATTCTTTTTATATGCCGTTGAATTCGATTTGCTAGTATCTTATTGAGAATTTTTGCATCCACATTCATCATGGATATAGGCCGGAAGTTCTCTTTTTTTACTGGGTCTCTGTCTGGTTTAGGAACCAAAGTAATACTGGCTTCATAGAATGAGTCTGGAAGTTTTCCTTCCCTTTCTATTTCTTGGAATAGCTTGTGAAGGATAGGTATTATCTCTGCTTTAAACGTCTGGTAGAACTCCCCTGGGAAGCCATCTGGTCCTGGACTCTTATTTGTTGGGAGATTTTTGATAACAGATTCAATTTCTTCGCTGATTATGGGTCTGTTCAAGCTTTCTATTTCCTCCTGATTGAGTTTTGGAAGAGTGTGGGTGTTCAGGAATTTGTCCATTTCTTCCAGGTTGTCCAGTTTGTTGGCATATAATTTTTCATAGGATTCCCTGATAATTGTTTGTATCTCTGAGGGATTGGTTGTAATAATTCCATTTTCATTCATGATTTTATCTATTTGGGTCATCTCCCTTTTCTTTTTGAGAAGCCTGGCTAGAGGTTTGTCCATTTTGTTTATTTTTTCAAAAAACCAACTCTTGGTTTCGTTGACCTGCTCTACAGTTTTTTTAGATTCTATAGTGTTTATTTCTGCTCTGATCTTTATTATGTCTCTTCTTCTGCTGGGTTTAGGCTGCCTTTGCTGTTCTGCTTCTAGTTCCTTTAGGTGTGCTGTTAGATTTTGTATTTCGGATTTTTCTTGTTTCTTGAGATAGGCCTGGATTGCAATGTATTTTCCTATCAGGACTGCCTTCGCTGCATCCCAAAGCGTTTGGATTGTTGTATTTTCATTTTCGTTTGTTTCCATATATTTTTTTAATTTCTTCTCTAATTGCCTGCTTGACCCACTCATTCGTTAGTAGGGTGTTCTTTAACCTCCATGCTTTTGGAGGTTTTCCAGACATTTTTCTGTGGTTGATTTCAAGCTTCATAGCATTGTGGTCTGAAAGTATGCATGGTATAATTTCAATTCTGGTAAACTTATGAAGGGCTGTTTTGTGACCCAGTATATGATCTATCTTGGAGAATATTCCATGTGCACTCGAGAAGAAAGTATATTCTGTTGCTTTGGGATGCAGAGTTCTAAATATAGCTGTCAAAGCCATCTGATCCAATGTCTCATTCAGGGCCCTTGTTTCTTTATTGACCGTGTGTCTCAATGATCTATCCATTTCTGTAAGTGGGGTGTTAAAGTCCCCTGCAATTACCACATTCTTATCAATAAGGTTGCTTACGTTATGAGTAGTTGTTTTATATATTTGGGGGCTCCGGTATTCGGTGCATAGACATTTATAATTGTTAGCTCTTCCTGATGGATAGACCCTGTAACTATTATATAATGTCCTTCTTCATCTCTTGTGACAGCCTTTAATTGAAAGTCTAGTTTGTCTGATATAAGTATGGCTACTCCAGCTTTCTTTTGGCTTCCAGTCGCATGATAAATTGTTCTCCATCCCCTCACTCTCAATCTAAAGGTGTCCTCAGGTCTAAAATGAGTCTCTTGTAGACAGCAAATAGATGGGTCTTGTTTTTTTATCCATTCTGATACCCTATGTCTTTTGGCTGGGGCATTTAATCCATTTACATGCAGTGTTATTATTGAAAGATACGGGTTTAGAGTCATTGTGATGTCTGTATGTTTTATGCTTGTAGTGATGTCTCTGGGACTTTGTTTCACAGGATCCCCCTTAGGATCTCTTGTAGGGCTGGTTTAGTGGTGACAAATTCCTTCAGTTTTTGTTTGTTTGGGAAGATCTTTATCTCTCCTTCTATTCTAAATGACAGACTTGCTGTTTAAAGGATTCTCGGCTGCATATTTTTCCTGTTTAGCACACTGAATATCTCGTGCCAATTCTTTCTGGCCTGCCAAGTTTCAAAAGAGAGATCAGTCACGAGTCTTATAGGTCTCCCTTTATATGTGAGGGCACGTTTACCCCTTGCTGCTTTCAGAATTTTCTCTTTATCCTGTATTTTGCCAGTTTCACTATGATATGTCGTGCAGAAGATCGATTCAAGTTACATCTGAAGGTTGTTCTCTGTGCCTCTTGGATTTCAATGCCTTTTTCCTTCCCCAGTTCAGGGACGTTCTCAGCTATTATTTCTTCAAGTACCCCTTCAGCACCTTTCCCTCTCTCTTCCTCCTCTGGGATACCAATTATGCGTATATTATTTCTTTTTACTGTATCACTTAGTTCTCTAATTTTCCCCTCATACTCCTGGATTTTTTTTATCTCTCTTTTTGTCAGCTTCCTCTTTTTCCATAACTTTATCTTCTAGTTCACCTATTCTCTCCTCTGCCTCTTCAAGCCGAGCCGTGGTGGTTTCCATTTTGTTATGCATTTCATTTAAAGTGTTTTTCAGCTCCTCGTGACTGTTCCTTAGTCCCTTGATCTCTGTAGCAAGAGATTCTCTGCTGTCCTGTATACTGTTTTCAAGCCCAGCGATTAATTTTATGACTATTATTCTAAATTCACTTTCTGTTATATTATTTAAATCCTTTTTGATCAGTTCATTAGCTGTTGTTATTTCCTGGAGCTTCTTCTGAGGGGAATTCTTCTGCTTGGTCATTTTGGATAGTCCCTGGCGTGGTGAGGACCTGCAGGGCACTTCCCCTGTGCTGTGGTGTATAACTGGAGTTGGTGGGCGGGGCTGCAGTCCGACCTGATGTCTGCCCCCAGCCCACCGCTGGGGCCACAGTGGTGTGTGCCTTCTCTTCCCCTCTCCTATGGGCGGGATTCACTGTGGGGTGGCGTGGCCCTTCTGAGCTACTTGCACACTGCCAGGCTTGTGATGCTGGGGATCTGGCATATTAGCTGGGGTGGGTAGGCAAGGTGCACGGGGGCAGGAGGGGCAGGCTTAGCTCACTTCTCCTTAGGTGATCCATTTCAGGAGGGGCCCTGTGACATTGGGAGGGAGTCAGATCCGCTGCCGGAGGTTTGGCTCCGCAGAAGCACAGAGTTGGGTGTTTGAGCAGAGCGAGCAAGTTCCCTGGCAGGAACTGGTTCCCTTTGGGATTTTGGCTGGGGGATGGGCGGGGGAGATGGCGCTGGCGAGCGCCTTTGTTCCCCACCAAACTGAGCTCTGTCGTCCGGGGGCTCAGCAGCTCTCCCTCCCTTTGTCCTCCAGCCTTCCCGCTTTCCGAGCAGAGCTGTTAACTTATGACCTCCCAGACGCTAAGTCGCGCTTGCTGTCGGAACACAGTCAGTCAGGCCCCTCGGCTTTTGCAAGCCAGACTCGGGGGCTCTGCTTGGCCGGCGAGCCGCCCCTCCTCCCCGGCTCCCTCCCGCCAGTCAGTGGAGCGCGCACCGCCTCGCCGTCCTTCCTACCCTCTTCCGTGGGCCTCTCGTCTGCACTTGGCTCTGGCAACTCCGTTCTGCTAATCCTCTGGCGGTTTTCTGGGTTATTTAGGCAGGTGTAGGTGGAATCTAAGTTGTTAGCAGGACACGCGGTGAGCCCAGCGTCCTCCTACGCCGCCATCTTCCCTCCCCTTTTTTTTCTCTTTCATTCAGCTTAATTACTTTCCATTACTCTTTTTTCTAGGTCATTAACTGTTCCTCTGGTTTTTCCAGCCGATTGTTCATTCCATTAAGCATGTTTCTCATTTCATTTATTGAGCCCTTTATCTCTGCTACGATGTTATTCCTTATGTCTGTGTTAAGAGTCTCAATCATGTCTTCTACTCTTTGCTCAAGTCCAGTGAGTAGCTTTATGACCATTACCTTAAATTCTCTACCATACATGTTACTTATGTCTGTTTTGCTTAGATCTATGACCATGACCTTGTCCTTTTCTTTCATTTAGGAAAAATTTCCATGTCTTCTCATTTTGTCTAAATCTCTGTGTCTGCCTCTCTGTGTTAGAAAATCTATGTATCTTGTTCTTGAGAGAATGGAATTATGAAGAAGAGGTCCCTTAGTACCCTCCCATGCAGTGTCCCCTGTTCCCCAGGGCCCAGTGTTTTGTGCAGTGTCTCCAGTTTGTGCTATGTGTGCTCTGCTATTGTGTTTTTGCTGTTTTATCCTTTAGGCCAATAGTCTGCAAAGGCTTTCTTTACCTGTTGTGAGTAGTGTTTGGTCCCTGGCCTGAATGTGGTGCATTAACTAGGTGTGCTCTGATCTGATTGTGACCTGAATCAGTGGCCACTGTCATTAGAACTGAGGCCCTTCAAAAACTACCTGGTCAGGAGATGCATGTGGGCGGGGGTTTGGGCAGGTCTTCAGGGGTAGTGGTTTCGCTGCACTGAGACTGAGGCAAGCTTGACTGTGAAGGGTGGTTCAGTAGGAATAGGGGATGGTACTTGGTGTAAGCAAGTTAGGTAGTAAATGTAGGGGTTGTGCTGAGTCCAACACTTTACTCTGTGTTTATGCTGAGAAGAGGTGGAGGGGAATGGTGCCTCCCAGTTCTTTTGTTCCCTGAGGGTTTTCTCCATGAATTATATACCTTTAGGATATGCTTTGCTCCTCAGGATATGCTTTGAGATGAGCATTTAACCTCCCCATTGAGTGCCCCTGGCACTCCTTAGATAACTGTTTCCATGCTGCATGTCCAAAAATTGTTTGCCCTGTTTTCTTTCCAAGAGCATGCCCTCCAGACTCTCTTTGAGTCAAGCCAGCTGACCTTTAGATGTCCAAGCTTTAAGCTCCACTATTTACCAGAAGTCACAAACCTTGGCCCCTTCTCAGTTTCCAAGCCAATTGCTATGGAAATTCATTTACTCCATGAACTCTCCTGTATGCTAGTCTCTCTTGGGACTATGGCTCCCTTCCCACCACAGTGGCCAGAATCTCTTTCTCTCCCAAACCATGTCTCCACATTTCCTACTTTCTTCAATGTGGCCTCTTCTCTACCTTTAGTTGTGGAGTTTGTTTTACCAGCCTTCAGGTTGATTTCTGGAGTATTTAGGATGATTTGGTAGTTATCTAGCTGTATTCATGAGATAAGGTGAGCCTACAGTCCTCTTACTCTGCTGTCATCTTCCTTTCTAATGATTTGTGTAGTTTTGTTATACGTTTTTATAACAGGAAGTATGGCTTTTCCAATTTTGTTCTTTATTAAATCTATCTGATCATTTATGATCCTTAAGATTCCATATGTATTTTAAGATGTTTAAAAAATTCTGCCAAATCAGGAGACTATAGATGCTGGAGAGGATGCGGAGAAACGGGAACCCTCTTGCACTGTTGGTGGGCATGCAAATTGGTGCAGCCGCTCTGGAAAGCAGTGTGGAGGTTCCTCAGAAAATTAAAAATAGACCTGCCCTATGACCCAGCAATAGCACTGCTAGGAATTTATCCAAGGGATACAGCAGTACTGATGCATAGGGGCACTTGTACCCCAATGTTTATAGCAGCACTCTCAACAATAGCCAAATTATGGAAAGAGCCTAAATGTCCATTAAGTGATGAATGGATAAAGAAATTGTGGTTTATATACACAATGGAATACTACGTGGCAATGAGAAAAAAATGAAATATGGCCTTTTGTAGCAACGTGGATGGAACTGGAGAGTGTGATGCTAAGTGAAATAAGCCATACAGAGAAAGACAGATACCATATGGTTTCACTCTTATGTGGATCCTGAGAAACTTAACAGAAACCCATGGGGGAGGGGAAGGAAAAAAAAAAAAGAGGTTAGAGTGGGAGAGAGCCAAGGCATAAGAGACTGTTAAAAACTGAGAACAAACTGAGGGTTGATGGGGGGTGGGAGGGAGGGGAGGGTGGGTGATGGGTATTGAGGAGGGCGCCTTTTGGGATGAGCACTGGGTGTTGTATGGAAACCAATTTGACAATAAATTTCATATATTAAAAAAAAATTCTGCCACAATTTGTGGTTGAAATTTTAATATGGAGCAAGTGACCATGCCTGAAGGGAGCAGAGAGGGAGAGCTAAAGTTTAAAAGAAGAAGAAAGGCATTTGTTTAGAAGTTGTGAATGTACACAAACTTTTAATTATTTCTAATGTTACAGAACCCCATATCCCAGTAGAACATCCCCACTTCTTTCTTATAAATGGTGAGTTATAAGAAAAGACAGATAAGTATTTGATAAAGGTGTTCTTTAAATGCAGGGCAATACATAAGACCTGCACTGATTGTCCATTGGACAGGGAAAGTATATGGCTGGGGAAATGGATGGGAGCTTTTTTCTGTGTTGCTTTTCTGAATAGTGCCAGTTAGTTTCTACCACTTCTTCCAGCTTGAATTCTGAAATATGCCACTTATTCTTACCTGAACTCCAACACAAACAAAACAGAGAACAGTTCTTCAGGAAGCCCCTAGATTACTTAAAATGCTGCAAATGATGTCTGCTTTATTTCCTTCGGTTTGAGGGAGTAAATTGGGAACTGGTTTGCCATCTAGTCCAAACCAAAATCACACAGTTCCTGGCAAAAGGTGGTGGGACAAGTAGTTAAAATGCCACAAAATTGCCTATATTTTTGAATGTGGTAGTTTCTTGATTAGGTATTCATTTTGTTGTACATCTTTGACTTTCTCCAGAAATCTTTTAAAGATATTTCATCAAGTATCTAGTTAGTCTTAGAAGTCTGTGTGGAGGTACAGAGTTCCAGAGCTTTCTAATCTGCCTTTTTCTAGTACTTCCTAGTCCACATTTTCCTGATATAATTCTCCTTTGCCCTCAGTAATGATCTATTTATGCTCTTATGTTTATTATTATTTTCCTTCTAGTTTTGGGGGGTTTATCTTGCAGTTGTTTTTCTAATTTCTTCAAAATGATTCTTAGTGCTCCTTTCTTTTCTACTACTATCTAACATCTATCTATCTATCATATATCAATATGTGTATGTTTATATATAATAGTAATGATACAATGATAATATATATTATAATATATAACTATACAATATTAAATACCTTAAGGTATAATTTTGTTGTATCTTACAAGTTTTATGTATTATATATTATTTTGTCATTAAATTCTAAATATATTTTACATTTCTATCATGATTTCTTTTTTTAATCCTCACTTATATAGTAGTATATCTCAATTTCTAACACTGTGGGTATTTTCCAGTTACAGTTTTACACTAATCTCTGATCTAACTGCATTGTTATTTAAAAATCATCCTAATAGTATTTTTCAATCATCTGAATTTCAATGGAATTACTTTATGTTCTGCCATATTGTTAACTTACGAAAATACATTTCATGTGCTAAAAAAAACCTGTATTTCTTTTTATTTTCAGGGTGAAGTATTCTATATATGTCAATTTAATCAAGTTTGATAATTGTGTTTATGATTTACCTATTTTAAATACGTTTTTCATATATTTGCTTTATTGCTGAGAACTGTGTGTCAAATATTAACTTATGACTGTGGATTTGTCACTTTCTCCATGTAGTTCTATCAGTTTTCATTTTAAATATTTAGAGGTTATGTTATACATGTATGTAAAATTCCCATGTCTTCCTTGCAATGCTTTTTAAAATCAATTTTATCTGACATTTTATAACTGTAGCAAATTATCTTTGATTAATATTTTCCTACTAATGGTTTTTCTGATCTTTAATTTTAACATTTGTATATCACTATGTTTTACTGTGTTTCTTGTGAGCAGCAATCATTGTTGAGGAATTGAGCACTTTGAATACTAACACATTTAGAAATTACTAATAAATTTGTTTTTTTATCACTATCTAATTTTGAGCTTACTATGTTTAACTTTTCAATATTTTCTTCAGGTCCTTACTTTGAGTCAATTATTTTGCATTATTTAATTTTCCCTCCTTTGTAGAACCCTAAAGCTGATACTTCTATTCTTTTGCTCTAGAATATTTATATGTATATTCATCTATGAAATAATAGATTTTTGTGGACAACTAAGGATTTCTATTACATTTTAATAGTATAATTGATGTATAATTTTCATAACATAAAAATTATCCATTAAAATGTATAATCCAATAACTTTTAGTATATGACCACAATCAATTTTAGAACATTTTCTTTACTGTGAAGGAAAGCAGTCAGTTCTTATAATCTCCAAGCCCTAGACAATCACTAACCCACTTTATGTATCTACAGATTTACCTTCTGGGCATTTCATATAAATTAAATTATGCAGTATGTGATATTTGTGAATCGGAAATACCTTCAGGGAGTGATCTGGAGAAAAACAAATAAAGGGACCATGAGAAAGGATCTGTAGAAAATGCCATAAATAAACAGTATTATGTAAGTCAGAGAAAGAGATAGTGCCAAAGTTAAAAAGTTAATAATTTTTAATGATACAAATATCTACTTTTGACAAAAAAAAGGAAAAAAAGATTTGAAAAAAAAATCTATATTTTACATAGATTCAAGCATATTTTTTATGTCTTTCTATTCCATACTTTACAATTATTGCCATGTCTTCCACAAGTTGTTACAAGCTGTTTGAGGGGAAAAAGTGAACTATAATATTAATAATCAACTTCTAGCACTTCTTATATGCTAGGCACTTGTTTAAACATTTTATATGTACTCATTTGTTTAAAATTTACAAAAATACTATGATACAGGTAGTATTATTGGTTGTATTTTTATTGATGAGGATACTAACATTCAAAGTAGTAGCATAATCTGAGTTAACACTACTAATAAATTGTATGACCGAGGTTCAAATCCAAACTGCCTGCCTGTAGAGATTGTCTGAATCATTACCCTTTATGCTTTTTTTAACTCATTATGTGTATGTAATGTGGATGTGACCAACTCTATATGTAAAGTAGGTTACACACACCTGCTTCCAAAACAATTATATTAGGTTATATATTAGGTTATATTAGGTTATTGTATTAGGTTAAAAGTTATACAAAAGCTCTCTGTGATTTTTTTGTCACTTTTAGTTACATAATGAATATTTTATTCCAATGAAGGGTTGCAATAATAAACCAATCACTATGCTCTGATGGTATGCATGGCCTACAGAAGTGATGCCTTATAATATATTTATCATACATTCTTTATGACCCTAAATTGTATTTACAACATGTACCTTTTATTGTCTCTGCCTATACAAAAGTCACACTTCAGAATAAATTATGTTGTTCATATATGAGTTGTGAGAGAGTAGACATAAAGAAGTGTTCAATTGTTTACACTCTTTACTGACAAATAATAATTGTCTTTCAAGTCCTTTAATCTTTTACCGCCTAAATCATCTTGCCTCAACAAAACATAAAAAACCTATCCATTGAAACAAAATAGAACAAAAGCCACGACCAGAAGGTAAGAAAAAAATAATGCTTCCATTCTAACTTGCAATGCATTTTCTCATTGGCCCAATCTCCCTTTGTAGAAATGGCATTAGCTGTTTCATCATCAGGGTTTGCATAACAAATAATTGTACCTTTCATTTTATCCCTTTAACCAAAAGCTAATTAATACCCCAAAGTTTATCACTGGTCATATAGATATCTTATGGAGTTTGTTAAAGAATTGTTTTGCCTTGTCTAAAGATCAAGTTTTCAGTGAAATTATAGAAAAGTATACATATTCCAAAGTCCAACCTAAAAAATATAGGAGGCCCAATTATACCTATGAAAGAACTCTAGAAGAAAAGTTGAAAATAATTTATACAAATATGAGTGACTGGGGGGCTCAGTCCGTTAAGCAGCCCACTCTTGGTTTTGGCTCAGGGTATGATCTCATGCTTTGTGAGTTCGAAACCCATGTCATGCTCTTCACTGACAATGCAGAGACTTCTTGGGATTCTCTCTCTCTCCCACTCTTTCTGTCCCTCCCTCGCTCATCTTCTTTGTCTCTCAAACTAAATAAATAAACTTCTTTTTTTTAAGTTTACTTATTTTACATAAGAGTGTACGGGAGAAGCAGAGAAAGACAGGGGGAGGGAGAGAGAGAGAGAGAGAGAGAGAGAGAGAGAGAGAATCCCAAGCAGGCTCCACACTGTCAGGGAAGAGCACAATGCCAGGCTCAAACTCATGAATCATGAGATCATGACCTTAGCCCAATTCAAGAGTAGGTCCCTTAACCAACTGAGCCACCCAGGCACCCCAATAAATAAACTTAAAAAAATTATACAAATAGTAAGATCCTTGTTAAAATATAAAACTATTATTATGTTCACATAAAACATATTTCATATAGAAGAGAGTATTTTGAAAAGGAAATAAAAACTGATAAATTCAGGTTTATATTAAGCATCTGATAAATATATATAAAATTTCGCAAAACTATATGGATGTCAGGTGTTGTTGGAATCATGGGGTTTTGTGTGCTGTTCCTTTTTTCTCTCCCTATTTTATTTACAAGTAACCAGAAATCAATAACTGAAAAATAAAATCGCATCTATATAGCACAAAACAATACTTGAGAGGTCCATCCATCTGTGCACCTGAAAGTAGGTGAATTGGACCTTAGAGGAGGCTATGGAGCCAAGAAAGTGGTGGCAAAGGCAGTGTCAGCAGCAGAAGCAGCAGCAGAAGCCAACATCACCTTTCTGGCACAAGAGGTTGAGTATAAAGGTGTGTTTTTAATGCACATGCCCCCCCCCACCCGAGGTAGAATCACCTCTAGTGAGATAAACCAAACACTTGTAGCACCACCACCTTCTGGAAAATAAAACAAAGGCTGATAATTACAAACCTGTTGAACTGTTAGAATCAAAGTAATGAAAATCTTACCTAATAAGAAAGGTGTTCAATACTTTTAATGAACAGGAGAGATACTTTTCATCAAGCACTATAAAACATTTACAGTAATATGCAGTAATATGGTATCACAAAAGCAAAACGGCAATTTTCAGCAACTTAACTCAAAGACACAAAATATTGTTATCTAACTGATAACTCAAATATCTATCTTGAAGACATTTAATTAGCTATGAAATTAGCTACAAGAAAACAATGGAATAATTTAAAAAAGAAAATTAGAAAACAGGAGAACTTTATCAAAGAGATTAACATTTTAAGAAAAAGCCCAGAAATTCTGTAGATAATTTATCAAGAACTCAATAAATGAAATGAAGAATGAATTAGAAAGCATTGAAAATAGATCAGATGGAAGTGAGAATAAATGAGTTTGAGAAAAGGAGTATAAAAAATTATTAAGGGAGAAGGAGGGGAAGAACTAACATTTTTTAAAAGTGAAGAAACCCTATGAGAACTATCAGACTCCATTAGTAAATCCAAGATAATAGTAATGAGTATATCAAAAGAAAAAGAGGTGGAGAAGGGAGCAGACAGTGTATTTAAAGAAATAATTGCTGAAAACTTCCTTAACCTGAAGAAGGAAATGGATATACAAGCCATTAGGATAGCTTATTATCTCAATGTAAAAATACCTTATCTGTATCTGACACAAAACTGTCCAAAGTCAGTGATCTTAAAAAGTGAAGACAGCTGGGGGAGGGAGGTAAACAGCAACCTACAAAGTTACCAGCACTAGGCTACCAGCAGATTTATCAGCAGAAACTCTAGAGGCCAGAATAGTAGAATAACATATTCATAGTATCAAAGGATAAACATTGCCAACCAACAATACTCTGTCTGGCAAATTTATTCTCCAGATGTGAAGGATAAATAAAAGCTTCGCTCTTTAAGCTGACCAAAAGATGAAAGTACACAAAACACAATTAAGATAATATCCATAATTAGAAAGTTGTGAGTCTTTTTATAGAATAGTATACCAAACATTTATAGTATAAAGTTTAAAGGAAAAAAAGCATTGAAAATAAATAGCTAGCACAATTTTGTAATAAAATCACAACATAAAAGAGATATTTTTTGACATCATAAATATAAAAGGGGAAGGGTAAAATGATGGACATTTTACAGGTGAATTAAAATAAATTTCTATCAGCATAAAAATGATTATTTTACCTATGAGATGATTTATGTAAACTTTATGGTACCAACAAAACAATAATCTAGAGCAGAGATATTAGGCATAGAAAAGAGGGAAACAGCAAATCACCATGGTAAATTAGCAACTTACAAAGGTAAGTAAGAACAGAAAACAAAAGAAACAGTGAAAGATGAAATAACCAGAAAACAAAAGATAAAATGGCAAAAGCAAATCTTTACATTTTAATAATCACTCCAAATATGAATGGATTAAACTCACAAATATAAAAGGCATAGAGTGGCTGGATGGATTGAAAACAAGAACTACATGCTGTCTACAGGAAACTCATTTTTTTCTCTGAAGCCTCACATGGGCTCAAGTTGGAAAGACAATGGTATCCTAAGCAAATGAAAAAAGAAAATGGGCAACAGTCATACTTACATCAGAAAAATGGACTCCAGGCTGAGAGTGTAATAAGAGACAAAGGCATTCTATATATAAAAATAAAAATGTCAATTCATGAATAAGTAACAATCATAAATATATACGTTCCCACCACTTGAGCACCAAAGTATAATAAGCAAATAGTGGATTTCAAGGAAGAAACGCACAATACCATAATAGTAGACGACTTCAGGGGTGCCTGGGTGGCTCAGTTGGTTGAGCATCTGGCTTTCACTCAGGTCTTGATCTCGTGGTTTGTGGGTTCGAGCCCTGCTTTGGGCTCTGTGCTGACAACTTAGAGTCTGGAGCCTGCTTCAGATTCTGTGTCTCCCTCTCTCTCTTCACCTCTCCCACTCACTCTCTCTCTCTCTCTCTCTCAAAAAATGAGTACATTTTAAAAATAATAGGGATTTCAATATTCCATTTTCAGCAAAAGATAGATTTTACACACGGGAAAAAAACACCAAGGAAATAGAAATTAACAATACTTTAGGAAAAAATGGACTTACAGCCTTATACAGAACATTCCATCTAACAGAAGCAAAATAAACATTTCTTACTTTATTTTTTCCTTAGACTCAATAATTACAAGAGACCTCTCTTCAGGTTCTGTATTTTTTTTTTTTTTCATGATCAGGTCTTCTGTACAACTGCCCCTGTGAGTTTTTCAATTTAGTTACTTTATTTTTCAGGTTTAGAAATTATGTTTGGTCTTTTATTGTAATTTATATATCTTTTTTCTTCTTTTTATTTTTTAATTGAAGTAAAGTTGACATGTGATATTAGTTTCAGATAAAAACATAGTGATTTGCCAATTATAAATATTATGAAATGTTCATGAAAATAAGGGAAGTTTTCCATCTATCACTACACACAGTCATTAAAATATTATTGACTATATTCCTTATGCTGTTTTTTTTCATTCTCATGAATTATTTTATAAGTGGAAGTTTGTACCTCTTAATCTAGTTCACCTATTTTGCCTATCTCCCCAAGCCCTCCCCTCTGGAAACAAGCAATTTGTTCTCAATATTTATGAGTCTGTTTCTATTTATTTTTTGTTGTTATTGTTTTTGTTTGTCCATTTATATGTTATTTTAGATTCAACACATAATGTAATAATATGGTATTTATCTTTCCTTGTCTGACTTATTTCTTTTCTCAAAATATACTTTAAGACCATCCATGTTGTCACAAATGGTTATTATTCAGCATTGAAGAAGAGATAAAGTATTTTCCAAAGAAACAATTTAATGGAGGTCATAACCATTAAACCAAACTTACAATAAACATTAAAGGAACTTTTTCACATGGAAAAGAAAAGACCATAACTAGAAGAATATATATATATATATATATATATATATATATATATATATACATATATATATATATATATATATGGGTAAATGCCACTGATAAAAAACAAACATATAGTAAAAGTAGTAGATCAATCACCAATCACATATAGAGCTAGTATAAAGGTTAAAACACAAGACTTTTATGTTTCCCCCATCCCTTGAACACAGCTGGATAATTATCAAATCATTCTGTACACCCAGGACATCTATCTGAGGAATGAGAGAACAAACTGTACAACTAGAACAAAATGCACAACTACAGGGAGAAAAGAGGCCACATCATGGAAGGTATGAGGTGTGGAGATGTGATTTGAGATAGAAAAGAATTGGTGTGCTACAGAAGGGAGGGAGCCCTGATCACAGAGAAAGGAGAAAAACCTTCCCCAAAACCACTCACTGGGAAAACGAGAGGGGCTGATTACCACAAATATTTACAAGTAGCAGAGCTGAAAGTCTGAAGTTTTAGAAGTCCACACCACTGCCAGGGTCGAGCCTGACAGGCATAACTGTGATCCTGTGAAGAAGGAAGGCTATGGTCAAGGAGCAGAGAGCATACTCTGAGGATCCCCCGGACAATGCTAGAAGAGACCTCATCCTTTCTAGAAGTGTATTATGGAGCGGTGGCTATGCCTGTGCCATTGAGTTGCTCCATTCATTAGCATATCAGCAGAGACATCTGCTCAGGGCAGCTAACTTGGGATGCCAGCTTTTGCTAGCTTTACCATAAAATCCAAGCCCCTGTATAGTCCTGTGGATACTTTTGTGGAACAAACTGATACCAGCCACAGTGTGGCAAGACCCTCCTCCAGAGGATTAGTGTGGGGCCATGCCATGCTAAGCCAAGTCCCTACAATTTGGAGTTTTGAAACCCAGCCACAAGCCTGAGATGAAACACAGGAGCACTAAGCCACTGCTGGTCAGGCAGAAAGAAAGAAAGAACAAAAACAATAAAGACTAGAAAGGAAAAGAGTTAAGGCAGGATCTGACTGAAGCCTGGGACACAAAGGGGAAGATATTTGCTCTTCTGTGAGGGCTTCCAGAACAGTAGTAGGTGTGAACTGTTGTCTCTAGGGAAGAGTGCAGACCAACACCATTTTTCACCACTCCTGTCAACATGGACATATTTCAGTGAACAGCACAGGGCACACAGTACAGACTTGACCTGCTTACATCAGGTCCTGCCCCTCTGTGCTCTGAAGGTGCCTCTTTTAATAGTACAATTGTGATTGAGAACCACAGCTACAGCTGTCTCCTTCCCCAGAAGACAAGCACAACAGCCTGCATGAACTAAGTCTACTGACCAGAGTGCTGCAAAGCTTCAGTTCCAAAGGAGAAAAAAAAGGCACAGGATTTTGTATCCATGCACTGAATAAAAGTTCTCAGGCACTTAGATTGTGCAGACATGCAGGTCTGCCTCTTCCAGCAAAACAGCAGTAGCAGCAAACTTCACATAGTCTTTATTTGATGTTCGCCAGGTATAAACATCAAAGAATGTCAAAGCATGGGAGGAAAGCACAAAGAGCTTCCTGACATAGACCAAATACACATCTGGTGTTTACATGAAAGCATGTAGGTACAATGTGCAATTTCAAGGACTGCTATGAAATTACAGTGGGTCTGTTCCCTAAGTGGCCCCTGGGGGACCATGGGGCTCTGGATCTCATAGTGCTATCAGGTTCAACAACCTTGAGACCAGAACATTGCTGACATATCAGGAATTACCCCATTCACTTTCCCAGGTCTTACAATACACTCTGTAAAAATAACTCCACAGGATTTCCTAACATACAAAAGACAGAGACAAAAAAAAAAAAATGCAAAGAGAGAGAAATCATCCTAAAATAAAGAACAAGAATAGGTCAAGGCCAGGAATCTTATCAAAATAGACAGAGGTAAAATGCCTAAACCAGAATTTAAAAAATAATTAAGGATACTAGCTTGAGAAATGCATAGAAGATACCAGGGAGTCCCTTACCATAAAGATAAAAGACCTAAAATGTATTCAGGTGGAAATAAAAAATGTTATAACTGAGAGGCAAAACCTAATGGATAAAATCAACACAAGGATAGAAGAATCAGAGGAAGGAATAAGTGATATAGCAGATAAAATTATGGAAAGTAATGAAGATGTAAACAAGAAGGGAAAAATGTAGGATCGTGATGTAGACTTAGAGAACTCAGCAATTCCATAAAACACAAAGCTTTCATATATTAAGAGTTCTAGAAGAGGATGGAAGGGGAAAAAGAGGCAGAAGGTTTATGGGAAGAAATTATATCTAAAACTTGCCTAAACTGGGGAATGAAAGAGACATCAAAATCCAGGAGGCACAGAGAACTTCCATCAAAAGCAACAAAAGCAGGCCAACACCAAGACATATCTTATTAAAATTTGCAAAATACAGAGATAAGGAAAGAATCCTGAAAGTAGCAGGAGGAAAGGAAACCCTAACCTACAAGGGAAGACAAATCAGGTTATCAAGAGACCTCTCCACAGAAACCTGGTAGGCCACCAGAAGGGAGTGGCATGATATATTCAATGTGCTAATGGGAAAAATATGCAGCTAAGAATGTTTTATCCAAGAAGTTTCTCATTCAGAATAGAAGGAGAGATAATGAATTTCCCAGAGAAAACAAAACTAAAGAAGATTTTGTAACCATTAAACCAGCTTTGAAAGAAATATTAAAGGAGACTCTGAATGGTAGAGAAAGAAAGAGCAAAAGCAATAAAGACTAGAAAGGAACAGAGAAAGACTCTAGAAACACCAACTTTATAGATAATACAGTCACACTAAATTAATATCTATCAATAAACACTCTGAATGTAAATGAATTAAATGCTCAAAACAAAAGACATGCATGTCAGAATTGATTAAAAAAAGCAAAACCCAAGTATATGCTGCCTACAAGAGACTCATTTTACACCTAAAAACACCTTGTGATTGAAAGTGAGAGAATGGAGAACCATCTACCATGCTAATGGAAGTCAAAAGAAATTCAGAGTAGCCATACTTATATCAGACAAACTAGAATACGAAACAAAGACTGTGAGAAGAGATGAGGAAAGGCACTGCATCGTAATTAAGGTGTCTGTCCAACAAGAAGATCTAACAATTGTAAATATTTCTGCCCCTGACATGGAAGAAACCAAATATATAAATAAATTGATAACAAATCTAAAGAAATTCATTGATAATAATACAATAAGAGCAGGGGACTTTAACACCCCAGTTACAGTAATGGACAGATCATATAAGCAGAAAATCAACAAGAAAACAATGAGTTTGAGTGACATGTTGAATGATATGGACTTAACAGATATATTCATAACATTTCATCCTAAAGCAGGAGATTACACATTCTTTTTGAGTACACCTGGAACATTCTCCAGAATATATCACATCCTGGGTCACAAATCAGTCCTCACAAGTATAAAAAGATTGAGATCAAACCATGCATATTTTCAGACCACAATGTTATGAAAAGTTAAGGGAAACACAAGAAAAAAAAGTTGAAAGACCACAAATACATGGAGGTTAAACAAAGTCATATTAAAGAATGAATGGGTTAACCAGAAAATCAAATAAAATTTTAAAAACACATGGAAGCAAATGAAAGTGGAAACACGACTTTCCAGATCCTTTAGGGTGCAGCAAAGATGGACATAAGAGTGAAGTGTATAACAATACAGGCCTACCTCAAGAAGCAAAAGTCTTATATAGACAACCTAACCTTACACCTAAAGGAGCTAGAAAGGAACAAGAAATAAAGCCTAAAGCCAGGAGAAAAAAGGAGATAATAAAGATTAAAGCAGAACTAAATAATATAGAGACAACAACAAAAAAAGCACAAAACATCAATGAATCTTAGAGCTGGTTCTTTGAAGGAACTACCAAAATTGAAAAACCTCTAGCCAGACTTATCCAAATGAAAAGAGAAAGGATACAAATAAATAAAATCACGATGAATGAGAAGAGATCACAAACACCACAGAAATACAATTACAAGAGAATACAATGAAAACTTATATAGAAATTTAAAAAGACCCACAACAAGCAAAGAAAATGAAAAAGTCAACAAGTATCTTCCAACAAACAGAAGTCCACGGCAAAACAGCTTCCCAGGGGGAATTCTACCGAATATTTAAAGAAAAGTTAAACCTATTCTCTTCAAAGTATTCAAAAAGAAGAAGAAAATAAAAGAAACAGAAATGAAGAAATAGAAGGAAAACTTCCAAACTCATTCTATGAGGCTGGTATTACCCTGTTCCCAAAACCAAACAAATATTCCAATAAAAAGAATAATTACAGGCCAATACCCCTGCTGAACCTGGATGCAAAAATTCTCAACGCAAAACTAGCAAATCAAATCCAACAGTACATTAAAATAATTGTTCACCATGATCAAGTGAGATTTATTCCTGTCCTGCAGTGGTGGTTCAATATTCACAAATCAGTCAACTTAATATACTACATGAAAAAAGGAAATGATAAGAAACATACCATCCTCTCAATAGATTTGACAAAGTATAGCATCTATTCTTGATACAAACTCTCAACAAGTAGGGATGGAGGGAACATACCTCATATCATAAAGGCCATAGACCCACAGCTAATTTCAACCTCAATGGGAAAAACAAAACAAAACAAAACAAAGCGAGAGCTTTTCTTCTATGGTCAGGAATAAGACAGGGATGTCAACTATTACTGTCATTATTTAACATATAATGGCAGTCCTTGCCTCAGCAATCAGAGAACAAAAAGAAATAAAAGACATCCAAATTGGCAAGGAAGAAGTCAAACATCCACTATTTGCAGAAGACGTGCTACTCTGTAGAAAAGCTTGAAAACTCCACCAAAAATTGTGAGAACTGAAACATGAATTCAGCAAAGTCACCGGATAAAAAATCAATGTACACAAATATGTTGCATTTCTATACACATAGAAATCAAGGAATCAACCCAATTTATAATTACACCAAAAACCGTAAGATACTTAGGAATAATCCAAACCAAAGAGCTAAAAGATATGTATTCCGAAAATTATAGAACACTTATGAAAGAAATTGAAGATGACACAAAGAAATGAAAAATCATTGATGCCCATGGATTTGAAGAACAAACATTGTTAAAATGTCTATACTACCCAAAACAATTACAAATTTAATGCAGTCCCTATCACAATAACAGTAATATTTTTCACAGAACTAGAAAAAACAATCCTTAAATTTGTATGAAACCACAAAAGACCCCAAATACCCAAAGTAATGTTAACAAAGAAAAGCAAAGCTGGAGAAATCACAATTCTGGACGTCACACTTCACTGAAAAGTTGTATTCATCAGGAAATGTGGTAGTGGCAGAAAAACAGATGCATGGATCAATGGAATGGAATGGTAATACCAGAAATGAACCCACAAGTATATGGTCAACTAATCATAGATAAATGGGTAAAGGATACCCACAGGAGAAAAGACAGTCTCTTTAAAACATTGTTTTGGGAAAATTGGAGATATCATGGAGGGGAATGAAACTAGAGCATTTTCTTACCCCATACACAAAAGTAAATTCAAAATGAATGAAAGAGTTAATTTTGAGATGGGAAACCATCAAAATCCTAGAGAACACAGACAGCAACCTGTTTGACCATGACCAAAGCAACCTCTTACTAGACATATCTCTGGAGGCAAGAGAAAGAAAAGAAAACATGAACTATTGGAACTTCACAAAAGTAAAAACCTTCTGCACAGTGAAGGAAGCAATCAAGAAAACTAAAAGACAGCCTATCAAATGGGAAGAGATATTTGCAAATGACATATCTAATAAGGGGTTAGTATCCAAATTCTATAAAGAACTTATCAAACTCAACACCCAAAAACCAAATAATCCAGTTAAGATATGGACAGAAGACATTAATAAACATTTTTCCAAGACATCCAGATGGCCGACAGGCACATTAGAAACAACAGTTGTTGGCAAAGATCTGGAAAAGGGGGAACCCTTTTACACTGTTGGGAATGCAAACTGGTGCAACCACTCTGGAGAACAGTATGGAGATTCCTCAAAAAACTAAAAATATAACTACCTTACAACCTAGTAATTGCACTACTCGGTTTAACCAAAGGATACAAAAAATATTGATTTGAAGGGGAACATTCACCTTGATATTTAAAGCAGCACTACTAAAAATAACAAAATTATGGAAAGAGCCCAAGTGTCCATTGACTGATGAATGCATAAAGAAGTAATGGTATAGGGGTGCCTGGATGGCCCAGTCGGTTAAGCATCCAACTTTGGCTTGGGTCATGATCTCATGGATCATGAGTTGGAGCCACATGTCAGGCTTTTTGTGGACAGCTCAGGGCCTGGAGCCTGCTTCAGAGTCCATGTCTCCCTATCACTCTGGCTCTTTCTCTCTCTCTCTCTCTCTCTCTCTCTCTGTCTCTCTCAAAAATAAATAAACATCAAAAATTGTTAAAAAAGAAGTAGTAGTATATATACACAATGGAATATTACTCAGCCATCAAAAAATGAAATCTTGCCAGATGCAACAATATGGATGGAGTTAAAGTGTATTATGTTAAGCAAAATAAGTCAGTCAGATAAAGACAAATACCATTTGATTTCATTCATATGTGGAATTTAAGTAACAAAGAAAATGAACATAGGGGAAGGGGAAAAAAGACACGGAAGCAAACCATAAGTGAGTCTTAATTATAAAGAACAAATAGAGGGTGGATGGAGGGAAAGTAAGAGCTGTGATGGGCCAAATGGGTCATGGGTATTAAGGAAGACTGAGCGCTGAGTTGAGTACTGAGCTCACTAAGTTGAGCACTGAGTTTTAAATTTTTTTTTAACATTTATTTATTTTTGAGACACAGAGAGACAGAGCATGAACAGGGGAGGGTCAGAGAGAGGGAGACACAGAATCTGAAACAGGCTCCAGGCTCTGAGCTGTCAGCACAGAGCCCGACACAGGGCTCGAACTCACAGCCCTCACGGACTGCGAGATCATGACCTGAGCTGAAGTCGGCCACCCAACCGACTGAGCCACCCAGGTGCCCCGAGCACTGAGTTTTATATGCAAGTGATGAATCACTAAATTCTACTCCTGAAACCAATATTAAGTATTTATTAAATAATTAGAATTTAAATTTTTTTTCCAAAACCAGTAATGAAATTGTTTGTTGACAGCCTTATCTTCTGGGACAAATAATTATGGAATAGTCAACTTATGCTGAAAGAAAAAGAAAAAGAAAAAACAAAATAGTGTAATCAATTACATCTACAACAATTTAAGAGGAATCACAAAAGGATATAAAATATGAAACCGTATACATAAGACATGGAGAGGGGTGTACAAATATATTGTTTTTAGAATGTATTTGAGATTAAGAAAATATAAATATAGACTGCTGTATTCATAGAATGCTATATATGAATCTCATGGTAACCACAAGCCAGAAAGTTATAATAGATATACACAAACTAAAGAGAAAGAAATCCAAGCATAACTCTAAATAGACACATCAAACCATATGTCAAAGAGCAAAAGAGGAAGAAAAACAGAGGAAGGAACTATAAAAACAATCAGAAAACTATTAACAAAATAGTGATGAGTACATACCTATCAGTAATTAAATGTAAACAGACTAAATAATCCAGTCAAAACAAATAGGATGACTGAATGAATAAAAAAGCAAGACCTTTCTATATGTTGCCTACCAGAGACTCAAATCAGACCTATAGCCACATACAGGTTGAAAGTGAAGGGAAGTAAAAAAAAAAAAAAAAAAAAAAAAAAAATATATATATATATATATATATATATATGTATATTCTTTGCAAATTGAAGAAAAAATATGCTGGAGTAGCAATACTTAGACAAAATAAATCTTAAAGACTGTTACAGGAGACAAAGAAGGGATTTACATAATAATAAATGGATCAATTCAATCCAAGGACATGATAACAGTAAATATCTATGCATCCAATATAAAAGTACCTAAAAATATAAAACAAATATTAACAGACAGGAAGGGAGAATTTGACAGTAATACAATAAGCATAAGGGACTTTAATCCTACTTACATCAATTAATAGATCTTCCAGACAAAAAAACTAATAAAAATAGTCACTTTAAATGACATATTAGACCAGATTGATTCAACAGATGTATACAGAACATTCTATCAAAAACCAACATAATAAACTTTCTTTTCAAATGACTATAATTTATGTATCGTTGGTGATATTCCCATTTTGTTTATAATATTTTCCTTGGTTTTTTTTTTTAATTGTGTGTCTGTGTTCTCTTTTACCTCAGTGAACTCATTTAACTCAAAAACCTATAATTCTTAAAGGTTGGTTCCTGGAGAATTTTTTTTTTCATTTTAATGAGCCACTTTCCCTCTTTCTTTGTATGCCTTGTGATCTTTCATTGAAATTTTGTACATTTGGAAAAACAGCTACTTCTTTGTTATGTTTTTGGTTTTGGTTTTAGTCTGCCTTCATGCAGGTGTAGACCTTCATTAATTAGACCTTTAGTAATCCATTAATTAGACCAGTATCAAGGTGTAAAGATGAAAGTTTCACTTTCTGTGGATGCATTTTCTCTAGACTTGTGGGTGCAAGTTTTGATTCCTGTTCTTACATAAACAAGGGTGCTTTTAAATGTCTTAATTCCCCTAAAATTATTACCTTTGCTTCTTCTCAGGACATTTATATTTATATTTTATTTTTCTGTCCTTAACATCTGCCCCCAGTCCCTCATGGGACTGCAGCTCTAATGCACCATATGGCCTGCAACGGTTTTCAGTGGTCTTCAACCTGATACCTGATATTCCAACATTGCCATCAGTGCTGAGTCTGACAGATCATTCTCAAGAACTCCCAGAAAACAAGAACATTGCAAACAAGTTTGTGTTTTTTCTCTCTTAGTTTCAAGGGAGGTACCTGGAATTGGGCAGTCTCTTCTCAGCCACATAACACTACCAAAGAGGCTGTGGGACCATGGCAAGAAAAATGCCACGACACTTCCTACTATTGTTTTAATGTGACTTTGTTTTGAAGATTAAATTTGAAATAGATAGGCTAAATAAATTCTACTTCTAGGCATGACTAGAATTTTAATCACTATGGTATGAGACCCTGCTTATTTTAATGATTCCACTAGCAAGCTTTAAAATACAATAAAATCAGAAGGTTCCAGTCCAAGATAGTGACATAGGAAAACCATGAACTCACCTCCCCCATGGAACACACTAATTACATTTATTTATAGAGAAATTCCACCTAAAGAAGAATGAGAGCTGACTGAACAGCTTCTGCACAACACAAAATAGAACAGCAAAAGAGAATAGGAAGAAAGACAGAGACAAAGTAATGAAGGAAAACCCACCCTCAATGCTACAAACTACAGTGGGGAAGAATAGTATTGATAGAATATGAGCAGAGTTGTCTGTCCTTGGGCACAGGAAAACCATGGTTTAAAAGAGAAACTAGCTTAAAAAAGATTCAGCACTAGAACTCTGCCAAATGGTGGAGGAGCTGCTGGAACACTTTCTGGGTTAGAGTGATTGGTGAGTGACATGGTTTAAACTACTCTTTCATGTAGAAAGCACAGACCAGAACAGGATCAGATGCCATAGCCAGCTTGCTGCTTCAGCAAACTCTGGGTCCCTAACCCACACCAGCCCCAGATGCTCTGGGGCACAGCAGAAAAAAAAAGAGTCAAAGTTTATAAAAGAAAACAGTATATAAAAGAGCCAGCCCTAGAATTCCAACAAATGGTGGTGGAGACGCTGAAACTCTGAGTGGGAGAAGCTAGAATACACGGTTTATGCTCCCCTCCACCTTAATAACAGAATGAGAACAGTGTCCAAGCACACTAACCTGCCTGATGACTCAGCAGGCACTAGATACCTTAGCTCACACCAGACCCAGACATAGTAGGAAACTGAAAAAAAAAAAAAAAAAAAAAAAAACAAATAAAAAACAACACTTAAAGGGAAAAACTAGCATATAACAATCTAGATCTAGAATACTTCTAGACATTGAAGGAAATGCTGGAACTCTCTCTGGGTAGAGGGACTGGAAGACAGTGTTTATGCTATCCCTGCACCTTGAAAGTGAAAGACCAGTGTAGGATATCGACTCCCTAATGGGCATGGTTCCTAAGTGAGTCATGGGCCTCTAGCCCACACCAGCCCCAGCCATCCCACCAAGGCAGCCACAGGGTAATACACACCATGACACCATTGGTCAGCACTTACTATAGCCCCAGCCTTTGTACCAAGGTGACACAGATGTAAAGTACTCCAAGACATTTCAGGTCTACACCATTTTGACTTTAGATGTTATACCATGACATCCCAGACACAGAGCATTCTGGGACCTCCCAGTTGATGCCTACTTAAGATCCAGCTATCCTACCAGGATGGCCTCTGTACACAGTCCCCTAATAACCAATAGCCCATGCCTGCCTTGGTTTCACCCACTCAACCAAGGCACTTCCTGAATGGATCACCCTAGAACGCTCCTGTCTGTGCTGGCCTTGGTTCCAGGCACCTGGTCAGGACACGTTCTGTGCTGAGCCCTCAAAGACAAACTAGCATGTACCTGCTTCAGTTTCAGCTGTCTTTCCAAGGTCCCCTCAATGGCACTGAGACACCCTGAGTTGCACATACTTCAACTGTTATACCAGGACACAGTTTGCACAAAGCACCTAGGTAGTACATGGAAAAATACCTACTTCAGTTTTAGCTGTCCTGCCAGGATGCCCCTGTGTAGTGTGCCCCAGGATTCCTCAGCCTGTACCCCACCTTGGCTCCAGCTGCACCTTTATGGCACTTTCCATGCACAGAGTCCTGGAACACCCCAGTTTACATACATTTCAGCTTCAGATATCCTTCTAGGGCACCCTCTGCACAGAGAGCTCAGGGACCTCCAAGCTCACATAATGCCTCAGCCATACACACAGCATCATAAGACACCATGGCTTGTACCCATTTTAGCTTCAGCTATCCTGCCAAGGTTCACTTCACATGTAGAGACTTGGGACAGCCTGGTATGCACTTTTTTTCATATTTAGTTGTCCTGCCAACTGTGAAGAACCAAGGACCCCTCAGCTTGCATCCACTTCAGGTTAAGATTTCATTTCAAAGCACTCCTGATAGAAAAGCCTCAGGAAAACCCTGACCTGTGCCCACTTTATCCTTGGTCATTTACCAGGACAGTCCCAGCATGGAATGCCCCACAAACCCCAGCCCACACCAGCCAAAGCTCCAGCCATCCAGTGAAATTCACCAAACACATGCAGTCTGCACAATCTACATACAGTCTACAATCATTCACAAGACCACTTCTTCAAGTTTAGAAGTAACTTTTCTACTTAATCCATAAAAAGAAATACAGAAAGTCAAGCAAAATGGAGAGAGGATTATATTCCAAAAGAAAGAAAAAGACAAAACCTTAGTAAAGGAACTAAATGAAATGGAGATGAGCAATACGCCTTATAACGAATTTAAAGTAATGATATGCTCATTAGACTGGAGAGAAGAGTGGAAGAACTCAGCAAACATTCAATAAAGAGATGTAAAATATAAAAAAAAATCAGAGTTGAAGAATACAGTAACAGAAATTTAAAAAATACATTAGAAAAAACAGTAGATTAGTAGATGCAGAGCATACTGGTGATCTTTAAAAGAGCATAATAGAAAGCACACCATGTTTGAAGAGCAAAAAGAAAAAATAATTTTTAAAAATGACGATAAGTTAGGAACTCTCTTGGACAACTTCAAGTGAACATTTGCATTACAGAGGTCACAGAAGAAAATGAAGAGAGAAAGGGACAGAAAATTTATTTGAAGAACTAATAGCTGAAAATCCCCCTAACCTAGGAAAGGAAATAGAAATCCAGGTTCAAGAAGCACAGAGTTCCAAACAAAATGAATCCAAGTAGGTCCACAACATGGTACATGATAATTAAAATATTAAAGGTTAATGATAAGGAAAGAATTCTGAAAACGGCAAAAGCCTTATGGATTTTCCTTTGTAACTAAAGGCTTATTTTATTCTTGCTGCTTTTAAGATTTTTTTTTCTTTATCACTATCTTTTGCAAATTTAATTGCAATATGTCTTCACGTTGGCCAGCTTTTGTTGATTTTGATAGGAATTCTCTGTGACTCCTGAATCTGGATGTATGTTTCCTTCCCCGAATTGGGAAAGTTTTTAGCTATTATTTCTTGAAATAAATTTTCTGTTCCCCTTTTCCTCTCTTCTTTTTCTGGGACTCCTATAATACCAATATTATTACATTTGATGGAATCACTGAGGTCTCTAAGCCAGTTCTTATGTTAAATAGTTCTTCTTACTCTTTTTTTTCAGTTTCATTGTTATTAATTATTTTATCTTTTATGTTACTAATTCATTCCTCTGATTTTCCCAGCTTGCTGTTCATTGCATGAAGCCTGTATCCAGTATCATTGATTGCATTTTTCTTCTCTGATTGATTATTTTAAACTATTTTTTGTCTCTGTTTTAAGGGCCTCAATGATATCTTCTATTCTTTTCTTAAGCTCAGTAGTTATAGTTATGATTGTTGCTTTAAATTCTCCATCAGGCATGTTCCTTATAACTGTTTCACTTAACTCTCTGGCATGGTCTCATCTTGTTATTTCATTTGGGATAAATTCTTCCACCTTGGCATTTTTGTCTGTTTTTGCCATCTTCTCTGTATTAGAAAAGCCAGTTTTATATCTTGCTCCTGAAAGTAATGACGTTATGAAGAACTCATGTAGTTCCCAAGACCTGGTCCTTCATGGACTGTTTCTGATCTGTGTTGGTGGAATTCTGCTGTTGTGTTTTGGCTGCTTTATTCTTCAGGCCAGTTGTCTGCAGAGACTCTCCTTGCCTGCTGTGAACAGTGTTTGATCCCTGAATGAATGTGGCAGCTTTTAACAAGGTGTGCTCTGTTATGCCTGTTGAATGAGACCCGACTCCACTTTCCCCAGAACTGAGACCCTGTAGAACTCTCTGGTCAAGAAATGTGGTGTGGGCAGGGGTTTCTGCTGATTTTCTGGGAGAGGGAGGATCCCATCACTCTGGGACTGAGGGAAGCTTGATGGAGAAGGTCAGTGTTGCTAGAGTGCAGGAGGATGAGATTTTGTGTAAGCAAGTTAGGGAGTCAGTATGCAGAGTGAGCTGCTTACCTCAGGTGGCTCTGCCTTTATGATGAGGGGAGGGGAGGTAAATGGGGCCAGTCATGTCCTTTGTTCCTGGATAGGCATCTATCTGAACACTGCCTCTCAGGAAAATTCTCCTAGAGTAGCAAATAACCTCTCCATTGTGTGCCCCAGGCATTTTTCTGATCCATGTGTCAACACTGTCTGCCCCTGCATTTTTGCCTGTCTTCTCTTCAGGAACAGTGCAGAGTCTTCTGGGCTCTATCCCAGTCAAGCCTTGTGACCTTTAAAACTGCAGACTTTTAGGGGCACCTGAGTGGCTCAGTCGGTTATAAGTGTCCAACTCTTGATTTTGATTTTGGCCCAGGTTATGATTTCATCTAAACAAACAAACAAACAAACAAACAAACAAACAAACTTAAAAAAAAAAAAAAAACCTTCCAGGCTTTAGAAATGTGGTGTGGGCAGGGGCTTGTGCTAGTCTTCTGGGGAAGGGTCCTGCCACTCTGAAACTCAGGCAGACTTGGCCAAGAAGGGCAGCCCTGGCAGAATGCAAGGGGGTGAGTCTTGGTATAAGCAAGTCAGGCAGCCAGCATGTGAGCTGTGCTGCCTCCCGCTGATTGCTCTGTGTTTATGCTGCATGGCAGGGGAAGTAAATGTCACTGGTCAGCTCCCCTGTTCCTAGAGAGGTGTTTCCATGAATGCTGACTCCCATGAATTCTCTCTGAGATAATTTACTTATCTCAATACTGTGTGCCTCAGTCATTCTTCAGATCACTGTTTCCACACTGTATACACTTGGGTTGTTTGCCTGCCTTCTCAACAGCGGCAGGGCAGTGTCCTCTGTGTTCTATCCCATCCAAGCCATCTAACCTTTAAAACTCCAAGCTTTAAGCCATGATGGTTGCAAAAACTCATGAAATTCAGCCCCTCTCATTTTCTAATCTGAAAGCTTTAGGGAAACACTCTTCTTGTATGTTCTGCTATGTGCTCCTCTCTCTCTTACTCTTCTCTGTGACCAAGGCTCACTCTCCTCCACACACCCACATTCTGTTCCTACCCAAACCATGTCTCCACACTTCCTACCTTCTTTTTCAATGTAGTTTCTTTCTTACCTTTAGTTTTAGAGTTTGTTCTATCAGTCTTCTGACTGATTTCTAGGGTATTTAGGATGATTTGATAGCTGTCTAATTGTGTTCATGGGATGAGGCATGCCTAGGGTCCTCATACTCTGCTGCCATCTTCTAAACTTCTGTTAGTTCACTACTACACCATTCTTACAAGAAATATTAAAGGGAATTCTTTAAGTGGAAAAGAAAAGACCATAATCAAAGACCATAATATGAATAAAGAGATGTAAAATATTACAGCATTTACATAAATCATAAAGAAGTGAGTCAAAAAAAGTTTTCTAAAATGTGTTGGAACTTAAATGACTATCACCTTAATATGCGCAGCTACGTATTTACAATGTTATATATAAGTCTCATGGTAGCCATACAACCCGCAGGTATAATAGATACACACACATAAATTAAAGAGAATAAAAAGAGAAATATAGCACTACAGAAATACAGCAATCCAAAAGAAAGAGCAAGAGAGAAAGAGTACAAAAACAGCCAGAAAGCAATTAACAAAGTGGCAATATCAATAGTGCCACTATTGATATAGATATAAATACATACAAATATCAATAGGTATTGATAATTATCTATCAATAATTACTTTAAATATAAATGGTTAAAATACTCCAGTCAAAAGACACAGGGTTACTGGATTAAAAAAAAAAAAAAAAAGGACAAGACCTATGTATATGCTGTCTACAAGAGACTCATCCCAGACATAAAGACACATGAAGAATTAACATAAATGTGTGTAAAAACCATTTACCATGCAACTGGAAGTGTGAAACAAGCAAGTCTTATATTGGACAAAATAGATTAAAAAAAAAACCGTACCAAGAGACAAAGATCAGCATTACAAAATGACAAAGGTTTCAATACAATAAGAGGATACCACAATCATAAGTATTTATGTACCCAACACTGAGGAACCAAAATACATAAAGCAAATATTAACAGACCTAAAGGAAGAAATTTACAGTATTGTGATAACAGTAGAGACTTTAACATCCCACTTACATCAATGAGTGCACCAACTAGGCAGAGTATCAACAAGGAAACAGTGTCTTTGAAAGACACATTAAACGGATGGACTAATGCATATATACAGAACATTCCAACCAAAATAACAAAATATACATTATTTTCAAGGGCACAAGGAATATTCTCAAGAATATATCACATGTTAGGCCAAAAAACAAATCTGAATAAATTTCAGAAGTCTGAAATCACAGTATGCATCTTTTCCAATCACAGCAGTATGAAACTGGAAACAAATCACAAGAAAAAAAAACTGGAAAAAACACAAACAAATGGGGTCTAGAAAACAAAATACTAAACAACCCATGATTCAATGAAATGATCTAAGAAGAAAAAAAATACGTAGACACAAATGCAAATAAAAAATAATTCAAAATATTTTGGATACAGTAAATGTCTAAGAGAAAAATGTATAGCAATGCAGGCCTACCTCAAGAAACAAGATAATTTCTTTCAGGGAGACAGAGAGAGCAAGTGGGGGCGAGGGGTAGAGGGAAAGAAAGAGAATCTGGACTGGACATGGGGCTTGATTCTGTGACCCTGGGATCATGACCTGAGATGAAATCAAAAGTCAGATGCTAAACTGACTGAGCCATACAGGCACCACAAGAAACAAGAAAAATCTTAATAAATTATCTAGCATTACATCTAAAGTAACTAGAAAAAGAAGAATAAACAAAGCCCAATGTGAGTAGAAGGAAGGAAATAATAAAGATCAGGGGAGAAATAAATGACATAGAGACAATATATATATGAATATATATATATATTTGAATATATATATATATTTGAATATACATATACATTTGTATATATAAATATGCATATATATATATATATATATATTCAAAGAAACCAAGAGTAGATTCTTTGAAAAGATAAACAAAGTTAGTAAACCTTTAGCTAGACTCAACAATAATAAAAGAGAAAGTACTCAAGAAAATATAATCAGAAATGAAATAGAAGTAACAACTGACACTACAGAAATAGAAGTACAAGAGAGTACTATGAAAAATAATATTCCAACAAACTGGACAACCTAGAAGAAATGGATAAATTTCTACAAAAAGACAATATTACAAAACAGAATCAGGAATAAATACAAAATCTAACAATTACTATTCCCAAAGTGAATCACTAATTATAAAATAGCATTCACTTCCAGATGGATTCATCGGTGAATTCTATTAGACATTTAAAGTAGAGTTAGTATTTATTCTTCTCAAATGATTCCAAAACATAGAAGAGAAAGGATAGTTTCAAACATACTCTGTAAGGCCAACATTACCCTGATACCAAAACCTAAGACATCAAGGATAAAGAGAATTTCAGACCAATATCTCTGAAGATCATACATGCAAAATTCCTTTAAAAATGTTAGCAAACTGCATTTAACAATGCATTAAAAGGATTATGCACCACAATGCGGTGGGATTTATTCCAGTAATGCCAGGATAGTTCCATATTCACAAATCAATCATTATGATACACATCAAAAAAAATGAAAAATAAAAATTATATTATTTTCTCAATAAAAGTAGATAAAACATTTGAGAAAATTCAACATTTGTTCATGATAAAAACTCTCAACAAAGTGGGTTTTAGAAGGAACATACCTCACCCTAGTAAAGGCTATATGTGAAAAACCCACAGCTAACCATATTCAGTGTTGATAAACTGAGAGCTCATCCTGTAAGATCAGGGATAATACAATAACGTTTATTCCACTTTTATTCAACATAATACTTGAAGTACTAGTTGCAGTATTCAGGCAACTAACAGAAGTAATAGACATACATATTGGTAAGGAATAAGCTAAATTGTCACTATTTTCAGATGACATGATAATATACATAAAAGATCATAAAGACTTCATCAAAAAAATACTAGATGTAATAAATGAATTCGGTAAAGTTTGAGTACAAAGTTAATAGCCAGAAATTGGTAGTGTTTCTATACATTAATAACAAGGTAGCATAAAGAGAAATTGTGAAAACAATTCACTTACAGTTGGTCCTGAATTAATAAAATACCTAGGAAGGTGGTGAAAGACTTGTACTCTGAAAACTATAAAACATTGATGAAAGAAACTGAAGATGACACAAACAAATAGAAAGATATTCCATTCTCATAAAATGGAAGAACCTATACTGTTAAATTTTCCATATGACTGGAAAGCAATCTAGAGATTCAATGCAATCCCTATCAAAATACCAAGAAGTTTTTCACAGTCTTAGAACAAATAATTCTAAATTTTGTATGAAACCACAAAAGATCCCAAATAGCCAAAGTGATCTTTAGAAGAAAAAAAAACAAAGCTGGAGACATCACAATCCCAGATTGCAAGATATACTACAAAGCTGTAGTAATCAAAACAGTATGGCACTGGCACTAAACTAGACACATTAATCAATGGAACAGAATAGAGAGCCTAGAAATAAACTCACACTTTTATTGTTAATTAATCTATAATAAAGCAATCTATAATAATGTACAATGGGGAAAGGATAGTCTCTTCAATAAACGGTGCTGGGAAACCTGGACACCTTAATGCAAAAGAGTAAAACTGGATCACTTTCTAACACCATACACAAAAATAAACTCAAAACTAAAGACCTAAATGTTAGGCCTGAAACCATAATAATCCTTGAAAAGAACTCTATGTAGTAATTTTATTGATATTGACCATAGCAACATTTTTTTTTTATGAATATGTGTCATCAGGCCAAGTAAACAAAAGCAAAAATAAACTATTGGGACCACACAAACTAAAAAGCTTTTGCACAGTGAAGGAAATCATTAACAAAACAAAAAGGTAACCTACTGAATGAGAGAATATATTTGCAAATGATATTTCCAATAATAAATTAAATCCAGAAAATATATAGAACTTATATAAGTCAGCCTTGAAAGGAAACCCAAAATAATCTGATTAAAAATGGACAGAATACCTGGATAGACATTTCCCAAAAGAAGACACATAGATAGCCAACATACCCACGAGAAGATGTTCGACATCACTAATCATTAAAGAATTGCAAATCAATACCTCAGTGAGATATCACCTTACACATGGCAAGGTGGCTAGAATCAAATATAAAAGAAATAATAAATGCTGGTGAAGATGCAGAGAAAGAGGACCTCTCACGCACTGTTTGTGGGAATGTCAATTGGTACAGCTACTGTTGAAAACAGTTTGGAATTTCCTCAAAACATTAAAAACAGAAATACCATATTTTTCAGTAATTCCACTACTGGATATTTACCCAAAGAAAATTAAAACACTAATTTGAAAAGATATATGCAAGCTTATATATTTTTGCTGCAGTATTGACAATAGCCAATATATATATGGAAGCAACCTATAGCCAATATATATATGGAAGCAACCTAAGTGTCCATCAATAGATAAATGGATAAAGTAGTGGTATTTTTATATAGTGGAATATTATGCAACCATAAAAGGATGAGATTTTGCCATTTGCAACAACATGGATGGACTTAGTATTATGCTAAGTGAAGTAAGTCAGACTGAGAAACAAATATTATATGATTTCACTCACATGTGTAAACTAAAAAACAAAAATGATTAAATAAACAAAAATAGAATCCGACCTAAAAAGGCAGAGAATAAACTAATGATTGCCAGAGGGAAGAAGGTTGGCAGTTGAGCAAAATGGGTAATGGGTAATGGGAGACATGGGCTCCCATTTATGGAATGAATAAGTCAAGGAAATAAAAGGAAGAGCATTAGCAATATAGTCAATGATATTTTAATAGGGTTGGGTGGTGAGAGATGGTAGCTACACTTAAGATGAGCATAGCATAATGCATAGAGATGTTGAATCACTATGTCGTACACCTGAAAGTAATGTAATATCATATGTCAACTATGCTGAAATTTAAAAATGAATAATAAGGAAATAAAGTATGGTGCATACAAACTTAGTAATTTCATTATCTAAAGTATGATTTATAATTCTTAACCGAGTGTTTATTTTCCATACCAAATATTTAAAATATCATTGCAGTTGCAGCTTTTGTTGATATAGAGTAAATCACACAACAACCTTCTGAGCAATTTTACACTGAATAAGTTTTTAATATATACTATATGTACCTATACAATCTAAGGAGGAAAACCTTGTTCCCTATTCATTTCTTCTTATCTAATTATGCTACCTACAATGTCACAATTGATATATCTCTCTCTTTAAAATCTATTAAAGTTAGCAAAAATGATTAAAAACATAGTAACCACAGAAATAAAAAAATATATTAATTGTGTACAAGACAACTTTGTCTTTCTGAGTGTAATGATAGTGCAATTTCAAAAGCGAATTCTGAACATAAGGGAGCAGGAGGAGTTAAGATGGTGGAGTAGCAGGGGTACTCTGGCCTTGTCTCATCCCTAGAACACAGGTAGATCAGTACCAAATCATTTCAAACAAATGGAAAGTCGATCTGAAGATTAAGAGAATAATCTGCATAATTTGATGGAGAGAATGTGGCTGGTATGCGGTGTGGAAAAGGAATTAGGGGAGAGAAAAGCCATGGCACTACACAGGAATGGGAACCTTTTTCAAGAAGAGGAGAAAGAGAGAGGGGGATAGAGAACAGTGTGTTGGTTTCACCCAAAAAAAGCACTCCATCTGAAAGTAGCTAGAGAGAAAGAGAGAGAGAGAGAGAGAGAGAGAGAGAACAAAAGAGAGAGTGAAAACATGCACAGGGGACTGCACAAGAAAACACTACCCCAATATTATTGATGGGAAAAAGAGAGGGTTTCAATACCCCAGTTTTTTTTTAATGAACAGAAGAGTGCAGAGTCTGAAGTTTCAGAGGCCAGCACATGGCAGTGCTCTGGCGGTGAAGCAAGATGCAGCCCCAGGAGGACAAAGCACAGTCTGAAGTTCCCTTGGGTCACATGGCAAAAAGCAGTTCCCTTGCTTGGAGTGCATTTGGTAGAGGTGATATGGCCTCCTGGAAGGCAAAGACCCACAGGCGTCATAAAGCTGCCCTATTTACCAATATAGGAACAAAGACACCCAACCCACTGAAGGCAGCAAACCCTGGTGCCAGCTGTGTGTTGCAATTTACCATAAACTCTGAGCTGCTGCTACTGTGCAGTCACATGACCATTTTCTGGGACAAGCTAGCACTGGCCACAGTGTGGCAAGACCATCCCTCAGAAGATCAGCATGGGTCCAAGCCTCAAGGGTCTCTAAAATGGGGGGTCTTGAAACACAGCCACACTTGAAATAATACTCAGGAGGGCATTGCTGCCTGGCAGCTGGACAGTTTGGACACAGACAAGGTGAAGGCAGGGAGCTGACAGAAGCTGGGGACAGAGGAGGAGTGATTGATCACTCATCTGTGAGGGTGTAACATCCTGCTCCAGAGACTAGAGAGTGAAGTAAAGCCATTTTCTCCACTATCCCACCAGCGGTGATTGACCTCAGTGAGCTAAACAGAAACACCAAGTGGAGAACAGAGCCATTACATCAAACCCTGACCTCCTTCACCCTCCAAGCACAACTCCACTAGAGCAAGTAAGCCTGAGAATCAGAAGCGTGGTCCCTTCCCCCAGAAGACCAGCACAAATGCCTTCCACACACTAAGTCTACTGATCATGGAGTGCTGCCAAGTTTCAGCTCTAGAGAAAACTGGATCCGGCTTCCTCTGGGTTTTTTGTTTTGTTTATTTAGTTGGGTTATTTTGCTTCTGTTTTTATTTTTTGCCTTTTTTGCCTTGGACACAGAAAGAGCAAAATTTGTATTTTATTTATTTTATTATACTTTTTTTTAATTTTAATTTTTTTATCTTTTCTTTTCTTCTTTTTTTTCTTTCTTCTTCTTTCTATCAAGCTTCCCTTAACAAGCAGACCAACACACTTAGGACCTAGGATCCAGATTCTTTTATTTTTTTTTAATTTAAAACTATTTTATTTTATTTTATTTTATTTTATTTTTCTCCTCCAAAATGACAAGATGGAAGCATTCACACAAAAGAAAAAACAGGAAGAAATGATGGCCAGCGATTTAACTAATACAGATATAATTAAGATGTCTGAACTAGAATTTAAAACAATCATAAGGATTCTAGCTGAGCTTGAAAAAACTATAGAAGACACTAGAGAATCCATTACTGCAGAGATAAAAGAGCTAAAATCTAGTCAGGCCAAAATGACTAAAACTATAACGTAGATGCAAACCTAAAGAAGAGGGAAACAAAGGTCATTAATCACGAAGCTAGACTTACAGAATTCAGTGACTCATTACAATGGAATGACATTTGTATCATAGATATCCCATAAGGTGAAGAGAAAGAGAAAAAAATGACAAAAGGCTTGTGTGAGCAAATTATATCTGAAAACCTAGCTAACCTGGGGAAGGTCACAGACATCAAAATCCAAGAAACACAGAGAATTCCCATTAAATCCAACAAAAGCTGACCATGGCCAAAGCATATCATAGTTAAATACACAAAATACACAGACAAGAGAGAATTTTGAAAGCACCAAGGGAGAAATAGTCCTTAACATAAAAAGGAAAACAGACATATTTGCAGATCTGTCCACAAAATCTCGACAAGTCAGAAGGGAATGGAAGGACATATTTAAAACACTGAATGGGAAAATTATGCAGCAGAGAATGCTCTATCCAGCAAGGCAGTCACTTAAAATAGGAGAAATAAAGTGTTTCCCATAGAAACAAAAAATAAAGGAGTCCATGACCAATAAAGCAGTGCTAAAAAAATATTAAGGGGGACTCTTTGAGTGGGGGAAAAATGACCAAAAGCAACAAAGATTAGAATGGACCAGAGAGCATCACCAGAAATACCAACATTACAAGTAACACAATGGCACTAAACTAATACCTGTCAATAATCACCGAGAATGAAAATGAATTAATGCTCCAATCAAAAGACATAGGGTATCAGAATAGATTTTTAAAAACACCCATCTACATGCAGCCTATAAGAGACTCATTTTAGACATAAATACATCAGCAGATTGAAAGTGAGAGGATGGAGAATTATCTATCATGCTAATGAATGCCAAAATAGAGCCAGGGAGTCCATACTTACATCAGACAAAGTACGTTTTAAACCAAAGTCTGTAAAAAGAAATGAAGAAGGGCACTATATCATAACTAAAGGGTCTATCCATCAAAAAGATCTAACAATTGTTAATCTTCAAATTGGGAGCTCCAAATTAGGAACAATTAATAAAAATCAATTAAGAAAAAAAAAACCATAAAGCAACTCATGGCAATAATACAATAATAGTAGGGGACTTTAATACCCCACTTACTGCAACGGACAGATGATCTAAACAGAAAATCAACAAGTAAACAATGGTTGTGAATGACACACTGAACCAGATGAATATCACAGATATATTCAGAACATCCCATGTTAAAGCAGCAGAATACACCTTCTTTTTGAGTGCACGTGAATCATTCTCCAGAATAGATCACATACTGGGTCACAAATCAGAGCTCAACAAGTATAAAAAGATTGAGATGATACCATGCATATTTTCAGGTTACAATGCAATGAAACTTGAAGTCAACCACAAGAAAAAAAATTGGAAAGACCACAAATACTTGGAAGCTAAATAACATCCTACTAAAGAATGAATGGGCTAGCCAGAGAACTAATAAGTACATGGAAGCAAATTAAAATGAAAGCACAATAGTCCAAAATAATTGGGATGCAGCAAAGGCAGTCTTAAGAGGGAAGTATATGGCAATACAGGCCTACACTAAGAATCAATAAAGGTCACAAAGACACAACCTGTCTTTGCACCTAAAGGAGCTAGGAAATGAACAACAAATAAAACCTAAAGCCAGCAGAAGAAGAGGAATAATGAAGACTAGAACAGAAAACACACACACACACACACACAGTAGAACAGATCAATGAAACTAAGAACTGGTTCTTTCAAAGAATTAAGAAAATTGATAACCCCCTAGCCAGACTTATCAAAGAGAAAAGAGAAAGGAATCAAATAAATAAAATCATAAAAGAAAGGGGAGCGATCAAAACAAACACCACAGAAATTGCAATTATAATAGAATATTAAAAAATGTATATGCCAACAAACTGGGCAATCTGGAAGAAATGGGTAAATTCCTAGAAACATACAAACTAAGAAACTGAGACAGGAAGAAAGAAAATTTGAACAGACCCATAACCAGCAAATAAATTGAAATAGTAATAAAAAATCTCACAACAAACAAAAGTCCAGGGTCAGATGGCTTCCCAGGGGAATTCTACTAGACATTTAAGGAATTCTCAGTACCTATTCTTCTTAAACTGTTCCAAAAAACAAGAATGGAAGGAAAACATCCAAACTCACTCTAGGAGCCCACCATTACCTTGTTTCCAAAACCATAAAAAGACTCCACTAAAAAGAAGAATTACAGGCCAATATCCGTGTTGAACATGGATTTAAAATCTATCAACAAGATACTAGTAAATCAAATTCAACAGTATATTACAAGAATGATTGACTGTGATCAAGTGGGATTATTCCTGGCTTGCAGGCCTGGTTAAATACTCACAAATCAATCAATGTGATAAACCACATTAATAAATAAATAATAAGAACCACACATTTTTCTCAATAGATGCAGAAAAAGCATTTGACAAAATACAGCATCCATTCTTTATAAAAACTCTCAACAAAGTAGAGATAGATGGAACATACCTCAATATCATAAAGGCCATATATGAAAGACCTACACCTCATATCATCCCTAAAGGGAAAAATTGAGAGACTTCTCCCTATAGTCAGGAAGAAGTCAAAGGTATCCAGTCTCACCATTATTATTCAACACAGTACTGGAAGTCTTATCAGCAATCAGACAACACAAAAAAATAACAAGCATCCAAATCAGCAAGGAAGAAGTCAAACTTCCACTATTTGCAGAAAACACAATACTCTATGTAGAAAACACATGAGAGGTAATTAAGATGACAGAGAAGTAGGGGGACTGGGATTTCCCTTGTCCCTCTAACACAACTGTACTGAGGTCAGATCGCTTGGAACATCCAGAAAATCAATCTATGGAGTGGCAGAAAGATCTCCACAAGTGGAGGGAGACAGCTTGGTGAAATCAAGGTGTGTGTATGTGAATTGGGGGAGATAAAACACAGCCAGCCTCTCCTCCAGACCAGCAAAGCCACTGGTCTCAGGCACGAACAGACAACCATTTTTTGTTTTTTTTTTTCTTTTTGTCTGTTTGTCTCTCTGTTCTGTTTGTTTGTCAGTTTGTCCTCTTATCTTCTCCTAACTTTTTATTTCTACCCTATTCTTTCTTTTTTTTGAATCAGGCTCATATTTTCTGATTTTTTTGGTCAATTATATATATATATATATATATATATATATATATATATATATATAATTTTTTCTTTGTGTGTTTTTCTATTTAATCAGGCATTTTTAGGCTATTCTTCTTACACGTTTTCTATATCTACTTATTCTTTATTTTCCTTAATATCTCTCTGGATTCAGCCTTATAGCTTTTGATACTCTGCTTGGTCTTCTTTTCTCCCCTTTCATTTTTCTGTTTGTATGGGGTCAGGGTCCTCCCCTTTCTTTTTTTTCTGGGTTGTGTCAATAAAGAAATCAAAGCACAACTAGTTGAAGGTCCAAACACTCCACCACTACAAGCAAGGAGGAGCTTTGCAGAAGACTGACCAGTAAGATAGAGCATCCAAAACACAACAAAAGAGTATGTGCAACACACTCCAAAAAACACTTCCTAGCTCAAGCCCTGGAAATGTATGACCTCTTCTTAATACATTAGTACTCGCAGGTGCAGGGCACATAAAAGGCTATTAAAACACCTAAAAGACACAAACTTGGCCAAAATGATGAAATAAAGAACTACCACCAAAAGAAAATTCAGGAATAATTGATAGCCAGAGAATTGCTCAAAACAGATATTGAGAATATATCTGAACAAGAATTTAAAACAACAGTCATAAGATTATCTGCTGGGCTTGAAAACGCATAGAAGACAGCAAAGAATCTATTGCTGCAAAGATCAGAGACCTAAGAAATATTCACGGTAAATTAAGATATGCTATAAATGAGATGCAAAATAAACTAGATACAGTGACAGCGAGGACGGAAGAAGCATACAAGAGAATATGGGAAATAGAAGATAAAATTATGGGAAATGATGAAGCTGAAAAAAAAGAAAGAAAGGAAATTACTAGATCATGAGGGGAGAATTAGAGAGCTAACTGATTACATAAAACAAGCCAACATCTGTATCATAGGAGTTCCAGAAGAAGAGCAAGAAAAAGGGGCAGAAGGTTTAGTTGAACAAATTATAGCTAAAAAGTCCATAATCTGGGGAGAGGAAAAAGCATCCAAGTCCAAGAGGCACAGAGAACTCCTTTCAAAACCTGTCGTAGACTCTGGGTCTGGAGTTCTCTCTTGTCCAGCAAGAAAGTGGGATGCAGGATTAAAAATGTGAGAGAGGCTAATGTCCAGGAGGAGACAAGAGCCCCGTGTAAGGGTCCTTGCTCCATTTATATTAGGGTCAGAAGGCTGACAAGCATGATGGGCATGTACAGAGAGACAATGAATCCATGAACATTAACTCATGGGAGTGGGGAAAAGGGGGTTTTGGAGATATGTGGTGTTAGGGTTTGGGTCAATACAAAACAATATTCTGGTGCTGGGTGGAAGGTTGTTTACATCAAACATGAGGTGCCACCTCTGTTTACCTAAACTGGCCTAGGGGACAAGAAAGACAGAGCATGCTACCTCAGGGTCAACAAGGCACCTTTCTTTTGCTAATTAGCTCCCTTCTAGGCAACTTCGCCCCACTGCGGTCTTTAGCCTTTTTTACCTGTTTACCTAATTTGGTCCTTCCTTCATGTGAAAGCAGTTTTCTCTTATTGTACTAAATTGGGGGGGGGGAGCATTTCCATCCTGAATATCTAATCTTTTTTGCCTCATCTTGGATGTTTTCATCTTGAGATTCCATATTCCTATACCTTTGTCCTATACTGGGGGCCTTTGTCCTGTTTACCTAATCTTGTTTACCCAAACCTGGCTGTACACATCCTATGACTTTCAATTCTTTATGCCTTGTTAACCTATAAGTGCAAGCTCAGGGAATTCCTAAGCTGATTCCCAGCAAAAACAAATAAAAACAGGTCAACACCAGGACATATCATAGTGAAACTGGACAAATACAAAGATAAAGAATTCTGAAAGTAGCTAGGGACAAGTGGGCCTTAAAGTACATGGGTAGACACATAAGGATAGTAGGAGACCTGTCCACTGGAACTAGGCAGGCCAGAAGGGAGTGGCAAGAAATATTCGGTATGCTGAATAGGAAAAATCTGCAGCCAAGAATCCTTTATCCAGAAAGGCTGTCATTCAGAATAAAAGGAGAGACAAAGACTTTCCCAGACAAACAGAACCTAAAAGAGTTCGTGACCACTAAACCAGCCCTGCAGGGGATGCTAAGGGGGATTCTTTGAGTGGAAAGCAGTAAAGACTACAAAGGACTAGAGACATCACCACAAACACTAAACCTACAGATAATACCATGGCACTAAATCCACATCTTTCAGTAGTCACTCTGAATATAAATTGACTGAATGCCCCAATCAGAAGACATAGGGTATCAAAATGGATAAAATAAGACCATTTATTTCTTGCATACAAGAAAGTCATTTTAGACCTAAGGATACCTGCAGATTGAAAGTGAGGCAATGGACAACCATCTATCATGCTAATGGGCGTCAAAAGAAAACCAACTAACCATACTTATATTGCACAAACTAGACTTAATTGTTTTAATTTTATTTTTTATTTTTTTTAAATTTACATCCAAATTAGTTAGCATATAGTGAAGCAATGATTTCAGGAGTAGATTCCATAATACCCTTTACCCATTTAGCCTGTCCCCCTCCCACAACCCCTCCAGCAACCCTCAGTTTGTTCTTGATATTTATGAGTCTTCTGTTTTGTCCCCCTCCCTGTTTTTATATTATTTTTGTTTCCCTTCCTTTATGTTCATCTGTTTTGTCTCTTAAAGTCCTCATATGAGTGAAGTCATATGATTTTCTCTTTCTCTAACTGACTAATTTCACTTAGCATAATCCCCTCCAGTTCCATCCATGTAGTTGCAAATGGCAACATTTCATTCTTTTTGATTGCCAAGTAATGCTCCATTATATATATATATACACATATATATATATATATAATATGTATATAGAATATATATATATGTATAATACTCCATTGTGTGTGTACATATATGTGTGTGTGTATATACATATATACATATACATATATATATATATATATATATATATATATATATATGACATTTTCTTTATACATTCATCCATCGAGGGACATTTAGGCTCTTTCTATACTTTGGCTATTGTTGATAGTGCTGCTATAAACATGGGGGTGCATGTGTCCCTTCGAAACAGCACATCTGTATCCCGTGGATAAATGCCTAGCAGTGCAATTGCTGGGTCATAGGGTAGTTCTATTTTTATTTTTTTGAGAAACCTCCATACTATTTTCCAGAGTGGCTGCACCAGCTTGCATTGCCACCAACAATGCAAAAGACATCCTCTTTCTTTGCATCCTCGCCAACATCTGTTGTTGCCTGAGTTGTTAATGTTAGCCATTCTGACAGGTGTAAGGTGGTATCTCATTGTGGTTTTGATTTGTATTTCCCTGATGATGAGTGACGTGGAGCATTTTTTCATGTGTCGGTTGGCCATCTGGATGTCTTCCTTGGGGAAGTGTCTATTCATGTCTTTTGCCTATTTCTTTACTGGATTATTTGTGTTTTGGGTGTTGAGTTTGATAAGTTCTTTATAGATTTTGCATACTAACCCTTTATCTGATATGCCATTTGCAAATATCTTCTCCCATCCTGTCAGTTGCCTTTCAGTTTTGCTGATTGTTTCCTTCGCTGTGAAGAAGTTTTTATTTTGATGAGGTCCCAGTAGTTCATTTTTTCTTTTGTTTCCCTTGGCTCTGGAGACGTGTTGAGTAAGAAGTTGCTGCGGCCAAGATCAAAGAGGTTTTTCCTGCTTTCTCCTCGAGGATTTTGATGGCTTCCTGCCTTACATTGAGGTCTTTCATCCATTTTGAGTTTATTTTTGTGTATGGTGTAAGAAAGTGGTCCAGGTTCATTCTTCTGCATGCCGCTGTCCAGTTTTCCCAGCAACACTTGCTGAAGAGACTGTCTTTATGCCATTGGATGTTCTTTCCTGCTTTGTCAAAGATTAGTTGGCCATACGTTTGTGGGTCCATTTCTGGGTTCTCTATTCTGTTCCATTGATCTGAGTGTCTGTTCTTGTGCCAGTACCATACTGTCTTGATGATTACAGCTTTGGAGTATAGCTTGAAGTCTAGGATTGTGATGCCTCCTGCTTTGGTTTTCTTTTTCAAGATTGCTTTGGCTATTCAGGATCTTTTCTGGTTCCATACAAATTTTAGGATTATTTGTTCTAGCTCTGTGAAGAATGCTGGTGTTATTTTATAGGGATTGCATTGAATATGTAGATTGCTTTGGGTAGTATCAACATTTTAACAATATTTTTCTTCCTATCCAGAAGCATGGAATCTTTTTCCATTTCTTTGTGTCTTCTTCTATTTCTTCCATAAGGTTTGTATAGTTTTCAGTGTATAGATTTTTCACCTCTTTGCTTAGATTTATTCCTATGTACTTTCTGGTGTTTGGTGCAATTGTCAATGGGATCAATTCCTTGATTTCTCTTTCTGTTGCTTCATTGTTGGTGTATAAGAACACAACTGATTTCTGTGCATTGATTTTATATCCTGTGACTTTGCTGAATTCATGAATCAGTTCTAGAAGTTTTTTGGTGGAATCTTTTGGGTTTTGCATATAGACTATCATGTCATCTGCGAAGAGTGCAAGTTTGACCTCCTCCTGGCTGATTTGGATGCCTTTTATTTCTTTGTGTTGTCTTATTGCAGAGGCTAAGACTTCCAACATTATGTTGAATAACAGTGGCGAGAGTGGACATCCCTGTCTTGTTCCTGACCGTAAGGGTAAAGCTCTCAGTTTTTCCCCATTGAGGACATTAGAATTGGGTCACTCATATATGGCTTTTATGATCTCGAGGTAAGATCCTTCTATCCCTACTTTCTTGAGGGTTTTTATCAAGAAAGGATGCTGTGCTTTGTCAAATGCTTTCTCTGCATCTATTGAGAGGATCATATGGTTCTTGTCCTTTCTTTTATTCATGTGATGAATCATGTTAATTGTTTTGTGCATTTTGAACCAGCCCTGTATCCCAGGTATAAAACCCGCTTGGTCGTGAATAATTTTTTTAATGTATTGTTGGATCCTGTTGGCTAATATCTTGTTGAACATATTTTGCATCCATGTTCATCAGGGAAATTGGTCTATAGTTATCCTTTATAGTGGGATCTCTGTCTGGTTTTGGAATCAGGGTAATGCTGGCTTCATAGAAAGTGTTTGGATTTTTCCTCCCATTTCTGTTTTTTGGAACAGTTTCAAGAGAATAGGAGTTAACTCTTCCTTAAATGTTTGGTAGAATTCCCTTGGAAAGCCATCTGGCCCTGAACTCTTGTTTTTTGGAAGATTTTTGATTACTAATTTGATTTCTTTACTGGTTATGGGTCAGTTAAAAATTTCTATTTCTTGCTGTTTCAGTTTTGGTAGTGTGTATGTTTCTAGGAATTTGTTCATTTCTTCCACATTGCCTATTTTATTGGCATATAATTGCTCATAATATTCTCTTATTATTGTTTTTATTTCTGCTGTGTTGGTTGTGATCTCTCTTCTTTCATTCTTGATTTTATTTATTTGGGTCCTTTCCTTTTTCTTTTTGATCAAACTGGCTAGTGATTTATCAATTTGTTAATTCGTTCCATGAACCAGCTTCTGGTTTCATTGATCTGTTCTACTGTTTTTGTTGTTGTTGTTGTTGCTGTTTGATAGCATTAATTTCTGCTCTAATATTTATTATTTCCTGTCTTCTGCTGGTTTTCGGTTTTATTTGCTGTTCTTTTTCCAGCTCCTTAAGGTGTAAGGTTAGGTTACGTATCTGAGATCTTTCTTCCTTCTTTAGGAAGGCCTGGATTGCTATACAGGTTCCTCTTATGACCACTTTTGCTGCATCCCAGGGTTTTGGGTTGTGGTGTTATCATTTTCCTTGATTTCCATATGCTTTTTAATTTCCTCTTTAACTGCTTGGTTAGCCCATTCATTCTTTAGCAGGAAGTTCTTCAGTCTCCAAGTATTTGTTGCCTTTCCAAATTTTTTCTTGTGGTTGATTTAGAGTTTCATAGCGTTGGGGTCTGAAAATATGCATGGTATGATCTCGATCTTTTTGTACTTACCTAGGGCTGATTTGTGTCCCAGTATATAGTCTAATCTGGAGAAAGTTCCATGTGCAGTGGAGAAAAATGCATATTCTGTTGCTTTAGGATGAAATGCTCTGAATATATCTGTTAAGTCCATCTTGTCCAGTGTGTCATTCAAAGCCATTGATTCCTTGTCAGTTTTTTGATTAGATGATCTGTCCATTGCTGTGAGTGGGGTGTTGAAGTCTCCTACTATTATGGTATTACTATCGATGAGTTTCTTTATGTTTGTGATTAATTGATTTATATTGGGTGCTGCCACATTTGGCGCATAAATATTCAACATTGTTAGGTCTTCTTGGTCTATAGACCCCTTGATGATTATATAATGCTCTTCTGCATTGATACAGTCTTTATTTTAAAGTCTAGATTGTCTGATATAAGTATGGCTATTTCAGCTTTCTTTTGTTGACCATTATTATGATAGATGGTTCTCCATCCCCTTATTTTCAATCTGAAGGTGTCTTTAGGTCTAAAGTGGGTCTCTTGTAAACAGCATATAGATGTATCTTGTTTTCTTATCCATTCTGTTACCCTATGTCTTTTGATTGGAGCATTGAATCCATTGACATTTAGAGTGAGTACTGAAAGATATGAATCTATTGCCACTATAATGCTTGCAGAGTTGGAGTTTCTGGTGCTGTTCTCTTATCCTTTCTAATCTTTGTTGCTTTTGGCATTTATTTATTTATTTATTTACTTACATTTTCATGTTTTCTCCCCTCAGAGAGTCTCCCTTAAAATTTCTTGCAGGGTTGGTATAGTGGTCACAAACTTCTTTAATTTTTGTTTGCTTGGGAAACTTTTTATCTCTCCTTCTATATTGAATGACAGCCTTGCTGGATAAAGATTTCTTGGCTGCATATTTTTCTGATTCAGCACACTGAATGTATCCTGCCAGTCCTTTCTGGCCTTCCAAGTTTCTGTGGATAGGTCTGCTGCAAACCTGATCTGTCTTTCTTTGTAGTTTAGGGACTTTTTTTTCCCTTGCTGCTTTCATGATTCTCTCCTTGCATGAGTATTTTGTGAATTCGACTATGATATGCCTTGTTGATGATCGGTTTTTGTTGAATATAATGAGGTTCCTCCGTGTTTCCTGGATTATGATGACTGTGTCTTTCCCCAGGTTTGGAATTTTTTCCGCTATACTTTGCTCACATAACCCTTCTACCCCTATTTCTGTCTCTTCCTCTTCTGGGACCCCTATGATGCTGATATTTTTCCTTTTTAAGGAGTCACTGATTTCTGTAATTCTTTAATCGTGCTCTTTTGCCTTAATCTCCCTCTTTTTTCTTCTTCCTTATTCTCTATAAATTTGTCCTGTATATCACTGATTCTCTGTTCTGCCTCATCCATCATTGCCGCCACTGCATCCATCTGTGATTGCAGCTCAGTTATAGCATTTTTAATTTCATTCTGGCTATTTTTTACTTCTTTTATCTCTGCAGAAAGGGATTCTAATATTTTTTTGACTCCAGCTAGTATTCTTATTATTATGATTCTTAATTCTGGTTCAGACATCTTGCTTATGTCTGTGTTGGTTAAATCCCTGGCTGTCGTTTTTTCGTGCTCTTTGTTTTGGGGAGAATTCCTTCATTTTGTCATTTTGAGTGGATAAAAGGTATTACTGAGGTAGAAAAATTGAAATTAAAAAAATTAAAATTAAAAAGATATTAAAATTAAAAATTAAACACACACACACACAAAAAAATGAAATGGATGATGCTAGATCGTAGGTGTGTTTTGGTCTGGGTGTTGAAAGTGGTTTTGCAGATTTGAGAAACAAAAGCGGGGGAGAAAAAAAGAAGAAAAAAAAAAGGAAATAGTTTGAGAATTTGAAAAAATGAATAGACTGAAGTAGAGTACAATGAGATGATGGGGTAAAATAGAATTTGAAAAAATATACACAAGATAAAGAATATAGTAGAACAATTTAAAGAAAAATATTTTAAATAAAAATTAAAAATAAATATGATTTTTTTCATTTTCTGTATTTAATAAGAAAAGAAACGAAAAAAGGAAAAAAGATTAAAAAATTAAAAAAAGAAAAAAAATCGTTTGAAAATTTGAAAATTAAATACACTCTAGTAGACTGAAATAAAATGATGGAAGTAAAATAGAATTTGAAAATTGTACATAAAAGCAAAAACAATAATGAAAATTTAATAAGAATATTTTTAATAGAAATTGAAAGTAAAAATGAAGTTTTTCTCTTTCTGCATCAAGAAAAAGAAAAGTAATGAAAAAGAGAAAAAAAAGGAAACTGTTTGAAATTTTGAAAAGGTGAATACACTAAATTAGACTAAAATAAAATGATGGAAATAAAATAGAATTTGAAAAAATTTACATAAAAACAAAAAATATAGTAATGAAAATTAAATAAAATATTTGTTAAAAATTTGAAAGTAAAAATGAAGGTTTTCTCTTTATGCATTCAAGAAAAAGAAAAGAAATGAAAAAGAGAAAAAAAAGAAAGGAAAAAAATGAAATTGTTTCAAAATTTGAAAAGGTGAATACAGTGAAGTAGACTAAAATAAAATGATGGAAGTAAAGTAGAATTTGAAAAAAAATTACACAAAAGTAAAAAATATAGTAATCAAAATTAAAGAAAGATATGTTAATAAAAATTGAAAATAAAAATGAATTTTTTTGTTTCTGTATTCAAGAAAAGAATTGTAAAATAGAAAAATTAAAAAAAGGAAAAAAGAAAGAAAGAAAATTGAATGAATGAACCTAACAGATTGAAGTAGGACTGAAATTGCTTTGTTTTCCCCTAGAAGTCAGCTGTGTAGTGCTTTATAGTTCTTAAACTAAGCCAGCAGTGAGACTTGTGTTCTTGAAGTGCAAAGTTGGCCCAATTGGGCGGGGCTCAGTGTAACAACTCTGCTCTCCACTAAATGGCGCTGCTAGCTTGCTGAGGTGGATTGTTGTGGACCTTGTGGATGCATATGCGCTTGCGCAGGAGCGGTGAAATTGGACTACCCAGTCTGTTCTCCAGGATCAGCAATCGCACACACGTCCTCTGTCTTCAGTTCTTGTCCACTCCCTGCTTTTTCACTTTCTGTGACCAGGACCCAGGTAGTACCTCTCTCCCAAGTTTTGTCTCAGATGCGGCTGTTTTCCCCAGACCCTTATTTCCAAAGGACTGTGGCTTTGGCCCGTTCCTCCCCTCTGTGGGAGGGTCTCACTGAGCAATGGCAGAATGAGCAATGGCCGAATGTCAGCTGCACCCAGGAATGCCTGCTGGACTCTGCTGTTTCCGGTGCCCTGAGACTGCGGCCAGGTGCCAGCCTGTCCCAGAAAATGTTCATGAGACAGTGTAGCAGCAGCATTTCAGGGATTATGGAAAATCACAACACACATCTGGCACCAGGTTTCACCCTTAACAACCTTGTCCCAGCACCAGCAAATGTGGCCGCCTTCCGGGGTCTGTTGGGACCAGGTGGCTTCAACAGTCTCTACCAAATGTCCTTCCAGCAGTGCAACTGCTTTTTCCCCGTGTGGCCCGAGAACCTCCAGGACCCTACTCTGTTCCTGGGGATTGGCTGTTCACACCAGAGCACCGCCAGGTATCGAGCTGTGGAGTTGCAACCTTTGTGCTCCCCTTGTTTACAGCCTTAATGGAATTTAAACCTTCTCTTTTCTCCTGTCTCCTTTCTCCTTTTTAGTTTAGTCCCTGTGGCTGCTTCCAATTTTCCACTTTCTCTCCAGCTGCTTTCGGGGAGGATTGCTTTGCCCATATTCTACCCCCCTCGCCAGTCTCCATTTTATCTCCACTCACAAAAGTGATTTCCTACCTTTTGCAGCTTCTCGCTCCCCAAGTTCAACTCTCTGCACTGTGTGCCTGCTGAATTCTGTGGTTCAGGCTGTGCAGATTGTTGTTTTATTCCTCCAATCAGTTTTCTAAATGTGTAGGATGGTTTAGTGTTGGTCTGGCTGTAGTTCATGGACGCAAGACACACAAAAAGCTTCCATGCTGTTCCACCATCTTGGCTCCTCCCCAATAGGATCTTTGATGGGGAGAAAAAATTAGTTTTTTTTTTTTTTTCCTTAAGGTCAGGAATATGACAGGGATGTCCACTCTCACCAGTGTTGTTCAACATAGTACTGGAAGTTCTAGCCACAGCAGTGACACCAAAACAGGAAATAAAAGGCATCCGAATCAGCGAAGACAAAGTCAAACTTTCCATCTTTGCAAACTACAGGATACTCTACATGAAAACCCAAAAGATGACACACAAAAAAAATGCAAGAACTGATCCATGAATTCATCAGTCATACAACATAAAATCAACATACAGAAATGGTTGCATTTCTATACATCAATAATGAAGGAGCAGAAAGAGAAATCAGTGAATAAATCCCATTTTCAATGCGCCAAAACCCATAAGATATTTAGGAATAAACTTACCGAGGAGGTAAAAGATCTGTACACTGAAAACTATAGAACACTTATGAAAGAAATTGAAAAAGATACAGAAATGGAAAAACATTCCATGCTTATGTATTGGAAGAACAAATATATATTTTTAATGTCTATACTACCAAAAACAATCTACACATTCAATTCAATGCCTATCAAAATACCACAAGCTTTTTCACATAGGTACAATGCTTAGAATTTGAATGGTACCAGAAAAGAACCCAAGCAGCCAGTCATGTTGAAAAGGAAAAGCAAAGCAGGAGGCATCACAATTCTGGACTTCAAGGTATATTACAAAGCTGTAGGAATCAAGACAGTATGGTACTGACACAAAAACTGACACATATTGGTGGAACAGAATAGATAACCCAGAAATGGACTGACAACTATATGGTCAGTTAATCTTCAACAAAGCAGGAAAGAATATCCATTTGAATGAAGACAGTCTCTTAAACAAATGATGTTGGGAAAACTGGACAGTGACATACAGAAGAATGATAATGGACTAATTTCTTCCACCATAAACAAAAATAAATTCAAAATGAATGGAAGGCCTAAAGGTGGGATAGGAAACCATCAAAGTCCTAGAGGACAATGCAGGCAGCACACACTGTGATCTGAATCATAGCAACTTCCTACTAGACACGTTTCTGGAGGTGAGAGAAACAAAGCAAAAATTAATTATTGGGACTTCATCAAGACAAAAACATTCTTCATATCAGAGGAAACAAAACAAAATTAAAAGGGAAACTATGGAATGAGAGAAGATACTTGCAAATGATATATGAGAATCAGGGCTAGTATCCAAATCTATAAAGATATTATCAAACTTAACACCCCAAAAAATAATTCAGTTAAGAAATAGGCAGAAGAAATTAACAGACTTTTCTCCAAAGAAGACATATATATGACTAATAAACACGTGAAAAAATGCTCAGTATTACTCATTATCAGGGAAATACAAATCAAAACCACAATGAAATACACCTCACCCTTGTTAAAGGGGCTAAAATTACCAACTCAGGAAACAACAGCTTTGGCAAGGATGTGGATAAAGGGGAAGCCTCTTATAGTGTAGGTGGGAATGCAAACTTGTAAACACTGGAAAACAGTGTGGAGGGAGGTTCCTCAAACAGTTAAAAATAGAACAAACCTATGACCCAGCATTTGCACTATTAGGTATTTTCCCAAAGGATACAAAAAATACTGATTCAAAGGGTCATATGCACCCCAATGTTTGTGGCAGCAATATCAACAATAGCCAAATTATGGAAAGAGCCCAAATTCCCATCAACTGATGAATTGATAAATATGTAGCATACAGTGGAATATTACTCAGCCACCAAAAAGAACAGAATCTTGACTTTTGCTACAATTTAAATGGAACTTCAGTGTATTATAGCAAGCAAAATAAGTCATTCAGAGATAGGTAAATACCATGTAATTTCACTCATGTGGAACTTAATAAACAAAACAGATGAACATAAGCAAAGGTTAGGGAAAATAAATTATGATAAAAGCAGAGAGGGAGGCACACCATAAGAGACTCTTAATGATGGAGAACAAACTGTGGGTTGCTGGAAGGGAGGTAGTGGGAATGGGTAAATTGGTGATGGACATTAAAGAGGGCATTTATTGTGATGATCACTGGGTGTTATATGTAAGTGATGAATCACTAAATTCTACTCCTGAAACCAATACAACACTATATCTTAACTAACTTGAATTTAGATAAAATATTGGGGAAAAAATATAAAAAATTCACATTTTATGGGGCACCTGGGTGATTCAGTTAGTTGAACTGCCGACTTCAGCTCAGGTCATGATCTCCTGGTCCATGAGTTTGTGCCCCACATCTGGCTCTGTGCTGACAGCTTGGAGCCTGGAGCCTGCTTCAGATTCTGTGTCTCCCTCTTTCTGCCCTTTCCATGCTCATTATCTCTCTCTCTCTCTCTCTCTCAAAAATAAATAAAAATTAAAAATTACATTTGAAAATTTATAGAAATAAAATTTAAAGACCCAGAAGCATAAAATTGATTTTATCTGCTTCGTATTTTGGCAATACATTATCTGCAATACAATAGGAGGATAACAATTGTACATTCTTTACAATTCATTAAGTTATGTGCAAGATGTCATGGTACATAGGTAGATAATCATGAACAATTAGAGTTTACTACCAGATCATACATGTCTTAAAGTAATAAGTATTTGATATATAGCAATAACTGTATATCAATATATTTATATCTATGAATCTATCTTCTCTATATCTATTTATCTATCATCTACCTTTATAGAGAAAGTCATTTTGATACTACATTTTGATACTACAAAGAACAATTCCCTTGGCAACCTATATATGTCCTTATAACTGGTGCTTTGATTTCTTTAGGATAATTTCCAAAAGCCAGAATTTCTCTACCAAATACTATTACTTCATGTGACACTATTCTGTCAGATATGGTGAAATATTTCCTGTCCAACCATAATTCCTTTTCAGTAAATAGATTATTCCTATCCTTCAGTTTTAGAGTGTCTCCTTTGGACAATGCTGAATTCACACTCTATAAATAGGACTTCTCTGAACCACATGCTTTTCTTCCTATGCTGCCTATTCCTCATGAAAATGTTAATACTACTGATTAGGCTCTTTATAATTGGGTGTTCCCTTGGATTCCTATGGTAAGTTGAGTAAATTAGTTTATCTTCCAAAGGTCATTATGTCCATTACTGTACTACTAAGGACACCTGTTTAGCACCTTGGCATACTGCATGCAAGCCTGGTGTATTATTTTTTTCAGTCATGTATTATTACTGTACTAGAATTTGAGAGCTTGTAGTAATTTGCAAAAAAATTATTAATGTGTGTATAATTTAGTTTGCTGGAAGACAAAAATGAAGCAATCATTTGAAAGTAGCATTGTCATTTCCCCTAAACATTGAGTGTCAAGAGGAATCTGGATTTAGAAAATAAAAGAAAGATACTAAATAAATTAAAATAATAAGAAATGCCACATTCTGGGCTCCTGGGTGGCTTAGTCAGTTAAGCGTCAGACTCTTAATGTCAGCTCAGGTCATGATCTCACTGTTCGTGAGTTTGAGCCCTGCATGGGGCTCTGTGCTGACAGAGCAGAGCCTGCATGGGATTCTCTCTCTCCTCTCTCTGCTCCTCCCCTGCTCTCTCTCTCTTTCTCAAAAATAAATAAATAAACTTAAAAATAAACAAGTAATTCCACATCCAGTCCAAAGTCCAAAAACTTCACACAGCACACAAGGAGAGCCTCCACAGATGACTGGCTTGAAGGATAGACTAGACAAAACGTCCATTTATTTGATGCAGCAAATCTCTTGGCAGGGAAGATATTACATCTTCTTTTGTTTGTTAGATTCAGTAGAATTAACACAAGTTTTTCTCAAAAATTACAACACTGTTTCTCATCTCTCTGGGCTAGACTGGTCTATTGTAAAGTTTTTCAACCATTCATAGACGTATTGTTGGAATCTACCCTTCATTAAATCACTGAAAACTTTCTTTTCCTTAGTCCGGCATTGAAAGTCAAGTTTACTATGCCTCCTTTCTATTGCTATAATTCTAAATATGAAACAATTCTAATAAAAAAATACATTTTATTTTATAAGTAAAATTCAGAATGCAAAACATTGAGGTACCCTTTTAAAAACAGCTTTGTTGGGGCACATGTGTGGCTCAGTCAGTTGGGCATTTGATTCCTAATTTTGGCTCAGGTCATGATCCCAGGGTCATGGGATCAGGCCCCAAGCAAGCCAGCATAGGGCTCTGCACTGACTGTGGAACCTGCTTAAGGCTCTCTCTCTCTCTCTCTCTCTCTCTCTCTCTGTCTCAAATAAATAAATAAATAAATAAATAAATACAGATTTTTGGAGTATAATTTGCTTATAATAAGTTGTATATATATAAAATGTACAATTTGATCATTTTTGATATATTTATATGCATGAAAACATCATGACAATCAAGATAATACATATATCCATCACCTAGACAAGTATTCTAGTACCCTGTCTAATCCCAGCCTCCTTTTCTTCTCTGTTGCCTCCCCCAGGCAACCACTGATTTTCACTTTGTCACTATAAATGAGGTTGCATTTTCTAAATTTTTATATACATAAAATAATAAACTATATACTTCTTTTTGTCTGTTTTTAATATGAAATTTATTGTCAGATTGGTTTCCATATGACACCTAGTGCTCATCCCAACAAGTGCCCTCCTCAATGCCCATCACCCACCTTCCCTTCCCTCCCACCCTCCATCAACCCTCAAAAAATTAAAAAATAGATCTACCCTATGATCCAGCAATAGCACTGCTAGGAATTTACCCAAGGGATACAGGAGTGCTGATGCATGGGGGCACTTGTACCCCGATGTTTATAGCAGTACTTTCAAAATAGCCAAACTATGGAAAGAGCCTAAATGTCCATCAACTGATGAATGGATAAAGAAAATGTGGTTTATATACACAATGGAATACTACTTGGCAATGGGAAAGAATGAAATATGGCCTTTTGTAGCAATGTGGATGGAACTGGAGAGTGTTATGCTATATACTTCTTTTTTAAAAATAATAACTATATACTCTTTTGTCTGGTTTCTTTCACTTGCAATAATTATTTTGAGAATCATTTTGGTCACATGTATCATAGTTATTTTTGGCCCTATTGTTGATATGTACTCCACCGTATAAATATACCATAATTTGTTTATCCATTTATGAATTGATGAGATTTGTGTTGTGTTCAGTTTTGGGCTACTATGATAAAACTGCTAGGAATAGTCACATGAGTTTTAATTTAGACATTGTTTCTCTTGAGTATCTAGGAGTGGTGTATATAGCAAAAATGTGAACGACTTTCTAAGACCCTACCAAACAGTTTTCCAAAGTTGTGGTTTTATTTTATATTCTTATCAGAAACATAACTCCACATCTTCACCAACACTTAGGATGGTTATGTTTTTAATTTTAGCACATGTAAAAGATATGTAGTAGTATATGCAGAATGACTCCTGATGTGCATTTTTTTTCTTGATGCACATCTTTTTTATGTGTTTGTTTATTATCAGTATATCTTCTTTGATTAAGTATCTGTTCAAACCTTCTGCTCCTTCTTTATTTTTATATATTCTAGAGACCAATGTTTTGATATGTGATTGGAAAATACTTTTCCTAATATGTAGTTTGTCTTTTCCTTCTTTTAACAGTATTTTTGAAGAGCAGAGTCAAGTTTTATGAAGTCAAATTTATTAATTTTTAATGTTTATGGATCATGTTTTGTGGATATATCTAAAAAGTATTGGGTTGCTTGGATGGCTCAGTGGGTTGAGCACCTGATTCTTGGTTTCAGCTCAGGTCATGATCCCAGGGTCTTGGAATCTAGCCTAGTGTTGGGCTCTGTGGTAAGCATGCTTAGGATTTTCTATTTCTATCTCACTCCTTCTGCTCCTCTCCTCTGCTTGTGCACTCTCTCTAAAACAAATCAGCAAATAAATAATAAAAAGTATTTCCCTAACTGGAGGTAATCAAAATTTCTCTTACACTCTCTGTTAGGAGTTTCATACTTTTAGGTTTTATGTTTAAGTCTATGATCCATTTTGAGTTGCCTTTTGTATGGGTCAAAGTTCATTTTATGTATATAAGTGTTCAATTGTTCTAGCATCATTTGTTGAAAAGACTATACATTTTACACTGACCTGCCTTTACACTTTTATCGAAAACTAATTGATCATACATATGTGGCTCTATTTACAAATGCTCTAATCTGTTCCATTGATCTATGCATTTATCCTAACACCATTAAATTATCATCATTATTAATGTAGTTGTATAAATTTTGTTTAGTCAACTAATGTCAGTTTTCCAATTCTGTTTTTTTTTTTTTTCAAAGTTGTTAGGTCCAGGTCTTGAGGATTCAAAGGTGAATATGAAATGGCCTCTAAACCACTACTTCAGAGTTCCTTAACTTGTTACTCTTTTCCTTTCAAGTTTTAGTAACAACTAATATGTTCAACTTTTCCATACACTCTTCCTCTCTATACATCATATACTATAGCTAGATCTGCAAATATGTTGCATGCTGTTCACATCTATGCCTTTGGTCAAATGGCTCCCTCTGCCTAGAATGACCATTTCATATAACTGGAACATACTCAGTCTATCAATACTTACAGCTACATCTAAATAATAATTATGACAATAGCATAAAATTAAGCACGTATGCTTTGTTAGAATTATTTAATTTAATTCTCATAGCAAGTCTGTTAGAAAGATGGCATGTTCCCCCATTTTAGAGATAAAAGGACTGAGATACAGGGCAACTTAGTAAACTGTCCAAGACCATACTTCATTAGTGGCACAAGTAGGATTTGGGCTAAATTTGGCTTGGCTCTGAAACTCTACCTTGACCACATCCAGTCCTGCTTTCCCTATTATGCATCATCAGCACACTCTCATCCCTAGGAAAGCAGGTACGCACACCACTGTACCAACAACGCACAATCCCACCTAAAAATGATGATTTCAGAGACCTATGAAATGTGCCAGGTCTGAGGAAAATGTTTCTAAAATATGATAAGAATGTATTTAATTATGCACCTTTAGCAAAATCCCAATCCTAGGGTCTAGTGTACATGTTTGCTTGTGTGTGTTTATAGTGAGATATAACTCACACAAAATTAACCCATATAAGTGTAAAATTCAATGGCTTTTAGTATAGTCACAGACATCTACATTCACGACCACAATTAATTTTAGAACATTTTCATTATCCTCCTAAAACACTCTAAACCTCTTAGGCTATCCACATAGCTACTGCTCTATTCCCTTCACTTTTATCCCTAAGCAATCAACAATCTATATTCTATCTGTACATATTTCCAATTCTGGACATTCCATATAAATGAAGTTATACACTATGTGATATTTTGTGACGTCTTTCATTTACCATAGTAGCCTCAAGGAACATCCATATTTCAGCATGGGTTAGTACTTTATTTCTTTTGTTGCTGAGTATTATTCCATTATATGGATATACAACATTTTATTTATCTATTAATCAGTTGATGGACATTTGAGTTGTTTCCCCTTTTTGGCTATTATGAACATTTATGTCATTTTTGTGTGAAGATATGTTTTTATTTTTTGAGGGTATAGACCTAGGAATGGAATTACTAGATCACATGGTAATTCTATGCTTAACTATTTGAGGAGCTGTCACACATTTTACAAAGCAAGTTTAACATTTTACATTCCAACATCATAGTATAAGGTTTACAGTTTCTTCACATTTCCACGAATCACTAGTTATTATCTGACCCTTTGATTATAGTCATCTTAGTGGGTGTAAAGCGATATCTAATTGTGGTTTGAATTTATGTTTCCCTGCTGGCTGACAATAGTGAGCATTTTTTTCTTGGGCCTACCTTTGGCCATATTTATCTTCATCAAAGATCTGTCTATTCAGAACTTTTCCCTGCTTTAAATTGGGTCATTTGTCTTATTATTGAGGTTTAGTAGTTCTTCTATATATTCTAAATATGTTACTTATTAGATGTATGATTGCAAACTTTTTGTCTCATTCTAAGTTGTTTTTTTTTTTTTTTTTCAATTTCTTCATGGTATCTTTTGAAGCACAAAAGTTTTATATTTGATAATGCCTATTTCATATACTTTTTCTTTCATGCTTTTGGTGTCCTATCTAAGAAATTATGTCTAATCCAAGGTTACCAAGAATCACCCCTATGTTTTTTTTTTCCTAAGTATTTTGTGGTTTTCGCTCATAAACCAAAGTCTTTGATCCATTTAATTTTTGTATACTGCCTGAGGTAGAAGCCCAATTCCATTCTTTTGTATGTGAATATACAATTATCCCAGCACCATTTGTTAAAAACAAAGGAAAACAAAACAAAACAATTTTCTCATAGAATTGTTTTGATACCATTGTAGAAAATGAGTAGACACATGATTTTATTTCTGGTCTCCTAATTCTATTCCATTGGCTTACATATCTCTCCTTAATGCAAGTATCACATTGTCTTAATCATCATTGGTTTGTGGTAGGTTTGGAATCAATAGACATAAATGCTCCTACATTTGTTTTTAGTTCTTAAAATTGTTATGACTATTTAGGGTTACTTGCATTTCAATATGAATTTGAATCAACATGTCCATTTCTGAAGAAATGACAGCTGAACACAAGATAAAGCTTGCATTGACTCTGGAGATTAATTTGGACAGTATTACCATATTAATAACATTAAGTCTTCCAATTCATGAATAAGGAATACATTTCTATTTAGATAGGTCTTTTAAAATTAGTTACAACATTCTTTTGTAGTTTTCAGTGTACAAGTGTTATACTTCTTTGGTTAAGTTTATAGCTGAGGATTTCTTTTTTTCTTTTTCATGCTGTTGTAAATGGAGTGGTTTACTAATCTTATTTTCAAATTTTCCTTGGTAGTCTATAGAAATACAATAGATTTTTGCATATACATCTTGTATCTTGTTACTTCACTTGAAGTGGTTTACTATTTCTTTTAGTTTTTTTTTTCCTGGATTTTTTAAGATTTTCAACACACATAATCATGTCATTTACAAATGGTTTTGTAATAGTTTTAGATCTTTTTTTCCAATCTTAATGACTTTAACTAATTTAATGAGTAGTTAATTTAATTTAATAATTAATAATATATTAATTCATTCATTTAATGTTATTTCATTTATTTTTCTTGTCTAACTGTCCTGGCTAGAACCTCCATTTTAATGCTATATAGATATGTCAGCAATAAACATTTTTTTTCTTATCCTTGTTCTTATAGGGAAAGCTTTTCATATTTCACCACAAAGTATAATGTTAGGTGTTTTTTTTTTGTAAATGTTATTCTGATTTTGTTGACAGTTTTTATCATAAACAGTTTTGAATTTTGTCCAATGGATAAATCCCACTTGGCCATGATGTATAATCAATTATCTATTATACCAAGGATATTTGTTTTTATATTAATGAAGGATATTAGTCTTCCATGTGTTTCTTGTGATATCTTTATCTGGTTTTGGTATAAAAGATACTAGGAAGTGTTCCATTCTCTTCATTTTTGGAAGTTGTTTTGAAGTATTGGTGTTAATTCTTCTATAACTTTTGAAAGACTTCACTAGTGAAGTTATATGGTTCTGGGCTTCACTTTGTGGGATTTTTTTTTTCTTATAAGTCAATCTTTCTGCTTATTATTTTTTTCAGATACTCTAATTCTTCTTAAATCAGAATCAGTAGTTAGTATCTCTCTAGGAATTTGTGTATTGCAACTAAATTATCTAATATTTTTCATTCAGTTGTTCAGAATATTCCTTTATAATATTTTTTTCTTATTTTTATAAGATAGATAGTAATACCTCATTTTTTTCATTCCAGATTTTAGTAATTTGTGGCTATTTTTTCACCCTGGGTAAGTCTCGCTAAAGATTGGTCAATGTTGTTTATGATTTAAAAAAAAAAAAACTAATCTTTTTTTCTCTACTGTTTTTCTAAATATACCCTTTATTTCTGCTGTTTATTATTTTTCATCCTTCTGCTTGCTTTAAGTTTCCTTCTCTTTTCCTAATTTCCTAATATGAAAGTTTAGGTTTATTTTGTGTTCCTTCTTTAATACAAATATTTTCAGCTATAAATTTCTAAGCATGCATTAAAAAAATTCTGCAAATTTTGGTATGTAGTGTATTCATTTTCATTTGTATCAAGTTATTTTTTTTTAATTTCCCCTGTGATTTATTTTGTTGACCCATTAGTTGTTTAAAATGTTGTTGTTCAGGGTGCCTGGTGGCTTAGGTGGTTGAGTGACTAACTTCAACTCAGGTCTCACAGTTTGTCAGTTCAAGTCCCGCATCATGCTCTGTGCTGACAGCTCAGAACCTGGAGCCTGCTTCAGATTCTGTGTCTCCCTCTCTCTTTGCCCTTCCCCTGCTCATGAGCTGCCTCTCTCTCCCTCTGTCTCTCTCTCTATCTCTCAAAAACATTAACATAATAATAATAAAATAAAAATAAAATGGTGTTGTTCAATTTACATATGTTTGTGAATTTCCAAATTTTCTTCTTACTAATTTGTAATTTCCTTCCATTTTCCTGGGGAAAAACACATCGTGTATGATTTCAATTCTTTTAAATTTATTTAGCATCTTTTTCTTTCAATGTGTTGAATATGCCATCCCACTAATTTCTTAACATTACCGAAGGTCACTTCTACATAATGAGTTGCTTCTTTCTTTCTGCTTTCAAGATTCCTTCTTTGTACTTGCCTTTTGACAGTTCGATTATGATGTATAGGTGTTGTTCTTTTGGGGTTTATCCTGATTGAATTTGTTGAGCTTCTTGGATAAATAATTTTCTTCAAATTTGGGAAGTTTTCTGTCATTATTTCTTCAAAATTGTATTTTCGATGCTTTATCTTTCTCATCTCTTGGGTATTACATATGCATATGTTGGTAAGATTGATGAATTCCCACGTTTTTAAGGGCTATTTATTATTTTTATTTCTGTTCTATCAACTTTAAATAAAAGCAATTTAGTTTCAGAAAATATGAATTTATTTAAGAATAGAAAAAGAATTGTAATCTGGGACAAGCAAACTAGAGCAAACCACATAACATACATAATATTGAAAGAAAGGATGCTACCTAAGTTTATAACTTACTATAAAACCACAGTAACCAAGACAGTTTGGTATAGGCAAAAGACAGAATAGAATAAAAAGCCCAGAAATGTAGTGTACTGATAATTGACAAAGAAGCAAAGTAAATTCGATGGAAAAAAGATAACATTTTCAACAATTTGTGATGGAACAACTAGAAAATAATGTTTAAAAAAATGAATCTAGACATAGATTACACTCACAACAATCAACTCAAAATGAATGATAGAGCTCATATGAAACATAAAACTATAGAACCCTTAGAAAATAGCATAAGAGAAAATCTAGGTGGCCTTGGGTTTGGTAATGACTTTTTTGATGCAACACCAAAAGCATTATCCATAAAAGAAAAATATGATAAACTGGACTTCATTAATATTAAAAATTTCTGTTCTGTGAAAGATACAAGTTGTTCAGAGACTGAAATGACAGGCAACAGACTGGAAGAAAAAAATGGCAAAATATACATCTAATAAAATAATTTTACTCAAGATATAAAAATAACTCTTTAAAATTAACAATTTTTAAAATACCCAATTTAAATATGTGCAAAAGATTTGAACACCTCTTTAAATAAAATATACAGATAAAAATAAACATATGAAAAGATGCTCAACATTGTATGTTAGTATAAAATTGCAAATTAAAACAATAGTATGTTACCACTACAAAACTATATATATATAGAATTGGGCCATGTAGTGATGGAGGCTGGCAACACCTAAGATCTGTAGTCAGTAAGCTGGAGACCCAGGAGAATCAACAATATAGTTCCAGTCCAAGTCTAAAGGCCTGAGAACCAGAAGAATTGATGGTATAGTTCCATTCTATTCTGAGTGCTGGAAAGCTCAAGATTCAGAAAAAACTGATGTTTCAGTTCATGTCTGAATGCAGGAAAAATCTGATGCCCCAGCTCAAAGATAGTAAGGCAGAAAGAGTTTCCTCTTATTCAGCCTTTTTGTTCTATTTAAGCCCACAACTTCTGGGATGAGATTCACCCACAATAAGGATAGTGATGTTAGTCTACAGAAGCAAAAGTTCATTTCATCTTGAAACACCTTCACAGACACACCCATAATAATGTTTGATCAAATATCTGGGCATACCATGGCACAGTCAAGTTGACACATAAAACTAACAATCCCAGTGAGTTTCTTACAAAATTGAACATACTCTTACCATGTGATCCAACAATCATGCCCTTTATAATTTACCCAAATGAAATAAAAACTTACATTTTCACAAAAACCTGCACAAATGTTTGTAACAGTTTTTTTTTTAATAATTGCCAAAACTTGGAAGCAACTAAGAAGTTCTTCTAAGATGGATCAAAAAAAAAGAAAAAAGAAAAAAGAAAAAAACTATGGTATAGTCATACAAGTAGTCAATGATAAATACAAATGAGTTATCAAGCCACAAAATGATATAGAGGAATCTTAACTGCATGCTGCTAAGTGAAAGAAGCCAATCTGGAATGGCTATATTCTATATGATTCCAACTGCATGACATTTTGGAAAAAGCTAAACCATAGCAACAGTAACCAAATCCATGGTTGTCAGAAGTTCTGGGTGAGGGAAGGAGGAAATAGTAGGTGGAGCATGGGGATTTGGGGAACAATAAAATTATTATTTTGTATGATATTGTAATGATGCATATATGTCATTATAAATTTGTCAAAACCCTTATAATATGTAACACCAAGAATAAACTCTAATATAAACTATGGAATTTAGTTAATAATACTGTGTATATTGGCTTTTTAATTGGAACAAATGCACCACAATAATGCAAACTGTTACTAAGAGGGGGAAATGGGGAAAATGGAGCAAAGGGAGTAGATGGGAACTCTCTATATTTTTATTTCAATTTTTTTTCTTGTAAAACTAAAACTGCTGAACCAAAATACAGTCTCTTAACCAAAAAATAATAGACTCATATCCCCGGATTTCTATCAGTTTATTACTTTTCTAATCTGTCCTGAATAATCATAACTTGCTATTTCTTTGCCTATTTTCAATGATGGAAATAGTTATACTTTTAATGGTTCTTAGTAGCTCAAATAAAATTACGACAATCTTGAAAGTGGAGTCTTCCAAAGGGTTACATAATAGGTCAAATAATAATAATTATCTGGGAATGAGGTTTTCATGTCACTCCACCCTTTTCTTATCCCTCTAATTGCTAACAAGCTGTTGGCTTTTAACATTATTTTGTGCTATTGGTTTTCAAGGCCATTATGGGGCTAGAAAGAAGACACTGAAAATAGGGCAAGTTAAAAGGCTATATAGGCTGTTGTTTTAACCAAGATTAAACTTTTTTTTTCTTGAATAAATATTTTTCAGAATGCACCGAGACCTTGGCTAATTTCAACTGTTCTCAAAACATTCACTCTGCCTTTTTGCCAAATTTTTCAGTGCTTTATGGAAGAGAATTTGGTGAAGTCCTTATTCTATCATTTTCAGTGACATCACCTACTGAGGTGCATTTTGAATCCTGAGAACATACAAACTAAATTACCACCAGAATATTTTTTAATATTTCTAGTTAAAAATCATGAATCCCAAATGCTTCATTAATCAGAAACAAGATAACAGTTGTCCATCATGACTCTCTAGTAAGGCTCAAAGTTTAAACATTCCTAGTACTACAGGAAATTTAGGTTATCTTTTGAATTCTAGCCATTAGAGAAAGCAATGATGGAGCCAGATGAGGATAAATATATCACTTTTATTATTCTGGAAAAGGCATGAGGCCAACTAAGAATTCTCACAACTACCTATAAAGAGATTAGGATCTGCAGAGCAGTAACATGAAAGATCGGTCACCTAATAAATTCAGTCATCCAGAGAACAAAGAGATTCAGAGTCAAAGACAGAAGACACTGACTTTACAATATAAAGATTCTGTGTTAGTCTCTCCTCTTGTTTTGTATCCATAAATAGCATTCAATAAAAAATATTTTATTTAAAGGACCACAAATTTCTAAATCGAGACCATTTCAACAAAAAATCTGTATCAGATGAAAACAAAAAAAAATAATTTTCATTTTACCACAGTTCTATCAGTTGCTTAACTATTACATATAAATTACATGAATCTGAAAAACATTTAAAGTAGATAATCTTTTAAAATGTTTTATTATTTCATTCATTCAAATATTCATTGAGTGACTACGTTGCCAGGCTCTTCATTGTGTTCAGGGATATAAAGGTAAACAAAACATAATTTTTAATTTTTTAAATGTTTATTCATTTTTTTTAATATATGAAATTTATTGTCAGATTGGTTTCCATACAACACCCAGTGCTCATCCCAAAAGGTGCCCTCCTCAATACCCATCACCCACCCTCCCCTCCCTCCCACCCCCCATCAACCCTCAGTTTGTTCTCAGTTTTTAACAGTCTCTTATGTTTTGGCTCTCTCCCACTCTAACCTCTTTTTTTTTTTCCTTCCCTTCCCCCATGGGTTTCTGTTAAGTTTCTTAGGATCCACATAAGAGTGAAACCATATGGTATCTGTCTTTCTCTGTATGGCTTATTTCACTTAGCATAACAATCTCCAGTTCCAACCACGTTGCTACAAAAGGCCATATTTCATTCTTTCTCATTGCCACGTAGTATTCCGTTGTGTACATAAACCATAATTTCTTTATCCATTCATCAGTTAATAGACTTTTAGGCTCTTTCCATAATTTGGCTATTGTTGAGAATGCTGCTATAAACATTGGGGTACAAGTGCCCCTATGCATCAGCACTCCTGTATCCCTTGGATAAATTCCTAGCAGTGCTATTGCTGGGTCATAGGGTAGGTCTATTTTTAATTTTCTGAGGAACGTCCACACTGCTTTCCAGAGCGGCTGCACCAATTTGCATTCCCACCAACAGTGCAAGAGGGTTCCCGTTTCTCCACATCCTCTCCAGCATCTATAGTCTCCTGATTTGTTCATTTTGGCCACTCTGACTGGCGTGAGGTGATACCTGAGTGTGGTTTTGATTTGTATTTCCCTGATGAGGAGCGACGTTGAACATCTTTTCATGGGCCTGTTGGCCATCCGGATGTCTTCTTTAGAGAAGTGTCTTTTCATGTTTTCTGCCCATTTCTTCACTGGGTTATTTGTTTTTCGGGTGTGGAGTTTGGTGAGCTCTTTATAGATTTTGGATACTAGCCCTTTGTCCGATATGTCATTTGCAAATATCTTTTCCCATTCCGTCGGTTGCCTTTTCATTTTGTTGGTTGTTTCATTTGCTGTGCAGAAGCTTTTTATCTTCATAAGGTCCCAGTAATTCACTTTTGCTTTTAATTCCCTTACCTTTGGGGATGTATCGAGTAAGAGATTACTACGGCTGAGGTCAGAGAGGTCTTTTCCTGCTTTCTCCTCTAAGGTTTTGATGGTTTCCTGTCTCACATTCAGGTCCCTTATCCATTTTGACTTTATTTTTGTGAATGGTGTGAGAAAGTGGTCTAGTTTCAACCTTCTGCATGTTGCTGTCCAGTTCTCCCAGCACCATTTTTTAAAGAGACTGTCTTTTTTCCATTGGATGTTCTTTCCTGCTTTGTCAACGATTAGTTGGCCATACATTTGTGGGTCTAGTTCTGGGGTTTCTATTCTATTCCAGTGGTCTATGTGTCTGTTTTTGTGCCAATACCATGCTGTCTTGATGATGACAGCTTTGGAGTAGAGGCTGAAGTCTGGGATTGTGATGCCTCCTGCTTTGGTCTTCTTCTTCAAAATTACTTTGGCTATTCAGGGCCTTTTGTGGTTCCATATGAATTTTAGGATTGCTTGTTCTAGTTTCGAGAAGAATGCTAGTGCAATTTATTTTTTTTTAATTTTTTTCAACGTTTTTTATTTACTTTTGGGACAGAGAGAGACAGAGCATGAACGGGGGAGGGGCAGAAAGAGAGGGACACACAGAATCAGAAACAGGCTCCAGGCTCTGAGCCATCAGCCCAGAGCCTGACGTGGGGTCGAACTCACGGACCGCGAGATCGTGACCTGGCTGAAGTCAGACGCTTAACTGACTGCGCCACCCAGGCACCCCAAGTCCATCTGATCCAATGTCTCATTCAGGGCCCTTGTTTCTTTATTGACCGTGTGTCTCGATGATCTATCCATTTCTGTAAGTGTGGGGTGTTAAAGTCCCCTGCAATTACCACATTCTTATCAATAAGGTTGCTTATGTTTGTGAGTAATTGTTTTATATATTTGGGGGCTCCGGTATTCGGCGCATAGATATTTATAATTGTTAGCTCTTCCTGATGGATAGACCCTGTAATTCTTATATAATGTCCTTCTTCATCTCTTGTTACAGCCTTTAATTTAAAGTCTAGTTTGTCTGATATAAGTATGGCTACTCCAGCTTTCTTTTGGCTTCCAGTCGCATGATAAATAGTTCTCCATCCCCTCACTGTCAATCTAAAGGTGTCCTCAGGTCTAAAATGAGTCTCTTGTAGACAGCAAATAGATGGGTCTTGTTTTTTTATCCATTCTGATACCTAATGTCTTTTGGTTGGCACATTTAATCCATTTACATTCAGTGTTATTATTGAAAGATACGGGTTTAGAGTCATTGTGATGTCTGTATGTTTTATGCTTGTAGTGATGTCTCTGGGACTTTGTCTCACAGGGTCCCCCTTAGGATCTCTTGTAGGGCTGGTTTAGTGGTGACAAATTCCTTCAGTTGTTGTTTCTTTGGGAAGACCTTTATCTCTCCTTCTATTCTAAATGACAGACTTGCTGTTTAAAGGATTCTCAGCTGCATATTTTTTCTGTTTAGCACACTGAAGATCTCGTGCCAATTCTTTCTGGCCTGCCAAGTTTCTAAAGAGAGATCAGTCACGAGTCTTATAGGTCTCCCTTTATATGTGAGGGCACGTTTATCCCCTGTGCTTTCAGAATTTTCTCTTTATCCTTGTATTTTGCCAGTTTCACTATGATATGTCGTGCAGATCGATTCAAGTTATGTCTGAAGGGAGTTCTCTGTGTCTCTTGGATTTCAATGCCTTTTTCCTTCCCCAGTTCAGGGACGTTCTCAGCTATTATTTCTTCAATTACCCCTTCAGCACCTTTCCCTCTCTCTTCCTCCTCTGGGATACCAATTATGCGTATATTATTTCTTTTTACTGTATCACTTAGTTCTCTAATTTTCCCCTCATACTCCTGAATTTTTTTTTATCTCTCTTTCTCTCAGCTTCCTCTTTTTCCATAACTTTATCTTCTAGTTCACCTATTTTCTCCTCTGCCTCTTCAATCCGAGCTGTCGTCGTTTCCATTTTGTTTTGCATTTCGTTTAAAGCGTTTTTCAGCTCCTCGTGACTGTTCCTTAGTCCCTTGATCTCTGTAGCAAGAGATTCTCTGCTGTCCTCTATACTGTTTTCAAGCCCAGTGATTAATTTTCTGACTATTATTCTAAATTCATTTTCTGTTATATTATTTAAATCCTTTTTGATCAGTTCACTAGCTGTTGTTATTTCCTGGAGATTCTTCTGAGGGGAATTCTTCTGCTTGGTCATTTTGGATAGTCCCTGGAGTGGTGAGGACCTGCAGGGCGCTTCCCCTGTGCTGTGGTGTATAACTGGAGTTGGTGGGCAGGGCTGCAGTCCTACCTGATGTCTGCCCCCAGCCCACCGCTGGGGCCACAGCCAGACTGGTGTGTGCCTTCTCTTCCCCTCTCCTAGGGGCGGGATTCAATGTGGGGTGACGTGGCCCATCTGGGCTACTTGCACACTGCCAGGCTTGTGGTGCTGGGGATCTGGCATATTAGCTGGGGTGGGTAGGCAGGGTGCATGGGGGCAGGAGGAGCAGGCTTAGCTCGCTTCTCCTTAGGTGATCCACTTCAGGATGGGCCCTGTGGCAGCGGAAGGGAGTCAGATCCGCTGCCGGAGGTTTGGCTCCATGGAAACACAGAGTTGGGTGTTTGCGAGGAGCAAGCAAGTTCCCTGGCAGGAACTGGTTCCCTTTGGGATTTTGGCTGGGGGATGGGCGGGGGAGATGGTGCCGGTGAGCGCCTTTGTTCCCCACCAAACTGGGCTCTGTCATCCGGGGCTCAGCAGCTCTCCCTCCCTTTGTCCTCCAGCCTTCCCGCTTTCCGAGCAGAGCTCTTAACTTATGACCTCCCAGATGCTAAGTTGCACTTGCTGTTGGAACACCCTCTGTCCGTCCGGCCTCTCCGCTTTTGCAAGCCAGACTGGGGGCTCTGCTTGGCCGGCAAGCCGCCCCTCCACCCCGGCTCCCTCCTGCCTTTCCGTGGAGCGCGCACCGCCTCGCTGCCCTTCCTACCCTCTTCCGTGGGCCTCTCGTCTGTCCTTGGCTCCGGAGAGTCCGTTCTGCTAGTCCTCTGGCAGTTTTCTGGGTTATTTAGGCAGGTGTAGGTGGAATCTAAGTGATCAGCAGGATGCGTGGTGAGCCCTGCGTCCTCCTTCGCCGCCATCTTCTTCCCTGGTCCTATTCCTTTTTTTTTTTTTTTTTTTTTTTTTTTTTTTGAGAGAGAGAGAGACAGAGTGTGAGTGGGGGAGGAATAGAATGAGAGGGAGACACAGAATCTGAAGCAAGCTCCAAGCTCTGAGCTGTCAGCCCAGAGCCCAATGCGGGGTCTCTAAGCCATGAAACCTGAGATCATGACCTCAGATGAAGTCGGAAGCTTGACCAACTGAATCACCCAAGTTCCCCCAAAACATAGTTTTTAACTTCAAAATCTTTGTGGTAGAATACAAGAGGAAATGGAATAGCATTGAAACTACTTGAAGAATTGTTCTTCCTTCTTAGTGAGTACTAAGAACTACTCAAAAATTGGTTTTGTAGGCAAAAAGTTTCTGATACCCTCCCCCATTGTAGAAGAGTTGGAGGGTTAAAAATTGAATTGTTTATTCTTTAAAAATTTGAGGTAGTTTTTTTTTAAGAGTAGAAACATTGAAAGTGAGTATATTACAACTAAAGTGATTGGTTTGAGGGGTGCCTGGGTGGCTCAGTCAGTTAAGCATCTGACTTTGCCTCAGGTCATGATCTTACAGTTCCTGAGTTCAAGCCTCACGTTGGGCTCTGAGCCCTGACAGCTCAGAGCCTAGAGCCTGCTTCAGATTCTATGTCTCCTTCTCTCTTTGCCCCATCTCTCTTAGACTCTGGGTCTAGAGTTCTTTCTTGTGTAGCAAGAAAGTGGGATGCAGGATTAAAATGCGAGAGATAACTAATGTCCAGGAGAAGACAAGAGCCCCGATTAGGGTTCCTTGCTCCTCCCTTTTTATTAGGATCAGAAGGCTTACAAACATGGTGATGGACATGCAAGAAGAGACAATAAATCTGTGAACATTAACACATGGGTGTGAGGGAAAGAGGGTTTTGAAAATATGTGGGGCTAAGAGTTTGGGTTAATAGAAAACAAAATTGTGGTGCTTGGTGGCTGGGCATAAGGTTGTTTACAGCAGACTTGAGGCACCACCTCTGTTTACCTAAACTGGTCTAGGGGGCAAGAAAGACCGAGCAGGTAACCTCAGGGTCAACAAGGCACCTTTCTTTTGCTAATTAGCTCTGCTTTGGGCAACTTCACCCACAGCAGTCTATAGCTACCTGTTTACCTAATTTGGTCCTTCTTTCCTGTGAAAGCAGTTTTCTGCTATAGTACTAAGTTGGGGGGGCATTTCCACCCTGAATTTCTAATCTTGTTTACCTCATATACCTTTGTTCTATACTGGGGCCTTGGCCCTGCCCTCTTTATACTGGGACCTTTGCCCCCCCATACGTATTTACCTAATCTTGTTTACCCAAACTTGGGTGTGAGCATCCTATGGCTTTCTAATTCTTTAAGCCTTGTTAACCCATCAGTGTAGGTTCAGGGAATTCCTAAACTTATTCCCCATTGTTATGGAACCAGGCTGGAACTCTGGCGGAAAAACTGAGCAGCACTCAGAGATCTTGGTGGATTGGAGATTTATTTAACACCAACAGGCTCAGAGGAGACTCTTTCTTCAAGGGTCTGAGCATGGAATGCAAGTGGAGAGGGTAATGTATAATCGTCAGCTTCCATATCTGTGGGGGTTTTTCCAGTGCACAGCAAACAAAGGAAGAAGAACCAGGAGGAGGGGTCTCTAAGCTAGAGACCAGAGTATGTTTTACCCCATCCGCCATCTTTGGCATACTTTATTCACTTCTTCAACATTCCCTCCTTTGATGCCTTTAAAAAAAAACAACAACTTTTAGTAGGCATCACCTTTCAGTTTTACAGGTTGGTACTCTGAGAAGGCTAAGATATGTGCAGTAGTTTGGTAAGCAACAGTGTTTTCCATAAAATGTACCACAGCATTCAGTATACAGAGGCCAATGGATACAGGTAAAATTATGGAGAGGAGGTGTCCTGCCAGGGCAGGAAGCCAGGATGCCCAATTTGTGAGATCCCATCATTTCCATTGATTGATACTTTCCTGTTATCTATGTTGAATTCTTTCCTTGAGTTCCTTAACTTTAGTTGTAACTATTCCTGACTGGTTTACAAAATAGCAACATTCCTCTACCAGAAAGATGCAAGTCCCTCCTTTTTCTGAAGTGAGGATATCAAGGGCTTGCCTATTTTGAAGGGTCACTGCCACCAGAGAGTTTATTTGGTTTTGTAAGGTTACCAGAGATTCTGCCACCCATTCCATATCTTTATTTATCTGTTGAGATAGTCTATGGTATAATCCTACGGATGAACCTAAGCCCTCCATTCCAGTTCCTATTCCTGTTGCAATTCTTGTGCCTACCAGAACGGGTAGCAGGACTGCCTGTTTAGCCCGGAACTTGGGGCTATACATTGATCTTCAGTGTATACAGATATCTCTGGGATTAGGAAGATGGAATAACATATCTGAGTCCAGTTGGCTTCTAAGCATCGGTAGGCTGAATTAGAACACAGATAGAATACCCCAGGGGTTGAACACAGGGTTGCATTCCTCTTTAAGGTTATATTTCTTCTCCATAGAGAGGTACTGTTCATACCTTCAGGGACTGTACAGATTAGATTGTCGGCATTTGTGAGACGGACCCCAGTGGCCAGGGGTCCATGTAAGACAGAGGTGTTGGTTTTGAGATTTTCAGGAGCTTCCCAGGTCAAATGGATGGGAGTGGCTAATTAAGCCCTCCAGCTGAGGGGCAAGCACATCCAGCAGGTTTGGATGTGATTATCTATTTTATGGAGGACTTGAAGAGTAGTGTTGGCCCAATGCTGGAGTGGGGAATTGGTAAGCATCTGATTAAAGGCTCAAAGGTTCAAGCCCTGGTAGCCTTTATGGCTTGTATTACCCTATCCTGGCTATCCTTTATAACTTTTGAAGGGCCCTGTATTGTACCCCTCCCCCATCTGAGATCTCCCATTGAGGAAGGTAAGTGTAGAAAGCTTGCTTCCCTCTCTGGAGGCCTTTGTTGTGACATGGGGTCCTGACATTTTGGGTTATCTCTATGGTCCAATACTTACTCCTTGGGGCACCGGGTGACTGACAGAGAGTGGGTGTTTTTCCCTTGTAGCAATCATTGTGGAGGGAGATGAAGGTGCTGAATGCCCTTGACCCACTTATTGTCATATAACAATCCTGGGGGCAAAGTGGGTAAGTGGCAGTTGTGAGGGTAAGAGAGGTTATCATAATACACAGGCAGTACTTAACAATCTTCACATCCAGAGGAGGTATGTGAGACACAGCATGCATCTTTTGTCTCATATCCAGCTTGTTGGTGCAGTCTCTATCAGCCCAACAGTAAGAAGTAAGATCAGGGCTGGCTATGACACCAGTAAGGGGCAAGGGCTGTCAAAGTTGCATCCAAACCACAGGGCTAGGTTCATGCATTGATTCCTCAAGCTTCTGCTGTGCACAGACCAGCCAGCTTCTGGGGTGTGGCTGAAGCAGGGCTGGAGGTCTCAGGGGTCAGTTTCCCTTTTGAGGGTCAGTTTAAGTGGGTTGACTCGATCTGGATCACTTCTCCAGGTTGTGGGTTCTTCTGAGTTGGCTTCTTAACTCTGGAGTGATGGACCCATGGGGTGCTACCTGAAACTTTAAGGGCTGTAGGAGTTGTTAGAATAAGACTATGAAGCTCAGTCCACCGTGGTTTAAGAGGTTCCCTCTTTCAATCTCTGACCCACACAGAGTCTCCTGGCTGAAAGGAGTGAACGGGGGTCCCTAAGGAAATTGGGGCCCTCTCTATGGTGTATCTTTGTAACTTATTTAGGGCTGCCCCCAAGGTCTGGAGCTTTTCTCTTATTCCCTTGTTTCCAATCTGGTGTAGGTCTCCTGGGAGTATTCCTAAACATGGGGGGGGGGAGGATTGCCCATATAATAACTGAAAAGGTGAGAATCCCAGTGCCCCAGGCATGCATCGGGCACACGGGAGGGCCAGCGGTAGTAAATCTGGCCATGGGAGATTAGTCTTTTGGTGGAATTTAGCCAGGGTTTCCTTGAGGGTGCGATTTATCCACTCTACTTTCCCTGAGCTCTGTGGTCGGTAAGAAGTGTGCAGTTTCCAGGTAATGTTGAGGGACTTTGTTAGGGTTTGTATAATGTCTGCCACAAATGAAGGTCCATTATCACTGTGTATAGTTAAGGGTAGAACAAACCAAGGCACAATCTCCCATAGAAGAGCTTTGGCCACCTCGCGACTTCATTCCGTTCTGGTGGAGAATGTTTTGACCCTTCCCGAATATGTGCAGATTATTACAAGAAGGTACCTGAACCCTTTATTTAGTTGTATGTGGGTAAAGTCCACCTCTAAGTCTTCGAAAGGGGTGGCCCCTATCCTTTGTGTGCCAGGTGGGAGCCGTGGGTCAGACCAAGCATTGTTTTTGGCACACATTACACATTGTTCACTGACAGCTCAGCATAATGCAGGCAGCTGGCTGATATAGTAGTTCTTTTTCAGGAGGGCCTCTAGTGCAGTTTTCCCTAGGTGCGGGAGTTGGTGATATTCCTTCACTAGATGTTTTCCCATAGACGACAGGACAAAGATGTGTCCATTTGGCCCGACCCACCATCCCTCTTTGCTTAGTGTGCCCCCTTCTGTCGAGGCCCAACTTCTTTCTTCATTTGTGTACAGGGATGGGGAGGCTTCCCTCTGGGGTGCAAGAGTCATGGTGTAGGTAGGAGCTTCACCTGGGTCATCACAGGTGGCCATGCTGGCTGTTTTGTCAGCCAGGTGATTTCCTTGAATTATGGGGTCATCTCCTTTCTGATGTCCCTTACAGTGTAGGATAGCTACCTTGTCTGGCAGCCATACAGCCTCAAGAAGCTTTAGTATTTCTTCCTTGTTTTTGATAGTTTCCCTGCAGCAGTAAGGAGGCCTCTTTTTTATAGATGGCCTTGTGTACATGCACAGTAGTGAAGGCATACTGGGAATCAGTTAAGATGTTAACTCATTTACCTTTGCTAAGGATGAGGACTTGGGTTGAGGTGTACAGTTCAGCTTGTTGTGCCGACCATCCTTCTGGCAAGGTCTTGGCTTCCAGAACTTTAGCGGTTGTGGTTACAGCATATCCTGCTCTTCGGCTGCCCTCTTGTAAATAACTGCTCCCATCACTGAACAGGGTGGTCTCCGGGATTGTTATAGACTGGTCTTGGAGGTCCAGGTGGCTGGCATAGACTCCATCCACTACTTCAGAACAGTTATGGTCGGGTTCTCCCTCCTCTGTGCAAAGGAAGGTGGTCGGGTTTAGTGTTCTTACTGTTTCTAGAGTGACCCTTGGGTTTTTGTAGAGAAGGTCTTGGTATTGTGTCAGCTGAGAATTGGAGAGGAAACGATATCCTTGGGTGCCCATGAGGGACATGACCACATGTGGGACCTTAACATTAAGTGGTTTGTCCCATTGTGAGTTTGTCTGCCTCCTTGATGAGCAGGACTGTGGCTGCCAATGCTCTGAGGCATGGTGGCCATCCTGCAGCCACAGGATCAAGTTTTATTGATAGGTAGTCTACTGGCTATTGCCAAGGCCCCATGCTCTGTGTGAGCAATCCAAGGGCTATTTTGTCCTTTTCATGTATGAAGAGGTTAAAGGGCCTTTCTATGTCAGGCAAACCCTGGGCTGGGTCTTGTTCCAGAGCCAACTTTATTTCTGTGAAAGTGGCCCTTGCCTCCTGAGTCCATGCGAGGGGTTCCTGGTCTGGCCCTCCCAACAGATCATAGAGGGGCCTCGCTATGGCTGAGAATCCGGGAATCTAAATGTACAGAACCCTGCAGCCCCTAAAATTTCACACAAACCTCATTTTGTTTAGGGCTGTGGCAGTGTGGTAAAAACTTTCTTCCTTTCTGGCCCTAGTTCTCTTTTTCCTTTTGTGAAGAGGAAGTCTAAGTATAGGACCTGCTGCTGCCAAATCTGTGCCTTTATCCAAGAGGCCTGGTACCCCGAGTAGGACAGGAGCTGTAGGAGGGCCTTGGTACCTTTCATACAGTCTTCTTGGTGTTGCTGGCAAGGAGGAGGTCGTCTACATATTGGAGGAGGATACACCCTGTGGTTTCCCTCAGAAAGTCAGGGAGGTCTGCAGCTAGTGCTTTCCCAAAAAGATTGGGTGAGTTCTTGAAATCTTGGGGAAGTCGTGTCCAGGTCAGCTGCATCTGGTGCCCTGTAACAGGTTCAGTCCATTCAAAGGCAAACAATGGTTGACTTTGAGGAGCCAATTGGAGGCAGAAGAAAGCATCCTTTAGGTCAAGGCATGTAAACCATCTGGCTGACCCCGGAATTTGGCTGAGGAGAGTATACGGGTTCAGAACCACTGGGTGTAAGGAAACAGTCACTTTGTTAATGGCCCTCAGATCCTGTACTGGTCAGTATGTTCCTTCTGGCTTCTTGACTGGCAAGAGTGGGGTATTCCAAGCTGATTGGCACTCACTTAGAATACCTGCTTCTCTGAGCTTGGTCAGGTGCTCTTGTATGCCCATTCTAGCCTCAAATGGGAGGAGGTACTGCCTTTGTCTCTGAGGTTGGGCTCCAAGGATCAGGTCAACAATGATGGGGGTCTGACTCCAAGCTAGTCCAGGTGGGTTATCTTCAGCCCATATGGAGAGGAATGTAAGCCTGAATTCTGAGGGGCTATAAGGTAAGGCCTGGGTGCAGAATAGTCTCCATTCTTTTTTCCTTGGCAGGGTAATTGCCAAGACCAGTGTTTCCTCCTGCCTTGGGTTTAATTGGAGGCTAGTGTGTCCAGTGGGTCCAAAAGTTATCTGGGCCCCAAGTTTGGAGAGCAGATCCCAGCCCAGGAGAGGAATCAGGCAGTCAGGTAAGTAGAGGAACTCATGACGGATTTTGTGACCCCCCAAGTTCACACTGTTGAGATTGACAGAAGGGCTGCTACATTGCCTGTGTCCCAGTAGCCCCAAGTATGGTTGCTGTCTTTTGGCTTAAGGGTGCCACCTGGGAAGTAACAACAGAGTATCCAGCCCCAGTGTCAACCATGAAAGTTATTGTTCGGCCCCCTAACTTCATCTTGACCGTGGGCTCATGGGAGCCAAGAGAGAAAGAGCTCGGCCACCCTCAGTCCGATTCTACCCCAGCCAGACCAACGAGGTTCTCACCTCGAGGTTCCTCCTGATGGCAGCTGGGTTTCGAAGGCCCCTTCCGATTTGGACATTTATTCTTCCAGTGTCCCTTCTTTTTGCAGTATGCACATTGGTCCCTTGCCAAGGGGGCTCTGGGCTTCCCCCCTTTGGTGGTTGGAGTCTTCCCATCTTTTCATCATCTGTTTCTTTTAGTGATGCTGTGAGAAGGGTGGCCTTTTTTTTAGTCTTCTCTCAGCTTCTCTTTCGGCTGCGACTTCTCTGTTTATGAAAACTTTATTGGTGACCTCTATCAGCTGAGTGATATTCATCCCGGCAAAGCCCTCCAACTTCTGGAGTTTTCTTCTGATATCTGGGGCAGCCTGTGCCACAAAAGAGGTGTTTACCATCTGTTGACTTTCTGGTGCCTCGGGGTCAAACTGGGTGTATACACGGTATGCTTCACATAATCTTTCATAGTAATCTCTGGGAGACTCCCCAGCGTGCTGTGTGACTGAGGATATTTTAGTCATGTTCATGGGCTTTTTGGCTCCAGCTTGGACTCCCTGAAGGAGGACTTCCTGGTATCGTCGGATGTGGGCTTATACTTATTCTGTGGTTAAATCCCATGTTCGGCGTTCTTCAGTCATGGCAGCTTGAGCCCAGACAGCAGGGTCATTGATCCCCAGAGGTGTGTGATCATCTAAATACTGTCGTGTTTCTCTCATTCTTCCTTTTTCTTCTATATTAAACAGAGTACGGAGTAACTGTTGACAATCTTCCCAAGTCGGTCAGTGGATATGTAAGAGGGACTCCATCAAGTCGACCATTGCTTGTGGCTTTTCAGAGTATGATGGAGTGTTGTGTTTCCAATTGAGGTCGGATGTAGACAAAGGTTGATAATACATCATGGAAAGGCTGGGCTGGACTGTTCAGTCCTCATTCTGTCTTTCAGGCTCTTTTGTCTCCCTTACAGGCATTTGGAAAGCATTAGGTCTGGGTCTGAGGTGCAGTCTGGCTGCTGACCTCTGTGGGGGAGGGTTCTCTGGGTCTGAGAGGGGTGAGGAGATGTGTGGCATCAACTGTGGTGGTGGCGGAGGCAGCGGTGGCGCCCACTGCCACGGTAACTGTTGCTGTGGTGGAGAGACAGATGGGGGAGGAGTTTCAAGCTTAGGGAGAGCATGGAGGGAGCTTGGCAAGTAGTTAGGAGGGGGAAAGACAATATCTTCCATATTAGAGGAGCGGTGGGTCGCTTCTTTGGCTCCCTGGGTGAGCTTCTGGATAAAGTGGCTAAAACCTTTGCCTGGCTCTGTTTGATAATGATGAATCACATCCAAGGCAGGGGATTTTGGTCAATTTCAAGCCAGGAGTCAATGTATGGAAATTGATCAGGGTGGCCTGGGTTCCCAGTGATTATTAGCCAAACCCACCGCACTATTTGAGCATCTAATGTCCCTTCTGGAGGCCATCCTACATTGAATATGGGCCATTCTAGTTCACAAAAGGTCCTTAACTTCCTGGGTGTTATTTTCACCCCGTAATCGTCTGAAACTCCCTGTTTAAAATTTTTGAGCATTACCTCTAAAATCATAGGCTTACTCTGTTTTGATCCCATTATTAATTTCTTTCTCGTGTTCAGTGTGGCAAAGACAGACAAAGGTAGGGTATCCCCTTGGATGAGAGGACCAATCAGATACTCCTCTGGTCGTGTTCCTGAGGGAAACTTTAGGTGAGGTTTGGCAGTAGGGGACTCAGCTTTGTGACTTGAAATCGGAATCTGATCCAATACTGCCCTAGCCCTTATACTCTCACCAGGACGTAGGAGAGCCCATTCAGACTCTGTAGACTTTTGGGGACCTTAAGGGTGCCCGTCCATGAGCCACAAACTCAAACACGACTGGCAAGCCTGGCCGAGCCACAAATTCTCACACACACACACACACACGCACACACACACACCAGAGTCTATTACATTCCCTCCCGCAAAATTTTCTACCTGTGAGATCTATTAAGGTCTCCAGGGATTGATCAGGCCCCGCTTCCACCCTTTTGGGTAGGCCTGACTTCTTTGAGGCCCTGGCCTTACTGGTTCGGATGCCGGGTCCAGGTCCTCAACTACCAGGTCTCTTTGAGTCTGGCGGGAACAACAGAGCGGGGCTGGCCCAAGGCAACCAAAGAGACTGCTGAAATTCAGGCAGGGTGCACCTTCTCCCTTGAGATTCCTCGCTCCGTCACCACCTCGCTGTTCTCCCAAACCAGTGGCAACAATGGGCCAAGGCATTTGGGTTTCCCAGTCAGGGAACCAAGTATGTTAAGGGAGCAGGGTGGAACACTGGCAAAAAAACCAAGTGGCACTCGGAGATCTTGGTGGATTGGAGACTTATTTAACACCAGTGGGCTCAGAGGAAAATGTTTCTCCAAAGGTCTGAGCACAGAATGCAAGTGGTGAGGGTAATTTATAGTTGTCAGCTTCCATATCTATGTTTTTTGTTCGTTTGTTTGTTTGTTTTTGTTTTTGTTTTGTTTTTGTTTTTTTTGTTTTTTTTTTTTTGTTGTTTTTTTTTTGCATGCACAGCAAACAAAGGAAGAAGAATATGGAGGAGGGGTCTCTAAGCTGGAGACCAGAGTCTGTTTTAGCACCGTTGGTCATCTTTGGCATACTTTATTCACTTCTCTAGCAATTTTCTGTTCAAATTAAATATAGGTTTGTTAGTTTGTTTTTTACTTCCTAATGAGAGATGTTGGTACTGCTATTTTCCAGATCACAGGCCTATGATATTCTGTCCAAATTAAAAGGGACTGCTCCACTCTCAATTCTGTTTGCCAGCTATTTGGATAGCTGTAAGTGTCAAATGTATTTTTGGATGCTAAATATGTTTTCCTCTACAGGGTTGAAAGGAAAGCTCTATATTCAATATATAAATGTAAAAATATAAATAAATATAGTTATTGAGTGTGTGTTGGGGTAGGAAATGTGATGGTAAGAACTATTCACGAAGCCACGCTAAAAGTCTTATTTTGTGGCTTTGTTTTCTAATATAATAAATCTGCTGTTATTGTATTTCTTATTTCTGATTGATAATAATTAGGGAGTGAAACATTTTGTGTGGGATTATTTTCCAATTTAACTTTCCTGGTACCATTCCTCAATAAGGAATGTATTCTCAAGATAAACATACACACCTGTGACAAAAGAATAGCTTTTAATTAATAACGTAAGAAATAGACTCAAATGGAAATTGATTTACAGAAGGCATAAACTACTAGGTTCCAATGAAAGCTTTGTACTATTTTTCCACAATTCTTCACAGAGAAAGAAAGAAGAATTCTTCATTGAAATGGAATATATATGTGTGGTATGAATGATGGAAATTAAGGTAAATTAAGTAAAAAGAATTTTTTTAATTTTTTTAAAATTTTTTTGAGAGAGAAAGACAGTGTGAAAACGTGGGGGAGGGGCAGAGAGAGAGAGAGGGAAACATACAATCCAAAGCAGGCTCCATGCTCCAAGCTGTGAGCACAGAGCCTGATGCAGGGCTTGAACTCACAAACTGTGAGATTTTTTTTTTTCAATGTATGAAGTTTGTCAAATGGGTTTCCATACAACACCCACTGCTCATCCCAAAAGGTGTCCTCCTCAATACCCATCACCCACACATCACCCACCCTCCCCTCCCTCCCATCCCCCATCAACCCTCGGTTTGTTCTCAGTTTTTAAGAGTGTCTTATGCTTTGGCTCTCTTCCATCTAACCTCTTTTTTTTCCCTTCCCCTCCCCCATGGGATTCTGTTAAGTTTCTCAGGATCCACATAAGAGTGAAACCATATGGTATCTGTCTTTCTCTGTATGGCTTATTTCACTTAGCATAACAATCTCCAGTTCCATCCATGTTGCTACAAAGGGCCATATTTCATTCTTTCTCATTGCCACGTAGTACTCCATTGGGTATATAAACCACAATTTCTTTATCCATTCATCAGTTGATGGACATTTAGGCTCTTTCCATAATTTGGCTATTGTTGAGAGTGCTGCTATAAACATTGGGGTACAAGTGCCCCTATGCATCAGTACTCCTGTATCACTTGGGTAAATTCCTAGCAGTGCTATTGCTGGGTCATAGGGTAGGTCTATTTTTAATTTTCTGAGGAACGTCCACACTGCTTTCCAGAGCGGCTGCACCAATTTGCATTCCCACCAACAGTGCAAGAGGGTTCCCGTTTCTCCACATCCTCTCCAGTATCTAATCTATAGTCTCCTGATTTGTTCATTTTGGCCACTCTGACTGGCATGAGGTAATATCTGAGTGTGGTTTTGATTTGTATTTCCCTGATGAGGAGCAACGTTGAGCAACTTCTCATGTGCCTGTTGGCCATCCGGATGTCTTCTTCAGAGAAGTGTCTATTCATGTTTTCTGCCCATTTCTTCACTGGGTTATTTGTTTTTCGGGTGTGGAGTTTGGTGAGCTCTTTATAGATTTTGGATACTAGCCCTTTGTCCAATATGTCATTTGCAAATATCTTTTCCCATTCCTTTGGTTGCCTTTTAGTTTTGTTCATTGTTTCCTTTGCTGTGTAGAAGCTTTTCATCTTGATAAGGTCCCAGTAGTTCATTTTTGCTTTTAATTCCCTTGCTTTTGGGGATGTGTCGAGTAAGAGATTGCTACCGCTGAGGTCAGAGAGGTCTTTTCCTGCTTTCTCCTCTAGGGTTTTGATGGTTTCCTGTCTCACATTCAGGTCCTTTATCCATTTTGAGTTTATTTTTGTGAATGGTGTGAGAAAGTGGTCTAGTTTCAACCTTCTGCATGTTGCTGTCCAGTTTTCCCAGCACCATTTGTTAAAGAGACTGTCTTTATCCATTGGATATTCTTTTCTGCTTTGTCAAAGATGAGTTGGCCATACGTTTGTGGGTCTAGTTCTGGGGTTTCTATTTTATTCCAGCGGTCTATGTGTCTGTTTTTGTGCCAATACCATGCTGTCTTGATGGTGACAGCTTTCTAGCAGAGGCTAAAGTCTGGGATTGTGAGGCCTCCTGCTTTGGTCTTCTTCTTCAAAATTACTTTGGCTATTCGGGGCCTTTTGTGGCTCCATATAAATTTTAGGATTGCTTGTTCTAGTTTCGAGAAGAATGCTGGTGCAATTTTGATTGGGAGTGCATTGAATGTGTAGATAGCTTTGGGTAGTATTGACATTTTGACAATATTTATTCTTCCACTCCATGAGCACGGAACCTTTTTCCATTTCTTTATATCTTCTTCAATTTCCTTCATAAGCTTTCTCTAGTTTTCAGCATACAGATCTTTTACATCTTTGGTTAGATTTATTCCTAAGTATTTTATGCTTCTTGGTGCAATTATGAATGGGATCAGTTTCTTTATTTGTCTTTCTGTTGCTTCATTGTTAGTGTATAAGAATGCAACTGATTTCTGTACATTGATTTTGTATTCTGCAACTTTGCTGAATTCCTGTATCAGTTCTAGCAGACTTCTGGTGGAGTCTATCAGATTTTCCATGTATAATATCATGTCATCTGCAAAAAGTGAAACGTGAACTTCATCTTTGCCAATTTTGATGCCTTGGATTTCCTTTTGTTGTCTGATTGCTGATGCTAGAACTTCCAACACTATGTTAAACAACAGCTGTGAGAGTGGACATCCCTGTCGTGTTCCTGATCTCAGGGAAAAAGATCTCAGTTTTTCCCCGTTGAGGATGATGTTAGCTGTGGGCTTTTCATAAATGGCTTTTATGATATTTAAGTATGTTCCTTCTATCACGATTTTCTCGAGGGCTTTTATTAAGAAAGGGTGCTGAATTTTGTCAAAGGCCTTTTCTGCATCAATTGACTGGATCATATGGTTCTTATATTTTCTTTGATTAATGTGATGTATCACATTCATTGATTTGCGAATGTTGAACCAGCCCTGCATCCCAGGAATGAATCCCACTTGTTCATGGTGAATAATTATTTTTATATGCTGTTGAATTTGATATGCTAGTATCTTATTGAGAATTTTTGCATCCATATTCATCAGGGATATTGGCCTGTAGTTCTCTTTTTTTACTGGGTCTCTGTCTGGTTTAGGAACCAAAGTAACACTGGTTTCATAGAATGAGTCTGGAAGTTTTCCTTCATTTTCGAGTTTTTGGAATAGCTTGAGAAGGATAGGTATTATCTCTGCTTTAAATGTCTGGTAGAATTCCTCTGGGAAGCCATCTGGTCTTGGACTCTTATTTGGTGGGAGATTTTTGATAACTGATTCAATTTCTTCACTGGTTATGGGTCTGTTCAAGCTTTCTATTTCCTCCTGTTTGAGTTTTGGAAGTGTGTGGGTGTTTAGGATTTGCCCATTTCTTCCAGGTTGTCCAGTTTGTTGGCATATAATGTTTCATAGTATTCCTTGATAATTGCTTGTATCTCTGATGGATTGGTTGTAATAATTCCATTTTCATTCATGATTTTATCTATTTGGGTCATCTCCCTTTTCTTTTTGAGAAGCCTGGCTAGAGGTTTGTCAATTTTGTTTATTTTTTCAAAAAACCCACTCTTGGTTTCGTTGATCTGCTCTACAGTTTTTTTAGATTCTATAGTGTTTATTTCTGCTCTCATCTTTATTATTTCTCTTCTGTTGGATTTAGGCTGTCTTTGCTGTTCTGCTTCTCTTTCCTTTAGGTGTGCTGTTAGATTTAGTATTTGGGATTTTTCTTGTTTCTTGAGATAGGCCTGGATTGCAATGTATTTTCCTCTCAGGACTGCCTTTGCACATCCCAAAGCGTTTGGATTGTTGTCTTTTCATTTTCATTTGTTTCCATATATTTTTTAATTTCTTTTCTAATTGCCTGTTGACCCATTCATTCTTTAGTAGGGTGTTCTTTAACCTCCATGCTTTTGGAAGTTTTCTAGACTTTTTCTTGTGGTTGATTTCAAGCTTCATAGCATTGTGGTCTGAAAGTATGCATGGTATGATTTCAATTCTTGTATACTTATGAAGCGCTGTTTTGTGACCCATTATGTGATCTATCTTGGAGAATGTTCCATGTGCACTTGAGAAGAAAGTATATTCTGTTGCTTTGGGATGCAGTGTTCTAAATATATCTGTCAAGTCCATCTGATCCAATGTCTCATTCAGGGCCCTTGTTTCTTTATTGACCGTGTGTCTAGATGATCTATCCATTTCTGTAAGTGGAGTGTTAAAGTCCCCTCCAATTACCACATTCTTATCAATAAGATTGGTTATGTGTGTGAGTAATTGTTTTATATAATTGGGGGCTCCGGTATTCGGCGCATAGACATTTATAATTGTTAGCTCTTCCTGATGGATAGACCCTGTGATTACAGCAGAGCTGTTAGCTTATAACCTTCCAGATGTCAAGTCCCGCTTGCCATCAGAACACACTCGGTCCAGCCCTTCAGCTTTTGCAAGTCAAACTTGGGGGTTCTGCTTGGCCGGCTGGTTGCCCTTCCTCCCTGGCTCCCTCCCAACAGTCTGTGGAGAGTGCACCGCCTTGCCGCCCTTCCTTCCCTCTTCCGTGGGCCTCTTGTCTGCGCTTGGCTCCGGAGACTCCGTTCTGCTATTCTTCTGACTGTTTTCTGGGTTATTTAGGCAGGTGTAGGTGGAATCTAAGTGATCAGCAGGATGCGCAGTGAGCCCAGCATCTCCTACACAGTCATCTTCCCAGGATTCTCTCCTGTGAGTTCTTTACCTGAGCCAAAAATCAGACATTTAACTGACTGAGATACCCAAGTGCCCCTAAAGAAACATACGTTTTTAGTAGAATGATAGAGATATTGGTTTCAAGAAACAATCTTCACAAGAAAGTATGAATATCAAAAGTAGAAATAGAAATCTGTGAACCATAGCATTTTTTGGTAAAATAAAAAAAAAATTTCTGATTCATTTTTGTCCCTGATTCACGAATTTTAAAGTTTTTATTTCACTATTCCATAAGGTGGACATAATTTTTCTTACCTGCCTTACAATAACTTTCCTTTTAATAACAACAGAATAATTTTGCCATGGACATTTACCTGCCTTATCCATATACTGCATTGTTTAGTTTCTAATTTTGTTTCAGCACTACCTGTGTTCAAATCCTTGCCTTGCCACTTCACAGCTATGTAATCATAAACTAGTTACTTAACCTCTTTGTGTATCAATTTCTCGCCTTATAATGTGGGAATAATAATTTTCCTCTCTTCATAAGGTGGTTATAGGATTAATTTAGTTAATATCTATAAAGATTATGGAACTGTGTTTTTCACATGGTTAGTGCCAATCTAGGTTAGCTAGTCTTATTGATCTCATACCTTGTTTTTTTTCTTTTTCTTTTTAAAAATATTTTTAATGTTTATTTATTATTGAGACAGAGAGACAGAGCATGAGCATGGGAGGGGTCGAGAGACAGGGAAACACAGAATCTGAAGTAGGTTCTAGGTTCTGAGCTGTCAGCACAGTGCCTGATGTGGGGCTTGAACTCACAAACCCCGAGATCATGACCTGAGCTGAAGTCGGACGCTTAACTGACTGAGCCACCCAGGCATCCAAGAAATGGGAAGAAGACATGAACAGACATTTTTTCTAAAGAAGACATACAGATGGCTAATAGACATATGAAATGATGCTCCACATCACTCATCATCAGGGAAATACAAATAAAAACTACAATGAAATATCACTTCACACCTGTCACTATGACTAAAGTTGACAACACAGAAACAACAGATGTTGGCAAGGATACAGACAAAAGGGACACCTCTCCCACTGTTGGTGGGAATGCAGACTGTTGTAGCCACTCTGGAAAACAGTATGCGTGTTCCTCAAAAAGTTAAAAATAGAAATGTCCTACAACACAGGAATTGCACCAGTAGGTATTATAAAAATTATAAAAAAAATTATACAAATTATACCCAAATTATACAAAAATACTGATTCTAAGGAGCACATGCTCGTGCATGTTTATACCAACATTATCATCAATACACGAATTATGTTCAGATCCCAAATGTTAATCAACTGATGAATGGATAGAAGTTTTCGTACATATATGCAATGGAATATTACTCAGCCATCAAAAAGAATGAAATCTTTTCATTTGCAATTACTTGGTTGAAGCTAAAGTGTATTATGCTAAGTGAAACAAGTCAGTCAGAGAAAGGTAAATATCATGTGGAATTTAAGAAACAAAACAGAGGATCATAGGAGAAGAGGGAAGAAAAATAAAAGGAGAGGGAGGCAAACCATAAGAGACTCTTAACTATAGAGAACAAACTAAGGGTTTGTGGAGGGGAGGTGGGTGGGGGATGGGCTAAATGTGTGATGGATATTAAAGAAAGAACTTGTGATGGACACTGGGTATTATATGTAAGTGATGAATCACTAAGCTCTACTCCTGAAACCAATAGTATACTATATGTTAACTAGCTGGAATTTGTACAAAAATATGAAGCAAACAAAATAAATATCAATCAATCAATCATCAATAAAGCCATTTGGCCTGTTTAAGATAGTTTAATTTTTCAAAAAATTTAAAAAAAGTCAAGAAAAATAAAGATTCCTGAAATCCACTTCCATAATTTCAATAAGTTAGTGGGACCCAAGCAAATATCTTTTAAACTTCCCAAGATATTCTGCTGCCTTCCTATTTAAAATTACTGGTATAATAAAATGATAGATCTGGAGTGGACACAATTCTATGAAGGGTTACTATTAGAAATAATAATTTAAAAAAACACATGAGATCATTCTTTGCATTCTTCCATTTCCTTTTATTGCACTTGCTCTGTTCTTAAACAATTGTTAATTAGAAGGGTATACTAATGATACCAAAGTGTTCTGCTCAAGGTATTTGCATGTTGATAGAGACTACTCCCTTAGAATTAATGACGCTGATGTCAAACTTTTAGCATAGTGGGAAAAAAGTGGATATTTAGCTAAACAGGCTTTATCTGGACTCTTCCAAACTATTTATATGTGGCTCATCCTTTCCTCCATATTTTCCCATTCTGTAGTTAGATATATATCACTTTTTGTCACATCATAAGGAGGGGTTTTATGACATGTGAATATAAGGTTGAAACTTAAATGACATTTGTTTTTAATTTTTAAAAAAAGATTTAATTGTTTAGTAAAGTTCTAAATGGCCAAGAAGAGAGGCAGTTGCCTTTTCTAAAGGTAGACCATTAAGAAATTTTCCAGATGTTCTTTAATTCTGCTTTCCATTGCATTGATTCAAGTTACTTTCCACCTATTATAATGCAGCATATTTCTGAGTTGCTGTGTTTTCTATTTGTTATTTTGGATGAAATGCATTTTCACAGTTATCACGTTGTATTTTAATTTATTTATTAAAATGGCTTAAATAATAACATACTTTTTAGGCATGGATGGGAATCCTACACATTACAGAATTATAATTTTGTTTTTGTTATTATTTACTGTTTTAGTAGGTAAAGAATTAAGATTTTTTTTGTTTTCAAAGAAACCCCAAATCCTCTTCACTTCTATAGATTCCTTGTTCAAAAGGTTATTTCTGAAAAATATTTTTGATTTAATTTTATAATGAGGTTTTAATTTTTCGGCATAGATGCTCATAGTCATATTGTCAATGGCTGGTTTTGCCCTTACAACAGCAGAGTTGAGTCCTTGTGACAGAGACCTTATGGCTGCAAATCTTAAATATTTACCCTCTGACCCTTTGCAGAAAAAAAAATTTGCTTATCACTGCTCCAACTAAAATAACTGAGCTAGTTATGCAGGAAATTATTCAGGAAAAAGTTGATTTATAGAACTGAATAAACAGTTGTATATTGTTATTATTGTCAAAATAATTAAACCTACTCTCTAAACATAAAGTTAGGTATAATTTTCCCATATATATTGAGTGTATATTCCTGTAAGCACTTATATCTAGCTGGGCATTAGTATTTTAATATTTATAAAGTGGTAACTCTTCTCCAGACCTTAAGGGAAGTCCTTTACCTCCATGATATTATGAAATCCTTGTTACAAACTGCATAAACAAACTAAAATAAAATTATTATTTCCTATTATGAGGAAACCACTAGAGATCAAGAGCCTAAACCCCAATTTGCGTAACCGTTAAGTAGTAGAAATGAGATATGGTAACATTCCAGTCTTGTTTCAGAACCAAAGCACAAAACCAATGTACTATACCTAAACTTAACATTCATATACTACATGAGAAGCCCTTTATAGTTTCAGTGTTTTTTGGTATAGTTGATCTTTCTTACTGAAAGACTTCCATCCTTGAGGTACAGAACTATGTTTAGCGATAACATATATCAGGGCTAATGTTCTCACTAATTGCAGAATCATAAAAAAATCATAGAAATTGAGCATCACCAAACCATATCTGTTCTTGGTACTTCTTATTAGATTATGAGTTGTTTCCTTTAGTTCTATAACAAGTTCACTCAGAAGTTTCTATTACAGCAACGCATGTGTTCATTCATCAAAGCGATGTTTATTGAAAGCTTAATAATTGTCAGGCAGTCTTCTAAAAACCAAAAACAAAGCAGAAAAAAAAATCAGGAAACATTTTTGGTCTAAAAAACTTGTACTCTAGAAAGGGTAAAAAATACTAACAATTATACTTTATAATGGTACAGTGCCAAGGGAAAAAAATAAGTGAAAGAAGGAGAGAGAGAGAAGAGGGCACAATTCTGGACAGGGTGATGAATAGACAATATAAAACCCAATCCATGTTACCTCATGTCTTCCATTTTAATGCACTTTAGCTTGACTTCCAACTATCAGCATCTGCATCTCATTGCCAAAGAAATTGACCCTCCTACACAAACAGAAAGCAGCTCCTCATTTCTTGAGTGTGATAAAATCTGAAGTATGTATTCTATAATGTCTCAGAGTCCCCCAGAAGCATTAAGTTCTGATTGTCCATAATAAGTTGTTTGATAAAAAGCACACTTTATGTTATGCTTTTTCTTCCCTCACTTCTCTTCCCTACAGATGTTTCCTGGGACCAGCTTCCCAATAAAACCACTTGCACTCTGAATCTTATCTCCAGATAATGTTTCTAGACAATGAAAACAAAGAAAGTTGTACAGATAAAGGAATGATACTTCTCTACATGGTTCTTCTTTTAAAATGTATACAGCTTTTAACCCAACATATTTACTTACAGGAATTTATCATAAGGAAATAATTATGTATATGCACAAATGTTTGCAATTTTTCAGTAACATGTAGAAAGAACAAAACCTCCATTTAAACACTAGGTATTAGAATTTTTAATATTTTAATTGTGGGGAATAAGTTTAAGAATACCCTGAGCTTGCACCAATGGGTTAACAAGGCTTAGGATGAAAGCATCCAAGATTAGGTAAACAGGGCAAAAGCATCCCCAGTATAGAACAAAAGCATAGGAATAAGAAGCCACAGGATGAAAGTATCCAAGATTAGATCAGGGTGGAAGTGCCCCCAACATAGTACAAAAGCAGAAAGCTGCTTTCACAGGAGGAAAGTAAAGAATAGGTAAACAGGTACACAGGGCTATGGACCACGGCAGCTGGGTGAAATTGCCCAGAGTGGAGCTAATTAGAAAAATAAGTGTGCCATGTTGACTCTGAGGTAGCATGTTCTATCTGTCTTATCCCCTAGGCAAGCTAAGATAAACAGACATGGAGCTTCGTGCCTGCCATAAACAGCCATCTGCCCAGCACTGGGATTTTGTTTTGTATTGACACAAACTCCTAACACCACCTATCTTCAGAACCCCCTTTCTCTCACACACATGAGTTAATGTTCATGGTTTCACTTTCTGTACATCCATCAGGCTTGTCAGCCTTCTGATGCTAATAAAAACAAAGAACCCTTACTCAGGGCTCTTGTCTCCTCACAAACATTAGATTCTCTAGCATTTTAATTCTGCGACCACTTGATGGACAAGAGGGAACTCCAGACCCAGAGTCTACAACATTTAATATCTTAGAGAAGAAAATTGTTTCAAGATTTTGTTACAACCCACATTTCTATTACTACTTTGATAATTGAACATTTTTTGTATTTTTGTGGATAATTTGATTTTCACTGTTGCCTTAGTTAAGTATTTTGTACATTTTTATATTTGGATAACCAATTTTTATTAAATTTTTATTAATTTGGTAAAGATATATGTATGCTAAAAATATGTATGCTAAAATTATTAGGCCTTTGTTTAATATGCCACAGATATTAGACCCAGATTTTGACTTACCTTTTGTATTTGTGCAAAGACTGATGATTTACCTTATTTATGTGTCAGATTTATCAATTTCTTACTCTGTTTTGACTTTATCTTTGAATTCAGAATGATCTACTCTAAGATTATATACAGAGAGTTGTGTGTTGTGTGCATGTATTTCTAGTAATTTTATTTCTTTGTTTTTATATGTGTATAGTGTAAATCAAAGATCTGACTTTTCCTCCCAAATTATTGACATATTTACCCAACATCACTTTTTCAATAATATATGGTTTATATTTTGATATTAATTCAGGTGATTAATATTAGAACAAGGTGCTAGTAAGACCAACCTCAGCTGTTGGTCATTTCTCATGGATCAGGTAACTTTATACGAATTCTGCAGAGATATAGAGCTGAGTCTCAGTCAAATATTCACAAGTGCTTACTTTTGAATAAGAGAGACATTGAATGTGAGTAGAAGAAAGAATATAAATAAACTTAAATCTATCTCCATTGCTCTTTCCTACTCATAATAGGAAAGTAATCTAATGTTTCCAATGTATAGCATTTGTTTTGTTATTTCCAAAGACATTTTCTTTTTTTTTCTTTTTCTTTTTATTACTATAGCAAGGGTCATGCTAAGACTAGTGATCTGTGCAAACTAGAAGATATTTATCAAATTATCAATAATTAAATCTATTATATTTTATTAGAAAAACTAATGCCAATTTTGTTATGAAATCAATTTCTCAAATTAATGAGTAGTTCAGTGATCGATTTCCATTAAAGAACTCTTTGGTTAGTAAAAATCTGGCTATATATGATCCCAGGGAATACCTCAAGTAGAAAACATCTATTTGACATTGTGTGCTTTAACAATATCCTCATCTTTTCTCTTATCCAAACTAAAAGCCTTTAATTCACACTGTCATATATTTTTTTTTAAAAACAAGATATTCTATTAGTTACTGGTACCAGAAGACTGTTGGATAAAATAGGAACAATTCCTTGAAGGAAAAGTTTAAACATTACAGAATTTTGATTGGTATTTCAATATAACTAAGAACTGTTGCTATGCATTAGAAAACTACACACTTTTGTATGCACTACATACTGATATTATAGCATTGCTGGTATTATCAAAAGGAGCATAGTAAGATTGAGAAACTGAACAGTTTCCTGGATTAACAACCTATTTTGAAATCTGATTTTTAAAATGTTTGTGTAATTTGGAATGAAGAAATAGATGGTAAAAATTTTGAATTTGCATTCTCTTTCCCTGGATCCTACATCTAGAACAAGATAAGGGATATTGAGCCCCATAATTTCATAAGATGCGTTATCTTGCTCTTCAGTTTTCATATCTGTTTGAAAAGAGTAATACATTTGGAAACCCAAATGTTTTCCATTAAGAAATGAGCAAAATTTTCCTTCTATAATTATTGACAATTCAATGGATACAAAATCCAAACAAATATCACTAGCTGAGAAAAAGAGCAAGGGTGGGGGAGACAGAGACAGAAGGAGACAGAGAGTTTGAGTTTTGGAACAAAGCTCTTAATGAAGTTCAGCCTTAATTAAACAAGCCATGCCTCTAGTTGTTGGCCTCTATTACAGGGTAAAATTGGTTGCAAAATTCAAGCTTTGGAGGTTGACGGCTTATTTTACACACTAAGAAGTCATATACCAGAGAGAGTATAGACACAAAAGTAGAAAACAGAAGTTCTTTATAAGAAATCTTAATGAAAGTAGTGGAGAATCCTCTGAATCGCATACTGATATACTGATCTCCTTTGGATTTTAAAGGGCTTATACAGCAAAAACGAGTGTTGTTGAATTGAATTGAAAATTGCAGGTCAGTTTTGCTAGGGAGATAAAAAGTTTCTTTCATCTTTATTTCACACATAATGAGATTTCAATGCCTATTGGGATTTCTTTAAGGTGGAAAAAAAAACCTATGTCTTTCATTAAAAAAAATTCAAACGACACAATTTCTGTCAATAGATATCCAACAGCTAAATTTAAGAATGGATTATTCTCAGAAAACCAGGGATGCAAAATCTTCTCTGTCATGACTAGCAGTCCAATTTGAAAGCCAATATTCATATTCAGTAGCTTTGAAAAACAGTATATAATACCCGTATAAATATAATACAAAGATTAAGGACACAGTTCAGAAAAGGGGTAAGTTAATGTAGAGTGAAGTGCTCATTGAAGATTTTATAAAGACACTAAGATTTAATGTGGACTTAAATGTACGATATGGAAAGAGAAACATGAGTGAATACTGTACAGAGAGAGAACGAGGTATGGGATGTAGAGGTTGGACCAGATTTTGGAAGATCTTGCATGCCAAGCAGAAGATTGTATGGTTGTGATTATAGGCTATAATAATAGCTAATTTAAAAATGTACAGAGTGTGTAACATATAAAAGAGTTTATATGCAATACTGTAACTGATATGCACAAAGAACCTCCTTATGTATTAGGAAATATAACTAACCCCAATTTGCAGCTAACAGAACTGAAACTTAAGGTCACTTAGTGGCAGAATCTGGATTTGAATCCATTTAATCAGATTCCTAATTCTATGAATATAGCATGACACTAAACCATCAAGGAAGAGATTTGGAGACATTTGAGAATATTTAATAAAAATACATTTCTTCTTTGAATTAGATGAGATAATGAAAGCTGGTGATAAAAAGAACCATCAAGGTTCTTAAAATAATTATAATTCTAGGTTCTAAAGGCTTTCTCCTATGTGATCTTCCAATAGTTTTATAGTTGTAAGCCCATGATTTCCCCTAGTAATTTTTACTACCTTAAGTTTACTTTACCTGGTATTAATATTAATATAACCACTCCTACTATCCTGTGATTAATGTTCATATGGTATATATTTTTATATTTTGTACTTTTACCTTATAAATATTATCATATTTAAATTCAGCTATTTTTAAACAGTATATTGTTAAGCCATGTTATTTTTTGTTGGTTTGCTTTCATGCTTTTGGTTCATTCGTCCATTCTGCAAACTCTATTATTTGACATAATTAGAACATTTGGATGTAATGTAATTATTGATACATGAGGGTTTGACTCTGTCATTTTACTTTATTTTTTGTTTGTTCTCTCAGTTTCTACTTTTCTCTGCCTTCATATGTAATATTTTTACATTTTTAAAATATTCCATCTTAATATATCTATATGGGTTTTGTGTGTACTTTTGTGTAAATTTTTTCAGTTGCTTTAGATGTTATTTAATATATAAATAACTGCATACAGCATAGTATTGTCAACATATTACTCTTTTTAAATGGAGTGTTAACACTCGCCTCCCTTTTTGTCATTTTTCTTGCCTTCATTTATAATAAGATTTCTAAAATATTTCCCTATATACATTTTAAATCCTAGCAGAAAAAAAAATATTTTTATTTCAATCACCAATTATAATTTCAAAAAATCACGAAGAGAACAAAAGGCATAACTTCTATTATTTAAACCAATTTATACTCACTAAGGCTTTTTCCCTAGTCTATCCTGGAGAATGTCCAATGTGAGTGTGAGAATTATGTAATTCTGATGTTATATGGAATGTTCTCTATATGTATATTAGGTCTACTTGGTTTATAATTTGGTAAAAATCTTCTATTTCCTTGTTGACTTTCTGCTTAACTTAGTTTTGCTATGCATTATTAAATATTGAGTATTGAAGTATATAAATATTGGTGAATTGTATGTTTCTCCCCATCAGTTTTATCAATTTTTTATTGTGGTAACATAAAATTTACCATTTCTCACATTTTAAGCGTACAAGTTAGAGAAGTTAAATCCAAAATTTTTTCATGCCAAAGAAAAACTGTACCCATTAAAGAAAAAAAATTCTCACAATTTCCTTCTGCTCCCAGAACCTCATAATCTCTTATTATATTTTCTGTGTCCATGAATTCGCCTATTCTAGGTACCTCATATGAGTTGACTCATACAATATCTGTTCTTTATTGTCTTGCTTATTTAGTTTACCATAATGTTTTCAAGGTCCATCCATATTGTAACATGTATCAGAATTTCATTCCATTTCAAGACTAACTAATGTGCCATTGTATGTATATACCACATTTTCTTTATATTCTTCTGTTAATTATGGTCCTTTAAATTGTTTCTACCTAATAATTACTGTGAATAATTATGCCATGAAAATTGGTGTTCAAGTATGTGTTTGAACTCCTGCTTTCAATTATTTGGGATATATACCTAGAAGTAGTTTTGTTGGATCATTTGGAAATTCTAGATTTAACTATTTGAAGAAACATCATAGTTTTTTCCATACTAGTTGTGCTAATTTACATCCCCACCAACAATGCATGAAATTTAAAATTTCTCTACACCTTTGAAAACACTTGCTAATTTTCCTTTCTAATTTAATAGCCATCCTAATGGATGTGAAGTGTTAACTCATGAGTTTTAATTTTTATGTCTGTAATGACTAATGATGTACATATTATTCATGTGTATATTTTCTTTAGAGAAATGTCTGTGCAAGACTGACTTTTTTTTTAATTAGGTTGTTTGCTTTCTTGTTGTTGAACTCTAGCAGATCCTTATATATTCTGGATATTAATCCCTTATCAGGTATTTGATTTGCAAATATTTATTTTATTGTGTTTTTTTTCACACTCTTGATAGTGTCCCTTTATATTCAAATATTTCTAATTTTTATGAAAACTAATTTGTTTTTTTTTCATTTTGTTACTTGTACTTTTTTGATGCCATTTCCAATATATTACCACAAATCCAATGTCATGAAGTTTTCTCACAAGTTTTCTTCTAAGTGTCTCATTGTATTACCTTTTAAGTTTGTCTTTGATTTTCAGTTAATTTTTACAAAAAGTAACGATAAATTTTATTTTTGTGACTCTTTTTCATAAGTCCTAATTTCTAAAAGAATCTCACCCCAACTCTACCTCTAGGGCTTATGTGGTGTATTGTATTTCTTTATAAACTCTTATCCCTAGTGTCTTTCAGTTTCTAATCTTGTAGTATTAATAAACAGAGATTGCCACTTCTTCCATCTGAATTCCAACTTAAGCTAGAAAGAGATGTGCAAATCATTCCTTAAGGTATCCCCTAGTCAGATTAGAACAGATGTACACCATAATTTGCAAATAAGATCTGCTCTGCTAACTTCAATCCAAGGAGGGAGATAAAAAACATGGGTACCTCAGCTCAAGACTGAAGGCCACAGTTTCATTAGAAAAAGGGTGAAGCAAATGCAAGTAAAAAATGACACAAAACCTTATATCATTTTGAAAACATGTTTTTCTTCATCATGCATTTGATTGCGTTCTACAAATTTTTTTTCCCAGAATTCTTACAAAGTTGGTTAACACAGCATCTCTCTCTCTCTCTCTCTCTTTCTCTTTCCGTGGAGAGAAGAGAGGTTGGAACTTCCTAGTCCACCATTTGCTGATGACACTTGCCATTACATGTCATTTCCTGCTATATATAATTTTGACTTTATTGTTAAGTGTGTGTGTGTGTGTATGCTTTCCTGACATATTGAAACTTTTACCATTATAAAATCTTCTTCTTTCTCTCTAGTAAAAAATATTCTGTGAGACAGGACTTAAAATGACAGAACAGTATGGGGACCCTGAGTTTACTTGTCCCTGAAACATGGCTAGACCAGCACAAAACTATTTTGAACATTTAGCAAATTGATCTGGGGATTAATGTAACAATCTGCATAACTTGAGGCACAGAACTTAGCAGTTACACGGTGTGGAGAGTTGGATTGGGGAGAGAAAAGCCACAGAGAGTAGGGAGCCATTTATGCAGGTGAAGACAGAGAAAGATAAAGGGGGAGTGTATAGCGCATACAGATCACACAAGAAAAACACTCCTTTAAATTAGATGGAGATAAACAGAGAAAAAGGGTAAAAACACTCACAGGGGACTGGACAAGAAATCTGTTCCCCAAAACCATTGACAGGGAGAAAGGAGAGGATTACAATACCCACAAGATACTATAAAGAGTGGAGTGCAGAGTCTGAAGGTTCAGAGCTCAGTGCCTGGCAGTGCTCTGGTAATAAAGTAGGGTGAATCTCCAGGAGCAGGCAGTAAGGTCTGAGAAGTCTGTGTGCCACATGGAGAGAAGTGGTTCCACTACTTGGAGTTAATTTGGTAGAGGCCCCACTGATAAGGTCCCAGCGGAACCTGGAGAGCAGCATGTTTGCTGGTATTGGAACAAAGACATCAGAATGAGGCAAAACTTGGTGCCAACTGTGTGTTGTGATTTGCCATAATCTCTGAACCTCTGCTGCTGAGCAATCACACAAACATTCTTTGAGGCAAGCTGGCACCCAGTCGTTGCTCAGTGAGACTCTCCCCCAGAGATTTGGCACGGGTCCAAACCCAAGGGGTCTCTAAAGCGTGAGGTTTTGAAACACAATCCTGATATAAAACTCTGGAGAGAGGTGCCACCTGACAGGCAGACAGCTTGGACATGGACAGGATTGAGGTGGGGAGTGGATGGATGCCTGAGACAAAGGAGGGGTGCCTGATCACCGGTCAGTGAGAGCACGAAGTTCTTGCATGAAAGACTAGGGAGCTGGGTGAAAACATTTTCACCTCTACCTTGTACATCAATGTTCCACAGACACAGATCCATCCCAGTAAGCTAAGCACCCCATCCTGGTGGAGAACAGAACCAATACACTCTGCCTACTGTGCCCTCCAGGAATATTACCCAGAAAACCAACACAAATCCCTCCACCTGCTTAGTGGAGGGACTATAGTGTGCTTCAAAGTTTCAGTTCTAGGCGAAACTGGATGTAAATTCACTCGGGTTTCATTCTGTTTGCTGGCTCATTTATCTGTTGATTTTTTAAATTCTGTTTATGCTTATGTTGTTTTCTTTCTTTCTTTCTTTCTTTCTTTCTTTCTTTCTTTCTTTTCCTGTATCTTTCTTGGATACTGAAAGGGTAAATTATTTTCTATTTTTATTTATTTTCTATTTCTTTAAATTTTTTTAAAAAAATTTTAGTCTATTTTATTTTTTATTTTTTATTTTATTTTATTTTTGAGTTTTTTATTACTGTTTTTACTTTAATTTCCTTTTTATCTCTATTTTATAAAATTCTTTCAACAGACCTAAATACACCTAAGATCTAGCTTCTTTTATTTGATATTTTGTTTTGTTTTTATTAATCATTTTTAATTTTCATTTTATTAATTTTTCCTTCCAAAATGACAAGACAAAGGAGTTCACCTAAAATGAAAGAACAGGAAGAAATTATGGCCAGGAATTTTATCAACCCAGATATAAGTACGATATCTGAACTATAATTTAAACCACAATTATAAGAATACTACCTGGAGTTGAAAAAGGCATAGAAGACACAAGGGAATCCCTTTCTGCAGATGTCCTTGATATTTACCCAAATGATTAAAAAAAATATATCCACACAAAAATCTGCACATATCTCTTTATAGCAGCTTTATTCATAATTTCCCAAACTTGAAAGCAACCAAAATGTCCTTTAGTAGGTGAGTGGATACATATGCTGTGGTGTATCCAGGCAATAGAATGCTATACAGTGCAAAAATTACATATTAAGCCACGAAGACATGGAGGACTGTTAAATCCATATTGCTAAGTTGAAGAAACTGATCTAAAATTGCTACATACTCTATGATACCAAATATATGATATCCTGGAAAAGGAAAAATTATGGAGACAGTAAAAAGATCAACGGTTGCCAGGGATTAGAAGTGAAGAAGGGATGAAGAAGCAGAGTACAGAGGATTTTTTTAGGGTGTTGAAACTATTATTTATGACACTATAATGGTGGATATATATCATTGGACATTTGTAAAACCCATATAATATACTACATTGACTGAATCTTAATTCAAACTATCATTTTGAGTGATAATGATGTATCAGCATAAGTCTATCAGCTTTAATGAATGTACACACTCTGATGTGGAATGTTGATGGTGGGAAGGATTGTGCATGTAGGAGGGCAGGGAGTATATAGAAAATCTGTATTTTCCATGGGGCGCCTGGGTGGCGCAGTCGGTTAAGCGACCGACTTCAGCCAGGTCACGATCTCGCCCTCCGTGAGTTCGAGCCCCGCGTCGGGCTCCGTGAGTTCGAGCCCCGCGTCGGGCTCCGTGAGTTCGAGCCCCGCGTCGGGCTCCGTGAGTTCGAGCCCCGCGTCGGGCTCTGGGCTGATGGCTCAGAGCCTGGAGCCTGTTTCCGATTCCGTGTCTCCCTCTCTCTCTGCCCCTCCCCCGTTCATGCTCTGTCTCTCTCTGCCCCAAAAATAAATAAACGTTGAAAAAAAAAATTAAAAAAAAAGAAAATCTGTATTTTCCCCTTAATTTAGCTGAGAACTTATAACTTCTATAAAAATAATGCTTATTTAAAATATATATATGTGGCACAGAACATGTTCACCTTAAATGTTAATCATCATTTATCTCAGGCAACCTTAATACAATGTTTAAAATGTAGAGTTTTTCTGTGACTCCCATTGTAATTTAGTAATTTTGTGATTTCAAGAAAATTGCATCACTTTTTTTCCTTTCAGTTTCTAATCTATAAATGAAGATAAAGATACTGCTTATATTACCAGGTTATTTTGTGCATTGTTGAAATATATGTAAAGCACTGATAACAGCACTTGGATATAGCAAGTTCTGAAGAAGTGTTAGGTACTTCGTTGCTGTTTCTGTTGCTAACAAGTTTGAGACAATTGTTATAGACTATATTTTTGACGATTTCCTGTATAATTATCATAAAATTGCTACCATAATCTTACACAGATGTGTACTTTCTTGGTTAAACATGTCATACTTCTGATTTTTAACTTATAGGGTACCCAGGCTGTTAATGCCCTTACCATTAACTCTGATGTCTCAGCATCACAGGGTAGATTGCAGGGTAAGTGCCTGACAATTTTTATTTTATTTTATTTTATTTTATTTTATTTTATTTTATTTTAATGCAAGTGCCTGACTTAATTTTTTGATGTCCATGACAACCACTTCAAATATGGGCATTTTGGATAAATACATGACTGGATAAAATTCCATGCCTACTCTCCCCTCTCAACAGTTTTTTTTTTTTTTGTTTTAGAAATCTCTTGTTGACCTAGATAACAGACCATTTGACCATTTTCTTTTTTGTACCCATGCTTTAATTGTTGTTTTTATGTTTTAAAGTAATCAATAAAGTAAACTTACAAAATACCAGGACTGACCATTGTTAACCCCAATAAACGCAGAAATTCTGGCCCTTTATTCTCTCTCTCTCTCTCTGTGTCTCTCTTTCTCCTCCCACCCACCACCCAGTACATAACTGTGTGGTCCCAGGCAGGCTGTGTATCCTATAGGACTGGAAGTAATATAACTACTTGTGAATAATAAAATCTGTTTTTTTTTTAAGTTTTCTGATGATTACAGTTGAAGATGTCTTGAAATCATTATAAAAACCACAAGAGCCAGACCATACAAAACATTGGTTTTAAAATGGCAGATGTCTCTGTGGGTCTCACTGCAAGTTCAAGTGATATGACTTTACAAAATTTTGAAAACACTTTGTATTGAAAAATTTTCACTATCTTAGTAGCTGTAAAGTGATATATTCTTTTGGTATTAGTTTGCATTTATCTAATGACATATGATATTAGACATATTTTCATGTCTTTATTTGGCACCTGTAGTTCTTCTTTGGTGGAGTATCAAAATCTTTGCACACTCATTCTTAGGTTTTTCATCCATTTTACTCCTGAGTTGGAAGTGGTCTTTAGATGCTCCAGTCAAAAGTCCTCTTTCATTTTTCATAGATATGTACTGGTCTGTGCTTTATGGCTCTTAACTAAAAAAATACCTGCCACTAAAATCATTAACATTTTTCTAGACTTTCTTTCAGATGTTTTATAACTTTAAGGCTTATATTAATCCTATAATCTACTTTTAGTTAATTTTTATGACTTCAGAATATGCTTGACATACTTTTTAAGATATGGCTTTCAATTACCCTAGTACCAATTATTTTTAAATCTGTCCATTTCACATTGAATTAACTTGGTATCTTTGTCAGATAGATGAATTCACCATATTTATTATGATTTATTTCTAGACTGTCTCATTTGCCTATTCTTATGCTTATGCTAATACCACAATTTCTTGATTATTATAGCTTTGTTTTTTTTCTTTCTTTTTTTATTTTCAGATAAAGAGATAGCATGAGTGGTGGAGGAACATAGAGACAGAGAGAGAATCCCAAGTAAGCTCAAATTCTCAGTGCATGATGGACAGTTTAAAACATTGATCATAAGGATACTCACTGGGGTTGGGGAAAAAATGAAGACATCAGTGAAACATTATCACAGAGATAAAAGAGTTAAAAAAGATTCAAAGATAAAGTGTATAATAAGTGAGATTAGAAACACTCTTGATGCAATGAACAGCAAGCTGGAAGAAAAAAAGAATGAATTAATGACCTAGAAAGCATAGTAATGGAAGGCAATGAGGTTGAACAAAATTAGGAAGAATTATGAGAATAGACTATCATTTATGAGTATAGACTTCAGAAACTCAGTAGCTCCATCACACATATAACATGCATAGTATAGGAGTCCCAGAGGAAAAAGAGAGAGAAAAAGGGGAAGAAATTTTAGGTGAATAAATAAAAGATGAAAACTTCCTTAATGTGGGGAAGGAACACACATACAAATCCAGGGGACACAGAGAACTCCCATCAAAATCAAGCAAAAGCAGGCCTACACCAAGACATATTGCAATTAAATTTGCAAAATATAGTGATAAATAAAAATATTAAAAGGAGCAAGAAAATAGAAGTCATTAACTTACAAGTGAAAACCATAATGCTGGCAGGAAATTTTTTCAACAAAACCTTGCCAAGCCAGAAGGGAGTGGCATAATATATTCAAAATGCTACATGGGAAAAATCTGCAGCCACGAATACTCTATCAAGGCTATCATTCAGAATAGAAGGAGAGTTAAAGAGTTTCCCAGACCCCCCAAAAATAAATAAATAAATAAATAAACAAAACAAAACAAAACAAACCTAAAGGAGATAGTGACCACTAAACCAACCCTTCAGGAAATAATAAAGGGGACTTCTTGAATGGAAAAGAGAGACCAAAGGACGCCTAGCTGGCTCAGTCAGTAAACCATGTGAATCTTAATCTCAGGGTTGAGAGTTCAAAGCCCAAATTGGGTGTAGTGATTATTTTTAAAATATATTTAAAAAAAAATGCTAGGGGAGATCCTCGGTGGCTCAGTTAAGTGTCCGACTCTTGGCTTTGGCTCAGATCATGATATCACGGCCAGCCTCCATCAGACTCTGTGTTGGTGGCTCAGAACCTGCTTGGGATTCTCTGTCTCTCTTTATTTCTGCCCCTCCCCACTCACAGGTGCATGCTCACTCTCTCCCTCACAAAAACAAATAAATATTTAAAAAAAAGAAGAGAACAAAAGTGACAGTATAAAGGCAAGAAACACAAAATCAATAAAAATATATTTCCATAAAAAATCAAAGAACTCACAAAAAAATTATGCAATATAATCACATATACCTAAAACATGGGGAAGAGAGGAGAAAAGAAAGGGTTCAAAATTAAAAGACCATTAACTTAATATAGAATGCTATTTGCAGAAGAGGTTATATACAAACCTAATGGTAACCATACATCAAAAACTACTAATAAATATGTAAAGAATAAGAGAAAGAAGCCCAGATATATCACTAAGGAAAATCAGAAAAAGATGAAAGACAAAAAAAATTTCAGAGAAAATCTCCAGACACAATCACAAAACAAGTAATAAAATGGCAACAAATACATATAAATCAATAATCATTTTTGGTGTAAATGCACTAATCCTTCCCATCAAAAGACATAGGATGTCAGAATGGATTTAAAAAAAAATAATCGCATCTATATGCTGCCTACAAGAGACTCATTTTGGACCTAAAGACACCTGTAGATTGTAAGAGAGGGGATGTAGAAACATTTATCATGCAAATGGATGTCAAAAGAAAGCCAGAGTAACAATACATCAGACAAACTGGACTTTAAAACAAAGACAGTAACAAGAGACAAAGAAATGCACTGTATAATACTAAAGGGGACAAGACAACCAGAACATATAACAACTGTGAATATTTATGCACTCAACATCGAACACCCAATATATAAAACAATTAAAGACAAACATAAAGGAACTAATTGATAATAAAATAATAGTAAGGGATGTTAACATCCAACTTACACTAATGGACAGATCACCTAAACAGAACATCAACAAAGAAACAGTGACTTTGAATGACACATTGAAACAGATAGACTTAACAGATATATTCAGAATATTCCATTCTAAAAAAGCAGAATACATAATCTTTTCAAATGAACAAGGCAGAGTGTCAAGAATAGATCACACATTAGGCCACAAAACAATCTTCAACAAATACATGAATACTGAAGCCACCATGCAACTTTTCTGACCACAACACTATGAAACTAGAAGCCAACCACAAGGAAAAATCAGGAAAGATCGCAAATATTTGGAGGTTAAATAACATGCTACTAAACTATGACTGGGTGACAGGATATCAAAGAAGTAATAAAAAAATACATGAAAACAAACGAAAAGGAAAACACAATGTTCCCAAACCTTTGGGATGCAGCAAAAGCAGTCCTAAGAAGGAAGTATACAGCAATACAGGCTTAAGTATGTAGCAAGAAAAGTATCAAATAAACAACCTAACCTTATACCTAAAGGAGCTAGAAAAAGCAAAGCAAATGAAGCCTAAAGCCAGAAGAAGGTAGGAATCAATAAATATTATAGCAGAAATAAATGATCTAGAAGCTAGAATAAAAAAGGAACCGATCAATGAAACCAAGAGATGGTTATTTGAAAAAATTAATAAAATTGATAAACCTCTAGTCAGACTTATCAAAAAGAAAATATAAAGGACCCAGATAAATAAATCACAAATAAGAAAAGAGAAATAACAAACCACACCTAAGAAATAAAAACAATTAGAATATTCTGAAAAATTATATTCCAAAAAATTGGACAAGCTGGAATAAATGGATAAATTCCTAGAAACATGTAAACTACCAAACCTTAAAGAATGATAAATATAAAACTTGAACATATAGATAATGAGTAAAGAAATTAAATCAGTAATCAAAAAATTTCCCCAAAATAAAAGTCCAGGATCATATGGCTGCACAGGAAAATTCTACCAAATATTTAAAGAAGAATGAATACCTATTCTTCTTAAACTATTCAAAAAAAAAAAAAAAAGGAAAGAAAAGGAAGGAACACTTGCAAATTCATCCTATGAGGTCTGCATTATACTGATACCAAATCCAAGGTGAGATTCCACTAAAAAAGAGGACCACAGGCCAATATCTCTGATAAACATAGATGCAAATTCTTCAACAAAATACTAGCAAACTAAATCCAACAATACATTAAAAAATTGTTCACAATGATCACATATTCCTGGGTTGCATGGGTGATTCAATATTTGCATATAAATTAACCTGATAAATTGCATTAATAAAAGAAAAGGTAAAGACTATATGCTCATTTCAATAGATGCAAAAATAGCATTTGACAAAGTTTAACATCTTTTCATGATAAAACCCTCCACAAAGTAGCTTCAGAAGAAACATACCTTAACAAAATAAAGTCCATATATGAAAACCCAAAACTAATATCATCCTAAATGTGGAAAAAATTAGAGGTTTTCCTCTTTGGTTAGGAACAAAACAAAGATGCCCATATCACTTTTATTCAACATAGTACTGGAAGTCCTAGGCACAACAATCAGACAACAAAAATAAATAAAAGATCCACATCAGCAAGGAAGAATTAAAACACTCATTATTTGTACATGACATGAAACTATATATATAAAACCCAAAACACTCCAACAAAAACTCCTAGAACTGATAAACAAATCCAGCAACTTGCAGGATACAAAATCAATGTAAAGAAAGCTGTTGCATTTTTTAATTGTTTTTTAAAGTTTATTTATTCTTGAGTCACACAGAGAGAAACAGAGTGCAAGTGAAGGAGTGGCAGAGAGAGAGGGAGACACAGAATCTGAAACAGGCTCCAGGTTCCAAGCTGTCAGCACAGAGCCCAATGCAGGGCTCAAATCCACGAACTGCAAGATTATGACCTGAGCCGAAGTCAGACACACAACTGACTGAGACACCCAGGAAACCTGAAAGATATTTCACTTCTATACACCAAAAATAAAGCAACAGAAAGGGAAATTAAGGAATCAATCTGACTACAATTGCATGGAAAATAATGTGATACCTAGGGATAAACCTAACCAAGTAGAAAAAAGACATGTACTATGAAAACTATAAAACATTGATGAAGTAAAATGAAGATGACACAAAGAAATGGAAAGACATTCCATGCTCATGGATTAGAAGAATAAATATTGTTAAAATGTCTGTACTACCCAAAGCAGTCTGCACATTTAATGCAAACCCTATCAAAAACCGACAGCGTTTTTCACGGAGCTAGAACTAACAATCATAAAATTTGTATGAAACCAGAAAAGACCACGAATAGCAAAAGCAATCTTGAAAAAGAAAAACAAAGCTGGAGGCATCAAAATGCTGAACTTCAAGTTATATTTCAAAGCTTTAGTAATCAAAACAGTATGGTACTGGGAAAAAAAGACACATAGATAAGTGACACAAAACAAAAAAGCCAGAAAAGAACCCAAGATTATATGGGGAATTAACCTTTGACAAAGCAGGGGAGAATATCCAATCAGAAAAGACAGTCTTTTCAATATATGGTGTTGGGAATAACTGGACAACAACATGCAAAAGAATGAAATTAGACTACTTTCTTACACCATACACAAAAATAAAGTCAAAATGGAAGAGAGACATAAATATGAGACCTGAAGTCATTAAAATCCTAAAAAGGAAGACAGGCAGTAACTTCTTTGACGTCAGTCATAGACAATTTTTTTTCCTTCTAGATATGTCTCCTGAGGAAAGGGAAACAAAAGCAAAAATAAACCTTTGGGACTTTATCAAAATAAAAAGCTTCTGCACGGTGAAGGAAACAATCAACGAAGCTAAAAGACAACCTATGGAATTGGAGAAGATATTTGTAAATTACATATCTTTAAAGGATTGGTATCCAAAATGTATAAATAATTTATAAAAGTCAACACCCAAAAAGCAAATAAACTAATTAAAAATAGGCAGAAGATATGAATAGACATTTTTTCCAAATAAAACATACAGATGGCCAATAGACACATGAAAATATGCTCAACATCACTCACCATCAGGGAAGTGCAAATCGAAACTAGAATGAGATATCACCTCGCACCTCTCAGAATGGCTAAAATCAACTACACAAAAAACAACAGGTGTTGGGGAACATGCAGGGAAAGGGGAACTCTCTCATAGTGTTGGTGAACATGCAAATAGGTGCAGCCACCCTGGAAAACAGTATTGAGGTTCTTCAAAAAATTAAAAATGAAACACTTTATGATTCAACAATCACACTACTAGGTATTTATGCAAAGAATAAAAAAAAACGCTACTCCAAAGGGATACATGCACTCCAATGTTTATTTCAACTTTACAATAGCCACATTATGGAAACAACCCTAGTGTCCATTGTTTGATGAATGTATAAATTAGATGTCAGATCTATATCTGTATCTATATCTATATCATCTATATCATCTATATCATCTATATCATCTATATCATCTATATCTATATCTATATCTATATCTATATCTATATCTATATCTATTCACAGTGGAATATTACCCCCAAAATTAATGAAATCTTGCCATTTGCAACAATATGGATGGAGCTAGATGGTGTCATGCTAAGCGAAATAAATCATTCAGAGAAAGGCAAATACCACATGATTTCACTCATATATGAAATTTAAGAAACAAAATAAATGAACAAAGGTAAAAAGAGAGATAGAGAGAGAAAGTCAAACCAAGAAACTGATTCTAAACTATAGAGAACAAACTGATGATTACAAGGGAGGTGAGTTGGGAGATGTTTTAAATAGGTGATGGGAATTAAGGAGTGCATTTTCTGTGATGAGCACCAGGTGATATATGGAAGTTTTGAATAACTGTATTTGCACACCTGAATCTAATATTACACTGTATGTTAACTAACTAGAATTTAAATAAAAATTTAAAAAGCAAAGCCTATTTTGTCTGATAAAAAATATGGCATATCTATTTATTTAGGTCTCTTGAATTTCATTTATCAATATTTGTTAATTTATACTATGAGACTGGAACATATTTTGTTAAATTTATTTCTAAGTATTCCATATATTTTCATGCTGTGGTAAATTGTATTTTTTAATGTTTATTTATTTATTTTTGAGAGAGAGAAAGGAGAGGGGAGAGAGAGACACACAATGAGAGAGAGACAAGGAGATTGAGCAGGGGAGGGGCATATAGAAAGGGAGGGAGAAAATCCCAAGCAGGGTCTGCACTTTCAGATGCAGGGCTTGAAGTCATGAACCATAATATCATGACCTGAACCAAAATCAAGGGTTGGAGGCTTAAACGACTGAGCCACTCAGGTGCCCCAAGAAAATATGTTTTTACAAAGCCTAATTTTATTCTTTTGCATTTTATATTTACCATGTATTCTGAGACCCTACTAAACTCACTCATTAATTCACATAGATTTTATAGAATCTAAGAAGGGAAATTATTATTTTATATTGGGGTACATATTTACCATTCCCAGTGATCTTCACTGACACCTGTAGATCTTTAAAAAAAAGTTAATGTTTATTGTAATTTTGGGAGACGGGGGGGGGGGGTGACAGAGCATGAGTGGGGGAAGAGCAGAGAGAGAGAGAGAGAGAGAGAAACAAACAGGCGCCAGGCTCTGAGCCATCAGCATAGAGTCTAATGTGGTGTTCCAATTCACTAACTGCAAGATCTTGACCTGAGCCAGAGTCAGAGCTCAACTGACTGAGCCACCCAGGTGCCCCAGACACCTGTAGATCTTAATTTCAATCTGGTGTCTTTTCATCTTTCTGCCTGAAGAAATAACTTAAGCATTTTTCGTAATATAGATGTGTTAGCGTTTTCTGTGGTTATTTTTTAGTCTTAAAATGTCTATTGCTTTCCTACTTACAAATATTTTCATTAAATACAGAATTTAATGTTAACATATACTTCTCAGCCTATTAAATATGTCATTCCATTGATTTCTGGAACCCATTCTTTGTACTAAATCGTCAATCATAAAATATATTCAACCTTATTGAGATATAATTGAGAAAATTTTAAGATATTCAAGTATAAAATATGAGGTTTTGATATACATATACATTGTGAAAGCAGTCCTACCAGTGAGATAATAAACACATTGACCACCTGATATAATTACCTTTTTTAAAAAATGAGATCACAAATTCTAATGTCCTATAAAAATTTAATTATATAATACAGTATTATAAAATATAGACATGTTATTCATTAGTTCCTCAGTCCTTATTTATTTATAACTGAAAGTTTGTGCACTTTTACCATCCTTTCCCTATTTCTATCACTCCTTCCCTTACCCTGCAAACCACCACTCCACTCTATTTCTATGAATTCAATTTTTTCTTATTTTTTTAGATTTCATGTATAAATGATACCATGCAGCATTTGTCTTTAAATTTCTGGTTTATTTCACTTAGCAAACATAATGCAGTCCAGTCTCATCCATGCTGTTAAAGACTGTAGGACTTTCTTCTGTTTAAAGGATAGATAGATATATAGATTGATCGATCAATCAATCGATAGATAGATATAGAGATATAATCACTTTTTTTTAATCTGCTCAATCATCAACAGAAACTTAGGTTTTTCCATATCTTGACTATTGTGAATAATGCTTCAATGAATTCTGGAAGTGCAGTTATATAGTGGACATAATGATTTTATTTCATTTGAATATATACCCTGAATTGGGATTGCTGATTGGGATAACATGGTAGTATTACTTTTGCTTTTTCAGGAACCTCCACAATGTTTTCCATAGTGGCTGTACCAGTTACCATTTCAGTAAATTAGTGTTTATAATCTCTTATCTTGTTTATAATAAGCATCCCAACTAGTGTGAGGTGATATTTCATAGTGGATTTGATTTGCATTTCCTGATGATTGGTAATGTTGAACATCTTTTCATATAACTGTTGATCATTTATGTGTTTTCTTTTTTGTTTTTATATATTTATTTTGGGAGAGAGAAAGAGAGAGAGAGAGAGAGAGAGAGCGCAGAAGGGGCAGAGAGAAGGAGAGAGAGAGAATTCCAAGCAAGCTCCACACTGTCAGTTCAGAGTCCGATATGGGGCTTGAACTCACAAAAAATGAGATCACGAACTGAGGCAAAACCAAGTTGGACGGTTAACCAACTGAGCCACCCAGGAGCCTTATATGTTTTCCTTGGGAAAATAGTCATACAGGTTTTTGTCTATGTCTTAATTGGATTAATTTGTATTTCTTTCTTTTCTTTTCTTTCTTTCTTTCTTTGCCTACTTTCCTATTTTTTATTGAGTTATATCTATTCCTTATATACTTTGGATATTAACTCCTTACCACATAAATCTTACAAATATTTTTTTTCTCATTCCATATGTTGCCTTTTCATTTTGTTGATGGTTTCCTTTGCCGAGTAGTTTTTAAAATGGATTTAATCCCATTTGTTAATTATTGCTTTTGTCACCTTTGTTTTTGTTGTCAAAATTTTTAATTTAAATTCAAGTTAGTTAACATACAGTGTAGTCTTGGTTTCAGGAGTAAAACACAGTGATTCATCTCTTACATATGACACCCAGTGCTCATCTCATAAAGTGCCCTCCTTAAAGCCCATCACCCATTTAGCTCAATCCCTCTCCCATCTTCCCTCCAGCAGCCTTAGTTCGTTCTCTCTTTTTATCTTATTTTTCCTTCCTTTCCCCTATGTTCATCTGTTGTGTTTCTCAAATTCCACATATGAGTCAAATCATATGATATTTGTCTTTCTCTGACTGACTTGTTTTACTTAGCATAATACACTCTTGTTCCATCCATGTGGTTGCAAATGGCAAGATTTCATTCTTTCTCATCACTGAGTAGTATTTTATTATATATATTTATATATACCAGATCTTCTTTATCCATTCATCAGGTGATTGATATTTGGGCTTTTTCCATATGTGACTAATGTTGATAGTGCTGCTATAAACACTGGCGTGCATGTATCCCTTCAAATCAGCATTTTTGTATCTTTGGATAAATACCTAGTATTGCAATTTCTGGTCGTATTTCTATTTTTAAATATTTGAGGAACATCAATACTGTTTTCCAGAGTAGCTGCACCAGTTTGCATTTCCAGCAGCAGTACAAAAGTATTCTGCTTCCTTGCCAACATGTTTTTGCCTGAGTTGTTAATTTCAGCCATTCTTATTGGTGTGGGGTTGGAATTTCATTGTGGTTTTGATTTGTATTTCCCTGATGATGAGTGATAATGAGCATTTTTTCTTCATTTGTCTGTTAACCAACTGGATGTCTTCTTTGCAAAATTGTCTATTCAGGTCTTCTGCACACTTCTTCACTGGATTATTTGCTTTTTGGATGTTGAATTTGATAACTTCATTATAGATTTTGGATATTAAACCTTTATCAGATATGTCATTTGCAAATATCTTCCCCCATTCTGTCAGTTGTCTTTTTAGTTATGTTATTTTTTTTCTTTCTCTGTGCAGAAGCTTTTTATCTTGATGAGCTCCCAATCATTCATTTTTGCTTTTGTTTCCCTTGCCTCCGGAGACATGTCTAGTAAGAAGTAGCTGAGGCCAAGGTCAAAGAGGTTGTTGCCTGTTTTCTTCTCTAGGATTTTAATAGCTTCCTGTCTTACACATAGGACTTTTATATATTTTGAGTTTATGTTGGTATATGGTGTAAGAAAGTAGTCCAGGTTCATTCTTCTACATGTCACTGTCCAGTTTTCCCAGCAGCATTTGTGGAAGCGACTGTCTTTTTTTTCCATTGGATATTCTTTCATGCTTTGTCAAAGATTAGCTGGCCATATATTTGTGGGTCCATTTGTGGGTGTTCTACTCTATTCCATTAATCTACATGTCTGTTTTTATGCCAGTACCACACTGTCTTATTATGGTTTTGTAATACCGCTTGATGTCTGGAATTGTGATGCCTCCAAATTTGCTTTTCTTTTTGAAAATTACTTTGACTATTTGAGTTCTTTTCTGGTTGCATACAAATTTTAGGATTATTTATTCTATCTCTGTACATAATTCTGGTGATATATTGATAGGGATTTCACTGTATGTGTACACTGCTTTGAATAATGTTGACATTTTAACAATATTTGTTCTTCCAATCCATGAACATGGAATGTTTTTCCATTTTTTTGTGTGTCTTCTTCAATTTCTTTCATAAGCTTTCTACAATTTTCAGCATATAGATCTTTTACCACTTTGGTTAAGTTTATTCCTAGGTGTCTTAAGGTTTTTGGTACAATTGTAAAAGGGGTCAATTCCTTGATATCTCTTTCTGCTGATTCATCATTTGTGTATACAAATGCAACTGATTTATGTACATTGATTTTATATCTTGTGATGTTGCTTGAATTCAAGTATCAACTCTAGCAGTTTTTTGGTGGTCTTTCGGGTTTTCCATGTACAGTATCATACAATCTGAGAAGAGTGAAAGATTTACCTCTTTTTTGTTGATTTGGATGCTTTTTCTTTTTTTTTTTCATTTTGTTGACTGACTGCTAAGGTTAGGACTTCCAACACTATGTTGAACAACAGTGGTGAGAGTGGACATCCGTATTGTCTGCCTGACATTAAGGGGAAAGCTCTAAGTTTTTCCCCATTGAGGATGATATTAGTTGTGAGACTTTCATATATGGCTTTTATGATGTGTAGGTATATTGCTCCTATCCATACTTTCTTCAGGGGTTTTATCAAGAAAAGGTGCTTTATTTTTTCAAATGATTTTTCTGCATGTTTATAAAGAACCACATGAGCCAGTCCTACAGCCCAGGAATAAACCCCACTTGATTATGGTGAACAAGTATTTTAATGTACTGTTGAATTAGATTTGCTAATATCTTGTTGGGAATTTTTGCATTCAATTTCATCAAGGATATTGGCCTGTAGTACTCCTTTTTAGTGGAGTCTTTGCTTTTGGAATCATGGTAATGCTGGCTTCAAAGTATGAGTTTGGAAGCTTTCCTTCCACTTCTACTTCTTGGAGCAGTTTGAGAAGAAAAGGTATTAACTTCTTTAAGTGTCTGGTATAATTCCCCTGGGATGACATCCGGCCCAGGACTCATTTTTTGGGTGATTTTTTTTTGGATAGCCAATTCAATTTCTTTGTTGGTTATGGGCCTGCTCAAATTTTCTATTTCTTCCTGTTTGAGTTTTGGTAGTATATGAGTGCCTAGGCATTTTTCCATTTCTTCCAGATTGTCCATTTTGTTGTCATATAATTTTTCATAGTATTCTCTTATAATTGTTTATATTTCTGTGGTGTTGGTTGTGATCTCTCCTCTTATATTCATGATTTTATCTATTGTGTCCTCTCTTATTTTTGAGAAATCTGGCTAGGGGGTTATCAACTTTCTTTCTTCTTTCAAAAAAACAACTCTTAGTTTTATTGATCTATTCTACTGTTTTTTTTTTTTTTCTGTATTCTATATCATTTGTTTCTGCTCTAATCTTATTTCCCTTCTTCTTCTGGATTTGGGCTTCATTTGATGCTCCTTTTCTAGGCACTTTAGGTGTAAGTTTAGGCTGTGTATTTGGGACCTTTCTTGTTTCTTGAGGTAGGACTGAAATGCAATGCATTTTCCTCCTTAGGACTGCCTATGTGCATCCCGGGTAGTTTGGACGGTAATGTTTTCATTTATATTTTCTTCCATGTGTTTTAATTTTTTCTTTAATTTTCTGGCTAATCCATTCATTCTTTAGTAGTATTTTCTTTAACCTCCATGTATTTGAGGGATTTCCAAATTTTTTCTTGTGGTTCATTTCAAGTTTCGTAGCATTCTGATCTGATAATATGCATGGTATGATCTTGATTTATTGTACTTGTTGAGGGCTGATTGTGACCCAATATGTGATATTTTCTGGAGAATGTTCTGTGTGAGATCAAGAAAAATGTGTATTCTTCTGCTTTAGTGTGAATTATTCTGAATATACCTGTTCAGTTGATCTGGTCCAGTGTATCATTCAAGGCCATTGTTTCTTTATTGATTTTCTGCTTAAATTATCTGTCCATTGTTGTAAGTGGAGTCTCAAAGTCTCCTACAATAATGGTATTATCATCAATGAGTTTATGTTTTATATATATATATATATATATATATATATATATATTCCAAAGCTGGGTACGTAAATGTCTACAAATGTAAGCTTTTCTTGATGGGTAGCCCTTTTTAGTTATGATATAATGCCCTATTTCATCTCTTGTGTGATTTCTGTTTTAAATTCTAATTTGTCCCAGGGCACCTGGGTGGCTCAGTTGTTTGGGCGCCTGACTTCACTCAGGTCATAATCTCATGGTTTGTGGGTTTGAGCCCCATGTCAGGCTCTGTGCTGACAGCTCAGATCCTGAACCCTGCTTCAGATTCTGTGTCTCCCTCTCTGTCCCTCTCATGCTCTGTCTCTCTCTCTCAAAAATAAATAAACATTAAAAAATAACAAAAATAAAATAAAATCTGATTTGTCTGAGTATGGCTACTCCAGCTTTCATCTGACGTCCATTAGGCATGATAGATGGTTATCCCCTCACTTTCAATCTGCAGGTGTCCTCTGGTTTAAAATGAGTCTCTTGTAGGCAGCATATAGATGGATCTTTATTTTTATCCAAATGATAGCTTATGTCTTTTGATTGGGCATTTAGTCCATTTACATTGAGTGATTATTGAAAGATTTGAATTTAGTGTCATCGTGTTATCTGTAGATTGCATGTTTGTGGTGATGTCTCTGGTCCTGTGTATTCTTTGCTGCTTTCCACTCACGGAGTCCCCCTTAGGTTCTCTTGCAGGTCTCATTTAGGAGTCATGAACTCCTTTAGTTTTTGTTTGTCTGGGAAAGTCTTTATCTCTCCTATTCTGAATGACAGCTTCGCTAGATGAAAGGTTCACAGCTGAATATTTTTTCTATTTAGTACATTGAATATTTTCTGCCACTCCCTTCTAGCATGCCAAGAATCAGTGGACAGGTCTGCTACAACCCTAATGTGTCTACCCTTGTACATTAAGGACTGTTTGTCCCTATCTGTTTATCCATAGAATTCTAGGATATGTCATGGTGTTGACCTGTTTTTGTTGATTTTGGAGGGAGCTCTCTGTGCCTCTTGGACTTAGATGCCTGTTTCCTCCCCCAGATTAGGGAAGTTCTCAGCTATAACTTGTTCAAATAAACCTTCTTCTCCTTTCTCTCACTCTTCTTCTGGAACTCCTATGATACAGATACTGCTTTGTTTAATGGAATCACTTAGCTGTCCAATTCTACCCTCATGATGTTGTTATTTTCTTTCCCTCTTTTTCTTCAGCTTCAATATTTTCCATAATTTTATCTTGTATTTCACCTATTATCTTATCTGCTTCTTTTATCCTTGTTGTCACTGTATCTAGTTAATTTTGCATCTCATTTCTAGCATTTCTTAATTTATTGTGACTAATTTTCAGGTCTTTGATATCTGAAGCAATAGATTCTCTAATGTCTTCTATGCTTCTTTAAAGCCCAGCAGGTAGTTTTATGACTGTTGTTCTAAATTATTGTTCAGATATATTGTTTATATCTGTTTTGAGCAAGTCTCTGGCTATGATTTCTTCTTGACATTTCTTTTGGGGAGAATTCCTCCATCTTGTCATTTTGACTAGGTTTCTGTCTTTTGTGTGCTTGAAAAGCTTGTTATGTGTCCTGTACCTGAGAGTACTACTATATTAAAAAAGGGGCCATATGTTGTCCTGAGCCTGACACTCCAGGAAGTGTTTCTGACGTATTCTGCATGCACACTGCTGCTGTGTTTGGCCACTCTATCCCACTGGTGGAGTACTCTGTAGAGCTCCACCTTGCTTGCAGTGGTGAAGTGTTTGGACCTTTAACTAAGTGTGCTTTGATTTGTTTGCTGAAGTAACTCTGGAAAAAATGAGAAATCAAAAGAGAGAGGTAGAGGGAGAGGAAAAGAGAGAGAGAGAGAGAGAGAGAGAGAGAGAGAGAGAGAGAGATGTCTGTTGGTGCCTGTGGGTGGTGGCTACTCTGGTCTGGAGGAAAGGCAGGCTTCCCTGGGTTAGACTCAGTTTTGCCCCAGTAAAGAAACAATGGCCAGGCACATAGGGGCAGGGTTGAGTATAAGTGGGTCCTGCCAACACTGGGGACCACTGTGCTGCTCTCTGAATTTCCACAGTGTTGGTGTTGGGGGGGAAATGGCATCACCCAATCTCTCCTTGAACTGGGGATCTCAACCAATGCTGTTCAGGAAGCCCTCGCAGAATAACGAGGGCAATCAGGTTCCCCTCTCTCAAAACTCTCCTGTGCCTTCTCCATGGCATGCAGCTGGGATTCAAAACCTGAAGTCTTAAAGGATCCAGCACAGCACAGATCCTCTCCCCTCCTCTGGAGTAAAGCCTCTGCACCCTGCTAATTAAAGGCCTTTGGCTGACACCTGCAGGGACATTTGTCATTGGGGAGGTTATAAACCCTCTTCCCAAAGTACTTCAGGAAGAGGACTGCTCTCTCTCAGTTCATCCTAGAGATTACTACACCACCCTATGCACTCTGGGGCCAGTTCCCTTTTACCCAAGAGCATGCATCATGTCTCCACTCTGGAGAAAGTCACACACTGCCAAAACCACAGATTTTCAGCTCCAAAGACTGTTTGAAAAAAAAAAAAAAAAACTGGCACACTCCATAATTCTGACCCAGTCAGAGAAAACCTCCAAAGAGGTTTTCCTCTTGTGCTAACTTGATCCTGCAATTTCACAATCCCTCTATATTTCTCTTCCTTTTGCCTCTCCACAGAAGGGTTATGCCATCTTATCTCCTTCAATTCACAACCACACACCTCACTCCTTCCAAGCTGTCTCTCTCCACTATGGAAATCTTTCTGCAACTCCACAGATTGATTTCCTGGGTATTCCAAGTAATGTGACTTCTATTGAAGTCAGTGTTTGAGGGACAAGGAAAGCTCAGGGTCCCCCTACTTCTCTGCCATCTGAGCTCCTCCTCCTTGCCAAATTTTTCAAACCTCAAAACTGAAGTCAAGAAGCTCCTTTCATATATTCAAAAGAAACTTTTAAAAGTTTAATTGTTTCAAGTCTTATGTTTAAGTCTTCAGTCCATTACAAGTTAATTTTTGTGAGTGATATAAAATAGGAATCCAATTTCATTATTTTTTAATGTGAACTTCCAGGATTCCCAACACAATTCCCCCTTTGTATATTCTTGGTTCCCTTGTCAAAAATCAATTGACCACATATGTGTGGGTTTATCTCAGGGCTCTCTGCTCCACTAATTCAAGAGACTATTTATTTTAATACCAGATTTCATTGATTTCCATAGGTTTGCAATAAATTTTGAAATCAAGAAATGTGTTGCTTTAAACTTTGTTTTTTCTTGTTTGCTTTTGCTATTTATGGTCTTTTGTAGTTTCAAAAAATTTGGGTTTTTTTTCTATTTATATTTATAATCTACACATACAAACACACATACAGATGGTTGTATTATCACATAGTTCAAGTAAGTAAACACAGAAACTATTAGATAAAAGCTTAAAATATATTTTATAGGCCTTACATAAAAGTTTCTGAGAATATCTTTAGAAATTCTGAGACCAGTTGCAACGGATTCAAATATATGTGTGCAATATAGAAGGAATTGGCAAGTATTGGGAAAAATTTTTAATCTCCATTCACATCAATGCTAATGTCATTGGAATTTTAGTGAATTGCACTAGATCTGTTTATCACTTTAAGTAGTATGGGCATTTTAACAATATTAATTCTTTTAATCCATGAACATGGACTATATTTCCATTATATGAATCTTCCTCAGTTTCTTTCATCAGTGTTTCATAATTTTCAAGGTACATATTTTCATCTTATTTATTTCTGATTTGGATGGCTTTTATTTATTTTTATTGTCTAATTAACCTGGCTAGGTTGAATAAAAATTGTACGACTGAGCATCTTTGTCTTATTCCTGACCTTAGAGTAAAATCTTTCAGCATGTCACCATTCAGTGTGATGTGAGCTGTGAGATTGGCATATATTGCCTTTATTATGTTTTGTTACCTCTCTTGTATACAATTTGTTGAGAGTCTTATGATAGTATTTTGAATTTTGTCAAATGTTTTTTTCTGCATCTATTGAGATGATCACACTTTTCCTTCAATGTTTTATTATGCATATAACATATTGACTTATATATCTTGACCACCCTTGCTTCCCAGAAATAAATATCACTTGAATATCATTTGTATGACCCTTTTTATGTACTGATGAATTTAGTTTGCTAATATTTAATTAAGGATTTACCTCTATGTTCATCAGGCATATTGACCTATAATTTTCTCTATTGTAGCATTGTTGTCAGTATTTGGAATCAGGGTAATAATGGCCTAAAAATTACCTTCACAATTTTACTTCTCCTATTTTTTAGAATAGCTTGAGAAAGATTATCAATTTTTATATATATTTAATAAAACTCACTGTGAAGCTATCTGATACTGTATTTTCTTTGTTGGGAGGTTGTCAGTTACTGATTCAATCTGCCTACTAGTAATAGGTCTGTTCAGATTTCCTATTTCTTCATGACTCAGTCTCAACAGGTTGTATGTTTTAAAAAATTATCCATTTCTTCTAGGTTATCTAATTTGTTCATGTATTATTTTTCATAGTAGTTTCTATGATGCTTTAGATTTCTGTGTTATCAATTGTAATGTCTCCTCTAATTTTATTTATCTTAGTCTAAAAAAGTTTTGTCAATTCTGTTTATCTTTTTAAAAAACCTTTGGTTTATTGATCTTTTCTATTGTCTTTTTAATCTCTCTCTCATTTATTTCTCCTGTCATCTTTCTTATTTCCTTCCTTCTTTTCACTGTGGGCTTAGTTTGTTCCTGTTTTGTAGTTCATTGAGTTGTAAAATTAGGTTGTTTTACCTGCATTTTTATATTTTCTTAATGTAGGCATTTATCTCTATAGACTACCTTCGTAGAAATGTTTTGCTACATTCCATAAGTTTGGTACATTTTATTTCCATTTTTATTTGTTCCAAGATTTTTTTTTTAATTTTACTTTTGATTTCTTGCCTGACCCATTATTTATTCAGGACCTTCTTGTTTTATCTCCACATATTTGTAAAATTTCCAGTTTTAATATTGTAATTGATTCCCAGTTTCATACTATTTTAGTTACAATACATGCTTGATATGATAAGAGTCTTCCTAAATTTATTACCTTTTCTATTGTGGAGTAACATATGATCTATCCTGGACAATGATATGTGCATGTTTGAAAAGAATGTATTATGCTGCTATTGGATGGAATATTTTTTATATGTCTGTTAGGTCCATCTGGTATGAAATATAGAATAAAGACAATGTTTTCTTTCAAGATTTTCTGTCTGGATAATATGTACATTGTTGAAAGGAGGTATTAAAGATCCATTCTAATAATGTATTTCTATTTCTCATTCAGTTTTATTAATATTTTCTTTTTTACTCAAATGCAAATAGCTGCAATCTTATATTAGCTTCAGATGCACAATATAATGTTTCAAAAATTCAATACATTTGTCAATGCTCAAGAAAAGTGTACTCTTGATACACTTTTTCTATTTCACTCATCCCCCACCGACATCCCCTATGGCAATGACCAGTTTGTTCTTGGTATTGAAGAGTCTGTCAAATTTTTCTGTTTTACCTTTTGTTTTATTTTTAAAATTACACAGATAAGTGAAATAATGTGGTATTAGTCTTTCTCTGACTGATTTATTTCACTTACCATTATACCCTCGACTTCCATTTATGTCATTGCAAATAGCAATATTTTCAACCATTTCACCCATTTAATTGCTGAGTAATATATATACACCACATATTCTTTCTCCATATATCTATTGATGCACACTTAGGTTTGCTCCCATATATGAATTATTGTTAACAATGCTGTAGTAAACATAGGGGTGCATATATATTTCAGAATTAGTTTTCCTGTTCTGTGGGTAAATAACCAGTATTAGAATAACTGAATCATATAGTAATTCTGTTTTAAATTTTTGAAAAACCTCCATACTGTTTTCCACATTGGCTGTAAAAGCTTGCATTCCCACCTACAGTGCATGAGGGTGTCTTTTCCTCCACATGCTCACCAATACTTGTTAATTCTTCTACTTTTTATTTTAGCAATTCAGAGAGGTGTGTTTTCATTTAAATATTTTGATGACTAAATATGTTGAACCTCTTTTCATGTTCTTTGGCCATCGCTATGTCTTCTTTGGAAAATGTCTATTCAGGTTCTGTGCCAATTATTTAATTATATTATTTGGGGGGGTGTTGAGTAAAATGAATTAATTACATATTTTGGATTTTAAACCCTTACTGGATATATCTTCTGCAATATTTCCCATTCAGTAGGTTATCTTCTGTTTTGTTGATGGTACCTTTCACTGTGCAAAACCTTTTTTACTTTAGTGTACTCCCAATAGTTTTAACTTTGCTTTGTTTCTCTTTTGAGAAGGGACTAATCTAGAAAAATATTTCTACAGACATATCAAAGAAATTATTGCCTATGTTTTCTTCTAGGAAATCTTTTTAATTTCATTTCATTTTTGAATTTAAATCCAAGTTAGCATATAGTGTAACAATGATTTTGGGAGTAGGTTCCTTAATGACCCTTACCCATTTAGCCCATTCCCCCCTTCCCATAAACCCTTCAGTAACTGCCTGTTTGTTCTCCATATTTAAGAGTTTTTTTTTTATGTTTTGCTCCCCTCCCTGTTTTTATATTATTATTTTTGCTTCCCTTCCTTTAAGTTCATCTGCCTTTTATATATATATATATATATATATATATATATATATATAAATTTCAGATATATATATATATATCTGAAATTTTTTATTACATTTCTTTATTTTTGAGAGGCACAGAGAGACCGAGCATGAGTGGGGGAAGGACAGAGAAGGAGGGAGACACAGAAACTGAAGCAGGCTCCAGGCTCTGAGCCATCAGCCCAGAGCCTGATGTAAGGCTCAAACCCTCAAACTGTGAGATCATTACCTGAGCCGAAGTCTGACACTCAACTGACTGAGCCATCCAGGTGTCCCTCATCTGCCTTTTATATTAAAGTCCTCATATGAGTGAAGTCATATGATATTTGTCTTTCTCTGACTAATTTCGTTAGCATAATACACTCTAGTTCCATCCATGTAGTTGCAAATGACAAGATTTCAATCTTTTTGATTCCTGAGTAATACTCCATTGTATGTATATATATGTATGTATACATGTATGTATATACATACATATACATACACACACATGTGTATGTGTATATACCACATCTTCTTTATCCGTTCATCTGTCAATGGACATTTGAGCTCTTTCCATATTTTGGCTATTGTGGATAGTGCTGCTATAAACATTGGGGTGCATATGCCCCTTCAAAACAGCATACCTGTATCCCTTGGATAAGTACCTAGTAGTGCAATTACTAGATCATAGAGTAGTTCTATTTTTCATTTTTTGAGGAAACTACATACTGTTTTCCAGAGTAACAGTTTGCATTCCCATTGGCAGTGCAAAAGAGATCCTTTTGCTGCACATCATCGCCAACACCTGTTCTTGCCTGAGTTGTTAATGTTAGCCATTCTAACAGGTGTCAGATGGTATCCTATTGTGGTTTTTATTTGTATTTCCCCGATGATGAGTGATGTGGAGAATTTTTCATATGTCATTTGGCCATCTGGATGTCTTCTTTGTAGAAACATCTATTCATGTCTTTTGCCCATTTCTTCACTGGATTACTTGTTTTTTGGGTGTTGAGTTTGGTATGTTCTTTATAGATATTGGATACTAACACTTTATCTGATATTTAATTTGCAAATATCTTCTCCCATTCTGTTGGTTGTCTTTTAGTTTTGTTGATACTTTCCTTCACTATGCAGAAGCTTTTTATTTTAATGAGGTGCCAATAGTTCATTTTTGCTTTTGTTTCCCTTCCCTCTGGAGGCGTGTTGAGTAAGAAGTTGTTGCGGCCAAGATCAAAGAGGTTTTTTTCATGCTTTCTCCTCAAGGATTGTGATGGCTTCCTGTCTTATATTAAGGTCTTTCTTCCATTTTGAGTTTATTTTTGTGTATGGAGTAAGAAAATGGTGCAGGTACATTTTTCTGCATGTCACTGTCCAGTTTTCCCAGCACCACTTACTGAAGAGACTGTTTTGTCAAAGATTAGGTGGCCATACGTTTGTGGTTCCATTCTGGGTTCTCTATTCTGTTCCATTGATCTGAGTGTCTGTTCTTGTGCCAGTACCATACTGTTTTGAGGATTCCAGCTTTGTAATATAGCTTGAAGCTGAGGATTGTGATGCCTCTTGCTTTGGTTTTCTTTTTCAAGATTCCTTTGGGTATTCAGGGTCTTTTCTTGTTCCATACAAATTTTAGGATTGTTTGCTCTAGCTCTGTGAAGAATGCTCGTGTTTTTTATAGGGATTGCATTGAATATGTAGATTGCTTTGTATAGTTTTGAAATTTTAACAATATTTTTTCTTCCTATCCAGGAGCATGGAATATTTTTTCTGTTTTTTTGTATCTTCTTCAATTTCTTTCATAATCTTTCTATGGTTTTTAGTGAATAGATTTTTCATCTCTTTGGTTAGATTTATTCCTAGGTATTTTATGGTTTTTGATGCAGTTGTAAATGAGATCTATTCCTTGATTTCTCTTTCTGTTGCTTTATTGTTGGTGTATAGGAATGCAACCGAATTTTTTTTGCATTGATTTTATATCCTGCCACTTTGCTGAATTCATGGATCAGCTCTAGCAGTTTTTTGGTGGAATCTTTTGGGTGTTCCATATAGAGTATCATTTCATCTGCAAAGAGTGAAAGTTTGACCTCCCCTGGCCAATTTGGAAGCCTTTTATTTCCTTCTCCAAAACTATGTTGAATAACAGTGGCAAGAGTGAACATCCCTGTCTTGTTCTTGACCTTAGGAGGAAAGATCTCAGTATTCTCCCATTGAGGATTATATTAGCATTGGGTCTTTCATATATGATTTTATGATCTCGAGGTATTATCCTTCTATCCCTACTTTCTTCAGGATTTTTATTAAGAAAGGATGCTGTATTTTGTCAAATGCCTTCTCTACATCTATTAAGATGATCATGTGGTTCTTGTCCTTTCTTTTATTGATATGATGAATCACATTGATTGTTTTGAGGGTATTGGACCAGCCCTACATCCCAGGTATAAATCCCACTTGGTCGTGGTGAATAATTTTTTTTTAATGTATTGTTGGGTCCTGTTGGCTAATATCCTACTGAGGATGTTTGCATCCATGTTCTTCAGGGAAATTGGTCTGTAGTTCTCCTTTTTAGTGGGGTCTTTGTCTGGTTTTGGATTCAAGGTAATGCTGACTTCATAGAAAGAGTTTGAAAGTTTCCCTTCCATTTCTATTTTTTGGAACACCTTCAAGAGAATAGGTGTTAACTCTTCCTTAAATGTTTGGTAGAATTCCCCTGGAAAGCCATCTGGTCCTGGGCTCTTGGTTTTTGGAAGACATTTCTTACTAATTCAATTTCTTTACTGATTATGGGTCTGTTCAAATTTTCTATTTCTTCCTGTTTCACTTTGGTAGTTTATGTATTTCTAGTAATTTGTCCATTTCTTCCAGATTGCCCATTTTATTGGCATATAATTGCTCATAATATTCTCTTATTATTGTTTTTATTTCTGCTGTGTTGGTTGTGATGTCTCTTCTTTCATTCTTGATTTTATTTATTTGGGTCCTTTCTTTTTTTCTTTTTGATCAAACTGGCTAGTGGTTTATCAATTTTGTTGATGCTTCCAAAGAAGCAGCTTCTGGTTTCATTGATCTGTTCTACTGTTGTTTTGGTTTCAGTAGCATTAATTTCTGCTGTAATCTTTGTTATTTCCTGTCTTCTGCAGGTTTTTTTGTTTGTTTGTTTGTTTGCTTTTTGCTATTCTTTCTTCCAGGTCTTTAAGGTTTAAGGTTAGGTTGTGTATCTGAGACCTTTCTCCCTTCTTTAGGAAGGCTTGGATTGCTATATACATTCCTCTTATGACCACCTTTGCTGTGTCCCAGAGGTTTTGGGTTGTGGTGTTATCATTTTCATTGGCTTCCATGTACTTGTTAATTTCCTCTTTAACTTCTTGGTTAGCCCATTCATTCTTTAGTAGGATGTTATTTTGTCTCCAAGTATTTGTTAGCTTTCCAAATTTTTTCTTGTGGTTGATTTCGAGCTTGTAATATTGTGGTCTGAGAATATGCACAGTATGATCTCAATAATTTTTTACTTGTTGAGGGTTGATTTGTGTCCCAGTATGTGGTCTATTCTGGAAAATGTTCCATTTGCACTGGAGAAGAATGTATATTCCACAGATTTAGGATGAAATGTTCTTATATATCTGTTAAGTCCATCTGGTCCAGTGTGTCATTCAAAGCTAGTTTCTTTGTTGATTTTCTGATTAGATGATCTGTACCGTTTTGTAAGTGGGGTGTTGCAGTCCCCTACTATAATGCTATTATTATCTATGAGTTTCTTTGAGTTTGTGATTAATTGATTTATTTATTTGGGTGTTTCCACATTTGGCACATAAATGTCTACAATTGTTAGGTCTTCTTGGTCAATAGACCCCTTGATGATGATGTAATGCCTTTCTGCATTTCTTGATACAGTCTTTATTTTAAAGTCTAGATTGTCTGATATAAGTATGGCTACTCCAGCTTTTTTTGTTGTTGACAATTAGCATGATAGATGGTTCTCCATCCCCTTATTTTCAATCTGAATGTGTCATTAAGTCTAAAGTGAGTCTCTTGTAAACAACATATAGATAAATCTTGTTTTTCTTAATCCATTCTGTTACCCTATATCTTTTGATTGGTGCATTTAGTCCATTGACGTTTTGTGTCAGTACTGAAAGATATGAATTTATTGCCATTGTGTTGCTTGTAGAGTTGGAATTTCTGGTGGTGTTCTCTTGTCCTTTCTAGTCTTTGTTGCTTTTGGTATTTATTTATTTATTTATTCATTCATTCATTCATTCATTCATCTTTTCTCCCATCAGAGAGTCCCCCTTAAAATTTCTCACAGGGCTGGTTTAGTGGCCACAAACTTCTTTCAATTTTTGTTGGTATGGGGAATTTTAATCTCTCCTTTTATTTTGAATGACAGCCTTGCTGGATAAAGAATTATTGGTTAAATATATTTCAGATTCAGCACATTGAATATATCCTCCAACTCCTTTCTGGCCTGCCAATTTTCTCTGAATAGGTGTGCTGCAAACCTGAGCTGTCTTCACTTGTAGGTTAAGGACATTTTTTCCTTTGCTGCTTTCATGATTCTTTCCTTGCCTGAGTATTTTGTGAATTTGACTATGATATGCCTTATTGATGGTTTTTGTTGAATCTAATGGGAGCCCTCTGTGCTTCCTGGATTTTGATGTCTGTGTCTTACCCAGGTTAGGAATGTTTTCCACTATGATTTGTTCATACAACCCTTTGATCCCTTTTTCTCTGTCTTCATCTTCTTCGACCCTTATGATTCTGATGTTCTTTTTAATGAGTCACTGATTTCTATAATTGTTAAATCATGCTCTTTTGCCTTAGTCTCCTTCTTTTATTCTGATTCATTATTCTCCATATGTTTGTCCTCTACATCACTGATTATCTCTTCAGCCTCATCCGTCATTGCCGCTCTGGCAGCCATTCAAGATTGGAACTCCGTTATAGCATTTTTTTTATTTCATTCTGACAAGCTTCTACTTCTTTTATCTCTGCAGAAAGGGATTCTAATATATTTCTGACTTCAGGTAGTATTCTTATTAATGTGATTCTAAATTCTAGTTCAGACATCTTACTTGTGTCTGTGTTGGTTAAGTCCCTCGCTGACATTTCTTCCTGTTCTTTCTTTTGGGGTGAATTCTTTCGTTTTGTCATTTTGAAGGAAGAAAAATAATGAATGACGTAAAAAAAATTAAAAAACTCCAATTAAAAAATTAAAACAACACACATGCACAAAAAAATCAAGTAAATGATGCTAGATCTTAGGCGTTTGGGGGCTGGGTTTTGAAAGGGGCTTGATATATTAGAGAAAAAAGTGGAAAAAGGAAAAGGAAAAGGAAATCATTTGAAAATTTTTAAATGAATACAATGAAATAGAGTAAAATAAAATGATGGAAGAAAATAGAGTTTGAAAATTTTGCAAACAAGTAAAAATATGGTAGAAAAAATAAAAATATTTTTAATAAAAATTGAAAATGAAAATAATGTTTTTCTTTCCATATTCAAGAAAAAGAAAAGAAATGAAAAAGAGAGAAAAAATGACAAAAAAAGAAGAAAATTCAATAGATGGACCAGTGAACAGACTGAAATACGATTGAAATTATTTCTTTTTCCCCTAGAAGTCAAACAATGGAGCATTTTATACTCTGTAAAATAGCAGGCAGAAAGACTTGTTTTCCTGAAGGAACAAGGTTTCCCTTTTGGGCGGGGCTTAGTGTAACAGCTCCATTCTCCACTAGATGGTGCTGCTTGGCTTACTGAGGTGGATCCTTGGGGTGCCTGTATGTGTGTATGTGCATGTGCAGGAGCAGTGATAATGGCATCACCCAGCTACTCAGTCTCTAGTATTGGAACTCTGTGCTCTCCCCAACCAGCAAACACGCAACTGGCCTTTGTGCCCAGTTTCCGTGCACTCCCCACTTTTACACTGTCCGTGACCAAGCCCCAGGCAGCACCTCCCTCCTGAGTTTTGTCTCAGATAGGGCTGTGTTTCCCCACCCCTCACTTCTGAGGGACTGTGGCTTTGACCCATTCTGATCCTCTATTGGGGAGGGGGGTGTCACCAAGCAATGGTCATATGCCAGCCACACCCAGGAACTTTCATGAGATCATGCTGCTGCTGATGCCTAGAGACTGTGACTTGGTGCAGCCTGCCCCAGAAAAAGTTCACATGATCATGTAGCAGCAGTATTTCAGGGATTATGGAAAATCACAACACATATCTGGTACCAGGCTTTACCCTTACTGACCTTGTTCCAGCCCCAGCAAATGTGGTTGTTCTCTGGGGCCCATTGGGGCCTTTGCCTATGGATGGGGGGGGGGGCACACAGCCTCTACCAATGTTCTCTTAGTAGGGGAAACACCTCTCTCCGTGTGGCCCGATGACCCTCCAGAGTTCACTCTGCTCCTGGGGACTTGCCTTTCCCATCAGAGCACTGACAGGTATTGAGCTGCAGAGTTTCAGACTCTCACTTCCTCTGTTTATAGAGTCTTAATGGAATTTAAACCCTCTCCTTTCTCCTTTTCCCTTCTCAGTCCCTGCAGCTATTTCCACTTTTCCTCTTTCTCTCCAGCTGCTTTTGTGGGGGGTGCTTTTCCCACACTCTCCCCCTGTCTCCATCCTCTCACCACAAGCAAAAACAGCTCCCTGCCTTCTGCAGCTTCTCTGTCCCCCAGTTCACCTCTCTGTGCTGAGTACCTGGTGAGTTCTTTGTTTCAGGTTGTGCAGAATGTTGTGTTAAGCCTCAAATCAGTTTTATTGGTGTGCATGATGGTTTAGTGTTGATCCAGCTGTGTTTCATGGATGCAAGATGCAAAAAAACTTCCATGCTGTTCCACCATCTTGGCTTCTCTCAAGATAAATGTACTTTTAATCTCTTTCACCTATTTCACCCATCCTCTCACCAAACTCCCTTCTGGTAATCATCTGTTTGTTATATATAGTTACCAGTCAGTTTTTTGGTTTTTCTTTTTTCCCCCTTTGTTCATTATTGTTGTTATTTAAATTATACATATGAGTGAAATAATTTGATATTTGTCTTTCTTTGACATATCAATTAGCATGATATCTTTAATAAATCTATACATGTTGTTACATATGAAAAGATTTTATTATTTTTTATAGTTGAATGATATATTGAATTAATTATTCTAACCCTTCCACAAGCTGATTTTAAGATTTTTATATTTGATTTTCAGGTGTTTGACAAGTATGTGCCTAGATAAACCTTGGATTCTGCAGGGAATTTTGCAGTTTTGAATATAATTTGGATTTTTGTCTATTATATTCTCAATTTTTCCTGCCTTATTTTTATTTCCTCTTTTTTTGAGATATTAATTACAGGAACTTTAGACCACTTGAGAATGTTCCACAGATTATTTTGTTTTAATTAAATTTTCACATCAATTTTAATTGTCTTTCAGTTTGGTTGATTTCTAATTATCTGTATTCATGTTCATTAAATGTCCCTTGTGTGGCATACAAACATTCCTAAGTCCACCTATCTATTTTTTTTTAATTTCACATATTGTAGTTTCCAATTCTGAGGTTTCCTTTATAATGTTTCTTTATCTCTTCTAAAATTTTCCATCATTTCTGTATTGTATTCACCTTTCCCTATAATAGTTAAACTTGGTTATAATAGAATTTTAAAGACTTAAAAAAAGAGAGAATTTTAAAGTCTTTGCTAATCACAACATCTAGCTTGTCTTTGATTGATTCTATTATTAATTTCTCCTGATTATAAGTCACATTTTATGAAAATTAACATGTTACATAATGTATATTATATAATGGACATTATGAATGAATGGTTGTGGAGATGCTGATGTCTGTCATCTTACTCTGAAGAGTATTGAATTTTTCTCCTTTCATGATTTGTTAGTTTTGCTGCTTCTTTTTTTCCCCGTAATTTTATATCTATTTTCAAGTTTTAAACAATTTTCTATTCATTTTTTTCCCTCTTGGAATTATTAGTATTTTTTTTTATCCCCTTAATAGTTTATCTCCTTAACAGTTATTGCTGGTGTATGAGATATTCATTGTAAAATTCAACTAGTGAAAAAAAATGTTGGAAAGCCAACCATTTGCTCTATTTTCTTCCTTTATTAAATACCAAAATAGCCTCAGAGTAATTAAATAATTTTACATTTCATATAAAAGCTAAGGTCTAGAACCTAGGTCTTGTGACTCTCTAATTCTGTACCATATTTCTTTTTAGAGCACATTGGCTTCCATTAAAGTAAAACAAATTCAAGTTAAATATAAGAAAGAGTTTACTCATGCAGTATGTAAGTACACACATATCATTAACAATCCTAAAAGTACTCATTCAGCATTTTAGAGCTCAAGTGACCATTTGTGACTGGCAAACACTTCAAAATTAACTACCACCTCCTTTCATATTTTGGATCATCAGCTTTTCAAATAAGAGTGAAATGTGGTTACACTACATTTGAATTTTACCAGCTTTTGAAACAACCACACTACCTCCTTTTGAATATGTGAATGTCAGTATTAAGCAAATATTGCAAACCTTGTTTTATACAATATGAGAAATTTCTTTTTACTCTTTAGACTTAGATGCATAAGAAAATATTTTTAGTACAAAGAGTTTTTATTTATGTAAAAATTAAAAAAAACTGTTGCAGTTGAACAGCTGCAGATCAAAACTGCTCATATGAACAACAAATACCTTCATGTTTTTAAACAATTTTTGACTTTAGATGCCAGCTGTATAAAACTCAATTTCCTGTATATTTGCCTTTCTTTCTCTCTTCTCCTGTAAACATATCCCCAGTTTCCCAACACATTGAAACACAGATGGCTGCCTTATTGTAGCAGAAGCAAAAAAAAAAAAAATACTACATTAGTGTTTAAAAGGATTAAAACTCCTCTTGGCAGCAGTCTCATATGTTACCAGTTAATTGTTGAATTAGAAGATATCTTGATAATTTAAAACAAGGGCTAATTTTACAAGCTTACATCATAACAGTATGAAATGTCAAATATTTTGGAATATGTTTTAAATTTAGTTTTAGCAAAATTAGTCAAAAGAAGACTATACCTCCATACTATCTGTGTGTCTAAGTAAGAGTGGACTGCAATATAATTTATGATTAAGAGAACTCTGTACTTTCTCTGTATTAAAGTAAATTTATGTAAACAGCACAGAGTGTCCCAGCAATTATTATTTTAGTATCTTTTATACATGATCTGACATGATTGATACCTGTAGTACAGAAAACTGCTTTATAATGGAAGTATTCTCAAACTGAAAGATACAATGATATTAACCTTACCTTTCTAAGGAGATGGTGAACAAAATGTCTTTAATAACTTCCCAGCATTAATTACTTGACAATATTGGCTGAGGACATTCTACAACTCATATGGTCAGATAATTAACATTGTGCTAAATCATATCAACCTTTGAAAGTCTGTATTTATACACTGGAGTATTATTTGACATTCAAAGAGAATGAAATCTTGCCATTTGCAACTACATGGATGGAAATAGTGGGTATTATGCTAAGCGAAAATAGAGAAAAACAAATATCATGTGACTTATATGAGGACTTTAAGATACAAAACAGATGAACATAAGGGAAGGGAAGCAAAAATAATATAAAAACAGGAAGGGGGACAAAACATAAGAGTCTCATAAATATGGAGAACCAACAGAGGGTTGCTGGAGGGGTTGTGGGAGGAGGGATGGGCAAAATGGGTAAAGGGCATTAAGGAATCTATTCTTGAAATCGTTGTTGCACTATATGCTAACTAACTTGTATGTAAATTAAAACATTAATTAAAAAAAGAAAGTCTGTATTTTCCTATGAACTTATGATAATTCATGCATGACAAGTGAAATATTGCTAACATAGTAAGATATTCCACATGGACAAAATATAATAAAATTTTGGAAACTTTAAATTTTGGCATAATAATTTTGTCAAAAATATAAATGTTTTATTTAAAAAATTAATGTGTATTTATTCTTGAGAAACAGACAGACAGAGACAGAGTGTGAGTGGGGGAGGGTCAGAGAGAGAGGGAGACACAGAATCTGAAGCAGGTTCCAGGCTCTGAGCTGTCAGCACAGAGCCTGATGCGGGGCTCGAACTCACAAGCTGAGAGATCATGACCCGAGCCGAAGTTGGATGCTTAACTGACTGAGCCACCCAGGTGACCCCCCAAAATATAAATGTTTATCTGTTTCATCACCTTTATGTGGAATATTTCCAGTTCACACATTCCTTGGGTACCACTCATTCATTATCTTAAGAAAGCGGAAGACAGTTTATTAAAATGTGTAGGGCTCTTGCTTCTGACCAAGATGGAGTAACAGGGCCATTCTTCTACCTACAAACATAATAAAAGCAGAAAAAGTAACACCATGAATGCACCAAACTACCATCTGGATAAAGTGGTTTTTTTTGTTTGTTTTGTTTTTGTTTTTGAGAGAACCCAAGCAGGGGAGGGGCAAAGAGAGAGGGATACAGAAGATCTGAAGCCAGCTCTGCACTGACAGCAGTGAGCTCATTGTGGGGCTTGAAGTCATGAACTGTGAAATCATGACCTGAGTAGAAGTTGGACACTCAAACGACTGAGACACCCATGTGCCCCTAAAGAAAGTTTTAAGTCTGCTGCACATGGAGAAAATACCAAAAAAACAGTGGTAGTCTCTCTGAGATGAAGGTAAAAAAACTAGGAGTCTGTGTAAAACAAAGTAGCTATATTTGACAGAAAAGTATATTAAAAGATGTTTACACAGAGAGAAATCTAGAGATATACAGAGATTTCTCCATTAAATATTAGTTGAATACTGACCAGTGCAAAGGCAAGGAAATAATCACATGAAAGCATTAGATGAAAAGATGCATGGAGCTTTCACATGTCTTAAAATACAGCCTGTTTCTAATAGCCAGAGTAGAAAATGTCATAATTAAGGAGATATCAGATAAAGTACTATTAAAGGTCTCTTGCTAGTGTTGAAGACTTACCCTTAGATTAAATGCAATCCTTATTCTGTCTAACAAAATTTAAAAGGAAGATCTAAATAGACAAAGTTGTTTACAAGTTATTTCGTCATGTTCACAGTAATAACTCAAGCTGATAAATAAGGATGTAATATATGAAGATACTAAAAGTTAAAATTCATAATGTCTTGACACCCAATGGAAAATTAGCAGGCCTTCAAAGAAGCAGGGAAATACAACTCACAATGAAGGAGAGAAAAAAGCAATCAACTGAGACTGTACAGAAATTACAGTCAAATAATATGAATAACAAAGATACAAAAACTTATGTTTGAGAAGGTAGAGGAAATAACATGTTAATAAAAGATTTTAAAAGGTGTGTGTGCTTGTGTGTGTGTGAATGTAAAATGTCAAATTATACTTCTACAGATGAAAAATAAAATATGTTGATATTGAAAATACACTTTCATTAATAACAGGTTAGGCATTGTGGAAAAATTTTTACTGAAATTCAAACAAAAGACACTACCTAAAATGAAACACACAGAAAAAAAGCTAATAAAAATGAACAGAACAACATTAATCTCTGGAACAATTTCACATGATCATATTATATATAAATGTAAATATAAATGTAAGTGTAAATATAAATGTAAATATATATGTATTTAGAGCCTTGGAAGGAGAGAAGTGAGAGGTAGCAGAAAAAGAAAACTGATGATACAAAGGCTGGACATTTTCCAAATTTGACAAAAACTATAAATCTATAAATTCAAAGTGACCTATAAACCCAAGCACAAGAATCATAAATAAAACTTTGCCAAAGTACATTATAATAAAGTTGCTAACAGCCAGTAAGAGATAATTTGAAAAGCAGCCATAAGAAAATACACATTATGTGTAGAGGAACAAAGACAAGATGATAACAGATTGTTCACCAAAAAACAGTGTAATCTTTAGAAAGGTGGAGCAAAATATTTGAAATACTGAAAAAAAATTGTCACTCTAAAATTCTTTACCCAGTGAAAATATATTACAAAAATGATGATAACTGCAGGCCTTTTACTGTATCTTATACCATCGATTCCCTTGGGACTCAGTCCTTTAGACTCACACTGGAATTATACCATTGGCACATCTTGGTCTCCAGCTTTTTGACTACAGATATCATGATTTCTTAGCCACCATATTTAAGCTTTGCTGGTATACAGCACAGAGGTCACTGAGTTACTCCTAGAGAGAAAGCAAGCAAACAACCAGGGCAGAAAGTTTGGAAACTAAACAGCAAACTGAAAAACACCTGAGGCACACAGGAGAGAGACTCTTCACTCTTCTTGGAGTGCTTCTTTGACAGGTATCATTTATGGAGATGCCTCTCCAGGAGAAAGGAGATAGCTTGCACTATCTACAAGCCTTGCCTCTCCAGCATGTACAGAGCTACCAGCAGGAAGCAGTCCAGTACAAAAAAAAAAAAGCTGCCTAACTTGCTTACACAAAGCACTACCCTCCTGTGCTCTGGAAGGAATTCCTCTGTAAGTCAAACTTTGCTCAGTTCCAGGAAGGCAGATCTCTACCCCCAGAAAACCAGCACAAACCCCTGCCTGAACTAAGTCTCCCAGCCAGATTGTTCTGCAGGTCTTTAGTTCCAGTGGAGGTGGTGTCCAGTCTCATTTAACAAGCAGACCGAGGCTCATCTGATTAAAACTTGACACATTCAGGCCAAGGATCAAACACTGTCCACAGCAGGCAAGGAGAGACTCTATAGACAACTGCCCTGAAGGATAGAGCATCCAAAACCCAACAGCAGAGCAGCACACACTGGAGACATTCCCTGAAGCACCAGGTCTGGGGCACTACATGACCTCTTCTTCATAAACCAAATACATCCAGGAGCAAGAGACATAACTGACTTTTCTAGCACAGAGAAGAAGACAGGGACTTAGACTAAATGTGATCACAGAGGAATTTATCTCAAATGAAAGAACATGATAAAGCCACAGTCAGCAATCTAAACTAAACAAATAGGACATACCTGATGGAGAATTTAAAGCATCTATCGTAAAGACACTCACTGATCTTGAGAAAAGATTAGAAGACATCAGTAGACTCTTACCACACACATAAAAGAGTTAAAAAAAAAAGCAATCAATCAGAGATGAAGAATACAATAAACAAGATTGTAAACTGGTTTAATACAATGAACAGCAAGCTGGAAGAAGCAGAGGAACAAATTAGTGACCTAGAAGAAAAAAATAATGGAAAAAAATGAAGCTGAGCAAAAGAGAGAAAAAAATAATTATGCAACATGAGAAAAAACTTAGGGAACACATTGACTCCATCAAATGTATAACACACATTTATAGAAATCTCAGAGGAGGAGAAAGAAAGGGAGCATAAAATATATTTCAACAAAGTGTAGCAGAAAACTTACCTCATCTGGAGAAGGTAATAGACATTCAGATCCAGGAGGCCAAGAAAACTACCATCAAAATGAACAAAAACTGACACACACCAAGAGATATTATAAGTAAATTTGCAAAACATGATAAAAAATCCTAAAAGTAGGAAGACAACAGAAGTACCTAATTTGAAAAAAATAAATAATAAAGATGACAGCAAATTTCATAACAGAAACATTGGAAGCAAAAAGAGAGTGGCATGATATATTCATGGTGCTGAATGTGAAAATTTGCAGCCAAAAATATTCTATCCAGCTAGGCTCACAGTCAGAATAAAAGTAGAGGAAAATAGTTTCCCAGATAAACATTAACTGGAGGAGTTCATGACCACTAAACTTCCCTGAAAGAAATTAAAGGGAACTCTGTGAGTGGAAAGAAAAGGTGAAAAGCTACAAAGACAAGAAAAGATCAGAGAAAATCTCCAAAACAACAAGAAAATAAGTAATAAAATGGCACTAATTCCATATTACAAATAACTACTTTGAATGTAAATAGAATAAATGCCCCAATCAATAGATATAGGGTGGCAGAATGGATAAAAAAACCAAGAACCATCTACATGCTGCATACAAGGGACTCATTTTAGACCTAAAGACAACTGTACATTGGAAGTGAGGGAATAGGCAACCACTGATCACTCTAATGAATTCCAAACGAAGGTCATAGTAGAAATATTTCTATCAGACAAATGAGACTTTATAAAAAGACTGTAAAACAAGATGAAAAAGGGCATTAAATAATCATGAAGGTGACAATCCAACAAGAAGATCTAACAATTGTAAATATTTATGCACCAAACATTGAAGGACCCAAATATATAAAACAATAACAAACATAAAGAATCTCATTGATAATAACACAATAGTTCAACACTTTAACACCCCACGTACCTCAACGGGCAGATCATCTATTGAGAAAATGAAACAGGAAACAATGGCTTTGAATGACACACTGGGCCAGATGCATTTACCAGATATATTCAGAACATTTCATCCTAAATCAGCAGAATACCCATTCTTTTCAATTGCACATAGGCCTTCTCCAGAATAGATCATATACTAGGTCACAAAACAGATCTGAACAACTAAAAAAGATTGAGATCACATCATGTATATTTTCAGACTATAATGCTACAAAACTTGAAGTCAAGCAAAATAAAAAAAAAAATGGAAAGACTACAAATACATGGAGCTTATGGAACATCCTACTAATGAATGAATAGGTCAGTCAGGGAATTAAGGATGAAATTAAAATATACATGGAACCAGAAAGGAAAAGAAAAGAAAAGAAAAGAAAAGAAAAGAGAAAAAAGAAAGCATGATGGTTCAAAACATTTGGAATACAATACACACAGTTCTAAGAGGGAAGTATATACCAATACAGGCTTACTTCAGGAAGCAAGAAAAATCTCAAATACACAATCTAACCTTACATCTAAAGGAGCTATAAAGGATCAGCAAATAAAGTCAAAAGGCAGTAGAAGAAGGGAAATAATAAAGGTTACAGCAGAAATAAATGATACAGAATAAAAAAACATACACAGTAGAAGAGATCAATGAAACTAAGAAATGTTTTTTTAAAGAATAAACAAAATGATAAACCCCTTGCCAGACTTCTCAAAAGGAAATAAAGAGGACCAAATAGATAAAATCAAGAATGAAAGAGGAGATATCACAACCAACACCACAGAAATACAAATGGTTATCAGAGAAAACTATGAAAAATTATATGCTAACAAACTGGACAATCTGGAAGAAATGGAGAAAATTTCTAGAAATTTACACACTACCAAAACTCAAAAAGGAATAAATAAAATATTTGAACAGGGCCATAACCAGCATAGAAATTGAATCAATAATCAAAAATTTCCCAATAAAAAAGAGTCTTGGATAGGATGGCTTCCCAGGAGAATTCTACCGGACATTTAAAGAAAAGTTAATGCCTATTCTTCTCAAACTTTTCCAAGAAACAGAAATGGAAGTTAAGCTTCCATACTCATTCATTGAAGCCATCATTACCTAGATTCCAAAACCAGACAAAGACCCCATGAAAAGGATAATTATAGGACAATATCCCTAAAGAACCTGAATACAAATATTCTCAACAAAATACTAGCAAATTGAATTAAATAGTATATTTAAAAAATATTTACCACAATCAAGTGGGATTTATTCCTGGGATCAATCAATCTGATACACCACATTAAAAAATAAAGAAGAATAATCATATGATCCTTTCAATAGAGCATAGAAAACATTTGGCAAAATACATCATTGTTAATAAGAATTCTCAAGAAAGTAGGGGTAGAAGGAACGTATCTCAACATAATAAATTCCACATAAGAAAGGCTTACAGCTAATATCATTCCCAATGGTTAAAAACTAAAAGCTTTTCCCCTAAGGTAGGGAACACAACAGGGATGTCCACTCTTACCACTGTTATTCAACAAACTACTGGATGTCCTATCCTCAGCAAGCATACAACAAAAGAAATAAATGTCATACAAGTTGGCAAAGAAAAATTCAAAATTTCACTATTTGCAGATGACATGATACTCTACATGGAAAATCTTAAAGACTCCCCGAAAACTACTAGAACTGAAATATGAATTCAGCAAATTTGAAGGATATAAAATCAATGTACAGAAATTGGTTGCATTTCTATCCATCAATAATGAAGCAGCAGAAAGAGAAATCAGGGAATCGATTCCATTTATAATTGCATCAAAAACCATAACATGCCTATGAATAAACTTAACTAAAGAGCTCAAAGATCTATACACTGAATACTATAGAAAACTTATGAAAGAACTTGAAGAAGACCCAAAGAAATGAAAAAGCATTCCATCTTATTGGATTAGAAGAACACATAGTGTTAAAATGTCTATACTACCCAAAACAATCTACACGTTCATTGCAATTCCTATCAATAACAGCAACATTCTCCAGAGAGCTAGAACGAAAAGTCCTAAACTTTGTACGGAACAAGAAAAGAACCACAACAGCCAAAGTAATGATGAAAAGGAAAGCAAAGCTGGACACGTCACAATTCCAGACTTTAAGCTGTATTACAAAGTGTAATCGTCAATGCAGTATGGTACTGGAAAAAAAAAAAAAAAAAAAACAGATCCATAGATCAATGTTACAGAATCCAGAATCCAGAACTGGACTGAAAAATTTATGACCAAGTAATCTTCCACAAAGCAAGAAAGATTATCCAATGGAAAAAAGACAGTCTCTTCATCAAATAGTGCTGGGAAAACTGGACAGCAACATACAGAAAAATGAAACTGGACCATTTTATTACACCATATACAAAAATAAATTCAAAATGGATGAAAAACCTAACGGTGAAACATGAAACCATCAAAATCCTAGAGGAGAACACAGTCAACAACCTAGCTGACATTGGCCATAGCAAATGCTTACTAGACATGTATCTAGAGATAAGGGAAGCAAAAGAAAAAAAATAAACTATTGGGACTTCATTAAGATAAAAGGTTTTGCACAGTGAATAAGACAATCAGAAAACTAAAAGGTAAACTTTGTAATAGAAGAAGATATTTGCAAATGACATATCCCATAAAGGATTAGTATCCAAAATCTATTAAAAGCTTATCAAACTCACGACCCAAAAAACAAATAATCCAGTTAAGAAAAGGCAGGAAGATATGAATAGATATTTTTTCCCAAAGAAGACATCCAAATGATTAACAGACATATGGAAAATGCTTAACATCACTCATCATCAGGGAAATGCAAATCAAAACTACAATGAACTATCACCTCACACCTGTCAGAGTGGCTAAAATTAACAACACAGGAAACAACAGATGTGGCCAGGAATGTGGAAAAAGGGGAAGTCTCTTACAGGGTTAGTGGGATGCAAACTGGTGCAGCCACTCTGGAAACAGTATGGAGTTTCCTCAAAAAGATAAAAATAGAACTACCCTACAATCTAGCAATTGCACTACTAGGCATTTACTGAAAGGATACAACAATCTGATTTGAAGGGACACATGTATCCAAATGTTTATAGTAAAATTTTCAACAGCCAAAATATGGAAAGAGCTCAAATGTCAATCAACTGATGAATGGATAAAGAAGTTGTGCTACACACACACACACACACACACACACACACACACACACACAATAGAATGTTACTCAGCCATCAAATAGAAGGAAATCTTGCTCTTCATATATACACAGATGGAGGTAGATTGCATTATACTGAGTAAAATAAATCAGAGAAAGACAAATACCATATGATTTCAAATACCATATGTGAAATTTAATAAATGAAACAGATGAACATAAGGAAAAAAAGATGAAAGAGGGGAAAACCCTCTTAACCAGACAGAATAAACTGAGGAGTGCTGGTCACAAAGCCAGTGGGGGATGGGTTAAATGTGTGATGGGAATTAAGGAGGGCAGTTGTTGTAATGAATAGTGGATGTTGTATGTAAGTGATGAATCACTAAATTCTACTTCTGAAAGTAATTTTATACAATGTGAACTAACTGTAATTTAAATGTAAACTAGAAACTATGAAAAAATATTTTAACAAAATTAAACTGAAGACACAGAATTTTAGAATTTCTGAGATGCTGTTTAAAAAGTTTTTTATAGGAAAACATAGAGCACTAGATCCTTATATAAGGAGAGAAAAACATGTTTGAAATTAATTACCTCTGCCTCCACTATAATAAACTGAGCAAAGAAGAATAAACTAAACCCAAACTGTAAAGTTAGTAAATAATAAATAAGACAGCAACAATTAATAAAATAGAAAACAGAAACATGAATATTTTTTTTATTTTTTTTTATTTTTTTTTTTATTTTTTTTTTAAATTTTTTTTTTCAACGTTTATTTATTTTTGGGACAGAGAGAGACAGAGCATGAATGAGGGAGGGGCAGAGAGAGAGGGAGACACAGAATCAGAAACAGGCTCCAGGCTCTGAGCCATCAGCCCAGAGCCCGACGCGGGGCTCGAACTCACGGACCGCGAGATCGTGACCTGGCTGAAGTCGGACGCTTAACCGACTGCGCCACCCAGGCGCCCCCAGAAACATGAATATTGAAAATTTAAAAATTATGAAAATCAATGTAATATAGCTTGTGGCTTTTTGAGATAAATTTCTATTCAGACTTATCATAATAAGTGAAATAAGATGCAAATTCCCTTATCAGGAAGTAGATGTCATCACTACATATTCTATAAATATTACATATGATAAAAAGATAATATCATAATATGAAGAAGTTTTGCCAATTTTGATAACATAAATGAAAAGAAATTATTGAAAGACACAAACTGCAGAAGTGATTCAGATGAAATAGATTAACTAAATAAATGTATATCTGTAAAAAAATTGATGTTTTAGTTACAAACCTTCTTACAAAAAGCCTACACATGGATGTCTTTATTCACTAATTCCATAAACATTTAAGGAAGAACTAATGCAAACTTTTCTTTTTTTAATGTTTATTTATTTTTGAGAGAGATAGAATGCTAGTGGGGGAGGGGCAGAGAAAGAGGGAGACACAGAATCTGAGCTGTCAGCACAGAGCCTGATGCAGGTCTCAAACTCATGAGCTGTGAGATCATGACCTTAGACGAAGTCAGACACTTAACTGATTGAGCCACCCAGGCACCCCTCAAAATTTTCTGTAGTTAAAGATGAGGGAATATATTTCAACTCATTTTAAGGGGTGCACATTCTTACAGGTCATTTATGTTAAAACTACACAAAAATTTATAAGTAAAGATTACTAAAAATGGAAAACTAGCATACCCTTCATAAAAATTTATGCAAAATTTCTCAATAACATGTATAAAATTGAAGTAAGCCTTATTTAACAAAAATAGAATATGACAAAAGGGACTTTACCCCAAGATTTCAAGGATCATTTAACATTACCATTTTTAACATTTCTAACACGATGAATGCTCAATAGATAATACCTATTATTAGTGAGAACATAGTACTTATTATACGGTTAATATTACCAAGCAGCTTAGATTTACCGAATATTACTTGTGGATCTATAACAAATTATTTCCAGCTTAAAGCATATATCATTGTGGGGAAAAGAATATTGAAATTTGTACTTACATGCAACCATGGAACTGTATGTCTAAGTTGAGTTAGTAAATCAATCTTAAACACCACTGAAAGAATGTATTTCTTCTGTTACAGATTATGCTGAATTTTGGCAGTTTTTTAATCATACTTTACATGAATCTTCAGTTTTTAAAAATAAATGATTCTCAAAAATTTACTTTTCTATGGTAGCTAGCTGGACAGTTAAGTATTTAAGTAGAAATATATTAATGAAACTATCTCCTTAAACAAGAACATAGTACTTACAGTTTTTTTCTCAAATTATGTTGAATTTCAGAATCAGTTACTACATTTCACCCTATATTTTTTAAATTTTTAATGTTTATTTATTTGTTTATTTATTTATTTATTTATTGAGACAGAGAGAGACAGAGCATGAACAGGGTAGGGGCAGAGAGAGAGGGAGACACAGAATCTGAAGCAGGCTCCAGGCTCCGAGCTGTCAGCACAGAGCCCCTTGCGGGGCTCGAACTCACGGACCATGAGATTATGACTTGAGCCAAAGTCGGATGCTTAACCGACGGAGCCACCCAAGCGCCTTTCACCCTATTTATTACTTTTTTATAATTGTTTTAGTACCTAAATTATATAAAGCAGATGGTTAAGCTCATCTTATCTATCCATTCTTAGAATTATAAACCGAAACTATTAAAAGATAACTTAACCTTTGGAAGAATGTATATTTTATGTTAACTTTTAATCCAGACTAAATGCATTTATTATTGCCATGACATGCAAGTCTCTTTGAAGAATATGACCCATAAGAATCAATCAGTGAGTTCATAATACTCATACCTTGTTTCTAGGATGCAGAAATAACTGTCTCTGGAAGTAGTTCATTCAAACAACAGACATTGGTATAAGATGGGCTCTAAATTTGACAAAGATTATTTCAGGTGACAACAATAATTCTGATATGCTGATGTCCATTTAGATGGGCTGCATTTATCTAAACCCAGGCTGCAGAAACTGACCTCCTATCAATAATCCATATCTGCAGTTAAGCTCTTCCCATGACATTGAATTTTACAGAGAAACAATTTATATGCATTAGTGTTTAGAGTCTGGTCTCATTTTGGTGATAAAGCCTTACTTCTAGTACAATGTATTGTGTTTAGACATGGGGAAGAATTCTATTTTATGAGGTTTTTACACATTTGGAACAGTTATGGAAGGAGTGGAGTACAGAGAATATCCTTCTCTAAATATGTATATATTTTTGACATTTTACCAACTCTAATATCTCTGTGACAATGATCCACATGGTCACATCTAAGAAAAAATAATGCACTCCCCACCATTTGACAGGAATTACTCAAACAGTAACAAGAGGGTCTAAAGATTAGTCCATGTCAGCAACTATGACTCATGAACCAAATCTGTTCCATTGCCTGTTTTTGTAAGGCCCTGTGAGCTAATAATGGCTTTACATTTGTTAGTAATTGAAAAGTAATCAAAAGAATATTTTTGATACATGAAAACTATATGGAATTCAAATTTTGATGTTCATAAATAAAATATTCTTAGAAAAGTGATCACGTTTATTGTTATGTGTTGCCTATGTCTGATTTTACATAATACAAGCAGAATTGAGTAGTTGTGACGGTGATCTTATGGCCTACAAAGGCTAAAATATTTTAAATCTGTCCCTTAATGAAAATAAATGTGCTGACCACTGATATATGTCCTCCCCTAGTCATCCTAATCATATTGCCTTAAATTTATCAGTCTATTTGTCTGAATCTGTATCCTCACTGTTTACAAAGTTTTCTATACAGTGCCTGGAACATACCAGATTTTCTATAAATGCGTAATGAATAAATATAACCAATAATTTCATTATAAAACAAATGGAATAGGATAATAGAAACTCCAAAGATGAAAAGCCAATGGTACTTATTACAAATAGCACAGCACAGAGAAGTTTTTCTTGGCAAATATGCATTGTTAACACAAAAATATCTGCTATTACCTGACTGGTAATTACATAGCAAAATATCATGCCAATAAGACCAGCCTCTATAATTTTTAAGCACAATATCCTTGATTATAAGCAGCCACTGACTAAAGACATCAATTAGACAGTTGAAATTTCTTAAAACCTGCGGCAAACTGTTATTTAAAAACAACCTGGAAAGTGGTTTAACTCCTTACTAATCACATGTACCCAGTATACAGCATTCAAATCAAACACATTACTTCCCACAGTGTTGCCAAAAGAATCATTCTGTTTCTTGTTTTGTGCCTTCTCTCTCCTAAACACCACCACCTGTTTAAGTTAATATGGAGGAAATATAGGCAGGGGAGATAGAGTTAAGTTGCCTTGTTCCTGTTTCATTATCCTATTTAAAAGTATGTGGACATGCTTTTAAATCATTTGGGGCCTCAAACACTTTGGAAGATTGTAGAAGTAAATTGAAGCAATGTCTGCTGAACAGAGACACCAAGGAACCACTATCATACACCATATCTCAGGAAGTGCAAAGGATTCCTGCACAGAAGCCAGCCAGGAATGACAAAGAGAAACCCAGATAAATTCCAGAAAGAGAACCAAGAAATGTTTCAATCCCAAGTAGAAATATACACCCTAATGTTTATGTGCATTTTCAAACTTTGAGAATGAGAAAATTCACACAATAAAGTATAAATTACAGGAATTAAGGTCTCATATGCTCATTATTTCAGTCACTCTGTTACCTTCTTTATAAAGTCTTCTTTAATTTATTGTGTGTTAGACTGAGTCACAGCCTCTTCATTATTTGCATAGTTTTTCATGCTTGGCTCTCTTGCAACCCATATGTCATTATATATTGTAATGACTTGTTCTTAGAGGCACACTTCAGCTCTAGAGGGAATTCTAACCTCCAAACCCTTAAGCTTGAAGAGTGCTGTTGTGATGTGTGGGTTAAGAACATACAGATTGGACCAAGGTTCTTGGAGTGAAATATTTGGCAGGAGGGGCAATGACATTCAAAGCTCTTGCTCCTGCTGAGGGTATCCATTTGGACTTTTTTTCTTTCAGATTTCCCTTGTCCTCTTAGATTTTTTAAGAAAAGCTTTTTTAAAAACTTCCTTCAATTTTATTCCTTTTTTTCATCCCAGATTGCTGTTATGATAGTCTATGCAAAAAGATCCTTCTAGCCCCAATACAGTATGAATTAGGTAATGCAGAAGAGGGAATATATGGGCATTATGCAAAAAAAAATCCAATTAATAGCAGGTGAAAAGTGTTGAGATAGCAGTGTTCAGAGACTCAAGCTCCAACCTCACCACCAGAGAAAATCTTTTAAAACGTCAATGAAATTCTACATATTAACATAACAATGCACAAAAAATATGATAATAAACATTAATGCAGAGAGATTTAACATCCATCCCTGATTAACATTCTCAACAAACCTACAGAAAACACATGCTTATTTGGTGAAATACTGAATGCTTTTAACTAAAATCAGAAACAAAACAGAAGTTCACTTTCACCACTTCTATTTACCATTGTGCTGGAGGTTCTAGTCAGTACAATAGTGCAAGAGGAAAGGAGGAGTAGCTTCCAGATTGGAAAAAAAAATAGTAAGTAAAACTCTCTATTCAGAGATGACATGATTATCTACATAGAAAATCCTATAGAATCTACAAAAATAATGATAGATCTTATGAGTGAGACTAGCACAGTTGCAGCATTTAAGATCAATACACAAAAAATAAATTATATGTCCATTTACTATCAATGAACTGTTGGAAAATAAATTTAAAATATTTATAATAAAATCAAAATATAGTATACTTAGAAAAAAATCTCACAAAATACGTGTAAAAGTTGCACATTGAAATCTACAAAATATTAATGAAAATTAAAGACAAATAAATGGAGAAATATAAAACATTTATGAAACTGAGAACTTAATATTCCAAAGATATTAGTTTTCCCAAAATTTTACTACAGATTTAATGCAATTCTTGTCAAATTCCTAGTTTTTTTTAATAGAAATTGACAAGCTTATTTTAAAACTCAAATGAAAATTGAAAATGCTTAGACTAGTCAAAACAACATTTAAAATAATAACAAAGAAGGAAAACTAACACTATACGACTTTAATGCTTATTATAAATTTACAATTACTGAAACAGTGAAGTATTGGCATAAAGATTGACAAATAGATCAGTAGACTGCAACAAGGGTTCACAGCCATACATATATATGATCAACTGGTTTTTGACAAAGTGTCAAAACCATTCAATGGACAGAGCTTAGTATTTTCAAAACATAGTGTTGGATTGGCTGAATATACCAATAATAATAATAATAATAAGTTAATACTATATAACATACATAAATAACTCAAAATGGACCATAAATCTAAGAGCAAACTCTAAAATTATAAGATTTTAAATTGAACTTCATTAAAATTAATAAACCACAGCTCTTGGAAAGGTTGATAAAATAAAAATGCAAGTCATAAGTTGGGGGAGCATTTTTGCAAGCCATCCATTTTATAAAAGAATTTAAAGTACTTTTAAAACTGATAACTGAACCTCCATATTCCAGTTTTGTATGTAAGGAGGTTGAAAATCACCACTCCATCCCAATAACCAGTAAAAGTTGGAAGAGATAAATCAATGACTTTTCTTGTATTTTTAAAAAGACACAAGACAAAACACTGGCCCCAGTATTGGAAGGACTGGTAGGTGAAGACAGATTTACAGCTTATGGGATCAGAGACTCATGAACAGAATCCTCCATGGGAATCAGTGTCAGAATAGGAAAACATGAACTGTAATTGAAAAATTACTAGAAGCTCAGTGCAGACAATTTTGAAAGCTAAAAACTCCAGGGGTACCCAGTCATGGAGGGACCCACAATGTTGTGAGATTTACTTTCAAGAGCTTGACCAGATTCCCACAGCAAATATCAAAGAAAAATCCCCTCAGCCTTCTGGCAGGAAAAGAAGAAAATGAATCATTTTGGAAATCACCACAACAGTCTGTTCTTAATAGGCTTGTCCTCAGGGATGTCTAACTAACCAGAGTCTAAACTGCTAGAGTATTATCAGCACCTAAAGACCTGGAAAGGGAAACACCAAGTCCAGATCACTGTAGCCATCCAATCCCATCTAAGGGTAAATAAAACAGTAAGAAAAACGTGTGAAGGTCACAGTCCAGAGACATAGGTGCACTGAAATACTGAGGTCTACTCATAAGACTTTAGAACATTTTGCCTCACTCCACACCTCATCACTTCATTAATAAAGGGCTAGTTACAGCTGCTCCTTGTACTAGTACAACATCTCTGGCTATCAAGAAAATATTACAAGTCATACCAATGGCAAAAAAAAAAAAAATGAAGAGTTGAAGCAAGCATCAGAAACAGACATGGCAAGCATGTTGGAGTTTTCATCTTGGAAGTTTGAAAAAACTATCACTAATCTACTAAAGGATATTAGCAATGGATAAAGTAAATAACATAAAAGAACAGAAGACCAATAATAGCAAAGAAATAGAAATTCTAAGAAAGAACCAAAAAAAAAAATCACTGAAGATAAGTACACTGTAATGTAAATGAAGGATACCTTTTATTTGGCTTATTAGTAGACTGAAAATGGTAGAGGGATGAATCTCTGAGCTAAAGGGTACACCAATAAAATCCTCAAAGATCAAAAAGTGAAGAGAACAAAGTCTAAAAAGAACAAAACAGAATGTTCAACGAATATGGAACAATTATAAAATGTGTAATACATGCATAATGGGAATTCTAGGACAGGAAATAGAGAAAGAAACAGAAGAAATATTTGAATTAATAATAACTGAGCATTTCCCCAAAATTAATGTCAAACACAAAACTACATATCCAGGAAGCTTAGAGACAACAAACAGGATACATTCTAAAAACAAAACAAAACAAAACAAAAACAAAACTATTATACCTAACTATATAATTTTAAAGTTACAAAAATCAAAGATAAAGAAATATTCTGTAATTAAGCTGAGGAAAAACATCTTACATGTAGAGGAAAAAAGATAAGAATTATGCCTGACTTATCCTAAAAAAAAAAAAGAGCAAGAAGAGAGAGGAATTCAATATTTTGTGTTGTGAGAGACAGAGGTGGATAAAATACCAATCTAAAATTCTGAATCTTGTTAAACTGTCCTTCAAAAGTCAAGGAGAAAATAGAAAATCTGGAAAGGCCCATAACCAGTAAAGACTTCGAATCAATCAAAAGCCTCCCAACAAACAAGAGTCCAGTGCCAGATGGTTTTCCAGAGGAATTCTACCTAATATTTAAAGAAGAATTAACACCTATTATTTTGAAGCTGTTCTAAAAAATAAAAATGGAAAGAAAACTTCAAATTCATTATATGAAGCCAGCATGACCTTGATTCCAAAACCAGAGATAAAAAACCCAATAAAAAAGAGAACTACAGACCAATTTCCCTGATGAATATGGAGGCAAAAATTCTGAACAAGATACTAGCAAACTGTCTCCAACAATATATTAAAATAATTATTAACCACTATCAAGTGGGACTTATTACTGGGATGCAAGGCTGGTTCAAAATATGCAAATCAATCAACGTGATCATCTCCTTAATAAAAGAAAAGATAAGAACTACATGATCCTCTTAATAGATACAGAAAAACAGGTGACAAAGTGTAGCATCCTTTCTTTCAACGTTTTTTTTTTTTTTTATTTATTTTTGGGACAGAGAGAGACAGAGCATGAACGGGGGAGGGGCAGAGAGAGAGGGAGACACAGAATCGGAAACAGGCTCCAGGCTCTGAGCCATCAGCCCAGAGCCCGATGCAGGGCTCGAACTCACGGACCGCGAGATCGTGACCTGGCTGAAGTCGGACGCTCAACCGACTGCGCCACCCAGGCGCCCCTAGCATCCTTTCTTGATAAAAGCGTCAAGAAAGTATGGATAGCTAGAACATACCTCAACATCATAAAGGCCAAATATGAAAAACCCACAGCTAATTTCATCCTCAATGGGGAAAAACTGAGAGTGTTCCCCCTAAGGTCAGAAAAATTACGGGGATGTCCAATCACCACTGTTATTCAACATAGAGTTGGAAGTCCTAGCTTCAGCAATCAGACAACAAGTATAAATAAAAGGCATCCACATTGGCAAGGAGGAAGTCAAAATTTCATTCTTTGCAGATGACTACATGGAAAATAAAAAAAAAAGACCAAAAACCAGCATTAAATCAGCAAAGTCACAGAATATAAAATCAATGTACAGAAATTGGTTGCATTTCTATACACCAATAATGAAGCAGCAGAAAGAGAAATCAAGGAATTGATCCCATTTACAAGTGCACGGACACCATAAAATACCTTGGATTAAACCTAACCAAAGATGTAAAATATCTATACACCGAAAACTATAGAAATCTTATGAAAGTAATTGAAGAAATCACAAAGAAATGGAAAAAACATTCCATGCTCTTGGACTGGAAGAACAAATGTTGTTAAAATGTCCATACTACATGGAGCAATCTACATATTTGATTCAATCCCTATGAAAATAACACTAGAATTCTTCACAGAGCTAGAACAAACAATTCTAAAACTTGTATGAAACCAGAAAAGTTCCCAAATACCCAAAGTAATGTTGAAACAGAAAACCAAAGCTGGAGGCATCACAGATCAATACTTCAAGCTGTATTTCAAAGCTGTAAATATACAGACAGTATGGTGCAGGCAGAAAATCAGACCCATACATCAATGGAACAGAATAGAGAACCTAGAAATGGACCCAAAAATATATGGCCAACTAATCTGACAAATCACGAAAGGATATCCAATGGAAAAAATACAGGTGTCTTAAGCAAATGGTGTTGGGAAAACTGGACAGCGACATGCATAAGAATGAACCTGGACTATTTTATTACTCCATACACAAAAATAAGCTCAAAATGGTTAAAAAAAAAAAAACAAATGTACGACAGGAAGCCATCAAAATCCTAGAGAAAAAAACAGGCAACAAACTCTTTGACTTTGGCTGCAGAAACTTCTTACTAGACATGTCTCTGGAGGCAAGGGAAACAAAAGCAAAAATGGATGATTGGGACCTTATCAAGATAAATAGGTTCTGCACAGAGAGGGAAACAATCAGCTCCTGGAGTCCAGCTCCAGCAGGTCCAGGGGTTCCCGAAGGATGAACGGCATTGGTGAAAAAGTGAGAAAAGATAAAACAAAAATAAAAATGGACACAGACAACAGCAGTGTGTTGAACTGGCTGCTTTATTGTGGCAAACGTGGCATTATATTTGTTAGCAATTTCCTTGTAGCGTATGTCATCTATGTTTTCTAACATTACCTAATTCTAAAAATGTTCCTATGTGTAATCACCCTTTAAGGAATAACATGGTTATTTTCTCATAACGTTCCCTCCTGCCCTATGCTTATTAATTAATTTCTTACATTATTTTAATTATGTATCTACATTTATCTATAATCTGTAAAGCATTTGCTTTGCTGTTTTCATGAAAGGTGATCTATCTCTCAACACCTCAAGTAGAATAGTTACAGGGACATGACCTTTTAGTTGTTTCCCTGAACCATTTGTGGCTTGAGGAACAAAAGTATTCACCTCAGTTCGGGGTGCCAGGAAGGGGCCAAGAGGGCTTTAGGACCCCACGCCTTATACATTCTCAGAGATACAATGCACCTAGGAACTAATGAACCATTCTGTACTTTAACCGACTAGGTTCAATCATCATCTGGAATGCCTCCTGGGGGCCAAGTGGGCCTAGGGGTGGAGTAACTTGTGCCCATAGATACACTCCTTTGTTGCCAGAGTGGGGCTTTCAAATCCATTTGTTCCTTCCTTGGCTGAGAAATACATGAAGCTATCCTTCCTTTATGTAGAGAAGTCTTTTTAGGGGGTGACAAGGGCTAAATGTAGGGCCGCACAATTTCCTTGCGGAACTTTATTTCTTTCTCAATGGTTCTTTTCCCAGGGGACCTGTCGAGGGCAATTCCCCAACAGACAATTCCCCAGGTACTTTATTAAGGCCAAATTATATAAAAGCGGGAGTACAAGAAGCTTCACTGTCGGTGGACCGCCCTGCAGTCCCGATCCGTCCACAGCCCGGGCCCTGCCATCAGGCTGGTTGGATAGCTCGGCTTCTGGCAATCAGAAAAACTAAAAGGCAACCAACGGAATGGGAGAAGATATTTGCAAATGACATATCTAATAAAGGGTTAGTATACAAAATCTATAAAGAACTTATCAAACCCAATGCCCCAAAAAACAATTAATCCAGTAAGAAATGGGAAAAAGACATGAATAGACACTTCTCCAAAGAAGACATTCAGATGGCTAACAAACACATGAAAAGATTCTCAACATTACTCATTATCAGGGGATATGCAAATCAAAAGAACAATGAGATAACACTTCACACTTGTCAGAATGGCTAAAATTAACAACTCAGGCAACAACAGATGTTCCCAAGGATGCAGAGAAAGAGGAAACCTTTTGCACTGCTGCTGGGAATGCAAACTGGTACAGTCACTCTGGAAAACAGTATGGAAACTCAAAAATATTAAAAATAGAACTACCCTAGGATCCAACAATTGCACTAGTTGGTATTTATCCAAAAATACAGGAGTGCTGGTCTGAAGGGGTACATACACAGCAATGTTTATAGCAGCACTATCAACAATAGCCAAAGTATGGAAAGAACCCAAATATCCATTGATTAATGAATGGATAATGAAGATGTGGCATATATATATATATATATACGTATATATATATATATATGTATATATATATATACGTATATATATATATATATGCAACGGAATATTGTTTGGCAATCAAAAAGAATGAAATCTTGCCATTGGAACAACGTGGATGGAACTAGAGTGCATTATGCTTAGCGAAGTATGTCAGAACAAGACAAATATATGATTTCATTCTTATGTGGAATTTAAGAAACAAAACAGATGAGCATAGGTGAAAGGAAGCAAAAATAAGATAAAGACAGAGAGGGAGACAAACCATAAGAAACTCTGAAATACAGAAAACAAACTGAGGGTTGCTGGGAGGGTATTGGCTGGGGGAATGGGCTAAATGAGCTATAGGCATTAAGGAGGGCACTTGTTGGGGTGAGCATTGGGTGTTAACGTAAGTGATGAGTCACTAAATTCTATTCGTGAAATAATTATTACACTATATGTTAACTAACTTGGATTTAAATAAAAAATAAATTTAAAAAAAGTCAGGGAGCAATAAAATTTTTCACACAAACAAAAATTTAGGGAATTTGTTGTTAGTAGATTTTCCTTGCTAGAAATGTTGAAAGAAGTTCTTTGAAAGGAAAATAATATATGTCAGAAACTAGAATCTACATAAAGAAAGGAAGAGCGTTGAGGGAATAAAAAATGAAAGCAAAGTAAAAATTTTCATTCTTCTTATACTTAAGTGATCTATCAGATAACCGTTTGTTCAAAATAACAACAGTGATATATTTTATTATGTTTCTTTATTTATCTATAATATATATACACACTTGTGTATGCATATATATAAATGAATGAATGACATAAATTTCATAAGGGAATTAGAAAATAATTAGAATTGTATTGTTATTATAAGGTACTCATCCTACCCATGAAATGGTATAGTGTTACCTGAATTAGTTGTAAATGTATATTGCACTCTAAGGCAACCACTAAAAAAATAAAATAAAAACAAACAAAAAGAATTGATATGCTGAGAAAAGAAATTTAAATCATGTAAAATACTGAGTTAAAGCCACAAAGTGCAGATAAAGTTAATGACAAAAATAGGAATAAAGAGCAAGTTCAACAAATAAAAACCCATAAAAACTTGTATTGTAACATATTCTGAGAGTATTCCACAAGACATGCAAATATTTCTAATAAATTTTAACTTGATAAATGATGTCTTACAATATGATATATGTGACAATGAACATCACATGATCACAATTGAGCCAATGGTTCTTGAAATTCGCTTTGATATACAAGTGCTTTGGATTACCAGCATGTTTCCAGAAAAATTATGCTCTGTAGCCAAGGTTTTACTTTATATCAATAATCACTTCAAATGTTAGTGGTCTAAATGCACCAATAAAAAGACAAAGATTGTCAGAATGGATTAAAAAATACAACCAAAACTCTGTTTTCAACAAGAAAGCCACTTTTATATAAAGACACATGTACATTAAAAGTAAATGGATGGAGAAAAAATCCCATGGCAACACTAATAAAAAAAACAAACAGGAATAGTTCATTTCAGGGACAGAAGATATCAAAATAAGAGAAATTATCAGGGATAAAGAAAAACATTACAAAATGATAAGGGATAGCAACAAAAGGATTCTAAAGTTTATATGTAGAGGCCCAAAATAGCCAACAAAAAATTTAGGGAGACCAAAGTTGGAGGACTGATTCTACCTTACTTGAAGTCTCACTTATAAAGCTACAGTAATCAAGACAATGTTGAATTCAGGAAAGACTAGACAAATAGATCAGGGAAACAGGCAGAATAGACGCAGAAATAGACCCTAATAAATAAAGTTAACATATTTGCCAAAAAAGAAAAAGCAATACAATGGAGCAAATATAGTCTTTCCAAAAAATAGTGTAGAACAAATGGACATCCACATGCAAAATTAATCTAGACACAGATCTTATGCTTTTCACTGAAATTAACTCAAAATGGATCATAGTCCTAAATGTAAAATGCAAAACCATAGAAATCCTAGAATATTACATAGAAAGAAACCTAGATGACCTTAGGTATGGTGATGATTTTTAGATACAAAACCAAAGACATGATCCATGAATGAAATAATTTATAAGCTGAACTGTATTAAAAATAAAGATTTCTCTGTGAGAAACAGGATCAAGAGAATGAGAAGACAATCTCATGCTGGAAAAAATATTTCCAGAAGACATTATCTAATAAAAATTTTTCAGGATAATGAACTATTAAAACTCAACAACAACAAAAAAAATTTAATTGGTCAAAGACCCTAACAATCACCACACACAAAGAAGATATATAGGTGGGAAATAAGTGTATGAAAGATCCTCCACATCATATGTCACAAGGGAAATGAAAATTAAAACAATTAGATGACACTACAAATCTATTAGAATGAGCAAATCTGCAGCACTGATAACATCAAATGCTGGTGATAATATGGGGCAGTAGAAACTCTCATACAGTGTTGGTGGGGACAGCAGATTGTCAGGCCAATTTCAAAGACATTTTGACAGTTTCTAACAAAACTAAACATATTCTTACCATGAATTCTAGCAAAAACACTCATGCCTTTGTATTTACCCAAAAGAGTTCAAAGTGTATGTTCACATGAAACTTTCACACAGATGTGTATAGAAGCTCTGCTCATAATTTCCAGTACTTGGAAACAACCAAGATTTCCTTTGTTATGTAAATGAATAAACAGTGGTGTATCAAGAGAATGGGTGTTTATTTATTATATTTATTTAGTGCTAAAAAAATGAGCGATCAAGACATAAAAATACATGGATGAATCTTAAATGTGTATTACTAAGTGGAAAGCCAATCTGAGAAGGCTACAAGTTCTGATTCCAATTGTATGACATTCATTCTGGAAAAGGCAAAATTATGGAGACAATAAAAAGTTCAGCTGTTGCCTGCAATGGGGTATTAGGTGAGAAGAATTGAATAGGCACAGCACTGAGAGTTTTAACACAGTGAAAATATCTGTGTGATATTATAGTGATGGATATACGTCATTATATATTTGTCAAAAGCCATAGAATGTGAACACTAAGAGTAAACTGTGGACTTTAGGCGATTATGATGTGTCAAATTATGACGTATAAACTTAATAAACAACAACAACAAAAAGTACCATTATGGGGAAAGATGTTGACAATGGAAGAGACTATGGATGTGTGGGGACACAGGGTATATGGACAGTATATCTACATTTATTTCAATTTTATTGTAAACCTAAAATTGGTCTACAATTAACATTAATAATTTAATACTAAGTAAAAAATAACCCAATGAAAGCAGGCAAAAGTGTGCCACTTCACCCACAAAGATATACGAATGGTCAATTAAATACATTGAAAATATGCTCAAAATCATTAATTGTTAGGGAAATGTAAATTAAAACACAATGGAATACCACTACGAACTTACTAGAATGTCTGAAATTAAAAAGGTTAATCATATCAAGTATTGGAAAAAACGTGGAAGCAACCGAATTCTAACACACTGTAGGTGGTAAGGGAAAATGGTACACAAGACAGTTTGGCAATTTCTCAAAAAGTTAAGCATACAATTACCATATAATCCAGCCACTTAACTTCTTTACACTTAGTCAAGAAAAAAAAAGTATTTGCTCATTCATTTTTTATTTTCAATCTTTATTTTTTTTAATTTTTGGTTTTGGTTTTAAATTTTTTTAAATCTCAAAACATACCTTTTTATTTATTTTAGCACACAAAATAATTTACTCATAAAAGTAACATCCATTTATAGAACTCTAATAAAATTTTTTCAAAACTTAAAAATAAATAGCACTCTTTTGCAATTCTGATTTTACGGAGAAAACTTTTTGGCACATAACGTTCTATCAAAATAGAAAGCTGAATCACTTTGCTTTGCTTTTCACAACAGAAATAGGCATTCACGCTATCAGCCTTGGGAAATTGCTGACAAGAAAAATTCGCAGGAAAATAGTATCATCGAAAAATGGGATCTGGTGCCATCTACTGAGTGACAATGGTAATGTGATCTTGGATATTAGCCATCAAGTTAGGTAACATACAACTGCAGTTACATGCAGCTGCACATGTACACATATGGTCAAGGCCTGAAAGTAACATACAAAATGAAAACAAATGCTATGTTAGGACTGAGGAATGGATGGGTGTTTTTCCCCCTTTAAATGTCATCCTAACTTTTAAAGAAAAAGAAACCACGCAGTGAAAAATAATTGCTGAACATGGGGAATACTGAATAGGGTAAGACTTTGGTAAATTAAGCAAATGAAAAGTTCTATGATTAAGAAGGACTCAGGTATGGTCTCTTCCTCATGGAGAGGGTGGTAGAAGGCAGTTATATCTTTGGGTATTTACACTAGGTCAAAATTAAGGATTTGTCTTTTTTTTATCTACTATTTACATTAAAAGCTGGTTTATTTGAAGAAATTATCAACCCAGACTGCCAATAAAGTGGCAGTTAGGAACTATAATGATAATCAATGCCAATACTGATCATCTGGAGGCACCAAAAACCCTGAAGGGCTTTTCTGATTAGCAAAGAAAATTTTTGTTTTGTTGACTGCTCAAATAGACCTTCTCCATACCAACAATAATGTGAGTTTGCCACAACAGCTGTGCCACAACCCTGACAGTCTTGGAAAGGTAGGATTCCTGCGACATTTTCATGGACTAGCAAGTTTATTTATTTATTTTTTTGGTAGCTTTTGAGAATATTACTTTCTTATCTTGCCAGGATGCCCTGAGTACTAAGAAGATGCCTAAGACATATTTGTGGTTGTTCCTTCACAATACTTCTCATAATCCATAATTTGTTTCTTAGCCATCCCCTAAGAGGACAGGGGGCCTTGTCTATCCTGTTCATTACCATATACCCAGAAAATAATTATGTTTGGCACATGTAAATGCTAAGTAAATGTCGGTTGAGTGAATAAATGAATGAATGAATGAATTTTGTACAGTCCAATTTACCTAGGGGGGAAAACAACTTGCACAAAATGAGAAAGACTATGATAGAAAGGAAGAAAAATAAGCAACAATCAATGGGGGGGGAGGGTAGACCTGATGTAGACAAAAAAAATTGTAGACAAAAAAATTGCCATCTTTCAACAACTGATGAGAGCTGTTTGAGATTCAAACTATCTGAAAGATTTTAACAAAGTTAATATAAAAACAAAGGTCTTCTCTGGAAGACTCATTTATAATAAGTTAATGAAAACCCTGTTACTACATCAAGATGTTATAGGAACCGAGTGTTTTGTTGTTTCAAGATGGAGAACACTCTGCTAAATACACCAGGTGAATGTCTACAGCCCCATACAGGGAGCTCAGCACATTAAGGACTTTTTCTTGAATGGTGTCAACTTGCTCAGAAGGACAGTAATCATTCCAGATTTGACCTTGAAATTGTCACAAGAGTAGGTTTTGGTAAATTTTTCAGTAAATAATATACAGACTGAATATTTTACAGAATATATATACAGAATATTATACAGAATATATATCTGAATAATATACAGAACAATTTCTTGTTCTGTGATGATATGGTGAGGTAGTTCCAAATAATCACAGGTTAGACTAGCCTGGTGAACCATTTCATAGTCTGGTACTTCCATCCAGTTTCTCAAACTCTATACAAGTGGAATTAGTGATTCTATTCCAGGGTTTGAAGCCCATTTCTGTACAGTTTCTTCATCATCACCATCACACAGATCAGCAAAAGAATCTTCTAAATCTTCTAACTGATGAATTCGAGTATCAACACAATCTACCAAATCTTCCTCTGTCAGGTTGGTATCAGGCTTTTTAAATTGGTACAACTCTTGTAAGATTTTGTATTTTTCCTGAGTGAATATTTCTTTGAAGGGATTCTTGACTGGAAAAAAAAATCCAAGTAAATATCTAAAACAAATGCATCCCCTTTCTTCAAAATTTCCAGAATTTCCCCAGTGCTGACTGTTGTCTGGCATTCTTGGCTTTCAGAAAAGCATGGGCATGACTGCTCCAGGGAAGTTTAGCCCTTCTTCTGTGTCACTGTGTCCTTTTCCAATCCTTCTGAATAAGAGTCACAGTTAGTAGAGGCAGTGTTTTCTGCATCTTCCAGTGCTAGCTTTGGCTTCTTAGCAGAAGACACTGCATCATTTTCTTCTTGGCTGTTACACAGTTTGTAAGGTTTTACCATAATCACATCCAATTGCAAAGGTTTTTGGTTCTCTAGCTGGTCTTCAGTTACATAAAGACCATCACTTAGTAATGATCTGTACTTGTAACCCTGATTGTTTTGGTAGAAGTGTCTCTGCCTTCTAAAAAGTGATGTTTGCCCTCTCTTATTTGCTGAGCCCACATGGGATGAAGCCATAGAACATGAGAAAAATGGCCAGCATTAACTGCAGACATAATCCAATTCTCAATATTTAATTCTTTTGAGGTACCATGGTTGTTTCAAGGAAAAGTACTTGTGACTGAATTGAAAACGCCATTTTTTCCCAAAAAGTGTTTCCTTGTCAAACACAGTGTCAGCTGGCATATTCACAGGAATAAGGAGGTCTCTATGTGAATCGAAATGCACAAAACTTATATTACCTGGAGGAAGATGCTTTGAGCCATTGGCCCGGTATATATAAGGCAGGACCTACTGGTGATCCTCCAGGACCTACACTGGGAGTTTGGAGTAGCGCCAGAGGCGAGCGCGCTCTCCCACGGGGTCTGTGCTCATGGTTTTATTGCCTGTCAGTGTTCCCGCCAGCCAGCCGCAGTGGCGAGGCTAGGACTCAGCATTTGCTTGTTCTAAGACGCGTACATGGATATTGATAGCAGCTTTATTTATAATAGCAAAAGACGGAAAACAGCCCAAATACTTATCAACAGGTGAATGCATAAAAAATTATAGCATGTCATATTATAGTGCTTAGCAATAAAATTGAATGCTTTATTGATACACAGAAAAATTGGATAAATTTCAAAATAATTATGCTGAGTAAATGAGGATAGCCAAAAGAGGAGTATACATCATGATTATATTCATATAAAAATGGAAAGTAATCTACAGTGACAGAAAGCATATTAGTAGGTGCTTGGGCATGGGAAGGGGGGAAGAGTCAGGAGCAAGGGCTTACAATCAGACCTGAGGAAGCTTTTGCGTGATGGATGTGTTCATTATCATAATTACAGTTGATGGTTTTACAGATGCATACATTTGTGAAAACTTACAAATTACGAAATATAAAATGTACTGTTAATTGTATGTCAATTGTAATTCTGTAACTTTTCTAAGAAAATTCACATGCAGAAAAAATATGTATTTAATCATTGGTACTAAAAAGTTAAATTTCATGACAGTCATTATCCAATCAATATTAGAGGATTTATTATGAATTAGTTTCAGCTAATGGTTATTGAGTGCTTACATTGTGCCAATGAATGGTCAGATATTTTAGAGGTGTTATGCCATTTAATCTTTATGATACTCTGATAAGGTAGATTTAACCATTACTCCCATTTTATAAATTAGAAAATAAAGTTTAGGGAGCTTAAATAATTTGTCCAAGATCATACAGCCAGGAATTGGTGAATCTAAAATGCTAACAAAATTTTGTTTTGTTTTACTTTGCTTTGTTTCTGATTCCAAAAAACAATTAATTACATTATCATACTGATTCTCTACACAATAATCCATTAGTTTGGAAGAAATCCAGTACTAGTAATACGTATTTGTCCACTCATTCATATGCCCTATTATTCATTATTGATGTCAATGTTATAGACGTTATAGATGTTTTTGACATATTGTCACATTTTACTGAATTAGCATGCTCTTCCCAAGGTCAATTCTGCCTAAATGTTCTACATAGCACTACCACTGTTTGTTCTTTACTGTCATCCAATGGTATATTTAGTGGTATTCTTCTACATACGATAGTGTTATTTATATAAAATTTTTACTTAAATATTTATTATTATAAAAGATCAACTAAGAGACATCAATTTAAAATATCCTGATTTTCTCAATAAATTACATGGTATGTTGCAAAGTCACTAGAATACTGCCACTACAGAATGCTGTAGATGTACTATAGGGACATTAACAAAGACTTGTCTACAAATTTACTTTCATATTCTTACTTGTTCTTGTACAAGGGCATACACACACACACACACACACACACACACACACAATCACACACAATGGAATATTACTCAGCAATCAAAAATGAAATCTTGGGGGCATGTAGGAGGCTCATTTGGTTAAACGTCTGACTCTTAATTTTGGCTCAGGTCGTGATCTTGAGGTTTGTAAGACTGAGCCCCACATTGGATTCTGCATGCTGACAGTATAGAGCCTGCTTGGGATTCTCTCTCTCCCCCTCTCTCTGCCCCTCTCCCACTCATGCTGCTCTCTTTCTCTCAAAACAAATAAATAAACTTAAAAAAGGAATGCAGTTTTGCCATTTGTCATGATGTGAATTTAGCTATAATGTATATGCTAAGTGAAATAAGTCAATCAGAGAAAGACAAATACTGTATGATGTCACTCATGTGTGGAATTTCAGAAACAAAACAGGTGAACATATGGGAAGGGTAGGGGAGAGAAGACAGGAAAAGAAACCACAAGAGACTCTTAATGATAGAGAACAAACAATGGGTTGACAGATGTAGGTGGGTGGGTGATGGCTAGATGGATAATGAGTACTAAGGAATGCACTTGTGATGAGCACTGGGTGTTGTATATAAGTGATGAATCACTGAATTCTACTCCTGAAACCACTATTGCACTGTGTATTAATTACATAATTAAAAATTTAAATACATGCATACATATATGCATACATACATACATATGTACTTTTTATTAACTAGCTAAAATTTAAATACATACACATATACATACATACATACATATGTTCTTTTCGGAAAAACCAACAGCATTTATATATGATTTGCCTACATTTGTAAAATATGCATATAATCCTTAAAAATAACCCTTAAAAACTTACAAAATTACTTTTATCCAATTTCTAATTCTAAAACTTTTGGTAGGACCACACGGTTCCAACTGGGATTCAGAAAATATGTTATAAGGAGAGGTTTGCAAGATGGCGGCTTAGGAGGACGCTGGGCTCACCGCATGTCCTGCTGATCACTTAGATTCCACCTACACCTGCCTAAATAACCCAGAAAGCCGCCAGAGGATTACAAGAACGGAGTCGCCGGAGCCAAACGCAGACGAGAGGCCCACGGAAGAGGGTAGGAAGGGCGGCGAGGCGGTGCGCGCTCCACGGACTGGCGGGAGGGAGCTGGGGCGGCAGGTCGGCCTGCCGGCCAAGCAGAGCCCCCGAGTCTGGCTGGCAAAAGCGGAGGGGCCTGACAGACTGTGTTCCCACAACAAGCGTGACTTAGCCTCTGGGAGGTCATAAGTTAACAGCTCTGCTCAGAAAGCGGGAAGGCTGGAGGACAAAGGGAGGGAGAGCTGCTGAGTCCCCGGACCGCAGAGCCTAGTTTGGTGGGGAACAAAGGCGCTCGCCAGTGCCATCTCCCCCGCCCATCCCCCAGCCAAAATCCCAAAGAGAACCAGTTCCTGCCAGGGAACTTGCTCGCTCCACTCAAACACCCAACTCTGTGCTTCTGCAGAGCCAAACCTCCGGCAGTGGATCTGACTCCCTCCCGCTGCCACAGGGTCCCTCCTGAAGAGGATCACCTAAGGAGAAGCGAGCTAAGCCTGCCCCTCCTGCCCCTGTGCACCTTGCCTACCCACCCCAGCTAATACGCCAGATCCCCAGCATCACAAGCCTGGCAGTGTGCAAGTAGCCCAGATGGGCCACACCACCCCACAGTGAATCCCGCCCCTAGGAGAGGGGAAGAGAAGGCACACACCAGTCTGACTGTGGCCCCAGCGGTGGGCTGGGGGCAGACATCAGGTCGGACTGCGGCCCCGCCCACCAACTCCAGTTATACACCACAGCACAGGGGAAGTGCCCTGCAGGTCCTCACCACGCCAGGGACTATCCAAAATGACCAAGCGGAAGAATTCCCCTCAGAAGAAGCTCCAGGAAATAACAACAGCTAATGAGCTGATCAAAAACGATTTAAATAATATAACAGAAAGTGAATTTAGAATAATAGTCATAAAATTAATCGCTGGGCTTGAAAACAGTATACAGGACAGCAGAGAATCTCTTGCTACAGAGATCAAGGGACTAAGGAACAGTCACGAGGAGCTGAAAAACACTTTAAACGAAATGCATAACAAAACGGAAACCACCACGGCTCGGCTTGAAGAGGCAGAGGAGAGAATAGGTGAGCTAGAAGATAAAGTTATAGAAAAAGAGGAAGCTGAGAAAAAGAGAGATAAAAAAATCCAGGAGTATGAGGGGAAAATTAGAGAAGTAAGTGATACACTAAAAAGAAATAATATACGCATAATTGGTATCCCAGAGGAGGAAGAGAGAGGGAAAGGTGCTGAAGGGGTACTTGAAGAAATCATAGCTGAGAACTTCCCTGAACTGGGGAAGGAAAAAGGCATTGAAATCCAAGAGGCACAGAGAACTCCCTTCAGACGTAACTTGAATCGATCTTCTGCACGACATATCATAGTGAAACTGGCAAAATACAAGGATAAAGAGAAAATTCTGAAAGCAGCAAGGGGTAAACGTGCCCTCACATATAAAGGGAGACCTATAAGACTCCTGACTGATCTCTCTTTTGAAACTTGGCAGGCCAGAAAGAATTGGCACGAGATTTTCAGGGTGCTAGACAGAAAAAATATGCAGCCAAGAATCCTTTATCCAGCAAGTCTGTCATTTAGAATAGAAGGAGAGATAAAGGTCTTCCCAAACAAACAAAAACTGAAGGAATTTGTCACCACTAAACCAGCCCTACAAGAGATTCTAAGGGGGACCCTGTGAGACAAAGTCCCAGAGACATCACTACAAGCATAAAACATACAGACATCACAATGACTCTAAACCCGTATCTTTCTATAATAACACTGAATGTAAATGGATTACATGCGCCAACCAAAAGACATAGGGTATCAGAATGGATAAAAAAACAAGACCCATCTATTTGCTGTCTACAAGAGACTCATTTTAGACCTGAGGACACCTTTAGATTGAGAGTGAGGGGATGGAGAACTATTTATCATGCTACTGGAAGCCAAAAGAAAGCTGGAGTAGCCATACTTATATCAGACAAACTAGACTTTAAATTAAAGGCTGTAGCAAGAGATGAAAGGACATTATATAACAGTTACAGAGTTTATCCATCAGGAAGAGCTAACAATTATAAATGTCTATGCACCGAAACCGGAGCCCCCAAATATATAAAACAATTACTCATAAACATAAGCAACCTTATTGATAAGAATGTGGTAATTGCAGGGGACTTTAACAGCCCACTTACAGAAATGGATAGATCATCTAGACACACGGTCAATAAAGAAACATGGGCCCTGAATGAGACGTTGGATCAGATGGACTTGACAGATATATTTAGAACTCTGCATCCCAAAGCAACAGAATATACTTTCTTCTCGAGTGCACATGGAACATTCTCCAAGATAGATCATATACTGGGTCACAAAAGAGCCCTTCATAAGTTTACAAGAATTGAAATTATACCATGCTTACTTTCAGACCACAATGCTATGAAGCTTGAAATCAACCACAGAAAAAAGTCTGGAAAACCTCCAAAAGCATGGATGTTAAAGAACACCCTACTAACGAATGAGTGGGTCAACCAGGCAATTAGAGAAGAAATTAAAAAATATATGGAAACAAACGAAAATGAAAATACAAAAATCCAAATGCTTTGGGACGCAGCGAAGGCAGTCCTGAGAGGAAAATACATTGCAATCCAGGCCTATCTCAAGAAACAAGAAAAATCCCAAATACAAAATCTAACAGCACACCTAAAGGAACTAGAAGCAGAACAGCAAAAGCAGCCTAAACCCAGCAGAAGAAGAGACATAATAAAGATCAGAGCAGAAATAAACACTATAGAATCTAAAAAAACTGTAGAGCAGATCAATGAAACCAAAGGTTGGTTTTTTGAAAAAATAAACAAAATTGACAAACTTCTAGCCAGGCTTCTCAAAAAGAAAAGGGAGATGACCCAAATAGATAAAATCATGGATGAAAATGGAATTATTACAACCAATCCCTCAGAGATGCAAATAATTATCAGGGAATACTATGAAAAATTATATGCCAACAAATTGGACAACCTGGAAGAAGTGGACAAATTCCTGAACACCCACACTCTTCCAAAACTCAATCAGGAGGAAATAGAAAGCTTGAACAGACCCATAACCAGCAAAGAAATTGAATCGGTTGTCAAAAATCTCCCAACAAATAAGAGTCCAGGACCAGATGGCTTCCCAGGGGAGTTCTACCAGACGTTTAAAGCAGAGATAATACCTATCCTTCTCAGGCTATTCCAAGAAATAGAAAGGGAAGGAAAACTTCCAGACTCATTCTATGAAGCCAGTATTACTTTGATTCCTAAACCAGACAGAGACCCAGTCAAAAAAGAGAACTACAGGCCAATATCCCTGATGACTATGGATGCAAAAATTCTCAATAAGATACTAGCAAATCGAATTCAATGGCATATAAAAAGAATTATTCACCATGATCAAGTGGGATTCATTCGTGGGATGCAGGGCTGGTTCAACATTCGCAAATCAATCAACGTGATACATCATATTAACAAAAAAAAAGAGAAGACCCATATGATCCTGTCAATCGATGCAGAAAAGGCCTTTGACAAAGTCCAGCACCCTTTCTTAATAAAAACCCTTGAGAAAGTCGGGATAGAAGGAACATACTTAAAGATCATAAAAGCCATTTATGAAAAGCCCAAAGCTAACATCATCCTCAACGGGGAAAAACTGAGAGCTTTTTCCCTGAGATCAGGAACACGACAAGGATGCCCACTCTCACCGCTGCTGTTTAACATAGTACTGGAAGTTCTAGCATCAGCAATCAGACAACAAAAGGAAATCAAAGGCATCCAAATTGGCAAAGATGAAGTCAAGCTTTCGCTTTTTGCAGATGACATGATATTATACATGGAAAATCCGATAGACTCCACCAAGAGTCTGCTAGAACTGATACAGGAATTCAGCAAGTTGCAGGATACAAAATCAATGTACAGAAATCAGTTGCATTCTTATACACTAACAATGAGCAACAGAAAGACAAATAAAGAAACTGATCCCATTCACAATTGCACCAAGAAGCCTAAAATACCTAGGAATAAATCTAACCAAAGATGTAAAGGATCTGTATGCTGAAAACTATAGAAAGCTTATGAAGGAAATTGAAGAAGATTTAAAGAAATGGGAAGACATTCCCTGCTCATGGATTGGAAAAATAAATATTGTCAAAATGTCAATACTACCCAAAGCTATCTACACATTCCATGCAATCCCAATCAAAATTGCACCAGCATTCTTCTCGAAACTAGAACAAGCAATATTAAAATTCATATGGAACCACAAAAGGCCCCGAATAGCCAAAGGAATTTTGAAGAAGAAGACCAAAGCAGGAGGCATCACAATCCCAGACTTTAGCCTCTACTACAAAGCTGTCATCATCAAGACAGCATGGGATTGGCACAAAAACAGACACATAGACCAATGGAATAGAATAGAAACCCCGAACTAGACCCACAAACGTATGGCCAACTCGTCTTTGACAAAGCAGGAAAGAACATCCAGTGGAAAAAAGACAGCCTCTTTAACAAATGGTGCTGGGAGAACTGGACAGCAACATGCAGAAGGTTGAAACTAGACCACTTTCTCACACCATTCACAAAAATAAACTCAAAATGGCTAAAGGACCTAAATGTGAGACAGGAAACCATCAAAACCTTAGAGGAGAAAGCAGGAAAAGACCTCTCTGACCTCAGCCGTAGCAATCTCTTACTCGACACAGCCCCAAAGGCAAGGGAATTAAAAGCAAAAGTGAATTACTGGGACCTTATGAAGATAAAAAGCTTCTGCACAGCAAAGGAAACAACCAACAAAACTAAAAGGCAACCAACGGAATGGGAAAAGATATTCTCAAATGACATATCGGACAAAGGGCTTGTATCCAAAATCTATAAAGAGTGCACCAAACTCCACACCCGAAAAACAAATAACCCAGTGAAGAAATGGGCAGAAAACATGAATAGACACTTCTCTAAAGAAGACATCCGGATGGCCAACAGGCACATGAAAAGATGTTCAGCGTCGCTCCTTATCAGGGAAATACAAATCAAAACCACACTCAGGTATCATCTCACGCCAGTCAGAGTGGCCAAAATGAACAAATCAGGAGACTATAGATGCTGGAGAGGATGTGGAGAAACGGGAACCCTCTTGCACTGTTGGTGGGAATGCAAATTGGTGCAGCCGCTCTGGAAAGCAGTGTGGAGGTTCCTCAGAAAATTAAAAATAGACCTACCCTATGACCCAGCAATAGCACTGCTAGGAATTTATCCAAGGGATACAGGAGTACTGATGCATAGGGCCACTTGTACCCCAATGTTCATAGCAGCACTCTCAACAATAGCCAAATTATGGAAAGAGCCTAAATGTCCATCAACTGATGAATGGATAAAGAAATTGTGGTTTATATACACAATGGAATACTACGTGGCAATGAGAAAAAATGAAATATGGCCCTTTGTAGCAACGTGGATGGAACTGGAGAGTGTGATGCTAAGTGACATAAGCCATACAGAGAAAGACAGATACCATATGGTTTCTCTCTTATGTGGATCCTGAGAAACTTAACAGGAACCCATGGGGGAGGGGAAGGAAAAAAAAAAAGAGTTTAGAGTGGGAGAGAGCCAAATATAAGAGACTGTTAAAAACTGAGAACAAACTGAGGGTTGATGGGGGGTGGGAGGGAGGAGAGGTTGGGTGATGGGTTTTGAGGAGGGCACCTTTTGGGATGAGCACTGGGTGTTGTATGGAAACCAATTTGTCAATAAATTTCATATATAAAAAAAACAAAATAAAAAAAACAAAAAAAGATTATCTTTCTCTCTCTCTGCCTCTGCTCTTCTCCCTCTCTCTCTAAAATAAAATTTAGAAATTACAAAAAGGAGATAAAGAGAATTTTAATGGCAGAAAGAGACAAGCAAAAGTTTATGGACCAAGGAAACCTTATAGAGTTATTAGCAGATATTTTTAGCAGAAACCTTGCATCCAGAAGGGACTGGCATAATATACTCAAAGTGCTAAAAGGAAAAACAACCTGCAATCAAGAACACTCTACCCTGCAAAATTATCATCACAAATTGAATGAGAGATAGAATTTCCCAAGGAAAAAATAAATATGTTTATCACCACTAAACCAGCATTTAAAAAAAGGTTAAAGAGACTATTTTAAGTGTAAAATAAATTGTGATAATTAGATTCAAGGAAATTATGAGTAAAATGTTTAAAATATGACATCACAAAAATTATGGCACTACATACATAAAATGTAGACGAGGCAGTAAAAAAAAACAAAGTTTTGAGGAGCCTTGGAAGATGGCTAAGAGAATAATCAGCTCACTTCCTTTCATGGATATACCTAGATTATAGCCACATCAGTGTAACTAACCCAGAAAATCAACCAAAGACTGGTAGAACAAACTTTGCACAGTTAATTCTACAGAAAAGACCACATAAAAAATGATAGAGTACACATGCAGTCAGGAAATAGACTAACCTGCAAGACTAACCACAAATTGGAGGGGCACCAGAAGCATGGAAAAGGAGCAGAACAGACACACATGAGTTATCCCAGAGATGGAGGACCTGCACAAAGAACACAAGTCCATATAATGTTTGCTTTGAAAACCGGAGAGACTTCACATTGCAAGTTTTTACAATCAGTGGGAATAACACCAGGCACTTTAAAAATCAGTCAGCCTTGCTTCCAGAAATCCAGAGGGTGACAGGAAACAGTCACTTGATTAAAGAGACAGTATAACAAGCAACCCCACAAGATACAGCATAGACGAAATAATTTAAAAAGTAACTGGGGTATACAAGGAGATTTATTTATTATACTCATAATATTGCTGGAGGGGCAGGGATCTTTAGGAAATTTTCCAAGAACAAAAAAGCTGCTGAGTGGAATTTCTCTTCCCTGCCCCTGTGCTCTCCTGTGGTCTCACCCCATCCAAACTGCTTCATATGGCAGGAGTCTTCTAAAGTGAAGCCTGATGTTTCTCATTCGGCAAACAATGCCAAAAATGACAAGGAACACTCCAAAGTGACTGTCACTTTGGGGAATAAAAAGATAACCACACACCAATTCAACTGCAGTCCCAGCAGTGAGCTCAGAACAGACACCTGATCTGAAAGTCAGCTCTGCCCACCAAAAAATGCCTAACAAGATCCAGCAAGTTTGGGGGTGACTAAAACCCAGAAAGAGACTGGAAGCAGACATCTGGTCTGACTGCAGTCCCCACCCACCACCAAAAGTTCCTCAGGGAGACAAAACAGGAACAGTACCCTGAAATTCAGTGCAACCACAGTTCTAGAAAATGAGCTGAGGGCAGACATCTGGTCAGAAAAAACTATGAGCCCAAGGTGGCCCTAGACTGGTCCAATAACAACACAGGAACCAAATCCTGCCCACAACAGAATGAGAGTACCATTGCATCTGACTGGCCTGAAGGCAAACATTAATCAACCACAACTGTAGTGTGCACAGAGCACACATAGAAGACAATCCTGAGGCGCCAAGTTCTGGTAAAGACAGGACATCATGCCACAGAATACTAAAAGACTCCTTCATAAGGTCAGTACATTCATGGCAGGAGATGCATCTGACTTTCCTAATACACAAAAACAAACACAGAGACTTAGACAAAATAAAAATACAAAGGAATATGCCCTTAAAAACAGAGCAAAATCACAACAACAAAGATAAATTAAATGAAAGTAATCAATATATGTGAGAATTCAAAGTAATGGTCATAAAGACACTTACTACCTTCAAGAACAGAGTGGAGGATCTCAGCGAGATCTTCAAAAAAGAGATAGAAAATATAAAAAATCAACAAATTAGGGATGAAGTAATCAATAACTGAGATAAAAAATACAATAGAGGGAGTAAATAGTAAACTATAGAATGCAGAAAAACAAATCAGTGAGCTGAAAGAGGGAAGAATACAAAGCAATCAAGCTGACCACCACCACCACCAACAAACGGAAAGAAAGAAAGGGGAAAAGAGAAGAGTTTATAGGAGCTCAATGACAACATAAATATAATAACATTCCCATTGCATGGATCCCAACAGGAGAAGAAAGAGTAAAGGGTACATAAATTTTATTTGAAGAAATAATAGCTGAAAAGTCTTTGAATCTGGGGTAAGAAGCAAACATCCAGATCCAGGAGATACAGAAGTCCTCAGCAAATTCAACCCAAGGAGGTCCACACCAAGATACATAATAATTAAAATGGCAAACAAAGTAGTGATAAAGAGAGAATTTTAAAAGCAGCAAGAGAAAGAAAACTGTTACATACGAGGGAAATCCCATAAGGCTATCAGTTGATTTTTCAGCAGAAATGGTGCAGACCAGAAAGAAGTGGCACAATATACACAAAGAGCTGAAAGAAAAAAAAATCTGCAAACAAGATTACCCAGCAAGACTATCAATCACAGTAGAAAGAGAGATAGAGTTTCCCAGATAAACAAAAGTTAAAGGAATTCATCAAACCTGAACCATCTTAACAAAAAAAAAAAAAAAAAAAAAAAAAAAGTTAAAGGGAAAAATTTGAGTGGAAAGAAAAGGCCATATTTAGAACTAAGAAAATTAGAAATTAAAAAAAAATCACCATTGCATACAAATATAATGAGGTAGTAAATTAATCACTTATGAAACTAGAACATAGATTAAAATACAAACACAATAAAATCAATTATATCTATAAAAATTACTCAAGGGATACACATAATAAAATGATTTACAGCACATCATATATATAAACTGTGGAGGTGGAAGTAAAAATTCAGTGCTTTTATAACCAGTTCAAACCCAAGTGACCATCAACCTAATACAGACTGCTATAAGCGTGGAATATTAAACATAAACCTATTTGGTAATCACAAATCAAAAACAGGTAATAGATGTACAAAAAATAAAGAGAAAGAAATCCAAACATATCACTAAGAAAGCTATCAGAACACAATAAAGATCAAAACAAAAAAGAGAAAGAGAAGAACTATGCACACAACCACAAAACAAGAATAAAATGGTAATGAATACATACCTATGAATAATAACTTTGAATATAAATGGATTAAATAGACTAAATTTCCAATAAAAATATATGGGGTGACAGAATGTATATAAAAAAAGCAAGAACCCTCCCCGCTGAAAAATAAGGAACCATCTATATGCTGCCTAAGAAAGACTTACTTCAGACCTAAAGACACACGCAGATTTAAAGTGAAGTTATAGAAAAACATCTATCATGCAAATGGAAGCATAAAGAAAGCTGGGGTAGCAATACTTATATCACACAAAATAGACATTAAAACAATGACTATAACAAGAATCAAAGGACACTACATAATCATAAAGGGAATGATCCAACAAGAAAATATAATAGTTGTAAATATTTAGGCCCCCAACATGAAAGCATCCAAATACACAAAAAATATAATAATAAACATAAAAAATGAAACAAACAGTAATAGGATAATAGTAGGGGAGTTTAACACCCCAGTTAAATCAATGGACAGATCATCTAAAGAGAAAAATCAATCAGGAAAAAATGGCTTTGAATGACACATCGGACATAACAGATATATACAGAATATTCAATCAAAAACAACAGAATACAAATTATTTTCAAGGGCACCGAAAATATTCTCCAAAATAGATCACATATTTGGCTACAAAGAGAGAGTATCCAATAAATTCAAAAATGTTGAAAGGATATCGTGCAACCTTTCTAACTACGATGCTATGAAACCAGAAATTAACCACAAGAATAATTATGGAAGAACACAAATACAAAGAGTCTAATAAATATGCTACTAAACAGTGAATGGACCAAACAAGAAATCAAAAAAAATCTGAAAATACATGGAGAAAAATAAAATATAAACACAATGATCCACAATTTTTGGAATGTAACAAAGCTGTTCTAAGAGGGATAATTATAACAATACAGGACAACTACCAAAAAAGAAAAAAAAGGAAAGAAAAAAAAGAAAGAAAGAAAAAGAAAAATCTCAAACAACCAATGATATCACCTAACAACAACAACAACAACAACAACAACAAAACTAGCAAGAGAAGAACAGAGAAAGCAAAAATCCACTAAAAGGAAGGAAAAAAAAAAAGATTGGAACACAATTAAATAGAGACTAAAAATAATGAAACAGATCATTAAAATCAGGAGATGTTTCTTTGAAAAGATTAACAAAATTGATAAAGTTTTAGTCAGACTCATCCAAAGAGTGGAGAGAGAGAACATAAATAACTAAAATCAGAAGTGAAAGGGGAGAAATAACCACCACCACAGAAATAAAAAGGATTATAAGATAATATGAAAAATTATATCTCCCAGAATTAGACAAACTAGAAATAATGGATAAATTTCTAGAATCATATAACCTACCAAAACGGAATCAATGGGAAATAGAAAATTTGAACAGACTGATTACTACCAATTAAATTGATTGAGCAATCAAAAAATTACCAACAAATAAAGTCCAGGACCAGAGAGTATCACATGTTAATTCTACCAAACCTATAAAGAAGAGTTAATCATTCTCCTCCTTAAAGATTTCAAGAAAACAGAAGAGGAAGGGCAAGTTCCAAATTAATTCTATGAGGCCAGCACTACCCTGATACTAAAACGTAATAGAAACTACAAAAAAGGAAACTATAGGCCAATACCTCTGATGAACATAGATGCAAAAATCCTTCACAAAATATTAAAAACACAAATCTAATAATACATTAAAAAATCATTCATCACAATCAAGTGGGATTTATTCCAAGAATGAAGGAGTGGCTTAATATTTGCAAATCAATCAATGTGATACATCACATTAAGAAGAGAAAACAGAGAAGATGGCAGTGGAGCAGGAGGACCTTGGGCTAGTCTCCTCACAGAAACACAACTAGATAACTATCACATCATCCTAAATGCACCAAAAATCAACTGGCAAAACAAACTCCACAACTAAAGGGAGAGAAGGGAACATTGGAAGGGTAGGAAGTGTAGATATGTGGTTTAGGGGAGAAGTAGATCACAGGTACTGTGGTGGTGAAAGAGTTGCGGTCATGGAGAAGGACAAGACAGAGTAGAGCATGCAGGGGAACACACAAGAAGAACATTTTCCCAAAGCCATTGTTGAGAAACTGAAAGAGGCTGATTTTCCTGAGTTGCTGCAACAAGTGGGGCTTAGAGACAGGAGTTTTAAAAATCACCTGGCTTGGCTGGGATAAAGCCCTGAGGGCACTGCCATGCTTCTATATGGAAGTCAGGCAAAAAACCTGGTGGCAGACAGTGTGGAAACAGTGATTTAAAGAATGTCTGGGGCACACACTCTTTTTGGAGTGCATCCCTTAGAAGCAGCATTCACAGAGATACCTCTCCAGGGACAATGGAGATTGCCAGCACCATTTTCCCCCCACACCACTCAGCACAAATACAGCTCCACCTACAAAAAGCAGTGGCATGCCTACACTACCTGCCTACTACTTGTTTACACAAAGCACCATACCCCTGGGCTCTGGTAGGACTGCACTTCTCAGTCAAGCTTGCATCATTCAGTCCAAACACAGTGGGCCCCACCCCCAGAAGCCCAGCAGAAAACCCTGCCCACACAATGTCTCCCAACCAGAGAGCTCTGCAGGGCATCAGTACTAGTGGAAGTAGTATCAGGTCTCATTTTACAAGCAGATGAGAGCACACCTAGTTGAAATTCACTACATTCTGGTCAAGGACCAAACACTACCTACTGCAAGCAAAGAGAGCCTTTGTAGATGACTGGCCTGAAGGATACAGCAGCCAAAACACAACAGCCAAGTGCATGCAGCACACACCAGAGACACTTTTTAAAGCCTTAGGCCCTGGACACTACATGACCTCTTCTTCATAAAGCCACTACTGTTATGATCAGGAAACCTCAACGGCTCTTCTTTTCTTTAACTTTTTGTCTTAGTTTTCATTTAAATTCCAGTTAATATATAGTGTATTAGTTTCAGGTGTACAATTTAGTGATTTAACACTTGCATAAAAGACCTGGTGTTCATCATCTATTTAACCCATTTCCCCACCCACCACCCCTCCGGTAACCATTAATTTGTTCTCTATAGTTTTTTTTTAACTTTAAAATTTTTAATGTTTATTTATTTTTGAGAGATAGAGACAAAGCACAATCCAGGGAAGGGCAGAAAAAGGGAGACACAGAATATGAAGTAGAATCTGTGCTGACAGCTCAGAGCTTTGCTTAGCATACTTTGCTTTACATAATACTATCCACATAATACTATCCACATTGTTGAAATGGCATGATTTACATTTTTATGGCTGAGTAATATTATACACACATATATATATATATATATATATATATATATATATACATATTCTTCATTGTCCATTTATCAGTCAATGACCATTTGAGCTGTTGCCATAATTTGGTTATTGTAGATAATTCTACCATAAACATCAGGGTGCATTATCAATTTGAATTAGAATTTCCTATTTTTTGGGTAAATATTTGTAGTGAAAATTCTGGATGTTAAGTAGTTTTATTTTTAATTTTTTTGAGGAACTTCCATACTGTTTGCAGAGTGACAGCACCAATTTATATTACCACCAACAGTGTAAGAGGGTTCCCCTTTTATAATATCCTTGCAAAATCTGTTGTTTCTTGTGTTTTTTTTAACTAGTCTTAAAGGTGATACTATAGTGTAGCTTTGATTTGTATTTCCCTGGTGATGAGTGATATTGAACTCTTTTCATGTATCTGTTGGCCATCTGTATATCTTTTTGAAAAAAAATGTCTATTGATATCTTCTGCCCATGTTAATTGGATTATTTATTTGGGGGGAGTTAATTTCTTTATAGATTTTTGATACTAAGTTTATCAGATATTTTATAATTAACTATCTTCTCCAATTCCAAAGGTTGTCTTTTAGTTTTGTTTATTATTTCCTTAGATGTGCAAAAGGTTTTTTATTTTGATGAAGTCCCAACAGTTTATTTTTGCTTTTGTTTCCCTTGCCTCAGGATATATATCTAAAAGCTGATGTCAAGGCTGATATCAAAGAAGTCCCTGCCTGTATTTTTCTCTAGAATTTTAATGGGTTTGTGTCTCACATTTAGGTCTTTCATCCATTTTTAAAGTATTTCTGTGTATGGTATAAGAGAGTGATTCAGTTTTATTCTTTTGCAGGTAACTGTCTTTCCTAACACAGAGAAGAAGGTGGAGACTTAGATAAAATGCCAAGACAGAGGAATTTATCTCAAATAAAAGAATAAGATAAGACCATGGCCATAGATCTAAGTTAAATAGATATAAGTAAAATGATTGATGGAAAATTTAAAGCACTAATCATAAGAACACTCAATGAGCTTGAGAAAAGAATGGAAGACATTAGGGAGATGTTTAGCACAGAGCCAAAAGAGTTTTAAAAAATCAGTCAAAGGTGAAGAATACAAAAAATGAGATTGAAAACAGGCTTGATGCAATGAACAGCAGGCTAGAAGAAGCAGACAAATAAATTAGTGACCTAGAAGATAAAATAGTAGAACATAATGTACCTGAACAAATTAAAGAATTGTGGAACACAAGAATATACAAAGGAAATCCAGTGACTCCAATAAATGTAATAATATTTTTACTCTAGGCGTCCCAGAAGAAGACAGAGAAATGGGGAGACAAAATTTCTTTGAGGACATAGTAGCTGAAAATATCCCTAATCTAGAGAAGGAAACAGACATTCAGATCCAGAAGTCAGAGAACTCTCACAAAGAAGAAGAAGAAGAAGAAGAAGAAGAAGAAGAAGAAGAAGAAAGAAAGAAGTCTAGCCAACACCAAGACATTATAAATGTATATTAACAAAGAAATATATAGTGACAAAAAATCTTAAGAGCAGCAAGACAAAAGAAGTCCTTAATGTACAAGGGAAGACCCATAAGGTGAGCTGGCGATTTCTCAAAAGAAACTTTGCAAAGCAGAAAGGAGTGACATGATATATTCAATGTTCTGTAAGGTAAAAATCTGAAGACAAGAATACTCTACCCAGCAAGGCTATCATTCATACTAGAAGGGGAGATAAATATTTCCAAGGCAAACAAAAACTGAAGGATTTTGTGACCACGGAAATATACCTGCAAGAAAAAACAAAGGGCACTCTTTGAGTGCAAAAGAGAGAACAAAACTCACAAAAACAACAACAAAATAAGAGAAATTCTTCAAAAACAGTTACAAAACCAGTAATAAAATGTCACTAAATACAGATATATCCATCATTACTCTGAATGTAAATGGAACAAACACTCCAATAAGAAGATGTAGATTGTCAGAATGTATAAAACAATAAGACATATCAATATGCTGCCTACAAGAAAGTCATTTTAGACCTGATACACCTGAAGATTGAAAGTAAGGTGGTGTATAAACATTTATCATGCAATGGACATCAAAAGAAAGCTGGAGTAGCAATACTTATACCTGACAAACTGGACTCGAAAACAGACTCTAACAAGAGATGAGGAAGTATAATATATCATAATAAAGGGAACAATCCATGATGAAGATATGACATTGTATTTATGTGTCCAAAATTGGAGCACCCAAATATATGAAACAATTAACAAGAAATATAAAGGAACTAACTGGGAATAATATAATACTGGTTAGTGACTTTAATGCCCCACTTACATCAATGCACAGATCATCAAACAGAAAATAAAAAAGGAAATGATGTCTTTGAATGCCACACTGGACCAGATGGACAGATATATTCAGAACTTCCCACCCTAAAAGAGCAGAATACAGATTCCTTTCAAGTGCACATGGGGTGATATCCAGAATAACTCACATACTATGTCACAAATCAGGCCTCAACAAATAAAAAATATATTTTCATCTTATCATTCATCTTTTCTGTCCACAAAGATATGAAACTTGAAGTCAATCAGAAGAAATAATGTGACATTCCCACAAATACATGGAGGTTAAAGAACATACTAGCAAATAATGAATGGGTCAACCAGGAAATGAAAAAGGAAATTTAAAAAATACATGGAAACAATTGACAATGAAAATATAATGGTACAAAACCATTGAGATATAGCAAAAACAGTCCTAAGAAGGAAATATATAGCAATACAGGCCTAACTTAATATGCAAGAAAAATCTCAAATAAGCAACCTACCCTTACATCTAAAGGAGCTAGAGAAAGGAAAACAAATGAAGCCTAAAGACAGTAGAGGAAAGAAATAACAAAGAATTAAGTGATATAGGAAGTAAAATAACAGTAGAACAGATCAATGAAACAAGAGCCAGTTCTTGGAAAAAATTAATAGAGTTGAAAGTCCTCTACCTTACTTTTCAAAAAGAAAAATAAAATGCCAAAATAAAATCACAAAAGAAAGAGGAGAAATAACAATCAATATCACAGAAATACAAAATTATAAAATAATATTATGAAAAACTATATACCAACAAACTGGACAACCTAGAATAAATGGATAAATTCCTAAAATCATATAAACTAAAAAATCTTAAACAGGAAAAAATAGAAAACTTGAACAGACTGAAAAACAGCAAAGAAATTAAATCAGTAGTTAAAAAATCTTCCAACAAAGTCATCTGTCAGATGGCTATACAGGCAAATTCAAACCAACATTTTAAGAATAGTTGATATCGGGGCGCCTGGGTGGCTCAGTCGGTTGAGCGTCTGGCTTCGGCTCAGGTCACGATCTCACTGTTTGTGGGTTCAAGCCCCGCATGGGGCTCCGTGCTGACAGCTCAGAGCCTGGAGCCTGCTTCCGATTCTGTGTCTCCCTCTCTCTCAGCTCTTCCCCCACTCATGCTCTGTCTCTCTCTCAAAAATAATTAAACATTAAAAAAGAAAAGAATAGTTGATATCTATTCTTCTCAAACTATTCCAAAAATTGGAAATGGAAGTAAAACTTCCAAATTAATTCTATGAGGTTAGCATTACACTAATATATCAAAACCAGATAAAGGCTCCACTAAAGAAGAGAATTAAAGGGCAATATCCCTGATGAGCATGGATGCAAAAATTATTAATAAAATACTAGCAAATTGAATCCAACAGTACATTAAAAGAATCGTTCATCACAATCAAATCTGATTTATCCCTGGGCTGCAGGGTGGTTCAATATTGACAAATTAATCAATGAGATACACTAAAATAGTTTTTAAAAGTACAAGAACCATATGGTCCTTTCAATAGATGCATAAAAGGCACTTAACAAAGGGCAATATCCATTCATGATAAAAACTCTCAATAAACTAGGTTTGGAGGGAATATACCTCAACATAAAAAAGGCCATATTTTAAAAACCCACAGCTAGTATCATCCCCAATGGGGAAAAACTGACAGATTCTCCTCAACTGTCAGGAACAAGATAGGATCTCCACTCTCACCACTGTTATTTAACATAGAACTGGAAGTCCTAGCCTTGGCAATTAGAAAACAAAAGGAAATAAAAGACATCCAAATTGACAAGAAAGAAGTACAAGCTTCACTGTTTACAAATGACATAATGCCCTATATAGAAAACCTGAAAGAATCCACCAAAACATTTCTAGAACTGATACACTAATTCAGTACATTTGCAGGATAAAAAAATCAACATACAGAAATGTGTTGCATTTTATACACCAATCATGAAGCACCAGAAACAGAAATTATGGAATCAATACCATTTACAATTGCACCCAAAACAACAAGATACCTATGAATAAACCTTACCTAAGGGGCAAAAGACCTATACTGTGAAAAGTATAAGACACTGATGAAAGTAATTGAAGAGGACACAAAAAAATGGAAAGACATTCCAACCTCTTGGGTCAGAAAAAAAATATTGTTAAAATGTCTATATTACCCAAAGCAATCTACAATTTCCATGCAATCCCTATCAAAACACAAACATTTTTCACTGAGGTAGAACAATCTTAAAATACTTACGGGACCACAAAAAAAATAGCCAAAGTGAAAGCAATCTTTTTTTTAATTAAAAAATTATTTTAATGTTTATTTATTTCTAAGAGAGAGAAATAGAATGAGAGTGGGGGAGGGGCAGAGAAAGAGACAGACAAACAGAATCTGAAGCAAGCTCCAGGCTCTGAGCTGTCAGCACAGAGCCTGATGTGGGGCTCAAATTCACTAACTGCAAGATAGTGACCTGAGCCGATGTTGGATGCTTATCTGACTGAACTACGCAGGTGCCCTGCCAAAGCAATCTTGATGAAGAAAAGAAAAGCCAGAGACATCACATTTGTGGACTTCAAGTTATATTACAAAGCTGTAGGAATCAAAACAGCATTGTACCAGCACAAAAATAGATGCATAGATCAATAGAACAGAATAGAAAACCCAGAAGTGAACCCACAAATATATAGCAAACTAATCGTTAATAAACCAGAAAAAATTCCAATAGTAAAAAGACAGTCTCTTTAACAAATGTTCTTGTGAAAACTGCATAGCAACATGCAAGTAAATGAAAGGGGACCACTTTCTTACACTATATACAAAAATAAATTCAAAAGAGATTAAAGAACTAAATGTGAGACAGGACACCATTAAAATCCTATAGGAGAACACAGGCAGGAACCACTTTGACATCAACCATAGCAACTTCTTACTAGATAGGTCTCCAGAGGAAATGGAAAGAAAAGCAAAAAATAAACTATTGAGACTTTATCAAGATAAATATCTTCTGCACAGTGAAAGCAACAATCAAAAAAAACTGAAAGTCAACCCTGAGAATGGGAAAAGATACTTGCAAACTACCTATCTGATAAAATGCTAATATCCAAAATATATAAAGAGCTTATAAAACTGGACTCCAAAAAACAAATAATCAAATCAAAAAATGTCCAGAAGACACCTATAGACATGTTTCCAAAGAAGACATCCAAATGTCCAGAAGACAGAGAAAAAGATGCTCAACATAACTGATTATCAGGGAAATGTAAATCAAAACTACTATGAGATATCACCTCACACCCATCAGAATGGCTATAATCAACAATACAAGAGGGCTCCTGAGTGGCTCAGTCATTAAACATCTGACTTTGGCTCAATCATGACCTCGAGCAGGACCTCCATTTCAGGTGAGTACCGCTTCTCTCTCTCTCTCTCTCTCTCTCTCTCTCTCTCTCTCTCTCTCTCTCTTTCTCTGTCTCTCTCTCTGCCCCTCGCTCACTTGCACCCACTCTCTAAACCAACCAAACAAACAAAAAACAAAAAACAACAACAACAAAAATAAACCAAAGACACAAACAAGAAACAACAGGTGTTGGCAAGGATGTGGAGTAACAGGAACCTTCCTGCACTGTTGGTGGGAATGCAAACTGGTGCAGCCCTCTGGAAAACAGTATGGTGATGCTTCAAATGTTAAATATAGAACTATATAAAAAATATATGGCATTGACACTTAAATAGTCTCATGAATCAAAACAGTCCAGAAATAAACCCATGATTACATGGTTAATTATTTTATGACAAAGGAGGCAAAAGTATACAGTGGGAAAAAGTTACTTCAACAGATGCTGCTGGGAAAACTGAACATCTCCATGCAAAAGAACAAAACTGACCACTCTCTTACAGCATACATGAAAATGAATTTAAAATAAAGACCAGAATTACCTTTATTCCAAAACCAGACAGAGACCCCATTAAAAAGGAGAACTATAGACCAATTTCCCTGATGAACATGGATGAAAAAATCCTCAATAAGATATTAGCCAACCTGAACCAACAATACATTAAAAAAAAATTTATTCACCATGACCAAGCGGTACTTATACCTGGGATGCAGAGCAGCTGGTTCAATATCTGCAAAACAATTAACGTGATTCATCACATCAATAAAAGAAAGGACAAGAACCATATGATCCTCTCAATAGATGCAGAGGAAGCATTTGACAAAACACAGCATCCTTTCTTGATAAAAACCTTCAAGAAAGTAGGGATAGAAGCAGCATACCTCGAGATCATAAAAGCCATATATGAAGGACCCGACGCTAATACCATCCTCAGTGGGGAAAGACTGACAGCTTTTCCCCTAAGGTCAGGAACAAGACAGGAATGCCCATTCTAGCCACTGTTATTGAACATAGTATTGGAAGCCTTGGCCTTTTCAATCAGACAACACAAAGAAATAAAAAGCATCCAAATCAGCCAGGAGGAGGTCAAACTTTCGCTCTTCGCAGATGCCATGATACTCTACATGGAAAACCCAAAAGATTCCACCAAAAAACTTCAAGAATTGATTCATGAATTCAGCAAACTTTCAGGGTATAAAATCAATGCACAGAAATCAGTTGCATTCCTATACACCAACAATGAAGCAACACAAAGAGAAATCAAGGAATCTATTCCATTTACAGTTGCACAAAAAAACATAAAATACCTAGGAATAAATCTGACCAAAGAGGTGAAAAATCTATACACTGAAAACTATAGAAAGCTTATGAAAGAAATTGAAGAAGACACAAAAAAATGGAAAAAATATTTCATGCTCCTGGATAGGAAGAACAAATATTGCTAAAATGTCGATATTCTCCAAAGCAATCTACATATTCAATGCAGTCCCTATCAAAATAACACCAGCCTTCTTCACAGAGCTAGAACAAATAATCCTAAAATTTGTATGGAATCAGAAGAGATCCATAATAGCCAAAGCAGTCTTGAAAAAGAAAACCAAAATAGGAGACATCACAATCCCAGTCCTCAAGCAATACTACAAAGCTGTAATCCTCAAGACAGTATGGTACTGGAACAAGAACAGACACTCAGATTAGTGGAACAGAATAGAGAACCCAGAAATGGACCCCCAAACGTATGGCCAACTAATCTTTGACAAAGCAGGAAAGAATACCCAATGGCATAGACAGTCTCTTCAGCAAGTGGTGCTGGGAAAACTGGACAGCGACATGCAGAAGAATGAACCTGGACCACTTTCTTACACCATACACAAAAGTAAACTCAAAATGGATGAAAGAACTAAATGTAAGACAGGAAGCCATAAAAATCCTTGAGGAGAAAGCAGGTAAAAACCTCTTTGATCTTAGCTGCAGCACCTTCTTTCTCAACAGGTCTCCAGAGGCAAGAGAAACAAAAGGAAAAAAGAACTACTGGGACCTCATCAAAACAAAAACCTTCTGCACAGTGAAGGAAACAATCAGCAAAACTAAAAGGCAACCGACAGAATTGGAGAAGATACTTGCAAACTACATATTAGATAAAGTGTTAGTATCCAAAATTTATAAAGAACTTAACAAACTCAATACCCAAAAAACAAATAATCCAGTGAAAAATAGGCAAAAGACATGAATAGACAATTCTCCAAGGAAGACATCCTGATGGCCAACCGACACATGAAAAAATGCTCCACATCACTCATCATCAGGGAAATAGAAATCAAAACCACAATGAGATACCACCTCACACCTGTCAGAATGGCTAACGTTGACAACTCAGGCAACAATGGATGTTGGCGAGGATGCAGAGAAAGAGGATCTCTTTTGAGTTGTTGGAATGGAAGCTGGTGCAGCCACTCTGAAAAACAGTATGGAGGTTCCTCAAAAAAAATAAAAATAGAACTACCCTATGACCCAGCAATTGCACTACTAGGCATTTATCCACAGGATACAGGTGTGCTGTTTCGGGGGCGCCTGGGTGGCGCAGTCGGTTAAGCGTCCGACTTCAGCCAGGTCACAATCTCGCGGTCCGGGAGTTCGAGCCCCGCGTCGGGCTCTGGGCTGATGGCTCAGAGCCTGGAGCCTGTTTCTGATTCTGTGTCTCCCTCTCTCTCTGCCCCTCCCCCGTTCATGCTCTGTCTCTCTCTGTCCCAAAAATAAATAAACGTTGAAAAAAAAATTAAAAGCATTTTTCTATTATGTCTAATATGTTTTCACTTTACTTATATCAGAGTCTCCCCCAAGTTAACAGCACAGGATTTAGAGATACTTCATTGGTCAATGATCTCCTTATTGGAGAGAGAGAGAGAGAGAGAGAGAGAGGAGTATAAATAGAACACTCCTGTTTTTTCAGAATGTTGCCTGAATGTCCAGTTTCTATCTCATGCCTCCTAGAGTGCTGAGGGGAATAGCATAGTTTGGATATTTAGGGACAACTAAGAGCAAATAAACATAAATCTTTACAAATCTGAGGAGGTAAATGGACATCCAGAATTGTAAAGTACAAAAGTCTCCATTAGAATGAATCAAAAGAAGTCTGAAACAAGATTCATGATAATCTAATTGTCAATTTAAAATAAAGGAAGATAATTTACAAATCAGCAAAATGAAAGCAACTCATTATATACAAGAGAGACACTGTAAGACTCAGTGGATTTCTCAGCAGAAAATTTGAAGGCTAAAAGGTAATGGTGTGATACATTCAGTGCTGAAAGAACAAAACTGCCAATCAAGAATATTATGTATGACAGAATAATCCTAAAAATTGAAGGAGAGTTAAAGAACTTTTCAGACAAACAGAAGCAGATAGAATTGATTTCTACTAGACTAGACTTATAAAAATATTCCAAAATTTACTCTTCAATTTAAAATGAAAAAATGATAAACAGCAACATTAAAGCATATGAAAATATAAAACTCACTTATAAAGTGTAAAGATAAACATATAGACAGATAAAAATTCTATCATGCTATAATAGTGTGTGTTAATTACTTTTAACTTAAGTATAAAAGTTAAAAATTATTAGGAATAAGTATAACTACAAAAACTTGGTAATGGTACACACATACACAAAGATGTAAAAAGGGAAATCACTAACATAAACTGTGGAGGGAGAAGCAAATCAGTTGAGTTTTTGTGTGTGATTAAAGTTAAATTGTTATCAGTTTAAAATACACTGTTGTAGAGGCACCTGGGTCTCTGTCAGTTAGCCATCCAACTCTTGGTTTCGGCTCAGGTAATGATCTCATGGTTTGCAAGTTTGAGCCCCGCGTTAGGCTCTGTGCTGAAAGCCTGAAACCTGGTTGGGATTCTCTCCATTCTCTCTCTCTGCCTCTCTCTCTCACTCTCCCTCCCAAAATAAATAAATAAACTTAAAAATTAAAAAAAAATAAAATAGACTGTCTTAACTTAAAAAAAAGATATTTTATATAACTTTCAATGTAACCACAATGAAAATACTTATGGAAGACACACACAAAAAAGAGAAACTACATAACTACCTAAAAATCAATGAAATGAAAGTATATTACTACCAAAATAATACCAGCTTATCATTAAAGCATACCAAAGTATATCACTACCAAAGAGTCAATGAAATGAAAAGGAAGAAAGAATGAAAGTAAATGAGAAATAGCAAAATGAAGACAGAAAATGATAAACAAAATGGCAACATTGAGTTCCCCGTATTCAAAAAACATAAGGGGGCTGAATGCATAAAAAATTTAGACCTAACTATATACTTGCAAAAAAACGTACTTTAGATTTAAGAACAAATATACACTGAAAGTGAACTGATATAAAAAGATATTCTATTCAAGTGGTAAGCAAAAGAGAGCAGCAGTGGCTATATAAATATCAGACAAAATAAAACAAAAAATGTCACAAAAATAGTGTAGACCATTATATAATCATGAAAGGATAAATTCATCAGGAAGATACTTCTCTCTCTCTCTCTCTCTCTCTCTCTCTCTCTCTCTCTGTATATATATATATATATATATATATATATATATATACATATATATATACTCAGTATCAGAGGACCTAAATATATAAAGAAAACACTGACCAAAAAAAGAGAAATAGACAAGAATAAAATACCAGTAGGAGACATCACAACTGATGCACAGAAATAAAAAAATATCATAACAGATTATTATAAACAATTATATAACTCCCAAAATCGAATAACCTAAAAGAGATGAATAAATTCCTAGAAACACAAAACCTACCAAGACTGAATCATGAAGAAATAGAAAACTTGAACAGATAAATCATAAATAAGAATATTAAGCCAATGATAAATAACCTCCCAACAAAGAAAATTCCATGCCAAATGGCTATGGTCAATTCTACCAAACATTTAAACAAAAAGTAACACCAAGCATCCTGAAACTCTTCCAAAAAAGTAGAAGAGGAACCACTTTCAAACTCATTTTATGAAAACAGCCTCACCCTGATAACAAAGCCAAAGATACCACAAGAAAAGAAAAAAAAATCCCTGATAAAAATATATGTAAAAATCTATAAGAATATGTTATCAAACTGAGTTTAACATTACACTAAGAGGATTATACACCATGACAAAGGTATTGATCCCTAAATGGCAAGGATGGTTCAACATACACATTTAATGTGATGCAACATATTAACAGAATAAAGGATAAAAATTATATGATCATCTCAATAGATGCATTAAAGTGTTTGACAAAACTAAAAATTATTCCATGATAAAGTGTTCAATAAACTTGATTTAAGAGGAATTTACCTCAGTATAATAAAGGCCACGTAAGAAAAGCCAACTAATCTACTCAATGGGGAAAAACTGAAAACTTCTCCAAGATCAGGAAAAAGACAAGGGTGCCCATTTTGTCACTTTTATTCAATGTAGTACTGAAAGTCCTAACTAGAACAACTAGACAAGATAAACAAATAAAAGACATCCAAATCAGAAAGGATAATTAAACTGATCTCTGACTGCTGATGACATGAAATTGTATGTAGAAAACCAAAAAACTCCTAAAACAAATTGTTGGAACTAATAAATGAATTCAGCAAAAATGAAGGATATACAGGCTTTCACCTCCTTGGTTAAATGCATTTTTAGATACTTTTATCTTTTTGGTGTTATTGTAAGTGAGACTGTTTTAAATTTAGTTTGGGTTTGTTCATTGCTGGTGTTTGAAATATAATTGATTTTTGTGTGTTGATGCTGCATACTGCAACTTTACTGAAATTTTTATTAGCTCCAGGAGCTTTTTTTGTGAAATATTTCGGATTTTTCCACATATAGGAAAATGTCTTCTGAGAATAGAGATAGTTTTACCCTTTCCTTTCCAACTTTTATTTCTTTTACTTTTCTAATTGTTCTGGCTATAACTTAAAGTATAATGTTGAATAGCACAGTGGTAAAAGTGAGCGCCCTGTATTGTTCCAGATATTAGAAGGGAATTTTTCATTTTATCACCAGTGAGTATGATGTTACCTGTGGGTTTTTCATAATTTTCTTTGTTGTATTGAAGAAGTGTACTTTATTCCTAGAATTCCAAATGTTTAAATCATGAAAGGTTATGACATTTGTCAAATAAATGGCATTTCTGCATCAACTGAGATAATCATGTGTTTTTCCCTTTGATTTCCTATAAGTTCTATCACATTGATTTGCTTCCTTATGTTGAACCATTGTATGTCTGGGATTAATCCCACTTTGCTCTGTTACTTTTCATATACTGTTGAATTCAGTTTTCTATTATTTAGTTGAAAATTATTGTATCTATATTCATAAGTGATATTAGTCCATACTTTCTTTACTTGTGGTATCTTTATCTGAATTTGGTATCATGGTAATGCATGCCTCATAGAATGAGTTTGAACAATGTTCTATCATCTTCAGTTTCTTGGAAGAGTTTAAGAAGTATTGATGTTAATCGTTTTTATTGTTTGGTAGAATTCACCAGTGGAGCCATTTAATGCTGGACTTTTCTTAATTGGAAGATTTTTGATTACTGACTCAGTATCTTCAACTTGTTATAGCACTGTTGAGAATTTGTTTTTTCTTGAGTCACTTTAGATAATTTGTGTGGTTTTAGGAATTTGTCCATTTCATATGAGTTATCTCATTCTTGATATAATTGCTCATGGTATAGTCTTATGACAATTTTTACTTCTGTAATATTGGTAGTAATGTACGCACTTAAATTTACAAATGTAGTTACTTGTACCTTATCTCTATTTTTTGTTAGTCTAGCTAAAGTTTTGTCAATTTTGCTGATGTTTTCAAAGAAAGAACTGTGGTTTCCCTTATTCTCTCTATTGTTTTCTACTTTCTATTTTATTTATTTCTATTCTAATTTTTATCATGTTCTTTCTTCTAATAACTTTGGTTTTAGTTTACTCATCTTTTTCTATTCTCTCTGGGTGTAAATCTGGGTAATTGATATGAGTTCTTTCTTCTTTATCATTAACTATGTGCAGCTATAGATTCCCCTCTAAATATTATCTTCACTGCATCCTGTAAGTTTTGATATGTTTTTCCATTTTTAACTATTTTCATATGTCCTTTGTGATTTCTTCTTTAATCAATTGATTTTGTTAACAGTACATGTGCATTTTCACATATCATTAAATTTTCCACTTTTTGATATCTACGTCCATTCCATTGTGGTTAGAGAAGGCACTTCATATTATTTCCTGGTTGTAAAATTTGTTGTAGCTAGTTTTGTGGGCTATCACATGGCCTACCCTAGAGAATGATCTGTGTGAAGTTGAGAATAATGTATTCTGCTGTCACTGAGTGTGATGTTCTCTATAAGTCTGATAAGTTTAGCAGGTTTCAAGTGTTGTTTAAATACTCTATTTCCCTACTAACTTTCTGTTTGGGTCTTATATCTATTATTGAAAGTAGGATAGTGAAGTCTCCCACTATTATTATAGAATGATATCAAAGCCAGAAAAAGATACAACAAAAGAAAGAAAACTGGCAGACCAATATTCCTTGTGAATAGAGATAGGAAATCTTCCACAAAACATTAGCAAGTCAAATCTAGCAGCATATTAAAAGGATGACACACAACAACCAAGTGAAATGTGTCCCAGTAATTAAAGATTGCTTTGATATATGAAAATCAATAAAAGTAACGTGGCATGTTAATTGAATTAAGGGAAAAATACTTCAGATCTTCTCAATAGATACAGAAAAAGTATTTAACAAAACCTAACACTCCTCATGATTTAAAAAAAATTACACAAACAAAACTGAAGGGAATTTCCTCAACTGTTAAAGGGCATCAACGAAAAATCACAAATAGCATCATCCTTAATGGTGAAGAATAAAAACTTTCTCCCTCAAATCAGAAATAATACAATGCCCACTCATGCTACTTACATTATACATCATACTGGTAGTTCTAGCTAGTGAAATTACACATAAAAAAAGGCATCCATATTAGAAATAAAGTCATAAACCTATTCATAAATATCATGTGACTATGTATGGAAAAATGTAATAAATCCATGGGGAAGGGGAACTTTCAGAGTTACTAAGTGAGTTCATTAAATTTGCAGATAAATATAAAAATGTGTTGTATTTCTATGCATTGGGAATAATCTGAAATTAAACTGTAAAATAATCATATTTACAATAACATCAAAAGAAATAAAATACATAAAGACAAATTTAGGGAACGTAGTTCAAATCTTGTCTACTGAAACTACAAAACACTGTGTAAAGAAATTAAAGAAGATCTAAATAAATAGAAAGATATTCCATGTTTTTAGATCAGGAGATTTAAGATTATTAAATAACAATACTCAACAAATTAATCTACAGATTTAAAAAAAATCTTATAAAATTCCAACATTTTTTTTTATGTAAATAGAAGAAAAATAATTCTAATAATAAAATGGAAATGCAAGGACACTGAATGGCCAAAAAAATCTTGAAAAGAAGAACCAAGTTTGAAAATTCACTCAAACTGATTTTAACACTGAAAGCTCCAGTAATCAAGAGAATGGTCCTGACATAAAAACAGACATATAGACAAATACAACGGAGGAGAGTGCACAGAAAAAAAAAAATCATATGCAGTCAACTATCGTTGATAAGGGTGCAAAAAATACAAAATGGGTACAATATAATCTTTTCAAAAATGGTGTTGATAAAACTGGATGTCCTTATACAATTTTTTAAATGTGGAGGACCTTTATCTTCCATCATACACACAAAAAAGTGAATTAAATACTTAAACAGAAGACCTGAAATGGCAAAACTCTTTGAAGGAAACATAGCTGTAAAATATTATGACCATGGTTTAGGCAATATGTTCTTAAATATGAACAAAAACAAACAAACAAACAAACAAAATTAGCACGCATTTTGATTCAAAATGGCAGCATAAGAACTCTGAATTCACCTCCTCCATGGGCCACACCAAATTACACCTATTAATAAAATATGTATTCCTGAAGAAGTGAGGGCTCATTGAACAGCTACTGAACTATCAAATACGGAGAGAGTCACAAGAGAATAGCAAGAGACAAAGGCACACTATTGTTTAAAATAGTAACTAGCATGTACAGTCACAGCTCCAGTGAGCCAGCAAAAGTCACCAAACACACAGAGTCTACATAGGGGTCACCATACCTTCCTTCATACCATTCTTTCAAGTTTAGAAGTAACTATTTTGCCTAATCCACCGAAACAAACACAGAAACTCAAGCAAAATGGTGGAGACAGAAGAATATGCTACAGAAGAAATAACAAGAAAATAACTTCAGTAAAAGTATTAAATGAAACAGAGATGGGCAATATACCTGATAAATAATTTAAAGTAATAATTGTAAATATACTCACTGGGCTGAATAAAAGAATGGAAAAACTCAGTAGGACATTCATAAAAAGAGACAGAAAGTATTAAAAAAAACAATCAGAGCTGAAGAGTACAATAAGTGAAATAAAAAGTACATTATAGGGAATCAACTGTAGATTGGAGGATGCAGAAGAATGTATCACTGATCTGGAAGACAAGGTAATGGAAAGCATACAATCTAAACAGCAAAAAAAAAAAAATAATGAGGTTTTATTAAGCGACCCATTTATATGCCATTTACAGCAGATTCACCTCAGGCCTAAAGATGCATACAGACTGAAAATGAAGGAGTGGAAAATATTTTAGCATACAAATGGGAGCAAAAAAAAAAAAAAAACAGGGTAGAACTATTTATATCAAACAAAATAAATGTTAAAGAGTGTAATGAGACAAATAAGGATATTATAATGATACAAAGATTAATCCAATAAGAGGATAGAACAATTAAAAATATCTATGCATCCATGGGTGGAGAGTTAAAATAGCTAAGTAGTAGGGTGACCCTGGTCTTGCCTCATCCCTCGAACACAGATAGATTAATATCAAATCATTTTAAGTGCCTATAAAATTGATCTGAGAATTAAGAAAAAACAATCTGCTCAATTATAGGGAGAGAACATGATATGTACAAGGTACAGAGATATGAATTGTGGGAGAGAAAAGCCATGGTACCCTAGAAGGGAGGATGACCTTTTTGCAAAGAGAGGAGAGAGAGAAGAGCTCATCAGGTACATGCAGGAAAAACACTCCCTCAAAATGATTGACTGGAGAATTAAGGGTAACTGAGTATCCCAAAATTTTACAAACATTGGGGCTCATATTTTGAGGTTTTAAAAGTACCTGCCATTCACTGATATCAACCTGGGTGGGCAGCAAATCTCCTGGGAAGGAAGGCAGAGCCCCAGAGCAGACATCAGAAAGTGTGGTGAAGGGATCCCCTGAGCCACACTGGGAAAGAATGTTCCCTTTCCTGGAGTACATTTGGAAGAGAGAACATTACCTCTCCAAGGATGGAAGACCTAGCATGCACCTTTGACCAGTGGTTCATCAGCAAGGGACAGAAGAGTACACAGGAGGAAGATACCCAGTTCCAACATTTCTCTGTGCTTCACCATAAATTCCAGACACATTATTGGTCTTGCAACTTATTTTCATGGAGAAAATGACAAGATACACAACACTGTGGGACTCTCTTCTGGAGGAGGGGAGCAGTTCAATGCCAAGTTGGATTCTTTATGATTTGCAGTTTCAAATCCCAGCAAGCCACCAGAGATAAAACACAGGAGAATTGTGGTGCCAGGCATGAGGATGGCCCAGGCACAGACAGATTGAGGGAAGGTTTCTTACTGAAGCCTGGGATGCAAGAGGATAGATTGTTTTTCTGTGAGGGAATTCTGAACAAAAGTGGTGGTGATGTCCCCTCCCAAAAATGAACTACAGGGATCTCATCAAAGTAAAAAGCTTCTGCACAGCGAAGGAAACAATCAGCAAAACTGAAAGGCAACTGACAGAATGGGAGAAGATATTTTCAAACGACATATCAGATAAAGGGTTAGTATACAAAATCTAAAAGGAACTTATCAAACTCAACACCCAAAAAACAAATAATCCAGTGAAGAAATGGGCAAAAGACATGAATAGACACTTCTCCAAAGAAGACATCCTAGTGGCCAACCGACACATGAAAACATGCTCAACTTCACTCATCATCAGGGAAATACAAATCAAAACCACAATAAGATACCTCCTTACATCTGTCAGATGGCTAACATTAACAACTCAGGCAACAACAGATTTTGGCGAGGATGCGGAGAAAGAGGGTCTCTTTTGCATTTTTGGTGGGAGTTCAATCTGGTGCAGCCACTCTGGAACACAGTATGGAGGTTCCTCAAAAAACTAAAAATAGAACTACCCTACCACCCAGCAATTGCACACTAGGTATTATCCACGGGATACAGGTGTGCTGTTTGAAAGGACACATGCATCCCAATGTTTATAGCAGCACTATCAACAATAGCCAAAGTATGGAAAGAGCCCAAATGTCCATCGATGGATGAATGGATAAAGAAGATGTGGTATATATATATATATATATATATATATATATATATATATATAATGGAGTATTACTCAGCAATTAAAAATAATGAAGTCTTGCCATTTGCAACTACGTGGATGGAACTGGAGGGGAGTATGCTAAGTGAAATTAGTCAGTCATAGAAGACAAAAATCATGACTTCACTCATATGAGAACTTTAAGAGACAAAACAGATGAAAATAAGGGAAAGGAAACAATATAAAAACAGGGAGGGGGACAAAACAGAAGACTCATAAATATGGAGAACAAACTTAGGGTTACTGGAGGGGTTGTGGGAGAGGGGATGGGCTAAATGGGAAATGGGCACTAAGGAATCTAGTCCTGAAATCATTGTTGCACTATATGCTAACTAAATTTTATGTAAATTTTAAAAATAATAATAAAAATTTTAAAAAATGCAGAATCAGACCTATAAATACAGAGAACAAACTGATAGTTGCCAGAGGAGAGAGAGCCTGGGGGATTGGCAAAATGCGTGAAGAAGAGTGGGAGTTACAGGCTTCCAGTTATGGAATGAATAAGTTATGGGGATAAAATACACAACATAGGAAATACAATCAATGATATTGTAATAGTCTTGTATGGTAGCAAATGGTAGCTACACTTATGGTAAGCATAGCATAACATATACAGAAGTTGAAGCACTGTGTTAGACACCTAAAACTAATGTAAGATTGTGTGTGAGCTATACTTGAAAACAACAACAGTGGGGCTCCTGGGTGGCTCAGTCTGTTAAGAATTCAACTCCGGCTTACGTCATGATCTTACGGTTCCTGGGTCGAGTCCTGTGTCAGGCTCTGTGCTGACAGGTCAGGGCATGGAGCCTGCTCCAGATTCTGTGTCTCCTTTTTTCTCTGCCCCTCCCCTATTAGTGCTCTGTGTCTCTGTCAAAAGTAAACAAACATTAAAAAAACCAAAACAGCAAATAACAGAGTCCAAGCCCAGATGAATTCACTGGTGAATTATACCAGATATTGAAAGAAGTATTAACACCAGTAAGTCACAAAATCTTCCAAAAAATAGAAGAAAAGGGAACATTTCCCAAATCATTCTTTGAGACTGATGTAACTCCAATATCAGGAAAAAGGCAAAAGAGAAAAAGAATATTATATACCAGTGTTTCATCATATAGATGCAAATTCCTAAGCAAAATACCAGGAAACCGAATGCAACAACATATTTAAAAAAGCCACCATGACCAAGTGAGATTTATTCCAAGAGGTGATTTAACATATAAAAATAAATGTACTACATCATATGAATATCATTAAAGACCAAAAACACATGGTGGTGTGAATAGACACACAAAAGAATTTAACATAATTGAACATCCCGTCATGACAAAAATACTCAACACAGTAGAAATAGAGGACTTATTCACTCTGATAAAACTATGAAAACATCTATAGCTAAAATCATGGAATATATACTTTATCCCTAAATTTGGGACAACACAAGAATGTCTGTTATTGCCACTTCTATAGAGTATTGTACTGGAAGCTCTAGCCAAAAAGTTTACGCAAGAAACAAATAAAAGTTATCAAGATTGGAAAGGAAGAAGTTAATCTATCTTTATTTGCAAACATCATGTTCTAGTATGTAGATACTCAAAAAGAATACAAACACAAACGTGTGCACACACACACACACACACACAAATACACACAAACTACTAGAGATAACACGAGTTCAGCAAATTTGCAAGATACAAGATCAGTATACAGTAACAATTGTGTTTCTACACACTATCAATGAAGAATAAAAAATTAAATTAAGAAAACTACAAAATTAAAATAGCATTAAAATGTTAAAACATTTATGAGGCATCTGAGTGGCTCAGTCAGTTGAGTGTCAGACTCTTGATCTCAGCTCAGGTCATGATCCCAGGGTCGTAGGATCAAGCCCCACATCAGACTCCACACTGAGCATAGAGCCTGCTTAAGAGTCTCTCTTTTCTCCTCACAGCCTCTCCCCCATTAGTGCTCTCATAAATAAATAAATAAATAAATAAATAAATAAATAAATAAACAAAACATTTAGTAACACATTTATCAAAAGAAGTACATATACCCTAAAAATTGCAAAACATTGTTAAAATAAAGAAGACATAAATAAAATAAGTGAATATACATCCCATGTTCATGTATTAGAAGACAATATTGATGTGGCAATATTTTTGAAGCTGACCTACAGATTCAGTCAAATCCCTATTAAATTCACAGTTGATTTCTTTGCAAATATTAACAACTGAAAATAAAATTAATATAGAAATGTAAGGTATGGTGAACAACCATAATAATTTTGCGATGAAAAACAAAAAAGGAAGGTAAACATTTTCTGATTTAAAAATTAATACAAAGCCAAAGTAATCAAGATAATTTTGTATTGTAATAAGATTAGATATACATATCAATGGAATATAATCAAAAGTCTAGAAGTAAACCCTCAAATGTTATGGTCAATTGATTTTTGTCTAGGGTAACAAAATGTTTGAATGGTTATTGAGTAAAGTTTTCAACAAATAGTACTTGTACTACTGGATATTCCCAAGCAGAAGAATGAAATTTAGCTCCTTCACTAAACTATACATGAAATTAACACTAATGAATAATGTATCTAAATGTAAGGACTAACACTATAACACTCTCAGAAGAAAATATTGAAGTAAATAATTCTGAATTTGTATTTAAAAAAAGCCTTCTTATATGACACCAAACACATAAGGGATGAATATAAAATTCAGAAATCAATTCCATTTACACTAGAATCAAAATAGTAAAATACATAGGAATATATTTGACAATGTTCAAATTTTGAACACTAAAAACTACAACACATTGTTGAAATAATTTTTTTTAATAATTACAAAATTGGAAAGATATTTTATGTTCATTGATAGAAGATAATATTAAGGTAGCAATATTAACCAAACAATCTATAGATTAAACACAAACTCTGTAATGAACACAAAGGTTTTTTTTGTTTTTTTTTTATATAAGTTTCTATTTTAGTTCAGGTATGTTAACATACATTATTATATTAGTTTCAGGTATACAGTATAGTGATTTAACAATTAACAATTCCATACATCACCCAGTGTTCATCATGATAAGTGCACTTCATCCCCATCACCTATTTAACGCATCCTCCTAATCACCTCTCCTCTGGTAACCATCACTTTGTACTCTGTAGTTAAGAGTCTATTTCTTGATTTCTCTCTCTCTCTCTTTTTTCCCTTGGCCCATTTTCTTTTTTTCCTTAAATTCCACACATGACTGAAATCATACAGTATTTTTCTTTCCCTGACTGATTTAATTCACTTAGCATTATACTCTCTAGCTCCAACCATGTCACTGCAAATGGCAAGATTTCATTTTTTTAATGTTTATTTGTTTTTGGAGGTAGAGAGAGACAGAGACAGAGAGGCAGAGAGAGAGAAAGTGCCAGCATGAGCAGGGGAGGGAGAGAGAGAGGGAGAGAGAGAATCCCAAGCAGGCTCTGTGCTGACAGCTTCAATGTAGGGCTCGATCTCACAAACCATGAGATCCTGACCTGAACCAAAACCAGGAGTTGGATGCTTAACCAACTGAGCCACCCAAGTGCTCCAAGTTTTCATTCTTTTTTTATGACTGAATAATATTCCATTGTATACACATATGACATCTTCTTTTTTATTCATTCATCAGCAGACACTTGGGTTGTATTATTATCTTGAGTACTGTAAATAATACTGCTATAAACATAGGGGTGCTTGTTTACCTTTGAATTAGTGTTTTTGTATTCTTTGGGTAAATACCCAAAGATTGTGGGTATGTGATTGATGAATCATAGGGTAGTTATAATTTTAATTTTCTGAGGAACCTCCATACTGTTTTCCACAGTGGTTGCACCAGTTGGCATTCCCACCAACAGTGCAAGAGGGTTCTCCTTTCTCCATGTCCTCGCCAACACCTGTTGTTTCTTGTTGTGATTTTAGTCATTCTGACAGGTGTTAGGTGATATCTCATTGCAGTTTTGAGTTGCATTTCCCTGATGGGAAGTGATGGCGAACATCTTTTCATGTGTTTGTTGGCAATGTGGATGTTTTATTTGGAAAAATGTCTGTTCATGTCTGCTGCCCATTTTTAATGGGATTATTCACTTTGGGGGTGTTGAGTTTTATTAGTTCTTTATAAATTTTGTGTACTAACCCTATATCAGATATTTCATTTGCAATATCTTTTCGCATTCTGTAGGTTGCCTTTTAGCTTGGTTAATTGTTTCCTGTGCTGTGTGGAAGCATTTTATTTGTATGTAGTTATAACAGATTATTTTTGCTTTCATTTCCCTTGTCTCAGGACACCTATCTAGAAAAAAGTTGTTATGACTGATGTCAAAGCAGTTACTGCTTATGTTCTTTTCTGGATATTTATGGTTTCAGGTCTTATATTTAGGTATTTAATCCATTTTAAATTTATTTTTCTGTATGGTGTAATATGGTATACCTTATTACAGTTTCTTGCTTTTACATGTTGTTTTCCAATTTTCCCAACACCAGCTGTTGATGAGACAGTCTGTTTTCCATTGGATATTCCTTCCTGCTTTGTCAAAGATTAATTGGCCACATAGTTGTGGGTTCATTACTTTCTTGTCTATTCTATTCCATTTATCTATGTGCCTATTTTTGTGCCAGTGCCATACTGTTTTGATGACTACTCCTTTGTAATATCATTTGAAATCCAGAATTGTGATGCCTCCAACTTTGCTTATTTTCCTCATGATTTCTTTGGCTATTTGGGATCTTTCCCAGTTCTGTACAAATTTTAGAATTGTTTCTTTTAGTTCTGTATAAAATGCTGTTGGTATTTTTATGGGGATTACATTAAATGCATAGATAGCTTTGGGTAGCAAAGACATTTTGACAATATTTGTTCTTCTAATCCATGAGCATGGAATGCCTTCCCACTTCTTTGTGCTATCTTGATTTTTTTTTCATCAGTGTTTTATAGTTTTAAAGTACAGATTTTCACCCTTTGGTTAATTTTATCCCCAGGTATCTTATGGTTTGTGGTACAATTGTAATAGGATTGTCTTCTCAATTTCTCTTTCTCTTGCTTCATTATTAGTATATAGGAATGAAACAGATTTCTGAACATTGATTTTTTTATCCTGTGACTTTACTGAAATCATATATCAGTTTTAGCAGTATTTTGGTGGAATTTTTCAAGTTTGCTTTATATAGTATCATCATCTGCAAATAGTGAAAGTTTTACTTCTTTCTTACCAATTTGGATGCCTTTTATTTCTTTATGTATTCTATGTATTCTAATTGGTATGGCTAGGATGTCCAGTACTTTGTGAGTAAAACGAGAGTGGACATACCTGTCTTGTTTCTGATCTTAGGGGATAAGCTTTCAGATTTTCCCCACTGAAGATGATATTAGCTGTGGGTTTTTCATATATGTCATTTGTTATGTTGAGGAATGTCCTATCTAAACATACATTATGAAGGTTTTTCTCATGAATGTATATTGTACTTTATCAAATGCTTTTTTCCTGCATCTATTGATATGATCATATTGTTCTTATACATTCTTTTTTTGATGTGGTGTATCATACTGATTGATTTGCAAATATTGAGCCACCCTTGAACTCCAGGAATAAATCTCACACAATCATGGTGAAGTTTTTAAATTATATTATTGAGTTTTGTTTGCTAGTATTTTGCTGAGGACTTTTGCATCTATTTCATCAGGGATACCCAAGGGTTTTTTTTTTTAGATAGAAGTGGGAAAATTAATTCTAAAATTCATATAAAATTGCAAAGGATCCAGAATAACCAAAATTTTCTTGAAAAGGAATAACAAAGGAAACTCATCATTCTCTGTTTAAATATTTAAAACTTACTAAAAATACATATTAATCAAAAAAGTGTGGTACTAGCATAAGCATAGACATATAGGCCAATAAAATTGAATTGAAAATCCATAAATAAACCCTACTTCTATGGTCAGTTATTGACAAGGATGCTAAAATTATTCAATGGAGAAAGAAGAGGTATTTAAATAATGATGCTGAAACAACTTGATGTCCATATAAAAATGGAGTTGGACTGCTACCTGACATCATATACAAAAATTAACTCAGGGCACTTAGTGACTCAGTCAGTTGAATATCCAACTCTTGGTTTCTGCTCAGATCATGATCTTGTGGTTCATGAGTTTGAGCCCAACATTGGCCTCCACATTGACAATACAGAGCCTTCTTGGGATTCTCTCTCTCCCTCTCTCTCTTTCTGCCCCTCCTCCACTCATGCTGTATCTGTCTCTCTCAAAAAAAATTTAAAAATTAAATCAAAAGTCACTAGCAACCTAACTCTAACAGCCTAAAGTATAAAACTCTTAGAAGGTAATTTATACATAAATATTAATTATCTTAGATTTGTTTAATGGGTTTTTGGATATGACAATAAAAGATTCAGAAAGAAACAATAAATAAATTGAACATCATCAAAATTACAAACTTTTGTGCATCAAGGGATGATATCAAGAAAGTGAAAACCTTCATTATGGTAAAAAAATTACAAAGCTTATGCTGAATAATGGTTTACTAACCAGACTGTATAAATAACTGTTTTTTAGAGCTCTTACAACTAAAAAAATTGGACAAATAATCCAATTTAAAAATGGACAAAGGACTTAAACAGACACTTCTCCAAAAAATACGCAAAAGACCAACAAGCATATACAAAGATTTTTGATGTCATTAGTTATCAGGAAAATGCAAACAAGCCTAAATAAGTTACCACTTCACATTCAGTAGGAGGGGTATTTGAAAAAAGAAAAGAATGACTGTGGGTGAAGATGTGGATAAATTGAAAAATGTTTACATTGCTGATGAAAACAGAATGGTATATCCACTGTGGAAAACATTTTGGCAGTTACTCAAAAAGCTAAATGTAGCATTACTACATGAAACAACAATTTCACTCCTAGATATATACCCCGAAGCATTAAAAATAGGTATCAAACACAGGGCGCCTGGGTGGCTCAGTCAGTTAAGCATCTGACTCTTGATTTTGACACACGTCAGGATCTCATGGTCGTGAGATTGAGCCCCACCCCCATCTCTACACTGACAGTGCAAAACCTGCTTGGGAATATCTCTCTCTCTCTCTCTCTCTCTCTCTCTCTCTCTTTCTCTCTCTTGTCTCTCTCTCTCTCTGTCTCTGCACCTCCCCTGCTCATTCTCTCTTTCTCTCAAATAAACATTAAGAAGAATAGGTATCAAAAAAAAAAATGCTTGTATGTGGATGTTTATGGCAACACTACTCACAATAGCCCAAAGGGGAAACATCATAAATGTCCAGCCACTGATGAATTGATTAAAATACATGATATAACCATATAATGGAATATTATTAACCATAAAACAAATAAAATACTGATATATGTTGCAACATAAATAAATCTTGAAAACACTATAAGTTAAAGAAGCCACACACAAAATGTCTCATACAGTATGATTATATTTATATGAATATCCAGAATAAATAAGCCCATAAATTCAGAAAGCAATTTAATGTTTCCCAGAGACCAGGGTAAAGTGAGGAAGGAAGAAAGACTGCTTAATGGAAATGGAGATTATTTTGGGGGTGAAAAATATTTTGGAACTAGACAGAGATGATAGCATAACTTTCTGAATGTACTAAATGGCACTGAATTGTAGTCTTTAAAATAGTTAATTTTAGGGTCGCCTGGGTAGCTCAGTCAGTTAAGCGTCCGTCTCTGGCTGGGGTCATAATCTCATGGTTCCTTGGTTACAGCCCCGTATCAGGCTCTGTGCTGACAGCTTGAAGCCTGGAGCCTGCTCCAGATTCTGTCTCCCTCTCTCTCTGTCTGCCTCTCCTCTGTTTGTGTTTTCTCTCTCTCTGAAAAATAACCTTTTTTAAAGTTAATTTTATTTTTTATAACTTTTATTTTATGTGTAAAAAAGCACAAGTGACAAAATTATAAGCATATAGAAAATTTTAAATTAAAAACTTTTGTCCTTCAAATTACATAGTCAAGTATGTGTAAAGATAACCCACAATGGGGTGCCTGGGTGGCTAAGTGGGTTAAGCGCCTGACTCTTGATTTCAGCTCAGGTCACAATCTCACAGTTTCTGAGTTTGAGTCCTGCATCAGGCTCTGTGCTAATGGTGGAAAGCCTGCTTGAGATTCTCTTTCTCCCTCTCGTTCTTCCCCTCCCCCACTCATGTTCTCTCTCTTTCTCTCTCTCAAAAATAAATCCATGAACATTTAAAAATAAATAAAAAGCTTTGCTTTGTTTAAAAATTAAAAAAAATATATATAACACACAGAATGGGAGGACATATTTTCTTTTCTTTTTTTTTTTGGAGGACATATTTTCAAATAAAAACATCTAACAAGTTTTTAGTATCCAGAATATATTTGGCTCTTCCAACTCAATAATAAAAATATTAATAACAATTACAATGTCGAAAATATTAATAGACTTTCTCCAAAAAGATATGCATATGCTCAATATGCAATAAAAAGTTTTTCTTCAAAAGCTATCAAAGTGCAAATCAAAACCACAATATTGTACTACTTCACAAACCCAAAGATGGATGAAATTTAAAAATACACATAATAAGTGTTGGTGAGAATGTGGAGAAATTAGATCCTTCATGCTGTGTTGAAGGTAAAATCTAAAACGAAGGACTTGTAGAAAACTTTTGGACATTTCCTCAAAAGTTTAAGCATACATTTACCTTCTGATCTCATAACCTATTGCTACCTATGTACCTAAGAGAAGTGAAAATATGTGGTCACATAAAAAGTTGTACATGAATGTTCATTGTAACATTATTTATTTATATTAGCCCCAAAGTGGAAACAATGTCCATCAATTGAAGAATGGGATAATAAAAACTTGCATATCCATAGAATGGTATATTATTCAGCAATAAAAAGAGATGGCATACTGATAAGTGGCACAACATAGATGAACTTTGAAATGTATATGAAATGTCAAAATATGCCATCTATGCAGATAGAAAGTAGATGAGTGGTTGTCAGCGGTCAGTATGTTGATGGCATTAAGGAATGACTTCTGATAAATATGGGTTTTCTTTTTGATGAATAAAAATATTCAAAAATTAGATTGTGAAGATAGTTGTACAACACTGTGAATATACTGAAACCCTGGACTGTACACTAGTGAATTTTATGCTATGTGAGTTAGATCTATAAAGCTGTTAAAATAAAAGTGACTATATTAACATAAGTATATACCTGACCTTTCTTTCTTTATTGATGTATTTGTTTCTCTTTGTGACATTGTTAAACTTTATTGATTATTATTGTTTAATAGTACATCTAAAAATGAAATAATGTAAATTGTGAAATGATATAAATTGTGAAATTTTCTTCTTTTCAAAATAGTATTAACTTTTCTATATTTATTTGTAGGTAAAATTTAGACTCATTTTTTCAATTTGTACAAAAAAATCCTACTGGGATTTTGATTGGTACTGACTTAAATATAGAAAAACTAGAGTACAATTAACAATATTGAGTCCTGAAATTCGTAAACATAGGTAACATCTTCACAAATACAGATCTTTAATTTCTTTCAGAAATATTTTGAATATTTCACTTTGGGTTATTATACATATTCATTTCATGTATTCCTAGGTATATTGCCTTTTGATGTTTTTGTATATAGTCATACAATTTTCAAATATTATCTTTTATATTGTTTTTAAATTTTTATTACTATCAAAATACAATCAAAATTTCTATGTTAACCTTGCCTCCACTAACGTTGATAAACTAATTGATTACTTCTAGTAGGTCTTTTGTACATTTCTTAGACTTTTTAATGTAATCATTCATTTCATTTGCAAATAGAGACCTCTTCATTTGCAATCTTTGAGGCTCTTATAATTTTCTTTTCTCCTTTCGTTGGCTAGAATTTCTAATAAAATGTTGAATAAAAGTGGTGACAGCAGTTATCCTTGCCTTTTTCAGAGCTTAAAAGAAAAATATTCAATTTTCACCATTATGTATGACATTAGGAAGAGCATTTTACTAGAAGCTTTAGAATAAGAAAGTTTGCTGAGATTTTATTATTAGTTTGTAGTTCTTTGATGTTGTTTCCATCTGTTGAGATAAGTATATGATTATTCTACTTTATTCTGTGAATGTGGCTAATTATATTATTGTGGTCATTCCTCAGAAATAGTAGGGTCCCCTATCTAATATTCAGTTTATTTTTTTTATGTTTATTCATTTTGGAAAGACAGAGAGAGAGCACAAACAGGGATGGGGCAGAGAGAGAGGGGGACACAGAATCTGAAGCAGGCTCCAGGCTCTGAGCTGTCAGCACAGAGTCTGAGGCAGGGCTCAAACTCACGAATCGTGAGATCATGACCTGAGCCTAAGTCGGACACTTAACAGACTGAACCACCCAGGTGTCCCTAATATTCAGTTTAGATGTTCATGCCACACTAGATCAACAGGGCATGAAAAGTTTTATTATTCACATAATGAGGTTTTCTGGAAAGAGCAGCCTGGCTCTTAATCAGGTCTGAAAATGGCTTAAGAAAGCAGGGAAAAGAACCTGGCTTGGGATTTTTATGGTCTTTAGGTGTTATGACTGGTATGAGGGTTACCATGTGTGGTAGGTATATACTTTTTATCAGCACCAACAGAGTGAGCATCCAGAAATTTTAATTTGCTTTCCCAGATGTGGGGCAGATGGGTAAAACAAAGTGGTTAACTCTTTTAAAGCTGTGATTAGTTGAATATTAGAAAAATGGAATCAGACTTTAAAAAATATTTAACTTTATTTATTTTGAGAGATATAGAGAGAGACAGAGAGAGACAGAGACCCAAGGAAGCTCCATATTGTCAATGTGGAACACAGTGCAGGGCTTGATCCCATAAACTGTGAGATAATGATCTGAGCTGAAATCAGGAGTTGGATGCTTAACCAACTGAGCCACCCAGAAGCCCCTGGAATCAGACTTTTTATTATAATCTACTCCTGCTGTTTGATCACTGAATGTACCATGTTGCAGCCCATTGAATTATAACTTGTTTAAGAAGTCATTATGTTACATTATGAAGTCTGAGGCTTAAGGATGTTAGTGAGGTGAAAGTTCCGTTAAATGCTTTGTTCAACAGCCTAGCATTTTGTATTCTTTGAAGTGACATGGGTGCCTTGGTCACTATCAATGATGTCTAGAATTACAAAGGGAATAAGAAGTATATGGGTGAGGACTTATTTTGTGGCTTTAGTAGATATGGAAACATATGTATGACTTTGATTTATCTTTTTTTTTCTTTTTTTTATATATGAAATTTATTGACAAATTGGTTTCCATACAACACCCAGTGCTCATCCCAAAAGGTGCCCTCCTCAATACCCATCACCCACCCTCTCTTCCCTCCCACCCCCCATCAACCCTCAGTTTGTTCTCAGTTTTTAACAGTCTCTTATGCTTTGGCTCTCTCCCACTCTAACCTCTTTTTTTTTTTTCCTTCCCCTCCCCCATGGGTTCCTGTTAAGTTTCTCAGGATCCACATAAGAGTGAAACCATATGGTATCTGTCTTTCTCTGTATGGCTTATTTCACTTAGCATCTTTTGTGTATCTGTGAGGTAAGAAATTCTTTAAACCCCAAATGGACTCAAATTCCTTATTAATCTAAGTTTTGATTTCAAGTGTTAAATCAACATGTTTTCCTGGAGTAAATGCAATTTGCTCATGAAGTGTTATCTTTTACATATGTTGTTAGAATTTATTGGTTAATATTTTTGTTAGTGTTGTTTTCTCTCTATGTTCACGTGGGATATTTGTACTTTCAAGTAATTTGCACTTTTTTAAAAATACTATTCTTCTCAGGTTTTAGTATCAGATTTATTATGGCATCACAAAATGAATTGGAATGATAGCTCTCATTTTCTGAAAGTGTAAGATTTATATTGATTCTTCCATAAATGTTTGATAGAATTCATCAGTAAAGCCATCTGGGTCAGATCATTGTGGAGAAAATATTAAATTACATATTTAAAATTATATAACAAATATAAAACTATTTACATTTTGTATTTTTACTTTTGTCCATGTTGACAAACTATGTTTTCAAGGATTCCATATTATGTCTACTTTGTGGAATACATTGGCCTAAGCCATGTTTTTGTTATATTTTCATTATCTGCAAAATCTGTAGAGATGTCCCTCTCTACTTCCTCATACTGATAGTTTGCTTTCTCTCTTTTTTTTATCAGCATTACTAGGTGTATATCCATTTTATTAGCCATTTTAAGAATGAACATTAGGCTTTGTTGTTTTTATTTTTCCAATTTTCTTTTTATGTTTACTTTTTATTATTTATTATCTTCTGCTTTGGAAGCTTAAATCACAGGCTTTAAAATTTTCTTCTTACATAATATGAACTTTCAAATTATAATTTTCCCTTAATTAAATTTCTACAATATTGATATTTTAAAAATATCCTTTGTGATTTCTTCTTCCATCGCGGGATATTTCAAAAAGTGTTTTTAAATTCCAAATATTTAAAACCTTAAAAAAAATTTACACATTTTTATTTATTTTTGAGAGACAGAGAAGGACAGAGTGTGAGCAGGGGATGGGCAGAAAGAGAGAGGGAGACACAGAATTGGAAGCAGGCTCCAGGCTCTGTGATGCCAGCACAGAGCCCGACGCAGGGCTTGAACCCACCAACTGTGATATCATGACCTGAGCTGAAGTCGGATGCCCAACCGACTGAGCCACCCAGGTGCCCGTTGAAACTTTTTGAATAGCATACTTTTTTTTGATGTTTATTTCAGAGAGAGAGAGAGAGTGTGAATGGGGAAGGGACAGAGAGTGAGGGAGACACAGAATCTGACGCAGACTCTGGGGCAGGCTCCAGTCTTCTCTCTTCTCTGTGTCTCTCTCTCTCTCTCTCTCTCTCTCAAACTTTCTTCCTTTCCCCCTGTCATATTTTGTTTTATTTCCTCTGTCCTTTGTTTTGCTATCTGCTTTTATGTTATTTTTAATGGTTACAATATCCAACCTTATCACAGAATACTTCAAATTAATATTGTAACAATTTACCTCTATAAGAAATTAAAATTGTGTAATTATTTTGCCCTTCCAAACTTTTGGTATGCAGTTTGTCTCAAACAGTAAATTTTCCTTTTAAAAACTAAGAAATAAAAGTAGACTTTTAAATTTATTAATATATTTGACATTTTTGGTGATCCTCTTATACAATTTCCTTGTAGATTCAAATTTCTTTCAAGTATCACTTTCCTTCATTATTATTTTTTTAAATCTCTATGGCCAATGTGAGTCTCAAACTCATAATCCTGAGATCAAGAGTGTCACACTTTACTGATTGAGCCAGCCAGTTACCCACCCTTTATTGTTTTAAAGGTTTTTTTTTAATGTTTATTTATTTTTGAGAGAGAGACAGGCAGAGCATGAGGGGGTAGGGGCGGAGAGAGAGGGTGACACAGAATCTGAAACAGGCTGCAGGCTCTGAGCTGTCAGCACAGAGTCCAATGCAATGCTTAAACCCACCAACCAGGAAATCATGACCTGAGCTGAAGTCGGACCTTAACCGACTGAGCCACCTAGGCACCACCATTTTTTAAAAGTTTTTATTTTAATTCCAATTAGTTGACATATAGTGTTATATTTGTTTCAGGTGTACAATATAGTGATTAAACAATTCCATACATCACTTGGTTCTCTTCATGACAAGAACAGACTTAATCATAGAGAACAAACTGATGGTTACCAGGGGGAAGTAGGAGAGGGGGAATAGGTTAGATAGTTGGTGGGGATTAATAAATTCACTTCCGTTTAATATAAGGAATTCCCTTTAGTAAATTTTATAATGTAGTTTTGTTGGCAACACAAGCTTTTGATTTTTGTTCACCTAAAAATTATTTTGCTTTAATTTTTGAAGGATGTTGCTGGATATTGAATTCCTAGGCTTGCTTTTCTATCCTAGCACTTTTAAGATATAATTCTATTGTCTTCTAGTTTGTATTGATATTTATGAAAAAGTAGTAACCATACTTAACATATTCCGCCGAGTTAATTCTTTTTCTGACTGAAAAAATTTTCTCTTTATCTTTGATTTTTAGCGGTTTGACTATAAATGACTCTATGTGTGGCTTATTTTTTTTTACAATTTTTCTATCTTCATTCAGATATAATTGACATATAATATTGTATAAGTTTGAGGTATAAAATGCGTTGATATATTATGTTCACATATTGTAATATGATTACTACTATAGAGTTAGCTACCATCTATATCACATCACATAATTTCTGTTGCAATTTAGTGGTGAGAACATTTAAGATTTACTATCTTAGCAAATCTAATGTATATACTATGGTATTATTAACAGTAACCACCATGCTATAAAGTAGATCTCGAAAACTTTTTTGTCATATAACTGGAAGTTTGTACCCTTTGACCAAAATCTCATTTCTTCATTCCAAGCCCCTAGTAACCACGTTTCTACTCTCTGTTTCTATGAGTTCACACTTCTTAATTCCACATATAAACATAATACAGTATTCATCTTTCTTTGCCTGACTTATTTCACTTAACATAATGCCCTCATGTTGTTACAAATGACAGGAATTCCTCCTTTCTATTGGCTATATAGAAGAATATATATAATCTTCTTTATCCATTCACCCATTGACAGAAACTGATATTGTTTTTATATCTTGGTTATTGTAAATACTGTTGCCATAAAATTGGGAATGCAATTATCTCTTCAAGATTCTGTTTTCACTTTCTTTGAATATATACCCAGAAGTGGATTTGCTGAATCGTAAAGTAGTTCTACTTTTAAATTTGTGAGAAACACCCATACTGTTATTTACAGTAGATGTACAATTTTATATTACCCACCATCACTATACACAGATTCTGTTTTTCCACATCCTAACAAACACTTGTTATCTCTTGCCTTTTTGATGATAGACTTTTTTTTTTAAATGTTAGTCAATACTTCAGTATTGTTTTGATTTGCATTTATCTGATGGTTAGTGTGGTTGGGTACCTTTATATATACCTGTTAGACATATACATTTTCTTTGGGAAAAAAATAAGGTCTATTTAGTTCCTCTTCCCATTTTTTTTTGAGAGAAAGACAGAGAGAGAGTGCAAGTGAGGGAGGGGCAGTGGGAGAAGGAGGGAGTTTCAAGATGAGGCTCCACATCCAGCACAGAGCCTGAGGAGAGGCTCAATTTCACTACTGTGTGACCATGACTTGAGCTGAAATCAAGAGTCCACTGCTTAATCAAGCCACCCAGTTGCCCTCCTCTTCCCATTTTTAAATTAGATTCCTATTTTTTTTTTGCTATTGAGTTTCTCTGAGTATTTAAAATATATTTTGGATATTAATCCTTTATGAGATATGTAATTTGAAAATATTTTCTCCAATTCCATAGTTTGCCTTTTCACTTGGATTGACTGTTTCTTTTGTTGTGAAAAACAAAGGATTTTAGTTTGACGTAGTAATAGTAATTGTTTTATTTTGTTGCTTGTGATTTTGGTATCATATTAAAAACACTGTCACCAAGACCAATGTCAAGGATCTTTTTCCCTATGTTTTCGTCTAGAATTTTAATGATTTCAGGTTTTATATTTAAATATTTAGTTTATTTTGAGTTAATTTTTATGAGTAAAGTAAGATAGGAGTCCAATTTCATTATTCTGCATGTGATTATTCAGTTTTTGAACACTGTTTATTGAAAAGACTATCCTTTTCCCAATTACTGTTCTTGGTTCCCTTGCCAAAAATTAGTTGACCATGATTGTGTGGGATCGTTTCTCAGCTCTTCTTTCTGTTCCACTGATCTATGTGTCTGTTTTTAATGTCAGTACCACGTGTTTTAATTACTAAAGCTTTGTAATATAGTTTGAAATCAAAATATGTAATACCCTCAGCTCTGTTTTTTCTCAAGATTTCTCTGACTATTCAGGGTCTTTTGTGGTTCCATATAAACTTTAACACTTTTTCTAGGAGAGCAGCTTGGAAAGATGGCAGAGTGGGAGGACTCTAAGCTTACCTTGCCAAGCGTTTACAAATACATATCACTCACATCTGAATAAATAAACTGGAAAGTGATCTTAAGACTGGAAGAACAAACTCCACAACTAAAATATAGAGAAGCTGCCTTTGAGAGGTTAGGAAGGTCAGAAACAGTGTTGGGGAACTGTCTACAAGGAGGGAGCTATGGACTCAGAGGGGGATAACATCAGAGGGCACTCATGGGTAAAATGAATCCCTATGATGGCTGGCTTTGAAAATCAGAAAGGCTGAATTTCCTGAATGTATAACCAGCAAGACATAGAGCTTAGAGCTGTAAAAGTCAGGTGACTCAGCACTGGGTGATTCTGGAGTGTGATAGTGGTCTTTGCCCTTAAAGGCACAACAGCCCTTGGAGAGGCACTATAGAAGCAACAGTTTATACAATGCCTGGGAAAATGGAGGAAGAACTGTTTATTCTGATTTCGGAGCATATTAGTGTCTTCTCTGGGAATAAAGGAGCAGGCAGACACCATTTTCGTCTTCCGATGCATAAAAACAGGGCTACTTGGGGCGCCTGGATGGCTCAGTCGGTTGAGCAGCCGACTTCGGCTCAGGTCACTATCTCGCGGTCCGTGAGTTCAAGCCCTGTGTCGGGCTCTGTGCTGACAGCTCGGAGCCTGGAGCCTGTTTCGGGTTCTGTGTCTCCCTCTCTCTGACCCTCCCCCGTTCATGCTCTGTCTCTCTCTGTCTCAAAAATAAATAAACGTTAAAAAAATAAAAAAATAAAAAACAGGGCTACTTGTAGGAGGCGGCATTTCACAGACACATGCTACCTTACCTGCTAGCTATGTGCCTTACCCATGAGTTTTCCTGAGGAAGTGCCCATGCCAAGTCTACTGGCCTTGGTCCTGGGCTCAGTGCAAATGTGGGCTAATGCTGCACACACAGGCACCATGCATCTGGCAGCTCTAGCCTCCTCCACATGTCACACCTGTGGCTGTCACCATGCTCACTATGCTTCAGGGATCCAGCCTTGGAGTAGTGGTTCAGCACAAATTTTGCTAACACAACTACCCCACTCCTGAGTTCTTCTGTGATCACGCTGCCTCAGAGCCAGCCTGTCTGGGTCTCATTAATACCACAGAGAGTAAACACAGAGCACAACAGAAAGTGAGATAGTGTAGACATCTGGACTGAAAGAAAAAGGTACTCAGACACAAAAACAGGACACAAACAACATACATAGAAGGCTCCTCTGAAGTATCAGGTTCTGATGAACAGAAGATACTGCACTGCAGGGCATTATAGGACCTCTTCTTCATAAAACGACTACTTTCAGGAGCAGAAGATGTATCTGACTTTCCTAACCCAAAGAAACAGACACAGAGAGGTAGATAGAATGAGGAGACAAGGGAATGCATCCCAAATGAAAGAACAGGACAAAATCACAGGATATTTAAGTGAAACATAAATAAGTAATATGCATGCTATAGAATTTAAAGTAATGATCATAAAGATACTCACTTGACTTCAGAAAAGGATGAAGGACACCAGTGAGACCCTTAACAAAGAGATATAGAATAGTATATCAGAGATAAAGAACTAAATAAATGAAAATAAAAACACAATATATAGAATAAATAGAAGGCTATAAGAAGAAGAGGAACATATCAGTGACCTGGAGGATAGAGTAATGGAAAGCAATCAAGCTGAGCAAGTAACAGTCAAACAAATACTGCATAGTGAGATTAGACTTAGAGGACTTAGAAAATTAGTGACTCCATGAAGCATAATAACATTCATATTATAAGGATCTGAGAAGGAGGAAAGCTAGAAAAGGGGAAAAATGTATTTAAAGAAATAATAGCTGAAAATTTCCCAAACCTGAAAAGGAAAACAGATCTAGATTCAGGAGATACAGAGACACCCAAAATATTCAACTCAAGCAGGTCCATACCAACACACATACTAATGAAAATGTCAAAAAAAAGTGATACATAATTTTATAGGTTGCAAAAGAAAAGAGATCGTTACATTAAAAGGAAAACCCATAATGCTTTTAGCTGATTATTCAGTAAAAATTTACAGGTGAGGGGTACCTAGGTGACTCAGAAAGCTGGGCATCTAACTTCAGCTCAGGTCATGATTTCACAGTCTGTGAGTTTAGAACCATGTGAGGCTCTGTACTGACACCTCAGAACCTGGAGCCGGCTTCAGGTTTTATGTCTCCCTTTCTCTCTTCCCTCTGCCACTCACACTCTGCCTCTCTCTCTCTCTCTCTCTCTCTCTCTCTCTCTCTTTCTTACAAATAAATAAACATCAAATTAAAAAAAAAATCAGGCAAGAAAGGAGTGGCATGATGTTTTAAAAGTGCTGAAAGGAAAAAAATCTGTAGCCAAGAATACTCTATCCAGCAAGGCTATCATTCAGAATAGGAGAGATAAAGGGTGCCCTAGACAAAGAAATTCATGACTACTTAATCAGCACTACAAGAAATGTTAAGTGAGATTCTGTGGCCAGAAAACAAAATTGATAAGTAAGAGTAAGAAAAAGAGAAAGTACACAAGAAAAAAAATTAATTATACCTATAAAAATGAGTCAATAGAGGCACACAATAAAAGGATGTAAAATATAATACCAGATATCTGAAACACAGTTGGGAGAGCAGTAGTAATGAGTTTTAAATTAAGTGACAATCACTTAATATAGAACACCAAATGCACAAGATGTTATATATAAACCTAATGGTAATCACAAATCAAAAAACGGTAATAGATATGCAAGACATAAAGAGTAACCAATCCAAGTATATCACTAAAGAAAACCAGCAAGCCAAGGAAGAGAGAAAAAGAAGAATCAGAGAAAAATTATGAAAATCACAAAACAAGTAACAAAATGATGATGGATACATATTTATCAATAATTACTTTGAATGTAAATTGATTAAATGCTCGTATCAAAAGACATAGGTTGACAGAATTGTAAAAAAGAGGCCCATATGTATGCTGCATAGGAGATACACATTTCAGACCTAGACACCTGGAAATTGAAAGTTAGAGGATGGAGAAACAGTTATCATACAAATGGATGTCAAAAGAAAGTTGGAGTAGCAATATTTATATCAGAAAAATAGACCTTAATTCAAAGACTATAGAAAGAGACAAAAAAGGACACTATATAATAATAAAGAAGATAATCCAACTAGACAATATAGTAATTGTAAGTATTTGTGCACCCAACATGGAGGAACCCAAATACGTAAAACAGTTAAAAACAAACATAATGGAACTAATTGATAGTGATACAATAAAAGTAGGGGACTTTCATATCCCACTTACACTGATGGATATATTCCCAAAAGGAAACTAACAAGGAAACAGTGGCTTTGAATGACACACTGGACAAGATGGATTTAACACATATATTCAGAACATTCCATCCTAAAACATTAGATTACACATTTGTTCTAAGTGAAAATGGAACATTCTTTAGAATAGATCACATATTAGGCCATAAAACAAGCCTGAACAAATGAAAAAAAAAATACTGAAGTCATATCATGCAACTTTTCTGATCACAGCATTAGGAAACTAGAAATCAAACACACAAAAAAGTTGGAAAGTACACAAATACCTGGAGTTTAAATAACATGCTACTAAAGGTTGAATGGGTCAACCAGGGAACCAAAGAAGAAATTCAAAAAAAAAATGCATGCAGACAAATGAAAATGTAAACACAAAGGTCCAAAAATTCTGGGATACAACAAATGCAGTTCTAAGAGGGAAGATTATAGCAATACAGGCCTACAACAAGAGACAAGAGAAATCTTAGATAAATAACCTTACAACTAAAGGAGCTAGTAAAGGAAGAAAAAGCATAACCCAAAACCAGTAGAAATAAGGAAATACTAAAGATTAGAACAGAAGTAAATTATGTAGAAACTAGAAAACAACAGAACAGATAAATATAATCAGTAGCTGCTTCTTTGAAAAGACCAATAAAATTGATAACCTCTAGCTAGACTCACCAAAAAAGAGGGGAGGGGAGGACTCAAACTAAGAAAATCACCAACAAAAAAGGAGAAATAACAACCAACACCACAGATACAGAATTTTAAGAGAATATTATGAAAAACTACATGCCAACAAATTAGACAACCTAGAAGAAATGGATAATTATCCATAAAGATATAACAATCCAAAACTGTATCAGGAAGAAATAAAACATTTGAACACATCAATTACTAGTAAGGAGATTGACTCTCTAAAAAAAATAATAACTCAACAAATGCAAGTCCAGATCCAGAAGTCTTCACAGATGAATTCTACCAAGCACTTCAAGAAGAGTTAATACATATTCTTCTCAAACTATTCCAATAAATAGAAGAAAGAAAACTTGTAAATTCATTCTATAAGGCAAAATCACCATGACACCAAAACCAGAGAAAGATATCACAAAAAAATGTGTACTATAGGTCAATATATCTAATAAACACACATGCAAAAATTCTCAACAAAATACTACCAAATCAAATCCAACAACATATTTAAAAAATCAATGATCAGGGGCACCTGGGTGGTGCAGTCGGTTGGGCGTCCGACTTCAGCCAGGTCATGATCTCGCGGTCCCTGAGTTCGAGCCCCACGTCGGGCTCTGGGCTGATGGCTCAGAGCCTGGAGTCTGTTTCCGATTGTGTGTCTCCCTCTCTCTCTGCCCCTCCCCCGTTCATGCTCTGTCTCTCTCCGTCCCCCCCAAAAAAAAATAAATAAACGTTGAAAAAAAAATTAAAAAAAAAATAATAATAAAAAAAAAAAATCAATAATCACAACAATGTAGGATTTATTCCCAGGATGCAAGTGTGGTTCAATATTCACAAATCAAATAACATGATATATCAAATCAATAAGAGAAAGGATAAAAACAATATGATCATTTTAATAGATGCAGAACAAAATTTTTGACAAAGTATAAAATCCATTCATGATAAAACAACCCTCAACAAAGTAGGTTTAGAGGGAACATACATCAACATAATAACAGTCATATATGAAAATATCACAGCTGGGGCACTTGGGTGGCTCAGTCAGCTAAGTGTTTGACTTCAGCTCAGGTCATGGTCAAGGTGTTTGTGAGTTCAAGCTCCATGTCAGGCTCTCTGCTGTCAACACAGAGACCACTTAGGATTCTCTGTCCCCCTCTGTTTTCCCATCCCTGGCTTGTGCTCTCTATCTCTGTCTCTCTCTCTCTGTCTCTTTCTCTCTGTCTCTCTGTCTCTCTCTCTCTGCCTCTCTCTCTCACTTGCTCTCTTTCTCTCTCAAAAATAATTAAAACATAAAAAAAAACCCACAGCTACCATTAGCCTCAATGAGGAAAAAATTGAGATCCCCCCTTCTAATTTCTGTAACAAGACAAGGATGTCCATTCTCACCATTTTTATTCAACATAGTATTGGAAGCCCTTGCCAAAGCAATTAGACAACAAAAAGAAATAAAAGGCATCCAAATCGGTAAGGCATCTTTATGCATAATGACATGATACTCTATATAGAAAAGGTGAAATATTCCACCAAAAAACTTCTAGAACTGATAAATAAATTTAGTAAAATTGCAGGTTACACAAAGTACAGAAATCTCTTGTTTTTCTATACACTAATAATGAAGCAGCAGAAAGACAAATTAAGAAAACAATAACATTTACAGTGACATCAAAAATAGTAAGATATCTGGGAATAAACGTAACCAAAGATGTGAAACAACTGTACTCTTAAAAGTATAAAACACTGATAAAAGAAATAGAAAACACAAATAAATGAAAAGGCATTCCATGCACATGGATTCGAAGAAAAACACATATTGTAAAAATGTCTATACTACCCAAAGAAGTCTACACATTTAATTCAATCTCTATCAAAACACCAACAGCATTTTTCACAGAACTAGAACAAACAATCCTACAATTTACATATATAACTGCAAAATATCCGAAATAGCCAAAGCAATGTTGAAAAAGAATAGCGAAGTTGGATGTAAAACAATGCCAGATTTCAACTTATATTACAAAGCTGTAGTGATCAAAACAGTATGGTACTGACACAAAAATACATACATTGATTAAAGGAACAGACTAGAAAAAAAACAGAAATTAACATACAATTCTATGGCGAATTAATGTTTGTCAAAGCAGGGCAGAATATCCAACAGGAAAAAGTCTCTTAAACAAACTGGATAGCTACATGCAAAATAATGAAACTGGATCACTTTTTCACACCATACACAAAAATAAATTCAAAGTAGATTAAAGATATAAATGTGAAACCTGAATCCATAAAAAATACAAGAAGAGAGGACAGACCATAATTTCTTTGAGATCAGACATAGCAACATTTTTCTATATATGCTTCAAAAGGCAAGGGAAATGAAAGCAAAAATAAACTTTTGGGATTACATAAATATAAAAAGCTTCTGCACAGCAAAGGAAACAACCAATTAAACTAAAAGATAACCTGTGAAATGGGAGAAGATATTTGCAAATGACATATCCCATAAAGCATTAGTATCTAAAATATACATTAGTATCTTTGCTAATATACATTAGTATCTAAAATATACTTTACAACTCAACAACCAAAAAAAAAAAAAAGAAACCAACAAATAATCCAATTAAAATGGGCTGTAGAAATGAATGGACATTTCTGTAAAGACATTTAAATGGTCTACAGACACATGAAAAGATGTTCAACATCACTCAACACCAGGGACATGCAAATCAAAACTACAATGAGATATCATTCACATCTGTCACAATGGCTAAAAACAGAATGACAAAAAACAAGTGTTATGAGAATGTGGAAAATAAAAACCTCTTGCACTGTTGGTGGGAATGCAAACTGGTGCAGCCATTCTGGAAAACCTTGTGAATATTTCTTAAAAATTTTAAAATAGAACTAAGCTACAATCCAGCAATTGCACTACTTCTTATTTACCCAAAGAATACAAAAACACTAAGTCAAAGGGGTACATTCACCCCTATGTTTATAGTAGTATTGTTTACAATAGCCAAGATATAGAAGCTATCCTGGTGTCCATCAACTGATAAATGGATAAAGAAGAAGTTGTATATATGTACCAGGGAGTATTAGCCATAAAAAGGATGAAATCTTGCTATTTGCAATGGCATGAAGGAGACTAGATAGTTTAATGGTAAGTGAAATAAGCCAGAGAAGAAGAATTTCCATTTTAAATTTTTCTGAGGAAGCCCCATACTCTTTTACCAATTTACATTCTCACCAACAGTGCATGAGTGTTTCTTTTTCTCCACATCCTCACCATTATTTTTGTTTGTTTGTTTGTTGTCTTTTGATTTCATGCCTTCTAACAGACTTGAGGTAATATCTCACTGTAGTTTTTATTTGAATTTCCCGGATAATTAGTGATGTGGAGCATATTTTCATCTGTCTGTTGACCATCTATATGTCTTTTTTTTTTTTTTTTTTTAGGAAAATATCTATTCGGGTCCTCTGCCGACTTTTTTTTTCTTTTTTTTTATATTTTTATTTTATATATGAAATTTATTGTCAAATTGGTTTCCATACAACACCCAGTGCTCATCCCAATAGGTGCCCTCTTCAATACCCATCATCCACCCTCTCCTCCCTCCCACCCCCCATCAACCTTCAGTTTGTTCTCAGTTTTTAACAGTCTCTTATGCTTTGGCTCTCTCCCACTCTAGCCTCTTTTTTTTTTCCTTCCCCTCCCCCATGGGTTCCTGTTAAGTTTCTCAGGATCCACATAAGAGTGAAACCATATGGTATCTGTCTTTCTCTGTATGGCTTATTTCACTTAGCATCACACTCTCCAGTTCCATCCACGTTGCTACAAAAGGCCATATTTCATTTTTTCTCATTGCCACGTAATATTCCATTGTGTATATAAACCGCAATTTCTTTATCCATTCATCAGTTGATGGACATTTAGGCTCTTTCCATAATTTGGCTATTGTTTAGAGTGCTGCTATGAACATTGGGGTACAAGTGGCCCTATGCAACAGTACTCCTGTATCCCTTGGATAAATTCCTAGCAGTGCTATTGCTGGGTCATAGGGTAGGTCTATTTTTAATTTTCTGAGGAACCTCCACACTGCTTTCCAGAGCGGCTGCACCAATTTGCATTCCCACCAACAGTGCAAGAGGGTTCCCGTTTCTCCAGCATCTATAGTCTCCTGATTTGTTCATTTTGGCCACTCTGACTGGCGTGAGGTGATACCTGAGTGTGGTTTTGATTTGTATTTCCCTGATAAGGAGCGACGCTGAACATCTTTTCATGTGCCTGTTGGCCATCCGGATGTCTTCTTTAGAGAAGTGTCTATTCATGTTTTCTGCCCATTTCTTCACTGGGTTATTTGTTTTTCGGGTGTGGAGTTTGGTGAGCTCTTTATAGATTTTGGATACTAGCCCTTTGTCCGATATGTCATTTACGAATATCTTTTCCCATTCCGTTGGTTGCCTTTTCATTTTGTTGGTTGTTTCATTTGCTGTGCAGAAGCTTTTTATCTTCATAAGGTCCCAGTAATTCACCTTTGCTTTTAATTCCCTTGCCTTTGGGGATGTGTCGAGTAAGAGATTGCTACGGCTGAGGTCAGAGAGGTCTTTTCCTGCTTTCTCCTCTAAGGTTTTGATGGTTTCCTGTCTCACATTTAGGTCCTTTATCCATTTTGAGTTTATTTTTGTGAATGGTGTGAGAAAGTGGTCTAGTTTCAACCTTCTGCATGTTGCTGTCCAGTTCTCCCAGCACCATTTGTTAAAGAGGCTGTCTTTTTTCCATTGGATGTTCTTTCCTGCTTTGTCAAATATGAGTTGGCCATACGTTTGTGGGTCTAGTTCTGGGGTTTCTATTCTATTCCAGTGGTCTATGTGTCTGTTTTTGTGCCAATCCCATGCTGTCTTGATGATGACAGCTTTGTAGTAGAGGCTAAAGTCTGGGATTGTGATGCCTCCTGCTTTGGTCTTCTTCTTCAAAATTCCTTTGGCTATTCGGGGCCTTTTGTGGTTCCATATGAATTTTAGGATTGCTTGTTCTAGTTTCGAGAAGAATGCTGGTGCAATTTTGATTGGGATTGCATTGAATGTGTAGATAGGTTTGGGTAGTATTGACATTTTGACAATATTTATTTTTCCAATCCATGAGCAGGGAATGTCTTTCCATTTCTTTAAATCTTCTTCAATTTCCTTCATAAGCTTTCTATAGTTTTCAGCATACAGATCCTTTACATCTTTGGTTAGATTTATTCCTAGGTATTTTAGGCTTCTTGGTGCAATTGTGAATGGGATCAGTTTCTTTATTTGTCTTTCTGTTGCTTCATTGTCAGTGTATAAGAATGCAACTGATTTCTGTACATTGATTTTGTATCCTGCAACTTTGCTGAATTCCTGTATCAGTTCTAGCAGACTTTTGGTGGAGTCTATCGGATTTTCCATGTATAATATCATGTCATCTACAAAAAGCGAAAGCTTGACTTCATCTTTGCCAATTTTGATGCCTTTGATTTCCTTTTGTTGTCTGATTGCTGAAGCTAGAACTTCCAGCACTATGCTAAACAGCAACGGTGAGAGTGGGCATCCTTGTCGTGTTCCTGATCTCAGGGAAAAAGCTCTCAGTTTTTCCCCGTTGAGGATGATGTTAGCTGTGGGCTTTTCATAAATGGCTTTTATGATCTTTAAGTATGTTCCTTCTATCCCGACTTTCTCAAGGGTTTTTATTAAGAAAGGGTGCTGGATTTTGTCAAAGGCCTTTTCTGCATCGATTGACAGGATCATATGGTTCTTTTCTTGTTTTTTGTTAAAGTGATGTATCACGTTGATTGATTTACGAGTGTTGAACCAGCCCTGCATCCCAGGAATGAATCCCACTTGATCATGGTGAATAATTCTTTTTATATGCCATTGAATTCGATTTGTTAGTATCGTATTGAGAATTTTTGCATCCATATTCATCAGGGATATTGGCCTGTAGTTCTCTTTTTTTACTGGGTCTCTGTCTGGTTGAGGAATCAAAGTAATACTGGCTTCATAGAATGAGTCTGGAAGTTTTGCTTCCCTTTCTATTTCTTGGAATAGCTTGAGAAGGATAGGTATTCTCTCTGCTTTAAACGTCTGGTAGAACTCCCCTGGGAAGCCATCTGGTCCTGGACTCTTATTTGTTGGGAGATTTTTGATAACCGATTCAATTTCTTCGCTGGTTATGGGTCTGTTCAAGCTTTCTATTTCCTCCTGATTGAGTTTTGGAAGAGTGTGGGTGTTCAGGAATTTGTCCATTTCTTCCAGGTTGTCCAGTTTGTTGGCATATAATTTTTCATAGTATTCCCTGATAATTGTTTGTATCTCTGAGGGATTGGTTGTAATAATTCCATTTTCATTCATGATTTTATCTATTTGGGTCATCTCCCTTTTCTTTTTGAGAAGCCTGGCTAGAGGTTTGTCCATTTTGTTTATTTTTTCAAAAAACCAACTCTTGGTTTCGTTGACCTGCTCTACAGTTTTTTTAGATTCTATAGTGTTTATTTCTGCTCTGATCTTTATTATGTCTCTTCTTCTGCTGGGTTTAGGCTGCCTTTGCTGTTCTGCTTCTAGTTCCTTTAGGTGTGCTGTTAGATTTTGTATTTGGGATTTTTCTGGTTTCTTGAGATAGGCCTGGATTGCAATGTATTTTCCTCTCAGGACTGCCTTCACTGCGTCCCAAAGCGTTTGGATTGTTGTATTTTCATTTTCGTTTGTTTCCATATATTTTTTAATTTCTTCTCTAATTGCCTGGTTGACCCACTCATTCGTTAGTAGGGTGTTCTTTAACATCCATGCTTTTGGAGGTTTTCCAGACTTTTTTCTGTGGTTGATTTCAAGCTTCATAGCATTGTGGTCTGAAAGTATGCATGGTATAATTTCAATTCTTGTAAACTTATGAAGGGCTGTTTTGTGACCCAGTATATGATCTATCTTGGAGAATGTTCCATGTGCACTCGAGAAGAAAGTATATTCTGTTGCTTTGGGATGCAGAGTTCTAAATATAGCTGTCAAGTCCATCTGATCCAATGTCTCATTCAGGGCCCTTGTTTCTTTATTGACCGTGTGTCTCGATGATCTATCCATTTCTGTAAGTGGGGTGTTCAAGTCCCCTGCAATTACCACATTCTTATCAATAAGGTTGCTTATGTTTATGAGTAATTGTTTTATATATTTGGGGGCTCCGGTATTCGCGCATAGACATTTATAATTGTTAGCTCTTCCTGATGGATAGACCCTGTAACTATTATATAATGTCCTTCTTCATCTCTTGTTACAGCCTTTAATTTAAAGTCTAGTTTGTCTGATATAAGTATGGCTACTCCAGCTTTCTTTTGGCTTCCAGTAGCATGATAAATAGTTCTCCATCCCCTCACTGTCAATCTAAAGGTGTCCTCAGGTCTAAAATGAGTCTCTTGTAGACAGCAAATAGATGGGTCTTGTTTTTTTATCCATTCTGATACCCTATGTCTTTTGGTTGGCGCATTTAATCCATTTACATTCAGTGTTATTATAGAAAGATATGGGTTTAGAGTCATTGTGATGTCTGTATGTTTTATGCTTGTAGTGATGTCTCTGGGACTTTGTCTCACAGGGTCCCCCTTAGGATCTCTTGTAGGGCTGGTTTAGTGGTGACAAATTCCTTCAGTTTTTGTTTGTTTGGGAAGACCTTTATCTCTCCTTCTATTCTAAATGACAGACTTGCTGGATAAAGGATTCTTGGCTGCATATTTTTTCTGTCTAGCACCCTGAAAATCTCGTGCCAATTCTTTCTGGCTGCCAAGTTTCAAAAGAGAGATCAGTCACGAGTCTTATAGGTCTCCCTTTATATGTGAGGGCACGTTTACCCCTTGCTGCTTTCAGAATTTTCTCTTTATCCTTGTATTTTGCCAGTTTCACTATGATATGTCGTGCAGAAGATCGATTCAAGTTATGTCTGAAGGGAGTTCTCTGTGCCTCTTGGATTTCAATGCCTTTTTCCTTCCCCAGTTCAGGGAAGTTCTCAGCTATGATTTCTTCAAGTACCCCTTCAGCACCTTTCCCTCTCTCTTCCTCCTCTGGGATACCAATTATGCGTACATTATTTCTTTTTAGTGTATCACTTTGTTCTCTAATTTTCCCCTCCTACTCCTGGATTTTTTTATCTCTCTTTTTGTCAGCTTCCTCTTTTTCCATAACTGTATCTTCTAGTTCACCTATTCTCTCCTCTGCCTCTTCAAGCCGAGCTGTGGTGGTTTCCATTTTGTTATGCATTTCGTTTAAAGTGTTTTTCAGCTCCTCGTGACTGTTCCTTAGTCCCTTGATCTCTGTAGCAAGAAATTCTCTGCTGTCCTCTATACTGTTTTCAAGCCCAGCGATTAATTTTATGACTATTATTCTAAATTCACTTTCTGTTATATTATTTAAATCCTTTTTGATCAGCTCATTAGCTGTTGTTATTTCCTGGAGATTCTTCTGAGGGGAATTCTTCCCCTTGGTCATTTTGGATAGTCCCTGGCGTGGTGAGGACCTGCAGGGCACTTCCCCTGTGCTGTGGTGTATAACTGGAGTTGGTGGGCGGGGCCGCAGTCCGACCTGATGTCTGCCCCCAGCCCACCGCTGGGGCCACAGTCAGACTGGTGTGTGCTTTCTCTTCCCCTCTCGTAGGTGCGGGATTCACTGTGGGGTGGTGTGGCCCGTCTGGGCTACTTGCACACTGCCAGGCTTGTGATGCTGGGGATCTGGTGTATTAGCTGGGGTGGGTAGGCAAGGTGCACAGGGGCAGGAGGGGCAGGCTTAGCTCGCTTCTCCTTAGGTGATCCACTTCAGGAGGGGCCCTGTGGCAGCGGGAGGGAGTCAGATCCACTGCCGGAGGTTTGGCTCTGCAGAAGCACAGAGTTGGGTGTTTGCGTGGAGTGAGCAAGTTCCCTGGCAGGAACTGGTTCTCTTTGGGATTTTGGCTGGGGGATGGGCGGGGGAGATGGCGCTGGCGAGCGCCTTTGTTCCCCACCAAACTGAGCTCTGTCGTCAGGGGGCTCAGCAGCTCTCCCTCCCTTTGTCCTCCAGCCTTCCCGCTTTCTGAGCAGAGGTGTTAACTTATGACCTCCCAGAGGCTAAGTCGCGCTTGTTGTGGGAACACAGTCCGTCAGGCCTCTCCGCTTATGCAAGCCAGACTCAGGGGCTCTGCTTGGTCGGGAAGCTGCCCCTCTGCCCTGGGCTCCCTCCCGCCAGTCCGTGGAGCGCGCACCGCCTCGCCGCCCTTCCTACCCTCTTCCATGGGCCTCTCGTCTGCGTTTGGCTCCGGCAACTCCGTTCTGCTAATCCTCTGGCGGTTTTCTGGGTTATTTAGGCAGGTGTAGGTGGAATCTAAGTGATCAGCAGGACGTGTGGTGTGCCCAGCGTCCTCCTAAGCCGCCATCTTGCAAACCTCTCTATAGTTTTATAAGTATAGGTATTTCATCTTTGATTAAGTGTATTCCTAGGTGTTTTATTCTTTTTGGTGTAGTTTTAAATGTTGGTTTTTTGTATTTCTATTTCTGCAACTTTGTTGTTAGTCTTTAGAAAAGCTACCCATTTCTGGGTTTTCATTTTGCATCCTGCCACTTTTCTGAATTTTTTTTCACTTCTAGTTGTTTTTGTGGGATATTTAGGATTCCTTCATATAGTGTCTTGTCTTCTGCAAATAGTGACAGTTTAACTTCTTCTTTACCCATATGGATGCCTTCTTCTTCTTGTCTTATTGCTGTGGCTGGGACTTGCAGTGCTATGTTGAATACACATGCTTAGAATGAACATCCTTGCCCTGTTCCTGACCTTAGATGGAAAGCTTTCAGTTTTTCACCATTGAGGATGATGCTATCTGTGTGTTATTCATATTTGGTGTTTATTATGTTGAGTTTTGTTCCCCATTTTTTGAGATTTTTGATAAATGTGTTGAGTCTTGTCAAAAATGTTTATGCATCTATTGAGATAATCATAATTTCTATATTTTGTTTTGTTTATGTGGTGTGTGATGTTGATTCATTTACAAATACTGAATGATATTTGCATCCTGGTGGTGGTGAGTGATATTTTTAAGTACTGTTGTATGTAGTTTGCTAATATTTTGTTGAAGATTTTTGCATCTATGTGCATCAGGGATATTGGCTTATAGTTTTCTTTTTTGTGTGTAATGTCTGGTTTTGCTATCAGGGTAAGACTTGTCTCATAGAATGTATTTGGAGACTTTTCTTTTTCTTCTATTTTCTGCAATAGTTTCAGGGGAAAATGTATTAATTCTCTTAAAAACTGTCACGTTTTGTGGCCAACATGTGATATATTCTGGAGAAGGATCAATGTACACATAAAAATCATGTGTGTTCTGTTATTTTTGGATGGAATATTCTGTATAAGTCTGTCATTTCCAACTGATCCAATGTTTCATTCAAAGATATTGTTTCATTATTGTTTCTCTGTTCATCTAACCTGTCCATTGATATACAGTAAAACCTTGGATTGTGAGTAACTTGTTCTTCGAGTGTTCCACAAGATGAACAAACATTTCTAATAAATTTTAACTTGATAAAGGAGTGATGTCTTGCAATATAAGTGGTATATGATGCCGAGTGTCACATGGTCATAAATAAGCCAATGGTTCTTCTCTCTCTTGCTTTGGGATTGTGGGTGATTGTCTTCCATGCTTGGATGCTTAGTCTCAGGATTCAGTGTTTGGCAGAAATCAGTGATTTTTCGTTACATTGGAAGGTGTCCACAACTGACACTAGTGTATTTTTTGTTACATCAAAGCATCTATGGACAGTCCTTTGCTTTTCCATTCAAAAGTAAGCTTAGGAATGTTTTGCTTCATTGTATGTCAGTCTGCTATAGATATAGACCTTTTCCTCTGCTGCTTTATTGTCAGTTACATTAAATACAGTACATGACAAAATTTTGTTAATACTGTACTGTAGTCAGTATCCGTTAGTAGTAATGAAAGTTTTCCTACAGAATTACAGTCCTCTCTCTTGCCTCTCTCATACCAGCCACAAAGATTTTCAAAGGTAAGCACAGGTTAATTTGTTTATTTTTCTATATATTTTCTTTATATTCTTTATTATTTTGTATTATATATAATACAGTATTGTAATCATTTTTATAAGAATATTTTTGTGTTTTGGAATGAATAATCTGAGATTCCAATACTTCTTATGGGAAAATTCACTTTGATACACAAGTACTTTGGATTATAAGCATGTTACCAAAATTAATTATGCTCACAAACCAAGGTTTGACTGTATGTGGAGTGATAATGTCCCCTATTATTGGGTTATGATCAATTTCCCTTTATCTGTCTGTTAATATTTTCTCATGTATTTAGGTGCTCCATTGTTGGGTGCACATATATATTTTTTCTTGTTCTTTTTTTCTTACAAGATATTAATCAAATTCAAGTATTTAACATATAGTATAGTATTGGTTTCAGGAGTAGGGAGTAGAATTTAGTGATTCATCACTTATGTATACAACTGTTCATCACAAGTGCCCTCCTTAATTCCCATTACCCATTTAGTCCATCCCCCCACCAACAACTCCCACCCAGCAATGCTCAGTTTGTTGACTAAAGGTAAAAACCTTTTTTTATATTATTTTATTTCTTTTCTTTCCCCTATGTTCATCTGTTTTGTTTCTTAATTTCCATGTATGAATGAAATCATATACTATTTGTCTTTCTCTGATTAGCATATTTAGCTTAGTATAATGCAATAGTTCCATCCATGTCATTGCAAATGGCAAGATTACATTCTTTTCCATGGCTGAGTAATATACCACATCTTCTTTATCCATTGATCTGTCATTCCAAATCGGGGCTTTATCCATAATTTGGCTATTGTCAGTGGTGCTATTATAAACATTGGGGTGTAGTTTGCATTAAAATTAGTATTTTTGTATCCTTTGGATAAATACCCATTAGAAAAATTGCTGGATCATAAGGTAGTTCTATTTTTTTTTCTTTTTGAGGAAACTCCAAATTTTTTCAAACATGGCCGTTTGAAAACAGTTAACATTTCCACAAACAGTGTAAGAGGATTCCACTTTCTCTGCAACATAGCAACATCTAATTTCCTGAGTTGTTAAATTTAGCCATTCTGAAAGGTGTGAGGTAATATCTTATTCTGATCTGATTTGTATTTCCTTTATGATGAGTGAAGTTGGGCATCTTTCCATGTGCCTCTTAGCCATCTGGATGTCTTCTTTGGAAAAGTGTCTATTTATGTTTTCTGCCCACTTATTAACTGAATTATTTGTTTTTTTAGGTGTTGAGTTTGAAAGGATCTTTTTAAATTTTGGATACAAGCCCTTACTCTGATATGTCACTTGCAAATATCTTTTCCCATTCTACTGGTTGCCTTTGAGTTTTGTTGATTGCTCCTTTCACTGTGCAGAATCTTTTTATCTTGAATTCCCAATAGTTCCTGTTTGCTTTTGTTTTCCTTGCCTCCAGTGACATGTCTAATGAGAAGTTGCTCTGGCGGAGGTCAGTGAGGTTGCTGACTGTGTTCCCTTCTAGCATTTTAATGGTTTCCCGTGTCATATTTAGGTTTTTCATCCATTTTGAATATATTTTTGTGTATGGTGTAAGAAAGTGGTCCAACTTCATTTTTCTGCATGTCACTATACACTATTCCCAACACCATTTGTTGAAGGGCTGTTATTTTCCATTGAATATTCTATCATGCTTTGTTGAAGATTAGTTGACCATATAGCTGTGGGTCCTTTTCTGGATTTTCTATTCTGTTCCATTGATCTATGTGTCTGTTTTTGTGTCAGTACCATACTGTCTTGAAGATTACAGCATTGTATTACAGATAGAAGTCCAGAATTCCAATGCCTCCCACTTTGATTTTCCTTTTCAACATTACTTTGGCTGTTCAAGGTCTTTTCTGGTTCCATACAGATTTTAGAATAGTTTGTTCTACCTCTATGAAAAATGCTGGTGCTAATTTGCTAGGGATTCGATTGAATATGTAGATTGCTGTGGGAAGTATAGGCATTTTAATGATATTTGTTCTTCCAATCCATGAGTATGGAATGTTTTTCCATTTCTTTGTGTCTTTTTAAATTTATTTCATAAGCGTTCTACAGTTTTCAGAGTACAAATCTATTACTTCTTTGGTTAGGTTTATTCCTAGGTATCATGTTTTGTGTGGGTGTACAATTGTAAATGGGATGGACTCCTTGATTTCTCTTCCCCCTGCTTCATTATTGCTGTGTAGAAATGCAACCAAGATGATGCACCTGGGTGTCTCAGTCGGTTAAGCATCCGACTTCAGCTCAGTTAATGATCTTGCATTTTGTGACTTCAAGCCCTGTGTCAGGCTCTGTGCTGACAGCTCAGAGCCTGGAGCCTACTTAGGATCCTGTGTCCCCTTCTCTCTCTGTCCCTCCCCCGCTTGTGCTCTGTTTATCTCTGTCTCTTAAAAATACATAAACATTAAAAAATTGTTTTTTAAAGAAATGCACATTCCGTACATTGATTTTATGTCCTACTACTTTGCTGAATTCACATATCAGTTTTAGCAGGATCTTTTGGTGGAGTCTTCCAGGTTTTACATGTAGAGTATTATGTCATCTGCAAAGAGTGGAAGTTTGACTTCTTCTTTGCCTGTTTGTAGGCCATTTATTTCTTTTTGTTGTCTGAGCCTAGGACTTCCAGTACTATGTTGAACAAGTGTTCAGAGTGGACATCCTTGTCATGTTCCCAACCTTAGGGGGAAAGCTCTGTTTTTCTTTGTGGATGATATTAGCTGTGAGCCTATCATATATGACTTTTACTATGTTAAGGTATGTTTTTTATATCCCTACTTTCTTGAAGGTTTTTTTATTAAGAATGAATGCTGTATTTTCTCAAATGTTTTCCTGCATCTACTGAGAGGATCATATAGTTCTTATCTTTTCTTTTCTTTTATTCATGGGGTGTATCACATTGATTGATTTGTAAATATTGAACCAGGTGTGCATCTGAGGAATATATTCCCCTTGATCATTGTGAATAATTCTTTTAATGTACAGTTGAATTCAATATCCTCGTACCTTGTTGAGAATTTTTGCAGCTATTTTAATCAGGGATATTGGGTAGTAATTCTCCTTTTTAGTAAGATCTTTGGTTTTGGAATCAAGGTAATGATGCTTCATTGAATGAGTTTGGAAGCTTTTCTTCAATTTTTATTTTTTGGAACAGTTTGAGAAGAATAGGTATTAACTCTTCTTTAACTATTAGAATTCTTCTGGGAAGCTACCTAGCCCAGGACTCTTTTTTGTTAGATTTTTGATAACTGATTCAATTTCCTTGCTAGTTATGGGCTTGTTCAAATTTTCTATTTCTTTCTGCTTGAGTTTTGGAAGTGTGTGCATGTCTAAGAATTTGTCTACTCCTTCCAGACAGTCCAGTCCATTGGCATAATTTTTCATAGTATTCTGTTATAATTGTATTTCTTTGGTGCTGATTGTGATCTCTCCTCTTTCATTCATCGTTTTATCTATTTGGGTACTATCTCTTTTCTTTTTGATAAATCTGGCTGGGGCTTATCAATTCTGTTTCATCTTTTAAAAACCCGGCTTGTAGTTTCATTGATCTGTTCTACTGTGGTGTTTTTATTTGTTTCTATATTACTTATTTATGCTGTAGTTTTTATTATTTCCTTTCTGTTGGCTTTGGGCTTAATTTTCTGCTCCTTTCTAACTCCAATAAGTGTAAGGTTATCTTGTATATTTGGGACCTTTCTTGGTTCTTGGTATAGCCCTGAATTGGAATGTACTTTCCTCTTAGGACTGCATTTGCTTTATCCCAAAGGGTTTGGACTATCTTATTTTCATTTTCATTTGATTCTATGTATGTTTTATTTCTTCTTTAATTTCCTGGTTGAACCATTCATTCTTTAGTAGCATGTTCTTTAACCTCCTTGTTTTTGAGGGCATTCCAAATTTTTTCTTGTCGTTGATTTCATGTTTCATAGTGTTGTGATCTAAAAATATCCATGGCATAATCTCGGTCTTTTTGTACTTACTGAGGGTTGATTTGTGACCCAGTATGTGATCTACTCTGGAGAATGTTCCATGTGCACTCATAAAGCATGTGTATTCTGATGCTTTAGGATGAAATATTCTGAGAATATCTGTTAGGTCCATCTGGTCCAATGTGTCATTCAAAGACATTGTTTCCTCTTGGATAACCTCTTACATAATGACCATTTCTGTAAGTGGGGTGTTGAAGTCCCCTACTATAATGACATTATTACCAATGAGTTTATTTATGTTTGTTATTAATTGATTTATATATTTGGGTGCTCCCACATTGGGGGAATGTTTATAATTCTTACATATTTTTGATGAATAGACCCTGTAATTCTGACATAATGACCTTCTTCATCTCTTGTTATAGTCTTTTTTTTTAAACCTACTTTGTCTGATGTAAGTTTGACTACTTCAGCTTTCTTTTGACCTCCATTAGCATGATAGATAGTTCACATCCACTCATTTTTAATCTGTAGGGATCCTTAGATCTAAAATGAGTTTCTTGTATGCAGTATAATAATGGATATTTTTTTTATCCATTCCAATGCCTTATGTCTTTTGATTGTAGCATTTGGTCCATTTACATTCCAAGTATTATTGAAAAATATTAATTTAGTGCCAATGTATTATCAGTAGATTTTGTGTTTCTGGTGATGTTCTCTGGTCCTTTGTAGTTTTTGCTGCTTTCATCTTTTTTTTGTTCCTCCACTCAGAGAGTCCCCCTTAAAATTTTGTGTAGGGCTGGTTTAATGGCCACAAACTCCTTTAGTTTTTGTTTGTCTGGCAAAGTCTTTATCTTTCCTTCTATTCTGTATAACAGCCTTGCTGGATAAAAGATTCTTGGCTGCATATTTTTCCTATTCTTCACGTTCAATATTTCCTGCCAAATGCTTTCTGGCCTTCCAAGTTTCAGTGGACAGGTCAGTTACTAACATTTTATATCTACCCTTTTAGCTTAAGGACCTTTGTCCCTAACTGCTTTCAGAATTCTCTCTCTATTCTTGTATTTTTCCAGTTTCACTATGATATGTCATGGTGTTAATATGTTTTTGTTGATTTTTAAGGCAGTTTTCTGTGTCTCTTGGACTTGGATGCTTGTTTATTTCCCCAGATTAGGAAAGTTCTCAGCTATAATTTGTTCAGATAACCTTATGCCCCTTTTTCTCGCTCTTCTTCTGGGACTCCTATGATACCGATATTGTTTCATTTAGTGGGATCACTTAGTTCTCCAGGGCTCCCCTCATGATCTATGCATTCCTTTCCCTTTTTTTCAGCTTAACTATTTTCCATATATTGATCTCCTATTTCACTGACTCTCTCCTCTGCTTCTTCCACCCTGTCACCATATCCAGTTTCTTTTGCAAGTTGGCTAGAGCATTTTTTAATTCATCCTGACTAGTTCTTAGATCTTTGATCTCTGCAGCAAGGGTTTCTCTGGTGTCTTCTATACATTTTTTACAAGACCAGCTAGTTTTATGACTGTTGCTTTAAATTCTTATTCACATATATTGTTTATCTCTTTTTTTGAGCTAGTCCTTGACTGTGATTTCTTCTTGACCTTTCTTTTGAGGAGAATTTCTCCATCTTGTCATTTTGGCAATTTTTTTGCATGTTTTAAAAGCTTGTTGCATTTCCTGCACCTGCGAGTATTACTATATTAAAAAGGGGTCATACACTTTCCAGGGCCTGGAACACCATTTTTTTGGGGGGGGTATGCTGTGTGCACTCTACTATTTCGTTTGGGATGCTCTTTCCATTTGGTTAGTCCTTTGCCTAGCTCCTCCTTTTTTGCAGTGGCAGAGTGTTTGTACCTTTAACTACATGTGCTTTGATTTGTTGAAGTAACCCTAGAGGGGGGATAAGGGTTAAAAAGTAACCCTGGGGGAAAACAACCTGATCCCACAAAAGGTAGAAAGGGTAAGAAACAATGACAACAACAAGAAAAACAGATAATCAAAAAGCTATAAGTCTGATTCCAAGGAAAAGAAAAGAAGAAAAAAAAGCAGAAGAATGGAGAAAAGAAGGAAAAAGAAAAGAGTATTAAAGCCCGGTTCCAAAAAGAAAAAAAAAAAGATAAAAGGAAATGACAAAAAAATAAAAATCAGAAACAATGAGCCTGATTCCAAAATAAAAAAAAAAAGAATAATGAGGTAAAAAAGAAAAAAAATGTTTGTCTATTGGTGTCTGGGTGGTAGTGACTGTGCTGGTCTGAAGGAGAAGTCAGCTGCATTGGCTCAGGGTAAGTCTTACCCTAGTAAATAAGTAGTTTCCAGGCATGGAGGGGCAGGGTTTCATGTAAACAGGTCTTGCTTCCACTGGGAGCTGCTGTGTTCCTCTCTGAATTCCACCATGTTGGTGTTAGGGAGGAAATGGCACCACCCCAATCTCTTGTGCCCTGACTGGATTTCAACCCTGCTATTCAGGCAGCTCTTAGAGAATAGCAAGAGAGCAAGGGAAGTCAGTGCACCCTGTACCAAAACTTTCACCACCACCACCACCACCCTCCTCCCCCCACCCCCACACAGCTGGGATTCAAAATCCAAAGTCTTAAAAGACCTGAAATGGCACGGATCTTCTCCCTTCCTCCAGAGTAGAACCTCTACCATGCTGATGAAAGGCTTTTGGTTGACACCTGCAGAGTCTTTTGTCCTTGAGGAGAGAATAAATCCTCTTCCAAATGTACTCCAGGAAGGGAACTGTTCTTTCCCAGTGCACCCCAGAAATCACTATACCACAGTCTGAACTCTAGGGCCAGCTCCCTCCTCCGCAGGATTGTGTACCACAGCTCTGCTCCCAAGAAAGTTGCACATTTCCAAAATGTCAGTTTGAGATCTAAAAGTTGTTTGCAAAAAAGAACTGAATATTCAGTACTTCTCACTCCCCAGTCCATGGTCCAGAGAGGTTCTTCTCTTGCACTAACTCGATGCCACACTTTCTCAATCCCTCTTTCTTTCTCTTCCTTTTGTCTTTCCACAGAAAGTGTTCCCTCCCCTCTACAGCTCCATCATTTTTTCTCCTGCAATTCACATCCACACACCTTGCATCTGCCAAGCTATCTCCTTCCAATTGTGGAGATCCTTCTGTCCCTCTGCAGATCTATTTCCTGGGTGTTCCAAATAATCTGACCTCAAAAAAGCTGTGTTTGAGGATTCAGGAGACCCCAAGGTCCCTCTACTTCTCTGCCATCTTAACTCCTCCAGCCATTATTATTATTTTTTAAAATAAACTTTCTGCCCCTTTCTATCTTATATTTCTGGGACTCCCACATAGAATATATTAATTCATTTGGTTATGTCCCATAACCAGGATGCCTACTTCACCCTTTTTCATTCTTTGTTGTTGTTTTTGTTCCTCTAACTGCTTAATTTAAAATAGCCTCCTTTGAATTACTGTTTCTCTCTTCTGAATGATTGATTATGTTATTGAAGATATGTATTGAATTTTTAAATCTCAGTCATTAAAGTCTCAGGTCCAGTATTTCTATTTGGTTCTATTTTATGGTTTTCATTTCCTTATTAAACTTCTTACTTTGTTCATCCATTGGTTTTCTGAGTTCATTTAGTTGTTTATCTGTGTTTTCTTTTATCTTGTTCAGATAATTATTTTCATTTTCCTGTCAAGCAATTTGTAGATCTCTATTTCTTTGGAATCAAATACTGAAAGTTTTCTTTGGTGATGTTATATTTGAATCTTCTTGGCCCATGTAGCCTTGTGTTTGTTCATTTTTTAATGTTTATTTATTTATTTTGAGAGAAAGAGAATTTGTGCAGGGAGTGGAGTAGGGGAGGGGCACAGAGAGAGGAATACAGACAATTCCAAACAGGCTCTGTGCCAACAATGCAGAGCCCAACACAGGGCTTGATGTCATGAACCATGAGATCATGACCTGAGCTGAAATCAAGTCAGACACTGAACTGACTGAGCCATCCAGGCATCCTGTGTTTGTTCATTTAAAAGTGCAAATACCCCTTCCCATATTTACAAAATGGTTTCAGCAGGTAAAGACCTCCTTTCAGGTTCCTGGTCTTATGGGATTGCATCCAGGATCACAGTTAAGTAGGGCTTGAGTCAGGTAACATGGCTGTCACTATGTCTGTAGTGGAGTCCGTCTTTTGTGCAACTGTTACTTGGAACTTAGGTGGGCTTGGGTCCTGACTAATTCATGGAAGAATAGGACTGCTTCCAGGACCTTTATCAGTAGGGTTAGTGTTGGACATAAGTCTGCTTCAAGGAAGTTAGGTCCACAGAGGGCAGGCATGTTACCAGGTAGGTGTGGCTCTCATCAGGTCCTTAGGAGCAACCCCGCCAAGTCACTGGGCAAGATCCCTGGGTGGATAGGACTAGACGCAGACCACAGCTGAGAAAGACTGGAACCAAATAACAGGGCAATATCAGTGTCAGCAACTAGGACTGAAGTCTTCAGTCTTCTCTCCAGGGTTACAGAGATACATGCCTTCTGTCAAGTTTCTGGACAAGGGATACTCTCCCTGGACTATGACCAAAATGGGCTAGAGCCAGGTCAGAGGTCTGCTTCAGGATCTGCAATCAGGCCACAGTCAGCAGACCTGCCAACTGAGGCATGCATGGGCACGTCTCTTGTTGAGTGCCTGTGTGGGCAGGACTGCTCCCAGACCACAGCTGAATGAAGCTGGAGCCAAGCCACAGGCTACTTCAGTGTCCACAGCCAGGATCAAATCCAGCTGGTCTGTGTCTTAGATCCCATGGCAGAATGTGTTGGTGGCAGGACCAAGGTTAAATGGGGCTCCAGCTAAGTACACAGGGCTTCTTGGCCTTTAGCCTATATCACAATCAAAGATCCTGTGACCTGGGCATGAGCCTGCTTTCTAAAATTGCCTTGCTTGGTTTGGGGCTAGATCATTGTTTTATAATTTCCTACATGGATCCCAAAGCTCCCACAAAGGCACTTTTTACAATAAATGGATGCCAAATTACTGTTGTGTGGACATATCAGCAGGGGACTTTCTATTCTGCCATCCTGCTTAACATGATATTATTTTATGCAACCTGAATGTCTAACATATGAGGTACTTTAAATTATTGTACCTCTGAACTGTGCAATACAATGAAGTCATTAAAAAAAAACATGTTGCAGAGTGCCTGGGTGGCTCAATTGGTTAAGCATCTGACTTCAGCTCAGGTCATGATTTCATGGTTGGTGAGTTTGAGCCCTGCGTCAGGCTCTGTGCTGACAGCTCAGAGCCTGGAGCCTGCTTCAGATTCTGTGTCTCCCTCTCTCTCTGCTCCTCCCCCACTCTCACCCTGTTTCTGTCTCTTGAAAATACATAAATGTTATTTTTTTTAAAAAAAGCATGCTGCACTGTAAAAAATGATGCTATATATTGTTATTTGAATAAACAGTTCTAAAATATTATGTACAAGGAGATTCTGATGTGTCAAGAGCTTATAAGTTATCACTATTGTCTTCACAAGAAGGTGAACTGAAAATCAGCAACTCTTCTTATATTCATCAGGAAATTGAGGTCAGAGGGCAAACAATTGCCAGGAAAATTTGAGAAATTGATACTAAGAATCCACCACTGAAGCTAGGACTAGTTGGAACTTAAACTCTCATTGATGAATTGCTGGAGGCTCAGGGTGGACTAACTTAAGAATTAAAAACTTGGCAAGTCCAGTTTTGGTAGGGCTCCAAAAACTTTATGTTTTATTTCCAGGAACCCAAACAAATCCACAGGATGAAGGTTGGAGAAAAATCCTCTGATCCTCCTGGCACAAGAAGGGAAAATGTAACCATTTTGAAAAACACCTAGAGCATTCTGTTCTCCTTAACCATGGCACATTCTCAGAAGAAATCATGCATGAAAGACTAACCCACATTATTATTATTATTATCATTATTATTTATTATTATTATTTTACCAGAGACTAACCTGGGGGAAAGGAAATACCCAACTTCAGTTCCCTCTGGTTGTTCTGCTCATCTAAGAGAAAAAATCTAAGAGGCACTTCTGAAAGTCTGTCCAGAGACACATGCTCCTTAAATTACTGAGACCCAGTCATAGGAGTATATAATTCTTCCTCTCCCTCACACCATACCACCATATCAATCTTGTTCCTGTATGATAATAATGGATTACAACGTAACTACAATATTCACACCGTATTTAAAAATAACTCTCTAGAGAAATCCAAAGACAACAAGGGAAATAAAAACAAGCACTCTAGAGAAAAATTTAACCTCCTCTAACTTCAGCTACAGCAAACAGTAAACACAGACTATCTCCAAGCCAGGAAAACAAAACCTTTAACCAATACATCAGGTCTGATTTTGAACAAAAAAATTACAAGACATGCTAGAAGGCAAAAAACACAGTTGAAAAGATGAACAAATATCAAGATTAGACTATGATATGACATAAATTTTGGAATTATCAACTGGATTTAAAATAATTGTGATAAATATGCTAAGGAATCCAATAGAAAAAGTGAATAACATGGGAAAACATACAGGTAATGTAAGCAGAGAGATGTACACAATAAAAAAAGAATCAGAAGGATGTAGTAAAAATCAACAACACTATAAAAAGAAGAAAAGAATGCTTTCAGTTGGCCATCATTAGAGTAAACATGGCCAAGGAGAGGATCAGTGAGCTTGAAAATATGTCCATAGATACTTTTAAAACATAAATACAAAGATGAAAAGAATGATTTAACAATCTGAGATAACTATTCAAAATAACATTAGCAAGGAGACACTTGAGTGGCTCTGTCAGTCAAGTATCTGACTGGCTCAGGTCATGATCTCACAGTTCATGAGCTAGACTCCCACACTGGATGAGCTCTAGTCTCGCTTTGGGTGAGCTTGAGCCCTGCTTCAGGTGAGCCCTGCTTCTGTTTCTTTTCCACTCTCTCTCTCTGCCCCTTCTCTGTGCCCTTTGCTCACTCACGCCTTCTAGTAAAAAACAAATAATAATAGCAACAATGTATACAATGAATTTAGTTTATAGATAACTGAAATGAATAACAATATGATAAGAGATGGGAGGGAGGAATTGGGAATAATACCTTATAAAATACACTATCCGTGAAGAGGTACAGTATTATTTGAAAGTTGATTTAGATTTATTGTAAATATATACTGCAACATCGAGGGCATCCACTTAGAATTTTTAAAAGTAAATTTATTTGAGGGGCGCCTGGGTGGCTCAGTCAGTTGAGTGTCCAGCTAAGGTCATGATCTCACCGTTCGTGAGTTTGAGCCCCGTGTTGGGCTCTGTGCTGACAGCTCATAGCCTGGAGCCTGCTTCAGATTCTGTGTCCCCCTCTCTCCGCCCCACCCCTGCTTGTGCTCTCTCTGTCTTTCAAAAATGAATAAACAATTGTTTAAATAAATTTATTTGAAATGTTAAGTATGAAGACAAAAATTTAATCATATAAAATGCTCAATTAAAGCCAAAGAAAGCATAAAAACAGTAGAAGACAAAATATCAAGAGAAAAAATAGGGGCGCCTGGGTGGCGCAGTCGGTTAAGCGTCCGACTTCAGCCAGGTCACGATCTCGCGGTCCTTGGGTTCGAGCCCCGCGTCGGGCTCTGGGCTGATGGCTCAGAGCCTGGAGCCTGTTTCCGATTCTGTGTCTCCCTCTCTCTCTGCCCCTCCCCCGTTCATGCTCTGTCTCTCTCTGTCCCAAAAATAAATAAAAAAAAAAGAGAGAAAAAATAACAAAGCAATGAATTGAACATAGATAAGTATGTATTAGATTAAACCAACTATATTTATAATAACCTTAAATATGGTCTAAATACACTAATTAAAAGATAGAAATTGCCAGAGTGGTAACCAGACCCAAACATGTGTTATATTCAAAATAGTATGTATAATATGACTTGAATTTTTAAAAGCTTTAGAGCCACGTGAACCTGGCTGGCTCAGTCAGTAGAGTACACAACTCTTATTTTCAGGGTTGTAAGTTCGAGCCCCATGTTGAATGTAGAGATTACTTTAAAAAAGAAAAGCTTTAGACCATATCCATATCTTTATTTTGATAACAAAAAAAAAACAAGATGAAAAGGGCATAACTAACAAATAATTATAAAAGGGATTATATATTAGTAGTAAAATGGTAGGCAGAATTTGCTTTGTCTTTTTACATATTTCAAACATCATCTACAATGAAATTATATTGTTTTGTAATGAGAAAAAATAAATTTTATGAAAATAACAGTGCAATTGGAAATGTTTGTGCATTTTGTAAATCACTGTCTAACTTTTATAGAGAAAGCTACCTATGAATTAGAATTCAACCTAAATAACAAAATATGACTGACCCTAGTTCTGGGTTTTAGCAAATGCTTATTAATACATATTTTTATTAAAAAATACCACCTATAATAATATTCTGTACTCGTAGCACAGTTAGAAACTGTAGAAACAGAAGTAATCAACTCTATAGGTAACATTTCCAACCTTACAGAGTAGTATTTAGAGACTTATAGATGTGTGTGTGTGTGTGTGTGTGTGCATGTGTGTATGTTTCTGTATGATTGTGGTACCCATAGTTTTGTAGGTTTTTTTTCACTTATTTATATATAGTGAACATTTTCCTTTTTTTTTAACTTTATTTATTTTTGAGAGAGAAAGAAAGCACAAATTGGGGGAAGGGACAGAGAGACAGAGAGAATCCCAAGCAGTCTTTGCACTGGCAGCACCCCCTTGAGGTGGGACTCAAACCCTTGAACAATGAGATAATGACCCGAGCCAAAACCAAGAGTTGAATGCTTGCCTGAACCACCCAGGTGCCCCAATTATGAACATTTTGTTAAGACCTTTATGTATACAAAATATCCATGGCTGCAGAAAAGTCCCCTAAATGGAGGGGCTTATTTATTTAACTAATACCTATTGTTAAACATATAAATTTTATTTTCTTTCATACAAAAAAATGCTAATGTGAATAATCTTGTATATCCATTTTTATAAGTTAAGGGAAGGATTTTACAAAATAAATTTATAAAAGATAATTACTAAGTCAAAAATCTGCAAATAGGAAGTTCTTGAAACATATTGATAAATTTTCCTCCAAAAGGTTTAACAGTAAACAATATCTACTGCCATGTGTGTATAAATTTTCCACCCATATTCATTAATACTAAGCATTCTTTTTCCTTTATGTTAATATTATATGTAAAATAGGGTTCTTATTTCACTTTGCATTTTATTGCAAGTAAGATTGAGTATGTTTCAAATCTGAATTATATATATATATATATAGAGAGAGAGAGAGAGAGAGAGAGAGCACAAGCAGGGAAGAGGGGCTCATTAGAGAGAGAGAGTCCTAAGCAGGTTCCACACTCAGAATGGAGCCCAATGTGGGCACGATCCCACAATGCTGGAATCATGACCTGAGCTGAAATCAAGAGTCTGATGCTGAACAAACTGAGCCACCCAGATCCCCCCAAATTTGAATTGTTTACTAAAATCATTAATCTGTCCATTTTTCATTTGACTTTTTTTTATTAAATCGCAATAACTCTTTTTTAATAACTCTTTATATAATAAAGTTACTAGCCCCTTGTCAGTCTGTAGTGCAAATATATTGCCTGTTGTTTTCCTTTAACTTTCATCTTACAGTATGTTTAATATGCAGATATGGTTGATTACTAATATTCAAATCCCTCAGTCTTTTCCTTAATGGTTTCTGTCTTAAGGGTTATGCTTAGAGAGGCTTTTCTTTTCACAACACAATATAGATATTAATCTATATTGGTTTAATTACTTGTATGGTTTCTTTCAAAATTTATACTTTCAAATTTAGCAGTCCTTACACTTGAAAATTCCATATAAGCACATTTAAATATATCTTGTAATGAATGCAAATGATTTTCAATCTTAAAAAGAATATTTACTAGTATATATTTTTAATATTCTATAACTACTATCATAAGGCTTTGAATAGATATAGATATGCATGTGCATTTGTATATATTTAATCAAATCAACTATTTTCTTCTCTCCTTTAGAAGCATCTGTATTGCCTGTATAAGGATATGTGCACATACATGTTAACGATGTGGGTCTTTATCAGACAACTGATGTTTTAGTCATAATTTTTCACTATGTTGTCATGGTTGTATCTTAAAACATCTTACATAAGCTATTTTTCAAAACATTGCTGTATTTACACTTTTAGTATGTCAATAATTCACTTCCATACATTTAAGGAGTGTTGGCATGAAATCATAATAACACTTTTATATATATTGTTATAGTCCATGTAGTCAAACTAGACTATGTAATTTGAGGTGTACTCTTATTAGCTGCCATACATGTTTTACACCAATTATCAACCAAAATTTCCTTTAGTAATTATTTTAGATAAGTGTAGATCTAATAAGCTTGTCTTGATGATAATGATGCTGATTATTTTTATCCTTTTAGTTAAAGAAAGCTAATATTAAGTAGATGCTTATGGCTTTTAATTTGTACATAACTGGAGTCATTTTAATTTTCAAAATGGAATCACATATTAGTGGCTAAAAGTAATGTACTTTGCCCTCAGTTTTCCACTAAAGACTGTTGTTCTGTGATGAAACTCCTCTTTTAAGGAAAAATAAATCTAAATGTATTGAATAGCATTCCATTGCTGTGATTTATCATTAGGCTTTGTGAGACAGACCATGTTAAAAATAAATATTTTAAGCATTAGATTGCATAATAAGAAATTCTGTCCAGATGACTATTGGAGTTATGCTTTTATGGCTTGAATGTTGCTTTAGTGCTTATGGCCTCTACAAATGATATCTCTGGACTGCAGTCACACATATGCACTTTGATTTTGTCTATATCCATCACTGTGTATTTCCTCAAGATATAAGGGAACATTAGCCCTGAAAGAAAATCCAATTGAGAAACATTACTATTATGAAATTCTTTGGCATCCTTGAAATGGAAATATTTATCACATTTTCTGGCAGCCTGATTCACATGGAAGTTACACAAAGGCAATGTATGTGTTATGATTAGTTAATTTGAACTGCATATTTAGGAACCAGTGTTTGCTCAGAGATAATCTCACAATGTTCCTCAGTGATCAAAAAGAATGAGAGGAAGAAGCCAAGATGGTGGAACAGCATGGAAATTTTTTGTGTGTCTCGTGTCCATGAAATACAACCAGACCAACACTAAACCATCCTACGCACGTAGAAAACTGACTGGAGGATTAACACAACAATCTGCACAACTGGAACCACAGAACTCAGCAGGTACGTGGCATGGAGAAGTGAACTTGGGGAGCGAGAGATGCAGGAAGGGAGGTACTTTTGCGAGTGGAGAGAGGACAGAGACTGGGGGGCGGGGGTAGAATACAGGAAAAGCATCCCTCCCCAAAAGCAGCTGGAGAGAAAGTAGAAAATTGGAAACAGCCACAGTGACTAAACTAAAAAGGTAGAAAAGACAAAGGAAAGGGTTTAAGTTCCATTAAGACTGTAAACAAGAGGATCACAGTCTGCAACTCCACAGCTCCATATCTGGCGGTGCTCTAGTGGGAAGGACAAATTCCCAGAAAAAGAGTGGGGTCCGGGAGGATCTCAGGCCACATGGGAAAAAGCAGTTCCACTGCTGGAGGGACATTTGGTAGAGACTGTTGAGGCCACCTGGTCCCAGCAGACCCCAGAGCATGGCCACATTCACTGGTGCTGGAACAAGGTTGTTAAGGGTGAAGCCTGGTGCCAGATGTGTGTTGTGATTTTCCATAATCCCTGAAACACTGCTGTTACACTATCTCACAAACATTTTCTGGGGCGGCTGACACCTGGCTGTAGTCTTGGGGCACCAGCAGCAGCAGGATCCAGCAAGCATTCCTGGGTGCAGCCGACATTTGGCCATTGCTCCGTGAGACCCTCCCACAGAGGGGCGGAAGGGGTCAAAGCCTCAGTCCTTCAGAAGTAAGGGGCTGGGGAAAGCAGCTGCATCTGAGACAAAACTCGGGAGTGAGGTACTGCCTGGGGCCTGGGTACAAAGAGTGAAAAAGCAGGGAGGGGACAAAAGCTGAAAACAGAGGACAGGTGCGTGATTGCTGATTCTGGAGAACAGACTGGGTAGCTGGGTGGCGCCATTTTCACCGCTTCTGCGCATGCGCCTATGCACCTACGAATGCCACAACACTCCACCTCAATAGGCTACCAGCGCCATCTAGTGGAAAGCAGAGCCATTACACTGAACCCTGCCCAACTGGGCCAACCTCGTTCTTCAAGAACACAAGTCTCAATGCCAGCTTAGTTTATGGACTATAAAGTGCTACATAGACTGACTTCTGGGGGAAGAGGAAGTAATTTCAATCCTATTTCAATCTGTTAGCAGGTCCATCTATTCAATTTTCTTTCTTTTTTTTTCCTCTTTGCACTTCTTGTTCTTGAATACAGAAAGAAAAATTCATTTTTATTTCCAATTTTTATTAAAAATATTTTTCACTAATTTTTATTACTATACTTTTTTACTTTTGTGTAAATTATTTCAAATTCTATTTTGCTTTCATCATTTTATTTTAGTCAACTTCAGTATATTCACCATTTCAAATTTCAAACAATCACCTTTTTTCTTTTTCTTTTTTTCTCTTTCTCTTTCTTTTTTTTCCTTTTCTTGAATGCAGAGAGAGAAAAACTTCATTTTTACCTTCAATTTCTATTAAAATATTTTTCTTTATTTTCTTTACTATATTTTTCTTTTAGGTAATTTTTTTTCAAATTCTATTTTAATTCCATCATTTTATTTTAGTCTACTACAGTGTATTCACTTTTTCAAATTTTCAAACTATTTCCTTACCTTTTTTCTTCTTTTTTCTCTTTTTTGTTTCTTTTCTTTTTATTGAATATATAAAGAGAAAAAAATCATTTTTATTTTTAATGTTTAATAAAAATACTTTTCTTTAATTTTTCTACTATATTCTTTAGTTCTGTGTATATTTTTTCCAATTCCATTTTACCTCCATCATTTCACTTTAGTCTTCTTCAGTGTACTGAATTTTTTAAATTCTCAAACGATATATATATATATATATATATATATATATATATATATCTCAAAAGCAACAAAGATGGCAAAGGACCAGAGAACACCACCAGAAACTCTAACTCTACAAGCATCATAATGGCAATGAATTCATATCTTTCTGTACTCACTCTAAATGTCAATGGACTCAATGCTCCAACCAAAAGACATAGGGTAACAGAATGGATAAGAAAACAAGATCCATCTATATGTGGTTTATAAGAGACCCACTTTAGACCTAAAGATACCTTCAGATTGAAAATAAGGGGATGGAGAACCATCTATCATGCTAATGGTCAACAAAAGAAAGTCGGAGTAACCATATTTATATCAGACAATCTAGACTTTAAAATAAATACTGTATCAAGAGATGAAGAAGGGCATTATATCATAATCAAGGGATCTATCCACCAATCAAGAGGACCTAACAATTGTAAACATTTATGTGCCAAATGTGAAGCACCCAAATATATAAATCAATTAGTCACAAACATAAAGAAACTAATCAATAGTAATACCATAATAGTAGGAGACTTCAAGACCCCACTGACAACAATGGGCAGATCACCTAATCAAAAAATCAACAAGGAAACAATGGCTTTGAATGACACACTGGACCAGATGGACTTAACAGATATATTCAGAACATTTCATCCTAAAGCAGCAGAACATACATTCTTCTCCAGTGCACATAGAAAATTCTCCAGAATAGACCATACACTGGGACACAAATCAGACCTAAGTAAGTACAAAAAGACCAAGATCATACCGTGTGTATTTTCAGAACATAATGCGATGAATCTTGAAATCAACCACAAGAAAAAATTGGGAAATGTAAATACTTGGAGACTGAAGAACATCCTACTAAATAATGAATGGGCTAACCAAGCAGTTAAAGAGGTATTTAAAAGTGTATCAAATTCAATGAAAATGATAACACCACAACCTGAAACCTCTGGGACACAGCAAAGGTGGTCATAAGAGGAAAGTATATAGCAATCCATGCCTTTCAAAAGAAGGAAGAAATATCTCAGATACACAAACGAACCTTACGCCTTAAGGAGCTGGAATAAGAACAGCAAATAAAACCCCAAACCAAAAGAAGACAGGAAATAATAAAGATTAGAGCAGAAATTAATGCTATCAAAACCAAAAAACAGTAGAATGGATCAATGAAACCAGAAGCTGGTTCTTTGAAAGAATTCACACAGTTGATGAACCACTAGCCAGTCTGATCAAAAAGAAAAAGGAAAGGACCCAAATAAACAAAATCAAGAATGAAGGAGGAGAGATCACAACCAACATAGCAGAAAAAAAAAACAATAAGAGAATATTATAAGCAATTATATATCAATAAAATGGGCAATCTGGAAGAAATGGACAAATTCCTAGAAACATTTACACTACCAAAACTGAAACAGGAAGAAATAGAAAAATTGGAACAGACTCATATCCAGTAAGGAAATCCAACTAGTAATAAAAAAATCTGTCAAAAAACAAGAGTCCAGGGCCAGATGGCTTTCCAGGGGAATTCTACCAAACATTTAACACCTATTCTCTTGAACCTGTTCCAGAAAACAGAAATGGAAGGAAAACATCCAAACTCTTTCTATGAAGCCAGGATTACCTTCATTCCAAAACCAGACACCCCATTAAAAAGCAGAATATAGACCAATTTCCCTGATGAACATGGATGCAAAAATTCTCAACAAGATAATAGCCAACCAGCTCCAAAAATACATTAAAAAAATATTCACCATGACCAAGTGGGATTTATACCTGGGATGCAGGGCTCATTCAATATCACAATTAACGTGATTCATCACATCAATAAAAGAAAGGACAAGAACCATATGATCCTCTCAATAGATGCAGAGAAGGCATTTGACAAAATACAGCATCCTTTCTTGATAAATATCCTCAAGAAAGTAAGGATAGAAGGAGCATACCTCGAGATCATAAAAGCCATGTATGAACGACCCAACACTAATATCATCCTCAGTGGGGAAAAACTGAGAGCTTTCCTCCTCAGGTTAGGAACAAGACAGGGATGTCCACTCTCAGCACTGTTATTTAACATAGTTGGCAGTCTTAGCCTCTGTAATCAGACAACACAAAGAAATAAAAGACATCCAAATCATCCAGGAGGAGGTCAAACTTTCACTCTTCACAGATGACATGATACTTTATATGGAACACCCAAAAGATTCCACCAAAATACTGCTAGAATTCATGAATTAAGCAAAATTGCAGGATATAAAATCAATGCACAGAAATTGGTTGCATGCCTATAAACCAACAACGAAGCAACAGAAAGAGAAATCAAGGAATCGATCCCATTTACAGTTGCACAAAAAAACATAAAATACCTAGGAATAAATCTGACCAAAGAAGTGAAAAATCTATACACTGAAACCTATAGTAAACTTATGAAAGAAATTTAGGAAATCACCAAAAAATGGAAAAAGCTTCCATGGTCCTCGATAGGAAGAACAAATATTGTTAAAATGTCAATACTACCCAAAACAAGCTACATATTCAATGCAGTCCCTATCAAAATAACACCAGCCTTCTTCACAGAACTAGAACAAATAATCCTAAAATTTGTATGGAACCAGAAAAGAACCAGAATATCCAAAGCAATCTTGAAAAGGAAAACCAAAGCAGGAGGCATCACAATCCCAGGCTTCAAGCAATACTACAAAGCTGCAATCCTCAAGACAGTATGCTACTGGCACAAAAACAGACACTCAGATCAATGGAACAGAATAGAGAACCCAGAAATGGACCCCCAAACGTATGGCCAACTAATCTTTGACAAAGCAGGAAAGAATATCCAATGGAATAAAAATACTCTCTTCAGCAAGTGGTGCTGGGAAAACTGGACAGCGACATGCAGAAGAATGAACCTGGACCACTTTCTTACACCATACACAAAAGTAAACTCAAAATGGATGAAAGACCAATGTAAGACAGGAAGCCATAAAAATCCTCGAGGTGAAAGCTGGCAAAAACCTCTTTGATCTCGGCCGCAGCAACTTCTTACTCAACACGTCTCCAGAGGCAAGGGAAACAAAAGAAAAAATGAACTACTGGGACCTCATCAAAATAAAAAGCTTCTGCACAGCGAAGCAGCAGAAACAATCAACAAAACTAAAAGGCACCCAATGGAATGGGAGAAGATATTTGCAAATGACATATCAGATAAAGGGTTAGTACCCAAAATCTATAAAGAACTTATCAAACTCAACACCCAAAAAAATATATAATCCAGTGAAGAAATGGCCAAAAGACATGAATAGACACTTCTCTAAAGAAGACATCCAGATGGCCAACTGACACATGAAAAAATGCTCCACATCACTCATCATCAGGGAAATACAAATCAAAACCACAATGAGATACCACCCTACACCTGTCAGAATGGCTAACATTAATGACTCAGGCAACAACAGATGTTGGCAAGGATGCGGAAAAAAGAGGATCTCTTTTGCATTGTTGGTGGGAATGCAAGGTGGTGCAGCCATTCTGGAAAACAGTATGGAGGTTCCTCAAAAAACTAAAAATAGAACTACCTTACGACCCAGCAATTGCACTACTAGGCATTTATCTACAGGAAACAGGTGTGCTGTTTCTAAGGGACACATGCACCCCCATGTTTATAGCAGCACTATAAACAAGAGCCAAAGTATGGAAAGGGCCCAAATGTCCATCGATGGATGAATGGATAAAGAAGATGTGATATATATATATATATATATATATATATACACACACACACACACACACACACACACACACACACACATACATCAATGGAGTATTACTCGGCAATCAAAAGAAGAAATCTTGCCATTTGCAACTACGTGGATGGAACTGGAGGGTATTATGCTAAGTGAAATTAGTCAGAGAAAGACAAAAAATCATATGACTTCACTCATATGAGGACTTTAAGAGATAAAACAGATGAATATAAGGGAAGGGAAACAAAAATAATATAAAAGCAGGGAGGGGGACAACACAGAAGAGACTCGTAAATATGGAGAACAAACGGAGGGTTTCTGGAGGGGTTGTGGGAGGGTGGATGGGATAAATGGGTAAGGGGCCAAGGAATCTACTCCTGAAATCATTGTTGCACTATATGCTAACTAATTTGGATGTAAATTTAAAAAAAAATAAAAAATAAAGTTAATTTAAAAAAAAGAATGAATTCTTACCATTTGGAGCAATGTGGGTGGAACTAGAGTGTATTATGGTAAGTGAAATAAGTCAGTCAAAGAAAAAAGTTATCATGATTTCACTCATACATGAAATTTAAGAAACCAAACTGATGAACATAGGGGAAAGGAAGCAAAAATAAAATAAAAAACAGATAGACAAGCCATAAGACACTCTTAAATGCAAAGAACAAACTGAGGTTTGCTGGCAGGGTGTTGGGTGTGGGGATGAGCTAAATGGGCAATGGACATTAAGGAGGGCACTTGGGATGAGCACTGGGTGTTATATGTAAGTGATGAATCATGAATCATTAAATTTTATTGCTGGAATCATTATTACACTATATGTTAACTATATATTGTTATATATAGCTACATATATATATATATTATAGGTATATAACTATATATATTATATATATTATATGTATATAACTATATATTATATATATAACTATATCTATAACTACATATATATAAACCTTGGATATTAATTTAAAAAATATATTAAAAACAACCTTCTAGTTATAAGATAAGTAAGTTCTAGGATGTAATGTATAGCACGGTGACTATTAAAGAAAAAAATAATTTTAGTCATTGAGAAATTTATTTATGTACCTTATCTTCTTCACTTTTAAAGTTTAATTATGTGGTATTACTTCTAAGCAACCTCTGATTTTCAACTAGAATGTGTTCAAGAATTTCAATGATTTCTTTGTTCAGAATAAAAACTACATTTTTATATGTCTTGTCATTTGTAATGTTTACCTTCTTAAACCAACAAGAAATACAATTAAACTAATGGAACAGCTGATCTATAGATAGAACCATCACTCCTTTAAAACTTCCAGCTACTTATCAAATCTAACAATATTGAACACAGGGAAAAAATGGCCTCATTATGATTTCCATAATAGACCCAAATGATATAACAACCAGTGTATCCTTAGTAGCAAGATATGGAATTATTTCATCATCATTTCAGTCTATTGAGTGATGAGACAAAGAGTTTCATGGGACTGTGAATGTTGTAGAAGGTCTGACTTTGGGGTTAGCCTGGACAAGGAAGTTTAGGTGGCAGAGGGTGAGTGAGGGTTCAGTGGGAGCATGTCAAAGTGGTAGAACAGCCTACATCTAAAGTCACAAAAGGAGTGAAACTTTGAGTGGTAGGAAAGATGAGGGAAAGCTGGAGCCATCGTTCATAAATAAAAGATGATCCTTGCTATGCCATTTAGTATTCAAGGATTGCCTGTATTAGTAAAGGTGTAAGAATTAAGTTGACTAAATCTTCAGTTGAAAGGTTTATTTCAAATAAAACTTTCTATGGCAAATGATTTTATTGATGTTTGTAGAGGCTTGAATCCAAATATTAAACCTTTCTTCATATTGATAAATCCTGAGAATAACTCATGTTTTCATAATTCACTAAGATTTTGAACATCAGTAAAAACTGGTAACAAGTGTGTCATCCCTAACTACAAGGAATACTGCTTTTAAATTAAATATGTAGAGGAAAACATGTTTTTTTAATGTTATTTTATGACAGGTAACTGTCTTCCTGTACCATATCTGTTCAATCCATCCCACGCTGCTCTCAGATTCATCTCTCAAATGGGTTCCTGTTATGTTTATTGCTACCTATTGTATATTTTTATCATAAATTTAATGTATTATGGGCTTAGCTTTCTTCCAAAAAAAAGTCATCCAAAGATGAAGAAACATTCCTCCCATCATAACATAATGAATTCTCATGACATGGCCTAAAAAGTTCATTAGTTGAGTTTAACTGCATTTGCATTTATTGTAGTGCATAATAGCTACCAAATCTCTCTGATTTAAATAGGTAAGGGAAGTTGTTGATGAGGCATAAGTCAATTCTAATAATTTTAATAAATATGCCCAGATATTCTAGGCAGCCCTACTATTGCTAAATCAGTGTATTTGCCTTCCTGAAATTCCTATTTCCTGTATTTCTCTAATGTATCATGACTTAAAACAGGGTCCCAGGTCTGTGTTCTCAGTTCTGTTATTGTTAATTTAAAACTAGAAACTGTAGAGAAAGATCACAATTTAACTGAGATAAGTTGAAAAGGGGGGAAATCTCACATGGACATTGTGAGTCAAGAGAAGGGACTATAAACTATTAAAGAGCTGTGTTTCAGAATTATTATAAACATCTAGGCATTTAATATATAAACTTATTTCCACCCTTCCCAATGATAGCTAACTACCCTAATACCTTTCTTTTTGTGCGGGATAAGCTTAGGAATCTCCCAGACTTACACCAATGGGTTAACAAAGCATAAAGTAATACAAAGTCATAAAATGCTCACACCAGAGTTTGAGTAAACCAGATTAGCACTCCATGAATAGGGGTTGCAAAGACACCCGAGAATAGTAGGGCACAAAAATGCCTGGAATAGGGAGGTGCAAAGGCACCCCAAAACTGAGAGGTAGAGGCAAAGGCCTGAAATAGAAATGACACAAAGATGCCCAATACATAGGAATATGAAATGAACAAGATTAGATATTTAGGGTGAAAACACCCCAAATTTAGTACTGTAGCAGAAAGCTGCTTTCACAGGGGAATAATGCCAGGTTAGGTAAATTGGTGAATGGGACTATGGACTGCTGTGCTGCAGGCAAAGCAGCCCAGAGTGGAGATGGTTAACAAAAGAAAAGGTATCTTGTCAACCCCGAGGTTATTTCTCCTGTCTCATCCCCTAGGCTAGCTAAGATAAACAGAGGTGCTTCCTCATGTCTGCTGTAAACAACCTTCCTCCAGACTGCCTGGCACCCGGATTTTGTTTTGCGTTAACCAAACCCCTAACCACAAATATCCTCAAGACCCCCTTTCCCTCACATCCACAAGTTAATGATCACAGATTCATTGTCCCTTTGTGCACGTCCATAACCATGTTTGTAATATTTCTGATCCTAATAAAAACGGGACAAGGACCCTTATTTGGGGCCTTGTCTTTTCCCAGACATTAGCCATCTCTCACTTTAAACCTGCGCCCACTCTTTTGCTGGCCAAAAGAGAACTTTAGACTTAGAGTCTATGGCATTTTTTTAAATGTTTATTTATTTTTGAGACAGAGAGAGACAGAGCATGAGCAGGGGAGGGGCAGAGACAGAGGGAGGCACAGAAGCTGAAGCAGGCTCCAGGCTCTGAGCTGTCAGCACAGAGCCCAACGTGGGGCTCGAACTCACAAACTGTGAGATCATGACCTGAGCCAAAGTCAGACGCTTAACTGACTGAGCCACCCAGGTGCCCCAACGACATCTTTTTATACATCATAAATTAGCTGCACATATTATTCCAGAGAGAATTGAATCATGTGAAATTTTTAAAACATTCAGATTTAATTTCAGTAACTCATTGAGAAAAAAAAGCAGATGTGGTTTTTTGTGTATATATTGTGTGTGAACACACATGCATGCACATGAGTTCAAACAGGAATGAATCCATGCTGATTCATTTTACATTACCAGTAATACCTGATGGATTTCTATGATTTTTAATAACAAGTGTCTTAGCTGTGTTTATGATTGGGGGTAGTTTTCCTCCATGAAGTGCAATTTGAAGTGGCAAAATTTTCAGTATCAGTTTTGTGGTTTCCAATACTAAAATCTGTCTAACAAAAAAGTAGCCTTGTTGGCATTATAATTGTTCAGATGTTAACTGTGTGCCTACATTGAGGTATGAGGCTATTGAAGGTATTCAACGATCCTCCTACTCACTTATTAATCTAAGATTCTATTATAAGCTATTTTTTGAACATCATCCACAGAGACACTTTTCCCTGAGTAAGAAGGCACAATATTGGTATTTGTTGATGGGGGGGGGGGGGCTTTCATGACTAAATCTCCTGACATTCATTTGTACATGATCAGTTAGTTGGGAAGCATGACAACAATTGGATCTCCAAAACTGTTAGGTGCTTTGAAAGATATGGGAACATCCTTATACTAGAATTATATATGTAGATACTATGATTATACACCTATGGAGGTAGGAGCAGTTGTGTTCCCCCACTGTTACTGCATAAGCAGTGAGCTTGAGGTCAGAGTCCCTGAAGTTTTCATGCAGCAGATCCTCTAGCCAGTTTCAGGATGAATGAAAATTGTAGGATCTCCACAGAGGGGGGAATGATGTATCATTGATCTTCCCAACACTAGAAGACAGTTTACTCTAAGAAAGAGTTGATATACAAGGAAACCACTGGCCTGCAATGAAGGAATCCCTATCTTGTACCAGCTCTTTTCTCTAGGTTAAGGTTCTTATGCTGATGAGGGAGGTAGTAGTGAAGAGGAGGTTGTGGAAGGGTAGTCAAACATTTGCATTGAAATGGAAAGCAATTTTATTCCAGGAAACATGAAGGTGCAGGGTGGGCTTCAATCTCAGTGTTTTCCTATCCCATTCCATTCTCCCCAGAAAGGCCAATGAGTTGAACTTCAAATAACCAGTAGATTCTCATAGGTGCTTCTACTTCCTAAGAAATCCCACCAGTCCACAAGACTCAGATTCAAATTGACCCAACAATGTCAAGCCAGTGTGGATAACTGCTACCAGATGGGGTTAAACTATAGTCAGATTTGGCTCCTACACCCCTCGGAGTTGGGCAGCAAAGGGCACAGGCTTCCTATGATCATTACATTAAGCTGTAAATAATGCAACACTTCATATCATGTGATTGACTATTTGGTACCCTTCTTATCGTGTTATGGTGGGGGGGAGGTCGTACTACCAGAGCAGGCCTGCTTAGCCAACAACAACAAAAAAAAACCCTTAATGGCCTTTCTCCTCTAGAGCAGAGAAAGAACTTAAAGTCTCCTCAGTACTCTTTAAACTTCAATAAACAAATATGGTGAGAGGAAACATATGGAAGTAAGCAATATGGTTCCAAACTAGAAGACCTAAAGTCTGTGGTGAGCCAGCTAGAAATACTGTGAAATACAACACAACTTTTATAAGACCAGATGAGTAGCAGAATGGTAATGTGTAGGAATAACTGAGAGGTTCCTTATTGAACAGGAATTTGGATGGACTCAAGGATTTTAGTGGAAATGAACCGAAGAGAAAGTGAAAACATTTTAGATAAACTAAGGCAGGGCCATGGTTTCAGTTTGTTTCTTCATTAGGCTTTTAAAAATTCTGGCCTTGGTTTTTCATTAGGCTACAATTAATATTTGGATGTACAGAAATTTCTTTGGGACAGAATAGTTAGATGCCCTTTCCATTTTTTTTTTGTTCTCCACTGCAGGTAGTTCTCAAGAAGAAACTTTTTAGAAATAAAAGATGTTCAGAAATGATTTTCCAGTCTTTGCTTCACTACATTCTTTTTGCTTCCCAGTACAGCCTTTCCTCCTAAAAACAGGTTCACTAAGCACACACAGCCAGGAAAAGGCAATCTAATATGACTCAATAGAACAACTGAGGACAAGGATATTGGCTTGTTTAAACAAGTGAACTGAAATAAGATGTATGTTCATATTTGTTTGGAAAGAACCAAACCAAAGGAAGCTTTGCAAACACCAGCCTAGTTCCTGAATTTTGATTTGCACTATGACTCTACTTCAATGACTGCAGTTGGAAATTTGAAAATAAAAACTCAGTGACAATTGACAAAGTCAAAATGCTTTTATTTATACTGAAGTTAGCAAGTACATTTTTAACAAAGAAGGTGTACTTCAATTTAATATATGATAGAACCATACATGTTTCTAATCTCTAACACACTACTGCATTTTTCCCCTTAAAATACAAAAAGCCAAGCTGAATTGAACATAGAAAAGCATCAAATATGGTCAGGTTACTTTATCTATTAGTACTTAGCTCATATTCTTAAACTGATCAATTGAATGCAAGGACAAAGTTACATCATTGCATTTAAACTGTACACATGTTCATTTTTTTAAAATGTAATATAGATTGAATAAATCCTTCAGTAAACAAAGCTTTGCATAAACACAATTGAAATAACTCCATGTTGAATAGTTTCAGAGATAAACTGGAATCAGAAGCATCTTCATTTATGTAAAGCCAGCGAGGACCTTTCATGCTGAATAAAACTGTTATGCCATTGCTAAACAGTAATAGCTACCTCCTTAAAAAAACAAGTTAGTTCTTCTGAGAAATAATTCTCATATGTGCTTAAAAATACTGAACTTCTATTTTCAGGAATCCAAATAATCTGATGTAAGAGACTTGATTTAGTATCGGTAAAATTTAAAATTTCTTAACATTTCTATAGGTAAAGTGTCAGTTTTTAAAGATCTTTCAAGTTTTTTGCTATAGTGTCTCCACTTCCCACAGCACTGAAGACCTTGAAGACTGATAAGACTAATTTCATAAACCGTGATGTTTATAGTAATCCACATTAATTTTGCTTTTTGTACATAATGGTATGTTTGAGATCCCTATGGTTTACCACAACAAGGAAGAAGGAGTGTATGGTTATCATCTAAGGTAATGATAGCATTGTACATTTATAACTTCCCCTCCTCAGCTTAACCCTGAAACTGTGTATACTGCATGAAGGCAGACTAATTATGAGTATCAATTTAACCACGTGTTTGGTCAAACCAGTATCTACTTAAATGTTGACAATCATAAGAATCCATACCATCCATATTTGTTTCTGTGGATAAAAATTATACTTGGAAACAATTTTCAAACAGCAATTCTACCTCTTTTTGTGTAACCTTGCTCTCTTCCATAGCCATGGCTTATGGGCTGAGTCTCTATCCAGCTACCTCCTAACAATTCACCTTTTGTCACAAAAGAAGAATCAGGAAAGAAAGTATGGATGTACAAATCCATTACCCATGCTTAAGAAACACCTAATGTACAAATCCATCACCCATGCTTAAGAAACACCTAAAGTCTGTGTTTGTGAGTCAAATGTATCAACTTCACACATAAAAGAGAGTACATTTTCATTGTTGGACTGATATTTCTAGTCTAAAATATTAATTCAGTCTAGTCAAAGTTTAGCATTGCCAGGAGGAAAATATACACTTTGTATGCCTTGTGTATAAAATATTTAAAATATTTATTCTTTCTTTATAGAGGTATTGTGGTGATTCGCTGGAATTTTCTGGATAATACCTCAGAACCAAAAATAAAGGTATGATAAGGTAAGAGAATAATAAAAGTCTGTGTTAGATGATCTAGAGGGTCAAACTTCATTAAACAGCAACCAGATATTTTGCCAAAGAGTCTGTGGAATTCACCTGTTTTTCCTAGGACCAGAAGAAAAATAGGTTGAATTTGGGGGAATTGTTTTTTGTTTTTTTAATTTTTTTTTATTTTTTTTTAAATTTTTTTTTCAATTTTTTTTTATTTATTTTTGGGACAGAGAGAGACAGAGCATGAACGGGGGAGGGGCAGAGAGAGAGGGAGACACAGAATCGGAAACAGGCTCCAGGCTCCGAGCCATCAGCCCAGAGCCTGATGCGGGGCTCAAACTCACGGACCGCGAGATCGTGACCTGGCTGAAGTCAGACGCTTAACCGACTGCGCCACCCAGGCGCCCCAGGGGAATTGTTAAGTAGTCTGTCAGCCTGGAGAATTTCTTAGATAGCTTTGTGGCATCTGAGCACAGATATTTGATAAAATTCACCAGATACCTGCTCAATTTTCCATTCTACCTCATCTTCTGTACACACAGCTTAAAGGTCAAAGGAAAGCTCTTCAGCCTCAAGTGGAAAACGGTCATTTTATCAGGATTGAATTTTATACAATGTAGCTAAAGCTTAAATCATGCAATATAAATTGTGAACATTACAAACATGAAAGCAATGGCAAAACAAAATAATATTTTATAGAAAAGGTCCATAAACCCAGTAACAAATGGTAAAAAGCAATCACCATTTACCCTTTAAAAAAATGGTTTCTTAAAAACCTCTTTTCTTTATTATGTTTAATTACTGCCTTTATAAAAACAGACAAACATATCTGCCCACAACCTTCATTAAAAGTGCTGGTTTATAAGGCCTATCAGGAACTATTTCCACAGCAGCTCAAATCCAAAGAAAAACTAGGCTAACAAGAAGAAGACAGTATTAATATGAATCAATGTTTCTACCCAGAATACAATAAATTAAGATTTCATAGTAGTAAATTTTTTCTCCTAATTTGGAGGAGAGTATCAAAATAGATTCTTGTGCAGCATGCGGTATAATGCTGACACAGATTCTGTTATTGTTTTGCATATACCAATACTGAGTGATCATGAGGAAAAAGCCAAAATTGACCTGCTAACTGACACTGATCCTTGGAACAATCTCAAAGTTTGCCACATTTCAATTTCAAAATACATTTTAGCTATAATGAGTGATTTATCATTTAGTAGTAGCTGTCAAAGTAAACTCCTAGATAAAAGAAAACATCTGGAACCATAAATAGAAGAGAGCAAAAGCTGAATTTCAATCCAAACCCAGCATGCTCACTTCATTAGGAACAGGAAACAGCTAATTAGTAATTAAATGTCTCATGTTTTTAACAGGATTTGTACTTGGCTTCCAAAATAAATGCTATAATATGCACCCTAGATATAAATAAGATTAAAGATCAGGAAAAGCAACCAACAAAACCTCTCTAGAGGAATGTTATGGAGATTGGAAATTTATAAGGAGTGATACACAATGACATTTGGGAAGAGCTGACACAGTTTATTCCATTAAGATTTACCAGATAAGTAAAAGGGTGAATGTGATATACACAAATGTGACCATTAAAAAATTGGCCCATATAGTCCTTCCCTTAGTACAGCACTGCCTGACATGGACATGCACCATGGCACAAGAGTCTGAATATGAGCTTCTGCTGATCAGTTATGTTTAAAAGGCCACACCAAGTTGTTACAAACTCAGAAAGTGTGAGATTGGCCTTCTGTGTCATACATCTTAAACTTATGAAAGGAAAAAGCTAAAATCAGGTGTTACAAAAAAGGCAAATATGTGGGAAAGGACTAGAACAAAACATATGAGGATTTCATATAGTTCAATCAAAATGAATTAAACATATCTATTTGTAAAAAGACGCTAGTTTGTTTTTATGCTGTTTGACTATCAAATAATGAGACATTTCTGGATGTTATATTTTTAGTCACACCTTTTTGTTATTCAATTCAGATATTTAATATTAAAACAAGTTTTAAAAATTTTATTTGCCTCTGTCCATGACTTATTTCTGATCTTATTTCACTGAATTAGGTTAAAATAGCACACCTACTCTACACAAGTAGACCTTCTACAGTCTATCAAGAGCACAAGAAGCCAAATTCCTGTGTCTTAGAAGAAATTTTTTCGGAGCATGGAATGACTGAAATGTCACATTAATATTAATTAATGTAACATTTTAAAATGTGTAGAGTAGGTGGTCATTATAGCAGAAATTGCATGTACTTCCACAGGGAACTGATTATTGGAGAATGGATTAAAAACAGAATTGGCCTTTTACATAAGAGTGGTGCTTTTGTCACATCAGAATTTAATTCTAGGCAGTTGTAAAAATAACATAACAGATTAGATTTTGTTTGGTGTAAGGAGGGCATTATAGGATGAGACATTAAAAATTTTTTATCACTAGATGCCACTTAACACATTGGAATCTGCTTTATTAGATTCTTAAGAGGCATGAACGTAATGATGACAGGTATTGCCACCATAATGATGACAGGTCTTTAGTCATGTCTCCATTAAGTAAATGGTCAAAAATATTTGAGGGAATTTCCTGGACAATTCAGACAAATGACCCATTTGGTTCTAATTACTGGAACATCTTAGGCATCTGGTCATATCTAGATCAGGAGGTGAACAACGGAAAATAATGATGTTAACGATCCATCATGTCTGCCTTTTTCCTTTCTTATGTCTATACATTTTTTCAGTCTGGTTAGTTGTTGATTACTTAATAAAGAGGAAGCAGGATTGGAGATAGGAGGAGAGTAGAAAACAGTAAAAGGGGTATTCTTAGTAGCTTGGCTATATTTTTTATTATTGCCTTCTTTACAAATAATGAATGTGCTAGTAGAGATTAAATGACTTGCTTTACATTAACAGATCAAAGGAAGAACTAGGTATGGTAAAATCTACAAACTAGATCTGTCTATATTCCCTTGGAGAACACTACAGGTAACGTGCTTTTTGTTTGTTTCTGTCTTTTTTTTAGAAAAGTGAGCTCCAAAGCAGTGATAACAAATATTGGTCATTTGCACAAGTGTGTTATCTCCTCACATACTTCCTATTAAATCCCAGGTCAGGCAAATATAAAGCTATTTCATAGTAATGACAGCTTAAGTGGGTCTACATTTAAATTTCTGTCACACCATTTAGAAATAGCATTTTCTCTGTCTTAAAAATTCTAGCACCTACTTACCCCACTAGGATGCTGTGTGGATTACTGTGATAACGTTTATGAAGCACTATGAGCTCCATGGAAGAAAGGGGTTATAGAAGTGTAAAGTATCATGTTCTATCATCATTATGATTATTCCTTAAAAACTTGTGAAGCCCATTCTCTAGCATATTTTTCCTGTACGTGCAAGGTTCTATTTATCAGTAATGAACAAATAGTAATTGAAGGTTCCATATTTTAAGAATTTGAGTATTAATTCTAAAGAATTACAGCACTAGATAAGCAGGTAACTTTTACAGCACTCTATTCGTGCTTATGATCAGTTGGAGTTCCGTCATCAGTGTTCAGGCTGCACAGAAAAAACAATAAGACCTGGTCAAAATTTCATTACAACAAAGAAAACCTAAAATCTATTCAATGAACTTCACTGAAAACCACAAACTGGCTTTACACTATTTTTTTGTGCTATATATGTTCAAGAATTTAATAAATCTCTGTGCAATAAATCTATTATTTTATTAGGCTTATCCCTTAAACATATATTCATTCATGTGAGTTTCATTCTATTAAAAACAAAATTACACAAAGGTCAGCAAAACTGTAGATTTACAGTAGTGTAAAGTTTAATCGTATTCTCTACAGGTGATATTGACAATATAAAAATAGTATAAATTATATTTCCTAACTCTAAAATATCCTTATGAGCCCCTTGTGCATGTGCTACATCTTTACAACCTGCAGTGAAATGAATTACTAGCTTAATAAGCAAGGCATTTAGAAAGGTTTTCCCCCTTTATAATATAAAATGTGAATATAGATCCACACCATTTTCTCTGTGCCAAAATCTTTACTAATAATTGCAATTTCATGAGATTTCCTTCCCTGACAGATGGTGATTTATAAGTAACTTCTCATTGTGTATTTATTTAATTTTTTTATTTGAGTATAGTTGGCACACAATGTTACAGTAGCTTCAGGTGTAAAACATAGTGATTCAACATCTTTATATATTGTGCTATGCTCACCACAAGTGTAGCTACCATCTGTCACCATACAAGGCTATTACAATATCATTGACTGTATTCTTTTTTCTGTGCCTTTTATTCTTGTGACTCATTCATTCCATAACTGGAAGCCTATATTTTCAGGAAGCAAAGATGAAAGCCAAGAAATGAGTCTATTATGTTTTTGAATATTGAATTTATGTTTAGAGAAAAAATATTTTTCTTACCCAGGGTTCATGTTTTCTTCCAAGTGTTTCCTCACCACTTAGTCACTCATATAAACAATGGGATTAAGGAGTGAACTTGTGATGAGCAGCAGGTGTTGTATGTAATTGTTGAATCACTAAATTGTATACCTGAAACTAATATTATACAGTGTATTATTAACTAACTGGAATTTAAATAAAAACTTAAAAAAAACATGGGATTATCTTAAGAACTGATAGGCTTCATCATAGGCATACTTTGGGCTATGAAACATTTATTTTGGGGTAGTTACCTTATTTTTTTTCTTTTTTTAAGTTTATTTATTTTGAGAAAGAGAGAGTGCACACGGGCATGAGTGAGGGAGGGGCAGGGACAGAGAGGGAGAGACAGAATCCTAAACAGGCTCTGTGTTGTCATCACAGAGCCTGACATAGGGCTCAATCTCATGAACTGTGAGATCATGACATGAGCGAAGATCAAGAGTTGGCTGCTTAACCGACTGAGCCACCCAGGTTAGCTACATTATTCATGAATTAATGGCAATGTTTTATAAATGATTTCTCCATAACTATTTAGTTTCATGTTTTCTTTAAGTTGTTTAATTAATGGGCACTATATTATTTGGCACTAAATAAGGTCACATCTGAAAGGCCATGTTTTCCAAACCTGAATGAGAGAGAGATAAAACACTGTGCTGGTTAATGTTCCACTTCAGTCTTAGGTTCAACCCAAATTAAATATTCAATTAATTGTATGAGATCTACTTAAATTGTGGAAATTTGTTCAGAATGTGGCATTCCCAAATCAGTGATAATAGTTTAGGGTCCAGTTTGTCATTAGTACAGTAGTAAAAATACAGAGCTACTAATCTGAAAGTAGGGAAAGTACACTAATGTAAGACATGGGAAGATAATAAAATAGTATAACATTTTATTACTTTTTGTCTAGAGAAAGCATTGCTTTAGAGTCATCTTTAGCAGTATCTGGTGTTGATTTTATAATGTGGTATTTTAAAAAATGGAAGTTTCTTGAAAATAGTAACCACTTGGCTTTATTAGCCCCCCCCCCAAATTTCTGATATATGCTTTAATCAAAACAAAGATCAGTATAGGCTGTCTTTTCTTTTTTTTTTTTTTAATTTTTTTTTTCAGCGTTTTTTATTTATTTTTTTTTTTGGGACAGAGAGAGACAGAGCATGAACGGGGGAGGGGCAGAGAGAGAGGGAGACACAGAATCGGAAACAGGCTCCAGGCTCTGAGCCATCAGCCCAGAGCCTGACGCGGGGCTCGAACTCACGGACCGCGAGATCGTGACCTGGCTGAAGTCGGACGCTTAACCGACTGCGCCACCCAGGCGCCCCTAGGCTGTCTTTTCTTACGCACAGTGGAATATCAACCTCTCTTGCTCACTTTTAACTCACTTTGTTTTTTTAATTAATTCTTTAATATACCTTTTTCCCCTTTATTTAATTTCTAGTCCTTGTAAGACCAACCTTAAAAGGTGATTTATTTCATTCATTCAAATATTAACTCATTTATTCATTTTTTTATTAAGCACCTGCTACATAAGGCACAGTACTTGGTGTTCAATATATGGTTATTCTAATATGAGGATAAATTATAAAAATATATTTGCCATAACTATATACTGAAGAGAATGTTTTAAAGCAAGTTTTACACATCAGCTTTATGCCGAATATTTCACTCTTACTAAAATCTACACCTGGAAACACAAATAATAACTTCATATATATTTTATAGGGCATAGTAATAATGATATCTTGTATTTGTCATACTTTCTGACAAGTATGGATCTAACTTTCTGATGAGGATGATTAGGCAAATATAATTAATATTTTACTAAAATTAAGGCAGAGAGAGGTTGAATGACTCTTCAAGGTTAGTAACCAAGTTAGAGAGTAAATAATTCTGACTACTAGACTAGTGCTCTTCCTACTACTTCATTGTGTCTCCCACAGACCAGTTATAAAATGTCAATAAAATCACATGTGTCCAGTACACAGACCTGCAACTGTTGAGCCAGACTAAGATCTAGATGTACTTAAATTCTACTTTCCTGAAGAGAAGAGAAACAAAAAGAAAAAAGAATACATAAAAACTAGTATCTATGGAACATTGATTGTTAGGAAACATACTAAGTCATTCTAAGCACTTGTTTCACATGTAGAATTCCAGATTCTTTCACTACTTATTATAGATAATTCCATGATGAAAGTGGTAAGTTGTTTATGTTTCTATGTCATTCCTCTAAAAATCTAAAATTAATTATATCACCCACCTTTCATAAGTAAATAAGGTATAAAATGTTTTATAAAGGTCAAATTTATTTGAGCTTTGTTTAGGATGCATATTGCAGATATTTTAATGTAATACTTAAAAGTACAATTAAGGGGCACCTGGATGGCTCAGTCGGTTAAGCACCCAAGTCTTGATTTCAGCTCAGGTCATGATCTCATAGTTGGGAGATCGGTTCTTTCTCTCCCTCTATCCCTTCCCTCTGCTCATGCTCTCTCTCTCTAAAAATAAGAAAAATAAGAGTACAATTAATTTCTTATTTTATAACTTTTAAGTATTCCTTTTGTATGTTAAACTAATAGAAAAACACTAGAAATCCCTCATTTCAAAGGAATTAAAATGTGCACTCAAAATATGGAGGAAAATGAAAATGAAAGTAATGGGAAGACATTAATGTTTACTTGAACAACATTAAAAATGACCACATCCAACATTTCCCATAGAGGGTTGAAATACAGTTAGCAGGAGATTGTAAGATTTGAGTTGCAGGTTTTGCCTCACTCATTTTAAATGGTTACACACCAATGCTGAGATCAACATGATATCCATTTGTATTTTTTAAAATTTATTTGTTGAGAGAGAGACAGACAGAGAGAGAGAGAGAGAGAGAGAGAGAAAGCAGGGGAGGTACACAGAATTCCAAGCATACTCTGTGCTGTCAGCACAGAGCCTAATGAGGGGCTCGATTCTACCAACCGTGAGATCATGACCTGTGCCAAGATCATGACCTGAGCTGAGGTCAAGAGTGTGATGCTTAACTGACTGAGCCACCCAGCAGCCCCCATTTGTAACTTTTTTTAAAAAAATAAGAGGACTTAAACATTTATGGTGCAATAGGGAAATAGTGAAGGAATGCTTTAAAAATGCTGTTTTCTTAAAAGAGAAATTGGTGAAAATGTTGTCCAAATACCTATTTGCATTATTGAGGTAAAGTAGATTCCAGTTTCAGTATGCAGAATATTACTAATGTTAATTTTCAAACATTAAACAAGTGAATTATAAACTGTGGGGGGTCATCAAATTAGGGGACTCCAAGGAGGTCTGTATAACATTCTAAAGAATGTTTCTCTCTGAAGTCACTTTAATTTCAAAAGTTGATTTTTATATGGCTATTATAAATGAGAAAGCAGTTCCCTATGGTGAACAAATAAAACTTTATGCTAATGGCCCATGGTAAAGAATCTGGCCTAAAGTCACATAATAGAGGATCTGCTAGGGTCTTGTTCTGATAGGATGATGTAAGTTTTGCCACAAATTGAAAATTTTCTATTTCTACTTCAGCTTCCCTATACAGTTATAAATAGAAAAGGGAGCTATATGGTATTTGTGTAATTTTTATAAGTACTACCTCAATCTCTGCAGTTTTAAGGTAGAAGTGATTATTTAATTATAGTTGGTTTTAGACTATTTTGGTTAAGTAACTACAAATGAGAGAAGCCTTCTTCCATCTAGATCCTGCTGCATTGTTTTGCATAGGATAATATTACAGTTAAGATATATATCCTAGTTAGCTGACTATGAGAGATTTTTACAGTATAGGCTGAAAGTGATAATATCAATTTGAATTGATAATGAAAATAATGAGTGAGAGAGTTAAGATTGCTGTGTTTTAGAACCCATTATCAATAGAAAGCTAATTAGCTTTTCCTAGGCTATTTTCCTACTTATAAAATGGGGTTAATCATACCTTTATTATTTATCACACAAGGATAATCCTGGTAGAGAATGTGTGTGTTAAAAATGTCACAAAGACAAAATCCTCTTTCTGATGGAATTGTTACTAAGCCTAGGCTTGCCACATTTTGAACAATGGAACAGATAAACTTAGCCAAGTCTAAATAAAACCCAAAGTTTTCAAAGGGAAGGGAGACGAGGGAACTGGGAAGGGAAACATCTTGAATGTATATATTATTTGAATTCCTGGATCCAGCCATACCTGAATCTATCCCTGGAAGTTTCAGTTAAGTCACCTAATAAGTTGTTTTCTTAACTTAAGCCCTCCCCCACTCAATCCCCAAAAAAGAAAAGAATGGCACAAAGTTCACCAGGCTATACAAATACTAGATCTTACCTTTCTTTTTTTCACTATTCCATTTTTAGGGTTATCAAATAAGCATGTTGGCATAGAACCACCATACGTTTATGTGGCTGCAACATAATTCTGCTTTTTTTTTCATTTTATTCTACTTTTTAAAAAAGTGGTGTGACAACAATGACATATTAACACAGGCTTGTATGAAAATTCTATGTATGTTTTTAATTAAAACACAAATGTGAAACTGAGGAACATTCAGAGAAAGGTTTTCCCTTGGAATTTTCCACAGGTGTATCTAGGTTTGGGGTGGGATGGAATGAAATTTTTTTTACCTTATTTATTTATTTTTGAGAGAGAGAGAGAGAGAGAGAGAGAGAACAAGTGGGGGAGGGGCAGAGAGAGAGAGGAAGACAGAGAATCCCAAGCAGGCTCCACACTGTCAGCACAGAACACCATGCAGGGCTCGAACTAATGAAACCATGAGATCAGGACCTGAACTGAAATCAAGAGTCAGCCACTTAACCGACTGAGCCACCCAGGACCACCCTGCCCCCTCCCCCAGATGGATTGAATTTTATGCTTAAAAATGTATTGCATAAGTACAGAGGATGGAGCATAAACTAGTTAGGTAGTTATCAGAACTGAGTTAACCCTTCCTAGATTATAGGCAGAAAGACCTGCTGATTGATGAATTAGTTCTATAGACTTCCAAAATGCTGAGTAGCAGAGCAACCTTTTTTACCTTGCAACTCCCACTATCTTGTTATCACTACAACTACAATTTCATGTATTGTGTGAGATTAACTGGAATTTTAAGTCTTAGATCTGTAGATGAGATTTTGTTATCATCATCATTAGTGTGGCATCCATTCAGTCATTGCAAATATTCTGATAACAATGCAACAGTAGGTGGTGCAAGCCGTTCCTTGACATCCAAGCCCTAAATTATCAAGTAATGTAAGGTCTTTACATCCTCCTAAGAAAGAACTAAAAGGATAATGTGTGTTATCTGACAGGTATTTCATAGAAAAACGTATAATATGGACTGGGATGTACTAATAATCAAGATAAAAAATCCGGTGAAGGATGAAGGAAATGAGAGAGAAATAAATACTTGCTGCTGCTTTAGAGAAAGTTACTCAAACCTTCTCTGTGGGGTGTGTGCTAATTTTTTTTCACTCTATATTGGCAGTTGTAGTAATGTTTCTCTGAGTAGTAAAAAGGCTCTTACTCTCAAATGAAGCATTTAAGAGGAAAGAAGACCCACTTACCACAATCTTTCGAATCTATGACACTCTAGACACTTTACAAAAGAACATTTCCACTTTAAAATGGGAATATTAAAGTGCCTATGTATACCTTCCAACATAGTACAAGACATAAAAGGGGAGGACAATTAATGATTGATGAGGATAGGGCAGGAAGTAGTCTATGGAACCCCAAGAGAAAGATGTAGAGCACAATGTGGTGGGAGTTAGTAGAAAAGCCTATAGAGAAATTCTACCTTCTCTCCCTTTAGTTTTTCTTGTCATATCATATACATAGCAAGTAATATATTTGATTTATCTTTTCCAGTCTCCTTACTTGCTCCTATCATCACTTTCTATGCTATTATACAAAATTCTGAAATGACAATCTTAGTCCAAGTGTAATTGTTTTCAGTAAATATTGGCATTCTACCTTAAGCTCATTGGACAAATGTTATTCTAGGTTACCAAATGAGCAGGAAAGAGAGAATATGAGGAAGTTTCAAAGGTCAAGGAAGGCCAGACATTGCTCAAATGGATTTTGAGAGAGTAGATGAGAATATACATATTCATATGTATTTCATAGTATAAGTATATATTCAATTTTTTACATTATAAATATATATTAAATTACACTGTAAGATATAATAAGGGTATTTTTAGCAAAGAAGTGTTAAAATTGTGTCTGCTGCTTTTAGAGTCAAATGACACTTCAGTTACCTTGCTTTTAATTCTTCAGCGGCATCTTCACCAAGAGCTGTATGGATGAGATCATGCATTTTGTATTTTACAATGGTTAGTGTATATTCTCTGACTAAGCTTTCACATTTTTTGAACAAAAATGGTTCAGCAGGGAAAAATTTTTAGTACATTTATTTTTTGCATCAAATTTGGGTTTACTTTTTACATGTAGGTTGCACTTAATATCTACTTCTGGTGTGTCAAACATGTAGGCAAAAAAAAAGCAAATGTAAAAATTATTCACAGAGATTAATATTCCTCTTGGAAAAGCAGTTGCTAGTTTGTTTTCTTTCCCCAAAACAAATACAATGACAGAAACAGAAGTAATCTGTCACTGTGCTCTTGCACTTTACGATGCTATCTCCCTTGAACTTTTTTTTATGATTTTCTTTTATTACTAGAATGTCAGTTCATGAAGTCTGTTATGTTTTTTTCTAAAACTTAAGATCTTCATATCCTGGATTTGCTTTATCTGTTATTATTAAGATGATGGTGTCAATTCTCAAAAATTCAAGAAACATGCACTGTCAACTGCACCAGTAGCCCCTAACAATGAAATACAGTCATACAAAAGTTAACTAAGGTATAAACATGCAAAAGGGGAAGTCTCCCTGTGATCATAAAATGCTGTTATTTTTTGTTCAGCAGTTCATATTACTGCTGTTCATGCTAATTAATTAAAGGAGCTGTTGCTATAATGTGCAAATATGGAATATGAGAAACTGAGAGGGCTTTTAGGTCTCCAAGTGAAGTTAAGTCAATCTGGGTGCGGGTAATCAAATGTAATGAAATCACTTGTCAGTGCTAAGCTTGAAAAAACTATGAAGTTTGACTAGGGAGTAAAATGATTATATAACTAGATTTCCAATAGGTTAATAACTAAATGGCACAACACAGGAAAGAGAAAATATTACTTTGTTAGTTAATGGTACTGCTGTTCAGTCTTAGTTTTTATCAGTGCATTTGTAGTTGTGCTACTTTGTTTTTATCAGCAAAAATGCACTACACAAACGGTACTTGAATGTCATTTGCAAAAATCATTGATCTGAAGGTGCATTTAATGATACCCGTATGTTTATTTTATGTGAAACAGAGATTGGTTGATAAGATGGTTAATGTACTGTCTTATAAGCCCTCAACTGAGTTATGGGAATCTGGGTGGGAGAATGTTAGTTTATATGTTCCACCGAATCCTTCACCTCCAGCAATAGTGGACAGAGCCATCAGAATGAGTATGTATTCATTGTTTGATCACCTTAAAATATTCAGAAGAAGCTGCTGTAATAGACTGCTAAAATAAGGTATACAGAAATCCTTATATCAGAAGGTGGTTTATGCATAGATACCTTGTCTGTCAACCAACATTCAAGGCATAAAAGACATGAAATAACTAAGCTAAAGAGATTTAGAATACATATAAGAAACTTACTGTAAAGTATCTTTGTACTAAATTTTATGTGAAAATTATCATAAAACTGTATAAGACTGTGTTACTTTTAAAGATGACCAACTAACATTCTTCCAACTCCTCTTTAAACTCTCTTGAGGATCTATCCCTTTGGAACTAATTTAATTTCAAGTGAGAGCACTAGGTGATTGATATATTTCTATCCAGCAGAGCTATTGACAATAGAAAGAGAAAAGACTTCACTGATGTTGGTATTCTTTGCTGTGATAAAGATGAGTTTTGGAAATGGAATTTGATTGGCATGCATGAATTGACCCTCATAAGCAATATTAGGAAATAATCTTCCAAGGTAAAAAATGGGTAATTGAGAGAAATGGAAAGATGAAGTCAGTATCAAAGTAAGTCACAAAAGATAAAAACTATGACACACAAGAGCAAAACTATTAGAAAGAATGAAAAAATAATGGCTAAGTTTGTATTTTATGTTTTCCAGGTGTTACACATTTTCTGAAGTTCATATATACATATAAAAGTAATTTTTGAATTCTGAGCATTTTAAATAATAACTAATATTATCAGGATTTACAGGTAATTGTTTGAATTGACTGATTTTGTGAACTGCACCTTAAGATAGGTCTAATAATATTTTCAGGCATCTATTCCCCTGGCTAATATTTTTTTTTGCTCAAAAATAAACTTATTTTAGATATTAAATCGTGATTCTACCGTCATATTAACATATTAACATGAAGCATTAACATGAAGTTTTCCATAAATTGATGATGGGAATTTTATCATTTACAGTGCTTAAATGCTATGCTGAGAAAAGAATGTGTACTTTTCCATTTTTATCACATTTATCAAGAATATTATATAATATAACCTAAATGGTTGACATTCAGTAAGTGATTTCTAACACACCTTCCTTTGCCATATATTGACAATATTAACCAAAAATATTAGACAATTTGATCTGTAATTAGAAAAATATAATAAAAGTTAATTCCATTGCTTTAAAATAAATTCTATCTTTAACCCTTTTAAAGGTACACTAATTTACTCATGTTTATCCAGCAAAAAGTAGAAAAGTATGCTCAATGAAAATAAATATTAAATGTTCTATCCCCTAATAACAAGTTAATATGCAAATGCCATCCTTTGCAAACTTTGTTAAAGTAAAAAAAAAAAAAATGAGCCAAATGGAAGGCTTTTGATTTATATTATCCAATTGAACTCCCATGAGTAAGATATCTGTTTTTTGTTGCATGGAAATGAAATAACTTTAGGATAGTTCAAAAGCTTGTATTAATTCAGAGTTGGGAAAGATGTTACTGTTGCAAATTAAAGGCATCATATACATTAAACAAACAGCAATTAATTGAAAATATAGGATTAAAAGATAATAAAGATAGAACCCTCTGATGGTATGTTTGGTTTACCCCCTCCAGTTCCAAAACTGACCTTAGATGCCACTCAAAGAGGGGGGGTGCACAATCAAGCTCAGTGTTCCCTAAAGACTGGGTTTATACTGATTAAGAAGGCATCAGATGCTTCAGGCTTATTAAACCCTACCTTGGCCCTGATATGTGGGAGCAACCTCAGCTAATGGTAGCTTACAACTAGTGGGGTTTTCTTCATAAATTTAACTGTGGCAAATTGGACAAACACTGAGTTCCCATCCAAATTGCCTTTGGTCACATAGACACAGCCTTTAAGTTAAAGGAAGAAAGCAGGCAAACAAAAGAGGGATAAGAAACAGCAAAAGTTTCACTGAATGAAATAAACATTCATGCTTTCGCAATTAGCAAACTTAAGGTATTTATTAGGTCTACCCAACTGCAGCAGAATCAGGGATTACTAGAAGATCCATGAGCTCTGACATTCTTTATTTTGTAAAAATGATGGGCAACTCTACATGAATGAAGGTTTCTAAATTTCCTGAAGCTGCCAGATAAATGGTGACCCTCAAATGGATTTGTCAGTCACATCCAGTTTTTTGCCTTCTTGTAGATCTATTCGTTACACAGTGAAAAGGCAGTGATTAGTCAAACCTCTAGCAAGCAACATATCCATGGTTGTCTTCCTTTCTGAAGTTAAGAAATAATTTTCTCATGGAGATGCCTTTTTTTTTTTATTTGAGTGAGAAATTTCTTCACATTAAACACGAAAGTAAATGTAATCTACATCCAAAGGGCTAGGAAACTCCATTAGAATCATACTGGAAAAACTCCAGCGGTTAAATTCAGTTTTTATTTTTAGATAATTTTGCACTCCAGTGAAAATCTATATTGACTTGTTTTATATATTTTCTTACTACTAAGTATTTAAAAATTTTTAAAGGTCTAAGCATTTATTGGAATCCTGAAAATCATGAGTAACAAGTTGTAGTCTTATTTCCATATTTAGACAGTTTCTAGTTATCTAAATTTAGCATCAGAATTTAAAGATTGATAAAAAAATGTCTAGAATACTTTAAAAATATTGATAGTTTATTATTTTTCTACTTGTGGTTTTTACAAACAGTAGTGATATTTTTAAAGTATACTATTGTACACTTCAGAAAGGTAAATTATATTCACATTTATGCATTTTTAGAATATGCCTAACACATAAATATACACCCTTTTAACAGCTAAACATACAAGAAATTTGCTCACATTGTATATGTAAAATTATTAGTCTCTATATATAATCTCAAAAAACACATGAATACTTCTGCCTCTGCCATAAAGTAAGAATTAAACTTATTTCTTTTACTTATATAAAGAATATCAATATAGGAACTCATGCCCACTTCATATCAGGCAATTATAGAGAGAAGTATGCTGTTTACTGTACCTTGAATAGAGGTACTATCATGAGAAGTTCCATTTTTTTCTATTTCAATATCTGGAATTCCAGTATCTGAAAGAAGTGACATTTAAGATTAAGGCACAATTCTATTTTTTCTGATTCCATTTAAAGTGAAACCAGTACTTTGGTCCTATAGATAACACAAGACCTTGGAACGCATTTTTGTGTTTGTTTTTGTATGTCTATTTCTTTGTAGTGGTAAAAGGGAGGATTATAAACTGTAGCAGAATTCTACAATTTGGCATATATTTTAAAATATATAGTAAATACTTTTTATTTCATTCTCTAGAGATAATTCTCATGAATATTATCTGTCCATAAAAATCCCCTCAGACTATCAAGTAACATACCATGGCTGTGGAATAAGATTGCATAAGTGGAAGTGCCCCTTCCTTATGGTATATTTTTCATTTGTGAAATGCTGTAGATAATAAGATTATTTCTATGTTAAGTGTACTGAACACCAAAACACAAATTGTGGTTTGTGGTCTTTATGCAGTACTGGCTATAAGGGCAAAGGGACACATGAATTGTTTTTGAAAAAATTCAAGAAAGAGAAATAAGAGTTAGGTTTTTATTTTTAATTTTAAATATGAGATGTGATTATTTAAAAGTTATCCATATCCATGAAGTATAGCATTATATGAGCATTTGTGTATACATACATTTTCCTGGACACCCTTGTATAATGTGATAACAGATGCCAGCGTATCACCCAATGCCATCAAAGATTAATATGAGAAGAAAATGATTTGAATACAAGGTACCCATCATGCTGTAGAAACAGCTGTTTTTCCTTTATACTTTTACTTTATACTATACAGCCTTATAGAAAAGCTAAACCTAAATGGAGTTTACTTATGGGTGGATCTTAAATATGTAAAAAAAATGTCAAACCATTTCAGAATGACAAGTTCAGGGCCTCAAATAATAATAATGAGTACACAGAACATATATCCCATTGCTATTCAAGAAATGTTCCTTTTAAAATCTTTGATAAGCAAGGATGCTGGCTCCCACTAAGATGCCTCATTGTGTGAGAGATTATTTACTCTTTCTTTACTGTGTCTCAATGAGACATGGTTAGCACGAGCTAAAATAATCTAGCACTATATTTGTACTGATTGTGAGCACAATGATCCAAGACAGTCACGGTAAAAAGGGAATTGAACTTTTCGAAAGAAAGAATATGACTGATGTTTGTACAAAATTCTTTATTCATTTTTAGTATAGGACCCTGAAGCACTCTTTTAATTTTGTGTGTGTGTTATACATGTGAATAGAGCATGTATACATGTATGTATAAAATTCTTAGGCTTATACTTGTTACACACATTTATCAGTTAATATACACTTATGTATTTAACATATCAGTTAAACATACAAGCTGTCAATGAGCTATGAAAGAAGAACCTGAATATTATATGAGATGAAATGATGTTGTGGGATTTAATAATTGAAAATGTAATAAAAAATTTGGAATTAAGAGATTTCATGACAGAAGTTTCTCTTCTCACAGAATTTCCAGGATGTACTTAAAGCATTCTTTTTCAACTAGGTCCTCCTTAAACCCTCAACACTGATGCAATCTACATTAAAGAAATGAAGATCCTATAATTCATTAAAATAGAGTACACCAAACATCAGCATATTTTAATATGAATGGACCTAAAACACTTACACTTTTTAATATGAAATTTATTGTCAAATTGGTTTGCACCAACAGGTGCCCTCCTCAACCCCCATCAACCCTCCCACCCCCCATCAACCCTCAGTTTATTTCCAGTTTTTAAGAGTCTCTTATGGTTTGGCTTTCTCCCTCTCTAACTTTTTTTTCTTTCCCCTCCCCCATGGTCTTTTGTTAAGTTTCTCAGGATCCACATAAGAGTAAAACACTTACATTTTATGTGCAAGGATGTTATCAATATTAGTGTTTCTACTGCAAAAGTCAGCAGGATTTCCTGTTATTCCTAGACTATTTGTATCTCTCAGAGTAGGGATTATTTTGACACATTTAATTAATAACCCAAAGCACTTAGCCTCAAATGGATTTTTTAATGATTCTTGAGCAAAGCCCCTTCCTTCCTTCCTTCCTTCCTTCCTTCCTTCCTTCCTTCCTCCCACCCTCCTTCCCTCCCTCCTTCCTTCCTTTCTTTTCCTTTTTCTTTTCTTTTCCTTTCCTTTTTCTTTTCTTTTCTTTCTTTCTCTTCCTTCTTTACTTTCTTCCTTCCTTCCTTCCTTCTTCCTCTCTATCTTTTTTAAATGAGACATTACCTTTCAACCTCCTCAAGTCACCATCACTAGTAGTGGCTTGCTTAAGTGCTTGTTCCACTTGTTCCCTGCGTTTTGTTTCAAATTCCAAGGCTTCCTGCAGTTTTCTCTTGGCTTTTTTCTCCTTCTTCAGACGCTTTTGCATGGTAGCTAAAACATGAAAAGGTAAATCGTTTGCAAAACTTTGGTGAATAAAATAAAATACGTTGCCAATGTTGATGTATTATAAACCATAGATACAGATACAGAGAGAGATATTTACTGCATATGATTAGCTTCTTTGGACTCCAATTCTCATTAGACTCAACCAGAGTGTTCAATCATGTGATTTACTTATTTTTGCTTTCACTTTTCCAGTGTGTATGCTTTATAATACATATACATTTATATGGCAGTGGCACTATCGGTAGAAAATCATTTTCTACTTTCACTAACTACATGCATTAAATGATGGTATTAAATATTTGATAATTTTTTAGATAGAATTATTGGGATCCTGCAATTATTGGTTCACAGCAGGGTTCTAAGCATACCAACCTTCACAGTCTTTCTGAATCAGTTTTTAAAAATTAAGATATTGACATTGTGGTGATAGAAAAACATTCAAGAAGCATTACACAAAATTAAAATTTTTATGACATTTAAGAAATGTTAAAAGTGCTCACATATAATTAAATATTTTTATTAAACTAATTATGATACTAATTTAAGTTTCAATTGTATTTATTTCACAGTTCATTGTCTTTCATATAAATGACCTCCAGCACCTTGAAGAGAATCAGTTACCCAGGTAAATTTATGTTCATGTGAGTCTAAAATTCATAAGTCTGAAGTAAAAACAAAATTGGAAAACTTGAAACAATGACGCTGAGGATGTATAGTTTCTGTTATTTTTGATGAAAGATTATTGAGGCTGAACATAAAAATAGTTTACTATTATAATTATAATAATTCATATAAAGTATTCAACCAATTATTCAAACCAGCAATCTAGATTTGTTCAAATTAACATACAACTTAATGTCCTTGATAACACAAATGTTAGCTTCCAGTAAAATTATTGGTTCAAAAATATGCTATATGTTGATTCCCTTGAAATTTATAATTACATATGGTATAAACAATGTTACAGTAATGAGAGATAGAAGCAAAAAAAAATGTTCACCTTTAACTCAGAAGGCTGACCTATAGCCTGCATTGTTTCAATAATGCTAACATATGTGCTAGTCCCTACATTCTTTTTTTAAAATTTTTTTAAATAAATTTATTTAACTTTTTTATTTATTGAGAGACAGAACATGAGCATGGGAGGGGCACAGAGAGGGGGAGGAGACACAAAATCTGAACCAGGCTTCAGGCTGTTAGCACAGAGCCAGATACAGGGCTCGAACTCACAGAACCATGAAGTCATGACCTGAGCCGAAATCGAAGGCTTAACCAACTGAGCCACCCAGGCACCCCTGGGTGCTACCTTCTTAAAGAGTCTCATGACTGCCTGTAAATCTCACCAACAGTTCATATTGATCTGAATGATAAGAACCAGAGAAATCTTACGAAAGCAGTTTTATAGGTAGAAATTTGACAGACATTTATGATGTAATACTCCCTGCATGACCCCTTCCCTTTGAGCATTAAGCACATAATCACCAGCTTAATACAGCAAAAAGTGCAGTTATTTCTGCCCATTGTCCTGTCCCATGCAACTTAAAGAAACTTACTAAGTTGCACCATAAAATATCTCAAGAATTTTTTCTTGACTGCCACTCTCAACAATTCCATAGCAACCACATATTACATTTTAAATTATATCAATAAATGATAATGACTATCATTTATTTAGAACCTACTATGAACATGTCTCTGGGACTCTGTCTCATTACTTTCTTTAATTGAAAAAATATAGTAATAAGGACTATATATATATATAATTATTATATATAATTATTGTAAATAATTATTATATATAATTGTTTTACAAATATCACATATACATACATATATATAGTTATGTAGTTACTCTTCTTTCTATATCCTTGGACAGTTGTCATTTTTAACCATAATATCAATTTCTCCCCCTCTTTCTTTTCAATCATATGACTTGAGATAAAGCAAGCATTCACCATTTGTCATAAAAAGTTAGTTATCCTGTGTATGAGATATTTAGGGAACTATAAAGGAACTTACGTGATTTTAAAGCTCATCTATTGTAATAGATGAGGATACTGAGTTTCATAGAGATGAAGTAGATATTTTTTTCTAAATCAATGAGGATAACAGAGTAGTTTCATATAATTATGTTAGTTCTAGATGTAAAATGTTAAAAACAATGCCTAGAACATAGCAGACAGTTGATAAGTATTAGCCAGTAGTAGTAGTAGCAGCAATAGTGACAGTAATGATAGTAGCAGTGGTATTATTATTATATCATAATATGCTACATTAATAAAATACAAATACTTAAGAATATGCTTGATAATATATTGAATATTACATCTACCATGCCTATGCCTTTTTAAAAGACAATAGATATGATAGTAATTATAAAGATAGACTTTTAAGAGTCTATGAGAAGTTAGTAAGTAGAAATTGTCATGAGCACATACCTAAAAGTTTGGAAGCCAATTTTACTCTATGTAGTAGATATACATAAGTCAATTTGACAATGTTATTATATCTAAGATGTAATTATTAGGTCCTTTAGTATAAATAAATATCCTAATAAAAATGTGGTTTTTATGATGGCTAATCATAATAATGTATTTTGCATACCAAATACCAGAAATAAATGATTTTTTTCTAAACTTTAAAAAGAAAGGCTGGCTTTTGCTAAATAGTATTTAATGACTTTGGCAAGATAATAAGAGGTTTAAGTCTATTTTTAAGATTTGTATATATGTATGTAAACTCTTCACCCAATGTGAGGCTTGAACTTACAACTCTAAGATCAAGTGTCACCTGCTCCTCAAACTGAGCCTCTTTTCCTCATATTTTATTTTTCGAAGAGGTTATTTTTTTTCTTTTTTGAGACACAGAGAGAGAGAGAGAGAGAGAGAGAGCACGTGAGCAGGGGATGGGCAGTGAGAGGGAGAGAGAGAGAATCTTAAGCAGGCTCCATGCTCAGCATGGAGTCCCATGTGGGGTTTGATATCATGACCATGAGATCATGACTGGAGCCCAAATCAAGAGTCAGATGCTTAACTAACTGAACAATCCAGGCACCCCAAGAGGTTTAATTCTTTTTAAATTCAGTGACTGACTTTATATGTTGAACTGGAATAATAATTATTCCTAGGCCTTAAGTAAAATATACAGTAAGTTTTTAATTACTTGCAAAATTTTTGGAGTATAATATACTACCTTGGTATAGTGTAAAGTAAGTGGATTTCATTCAACTGGAATTATTCTTCCTTGTTCAGGGAGGCATTATCTACATGTGGATTTTCTCTCCCTTTCATTGACTTTCCTTCCCATTCTTTAACTATTTTATTTAATTATTACTTTGTGACTCTTCCATAGAAGAGTAAGTAGAGAACAGAAGAAACTGAATGAAATTCACAATCATCACTTTTGCTGCTGTTTAGTATTTTATGGTAAATGTAAGGAAAAGGTGGAGATTATTGGCTGAGTTGAAGTTTTAAATTTTCTCTGGTTTTGGAATAAACTAGTCTCTTTATCCATATCTGTGTATAATTTAATGGATACCCACAGTTGAAAAGTTAATTCTATTTATGAACATTATTTCTCCATTCTCTCCCTTTTGTCTCCATCCGTACTTATGCTACCCTAGTTCAGTCCTCATCACCATTGCCTGGATGAGAGCAAACTCCTTTTACATACTTTCCTTGTTTCTAGTTTTACTTCAAGCCCCCTCTAATATATTCCCAACACCAAAGTGGTCTAATTGAACACAGACCAAATCATCCCCTTGCTTATCTTTGTCTATTTCCCATCACCTATAGGACAAAATCCAAGTTAATCTTTTGCATGGTTAAAAAATGTCCTTCACAATTTAGCTTCTACACTCATATTTTTTAAGTGTATTTATTTATTTTGAGAGAGAGAGAGACAGACAGAGAGAGAGAGAATGCACATACATATGAGTAGGGGAGGGGCAGAGAGAGAGAGGAGAGATTCTCTCAAGCAGGCTCTGCACTGTCAGTGCAGAACCCAATGTAGGGTTGATCCCACGAACCCTGAGATCATGACCTGAGCCAAAATCAAGAACCAGACACTTAACAGACTGAGCCACCCAGGTGCCCTAGCTTTTACCCTCATCTTTCTCCATCATCTCCCATCATTCACTTCATAAAATGCAGAGCCACAGTAATAACAAACTGTTTATAATTGCCCTTGTATGAGACTTCTTGCCTTCATGCCTATGCTCACTGATACCTCTGTCTAGAGACTCCAAATCACTCAGGCACTCTCATGCCCTTTCTTATCCTACCGATCTTCAAGACTCAGCTTCAAGTGTCAGTGTCAGGAAGCCTTCCTTAACCATTAACTCCCCCACCAAGCTGAACTAATTACCCCCTCTCTATATAACCATATATACTGTGCATCCTTGCTCTTGCATTTTGCCTTGAAATTAACGGTTGGTTGTACTATCCCTCTAAAATGTACATCTCTCAAGGACAGGGGCTGAGTTTTATTTATCTGAAATCTCCAGAATCTAGCACTGTCCTTGGCAAAGAGTAAGCATTCCATCTATAAGAATTTATTTGATTATCTATATGCAGGGTATTTTATGAAATTACGAGAAAACTAAGAATATTCATGTTTTCCAAATCAGCTAGCCTGAAGTCGATCTAATTCATTATCTTTTATAATAAAGAGAAATAGTATAAATATCTTACCTTGTGGATTACACACAGTATTTGATTCTTAGCTTGTTATTTTTCAGTAGTTCTAAGGTATCCCTGAGAATATTTATACTATTATTGAAAATATCTACAACAAGGGGCGCCTGGGTGGCTCAGTTGGTTAAACATCCAGCTGCGGCTTAGGTTAGGCTTAGGTCATGATCTCAGGGCTCGTGGGTTCGAGCCCCGTGTCAGGCTCTGTGCTGACAGCTCAGAACTTGGAGCCTGCTTCATGTTCTATGTCTCCCTCTCTCTCTGCCCCTCCCCTGCTCATGCTATCTCTCTCTGTCTCTCAAAAATAAATAAATATTTAAAAAATTTAAAAAAAAAGAAAATATCTGCAACAAAATACTTATTCTGTAATTGAACTTGTTAAACTTACTTCTGCTTTGAAGTTCAACTGCGAGTTGTCTTTCAAGGTTTTCTCTAATTTCTCTCTCTCTATAGAGCTCCATTCGCAGTTCCTTTTTTTCTTGTTGAATCTGCTTCTCCTGGATGTGAGCATTATCCAAAGCCACTTTCAGTAGGCCCTGTCAAAGTACAGAAAATGACATGCAGTTCATCTTATCTGTTTTAGTTTCTCAAATATTAAATAATTTATGTAGATGCTAATGTCTTGTATTACATTTATTTTGTTTATAGAAATATTGTTGACCTGAATGTTGGTCAACAGAGTCTCCACAGAGGACAAACTATCAGCAAAAATGAATTGTCCAGGGAATCCAGGAGGTAATGTCTGTCCAGGAGTCAACTGGATCTTGTCCAAGGGTGACTTGATCATTGGAATTTGAAATGGTACCTCTTCTGCAAAACAAAAACAAAAACAAAGACAAACAAACAAACAAAAAACCCAAAATTATTATCGGAAGGTTCATGAATTAACAGCTAAAAATGTTCTGTTTCCTTTACTTCTAATAGCATCTTATAAAGATTTTCTTTCTAAAACTAAATGATAGCAAACACATAATAGGAAGTCATATGTATTGAGAAACCAGCTGCCTGTAGTTTCTCAAAATAAATGTTTCAGTAAATAATCAGTGCAAATGAAGCAACATTTACTGCCAAAGAGGCATGAGACTTGTAGAAAAATTATGATATGTTTATGAATGCCTATAAATTAAATAATCAGATCCTTCTTGTAATGCATACACTGCTTTTTTTTTCATTTTCAAGTCTGTTATCTCCATTCTTTAATAGCCGTACTGAAGTTTAATTTCCATACAATAAAATTCACCTATTTTAAGTGCACGCTTCAAAGATTTTTAGTAAATTTACAGAGTTGTGGGACCATCATCACAAATCTATTTAGAACATCTTGATCACCCCCAAAATATCCCTCGTGCCCATTTACAGTTAATATACTTTCCCATCCTCATCCCCTGGCAACAACTAATCTACTTTCTGCCTCTATAGGATTGCCTCTTCTGGATATTTTCCAAATAGAATTATATAATATGTAGTCATTGTGTCTGGCTTCTTTTATCATTATGTTTTCGAGGTTCATTCATGTAGTAGCATGTATCAGTGGTTTCTTCCTTTTTATTGCTGGAAAGTATTCCCTTACATGGATATATTGATTTTTGTTTAATTATTCACTAGTTGACATGCTTTTGGATTATTTCCAGTGTTACCTTTTATTTTGAAGTATATTACTTATGAAAAAATATCAGTTGTGGTGTGAAAACACAAATTATATCTTTTCTCCTTATTTTTATATTATCTTCTCCCACATTATCCTTACTTAATCAAGATTCTCTCTTAGCTTCAGGTAAAGAGACACCAATAGAATTGTTGTTTAATGAGATGTTTTGGTTCTGGTTCCAGTAGGGACAGAAATATAGATTTATTATACAGTTAAATCTCATTTTTCAATTGCAAGAAGCCTATACATGTAGTGTGCAGAGCTTGAACCACACAGATTTCATAGTCATCATGGTTTGCTGATAGTGTGGAACTTGATGCCAGGCTCGAACTTAGGAACTGTGGGATCATGACCTGAACCAAAATCAAGAGTCCAAGGCTTAACTGACTGAGCCACTCATGTGCCCCACTTCTGGAAATTTTTAATGGGACAGCATTATCTCTGAATAAGATGTTTTTATTAGAGATCACCTTTACAATTTTTTTACAACTTGTAATGTTCTAAAGTCTACAGGGATAAAAAGTGCTAAGCAATTATTTTATAGAATTAACACTGTCATATTATTTGAATCCAAAAATGTTATAAAAATCATTTTATTGGTTGTAAATAATTCAATAAAATGTATAAACTAGCCTGTTCATTTTCTTCTAATAAAAGAAGGTATAATGAGCGTATTCAGGTTTTTTTTTTAAATTTTTTTTCAACTTTTTTTTTTATTTATTTTTTTTGGGACAGAGAGAGACAGAGCATGAACGGGGGAGGGGCAGAGAGAGAGGGAGACACAGAATCGGAAACAAGCTCCAGGCTCCGAGCCATCAGCCCAGAGCCTGACGCGGGGCTCGAACTCACGGACCGCGAGATCGTGACCTGGCTGAAGTCCGACGCTTAACCGACTGCGCCACCCAGGCGCCCCTCAGGTTTTTTTCATAAAACTTAAAAAATAACATTTTTATTATAAATGCATGATTTATGTGTTTTGTACAACTCTCCTGATGTAAAATTAACCCTGACCTTTTTCCTTCCTTCCTTTCTTCCTCCCTTCCTCCCTCCCTTCGTTCCTTCCTTCCTTCCTTCCTTCCTTCCTTCTTTCCTTTCCCACTTCCCTCCTTGCCAGTGGAAGTTTTGCTAGAGTTGAAGTATTCCAGAAGGAGTTAGTACATTATCACAAATTCTGTGATCTATTTCAACTACAAGGTTTGAATATTTGAAATATGTCATTAAAAAACAATTCTGAAATATCTTTGGCAGCAGCTCTAATTCTTCTGAAGTACATTTCTCAACACCTAACCAAGGAATATTATGTTTTATTTGTATTGCTTAAAGTCTGTGTTTAGGTAGCATTTTGTCTTCTGCATGTGATTGCATTAAGTGGATAGAATAACTTCATAATTATTTATTGATAATAACTGGTGAGTTTCTATACCTTTGTATTGATGTCTAAAAATCTTAAAGTATGAATTTATGTAGCCTGGAAGATCTATTTTTACAAAATGAACTGCTACACGGTTAGAACATTGACATCCTACTGATTCAGAGATGTTTCCTCTGAATAAATATTTTTTATCAGGGGAAGAGTTATTAAAATTAATGTATTCCTTGTTATGTATCACTCTATGCACATGGAACCTCACTGGTGAGTATCTGAGGGATATTCTACAAACAAGATACCCAAAAAAGAAAGCAATATATTCAGTATGCATGAAACAAAATTATAATTACATTAAAATTGCCAGAAGTCTTATATTTGGAGATGAAAGATATGCTATTAAATTGGCTGAAAGGAAAATTACTATTGACTATGAAGACAGGTTGCATGGTCTATGGTTTGTAATGTTGCTGTACAGTAGATTGAAGTTTCAATATAGCATTATTCTCCTTTAAAGAGATGGACACAGTTGAATTAGGTGTTGTTTGCTGCAGTGAGGATCAAATGCAAAAAGAATCATGTTTCATCAGACCTGGTCGACATCAGGAAAATGAATAGAAATATAAGAGTTATGCAGGCAATGATTCATTTTGTTAATCTGGCCCAAGAGAAACACATAGAGACAGCACACAGATCTAAGCTTCTACCAAAAGACAAATAGGACACAGAAGGTGGGAATTGGGATGACAGTGTAGCAGGGATCACATTGATTTTCAGCAGTAGTTTTCACACAGATGAGATAGCCCTGGACTCTATTTGGCCCATTGTTCATATCCTACCTGTCCCACAAGCAATAAATTTCCTAGTCCTAGAAAAGGGCAGTAAAGAAGAAGGATTCTACTTATGACTTCTTATGATTAAGTTTCTGTGCTAACCAAACATGCTTTTTCAGACCAAGGTCACATTGCATGCTAAGGACCGTAATGGCCAAAAGCTAGTCAAAGTGTATTATGTTTTGCTGTATATTAGTGAAAAGTGCCAAACAATTTGTCATGTTTTTTTCCCATTTAAATCATATATTACAAAAATGTGTAATAAATGCGTTGGAAATATATTTCAATCTTGTAATAGGTTTTCACATCTGTATGACATCACCATTTTGCTCAGTTTGAATACATGCACTGTTATGTAGAAATTTATTCAGTAGCCTTGAGAAATCCTAACTGGCAATGAAATTTCATATGGACAAGTACTAGAACCATAGATTGTCAGTTAAATAAGAGCATCTCTTTGTAATCCAGGGAGAAAATGTTTTGACTGAGCACTTTAAAAGGCTTGTGTTCAAATTTTATATATTTAAACCTTTATAAACACACATTATGCAATAGTATAAACTAAAAGATAAAGGAAAACTGCTACCTAGCTGAGGACATAAGCAACCTCTTCATTTACTGAAGCAAAGTGGAGACCACTTTTATTGAGCCTGTTGGTCAAACTTGCCATACTTTGTAATAGCACTTGGGAATCCATTTGCAGAACCAGCTCTTAACTTTAATTTCTTCCTTAGGGCCCAGACGAATAGATGTAAAAAGTTGACAAGAGCTTTATTTGTAGAAAAAAATAAAAACTCACAGTAAATTCTCAGAATGAAAAAGTCCCCCTAAAAAATAAAGTCAAGGTTTCAAGAGACTTTCTATGTGAACATAGTGCTTATTTTCCCACTTTTTCATGGAGTTCAGTGTTTCCTCTTTCCTCTGGACTGAGAATTGTAATACAGGATAAGAAAATGAACACCACTGGGGTGCCTAGGTGGCTCAGTCAGTTGGCTGATTTCAGCTCAGGTCATGATCTCGAGGTCTGTGAGTTCAAGCCCCACATCGGGCTCTGTGCTGATAGGTCAGAGCCTGGAGCCTGCTTCAGATTCTGTGTCTCCCTCTCTCTCTGCCCCTCCCCTGCTTTCTCTTTGTCTCTGTCTCTGTCTCTGTCTCTCTTTCTCTCAAAAACTATAAACATTAAAAAAATTAATTTAAAAAAAGAAAAGAAACACCACTGACTCACTCAGCAGAGGAAAAATGCCGCCACCTGCCATCAGGTCATCAGTTTTTATTCTTTAACAAATAAATTATATTTCACAATTTCATTTGAGTGCTTTCCCCTAAATACATCTATCTCAAGAGACTTTCCTTTGTTGGTGCCATCAGTATTACATTTGGCACAAGCAAGACACCTTCTTCCCTCTTCCAAACTGAAGAACAATAACAATAAAATGACCAACTGCTGTGTAGTGATGTGACTTCCATTAATATAAAGAAGTGTTCTTTATTAAACAGTGTTCTGAGTTGAATTGTGATTCAAATGTTGCCATCATCAAATATGGAAAACTAAATCTTGATCCTCACATTATTATATTTCTTTAGAGTGAAGAAAAAAGAAATAATGCTGACAAATGAAAACAGAAAACTAGCAGCAAAAAAATGAAGGGTTACCAGGCTGAAAAAGTGAGATACAATACTTCTAAAATTAGTATGGCCCTAGTTTGCTCTGGATCTTTGGATTAACAATTTGGCATAACAGATTCCTATATACATTATGAATTAGAAATAAATCATTTTTCAGATAAAATGTCATGCTAATAATAAATATTGTACACAGTGAGGGGTTGGAACAAGTATGATACCCAGTCCCTGTCATTTAGGAGCTGATACATTTTAAATAAATGTCAACAAGTTATAGAAGTAGATAATTAAGTGTAAAATCGTGTGACATAGGTTGTTAAGGGCCTCTCATGGGAGAGATTACTGTAGGGTGGATTAAGCACTTAAAATAATCCATTCATTCTCTATCTGAAAAGTGTTCCCACTGTAATCAAAATACAGTCCCATGGACTTCCCCAAGATATTAGGTATGCCGACAATTTCCTTGCTCAAACTAGTGTTGAAAAACCTGGGTTAAACAATGATAAACAATTTTAATTAAAGCAAGGTTTAGCAGATAAATTACAGGGTGCTCAGTTAAATTTGAATTTCAGATAAACAGCAAATGATTTTTCAACGTAAGTATGTCCAAAATATTCTATGGGACTTTGTTATACTAAAAAATAAATAATTCGTTGCTTATCTGAAATTCAAATTTCACTGGATATGTTGTTTTCTTTTATTATTTGCTAAATCTATTAAAGCAGAACAACTCAGAGCCTTTAAAAAGCTAGTGCTGGGGCACCTGGGTGGCTCAGTCAGTTAAGTGTCCAACTTCGGCTCAGGTCACGATCTCACGGTTTGTGGATTCGAGCCCCACATCAGGCTCTGTGCTGACAGCTTGGAGTCTGCCTCAGATTCTGTCTCTCCCTCTCTCTCTGCCCCTCCCCCACTTGCACTCTGTCTCTCTCTCAAAAATAAATAAACATTAATTTTTTAAAAGCTAGTTCTAAGTATTACCGTATATTACATGTTAATCTAGGCAGCTGAGAGTATAGTGATGAAGAGCAAGATACCAAAGCCTGGCTGTGTAGGTTTGAAACTCTGCTCTATAATTTGCAAGCCCCTGGGAAAGTTAACTTGTCTGTGCCTCAATTTCCTCATCTGTAAAATTAGGATAATATTTATCTCATAAAGTTGTTATAAAGATTAATGAGCTACTATTTGTAAAGTTGTAGAACAATCACAACCCAAATGAAATGCAAAATAAGAGTTTGTTAGATAAACTAAATGGCAATTGAAAATTCCCAGGAGTGGGAGAGGAGCTTATAGTAAAATATTTGACCAGCTAAACATCCATTAAGACCTTTTAAAACATGTGACAAGATCCTTTTTTAGGTAGTAGATGAGTCTGGTTTCACCCTAAATTAAGCCAGTATTACCTTCTCAGTTATCAAAGGTCTGAGGAGACTTCTTAAGTCAAGGTCAGTGGTTCTCAACTGAGAGTAATTTTTCAGCTCAAAGTACATTTGGTGATGGCTGGAGACATTTTTGCCAGTCAAAACCGAGGAAGTGTGGATGTGGTCCTGCCATCTTTCTGCACTTAACTTCTACTAGAATGTTTAATAAGCTTAATAAGATAATAATGTTAAATCAATGAATTAGAATTAACACAATACAAGGTATGTTTTAGAGTTAGTATGCATTTAATTTTGGGTGTCTGACTTCAGTTCTTTGCTCAAGTGGCACCTTATTAGTGAAATCTACTGAACATCCTATTCAACATTGCAGTCTGCACCCTATTCTTACCCTCTTAACATGTTTTCTTTTTCATAGAATATTTATCACCATTTAATATACAATATAACTTACGTATTTACTATTTTTGTTACATATTGTATGTCACTACAATATATTCTTCATGAGAGTGGTAACTTTGTCTTAAAATTTTTCTCACTTGGTGTCTTCTCAGTATCTACAGTAGAAGCTATCCTGGGTCTACAATACATGTAATGACTTTGGATATGGAGACTGGTAATCTTAAAACTTGATGTAAGATTTCTAAGCATCAGGTTGATTCCATTGTATCTTTCTATTCAAAATGACAAGATTGTACAAGAATATATCATTTTAAAATATAGTTATAAGTATATAGTCAAAGGAGGAATAGGGAGGTGGAGATAAAGAGTTTCTGGTCAAATCTCAGCCTTTCCAATAAAATCAATGATTATTATACCGATGTGACAAACTGAAATTTTGCAATTTTGAAAAATACTTGATAGAGTTGTCATAACGACGTTATATACTGTATATTTATTGAACTTGTCTACATATCATAGTCCTTTGAACAAAAAATAGTAAAATATAAATATTTCTGGCTCACACACAAACTTCCCCATCATCTTTGAGATGATGTATTATTGCATCAAAGATAAAGTGATCCTGACTATTTTTTTAAAGTAGATCTATATTTACTAGAGCCTAGAAATAAGTAAAAGTCTGAGGATCCAGCATGGAAAGAAACTTTTTAAAAATGTTTATTTATTTTTGAGAGAAAGAAATAGAGCACGAGCTGGGAAGGGGCAGAGAGAGAAGGACACACAGAATCAGAAGCAGGCTCCAGGCTCTGAACTGTCAGCACAGAGCCCAATGAGGGGCTGGAACTCATGAACCCTGAGATCATGACCTGAGCCGAAGTCGGATGCTCAACTGACTGAGCCACCCATGCACCCATAGAAACTTTATACATAGACCAAAATTTGCTCTAAAAACTGAAAGACAGACAAAAATTTCTAATATAAACAACCAAACAGTATCAGAGGCATGTGCAAGTCCCTTCTCCAGAAAACCACATTGGCAACTTCTGTGATAAAGGCTGCAGAGAGGAGAACATTAACCGAGTGGGGAGTAATAATTTAATAGTCTGCGTCAGAAACTGACAAACAAGAGGCAGGCATGGGAAAAGAGCTAAAGTGGGAAGGAAGCTGATGGCTTGTTTTTTTTTTAAGTTTATTTATTTTTTTTATTTTGAGAGAGAGAGAGAGAGCCTAAGAGAGGGGGAGAGGCAGAGATGGAGGAAGAGAGAATCTGAAGCAGGCTTCACACTGATAGCACTGAGGGGCCCAATCTCAAGAACCATGAGATCAGAAAACAACTGAATGAGCTACCCAGGCCCCCAGGAAGCTGATATTTTAAAGAGATATGTTCAGGGAAGATTGTGGGAAGGACATACATTTCCATCAATTAGCTGACCTTTCCACGTGATAATGTTTTATTATGCTGGCTTATCTTTAAAATGGCTTCAGGGTTTCAATATAACCCTGCTTTTACCCTTACTAGACCTTCAGTAATCTGGCTGACTGCAGAAGCTGTAAAGCAGATTTCTCACTTTGTTTTTCTGCCGGGAAATGTGCAATCCTTTCCATCAACCAGGAAAGAGACCTCTCTTCTTAATCTGGCACGTATCAGGAAGATAAATTTATTGCTCTGACCTGGAATTGCTTGTACTAACTTTAAAATCACTGTTATTGTTTCTTTGCTTTGTGTGTGTGTGTGTGTGTGTGTGTGTGTGTGTGTGTGTTTACCTAGTTAACATATCTGAGTAGAGAGTATCAGTGGAAGGTACAAGGGAAGGGGATACTAATCCAGCATTTTAACAGCAATTGTTCTTAAACTTTGTCATGCATCAGAATGTTCTGAAGGTGTTTTTTAAAAAGCTCCCAACTCCTGAAGTTTCTGATTCAGCAGGTCTAGGGTAGGGCCTGGCAACTTGAATTTCCGAGTACCTGATTGATAGTTGATATTGGTAGTTTGGGACCTCAGTTTGAGAAATCACTGGCCTATATAAAAGTCATATTTTGCTACATTTAAAGATGATTAACATTGCCTCCTATGACAATATTTTTTAACTGGTCTGTACAATTTTAAGAAACTATTTCAAAATGATAACTACTTTTAAGTATATATTTTCACAGTTTTCATAATTGCATGAAATTAAAGACACATCAACTAGCCTTTTCTACAGACCTGTAGATTCTAAAAATCAATTTACATTGCAATGAAAATAAATGTATAATGGAATCTATTTGTAAACATTGAATCAGGAAACAAAACAGTAAAAAATGTGAGTCTATACAGATAAAAGCAAAATTCTTTTCTAAGAATGAATTTAACATATGGAATTGTTTAATAAGGAAAGCCACAGTTCTATGGATTAATTCTTAGATACTATTTCCTTCTATCCAAGAAAGGTGGAAAGTGGGTATTCTGGTAGGATTAAGATTAAAAATTAAAGATGATTCACAATCAGAATGGCATTGTTGTTGAAAATGATGAGGGAGTATAAGGCAGTCTGAGGGCAAAGTACAAGCTAGCATATCACCCCCCCAGGTGGAATATGTGTGATATTCCTCAGACACTCCTGGCTGCCCAAGAACACAAGAAAGGGGAAAACAAATGGTTAACTAATAGAGATCAGTGTCAAGCAAGACATGAGTCTCCATCAGTTTACAAATATCTTAATAAAGTATAAGAAAAAAGGCAATCTTATCATTAGCTTAATCTCCAGAAGCCTATAGATTCAGTTTCCTGGAGCCCTAATGTCACCTTCCCCTCCATAATGATGTTGGGAACAAAGGCAAGAAGGAAATGGCAGGTTAAATTAAATTTCCTTATAACCTGCAGTGCACTGACAAATACTGGAGGAAAACAGGGAGTATAATATTTCTCCAGGAACTCCCTAATGTCCTAATGTTAATGCCTTACTAGAGGAAAAACCTTAGTTTGACAATAGCAAGGCCTCAGGTATCTTAGGAGTCCTCTTTAGCATATTAAAGTCCTTCTGGAAGCCTCCCTTTTGTCTTTACCTCCCTCCAACTCCGTAGTATATAACCAATCATTCTTCACCATCCCAGTGCAGCTCTTTCTTCCCATGGGTTCTGTCCCCATGCTTGAATAAAATCACCTTTTTGCACCAAAGATGTCTTCAAGAATTCTTTCTTGGCCATCAGCTCTGAACCCCAATTTCACTCCAAAAACCCATCAGAAAACTTGGCAAGAAAGTCTATATAGCAGTTTATAATTTGTCACCTCCTATAAATTCAGTAATAAGGAATGAATAGATATAAAGGTTTGACATTTATAAAGATATCCTCACTAATAACTGCAATTATACCTATATATAATCTGTGTATTTTCATATTTTTTATTTTACTACCATACTGATGGTAGAAAATTAAGAATATTCTCTCTCACAGACAAAAGTGCACATGCATGAATGAATACACACACACACACACACACACACACACATTGGTGAGACTATATGCTGATTGTTCTGTATTAGGTAAGAAATAAGAAATTTAGTCACTAAGGCACCATATTTTTGATAAAATTTTTTAATAAAATTATAAAATTTCCTAATAGACAAGTCTTGAAATCGTAATAGCAACATTGTTGTAAACCTAGCCAGTTCAAAATGATGCCAATTGATTAATTATTTTACAAAGCTTAATTTTTTAAAATAAATTTTAATAGGGCAAATACTGTAATTTTCAAATTTTTCTTTCTTGTGTAATGTAGGCATTAAGACCATAAAATCTGTTGCTTCTCCTCTGAAAATCTCTAAAGTTTTATCAAGGAAATAGTCATCTATCAGTAATGCTCCATTCAACAACTTTCACAAAATGCACAATCCTACATTTGGATGTTGTCTCTTGCCATGAGAACTTACATCATGCACTGAACAAGCTCTTTTTTGTTAAAATAGTAATACAAATAATAATAATAATAATGTAGAAGATACAGCTAGGGGTGAGGGGTAAACATCATCAGTAGAACATATTAATGTGCCATTTTGTTTCCTGTTTTAACATTGCTCTTACTCATTTTCATTTCTACTTAGTTTGTAGGGCTTATTTTGATTTTCCTCTCTTCTATTTCAATACCCATAGCTAATTTAATGACTTATCAGAAACAGTGGGTACTTGGAGTGCATGATATCGTGGTATAAATTAAAATGAGTTTACAGACTTGTAAATTGAAAAGTGTGGTAGTGATTTCCTCCAATAACTTCATTAGATAATTAGAGTTTGCCTGTGTGACAAAGAGAAATAACTTCAAAAAATCTCAATCGGAAATTTCACAAATGCATCCAACTTTAACTTCAATGGTTATTCAAGGGTTAATCACCAAATGACCCCACTTTCTTATTTTAACTCTTTTTTTTCCCTCAAATGTATGAGTCAGCTATTCTACTCATAACACAATGAGTATGACTGGATTTCTCTGCATCTTGGGATGTTACATCTCTAAACCTCAATGTACCTATTTGTAGAATAGGATGAACCACCTCACAGAGTATTTGTGGGAGGTTTAAATTAGAAAACTATAATGGGAGCACTTAGTACTGTACTTAGCTTTAGTAGATCCTCAGTAAAAATTAGCTAGATCTGAAGCTATGTTAGCTTCAGGATGTTTAAGAAAAAAAAAACTGCATTGAATATACACTGATTTTCAGGTTTTGCCATGAAATTTCTTATTAATTTCTTTTAGTAAATTGATTAAAGGACTTAGTTAATGTAGCAATTATTAAGGTTTTATAAGTATAGTATTTTGTTTCTTTTATTTTTTTATTAAATTTATTGCCAAATTGGTTTCCACACAACACCCAGTGCTCATCCTAACAGGTGCCCTCCTCAATGCCCATCACCCACTTTCCCCTCTCCCATACCCTATCAACCCTCAATTTATTCTCAATTTTTTTTTAATTTTTTTTCCAACGTTTATTTATTTTGGGGACAGAGAGAGACAGAGCATGAACGGGGAAGGGGCAGAGAGAGAGGGAGACACAGAATCAGAAACAGGCTCCAGGCTCCGAGCCATCAGCCCAGAGCCTGACGCGGGGCTTGAACTCACGGACCGCGAGATCCTGACCTGGCTGAAGTCGGACGCTTAACCGACTGCGCCACCCAGGCGCCCCTATTCTCAATTTTTAAGAGTCTCATGGTTTGGCTTCCTCCCTCTCTTTTTTTTTTTTCCTTCCCCTCCCCTATGGTCTTCTGTTAACTTTTTTAGGATCCACATAAGAGTGAAAACATATGGTATCTGGAACCTGAAAATGAGGCTTCTGTATACTTTAAATGTTTGGAAGGGCTGACAAAGTTTAAAAAGCTAAGAGGTGTGATCAGTAGAATTTTGCTAATCACAGAGCCCACATTCTAGGAAAAAGTGGGAAGATAACATGTACTGTAAGTATCCAGATAAGAAAGTATCCTCTAGGAAGTTGTAGCTGAGGAAATAAAGCAATATACACTATTATTCAAATTTAAATAGCATTATTTCATTGCTTTTACACTCTGATAGTTTTTCTTAAAACACCAGACTGTTTCAGAGACAGTGTTAAGTAAAATTAGATGATTTCTTGGTTTATTAGTAAGTTCTCTCAAGAATCTGTAATACAGATTGTACTTGAGAATTTCTTGGTAATAGATTCCCCCTTTTGCCTAGAATGTGGGTTCTGTGATTAGCAAAATTCTACTGATCACACCTCATAGCTTTTTAAACTTTGTCAGCCCTTCCAAACATTTAAAGTATACAGAAGCCTCATTTTCAGGTCCCAGATATTTATTTTTCATTTACTTTTCAATGGAATAAAACATGTTGTAAAGGACAATTCTGCTATTATGTCTTCCCTTGCTTAGACTTCAGAAATATCATATCCCATGCCATCCACTGAAGCCAAAAAGTATAGACACAACAGTAGTATTTTCACACATGTAAAATACTACTAAAAATAGAGATATAAAATAGGAATAAATTATGCAGGTCCACTTTAATAAAAAGAGTAGCCTTTGAACTGTATTTTTCTTGTGACACTGACATTCCTATTTGTATGTTGTACATATACTTTCAAAGCTATACATCCCATTTAAATGGTATAGTTAGTTGTCTTTTTACAATATTGCTTGTGTCCAAGCAGATACAAAATTTGTAGAAAATGCATCTAGAGAGCCATAAAAGTAGTGGAAAACGTATTTCTCCACAGTACTTTAGTACTTTGAAAAAATCAATCACTGGGAAAAATGTTTTGCTATAAACATTAAAAGACTTATAAACACAATGGCTTCCCACAGCACTTGTTTAAAATTTTTTAAGAGCTAGCATAGAACAGGTCTTCTTATATACTAAAGCTCAAATTCCTCCAATTTCCTCAATTTTTCACAGGACTTATTCTTGAAATTTAAAAAGATTTTAATTGCAATGCAATCACAAATTTGCATTATGACATTTACCAATATGAAGCCAGAAAATGCATTTCCCCCTCAACCTAGGTTTTACTCTTACTGCACGAGATATTGTTTGATGACTGTAACTTAGCAAAGAAAAATTACAGTATACATACTTAATGTGCTATATATGTTTTGGTAAATTTCAAATAAGCCAGAGTAGGGAAAAATGCCCTATGAGTTCCTCATGGTAGAATAGATTAGAATTTAAATTAGAAGCAAAGACAGCCAAATCCTGAATTCAGAATTTCTAGAGTTAAAATTTGGGGATAATTACTTTTGTTTTATGCTTTTTTGATTTCTTAGAAAGTTTTAGCAATTAATTAAGTTCTTCACTGTTATCTATTGCATTCTATTCAGTCCTCATGAATCTGATTTCTATATTTGTGAATGGGAAGTATGTGTGTGTGTGTATTCTATCCTACAATTCAAGATAACATGAAAGGGTACTTTCCACTTCCTTGTTTTGTATCAAAAAGTTTATTCTTTTATAAGCATTTAAATAATCAATTTTATTAACTAGCACCTTTCTTCAAAACTTACTGGTGGTTCCCAATTGTCCTTCAAAACAAATATGATCATGAAATGTAAAACCTCTACCAATTAGTTTTTATCCAGCTATCTTTTTTCAGTTATGTTATGTCTGGCAAAATATTGAAGCATCTTAAACACCTCATAAATAATCATTCTTCCAGGTCTCTTAAAGATGTCCACACTATTGAAGAAAGAAAAGTTACAGTACAATTTTGTTTTTCTTTGAAAGGGAAAGAATAACTAAAGTCTATTTTAGTCTGTGTTTTCCCCTTAGCTCCAGTTTGCACTTTCTACTTTCCACTAGACACTTTCACCAGGATATTCTATCATGACATGAAACTATTCAGAAAGCAAACCTATTACTTTATTAAGATCACTTACAGTCCAACCATAGGCCTAAACCAAATGTGACTTCATATCATGATTCTTATTCATTTTTACCATCTCTTATCAAGGCTTGAATCATCCTACTCATTTAGACTCTTCTTTCTTTTTTGTCTCTCTCATCACATCTAATCTGTAAACAGGTACTCTTAATACTACCTTTAAAATATCTTGTTTCTTTTTTTTTAAATATCAAATTTATTGTCAAATTGGTTTCCATACAACACCCAGTGTTCATCCCAAAAGGTGCCCTCCTTAATACCCACCACCCACCCTCCCCTCCCTCCCACCCCCCATCAACCCTCAGTTGGTTCTCAGTTTTTAAGAGTCTCTTATGCTTTGGCTCTCTCCATCTCTAACCTCTTTTTTTTTTCTGCATCCCCTCCCCCATGGTCTTCTGATAAGTTACTCAGGATCCACATAAGAGTGAAAACATATGGTATCTGCCTTTCTCTGTATGACTTATTTCACTTAGCATAACACTCTCCAGTTCCATCCACGTTGCTACCTGTTTCAACCACCTCACACTTGGATAGTTAGCTGAGTCTATAGCTTTGGTCTTTCCCTCTGCTATGCCATTTTGGACACTAACACTAGATTAAATTGCCCCAAATTAATTTTACCCCCTGTGAACAAACCAATAGGCTTTTGAGAGCCTCAATAGTTTTACCCTACCTTTTGTGCTTCATCTACAAATACCCCTACAAAAATTTCAGCTGTAATCACTGTTTAGCTCCCTGTTGCCTACTACTCTTAAAGCGTTCTCATTTCTATAATTTTTCTTCAACACACATATCTAGAATATTAACCTATCCCCTCCGCATTTCTAAATATTATCGGCATTTAATATCTTAAATTAGGGTCTGCCATTAAGGCTTTTCCAGACTACCTCAGCCTATAATAACCTTCCACTTCTCTTAGTTAATTTTCAAAACCACACATAGAGAAACCAAAATACATCTACCTATGTCTCTCACAGTGTTATTTTCAGCTTTTATTAGTAATTGAATATTTATATATTAATGCCTTAAGTCCCAATTTAGACATTAAGTAATTTGAGAGTAGGGAATATTGTCTATTTATTGTTATCTTATTTTCTGCAGAAACTACTATGCACACTGTTCATTCAATACATATTTTTAGTTTGATTTCTAAATTACATAGGATGGGAAACAATAAGAAAATTTAAAGAGGTTAAGGCTATCTAGAGAGCATACATGAAGACTTAAAATGCAGAAGCAGGAAAGTAAATAGATTTTTTAGGCTCTGAATCTTTGGAAACTTCCCATGATCCCCAAATTAAGGAAAGAACACTCAGCAGGATAACATCTATTTTGTGGTTTGAATGAGATTATTACAACTTGTTGACATGTCATGGTCAGAAAGTCAATAATGGAGACAGGATTTTGAGGTATTGATTCAATCCTAAACAAATGACAATTTCTTAAATCCAAACTGAATAGGTGTTTTGGGGTAGAAAAGAAAATGTATGGTTTCCCTAGCATTACTTAATATTTTTGTAAGCAACATTTTATGCTTGATAGGAACTAGGTTCTTGTTCTCTAATAGTTGATTACATAAGTGTTTTTCATCCTTAATAACAACATGCTATTTACAATTTAAACTGGAGTTTTTCTTCAATTCAACATCTAACATTTTGAAAAAGTGAAATTTCATGTGGATTCTAAGCTCTTTTGTATTTGTTCTTTATTATGTACAAAAATATATAATTTAATCTTGAATACTACACTCTTAAGAGACTAATAATCATAGTAGTTTGCAACTTAAGCTGTGTCTATGCACACAGCTATTTTGATCCCTTTCACTGAACTGATTTGGTATTAAACATTTAGTAAATTGAAAGAAAAAGAAACCACTCAATTATCTTACAGAGTTGACTTGTTTTCAGATTGAATTGATTGTCCGATTCAATTAAAAAAAATAATATTTATTTATTTTTGAAACAGAAATATAGTGTGAGCAGTGGACGGGCAGAGAGGGAGACACAGAATCCAAAGCAAACTCCAGGCTCTGAGCTATAGCACAGAACCCGATGTGGGGCTCGAACTCACGAACGGGATCATGACCTGAGCTGAAATCAGATACTTAACCAACTGAGCCACCCAGGCACCCCTTCCAATTCAATTTTAATGACCAACCTGTGTGTGCATGTGCGTGTGTGATGGAATCAAGTGCATATAACCCTTAAAACCCTCCTCTTCATTTCTACCTAGAAATAAGGTACACAGTGAAATATTCTCTCTATACAAAATGAAAGAATTTCCATAGTACCTAAGCATTATTCTAAATGGAATTACAACTGGGAAATTAATTCAATATTGTTTCCTTCGGTTGATTTCATTCCTCTATTTTTGTTAAATTACATCATTTATGAAATAGGTGACATCTATTTCTAATACCTTAAGAAAAAGGTAGGTTTATAAATCCTTTGGCATTGTATCTTATATGCAGAAGAAAATGTTATTTCTATGCTGCAATAGCTTTATATACAAACAAGTCATTTACACATAAATGTATAATATTTAACTCCCTTTTGTCTCATATTTCCTTTAAGTGTTGTGCAGATAGCAGTATCTTAAACCTATTCAAATTCATTTAGAAGAACCAGGATAGACAGAGCTATATGCTGTAATTTGGAGTTTAATAGGTATTAGACTTTTTTTTACACTTTTTGAATAAACACAATGTTTTTTATTGTAATTGAAGATAATTAAAAAAATAGAGATGTTGGAGCGCATGGTTGGTTCATCTGACTTTGGCTAAGGGCATGTTCTCAAAGTTCATGGGTTCGAGCCTTGCGTTGAGCTCTGCCTTGGCAGTACCGAGTCTGCTGTAGATTCCCTGTCTCCCTCTCTCTTTGCCCCTTCCCTGTTTATGCTCAAGTGCTCCCCACTCCCTGTCGCTCTCTTGCACACACACACACACACACACACACAGTCCCTCTCTCTCTCTCTCTCTCTCTCTCTCTCTCTCAAAAATAAATAAATAAATAAATAAATCTAAAAAAATAGAGATATGTTTTCCAAATTATATGTAGCATTTGACATCGGCTGCATCTGTTGATTTCACAATTAAAAAAATAATACCAGATAAAATCTTTTGGGCTTCTACAGTTTTCAAGAGGTTGTTACTACCTAAAAGTTAGGGGAAATGTACCTGTGTTAACTATGCAGACAAGACAAAATCCAAATTGTCAACCACCCTTTTAAGACCTAATCTACTATGAAGTACTTGAAGATGGAAAGCTTTACGAAAATATCCATCAGAGATAAGGTGGTTCTCGACTTTTATGATGAAGATAAAATTACCTCATGGGAGCCACTGTCCTATTCCATTACACAAACCACAGAGAAACCTCTAAAATTTAACCATTTTCAATAACAATAACAACTATATTCTTATTTTGTGAAACACTAATCATGATTACACATATTTTTACATGTATGATAAAAATGATCGAGTTATATAAATTGAGAATAAATATTTGGCCTAGAAAACAACCCTTAAGTATAAATAAATCCTCAAATGTAGATATATGGAATCTTTTTGAAAAGACATCTCAAAATTCTCACAAGTTGGAAGGCTAGCCACACATGAAAGGACAAGTCAGAGATGGGTAAGTGTAATTAGATGTACCTTAAGAGTAGATTCAGCCTATGTTAAAAAATGAGTAACTGCTATATATTCTTAGAATATCATTCAATTTTAATCACGTAGGTGTTTATCAAGAGGTGAAAAATCAAAGGAGAATTTTAAAGTGATTCTCCAGTGACTTAAAACATAAAGTGATTCTCCAGTGTCTTAAACGTGCCTTCTGTTTAATACAAATATAAATTTCCTTGTACTGTCTGACTCTTTCTGAGCTAGTCTCTCCTCACCTCTGTAATACAAGCATTGGTAAGAGGGAGTCCATTAAGTAAGGGGAAAAGGAAATCCCTATTAGCTTAATGTATGGGCATTATTGATTAAAATAAAGAAACGGAGAACATGAAAATGGGAAAGTGGTATAATTAAAAAAAAATTGCGTGTCATTGTAGTTCAACAATTGTCTTAAGGCTTATGACATGTAAAAACAAATTTAATTCCATTGAATGAAGTCTCAACAGCTATGCATTTGAAAACAAAAAAAATACTATTTTCTCTGTATCACATCATAGCCTGTGTATCTATATTTGTTTTCCCTATAAAATAAACTCTAACTTCTTTTCTAGCCCTAGCAGAGCAAAATAAAACTTTAAATTTTCACTCTAAAGTGTCAAAACACATTTTTTCTCCATTTAATCCTCTAGACATGTTTCTTTCTATGCTAGCACTAAATTTTACTGGTATTGTTTAAAGATTTATTTTTCAACCCCTCATTAAAGGCAATGATGATGAAATAAATTTATTTCTGCAGGAAAATATGATCTACTAAATTAGTCTTAAATTTGTTCACAGCTCGTTTGTTAAGCAAAAAAAGGTTTCCAAATCCAATAGCAACAATGTTGTGTCATAATTGGCACATGAAATACTGAGAGAAGAATGTTAGAGAGAAAATGTTAGAAGTATTTATAAGTGGTAAATAAATAATTAACCAAGACTATTGTGAACATTTTAGATGCTAACTTTTTATCAAAAATCAATAAGAATTTTCATCACACTGATTTGGACATGCTGTTTCCATCCACATCTTCATCCATTAGTTTGAGTAATTAGTTTGGCTGCCTCCTTATCATGATGAAAACCATGACACCAACGCTAACTGCTGGTGGCTTGGTCCCTGCAAGTTACTGATGTATCAGCTATGATGTCATTACCAAACATTCACAACCTAATGGGCAGCAGCTTGTTCTTTAGGTCCATACATGCATGTGCATCTCCACTGTCCTACTTACTCTTCCAGAAACTTCTGATATTTCTCTCTGCTCCAGTTTGAAGGGAGAGAAAAGAGCCTAGATGCATATTTTGTTCATTTCAAATCTGCCACTCCACTTCTAAGTGATTACTTATCTGCCTCTCTTCCTTTCTGCATTCTCTCTCCTACACCTCCCCCAAACCCACAACCTAAGTATATGTGGTAGTCTGGTGTTAGAGAGTAATTAATGGTCTATTTTGGTTATGGAAAGAAGGAGAGGAATTCAAACTTCTCTCCATGGATCCTCCTATATATTTCTATAAATATTTGCTTCTTATGACACCAGTTCCCTTCTTACATTTTATAGAAAATAATCATTGAAAGAATTGTCTATGTTTGCAGTAGCCAATTCTCTTGCAAACTTACTTCAATTAAGCTTTTACTCCCGCCTGTCCACAGACATTACTCTTTTAAAAGTGGCCAATATTTACATTGCTATATCCAGGAGTCAATTATTAACCCCAATATTACTTCACTTACCAGCTATTGACATAGTTAATCATGCCATTAAAGTATGTGTGTCATTTGAATTCTGAGATACCCCTCTCTTAGTTTTCTTCCTACTTCATTTACTGTTCCTTCTGAATTTCCTTCACAAGTTCCTCTTGTCTCCAAGACCTATTTTTGGATGACAGGAAGGCTCAGTCTTTAGGCCTGTCCTATATGTAATCACTCCTTTACATTCCAAGAGCACCTTTAACACTGCTTTGCACACATTGTACATTCACAATGATTATTTGTTGATTATATTTTACTCCATTCTGCTTTGTACATGGTAATAATATAATAAGGTTGATTCTTAAATTTCATATAAAAAACTACTTGTCTCATGAGTTTATACTCATCATGTGCACATAAATACATCATTATTTGTGGGCATATAAGCATGCATATACACAAACTTATACATAATAGTGTCATGAATATAATTTTTCTCAATGGATTTCCATGAAATAGATCTCAGGTAATGACTCCTACTTACAATAACCAATGAAATTACAACTTGTAGCTTGTTAGTGGGAAGCACTATGTAAAGGATTCCAGTCACTGTGTTCAGAAAAGCCATTGATTGCCTTTATTACTAGAATAACAAACCCCTCGAATATTATAGTGAGTAATAAATATGGACATTGCCTTTGGCAGCATCATTAAACTGGCAGTGAACTACTTCAAATATCTGTGAGTGTTAAACATTAGTTCAGCTCTAAGTAGGTTGAATTTAATAGCCAATGTGCACTGCGGTCTATTTGAACATTCAAAGCACCTTTCAACCTTAATTTTACAGAAATATTAATGACCAGAACAAACTATTGAATGTAGAAAAGAGAGTAATCATTTCAACCGATGAAAGGAAACAGTAAATGAAGGCTCATGTTTTAAAAGGGTGGCAGTAACTTATCTCTTTTTAAGGCACTATCCTAAGCTCAAAGCACCGGGGAGCTATTTAAACTATTATTTACATAGGAATTGTTTTGATTTGCAAATACAATTTTGAGGGAAATATTAATAGCTTTTCTAAGATTGAGTTATTAGTTGAAACACCATAGGAATATTTGTTTTCAAGTAGAAGTTAACTAGCTTATAAATGCCTAATTTTGTACAATGCCATTTTGTACAATGATGAAAAATAGGAATAAATCACAAAATAAATGGACATGATCAGAAAGGGAAGAGAAAATTACAAAAGATAATGCTAAATGGCTCTTATATGTGGTGGTTATATAATGGTAAAGATGCTGACTGAGAAATAAGTCTAATGAGTTTCATTGGCTCTTCCCAATGATACCAATAAGTGACCCTGAGAATGTGTTAAAGTATTAAACATGACAAAAAACATAAATATTGAAAAAATCCTATGGTATTGGAATTGTTCTCATTAATGCTATGCTGATATTTACAAATGGATAGTTTAAGTTGTAAATTTCAATCATAAAAGTGTGTAAATAATCAAATCATAACATTGAAAAATACTTTGAAAGAAAATAACAGTTATTTGCTGATAAAATATACTGGGCTAAAATCAGATTTGTGATAAACCAAGCTAAAGCATATACATTATATACAAAATAAAACAATTTTCAACACTTCATTCTATCACTTTTCCCTTTAGGAGCAATGAAATTTTGTTGCACTAAAACCAATACCTAAATTTTACTCTGAAAATTCCACAAAGAAATGCGGGCAATGAAAACTAAGCTAATTACCTATATATTCTTGAATCTCAGTTATTCATATTTCTTGCCAAGATTCTTAAACACTATGATAAATAGTTTCAGGTCTTAAAAAAACTAGAATCCTCTTCAGAGCATTAAATTATAGAAACTTAAAAATTAAAAATGAGGTGAGCTGGTTACCCACATAAATTGATCCTTTGGATTAGAAATAATCATTACCATAGTTGGAAATATTTTAATATTTAATTTGTGAAGGAAATTTTAGTTTCTCATATTTTAAGGTTTTGGAAAGTAGGAGATAGACTTGAGTAGTTCTAGTATTTCCACAGAAGCATGTGATTAAATGCTCAACATGTGGGGGCTTATGATGATTTCCTTAATAAAACAATACTAGAAATATGACTGTTCCATATAGTAAGGAAGAAAGTCTGTCCTTAGGTCAAGTCATGATCTCACAGTCTGTGACTTCAAGCCCCACATAGGGCTTTGTGCTGACAGCTCAGAACATGGAGCCTTCTTCAGATTCTGTGTCTCCCTTTCTCTCTCTGCCTCCTCCACCACTTGTGCTCTCTCTCTCTCTCGCTCTCTCGCTCTCTCTCTCTCAAAAATAAATAAATAAACAATTTTTAAAATAAAAATAAATAAAAAGACAACTGGATCTCTGACAATGTCTTTTTTTCCTCTATATCTCCTACCCTTTCCAAATATAGTATTCCATCACCACTATTCCCAGATGAAGAGAAAAACAAAGCATCCATGGCTTATTTTTATAATTGCACAATCTGCATGTTTACATAATCTTGCCAGTTACATATAATGAAAATAAATGGGTAGTTTACTGTCTGTTTATATAACATGAATACTTCTATAAGGTTGAAATTAGGATCAACAAAATAAAAACTAGATTTGTAAACCCCCATAAGAGGCAAATGAGACTGACTTCTAGTTACTCTTGTTAGCAGGATAACTAAATACCCTAAGATAAATAGGTGTTCTAAGCCTTTTTTGTCAAGCATTCTTGGTTGTTTTGGTGAGCACAATATCATACTAAGCACTATATAATAATAACAATAATAAGTGCCAAGCATTATGCTAAGCACTTTACATTTATCATCTCATTTAATCCTCATAACAACAACATAAGATTGGTACTATTATTCCCCATTTTTTCTGCTGAGGAAACAGACTTTGAGCAAAGCTGTGTGAAGTAAATGCAGTTCTGTTTGACTCTATATTCTGAGCGTTTAACAACTGTCTCTTAATACACAGCATAATGCCTGGCTTATGGTACACTGAACTAATGTATCAACATTTTACAAACCCATAAAGTCATACTTTGAAAAAGAACAGACACTAAGACAATGAGGTTTTTAAATTTCCTTACAGTAAAGATTCTCAGTCATGATGGCTAATAGGGACATACCTAATCTACATGTCTAAGTAGGTGAATGGGATCCAGGAAGCCAAAATATAAGACCCATCATGTTTAGCTATATCTAGCAGCATACACATTTATTTTCTTAAATGTAAAATGCACTCTTCCACAAAATAAGCAATGTCATGAAAAAACTTGGCTTAAAGTTTTGTAAATGCTGCATTTCAATATTATGGTGTCAGTCTTCATTCACTCTTTGACAAGGCTGTCAATCAAATAGCAATCTAGTTTTGTAAGACTTTAAACAAAGATCAAAACACTGATACTGTTGAGTTAACATTATCTTCACAGTTAAGCACTTTAATACTGCAGCATCAATATAAACTTCAAACTATTCTTTCAAAGCAAACAAAATAGTACTAACTTTAATATCTCTCCTCCACACAGAAATCATAATTTTTAGATCTACTTCAGGTATTTGTGAAATAGTTGCTTGAATTTATAATTATAAGGAATTGTAATGTAGAAAGCCTCTTCAGTGTTTATCTTTAAATTTTTTGTATATTTTGTTTAGCGATGAGATAATCCAGTTAAACATGAAATATTATTATTTTAATTCTTACTTTAGATCAAACACAAATGAAAAGCATCCTAAAGTCAATTTAATAAGTGAATAAATTCAACAAAAGCAGTTTACATACATTAGCAGCCTCAGCATCAAATTGACTTGTAAGCAAAACTGAACTCAAGTCCTAGCTACTATGTGACTACAACACTTCGTTTTAAGCAAGCCATATAACATTTCTATGATGCCCATATAAAAAGACCATGACTACTTTTGTTATGTTTTTCAAAAGTGTTACCTAGTAAATATCAGTATAAACACAAAAATTAAATAGCTAATATATGGGATATAAGCATGCCCCAATGTTATATATTAAGGTATCAATGCTTGAGGACATTAGTCTTTCCCAAAGAATTATGCACTGAACACTTTACAAAGTTCTCTATATTTATCTAGCATTTGGTGAGTACAATTAGGGGATATGACTGTATCAGGCACTAACACTTCAACAGAAAATAAGGACATAGTCTTCAAATAATGTCTTATATTTTAGTTGCTTTTATTATTAGACCCCCCAGAATATCCCAGAATTAAAAAAAAATACTGAATCAATTATTTGTACATAGTTAAATTATGCCTCAAAATGTGTTATTTTTCTCTGAAGAAAAAAAGGTATTTGGCCACATTTGATACTTTTACCTTGTCACCTGACCTAGTGATTAGAAACTGTCCGTTGAGATATACTCTTTTACCATCTCTAACTAAAGGAATTGATGCATTTATAAATGTACCATTTACTTTCATATACCATTTGTGGGTGAGATTTGGACAGGGAGAAAAAGGATAACTTTGTTTTATGTTTGCAATTGGCTAGAAAAAAGAGGTTAATCTGATATGGGAAAGGCATAGGCAATTCAAGTGAATTGCTTACAAACACCTCAAGTCATGTTTCTTCAAAAGATGTTCTGAAGCTAAGGGACTGGCATTTGGGAATTCTTTGACACCTTGAACTTAGGATTCTTCTTAGGGCTCCACAGTTTCCTTAGAGCCAACAATGGCTCTCCATAATAATTTTGCTGTGAAAATGTAGCCACCCACATGAATATATGGGCATATTAGTGCTTGAGTGAAAAAATCAGTGAGTGGCTAATATATAGTCACTGATGAGTGTATGTTTGTATGTATCCATGTGCTTTAGAATTCTGGGTAACTTTACTGAACACTCCCCATGTAAAATGAAGGCAGACTAAAGGGTAATTGTAATTATAGTTTTCTACTACTGGAATATCTGAGGAATCTCACAGAGCTTCTGGTATCATTTTGAGTGTCCAAATCAGTACAGTATCTTGTCATTAAAATAATAAATGTGACCCTTAGTGTGAAATGACTTTACCCCAATCTACCCTGATACTGCCAAAAATATGAGAATGTCTATGCCCTTAATTTCTATATGAGTATATGACTATATTCCTACATGATTATAGATATATGCTCGTATAAATTAAAAAACACAAACTAATATTACAACACTCCAACTTACCTCAAATGAGTTAATAATGTACAGACCCTTAAATTTTTCTAAAAATTAGTCAGAAAATATTAAAAATAATCTTATTTTAAGATATATTGATTTATCATCTAATTCCATTTATCATAAAGCTATGAATCCTCTGCAAGATCATATATTTTCTTTTTTAAAATTTTTTAAATGTTTATTTATTTTTGAGAGAGACAGAGAGCAAGCAGAGAAGAGGCAGAGAGAGGGAGACACAGAATCCAAATCAGGCTGCAAGATCTGAGCTGTCAGCACAAAGCCTGATGCAGAGCTCAAACCCATAAACTGCAAGATCATGACCTGAGCTGAAGTTGGATGCTTACCGTCAGAGCCACCCAGGTGCTCCAAGATCAATTATTTTCAAATAATTGAAAGCAAATTCTAGATTGTACTGAAATTTGCTTACACATAAGAAGACACAATTAGAAAAACATGGGCTGTAAACACAACTGACAGTTTTCAATTTTTTACCTAGAATGAATTTGAAAAATATGTGTCCTGAAATAGGAAAGGTAAATATAATTTTGGAAGCTGATATTACTAATCATGAAATTCTGTTTAACACAATATTTTTATCTTGATGTTATATTGATAATTAATTAGTGTTACAAAAATACTATTAACCACTTTAGAAAAATCAAACATGGTGAGAGAATTCATTTTTAAGTTTGGCTTAAAGCTGTGAATGATCTGTCACTTTGAAATACTATTCCAGGGAGGGAGGAGGGGAGGGGGGGAAAAAGAAATACTATTTCATATACTACCCTACATGGAAAATATTTGTTACATATTATAGTAATAATAGAGCCAATTCTTAATGACTGATAAAAAGAGAAGCTGCCAAGGAAAGGAAAATCCAATACAAGGAATAATCCAAAGTAGCACATTCTTTTGATTGTGAAACATATTATATGATTTTAATATAATTTTCCTTTCTAATTTGCCACTTAAAAACAGTGTTTTGATCACATTAGTCTAAGACCTATAAAATAAATTACTAACCCTTTACCCTGAAGATCTTGACACTCAACAACTGGATCCCACTGATTTTTTCCTGCATTTCATCTACAAGTCTCTAAAGGGTGAACCCTGAATATATTTTATAGTCCAGCAGTCTGCTATAGGGCAATCTCACACCTGGGGTCAAATTTTGGTGTAATGCTCATTATCTCTGTCGAAGTTGCCAAATTGCCAAATCTTTCTCTTCACTAATATTCTTAACTAGTTATTTGAACAGAACCCACCTATTAAGTGTTTTGTGTTATTTGTTGACCACTTAATTCATTCAATGTAGATATATATAATTCACTAACTAACTTCCTTAAGCTACTCCCCGCTTCCTCCAGCTGGGCCTGACTCAGACCTAGCACTGCCGATTTCTCCACCAGAACACTGGTGCAAAACTTGCCAACACTGTATCTCCCAATTCCCACCTCCAAGGGAGGAGGTGTGCACCTTACTGAAACTGCACCCCCCCACCACCAGTATAAGCTTTTTGGGATGGTTCACCCAATCCTGGTTTCTGCAGCAGAGGTGTGTCCCCTGTGGAAGAGAACTTCCATGCACAATTTACAGTCACCATGCCCCCGCCCACACCTATGTTATGGGGCAATCATGTCTGGCCCTGTTTTTGTCAGTAGCTGTGCATCTCCTATGGAAGAGGACCACCACTGCCTTTTTAAAAATGTATACCCTGTCTACAATGTTCAAGACCAAGAGATATAGCTGATTTTCCTACCACAGAGAAACAGACACAGAGAGTTAGGCAAAATGAGGTGACTAAGGAATATGCCCCCCAAAGAACAGGACAAAATCACAGCAAGAGACCTCAGCAAAGTGGAGATAAGTAACGTGCCTGAGAGAGAATTTAAAGTAATGATCATAAAGGTACTCACTGGATGTGTGAAAACAGTGAAGGACATCAGTTAGGCCCTTAACACAGAGATAAAAAAAAGAACCAATTAGAGATGAAGAACTCAATAATTGAAATTAAAAACACACTAGATTGAATAAAGAGTAGGCTAGAAGAATCAGAAGAACAAATAAGTGACCTTGAGAAACAGAATAATAAAAAAATTAATCAAGCTGAGCAGGTGAGAGAAAAAATATGCAAAATGATAATATACTTAGGGAACTCAGTGACATCATCAAACATAATAACATGTGAATTGTGGGGATCCCAGAAGAAAAAGAGAGAAAAAAAGGGACAGAAAATTTAGTTGAAGAAATCATAGCAGAAAACTTCCCAAATTTGGAGGAGGAAACAGAAATTCAGATTTAGGAGAGACAGAGATGTCCCAACAAATTCAACCCAAGGAGGTACACAAGACACATAATAGTGGCAAAAATCAGTGATAAATAAAGAATTCTAAAAGCAGCTAGAGAAAGAAGACAGTTGCATACAAATTAAACCCCATAAGGCTATCACTGGATTTTTCAACAGAAATATTAGAGGCCATAAGGGAATGGCATGATATATTAAAACTGCTAAAAGTAAAAACAAAAACAAAACAAAACAAAACAAAACAAACTGCAACCAGAAATACTCTATCCAGCAAGGCTGTCATTCAGAATATAAGGAGATAGAAAGAGTTTCCCAGACAAACAAAAGTTAAAGGAATTCATGACCACTAAACCATCCCTACAAGAAATGTTAAAGGGCATTCTATGAGTGAAAAAGAAACACCATAAGTAAGAATAAGAAAAGTAGGAAGAACAAAAGCAGTAAAATAAGTATATCTTTAAAAATCAGTCAAGGAACTCACAAAATAAAAGGAAGTAAGTGTGACACCACATAACCTAAAATGTGAGGAGGAGAGGAGTAAAGAATGGGTTCAAACTTAAGCACCTATCAATTTAAAATAGACTACTGTACCCACCCAAAAAAGATAGACTATTATACCCAAAAGACATTATGTACAAACCTAATGGTAACTAAACCAGTGGTAGATATGCAAAGAATAAAGAGAAAGGAATCCAAGTATATCACTAAAGGAAGCCAATTTATAGTGAGAGAAGAGAGCAAGGGAAAAAAGGAACAGTGAAGTTTCACAAAAACAAACACAAAACAAATAGGAATGAATACACACTTATCAATAGTTACTTTGAATATAAATGGACTAAATGCTCTAATCAAAAGACATAGGGTGATGGAATGGATAATAAAACAAGAACCATCTATATGCTGCCTACAGGGGACTCACTTCAGACTTAAAGATACATGTAGATTGAAAGTGAGGGGATGGAGAAACATTTATGATGCAACTGGATGTGAAAAGAAAGCCAGGGTAGCAATACTTATATCAGACAAAATTAACTTAAGAACATAGACTGTAACAAGAGACAAAGAAGAACACTATATAACCATTAACAGGACGATTCAACAAGAAGACATAACATTGTAAATATTTTTGCACCCAACATTAAACACCCAAATACATAAAACAGTTAATAACAAATTTAAAGGAACTAATAGGCAGTAATACAATCATAGTAGGGAACTTTAGCACGCCTCTTACATCAATGGACAGATCCTCAAAATAAAATCAACAAGGAATGCACTTGTCATGACGAGCACTGGGTGATGTAAAGAATTGTTGAATCATGTTATTCTACACCTGAAATGAATATAACACTGTATGTTAACTACACTGGAATTTAAATTTAAAAAATCAAGAAGAAAACAGTGTCTTTGATGACACATCCGGCCAGATGGATTTAATAGATATATTCAGAACATTCCATCCTAAATAGCAGAATATGCATTCCTTTCAAGTGCACATGGATCATTCTCCAGAATCGTTCACATATTAGGTCACAAAACAATGAATGGGACAACCAAGAAGTCAAAGAAAAAATTTAAAAAATATGAAAATAAATTAAAATGAAATTACAAGTATGCAAAATATTTGGAATGCAGCAAAAGCATTTCTAAGAGAAAAGTTTGTAGCAATACAGGACTACCTCAAGAAGCAAGAAAAATCTCAACTAAATGACCTAAACTTATACCTAAAGTAGCTAGAAGAAGAACAGATAAAACACAAATCAGCACAAAGAAGGAAATAGAAGATTAGAGCAGAAGTAAATGATATAGAAACTAACAAAACAAAACAATAGAACAGAACAATGAAACCAGGAGCTGGTTCTTTAAAAAAAATCAACAAAATTGAAAAACCTATTAGCTAGACTGATTAAAAAAAGGAGAGAGAGAGACAGAGAGAGAGAGAAAGAGGGAAATAAAATAAACAAATCAGAAACAAAAGGAGAAATAACAACCAACACATAAATACAATGGGCTGTAAGAGGATATTATAAATATAAATATATATATACCAAAAAATTGGACAACCTAGAAGAAATGGATAAATTCCTAGAAACATATAACCTTCTGAGACAGAATCAAAACTAAGTAGAAAATTTGAACAGGCTAATTATCAGCAATGAAGTTGAATCAGTAATCCAAAAACCCCAACAAACCAAAGACCAGGACTAGTCAGCTTCACAGGTGAATTCTACTAAACATTTAGAGAAGAGTTGATACCTATTCTTCTCCAACTTTTCCAAAATAATAGAAGAGAAAGGAAAACTTCCAAAGTCATTCTATGAGGCCAGCATTACCCTGATACCAAAACAAGATAAACAAACCACAAAAAAGAGAACTACAGGCCAATATCTCTGATGAACATAGCTGCAAAAGTCCTCAACAAAATATTAGCAAACTGAATTCAAAAATACATTAAAAATTATTTACCATGATAAAGTGGAATTAATTCCTGGTATACAAGGTGGTTCGTTATTCACAAATCAATCAATGTAATATATCACATCAATAAGAAAAACAATAAAAACCATATGATCACTTGAATAGATGATAGAAATAGAAAGCATTTGACAATCTGCAACATGTTTCATGATAAAATCCCTCAACAAGGTAGGTCTAGAGGAAAATATATTTACGTAACAAAGGCTTTATGTGAAAAACTCACAACTAACATTATATTCAGTGGCAAAAAACTAGGAACTTTCCCTCTAAACTCAGGAATAAGACAAGGATGTCTACTCACTGCTTTTATTTCATATAGTACTGGAAGTCCTAGCCACAGTACTCAGAAAAGAAAAATAATAGGCATCCAAATTGGTAAGGAAGAAGTAAAACTATCATTATTTGCAGATGACATGATACTATATATAGAAAACCTAAAAGACTCCACCAAAAGACTATTAAACTGATAAATGAATTCAGGAAAATCACAGGATACAAAATCAATGTACAAAAATCCATTGCATTTCTAGACACTAATAATGAAGCAGCAGAAAGAGAAATGAAGAAAACATTTACAACCGAATTTACATTATAATCCCATTTACAATTGCATTAAAAATAGTAAAGTATCTCAGAATAAATTTAAACAAAGAGGTGAAGGACCCATAGTCTGAAAACTATAACATTTTGATAAAAGAAATTGAAGTCAATGCAAACAAATGGAAAGACATTCCATGCTCATGGATTGTACAAATATTGCTAAAATGTCTATACTACCCAAGAAAATCTACACATTTAATGCAATCCTTATAAAAATACCAGCAGCATTTTTCACAGACCCCAACAAATAATCCTAAAATTTCTAGGGAACCACAAAAGACTCTGAATAGCCAAAGCAAACTTGAAAAAGAAGAACAAAGCTGGTGGTATCACAATTCCAGACTTCAAGTTATATTACAAAGGTGTAGTAGTAAAACTTACACAAAGGTGTGTACGTATGTTACTTGCACAAAAATAGACACAAGGGCACCTGGGTAGTTCAGCTGGTTAAGCATCCAAATTCGGCTCAGGTCATGATCTTATGGTTTGTGGTTTGAGCCCCTCATTGGGCTCTGCGCTGACAGCTCAGAGCCTGGAGCTTGCTTCAGATTCTGTGTCTCCCTCTCTCCCTTTTTCCCGCCCCTGTTCAAGCTCTGTCTCTCTCTCTCTAAAAAAATAAACAGTAAAAAATTTTAAAAAATAGACACATAAGTCTATACAACAGAATAAAGAGCCCAGAAATAAACCCACAGTTATATGTTCAACTGATATTCAACAAAGGAGCAAGAATATGCAATGTCAAAAATTCTCTTCAATAAATGGTATTGGGAAAACTGGTCAGCTACATGCAAAATAATGACACTGGACCACTTTCTTACACCAAACACAAAAATAAACTCAAAATGGATTAAAGGTCTAAATGTGAGACTTGAAACCATAAAAATCCTAGAAAAGAGCACAGGCAATAATTTCTCTCACATCAACCCTAGCAACATCTTTGTAAATATGTCTTCTAGGCCTGGGAAAGACAATAAAAATAAACTATTTGGACTACAAGAGAATGAAAACCTTCTGCATAGCAAATGAAATAATCAATAAAACTAAGGGAAGATCTGAATGGGAGAAAATATTTACAAATCACATATCTGATAAAGGGTTAGCATGCAAAATACATAAAGAACTTGTATAACTCAACACCAAAATATAATAATAATCCATTTAAGAATGGGCAGAAGACATGAACAGACATATCTCCAAGAAGACATACGGATGGCCAACAGATACATGAAGAGATATTCAACATTACTCATCATCATAGAAATGCAAATCCAAGCCACAATGAGTATCACCTCACACCTGTCAGAATTACTAAAATCAACAACACAAGAAAAAACTGGTGTTGGCAAGGATGCCGAAGAAGGTAAAACCTCTTCCACTGTTGGGAATGCAAACTGGTTCAGCCACTGTGGAAAGCAGTATGGGAGTAACTCGAATAGTTAAAAATAGAACTACCCTATGATCCAGTAATTGCACTACTGGGTATTTACCCAAAAAATACAAAAAAACTAATTCAAAGGGATACATGCACCTTTATGTTTATTGCAGAATTATTTATAATAGTCAAATTATGGAATTAACCTAAGTAGAATCCATTGGTAAATGAATGGATAAACAATACACACACACACACACACACACACACACACACGTATACATTCAGCCATAAAAAAGAAAATCTTGCCATTTGCAACAATATGGGTGGATCTAGAGAGTATAATGCTTAACAAATTAGCCAATCAGAGAAAGACAAACACCATATGATTTTACTGATACGTGGAATTTAAAAAAGAAAATAAGTGAGCAAAGGAAAAAAAGGAAACAAACCAAAAAAATAGATTATTTACTATGGAGAACAAACAGATGGTTACTAGAGGGCAGGTGGGTGGGGGCTGTGTGAAATAGGTGAAGGGGATTAAGAGTAGACTTATTTTTATGAGTAGTCAGTACTATATGGAATTTTTGAATCACTATTTTGTAAAACTGAAATGAATACAACACTGTATGGTAACTACATTGAAATTAAAAAAAAAAAGATACATATGGCCTAGACAACTTGAGTTAGCCTCAGAATCAAATTGGCCAAGGAGAATTCACAGAGTAGCAAATAACAGAAAATGTCAAATTAAGAGTTGTCATCCAGTGGGGTGCCTGGGTGGCTCAGTTGGTTAAGCATCTGACTCTTCATTTTGGCTTAGGTCATCATCTCATGGTTTGTGGTTTGGAGCCCCATGTTGGGCTCTGCAGCTGGTAGAATGTAGCCTGTTTGGGATTCTCTCTCTTCCTCTCTCTCTCTTCTTTTCCCCTGCTCACGCTGTCTCTGTCTCTCTTGAAATAAGTAAACTTAAAAAAAAAGACTTTGCCTTAAAAAAAAAGAGTTGACATTAGTGTGCTACCCTATAATTCAGTTAATAGTACCAGAAGGAAAATTCTATAAAAGCTTGCACTCTAATTATTTATACAAATAGATTCTCAGAGTATCTACTCCCCTACATTTCTGGCAGGTGCTCTCCTTTTTTGCTTTCTAGGAAAAATGCAAATATAATTTGAATACTTAAGGTACATTCCTTTCTTTGTGGCATTTTGTTTAAATTAGGGAGGAAGGAGAGAAATATATGCTTAAACAATGCCACAAGTAAAATACAAATTAGCAGCATTATCAGAAATAAATATTGCTTGTGAGGTTCTAGCCAATGAATTAATTTCTGTTCACATTTATGCAGCCTAAAAGTAGAAAAAGCACAGGAGTTCAATGGTACTAATTTCCCCAAAATAGTGAAATTCTACAGTCAGTTAAATCCCTAATGTTAAATTAATTATTAAAGACAATTGTCTACTGCAATGATTCATTGTAAACAGGTCAAGTCTATAGAAGGTTAAACAACTGTTTTTTTGAGGTATGGGTGATCTATTTTAGGAAACATGTTTCTGTTACTTTACAAAATGAGGAGGGAGAGAGTTTAAATGTACCACTAGAATACATTACATCATACTGATCAGCTACAATTGAGATATTGATTTGCCCATCAGCAGTTAATTTATTTCAACTGCAGATATTAGGGACCTGGCCAAGACTCTGGAAAGAAGAACAATTTCCTGGACTCGAGATATTAAAATCTTGGTGGTACAATAGATAGTGATGTTTGGAATTAGTAAAAGCAATTCATAAAAGAATATAATATAGAGTAAGTTCATGTGAATACCAGGAAAATCTGAGGAATTGGGCCTTGAAAAGCTTATTAGCATCTCAGTAGGTAAAGGTGGAGTGTGAAGTTTTTCTAAATTTAGCCAATGGCATAAACAAAATAACAATGTATAAGTCATTCAGGAAGAAATGTGTGGTGCACATTCAGAAAATAATTTTAATCTAACCTGGTGCAAAAACACAAGATAAGACTGAAGATAGAATTTGAAGACTGGTGGCACAAGCAGTGGTTTGTTGGAGTTGGCCTTACACCAGCTTCTGAAAATGACTATTAGCATCTCTTATCAGGTCTGCATTCAGTGGCATTACCTTGTTAGCTTGGAATTGGCCACAGCAAGAGAATTCACACCATAGAATTTGTTAAATGCTGCAAATCAGGGCTATTGATTGATTGATTAATAAACACTTCTCAGGACACTACTGTGTTTAAAAATTTGAATGCTACAGACAGGAAAATATTTATGTTAGAAGACAAGTGTGAACTATGGAAGAATTTTAGCAGAGTAATGATATGATTTGAGAGTCATTTATCTAGAGCTCTACATTAAAGCCACTGAATGTAAATGGACTAAAAGCTCCAACCAAAAGACATAGGGTATCAGAATGGAAAAAGAAAAAAAGACCCATCTGTTGGCTGTCTACAAGAGACTCATTTTAGACCTGAGGACACCTTCAGAGTGCAAGTGAGGGGATGGAGAACTATGTATCATGCTACTGGAAGTCAAAGGAAAGATGGAGTAGCCATACTTATATCAGACAAACTAGACTTTAAATTAAATGTTGTAACAAGAGATGAAGAAGGGCATTATATAATCATTACAGGGTCTATCCATCAGGAAGAGCTAACAATTATAAATGTCTATGCACCAAAAAATGGGAGCCCCCAAATATATACAACAATTAATCACAAAAATAAGCAACCTTATTGATAAGAATGTGGTAATCACAGGGGACTTTAATACCCCACTTACAACAATGGATAGATCATCTAGACACAGACTCAAAAAAGAAACAAGGGCCCTGAATGATACACTGGATCAGATGGACTTGACAGATATATTTAGAACTCTGCATCCCAAAGCAACAGAATATATTTTCTTCTCAAGTGCACAAGGAACATTCTCCAAGATAGATCACATACTGGGTCACAAAACAGCCCTTCGTAATTATAAAAGAATTGTGATCATACCATGCATACTTTCAGACCACAATGCTATGAAGCTTGAAATCAACCACAGGAAAAAGTCTGGAAAACCTCCAAAAGCATGGAGGTTAAAGAACACCCTACTACAGAATGAACGGGTCAACCAGGCAATTAGAGAAGAAATTTAAAAATATATGGAAACAAATGAAGATGAAAATACAACAATCCAAATGCTTTAGGACGCAGTGAAGGCAGTCCTGAGAGGAAAATACATTGCAATCCAGGCCTATCTCAAGAAACAAGAAAAACCCCAAATACAAACACCTAATAACATCCCAAATAGAGCACACCTAAATAAATAGAAGCAGAACAGCAAAGACACCCCAAAACCAGCAGAAGAAGAGAAATAATAAACATCAGAGCAGAAATAAACAATATAGAATCTTAAAAAACTGTAGAGCAGATCAATGAAACCGAGAGTTGTTTTTTTGAAAAAATAAACAAAATTGATAAACCTCTAGCCAGCCTTCTCAAAAAGAAAAGGGAAATGACCCAAATAGATAAAATCATGAATGAAAATGGAATTACTACCACCAATCCCTCAGAGATACAATTATCAGGGAATACTATGAAAAATTATATGCCAACAAACTGGACAACCTGGAAGAAATGGCCAAATTCCTAAGCACCCACACACTTCCAAAACTCAAACATGAAGAAATAGAAAACTTGAACAGACCCATAACCAGCAAAGAAATCGAATCAGTTATCAAACATCTCCCAACAAAAAAGAGTCCAGGACCAGATGGCTTCTCAGGGGAATTCTACCAGACATTTAAAGCAGAGATAATACACATCCTTCTCAAGCTGTCCCAAAATATAGAAAGGGAAGGGAAATTTCCAGGCTCATTCTATGAATCTAGCATTACTTTAATTCCTAAGCTAGACAGAGACCCAGCCAAAAAAGAGAACTACAGGCCAATATCCCTGATGAATATGGATGCAAAAATTCTCAATAAGACACTAGCGAATAGAATTCAACAGCATATAAAAAGAATTATTCACCATGATCAAGTGGGATTCATTCCTGGACTGCAGGGATGGTTCAACATTCACAAATCAATCAACGTGATACATCACATTAATAAAAGAAAAGAACCATATGACCCTGTCAATTGATGCAGAAAAGCATTTGACAAAATTCAGCATCCTTTCTTAATAAAAACCCTCGAGAAAGTCGGGATGGAAGGAACATACTTAAACATCATCAAAGCCATTTATGCAAAGCCCACAGCTAATATGATCCTCAATGGGGGAAAACTGAGAGCTTTCTCCCTGAGATCAGGAACACGACAGGGATGTCCACTCTCACGGCTGTTGTTTAACAGAGTGTTGGAAGTGCTAGTATCAGCAATGAGACAACAAAAGGAAATAAAAGGCATCAAAACTAGTAATGATGAAATCAAGCTTTCACTTTTTGCAGATGACATGATATTATATACGGAAAACCCAACAGGCTCCACCAAAAGTCTGCTAGAACTGATACATGAATTCAGCAAAGTCACAGGATACAAAATGAATGTACAGAAATCAGTTGCATTCTTATACACTAATAATGAAGCAACACAAAGACAAATAAAGAAACTGATCTCGTTCACAATTGCACCAAGAATCATAAAATACCTAAAAATAAACCTGACCAAAGATGTAAAAGATCTGCGTGCTGAAAACTATAGAAAACTTATGAATGAAATTGAAGAAGATACAAAGAAATAGAAAAACACTCTGTGCTCATGGATTGGAAGAATAAATATTGTTAAAATGTTAATACTGCCCAAGGAAATGAATACATTCAAATGCAATCCCAGTCAAAGTTGCACCAGCAGTCTTCTCAAAGCTAGAACAAGCAATCCTAAAGTTTGTGTTGAACCACAAAAGACCCCAACTAGCTAAAGTAATATTGAAGAAGAATACCACAGCAGGAGGCATCAAAATCCAAGACTTTAGCTTCTACTACACAGCTGTAATCATCAAGACAGCATGGTATTGGCACAAAAGCAGACACATAGATCGATGGAATAGAATAGAAACCCCAGAACTAGACCCACAAAAGTATGGCCAACTAGTTTTTGACAAAGAAGGAAAAAATATCCAATGGAAAAAAGACAGTCTCTTCACAAATGGTACTGGGAGAACTGGACAGCAACATACAGAAGGATGAAACTAGACCCCTTTCTTACACCATTCACAAAAATAAACTCAAAATGGATAAAGGACCTGAATGTGAGACAGGAAACTATCAAAGCCCTAGAGAAGAAAGCAGGAAAAAAATCCTCTCTGACCTGAGCCGCAGCAATTTCTTACTCAGCACATCTCCAAACGCAAGGGAATTAAAAGCAAAAATGAACTATTGGGACCTCATCAAGATAGAAAGCTTCTGCATTGCAAAGGAAACAATCAACAAAACTAAAAGGCATGGGAATGGGAAAAGATATTTGCAAATGACATATCAGACAAAGGGCTAGTTTCCAAAACCTATAAAGAACTCACCAAACTCCACACCCGAAAACAAGTAATCCAGTGAAGAGATGGGCAGAAGAATGAACGGAAATTTTTCTAAAGAAGACATCCAGATGGCCAACAGGCACATGAAAAGAAGCTCAACGTCACTCCTCATCAGAGAAATACAAATCAAACCACACTGAGATACCACCTCATGCCAGTCAGAGTGGCTAAAATGAACTATTCAGGAGACTATAGATGCTGGAGAGGATGTGGAGAAATGGGAACCCTCTTGCACTGTTGGTGGGTATGCAAACTGGTGCAGCCGCTCTGGAAAAGCAGTGTGGAGGTTCCTCAGAAAATTAAAAATAGACCTACTCTATGACCCAGCAATAGCACTGCTAGGAATTTACCCAAGGGATACAGGAGTACTGATGCATAGGGGCACTTGTACCCCAATGTTTATAGCAGCACGCTCAACAATAGCCAAATTGTGGAAAAAGCCGAAATGTCCATTAAGTGATGAATGGATAAAGAAATTGTGGTTTATATACACAATGGAATACGACGTGCAATGAGAAAGAATGAAATCTGGCCATTTGTAGCAATGTGGATGGAACTGGAGAGTGTTAAGTGAAATAAGTCATACAGAGAAAGACAGATACCATATGTTTTCACTCTCATGTGAATGTTAAGAAACTTAACATAAGACCATGGGGGAGGGGAAGGGCGAAAAAAGTTACAGATAGGGAAGGGTGCAAACCATAAGAGACTCTTAAAAACTGAGAATAAACTGAGGGTTGATGGGGGCTTGGAGGGAAGGGAAGGTGTGTGATAGGTATTGAGGACAGCACCTGTTGGGATGAGTACTGAGTGCTGTATGGAAACCAATTTGACAATAAATTTCATATTAAAAAAAAGAAAAAGAAAAAAGTGGATACTATGGAGATATACATGTATCTCAGTGGATCAAAAGCTAGATTACCATCATATCTATCTGCATTTCCAGATAAATACTTTGCTGGAGTAACTTGTTAGGCTTTCATTTGAAATGCCCAGATTAGCATATATTTTAAAAACCTCTTTTCATAATTGAGAGGAATATTTCTTCTCCATGGCAGCAACTCAGTTTTTCAAACATAACTATCAAATGGTGAGTTACTTAAACATGGATAACAAAGTGAATATGTAATAAAAAGAGAGTCTGATGTCTCTGATCAGGCATAATAAAAGGGCTTAAAGTAAAATCTCCAACCACAGGCACAGAAAAACTTTAGGCTGACATGTAATTTAGAACATCAAATAAACAAGTCTCCGGTAAACATAATTTTTTTACTACTATAGTAATTTATGCAAAGACAGTATAAATCTATTTTGTTCAGGAAATATGGATGCAGTATACAGTACTGGGATGTTAATTCAGTTACTATCTAATATTTATATGTCAACCACATAAGCAAAAATTATTTTACCTTTATTATCCCTTTTGATGGTGGGTACATTATCCTGATCAACAATAAGTTCTTCTCTATTGTTGGGCATCATGACTATAAAGAAAAGATATAACTGAGTAATATTTTTGCAAAGTACCCAAAAGAAAGGCATAAAAGTATTACATAAATAGCTATTTTACTCTGATAAGTAGTAACATGAATTGTATACACCTCTACTTTTGAAACAGTGGAGAAATTTGGTCTGATGATTATATAATTTAAAAATTGATAAGCTGCTTTAATCATGTGAATTTTTAAAGTGGAATTAATATATGGCACATATATAATTGCCCACATATTTTCTTTAAATCATTTTAAATATTTCCTCTTTTAAAATACATATGTAAATTAGCTATTTACCTGAATAATTAATAATATATTTTCCAAAGTATTTCTGGAAAGAATTTATCACTTAATTTCTTGAGTTTAAAATAATTATGCATTTAACTCACCTTATAAAGTTTTTGCAAATATATACAGCAAAATTAAGAGGTGAAGTCTAACTTTCTGGTAATTATTATAAATGCTCCTTCACAAAATATTTCTATTGAAAGAGAAATACATGCCAATTTTCATACTTGATCATTTAATTCATTTTTGTTATATTTTATTAAAATATCATAATGTTCTATAAATAAAATATGGTCACTATAAATGAAACATTTAAATATTTGTATTCATTTAGAGACAATCTCACTATCATGTCTGTACAACTGGGAATGTGCTTAGATAGCCTAATTACTGCCAGTGCAATAAGAAATGTTTTACGTGGTTAATATATTTTTAAGAATACTACATTGATTTGAAAATATTTGATTTTACTTCTAAGTGTAAGATATCATTCTCTTACAATGTATCTATCACAAAATATATTTCCCTATTTGCTTTGCTTTTAGACAGCACTCAATAATCTCTCTTTTTTTCTCTCCCACCTCTCATCAATACAAAGATTATCCTGACAGAATAATGTGTGTTTTGGTTTATTGATTCATCAATGGTCTTATGGCTATATCTGCTTGCCTTGTTCAGTCTCCCTTGAATCAGTTGCACAATGTTGTAATAATCAGGTCGTCTGTGTCCAAAAGCTGTGACAAAGTAAAGCTAGAAGATCTGTCACCTCTTCCAGGAATTAAATTTACTTCCTTAGGGTCACTAGCTGCAAGTTCTAGCTCAGTGATTCGTAACTCTGGCTGCATATTAGAATCTGATGAAGAGATACTGAAAATAAAAACAAAACGCTGCTGCCATGCTTTATTCCAGACTACGTAAATCAGACTCTGAGCATGTAGTCTGATCATCCAGATTTGTAAATGCTCCACAGAATTTGCAATTATAATGGGGAGCCTGATTTGAGATTCATTGGACATACTATGAGCCATAAACAATGTGTAATATTGACAGGCTAAGTGAGACTTGCATGAATTTCCACAAGGGAGAAATCATATTCATCCTTCCCTAACACAAATTTGGAACCTAACACCTCCACTAATCCCTCAAATTACTCTTCTCCCCCTCACCCCCCACCAAAACATTATTTTGAAGAGGCTTAAAGCAATCACTATTACCATGTGTAAAAATGTAGAGTTTACATAATGAACATCCATATAGAGTAAGGCTAAAAGAAAAGCAGAAATAATTTTTCCTAAATGAAATGGATATTTAGGAAATTGGATTGTGTAGGTACATAATATTAACAAATATTTTACCTAACTCAATTGGTTCATAATTATTATATACTAAAGGAGAATTTGTTACAATATGGTAACATCTGTATACCTGAGTAAAATCAGACAGCAAGGGATGATAAACAATCAAGGTAAAGCCACACAGAGAAAAATAGTGTTTGTCCCTCACATTCCCTTAGCACTTTAAGTTTCTGAAGTGTTTTTCCACATATTATTTCATTTTATCTCACAAAAATCCAGTGCCTTAGGCAAGGAAGTAATTATTTCTATATATTGGGTAAAGAAATTCATAATGGTTAAGTTACATACCCAAGTTACATTCTCATAGCTAGTCACCACTGGAACTATGGCTATATTCAAGTCTCCCATATGCAACATCACTGACAATAACACTATAGTATTTCTGGAATAGTATCTCTGGTGTAAGACTTGTGAGATGATAAAAAAATAAAGGGAAAGGCATGTTAAATACTTGTGATCTAAATTATTGAGATTGTAGCAAATTATATATTGATTCACTTTTTAATCATTCTAAATGATCAACTGTTTAAAATATATTTTATCTTTCATTATTCAAAGGATGCTGTGAATGTAGCAAGTATATTGTATCACATAAACTGTTATATACCAACATACTGAACTAGCATATATTCTACAAAAATCCCATCATATTGTTCCCCTGGAATCCAGTGACACAGTAAATAAAGGCCCTTTCTGAGAAGAAACTTATAACACCTTAAGTTTCATTTTGTTGTTCATATTGCTTTAGCAATAAAAAAAAGGCCACTTCAAAAAGCCATTTTTTAGGGAGGCATCAGCTCCCCAGCTTCTTTCTCCAATTTCTATTGACTAATGACGAATTTCCCGAAAGAATTTCTTTAAATTCCTTGTTTTGGGCGAGATACTTACCCGTCCTCTCTGAATGGTGATCCATCTGAGAAGGAGAACTGGACACACTGCTGCTGGGGTGGGAGGAAATTTGACTCCCAGGACAATGATTATCTTCCAGAGAGGGAACAGGAGAAGGACTCTCTGGGATCCGTTCCTGACACAAAAGGAGACACAAAAGGAAATATCATCTGTGCACCAAGTTTTTCATGTTGGTTGAGTCCATGATATTTGAAATGTTGACCTCTCCCTTATCCCAAAAGCAGGCATGTTCATGATACCTGGTATTTAACATGTAATTTTAGACAAATACATATTTTTCTTGCAAAATTAATGAGATATTATGAGAATTTAATAAGAGAGGGTGAAAGCAATAAGCATGATGCTGATATATGTTAGAGGTTTAAGAAAAGTTAATTTCCATTTTCTTTCTTAAGAAATACATTAAAATTTTACCTTGATATTTCCCTATGAACCTATTCACTGTATCATTTATGTAATAGCCAAGATTGGCATTTTAATGATGATTTTATTAATATAATGGTATGTCAGAATAAAATATGTAATAATGAAAAAAGAAATGCATTCTATATTATGAACATAGGTGTGCAGTGAAGAATATTATTATTGTAAACGTTTATATTTATATAAAGTATATACCAGGCATGGAGGGTGATCCCCCTCTCTAAGATATCCCTAAGGTAAACACTTGAAAACCTAGGAATAAAAATCACAAATAGTGGCATCTGGTACACGTTGAGTCTTTCCGCACAAATAAAAATTACAGAAACAGTATACACCTCCTCTATCAGACCTTAGAAATTTATTTTGAATTCTCCCAGCAAAATGGTTTGGTAATCACAGTACACAATGATGGTTTTGCAAACTAAAACTAAGACCTATGAATATCAATTGCTTAGTATTGTTTAGACATTTATAGTTTTGAATAATGAATTTGAATAAAAATAAAATATTTATTTTACATAGCTCTTCAGTAACTGTTAATAGTCCTCAAGACTTTTATGATTATGAATATTGCTATAAATCTCTGAAGTTATTCATTATGTTTATACATCACAACTTGATGAATAAATCTGACAATCATTCATTTAATTTAATCACTAAAATAACCAAATTGCTGTTTTATGCATTTATGCAATAAATGTGAATGGGTAATAGACATGTTGGGACAGAGAATGTCCGTTCTATAAAATATTTAATTCATCCTTAATAAATTTCTTAATTGTTCTAATTATCTAAAATTACAACATCAGTATTCAAATCATAATAATGTTAAAAATTAATTTGTCAAATATGTGCTTATACATTTTCACATTGATTTTGCCTGAGAGGTTTAAATTTATAAATTCTCTAGATAAAACTGCTGTTTGTTTAAATACAAAAGTAAATAGCATGAAAGTTAAAGCTTATTATTTCGTTAGTAGAACTTAACATTTTGCAGTGTCTTTCATTGTGGCAGGCAGAATAATGGCCCCCTAAATATCCCCTCCACAACCTAATGACCAAGACCTGTAAATATATTACCTCACATGGTAAATGGATTTTTCATACGTGACTGAGAATCTTGAAATAAATCACACTTGGAGGCATAAAAGGAAGGTCAAAGGCAGATATTATGGGAGAATAATCAGAGAGATGCAACATTTCTGGCTTTGAAGATGGATGAAAGGAACCATGAACCCAGAAATGTGGGTGCATTCTAGAAGTTGGAAAAGTCAAGGAAACAGATTCTTCCCTGGAAGCTACAGAAAGAAATGCAGCCCTGCCAACACCTTGATTTTAGCTTAGTGATATCCATGTTAGATATCTGACCTATAGAACTACAGGAAAATTAATTTGCATAGTTTCAAGCCACAAAATTTTCATATTTTGTTACAGCAGCAATGAAACACTAATATGGTCATCAATGTAGTAGGTTCACTTTTTACATGGTGTTTTATATTATTGTCTAGCAAATAATTAACATTTGATAATTTTAGTAAAATGAATAGTAGACTTTGAGTATATTAGCTGCAGTACTATATCTTAATTAAATACTGATAATTATAATTGTTATCAGACCTCAAAAACAATGTTTTAAGACAGAATTATACATTTCATTTATAATTACTATACAGATAAATACCTAGTTGTAACACTATATATACAGGACAAAATAGAAAGAAACATATAAACAAAGCAGGATAAAATAATCAACTTTTTCCCCCAAATAATTATACTTGTATTCTGCAGTAATGGTATGAGGATAAGCAGCAAGATATATATATATATATATATATATATATATATATATATAGCCCTTGTACCACATTGTTTTATTTTCTGAAAGGACTAGCAGTTCATTCGTTGTGAAATTCAAACTAAACTGTCATGATTAAAAGCATATTCTTTGAATACTATATGTACACAGACACACACCAATGCAAGGGTTTTTTTTTAATGTTTATTCATTTTTTGAGAGAGAGAGAGAGAGAGAGAGAGAGACAGAGCAAAAGTGGGAGAGGGGCAAAGAGAGAGGGAAACACAGAACCTGAAGCAGGCTCCAGGCTCTGAGCTGTTAGCACAGAGTCTGACACAGAGCTTAAACTCATGAACAATGAGATCATGACCTGAAGTCGGACACTTAACTGATTGAGCCACCCAGATGCCCCACCAATGCAAGGGTTTTTACATATAAGGTCAAAATTATTTCTCTGCCTTTTACTGTTGCATAGCCCCAATGATTCTTTCTCAAAATATGTGTATAAAATGTAGAACATTCAGTATTTGTCTTTGATTGTAACATTGGAAATTTGCTAAAATATATATGTAATTCAATGAACTACATTTAAGTTTCATGGGCATCTGAATGAATGGATAGGAACAAATTACAGCATTTATATGGGGCAAAAATGGAACTGAACAAACAAAATCACTCTATGGTGGCAAACAGGAATCATACACACAGTAATATATGCTGCTATAATAAAAATAGAAAAAAATTAAGTGATTCATAAAATCGATGGTTTGGAGAAGCAAGAGAATCCAACTCACAGTGGTACTTGCTCTTGTCCACTCTGCCTAATAGAAAATGAAAGCTTACTTTGATTAAAAAAAAAATTGAAAGGGTATCTACATGAATATAAAATGCTATGAAAATGAGAAAAAATACAATCCTATAAAGGTGGACCCCCCAAATGTTTATTTTTTTAATTAATTTATTATTGAGACAGAGAGAGAGAGAGAGAGCAGAAGCATAGGTGGGGCAGGGTCAGAGAGAGTGGGGGAGAGAGAGACAGAATCCCAAGCAGCTCTGCACTGTCAGCATGGAGCCTGATGCGGGGCTGGAGCTCACAAACTATGAGATTGAGAGTCCTGACGTTTAACCTACTGAGCCACCCAGATGCCTCCCCCACAAATGTTTAAAATTAGCAAATGATCAAATAATATGAACTCAAGTAACTTTCTATTCAACTCCTTCTTTGACATTTTCTTTTTTTTTTTTTTAATTTTTTTTTCAACGTTTATTTATTTTTGGGACAGAGAGAGACAGAGCATGAACGGGGGAGGGGCAGAGAGAGAGGGAGACACAGAATCGGAAACAGGCTCCAGACTCTGAGCCATCGGCCCAGAGCCTGACGCGGGGCTCGAACTCACAGACCGCGAGATCGTGACCTGGCTGAAGTCGGACGCTTAACCGACTGTGCCACCCAGGTGCCCCTTTCTTTGACATTTGCAACATCATATTAGGTAAAACAATAAACTAACTTTGAAAACTTGATTTAGAGTGACTAACATTTTGCATGAAGTTTTATTTCTGCTTTAAGATTTTATAGTCTGCACTTTCCAAATTCAGTCAACGTTCAGGTCATTGTTATTGTTTCCCTAAGGTATCGCAGAGATCAGACTTTTTTTCACCATATACACTGTATTAGATAAGTTTAGTGCCTTATATTGATTAAGAGTTAGGTGGGGTTAAAATGTGTGTGTGTGTGTGTGTGTGTGTGTGTGTGTAGCTGGGAATGTTTAATTTCTCTTAAAATAATAGTTCTATGAACAATTTCTTTTCTGGAAGTAAACAGATCCATTTTTCATTCCTGTAATCAGTATGCATCTATTTAGCTACTTAACTGCAATGTGCTTTGGCTCATTAGGTGGCTACTGTTGTGTCTCAGCCTAGTTAAAAGTTCACAGCAAGTTAATCTGTTTTATTACAAATGAGAACGCAAGTGATAATGTCCTCATCATTTGCCAAATACAGGGTTAACAGTGATTGCAACAAATAAATAAGGACATTTAAAAGGAAAATTGCATCTCCAAAGTCCCAGTCATTTTTAATCATTGATGACTTAATTTTATTTGCATTTATGACTTTTACAAGCCTGTTACTCTTCATGTATTTCATTTGGACCCTTCACGTATTTCATTTGTTTTCATTTGGAAAACAGCTGTAGCTCTTCTGAAACACTACAAGTCTTCTCCAGATTCAAAGTAGCAGAGGAGAGACATTTCCAAAGTTGATACATACTTACCCAATCAATTCCCCAAATCAAAGGCTATTAGTAAAATCATCTGCAATAATAATTCAGATTCTAGCATATATGTGCATAGTTCAAGGATTATTCCTAAAAATTAAAAAAATATATAGAAAATGCTATTTACTAGTACATATTATACCCTCTTACATCATACTCTTCCCGTTTTGGGGTGGTTTATATCACAAATGGTCAAAGGAGATGTTCATCATATTGAATCATTTGAAAGTATAAAAAGCAAGGTCAATATTCAGTTTTATACAAGGTGTAACACTAAGTTTGGTTTAGGATGTAGTTTATTGGCACTAAATTATCAACTCTGTTCATTTTCATGTAGATCCTTTATTTCACCTCAATATTCCTTTACATCCTTGGAAATATGGTAGTATACACAGAATGTATGAAGTATTAATACATTAATGTTAAATATGTGTTTATATGTATGTGTACATGTGTGTAGTTGTCTTTTAATAACAACTGTATTGGGGGTGCCTGACTGGCTCAGTCAGGAGAGCATGCGACTTTTGATCTCAGGGTCATGAGTTCGAGCCCCACGTTGGGCATGGAGCCTACATATCAATCAGTGTTAAATTGTTGCTTGTTAAGTTTGTTTGCTTGTTGTGCAAATTAAATGGGTACTTGTTTATATCACATTTAGTTTGTGAGTACTGGAAGATAGAGATTAATTATATTTTCTTTATCTCTTTCCCATATTGTTCATTACAGCATGCATTTATCAAGGATATGACATTTGTTGAATATAAAAAGAAATAAAGGGACAAATCGATGGGTTGCTCTTACTAACTATACTCTTTTGATCCTATATACACTTATATTATCTCTTTGCCAAAATAAAATACATATTGGCTTTTTAAGCAAAGTTCACATGATACTGGGAGAGAGGGCAAAGAGATCCTATGCCAAACTAATAGAAGACATCAGGACAGATTATAAAATACTGTTTGTGTTTCAATAGCCAATGGTCATGAGATTTTGAAAAAAATAGTATTCTAATGATGATAATGATAATACTATAAATTATAATAAATATTTGTTTAATGTTTCACAGTTTTGAATTTTTTTAAAGTTTATTTGTTTTTGAGAGACAGAGCACGAGCAGGAGAGGGGCAGAGAGAGGGGGACACAGAATCTGAAGCAGGCTCCAGGCTCTGAGCTGTCAACACAGAGCTTGACATGGGGCTTGAACCCAAAAACCATGAGATCATGACCTGAGCTGAAGTTGGATGCTTAACCAACTGAGCCACCCAGGTACCCCAGTGTTTCATAGCTTTTAACCTCTATTTTACTCACATTATCTCTGGACAACCAACGAAGTAACTGGGATAGATTATTACTATGACATATCGTTTACAATTGAGGAAAAAAGTTCATGCTTGTTATGACAAGGTTAAATATCATATCCAATGTTATTCAGCTAAGTAGCAGGATAAGAATTGAACCTAAGATCTTTCTGTTTACAAGTCCTGTATGGTATATACTACTCAACAATTGCCTTCCAGACACCAAAAAGGTGTACAGTGTTTATTTCACCCAGCAAAGTACTGTACTCTGCCATTACCCTTTCTATGCCTCTCACACACTGTGCTCATGACTGCAAGACATGAAGCTAGAATTAAAGGTGAGATCTGTGGTCATTGAATAAAAACAAACAAACACAAACTACCTGAGCAGGAATAGTCATAAATAAAATTCATCAATATTATCTATATGCTAAGCAACTGAGTCAATGAGCCGTATGTTTATACTGAAGTTGCAGTGGTAATGTTAATATTTTCTCAAAATTTACATGTAATTAAAATCTTTGTCCTCTTCCAAATCATAATTCTTACCTTTATAACAGAGGTCCCAGCTCTGGAGAGTGGACTGTGAATCTGGGCTGCAGCAGCCATGTTGGCAATAGTATTGAGATGGTTCATCTGATTCATTGCCATGGCAACTGATGCAGGAGGTAAGCTGACTGGAAGTAGGGGATGTGGCATCATCATAAATGGCAGATCCAGTCCTAAAAGAGACAGTGTATGTTAAATTATTATATTTGTCACATTGTTTGGACAAAGGAAAATCACATCAAAATTGATACTATAGTAGAAGTAATAAAAAATGTATCTGAATTCACTCTTTCTTTTAAAGTAAGTTTTATTATACCCTAGTATCTCTTTGGGCAATTAATGGTATCTAGGATTTAATATTGCTTTATAATTTAAAAAACATTCCTATATCCATAAGCTTTTATTTATCAATATTCTTTGTTCTTGTTCTCACTCCTAAAGTATTTATAAGATGAAATTTGTTTTACTCATGAAACCAAAATCTTTAAGCCAAACATCATTTTTTTAACAAGAAGTAACTTTCTTTTTAATCATTACAATATATTGATGTGTTACCAGCTTCTAACTTAACACATTTTTAGAATATATAATAGTGATGCTGGCATGACAGGATGTAGATTGTCTAGGTTTCAGAATTATTGAAGAAAATAAGACTTGGAATATGGTCTACACTTTTAGTCATATATCTCTAAAATGAATGCTCTGGCTCTAATTTGAAGATTCTGTCAATAAGGAGTAATGCCCTATCAAAATATTCAACGTATTTTCAGTTTAATAACAAATACCAACATCATTGATTAATGTCTGGAATTCTGTTTTCTTATGCAAGGTGAAATAGTTTTCACGTATTTTAAATTTCTCAATTAATATCTTTCAAGTATTATCCACATTATACTTATGGTAGCCACAGATACGTCAACATGAAAAGGGTAACAAATTGAATTTTTTTTCTACTTACCCCTTATGAGCTTGAGATTTGTGAGGAAACATGTTTGAACAGAGGCTAGGGAAATTTAGCCTAACATTATGGATGTTAACATCACTATGATAAGTAAACCATAACACTTTATAATATATTTTAAACTATTGCTTCAACAGTAATCTTGCCTTCATTTGGACAGAAACCGAGAAACAAGTAATCTTTAACAGATGTTCTAAAATACCCTTGCCTATAATTTTCCTAAATTATTGCAGATTATAGAAATCTACAATGGACAGTGCTTATGTTGATCCCAAATGCAATTATCCACTATTAATAATATCCCTTGATCCTTTTTGCCATTCCCTCATTTTTTCTTGCTTTGAAAATCACAAAAACTGGGGCGCTTGGGTGGCGCAGTCGGTTAAGCGTCCGACTTCAGCCAAGTCACGATCTCGCGGTCCGTGAGTTCGAGCCCCGCGTCCGGCTCTGGGCTGATGGCTCAGAGCCTGGAGCCTGTTTCTGATTCTGTGTCTCCCTCTCTCTCTGCCCCTCCCCCGTTCATGCTCTGTCTCTCTCTGTCCCAAAAATAAATAAACGTTGAAAAAAATTAAAAAAAAAAAAGAAAATCACAAAAACTAGTGAACAATGATGAATCTACAGAAAGTATAATTAGAATCCTCCTAAATATCATTCCTGAAAACAACAGTAACAGTAATAAAAATTGTCAAAACACATACATTTAAGAGAAAAAGCAGGCTAGACAAAAATTCTGTTAATTGATTCAAGGTTTGTCTCTTGGGCTCAACAATGATGGTTGAATAAAACCAGAAAAAATTCAAAGTTGTGCAATGTAGTAAAACACATTTAACAGGTCTCATAAAAAACTAAAGTGATCATCTCAATTAAAGGAACTCCTATATAAAGAACACAATAGTCACTAATATTTGTGACCAAAACAGCCATAAATATACTGTTATTAAAAATACACAAGGATTTAAAAATGTTAGAAACTTAAATTCTGCATGGAAACCAAGGAGAACATACTCTGTATTTTCCATGACTGCATATCCCCACAGAATATTAACAAAATATTTTAAACTTTCCCCCTATTAATTCATTTATGGCTCACTATCTCCAAATCCTTTTAAGAAGCAATCTACCAAACCAAACTTTTTAGTTATGAAAATTTACCCTGTGATTATTAATTTCCTAGAGAAGCCTCAATAAAGTGTAAGCACAGATTTTAAAAATGGTCTTCCAGGGCACCTGGGTGGCTCAGTCGGTTAAGTGACCAACTTCGGCTCAGGTCATGATCTCTCTGTCCGTGAGTTCGAGCCCCGTGTCGGGCTCTGTGCTGACAGCTCAGAGCCTGGAGCCTTTTTCAGATTTTGTGCCTCCCTCTCTCTGACCCTCCCCCATTCATGCTCTGTCTCTCTCTGTCTCAAAAATAAATAAACATTAAAAATTTAAATAAAATAAATAAAATAAAAAATGGCCTTCCAAAATTACTTTGATGTATATGCATTTTTATATTATACTCATCATATGACTTTGCTATAATAAGATATTGTATACCACATATTAATTTAATCACTGTTTATCTTTTCCCTGAAATCTTCACTTTATGCTTAACATAATAGTAACCATTAATGATGCAAATAGGTTTCTATATAAGGCTCTCATTTACCAAACATAATTATAGACTTCAATTCTTCTTTGTGTACTCAGAGTCTTAGTAGAAAATTGATAAAACTGTATATGAAAAGTAGCCATCAGTGCCTCCCTTTACCACTCATATGTTTAAGTAAGCCTTTGTTCAATTTACATTTTTCTTAACAATGTAATAATTCCTCACTCTCCAAAGATTTTCAGCATCTTTCAGACACCATCTGGCCATATCAAGTCATATGCCTACTTAAAGTCCAATTGACTTGCAAACTAAATGCAAACTATAAACAGAATTTAACATCCTATTGGCAGTTTTAAAATACAATTAATCCAACATTTCAAATGACCATGCAGGACTTAAATGTTATACTTTTAGATCATGACCTGCAATAACTGTTAATTGACTATAATATCCTAGACTCTAAGCTAATATTTACATCACTGGCCAGTTTAACAGTGACTCCACATGAGTTGCACATGCAAAGCATATGCAAATATGAACTATGTAAGTCAACCTTTTACCAAAGTTGAAAACATTAAATTAAGAGCCATCAAAAGTACATCACACTCCAGGAATCTGGCTCATTTTAGTCACATATCAGAAATGTATAGACTTTGAATAGTATGGTAATTAAAATCATTTTTTTAATCACCAAAATGAGTCATCTCTTTCCTATTAACCTCAAGGTCATCATGCCAGCTACTATAAGCATTATTTGTAAAGCATCTTGGTATTCCAGCAAATCTTACAACTTCTATGTAAGTAAATAGCATCACCTCTTTCTAGCTATTAAGACTATAAACTTCAGTAAAACGCTAATACTCCTAAAATCCCACACTCATTTGACATCCAAGTCATGTTGACCTCTGTAATATCTTCACATTTCTACAGTCAGCTACCAATCCTATCATAACCGTTTGGTACCCTGGCTTTCTGATTGGTTTTTCAACACCATTTCATTTGCCTCTCCACTCCAATTTTAAGATGTTCAGTGGCTACTTACTGTTTCCAAAATAAAGTATAAGCTCTTTGGTTTGTTGTGAACTGAATTTTTTAGCTTTGATATATCTTTTCCTAAATGACACATAGGTGCAATCATACACTATTTTGTGTTTTCAGACTGGCGCTTTTTCACTTATAAATATTCATTCACATTTCTTCAAAATTTTATTTTTATTTTTTTCTACAAGTGTAGTTGACAATCCACGTTACATGTTCACAAGTTTATACATTATGCTATGCTCACTGCAAGTGTAGCTGTCACCATGCAACATTATTACAATATCATGGACCACATTCCTTATGCTGTACCTTTTATTCCTGTGATTTATTCATTACATGATTGGAAGGCTGTATATCCCACTCCCCGTCACCTATTTTGCCCATTTCCCTCACATGGAAACCATCAGCTTGTTCATTACTAACAAGCCTGATTCTGCTTTCCATTGGATTATTTCTCTTTTTTAAGATTCCACAAATGAGTGAAATCGTATGGTATTTATCTTTCTCTGACTTATTTCACTTAACATAATGCCCTTTAGGTACATCCATGCTTTACAAATGGCAAGATCTCATCCTTTTTTATGGCTTAAAAATATTATATTATGTATGTATACACACTGCATCATCTTCTGCATCCAATTGTCTATCAATGGATGCATTTTGCTTTCATTATTTAGGCTATAATAAATAATGCTTCAATAAATATAGTGGTGAATATAAATTTACACTTAATGTTTTGATTTTTTGGGTAAAAATCCAGTAGAGGAATTATTGGATATGATCTTTATGGTTTAAATTTTTTGAGGAACCTCCATACTGCTTTATGAATTAGTACACAGATTTACATTTCCACCAGGAGTACACAAGGGTTCCATTTTCTCCATATCCTCACCGAACTTGTTATCTCTTGTCTTTTGATACTGACCATTCTGGCATGTGTAGGGTGATATATGTTTGTAGTTTTAATCTGCATTTCTCTGAATATTAGTGATGTTGAGCATCTTTTCATGTGTATATTGGCCACTGTAAATGCCTTTGGGAAAATGTCTATTCAGGTTCTCTGCCCATTTTATAATCATATTGTTTGCTTGCCTGTTTTTTGGTGTTGAGTCATGTAACTTCATTTTGTTTTGGTTTTAATTTAAAAATCTAGTTAGTTAACATACAGCATAATATTACTTTAAGGTGTGCGATATAGTGATTCAGCACTTCCATATATCACCTGGTGCTCATCACAACAACTGTATTCCTTAATCCCCATCACCCATTTAACCCTTCCTGCCACCAAACTCCCTTCTGGCAACTATCAGTTTGTTTTCTAGAGTTATGAATCTGTTTCTTGATTTGCCACACTATCTCTCTTTTTATCCTCTTTGTTCATTTTTTTCTTAAATTCTACATATGAGTGAAATCATGTAGTATTTGTCTTTCCCTGACTGACTACCTTACTTAGCATAATACTGTACAGTTACATGCATGTGGTTGCAAATGGCAAGATTTCATTATTTTTTATGACTGACTAGTATTCCATTGTACATATATATCACATCTTTTTCAATTCATCAGTTGATGGACATTTGGGCTGCTTCCATAATTTGGCTATTGTAGATAATGCTGCTATACACATCATGCATGTATCCATTTGAATTAGTATTTTTGTATTCTTTGGGTAAATACCTAGTAGTGCAGTTGCTGGATCCTATTTTTAACCCTTTGATGAACCCCTGTACTGTTAACCAGAGTGGCTGCATGAATTTACATTTCCCACCAACACTGCAAGAGGGTTCCCATTTCTCCACATCCTCACTAACAACTGTTGTTTCTTGTGTTGTTTTTTGGCCATTCTGACAGGTGTGAGGTAGTGTCTCCATGTAGTTTCAATTTGCATTTCCCCATTGATAAGTGATAATGAACATCTTTCCATGTGTCTGTTGGCCATTTGTATGTCTTCTTTGGAAAAAATACCTATCCATGTCTTCTGCCCATTCTTTCAATGGTTGTTAGTTTTTTGGGTGTTAAATTTTTTAAGTTATTTATATATTTGGGTACTAACCCTTTATCAGATAAGTCATTTACAAACATCCTCTTCCACTCTGTAGGTTGCTTTTAAATTTTGTTTAGTTTCCATCACTGTGCACCATTTGATTATGATGTAGTCCCAATAGTTTATTTTTGCTTTTGTTTCTGCTGCCTCAGGAGACATATCCAGAAAGAAGTTGCTATAGCCAATGTCAAAGAAGTTACTGCCTGTGTTCTCTTCTAGGATTTTTATGGTTTCAGATACCACATTTAGGTCTTTAATCCATTTTGAATTTACTTTTGTGCGTGGTGTAAAAAATTGGTCCAGTTTCTTTCTTTTGCATGTTGCTGTCCAAGTTTACCAACACCATTTGCTAAAGAGACTGTCTTTTTCCCATTGGATATATTTTTTCTACTTTGTCAAAGATTAGTTGACCATATAATTGTTGGTTCATCTCAAGGTTTTCTACTCTCACCTATGGATCTCTATGTCTATTTTTTGTGCTAGTCCCATACTGTTTTCATTACTGCAGCTTTGTACTATAGCTTGATGTCTAGAATTGTGATGCCTCCTTCTTTGATATTATTTTTAAAGGTTGCTGTGGCCATTAAGGATCTTCTATGGTTCCATACATATTTTCAGAGTGTTTGTTCTAGTTCTGTGAAAAGTGCTAGTGGTATTTGGATAGAGATTGCATTAAATATTCAGATTGCTTTGGATAGTATAGACATTTAAACAATATTTGTTTTTCCAATTCATGAGCATAGAATGTCTTTCCATTTCTTCGTTTCATCTTAATTCCTTTCATAAGTGTTTTATACTTTTCAAGGTACAGGTTTTTCACCACTTTGGTAAGGATTATTCCTAGATACCTTATTATTTTTGGTGTAATTGTAAATGGGATTAATTATTTAATTTATTTTTCTGATGTTTCATTATTAGTGTATAGAAATGCAACAGATTTCTGTACATTGATGTATCCTGTGACTTTATTGAATTTGTTTATCAGTTATAGCAGTTTTTAGGTGGTGCATTTTAGATTTTCTTTGTATAAGTATCATGTCATCCATAAAAAGTGAAGGCTTTACTTCTTCCTTGCAGGTTTGGATCACTTTTATTTCTTTTTTTGTTAGTTTTCTCATTGCTGTGGCTAGGAGTTCCAGTAGTATGTTAAACAACAGTTGTTAAAGTGGACATCCTTGTCTTCTTCCTTACCCATAGAGGAAAAGTCTTCAGGTTTTCCACATTGAGGATAATATTAGTTGTGGTGTTTTCATACAGGGCCTTTATTACATTGAGGTATGTTCCCTCTAAACCTACTTTGTTGACAGTTTTTATCATGAATGGATGTTGTACTTTGTCAAGTGCTTTTCCTTAATCTATTGAAATGACTATATGATTTTTATCCTTTCTGTTATTGATGTTATGCATCACCTTGATTGACTTGTGAATATAGAACCACTCTTGGAACCCAGGAAGAAAACTCATATGATCATGTAAAGGATTTTTAAATGTGTTGTTGGATTTGATTTGCTAGAATTTTATTGAGAATTTTTCCGTATATGTTCATCAGAGATATTGGCCTGAAGTAGTCCTTTTATGTGGTGTTTTTATCTGGTTTTGGTATTAGGGTAATGTTGGCCTCATGGAATGAATTTGGAAGTTTTCCTTTCTTTTCTACTTTTTGGAATAGTTTGAGACAAATAGGTACTAGCTCTTCCTTAAAAGTTTGGTAGAATTCTCCTTTGAAGCCATCTGGTTCTGGACTTTTGTTTGATGGGAATTTTTTGATTACTGATTCAATTTATTTGCTGGTTATCAGTCTGTTGGAGTTTTCTATTTCTTCTTTTTTCAGTTTTGATAGTTTCATGTTTCTAGGCATTTACCCTTTTCTTCCAGGTTGTCCAATTTCTTGGCATATAGTTTTTCATAATATTTTCTTATAATTGTGTTTCTGTGGTGTTGGTTGTTATTTATACTCTCTCATTTGTGATTTTATTTAATTGAATCTTTTTTTTTGGTTTTTGATAAGTCTGGATAGATGTTTATCAATTTTATTGATTTTTTTCAAAGAACCATCTCCTGGTTTCATTTATGATCTATTATTGATTGAGTTTCTATATCATTTATTTCTGCTCTAATCGTTATAATTTCCTTCCTCTCAATGGCTTCAGGCTTTGGTTGTGGTTCTTTATCTAGCTCCTTTAGGTATAAGATTATGTTATTTATTTCAGATTTTTCTCATTTCTTGAGATACAACTGTAGTGCAAAATACTTCCCTCTTAGGACAACTTTTGCTACATCCTAAAAGTTTTGGACCATTTTGTTTGCATTTTCATTTGTTTCCATGTATTTTTTAATTTCTTTTTTGATTTCCTGGTTGACAATTCATTGTTTACTTGCATGCTGTTTAACCAACATATATTTATGGTGTTTCCAGTTTGTTTGTTTTTTTTCCTTAGCTTGACTACTAATTTCGTCACATTGTGGTTAGGAAAGGTGGATGGTATTGATTCAATCTTTTCATATTTATTAAGGTCTGTTTGGATGCCTAATATGTGATATATTATGGACAGTGTTCCATGTGCACATGAAAATAATACATATTCTGTTGTTTTAGGATGTCATGTTCTTCATATATCTGTTAAGTCAATCTGGTCCAGTGTGTCATTCAAAACTTTTGTTTCCTTGTTAATTTTATGTTTAGATGATCTGTCCATTGATGTAAGTGGGGTGTTAAAATCCCCTATTGTTGTATTATTATCAATTAATTACATTTTGTTTGTTATTAGTTGTTTTATATATTTGGGTACTCACATGCTGCATGCATAAATATTTACAATTGTTGTATCTTCTACTTGGGTAGAAGTCTACTTTAATAAAGTCTACTTTATTATTTTGTAGTGCCTTTCTTTATCTTTCATTAACATTTTTTAAAATCTAGTTTGTCTAATATAAGTATAGCTATCCTGGCTTTTTGACATCTATTTGCATAAAAAATGTTCCTCTATCCCCTCACTTTCAATATTCCAGCATCTTTAAATTAAAAATTAATATTTTCTGGCAGCATTTGGATTGGTCTTTTTTATCCATTCTGACACCCTATGACTTTTGATTGGAGCATTTCATCCATTTACTTTCAAAATAATTATTGATAGATAAGTATTTATTACCACTTTATTACTTGTTTGTAATTGTTTCTGGAGATTTTTTTTTGATCCTTTATTGCCTTTCTCTCCTTCATGTTTTGTTGATTTTTTTATTACTGATATATTTGGATTATTTTATCTTTATTCTTTGCATGTTTATTAGTGTTTTTTTTTTAATGTATGATTACCATTAGGTTTATATGTATCTTCTTCTCTAAATAGCAGTCTATATTCAGTTTATGGTCATTAAAGTTTGATGCCATTCTTTTCTCATCTCTCCTCTGTTTTAGGTATATATTATTATATTTTATATCCTTTTTTGTGTGAGTTCCTTGACAGAATTTTACAGTAGTATTCATATTTACTGCTTTGTTGTTTCCTACCTGTGTTACTTTTGACCTCTCCTTTCCTCTAGATATGCCTTCTCTAATAATCCTTGCAGGGCCAGTTTAATGGTCATGAACTCCTTTAGTTTCTATCTGTCTGGGAAACTCTTTATCTCTCTCTTTTTTTTTTTAATTTTTTTTTCAACGTTTTTTATTTATTTTTGGGACAGAGAGAGACAGAGCATGAACGGGGGAGGGGCAGAGAGAGAGGGAGACACAGAATCGGAAACAGGCTCCAGGCTCCGAGCCATCAGCCCAGAGCCTGACGCGGGGCTCGAACTCTCGGACCGCGAGATCGTGACCTGGCTGAAGTCGGACGCTTAACCGACTGCGCCACCCAGGCGCCCCCCTTTATCTCTCTTTCTATTCTGAATGATAACCTTCCGGATATAGTATTCTTGGTTGCAGGTATTTCCCATTCAGTAATTTGAATATATCATGCCATTCCCTTTCTGGATTGCCAAATTTCTGTCGGGAAATCTCCAGTTAGCTTTATGGGTTGTCCTTTGTAAGTTAAGGACTTCTTTTGTCTTGCTGCTTTTAAGATTTCTTTTCTTTATCACTATTTTTGCAAATGTAATTACAATATGTCTTGGTATTGGCCTGCTTTCGTTGACTTTGATAGGAGTTTCCTGTACCTCCTGGATCTGAGCATCTGTTTCCTTTCCCAGATTAGGGAAGTGTTCAACTATTATTTATTCAAATAAATTTTCTGCCCAGTTTTATCCCTCTTCTTTTCCTCAGACTCATATAATACAACTGTATAATGTTTGATAGAGTCACTGAGTTCCTTAAGTCTATTATCTTTTTGCATAATTCTTATTTTTCGCTTTTGCTCAATTTCATTTCCATCAATTACTTTGTGTTTTAGGTCATTAATTTCTCTGCTTTTTCCAATCTGTTCTCATTGCATCAAGCATGTTCTAGTAATCGTTTGTTGGACACTTCCTCTCTGATTTATTCTTTTTTTAAATTTTATCTCTGTGATAAAGATTTCACTGATGTCTTCTAATCTTTTCTCAATCCCAGTGAGTATCCTTGTCATTGTTTCTTTAAATTTTCTATCATCCATGTTAATTATATCTTTTTCACTTAGATCCCTGGTTGTGGCCTTGTCTTGTTCTTTCATTTGGGATGATATCCTCTCTCTTGAGATTGTCTTTGTTTCTGCCTTCTTCTGTGTTAGGCAAGGATATTATATGTCCTGCTTCTGAAATTAATGGCCTTTTGAAAAAGATGTTATGTAGAGTCAAGAGTCTGGTGAACCAGGGAATGTCTCTGGTGTGTGTTTTATGTGCTCTGTTCTTGTGCTTTGGTTGCTCTTTCCCTCAGGCCAGTCATCTGCAGAGGGTCTTCTTGCCTCCTGTGGGAGGTGTTTGGTCTCTGGTTTGAATGTGGTGAGTTCTAACTGGATGTATTCTGGTCTGCTTGTGAAATGAGCCCTGACAGCACCTCAAACAGAACGGAGGGTTTGCAAAACTCTCTGGAGGGGAAGAGGTGGTGTGGGCATGGCTTTGTGTGGGACTTCTGGGGAAGGGGCCCTCTGGGCTGGGATTGAGGCAAATGTGACTGAGTAGGGTGGTTCCACCATAGTGCAGGTGATGGTGCTTGGTGTAAGCATGTTAGGAACCCAGTGTCAGTGCTACATTGCTTCCTGAGGGTGGCTCTGTGTTTATGCTGAGAGGTTTGGGATGGAAATAGCACCAGCCAGCTCCTTTGTTTCTAGAGAAGTGTCTCGGAGTGCTGACTCTCAGGGATGTGCTCTGAGAACAGTGAATAATCTCCTGTGTGCCTCAGGTGCTCTTCAGATCACTGTTTCCATGCTGTCCAGCCCTGGGCTGTTTGCCTGCCTTCTCTCCAGGAGCAGAGCAATACCCTCCAGGCTCTATTCCAGTCACACCCGCTGACTATTAATATTCTAGGCTTTAAGCCCTGCTGGTTGCAAGAACCCTCAAAATCCCATCCCTCTTTTTTTTCCATGCCAATGGCCATGGGGAAATATTCTCCATGTGCATTACCCTGTGTGATCCTCTCTCTTATGCCTTTGCCCAGAACCATGGATTCCTTCCTTCTGCAGCAGCTGTGATCTGTTTCGTCCCTAATCCTCATCTCTGTATTTACTACCTTCTTTGATGTGGCCTATTTTCTACCTTTAATTGTGTAGTATTTTTCTGTCAGTCTTAAGGTGATTTCTGTGGTATTTAGGATGATTTGGTAGTTATGTAATTTTGTTTGTGGGATGAGGTGAGACTAGGGTCTTCCTAGTTTGCTACCATCTTCTAAACTCCTTATAAGTTCTTTATATATTTTGGATATTTACACCTTATATGGTATATCATTTGCAAATATATCCTTCCTTCAGTAGGTTGCTTTTTGTTTTGTTGACCATATAATTGTGGGTTTATTTCTAGGTTCTCTATTCTGTTCATTTGATCTATGTGTCTTATTTTTGTTACAGTGCCATTCTATTTTGATTATTACAGCTTTGTTGTGTGCCTTGAAACCTGTAATTGTGATACCTCCAGGTTTGTGTGTATGTGTGTGTGTTTATGATTGCATTAGGAAATTTGTGTCTTTTGTGGTGCCACAAAAATTTTAGTATTATTTGTTATAGATTTGTTAAAAGTGTTGGTATTTTGATAAATATTGCATTGAATCTCTAGATTGCTTTGGGTAGCATAGACATTTTAACAATATTGGTTCTTCCAATCAATGAGAATGGAATTTCTTTCCAATTGCTTGTGTCATCCTCAGTTTCTTTCCTGGGTGTTTTGTGTTTTCAGAGTACAGATCTTTTATCTCTTTGGTTAACTGTATTTCTAGGTATTTTATCCTAATTGGTGGAACTGTAAATGGATGGTTTTCAAAAAATTTCTGCTCCATTGTTATTAGTGTATAGAAATGGTACCAATTTCTGGGTTTTAATTTTGTATCGTGCAACTTTATTGAATTAATTTATTCTAGTAGTCTTTTGGTGGAGTCTTTAGGGATTTGTGTATTTAGTATCATATCATGTGAAACTAATGAAATTTTTACTTCTTTCTTACCTATTTGGATAATTTTAAATTTCTTTTTCTTGTCTTACTACTGTAGCTAGGATTTCCAGTTGATAAAAGTGACAAGATTAGACATCCTTTTTTGTTCCTAATCTTAGAGAAAATGCTTTCAGTTTTTCTTCACTAAAATGTTGGCTATGAGTTTTTCATATATGGCCTTTAAATTTAGAGCTATTTTCCCTCAATACTCATTTTGTTGAGAATTTTCATCATGAACAGATTTTAAATTTTGTCAAATTCTTTTTTTGCATCTATTTAAATGATCATATTATTTTCATCCTTAGTTCTGTTGATGTGGTGTATGGTGTTGATTGACTTGTGAGTATTGAACCATCTTTTCATCCCCAGAATAAATGCTACTTGATCTTGGTGAGTACTCCTTTTAATCTATTGTTGAATATGGTTTGCTAGTATTTTGTTGATGATTTTTGCATTTATGTACATCAGGGATATCAACCTGTAGTTTTCTTTTTTTATGATGCCTGTCTGGTTTTGATACAGGAAAAGGATGGCCTTGTATAATGTACCTGAAAACCTTTCTTCCTCTTCTATTTTTTTTTGGAATATTTTGAGGAAAATAGTACTGACTTTTCTTTAAATTTTTTTTTCTTTTTCAACGTTTTTTTAATTTATTTTTGGGACAGAGAGAGAGAGCATGAACGGGCGAGAGAGAGAGGGAGACACAGAATCAGAAACAGGCTCCAGGCTCTGAGCCATCAGCCCTGAGCCTGACACAGGGCTTGAACTCACGGACCGACCGCGAGATCGTGACCTGGCTGAAGTTGGACGCTTAACCGACTGCGCCACCCAGGCGCCCCAGTACTGACTTTTCTTTAAATGTTTGGTAGTATTCACTTGTGAAGACATCTGGTCTGGAAGTTTTATTTTTTTGGTAGTGTTTTGCATACTGATTCAATTTTGTTACTTGTTATCTGTATCTTCAGATTTTCTATTTCTTCATGGTCAAGTTTTGAAAGATTGTTGCCAGGAATTTATCCACTTATTCTAGGTTGTCCAATTTGTGACATATAATTTTTCATAATATTCTTTCATTATCTTTTGTATTTTTGTTGCCATATTTTTCTTATTTCTTTGATTACTTACCTAATGCACTGGTTGTTTAATATCATGTTATTTAACCTCCATATATTTGTATTTTTTCTAGTTTTATTCTTGTGATTGATTTCTAGTTTCTTATTATTGTGGTCAGAAAAGATGTGTAATATAATTTCAATCCTTTTTAAATTTACTGAAGCTTGCTCTGTGGCCTAACATGTTATCTGTTCTGGAAAATGTTGCATGTGCACTTGAAAAGAATGTGTATTCTGTTGTATTGGGATGGACTATGGTATGTATTTATTATGTCCATCTGGTCTAATGTATCATTCAAAGACATTGTTTACTTATTGATTGTCTACCTGAATGATCTATCCATTGATGTAAGTAGTGTGTTTAAGTCTCATACCATTCCTGTATTAACATCTACTTCTCTATATTTGTCTAATTTTTGCTTATGTGTCTAAGTGGTCCAATGTACAGGCATAGATATTTAAAATTGTTGTATCTTCGTGTTGTATTGATCCCTTTTTTATTATTTAATGCCGTTCTGTATATGCTGTTTATTCTCCATGTATTTTTGGATATTCCAGGTGTCTTTTTGTTAATTTTTAGTTTAATTCCATTACAACTAAGAGCATATTTTGTATGATTTCTATTCCATAAAGTACCTGTAATGTAATCTATCATTTTTTCCTTGTGCAAATAGGTGCTTTTCACAGTACTCATGGGCAGAAAAAGCTGCTCTGTGATTGTGCGGACTGATTGATTATATACTTTCAAGTTGGAGGGGGTAGAGATAAAGGAAGTTTCTAAAGGTATTTCCATATGTTAAAGAAGACTTACAGGATCCTGGAGGTCTATTGTAAAGCTAATTTGCTTTTTGCCTCTAGCATATCTAGTTTAGTGAATGTTCTATGTAAATTTAAGAAGAATGTATATTCTCCTATTGTTGGATGAAATATTCTATAAAAGTCCATTAGATCAGGTCGATTAATGGTGCTTTTCGATTCAATTATACCCTTCTTGAATTTCTGCCTCCTGAATATTCCCATTTCTGATAAAAGAGTATTGAGGTCTCCAACTAAAAGAGTGGATTCATCTATTTCTTCTGACAGTTCTATCAGTTTTTACCTCACATTTTTTGATACTCTGTTAATACAAGCAAACACATTAAGACTTGTTAATATCTTCTCAAAGAATTGAGCTCTTTATCATTATGTAATACCCCTCTTCGTCCTTACAGTTTTTCTTGTTCTGAAATCTACTTGGTCTGAAATTAATATAGCTATACCTACTTTTGATTAGTGTTAAAATATTATATATTTCTCCATTCTTTTATTTTTTGATTGGAGCATTTAGTCCATTTACATTCAGAGTGATTATTGAAAGATATGAATTTAGTGCCATTTTGTTACTTGTAGAGACATTTTGTTTCTGATAATGTTCTCTGGTACTTTCTCGTCTTTGTTGCTTTTCTAGTCTTTGCTTCTAGTCTTTTTTTCTATCCTCCACTTAAAGACTCTTCGTTAAAATTGCAGCTTGCAGGGCTGGTTTAGTGATCATGAACCCATTTAGTTTTTGTTTGGGAAACTATTTATCTCTCCTTCTATTCTGAATGACAGCCTTGCTGGATGATGAAGTCTTGGCTTCAGGGCGCCTAGGTGGCTGTCAGTTAAGCATCCAACTTCAGCCCAGGTCATGATCTCTCAGTTTGTGAATTTGAGCCCTGCATCAGTCTCTGTGCTGACAGCTTGGATCCTGGAGCCTGCTTCAAATTCTGTGTCTCCCTCTCTCTCTGCCCCTCCCTCACTTGTGCTCTCTCTCTCTCTCTGAAAAATAGATAAACATTAAAAAATATTTTTAAAAAGATTTCTTGGCTACATATTTTTTCCCATTCAGCACATTGAATATTTCCTGCCACTACCTTCTGGCCTGCTAAGTTTCAGTGAACATGTCTGCTATTAACCTTATGTGTCTACTCTTGTTGTTTAAGGACCTTTTGTCTTTATCTGCTTTCAGAATTTTCTCTTCATCTTTGTATTTTTCAAGTTTCACTATGATACGTCATGGTTTTGACCTGTTTTTGTTGATTTTGAGTGGAGTTTTCTGTGCCTCTTGGACTTGAATGCCTATTTCCTTCCCTAGATTAGGAAAGTCCTCAGCTGTAATCTGTTCAAATAAACCTTCTGCCTCTTTTTCTTCCTGTTCTTATTCTGGGACTTCTATCATATGGACACTGTTTCATTTTATGGAATTACTAAATTCTCTAAGTCTCCCCTCATTATCTATTAGTTTCCTTTCCCTCTTCTTTTCAGCTTCATTATTTTCCATAATTTTATCTTGTATATCACATATTCTCTCCTCTGCTTCTTCAATCCTCATTGTGACTGTATCCACTTGGTTTTGCATCTCAGTTACAACATTTCTTATTTCAGCCTGACTACTTTTTTAGGTCTTTGATCTCTGTAGCAAGGGTTTCTCTTGTGTTTTTTATGCTTTTTTCAAGCCCAGCTAGTAGTATTATGAATGTTTATCTAAATTCTTGTTCAGATATATTGCCTATATCTATTTTGAGCAAGTCTCTGGCTGTGATTTCTTCTTTACCTTCCTTTTGGGGAGAATTACTCCTTGTCATTCTGGCTAAATTTTTGTCTTTTGCAGGTTTTATAAGCTTGTTATGTTTTCTGCACCTGAGAGTGTTATATTAAAAAGGGGACATACGCTATCCAGGACCTGGCACATTAGGAAGTGTTCTGGTGTATGCTGTGTGCACTCTGCTGTTGTTTTTTGGTTGCTTTTTCCTACTGGTCAGTCTTGTGCAGAGTGCCTCCTTGATTGCAGTGAGGAGTGTTTGGATTTTTAACTAAGTACTCTTTGACTTGTTTATTAAACAAATAAATAGAAAAAAAGGGGGAAAAAACCAAACCCTGATCACCCAAAAAGAGAAAAGGAAAGGGAACAACAAAAACAACAATAACAACAACAACAAAACAGAGAATCAAAAAACTTATAAGGCTGCACTGGGCTCTGCACTGGAAGCACAGAGCCTGCTTAGGATTCTCTTTTTCCCTCTTTCTGCCTCCCCCCACTTGCATTGTCTCTGTCTCTCTCAAAATAAATAAATAAACTTGAAAAAAAGAATAAGAAAAATATGTATTTACCTTAATTTATTCCTTCTCTAACATTCTTTCTTTATGTAGATATAGGTTTCTGACCTATATTATTTTCCTTCTCTTTATAGATCTTCTTTTAACATTTTTACAGGGCAGATCTTTGGTATGATAATAAATTCTCTCAACTTTTGTTTGAGAAAATCTCTATTTCTGTCTTCACTTTTAAAAGGAATTTTCAGAATTCAGAATTTTAGGTTGGTGTTTTATTTTTTCTTTCAAGTAGTCACACCTCTGTATTTAATACCACTGTATTCTTGTTTGCCTGGTTTCTGAAGTGCAGTTCAATGTAATTCTTATCCTTGTTCCTCTATGGGTAAGGAGAATTTATTTATCTCTGAATTTTTTAAAAAAGATTTTCTCTTTGTGTTTGATATTCCAGTGTGACTATAATATGCATAGGTGTAGCCTTTTTTTGATATTTATTCTTCTTAGTATTCTCTGAGCTTTCTAGAGCTTTTGTCTGGTGTCTCTCATTAAGTTTGGAAAATTTTCAGTCCTTGTTACTTTAAACATTTCTTCTGTTACTTTCCCTCACTCTTATTATTTTCATATTCCTATTACATTTATGCTACACTGTTTGTAATTGCTGCACAATAATTGTATATTCTATTCTGGGTTTTGTTTCCCAATCTTTGCTCCACATTTATTTCCATTTTGGGAAGTTTCTATTGACATACGTCAATTGTTGACTTTGTCTGGTCTACTGATGAGCCCATTAAAGGTATTCATTTTTTTGGAGTGTTTTTGAGCCAGTATTTACTTTAGCTTCTCAATTTTCATCTCTACTTACATTTCCCATGTATTATTTTTTTTATTCAAGTATAATTAACATACAGTTTTAATATTCCCAGGTAGTCTTGTATGTTTTCCCTTCTTTTAAGCATACTAATCATAGTTATTTTAAAATCTCAGTCTGATAATTCTAAAATATGTGCTATATCAAATTCTGGTTCTGATGTTTGCTTTATCTCTTCAGACTGTGTTTTTTGCCTTTTTCACACCTTGTAATTTTTGTTTTAAAGCCAGAAATGGTATATTAGCTAAAGAAAACTGAAACAAGCATGCCTCTAGTGGAAGGCTTTATTTTTATCTGACTGAAAATTAGGTTATGTTTACTATTTGCTGTACCGGTTATATTAGTGGCTGTCATTTCTTATCCTCCTGTTATCTTTGGTGTATCCTAGAGAATCAAATTCAGTTCATTCTGAGGATTTCAGTTCTTTCCATTGTAACCCACTGTTCTTATACAGAGCCCTATTGTGGTTGTGGTAAAATGTGTAGGGAGGAGAAAGATGTGATCAGGTCTCAATCTGTGAGCCTGTGTCCTCGGGCTATGACTTTCACAAGTGCTCTTTAGCTTTTTCCATCTTAGGTAAGACAGAAAGGCTAGAGGTGACTAGAGTTGAGTATTTCTTTCCCCATAGGTGTGGTAAAGTCCCCTCCCTAAGGAATGTGGTAAGAAAAGACCTCAAGATAAGGGAAGGCAACCTGGCTAAGTGCATAAGTGACATCCCTCAAGACCCTGTAACATGAGACCACCCAATCAGACTGTATGTCTATATGTTACCCATATATGGGAGACAATGAGGTAGAAAATGCATAAAAGGCTACATCACCCCACATTTGGCATTTGGGGCTCAGTCTTTTGGAAAAGAACCCTCTGAGTCTCTGTCAACATGAACAAAGTTGCTTTCTGGAAAGAAAAGTCTCAGTGTCTTGACTGTGTGAGGAGGCTGCTACACAGGAAATGCTAAAGGGGCTGGAGTTATGCATCTCCTTTCCCTTATATCAATGACTACAGGGTGGTGGATTTTAATATATCCTTTCCCCCACATCAGTTAGGCTCTGTTAAAAAGAAAGTGGTTTAACTTTGGTAAAATAGTTTCCTTTGAGGGCAAGGCTTTGTTAAGGAGAACAGAACATTCTGGGCATATTTTGAAATGGGTATTTTCCTTGTCTCCCAGCCAGAAACATGAGGGGAATTTTCTCAAGTCTTCACCATGAGAACCTGATGGGGTTCCTGGAGGTAGAACTCATTATAAGTGTAGTGATCCACTAAGGATTGGCCCCCAGGGGTTTTTATCTCTCATCTAAGTTCACACTGAGTCTCCAGCAATTTAAATGTTTCTACCAGGGTCCAGCTGTGGCTTCTGTTCCCGGTAAACTCTGATTCTCTGTTTCTGACTATCTCTCCAGTTTTGGAGATAACCCTGCCCTGTGAACTCAATCTCTGATGGATTTAAAGGAGTTGTTGATCTTGCTTTGAGGAGGAGTAACAACTTCTAAACTCTTTAAATGTCAGACCAGAAACCAGAAGTCTTATAAGTTCCTTTACTTTATGAAATAAGTCTACTTTAATCAGGCTTTTTTTTTTACTTCTCATAAGATATTTATAACTTTTCTTGCATTTATTTATTTACCTTTGCTTAACATTCTATTTTATGGGACCTTTCACATTTGAGTTTATAATATCTTTAAAGTAAGACCCTATAACTTATTTTATATGCTTCATAACTGATGAATTTCATTAAGATTTATAATATTGTGTTAAAATATCTAAGAATTCCTCTGTTCTGTTGTTTTAATCTTAGGGTTTAGTGAGAGAATGAATATCTCAAGGAAAGGAATAATGTAAGTTTTCTTTCACATTCCTGCTTACAAGTAAAGTAAAATTTTAGTCCAGTAATGTATATCAGCCATTTTTATGCAGAAAAAGTTTTGAGTTTTTGAAGTTCCTAAAATCATCATCTAAACCTGAATTTGTATCCATTAGCTGTAGTTTGATTGCTGAGTAATAATACTTACAATTTATGCAGTAATTACTATATACAAGTCACTGTTAAAAGCTTCTTTTATTATTTTTAACTTTCACAATAACCTTACTAAATGGGTATATATTATTTTCCTACTTTATAGTTGTGAACACTGAGACCTGTAAAAGTTAGGTGAAACCTCCAAAGTCAAAGAGTAATATGGAATTCAAAAGATTTGGATTTCAAACCTAAGTTTATGTGACTATAGCCAAATTTCTTAATTACTCTGCTACATAGCCTCTTGATCTATCTCTACTCTATAAATCCCACGCTTTCAAATGAATCCCTATTTACCCTTCTAACTTCAAACTGTTAAACTTTATTGAAGAAAAATGTACTAGCCCTGCTAGCCAAAGGTGTCCAATTGGTCTTGCGTGGTATTTTTTTTTCAAAACACCAAGTTTTGAAATTACATCATACATACTATTGGTCAGTAGGTTGTTCTGCTGCAGTGGATTGAGGGTAGAAACACCCCCAAGACCTGGCTGGTTAGACAGGGCTGCATGAGTAAGTCCATGTTGGGGTCCAGGAGCAGCAAGAGGAGACTGCAACTTATCCTTATCCCAGGAGGATTCACTTTCACCTGAAAAACATTTGTATGAACAGACTGCAATTTGACAACTTTCCATGAGAAGGCTTTGTGAAAATTCCCTTTTTAGAGTTTAATTTATTAATCTTACTTCTTAGGAAAGTATGATTAGCATAGATAACTCATTTTAATAATGATTTCAAAAACTTTAATAACCTAGGATTTTAGCTGCCTCTGAGAAGACTGAACAACACTTACTAATGGTCTATTTACAAGCAATCTAAACAAATCTGGGATCATAATGAATTAGCGCTATCGAAAATGCTAATATGTTGAAAGCCATTAACTGACCACTACTGCCTCCCATTCCAATGCTTTACCATACACGTATAAAGTTTTAATGAAGAATAGTTGTTATTAACTCACAAAGAATACACTCATTAATAAGAGCATGATAACATGCAAAAATATGTGGTAAAAAAGCTATCAGTTACTTTGTTCTCAGATCTGGTCTTACAGAGGCTAATCTCTTCATACACAGCAGGCTTTTGTACAAAAAAAACAAAAACTGAATAAAACGTAAAACCATGGCCCCCAATTTGAAACTGTACTCTACTTTGATCTTCCACACTAGAGAATGAAGAAAAGTGTGTGTAAAGTGCAGACTACTATATTATTATAATGATCTGCAACAACATAGCTACTTAATCTGGGACTTAGAATACTGTGGAGACAGAACCATTGCTTAAAGTCATATGCAAAACAACCACAGAATTATTTCTAGGGCATCCTTTTAAGCACAATGCTTCAAAAAGAGGAGTAAGGGTTGAATTCCAATCGCTGCAGTAGCAAACTATCTGGCTTTAGAAAAGAAAATGTATGGGCTGCCCCATATATTTGCTTGATTTGGTTAATTTATTCAGGAGTAAGTGGTTCTACTACCATTCCCATTCTGGGATTGTGACATTAGTATCTCTATTTGTATTACTCTATGTTTTCAGATCCAATTGGTATTCTTCCTGAAGATTTAAAATCTATTTAAGCAAACTATCTGCTAGAATCTCTGAGAGGTTTCTTTTTTAACCTTTCTATGCACTCATCTACTCTTACCTAGCTTTGGGAATCTCCTCCTCAGGACTCTTCAAGCTCCCTTGTGGCTGAAGTAAATCTCTAATCCTAAAGTGAGAGACTTGGCCAGTTTCCAACTAGATAAGTTTCATTAAAAAACAAAACAAAACCAGATTCTCCAGCAGTGTATATAAACCCTGAGGGGTACCTGTCCCTGCCTATATGAATGAAGCTTTTTTAATCAAATGGGGAAGAAATAAGTAGCTAATTGTTCTGTTTTTGATATAAGCCATTCAGTTAGCATGCATGGAAGCTTAGAAGGTAGGAAATTTGGTTGAATATGATAGCAATGGCTTAATGGACCTGAAAGCATTTTCCTGATCATGTTGAAGCTTGGTGTATTTGTTGAAAACATACCACACTCCTATGATTACCCCAATGGTTCTCTCTTTTCATCCAGATGTTTGCTGCTGTAAAGTTACTGCCTAGGAGCAGGGAGGTAATTTATGATTGATGCATTGATAGAATCTTACATTAACAAATTTGAAATTCCAATTATGATCAATAAGATATTGTTATGCTTTAATGAACAGGAATGGTGAGGTGAAGGGAAGGATTTTAATAAATAATTCAAGAAACCACATTGCAACAGTGACAATTCTTTACAAAAAAATTGCACCAATAAACAGGATTAATACCAGAAAGTGCAAAAACTTGAGAGATCAATTGTTGAGCAAAACCAGAACCACTCCATCATTTTAATACTATGTCCAAGGTATAAATTACCTTATTATTCCAGAACTGCACATTGTAAAATGATTAGCAAAACATTGACAAAGAAAGGTAGATTTATAAGACACTAAATTATATCAATGATATTAACATGGTATAGTACAATCACAGCAACAACAATATACGTCAATATTAGGATTAAATTTATGCCAATATTTTATAAATTGAAAATCTCTTAGTCCACATTTAATATTGAATGGTATATTACAACTCAATACCCCCCAAAACAAATAATACAATTACAAATGGGCAGAAGACATGAAGACACTTTTCTCCAAAGTAGACATCCAGATGGCCAGCAGACAAATGAAAAGATGCTCAATATCACTCATCAAGAGGTAAATGCAAATCAAAACCACAATGAGATATCACCACACACCTGTCAGAATGGCTAAAATCAAAACCATAGGAAACAAAAAAAAAGTGCTGGTGAGGATGCAGAGAAAAAAGGAATCCTCGTACTGTTGGTGGAAATGCAAATTAGTTCAGCCACTCTAAGAAACAGTATGAAGGTTCCACAAATTATTAAAAATAGGGGCGGTTTGGTGGCTCAGTCAGTTAAGTGTCTGGCTCTTGATCTTGGTCCAGGTCATGATCTTGTGTTTCATGGTATCGAGCCCCATCTGGACTGATGGTTCAGAGCCTGCTTGGGATTCTCTCCCTCTTTCTCTACCCCTCCTCCATTTGTGTTCTCTCTCTCAAAATAAATTTTAAAACTTTAAAAAATTAAAAGAATAGAACTACCTTATTATCCAAGAATCACACTACTGGGTATTTACCCCAAAGAATACAAAAATACTATTTCAAAGGGATACATGTACCTGATGTTTATAGCAGCATTATCTATAGCCAAATTATGGAAACAGTCCAAGTGTCCACTGATTGATGAATGGATAAAGATGTGATATATCATGACAAAAACAAATTAGCAAAGGGAAAAATAGAGAAAAAATCCAAAAAAAAGAGACTCTTAATTATAGAGAAGAAGGTGGTGGTGGTTATGGACTTGGGGCAGGGGGCAGTGAGGGCATGGGTTAAATAGGTGATGGGGATTAAGGAGTGCACTTGTGACAAGCACATATTTCAAATAAATTTGAATAGAAATGTTTTTTTAAACCTTATTAAAGAATTCCAAGTGTATGCTTTGTTGACAGTTTTAGATGAATGTTTCCCAACAACTCTCTTCTTTTTAATTATTGTGTTAAAAATGATAGGAAGGTGGTTACCAGCTATTCCCATCTTCACTGAATATAGCTATAAGAAATTATCCTGCTTCCCGAAGGCAACTGTATATGAAGTGAGTGTAGGACACTTTTTATATTTGAAATATGTGATGTATATAATATTAGACTAAAACTTAATATACCTTTTATTTTATTTTTATTTATTTTATTTTCATCATGGTAAGTGTACTATTTAATCTGCATCCCCTATTTCCCTCACCTACCTCTCCTCTGGTTTGTTATCTATGTCTATCTCTCTCTCTGTATTTCTCTCCCTCCCTCCCTCCCTCCCTCCTTCTCTCCCTTTGCTCATTTAGTACATCTGATTTTAACATCCACTGCCTTTAAAACTAAAACATTATTTTTATCAATCTATTCTAGGGTCAAACATTTTTATCACTGTGTGGGGAGAGGGCTTGAATATCCACTTTCTTTTTTCTATTATTTATCTATCTATCTACCTATCTATATTAGTGTGCTAGTGTTGCCATAACAAAGGATGACATATTATAGACTGAATGCTTGTGTTCCCCCAAATTCATATGTTTAATCTTAATCTCCAATGTGATCATATTGGGAGATGGAGCCCTTAGGAAGTGATTAGGTCATGAATGGGATAAATGCCTTTATAAAATAGATGACAAACAACTCCTGAGACCCCTTATGCCATGGGAGGACACATGAACAAGAAAATGGGCCTCACCAGACACTGAATCTTCTAGTCTATGATATTTTTATTATGGATTTTTGTTATGGCAGTCCAAAAGGACTAAGACAACACAGAATGGGCAGTTTACCAACCAAATTTATTTTCTTGCAGTTTTAGAGGCTAAAGGTCCAAGATCAAAATGTCAGCAGGTTTGGATTATCCTGAGGCCTTTCTTCTTAACTTACAGGTAGCTACCTTCTCACTGTTTCCTTATATGGTCTTTCCTTTGTGTGCACACATCCCTGGTAACTCTTTGTATGTCAAAAATTTTCTTTTTATAAGGATACCAGTCATATTGGATTAGGGCTCTCTTTTTGATTTAAACACACTTTTAAAGATGCTATCTCCAAATATGGACCATTGTGAGGTAATGATGGTTAGTACTTCAAGAAATGAATTTTGGAGAGACACAATTCATCCCATAATACTAGAGTAAGCACCCTTTATTGAACCAGATCACACTTGCTTTCTGAAGCAATCCTTCTAATAAAGAGGAAAAAAAAAACTGGATAGCATGGCAACAAGGCATGTCTTAGAAACTGAGTATGAAGTGGTTTAGGGAAGCCTCATCAAAACCTTCACCTTTACTTCAAGAAAATATGTGTAACAACAGGGTCACTGCCCTTAAAGAGACACCAGCCTCCAAAAAGGCAACATTAAAATAGCAGCTTACACAATACTGAGGGAAAGGGGAGAGAGATCTGTTCATACTGATATTGGAGTATGAAAATGAGGGAGCTGGAAGGTGCTATTTTCCTCACCTTCCCCCTAGCATAAACACAATTCCAACTGCAGGAGGATAGGTGGCACAGACACTTTCTACCTAACATACTAGCAATACACCAGCACATGATTTCTTCTGGGGACTGATCTACTCCAAGCCTGTTAGCCTCAGCTCTGGGCTCAGGGAAATTTTTGTTAAAGCTGCACATTCACTACATGTAGCCACCAGGTGCACAACTGCCACCATGCACTGTGCCAAGTCACCTCTTAGCAACAACCCAAATCACTATGCCATGCCCAGCTGTGCCCAGCCATTGCCAAGCTCAGGACACAGCCTCATACCCACAGTGACAATGGTGTGCAGAACCTCAACAGCCACAGTGCTTGGAGGGATCCAGCAAAGGACTAGTGGCTCAGCACAAATTTTGCCAACAATGCTGCCCCACAGCCAAATTCCCCCACATGCATACCCACTCAAAGCTGGCCTTCTTGGGTCCCATTAACACCACAGAGAGCAAGCACAGCCTACAACAGGCAGAGAGACAGTGCAAATTATTGCACTGAAAGGAAAAGGGACTCAGACACAACAGCAGGACAAAAGCAATACACATAGAATACTCTCCTGAAGTGCTAGCTTCTGCTAAACAGAGGACACTGCACTGCAGGGAATTCCAGGATTCTTCTTCATAAAGTCTTGACCTTCAAGAGCAGAAGACATAAATGCCTTTCTTAACACAAAGAAACAGACAGAGGAGCTGACAAAATGAGTAGACAGAGAAATTTATCCCAAATGAAAGAATGAGACAAGGCCACAGCCAGGTATCTAAGTGAAACAGATATAAGTAACATGCCTGATAGAGAATATAAAGCTATGATCATAAGGATACTCACTGGACTTGAGAAAAGAGTGGAAGACATGAGTGACACCCTTAACACAGAGATAAGGAACAACAGAGCAGAGATAAAGGACTCAAGCACAATATGAGAAACATGCCTGATGGGATGAACAGCAGGCTAGAAGGAGAGATATGAGTTAATTACATAGAGAGAGCAATGGATATTAATCAAGCTGAAAAAAAAGACAGAAAAAATATGCAAAATGAGAAAAGACTTAGGGAACTCAATGACCCCATCAAATATAATAACATTTGTACAATAGGAGTTCCATAAGAAAAGAGAGAAAAGGGAGCAGGAAATTTATTTGAAGAAATAATAGCTGAAAACTTCCCTAATTTGGGGAAGGAAACAGACATCAAGATCAAAGAGGCACAGAGAAATCCTATCAAAATCAAAAAAAGCACACCCTACACCAAAATATATTGTAATCAAATTGGGGAAATATAGTGGTGAAGAAAGAATCTTAAAAACATCAAGACAAAATAAGACAGCAACTTATTAGGGAAAACCCATAAGGCTAGCAGATTTCTCAACAGAAACTTGGGAAACCAGAAGAAAGTGGCATGATATATTCAATGTGCTGAATGGGAAAAAACTGCAGCCCAAAATATTCCATTCAGTAAGGCTATCATACAGAATGGAAAGAGAGATAAATAGTTTCCCAAACAAAAACTAAATGAGTTCATAACCACTAAACCAGCCCTGCAAAAAATACTAAAGGGGACTCTTTCAGTAGAAAGGAGAGGCCAAAAGTGACAGTATAAATGTAGGAAATACAAAACTAGTAAAAAATGAATATTTCTGCAAAAAAGTCAAAGAACTCACAAAATAAACGATATAAACTATAACAACACATACCTAAACATGGGAAAGATAAGGATAAAAAATGAGTTCAACTTTGAATGACCATCAACTTAATATAGGCTGCTATACGCAGAAGGGGTTATATACAAACCTAATGGTAACCATATATCCAGAACAAGTAATAAATATGCAAAGATTAAAGAGAAAGAAATCCAAATATATAAAGAAAATCAGCAAACCGCAAAACCGAAGACAAGAAAGTATCAAAGAAAGTCTTCAGAAACAATTACAAAGCAAATAATAAAATCATAATAAACACATGTATCAGCAATTACTTTGAATGTAAATGGACTAAATGCTTCAATAACATGACATAGGATGTGATAATGCATTAAAAAAAAGGAACAGCCATCTAGTGGTGCCTACAAGAGACACATTTCATATCTAAGACAATTATAAATTGAAAGTGAGGAAATTGAGAAATGTTTATCATGCAAATGGATGTCAAAGAAAGGTGGAGTAGGGCTTAGGAGGACACTGGGATCACCACCTCCTGCTGATCACTTAGATTCCACCTACACCTGCCTAAATAACCCAGAAAACCGCCAGAAGACTAGCAGAACAGAGTCTCCAGAGCCAAGCACAGATGAGAGGCCCATAGAAGAGGGTAGGAAGGGTGGCAAGGTGATGGGTACTACATGGACTGGCGGGAGGGAGCCGGGGCAGAGGGGCAGCCTGCCAGCCAAGCAGATGCCCTGAGTCTGGCTGGAAAAAGCAGAGGGGCCAGACAGAGTGTGTTCTGAAGCAACTGGGACTTGACATCTGGAAGGTTATAAGCTAACAGCTCTGCTCAGAGAACGGGAGGACTGGAGGACAAAAGGAGGGAGAGATGTTGAGCCACTGACGACAGAGCTCAGCTTGGTGGGGAACAAAGGCGCCAACCAGCGCCATCTCCCTCGCCCATCCCCCAGCCAAAATCCCAAAGGGAACCAGTTCCTGCCAGGGAACTTGCTTGCACCGTGCAAAACCCAATGCTGTTCTTCTGCGGATCCCCAAAGGAAAAGCAAGCTGAGCCTGCCTCTCCCACCCCTGTGCACCTTGCTGATCCATCCCAGCTAATACACCAGATCCCTAGCACCACAAGTCTGGCAGTGTGCAAGTAGACCAGATGGGCCACGCCACCCCACAGTGAATCCTGCCCCTAGGAGAGGGGAAGAGACGGTACACACCAGTCTGACTGTGGCCCCAGCAGTGGGTTGGGGGCAGACATCAGGTCTGACTGTGGCCATGCCCACCAACGCAAGTTATTCAAGACAGCACAGGGGAAGTGCCCCGCAGTCCCGCACCACTCTAAGGACTATTCAAAATGACAAAACGGAAGAAATCCCCTCAAAAAAAGTCCAGGAAATAACAACAGCTAACGAACTCATCAAAAAGGATTTAAACAATATAACAGAAAGTGAATTTAGAATAATAGTCATAAAATTAATCGCTGGGCTTGAAAACAGTATAAAGGACAGCAGAGAATCTCTTGCTAAAGAGATCAAGGGACTAAGGAACAGTCAGGAGGAGCTAAAAAATGCTATTAATGACCTGCAAAATAAAATGGAGACAACCATGGCTCAGATTGAAGAGGCAGAAGAGAGAATAGGTGAACTAGAAGATAAAATTATGGAAAAAGAGGAAACTGAGAAAAAGAGAGATAAAAAAAATCCAGGAGTATGAGGGGAAAATTAGAGAACTAAGTGATACACTAAAAACAAATAATATACGCATAACTGGTATTCAAGAGGAGGAAGAGAGAGGGAAAGGTGCTGAAGGGGTACTTGAAGAAATTATAGCTGAGAACGTCCCTGAACTGGGGAAGGAAAAAGGCATTGAAATCCAAGAGGCACAGAGAACAACCTTCAGATGTAACTTGAATCGATCTTCTGCATGACATATCATAGTGAAACTGGCAAAATAGAGGATAAAGAGAAAATTCTGAAAGCAGCAAGGGATAAACGTGCCCTCACATATAAAGGGAGACCTATAAGACTCATGACCAATCTCTCTACTGAAATTTGGCAGGACAGAAAAGAATGGAGGGAGATCTTCAAAGTGATGAACAGAAAAAATATGCAGCCAAGAATCCTTTATCCAGCAAGTCTGTCATTTAGAATAGAAGGAGAGATAAAGGTCTTCCCAAACAAACAAAACCTGAAGGAATTTGTCACCACTAAACCAGCCCTACAAGAGATCCTAAGGGGGATCCTGTGAGACAAAGTACCAGAGACATCACTACAAACATAAAACATACAGACATCACAATGACTCTAAACCCATATCTTTCTATAATAACACTGAATGTAAATGGACTAAATGCGCCAACCAAAAGACATAAGGTCTCAGAATTGATAAAAAAAACAAGACCCATCTATTTGCTGTCTACAAGAGACTCATTTTCAACCTGAGGACACCTTCAGATTGAGAGTGAGGGGATGGAGAACTATTTATCATGCCACTGGAAGCCAAAAGAAAGCTGGAGTAGCCATACATATATCAGAAAAACTAGACTTTTAATTAAAGGCTGTAACAAGAGACGAAGAAGAGCATTATATAATAATTACAGGGTCTATCCATCAGGAAAAGCTAACAATTATAAATGTCTATGCGCCAAATACAGGAGGGCTCAAATATATAAAACAATTACTCACAAACATAAGCAACCTTATTGATAAGAATGTGGTGATTGCAGGGGACTTTTTAACACTCCACGTACAGAAATGGATAGATCATCTAGACACACAGTCAATAAAGAAACAAGGGCCCTAAATGATACATTGGATCAGATGGACTTGACAGATACATTTAAAACTCTGCATCCCAAAGCAATAGAATATACTTTCTTCTTGAGTGCACATGCAACATTCTCCAAGATAGATCACATACTGGGTCACAAAACAGCCCTTCATAAGTATACAAGAATTGAAATCATACCAAGCATACTTTCAGACCACAATGCTATGAAGCTTGAAATCAACCACAGGAAAAAGTCTGAAAAAACTCCAAAAGCATGGAGTTCATTCTAAAGAATGAACGGGTCAACCAGGCAATTATAGAAGAAATTTAAAAATATATGGAAACAAATGAATATGAAAATACAGCAATCCAAATGCTTTAGGACGCAGTGAAGGAAGTCTGAGAGGAAAATTCATTGCAATCCAGGCCTATCCCAAGAAACAAGAAAAATCCCAAATACAAAAACTCACATCACACCTAAAGGAACTAGAAGAAGAACAGCAAAAACAGCGTAAACCCAGCAGAAGAAGAGAAATAATAAAGATCAGAGCAGAAATAAACAATATAGAATCTAAAAAAACTGTAGAGCAAATCAACGAAACCAAGAGTTGGTTTTCTGAAAAAATAAAATTTAAACCTCTAGCCAGGCTTCTCAAAAAGAAAAGGGAGATGACCCAAATACATAAAATCATGAATGAAAATGGAATTATTACCACCAATCCCTCATAAATACAAGCAATTTTCAGGGAATACTATGAAAAATTATATGATAACAAACTGGACAACCTGGAAGAAATGGAAAAATTCCTAAGCACCCACACACTTCCAAAACTCAAACATGAAGAAATAGAAAACTTGAACAGACCCATAACCAGAGAAGAAATTGAATCAGTTATCAAACATCTCCCAACAAAAAAGAGTCCAGGACCAGATGGCTTCCCAGGGGAGTTCTACCAGACATTTAAAGCAGAGATAATACATATCCTTCTCAAGCTGTTCCAAAATATAACAAGGGAAGGAAAACTTCCAGACTCATTCTATGAAGCCAGTATTACTTTGATTCCTAAACCAGACAGAGACCCAGCCAAAAAAGAGAACTACAGGCCAATATCCCTGATGAATATGGATGCAAAAATTCTCAATAAGATACTAGCAAATCGAATTCAACAGCATATAAAAGAATTATTCACCATGATCAAGTGGGATTCATTCCTGGGGTGCATGGATGGTTCAACAGTCGCAAATCAATCAACGTGATACATCACAATAATAAAAGGAAAGAAAAGAACCATATGATCCTGTCAATCAATGCAGAAAAGACATGTGACAAAATTCAGCAACGTTTCTTAATAAAAACCCTTGAGAAAGTTGGGATAGAAGGAACATACTTAAACATCATAAAAGCCATTTATGAAAAGCACACAGCTAACATCATCCTCAATGGGGAAAAACTGAGAGCTTTTTCCCTGATATCAGGAACACGACTGGATGCCTACTCTCACCGCTGTTGTTTAACATAGTGTGGAAGTTCTAGCATCAGCAATCAGACAACAAAAGGAAAACAAAGGCATCACAATTGGCAAAGATGAAGTTAAGCTTTCACTTTATGCAGATGACATGATATTATACATGGAAAATCTGATAGACTCCACCAGAAGTCTGCTAGAACTGATACATGAATTTAACAAAGTTGCAGGGTACAAAAACAATGTACAGAAATCAGTTGCATTCTTATACACTAATAATGAAGCAACAGAAAGACAAATAAAGAAACTGATCCCATTGACAATTGCACCAAGAAGCATAAAATACCTAGGAATAAATCTAACCAAAGATGTAAAAGATCTATATGCTGAAAACTATAGAAAGCTTATGAAGGTAATTGAAGAAGGTATAAAGAAATGGAAAAACATCCCATGCTCATGGATTGGAAGAATAAATATTTTTTTTTTTTTATTTTTGGGACAGAGAGAGACAGAGCATGAACGGGGGAGGGGCAGAGGGAGAGGGAGACACAGAATCGGAAACAGGCTCCAGGCTCTGAGCCATCAGCCCAGAGCCCGACTTGGGGCTTGAACTCACGGACCGCGAGATCGTGACCTGGCTGAAGTCGGAGGCTTAACCAACTGTGCCACCCAGGCGCCCCTGGAAGAATAAATATTTTCAAAATGTCTATACTACCCAAAGCTATCTACACATTGCACCAGCATTCTTCTCGAAACTAGAACAAGCAATCCTAAAATTCATATGGAACCACAAAAGGCCCCAAATAGCCAAAGTAATATTGTAGAAGAAGACCAGTGCAGGAGGCATCACAATCCCAGACTTTAGCCTCTACTACAAAGCTGTCATCATCAAGACAGCATGGTATTGGCACAAAAACAGACACATAGACCACTGGAATAGAATAGAAACCCCAGAACTAGACCCACAAACGTATGGCCAACTCATCTTTGACAAAGCAGGAAAGAACATCCAATGGAAAAAAGACAGTCTCTTTAACAAATGGTGCTGGGAGAACTGGACAACAACATGCAGAAGATTGAAAGTAGACAACTTTCTCACACCATTCACAAAAATAAATTCAAAATGGCTAAAGGACCTGAATGTGAGACAGGAAACCATCAAAACCCTATAGGAGAAATCAGGAAAAGACCTCTCTGACCTCAGCTGCAGCAATTTCTTACTTGACATATCCCCAAAGGCAAGGGAATTAAAAGCAAAAATGAACTACTGGGACCTTATGAAGATAAAAAGCTTCTGCACAGCAAAGGAAACAGCCAGCAAAATTAAAAGGCAACCAATGATATGGGAAAAGATATTTGCAAATGACATATCGGATAAAGGGCTAGTATCCAAAATCTATAAAGAGCTCACCAAACTCCAGACCCAAAAACCAAATAACCCAGTGAAGAAATGGGCAGAAAACATGAACAGACACTTCTCTAAAGAAGACATCCGGATGGCCAACAGGCACATGAAAAGATGCTCAACGTTGCTCCTCATCAGGGATACACAAATCAAAACCACACTCAGGTATCACCTCACACCAGTCAGAGTGGCCAAAATTAACAAATCAGGAGACTATAGATGCTGGCAAGGATGTGGAGAAACAGGAACCCTCTTACACTGTTGGTGGGAATACACATTGGTGCAGCCGCTCGGGAAAACAGTGTGGAGGTTCCTCAAAAAATTAAAAATAGACCTACCCTATGACCCAGCAATAGCACTGCTAGGAATTTACCCAAGGGATACAGGAGTACTGATGCATAGGGGCACTTGTACCCCAATGTTTATAGCAGCACTCTCAACAATAGCCAAATTATGGAAAGAGCCTAAATGTCCATCAACTGATGAATGGAGAAAAAATTGTGGTTTATATACACAATGGAGTACTACGTGGCAATGAGAAAGAATGAAATATGGCCCTTTGTAGCAACATGGATGGAACTGGAGAGTGTTATGCTAAGTGAAATAAGCCATACAGAGAAAGACAGATACCATATGTTTTCACTCTTATGTGGATCCTGAGAAACTTAACAGGAACCCATGGGGGAGGGGAAGGGAAAAAAAAAGAGGTTAGAGTGGGAGAGAGCCAAAGCATAAGAGACTGTTAAAAACTGAGAACAAACTGAGGGTTGATGGGGGGTGGGAGGGAGGAGAGGGTGGGTGATGGGTATTGAGGAGGGCACCTTTTGGGATGAGCACTGGGTGTTGTATGGAAACCAATTTGTCAATAAATTTCATATATAAAAAAAAACCTGAGAACCAACTGAGGGTTGATGGGTGGTGGGATGGAGTGGAGGGTGGGTGATGGGTATTGAGGAGGGCACCTTTTGGGATGAGCACTGGGTGTCGTATGGAAACCAATTTGACAATATTTTCATACATTGAAAAAAAAATTATTCACCGCGACCAAGTGGGATTTATACCTGGGATGCAGGGCTGGTTCAATATCCGCAAAAAAAATTAACGTGATTCATTACATCAATAAAAGAAAGGACAAGAACCATCTGATCCTCTCAATAGATGCAGAGAAAGTATTTGACAAAATACAACATCTTTTCTTGATAAAAACCCTCAAGAAAGTAGGGAAAGAAGGACCATACTTCAAGATCATAAAAGCGATATATGAATGACCCAACATTAATACCATCCTCAATGGGGAAAAACTGAGAGCTTTCCCCCTCAGGTCAGGGAAAGACAGGGATGTCCACTCTCGTCACTGTTATTCAACATAGTATTGGAAGTCTTAGCCTCTGCAATCAGACAATACAAAGAAATAAAAGGCATCCAAATTGGCTAGGTGGAGGTCAAATTTTCACTCTTCCCAGATGACATGACACTCTACATGGAAAACCCAAAACATTCTACCAAAAATAACTGCGAGTACTGATTCATGAATTCAGCAAAGTTGCAAGATTTAAAATCAATGCACAGAAATCGGTTGCATTCCTAGACACCAACAATAAAGCGACAGAAAGATAAATCAAGGAATAGATCCCATTTACAGTTCCACACACAAAAAAACATAAAATACCTAGGAATAAATATAACCAAGGAGGTGAAAAATCTATACACTGAAAACTACAGAAAGCTTATGAAAAAAAATTGAAGAGACACACACAAAAAAAGGAAAAAGATTCCATGCTCCTGGATAGGAAGAAAATATATTGTTAAAATGTCAATACTACCCAAAGCAATCTACATATTCAATGCAATCCTTATCAAAATAACACCAGCATTCTTCACAGAGGTAGAACAAATAGTCGTAAAATTTTCACCAAACCAGAAAAGACCCTGAATAGCCAAAGCAATCTTGAAAAACAAAAACCATAACAGAAGGCATCATAATCCTGGATCAAGCTATACTACAAAGCCGTGATCATCAAGACAGTATGGTACTGGCACAAGAACAGACCGCATATCAATGGAACAAAAAACAGAACCCAGAAATGGACCCACAAACTTATGGCCAACTAATCTTTGACAAAGCAGGAAAGAATATCCAATAGAACAAAGACAGTATCTTCAGCAAGTAGTGCTGGGAAAACTGCACAGCCACATGCAGAAGAATTAACCTGGACCACTTTCTTACACCATACACAAAAATAAGCTCAAAATGGATGAAAGACCTCAATTAAGACAGGAAGCTGTCAAAATCCTCGAGGAGAAAACTGGCAAAAACCTCTTTGATCTTGGCCACAGCAACTTCTTACTCAACACATCCCCAGAGGCAAGATAAACAAAAGCAAAAATGAACTACTGGGACCTCATCAAAATAAAAAGCTTCTGCACAGCAAAGGAAACAATCAGCAAAACTAAAAGGCAACCGACAGAATGGGAGAAGATATTTACAAAGAACATATCAGATAAAGAGTTAGTATCCAAATTCTATAAAGAAATGATCAAACTCAACACCCAAAAAACAAACAATCCAGCGAAGAAATGGGCAAAAGACATGAATAGACACTTCTCCAAAGAAGACATCCAGAAGTCCACCGACACATGAAAAAATGCTCAAAATAACTCATCATCAGGGCAAAACAAATCAAAACCACTATGAGATACCACCTTACACCTGTCAGAATGGCTAACATTAACAATTCAGGCAACAACAGATGGTGAGGATGTGAAGAAAGAGGATCTCTTTTTCATTGCTGGTGGGAGTGCGAGCTGGTGTAGCCACTCTGGAAAACAGTATGGAGGTTCCTGAAAAAAATAAAAATAGAACTACCCTACGACCCAGCAATTGCACTACTAGGCATTTATCCAAGGGATACAGGTGTGCTGTTTCGAAGGGATATATATACACCAATGTTTATAGCAGCACTATCAACAAGAGCGAAAGTATGGAAAGAGCCCAAATGTCCATCAACTGATTAAAGGATAAAGAAGATGTGGTATATATATACTATGGAGTATTACTCGGCAATCAGAAGAAATGAAATCTTGCCATTTGCAACTATGTGGATGGAACTGGAGGGGATTATACTAAGTGAAATTAGTCAGTCAGAGAAAGACAAATATCATATGGCTTCACTCATATGAGGATATTAGGAGAGAAAACAGGTGAACATAAGGGAAGGGAAACAAAAATAATATAAAATCAGGGAGGGGAGAAAACAGAAGAGACTCATAAATATGGAGAACAAACTGAGGGTTACTAGAGGGGTTGTGGTAGGGGGAATGGCCTAAATGGGTAAGGGGCACTAAGGAATCTACTCCTGAAATCATTGTTGCACTAAATGCTAACTAATTTGGATGTAAATTAAAAAAAAAAAATTAAATTAAATTAAATGTATATATTTGTATCTATTTATATGTATACTATACATATTATATATATAATATATATATATATTATATATATATAAAATAAAGAATTTAAGCAATAGCAGGTGAGCAGGAAATATAAGCATCACAAGTGGTCTTTATCCTGAGTTAGATTTTCCTTTAATTGGGTTTGATCAGAAAACAGAATGTTTATTTTTCCATCATCATTACTTTGTGAAAACATTATATTTGCTAGGCCTCAGAGTGTTAGTGTTCCAGTAGAAACCACTGGACATCTCACTGAAGCTGGGGAATTGGGAGGATGGAAATAATTTAGTTTCTGTCATCATTCAACCATGTGCTTTTAGTGTTTGTTAGTTTTTTTTTTATTTTTATGGTGGTGAAAGACTTCTCACTCATCTATGTGCTCAATTATTGCTTTAAATAATTTTTGCTAGTATTCCTTGTGACACACATATTTGTGAATTAAACTGGCTTGCACTAAAAAAAGAGGTTCATAAATGCACTTTGTCACCATGTTGAGTAATTAACACTACATTTAGTAGTTATGGGTCACTACTTAGAAAATAAATTACAATATATAAGTCTAATATCATATGGTAGTGGTAATCATATTTATTAAGCTCCTAAAATGTGCCAGAAAAATGTTCAAAGCACATTGAGAATTGATATGTGCCAAACAGTATTCATCTAGTCCTCACAACAACTCTAAATGGTAGGTACCATAATCACACTTTAAAGAAAAAAAAAAGCTTGTGCCCCAAAATTAAGTACTTTGTCCAAGCTCACACAGCCATTAACCAAACAGCAAACAAAAATAAGCTCCAGAACAGGCACACTAAACCACTATTGTCAACATTGTTCGTAGAAGGCATATTGACGTAAATACTTTTAACTGAAGCTTTGGTTGTGAATGTGCATAGTACTGTTTCAACTCAGAGGAGCAAAATGAGGCATTTGTGAAGAAAATTAAAATAGTGGTAGTTTCTGGTTTTGCCTTCTATTGTCACTACATTGACTTTCTCACATCAGAATCAGGCTGTGAATAACTTTGAATAACTAAAAACATGTTTAATGCTGTGAATTTCAATTAAGTATTTTGTTAAACCTTTGACATTATTAAACGAAAGTATGTGATTTTAATCATATTAACATACATTTAAAAAAAAAAAGAAAAAGAAAAAGTGGTAGTCTCAAATACAGGCTTATAAGACTAATTGAGATCTGTACTGAACAGATGTATGTCATGAAATGGGAGTCCTTCAAAGATAACCTCTCAATTGGAAGTAGGCAGAAAACCACTTTTGTATTCAGGTCCCTTTTTTAAAAGGAAGTCTTAAAATATATATATATGAGCCATGTATGCTACCTCTGGGAATTATTTTCTCTGTATTTTGAAAACAAGGGTGAGGTTATAAAGCATCAAGAGGAAAAAGTCAAGTTGATGCCTGAAAAGAAAAAAAAGAGTGGGAAAAATGGCATTTGTTGAAAGTCAATCACTTTTGAAAAGAGGACAGGTCATATAATGTCTAATGCCACAGTTAAAAAGAATAATTCAGGTGAAAAAGTTAGAATTACTGCATCCAATACAACTGTCAAAACTTTTTTTTTAATTTTCAGAAAAAGATGCTAGAAGTCATGGGCTTAAAGTAATGAAAATATATCTAAATCAAAATGCAACAGAAATATCTTAAATAGAAAGAACTACATAGATAGATTTTTAACTTCAATTTCCAACCTCTATTTAACCAACTGGAATTATTTTGGATGAAGTGCACTAGACAGACATTATAAATAAGACTCTTTTCTTTTTAATGAAAAAAAAAAAAAAAAAAGAAACCCACATCCTTTTCAAAGATGCATTCTTTTGATATCATATGTTTACCATATAATAAAGAAACAAATTCAAAAAAACTCTACCAAGCATGATGGAATGGAGTCAGACATACATACAGATTTGAGTGTGAAACACATAATCTCAACTCTGTATGAACTTGAGTCCTAAATAAAGAAATATCCTGTTTTAAAATCAAGAGAAATCAGTCATTATGAATTAAATAATTAAAATAAATGTACTTGTTGGAAAAGCCACTAAAGACTTTTTAAAGAAAATAATTGGTGAATGTAGTTAAGATACCCACTAAATTTTCAAGTGATCAAGGAGAAGTACTATTTATTTGCTCTTCAAATGGCTATTCAAAGCACCATAGGCAGGTTAGTAAAAAAAAAAAAAAAAAAAAGTCTGAGACTTTGATTCCAGATTATTCTTTTTTCAAAGAAAGAAATAAAATACTGTGTAAAAATAATTAATATGTTAATTTAGCTGCAATTTTTTACTACACATACACATACGTATATATAACAGGTAAATGTTTCAAAAATATGATTATATATTCTGCAATAAGAGCCAGATTATTCTTAGTTAATTTAACAAGTTTTAGTTTCTAAGGAGCAGTGCAAAATTTAGAAAAAATTTAGAAACTTTTAGTTATGTTTCAATATTCATTTTCAATTTCAGCAATATATGGAGGGACAAAATTGATCTTAAAACTAACATAATTTAATATATTTGGAATTTTTAAATCAAAATTGAATGTTTACATTATTGAATTATTTGAATTGGTCTTTTCATGGTAATATAGTATGCTCAGAAAGGAAGGAACAGAATGCAAACAAATGAGTCTATTTTGCCTATTCAGTTGCATAATTCAATTTATATTTAAATGGGATTCTTTATTTATTGTTCACAGCCTACTAAATCCCAACACATAACCACTATTAATCTCAGACTCATTCTTGTAAGGATTAAGAGTTAAATATTCACTGGCAAACCACACAGACTCAGCTTATTAGGGCTGGCAATGCATCAAAGGTAGCAAAAAATGTCTGGCCAATTTACAAACTTTTGTTTCCAAGGATGACAATCAGGCATGATGAATACATTTGGAAAAAAAAATAACATCACTTATGCTTCACAATGAAAGCAAAGAATTTATGTTACATTTTAAAACTAACTTTTTGGGGTGCCTGGTTGGCTCAGTTTGTTGAGTGTCCGACTTTGGCTCAGGTCATGATCTCACAGTTCATGGGTTCAAGACTCATGTCCAGCTCTGTGCTGACAGCTCAGAACCTGGAGCCTGCTTCAGATTCTTTGTCTCCCTCTCTCTCTGACCCTACCCTGCTCATTCCCTCTCCTTCTCTCTCAAAAAATAAACATTTAAACAGTTTAAACTAACTTTTCAAAATTTTATAAAATAATAGTAGCTCCAGAGTTATTGACATTATAATACTATAGGCATCTCAAAAGTTTGGATTTGTCTACAATATGTTTTGCATTAGTCTGTCTACAGTAATAATATGATTTTCCCAGGTTGTAGAATAGAACACAGCACAGATCCAAACTATAAATAAAAGTGGGATGAACTTTTGATAGATCAGTGTCAGGACAATTTATACTTATGTTTTCACACAAATTTCCTAAACTGACCCAAGTCAACAGTGTACAATACAAAGTAGCCTTGGAATTTTGGTTTCAAATTAAGAAACCTCAACAGTAAGTTTGGGGAGAAAATGCTAGAAATTATTATTTTCCAAGCTCAATTAACAGCTCAATTCACACATGTTTACTTCATGCAGTCTAGAAACATTTTATAAAGTGAACATGAAAAATTTTAACTATTGAAGAAATTGAGATGAGAAGGAATATTTACAGGATATAACTTGGATAGGTCAGTGTAGAAGATAGACAATGGTGTAAGATACAGTTGCCCAGGAGTAGCTTAAGAAGAAATGTATAAGGGGCTCCTGGGTGGCTCAGTTGCTTAAGCAGCTGACTTGATTTTTGGCTCTGGTCATGATCTCAGGGTTCCTGGGATTGAGCCCTGCATCAGGCTCCATGACGATGACGCAGATCCTGCTTGGGATTCTCTCCATGTCTCTCTGCCCTTCCCCTGCTCATGCTTTCCCTTTCTAAATAAATAAATAAAACTTAAAAAGGCTGGGGGTGGGGAGTATATAAAAGGACATAGAGAATTGGAACCCTGGATACCAAGGAAGCAAGCAGCTTCATAGTTTTGTCCACTTTCCCCCTTCTGTGTCACTGACAAACGGGATAAAATTTGTGGTAATTCTATTGAATTCAGCATCCAGTGTGTGTATGACAAAGAGATACCTACTCCTTAAGCAGCACTGTGTTATAGAAAAGGTCAAAGAAATATCTACTAGCTCTTGTTAAAATATATTTGGCTTGAAAATAAAATACACTAAAGTGACCTATTTTACTATTTCACATTTCATTTTAAAAGTTACTGTCATTTACTTATCGTTTGTTTCAGCCATTGTATCTATGTAATAATATGTATAGATAATATGCTTCTGAATATTAAATTCATAAAAAAACATACTTGCTATGTACTTATTTTGGCAAATCAACAAAATTTGTTGATCAAATGAAAAGAATTTTTTTTTAGATTTCTATTACTGATATTTTGTAAGTGATATAAAAAACGACTTATTTTTACCAAATAAAGAATTTACGTTTCCAAACTGTTTTCTCACGATGTTTTTTTCTTTTTTATGTTCAGTTTGTTTTTAAATTTTGAAGCATATTTTCAATCTGGCAGTAGATACAATAATATTTCACAGTCTGTTATTTGATAGGAGAGAAAAATAAATGATATTATATCTTTGAATTCAGAATATCTGTTCTTTGTTTCAAATGAAAATAGGCCATTTATTATCATAAGATATAATGGCATGAAAGGACTTCATGGCTACAGTACTCAGTGGGAATATACCATCTAAAAACGTATTATCTTTTGATATGTGAACACCTGAACCTTTGTATTTTTTCTTTAAAATATAGGTTACATTTTTACCAGGTAGCACCTTGATTATCTTAAAAAAATATTACCAGCTTGCATCTTCATACCAATGCTCAGTTACAAATTCCAAATATTTTGTCTCATTTCTTGTGAGCAGTGCCATCTGCCAGAGGTGGCATTTCATGGCTATTTACTCTGAATCCCTCCAAGAATCCATCTGCCACTATGTAATGCTGCCTGAATAAAGGGGATTAAGACTCTGATACAACAGAGACTATTGATAATTTGGTATAATTGGGAAGAAATAAAGATAAATGAGGTTGAGGATGGAGAGGCAATTAGTTGAGCTGCCTGTACAGCTGTGTTCTTGGCCTAGCTCCCCTGGCCTTTTCGTCAGTGAGGTATGTGCAAATTAACCATAATGACAAATACACATTTCACAAAGCTCTTGCACTTAGTAAACCTTGATAATTAACTTTTCATTTCTGATAACTGAGTAAGTTGTTTTGGTAAAGTTGTTTTAACATGTTCTCAATGTCTGTATCACACAGGACTACTGCACCTGCTATACTTTAGGACTAATCTACCCTACAACCCATTTCCTTGTTTTCAGTTGATGTCAGGCTACTGTTTACAACATGAGTACAGTGAGGATTTCTTTTACCTTAACTATGGTCCAGTGTTTAGGACATAATAGCAATGTTTTCTTTTTTATATGATTAGAAGCCAAAAGAACTCTTCAGAGTCAATGAAAGAAACTTCTCTTCTAATTTTAGGAATATAGTATGAAAATAGCATTATTTTTGAGAGTTTTCAATGAAAAAGTATGGCCTGCTTTACAAACCAGCTCTAATGGATCTTTAGAGATTGGAAAAACCAATATTTTCATGGATAGAAGTTTACATAATGATATTAAGGTCATCATTGTCATTATTATGCTTCCTTTAAAAAAAATAATGTTTATTTATTATTGAGAGACAGAGAGAAGCAGAGCATGAACGTGGGAGGGGCAGAGAGGAGGAGACACAGAATCCGAAGCAGGCTCCAGGCTCTGAGCTGTCAGCACAGAGCCCGATGAGGGGCTCAAACTCACAAACTGCAAGATCATGACCTGAGCCAAAGTTGGATGCTTAACCAACTGAGCCAGCCAGCCACCCCTCATTATTATGCTTCCTAAATGAAAGTGGCAATTCAGTAAAAAGTTAACCACAAAGATGTTTAGGCACTGATTAACTTAATTCTAAGATCACTTTTCCTAACCACAAAAATGGTCATGCCAGGTATTTAGTTAAGATGCTATCATAGGAACTAAATATTTTGAAGTCCAGTATGTCAAAAGGTAGCTTTTCTTCTACTTTGCCATTGAAATTATTCTAATTATTTCTTGTGTTTAATAAAAAATCATATCACTGTGTGCCTCTCTGTCTTTAGTCCATGTAAGAAAACAATAAATCTACACTAATAAATTTAGAATATGTAACTATACTAATAGAGTGTAGGGTGATGAATCTCTCACCACATTATAAAAAGAGCTGTATCAAGAAAATAAACACTTTTTCAATTTTTATGTGTTTCACTGACATAACAAACTGGGCTAAAATTATTTATGTTAAACAAAGAGAATATTATTTACAAATGCTTGTCAACTCAGGAAAACATGTCTAGTAGGGTGACTCTTAATGGTTACATCCTTATCTCTTGAATATAACCAAACTAATCTTTTGAGTTTTTATGAGCTGTGCAATGTGGTAGCTATTAGCCACATGTTGCTATTTAAATTATTTAAATAAATAAAATTAAGAATTCAATTCCTCAATAACCACATTTCAAGTGCTTTTTTACTCACAGGTGTCTAGTGGTTATCATGTTGGACATCATGAAAAATCATTTTCATCACTAGAGAAAATTCTATTGATCAGTTCTGGTCTGTATTTCAGACTACCTCCCCATTAACGCAAATTAGTGATATCAAACTGTGGACAAAACTATAAATTAAAGAACAGATAAATCAAATATTGAACCTTCAATTTACAAAAAATTCAGAATCCCTTTAATTTCATCATTAGGAGAGTAAGAGGCTCCAGTTAAAATAGCCTTAGTTGATAAGTAACTAGAAACACATTGTGGTGTGTTGTGTATGTATGTATGTGTGTATATGTATATATGTATGTGTGTATATATATATATATATATATACATATATTATCTGTATATATGTATATCTGCTTTAGTTTTCTTTAGAATTATATTACTGCATAAGTTCAATACAGTAATTGTGTGTACACACACACACGCACACATACACATACACACACACTCTTTATCTTTTCACCATACTATTTAATGTATGCAGTAGTATAATTCTAAAGAAAATCAGAAAAGTTTAATATTTTCATTAGAAATTATTTTTCACGGCTCCTGGGTGGCTCAGCCACTTAACAGTATGACTTCTGCCAGATCATGAACTCATGGTTAATGAGTTCTAACCCCGTGTCAGACTCTGCTGACAGCTCAGAGCTTGGAACCTGCTTCTGATTCTGTGTCTCTCTCTATCTCATTCCTCCCCCACTTGCGCTTTGTCTCTATCTCTCTCCAAAAATAAATATTAAAAAAATTAGAAAAATAAATTATATTTCAATGAGATGTGTCTTTTAAAAGAATTTAATGCAAATTTTAAAGTTTTTGGTAGGGCTGATACTCCAGATATATAATAGAATTCAGAGACTAAGGCACAATATATACACTTTTGATTTATAGGCAGTTTTTCTGTAAATATGTTATTGCATAATTCTTATATTTAAAATTTTTTTAAATGTTTATTTATTTTTGAGAGAGAGAGAAACAGAGTGCAAACAGCAGAGGGACAGAGAGAAAGACACAGAACCTGAAGCAGGCTCCAGGACCTGAGCTGTCAGCACAGAACCTGACGTGTGGCTGGAACTCACGAGACATGAGATCATGACCTGAGCTGAAGTTGGTTGCTTAAACGACTGAGCCACCCAGGTGTCCCAATTCTTATATTTTTAAATTACAAAGAATGCTGATTTGAGAACCACAGCACCTAGTTTTATTATTATTTTTCTTCAATTTTATAATCTTAGAAAATGATTCTCCTTCCAAGATGGTATTTATTTATTTATTTATTTATTTATTTAAGATTTTATTTAAATTCTAGTTAGTTAACATATAGTATAGTACTGATTTCAGGAGTAGAATTTAGTGATTCATCACTTACATACAAAAACCAGTGCTCATCACAAACCATCACCCATTTAGACTCTCACCCCCATAACCTTCCATCAACTCTGTTCTCTATAGTTAAGAGTTTCTTATGGTTTGCCTCCCTGTCCTTTTCTTCCCCTTTCCTTTATGTTCATCTGTTTTGCTTATTAAATTCCATATATTACTGAAATCATATGGTATTTGCTTTCTCTGACTGATTTCACTCAGCATAATCTCTGACTGGTTTCACTTAGCATAATATACTCTAGCTCCATCCACATCATCGACAATTGCAAGATTTCATTCTTTTTTTGATGGCTAATATTCTATTGTGTGTATATACCACATCTTCTTTATCCATTCATCAGTTAATGGACATTTGGGGTCTTTCCATAACTTGGTTATTGTTCATACTGCTCCAAAAACATCACGGTGCATGTGCCCCTTCGAATCACTATTGTTGCATCCTTTGGGATAATACCTAGTAGTGTGATTGCTGGGTTGTAGGGTGGTTCTATTTTTAACTTTTTGAGGAACCTCCACACTACTTTGTAGAGTGGCTGCACCAGTTTCCATTCCCACCAATGGTGTAAGAGGATTCCATTTTTCTGTATCCTTGTTAACATCCACTGTTTCCTATGTTGTTAATTTCAGTCATTCTGATAGGTGTGAGGGGGTATCTCGTTGTGATTTTGACTTGTATTTCCCTGATGATGAGGGATCTTGAGCATTTTTCATGTGTCTGTTAGCCATCTGGATGTCTTCTTTGGAAAATTTTCTATTCATATCTTCTACCCATTTTTTTACTGGATTATTTGTTTTTTGATATTTACTTTGATAAGTTCTTTATAGATTTTGGATACAAACCCTTTATCAGGTATGTCATTTGCAAATATCTTCTCACATTCCATAAGTTGCCTTTTAGTTTTGCTGATTATTTCCTTCACTGTGCAGAAGTTTTATGTTTTATTGTTGAGTACTTTATTTTTATTATTTTTAAATGAAATTTATTATCAACTTGGTATCCATACAACACACAGTGCTCATCCCAACAAGCGCCCTCCTCAATACCCATCACGCACCCTCCCCTCACTCCCACCCCCATCAACCGTCAGTTTGTTCTCAGTTTTTAAGAGTCTCTTATGTTTTGGCTCCCTCCCTCTCTAACCTCTTTTTTTTTCCTTCCCCGCCCCCATGGTCCTCTGTGAAGTTTCTCAGGATCCACATAAGAGTGAAAACATATGGTATCTGTCTTTCTCTGTATGACTTATTTCACTTAGCAGAACACTCTCCAGTTCCATCCACGATGCTACAAAAGGCCCTGTTTCATTCTTTCTCATTGCCACATAGTATTCCATTGTGTATATAAACCACAAATTCTTTCTCCAGTCATCAGTTGATGGAAATATAGGCTCTTTCCATAATTTGGCTATTGTTGAGAGTGCTGCTATAAACATTGGGGTACAAGTTCCCCTATGCATCAGCACTCCTGTATTCATTGGATAAATTCCTAGCAGTGCTATTGCTGGGTCAGAGGATAGATCAATTTTTAATTTTTTGAGAAACCTCCCCACTGTTTTCCAGAGTAGCTGCACCAGTTGGCATTCCCACCAAGAGGGCAAGAGAGTTCCTATTTCTCCACATCCACTCCAGCATCTATAGTCCCCTAATTTGTTCATTTTAGCCACTCTGACTGGCTAGAGGTGGTATCTGAGTGTGGTTTTGAGTTGTATTTCTCTGATGAGGAGTGACAATGATCATATTTTCATGTGCCTGTTGGCCATCTGGATGTCTTGTGTCCATTCATGTTGTCTGCCCATTCTTCACTGGATTATTTGTTTTTGAGGTGTGGGGTTTGGTGAGTTCTTTATAGATTTTGGATACTAGCCCTTTGTCCAATATGCCATTTGCAAATATCTTTTCCCATTCTGTCAGTTGCCTTTTAGTGTTGTTGACTGTTTCCTTTGCAGTGCAGAAGCTTTCTATCTTGATGAGGTCCCAATAATTCATTTTTACTTTTAATTCCCTTGCCTTTGGAGACGTGTCAAGTAAGAAATTGCTGCGGCTGAGGTCAGAGGGTTTTTTTTCTGTTTTCTCCTCTAGGATTTTGATGGTTTCCTGTCTCAAATTCAGGTCCTTTATCCATCTTGAGTTTTTTTTGTGAATGGTGTAAGAAAGTGGTCTAGTTTCAAGCTTCTGCATGTTGCTGTCCAGTTCTCCCAGCACCATTTGTTAAAGAGACTGACTTTTATCCATTGGATATTCTTCCCTGCTTTGTCAAAGATTAGTTGGCCATACGTTTGTGGGTCCAATTCTGGAGTCTCTATTATATTCCATTGGTCTATGTCTCTATTTTTGTGCCAATACCATGCCGTTTTGATGATTACAGGTTTGTTGTAGAGGCTAAAGTATGGAATTGAGATGCCTCCCACTTAGGTCTTCTTCAATATTACTTTGGCCATTCGGGTTCTTTTGTGGTTCCATACAAATTTCAGGATTGCTTGTTCTAGCTTCGAGAAGAATGCTGGTGCAATTTTGATTGGGATTTCATGGAATGTGTAGATAGCTTTGGGTAGTATTGACATTTTAACAATATTTATTCTTCCAATCCCTGAGCATGGAATGTTTTTCCATTTCTATGTATCTTCTTCAATTTCCTTCATAAGCTTTCTATAGTTTTCAGCATACAGATTTTTACATCTTTGCTTAGGTTTATTCCTAGGTATTTTATGCTTCTTGGTGCAATTTGTGAATGGCATCAGTTTCTTTATTTGTCTTTCTGTTGTTTCATTATTAGTGTATAAGAATGAAACTGATTTCTGTACATTGATTTTGTATCCTGTGACTTTGCTGAATTCACGTATCAGTTCTAGCAGACTTCTGGTGGAGTCTATCGGATTTTCCGTGTATAGTATCATGTCATCTGCAAAAAGTAAAAGCTTGACTTCATCTATGCCAATTTGGATGCCTTTGATTTCCTTTTGTTGTCTGATTATTGATGCTAGCACTTCCAACACTATGTTAAACAACAGTGGTGAGAGTGGACATCCCTGTCCTATTCCTGATCTCAGGGGGAAAGCTCTCAGTTTTTCCCCATTGAGGATGATATTAGCTGTGGTGTTTGTATAAATGGCTTTGATGATGTTTAAGTATGTTCCTTCTATCACGACTTTCTCGAGGGTTTTTATTAGGAAAGGATGCTGAATTTTGTCAAATGCTTTTTCTGCATTGATTGACAGGATCCTATGGTCTTATCTTTTCTTTTATTGATGTGATGTATCACATCAATTTGTGAATGTTGAACCATCCCTGCATCCCAGGAATGAATCCCACTTTATCATGGTGAATAATTCTTTTTATATGCTGTTGAATTTGATTTGCGAGTATCTTATTGAGAATTTGTGCATCCATATCCATCATGGATATTGGCCTGTAGTTCTCTTTTTTCGCTGGGTCTCTTTCTGGTTCCAGAATCAAAGTAATGCTGGCTTCATAGAATGAGTCTGGAAGTTTTCCTTCCCTTTCTATTTTTTGGAACAGCTTGACAAGGATAGGTATTATCTCTGCTTTAAATATCTGGTAGAATTCCCCAGGGAAGCCTTCTGGTCATGGAGTCTTATTCATTGGAGATTTTTACTAACTGATTCAATTTCTTTGCTGTTATGGGTCTATTCAAGTTTTCTATTTCTTCCTGTTTGGGTTTTGGAAGTATGTGGGTGCTTAGGAATTTGTCCATTTCTTCCAGGTTTTCCAGTTTGCTGGCATATAATTTTTCATAGTATTCCTTGATAATTGCTTGTATTTCTAAGGGATTGGTTGTAATAATTCCATTTTCATTCATGATTTTATCGACTTGGGTCATCTCCCTTTTCTTTTTGAGAAGCCTGGCTAGAGGTGTATCAATTTTATTTATGTTTTCAAAAAACCAATGCTTGGTTTCATTGATATACTCTACAGTTTTTTGTTATTCTATATTGTTTATTTCTGCTCTGATTTTTATTATTTCTCTTCTTCTGCTGGGTTTAGGGTGTCTTTGCTGTTCTTCTATTTCCTCTAGGTGTGCTGTTAGATTTTGTATTTGGGATTTTTCTTGTTTCTTGAGATAGGCCTGGATTGCAATGTATTTTCTTCTCAGAACTGCCTTTGCTGTGTCCTAAAGCGTTTGGATTACTGTATTTTCATTTTCATTTGTTTCCACATATTTTTTTAAATTTCTTCTCTAATTGCCTGGTTGACCCATTCATTATTTAGTAGGGTGTTCTTTAACCTCCATGCTTTTGGAGGTTTTCCAGACTTTTTCCTGTGGTTGATTCCAAGCTTCATAGCATTGTGGTCTGAGGGTGTGCATGGTATGATCTCAATTTTTTTATACTTATGAAGGGTTGTTTATTGTGACACAGTATGTGATCTATCTTGGAGAATGTTCCATGTGCACTCTAGAAGAAAGTATATTCTGTTGCTTTTGGATGCAGAGTTCTAAATATATCTGTCAAGTCCATCTGATCCCATGTATCATTCAGGGCCCTTGTTTCTTTATTGACCGTGTGTGTAGATGATCTATCCATTGGTGTAAGTGGGGTGTTAAAATCCCCTGGAATTACCACATTCTTATCAATAAGGTTGCTTATGTTTGTGATTAATTATTTTATATATTTGGGGGCTCCCGTGTTCGGCACATAGACATTTATAATTGTTAGCTTTTCCTGATGGATAGACCCTGTAATTATTATATAATGCCCTTCTTCATCTCTTGTTACAATTTTGTTTAATCTCTTGTTTAATCTCTACAATTTTGTTACAATCTTTGTTTAATTTAAAGTCTAGTTTGTCTGATATAAGTATGGCTACTCTAGCTTTCTTTTGACTTCCAGTAGCATGATAGATAGTTCTCCATCCCCTCACTTTCAGTCTGATGGTGTCCTCAGGTCTAAAATGAGTCTCTTGTAGACAGCAAATAGATGGGTCTTGATTTTTTATCCATTCTGAGACCCTATGTCTTTTGGTTGGAGCATTTAGTCCATTTACATTCAGTGTTATTATTGAAAGATATGAGTTTAGAGTCAGTGTGATGTCTGTATGTTTCATGCTTGTAGTGATGTCTCTGGTACTTTGTGGTCCATGCAACATTTAACTCACAGAATCCCCTTTAGGATCTCTTGTAGTGCTGGTTTAGTGGTAATGAATTCCTTCAGTTTTTGTTTGGGAAGACCTTTATCTCTCCTTCTATTCTGAATGACAGACTTGATGGATAAAGGATTTTCGGCTGCATATTTTTCCTGTTCACCACATTGAAAATTTCCTGCCATTCCTTTCTGGCCTGCCAAGTTTCAGTAGATAGGTCTGGCACTAGTTTTATAGGTCTCCCTTTATATGTTAGAGCGTGTTTATCCCTAGCTGTTTTCAGAATTTTTTCTTTATCCTTGTATTTTGCCAGTTTCACTATGATATGTTGTGCAGAAGATTGGTTCAAGTTATGTCTGAAGGGAGTTTTCTGTGCCTCTTGGATTTCAATGCATTTTTCTTTCCCTAGATCAGGTAAGTTCTCAGCTCTGATTTGTTAAAGTACTCCTTCAGCCCCTTTCTCTGTCTCTTCATCTTCTGGAATTCCTATTACACGGATATTGTTCCATTTGATTGCATCACTTAGTTTTCTAGTTCTCCCCTCATACTCCTGGATTTTTTTATCTCTCTTTTTTTCAGCTTCTTCTTTTTCCATAATTTTATATTCAAATTCACCTATTCTCTCCTCTGCTTCTTTAATCCATGCTATGGCCGCCTTCATTTTATTTTGCACCTCATTTATAGCATTTTTTTGCTCCTCATGACTATTTCTTAGTCCCTTGATCTCTGTAGGAATAGATTGTCTGCTGTCCTCTATGCTTTTTTCAAGTCCAGTGATTAATTTTATGACTATTATTCTAAATTCTTCATCTGTTGTATTGCTTAAATCGTTTTTGATCAATTTATTAGCTGTTGCTACTTCCTGGAGTTTCTTTTGAGGAGAGTTCTTCTGTTTCATCATTTTGGGTAGTCCCTAGGGTGGCTCCAAACTGCAGTACACTTTTCATGTTGTCCAGAGTCACTTGTTTTGGTGGGCAGGGCCACAGTCAGACCCCATGTCTGCGCCCAGCCCACCGCTGGGGCCACAGACTGGTGTGTACCTTATCTTCCCCTCCCCCAGGGGCAGGACTCACTGTAGAGTGGTGTGGCTCCTTTCTGGGCTAGTTGCATACTGCCAGGCTTGTGGTGCTGCTTTGATGGGATCTGGCATAATAGCTGGGGTGGGTCTGCAAGGTGCACAGGGGTGGGAGGGGCAAGCTTAGCTGGCTTTGCCATTGGTGGACCCCTGCTGTAGGGGTCCTGCAGCACCAGAAGGGAGGCAGACCCATCAGAGGGATGGATGCACAGAAGAACAGCATTGGGTGTTTGCGTGGTGCAAGCAAGTTGGGTGATGAGAACTGGTTCCCTTTGGGATTTTGCCTGGGTGGTGGGAGAAGGAAATGGCGCTTGCAAGAGCCTTTGTTCCCTGCTGACCTGAGCTCTGTCTTCCCAGTGTCCTCTTGCTCTCCCCACTCTCCAAGGGCAGAGGTGTTCACTTTTAACATTCCAGATGTTAAGTCCCGCTGGCTGTCAGAACTCACACAGTTGGGCCCCTCTGTTTTTGCATGCCAGACTCGGGGGCTCTGCCTTGTCAGATGGGCTGCCCCTCCACTGCCCTGGCTCCCTCCTGTCAGTCCGTGTAGGGCGCACCGCCTCTCCGCCCTTCCTACCCTCTTCTGTGAGCCTCTTGTCTATGCTTGGCTCCAGAGAGTTGGTTCTGTTAGTCTTCTGGTGGTTTTCTGGGTTATTTAGTCTGATGTGGGTGGAATCTAAGTGATCAGCAGGATGCAGTTAGCCCAGTGTCCTCCTACACCACCATCTTCCATGTTCTCTACCTATTGTTGAGTATTTTAGTATCAATTGTTATGATTGCAGTTATTACTGAATAGATAGTAAACTCATAGATAATTAGTATATTTCACACCTTCCAACTGATGATCAAATTCCCACCCAAAAGCCAGACATCTTCATTCTGCCTCCTATGGGTCTCAATTTCCCTTTACATAAAATGATGGAGTGGAGCTGAATGTTCTCACAGGTTCATTCAAGCTCAGGCATTCTATAATTTTCTAAGTTGCTTCTAAACATAAATATTTCATTTCAAATAAGCAGTGTAAAAAAACAGTAAGAAGTTAAACACAAAATTTGGAGGAGCGCTTACCTTTGGCAGGGAAGCAGAAATATAGGAAAAGGAATGGACACATAAAAATGCAAATTGTTGATAATGTTTTAGTTCTCGAGTTGCAAGGTGGGCTCACTGACATTTATATTATTATTATTTGTAATTTACACATGTGTCACATTGTTTTACATTTTAAATATTTTTAAAAAGTTAATAATGGAAAAACACACACAATAGACTTTGGATATTCCATTTGGTACTAAGAAGCAAATTATTTAGAATTAGGATGTGCTACATGAGTATGTACAACATACTTCTTTTAATTAATACTGATGAGAGAGGAGAAAATGATGTGTCCACATTGCTCAGAGTGTTCAAAACTAGCTCAAAAGTGTTATTTCTTTATGAGATAGGAATCTTGTATTTTCCTCATTTTTCAAATATAACAAACCAAAATCCAGAAAAGTAACTGATTTGTAATTCATGCAATAAGTCATTCTTAAGCTAGAAAATAGAAACACTGGATACCCAAAATATTTCTGTTCACAATGATGTTATTTATCCTTAATAAGTTAAACATCTTAATGGGTTGGTCTTGATTTATTCTGAACATCATTCTAGTCTGCTTTTTTGACCAATCAGCTGTAAAAGATCAAAACCAACCATCCATATACACCAGTAAGAAATCAATTCAAGATAGAACAAGGTTTACAGTGGAGCCTTTACAGCTTTCTTTCCTGGTAGAACACTTGGACATTTATACTGAATTGTGGCTTTCAAAACTGTCAAATGAAAGATTGTGTCTAGGTAGGGGCAGGTGATTTCTATTCTGAGAGTCTGTAAAGTGACTTTCAAACAACAGCAATAAATGATGCCTTCTGAATGCACATGTAAAAATGAACCAATGATGAATTTGGGCTCTCACTGAGAGCATAAAGAAAAGAGCATAGGGTTGCAATAAGTCTTTACAGTTCTGAGGAATTATGTAAGAAACAAAATTATCCAAAGACTCTTCCTCTATAACACTTTTGTTTTCAAAGTTACTGAACTAAAACTAGTGAAATTTATTTTACTAAGTTAATGCTTCTTTTTCTAGTACAATGCATGGATTTTAACAGACAAATTAATATGGAATATAGCTGATCCTGATTGAATTAGAAGCTATCACATATATAAAATTAGGATCACTGAGAATTGTAGTGCTATAAAATAATTATATTTATTTGCAGCTTTATCCAGTCCACTTTATACTCATATAGTATAGATGACATAGTTTTTTGTCAGTGTACTAAATGAAATTCAATTGTTACATCCCTAAAAATGAAACAATTCAATCCAAGTGAATATGCATTAAGAATTTGGGTTGTGAGTCCATTACTATTAATATATTTAATATATCTTTTTGAAAATACCCTATTCCCATTTATTTCTGTCACCAGCAATTGTATCTTTACCAAATGGCTACATAGCACTGACTCCACAGAAAAGACAACTAAACCACAATAAGGGGTAAATGAAAATATGCTGGTTAGTTGGTCATCATACATTATCCATATCCTACTCCTTCACGTTACAGATAAGAGAAACAACAAATTCTAATTTGTGCTTATAGTAACAGCCCATTTCAGCTGAAACTTTTTTTATTTCTTAATTTTATGTTTTTTATATTTACATCCAAATTAGCATATAGTGCAACAATGATTTAAGGAGTAGATTCCTTAATGCCCCTTACCCATTTAGCCCATCCCCCCTCCCACAACCCCTCCAGTAACCCTCTGTTTGTTCTCTATATGTAAGAGTATTATGCTTTGTCCCTCTCCCTATGTTTATATTTTGGTTTTCCTTCCCTTAAGTTCATCTGTTTTGTCTCTTAAAGTCCTCTTATGAGTGAAGCCATATGATATTTGTCTTTCTCTGACTGATTAATTTCACTTAACATAATACCTTCCAGTTCCATCCATGTAGTTGCAAATGGCAAGATTTCTTTCCTTTTGATTGCTGAGTAATACTTCATTGTATATATATACGACATCTTCTTTATCCATTCATCCATTGATGGACATTTGGGTTCTTTCCATACTTTCGCTATTGTTGATAGTGCTGCTATAAACATGGGGGTGTAGATGTCCCTTCAAACAGCGCACCTGTATCCCTTGGATAAATGCCTAGTAGTGCAATTGATAGGTTGTAGTGTAGTTCTATTTTTAATTTTTTCAGGATCCTCCATACTGTTTTCCAGAGTGGCTGCACCAGCTTTCACTCCCACCAACAACGCAAAAGAGATCCTCTTTCTTCACATCCTCACCAACATCTGTTGTTGCCTGAATTGTTAATGTTAGACATTCTGACAGGTGTAATGTGGTATCTCATAGTGGTTTTGATTTTTATTTCCCTGATGCTGAGTGAAGATGAGCATTTTTTCATGTCTCAGATGGCCATCTGGATGTCTTCTTTGGAGAAGTGTCTATTCATGTCTTTTGCCCATTTCTTCGCTGGATTATTTGTTTTTTGGGGTGTTGAGTTTGATTACTTCTTTATAGATTTTGGATACTAACCCTTTATCTGATATGTTGTTTGTAAATATCTTCTCCCATTCTTTCGGTTCCCTTTTAGTTTTGCTGATTGTTTCCTTAGCAGTGCAGAAGCTTTTTATTTTGATGAGGTCTAAGTAGTTCATTTTTAGTGAAACTTTTTAGATGATCTTTTTTCCCCTCGCATGCTCAGCTCTCCAAGGTTTGCTCCCCAGTGCACATTCAGGAGTTGACATTACCAAGGTGTTATCATCCACTAAATTGCCACTTTTTAGATGGAGGAAACAGATTCATACAGATGAGGGTTAAATATCATACTATCACATAGTGGTTGAACTGCTAAAAACTGTTTTTGTTCATCAGTCAAAAAGGTAGGTAGAGAGGTATGTCTGCACTAAAGCACAGGGGCAGGATAGGGATCAGCTGAAATTCGAATCTGGGGTAGATTTTACAGGGATATGAAAGAGGTACCTCTCCTGAGAGAGAAAAACAATCTCCATTCTTAAAATAAATTGCCCCTCACATATGTGACAATTAGAATTTAGTAAGTATATTTTGCATCCGTAATGGTCTCTGATTTTCCCAACATGAAATCATGAAATAAGGACATAAAACTGCTTTGAAACAAAAAGTTCTGTATGATCTATGTAACTATATTATTGTAATTATACAGAAAAATCTTACTAAAACCTTTTCCTTCCACATATATTTCCCAGAATTACCTTAAAAATTAAGAAAAAAAAGATGGTCACAAGGCCTAATTCACTTAAATGAACTATCTGCATACACTATCCAAGTTTATTAAATTATCATCACAGCTACTGGGTGTTTACAATAAAAAAATGCCTAGTATTTGCCTAACATTAACTTTTCAAAGCATGTTTGGATCCATTATTTTATTTTATCTTCACAACAGCTCTATGAGTGTCTCCAAGTAATGGACTATGTCTAATTCTCCTTAACAGCCATGCCACAGAGAAAGCAAAGAAGAATAGATGGATTGGGTGGATCTATAAATGAATAAAGATAAAAATAACAAATATGTCATTTATTTTAGGGTATTTTTGGCAATATATCTATAATGTCTCCAATTCTATATTGTAATGATATCTTAGATGGCTAAGAATACAATCTCACCCTTATTCTTCCTTAGTATTATAGTTCTAAGATTATTTCTTTTCTGTCTTATATTGCATTCATACCTTCAGAAAGATCCTAATTCAGTATAGTTTGTATAACTAAATTCAACTAAGACATGATGAGATTCTCTGAGCACTTCCAAAAATAGGTGAAAGAAATGTAGACATGACTACATTTGTTCTTTTTTTTTTTTTTCTTGTTTACTGACCATTCTAATAGGGTATTTTGGGACTTTATTTTATTTTCAATATAATGACTTTTCCCGGATTTCCAAAGACTCCATTCCAATAATTAATTGGCTTTTGCTTTTGGGATATCTAGGCCCCCGTTGGTGTGGTTTATGTTGTTCCACTTTCTTCTAGATTTATATCTACTGACCAACACGCCCACTGTCTTCTATTTATTATGACACATGCTATCAAAATTATTAGCATCACATCAACATATCTTATACTCTAAAGGGAAGGTTAAGATAAGTGAGTAGTATGAGAACCCTATGCTTGCCTTGTCCCTTGAACATAGCTAGATAAATATCAATCATTCTGAACACCCAAGGAATCAATCTGAGGACTGACAAAACAAATTGCAAAACTAGAGGGAGATGGGGGCCACATCATGGAAGGTAGGAGGCACTGAGATGTGTGATTTGGGGGAGAAAAGGATGATGGGTGCTGCAGAGGGGAAGGAACCATGATCATGGAGAAAGGGGATGTGGGGAGAGAGAGAAAGAGAGAGACAGAAAGAGCAGAGCACAGGGAAAACACTTCTCCAAAGCTATTGACTGGGAAAAGAAGGGTTGATAATCATGAGATTTTATATATTTAATTTTTTCAGTTTATTTATTTATTTTGAGAAAGAGAGAGAGCGAGAGAGAATAAGTGTGAGTGGGGGAGGAGCAGAGAGAGAGGAAGAGAGAGAATCCCAAGCAGGCTCCATGCTGTCACACAGAGCCTGATGTTGGGCTCAATCTCATGAATCATGAGATCATGATGTAGCTGAAATCAAGAGTTGAATGTTTAACTGACTGAGCTACCCAGGCACCCCTATCATGAGATTTTAAAACCCATGGACTTCAAATACTGGAGTTTCAGAAGTCTGTGCCATGACTGGTGTTGAACCTAGCAGATGCTGCATTGCTTCTGTGAAGGAAGAGGCCCAAGAGCATGGCGTGATCTAAGGATCCCCTGGGATACATTAGGAGAGACAGTTTGCCCTTCTTGGAATCTGGGATAGGTGGTATTGCCTTTGAGGGGAAAAAGAGCCAGTGGGTACCAACTGTGCTCCAAGCCCCTTAAGCATAGATATAAAGACACCTGCTGGGGTAGCTAACATGGACTCAGGCTTTTTGCCACACTTTAAACTCCAACCTGCTGTGCGTTGGTGTGACTGGCCTTTTGAGACAAACTGGAACCAGCCTTAGCAGGGTAAAACCCACCCCTAGAAGACCATCATAGGCCCTTGCTACAACCAGGTCCTGAAAATTTGAAGTTTTGAAACCCAACCAGCACACCTGAAATAAAACACAGGTGTATCATGCTGCCAGGTGGGGAGATGGCTCAGACATAGAAAGGGTGAAGGCAGGAATTTAAGGGATACTTGGGACACATGAGAGGAGATTGTTCGCTCTTTTGTGAAGGCTTCCTAGACAATGTCAGGCATTAACTCACCTTTCTAGTGACTAGGGAGAAGACTGGCCCCATTTTTCTCCCTTGCCCATCAGCACAGACTGACTTCAGAGAGCAGAACAGCATCAACACTGGAAGCCTGAGCTGCTTACACCAATCCCCACCCCCTGCATTGCACAAGTGCTTCTTTACCAAGGCAACTGTGCCTGAGTGCCAGAGCAGTGGGCCCCTTCCCGATAAGACCAGCACAAACTTCCCACATATATCATGTCTACTGACCATAGAGTGCTGCAAAGATTAAGCTCTAATGGAAAGAAAATCAGGCCTCTTTTAACAAAAAGACTAGAGAAAATCTAGTTAATACTCACCCCACTCTGGACAAAGTCCAAATACTCCACACTGCAGGCAAGAAGAATCTCTGAAGAAGACTTGTCTGAGGGAAAGAGCACCCAAAACACAGAAGCAGAGTGCACACAGAATACACCAGAGACACTTCCTGAAACACCAGGTCCTGGAGAGTATATGACCTTTTCTTCATAAAGCAACTACTCTAAGGAGCAGGACACATAACAGGTTTTCCTAACACAGAAAAGAAACAGAGACTTGGACAAAATAACAAGATGGAGAAATTCATCTCCCAAAAATGAACAGGAAAAGGTCATGTTCAATGATCTGATTGAACATATATAAATAATAAGCTTGATCCAGAATTTAAAACCACAATCATAAGGGACTGAGAATCATCTGGGACTGAGAAAGCCATAGAAGACAGCAGGTAGTCTCTTACCACAGACATAAAAGACCTAAAAACTAGTCAGACCTAAATAAAAAAATGTAACTGGGATCCAAAACTAACTGGATGAAATGGCCAAAAAGATAGAAGAAACAGGAGAATGAATAAGTGATATAGAAGATAAAATTATGGAAAATAATGAAGCTGAAAAGAAAGAAATAAAAATATTGCATTGCAATGTAGACTTAGGCAACTCAGTGGCTCCAAAAAGCATAATAACAATTATATCAGAGGAGTCCCAGAAGAAGAGAGGATAAAAGGGGTGGAAAATTTATTTGAGCAAATTATAGCCAAAAACTACCCTAAACTGGGGGAGGAAACAGACATCCAAATCCAGGAGGCACAGAGAACTCCCATCAAAATCAATAAAAGCAGGCCAACACTGAGACATATCATACTAAAATTTGCAAACTAAACAGATAAGGAAAAAATCCTAAAAGCAGCAAGGGGACAAAAATCCCTAATTTACAATGGAATACAAATGAGAACAGCAGCAGATGCCACCACAGAAACTTGGTGGATGAGAAGGGAATGGCATGATATAGTCAACGTGCTGAATAGGAAAAATATACAGCCAAGAATACTCTATCCAACAAGGCTATCATGCATAATAGAAGGAGAGATAAAGAGTTTCTAGGAAAAACAAAAACTAAAGGAGTTCATGACCATTACTGCAATAAATATTAAAGAATATTCCCTGAAGGGGAAAGAAATACCAAAAGTGACAAAGACTAGAAAGGAACATAGAAAAGCTCCAGAAAGAATGACTTAACAAGTAATACAATGGCATTCAATTCATAGATGTAAATGGACTAAATGCTCCAATAAAAAGAATTAGGGTATCAGAATGGATTTTTTAAAAAGACCCATCTATATACTACCTAGAAGAGACTCACTTGATATATAAAAAACATGCATATTAAAAGTTAGTGGATGGAGAAACATTTAACATGCAAATAGATGTCAAAAGAAAGCTAGTGTAGCAATACTTATACCAGACAAACTAGATTTTTAAATAAAAATCTGTAACAAGAGATGAAAAAGGTACTACATCATAATAAAGGGGCCTATCCAACAAGATCTTACAATTTTAAATATTTATGTCCCCAACTTGAATGCCCAAACATATCAATCAATTAATAACAAACTGAAAGGAATTCTTTGATAATAATTCAATATTAGTATGAACCTTACCACTCCATTTAGAGCAATGGCACATCATCTAAGCAGAAAGTCTACAAGGAAAAAATGATTTTGAATGACACACTGGACCATATGGACTTCACAGATATATTCAGAACATTCCATCCTAAATCAACAGAATACACATTATTTTTGAATGCACATGGTACATTCTCCAGAATAGATCACATACTGGGTCACAAATTAGGCCTCAATAAATACAAAAAGATTTACATCATACCATTCATATTTTCAGACCACAACACTATGAATCTTTTAAGTCAGCTACAAGAAACAATTTGGAAAGACCACAAATACATGGATGTTAAACAGCATCCTATTAAAGAATGAATGGGTAAACCAGGCGTTAAAGTAGAAATGTAAAAAAAATACATGAAAACCAATGAAAATGAACACACATGGTCCAAAATCTTTGGGATGCAGCAAGAACAGTTCCAAGAGGGAAGCATATAGCAATACAGGCCTATCACAAGAAACAAGAAAGATCTCAAATACACAACTGAACCTTACACCTAAAGAAGCTAGAAAGAGGACAAAAACCGAAACCTAATGACAGCAGTGAGATGAATATAAGGAAGATTAGAGCAAAACTAAATGATATAGAAACAAAAAAAAATTTCATATCAATGAAAGTAAGAATTGGTTCTTTGAAAGAATTAATAAAATTGATAAACTCATAGCCAGACTTATATAAAAGAGAATGGACCCAAATGTGTAAAATCAAATGAGATGACAGATTACAACCAAAACAACAGAAATAAAAACAATTCTAAGAGAATATAATGAAAAAAAATATATGGCAACAAATTTGACAGTCTGGAAGAAATTGATAACTTTGTAGAAAGTATAAACTTTGAAGAATGAAACAGGAATAAATATAAATTTGAACAGACCAATAAACAGCAAAGAAATTGAATAAGTAATCAAAAATCTCCCAATAACAGAAGTCCAGGGCCATATGGTTTCCCAGGGGAATTCTACCAAACATTTAAAGAAGAGTTAATACTATTCTTCTCAAACTTGTCCAAAATATAGAAAAGGAAAAACGTCCAAACTCATTCTATGAAGTCAGCATTACCTTGATTCCAAAACCAGACAAAGATCCCACTAAAAAGGAGAAGTAGAGGCCAATATCCCTGATGAACATGGATGTAAAAATTCTTAAAAAGAAAAAAAAAAACCTTGCAAATTGAATCCAACCATACATTGAAAGCATCATTCACTATGATCAAATGGGATTTATTCCTGGGATGCAAGGGTAATTCAATATTTGCAAATCAATCAACGTGATACACCGCATTAATAAAACAATTCATAAGAGCCATACGATCTTCCCAAAAAATGCTGAAAAAGCATTTGACAAAGTTACAGCATTGATTCTTGATAAAAACTCAATGAAGTAGGGATACAGGGAAATATCTCAACATGATAAAGGCCCTATAATGAAAGAACCACAGTTAATGTCATCTTCAATAGAGAAAAATTGAGAGCTTTCCCTCTATGGTCAGGAAAAGACAGGGTGTCTATTATCACCCCTGTTATTTCTCTAAACCTTCTTTTTTTCTTTAATTTTTATTTGTTTTTAGAAAAAGCATGTGCAGGGCAGGGGCAGAGAGAGAATCCCAAGCAGGCTCTGCACTGATGGTGCAGAGGCACAGCTAGAATTCACGAAATGTGATCATGAACTGAGCCAAAACCAAGAGTCAGATGCTTAACAGACTGAGCCATCCAGGCTCCCCTCACCATTGTTATTATACATAGTACTGGAAGTTCTATCCTCAGCAATCAGATGGTAAAAATAAATAAAAGACATACAAATTGGCAGGTAAGAATTCGAACTCTCATTATTTGCAAATGACATGAGGCTCTATGTAGAACACCCAAAAGATGTCACCAAAAAATTTGCTGGAACTGATACACAAATTATACAAAGTTGTAGGATTTCCAAAGAAATGGAAAAACATTCTATGCTCATGGATTGGAAGAACAAATACTGTTAAAATGTCTATAGTACCAAAAGCAATATACACATTTAATTTAATCTCTATCAAAACACCACCAGCATTTTTCACAGAGCTAAGAAAGACAATACTAAAATGTATAGGGAACCAAAAAAGACCCAGAATATCCAAAGCAATCTTGAATAAGAAAAACAAACCTGGAGGCAGCACAATTCTGGACTTCAAGCTATATTACAAAGGTTTAATCATCAAGACAGTATGGTACTGGCACAAAAAGAGACACATAGATTGATGGAACAGAACATAAAACCCAGAAATAACCCCCCATATAGTTAAACTATATGCTCAACTAATGTTTGACAAAGAGAGAAATAATATCCAATGGAAAAAAGACAGTGTCTTAATCAAATGGTGTTGGAAACTGGACAGCAACATGCAGAAGAATGAAACTAGAGCGCTTTTTTACATGATAGACAAAAATTAAATCCAAATGGATTAAACACCTAAATGTGAGACAGGAAACAATCAAAATTCTAGAGGAGAACACAGGCAGCTACCTCTTTGACCTCAGCCATAGCAACTTCTTACCAGACATGTTTCTGGAGGCAAGGGAAACAAAGTCAAAAATGAACAATTGGGACTTCACCAAGATAAAAAAATATTCTGCACAATGAAGGAAACAATCAACAAAACTAAAAGGAGATCAATTGAATGGGTAAAGGTACTTGCAAATGACATATCTGATAAAGGATTAGTATCCAAAATCTATATAGAACTTATCAAACTGAACACCCAGAAAACAAATAATCCAGTTAAGAAATGGGCAGAAGATATGAACAGACATTTTTTTTTCAAAGAAGACATCAATCAGATGGCAACAAACACATGGAAAGTTGCTCAGGATCACTCATCATCAGGGAAATACAAATAAAAACCACACTGAGTTACCACCTCACCCCTGTCAAAATGGCTAAAATTAACAACACAGGAAACAACAGATATCAGCAACGATGTGGAGAAAGGGCATGACTCTTACATTGTTGGTGGGAACACACACTGGTTAAACCAGTCTGGAAAACAGTATGGATGTTTCTTAAAAAGTTAAAAAACAATGGGGTGCCTGGGTGGCTCAGTCAGTTGAGTGTCCAACTTCAACTCAGATCATGATCTTGTGGTTTTTGAGTTCAAGCCCCATGTTGGGCTCTGTGCTCACAGCTCGGAACCTCGAGCCTGCTTCAGATTCTGTCTCCCTCTCTCTCTGTGCCTCCCCCACTCATGCTTTGTCTCTCTCAAAAAAAATTAAAAAAAATTAAAAATTAAAATATAGAACTACACTACAACCCAGTAGCTTCACTACTAGGTATTTACCCAAAGGATAAAACAATACTTATTTGAAGGTGGCATAGGCACCTTGATATTTATAGCACCATTACCAACAGCCAAATTAGGGAAAGAGCCCAAATGTCCATCAACTGATGAATGGATAAAGAAGTTTTGGTATACATATACAGTGGAATATTACTCTACCATAAAAGAGAATAAAATCTTGCCATTTGCAAAGACATGGATGGAGCTAAAGTGTATTATGCTAAGCAAAATAAATCAGTCAGAGAAAGACAAATACGGTATTACTTCACATGTATATGGAAATTAAGAAAATTCATGGACCTAGGGGGAAGAAAAAAAAGACAGGGAGGCCAACCTTTAAAGACACACTTAACTATCGAGAACAAACTGAGTGTTGCTGGTGTTGAGGTGGATGGGGAATGGGCTAAATGGGTGATGGCTATTAAGGAGGGCACTTGTGATGAGCACTAGGTGTTATATATAAGTGAGGAATCACTAAATTGTACTCCTGAAGCTAATATCACATCATATTTTAACTAGCTATAATTTAAATCAAAACTTAAAACATTATGTGTGTGTGTGTGTGTGTGTGTGTGTGTGTGTGTGTGTGTCTTATGCCCTAGTTCTTTCAGTTGTCTGGATTTTCTCCAAATTTTCTATGATCATTCTTTCATTTTACCTGCCATGCCTATTACTTGAATTTCCATGTTCTACTGCTTCCATCACTAAGAAAAAGCTTATCCTTCAAACTGAAAGTAATTCAAAATAATACATTGATAAGAAATACTGTAGTATTCCAATTAAATTTTTTCACAGTAGTAAATCACAGCAACAAACAGTGTTTTCCTTTGAAGTTTCTAAATTAGTTTTCTAAACGTATTACAGAATTGTTCATTGTAACTATTTTATCTTTATACTTTCCTGTAGGCTGTTTAGAAGATAAATAATGTTAGTTATATAATTTCCATTTATGTATTTACTTTGGACATTTCAGGGAAATGTGGTTCTTTGTATTGACAGAAGAATCTTTGTCAATATTGAAGACAGAGCTAGAATTACTTTGTGTCCTACAGTATATTAATCCATAGGACTTTCAGTATTACATAAACCGTAAAACCTTGGATTCTGAGTAACTTGTTCTGCAAGTATTCCACAAGATGTGTAAACATTTCTAATAAATTTTAACTTGATAAATGAGCGATGTCTTACAATACGAGTAGTATGTGATGCCAAACATCACATGACCACAACTGAGCCAATGGTCCTTGAAATTCATTTTGATATATAAGTGCTTTGGATTGCAAGCATGTTTCCAGAACAAACTATGCTCAAAAAACAAGGTTTTACTGTATAATGAAATGGCATACTACATAATCAGCATCCGGGAAATCTTTATTGATTATCCACCATATTCCAGAAACATACGCTAAAGTTGATAGAATTAATCTATCTTTTATATATTTACCATACAAACTTTATATAAGACATTATTCTATGTTAATGAATATAAACAGTAAAATTACACAATTATGTTGCTGCATACATATGAGATTTTTAGTATTTCGTATTGAAGTATCTAGAACCCCTAGAGTTAATTTGTACATTTGCACTCGAGTAATTTTATTAGCCATTATAGCTAACATGTTATGTGTGAAAATAACAAAGGCATTGTTTTTAAGAAGTAGAAAAAGAAAATCTAATGATAAACTCCAATACAAATAGGTTGATGTTTGCAATATATTGCAATAGGAAATGTAAAGTGCACATCCCTTGTTTTTAATCTTAAGAAAAAAAGATTTTATAATTGTTGCTTTGTCGCAGATATGCTATCTGATTTCTTTTGCAAGGAAAGAGTAGGTGACCCAGTAATGGTCTAATGGTTCATGAAAAAAAATGCTTGTTATGATAGCAAATAAAGGATTCTTTTCACCATCATCAAATTGAAACCTACTCCATTACTTTAAAATGTGAGTAGGGTCATGTACCCGCTGTTTGGGGAAATTTCTATTCTAATTACATTGTGTTCCTATCCATTATGAAGTCACCAAAATCTATTAACCTGTATACTGACGGAACCATATGCATTCTCAATTTAATTCTTCACCATGAGTTATTTTGCCATGGAAAAATGATGGCTTTGGACTTTAAAGTAATGTATTTGGCTATACACTATCTATTTGAACTTAACCAAATTGCTGAGCTTCTTTGGGCTTTAGTTCTTCAACTAACAAAAAGATAATAATATGTGTTCCACTTACTTTACAGGATTTTTGTGATAAAAGAAATAAATAGGTGTGAAACTGATTCATGAACTAAATTGCTAAACAAATTTGAGCTTCCGAGGAAATGACTCACAGTATTTTTTTCTCTTTTCTCTTTTGCCAAGTCTTGGATCTACTGAAGAGAGTCCAACATGTGAATTAGAAAGCAAAAGAATGCAATAACTAAATTGATCACCATATACTATTAAGTATGTACTAATCAAAATCTACAAGAAAGTGTCCAAGCATTCTTATTACCATAAATGCCAATAATACATGTGTTTTGAAGGGAGAATGAAACTTATCCACAATACATCTTATTTCTGTGTAAGTCTTTCTGTGGCTCCTGGAGTCCATTAGTAGTAATGGAAAACGATCTAAGACCTACAAACATTAATAAATCTTTAGTGACCAGAATTATTTGTGGCAGTAGCACTTACTGACAATTAAGAACATGATGTACAGAATAGCTGTTGCATTCAGTCTGCCCACTCTTTAAGTTCGTTGTTTGAAGATAAAATTGTTATTTCAAAGAAGACATTATTTTGTGTAATCATACTAACAAATAATACATGCTTCAATAATATGGTCTCTGTCACTTCATTAAACTTCTTTATTTAGTTTTTGCAACAACATTTAAAGACCATTATCAGGAACAAAGCAACAAATCTAAAACCCTTGTTTCCTAAAATTAAACACAAGGTGCATGCCCTTTCCTTCTCCACTGCAGTCAGTATATTGAAAGCAACACTAAAGTATTTGGATTGGAAGTTTTTATTAGATCTTATTTTCCTCCTTTTTAAAATTAATTTCTTTGTTCCTTACATGCATCTCCTGTCAATAAAATGAAAAATGATATAGATTTAGGAGGATAGTGGTCTCAGTGTAGCATCTCTCATATTATTATTCCAGTATCATCTGTTACAAAGTAAGACCAATTCCCACATCTAATTACAAATAGGATTTCAGAGTCATTAAACAAAATACATTTCCATTAGTGTTACTGTAAGACGATAGAGAAAAAAGTGAAGATTAGTTCATGTTGCACCTCTGTTTTTCAAGTTTTGAAGATTTATACCTTTGCACTCAGATACCATAAATTTGTGGAATATCAGCAAGGTGACAGACATGTAAAAATGCTTCATTCTAAACAGTTTAACTGTGATACTTGCATTTTGTCATTAGTTTTTGTTCCGTCGCATTTAGTTATAGTGAAAATAGTGAGAAACTGAGACGTTCCTTCCCTATTACTTGGCAGTTGCCTGGAGGTATTTTCTTTTGCTCTACAAAGACACGTTCCTCATACTTGAAAGTAAATTTCATACAACAAAGGTTACATATGAAAATGGACTACTTGCAAGTAGGTAATTTTGATTTTATAAGGCTAAGTTACTTTTTCTGTTATTAAAACACAGTACCAGTTCTTAGAATACAAGAAAAGTTACAGACTAGATAAATCAAGTAAAGTAGACCATACAATATGCCTAAATGGCTGAAATACAAACTAAGAGGTATATATTTTCCTTCAATGCAGTGCTCATTAACGTTAATGCTTCCAAGGAAGACTATATCCTGAATGACTGAAGTACACAATCTATAGTATTTTATTTATTTATAAATTTTCTTATGGAAAGTCTGTCCAGGTAGTCCAAATAGACCTTAATGTTTGCTATTCATAGTATATCAAACCATAAAGTTCATGGAGATCAGAGCTTTTCTAAACTGAAGGAAGATGAATATAATTGATCTTGTCCTACAAACAAAGGAGAGAGAAGGCTTCTCATTTAGGTTTTAACTCTTTCAAGAACAATGATAAACCCAGTTCTTCTTCCACAATATATTATATTAGTTTTTTTTTTTTTTTACCTTTTTATTGTGGGGATGGGAGTTTTGGACCAGGGCCAATTTCTTTACCATGTATTACATAGCAATTCAGTGTTATCTAATGTGTGTAAAGCAGATATATTCTAGCTACATTAGAATTCTAGAAAATAATCAGATGGTTGACAAACCATATCTAGATTATTAGTTTTATACAATTTATTTATAGTAAGTGAACTAAATGGTCACCCTTTCATATGTATAGAACACTTCTCTTGCTCCCTTCTGAAATTAGAGTGCTAGGAATAACCATTTACCCTATGCACAAAGGTAGAATTACCATAGCTGGTATTGTCTTTAAATGTCATTTAGTTTCTCTTCCTATTTTTAGACATCAAAAAGCGCAGGGTCAGGTACTGGAAGAGAATTGCTTCTTGGAAGAAGTGGTTCTAGAACCCATGTAATTATAACATCCAATAATCAATTGGCTCTCTCTGCAACCCTGCAACTTAATCTCAGATATATCCTCTTATTTTCCCTCATTTCCAAACCATCCTGGAAGTTCTTGTTTCTTGTTTGAGGGAAGGGCTTCAGCCTGATCAAATGTAATCCAGTTATCTACAATCAACACAGGTACTTTATAAAGTGAAGTATGTACCAAATGTATTTTCATAAATAATTACAACAGAATTTGATACCATCAAAAATGCTAAATAATCAGAAATAGGAACATTTTACATAGGAAGGACATGTATTTCTTCCTTGTTTCCTTTCTCTCTCTTTCCCTCTGTCTTACACACTTCCAGAAACATTACTGCAGTATATGAAATGTTATTACTGTATCCAGCATTTAATTCCAAAGGTAGACACAGCTCAGAAATGCAGTAAAAACAGGTTGGTGAAGAGTAAAAGGAGAGTATAGAGTTGGAAAACAGCATTAAGAAAGAAATAAGCTAGGAAAAACTGATGATTTATACCTCAGACCATTCCACAGGTAGACTGAAAATATTAATTTAGCTCTCTGTTTCACTTCGCTGACTTTGTCAGTAGAAACTGAAGATAATGGTGATAATGACGAGTTTTATGAAAATTAAAAAAAAGTGTAAATTTATGGTCCTCCCAAAGAAGTCCTTCATGTAACAAAACCCACAAGAACTCACAAAAAGGAAGTTTAACCATCATATGCACATCTCTCTCCATAGAAAGACTAGAGACCCAGAAATCAAGGGATAACATATGTTCTATAAATTACTCCTATGCATTATTTCCAGTGGTAATATCAGAAGATTTATAATTTTCTACCAAAGTAAGGTGCAATTTGAAATTGGACGACTGCATTATAAATTCAGCTTGTACAATCTATCTTGACAGACTTTTCCAAAATATAGTAGCACCAAAAATCTTATTTTCCAATTTTATGCCATTATTCCTGGTTAGCTAGTTATGTGATTTTTTTTTCTACATTGGCTATAAATTAACAGCTAACATGGAATAGAAATTTTTTTAGGGGCGCCTGGGTGGCTCAGTCAGTTGGGTGTCTGACTCTTGATTTCAGCTCATGTCATGATCCCAGGGTTATAGGATCAAGCTTTGCATCAGGCTCCACACTGAGTGTGGAACCTGTTTGAAATTCTCTCTCTCTCCTCCTCTGCCCCTCTCCCTCACTCGCGTGCTCTCTCTCTCTCTCTCTAACAAAATATTTTTATTAAAATAGAATATTTAGTTAAGCTAATATGGAGTAGAAGATTTCTATGTAGTTTTCTGATGTAGAGGCAAATAAACTTATAAATGCACAGTGACTTACAGAGAAAAGTCAGGGTATAACTGCAGCATAAAATACACTAGACTCACTAAACTGAAAGCATAAAAAATCTTGTTTCTATTACCACTAATTTCTCCTATTGTTAAACTCTATAACTTTAAGGAAGGCACTGGAGTTTTTTTTGTGTGTGCATTTCTTTTCTATGATAGTAGGAAGAGTACTTACCTCACAGGAGTAATGCAAGGGTATGAGGAGGTCAAGAACTATATTTTGACAATATGTATTTAATAAAATGATTTAAAACGTTGACATGTATATATGTATATGTCATTTTTATATTAGTGGAAAAGAAAATTTTCCATGTTTACAATTGATATGCTAGTGTGGTTAGAGCACCAAAACAGAATGTTTTCTCCTATTAATTGAAGGGAAAATGGTTAAGAAAATACTTTGTTCATGGGATAAATGTGTAAAAATAATACATACCTTAATAACCCTAAAACATTCTTGGGAAACCTGCACAGTACTCACAAAGATGAAAAACAGTATTTCTTTGGTCTTGTCATCTTTAATACTAAAATAACAGCCTAGACATTTTGCTTTTTTTAGAATAAAAGAACTACCTCCTTTGCCTTTTGAAGAATTTGAAAATTTAAAAGAGAAAAATTCAAAAATGCTGACTAGATAATAGCTGACCATTCATGGTGGGTGGAAAACATGAAAGGTTACAATATGAATCTGTGCCTAAGCATTTCTTTTCAACTTGAACAACATCCTCCTGCTTCTGCTAACTCAGCAATCATACAGCTGACAGATTTCTGAGTTTTCTAAATAATGCATGGGCTTTTCCTCTAACATCTCAGTGCAAAAGTTTCAATTCTGCCCCAGTGTTGTTTATGGTGCTGATTTAACTTGACAGTATTCCATTAAACCAATGAGTTTTTTTTCCCTCTTGATAATTCCTTAAATATTCCTCTCAGTGATGTATTTGTGTTTTTATTTTTTAAACAGATTATGAAGTGTTCACATTTATAACACCATGGCAGGTGCAGTTGGGAAAAAAAGTTACAAAAACAATAAAACTTTATAACTGGACACTTTTCCCCACTCTTGATTCTTCAAATGTCATCCTTCCTAAACCTCCCACTCCAAAATGTCTACACTAAAAACATTTGAACTTCTAAGAAAATACCACTGAAACATGCAGCACTGCTTTTTATCTCACTTGGGAGAGAAAAACACATTCATTAAATCATACATGTTAACTTCCTGAGGCAACACAAGGAAAATAATTGCTTTCTTCCTTGTTCAGTCCTTTAGGAAAACAGATATGTTCTCCAGGACAATGCACTGATGCTCCATTGATTATGTCTTAGCAAGATAAAGGAGTCTAAAGCCAGAAAGTTTTAAGAGAATAGCATTCGAGCTCTATTTTTTAAGTTTAATTATTTATTTAGTTAGTTTTATTTACTTATTTACTTAGAGCACAGCAGGGGAGGGGCGGAGAGAGAGGAAGAGAGAGAATTGCAAGCAGGCTCCACTTTCAGCCTGGAGCCCTATACGGGGCTTGATCACATGACTGAAAGATCATGACCTCTACTGATATCCAGAGTCAGACGCCCAACCAAGCCACGCAGGCACCCCTTGTGTTCTATTGTTATAAATAAGGTATATATTTTTCAGAGAAACTGTTGCTCCATAAAATGTAAATTTTAGCATCCAGAGAAAAGAACTTTTGCCTCATGGTTAAAAATGATTTCGATACAAAAAAGTCCTAGGGGTTACTAAAGGTTTCCTGACAAATTTCTACAAGTTATTTAAGATAAATACTAGGATCTTATAATGATCTCCTAGAGGAGGCACTTGTAACCATTCATGACCCAATTAGTGAGGCTTGACATTTTGATTCATACAGAAAAAGAAGCCTGGTGTGGGAATGCGTTAGGTAAAGCAGACGTGGACTCAATTTTCACATGGAGAATAATCCTTGTGAAATGACTTTAATTTTGTTGGCAAGAAAGAGAATTTAAACATCTTCAATAAAGTTTAGATATACCTTTCCCTAGGAAATATCTTGGGTTCAAAAGAGAAGTGAATTGTGAAACAGGCAGAGTTAAGTATTTGGGTCTCTGACTTTCAGTTCTCTTTTCTCCTAGTTGTACACAATCTCTGTTCATTGGGCTTTGCCCAGGGAACTCCACCCTCTCATCAGCAGCAACTCTCACACTTTCATTCACACTAATATGTAAACAACTTACAAATGTAAAAATTACAATACCCTAGGGAGATTTAAAATGAATTTGAATTTTGTATTTTGCATTAGATAGGCACTAAGAGAGTTGGCAATACCAGAAACATTGTGATTTGCCAGAGCCCATGAAATCATCTTACAGATAAAACCAGCTCTGTTGAAGTATCCTATATTATTCAATTAATTAAATCTGATTTTACTAAAGGGAACATGTTTTTTCGAATCCATGCCCAGTCAACTTCCCTCAGTGAGTCAGAAACCAAAACTCTCACACATGAGTGAAATAAATATTTCGTACAGTGAGTGGCTACATTAAGTTTCTATATTCAGTTTCTATCCTGAGAGCCAGTGGCCTTAATGGAGATTCCTATGAAGTTTCTCCAACTCTGTTTATTGCTGGAGAGCTACTGATTTTCACTGTGTGTACTTGTTTTTTGTTTGTTTTTTTATTTTGTTTTTGTTTTTTCCTCCAGTATATATCTTGCTGCTTAATTATTTATTAATAAAATTTAGGGGGCATCTGGGTGGCTCAGTTGGTTAAGCATCTGACTCGTGGTCTCTTCTTGGTCATGATCTCTCAGTTTGTAAGTTCCAGCCCTGCATCGGGTTCGGGCTCTGTGCTGACAGCTCAGAGCCAGCTTGGATTCTCTCTCTCTCCCTCTCTTTCTGCCCCTCCCTTGCCCACTCTCTCTCTCTAAAAATAAATAAATAAACTTTTTAAAATAGGCAGAAATATATTCAGAGTATTTTGATAAACACATGTGTAAGCATTATCCTTTTATCATTAAATTATATGTTTATATTCAGATAAAGAATATATGTATGTGTGTATGATACACAAATATAAATGTTTGTGTGTGATTTGGGGTGTGATGATTCCCTTGAAGTTGCTCTTGTTTAACCGTTTTAAGGTTTAATACTGAGGCTTATCTCTCTCCATATTGTAAGGCAGGAGAGAAAGGAAAAATCCTGAGAGTATAATTGCCCTGAGGATATACCTGAATCCATGAACAATGTATCCTAAGACAGTTCAGGTAGTGGAAAACTTCCCAATATAAAATTTCTTTTCATCTTGTTTTCATGCTCATGCTATTTCAGCAGGAAAGTCTTGTGCAACCCTCCTGCTATCCCAGTGCCAAATAGGCATGTGTTTATCCCTGGTAGCAGTACTCTTTGCATTATTCTTTGACTAATCTTTTGTCTCCTAAAAAATCTTACCTCTACCTGTGAGCAGTAGCCAAGAGTTGGAGCGCTAGGCTAATTCTAGAAAGATTGTAGAAAAGTATGGATTTTGGGGCGCCTGGGTGGCGCAGTCGGTTAAGCGTCCGACTTCAGCCAGGTCACGATCTCGTGGTCCGTGAGTTCGAGCCCCGCATCAGGCTCTGGGCTGATGGCTCGGAGCCTGGAGCCTGTTTCCGATTCTGTGTCTCCCTCTCTCTCTGCCCCTCCCCCGTTCATGCTCTGTCTCTCTCTGTCCCAAAAATAAATAAAAAACATTGAAGAAAAAAAAATTTAAAAAAAGAAAAGTATGGATTTTGATGACAATACTATTATAATGACTCCTTTGTGGTATGATTTATTTATATGTTGCATATTGATATACTATAAACTTTAGAAAAGTCAGAGGTCAGTTCTTCTCTCCCTATGTCAACTAAACTATCATATGTCACTTCTTAAATTCTCTTTAAGGCACAACCTTTGAGCTTCTCAACATTCTTGGGGGCACTGCAGTTTCTGCTATTCAGCAGGAACAGCTTCCCTGTAAAAAAGGGAATTATAATGTTGGAATACCATGACATTTGCACAAGAGAGCACATAGAGTGCATAGTATCCAAGAAATGCATGATAAATTACAATCTATTTTTTGAAAACTATCTGTGGATGTATAATGCACAAACTTCATTTGGCGAATATAAAATGTTGTAGTCACTTTGAAAAATAGTTTGGAATTTCTTCAAAATGGTAAACATAGAGTTACCATTTGACCTAGCAATTCCACTTCTAGGTATACACTGAAGAGAAATGAAAACACATGTCCACCTAGAAACTTGCACATGAACATTGATATCAGCATTATTTATAAGAGGAAAAAAGTAGAAACAACTTAAATATCCATCAACAGATAAATGGTGAAACCAAATGTAGTACTTTTTTATGATGTAAAATTATTCAGGCATTAGAAGCAGAGAAATACTGATAAAATGATACAATACAGGTGAAACTTGAAAATATTATGTCAAGTTACAGGCCAATATCCTTGATGAACATAGATTCAAAAAATCCTCAACAAAATAATAGCAAAGAGAATTCAACAATACATTAAAAAAAATTCACCATGATCAAGAGGGATTTATTTCTGGGTTGCAAGAGTGGGTCAATACTCACAAATCAATCAATGTGATACATGACATCAATAAGAGAAATGATAAGAACCATAAGACCACTTCAATAGATTCAGAAAAAAAAATATTGACAAAGTGCAACATGTACTCATAATAAAAAAAACCCTCAACAAAGTAGGTTTAGAGGAACATAACTCAACATGATAAAGGCCATATATGAAAACCCACAGATAACATTATCCTCTATGGGGAAAAATTGAAAGCTATCCCCCGAAGGTCAGGAACAAGACAAAGATGTCCACTCTCATCACTGTTATTGTTATCACTTCCATCACATAGTACTGGAAGACTTAGTCACAGCATTCAGAAAACAAAAAGAAAGAAAAGGCATCTAAATCGGTAAGGAAGAAGTAAAACTTATACTATTTGCAAATGACGTGATACTTTATATAGAAAATCCAAAAGACTCCACCAAAAAATTGTTAGAACTAATAAATAAATTAGGTAAATTCCCAATACAAAATTAATGTACAGAAATCTGTTGCATTTCTATACACCAATAATGAAGCAACAGAAAGAGACATTAAGAAAGCAATCTCTTTTACAAAGGCACCAATAATAATAAGATAGATAGGAATAATCCTAACCATAGAGGTGAAAGATCTGTACTCTGATAACTATAAAATACTGATGACAGAAATGTAAGATGACAGGGGCGCCTGGGTGGCTCAGTCGGTTAAGCGTCTGACTTCGACTCAGGTCACGATCTTGCAGTCCATGAGTTCAAGCCCCGCGTCGGGCTCTGGGCTGATGGCTCGGAGCCTGGAGCCTGCTTCCGATTCTGTGTCTCCCTCTCTCTCTGCCCCTCCCCCGTTCATGCTCTGTCTCTCTCTGTCTCAAAAATAAAAATAAAAGGTTAAAAAAAAAAGAAATGGAAGATGACACAAATAAACGGAAAGACTTTCCATGTTCATGGATTGAAAGAACAAATATTGTTAAAATGTCTATGCTACCGAAAGCAATCTACACATTTAATGCAATCCTTATCAAAAAACCAGAAGTATTTTTCACAGTACTAGAACAAACAATTCTAAAATTTGTATGGAACCTTAAAAGACCCTAAAGAGCCAAAGCAATTTTGAAAAAGAAAACCAAAGGTAGAGACATTATCATTCCAGACTTTATATTACAAAATTGTGGTAATCAAAACAGCATGATACTGGCACAAATATAGACACATAGATTAGGGAAACAGAATAGAAAACCCAGAAATAAACCCACAATTATATGATCAATTAATCTTTAACAAAGCAGGAAGGAAATGTCTTTTCAACAAATGATGTTGAAAATGTCTTTTCAACAAATGATGTTGGGAAAACTGTATAGCACCATGCAAAAGAAAGAAAGTGAACCACTTTCTTCCACCATATGCAAGAATAAATTAAAAATGGATTAGTCTTAAACTTGAGACCTGAAACCATAAATCTCCTAGAAAACAAACAAGCGGTAATTCATTTGACATTGGCTATAGCAACTTCTTTCCAGACATACTTCTAAGGGAAGGGAAACAAAAGAAAAACTAAAATGTTGGGACTACATCAAAATAAAAAGTTTCTGCACAGTGAAGGAAGCAATAAACAAAACTAAAATTCAACCTATATATAGAATGGAAGAATATAATTGCAAATGACATATATGGCAATGGTTTAGTATCCAAAACATATAAAGAACTTATAAAACTCAACACTCAAAAAACAATCCAATTAGAAAATTGGCAGAAGGCATGAACAGACATCTCTCCAAAGAAGACATCCAGAGGGTCAAAAGACACATGAAAAAGACGCAGCTCAACATCACTCATTATCAGGGAAATGCAAATTGAAACTACAATAAGATATCACCTCACCCCTGTCACAATGACTAAAATCAACAATAAGGAGCACAACGAACAGGAAGTGTTGAGCATCTTTTCATGTGTCTGTTGGCCATCAACTGACGAATGGATAAAGAAGATATGGTTTATATATACAATGGAATACTACTTGGCAATGAGAAAGAATGTAATCTGGCTGTTTGCAGCAACGTGGATGGAACTGGAGGGTATTATGCTAAGTGAAATAAGACAGGCAGAGAAAGATACCATATGTTTTCACTCATTTGTGGATCTTGAGAAACTTAATAGAAGACCATGGGGAGGGTAAGGAGAAAAAATGTTACAGAGAGGGAGGGAGGCAATCCATAAGAGACTCTTAAATACTGAGAACAAACTGAGGGTTGATGGAGGGTGGTGGAGAGGGGAAAGTGGGTGATGGGCATTGAGGAGGGCACTTGTTTGGATGAGCACTGGGTGTTGAATGGAAACCAATTTGACAATAAATTATATTTAGAAAAAAAAGAGAAGTGTTGGTGAGGATGTGGAGAAAAGGGAACCCTCTTGCACTGTTGGCGAGAAGGCAAATTGGTGTAGCCACTCTAGAAAACAGTATGGAGTTCCTCAAAAAGTTAAAAATAGAACTACCCAATGACCCAGCAATTGCACTACTCAGTATTTACCCAAAGAATAAAAAAGCACTAATTCAAAAGGATACATGCACCCCTATATTTATAGCGGAATCATTTACACTAATCAAGATATGGAAGTAGCCCAAGTGTCCATCAACTGATGAATACATAAAGAGGATGTGATATATACATATACACTACAATATTATTCAGACATAAGAAAGGAATCTTGCCATTTGCAACAACATGGATAGATCTAGACAGTATAATGTAAGTAAAATAAGTCAGAGAAAGACAAATACCATATGATTTCACTCATATGTGGAATTTAAGAAGCAAAACAAATGAGCAAAGGGAAAAAGAGAAATAGAGGCAAACCAAGAAACAGACTCTTAATTATAGACAACAGGGGCACCTGGGTGGCTTAGTCAGTTAAGCATCTGACTTCCACTCAGCTTGGGTCATGATCCCATGGTTCATGGACTCAAGCCCTGCATTCAGCTTTCTGCTCTAAGGGCAGATCCTGTATCAGATCCTCTGTCTCCCTCTCTGCCCCTACCTCACACGCATGCATTTTTTTTTTCTTCTCTCTCTCAAAAGTAAATAAACATTTTTTTTTAAATTATAGAGAACAAACTGATGGTTACCAGAGGAGAGAGTGATTAGTGGATGTGTTAAATAGGTGATGGGGATTAAGTCAAACACTTGTCATGATGAGCACCAGGTGACGTATATAATTGCTGAATCACTATATTGTACACGTGAAACTAATATAACAATGTATGTTAATTAACTGGAATTAGAAACTTACAAAGCCATAAAAACATTTTGTCAAGTTAAAAAATCCAGACCTAAGAGGTCACATTTTGTAGGATTGCACTTATATAAGATGTCTAAAATAGACAAATTCATACAGTACCATGAATTATTAGACTAGCAGTCGCCAGGGGCACCAGGGTGGCTCAGTCGATCAAGGGTCCAACTCTTGACTGAGTCACCCAGGCGCCCCTACAAATGACCTTTTTAAAAATAAAATATACCGATAGTCAGCTATTGTAAAAACCATTTATGAACACAATCTCCCAAGTAACATATACATAACAACTCATTTACAATAATTCCTCCAAAGGTTTTAGATAAAGGAATTAAAATTTTATTTTTCTTGGTCTAGTTCAAGAGCTATTGCTTACATTATCCTTTTCTGTTGCTTTTCACCTGTTGGCATTTATTTTTTTCATCTGTTTGCATTTCATCTGTAAGGAAAACATGTGTTTCCTAGAAGATGCTGCAAATCAATTTGAAAATACCTTGAAGAGAACTGTATGGTGGGTAATACCCAGTATAACTTCCTAAAGATCAAGACTTGTTAGATAAATCTAATCTCCTTCTTTGACAGAATGACAGCCTGAGGATAGAGGGGAAGCAATAGATGTAATTTATTTTGACTTTGTCAAGGTTTCTGAGACCAATCTAAACAATTGGCTCATCAATAAAGTGTGAAAAATCCAGGCAGGTCACAGGGCTAGAGAGAGTTCCCAGAAGGCAGGAGAGGAGCACTCAAAGAATGATCATCCATGGATTAATGTCAGTTTGGGGCAATGATACAAAATATCTCCTAGATCCCAAGGGCAGGCAAACGTTTGTATCAGTGTCCTGAACACGAACATAGGACATTTTAACCAAGTGACACTAAACCAAAACTCTGACAATGAGTTCAGAATCTGAAGTTACATTGCTAAATGTAAGACACAATAAGAAATAAATGATATGGGGTGCCTGGGTGGCTCAGTCAGTTAAGCGTCTGAATTTGGCTCAGATCATGATCTCGCCTTCAGCGGGTTCGAGCCCCATGTCAAGCTCTATGCTGACAGCTGAAAGCCTGGAGCCTGCTTCAGATTCTGTCTCCCTCTCTCTCTGCCCCTCGCCCGCTCATTCTCTCTCTCTCTCTCTCTCTCTCTCTCTCTCTCTCTCTCTCAAAAATAAATAAACATTTTTAAAAATTGGGGGGGGGGGAAACCTGAGTGGCTCAGTCAGTTAAGTGTCCGACTTCAACTCAGGTCATGATCTTGCCTTCAGCGGGTTCAAGACCCGCATCAAGCTCTGTGCAGACAGCTCAGAGCCTGGAGCCTGCTTCCGCTTCTATGTCTCCCTCTCTCTCTGCCCTACCCCACCTATGCTCTCTCTTTTTCTCTCTCTCCTTCTCTCTCTCTCAACAATAAACATTATTTTTTTTAAATGTTAAAGAAATAAATGATGGAATTTCAGATCTTTGGATTCAGGAGAGTATCCATTAAGTATAAATAATACAAGCAGATAATAGGGACAGAAAAAAGATGTTCAAGTATCATAGAATGACGATTAGAGCTCAAAAACCATAATGATTATTTCAGACTCCTTCATTGTAATTACAGTACAAAAATAGAAAGGGACTTGTTCAAAATCACAGAACAAAACTGTAGCAGAAATACATATTTAAAATTAATGTATAAAAACACAGAAATTCTTAAGGAGCATAACATATAGGAACCAAGATAGTAAATTCAACATTACTTAGATCCTTCCTCAGAAGTGGAGTTCTAGGGACACCTGGGGACTCAGTCGGTTGACCATTCAACTCTTGATTTTGGTTCAGGTCATGATCTCACAGTTTGTGAGTTTGAGCACTGTATCCGGCTCTGTGCTAATAGTGTGGAGCTTGCTTGGGATTCTCTCTCCTCTCTCTCTCTCTCTGTCCTTATCCCTCTGGTGTGCTCTCTCTCTCTCAAAACAAATGAATAAACTCAAAAAAATTTTTAAAGACGTGGAGTTCTGCCCTTTGGTCTAAAGATAATCTAATTGGGTGGCACCTGGGTGGCTCAGTCAGTTGCGCATCTAATTCTTGGTTTCAGCTCTGGTCGTGAACTCACAGTTTGTGGGTTTGAGCTCTGCATTGGGCTCTGGGCTCCTGCACTGAGAGTCTGCTTAGAATTCTCTCTCTCTCTCTCTCTCTCTCTCTCTCTCTCAGTCCCTTCCCTGCTCACTCTTTCAAAATAAAGAAATAAACTTATTTATTTATTTATTTTTTTAAAGAGAGGCACCTGGGTGGCTCGGTCAGTTAAGCATCAGGCTTCAGTTCAGGTCATGATCTTGCAGTTCCTAAGTTTGATCCCCATGTTGGGTTCTGTGGTGACAGCTCAGAGCCTGAAGCCTGCTTCCGAGTCTGTGTCTCCTTCTCTCTCTGCCCCTCCCCCACTTGTTCTCTCTCTCTCTCTCTCTCTCTCTCTCTCTCTCTCTCAAATCTAAACATTAAAACAATTTTAAACATAGTCTATTTGGGGGCAGGATGGGAGAAAAGTATTAAGAATAAAGACACAGAATGACTACAGCTGGAAAAATAAGATCTATAAGGAAAGATCACATCATTTCGAACTATTCATTGTGAAAAAGAGATAATGCTTAGGCTTAACTTGAACATGCTTTTATACAAACTGCCTTAATAACACTGACAGAACAAGTTCTTAATTTGCTATGTGATTTATTAAGAGTAAACATAATAATTCTCCATTACTCAGAGCTGCTTATGCCTGGAATAAGTTTTGAGAAGGGTCTTTAAAACTACAATGGGTTCTGGGAGCACCTGGCTTGCTCAGTTGGGAAAGCATGTGACTCTTAATCTTGGGATTGTGAGTTTAAGCCCCATGTAGGGTGTAGAGATTACTTTTAAAAAATGGGTTATTCTGGCTTACATTCTTTTTAAAAAAGTGTATTTATTTTTGAGAGAGAAAGAGAGAGTGCAAATTGGGGGCAGGGAGGGAGAGGGAGAGAGAGAGAGGAAGAGAGAGAGAGAGAGAGAGAGAGAGAGAATCCCAAGCATGCTCCATGCTCACCTCCACATGGGGCTTCATCACAAGACCAAGAGATCACTACCGCAAGATCATGACCTGAGATGATATCAAGAGTCAGATAGGCATGAAAGTAAGACAGGTAGAATGCTTAAAGTTTACAATTCTATGAGAAAAGCCAAAAACAGTTCCTTGAATCAGGATCAAATAAAAAAGCATGCTTCATTTGATTCTCTAGAAACATTTTGCTCCTATATAATGAGGTGTTTGGATAACAAAGAATGAAGGTAACTGGGAATTTTCTAATTCAACTTTGCAGGTTAATCAACTATATATACTTTGATTCTTTCCACAATAAGTTATATTTTCTAAAAGGTAAAATATTCAACATCTGCTCAGAAGCTAAACCAACACACAAATCAGAGCAAGCAGGGACTCAGAGGATAAAGATTTACATGGTTATCATTGTGGATTCTCCAGAGGAAGTCACTGTGCACAGTTCTTCCTGAAATAAGCAATGTAGTTGAAAAATACTCCATTTATTTCTACTTCCGTTTATTTCTAAATAGGCAATCCTCAAAGTCTTTGTTATAGTAAAAGAATAAAAAGACCTGCTGCTGTATAACTATATTTCTGATTTGACAGCTATAATTATAATAATTCAGGCATATATTTCCCACAAACTCCCCACAGCCATAACCTTTAGTGATTCATTATAAAGCTCCAGGAGCAATAGTACACAGACTAATTTCCTAAAACAATAAAATACAGAATTTCTCATTGGAGCTAAATGAAACATGAACAGATTGTTATTCATAGTGAAATCCTGATGCAAAGTCATGGTGCAGCCATTATAGAAGCTATTAAACAAAATCTTGAATCAAAGAAACTATAGGTCTATTTTTAAAAGAGAAAATGTTTTTGCCTAAGAATTTTCTAAAGTCTATGCTTGTTTTTCCTTTTTTAAGTTTCATGTTATTAATTCTATTTTCACTCTTTCCTATCTCTTCTCTTTCAGAATCATCCAAAAATACCAATTTTAACCAAACAGAAGGTGATATAATAATTAACAGAAGGAAAATTCCTATTAACTCACATTCAAACATATCAACTAAATACAGGCTTCCTGACCTGCTTATTTCAAGATATGTCAATAAACTTGGAAATTACATTTTGTTATGGAATATGTGCTTTATGACTATCCTAGTTGTGTTTTGAAGAGTATAATCTGCAATGGCTGATTTCATACCCTCTAGGAAAATGTTACATCTCTGTACATTTTCCTGTTGAGTGTAAATATGAAGACAATGATATTTCATTCCACATTTTGACAAAACCTACCACAAAGAAAAGACAAGATATCCACAAATAAATGGCAAGAGTCAAGCAGGCAATGTAGGGATTGGAATAAGAAGTTATGAGGAATGTGCAGAGAAAATAAATTATGATTTGTTTTATTTTTTTTAATTTTTTTATCATTTATTTATTTTTGAGACAGAGAGAGACAGAGCATGAACGGGGGAGGGGCAGAGAGAGAGGGAGACACAGAATCGGAAGCAGGCTCCAGGCTCTGAGCCATCAGCCCAGAGCCCGACGCGGGGCTCGAACTCACGGACCGTGAGATCATGACCTGAGCCGAAGTCTGACGCTCAACCGACTGAGCCACCCAGGCGCCCCTATGATTTGTTTTAAATGATGAGACAGATAAACATATTAACACCAACACAAAAATTTAATTGAACATTATATGTTTTTACAGCTGCCTTAATTTTATCTCTGAGGACTTAGCAACTGATAACAATGATGAAACTGAACAGAAGCTTGTCACAATGTGGCATTTAAAACAGAGCATGCTCTTTTTGAAATTAAAAAAAACTTCATTTCTTTGAGTTTTCTGGTTATATAGATCACTGTTAAAATGGTTTATAAGTGTCAAAAATCTTTTTCTAAGTTAAAATGTTCACATGACCACAGATAAGTGGGAAGAAGAGAGAGTATTTATTTCTATTTAAAAACTTACCTTATAAGAACAAATCCTGCCCAGTAGGGAAAAATAAGAGCATTTAGTCAGATTGATTTGAGAGCTGAGATCTAAGTCCTTGAGCTTATACTTTAAAAATTATAGAAATTTCTAAATCATTTTCCATTATTTGCAATATTTGCAAGTCTAGCATATTTTAAGGCATCATTAATTGGACCCAATTTCAGAACTACAAAAATTTCTTTTCTGCATCACACTTAATTTAGAAGAAAAAAATCTTGTCAAGAAAGAAAACCCGTAAGAGATATTGTCAAAATAGTACTGCCCACAGTAGATCGTGAGGTCAGGTCACGTTCTGAACAGAGGTCTGGGATTTACCTTGTAAATAGAACTTTGGGCAGGCCAAATTAAGGACAGTCTCATTTATCAGCTACATCTCCATATCTAGGCTTATTGATTGAGACTCAATGTTAATGAAAGAAATTCCATTACATTCTTTATACTATACTGGAAAATCATTTCAAACATCGGAGCATAACTTCGTAACAGAAAGATCAGTGTCAACTCTTTCATTATCTAGCTGTGTCACCAAAACTAAGCCCATTTCTCCTCCAAGCATCATCTGTAGAATGATGGGGTGGCACTTAATTAGTTAAAATCACTTAGTACTCTAAAATTTAATTTTAAAAATACTAATCAGTAAGACTGTAACACGTGCTTTATAGCTAATCTAAGGATGCAATTAATCAAAACTTCCCAGTTATTAAACATAATATTTCCTCAAGCCAAATCCACAACTCTTATCCAACTCCTAGAGAAAGGATGAGGGATCTGAGAACCACAATTTGAAAATGAATGTCCTGGAGAATTCACTGTATAATCTCCTTACATCATTCAAGGCCATCCATTTTCCCATTTCTCACATCCTTCAAAGACCAGTTAAAATGTCTCATCCTACACTTTAATTTCTTTCTGATTCTCTTATTCATAAGAAATTTCCTTTCTCTATATTCTCACAACACTTTGTTCCTTTCATTGTTTTCAATCCATTCCATTTCAGAGTATAGTCATTTATATATTGATTCATTTTTATATTTCTTCTCCTATATCATAAGTTTTTAAAGCCAGTTATTCTTTTACTTTTCTTCCCATAGTATTGCCTTTTTAATTATTGGAATGTTATACATTGTGGATGAAAACTGATTTAGTAAATAATCATATTCAAGAATTACTCTAATCCCTAATGGAGTGGTTTATTAATGGTCATTATCCACACTGTTCATTGCACTCACATACTGGACCTTTATGAAATGTTTATCATTTGTTAGTCACTTCAACTATACCACTGGAATTCTGTGTAACCAAAGCTAAAAATAACCAACTTAGATCATAATTGAACGTTCAGAATCTAGGTCATCACACAAATAATATGAAAGATGCAATATGTTTTCCTGTAAAATATATCTTCACAACCCACTTGATTGAATATTATTACTTCACTGACTGATTTTTCTTGACTTGGATCTAGTACTTACCTTGTAAATAGAGCCTTAGTGATCCTCCAATACCTAGCTTACCTTTGGTTTGAATGTCTGATTTCCCATTTCTACTTGAACCACAAACATTCAGAAATACCATGCCCATAAATAGTAACAAGCCCCTAAATGCTGTTAACTGATAGCTCCCTTGTCAATATCTACCTGTTTCTTTCCCTTTCTGAAAGGCACTGAAGTAAATCAAAAGGTTATAACCATGGAAATCAAAACAAGAGAAGTCATGCCCAGTGTGTGATCTCAAACAATTTAAGTCCTGAGGTAGGATACCCAAAAAGCATCAAGGACATACTACTCCTTGGATTATCAAACAAATTTCAGATCTAAAATTCTTGATATAAATTTCCATTTGCAAAAGATCACTTTTAAAACTGTAGATTATTATCTTTCAGTGAGTAGAGATGTCATTTATGCAGACTCTTCCCACGTTTATTGAAGTATAATTGACAAAAAATATATAAGATATATGCTTGATAATTTGATATACATATAAATTGTGAAATAATCCCATAATCAAGTGAATTAACCTATCACCTAACATAGTTAGCATTTTCTTTTTTTTTTACTTTTTTTGTAGTGAGAATACATAAGATCTTAGCAAATTTCAAGTCTACAATACAGTATTGTTAACTATACTCACATTGTTGTACATTAGATCTCCAAAACTTATTAATCTTGCATAACTGAAATATTGTATACCTTGACTGACATCTCTTCATTTTCCCACCCTCCAACTCCTGGTAACCGCTATTCTCTGCTTCCATGAGTTTGACTATTTTAGAATCCACATGTGAGTGAGTTCATGTAGTATTTGACTTTCTGCATTTAGCTTTTTTCAGTTAGTTTAACATCCTCCAGGTTCATCTATGTTGTTGGAAATAGAAGGATTTGTATTTTTTACAGCTGAATAATATTCCAGTATATATCACACTTTTATTTATCTATTCATCTTTAGAAAGGTATTTAAATTGCTTCCATATCTTGGTTATTGTGAAAAGTACTGCAATGAACACAGAAATGTAGATATTATCTTGAGGTCCTGATTTCATTTTCTTTGGATATATACCCAGAAGTGAGATTGCTAGATCTTAAGGTAGCTCTATTTTTAATTTTTTGAAGAACCACTATATTCTTTCCCATAATGGTCGTACCAATTTGCCTTATCAACAGTGTGCAAGAATTCCCTCTCTCCAAAACCTTGCCAATATTTGTCATCTTTTTGTCTTTCTGATAATAGCAATTCTAACAGGTATGAGATGGTATCTTGTGGTTTTGACTTGCATTTCTGTGATGATTAGTGAAGTAGGACACCATATCAAATAACTGTTGGTGATTGCATGTCTTCATTTGAGAAATGACTATTCAGGTAAATTGCCCATTTTTACCAGAATTATTTGGGGTTTCTTTGGGCTATAGAATTGTTTGATTTTCTTATATATTTTGAATTTTAACCCCTCATTAAATATATAGTTTACAAATATTTTCTCCCACTCCATAGGTTGCCTTTTCACTCTGTTGATTGTTCGCTGTATAGAAGCTTTTTAGTTTTGGGAAATCACATTTGTCTGTTTTTACTTTTGTTGCTGGTGCTTTTGGTGTCATAACCAAAAAAATTATTGCCCAGATCAATGTTAAGAAGGTTTTTTCTTATATTTTCTTTTTTCAAGTCTTACATTTTAGTTTTCATCTATTTTGAAATTATTCTTAATGTAATATTGGATTTTGTTTGCTAGTATTTTATTGAGAATATTTGCATAGACATTCATCAGGGATATTGGCCTATAGTTCTCTTTTTCAGCAGTCTTTATCTGGTTTTGTTATTAGGGTAATGCTGGCTTCAGAGCATGAATTTGGAAGTTTCCTTCCTTTCCTATTTTTTTTTGAATTTTGAGAATAATAGGTATTAATTCTTTAAATGTTTGGTAGAAGTCACCTTTGAAGCCATCTGGCCGTGGACTTTATTTTTTGGGTGATTTTTGATTACTGATTAAATTTCTTTGCTGGTTATCAGTCTGTTTAAGTTCTCTATTTCTTCCTATTTCAGTCTTCATAGTTTATATTTTTCTAGGAATTTATCCATTTCCTATATGTCTGTATTGCTATAAACCTCCTTCTTAGGACAACTCTTGCTGCATCCCAAAAGTTTTGGACCTCTGTGTTTGCATTTTCATTTATTTACATGTATTTTTTTTAATTTCTTCTTTTATTTCCTGGTTGACACATTCATTATTTAATAGCATGGTGTGTAGCTTCCATGTTTGTGTAATCTTTTAATTTTTTTCTTGCAGTTGACATCAAGTTACATAGAATTGTGGTCAAAATATGCATATGATCTGTATCTATTTTTACTTGTTGAGGCCTCATTTGTGACCTAGTATGTGATCTAATATGGAGAAGTCCTATGTGCACTTCAAAAGAAAATGTATTCTGCTACTTTAAAATGAAATGTTCTGAATATATCTGTTAAGTCCATCTAGTCCAGTGTGTTCTTCAAAGCCATTATTTCCTTGTTGATTTTCTGTTTAGATGGTCTGTCCATTGAAGTAAACGGAAAGTTAAAGTACCCTACAATAACTATTATTATCAATCATTCTCTTTATATTTGTTATTGTTTTATATATTTGTCTGTTCCTATGTTGGTTGCAAAATATTTACAATTGTTAGATCTTCTTGTTGGATAGTCCCTCTAATTATGATACGCCCTTCTTCCTCTCTTGTTGTAGTCTTTGGCTTAAAGTCTAGTTTGTCTGGGGGCACCTGGATGGCTGAGTTGATTAAGCATCTGACTCTTGTCTTAGGCTCAGGTCATGATCTCACGGTTCCTAGGATCCAGCACCACCTCTGTGCTGACAGCATGCCATCTGCTTGGGATTGTATCTTTCTCTCTACCCTTCCCCCACTCATTCGCTGTCTCTGTCTCTGCCTCTCTCTCTCTGTCTCAAAATAAGTAAATAAACTTCTTTAAAAAATAAAGTCTAGGGTGCCTGGGTGGCTCTGTCAGTTAAGCATCTGACTTCAGCTCATGTCATGATCTCACAGTTCATGAGTTTGAGTCCCATATCAGGTGACCATGAGCCCCACTTCAGGTGAGCCCCACTTTTCTCTCTCTCTCTCTCTCTCTCTCTCTCTCTCTCTCTCTCTGTCCCTCACTCACTTGTCCCCCACCACCTTCAAAAAATGAAGTCTACTTTGTCTAATAGAAATATTGCTACTCTGGCTTTCTTTTGATGTCCATTTTCATGGTAAATGTTTTTTCTTCCCCTCACTTTCAATCTGCAGGTGTTTTTGGGTCTAAAATCAGTCTCTTGTGGGCAGTATGTAGTTGCATCTTGGTTTTTTTTTGACCCATTCCAATTCACTGTGTCTTTTGATTGGAACAGTAATTCCATTTACATTCAAAGTAATTATTGATAGATGTTTTTAGTGCCATTTTAGTACCTGTTTTGTCATTATTTCTGGAGATTTCCTCTGTTCTTTTATTTTTTTTCCACTTTTGGTTTCTCCTTTCCAATAAGAGTCCCCTTTAATATTTCTGTAGGACTTATTTAGTGGTCACAAATTCCTTTAGTTTTTGTGTGTCTGGGAAACCCTTTATCTCTCCTTCTGTTCTGAATGATAGTCTTGTTGTATAGATCATTCTTGGCTGAAGATTTTTTCTTATTTATCACTTTAATATATTATGTCACTCCTGCCTTGCTTGCCAAGTTTCTGTTGAGAAATCTCCAGCTAGACTTATGTGCCTTACCTTGTAAGTTAATGACTTCTTTTGTCTTGTTGCTTTTAAGACTTTTTCTTTATCACTATATTTTGCAAATTTAATTACAATATGCCATGCTGTGGGTCTACTTTTGTTGATTTTGGATGCTTCTGGATTTGGATCTGTTTCCTTCTCCAGATTAGAGATGTTTCAGCTTTTATTTCCTCACATAAATTTTCTGGCCCTTTGTCTCTCTCTTCTTCCTCTGGAACTCTTATAACATAAATGCTATTACATTTGATAGAATCACTGAGTTCCCTAAGTCTATTCTTGTCTTCCATGATTTTTCTTTCTTTTGTCCAGCTTCATCATTTTCCATTATTTTCTCTTCTATAACAATCATTCATACCACCACATCTTCCAGCCTTGTGTTCTTTGCATCAAGCCTGTTTTCAAACTGTTATTGCATTTTCATTCCTAAATGATTCTTTTTTAACAGTTTTATCACTGTGGTATGGGATTCCCTTGAGTCTCCATTCTTTTCTCAAGCCCAGCGAGTATCCTTATGATTTTTGCTTTAAATTCTTCATCAAGTATGTTACTTATATCTGTTTTGCTCAGATCTCTGACTGCGACCTTATCTTCTTCTTTCATTTGGGATGAATTCCTCCATCTTGGAATTTTGTTTAAGTCTCTGTCTTCTTCTCTGTCTCAGAAAAGCCCATTATGTTTCCTTTTCCTGAGAGTAATGGTTTTGCGAAGAGGAGGACATATAGTTTCTAGGGCCTGGCACTTTAAGGAGTATTTCTGGTATGTGTTGCATTCCCCCTGCTGTTATGTTTTGGCTGCTCCATCCTTCAAGTCAATTGTTTGTAGAGACTCTCTTTGACTGCAGTGGGAAATATTTGGTCCCGGACCAGAATGTGGAGAGTTTTAATTAGGTGTGCTCTGATATGCTTGTGAAATGAATCCTGAACTACTTACACTAGAACTGAAGTCCTGAAGAACATCTGGTCAGGAGGCATGGTTTAGGCAGGGTTTTCTGCTAGTCTTCTGGTGAAGAGGCCCCCTGAGGGAGTCTTGACTGATAGAGGAATTCTGTCCAGAGGAAAGGATTGTGGTACTTGATCTAAGCAAGTTAGGCAGCCACTGAGGGCATTGAATTGATTCAAGTCTGTGGCTCTGTCTATATGCTGAGGGCCAAGGGAGGGAAATGAAGCTAACCACTTTCTTTGTTCCCAGAGAGACTTCTAGAATGTTGCCTTTCAGGGATGCACTTCAACGGAGGGAATAGTCTCCCCCTTATGTTTCCCAGGCTTACTTCATATCACCGTGTCCATGCCATCTGCTCACAGATTGTTTGACTGCTTTCTGTCCAGGAATAAGGCAGTGTCCTCAGGGCTGTATCCAAGCAAAGTCCACTGATTTTTTTAAACTTATTTATTTATTTTGAGAGAAAGAGAGATCATAATTGGTGGAGGGGCAGAGAGTGAGGAGGAGAGAGAATCCCGAGCAGGCCACACTGTCAGTGCAGAGCCTGACATGGGACTCAGTCCCACGAACCGTGATATCATGACCTGAGTCAAAATCAACAGTTGGACGCTTAACCAATTGAGCCACTCAGGCTCACTAACATTTAAAACTCCATTCTCTAAGCCCTGATGGTTACAAGAACTCATGAAAATCAATTCCTCTCTTTTTCTCAGCTAATGGCTTTGGGGAAATATTCTCCTTGTGCATTCCCCTGTATGCTCTGTTATATCTCACCTTTATTTGTGACTATAGCTCCTGCCCCTTCTCAGCACTTGCAACCTGTTTCTCCCAGAAACCATGTCTCTGTACTTCCTACCTTCTTTGACGTGGTTTCTTCTCTCCCTGTAGATATGGAGTTTGTTCTGTCAGTCTTCAGGTTGACTTCTGGGGTATTTAGAATTATTTGATTGTTGTCTTGAATTCTCTATCAGACATATTATTTACCTCCATTTCACTAAGATCTCTTGCTGTGGTTTTGTCCTATTCTTTCATCTGAGAAATATTCCTCTACATCATTTTGTCTAACTCTCTGTATCTGTTTCTCTGTGTTAGGAAAGTCAACTACATCTCTTGCTCTTGAATATCGTGGGTGGGGTGCACAATTTTAACAAGGTGGATCTGGTACTTTGCCAGAGGGGATTTGTCTCTGCTGAGGCTATCAGAGCCATCCTGGTCTGCTCTACAAAGCACACAACTATTTTTGTGTGCAGTTCTTCTTCCACAGGGAACTCACACTGCCGTATAGGCCATTCAGGTAAGGAACATGGTGTCTACAAATTTTGGGCACTCATCTTCTTCCATAAAGGATGAATAGCTGATGCCAAACCCAGGGTTGTTAATGTGATATATCACATTGATTGTTGTGTTAATATTGAACCACACTTGCAAACCTAGAATATATCCCACTTGGCTGGATCTTTTTTTTTTTTTTAATCCTTTCAGCCACTTGGTGCTTTTTAATTAGTGAGTTTAACCCATTTACATTTAATTAATTATTTATAGGTAATGCCTTACTCTTTCCATTTTGTTAATAGTTTTGTTGTTATTGTTTTAACTTGTTTTATCCTTCTCTTCCTCTCTTGCCACCTTTCTTTGATATTTGTTGGGTTGTTTTATGAGTGGTTTTCTTTGATCCTTTTCTCTTTATCTTTTGTGTATCTATCATAGCTTTTTACTTTCTGTTAATGTATGTGTGTATAAAATATGTACTTTCAATTTTTATTTTAAGTTAATAACAATTTAATTTCTATTACATAAAAAACTCTCCACTTTTACTTTCCCACATACTTTCTGTAGTCAGAGTTTGCTTCTTTTTATATCATGTATTCATTAACAATTTTATATCTTATAATTTTATATTAGGTTTAAAAATTATTTATGCACCATTACAGTAGTACATTAAACTTCATTTATCTATATATTTAGCTTTACCAGTGATATTTATGCATTTCTATAATGTAACATTGACGTTTAGTGTGTTTTAATTTTAATTTTAGGAACTCCCTTAAGCATGTGTTTAAGGCAATTCTAATGGTGATGATGAAATCCCTCAGTTTTTGTTTATTTGGTAAACACTTTATTACTTCTATATTTTTTGTTTTTATTTATTTTTAAATATTTATTTATTTATTTATTTATTTATTTATTTATCTTGAGAGAGGGGGAGAGAGAGAGAGAGAGAGAGAGAGAGACGGTCTGAGAGAGACACCCAAGCAAGCTCCACACTGTCAGTGCAGAGTCATATGGGGAGCTTGAACTCACAAACTGTGACATCATGACATGAGCTGAAATAAATAGTTGGATACTTCTATATTTTTTAAAATACAATGTTTCCAGTTACAGTATTTTTGGCATGAGATTTGTTTTTAGTACTTTACATATATCATCCTATTCTGTTCTGTCCTGCAAAGTTTTTGCTGAGAAATTCACTTATATTTTATGATTTCTTCATATATAAGAAATTGATTTTCCCTTGTTACTTTCAAAATTCTTGCCCAGTCCTTGACCTCTGATAATCTGATTATAACGTGTTTCATTGTAGTCTTCATTGGATCGATAATATTTAAGGATTTTTTAAGTTTATTTTTGAAAAAGAGAGAGAGAGGGAGAGGGAGGGAGGGAGAGGAAGAAAGAGACAGAGAGAGAGATCGTGAGCAGAGGAGGCTCAGAGAGAGGGAGAAAGAATTCTTAGCAGGCTCTGCGCTGCCAGAACAGAGCCTGAAATGAGGCTTGAACTCACAAACTGTGAAATCATGACCAGAGCCAAAATCAAGAGTTGGATGCTTAACTGACTGAGTCACCCAGCAGCCCGAGGATTTTTGAGCTTCATTAACCTGGATGTTAATTTCTTTCCTTAGATTTATTTTTTTTTTCATTCATTATTTCTTTAAATAAACTTTTCCCCTCATTCTTTCTCTTTTCTCCCTCTGGGACTCAAATAATGCATTTATCAGTGCAAGAAAAACAATAAATCCTGACATTCTATAAATCCTGTAGGTTTTCTTTCCTTTGTTTCCTTTTTTCCTGTTTCTTCTCTGGAAATTTTCAAATGACCTATCTTCAAGTTCACAGTTCCTTCCTTCTGATTGATCATGCCTGATATTGAATCTTTCAATTCCAGATTGGAATCTGCTAGATTCTCTTGATTTCTATCTCTTTGTTGAACTCTTCAGTTTGTTCATGTATTGTTTTACTGATTTCCTTGAGTTGCTTAATTGTGTCTTATAATCATTCAGCTTTCATAAAACAATTATTATGTAATTATTATTTGGATTTGTCAAATTTGTCAGGTAAGTCATAGATCTCCATGTCTTTGGGGTCAGTTAGTGAAAAACCATTTTGTTCCTTTGGTGGTGATAATTATCGATGTTTCATGTTCTATGAGTTTGCATTTCTCTCTGCACATTTGAGGCAATAGGCAGCTCTTTCAGACCTTATGGACTCACTTCAGTGGGAAAAGACCTTCATATGCAGGTGGCTACAAAGACATTGGCTGGCTGAGGTGTGGCAGCTTTGGCCTTAGGAGAGTGCAATGGCAGCTCCAGATCTAGGAATGAGGAGGGCAGGGCAGTGTTGATTTTGTGAAATTCCATCAGGTGAGGTTACCTTTTGAAGTGAATGTGAGGTTGTTTGGCAGACAAATCTGTGGGTGTCTGTGGTGACAAAGAGAGCTGCTGTAGTCCTCAGTGGCAAATACTGCTGAAGTCTTCCTGCTCTCCCTTCCCCCTACATGGGGAAGTTATGGCCATGGGGATCCCTCTTAATAACAGAATCTAGTGTTCAGGTATGCACATGGCAACAGTGCTCATTTATAGACTTAGAAATTCTCAGGGACTTCTTCATTTAAATATCTATCATCATCATTATCATCATCACCATCATTATCATTATCATTATTTTTTATACCTACTTACCTTCATTACGTCAAGATACAGATAGATTTCAATCTCTGCATGGTCAAACACAGTGACTACTCTAATTCCATTTCTATAGCTCCAAGTATAACATTATATATAAATGGGAACCTAATACTTTGTTTTACCACAATGACAGATATTTGGAGGTAGGCCACATTATATTTAGTCAGGAAAATTAACTACTTATCAATTCAGAAATTAGTTTACCAGTATATTTATCAAAATATTTTTGTTATCTTGTTAAAAAAGGAACAACATAAAATTTTTGTCCAAAATATTTTTCATAATATGGTATACCTAAGAAAAACATGGAAGAAATTACTGCTTGAACTCCCAGTAATTTTTATTGGTACAAACATTTTTATATAGAAGATATTTCCTGTCAAATGTTGGTCACTTCTAAGACACTGTAAGATTTGAAAGCTAGTATGAGGTAAGAGATGTTAGGATTAGTAAACTGATTATCAGTTTATCAGTGTCTCCTCATCATAAAAACAACTTTTTTCTGAAAAATTTGATAAAATAAAATATCTGCTACAAAACAGCATTAAAGATGAGGAATAATGTGAATAAAGCAGATTTTGGACTTAACCAGACAGGAGACTGAAACATAGCTCTGCTAGTTTCTATCTTACTGAATATGAGCAAAGCTGAAACATACTGTGCCTGTGTTTCCTGATATGCATATGGGAGTATTGAAAATGCTTTTCCTTCTGGAAATTTGGTAAGAATTAAGTAACACAAAAGATAGATGAATAAATTCTGCACAACACTGAGATTATAGTTAACTATACTGTATTATACACTTGAAAGTTGCTAAGATACTAGATCTTACAGTTTCTCACCACACACACAAAAAATAATGTGATGTGATGGAGGTGTTATTTAACACTATCATGTTAATTATATTGCAATATATAAGAAACCAACACATTGCTCACTTTAAGCGTACACAATGTTATATGCTAATTATATCTAAATAAAAAATGTTTGGAACTAAAGAAGAAACATGGGAGATACTTAGTACCTAATAACTGGTAACTTCTTAGTGTTGTTATTGTTCTTTGTTTAGTTTTAATTTTAGTATTATCTATGTGTTGCTTCCAGCTAAAACAAATTCAGTAAAAGAATGCATTTTTTTCCATTGATTCCTGAATCTGAGAACTGGTTGAAGAACAACTCCCACTCTATAGTTCGCCGTGATCATTTCAATTTTAGATGAGTAGAGCTATGCTATATGAAAGTCAAGGAGGTTTATCCTACTGATCTGAGTCAATTATTTCCCTCTTTAATTAACATTTTTCCCCTCCAAGATAAACTCCACCATGCTTACACTTTTAGGAGCCTAAAAGAACAGAGATAATACTGCTACCAATATGTCTATCACATTACATTGAATTTAGCTGCAGAGTTAGATTGGAAATCTATGGCTCCTAAGACCATTTTTGGTTGCCCTTTCTCATTTTCCACTAAAATTAAAACTTATTCATTTATTTATGCATCCATTAATGCATTTTGATAGTTAAAATCCAAGTTACTTCCAAAAGAGATCTGAGGGGTGGTCTTATGATCAAAACCAAAGTATAATTATCACATGGTAAAGGAGGAAGAACAAATGGCAAGAAGAGAGGGTATATTCGACTCCACAGGCCTCTTTCTGTTCTATTCCTTCCTTTTTTTCTTTTTTTCTACTTGTTCTACCTCTTTTCCTTAGTCCCTTCCAATGACCTAAGTATGCCAGCACCTTTACTTAGCTAAGGAGGTGACACTCCAGCTATAATGACTGCAGTTGAGCCAAGGTGGATTCTCAGACATGCCTCTAAGTGGCAGATTGTTTAGAGAAAGCTGAAGAAGCATAGGCTGAAACTGAAGGGAACATCCTTTCACAGGCAGAAGGTAAAATAGCACTATAAAAATTAGTAATTAATTCCACTACCAAAAAAATGAAGATAACTGAATGTTTCCTGAAATGTAATTATAACCTATAATGGTTTTCTAGTTTCACTGTACTAGTTAGAGAGAGGGTTAAGCATCCTTCCACAATAACTGCTTTTAATCAACATATACAAGTGATTCTTCTCTCCCTCATCCCTCCTCTCTCCAATCTCAGAATGTTTTAGTAAGACTCACCTGCCTTGTAATCCTGAAGACACTCACCTGTATTAGAATTAAGATCATCAGGCTCTGATTCAGCCCCATTTTGGTTTCCATTTCCCTGAAGAGTGTTCATTGCCATAAGCTTCATCTTCTGCAGCTTCATTGCCTCAGCCATTGCTGCAGCTGTTATACCTAAAATCAGAACCATTCCTTTTATAATGGGGACCATTTCTTAATGTAACTGAAAGCTGTATACATTTGTTTAACAGGTCTGTTCTGCATAGCACAAGCCAAAAGAAAACCGTGTCTGATTTATGAATAATATCCTGTAGCAAAGTAATTTTCAACTCCTGTTATTACTTCATCTTACAATGGACAGTTTAATACTCAAAAAAATCATTAAATGTATATTAAATTCCATCTAAAATAATATTGTCAGAAGAAAATCTGTGAAATACTTGATGAAAATACTTTCCAGTGAGTATTACTGTAGGGACTTCTGCTAAAGGATGAACTGACTTGGCTGTGAGAATTATCTTAGAAGTGAGGGGGAAAGATGGGGGGGGATTATTTCAGATTCTCTTTCCACCTTTTGCCTTCCTTATGCTTTTACATTGAGAGACCAAATAAATGAAAACATGGCATGAAACCTCTGAATGTATACCACCCCCTGTAGTATAATTACATTCTTTTGTATTGATATGAAGCAATTATTTTTAAAACTCTGTATAATGGTATAAATAGGTAGAAATAAAAAACTCAAAGAGAAAATTTGAGTGCTTAAGTTTGAAATTGTTTCTCCTAGGAAGTCTATACCAGGCAGTATCATAAAGATATATAGGAAAATGTATACTAAAAATGGAACAAGCCATACTCCAGTAATGTCCTCCAAAATATCTATTGAATTCAACTTAATTATTTGTATATAATGCCTAAATTCCTAACCATCTATTGGTGCACTGGTGCCATGGGCCAAAAAGGAAAAAAAAAACTGGCCAATTTAAAACACTGTTTATTGCAGGCATATGCATATTAACTAGAATTTAAATAAAATTTTGAAAAAATGAAAAAACTAAAACACAGCCTTTTAGAATTCAATTAAATCTATTCTCCTATGCAAATACAAATCAAGGAAAATAAGACATATATTAGTTGTGGTAAAAAGATAATCACTGCCATCATCACAAGAATCTGATTCTAAAGGGTACGGTTTACCCTTATGAAAGGTGTAAGGGGAAGTAAGTAAAGCCTAGAATATCTAACTGTGTTAGGTATTGGGATAATAAATAAGTTTCTATTTTGCCATTCTGTGCTCTTTACAATGCATGGAAAACTCCAAATGAAGTGAACATTTCACTACATTAGCCCATCTATAAATTATGGTAAAGAAATAATCTGAAAGAAATTGCTTTAGTTTCAGAATTGAAGATATACATTTGTACATTATATAGGTGATCCCAGAGATTTTCTTGCCATATTTAGCTTTACAGAATTCCAGGCCTTCAATGACCTGCCCACCATCAAAGGGTAACTCTAGTATGAAAATATGATGGGAATGATTTAAATAAACCAAAGGACTGCCAGGGCTGAGTGCCTCATAACCCAAGACGTATCAGGAAAAGTGTCCAGAATTTACATCAACTACTCTATTAATCCAGACTGGATCCTGAGTATGACAATTATTGAATTATTTGTTGTTTAATTATTGGTAGTGCAAGTAGTAGATTTTTGTGAACAATATATAGATTTGTACTGTGAAAAACAAAAGTCAGCAAAATATGTTATAGGCAGAATTCCAGATAAAATATGTCTTATGCAATGACACTAAGACAATTAATGAGCAAGAGTTCCCATATATTTTTAATTCATAGAAAAGATAGAAAGTTCCAATATCTATGCATTTTTTCAACCAAATGCTATCTGTATGATATCATTGAAAAAATATTAGCAAACAAATTCAGAAAATAATATTAAGGTAGTAAAGAATCAAAATATGCTAACATTACAAAGACATTTCAGAACTACCTAGTTCAATCTCTTCCTTTTGAAGATGAGGAAATAGTCTCACAGTTAAGTGTCATAGGTCAAATATTTAGAGGGAGATATGAAGCAAAATTCAACTTTCCTGATGGGACCTGGATATATTTGCTAAAGTACTGAAGTATCTCAAACAACAGCTAATGAGGAAATAGATTGGGAAGATGGCAAAGTAGGACACCCTTGAGTTGACCCCATCCCATGTTTACAACTAGATATCATCCACATCCAAGTCAATCCAAAGGATAATAGATCAAACTCCACAACTAAATAGAGAAAAGAGATTGCATATGAAATGTTCTGAAGGTCAGAAATATGGAGGGAGGTTACCCAGAAAAGCAATGGAGCTGCCTGCACAGAGAGGGCAGAGAAATGAGCCCTCACACCAAAGAGCTCATATGGGGAAGACTAATCCCATAACAATGGGCTCTAAGACCATTTATCCCTGATGTGGGGTGGGAGGGCATTGAGGAGGGCACCTGTTGGGATGAGCACTGGGTGTTGTATGGAGACCAATTTGACAATAAATTTCATATTTAAAAAAAAAATCAAGCAAGCTTAATATGTAATAGACTTTATTTCTAATATTGTACTCAGATTTTGAAGAATGACTCCTGAAATTATATTCAAAAAAATAGAAAAAGGAGGGGGTGCCTGGGTGGCTCAGTCAGTTAAGCAACTGACTTTTGATTTCAGTTCAGGTCATGATCTCACACTTTGTGAGTTTAAGCCTCATGTTGAGCTCTGTGCTGACCTCACAGAGCCTGCTTCAGATTCTATGTCGCCCTCTCTTGCTGCCCCTCCCCCACTTGCTCTTTCTCAAAAATAAATAAACATGTAAAAAATAGGAAAAGGAAAAATATGATATTGGGGACATTAAGAAAAGTATCTATATTGGGTACTAACTTTTCATTGAATATGTAATTTGCAAAAATCTTCTCCCATTCTGTAGCTTGCCTTTTAATTTTGTTGATTGGTAAAACTCAAAACCCCCCCCAAATAATCCAATCAAAAAATGAGAAGAAAACATGAATAGACATTTTTCCAAAGAAGACATACAGATGACCAACAGACACATGAAAAGATGCTCAACATCACTCATCAACAGGGAAATGCAAATCAAAACTACAATGAGGTATTTTCTCACACCTATCAGAATGACTAAAATCAGTAACACAGGAAACAACAGGTGTTGATGAGGATGTGGAGAAAGGAGAACCCTCTTCACTGTTGATGGTAAGGCAACTGGTGCAACCACTCTGGAAAAGAGTATGGAGGTTCCCCCAAAAGTTAAAAATATCCTATAATTCAGCAATTGAACTACTACATATTTACCTCAAAATACAAAAATACTAATTCAAGGGGATACTTGCACTCCAATGTTTATAGCAGCATTATCTACAATAGCCAAATTATTGACTGATGAATGGATAAAGAAGTTTTGGCATATTTATACAATGGAATATTACTCACCCTTAAAAAAGAATGAAGTCCTGCCATTTACAACATAGATGGAGTTAGAGTATTATGCTAAGAGTATTAAGCTAAGTATTTTGCTAACAAGTTGCTCAGAGAAAGACAAAATTTAATTTCACTCATATATGGAATTTAATAAACAAAACAAACAAACAAAAGGAAAAAAATAGAAAGAAGTAAACCAAAAAACAGACTCTTAACTATCGAGAAGAAACTAATGGTTACCAGAAGGGAAGTGGGTGGGGATATGGGTTAAATTGGTGATGGGGATTAAGGAGTGCACTTGTGAAGCACAGGGTGCTTTATGGAAGTATTGAATCACTGTATGGTACTTCTGAAAGTCATATTACACTGTACGTTAACTAACTAGAATTTAAATAAACTTAAAAAAATAAGTTTGTTTTTGCAAACACCAATAATCGTTTATTTTCTACCAATATTGGTAACATTTGTATCAGCCCTCACATGGCAAAATGCTAAACATACATAAAGTAACCAAATATCATCATAAAAAGTACCTTTCCTGCCATAAAATACATCTCAAATACAAGTATTATTTAAAGAATGTAATTTCTTAAAACAGAATCAGGATTTTTTTTTTTTACTTAAAAAATCTAGTTTGAAACATTGTATCCTGAAGTAAGCTAGTGTATTAAAACATTAGCTTATAATGAAAACTTTTGTCTTGAACTCTGGTTCCACCATTACTAATGTGAATGGCCCAAGATATTAACTTCTACTTATTTCACTTTCCTTATCTGCCAAATGAGACAACTTTCAATTCCTTTAGAATTACTGGGAAAACTAATTTAGATAATGTGTATTAGAGAAACTATCATATAGCCAGAAACAATATATGAGCTCAATGAGCATTATTTGTTGATTCAGTGCCAAATATACTACTCTATTTGTTAATTTTGAATAAAATAGAAAAATGCAGTAGTCACTGTTATGTAAAAACTATTCTGTGTTTCTGTTTGTTTTTATCTATGATATATAATATCGTAGAGATATAAAATAAATGTGTCTTGTACATAGTGTAATATATATATACTTATTTCAATGATTCAAGCCTAGTTTAAACTACTTTGTAGAAATTTTCTGATGTTTAATTGATATTATATATTAAATATGTTTTATGTAAACTGTATATAGATGTAAACTATTATTAATATTGATCTTTAAATAGCCAAATATATGTGTAGATGATATTATGCAAAATTAAAAGGCAATATTTGGAGTTCCAGATTTTTCATAAGTAGTTTCAACATTCTGTACTTTACTATTCGATTTTCTCATATCTAACTACCTTATGTTTAATCTCTCAATTCTACTCCAGTTATTTAGAAATATATACATTTTAAAATGAAAAGTTTCAGCAATTTTAGGAAAAAGGTATTTATATTTGCTCATTTATAGAATCCACATGGAATTTTCCACTAAAGTTGTATTCCTTCATGTTTTTAATTTTACTTACAACATCTATTAGGTCATTTTTTAATGTATACAGAGTCATCTCGCATCATGACTTAGGTTCAGTTCTGGCTTTTAATTTTAAAAATGGAGGGGAAGGGGAAAAAAAAAGTTAGAGACGGAGGGAGCCAAACCATAAGAGACTCTTAAAAACTGAGAACAATCTGAAGGTTGATGGGGGGTGGGAGGGCGGGGAGTATGGGTGATGGGTATTGAGGAGGGCACCTGTTGGGAAGAGCACTGTGTGTTGTATGGAAACCAATTTGACAATAATTTTCATATTAAAAAAGTAAAAATGTTTTTGTTGTGTAGAAGAAACACACTTTGCTTTTTTGTAGTTTTATTTATTTTAAAACTCTAGTATAATTAATGTACAGTGTTATATTAGTTTCAGGTGTACTATATAGTGATTCATCAATTGTATACATTACTCATTGCTTATCATAAGTGTATTCTTAATCCCCTTCACTTATTTCACTGATCCCTCCAACCTCCTCCTCTCCAGAAACCACCAGTTTGTTCTATATGTCTCTGTTTTTTGTTTTTGTTCACATTTTTTTAATTTGTTATGTTTATTAAATTCCACATGAGTGAAATCATATTGAATTTGTCTTACTCTGATTTATTTAACTTAGGATAATGCCATGTAGATCAATCCATGTTGTTGCACATGGCAAAATTTTATTTTTTTATGGCTGAGTAATAATCCATATCACATGTTCTTTATCCATTTATCTATCAATGGACACTTGGGTTAATTCCATTTTTTTCCTAGTGTAAATAATGCTGCAATACATATATGTGTGCATATATCTTTTCAAATTAGTGTTTTTGTATTCTCTGTGTATGTACCCAGTAATGGAGTTATTGAAACATATGGTAATTCTATTTTTAATTTTTTGAGGAACCTCCATATTGCTTTCCATAGTGGCTGCACAGTTTTAGCTTTTTAAATCTCACACTTTCTATCATGCATTTTCTCCCATATAGTCCAGCTCTTCATATCGATTTATAATTTTCAATGAAAATGTGTATGATAATTTTTTTTACGTTTATTTATTTTTGAGACAGAGAAACACAGAGCATGAACGGGGGAGGAGCAGAGAGAGAGGGAGACACAGAATCGGAAGCAGGCTCCAGGCTCTGAGCCATCAGCCCAGAACCCGACGCGGGGCTCGAACCCACGGACCGCGAGATCGTGACTTGAGCTGAAGTCGGACGCTCAACCGACTGAGCCACCCAGGCGCCCTGTGTATGATAATTTAAAGTGAATTCCTTTCAATTGGAAAATTTTTGTCAGTCCTTGTAAAGAAGTTTGATCATCAAATATAACCAGGATATTGAAAATATTCTTGTAAAATAAGGAAGAGAAGATGAAATATTTAAATACCTGTTGATTCAGTCTTTTAAGAACTCTACCACCTGAAGGCACAAAATAATTTTATGTAAAAATGTTTTGAGAAAGCCACATCCACTGTATTGGAATATCTACTGTTTAGAGTTGAGTAACAGACCTATGTAATATTTTATCTTCTGTACCATGTATTCCTGGAAAACAGACTACATTCCCAGGTAAATATTCTGTGTGAATTTATTTTTACGGACTCAGCAGGCATAAGGAAGGATATGAAAGAAATGTTCTGTTTTTAAATTGAACTATATCCATTCATCAGATGAATGGATAAGGAAATTGTGGTTTATATACACAATGGAATACTACTTGGCAATGAGAAAGAATGAAATATGATCTTTTGTAGCAACGTGGATGGAACTGGAGAGTGTGATGCTAAGTGAAATAAGCCATACAGAGAAAGACAGATACCATATGTTTTGACTCATATGTGGATCCCGAGAAATTTAACAGAAGACCATGGGGGAGGGGAAGAAAAAAAGACTCCACCAAAATACTGCTAGAGGTGGTACACAATTCAGCAAATTTTCAGGATACAAATTCAACGTAGAGAAATCTGTGGCAATTTTATACACCAACAAGGAAGCAACATAAAGAAAAATCAAGGAATCAATCTCATTTACAATTGCACGAAAAACCTTAAGATACTTAGGAATAAACCTACCCAAAGAGGTTGAAGACCTATATTCTGAAAGCTATAAAATACTGACTAAAGAAATTGAAGAAGACACAAAGAAATGGAAAAACATGCCATGCTTGTGGATGAGAAGAAAAATAACTGTTGAATTTGTCTATACTATCCAAAACAACCCACATATTTAATGCAATCCCTATCAAAATACCACCAGTGTTTTGAACAGAGCTAAAACAAACAATCCTAAAATTTGTATGGACCTACAAAAGTCCCCAAATATCCAAAGCAATCTTGAAAAATAAAAGCAAACCTGGAGGCATCACAATTACAGACTTTAAGGTATAGTACAAAGCACTAGTCATCGAGGCAGTATAGTACTTGTACAAAAATGGACACAGATAAATGGGACAGAATAAAAAAACCCAGAAATGAAACCACAACTGTATGATCATTTAATCTTTGATAAAGCAGAAAAGAATACCCAATGGAAAAAAGAAAGTCTCTTCAACAAATGGTGTTGCGAAAACTGGACAGCAACATGAAGAAGAATAAAACTGGACCACTTCCTTACACCATACACAAAAATAAATTCAAAATAAATGAAAGACATAAATGTGAGAGGGGAAACCATTAAAATCCTAGAGGAGATCACAGGCAGCAACCTCTCTGACATTGGCCAGAGCAACTTCTTACTAGACAAGTAGCTGGAAGAAAGGAAAACAAAAGCAAAAGTGAACTTTTGAAACTTCATCAAAAAAAGGTTCTACACAGGGAAGGAAACATCGCCAAAACTAAAAAGCTACCGGGAGGAGGGAAGATGGCGGCGTAGGAGGACGCTGGGCTCACCGCGCGTCCTGCTGATCACTTAGATTCCACATACACCTGCCTAAATAACCCAGAAAACCACCAGAGGATTAGCAGAAAAGAGTCGCCTGAGCCAAGCGCAGACGAGAGGCCCACTGAAGAGGGTAGGAAGGGCGGCGAGGCGGTGCGCTCTCCAGGGACTGGCAGGAGGGAGCCGGGGCGGAGGGGCGGCTCGCTGGCCAAGCAGAGCCCCCGAGTCTGGCTGGCAAAAGCGGAGGGGCCTGACGGACTGTGTTCCCACAACAAGCGCGACTTAGCGTCTGGGAGGTCATAAGTTAACAGCTCTGCTCTGAAAGCAGGAAGGCTGGAGGACAAAGGGAGGGAGAGCTGCTGAGCCCCCGGACAACAGAGCTCAGTTTGGTGGGGAACAAAGGCGCTCACCAGCGCCATCTCCCCCGCCCATCCCCCAGCCAAAATCCCAAAGAGAACCAGTTTCTGCCAGGGAACTTGCTAGCTCCACGCAAACACCGAACTCTGCGCTTCTGCAGAGCCAAACCTCCATCAGCAGATCTGACTCCCTCCCGCTGCACAGGGCCCCTCCTGAAGTGTATCACCTAAGGAGAAGTGAGCTAAGCCTGCCCCTCCTGCCCCCGTGCACCCGTGCACCTTGCCTACCCACCCCAGCTAATACGCCAGATCCCCAGCATCACAAGCCTGGCATTGTGCAAATAGCCCAGATGGGCCACACCACCCCACAGTGAATCCCGCCCCTAGGAGAGGGGAAGAGAAGGCACACACCAGTCTGAATGTGGCCCCAGCAGTGGGCTGGGAGCAGACATCAGGTCTGACTGCGGCTCCGCCCAACAACTCCAGTTATACACCACAGCACAGGGGAAGTGCCCTGCAGGTCCTCACCACGCCAGGGACTATCCAAAATGACCAAGCAGAAGAATTCCCCTCAGAAGAATCTCCAGGAAATAACAACAGCTAATGAGCTGATCAAAAAGGATATAATAATATAACAGAAAGTGAATTTAGAATAATAGTCATAAAATTAATCACTGGGCTTGAAAAGAGTATACAGGACAGCAGAGAATCTCTTGCTACAGAGATCAAGGGACTAAGGAGCAGTCACGAGGAGCTGAAAAACGCTTTAAACGAAATGCATAACAAAACGGAAACGACGACAGCTCGGCTTGAAGAGGCAGAGGAGAGAATAGGTGAACTAGAAGATCAAGTTATGGAAAAAGAGGAAGCTGAGAGAAAGAGAGATAAAAAAATCCAGGAGTATGAGGGGAAAATTAGAGAACTAAGTGATACACTAAAAAGAAATAATATACGCATAATTGGTATCCCAGAGGAGGAAGAGAGAGGGAAAGATGCTGAAGGGGTACTTGAAGAAATAATAGCTGAGAACTTCCCTGAACTGGGGAAGGAAAAAGGCATTGAAATCCAAGAGGCACAGAGAACTCCCTTCAGACGTAACTTGAATCGATCTTCTGCACGACATATCATAGTGAAACTGGCAAAATACAAGGATAAAGAGAAAATTCTGAAAGCAGCAAGGGGTAAACGTGCCCTCACATATAAAGGGAGACCTATAAGACTCGTGACTGATCTCTCTTTTGAAACTTGGCAGGCCAGAAAGAATTGGCACGAGATTTTCAGGGTGCTAGACAGAAAAAATATGCAGCCAAGAATCCTTTATCCAGCAAGTCTGTCATTTACAATAGAAGGAGAGATAAAGGTCTTCCCAAACAAACAAAAACTGAAGGAATTTGTCACCACTAAACCAGCCCTACAAGAGATCCTAAGGGGGACCCTGTGAGACAAAGTCCCAGAGACATCACTACAAGCATAAAACATACAGATCACAATGACTCTAAACCCGTATCTTTCTATAATAACACTGAATGTAAATGGATTAAATGCGCCAACCAAAAGACATAGGGTATCAGAATGGTTAAAAAAACAAGACCCATCTATTTGCTGTCTACAAGAGACTCATTTTAGACCTGAGGACACCTTTAGATTGACAGTGAGGGGATGGAGAACTATTTATCATGCTACTGGAAGCCAAAAGAAAGCTGGAGTAGCCATACTTATATCAGACAAACTAGACTTTAAATTAAAGGCTGTAACAAGAGATGAAGAAGGACATTATATAGTAGTTACAGGGTCTATCCATCAGGAAGAGCTAACAATTATAAATGTCTATGCGCCGAATACCGGAGCCCCCAAATATATAAAACAATTACTCACAAACATAAGCAACCTTATGGATAAGAATGTGGTAATTGCAGGGGACTTTAACACCCCACTTACAGAAATGGATAGATCATCTAGACACACGTTCAATAAAGAAACAAGAGCCCTGAATGAGACATTGGAGGAGATGGACTTGACAGATATATTTAGAACTCTGCATCCCAAAGCAACAGAATATACCTTCTTCTCAAGTGCACATGGAACATTCTCCAAGATAGATCATATACTGGGTCACAAAACAGCCCTTCATAAGTTTACAAGAATTGAAATCATACCATGCATACTTTCAGACCACAATGCTATGAAGCTTGAAATCAACCACAGGAAAAAGTCTGGAAAACCTCCAAAAGCATGGAGGTTAAAGAACACCCTACTAACGAATGAGTGGGTCAACCAGGCAATTAGAGAAGAAATTAAAAAATATATGGAAACAAATGAAAATTAAAATACAACAATCCAAACGCTTTGGGACGCAGCGAAGACAGTCCTGAGAGGAAAATACATTGCAATCCAGGCCTATCTCAAGAAACAAGAAAAATCCCAAATACAAAATCTAACAGCACACCTAAAGGAACTAGAAGCGGAACAGCAAAGGCAGCCTAAACCCAGAAGAAGAAGAGAAATCATAAAGATCAGAGCTGAAATAAACAATATAGAATCTAAAAAAACTGTAGAGCAGATCAACGAAACCAAGAGTTGGTTTTTTGAGAAAATAAACAAAATTGACAAACCTCTAGCCAGGCTTCTCAAAAAGAAAAGGGAGATGACCCAAACAGATAAAATCATGAATGAAAATGGAATTATTACAACCAATCCCTCAGAGATACAAACAATTATCAGGGAATACTATGAAAAATTATATGCCAACAAATTGGACAACCTGGAAGAAATGGACAAATTCCTGAACACCCACACTCTTCCAAAACTCAATCAGGAGGAAATAGAAAGCTTGAACAGACCCATAACCAGCGAAGAAATTGAATCGGTTATCAAAAATCTCCCAACAAATAAGAGTCCAGGACCAGATGGCTTCCCAGGGGAGTTCTACCAGACGTTTAAAGCAGAGATAATACCTATCCTTCTCAAGCTATTCAAAGAAATAGAAAGGGAAGGAAAACTTCCAGACTCATTCTATGAAGCCAGTATTACTTTGATTCCTCAACCAGACAGAGACCCAGTAAAAAAAGAGAACTACAGGCCAATATCCCTGATGAATATGGATGCAAAAAATCTCAATAAGATACTAGCAAATCAAATTCAATGGCATATAAAAAGAATTATTCACCATGATCAAGTGGGATTCATTCCTGGGATGCAGGGCTGGTTCAACATTCGCAAATCAATCAACGTGATACATCACATTAACAAAAAAAAAGAGAAGAACCATATGATCCTGTCAATCGATGCAGAAAAGGCCTTTGACAAAATCCAGCACCTTTCTTAATAAAAACCCTTGAGAAAGTCGGGATAGAAGGAACATACTTAAAGATCATAAAAGCCATTTATGAAAAGCCCACAGCTAACATCATCCTCAACGGGGAAAAACTGAGAGCTTTTTCCCTGAGATCAGGAACACGACAGGGATGCCCACTCTCACCGCTGCTGTTTAACATAGTGCTGGAAGTTCTAGCATCAGCAATCAGACAACAAAAGGAAATCAAAGGCATCCAAATTGGCAAAGATGAAGTCAAGCTTTCGCTTTTTGCAGATGACATGATATTATACATGGAAAATCCGATAGACTCCACCAAAAGTCTGCTAGAACTGATACAGGAATTCAGCAAAGTTGCAGGATACAAAATCAGTGTACAGAAATCAGTTGCATTCTTATACACTAACAATGAAGCAACAGAAAGACAAATAAAGAAACTGATCCCATTCACAATTGCACCAAGAAGCATAAAATACCTAGGAATAAATCTAACCAAAGATGTAAAGGATCTGTATGCTGAAAACTATAGAAAGCTTATGAAGGAAATTGAAGAAGATTTAAAGAAATGGAAGACATTCCCTGCTCATGGATTGGAAAAATAAATATTGTCAAAATGTCAATACTACCCAAAGCTATCTACACATTCAATGCAATCCCAATCAAAATTGCACCAGTGTGCTTCTTGAAACTAGAACAAGCAATCCTAAAATTCATATGGAACCACAAAAGGCCCCGAATAGCCAAAGGAATTTTGAAGAAGAAGACCAAAGCAGGAGGCATCACAATCCCAGACTTTAGCCTCTACTCCAAAGCTGTCATCATCAAGACAGCATGGTATTGGCACAAAAACAGACACGTAGACCAATGGAATAGAATAGAAACCCCAGAACTAGACCCACAAACGTATGGCCAACTCATCTTTGACAAAGCAGGAAAGAACATCCAATGGAAAAAAGACAGCCTCTTTAACAAATGGTGCTGGGAGAACTGTACAGCAACATGCAGAAGGTTGAAAGTAGACCACTTTCTCACACCATTCACAAAAACAAACTCAAAATGGATAAAGGACCTGAATGTGAGACAGGAAACCATCAAAACCTTAGAGGAGAAAGCAGGAGAAGACCTCTCTGACCTCAGCCGTAGCAATCTCTTACTCGACACATCCCCACAGGCAAGGGAATTATTTTTTTTTATTTTTTTATATGAAATTTATTGACAAGAATTAAAAGCAAAAGTGAATTACTGGGACCTTATGAAGATAAAAAGCTTCTGCGCAGCAAAGGAAACAACCAACAAAACTAAAAGGCAACCAACGGAATGGGAAAAGATATTCGCAAATGACATATCAGACAAAGGGCTAGTATCCAAAATCTATAAAGAGCTCACCAAACTCCACACCCGGAAAACAAATAACCCAGTGAAGAAATGGGCAGAAAACATGAATAGACACTTCTCTAAAGAAGACATCCGGATGGCCAACAGGCACATGAAAAGATGCTCTGCGTCGCTCCTTATCAGGGAAATACAAATCAAAACCACACTCAGGTATCACCTCACGCCAGTCAGAGTGGCCAAAATGAACAAATCAGGCGACTATAGATGCTGGAGAGGATGTGGAGAAACGGGAACCCTCTTGCACTGTTGGTGGGAATGCAAATTGGTGCAGCCGCTCTGGAAAGCAGTGTGGAGGTTCCTCAGAAAATTAAAAATAGACCTACCCTATGACCCAGCAATAGCACTGCTAGGAATTTATCCAAGGGATACAGGAGTACTGATGCATAGGGGCACTAGTACCCCAATGTTCATAGCAGCACTCTCAACAATAGCCAAATTATGGAAAGAGCCTAAATGTCCATCAAGTGATGAATGGATAAAGAAATTGTGGTTTATATACACAATGGAATACTACGTGGCAATGAGAAAAAATGAAATATGGCCTTTTGTAGCAACGTGGATGGAAGTGGAGAGTGTGATGCTAAGTGAAATAAGCCATACAGAGAAATACAGATACCATATGGTTTCACTCTTATGTGGATCCTGAGAAACTTAACAGGAACCCATGGGGGAGGGGAAGGAAAAAAAAAGAGGTTAGAGTGGGAGAGAGCCAAAGCATAAGAGACTGTTAAAAACTGAGAACAAACTGAGGGTTGTTGGGGGGTTGGAGGGAGGAGAGGGTGGGTGATGGGTATTGAAGTGGGCACCTTTTGGAATGAGCACTGGGTGTTGTATGGAAACCAATTTGACAATGAATTTCATATATAAAATAAAAAAAAAACTAAAAAGCTACCTCCAGAATGGTAGAAGGTATTTTCAAATGACATATCTGCTAAAGGGTTAGTATTCAATATCTACAAAGAACTTATCAAGTTCAACACCCCCCAAAAAAAAATCCAGTGAAGAAATGGACAAAAGACATGAATAGACACTTTTCCAAAGAAGATATCCAGATGGCTAACAGACATGAAAAGATGCTATTCTCACTCATCATTAGAGAAATACAAATCAAAACCACAATGAGACACCATCTCACACCTGTCAGAATGGCTAAAATTAACAACACAGGAAAACAAAGATATTGGCATGGATGCAGAGAAAGGAGAACCCTCTTGCACTGTTGGTGGGAATGCAAACTGGTGCAGCCCCTGTGGAAAACAGTTAAAGATAAACCTCCCCTACAACCCAGTGCTTTCACTACTAGGTTTTTACCCGAGGATACAAACACACTGATTTGAAGGGGCACATGCATACCATTGTTTGTACCAGCATTATCAGCAATAGTCAAATTATGGAAAGAGCCTAAATATCCATCAACCAATGAATGGATAGAGAAGAAGTGGTGTGTATGTATGTATATATATGTGTATACACACACACACACACACACACACACACACACACACACTGGAATATTACTCAGCCACCAAAAAGAATGAAATCTTGAAATTTGCATAGGCATGGATGGAGCTAGAATGTATTATGCTAAGCTAAATAAGTCAGTCAGAGAAAGACCAATGCCATATGATTTCACTCATATGTGATATTTAAGAGACAAAACAGATAAACATATGGGAAGGGAAGAAAAAAGAGAGGTAGGCAAACCATAAGAAACTCTTACCTATAGAGAAAAAACTAGTGGTTGATGGAGGGGGGGTAGGCAGGGGATGGGCTAAATGGGTAATGGATATTTAGGAGGGCAGTTGCAATGTGCCCTGGGTATTATATGCAAGTGATGAATCACTAATTTCTATTCCTGAAACCAGTATTACACTATATGTTAACTAACTATAATGTAAATTAAAAATTGATACAAAAAAAGAGGGTCCATGTATCTTTTTGAGTTAGTGTTTTCATTTTCTTTGGGTAAATACCCAATAGTGTAATTTTTGAATAATATGGTATTTCTATTTTTAACTTTTTTGAATAACCTCCGTTCTGTTTTTATGGCAGCTATAGCAAATTTACATAGACTTTGGTACCTGGATGTGGAGCTCTGCTGTAACAAACATAAAAATACAGAAGTGGCTTTGTAATTAGGTTATGAGAAGAGGCTGAAAAATTCACAATGCATATTAGAAAAAGCCTAGATTGCTATGAAGGGACTGTTGGTTGAAGTATAAATGTTGGAAGTTACTCTGGTAAAAGTTCAAAAACAAGAGAGGATAGTTATAAAGATTCTATCATCTTAAAGAGTACATATTTTGCCATAAACAGAATATTTTAAATATGAGTTTTAAAAATGCTTCTGGTAAGATCACAAATGAAAATGAGGAAGATGTTATTGGAAATGGGAGGAAATGTGATCTTTATTATAGAGTAGCAGAGAACTCGTTTGAATTATATTCTATTGGATGAAAAGAATTTGTAAGCAATGAACTTGGGTTATTTAGCTGAGATTACTAAACAAAAGTGCTAAAGGTGCAGCCTCGTTTTTTCTTGCTACTTATAGTTAAATGAGAGATGACAAATGTAAATTAACGTGGAATTATTGAGCAAATAGGAACCAGAACTTGAAGATCTGGAAAATTCTCAGCCTAACCAGAGAGTATCTCTAGAAACGAAGCCAATTGCATGGTTGGACAGCTGTGTGCTAAAGAGAATAGGCCTATGACTTGTGGATCCAATACACCATCTTAGCAAAAGCAAGGAATAGAAATTTGGTTATATAGGAGAGATATGTGGAGGAGGAACATTTTGTGTGATGGCTTGGATTTCATGAATTGCAAGAAAGGATAGTAAAGTTTTTGGGAATGTTAAACCATGAAAAACAATTACAGCCTCAGTTGAAGAAAACAGAGATGGTACAAAATAAAGGAAGAATGACTTTGAGGACAGAGTCATAGATGCAGAGCCTGGTGAAACTGCCAATGCCACCTCATGCCAAGAAGGTACAGGCTGAGGACATGAGGCCACTATCCAGGAAAAAGGGGTGGGCTTGCCATCTGGTAGGCACAGAAGACAAAGCATGGAGCCAAAAAACATTATTCTCAAGACTTAAAATTTACTTAAATTTCTCGTGTTAGGTTTCTGATTTGCTTGTTACCCATTGACCCCTTTATTCCTTCTGATATTTCACTTTTACAATACCCTGTCTCACCATTTTATTTTGGAAGCAAACAACTTGTCTGGTTTCACAGGGTAACAGCTGAAGAGGAATTTTGCCTCAGAATGAGTCATTCCCAGATCTCACCCACAGCCAATTTAGATGGATTTAGAAAAGGTATTAGATTTACAGTTGATGTTGAAATGTGTTAAGACTTTGGGGATGTTTGGATAGGGAAAATGTACTTTCCGTGTTAGAAGGACATGAATTCAGGAGAGCAGAAGATGGAGTGTTATATGTTGAACTGTGCAACCACAAATTCATATGTTGAAGTCCTAATATTCAGTACTTTAAAATATGAAGTTATTTGGATATGGGGTCTTTATAGATATAATCAAGATTAAATGAGGTAAATTAGGGTGGGCTTTAACCCAATATAACTAGTATACTTCCAAAAGGGAATAATTTGTACACAAGGACATGCATAAAGGTAAGAATATGTGCAAAGACATACAGAGAAAGCTGTCTATAAGCCAAGAAGGCAGGCATGGAATAAATCATTCCCTCATAACCATCAAAAGAAGTAAACTGTGCTGACACCTGGATTTTAGACTTCCAGCCACCAGAACTGTGAACAAGTTAATTTCTGTTGTTTAACCCAACCAGTTTGTGGTACTTTGTTATAACCACCCTAGCCAATTAATATAGTTAGCAGACCCTTGACCAACATGGGTTTTAACTGTGTATGTTTACTTATACATGGATTTATTTAGATAAATACAGCACAGTAGTGTATTTCCTTAACATTTTCTTTTCTCTAGTTTTCTTTATTACAAAAATTCAATATTCAATACATATACAAAATATGTGTTAATCAACTGTTTACTTGGTAAGGCTTCTCGTCAACAGTACGCTATTAATAGTTAAGTTTGGGGGGAGTCAAAATTTATACACAGATTTTGGATTGTGTAGGGGATCAGTGTCCTTAATCCCCACATTGTTCAAGGATCAACTGTATACTAGACCTATAGTAAAACACAAAACTATAACAAGTTTTAAGAATTCTTTTAATGTTTATTTTTGAGAGAGAGACATAGTGTCACTGAGGGATGAGCAGAGAGAGAGGGAGACAGAATATGAAGCAGGCTTTAGGCTCCAAGCTGTCATCAAAGAGTCTGATGTGGGGCTCAAACTCACAAGCCGTGAGATCATGACCTGGGCCGAAGTCAGGCAATTAACGAACTGAGCCACCCAGGTGCCCCCAAAACATAAAATATTTTAGAACACATAGGATAAAATAATGTGACCTTGGATAAAGCAAATATTTCTTAGATAAAATGAAAAAAAATCATTTAATTTAAAAAAAATTGATAAGTTGGGCTTCATCAAAATTTAAAACTTTGGTTCTTATAAAAACCCTGTTAAAATATGAAAAGACAACTCAAAAACATATATAAAATATTTGAAAATGACATATCTGATGAAGGAATTATATCAAAAATACATAAACTGAATAATGAGAAAAATTAACCCAATAGCAAATGACAAAAGCTCTAGAAGACAGTTAACCAAATATATAAATATGGCAAAAAAGTACATAAAAAGATGCTCAGTATCCATAGTCATTCAGAAAATGCAAATCAATAATAATTAGATAACAACACTGGAATGCCTAAAATAAATTTCTTTTAAAAAACCAACAATATCAATTTCTGACCCTAATATGAATCAAGTGGAACTTTAGGTCATTGTCAAGGGAATTCAAAATGATACAACCACTTACGATAACAGTTTGGCATTGTCTAATAAAATTAAATATGGACGATGGCAGAACAGCATGGAAGATTTTTGTGTGTCTCGCATCCATGAAACACAGCCAGACCAACACTAAACCATCCTACACACCTAGAAAACTGACTGCAGGATTAACACAACAATCTACACAACCTTAACCACAGAATTCAGCAGGTACATGGCGTGGAGAGGTGAACTTGTGGAGAGAGAAGCCAACGGCGGGCAGGGAGCTGCTTTTGCAGGTGGAGAGAAGACGGAGACTGGGGTAGGGGGGGTAGAATACAGGAAAAACACCCCTCCTCAAAAGCAGCTGGAGAGAAAGTGGAAAATTGGAAACAGCCCCAGGGATTTAAACTAAAAAAGGAAAAAGGAGAAAGTAGAGGGTTTAAATTACATTAAGACTGTAAACAGGGAGTGCAAAATCTGCAACTCGGCAGCTTGATACCTGGCGGTGCTCTGGGAAGGGTGAATCCCCAGGAAAAGAGTGGGGTCAAGAAGGTTTTTGGGTCACATGGGGAAAAGCAGTTCCACTGCTGGAAGGACATTTGGTGGAGACTGTTGAAGCCACATGGTCCCAGCAGACCCCAGAAAATGGCCACATTCGCTGGTGCTGGAACAAAGTTGTTAAGGGTGAAGCCTGGTGCCAGATGTGTGTTGTGATTTTCCATAATCCCTGAAAAGCTGCTGCTACACTATCTCGCGAACTTTTCTGGGGCAAGCTGGCACCTGGCCACAGTCTCAGGGCACCAGCAGCAGCAGGGTCCTGCAAGCATTCCTGGGTGCAGCCAGCATTCGGCCATTGCTTGGTGAGACCCTCCCACAGAGGGGAAGAATGGCTCAAAGCCGCAATCCTTCAGAAGTAAGGGGCCAGGGAAAACAGCCACATCTGTGACAAAATTCAGGAGAGAGGTACTGCCTGGGGCTTGGTCACGGACAGTGAAGAAGCGCAGAGTTGACAAAAGCTGAAGACAGAGGAGGGGTGCACGATTGGTGATCAGAAAGAGCAGAGTTATGATACTAGAGACTGGGTAGCTGGGTGATGCCATTTTCACCATTTCTGCACATGCGCATATGCACCTGCAAGTGCCACAACATTCCACCCCAGTAGGCAAGCTGTGCCATCTAATGGAGAATGGAGCCCTTATACTGAGCCCTGTCACAACTGGGCCAACCTGACTCTCCAAGAACACCAGTCTCACCGCCTGCTTAGTTTATGAACCATAAAGCACTACATACCCTGACTTCTAGGGGAAAACAAAGTAATTTCAGTCCTATTTCAATCTGTAAGCAGGTCTATCTATTCAATTTTCTCTCTCTTTTTTCTCTTTTTTACTTCTTTTCTTGAATACACAAAGAGAAAAACTTCATTTTTACTTTCAATTTCTATTGAAAATATTTTTTTAACTTTTTAATATATTTTTTGCTTGCCTCTATGCTTTTTTCAAATTCTATTTTACTTACATGTTATTATTTTAGTCTAATACAGTGTATTCACTTTTTTTCAAATTTTCAAACGATTTCTTTTTTTTTCTTTTCTCTTTTTGTCTCCTTTAAGTTTCTTTTCAGTTTCTTGAATACAGAAAGAGAAAAAAATTCATTTTTTTAAGTTTTATTAAAAATATTTTTCTTTAATTTTTTCTACTATATTTTTTGCTTTTGTGTAAATTTTTTCAAATTCAATTTTATTCCCATCATCTCATTTTAGTCTACTTCACTGTACTCATTTTTTTCAAATTCTCAAATGATTTCCTTTTTTTCCCCTTGTTTTTTTCTCTACTCTGTCAAAGCACTTTTGACACCCAGACCAAAACACACCTAGGATAAAGCATCATTTATTAGATTTTGTGTGTGTGTGTGTGTGTGTGTGTGTCTGTGTGAGTGTGTGTTTAATTTTAACACCTATTCTCTTGAAGGTGTTCCAAACAAATAGAAATGGAAGGAAAACTTCCAAACTCTTTCTATGAAGCCAGCATTACCTTGATTCCAAAACCAGACAGAGACCCCATTAAAAAGGATAACTATACATCAGTTTCTCTGGTGAATAGGGAACATGGATGCAAAAATTCCTCAACAAGATATTAGCCAACCAGCTCCAACAATACATTAAAAAATTTATTCACCACGACCAAGTGGGATTTATACCTGGGATGCAGGGCTCGTTCAATACCCACAAAACAATTAGCGTGATTCATCACATCAATAAAAAAAAGAACACAGACCATATGATCCTCTCAACAGATGCAGAGAAAGCATTTGACAAAATACAGCATCCTTTATTGATGATAACCCTCAAGAAGGTAAGGATGGAAACAGCATACCTCGAGATCATAAAAGCCATATATGAACGACCCAACACTAATATCCTCAATGGGGAAAAACCGAGAGCATTTCCCCTCAGGTCAGGAACAAGATAGGGATGTCCACTCTTGCCACTGTTATTTATCATAGTATTGGAAGTCTTAGCCTCTGCAATCAGACAGCACAAAGAAATAAAGGCATCCAAATCTGCCAGGAGGAGATCAAACTTTCACTCTTTGCAGATGACATGGTACTCTATATGGAAAAACCCAAAAGATTCCACCAAAAAACTGCTAGAACTGATTCATGAATTCAGCAAAGCTGCAGGATATAAAATCAATGCACAGAAATCAGTTGCATTCCTATACACCAACAATAAAGTGACAGAGAAATCAAGGAATTGATCCCATTTACAGTTGTACAAAAAACCATAAAATACCTAGGAATAAATCTAACCAAAGAGGTGAAAAATCTATACACTGAAAACTATAGAAAGCTTATGAAAGAAATTGAAGAAGACACCAAAAAAAAAAAAAAGTAAATGGAAAAAGATTGCATGCTCCTGGATAGGAAGAACAAATATTGTTAAAATAACAATACTATCCAAAGCAATCTACATATTCCGTGCAATCCCTATTAAAATAACACCAGTATTCTTCACAGAGCTAGAACAAATAATCCTAAAATTTGTATGGAACCTGAAAAGACCACGAATAGCCAAAGCAATCTAGAAAAAGAAAACCAAAGCAGGAAGCATCACACTCCCAGGCTTCAGGCTATACTACAAATCTATAATCATAAAGGCAGTATGGTACTGGCACAAGAACAGACACGCAGATCAATGGAACAGAATAGAGAACCCAAAAATGGACCCACAAACATATGGCCAGGTAATCTTTGACAAAGTAGGAAAGAATATCCAACAGTATGAAGACAGTATCTTCAGCACATGGTGCTGGGAAACCTGGACAGCGACATGCAGAAGAATGAACCTGGACCACTTTCTTACACCATACACAAAAATAAACTCAAAACGGATGAAAGACCTAAATGTAAGGCAGGAAGACATCAAAATCCTCAGGGAGAAAGCAGGCAAAAACTCTTTGCCCTTCGCCACAGAAACTTCTTAGTCGACACGTCTCCAAGGCAAGGGAAGCAAAAGCAAAAATGAACTACTGGGACCTCATCAAAATAAAAAGCTTCCACACAGCGACGGAAACCATCAGCAAAACTAAAACGCAACCGACGGAATGGGAGAAGATGTTTGCAAATGACAAATCAGATAAAGGGTTAGTATCCAAAATCTATAAAGAACTTATCAAACCCAACACCCAAAAAACAAATAATCCAGTGAAGAAATGGCCAAAGACATGAATAGACACTTCTCCAAAGAAGACATTCAGATAGCCAACAGATACATGATAAAATGCTCAACATCAGGATTTCTGAGGGGAAGATGGCAACTTAGAAGGACGCTGGGCTCACTGCGTCCTGCTGATAACTTAGACTCCACCCACACCTAGCTAAATAATCCAGAAAACTGCCAGAAGACTAGCAGAATGGATTCACCAGAGACAGGCATAGACAAGAGGCCCACGGAGGAGGGTAGGAAGGCAGAGAGGCGGTGCTCGCTACATGGAGTGGTGGGAGGGAGCCAGGGCAGAGGGGCAGCCCGCTGGCAAAGCAGAGCCCCCGAGTCTGGCTTGCAAAAGCAGAGGGGCCGGATGCAGTGTGTTCTGACAGCAAGCGGTACTTAACATCTGGAAGGTTATAAGTTAACAGCTCAGCTCAGAGAGTGGGAGGGCTGGAGGACAATGGGAGGGAGAGTTTTTGAGCGCCAGAAGAACGACAGAGCTCAGCTTAGCAGGGAACAAAGGCTGCTCACCAGCGCCATCTCCCTCGCCCATCCCCCAGCCAAAATCCCAAAGGGAACCAGTTCCTGTCAGGGAACTTGTTTCCACCCCACAAACATCCAATGCTGTGCTTCTGTGGATCCATCCCTCCGGCAGCAGGTCTGACTCCCTCCCAGTGCCACAGAGCCCCTCCTGAAGTCGATCACCTAAGGATAAGTGAGTTGAGCCTGCCCCTCCCACCACGGTGCACCTTGCCAATCCACCCCAGCGAATACTCCAGATTCACAGCACCACAAGCCTGGCAGTGTGAAAGTAGTCCAGATGGGCGATCCCACCCCACAGTGAATCCCTCCCCTAGGAGAGGGGAAGAGAAGGTACACACCAGTCTGACTGTGGCCCCAGTGGTGGGCTGGGGGCAGACATCAGGTCTGACTGCGGCCTCGCCCACCAACACAGGTTATTCAAGACAGCACAGGGGAAGTGCCCTGTAGTTCTGCACCACTCCAGGGACTATTGAAAATGATGAAATGGAAGAATTCCCCTCAAAAGAATCTCTAGGAAATAGCAACTGCTAACGAACTGATCAAAAACGATTTAAATACTATAACAGAAAGGGAATTTAGGATAATAATCATAAAATTAATCACTGGGCTTGAAAACAGTCTAAAGGACAGCAGAGAATCTTTTGCTACAGAGATCAAGTGACTAAGAAACAGCCAGGAGGAGCTAAAAATGCTATTAATGAGCTGCAAAATGAAATGAAGATGACCACAGCTCAGATTGAAGAAGCAGAGGAGAGAATAGGTGAACTAGAAGATAAAATTATGGGAAAAGAAAAAGCTGAGAAAAAGAGAGATAAAAGAAATTCCAGGAGAATGAGGGGAAAATTAGAGAACTAGGTGATGCACTAAAGAGAAATAATCTACGCATAATTGGTATTCCAGAGGAGGAAGAGAGAAGGAAAGGTGCTGAAGTTGTACTTGAAGAAATAATAGCTGAGAACTTCCCTGATCTGGGGAAGGAAAAAGGCACTGAAATACAAGACGCACAGAGAACTCCCTTCAGATGTAACTTTAATCAATCTTCTACACGACATATCATAGTGAAACTGGCAAAATACAAGCATAAAGAGTAAATTCTGGAAGCAGCTAGGGATAAACGTGCTCTAACATATAAAGGGAGACCAATCAGATGCGTGATGGATCTCTCTACTGAAACTTGGCAGGCCAGAAAGGAATGGCAGGAAATCTTCAATGTGAGGAACAGAAAAAATATGCAGCTGAGAAGCCTTTATCCAGCAAATCTGTCATTTAGAATACAAGGAGAGATAAAGGTCTTCCCAAACAAACAAAAGCTAAAGGAATTCATCACCACTAAAGCTGTCCTAAAAGACATCCTAAGGGGGATCCTGTGAGACAAAGTACCACAGACACAGCTACAAGCATGAAAGCTACACACATCACAATGACTCTACCCATATCTTTCTATAACAACACTGAACATAAATGGACTAAATGTGCCAACCAAAAGACATAGGGTATGAGAATGGATAAAAAAACAAGACCCATCTATTTGATGCCTGCAAGAGACTCATTTTAGACCTAAGGACACCTTCAGATTGAAAGTGAGGGAATGGAGAACTACTTACCATGCTACTGAAGTCAAAAGAGAGCTGGAGAAGCCATACTTATATCAAACAAACTAGACTTTCAATTAAAGGCTGTAACAAGGATGAATAATGGCATTTTATAATAATTACAGGGTCTATCCATCAGGAAGAGCTAACAATTATAAATATCTATGTGCCAAATATGGGAGCCCCCAAATATATAAAATGATTACTCACAAACACAAGCAACCTTATTGATAACAATATGGTAATTGCAGGAGACTTTAACACTCCACTTACAGCAATGGATAGATCGTCTAGACACAACATCAATAAAGAAACAAGGGTCCTGAATGATACATTGGATCAGATGGACTTGACAGATATATTTAGAACTCTGCATCACAAAGCAACAGAATATACTCTCTTCTCGAGTGCACATGGAACATTCTCCAAGATAGATCACACACTGGGTCACAAAACAGCCCTTCATAAGTAAACAAGAATTGAGATCACACCATGCATACTTTCAGACCACAATGCTATGAAGCTTGAAATCAACCACAGGAAAAAGTCTGGAAAACCTCCAAAAGCGTGGAGGTTAAAGAACACCCTACTGAAGAATGAATGGGTCAAGCAGGTAATTAGAGAATAAATTAAAAAATATATATGGAAACAAACGAAAATGAAAATACAACAATCCAAAAGCTTTGGGATGCAGTGAAGGCAGTCCTTAGAGGAAAATACATTGCAATCCAGGCCTATCTCAAGAAACAAGAAAAATCCCCAATATAAAACTAACAGCACACCTAAAGGAAATAAAAGTAGAACAGCAAAGACAGCCTAAACCCAGCAGAAGAAGAGAAATAATAAAGATCAGAGCAGAAATAAACAATATAGAATCTAAAAAAAAAAAAACCTGTAGAGCAGTACAATGAAACCAAGAGTTGGTTTTTTGAAAAAATAAACAAAATTGATAAACCTCTAGCCAGGCTTCTCAAAAAGAAAAGGGAGATGACCCAAATAGATAAAATCATGAAGGAAAATGGAATTATTACAACCAATCCCTCAGAGATACAAGCAATTATCAGTGAATACTATGAAAAATTATATTCCAACAAATTGGACAACCTGGAAGAAATGGACAAATTCCTAAACACCCACATTCCTCCAAAACTAAATTAGGAGGAAATAGAAAGCTTGAACAGACCCATAACCAGGGAAGAAATTGAATCAGTCATCAAATATCTCCCAACAAATAAGAGTCCAGGCCAGATGGCTTCCCAGGGGAGTTCTACCAGACGTTTAAAGCAGAGATAATACCTATCCTTCTCAAGCTATTCCAAAAAATAGAAAGGGAAGGATAACTTCCAGACTCAATCTATGAAGCCAGCATTACTTTGATGTATAAACGAGACAGAGATCCAGTAAAAAAAGAGAACTACAGGCCAATATCCCTGATGAACACGGATGCAAAAATTCTCAATAAGATACTAGCAAATCGAATTCAACAGCTTATAAAAAGAATTATTCACCATGATCAAGTGGGATTCATTCCTGGGATTCAGGGCTGCTTCAACATTCACAAATCAATCAACGTGATACATCACATTAATCAAAGAAAAGATAAGAACCATATGATCCTGTCAATCGATGCAGAAAAAGCATTTGACAAAATTCAGCAAAATTTCTTAATAAAATCACTCGAAAAAGTCGGGATAGAAGGAACATACTTAAACATCATAAAAGCCATTTATGAAAAGCCCACAGCTAATATGATCCTCAATGGGGAAAAACTGAGAGCTTTTTCCCTGAGATCAGGAACACGACAAGGATGTCCACTCTCCCCGCTGTTGTTTACCATAATGCTGGAAGTGCTAGCATCAGCAATCAGACAACAAAAGGAAATCAAAGGCCTCAAAATTGGAAAAGATGAAGTCAAGCTTTCACTTTTTGCAGATGACATATAATATAAATGGAAAATCTGATAGACTCCACCATAAGTCTGCTAGAACTGATACATGATTTTAGCAAAGTCGCAGGATACAAAATCAATGTACAGAAATCAGTTGCAATCTTATCCACTAACAGTGAAGCAACAGAAAGACAAATAAAGAAACTGATCCCATTCACAATTGCACCAAGAGTTATAATTACCTAAGAATAAATCTAACCAAAGATGTAAAAGATCTGTATGCTGAAACCTATAACAAACCTTGTGCAGGAAATTGAAGAAGATATAAAGAAATGGAAAAACGTCCCATGCCCATGGGTTGAAAGAATGAATATTGTCAAAATGTCAATACTACCCAAAGCTATCTACACATTCAATGCAATCCCAATCAAAATTGCACCAGCATTCTTCTCAAAACTAGAACAAGCAATCCTAAAATTCATATGGAACCACAAAAGGCCCTGAATAGCCAAACTAATTTTGAAGAAGAAGACCAAAGCAGGAGGCATCAGAATCCCAGACTTTAGCCTCTACTACAAAGCTGTCATCATCAAGACAGCATGGAATTGGCACAAAAACAGACACACAGACCAATGGAATAGAACAGAAACCCCAGAACTAGACCCACAAACGTATGGCCAACTCATCTTTGACAAAGCAGGAAAGAACATCCAATGGAAAAAAGACAGCCTCTTTAACAAATGGTGCTGGGAGAACTGGACAGCAACATGTAGAAGGTTGAAACTAGACCACTTTCTCACACCATTCACAAAAATAAACTCAAAATGGATAAAGGACCTGAATGTGAGACAGGAAACCATCAAAACCCTAGAGGAGAAAACAGGAAAAGACCTCTCTGACTTCAGACGTAGCAATTTTCTACTTGACACATCCCCAAAGGCAAGGGAATTAAAAGCAAAAATGAACTACTGGGACCTCATGAAGATAAAAAGCTTCTGCAAAGCTAAGGAAACAATCAACAAAACTAAAAGGCAACCAATGATATGGGAAAAGATATTCGCAAATGACATATCGGACAAAGGGCTAGTATCCAAAATCTGTAAAGAGCTCATCAAACTCCACACCCAAAAACCAAATAATACTGTGAAGAAATGGGAGGAAAACATGAATAGACACTTCTCTAAAGAAGACATCCAGATGGCCAACAGGCACATGAAAAGATGCTCAACGTCGCTCCTCATCAGGGAAATACAAATCAAAACCACACTCAGATATCATCTCACACCAGTCAGAGTGGCCAAAATGAACAAATCAGGAGACTATAGATGCTGGCGAGGATGTGGAGACACAGGAATCCTCTTGCACTGTTTGTGGGAATGCAAATTGGTGCAGCCACTCTGGAAAACAGTGTGGAGGTTCCTCAGACAATTAAAAATAGACCTACCCTATGACCCAGCAATAGCACTGCTAGGAATTTACCCAAGGGCTACAGGAGTACTGATGCATAGGGCCACTTGTACCCCAATGTTTATAGCAGCACTCTCAACAATAACCAAACTATGGAAAGAGCCTAAATGTCCATCAACTGAAGAATGGATAAAGAAATTGTGGTTTATATACACAATGGAGTACTATGTGGCAATGAGAAAGAATGAAATATGGTCCTTTGTAGCAACGTGGATGAAACTGGAGAGTGTGATGCTAAGTGAAATAAGCCATACAGAGAAAGACAGATACCATATGTTTTCACTATTATGTGGATCCTGAGAAACTTAATAGAAGACCATAGGGGAGTGGAAGGAAAAAAAAAAAGTTAGAGTGGGAGAGAGCCAAAGCTTAGGAGACTCTTAAAAACTGAGAACAAACTGAGGGTTGATAGGGAGTGGGAGGGAGGGGAGGGTGGGTGATGGGTATTGAAGAGGGCATTTTTTGGGATGAGCACTGGGTGTTTTATGGAAACCAATTTGACAATAAATTTCATACAAAAATAAATAAATAAATAAATAAATAAATAAATAAATAAAATGCTCAACATCACTCATAATCAGGGAAATACAAATCAAAACCACACTGAGATACTACCTTACACCTGTCAAAATGGCTAAGAGTAGCAACTCAGACAACAATAGATTTTGGCAAGGATGTGGAGAAAGAGGATCTCTTTTGCATTGTTGGTGGGAATGCAAGTTGGTGCAGCCACTCTGGAAAACAGTATTGAGTTTCCTCCAAAAACTAAAAGTTTTTTGAGTCTACCCTATGACCCAGCAATTACACTACTAAGCATTTATCCAAGGGATACATTTGTGCTGTTTCAAAGGGCCACATTCACCTCCATGTTTATAGCAGCACTATCAACAATAGCCAAAGTATGGAAAGAGCCCAAATGTCCATCGATAGTTGAATGGATATAGAAGATGTGGTATATATATGTATATATACAATGGAGCATTACTCGGCAATCAAAAAGAATGAAATCTTGCCATTTGCAACTATGTGGATAGAACTCGAGGGTATTATGCTAAGTGAAATTAGTCAGAGAAAGACAAAAATCATATGACTTCATTCATATCAGGACTTTAAGAGATAAAACAGATAACCATAAGGCAAGGGAAACAAAATAATATAAAAACAGGGAGAGGTACAAAACAGAAGAGACTCATAAATATGGAGAACAAACTGAGGGTTATTGGAGGGGTTGTGGGAGGGGGGATGGGCTAAATGGGTGAGGGGCACTAAGGAATCTACTCCTGAAATCATTGTTGCACTATATGCTAACTAATTTGGAAGAAAATTTAAAAAAATAAGTAAATAAACAAGTTTATAAAAAATAAAAAAAAAGAAGAAAACAGATACCTGAAAAAGAAAAAGAAAAAAAAATAAAGAACAAAATATATAAGGAAGAGGTTAGTTTGGCTTGTGGAAAACCAAGATACAAATATAATACATTAGATGTAAAAAAATTAAATATGAATTATCATTTAACTCAGAACCTTACTGATGGGCGTTTTCTGATATGTGCAAGGTAATTATGCAAGAACTTGTACAAAGGTGTTTATAGAAAATGTATGCATAGTTTACAAAAACTAAAAACAAAACAGATAACCTTCAGTTTGTGAGTAGATAAAAGTTTCATACCCATAAAATGGAACACTACACAGCAATTTAAAAAAAAATAACCAACTACTGATAAAGGAAACAACACTGATGAATGTAAAGAAACTGCACTCAAATAAGCTACATATAACACATATTGCACTTTATAGAACATTTTGAATAAGCAAAACCATAGGTACAGAAGAACAGAGTAGTAATTCCTTACAGTGTGCCAAGGGATTATTCACAAAGGGGCAAAATAAACTTTTGAGTGATGGAAATTTTTTTTTTAAATGTTTATCTTTGAAGGAGAGAGAGACTAAGTGTGAGCAGGGGAGCAGCAGAGAGAGGAAGGCACAGAATCTGAAGTAGGCTCCAGGCTTTGAGCACTCAGCACAGAGCCTGACGCGAGGCTCCAACTCACAAGCCGTGAGATCATGACCTGAGCTGAAATCGGACACTCAAAGGACTGAGCCACACAGGCGTCCTGAGTGATGGAATTTTCTATGTGTTCATTTTGGTGACTGTATACATGTCAAAATGTATAGGACTCTATACTCCTAATGGTGAATTATATATGTAATTATATATGTAAACTATAGTTCAATAATCCTGACTTTAAAAAAAATGTATAGTGCAGGCTCCAAAATTGGCTCTCAATACATAACTAGGTATAAAGCCAACTTTTGGTATTCAATAAGTGTGTGACTTTGGAAAGGTTATTTTACTTCAACCATGGTTTCTTCCACCATAAACAATAAAATAAGGAAGTTGTAATGAATGTGCATAATGAGATATGTTTTCACTCTTACGTGGATCCTGAGAAACTTAATAGAAGACCATGGGGGAGGGGAAGAAAAAACAAGTTAGAGAGGGAGGAAGCCAAACCATAAGAGACTCTTAAAAACTGAAAATAAACTGAGGGTTGATGGGGGGTGGGAGGGAGGGGAAAGAGTGATGGGCATTGAGGAGGGCACCTGTTGGGATGAGCACTGGGTGTTGTATGGAAACCAATTTGACAATAAATTTCATATTAAAAAATGTTAATACAATGCAACCCACAATAAATACTAACTTATTATTAATAGTTATATTTGTGTTTGCAACAACATCTAGAACTGTAGTGTGTAATGTAGTCTCTAACTAGTTCCTCAGTTGTTTTGCCATATTTCAAGTGCCACACATGACTAGTGACTATTTGTCAACACATATTTAGGACATCTCCATCATTGAAAAAAAAACAGTTCCAGTGTACAATGCTTGTCTAGAAGAATATTTTGACATTAATAAGTATACTTGTTGAAGGAGGAACTAAGATGGCAGAGAATAAGGGGACCCTGAGCTTTTCTAGTCCAACAAACACAGCTCTATTGAGATCAGATCATTTGGAATACCCAGAAAATCAATCTGTGGAGTATCAGAAGGATCTTCACAGTTGAGGGAGACAGTGTGGCAGGTGTGAAGTTTAAAGAAGTGAATACAGGGAGAGAAAAAAGGTGGTTCCACAGACAGGAGGAAACCTTTCCTATGAAGAGAATAACAGAGAGAGAGAGGGGTTGAAGGAATGTGGCATTGGATTTGCACAAGAGGAAAACCTCTCTGGCCCATGGACTGGGGATTGAGAAGTACAGACTGTCATAGATTTTTTGTAAACACCTTTTGAAGCTCAAACTCTGAGGTTTTGGAAGTGTGTGACTTTCTCTGCTTCAGAGATGTGGCGCTTGCCCCTGGATAGGAGGGAACTGGCCCCAGAGTGCTTAGCATGGTGTGGAGATCTCTGGGGAGAAATGGGAGGGAACATTCCCTTCCTGGAGTACTTTGGAAGAGCATATATTGCCTCCCTGATGGCAAAACCCTGTAGTTGCCAGCAAAATGCCTTTCATTGACAAGGGAAACAGGTGCACCGAGAGGGAATATAAAATTTGCTGCTTTTAATGGCGCTACACCATAAATTTTGCACACTGAGCAGATGTCGGACTGGTTTTCAGTGACAAAGCACTTCAGACAGTGTGGAAAGGCTCTACTCCAGAGGAGAGGGGTGGGTCTCAGTATGACAGGTCCTTAAACACTACCAGTTTTGAAGCACAGACACATGCCAAAAAAATAAAAATAAAAAGTAATACAGGACAGTTGTGGTGCAGGGTGAGCTGACTGCCCTCACTATTTTGAGAGGGCTGTCTAAACAGCAGTGGGTATGAGGCCACTGTCAGGGGATGAGAGACCAGGGTGGTGCCATTTCCTCCCAAGATCAACAGTGTGGGACATCAGGGAGCAACACAAATATCCCCAGTGTGGGTAGAACACACTTACACCAAACCCCATCCCCCAGAGCCTATCAAGTGCTTAGTTTCTGGGGCAAGCCTGTTTGCATCAATGAATTGGGCATCTCCTCCAAAAGACCAGCATAGCAGCACCTTGCATGCACCAAGCATATTGAAAATGAAGTGATTGAAAACGATACCTACAGTTCTGGTAGTAACAGGACCAGACTAATTTATTTTTATTTTTTTCTTTTCTTTCTTCTTGTTTTTTTTCTTTTGGAATCAAGCTCATAGTTTCTTCTTTGCTTTTTCCATTTCCTTTCCTCTTTTGGGGGGAATCAGCCTTCTTTTTTTTTCTTTCTTTCCTTTTTCTTCTTTTTTTTACCTTTTTTTTCTTTTTGTTTTGGAATCAGCCATATTGTTTTTAAATTTTCTGTTTGATTCTTTTCCCTTTCCTTTCCTCTTTTTGGGGATCAAGTTTTTTTCCCTTTTCCCAAGACTTATTTATTTATTTATTTATTTATTATTTATTTATTTATTTATATTTTTTACCATGAAATTTATTGTCAAATTGGTTTCCATACAACACCCAGTGCTCATCCCAACAGGTGCCCTCCTCAATGCCCATCATCCACTTTCCCCTCCCTCACACCCCCCCATCAACCCTCAGTTTATTCTCAATTTTTAAGAGTTTCTTATGGTTCAGCTTGCTCCCTCTCTTTTTCTTTCCCTTCCCCTCCCCCATGGTCTTCTGTAAAGTTTCTCACAATCCACATAAGAGTGAAAACATATGGTATCTGTCTTTATCTGGATGGGTGATTTAACTTGCATAACACTCTCCAGTTCCATCCACGTTGCTATAAAAGGCCAGATTACATTCTTTCTCATTGCCAAGTAGTATTCCAGTGTATATATATAAACCATAATGTCTTTATCTATTCATCAGTTGATGGGCATTTAGGCTCTTTCAATAATTTGGCTATTGTTGAAAGTGCTGTTATAAACATTGGGGTACCAGTGCCCCTATGCATCAGCACTTCTATATCCCTTGGGTAAATTCCTAGCAGTGCTACTGCTGGGTCATAGGGTAGATCTATTTTTAATTTTTTAGGATGTGGAGAAAAGGGAACACTCTTGCACTGTTGGCGGGAATGTAGACTTATTTAACAAACAAATGAAAGCACACCCAGTTAAAGGTCCAAACACTCCCCAGTGCAAGCAAAAAGGAGGTCAGCACAGGACTGACCAGTGGGAAACAGCAGCCAAAACACAACAGCAGAGTGCACATACCACACACAAGAAACACTTCCTGAAGTGCCAGGCTCTCGACAGTGTATGACCCATTTTTAATATAGCAGTACTCTCAGGTGCAGGAAACACAACAAGTTTCCAATACACACAAAAACACATACTTAACTGGAGCTCCTGAGTGGTTCAGTCGGTTGGGCAGCCGACTTTGTTTCAGGTCATGATCTTGCAATCTCTGGGTTTGAGCCCTGAGTCAGGCTATGTGCTGACAGCTTAGAGCCTGGAGCCTCCTTTGGATTCTGGGTCTCCCTCTCTCTTTCTATCCCTCCCCTGATTGCTCTCTGTCTCTCTGTCGCTCTCTCTGTCTCTCTCTCCCCAAAATAATAAACATTAAAAAATAAAAAAAAACATATAGTTAGCCAAAATGACAAGGCAGAGGAATTCTCCCCAAAAGAAAGGTCAAGAAGAAATCATAGCCATGGACTTCCATAAAACAGATATAAGCAATATATCTGAACATGAATTTAGAACAACAGTCATAAGACTAGTAGCTGGACTTGACATTTTCTGCAGAGATCAAAGACCTAAAAACTAGTTAGAATGAAATTAAAAAAATGTTATAACTGAGATGCAAAACTGACTGCATACAGTCACCATGAACATTGAAGAAGCAGAGGAGATAAAAGGTGATATAGAAGATAAAATTATAGAAAATGGTGAAACTGACAAGAGTGAACAGAAACCATTAGATCACGAGGGGAGAATTAGAGACTTATTTGAATCCATGAAATGAAATAATATCCATATCATAGGAGTTCCAGAAGAAGAAGAGAGAGAGAGAGAGAGAGAGAGAGAGAGAGAAAGGAGTAGAAGGTTTATTTGAACAAATTATACCTATAACTTCCCTAATCTGGGGAAGGAAACAGGCATTCAAGTCCAAAAGGCACAGAAAACTCCCCTCAAAATCAACAAAAACAAGTAAACATTATGACATATCATAATGAAACTTGCAAAATACAAAGATAGAGAATTCTGAAAGCAGCTAGGTACAAAAGATTCTTATCTTAAAAGGGTAGACACATAAGGATAGCAGCAGACCTATCCACTGAAATGTGGCAGGCCAGAAGTGTGTGGCAGGAAATATTCAATATGCTGGATTGAAAAATTATGCAGCCATGAATTCTTTATCCAGCAAGACTGTTATTCAGAATAGGAGAGAAAAAGAGTTTCCTAGACAATCAAAATCTAAAGGAATTTGTGACCACTAAACCAGATTTAAAGAAATTTCATGGGGTGACAATCTGAGAGGAGAAAAAACAAACAATTCCAAAGCAACAAAGACTAAAAAGGACCACAAAACATCACCAGAAACAAAAACTCTACAGGTAACAGAATGACACTAAATTCACTCTTAATGTAAATGGAGTAAATGCTCCAATCGAGAGACATAAGGTAGCAGAATTGATAAAAAGATGAGATACATGTATATGCTGCCTAGAAGAGACTCATTTTAGACCTAACTACACTTGCAGATTGAAAGTAAGGGGATCGAGAACCATCTATCATGCTAATGGGTGTCAAAAGAAAGCTGGAGTAGCCATACATATATCAGACTTAGTAAATTTTAAAACAAAGCATGTAACAAGAGATGAAGAAGGGTGTTATATCATAATTAAAGGGATATACATCAAGAAGATCTAATAATTGTCAATACTTATATCTCAAATTTTAAGCACCCAAATATATAAATCAACTAATACCAAACATGAAGAACACATTGATAATAATACCATAATAGTGAGGGACTTTAATTTTCCACTTACAACAATGGACACATCATATAATAGGAAGTCCACAAGGAAACAATGTCTTTGAATGACAAACTGGGCCAGATGGACTTAACAGATATATTCTGAACATCTCATCCTAAAGCAACAGAATACATATTCCTCTAGAGTGCACATGGAACATTCTCCAGAATAGATCACAAACTGGGTCAAAAATAAGCCCTCAACAGGTACAAAAATATTGATGTAATACCACACATATCTCAAATCAGAATGCTATGAAACTAGAAATCAAGTAGAAGAAAATATTTGAAAAGCCTCCAAATGCATGGAGGTTAAAAACATATTGCTAAAGAATGAATTTGTTAGCCAAGATATTAAAGAAGAAATAAAAAATGCATGGAAGCAAATAAAAATGAAAATACAACATTTCAAAAACTTAGGAATGCAGAAAAATCAGTCCTAAGAGGAAAGTAAATTACAGTTCAGGCCTTTCTCAAGAAGCAAGAAAGGTCCAAATACACAGCATAACCTTATACCTAAAGGAGCTAGAAAAGGAGAGACAATTAATGACTAAAGTAGTCTAAGAAAGGAAATAAAGATTAGAGCAGAAATAAATGATATTGAAAGAAACAAACAAAAAACCAGTAGAACAGATAAATGAAACTAAGAGTTGGTTCTTTGAAAGAATTAACAAATGACAAACCCTCAGCTAGACTTAACAAAAAGAAAAGATAAAGAACCCAAATAGATAAAATCACAAATGAAAGAGGAAAAATCACCATAAGTCCTAAGTACAAACAATTTAAGAGAATACTATAAAAATTATATGCCAAACAGATTGGGAAATCCAGAAGAAATGGACAAATTCCTAGAAACTCAAACACTACCCAAACTGAAATAGGAAGAAATACAAAATTTGAACAGACCCATAACCAGCCAAAAAAAAAAAAAATGGAATGAGTTATCAAAAATCTCCCAAAAAACAAAAATTCTTGGCCATATGGGCTCCCAGAGGAATTCCACCAGATACTTAAAGAAGAGTTAATACTTACTTTTCTCAAACTGTTCCAAAAATAGAAATGGAAGGGAAGACTCCAAATTCATTCTATGAAATGAGCATTACCTTGATTCCAAATCCAGGCAAAGCACACAGTAAAAAGGAAATACAGGCCAATATCCCTGATGAATCTGGATGCAAAAATTCTCAACAAGATATAAGCAAATTGAGTTCAACAGCATACTAAAAGAATTATTCTCTAAGTTCAAGTGGGATTTATTCCTGGGATGGAGGGCTGGTTCAATATGTGAAAATAAATCAATGTGATACAGCACATTAATATACGAAAGCATAAGAACCATATAATTCTCTCAGTAGATGCAGAAATTTCATTTGACAAAATACAATATCTTTTCCTAATAAAAACCCAAAAGAAATTAGGGATAGAAGGAACATGCCTCAACATCATAAAGGGCATATATGAAAGACACACAGCTAACATCACCTTCACTGAGGAAAAGTTTAGCTTTTCCCCTAAGGTCAGGAAGAAGGCAGAGATGCCCACTCTCACCACTGTTGTTCAACAGAGTACTGGAAGTCCTAACCTCAGCATCCAGACAACAAAAGAAATAAAAGGAAACTAAATCAGTAAGAAAGAAGTCAAACTTTCACTCTTTGAAGACAACAGAATACTCTACCTGGATAACTCAAAATACTAAAAAAAAGGCTAGAACTGATTCCTGAATTCAGCAAAATCATAGGATATAAAATCAACATACAGAAATCAGTTGGATTTCTATAAATCAATAATGAAGCAGCAGAAACAGAAATCAAGGAACCAATACCATTTACACTTACACAAAAAAACCCCATACCATACATAGGAATAAACCTAACCAAAGAGGTAAAAGATTTCTACACTGAAAACTATAGAAAGCTTATGAAAGAATTTGAAGAAGACACAAAGAAATGGAAAAAAAAATCCCATGCTTATGAATTGGAAGAACAAATATCATTAAAATGTCTATACAACTCCAAACAATCTACACATTAAATGCAATCCTTATCAAATAACACCAGCATTCTTCACAGAACTAGAACAAACAATCCTAAAATTGTGTGGAACCAGAAACGACCCTGAATAGTCAAAATAATGTTGAAAAAGAAAAGCAAAGTTGGAGGCATCACAATTCCGGACTTCAAGCTGTATAACAAAGCTGTAATCATCAAGACTGTATGGTACTGGCACTAAAACAGACACATAGATCAATGGAACAGAAGAGATAACCCAGAAATGGACCCACAAATGTATGGCAAATTAATCTTTGATGAAGCAGGAAAGAATATCCAATGGATAAAAGAGAGTCTCTTCAGCAAGTGGGGTTGGGAAAACTGGACAGTGACATGCAGAAGAATGAAATGGGCCACTTTCCTATACCATACACAAAAATGAACTCAACATGGATGAAAAACCTAAATGTGAGACAGGAAACCATCAAAATCCTACAGGAGATCACAGGAAACAACCTCTTTGACCTCAGCTGTAGGAACTTCTTACCTCAAGATAAAAAGCTTCTGCACAGCAAGGGAAATAATTGACAAAACTAAAAGGGAACTTATGGTGGGAGAAGATATTTGCAAATGGCATATCTTATAAAGGGTTAGTATCAAAAATCTATAAAGAATTTAGCAAACTGAACACCCTAAAAACAAATAATTCACTGAAGAAATGGGCAGAACACATGAATAGACACTTTCCAAAGAAGGCATCCAGATGGTTAACAACACATAGAAAGTTACTCAACATCACTCATCATGAGAGAAATAGAAATCAAAAGCACAAAGAGATACCTCCTCACACCTGTCTGAATGGCTAAAATTAATAACTCAGGAAACAACAGATGTTGGCAAAGATGCAGAGAAAGGGGAATACTTTTTCACTGTTGGTGGGAATGCAAACTGATGCAGCCACTCTGGAGAACAGTATGGAGGTTTTTCAAAAAGTTAAAAATAGAACTACCCTATGACCCACCAATTGCACTACTAGGTATTTATCCAGTCCCTCCCTGGCTCATTTTCTCTCTCTGTCTCTCTCTCTCAAAAATAAACAAACATTAATTTTTTTAAAAAAAATAATGGTATCTAGTTAAATAAAAACATTCATTAAAATAAGCATTTGAGCTATAAACTTTTAAGAGTTTGTAAACATTAGAAACAAAAGAAATAAATTCTAAAAGGCTAAACTGTAAAGGATAAGACTGTAAGTTTACTTGTGCTTCACTTGCTATATATTTCCTCTATCTTTTAGGATTACTACAAGAAATCAGTAGACTGATGGGTAATCTTAACCAAAGTTCATCAAAACTCAAGATCTTTGTTACAAGGAAAGCAAGGAGTACTTAAATCTTATGATTTACCTGTGTGCTTAGTGGGTTAGAAATGGTGTACCTAAGCATACAGGGAAAGACCAAAATACTTACTGTAACAAAATTGATGATAGTTTCACATAAAACATGGTCAACACTTGCAACACTTTATCTCTCACACAGAACAATGATAACCTGGACAAAATGCATGATGTAAATGTTTGAGAAGTTTGAAAAGTATGACAGCAGGAAGATAGAAGAAGAACATCTGAATTCAAAGCACTACTTATCCAGTAGGGATTATGAATAATTTTCCCTCTAGTATTTCCTAGCAGGAACTCAACTTAGCTTGAAACATATAAATGGGCATTGATGCATTAGATAACAAAATAGGAGCAGTCATCTACTACTGGATCAAGGAGCAAGAAAGGGAACTCTTACTATTCAAACCTGTAGAAACACTTGATTTTTTGCTTTGTGTTTTGTTTTGTTTTTCCTCTCTCCAGTCCCTCACATCCTAGCTCTCACATAGTCTGTAGTATGGAAACAGAGGCACCAAAATCTCCCTGTTCTAATGGTACCTGGTACAAAGAAGGCACTGTTAACACTATGACATTTGTTCATACTTCTGACCACTTGAACTTAAATACAGGCACAGGAATGAAAATGCCAATATAGTTGAATAACTAAATCCCAAGTATTGGTACAAATGACTGAACAGAAGAGACCCCAAAACTTGAAATCACAGGAGAGATTAGAAAGAGGGAATCACTCGACTTTAGCCTATAAAGTTGCCTATGAAACTATGGCATTAGTTCTTAACAGTGAAGGCATGGAGATCTTATCTTAATATGCACACCAAAGACTTTGAGAGCTAAACTAAACCAGCACTAAGAAAGCAACAGAATTTCCTAGATAATGCACACCAAGTTGAGATTTTGAAAGCACGGCAAAGACTTAGCTAATGGCAATTACATTTAAAACACAGCATGTAAAATATGAATGAGAAATTCTTTCCTGGAATAAATAGATCAATTCCTTGATCATAAATATTGAGGCCTGGAAGGTGGTGGCAAAGTAGGAGGTCTCTAGGCTTGTATCATCCTACCAACAAACTAGATAACTATCAAATCATCCTAAACATCCCAGAAATTGACCTGAAGACTGAAGAGGTGAAAAATCTATACACTGAAATCTACAGAAAGCTTATGAAAGAAATTGGAGAAGACACAAAAAAATGGAAAAAAGATACATGCTCCTGGAAAGGAAGAGCAAATATTGTTAAAATGTCAATACTACCCAAAGATATCTACATATTAAATGCAATCCCCATCAAAATAACACCATCATTCTTCACAGAGCTAGAACAAACAATCCTAAAATTTGTATGGAACCAGAAAAGACCCCGAATAGCCAAAGCAACCTTGAAAAAGAAAGCCAAAGCTGGAGGCATCACAATTCCATACTTCAAGCTGTACTAGAAAGCTATAATCATCAAGACAGTATGGTACTGGCACAAAAACAGCCACTCAGATCAATGGAACAGAATAGAGAACCCAGAAATGGACCCACAAACATATGGCCAACTAATCTTTGATAAAGTAGGAAATAATATCCAATGGAATAAAAACCATTCTTCAGGAAGTGGTGCTGGGAAAACTGGACAGCGACATGCATAAAAATGAACCTGGACCACTTTCTTACACCATACACAAAAATAAACTCAAAATGGATGAAAGACCTAAACAAAAGACAAGAAGCTATTAAAATCTTCAAGGAGAGAGCAGGCAAAAACCTCTTTTGCCTTGGCCCCAGCAACTTCTTACTCAACACATCTCTGGAGGCAAGGGAAACAAAAGCAAAAATGAACTATTAGGACTTCATCAAAATAAAAGTCTTCTGCACAGAGAAGGAAACAATCAACAAAACTAAAAGCAAGTGATGGAATGGGAGTAGATATTTGCAAATGACATATCAGATAAAGGGTTAGTATCCAAAATCTATAAAGAACTTACCAATCTCAACACCCAAAACACAAATAATCCAGTGAAGAAATGAGCAAAAGACATAACTAGACACTTCTCTAAAGAAGACATCCAGATGGGCAACCGATACAGGAAAAAATACTCGACATCCTCATCATCAGGAAATACAAACCAAAACCACAATGAGATACCACCTCACAACTGTCAGAGTGGCTAACATTAACAACTCAGGCAACAAAAGATGTTGACGAGGAAATGAAGAAAAATAATCTTTTGCACTGCTGGTGGGAATGCAAACTGGTGCAGCCATTCTGGAAAACAGTATGGAGGTTTCTTAAAAAATTAAAAATAGAACTACCCTATGACCCAACAATTACACTACTAGGTATTTATCCAAGGAATACAGGTATGGTGTTTTTAAGGGTCACATGCACCCCAATGTTTATAGCAGTACTATTACCAATAGCCAAAGTATGGAAAGAGCCCAAATGTCCATCGATGGATGAATGGATAAAGAACACATGTTATATGTATATAATGGAGTATTACTCGGCAATCAAAAAGAATGAAATCTTGTCAATTGCAACTACGTGGATGGAACTAGATGGTATTATGCTAAGCAAAATTAGTCAGTCAGAGAAAGACAAAGTCATATGACTTCACTCATATGAGGACTTTAAGATACAAAACAGATGAACATAAGGGAATGGAAGCAAAAAAAAAATAAAAACAGGGAGGGGGACAAAACTTAAGAGACTTTTAAATATAGAGAAAAAATAGACTGTTGCTGGAAGGGTTGTGGTAGGGAGGATTGGCTAAATGGGTAAGGGAATTAAGGATTCTACTCCTGAAATTATTGTTTCACTATATGCTCACTAACTTGGATATAAATTTAAAAAATAAATAAATTATTTGAAAAAAGAAAGAAAGCCAGAGTATCCATACTTACATCAGACAAACTAGATTTTACCAAAGATTATCACAAGATAAGAAGAAGGGCATTACAACATAACTAAGAGGTTTATCCATAAAGATCTACTAATTGTAAATATTTATGTCCCCAACTTGGAAGAGCACAAATATATAATTAAATTAATAACAAACATAAACTCATTGATGACAATATTACTATAGAAGACTTTAACACCACATTTTCATCAATGGATTGATCATCTAAGCCAAAAATTTACAAGGAAACAATGACTTTGAATGACTCACTGGACCGGATGGAGTTAACAGGTATATTCAGAATATTTCATCCTAAAGCAGCAGAATAAACATTCTTTTCAATTGCACATGGGACATTCTCCAGAACAGATCATATACTGGGTCACAAATTAGCTCTCCACAAGTACAAAAAGACTGAGATGAAACCATGCATATTTTCAGATCACAACATTATAAAACCTGAAGTAAACCACTAGGGAAAATTGGAGAAGACCACAAATATATGGAGATTAAATAACATCCTACTAAAGAATGAGTGGGTTAACCAGGAAATTAAAGAAGAAAGTAAAAACTACATGGAAGCCCATGAAAATGGAAACACGACAGCCCACAACCTTTGGGAAAAAACAAAGGCAGTCTAAAGAGGGAAATACATTCCAATACAGGCCTACTTTAAGAAGCAAGAAAAGTTTCAAAACCACAAGCTAACCTTACACATACAGGAGCCAGAAAAGGAACTGCAAATGAAGCATAAGCCAGGAGAATAAATAAAATGATAAAGATTAGAGCAGAAAGATATAATACAGAAACAAACAAACAAAAACAGAAGAAAAATCAATGAAACTAAGATCGGGTACTTTGAAAGAATTAATAAAATTGATCAACCCCTATAAAGCCTCACAGAGAGAAAGAAAGAAAGAAAGAAAGAAAGAAAGAAAGAAAAGACAAGAAAGAAAGAAAGAAAGAAAGAAAGAAAGAAAAAATAAAAAGGACCCAAAGAAATAAAATCACAAATTAAAAGGAGAGATACAAACAACACAGAAATAAAAACAATATAAGAGCATATTTTTTCAAATGATATGCCAACCATCTGGGCAATCTGGAAGAAATGGGCAAATTCCTAGAAATATACAAACTAACACAACTGAAACAAGAATTAATGGATAATTTCGAAACACCCAAAACAAGCAAAGAAATTAAATCAGTAATCAGTAATCTCCCAACATATAAAAAAAATCCAGACCCAGATGGCTTCCCTGGGCAATTCTACTAGACATTAAAAAGAAAAAAGTTAATACCTATTCTTCTCAAAATGTTCCCAAAACTAGAAATCAAAAAAAAATTCAAAACTTCTTTTGGAACCCAGAATTTCCTTGATTCCCAAAGCAGACAAATACACCAGTAAAAAGAGAATTACAGGCCAATATCCCTGATGAACATGGTTGCAAAAATACTCAACAAGATACTAGCAAATTGAATCCAACAGTACATTAAAAGAATTATTCACCATGATTAAGTGGGATTTATTCTTGGGCTGCAGGACTGGTTCACAAACCACTCAATGTGATATGCCATATTAATAAAAGAAACAATAACCATATGATCCTCTCAGTATATGCAGAAAAAATTTTTGAAAAAAAATATAGTATCAATTCGTGATAAAAACCCTCACCAAAGTAGGGATAGAGGGCACATACCTCAGTATCATAAAGGCCATATATATAAGACCTAGAGCTAATAACATATGCAATGGGGGAAAAACTGAGAGCTATTCCTGTATGGTTAGGAACAAGGGAAGGATTTCCACTCTCACAAGTGTTATTTAACATAGTACTGGATGTCATAGCCTCAGGAATCAGAAAATAAATAGAAATAAAAGACATACAAATTGGTGAAGAAGTCAAATTTTCACTATTTGCAGACTTGATACTCTGTAGAAAATCCAAATGAGTCCACAAAAAAAATTGCTAGAACTCATACATGAATTAAAAAATGTCATAGGATATAAAATCAACATATAGAAATCTTGATATTTCCATACACCGATAATGAAGCAGCAGAAAGGGATATGAAGGAATCGATCCCATTTACAATTGCACCAAAATAATAAGATACCTTGGAATGAACCTAACCAAAGAGGTAAAACATCTGTATACTGAAAACTATGGAACACTTATGAAAGAAACTGAAGAAAACACAAATAAATGGAAAAACATTCCATGCTCATGGATAGGAAAAATAAATATTGTTAAGCAATCTACACATTTAATGCAATCCCTATGCAATCCTTACCAAAAAGAGGGGGGCACATGCACCCCAATGTCTATAGCAGCATTATCAACAACAGCCAAATTATAGAGAGACCAAATGTCCATCAACTGATGAATGTGCTGTGTATATATCTTCTTTATTCCACACCTTCTTTATAAATATAAATACACACACACACACACACACACACACACACATACACAATGGAATACTACTTACAGATGAAAAATAATGAAATCTTGCCATTTGCAACAATGTAGATGGAAGTGGAGGTTATTATGCTAAGTGAAATAAGTTATTCAGAGAAAGACAGATATCATATGGTTTCACTCATATGTGGAATTTGAGAAACACAACAGATGAACACAGGGGAATGAAGTTAAAATAAGACAAAAAACAGAGAGGGGGGAAAACCATAACAGACTCTTAAATACAGAATAAAATGAGGGTTGCTGAAGCGGGGGTGGATGGAGGGATGGGTTAAATGGATGATGGGCATTAAGGAGGGCACTTTTTGGGATGAACACTGGGTGTTACATATAAGAAATTAATCACTGGGTTGTACTCCCAAGGCCAAGACTACACTGTACATTAAGTAACTTGAATATAAATACAATACAATACAATACAATACAATACAATACAATACAATGATAAAAAACCTGCACAGGAAGGAAACAATCAACAAATCTAACAGGCAACCTGTGGTTAATTGTTTTTGTGACAAGGGTGACAAAACTATTCAATGGGGAAACAAGTGTTTAAGGCTGGGATAAGAGAAGCTAACTATAAAACTTTTAAAAGAAATTCTAAGGATAAACCTTGATGATCTTGGATTTGGCAATGGTTTCATAGATACAGCACTGAAAGCACAGAAATTAAAGGAAAAAATAGATAAATTTGAAATAATTATATTAAACATTTTTGTGCATCAAATAACACCATCAAGATAGTGAAAAGACAACTCAGAACAGGAGAAAATATTTACAAGGCATAAAGTTGATGTGAACCTAGTATCCAGAATATATAAACTCGTACAATTAAAAAACAGACTATTAGGGGCACCAGGGTGGCTCAATCCATTAAATGTTTGACTTCGGCTCAGGTCATAATCTCATGATTCATCAGTTCAAGCCCCACATCAGGGCTGTCAGTTCAAAGCCCACTTCAGTTCCTCTGTCTCCCTCTTTCTCTCTCTGCCCATCCATGCTTGCATACACTCACTCTCTCTGTCTTTCAATAATACATAAACATTTAAAAAAATAAAAACAAAAAACAAATAATAGACAAAGGCATTGAACATACATTTCTCAAAATAGACATGCAAACAGCCATTAAGCACGAAAAAAATGCTCAATGTCATTAGTCATTAGTGAAAATAAACCAAAACCACAATGAAATACCACTTCATACCCACAAGGATGGCCAGAACAAGGAAAAAAATGCATTAAATAAGTGGTAGCTAGCATGTCAAGAAATTAGAATCTGCATACATTTTTAGTAGGGCTGTAAAATGGTGCAGTTAATATTAAAATGTCCATACAACCCAAAGCAATCCACAGATTCAATGCAATCTCTATCAAAACACACAAAAAAGTATTTTTCACAGAAGTAGAACAAATAATCATAAAACTTCTGTGGAACTACAAACGACCCAAATAGCCAAAACAATCTTGAAAAAGAAAAAAAATTAGAGATATAACAATCTCAAATTTTAGGATATACTACAAAGCTGTGGTAATCAAAAACAGAATAGTACTGACACAAAAATAGACTCTTGTATCAATGGAATAGAATAGAGGGTACAGAAATAAAGCCACACTTTAACAGTCAATCTATGATAGAGACTAGAATGTACAATTAGGAAAATACAGTATCTATAATAAATAGTGCTAAGAAAACTGAACAGCTACATGCAAAAGAATAAAACTGGACCACTTTCTTAGACCAAACACAAAAATAAATACAAAATGGATTAAAGATCTAAATGTGAGATCTGAAACAATAAAATTTTTTAGAAGAGAATGTAGGTAGTAATATTCTCAACATCAGCATTAGCAACATCTTTCTAGATCTGTCTCCTAAAGCAAGAAAAACGAAAGCAAAAATAATCTTTTGGGACTACACAAAATAAAAACTTGCACAAAGACGGAAACCATCAACAGAAAAAAAAACTTACTAAACAGGAAAAGATATTTACAAATGTCATATCTCATAAAGGGTTAATATTCAAAATATATAAAGAACTTACAAAATGCAACACCAAACCCACAAATAATCCAATTTAAAAATAGTCAGAGGGCCTGAATAAATATTTTCCCAAAGAAGACATACAGATGGCCAATGGACACATGAAAAGATGCTCAACATTACTAATCATCAGGGAAATGTAAATCAAAACCACAAGGAGATATCACCTTAAACCTGTCAGAATGGTTGGTAATAAAAAATCTAGAGGGGTACCTGGGTGGCTCAGTTGGCTAAGCATCCAACACTTGATTTCAGTTCAGGTCATGATCTTACCATTTGTAAGATCAAACCCCATGTTTGGCTCTGTGTTAAGAGCACAGAGCCTACTTGATATTCTCTCTCTCACTGTCGCTCTGCGCCTACCCTGCACACACTCTCTCTGTCTCTTTCTCAATAAACTTTAAAAACTAGAAATAACAAGTATTGGTGAGGACGTGGAGAAAAAGGAACCCATGCATACTGTTGATGGGGATGTAAATTGGTACAGCTGTTATGAAAATCAGTGTGGAGGTACCTCAAAAAATTGAGTGTAGACATGCTATATTATCCCCAAATTCCAGTATTGGGTATTTACCTACCAAAAAATGGAAAAAAAAGCTAATTTAAAAATACACATGCACCCTATGTTTATTGCAGCATTAATTACAATAACCAAGATATGGAAGCAACCCAAGTGCTCATCAATATATGAATGGATAAAGAAGATGTAAACACGCACACACACACACACACACACACACACACACACACATACACTCATGATGGAATATACACAGCCATTAAAAAAGGATGAGATCTGGAACACCTGGGTGCCTCGGTCAGTTGAGCATCTGACTTCAGCCTAGGTCATGATCTCTCCATTTCCAAGTTTGAGCCCTGCATCAAGCTCTGTGCTGAGAGTTCAGAGCCTGGAGCCTGTTTCATATTCTGTGTTTCCCTCTCTCTCTCTGCCCCTTCTCCACTCACTTTCTGTCTCCCTCAAAAATAAACATTAAAAAATAAAAAAAATAAGGATGAGATCTTGCCACTTGGGACATAGAGGGTATTATGCTAGGTGAAATAAGTCAGAGAAATATAAGTACAATATGTTTTCAGTTATATGTGAAATCTGAAAAACAAAACAAAGGAATACATAAACACAAAGCAGAGTCAGAACTATAAAAACAGAATACAAACTGATGGTTGCCTGAAGGTAGGAGGCTGGGGGAGATGGGAAAAATGGGTGAAAGTGAGTGGGAGTTACAGGCTTCCATTTATGGAATGAATAAGTCACAATAATAAAAGATACAGCAGAGAAAATGTCAATGGTATTGTAATACTGTTGCATGGTGACAGCTGCTACCTACACTAGTGGTGAGCACAGCATAACATAGAGTTGTTGAATCACTATGTTGTATACCTGAAACGAATGTAACATTGTGTCAACTATACTCAAATTAAAATAAAAAGGTGAATTCACTATGGAACACATTTTGGTGGTTCCTGGAAAAGTTAAAAATAGAATTACCATATGACCCAGCAATTCAACTCCTAGGTATATACCTTAATTTAAAGCAGGTATTAAAGTGAAATCTTGTACACTAATGTTCATAGTAATACTATTCACAACAGACTAATGACAGGAATAGCCCAATCAAGTGATAAATGAATAAACAAAATGTGGTATATCTATACAATGGAATATTCTCCAGACATAGAAAATAATGAATACTGATACATGCTGCACCATGGATTATGATGTAAACATCATACTAGTGAAAGAAACATGTGCAATAGGCCATGTATTGTATGACTTCATTTACATGAAATTTTCATAACTAGCAAATCCACAGAGACAGAAAGCTAGCGGCTGGTAAAGGAGATATGAAGAGATGACTGTTTAATGTGTATGGGGTTTCACTTTGGGGTGATGAAAATATTCCGGAACAACATAGTGGTTGTATAACACTGTGATGGTATTTACTGTTCCTGAAGTGTACCGTTTAACATGGTTAAAATAATAAATGTCATGTTATGTGTATTTTACCACAAAAAGGGAAGATCTCAAAACAATACTCTAATCTTCCATTTTATGAACCTAGAAAAGAATGGTAAAGCTTATAGTAGACATAAATGAAACAGAGAAGAGAAAAACATTACACAAAATCAAGGAAACTGAGGGGCACCTGGGTGGCTCATTCAGTTGAGCATCTGACTTTGGCTGAGGTCATGATCTCATGGTTCATGAGTTTGACCCCTGCATAGGGTTCACTGTTGTCAGCCTAGAGCCCACTTCAGATCTTCTGCCCTCTTTCTCTGCCCCTTCCCCCTTTGTGCTTTCTCTGTCAAAAATAAATAAACATTTAACAAAATCAAGGAAACTTAAAGTTGATTCTTTAAAATATCAACAAAATTGGAAAACTTTAGATAGACTGACAAAAAAAGAAAGAAGATTGAATTTAATTCAATCAGGAATAAAAGCAAAGACAATATTAAAGACCTTACAGAAATAAAAATAATTAAATGCCTAATTGAATAGACAAATTCCTAGATACAAACTATTAAAATTTACTCAAGAAGAAATATAAAATGTTGGGGCGCCTGGGTGGCACAGTCGGTTGGGTGTCCAACTTCAGCCAGGTCACGATCTCACGGTCCGTGAGTTCGAGCCCCGCGTCGGGCTCTGGGCTGATGGCTCAGAGCCTGGAGCCTGTTTCCGATTCTGTGTCTCCCTCTCTCTCTGCCCCTCCCCCGTTCATGCTCTGTCTCTCTCTGTCCCAAAAATAAAATAAAACGTTGAAAAAAAATTAAAAAAAAGAAGAAATATAAAATGTAAATAGATCTATAACAAGAAAATATATTTATTTACTAAACTTCCCACAAAGAAAAATCCAGAATCAGATAGCTTCCCTGGAGAATTCTACCAAGATTTACAAGATAAACTAACACAAATTCTACACAAACTCTTTCTAAAACTAGAAGGGAGAACATACCCCAGCTCATTCTATGAGTAAGGTATTATCCTGATATTAAAATCAAACAAGGACATCATAAGAAAACTACAAACAATATATCTTAATAATCTAGATGCAGGGGTGCCTGGGTGGCTCAGTCAGTTAAACACCTGATTCTTGATTTTGGCTCAGGTCATGATCTCACGGTTCATGGGTTCAAACACCACACCACACTCTGCGCTGACAGTGCAGAACCTGCTTGGGATTCTCTCTCTCTACCCCTCTGTCTCTGCCCCTCCCCCACATACACTATCTCTGTCTCTCTCTCTCAAAAAAAATAAATAAATAAACTTAAAAAAAAAGAATCTAGATGCAAATATCCTCAACAAAATACTAGTAAAACAAATCCAGAAACATAAAATATTATACACCATGACCAATTAAAATTTATCTCAGGAATGCAAGAGTGGCTTATCATAGAAAGATCAATTAATATAACATACCATATCAATAGAATAATAAAACAAAAGCACATTGTATCAATAGAAACAAAAAGCATTTGACAAATACAACATCCCTTCTTAGCAAAAAATAAAAATTAAAAATAAAAATTAAATAAAATTTAAAACATCAACAAGTAGAAATACAGGGAACCTAATCTGATAAAGGGCATATATGAAATCTTATAAAACATCATAATTAATGGTGAAAAACCAAATGCTTTCCCCCTGAGATCAGGATAAAGAAAAGAATGTTTGCTATCGCCTCCTCTGTTAAAAATGTACAGGAAGATCTAGCTATATAGCAATTAGTCAAGTAAATGAAGTAAAAAGCAATGAGATTGGGAAAAACACATAAAACTATCTATATTTGTGGATGAGATGATCTTGAATTTAGGGAATTCAGTTTAAGAAAATCTATTGAGTAAAGTAGATTTACAAGGTTGTACAATAAAAAAAAATCAGTACATAAAATAATTGTATTTCTATAAACACTTAAAAAGACCAATTCATGAAATTGAAAGAATAATTCATTTCCAATAGAATCAAAAGAAATACAATAGTTAGGAATAAACATTATTTTTAAAAAGTGGAAAATGAATACTCTAAAAACTAAAAGTCTTGCAACTCAATAAATTAAAAGACAAGTAGCCCAATTAAGAAATGGGCAAAGGACCTGAATAGACAATTCTCTAACAAATTATATAAATATGGCCAGTAAACACATGAAAACATGTTTAACATCATTATCCATCAGGAAAATGCAATTTACAGCCCCAATAAGAGTTTTCTGGAAGTTGTCACTCTTATTCTCACAATAGGAAAAAAACAACCTCAACAAACTGAAAATGAAGATTTTTTTTCTTAGATCCATCAGAGAATTAAAGTCACAGGGTGAAACATTTCCTCAAAATTATAAATTACAAGTGAATACACAGTATCACAGCTTATGAGACCAGAAACCTAGGAATATAATCTACCATTAGAAACAACACCATAGTAGAAAACTTAAACTGTAATTGACAAATTACCAAAGTCTCAGTTTAGACAAGCTTGAGAGTTAAACATCAGGGAGAGCCAATCTTAGAAGGGGCTTACACTTTCCTGGGTTTTACCTCCAAGAGTCCTACCAGGTTCTTACAGTGAAAACCAGAGAAAAATCCATTAATGCTTTCTGCAGGAAGAGGAGAAAAGTGCCCATTTTGAGATACATCCAGAGCGTTCTATTCTTTCAGTTAAAAAAAAATGCTCTCAGGGAAAGTATATTACCAGAGCCTAATTGACTGGGCTTTTACCAGAAAATAACTGACCTTGGGAAGGGAAATACCTCAATTACCCCTTTAAAAATTTCATGTCTAGACACTATTTAAGGTTTTAACATGTTGAATGCAGTTCTGTGCCATTTGAGACAACATGGATGAACCTAGAGAATGTTATGCTAAGTGAAATAAGTCAGACTGAGAAAGACAAATACCATATGATTCCACTCATAAATGTAATCTAAAAAAAATGAATAAACAAACAAGAAACAGAGACAGACCCATAAATACAGAGAAAAAACTGATGGTTGCCAGAGGGGAGGGAGGTGGGAAGTTGAGCAAAATGGGTGAGAGAGGGAAATACAGACTTCCAGTTATGTAAGAATAAATCACAAGAATAAAAGTCACAGCATAAGAAATACACTCAATGGTATTTTAATAATGATATAGTGGGACACATGGTAGCTACAATTGTAGTGAACATAGCACAATGTATAAAGTTGTCAAATCAATAAACTGTACATTTGAAACTTATGTAACATTGTGTGTCAACTATACTCATATAAAATTTTTATTTTTTTTAAATAAAGAGACAGAGAAAGCATCAAAGTGAGACTTACATAAGACAGATTTTGGAATTATCAGGCTGAGAATTAAAACTAACTATGATTGATATGCTAAAGGTACTAACAGAAAAAGTAAAGAACACGCAAGAACAAGTGAATTACATATACACACACACACACACATGTAATCAATTAGGCATAACAGAGTCAAACTCCAGAAAATCAAAATCAAACAGAAAATCATAAAAGAAGAAAGCAGGGAGGGAGGTAAAATACCTATTGAGGAGCAATATCAAGATTTACATATGTATTTCTTCAAAACCCATGCAAGAAAGAAGAGAGTAAAGTACAATATTTATGTGTGGAAAGAAAAAAAAAATAAAACACCAATCTATAATTCTCTTCCAAGTGACACTATTCTTCAAAAGTAAGTAAAAAATATTTTGTCAAAAAAACACAAATTTAGGGATTTTTTTTTATTAATAGACCAGCCATGCATAAAAATGTTAAAGAAAAGTCTTCTCAATGAAAGGAAATGATGCATCTCTAAAATCTGGATCTACATGAAGTAAAGAAGAGTATTAGACAAGGAATAAATGAAGGTAAATCAAGATCTTGTATTTTCCTTACCCTTAATTGATTTAGTAGTTAACAGTATTTTCAAAATAGTAATAGCAACAGTGAATTTGGCAATTTGTAAGGATAAGCAAATTGATTGACAGTAATATTATAAAAGGCAAGAGAGAGGTATTGGGAATTCTCTGTTATAAGGTAACTGTACTAACTGTAAATTATTTAATGCAGTATTATTGAAAAATGGACTTGGATTAGTCATAGATGCATATTGCAAACTCTAGGACAACCACAAAAATATCAAAATAAAAATGTAATTGGAATGTAAAAGAGAAGATAAAATGGAATCAAGAAATGCTCAGCTAAAACCAGAGAGGCAGAAAATGAATGAGAGTGAAAAGTAGAATCAAATAATAAGGGTAATGGATATAAAATAGTTATAAATATTATAGATATTAATCCAACTATATTAATAATCACTTTTCAATATTGATTATCTAAATAAATCAATTAAAAGAAACTATAAAAATGGTTAAAAAAGCAACAACGAATTATATGCTATTATAAACTATTTTAAATATAAAAACACAGATAGATTAAAAGAGATGGAAAAAGACATACCATGGTAACAACAGTCAAAAAGAAAACTGGAGTCATCTCATTAACTTCAAATACACCAGACTTTAGAACAAGGAAAATTGTCACGTACAAAGAGGGGCATTACATAATGATAAAGAGGTAAATTCTCCAAAAGTACTTAGTAATCCTTAAGGAGAATGTGCCCAACAACAAACATCAACATGGGTGAGGCAAAAACTGGTAGAACTTCAAGTAGAAAAAAATTAATCCACTATTATAGTTGGAGACTTCAACACCCCTGTGTCATTAATTAACAGATCAATTCAGCAGGTGAAAATCAGCAAAGACAGAGTTGAACTGACTAGCACTATCAATCAACTGGATCTAATTGGCATTTACATATTCTTCATCCAGTAATAACAGAATACACACCTTCTTAAACTATTTTGAGCATTCTCCAAAACTGACCACATTCTGGGCCATAAAACATGCCTTAGCAAATATAAAAGAATACAAATCATATAAAGTATGCTCTCTGATCCCAGTGAAATTGAACAGGATATGAATAACACAAAGATACCTATAAAACACCAATACATAGAAATTAAATAGTAAACTTCTCCATCACACATGGATCAAAGTAATCCACGATTAATTTAAAATATTTAAACAACATAAAAGTGAAAATATAATTTATCAAAATTTGTGGAATATGATGAACACAGTAAGGAAGGCTTAGAGGGAAACCTATAGAATTGCATGAATACATTACAAAGAAGAAAAAAATAAAATAAATTATCCAAACTTCTACCTTTGGAGCATAGAAAAAAAAAGGATGAAATTAAATCCGAAGAAAGCTGAAGGAAAGTAATAGTAAGATTAGAACAATTGAAAACAGAAAGTCAATGGAACTAAATCTGATTACTTGAAAAGATCAATAAAATTAATAAACTTGTAATAAGGCTAAAAAAAGAGAAAGGACATGAATTATTAATATCAGATATGAAAGAAGTCATCACTGCTAATCCTATAAACATTAAAAAGTAAAGGAATATTAAAAAAGACTCTACTGACAAATTTGATAACATACATGAAATAGAACTAGAAAGACAAACTGCCACAAGTCACACAAGAAGAAATTAATAATGTAAATAGGTCCTATTAAAGACATTGAATCAAAAATTAATAACTTCCTAAAACAGATAGCACTAGGCCCAGATGGGTACACTGGGGAATGCAAAGAAACATTTAAAGAAGAAATTACACCATTTTCTCTACAATCTTTTAAAGAAAATAGAAGCAGAAGGAATATTTTCTAATTAATTCTAGGAGGGCATCATTGAAAAATACCAAATCAGACAAAAACATTCAAAGAAATAAAATTATAGATGAATACCTTTCATAAACATAGATGCAAAAGTTCTAAACAAAATATTAGCAAATTGTATGAAACAATGTATTAAAAAATTATACACCAACATCAAGTGAAACTCTCACTTCCAGATATGCAAGTTTGATTCAACATAGGAAAATAATTTAATGTAATCCATCACATTTAAAGGATAATAAAGAAGAAGAAGAATTGTATGATCATATAAATAGATACAGAAAAATCATTTGACAGAATCCAGTACATATTCATAATAGAAACTCTCATTAAATTAGGATTAGAGGGAGAACTTTCTCAAATTGATAAAGAATATCCACAAAATCCTACAGCTAACATTATAATTAATTATAACAAAGTAAATGTTTTTCTGCTGAAAAAAAGAATAAGGCAGTAATGTCCCCTATCACTACTCTTCTTCAACGTCATACTGAACCATCCTAGCAAAACGAGTAAGAAAAGGAAATGCAAGGTATACAAATTGGGAAAATAAAAAATAAAACTGTAAATGACCGGATTTTTTTATACAGAAAAACCCAAATAATCAGTAAACTAACTCAAGGAACTGATAAGTGATTATAGCAAGGTTACAGAACAAAAAATTAATATAGAAAAGTCAATTGCTTTCCTACATACTAACAATGAACAATTGCAATTTGAAATTAAAAACAAAACTTCATTTATATCAGCGGCAAAACCATAAAAATATTTAGATATAAATCTAACTTATGTGTGAGAAATATAGGAGGGAAACAAGAAAACGTTGATGATTGAAATCAAAATAGGTTTAAATAAATGAAGAGATATTCCTTGTTGATGGGTCAAAACCTCATTGATATTAAAATGTTCATTCTTCCCAACTTGATCTATAAAATCAACACAATCCCAATGAAACTACCAGGAAGTTATTTTGTGGAATCAACAAAGTCATTCTAAAGATTATATTGAAATGCAAAAGCCCCAGAATAAGCAATATGATATTAAAAATTATAACAAGGTCAAAGGACTGACACTACCCTACTTTAAAACTTATTATAAAGTTACAGCAATCAAGATAGTGTTATTTTGGTGAAAGAAGAGACAAACGGATCAATGGAACAGAGTAGAGAGCCCAGATATAAACTCACATATAGTCAACTGATCTGGTTTTCAACAATGGTACTAGAATAGCTGGACATCCATATGCAGAAAATAAAATAAAATTGAATCTAGACTCAAATCTTAAACTGTTCACGAAAATTTCACTAAAATTAGATCATAATCCTAAATGAAAAACAAATGTATAAAGCTACTAGAAGATCACATAGGAGAAAATCTAAATTGCCTTGGGTTTGGTGATGACATTTTAGACACAATATTAAAAAGCACAATACGTGAAAGAAAAAAATGGATAATTTGGACTTCATCATAATTAAGAAATTCTTCTTTGCCAGAAAGGCTCTTAAGAAAATAAAAAAGCAACTTTCCAGATTTATCCCAGATTTGGGGAGAAAATATTTCAAAGGCCTTCTTCCAAAATATACAACATATTCCTAAAACTTGACAATAAGTAAACAAACAACCTGATTAAAAATTCAGCCAAGGACCTGAGCAGAAACTAACCAAAGATGTACAGATAGAAACTAAACATATGAAAACATTAACATCATGTATCATGAAGGAACTGCAAATTAAGACGATAATGGTATATCCTCCACATCTATTAGAATATCCAACATTCAAAACACTCACAACGCCGAACAGTGGCAAGGATGTGGAGCAACAAGAACTCACCTTCACTTACTGGTAGGAATGCAAAATGGTACAGGCACTCTAGAAGACAGAGTGTTTCTTACAAAATGAAACATAGTCTTATCATATGATCCAACAATTGTGCTCTTTGATTTTTACCCAAATGAGGTTAAAAATTAATGTCCACACCTAAACTTGCATGAGAATATTTATAGCAACATAATTCTTAATTGTTGAAACCTAGAAGCTATCAAGATGTCCTTCAATAGGTATGGATAAAGAAACTGTAGTACTCCATACAAAGGCACATTATTCACCAACAAAAATACATGAATACCAAGCTATGGAAAGACAGGAAGTCATCTTAAATGCATATACCTTGGTAAAAGAATTCAGGCTTAAAACACCACATACTGCCTGATTCCAGCTATATAACATTCTGAAAAAAATCAAAACTATGGATACTGGAATATCAGTAGTTGTCAGAGCTTTGGAAAGAGTAGAGGTGAATTGATTAACCATAGAGATTTTTAGGTTGCTGAAACTATTCTGCATGATACTGTAATGGTAGATATATGATGTATATTTGTGGAAAATCATAGAACTCTATAACACAGGAATGAATGCCACTATAAAATATGAACTTTACTTAATAATAAATAAATATTAATATTGGTTTGTCAATTATAACATACTAATGAAAGAAGTTAATAATAGGATAAACTGTGTGAGAAAAGAGAGAGGTATAAAGGAACTCTCTATAGGAGACGAGTTAAGATGGCAGAGCAGTATGGAGACCCAGACCTTATTTCATCCCTGAAATACAGCGAGATCAGCACCAAAGTATTTTGAACACCTAGGATATTGATCAAGGATTAGCACAACAATCTGCATAACTTGAGCCATAAAACTTGGCAGGTATGTGGTGTGGAGAGGTGAATTGAGGGAGAGATAAGCCGTGGAGAGTAGGGAGCTGTTTTCACAGAGAGAAGACAGAGTAATGGGGAGAGTACAGCGTATTGGGATCATGCAAGAAAAGCACTTCCCCTAAAAGTAGCTGGATAGAAAGAGATAGAAAGAGTGAAAACACTCACGGGGAACTGAAAAAGAAATCTGTTCCCCAAAACCATTGATGGGGAGAAAGGAGAGGGTTTCAATACCACCAGGATTCTATAAACAGTGGAGTGCAGAGTATGAAGTTCTGGAGCTCAGTGCCTGGTGGTGCTCTGGTGAGGAAGTAGGGTGAATCCCTAAGAGCAGGCAGCGGGTTCTGAGGGGTCCATGGTCCACATGGGGAGAGGTGGTCTCCCTTTCTGGAGTACATTTGGTAAAGGCCATATGCCTCCTCCCTCCAAAGGTCTCAGCAGACCCTGTAAAGCAGCCATGTTTGCTGATATTGGAATAAAGATGTCAGAGTGCAGTAAAGCCTGGCATTAGCTGTGTGTTGTGATTTGCTGTCATCTCTGAACGTCTGCTGTTGTATCTCACGAATGATTTCTGGGGCAAGCTGGCACGTGGCCAATGCTCAGCAAAACCCTCCTCCAGAGATTGGCATTGGTACAAGCTGCAGGGGTCTCTGAAGTGTGGGGTTTTGAAACACAACCAACCACATCTGAGATAAAGCTCTGTAAGGAGGTGGCACATGGCAGGCAAACAGCTTGGATACAGACAGGATAGAAGTGGGGAGTGGATAGAGGCCTGGGAAAAATGAGGGGTTCTTGATCTCAGGTCGGTGAGAACTTGAAGTTACTGAGTCAGAGACTAGAGAGCTGGGTGAAATCATTTTCACTTCTACCACACACGTGCATACACACACACATATATAGATCATCCCAGTGAGCTAAGTATAGCCACCTAGTGGAGAACGGAGACGTTACACCAAACTCCAACCAACTGTGCCTGCTAGGCACATCCCCCAGAACACCAGTACAAATTCCCCCACCTGCTTAGTGAATGAACTATAGTATGTGCTTTAATGTTTCAGTTCTAGAGGAAACTGGAAGTAACTTCATTTGGTTTCATTCTGTTTGCTGGTTGATTTGTTTGTTCATTTTATTTGCTTCTGTTTTTGCTTAAATGATTGTCTCTTTTCTTTCTCTTTCTTGAATACAGAAAGAACAAATTCATTTTTTATTTTTTTCATTATTTGTAATAAAAATTTTTAGTCTGTTTTATTTTCATTATTTTATCATATTCATTTTTATTCTATATGTATATTTTTTTAATTTTTAACTTTTTAAAGACTTTTTTCTTTTCTTTCTCTTTTTTCTCTATGCTATCAAGCTTCATTGAACAAGCAGACTGAAAGACACCTAGGATCTACCTTCTTTTATGTGATTTTTTTGTTGTCTTTTTAATTTTTTAAAAAATATTTTTTAATGTTTATTATTGAGAGACAGAGAGAGACAGAGCATGAGCATAGGAGGGGCAGAGAAACAGGGAGATACAGAATCTGCAGCAGGCTCCAGGCTCCGAGCTGTCAGCACAGAGCCCAATGCAGGGCTCGAAATCACAAACTGTGAGATCATGACCTGAGCCGAAGTTGGACGCTCAACCGACTGAGAAACCCAGGTGCCCCTGTCTTTTTAATTTTAGTTTTTTTTAATCTTATTTATTTTTTCTTCCTCCAAAATGCCAAGTCAAAGGAATTCACCCCAAAGGAAATAACAGGAAGAAATGACTGCTAGGGATTTAATCAACACAGATATATGTAACATGTCTGAACTAGAATTAAAAACCATGATTGTAAGAATACTAGCTGGGATTGAACAAAGTATAGAAGACACCAGAGAATCCTTTTCTGCAGAGATAAAAGTACTAAAATCTAGTCAAACTAAAATTAAAAATCCTATAACCGAGATGCCCTCTCAAATGGATGCCATGACAGCAAGGTTGTATGAAGCAGAGCAGCAAATCAGCAATATTGAAGATAAAATTTTGAAGCATAAAAAAGAGGGAAAAAAGCCAAAAAGATCACAATACAAGACTTGGAGAACTCAGTGACTTATTAAAGAGGAATAACATTTGTATCATAGGAGTCCCAGAAGGTGAAGGAGACAAAAAGGAGCAGAAGGTTTATGTGGGCAAATTATAGTGGAAAACTTTCCTAATCTGGGGAAGGACACAAACATCAAAATCCAAGAACACAGAGAACACCCATTAGATTAAAAAAAGAAAAAGAAAAAGAAAAACTACTATCACCAAGGCATATCATAGCCAAATTTACAAAATACACAGACAAAGAAAAAATTATGAAAGCAGGAAGGGGGAAAAAAGTCCTTAACCTACAAGGGAAGAAAGATAAAGTTCACAAAAGATCTGTTCGCAGAAACGTGGCAGGCCAGAAGGGAGTGGCAGGATATATTGAACATGCTGAATAGGAATTACATGCAGCCAATAATTCCTTTTCCAGCAAGGCTGTCACTCAAAATAGAAGGAAAGATAAAGAGTTTCCCAGAAAAACAAAAAATAATTCATGACCACTAAACCAGCACTGCAAGAAATTTTGAGGGGAGGTTTGAGTGGAGAAAACAAAACAAAGTAAAAACAACCAAAAGTTACAAAGACTAGAAAGGACCAGAAAACATCACCAGAAGCACCAACGCTACAGGCAACATAATAGCACTAAATTCACATATTTCAATAATCAATCTACATGTAAATGCACTAAATGCTCCAATCAAAAGACAAAGGGTAACAAAATGGATAAGAAAACAAGATCCACCTATATGCTGCCTACAGGAAACTCATTTTATGTTTATTTTATTTTATTTTTTTGATAAAGAGAGAGACAGAATCTGAAGCAGGCTCCAGGCTCTGAGCTGTCAGCACAGAGCCCAAAGTGGGGCTCAAACCCACGAACCATGTGATCATGACCTGAGCTGAAGTCGGATGCTCAACCGACAAAGCCACCCAGGCGCCCCAAGGAGACTCATTTTTAAAGACACCTGCGGATTGAAAGTAAGAGAATGGAGAACCATCTATCATGCTAATAGATATCAAAAGAAAGACAGAGTAGCCATACTTATATCAGACAAACTAGATTTTTAAAACAAAGAGTCTAGTCAAGTTAAAATGAACCACATGAACCTCTCAACAGATGCAGAAAATGCATTTGACAAAATACAGCATCCATTCAGGATAAAAACCCTCAAGAAAGTAGGGATAGAAAGAACATATCTCAAGTTTGTAAAGGCCATATACGAAAGATACACAGCTAATATCATCCTCAATGGGGAAAAAAACTGAGAGCTTTACCCCTAAGTGCAGGAACATTACAGGGATGTCCACTTTCTCCACTGTTATTCAACATAGTGTTGGAAGTCCTAGCCCAAGTTATCAGACAACAAATGAAATAAAAGGCATCCAAATCAGCAAGGAGGAAGTCAAATTTTCACTCTTGGCAGAGGACATGATACTCTATGTGGAAAACTCCACCAAAAAACTGCTAAAATTGATACATGATTTCAGCAACATCACAGAATATAAAATCAATGTACAGAAATTGGTTGCATTTCTATACACCAATAATGAAGCAGGAGAAACAGAAATCAAGGAATCAATCCCATTTGCAATTACACCAAAAAAAAAAAACAACATAAAATTCCTAGGAATAAACCTAACCAAAGAAGTAAAAGATATCCACTGAAAACTATAAAAAGCTTATGAAAGAGATTGAATAAGACATTCCATGCTCATGGATTGGAAGAACAAACATTGCTAAAATGTCAATACTACCTGAAGCAGTCTACATATTCAATGCAATCCCTATTAAAATAACACCAGCATTCTTCACAGAGCTAGAACAAACAATTCTAAAATCTGTATGGAACCAGAAAAAGCCATGAGTAGTTGAAATAATGTTGAAAAAGAAAACCAAATCTGGAGGCATCACAATCCCAGACTTCAAGCTGTATTACAAAGCTATAATAATCAAGATGGTATGGTACTGGCACAAGAACACATAGATCAATGGAACTGAGTAGAAAACCTGGAAATGGACCTATAAATGTATGGCCAACAATCTTTGATAAAGCAGCAAAGAGTATCCAATGGAGAAAAGTATTTCAGCAAGTGATGTTCAGAAAACTTGATAGTGACATGCAGAAGAATGAACCTGGACCATTCTCTTGTACCATACAGAAAATTAATTCAAAATAGATGAAAGATTTAAATGTAAGACAGGAAATCATCAAAATTCTAGAGGAGAAAACAGGAAACCTCAGCCGCAGCAACTTCTTACTTGACATGTCACTGGAGGCAGCGGAAACAAAACCAAAAAATGAACTATTGGGACTTCATCAAGATAAAAAGATTCTGCACAGTGAAGGAAACAATCAGCAAAACTAAAAGGCAACCAATGGAATGGGAGAAGATATTTACAAATGGCATATAGGTAAAGGGCTATTATCCAAAATCTGTAAAGAACTTATCAAACTCAGCACCCCAAGAAACAAATCTTCCAGTGAAGATATGAAAAAAGACATGAATAGACACTTTACCAAATAAGGCATCCAGATGGCTAACAGATACATTGAAATATGCTCAACATCACTCATCATCAGGGAACTAAAAGTCAAAATCACAATGAGATACCACCTCACACTTCCCAAAATGGCTAAAATTAACTCAGGAAACATATTGGTGAGGATGCACAGAGCGGGAAACATTTTGCACTGCTGGTGGGAATGAAAACTGGTGCAACCGTTCTGGAAAACAGTATGGATGTTCTTCAAAAAGTTAAAAATAGAACTACCCTACACCCCAGGAATTGTACTAATACGTATTTACCCAAAGGAAACAAAAATGCTGATTCAAAGGGGTACAAACACCCCAATGTTTATTCCAGCACTATCTACAATAGTCACATTATGGAAAAAGCCCAAATGTCCATCAACAGATGAATGGATAAAGAAGATGTGCTATATATATTCAATAGAATATTACTTGGCAATCGAAAAGAATGAAATCTTGTCCTTTGCAACAATGTGGATGGATCTGGAGTGTATTATGCTATGCAAAATAAGTAATTCAGAGAAAGGCTAATATTATGTGATTTCTCTCATATGTAAAATTTAAGAAACAAAACAGATGAACTTAGGGGAAGGGAAGCAAAAATAAGATAAAAACACAGGGAGACAAACCATAAAAGACTTAAATACAGGAAAAAAACTGAGAGTTAGTGGAAGGGTGCTGGGTGGGGGGATGGGCTAAATGGGTGATGGGCATTAAGAAGGGCACTTGCTGGGATGAGCACTGGGTGTTACATGCAAGTAAGTGAAGAATCACTAAATTCTATCCCTGGAAAAATATAAATAAATAAGGAATCCTCCATAGTTTTTCTTCACCTTCTCTGTAAACCTAAAACTGGCCTAAAAATACCCTATAGATTATGGGTACCTGGTCGGTTCAGTCAGTTAAGCATCTGACTCTTGACTGTCGCTCAGGTCATGATCTCACAGTTCATGGTTATGAGCTCCACATCAGGATCTGCACGGATAGCATGGATACTGCTTGGGATTCTCTCTCTCTCTCTCTCTCTCTCTCTCTCTCTCTCTCTCTCTCTCTCTTTCTCTCTCTCCCTCCCTCCATTGCTTGTGCTCTCTCTCTAAATAAATAAATAAATAAATAAACTTTAAAAATAGCCTATAAATTTTTAAATGTGAGGTAACACCACTAAGATGGATATAATCAAAGCAATAGTTAACAAATTTGACCATGAATGCTCACAGAATCTTTATTCATAATGGCCAAAAAGTGGTAATAAAGCCCTAATTTTTATCAACTACTGAATGGTAAACAAAACAAGGTATATCCATACAATGTAATGCTATTTGTCAATAAAAAGAAATAAAGTAACTATATATGCTATATCATGAAAAAGTCTTGAAAATATTATGCTAAAAACCACATATTTACATTATTCCATTTACATGGAATGTACAGAACTGGATAATCTATAGTGATAGAAAGTATTGCTTAGGACAATGGGGGAAGAGAGGCAATGAGGATTGGCTCCTAATGGGTATAGGATTTTCTTCTTGGGATAATAAAAATTTCCTAAAATTAGATTGTAGTGAGAGTTGCACAAATCTATGAATATACTAAAAATAATTGAATTGTATAGTTTGCATGGTTTAATTGTATTGTAGGTGTACTATATTTCAATAAAGTTCTTAAAAATGCAACAATCAATAGATACCAAGGCTGAGATCACAGAGTTGTTGGCTTTCTTTAACATGTTTAAGCAGAAATTATAAAATCCCTCCAACAAAATTATCATAAATACTCTCGAAACAATGCAAAACCACAAACATTAGAAAAGAGATAAAAGATGTATATAAAAACCAAATGGAAATTTTAGAACTTAAAAATATAATGACAAGAGTTTTAAACTCACTGGATAGCCTCAATAGGAGAATGGAGATTTCAAAGGAAAAAGTTGTGAACTTTAAGCTAGACCATTAAAATTATCCAATCTCAACAACCAATAAAGAAGTTTTAAAAAATTGAGCAGAACCTGAGAGATCTGTGGAATAATAACAAAAAGTTGCAATAGTCATATAATTTGAGTCCTACAGAAAAGAATATGAGCAGTGCTGAAGAAATAGTGGCTGAAAGCTTCCTGAATTTGTCACAATACATAAACCTCCTGATTAAAGAAGCTTAGTAAACTTCAAACATGATAAACCCAAAGAAATTCATGCCAGGCACATCATAATCAAACTACTGAAAAGGAAAGACTATGAGAAATCTTAAAAGCAGTAAAACAAAAACTATGCATTACCTAAACAAGAACAACTGTTTGAATGACCATGGCATTCTTATCAGAAGCTGTGAAGAGCTTAATGAAGTGGCACATTTATAAGCACTGAAAGAAAAAAAAATACTCTCAACCCACAGTTCTATATCCACTTAAAATATCTTTCACTAAAGGTAAAATAAAGATGTTTTCAGTACTCACTTTGGCAGCACATATACTAAAATTGGAATGATACAGAGAATATTAGCATGGCCCTGTGCAAGGATGACATGCAAATTCGTGAAGCATTCCATATTTTTATGTCACTCCTCCTCAGGGAAATACAAATCAAAACCACACTGAGATACTACCTCATGCCAGTCAGAGTGGCTAAAATGAATACATCAGGAGACTATCGATGCTGGAGAGGATGTGGAGAAACTGGAGCTCTCTTGCACTGTTGGTGGGAATGCAAACTGATGCAGCTGTTCTGGAAAACAGTGTGGAGGTTCCTCAAAAAATTAAAACTCGATCTACCCTATCACAAAGCAATACCACTGCTAGGAATTTACCCAAGGGATACAGGAGTGCTGATGCATAGGGGCACTGGTATCACAATGTTTATAGCAGCACTTTCAACAATAGCTAAATTATGGAAAGACCCTAAATGTTCATCAACGGATGAATGGATAAAGACATTTTGGTTTATATATACTATGGAATACTACTTGGAAATCAGAAAGAATGAAATCTGGCCATTTGTAGCAATGTAGATGGAACTGGAGGGTATTATGTTAAGTGAAATAAGTCAGGCAGAGAAAGACAGATGTCATATGTTTTGACTCATAAGTGGATCCTGAGAAGCTTAACAGAGGACCATGGGGGAGGGGAAGGTGGAAAAATTTACAGAGAGGGAAGGCGGCAATCCATAAGAGACTCTTAAATACTGAGAACAAACTGAAGGTTGATGGGGGGTAGGGGACAGGGGGGAGTGGGTGATGGACATAGAGGAGGGCACGTGTTGGGATGAGCACTGGGTGATGTATGGAAACAAATTTGACAATAAATTATATTTAATGCTTTAAAAAAGATGTTTTCAGATAAATAAAAATTAAGAAGAATATTGCCAGTACACCAGCTCCAAAAGAATTGCTAAAAGAAATTTTTCAGGGCAATTTCAACAAAAAGAAACTTGAAATACCAAGAATGAAGGAAGAATAACAAATGATAAATATCTAGCAAAATATAATAGACAATTATTCTGGTCTTGAGTCTTTTTAAATAAGATTGACAAATTAAAGCAAAAAGTGTAGCATTCTTTAATGAGCTTTTCTCTGTATATAGATGCAATATGTGTGTGCCATATATATATATACATACATATATAATGGAGAGAATAAAACAAACTTTATGATGGAAAAGTTTCTCTATATCAAAACTTTAATATTTATTTCTTAATAATTAATAGAACAAGAAGAAAGAAATCAGCAAGAATATAGAAAAACTAAACAATGCTATCAACCTACTGGATTTGACTGACATTCATAGAATTCCCACTCTGCAACAGCAACAAACACAAACTTTTAAGGTATAAATAGAACATTTGTCATTATACAACATATACTGGGTCATAAAACAAACAGCTTTAAATAATTAGACAAATATGATCCATCAATATTGAATCAAACTAGGAATAAATGAGAAAATTCATAGGAAAATCTCCAATCACTTATAAATTAAACAACATATTTTTAAAAATCCATGGATCAAGATAAAATATCAATATTTTTAAAAAATATTTTGAGTTGAACAAAAATACAAATACAACACACGAAAATTTGCAGGACTTTGTTAAAAAATGCTGGAAGGAAAATTATTGCAATAAATGCTTATATTAGAAAAGAAACAAGGTTCGAAATTAACAATTTATGTTTTCACTTTAAGAATCTAGGAAAAGAAGAGAAAAATAAAGCAGAAGGGAGGATCATGAAAAAATAAAAGTGGAAACAGAAAAGTAGAAAAAAATCAATGAAAACAAAAGCTTTTTTTAAAGGCTGAATAAATTGGAAAATCATAAAGCAATGAAAAAGATAAACGGAAAGAAGACACAAATATTAGGAATGAAAGAGAATACCATACATACTTGAAGACTTCAAAAAATAATAATGGACTAATATGAACAACTCTATGCACATAAATTCAACAATTCATAATACAGTGACCAATACCTTGAAAACTACAGGCCTCCAAAATTCACCCAAACTGATACAGATAGTTTGCAGACAGTATACTCCTCTAAACATTGAAAATGATTTCCCCGAAAATAAATTTCTAGGCCCATATGATTTCAATGGAGAATTTTATCAAACATTTAAATAAAAAAACAGCAGTAATTCTACACATTTATTACAGAAGAGAAGGAAACACTTCCTGTTTCATTCTGAAAGGCAAACATTAACATAATGTCAAAACAAAGATTTTACAAAAAAAGAAAATTACTGATGAATTTCCCTCACCAATGCAGATACACAAATCTTTAAGAAAATATTGACAAATAGAATTCAGGTATATATAAAAAAAAATTATACACCCAACTGAAGTTTATTCCAGGGCTACAAGGCTGTTTTAGTGTTTGAAAATCTATCAATGTATTTCATTATATCAGCTGTCTAAAGAAGAAAAAAACAAATGATCTTATTAAATTCTGGAATAAAGAATTTGACAAAACCAATATTCAAACATGGTAAAAATTCTCCGCAATATAGGAATAGAAAGTAACTTCCTCTGTCTGATAAGGGACACTACAAAAATCTTAATTAACATCACACTTGACAACAAAAGAATGAATACTTCCCTAACAAGAGCACTGCAAAGATGCCTACTGTTGCCACTACTATTTAACATAATATTGGGGATCCTATCCAGTTACATAAGTCAAGAAAGATAAAGTCCACAAATACCCTGATACCACAGCCAGAAAAGGATACTACAAGAAAAAGAACTTCAGGACAATATTGCTGGTGATTATATGTACAAAAATTCTCAAGAAAATACTAGCAAACCAAATTCAACAGCACATTAGAAGAGTTATTATCCATGATCAATTGAGATTCATCCCTGGGATGGAGAACTATCTATCATGCTACTGGAAGTCAAAAGAAAGCTGGAGTAGCCATGCTTATATCAAAGAAAGTAGACTTTAAATTAAAGGCTATAACAAGAGATGAAGAAGGGCATTATATAATAATTACAGGGTCTATCCATCAAGAAAAACTAACAATTATAAATGTCCATGCGCCAAATACAGGAGCCCCTAATATATAAAACAATTATTCACAAACGTAAGCAACATTATTGACAAGAAGTGGTAATTTCAGGGGACTTTAATACCCAACTTACAACAATGGATAGGTCACCGAGACACAGGATCAATAAAGAAACAAAGGCCCTGAATGATACATTGGATCAGATGGACTTGACAGATATATTTAGAACTCTGCATCCCAAAGCAACAGAATAGACTTTCTTCTCTACTGCACATGGAACATTCTCCAAGATAGATCACACACTGGGTCACAAAACAGCCATCATAAGTATATAAGAACTGAAATCATACCAGGCATACTTTCAGACGACAATGCTATGAAACTTGAAATCAACCACAGGAAAAAGTCTTGAAAACCTCCAAAAGCATGGAGGTTAAAGAACACCCTACTAAAGAATGAATCCGTCAACCAGGAAATTAGAGAGGAAATTAAAAAATGTATGGAAACAAATGAAAACGAAAATACAACATCCAAATGCTTTGGGAAGCAGCAAAGGCAGTCCTGAGAGGAAAATACATTGCAATCCAGGCCTATCTCAAGAAACAAGAAAAATCCCAAATACAAAATCTAACAGCACACCTAAAGAAATAGAAGCAGAGCAGCAAAGACAGCCTAAACCCAGCAGAAGAAGAGAAATAATAAAGATCAGAGCAGATATAAACAATATAGAGTCTAAAAAAAACTTTAGAATGGATCAATGAAACCAAGAGCTGGTTTTTTGAAAAAATAAACAAAATTGACAAACTTCTAGCCAGGCTTCTCAAAAAGAAAAGTGAGATGATCCAAATAGATAAAATCATGAATGAAAATGGAATTATTACAACCAATCCCTCAGAGATACAAGCAATTATCAAGGAATACTATGAAAAATTATATGCCAACAAACTGAACAACCTGGAAGAAATGGACAATTCCTAAACACCCACACACATCCAAATCTCAATCAGGAGGAAATAGAAAGCTTGAACAGACCCATAACCAGCGAAGAAATTGAATCAGTTACCAAAAATCTCCCAGCAAATAAGAGTCCAGGACCAGACGGCTTCCCTGGGGAATTCTACCAGACATTTAAAGCAAAGATAATACCTATCCGTCTCAAGCTGTTCCAAAAAATAGAAAGGGAAGGAAAACTTCCAGACTCATTCTATGAAGCCAGCATTACTTTGATTCCTAAACTAGACAGAGACCCATTAAAAAAAGAGAACTACAGGCCAATATCCCTGATGAATATGGATGCAGAAATTCTCAACAAGATACTAGCAAATCGAATTCAACAGCATGGAAAAAGAATTATTCACCATGATCAAGTGGGATTCATTCCTGGGCTGCCGGGCTCGTTCGATGTTCCCAAGTCAATCAGTGTGATACATCACATTAATAAAAGAAAAGATAAGAACCATATGATCCTGTCAATCGATGCAGAAAAAGCATTTGACAAAATTCAGCAACTTTCTTAATAAAAACCCTCGAGAAAGTCGGGATAGAAGGAACATACCTAAACATCATAAAAGCCATTTATGAAAAGCCCACAGCTAATATCATACTCAATGGGGGAAAACTGAGAGCTTTCTCCCTGAGATCAGGAACACAACAGGGATGTCCACTCTCACCGCCATTGTTTAACATAGTGTTGAAGTGCTAGCATCAGCAATCAGACAACAAAAGGAAATCAAAGGCATCAAAATTGGCAAAGATGAAGTCAAGCTTTCACTTTTTGCAGATGACATGATATTATACATGGAAAATGCGATAGACTCCACCAAAAGTCTACTAGAAATGATACATGAATTCAGCAAAGTTGCAGGATACAAAATCAATGTACAGAAATCAGTTGCATTCTTATACACTAATAATGAAGCAACAGAAAGACAAATAAAGAAACTGATCCCATTCACAATTGCACCAAGAAGCATAAAATACCTAGGAATAAATCTAACCAAAGATGTCAAGGATCTGTATGCTGAAAACTATAGAAAGCTTATGAAGGAAACTGAAGAAAATATAAAGAAATGGAAAAACATTCCATGCTCATGGGTTGGAAGAATAAATATTGTCAAAATGTCAATACTACCCAAAGCTATCTACACATTCAATGCAATCCCAATCAAAATTGCACCAGCATTCTTCTCGAAGCTAGAACAAGCAATCCTAAAATTCATATGGACCCACAAAAGGCCCTGAATAGCCAAAGGAATTTTGAAGAAGAAGACCAAAGCAGGAGGCATCACAATCCCAGACTTTAGCCTCTACTACAAAGCTGTCATCATCAAGACAACATGGTATTGGCACAAAAACAGACACATAGACCAATGGAATAGAATAGAAACCCCAGAACTAGAACCACAAAAGTATGTCCAACTAATCTTTGACAAAGCAGGAAAGAATATCCAATGGAAAAAAAAACAGTCTCTTTAACAAATGGTGCTGGGAGAACTGGACAGCAACATGCAGAAGAATGAAACTAGGCCACTTTCTTACACCATTCACAAAAATAAAGTCAAAATGGATAAAGGACTTGAATGTGAGACAGGAAACCATCAAAACCCTAGAGGAGAAAGCATAAAAAGACCTCTCTGACCTCAGCCGCAGCAATTTCTTACTTGACACACCCCCAAAGGCAAGGGAATTCAAAGCAAAAATGAACTACTGGGACCTCATGAAGATAAAAGGCTTCTGCGAAGCAAAGGATACAATCAACAAAACTAAAAGGCAACAACTGAATGGGAAAAGATATTTGCAAATGACATATCGGACAAATGGCTAGTATCCAAAATCTATAAAGAGCTCACCAAACTCCACACCTGGAAAACAACCCAGTGAAGAAATGGGCAGAAAACATGAATAGACACTTCTCTAAAGAAGACATCCGGATGGCCAACAGGCACATGAAAAGATGCTCAACGTCGCTCCTCATCAGGGAAATACAAATCAAAACCACACTCAGATATGACCTCACGCTAGTCAGTGGCCAAAATGAACAAATCAGGAGACTATAGATGCTGGAGAGGATGTGGAGAAATGGGAACCCTCTTGCACTGTTGGTGGGAATGCAAACTGGTGCAGCCACTCTGGAAAACAGTGTGGAAGTTCCTAAAAAAATTAAAGATAGACCTACCCTATGACCCAGCAGTAGCACTGCTAGGAATTTACCCAAGGGATATAGGAGTACTGATGCATAGGGGCACTTGTCATCCAATGTTTATGACAGCACTCTCAACAATAGCCAAATTATGGAAAGAGCCTAAATGTCCATCAACTGATGAATGGATAAAGAAATTGTGGTTTATATACACAATGGAGTACTACGTGGCAGTGAGAAAGAATGAAATATGGTCCTTTGTAGCAACGTGGATGGAACTGGAGAACTGGAGAGTGTTAGGCTAAGTGAAATAAGCCATACAGAGAAATACAGATACCATATGGTTTCACTCTTATGTGGATCCTGAGAAACTTAACAGAAACCCATGGGGGAGGGGAAGAAAAAAAAAGAGGTTAGAGTGGAAGAGAGCCAAAGCATAAGAGACTCTTGAAAACTGAGAACAAACTGAGGGTTGATGCGGGGTGGGAGGGAGGGGAGGGTGGGTGATGGGCATTGAAGAGGGCATCTTTTTGGATGAGCACTGGGTGTTGTATGGAAACCAATTTGACAATGAATTTCATATATTAAAAAAAAAAAAAGAGAGATTCGTCCCTGCGATGGAAAGATAGTTCAATACATGCACACTAATAAATAAGATACATTAAATTAACAGAACAAAATTTAAAAAAAATTCTTAGTATCATCTCACTAGACACAGAAAAAGCATTTGAAAAAATTCAACATCTGTTCATGATAAAAAAAACTCTTAAAAATAATACATGAAAAGTTGATCAGTGTCATTATCAATTAGAGAAATGCAAATTAAATCCAAAATTAGATTCCACTACACCTATTGAAAAACAAATATGTTTAAAATATTTTTATTGACAGTACCAAATGCTTGCACCACTGAAGAGAAACTAGAGTACTCTAACATGTCTGATGCAAATGCAAAAGGGTGCATCTGCTTTGAAAAACAGCATGGTAACTTGTTATAAAACTAAACATACCATACAACTCAGTACTCATGCTCCTTGGTATTTACCCAAGTGAAGTGAAACTTTAAAAAAAACTCTGCATGTCAATGTTTATAGAGCTTTATTCATACTTACCAAAAATTGGAAGCAACCAAGTTGTTCTTCTCTAGGTGACTACGTAAATTGTGATATATCTATACAATGGAGTACTATTTGGAAATTAAAAGGAATAAGCTGTCAATCCACACATTTAATTTTTAGTTTTAAATGCACATTTAAATTTAGTTTTAAATGCACATTGCTAACTAAAAGAAGCTGGTTTGAAAAGGCTGGATGCTCCATGATTCCAATTATATGACATTCTTGAAATGATAAGACAAAATAAATCTGAGTTAAAAACTAAGGCAATATGAATTAAGAATTGGTTTTGGTGCCTGGTAGGCTCAGTTCGTTAAGTGTCCAACTTCAGCTCAGGTCGTGACCTCATAGCTTATGAGTTCCAGCCCCTTGTCAGGCTCCGTGCTGACAGCTCAGAGCTCGGAGCCTGGAGCCTGCTTCAGATTCTGTGTCTCCCTCACTTTCTGCCACTCCCCTTCTTGCACTCTGTCTGTCGCTCTCTCTCAAAATAAATATTTAAAAAACTTAAAGAAATAAAAAGAGTGGATTTTAGTTATAATAATGTATCAATGTTGCTTCAAAAATTTTTGATTATACTATAGTGATGTAAGATGTCACTAATAGGACAAACTGGGTGTGAGTATAAAGAAGCACTCATTATCTTTGCAGTATTTCTGTAAATCTAAAAATATTTTTTAAATCCTATATTTAAAATATCCATAGAATATGTCAAAAGGTAATTTTATCAAATTATTTATAAATAAGATTTAAATTATTGAAAAATGATTGAGGAAGACAGCAGATTGAGATTCTAAATAATAGAGATATTGCTATCAAAAGGCTATAGAATTGTATTAGTTATAGTAGCTTATTAAAAATCTGACAGACATCTATTCCATCCGTACTTCCTTCCACCTTTACTAACCCCTTTCCTGCTCCAAAACATATATACAAACACTCAAAAATGAACACATGCTAACCTCAAAACTCTTTAGAAAATAATGATAATCACAACTACTACTCATTTGGTGCATTATATCGTCTAGATTTGATGTTGTATCCATTACAGTACATGGCATAAAGTAAAAAGTAAATATTACTTGAATATAACTAACATAATAATGACTAAATGTCTAGCATTTGATAGAAGTTTCAAATTTACATTTGAAAAATAATTTTAAAATCTTACTTTGAGATAAAAGAGCTATTATGCAGATAAGGGAAAGAATGGCTAGATTAGAAGTAATAATTGCAGTAAAAATCTTCTAACTCCAAACCATTCTACATATTTTACATTGTAATCTTTTTTTAATTTTTTAATGTTTTTATTTTTTAGAGAGAGAGAGAGTGCGAGTTGGGGGGGAGGTCAGAGAGAAGGAGACATAGAATCTGAAGCATGCTCCAGGCTCTGAGCTGTTAGCAGATAGCCTGAAGCGGGGCTCAAACTCACAGATGTTGAGATCATGACCTGAGCCGAAGTCAGACACCCAACCAATTGAGCCATCCAGGTGCCATTTTATTTACTTTTTTTTAAATTTTTAACGTTTATTTATTATTGAGAGACAGAGAGAGACAGAGCATGAGTAGGGAGGGGCAGAGAGAGGAGACACAGAATCCGAAGCAGGCTCCAGGCTCTGGGCTGTCAGCACAGAGCCCTATGTGGGGCTGGAACTCACAGACTGCAAGGTCATGACCTGAGCCAAAGTCAGATGCTTAACCGACTAAGCAACCCAGGAGCCCAAAACTATTCATTCTAACACATGCCAATAAAAATATACTTTCTTAAAAAAAAATCCCCTTGTAAAGTTAGGGTAACACATTAATGCATATTAAGCAAAATCAGATACCATTTTCTCATATCTACATTTATCATATCTCCTTTATAATTCATGTTCTGATCCTCTCACAAAAATATATCACTTTTTTCTTTGCCTCATTCTCATAGTATTTATATTCTTCTTTGCCTCATTCTTATAGTATTTATATTTAATATTGATAATTGGTAATGACCTTAAAGCCCTAAAAATTTTAGCCTTTTGAAGGACAAATGCTATCTTCTTTATCATTTAATACTCCATGTTTAACACATTGCTTGGTCCATAAAAGATATGAAATATTTGTTGAATAACTGAATCAGTGTATGAATAAATTCATAATTACAAATTATGGTTGTTTCTTTTAAATAACAGACTGAAAAAAATAACACCATGTAGGTTCATTGTGTATCTGTAAGGGCTTATGTGCAACCAGGAGGTCATTTTCAACACTAATGGAGAGAGATTTTGTTTCATCTATAGTTTATATAACCCATTTTTCTGTGACCAATGACACATATTTGCAAAATAGCTAGTTGAGGGGGCTGCTACATTCTATGACCATGAAACTAACTGCTCCAGAAATTGTACAAACTGTGCCTTATTTGTGTGGTATAAAACCTAACTGAACTAGGCAACCATACCCTTAATGTCAAAAATACACTGGAACTTCTGTTGTATATTTCAATTCAATCAACAAGTACTTATTGTGCGATTGCTTATGTGAGCAGCCTTTGATTTCTAATATGTTCTAATATACTTTCTTTTATTATTTGAATAACTACCCACCCCCTTAGAAAAACTCAGTATTTCGTGAATTCTGCTCTGATTAAAAATTATGTTATAGTAGAGTTCCAGAGAGTTTAAAAGGGTTTTAAATCTTCAAGGTTAAATCTCTTTCTTAAGCCTCTTATGTTAAATGGCAAATACAATTCAACTAAAACTCTGGACTAATCACATTCAACTTTTATGGAAATCATAGTCACATGTTTTTTTTTTTTTTTAACATCTCCCAAATTGCACCTGAACATAATTCACAATTTGTTCTAATTCACTGTAACAGAAGAGCAAGCCATATAATTTTTTTGGTCATTAAAATGTATAAATAAAAAATTATTTTCAAGGGCCAAATCTATTATAGAAAGAGCTTAAAGTTAGCATCAGTCTTCATAGATTAATTTTTTACCCACTAAAATGATGTTTATAATGGAACACAGTTCCCTACTAGCAAGCAGCCAAAATGGCACATCAGTAAACCAATAACCCATATTCAGATAAAAAAAATTTCCCTCTATTAAACAAATATATTTCTCTTATATTTCTCATATTGACATATGAACAATCACAATGTAATTATTAGGTAACAAATGTTTATGTGTTGCTTTTGTTAAAAACAACTAAAATTTTTTTAACTTGAGGTTTGTTTTTCCATCAGCTACTAAAAAAGATATTTTAAATAAGAAAGAATAATTAACTGAGTTTATCAGAAAGCTTCTAGTCAGTTTCCCCTGACTCCTCGATTATCTGTTAATTGCCACCTTCCATTCCTTGATATTTTGAAGTACAGGACCTTTTTGGACATTGCGACATTTAATTTTGAAACGAAAACATAATAAATTCTTGTTTTATAGTTTCATTAAGAAAAGAGGAAATATTTATCAGATCCTGAAAGTGTATGTAAAATTACAGGGAAAAAGTGATGTGTTCAAATATTTGATCATAACTTACCCTTCAAACTTTTATGCCTTCAGGGCCTTCCACAATAAAGTGAGCAAAAGTTTTTTTGTTTTGTTTTTTTTGTTTTTTTTTTAAATTAAATAACCCTTCCCTTGCCTGTTGGACACACAAATCATATACTTGCATAAAGTAACTATGGCACAGGAAAGCAAGCTATGATTTTCACCCACTTTTGCAGATGACCAACAGTTTGCACTATATCATTGTATAATAAATCTTTATTATGAACTCTGTCCTGTGAGGCTTCAGTGTACACATTTCCTCATCAATATTTGATGTATTTATGACAAGAAAGAGAATAGGTTTGGGAGGTTGAACCTAAAATCTTCTGACATTCTGTTTTGGGACATTGCTGTGGCATAAGAGCATGGCAAAATAGATATGGAAACATGACTAAATATACATATTTAATAAATAATACATATGTAACTTTCATATGTAATATCACATTCTCTTACTTTAATATTTAAATACCTATTTCAAGTTTAAAATGTGCAGTATGTATGTGTATAGCTCTCAATGCCTGCCTATGCATATAAAGAAGGGGATTAAAAAAACGGGGCCACACACAAAAATTCTCAAAAGTGACAGTATGTGAATCTATATGCTTGGATACATGCCATTGTTCATATGAGGGATACTTTTTTTTCTTATGTTATTAAGGTTTTTATTTTAATTCCAGTATAGTTAACAATGTTCTATTAGTGTTAGGTGTACAAAACAGTAATGCAACAATTTTATACATTGCTCAGTACTCATTAAGATAAGCGTACTCATCAATCCCCATCACCTATTTTACCTATCCCTACACCTACCTCCCCTCTGGGAACCATCAGTTTGTTCTCTATAGTTAAGAGTCTGTTTCTTGATTTTATGTATGTTTGTGTGTGTCTATGTGTGTGTGCGTGTGTGTCTTTTTTCCTTTGTTCAATTGTTTTGTTTCTTAAATTCCACATATGAATGAAATCATACTATTAATCTTTCTCTAAGTGACTTATTTTGCTTATTATACTGTTTAGCTCCATCCATATTGTTGCAAACGACAAGATTTCATTCTTTTTTATGGCTGTGTAGTATTCCATTATATCTACATCTATATGTATCTATCACATCTTCTTTATGCATTCCTCTAATATAAGGGATATCTTTATGTGTATCTTTCATTTGGAAACTGTAAAGATCAATGGGTCAAAGTAATAATAGTAATGGCACAGGCATGCCTCACCAATTAAATTTCATGACACTAAGCAATAAAAATTCATGTACTTAAATTGGTAAAAATTTGGGTAACTGAGAGAGATTGTGCAGCTAATAAAAATCTGTTGTCGACACAGCTGCCTGAAAGCTGCCATTATAGGTTTAGATAAACCTATAATCTAGGGGTAATCTAAATTTTGTGTATAACCTAATATGATCATTATAGCTGTTGTATCATTATACTTTAATCTTTGGAATGAACTGAATCCCATAATGGCAGAATATGGAATTGTGCTCTAATTAAAGACACAGCATTAGAAAAGGCACCAGGTCACACATCCTAGACACTTGGGTTGTACGAACATATCCAGCATAAAAGCAAAGAGAAAATAAGATTTTTCAACAACATTCTGCTTTCTGCTTTGCTTAGAATACAATGAATTTTGTTCTTTGATGAGAAGGGGAAGAAGAGCTATTACCAAAATCCCCTTTAAGGAGGAGGGTGAGGGAAGATAGTGGCAGAGTAGGAGGACCTCAGTCTTGCCTTATCCCACAAATAAAACTAGATAACCATAAAATCAATCTCAATACCCAAGAAATCAGCCTGAATACTGGAAAAACAAACTCCACAACTAAAAGTACAGAAAATACCACATTGAATAAGATAGGAAGTGCAGATACATGGTTTGGGAAAGAAACAGACCTTGACCACTGCAGAGGGGAGGGAGCTGTGGTCAAGGAGAAGGGTGACAGACAGACTAGCACACAGTAAACCACACAGGGAAGATAATTTCCCACAGCAATTGGCTTGGAAAATGAGAAGGGACAAATTTTGTGATTTCCTGAAAACAGTGGGGCTTAAAGTTTGAAGTTCTAAAGGAAAGCAGGCTTGGATCAGACAGAGCCCAGAGGCATTGGGGCTGCTCTTGGAGAGAGAGCAGAGAAAATAGCCCACATACAGACAGCATGGAAGCACCAATCTGAAGTGCACCTGGGCACACAGTGGAGATGTAATTTACTCATTTTGGAACATGTCCCAGGGAAGCAGAATTCAGAGACCCCTCCAGGAGCAATAAAACTGGCAAGCACCATTTCCCTTCCACACCCTTTAGCATAAGCACAGGGACACCTGTGTGAATCAGCACACTGCCCACACTGACTACCTAACTGGTTTACACCAAGCTGTGCATATCTGTACTTTTGTGGAACCAAGTTTCCCACTCATGTTTTCCTCAATCCCAGTGCAGTGGATTACCTCCCACAGAGCTTGTCTAAATCTCTGACCATACTGCATCTCCTGATCCAGGAGTTCTGTAGGGCCTTGGTTCTGGTGGCAGTGGCGACAGGTCACATTCCATGAGCAGACCAGAAAACATCTAGTAAAAATGTGCCACACTCAGGCCAGGGATGAAACTTCCCACAATAAGCAAAGAGAACCTCTGCAGATAGGAGCATAGAAAAGCCAAGATACATCAGAGCACACCCAGCACACACTTCAGACACTCCTTGAGACAACAGGTCCTGGATAACAAGGAATACTACACTGCACAGCACTATAGGATCACTTCTTCAAAGGTCATTATGCTCAAGAACAGGAAAAGGAGCTGACATTCCTCAGAAGCAGAAGCAGACATAGAAACATGTCAAATTGAGAAGACAGAGGAATTTGCCCCCAAAGAAAGAACAGGACAAGGTCATGGCCAGAGATCTAAGTGAAACAGATATAAATAGCATGCCTGAGAGATAATTTAATGTAATAATCATAAAGATAGTCACTGAACTTGAGAAAAGAGTGTGAGACATTGGTGAGATCCTTAACACAGAGATAAGGAATAATATACCAGACTTGAAGGGCTCAATAAATGAAATGAGAAACATTCTTGATGGAATGAACAGCAAGCTGGAAGAAACAGAGGAATTGATGACATAGAAGACAAAGTAATTGAAAGCAATGAAGATGAACAAACAAGGGAAAGAAGGATTATGCAACACGAGACTAGATTTAGGAAACTCAGTGACTCACTCAAAAGTAATAATATTCATATTATATGAGTCACAGAAGAAGAGACAGAAAAGGGGGTAGAAATTTTCTTTGAAGAAATAATAGATGAAAATATGCCTAATCTGGGGAAGGAAACAGACATCCAGATCCAGGAGGCACAGAGAACTCCCATTAAAATCAACAAAAGCAGGCCAACACCAAGACATATTGTAATAAAGTTTTAAAAATATAGTGATTAAGAAATAATCTCAAAGCAACAAGACAAAAGTAGTCCTTAAATTGGAAGGGAAGACCCATAAGGCTAGCTGGAGACTGCTCAACAGAAATTTGGCATGCCAGGAAGGAGTGACATAGTATATTCAAACTGTTAAATGGGGATAATCTTCAACCAAAATATACTATCCAGCAAGGTTATCATTCAGAATAGTAGAGATAAAGAGTTTCCCAGACAAGCAAAAACTAAAAGAGATTATGACCACTAAACCAGCCCTGCAAGAAATATTAAAGAGGACTCTTTGAATGGGAAGAAAAGACCAAAAGTGACAAAGACAAAAAAGTATCTGAGAAAATCTCCAAAAATAATGACAAAAACAAGAAATAAAATGATACTAAAAACATATCTGTCAATATTTACTTTGAGCATAAACGGACCAAACACTTCAAATGAAAGACATAGGATATCAAAATGGATAAAAACCAAAAGACCAAAAGTGACAAAGACTAGAAAGGAACAGAGAAAATCTCCAGAAACAATGACAAAACAAGTAATAAAATGCCACTAAATACATATCTATCAAAAATTAATCTGAATGTCACTGGACTACATGATCCAAACAAAAGACACAGGGTATAAGAATAGTTAAAAATAAAAATAAAAACAAGATACATCTATATGCTGCTTATAAGAGCTTCATTTCAGGTCTAAAGACACTTGCACATTGAAAGTGAGGGGATAAAGAAATATTTATCATGTAAATGGATGTCAAAAGAAAAATGGAATAGCAATACTTATGATGGACAAACTAGACTTTAAAACAAAGACTTTAACAAGAGAAAAAGAAGGGCATGCTATCATAGTAAAGAAGACAATCCAACTAGAAGATATAACAATTATAAATCTGTATGCACCAAACATGAAAGCACCCAAATATATAAAACAATTAAAAACAAACGTAAAGGAACTCATGATAATAATATAATAAAAGTACAGGACTTTAACACCCACTTATCAATGGACAGATCAAGTAAACAGAAAATAGAAAAGGAAACAATAGCTTTGAATGACACAGTGGACCAGATGGATTTAACAGAAACATTTAAAACATTCTATCCTAGGGGCGCCTGGGTGGCGCAGTCGGTTAAGCGTCCGACTTCAGCCAGGTCACGATCTCGCGGTCCGTGAGTTCGAGCCCCGCGTCAGGCTCTGGGCTGATGGCTCGGAGCCTGGAGCCTGTTTCCGATTCTGTGTCTCCCTCTCTCTCTGCCCCTCCCCCGTTCATGCTCTGTCTCTCTCTGTCCCAAAAATAAATAAAAAACGTTGGAAAAAAATTAAAAAAAACATTCTATCCTAAAAAACCAGAATACACACTCTTTTCAATTACACATGGGATATTCTCCAGAATAGATCACATATTTGATCACAAAACAGGCATCAACAAATAAGAAACAAAACAACAGATCAAAGAAGCAAGAGCTTGTTCTTTGAAACAATTAATAAAATTGATAAACCTCTAGAGAGAATTATAAAAAAAAAGAGAAAGGACACGAAAAATAAAATAACAAGGGAGGAGAAATAACAACTAACACTACAGAATACAATTATAAGAGAATATTATGAAAAACCATATGCCAATAAATTGGACAACCTGGGAGAAATGGATAATTTCCTAGAAACACATAAACTACCAAAACTAAAATAAGAAGAAATAGAAAACTTGAACAGAATGATAGTCAGCAAAGAAATTAAATCAGTAATAAAATATCTCCCAACAAACAAATGTCTAGGGCCAGATGATTTAACAAGTAAATACTACCAAACACTTAAAGAGTTAACACCTATTCTCCTCAAAACTATTCCAAAAAATAAAAAGATAAAAAGGAAGGAAAACTTCCAGATTCATTCTATGAGGTCAGCCTTACTCTGATACCAAAACCAAAGACTCCACTATAAAAGAGAACTACAGGCCAAAATCCTTGATGAACATGGATGCAAAATTCACAATAAAATACTAGCAAAATGAATCCAACATTACATTAAAGGTATCATTAATCATGATCAAGTGGGATTTACTCCTGGGTTGGAACTGTGGTTAAATATTCACCAATCAATGTGGCACACCATGTGAATGACAGAAAGGATAAGACCATATGATCCTTTTAATAGATTTAGGAAAAACATATTTCAAATTCCAACATCAATTCATGATAAGAACCCACAACAAAGTGGTATTTCGAGGAAATATATCTCAATATAATAAAGGGCATATATGAAAAAAACACAGCTAATATCATCCTCAATAGGGAAAAACTGAGAGGTTTTCCTCTATGGTCAGGAACAGACAGGGATGTCCACTCTCACACTGTTACTTAACACAGTACTGGAAGTTTTAGTCACTGCAATCCTATGGCAAAAAGAAATAAAAGGCATCCAAATCAGCAAGGAAGAAGTGAAACTTTCAGTATTTGCAAATAACATACTATATATAGAAAACCCTAAAGACTCCAAAGACCAAAGAATTGCTAGAACTGATAAATGAATTTAGTGAAGTCCCAGGGTACAAAATCAACATAAAGACATCTGTTGCACTTCTACACACCAATAAGAAAACAGCAGAAAGAGAAATGAAGGAATCCATCCCAATTAGAATTGCCCCCCAAAAACCTTATGGTATCTAGAAATAAACCTAATCCTTAACAAAATACCATCAACACTTTTCACAGAGCCAGAGCAAACAATCCGAAAATTTGTATGGAACCACAAAAGATCTCAAATAGCCAAAGCAATCTTGAAAAAGGAAAGAAAAGCTGAGGTGTCACAATTCCGAACCTCAAATTACATTACAAAGCTGTAGTCATCAAGACAGTATGATACTGGCACAAAAACAGACACATAGTCCAATGGAATGGAATAGATAAACCAGAAGGGAGCCCACACCTATATGGTCAATCTGTGAGATAGCAAGAAAGAATATCCAAAGAGAAAAATTGTGTCTCCAAAAATGGAGTTGGGAAAACAGGACAGCAAGGTGCAGAAGAATGAACCTGGACCATTTTCTTACCCCATACACAAAAGTATATTCAAAATGGATCAAATACCTAAATGTCAGACCCCAAACCATAAATGTCCTAGAAGCAAGCACAGGCAGTAACCTCTTTGACATTGGCTATACGAATTTTTTCTATATTTGTCTCCTGATTCAAGGGAAACAAAAGCAAAAATAAACTAATAGGATTTCACAAAAATTAAAAAAAAAAAACTTCTGCAAAGCAAATGAAATAATCAACAAAATTATAAAGGCAACCTATGAAATTGGAGAAAATAATTGCAAACGACATATTTGATAAAGGGTTAGTATCCAAAATATATAAAGAACTTATAAAATTCAACATTCCAAAAAGGAATAATCCAATTAAAAATGGGCAGAGGACATGAATAGACATTATTCCAAGAAAACATACACATGGCTAACAGACATATGAAAAGATGCTCAACATCACTCATCGTCAGGGAAATACAAATCAAAACTACAATATGATATCACTTCCCACCTGTCCAAATGACCAAAATTAACAACACAAGAAAGAACAGGTGTTGGTAAGGATGTAGAGAAAGGAGAATCCTCTTGCAATGTTGGTGGTAAATGAAAATGGTTCAGCCACTATGGAAAACAGTATGGAGGTTCCTCAAAAAGTTACAAATAGAACTACTCTATGATCCTGTAGTTATACCACTAGGTATTTACCCAAAGATGATTCAAAAGTACTAATTCAAAAGTATACATGCATCCCAATGTTTATAGCATTATCTACAATGGCCACATTATAGAAACAGCCCAAGTGTCCATAAACTGATAAATGGATTATATACATATATATATATATTATATATATATATAATATGTATACACATATATGTGTGTATATACATATACATATAATGGAATATTACTTAGCCACAAAAAAGAACAAAATCTTGCAATTTACAATGACATACATGGAGCTAGAGAGTGTTGTGCTAATGAAATAAGCCAAAGAAAGATAAACACCATATGATTTCACTCATATGTGGAATTTAATAAACAAACAAAAAAAACAAGCAAAGGGGAAAAAGACACATACACACACACACACACACACACACACACACACACTCACACCCCTAACTACAGAGAAGAGACTGATGATTACCAGAGGGGAGGTGGGTGGGTGGGATGGGTAAATAGGTGATGGAAATTAAGAGTCTACTTGTTTTTATGAGCAACAGGTGTTGCATGGAAGTGTTGAATCACTATATTGTACATGCAAAACCAATATAACTAACTAAACCAATATAAATACAATTAACTAAATGGAATTTAAATAAAAACTTTTTAAAAACCCTGCAAATTGATTAGAAATGATTTTGTAACCAAGGGCACACATGTACAGATGAAGAATGCACATATTACCCTTTTGTATTGTCATTGCTGATATTCTATCTTAGGCTTTATGTCCTCAAACTGAGAATATTACAATCTCTAACTAGAGCCATAAGTCCAGACACTTTTCACACCTTCGTCTCTGCTCCAGTATAACTGCCTAGAGCTGCCAGATAAATACACTTAAAATTCCCATTTCATCATCCTCTGTTCAACAAATTCATTTGCTTCCTACAGAGTAAAGTTCAAACTCCACTTTGGAACAGGATACTATTTATAACCAATCCCAATCTATTTTCCCATCTCATTTCCCATTCTTCTCCAAAGTGAATTATTCATTAATTATTCATTCTCCAATATGCCTTGGTTTAAACCACATCTTTTTTTATTATGTTATTTCAATCTAGATTTGTTTGATTTTTACTTACCAACTACCCAATTGCTACCCATCATTCAAGCCATTGGAATGCATTAAACCCAAATATACCCAAGCATATTATCTGAAGGACAAAACTCAGTCCACACATGTTTGGTAAATGGAATTGCAAGTGTGGGACAAGTATAATAAAGTGGAAGGAGTACAGGACTCGCTTTCAGACAACTGGGTTCTAATTCTATCTTGAAATAATTTCAATTGCTTGAGTCTTGGCTTCTTCATCCATAAAATAAGAATAACATCTGTTAACTATATTAGTTATATTAAAAGGTTACCTATATTAACTTTTTGAGAATATCAGTCATATACAAATATACTTCTGTGAGATTTGCCTTTGTTGCACAGAAGGAATGAACATATTGATAATTTTTTTTATCTTTGTTTCACTATTTAAAATAAAGAATCTACTCAGGGAAACAGATTTGCATTTTAGTTGGATATCAGGCAACATGGAAGTTATTTGCATTTGATATCTTCTCAAAGATTTTCCATTTTTGTATACTACTTAATTCATCTTCCCATAACTCATTCTTTCAAAATATACTTCGTAGTACTTACTATGAGCTATAATTCATCATGTGAAGATTTAAAAAAAAATGAATAAGCTTTTGCCTATGTCCCCAATATGCTCACAATCTAAATGGTTTTCAAAGTTTACTGTCCATCATAATCACCTTAGAGGCTTGTTAAAACACAGAATGCCAGGCCCCACCCAAGGAGTTTCTGATTCAGTAGGTCTGGGATGAAGCCTGAAATTTTGCATTTCTAACAAGTTCCCAGGTGATGCTGAAAATGTTAGTCCAGGGACCATACTTTGAAAACTGCTAGCCTAATAGGTAAAGACAAACATATTAACAGAAATAAAAGGCAAAGCAATCAGTGGAATGATAGAGGATCTAAAGAGTTAGAAGAGAAAAAAGGAGAGACTAAATTTTCATGGGAAGTGTCTAAGATAACTTCACAGAAGAGGTAGAAGATACACGAGGAAAATTGGAAAAACCAGAAAAGGTACTATAGGCAGACTTTGTCTTCTTTATTTATATTCCAAGTTGATAAATAAGGTTTCAGTGATAGATTAGGACCAGAACATGAAAGGAATTTTACATTATGCTACAGAGTTTCAACTTTATCCTGTGGATAGGTATGGAATAAGGTTTGTATTAAAGAAAATTACAAGATAATATTTGTGTAGGTGGCTACACAGAGGATGGACTAGAGTAGGGGATGGGGAAAGATATACTACACAGATTTGTGCAGTAGTCCAAGTAGAAAGATGATAGCTGTGCTAAGTCAGTGGCAGTAAGGATGGAATGAATTAGATAAATTAATCACCTATTTCCCTTTGCTTCCCTATATATGAAACCAATAAAATGCTTACTTTTTACATGGCACACTTGTTTCCTAGAACTAGGTGGAGCAATTAAATGCAACTTAAATCTAAACATCAATCCCTGCTTATGTGGCAGTATACATAGCTGCTGCTGTTGGAAGATTTTATATTACATCTTTAATTGTGGACATTTAGCAGACAGCCTCTTATTATTAAGATATTGCTGGCTTTTATTGTCAATGTGGCCAAAGGACAAAGCTAATAATTACCAGCACCAGAAGCAGCTTGTGGTTTATATTACACTGAGGTAAATTACACTGGAATTAGAGTGGATTACTTTTATCAAATGGGGAATAAGCTGTTCATTAAGTCCCTGCTGTAGCAATCTTTTTTTTTTCTTTTGAGAATGCAACTGTTATTAGGTCTAGATCAAACCGTTGAATCAATTTCCCTCTTACTATTTCAAGAGTTTTTAATTTACCTGGCAGCAGTTTTAATGGGGAATTTTATTAGTGAGCATAAATTGTTTTTGGGAAGGGTAAAGAGTTTGTGATAATGTTTATTAAGCCATTTTGTTTGAGCAAAAATGTAATTGCAGTTTTAATTAGTGCATGGTTTTTGAAGAATTAGGTTTGAGATTACATTGTGGTTTTCTGAGAAAACAATCACTCAGGCAATCCCAGGTTTTATAACTGATAACAAGTAGGAAAACTATGTCAATGTGGCACTAACTTGGATTTTGTACCATATTTCAGGAAGGAAAATCGGAATTTATCTAAGTGTTTTTCCTTCATGTATCTTAAGGTTTATTGGCTGCTCCTGAATACCAGTCTACTGTGACAGGTATAGATAATGTAATACATGTGAAGGGTTAACTGAGAAAAATTTAAAAAATTAAGAAGTGCAGATTCCTTTAAGTTAAACCATGTGGAAATAAGAAAATTTATTTATATGATCAGTATACTTTTTGATATTTGTTTTTTGTTATGATGGTGGCAATACTATTTGTCTTATAACACAAAGAGTAATCATGCATTATGTTTGTATTGTGTGTTACAGAAGTGGACCAATAGATAATGAAGTTAGGAAGGACTTGGGACAAAATAGTGCATATTGAAAACTGAGGTCTAAAGACAAAAAAAAGACTTGCCTGAGAACTTGGAGCTAGAACGAAATAAGACAAAACATAGGGCTGTTTACATGACTGCATATGGACTCTTAGTCCAAAATTTATGTTCCATTTCTTTCCCAAGTTGGTGTTGGCTCTTTTTGTAATTAACAAACATTTTATCATATATGAAATTTTATATTCCAAGGAAGTTTGAAATCGTTCCCTGTGATACTTTTAATATTAACTTTTAAATTAATATGACATTTGTTTTCAATGACAAAATTGCCTGATTCATACACAACTGTTATTTTGTAGCCAAACACTTTTTAATAATTAGAACTTTGAAAATGGCGGGGTGCCTGGGTGGCTCAGTCAGTTGAGCGTCCGACTTCGGTTGAGGGCAGGATCTCACACTCTGTGAGTTTGAGCCCAGTGTGAGGCTCTAAGCTGACAGCCCAGAGCCTGGACCCTGCTTTGGATTCTGTCTCCCTCTTTCTCTGCCCCTCCCCTGCCCGTGCTCTGTCTCTCTCTGTCAAAAATAAATAGGGGCTGGAAGAAGATGGCGGTGTAGGAGGACTCTGGGCTCACCCCGCGTCCTGCTGATCACTTAGATTCCACCTACACCTGCCTAAATAACCCAGAAAACTGCCAGAGGATTAGCAGAACGGAGTCTCCGGAGCCAAGCACAGACGAGAGGCCCACGGAAGAGGGTAGGAAGGGCAGCGAGGCGGTGCGCGCTCAACGGACTGGCGGGAGGGAGCGCAGGTGGATGGGCGGCTCGCTGGCCAAGCAGAGCACCCAAGTCTGGCTTGCAAAAGCGGAGGGGCCTGACGGACAGAGTGTGTTCCGACAGCAAGCGCGACTTAGCATCTGGGAGGTCATAAGTTAACAGCTCTGCTCAGAAAGCAGGAAGGCTGGAGGACAAAGGGAGGGAGAGCTGCTGAGACCCTGGACGACAGAGCTCAGTTTGGTGTGGAACAAAGGCGCTCCCCAGCGCCATCTCCCCCACCCATCCCCCAGCCAAAATCCCAAAGGGAACCAGTTCCTGACAGGGAACTTGCTCGCTCCGTGCAAACACCCAACTCTGTGCCTCTGTGGAGCCAAACCTCCCGCAGTGGATCTGACTCCCTCCAGCTGCCACAGGGCCCCTCCTGAAGTGGATCACCTAAGGAGAAGCGAGCTAAGCCTGCCCCTCCTGCCCCCCGTGCACCTTGCCTACCCACCCCAGCTAATACCTCAGATCCCCAGCACCACAAGCCTGGCAGTGTGCAAGTAGCCCAGACAGGCCACACCACCCCACAGTGAATCCTGCCCCTAGGAGAGGGGAAGAGAAGGCACACACCAGTCTGACTGTGGCCCCAGCGGTGGGCTGGGGGCAGACATCAGGTCTGACTGCGGCCCCGCCCACCAATTCCAGTTATACACCACAACACAGGGGAAGGGCCCTGCAGGTCCTCACCACGCCAGGGACTATCCAAAATGACAAAGCAGAAGAATTCCCCTCAGAAGAATCTCCAGGAAATAACAACAGCTAATGAGCTGATCAAAAAGGATTTAAATAATATAACAGAAAGTGAATTTAGAATAATAGTCATAAAATTAATCACTGGGCTTGAAAACAGTATAGACGACAGCAGAGAATCTCTTGCTACAGAGATCAAGGGACTAAGGAGCAGTCACGAGGAGCTAAAAAACGCTTTAAACGAAATTCAAAACGAAATGGAAACCACCACGGCTCGGCTTGAAGAGGCAGAGGAGAGAATAGGTGAACTAGAAGATAAAGTTATGGAAAAAGAGGAAGCTGAGAAAAAGAGAGATAAAAAAATCCAGGAGTATGAGGGGAAAATTAGAGAACTAAGTGATACACTAAAAAGAAATAATATACCCATAATTGGTATCCCAGAGGAGGAAGAGAGAGGGAAAGGTGCTGAAGGGGTACTTGAAGAAATAATAGGTGAGAACTTCCCTGAACTGGGGAAGGAAAAAGGCATTGAAATCCAAGAGGCACAGAGAACTCCCTTCAGACGTAACTTGAATCGATCTTCTGCACGACATATCATAGTGAAACTGGCAAAATACAAGGATAAAGAGAAAATTCTGAAAGCAGCAAGGGATAAACGTGCCCTCACATATAAAGGGAGACCTATAAGACTCTTGACTGATCTCTCTTTTGAAACTTGGCAGGCCAGAAAGGATTGGCACGATATTTGCAGTGTGCTAAACAGGAAAAATATGCAGTCAAGAATCCTTTATCCAGCAAGTCTTTCATTTAGAATAGAAGGAGAGATAAAGGTCTTCCCAAACAAACAAAAACTGAAGGAATTTGTCACCACTAAACCAGCCCTACAAGACATCCTAAGGGGGATCCTGTGAGACAAAGTACCAGAGACATCTCTACAAGCATAAAACATACAGACATCACAATGACTCTAAACCCGTATCTTTCTAGAATAACACTGAATGTAAATGGATTCAATGTGCCAACCAAAAGACATAGGGTATCAGAATGGATAAAAAAACAAGACCCATCTATTTGCTGTCTACAAGAGACTCATTTTAGACCTGAGGACACCTTTACATTGAGAGTGAAGGGATGGAGAACTATTGGTCATGCCACTGGAAGTCAAAAGAAAGATGGAGTAGCCATACTTATATCAGACAAACAGGACTTTAAATTAAAGGCTGTAACAAGAGATGAAGAAGGGCATTATATAAGAATCACAGGGTCTACCATCAGGAATAGCTAACAATTATAAATGTCTATGCGCCGAATACGGGAGCCCCAAATATATAAAACAATTACTCATAAACATAAGCAACCTTATTGATAAGAATGTGGTAATTGCAGGGGACTTTAACACTCCAATGACAGCAATGGATAGATCATCTAGACACACGGTCAATAAAGAAACAATAGCCCTGAATGATACATTGGGTCAGATGGACTTGACAGATATATTTAGAACTCTGCATCCCAAAGCAACAGAATAGACTTTCTTCTCGACTGCACATGGAACGTTCTCCAAGATAGATCATATACTGGGTCACAAAACAGCCCTTCATAAGTTTACAAGAATTGAAATCATACCATGCATACTTTCAGACCACAATGCTATGAAGCTTGAAATCAACCACAGGAAAAAGTCTGGAAAACTTCCAAAAGCATGGAGGTTAAAGAACACCTTACTAAAGAATGAATGGGTCAACCAGGCAATTAGAGAGGAAATTAAAAAATATATGGAAACAAACGAAAATGAAAATACAACAATCCAAATGCTTTGAGATGCAGTGAAGACAGTCCTGAGAGGAAAATACATTGCAATCCAGGCCTATCTCAAGAAACAAGAAAAATCCCAAATACTAAATCTAGTAGCACACCTAAAGGAAATAGAAGAAATAGAACAGCAAAGGCAGCCTAAACCCAGCAGAAGAAGAGAAATAATAAAGATCAGAGCCGAAATAAACACTATAGAATCTAAAAAAACTGTAGAGCAGATCAACGAAACCAAGAGTTGGTTTTTTGAAAAAATAAAAAAAATTGACAAACCTCTAGCCAGGCTTCTCAAAAAGAAAAGGGAGATGACCCAAATAGATAAAATCATGAATGAAAATGGAATTATTACAACCAATCCCTCAGAGATACAAGCAATTATCAGGGAATCATATGAAAAATTATAGGCCAACAAACTGGACAACCTGGAAGAAATGGACAAATTCCTAAAAACCCACCCGCTTCCAAAACTCAATCAGGAGGAAAAGAAAAGCTTGAACAGACCCTTAACCAGCGATGAAATTGAATCAGTCATCAAAAATCTCCCAACAAATTAGAGTCCAGGACCAGATGGCTTCCCATGGGAGTACTACCAGATGTTTAAAGCAGAGAAAATACCTATCCTTCTCAAGCTATTCCAAAAAATAGAAAGGGAAGGAATACTTCCAGACTCATTCTATGAAGCCAGTATTACTTTGATTCCTAAACCAGACAGAGACCCAGTAAAAAAAGAGAACTACAGGCCAATATCCCTGATGAATATGGATGCAAAAATTCTCAATAAGATACTAGCAAACAAAATTCAACAGCATATAAAAGAATTATTCACCACAATCAAGTGGGATTCATTCCTGGGATGCAGGGCTGGTTCAACATTTGCAAATCAATCAATGTGGTACATCCCATTAATAAAAGAAAAGAAAAGAACCAAAGGATCCTGTCAATCGATGCAGAAAAGGCCTTTGACAAAATTCAGCAACATTTCTTAATAAAATCCCTCGAGAATGTCGGGATAGAAGGAACATACTTAAACATCTTCAAAGCCATTAATGAAAAGCCCACAGCTAACATCATCCTCAATAGGGAAAAACTGAGAGCTTTTTCCCTGATATCAGGAACACGACAGGGATGTCCACTGTCACCGCTGTTGTTTAATATAGTGTTGGAAGTTCTAGCATCAGCAATCAGACAACAAAAGGAAATCAAAGGCATCAAAATTGGCAAAGATGATGAAGTCAAGCTTTCACTTTTTTTTTCAACGTTTTTTTTTTAATTTATTTTTGGGACAGAGAGAGACAGAGCATGAATGGGGGAGGGGCAGAGAGAGAGGGAGACACAGAATCGGAAACAGGCTCCAGGCTCTGAGCCATCAGCCCAGAGCCTGACGCGGGGCTCGAACCCACGGACCGCAAGATCGTGACCTGGCCGAAGTCGGACGCCCAACCGACTGTGCCACAGAGGCGCCCCTCAAGCTTTCACTTTTTGCAGATGACGTATAATATACATGGAAAATCTGATAGACTCCACCAGAAGTCTGCTAGAACTGATACATGAATTTAGGAAAGTTGCAGGATACAAAATCAATGTACAGAAATCAGTTGCATTCTTATACACTAACAGTGAAGCAACAGAAAGAGAAATAAAGAAACTGATTCCATTCACAATTGCACCAAGAAGAATAAAATACCTAGGAATAAATCTAACCAAAGATGTAAAAGATCTGTATGCTGAAAACTATAGAAAGCTTATGAAGGAAATTGAAGAAAATATAAAGAAATGCAAAAAAAACATTCCATGCTCATGGATTGGAAGAATAAATATTGTCAAAATGTCAATACTACCCAAAGCTATCTACACATTCAATGCAATCCCAATCAAAATTGCACCAGCATTCTTCTCGAAGCTAGAACAAGCAATCCTAAAATTCATATGGAACCACAAAAGGCCCTGAATAGCCAAACTAATTTTGAAGAAGACCAAAGCAGGAGGCATCACAATCCCAGACTTTAGCCTCTACTACAAAGCTGTCATCATCAAGACAGCATGGTATTGGCACAAAACAGACACATAGACCAAGGGAATAGAATAGAAACCCCAGAACTAGACCCACAAACGTATGGCCAACTCATCTTTGACAAAGCAGGAAAGAACATCCAATGGAAAAAAGACAGTCTCTTTAACAAATGGTGCTGGGAGAACTGGACAGCAACATGCAGAAGGTTGAAAGTAGACCACTTTCTCACACCATTCACAAAAATAAACTCAAAATGGATAAAGGACCTGAATGTGAGACAGGAAACCATCAAAACCTTAGAGGAGAAAGCAGGAAAAGACCTCTCTGACCTCAGCCGTAGCAATTTCTTACTTGACACATCCCCAAAGGCAAGGGAATTAAAAGCAAAAGTGAATTACTGGGACCTTATGAAGATAAAAAGCTTCTGCACAGCAAAGGAAACAACCAACAAAACTAAAAGGCAGCCAACGGAATGGGAAAAGATATTTGCAAATGACATATCAGACAAAGGGCTAGTATCCAAAATCTATAAAGAGCTCACCAAACTCCACAACTGAAAAACAAATAACCCAGTGAAGATATGGGCAGAAAACATGAATAGACACTTCTCTAAAGAAGACATCCAGATGGCCAACAGGCACATGAAAAGATGCTCAACGTCGCTCCTCATCAGGGAAATACAAATCAAAACCACACTCAGATATCACCTCACGCCAGTCAGAGTGGCCAAAATGAACAAATCAGGAGACTATAGATGCTGGCGAGGATGTTGAAAACGGGAACCCTCTTGCACTGTTGGTGGGAATGTAAATTGGTGCAGCCACTCTGGAAAACAGTGTGGAGGTTCCTTAAAACATTAAAAATAGGGGCACCTGGGTGGCTCAGTTGGTAAAGTGGCTGACTTCAGCTCAGGTCATGATCTTGCGGTCTGTGAGTTCGAGTCTCGCGTCGGGCTCTGTGCTGACAGCTCAGAGCCTGGAGACTGTTTCAGATTCTGTGTCTCCCTCTCTCTCTGACCCTCCCCTGTTCATGCTTTGTCTCTCTCTGTCTCAAAAATAAATAAATGTTTAAAAAAAATAAAAATAGACCTACCCTATGACCCAGCAATAGCACTACTAGGAATTTACCCAAGGAATACAGTAGTACGGATGCATAGGGGTACATGTACCCCAATGTTTATCGCAGCACACTCAACAATAGCCAAATTATGGAAAGAGCCTAAATGTCCATCAACTAATGAATGGATAAAGGAATGTGGTTTATATACACTATGGAGTACTACGTGGCATTGAGAAAGAATGAAATATGGCCTTTGTCGCAACATGGATGGAACTGGAGAGTGTTATGCTAAGTGAAATAAGCCATACAGAGAAAGGCAGATACCATATGTTTTCACTCTTATGTGGATCCTGAGAAACTTAACAGAAACCCATGGGGGAGGGGAAGAAAAAAAAAAGAAGTTAGAGTGGGAGAGAGCCAAAGCATAAGAGACTCTAAAAAACTGAGAACAAACTGAGGGTTGATGGGTGGTGGGAGGGAGGGGAAGGTGGGTGATGGGTAGTGAGTTGGGCACCTTTTGGGATGAGCACTGGGTGTGTATGGAAACCAATTTGACAATAATCTTCATATATTGAAAAAAAATGTGTTTGAGAATGCAATGTGCTGACACCCAACACAATTTTATAGCCTTCTTAATAGTAATCTTTATAATAATCGGCTTAAAATAATAAAAAACTTAAAACTAATTGTTTTGTTTAATTGCACTTTTATTGCATAGTTTCAATTAGAATTTTCCTCTCAAAGATACAAATTATGCTTTAGTTCTTACTGGAGAAAAGTATAGGATGATAGAAATAAGAAGACATTTTCCAAATAATAGCTGGGTGCCCAACTGGTTGTACACATAGCACTTGTGTTTTGCATAATGATTTGCTCTTGTAAATATTTAAAACATTAACTCTTAAGTGCATATGTGAGCTTCAGAAACATACTTCTCACATATGGAAAGGGATATCATTCTACAAAATTGCTTTATTTTATACTTGATGTAGGGAAACCCCAAAATTACAAATAATAAAATATTTTCAGCAAAAATGTGATTTTGGATAGCTTTGAAGTTGTTACAAGTATGTTTTGGCATTACTTAAGATATTATGTTTAGCATGAGGAACCTGTTACATGGCAGGTGTGTAGAAGATTTATTCCATATGCTGTTAGCCATTGGGTTAGAAAACTGTATGAACAAGATATTTTTGGTAGTAATGAAATATATTTACTAGGTCAGAAAAAAATCATTCAGCTCATGAGTTAGTCTATGGTATCAACAAAGTCAAAATATTTTCCATCACATTACAAGGAATCTATTGTCTAGTTCTGTAATATAGCATATGTTAATATTAAAACTTTGATAAAAAGAAAAGAAAGCCAAAGTGCAATAAGAATAGTACTACATTCAGTATTTTGCATCTTCAAGGCATTTTCACACACAACTCATGCATTCATTTGTACCCCATAGTAACCTAAAAGATGAACATCTTACAGATGAGAAAAATATTCCTTCAAAAAATAAATATGATTTACCAGAAATCACCTTAATTGGTTATTATCTAGGACCTAATCCAGTCCCATTCTTTTTTTTTATTTTTTTAACGTTTATTCACTTTTGAGAGACAGAGACAGAGCACGAGCAGGGGAGAGGCAGAGAGAGAGGGGGACACAGAATCCCAAGCAGGCTCCAGGCTCTGAGCTGTCAGCACAGAGCACAACGCGGGGCTGGAACCCATGAACTGTGAGATCATAACCTGAGCTGAAGTCGGAAGTTCAACTGACTGAGCCACTCAGGCGCCCCCAGTCTCATTCTATAAGCATCATGCTGCCATAACTGTGTCAGAAGAAAAGAAATATCATGACACTCTTCAAGTTATAAGAAGTACTCTATATAAGTTATATAGAAGCTAATATAACTTACTTCCTCTTGCCCAGTTGCATCCCAGTCTGTAATTTATAATTAAAACAATATATGTTATCATATCTATCACAAAAGACATATTACTATATGCTAATAATGCCCCTAAAAAAGTCTGTTGAGAAGTAGAACTTTCCAGGGAATCTGGGTGGCACAATCAGTTAAGTATCTGACTCTTGATCTTGGCTCATGTCATGATCTCACAGTTCGTGGGTTTGAGCCCCTGCCATTGGGCTCTGTGCTGGTGGTGCAGAGCCTGCTTGGGATTCTGTCTCTTCTCTCTGTTCCTACCCCGCTTTCTCTCTCTCTCTCTCTCTCTCTCTCTCTCAAATTAAAAATAAGAAGTGGAACTTTCCATGTGATATAGTGTATTCATCTTGAGTATGTACATGGCAAAAATTTTAATAATAAAATTAATTGACCATTTAAAACCCTGAGTAAAGAAGAAAATATATTTCTAATAAAAAGGTTGCTACACTTTGTATAATAATAATATGTTATTGTTATTATTCTAATATACAAAATGCCTCTGGGTGATACTATCACACTATTCCACTTATATTTATGAAAACAATAACAAACCCAACTAAAGCATCAAAGGAATTATATAAGGAATTATATTAACTTCTCATTTATGAAAACTTGATGTAATACAAATATATCAATCATCAAATGTTTCTTAATTAAATGCATTACAAAAATCAAATATTATCTCTCTTTCTCTCTCTCTCTCACACACACACACACACACACACACACAAGCACACACAAACACAACCTGTTTCAATTTCAAATCACATTGTAAAACAAAACAAAAAAAAATTGTCCTGGGTAGACACTGAATGAGGTACTCTGACCTCAGTACTCAGACATGTGTTGTTTTTTTTTATTGTTATTCATTACTAGTTTATGCTTGGGAAATATGATTAGAATATTTTTTTAACTTATGGTCAGAAACGCTATTTGTGATGAGAGAGTTCTAAGCAACCTAAAATAAGAATTAGTGTTTTATCACATTTGGCCTTTACAGTTGACTGTGTGAAACAAAATATATTCATTTTACTTCTAAACTTACCTAGCTATTAAACTTTCCTACCTATCTGCTAAATGTCTACTTATCTACCATTGCTATGTAAATTTATTTTTTTCTCTCTTTGAAATAAATTCTGTTCCCTAAATGTGTGTGTTGCTCCATGATTATATACCATACAGTGTATGATTTGATGTATATTTAGTTAGTAAAATGTATTACATGATAACAATAAACATCATTATGTTGGGAACATTTTTATTTTCCTGTGAGACTTTCAATGTTGTCAAACTGCTACTATACACTGAATATAGAAGCCAGAGAAGTCTATTATTAATAAACACCCACTGGATACATTAGATACACATTAGCTTTAGACTCTGTGTGTAACAAATCTTGCTTTAAATTTAATGAAGGCATTTCTCAATCAAATAATTGTATGCTTTACTTCATATGAAGCTATAGTCAAGCATACCACGCATTTTCATAGCATGGATTACATTTTTACTTGTAAATTCTTAAAATGTTCAAAATTTCTGACTAAAGCAATTCAAATTTAGTTTTCATTTTAATCTTTCCTAAGAAGAGACCCATCCTTAGCTCCTTCATTAGTTGTGCTGCCTGTTGTGTTTTGCAATAATGCTAGCGCCTAATACACTAAATAGAAACATATCAATAAATATATCTTAGTGCTTAACATTATAATAATACAGAAAAAATTGGGGTACTTAAAGTGCTAGTTTACAACAGTTTATCTCTGGAAAGGGTGATGATCAATGAGTGGGTATAGCAATTTTAAACTTTTTAGACCCAATTTTGTATTCCAATTGTCTCCACATAAAAGTATCTGAAATGAAGTGTCCTACTGTATATACTATGCCTCTTTATTCTCTTACAGTAAAAAAAAATGATAATTGAGAGGTACTGGTTATAAATAGAAAAGAACCAATAATGTTAGAATTCATTTATATACATGTTGAGCTCCAAAAGGCATTAAGACAAATTTATTCACATAAAGATTAGATTTTTTAATAACTAAGATAACTATACAATTTATCTTTCAAACAAGGACACTTTTGAAATTGATGAACACTAATAAACTGGGAAGGACATCAGAACAGGCATAGACCAAAAATATCCCAGGAAAATGAATCACCCTAATTTTAACATGTAAAGATCATCCTTAAGTTAAACTGAAAAGGAATCAGGAAGCACTTGGAAACAGGCCTGCAAAAGTGAAAAGCTTCAAGGTTCTGAAACCTGGAAAAAGCATGCTCACATTCCATTTTCTCCTAAGCACTTATCTAAACCATTTTCACAAGATAATAATATACAGACTGGATTTAAGTTATCAGGAAAAATAACCCAAAACTCGTATGTTGAGGTGGGGAGGAAATATCAAAATAAAGGTTACTGATTTCCTGAAGCATGCAAACAAAAAACTGTTCTTCTACAGAGAGAATGTATTTAGAATTTCCTATAGAAGAGGCTTGGCATCTAATACCATGCTTTTCTAATGTAACTCATAAGAGAAAAGGAGGTGTTAACATAGATAGTATTGACAGAAATTTTCTCTGGTAACACTGATCAATGCTAGAAATCCTGAAGGCACAGAGCAATCATTCTTATGCCTTATGGTAAATTTGTTTATCAGCTCAATTGATGATTTGTAATCAGTTTCCTAAACTACTTACAAAGTTTTATTTGAGATCATTGGACAAAAACCGATGAACATAACTCAGAATCTGAAATAGTCTTTATGACTTAGATATGTTGTAACATTTCAATGATCCTTTTAAATTTTAATGTTTTGAAGCTTCTCCAAACTCCTGTAGCAATCAAAAAGAATCTGTCATGAGACCAAGGGCTATTAACCTCATGTTATAGTTACTCTGCTATTAGATTTATTGGAGGGTACAGCATGTCATTTATGCATGAACTCCCAGGAGAAAAAAAGCAATCCCTATGACGTTAATCTAATAATAGACTATGAAGCAATGATTACCACTTAACGTACACTAGCTATCTGTAGCAGTGGTTGGCCTAATTCTGCAGGACTTGCTTGTCAATGCTTTGGGATTAACAAGTATTCAGCTCAGAATCCATTGGGAAACATCAAGAAACAGTTTAATGAGGAAAAAATCTTTCATTTGTTGCCCCTCAGAGGATGCTGGAACCATACTTCTACATCCCACTTCATCCCTTCACTTTTTAAAAGCTTGCTTCAAAAGACATATTTTCCATGTAAAATAAGCTTCTGGGAATTAATTTTTGCAGATACACAATAATTGGATTATTTTTCCCACATAATACCCAGTAGTTTTCATGACAATGTTCTAAATTTTAGCCAGTCTTTTAGTGGCAAACACTTAATGAGGGAATTTACCACTGACTTCTTCCTGAGGCATTTTCCTCTTGTAATTCTGATAAAGTGAAAGCAGACAGCATTACCAATAGCCTACTTTTTATCCGTAAAACTCTCTGGATCCAGGAATTTGTTTTCCCTCCAGGAAGGAAAACATCAGGCTGTTTATACCTGAGAACTGCACAAGAACATCACAATATGGCCCTGGTTTTAAGAAAAATATAGGACTTGTTTTTCTTTTCTTTTTTATCTTTTTTTTTTCTTTTGGCATTGATGCTTAATCAGGGTTTTCACTAATAAGTTGCACTGTGAAAAAAATTATCAATTTTTCCACACAGTACTTGATTTCATTTATTTAATAATTTACTCCTAGAAGCTTTTTATTATACATTTAGTTTACACAAACATATTTCTACCACCTGTCATAAAGGAGAAAAAACAAACATATTAATTTTCCATAGATTAAATTCAATTTTATTAAATCAAGTATTGAAAAATTCCAAAAATTTAAAACCTAATCATTCAAAATTTTCCTGTCTGTATGGCTTTGAATACTTTTCAGTAGTCTTCAAATGCTTCATTTAAGTTTGAAAGGATCCAAATAAGTATTTCAATATTATTTTCTGATTATCCCTAAGAAATTTTGAACATCCAAGTTGTAATCTCACCAAGGTATATGATTTTAGATTCAAATGTGACTTCCATTAGGCTCCAAAGACTCCAATATGCAATATAAAGATAATGGTAATTATTTTTATAGATATACACATTTATGAGCCATGAAAATAAACCTTATCATTTGTTGATAAAAAGCAGTTTTCAAAGAAACTAGTGATTGAAAACTATGTTCATTATCAGTATAAATCTAGTGTAATCTAATTAAAGGTAAGTGCTGTTTGATTAATAACTATTTTTAATTAATTTATTTTTCACTCCAAAAAAGTATATCTGGAAATTAAGTTGCAAAGTGAAAATTTAAATTAAACATCTTAATATGCAAATATGTTTTATTCCAATTAACTGTTCTTAAGAAAATACCAGTAATGCCAGATGTAGACAATAAAATATGTGTTAGTTCTTAAAACACTTAGTTTAAAAAGCCTTCATAACTCCAAAATTAACATAAAGAGAAGCTGTGGTTTTTTTTAATTTTCTTTTTAACGTTTATTTATTTTTGAGACAGAGAGAGACAGAGCATGAATGGGGGAGGGTCAGAGAGAGGGAGACACAGAATCTGAAACAGGCTCCAGGCTCTGAGCTGACAGCACAGAGCCCGACACGGGGCTCGAACTCACGGACTGTGAGATAACGACCTGAGCCAAAGTCGGCCGCTTAACCGACTGAGCCACCCAGGCGCTCCAAGAAGCTGTGTTTTTAACTTGCACCTGAAAGAATATAAAAGAGAAAAAAGCTCTCACTCCAGACTCATCTTTTTTACATATACTTTTTAAACTCATTTACTACATCCCTAATGGAATCCAATTAAGAAATGTTAAATGATTGTTTTTTATTTTAAATGATTTTTTTTTAAATAACACCCTGCCACATCCTGCAGGCAGCCTTAGCCAGTACATATGCCATCCCCAATGTGGCTCCCAGCGGGGGGGGGGGTGCAGTGTGGAAAGAAAAAGCCCCATCCACCAGCGTGCCTGTGACTGTCACAGCTGGGCCTCAAAACCATGTGCACCAGCACACTCACAGCAGTAAACCCAGCCACAAGAGGAGATTGCATGCATTCCATAAAGAAGACCAAAGAAGACACCCCTGCAATGCCTGGACCAAGGTGGAGGGTACACTTCTGGACTCCACAGGACACCTCCTACATAAGTCCACTCCTTCGACACCAGGAGATGTAACTGATCAACATAATACATGGAAACACAGAGAATGAAGCAAAATGAGGAGGGAAAAGAATATGTTCTAAATGAAACAACAACACAACAAATACCTCGGGGGGGGGGCGGGGAATAAATGAAATGGAGAAAACAATCTACCTAATAAAGAATTCAAAGTAATGGTCATAACAATGCTCACTAAACTGGCGACCAGAATGGATGAACACATGGAATGTCAACAAAGAGAGAGAAAATAAAAAGAAAACCAATGAAAGCTGAAGAATACAATAACTTAAATGAAAAATACACTAGAAAAAATTGGCAGCAGATTAGATGATGCAGAACAGACCATCAATCTGGAAGACAGGGTAAGGTAAATCACCCAAGCTGTCAATGAAAAGAAAAAAAAAAGAATTAAATAAAATGAGAATAGTTTCAAAGAACTCTGAAACAACATCAAGTGAACTAACATTTGCACAGTAGGGGTCCCAGAAGGAGAAGAGAGAGAGAGAAGGAGGTAGAAAACTTACTTGAAGAAGTAATAGCTGAAAGCTTTTCCTCTAAGATAAGGAACAAGACAAGGAAGCCCACTTTTGCCACTTTTATTCAACATAGCACTGGAAGTTCTACCCACAGCAATCAGACAAGAAAAAGAAATAAAAGGCATCTGAATTGGTAAGGAGGAAGCAAACGCATCACTATTTGAAGATAATATGATTCTATATATAGAAAACCCCAAAGATTCCACTTAAAAATTATTACAACTAATAAATAAATTCAGCAAAATTACAGGATACAAAATTAATATACATAAATTTGTTATATTTCTATAAACTAATAACAAAGTACCAGATTTTTTAAAAAAAATCCCATTGACAATTGCATCAAAACAAAAAAAATTCTAAAAATAAACTTAAGGAGGTTAAAAGGCCTGTACTCTGAAAATTATAAAAAAAATAGATTAAAGAAATTAAAGATGACACAAATAAATGGAAATATTTACCTTGCTCATGGACTGGGAAAATTAATATTATTAAAATGTCCATACTACCCAAAACAATCTACAGATTCAATGCAATACCTATCAAAATACCAATTCATAAAACTAGAACAAATAATGTTAATATTTGTGAGGAATCATTAAAGACCCCAAAAAGCCAAAGCAGTCTTGAGAAAGAATCACAAAGCAGGAGGTATCATACTCCCCGATTTCAAACTATTCTACAAACTATCCTAAACTATACTACAAAGTTATAGTAATCAAAACCTTGTGGTACTGGCACATCACTCAGTCAAACAGAATAGAGAGTCCAGAAATAAACCACACTTATATGATTAATCAATCTACAAAACAAAGAGGCAAGAATATATGACAGAAAAAGATAGTCACTTCAATAAACTGTGCTGGGAAAACTGTACAGTTACATGCAAAAGAATGTAACTTTCTTACACCATATACAAGAAAACACACAAAATGGAATAAAGACCTAAATGTAAGACCTGAAACCATAAAACTCATAAAAGAAAACAATAGTAAGTAAACTCTTGGGCATCGGTCTTAGAAATTTTTTGTTTGATCTGTCTCCTCAAGCAAGGGCAACAAAAACAAAAATAAATAATTGGGATTACAACAAACTAGAAGCTTTTACACAGAGAAGGAAATCATCAACAATGAAATGGCCTACTGAATGAAAGAATATATTTGCAAACTATAGATCTAATAAAAGGTTAATATTCAAAATACATAAAGAACCCATACAACTCAACACAAAGCAAATAATCCAATTAAAAAATGGGCAGCAGATCTGAATAAACATTTTTCCAAAGAAGACATCCAGATGGCCCACAAACATATGAAAAGATGGACAACATCACTAGTTATCAGGGAAATGCAAATCAAAAGCACAATGAGAGGCACCCAGATATGTCAGTTGGTTAAACATCTGACTCTTGATTTTGTCTCAGGTCACAATCTCAGAGTTGTGAGATCCATGCTTACATATAAGATATAAGATATATCTATAAGATATAAGATATATCCTATATATCTATATCTATATTTATATATAGATAGATATATAACAGAATACTATATATGATATATATAATGGAATAAGATATAAATATATATGACAGAATATTACTTATTTCATAAAAATGAAATCTTGCTATTTGTGACAACATGAATTAAGTAAGTCAGAGAAGGACAAATACCATATGATTTGACTTAATACATGGCATCTGAAAAACAAAACAAAGAAACAAAATAGAAACAGACTCATAAATAAAGAGAACTGGTTGTTGCCAATAGGAAGGGGCCATGGGTGAAATAAGTAAAAGGGATTAAGAGAAACAAACTTCCAGTAATAAAATAAGTGATGGGGATGAAAAGTAAAGCATTGGGAATATAGTCAATAGGATTTTAATAATATTGTGTGGTAGCAGATGGTACCTAGACTTACCATGGTAATCATTTAATATATATAAATGTCTAGTCATTATGTGGTACACCTGAAACTAATATGAATTGTATGTCAATTGTACATCATGTGAAAACAAATGTATTCATATATTTTAAAAATTTTATGTCTCAAAGATGTCAAAGATTGAATTGGCAATTTTGGAGTAATGAGATTAAGCATCATTGCCATGTTTACTGGCCATTTATACTTCTGTAATTGGCCGATGTATGTCATTTCTTCATTTCCATATTCTAGATATTCACATTTTTCTAGATTTCTTTGACCTCATAATATATTATGATTTTTTCACATGATTTTTTCATATGATGTATGTCAGAAATGACATACATCGGCCAATTACAGAAGTATAAATGTATATATATATATACACACACACACAATGGAATGGTACTCAGCCACAAAAAAGCATGAAATTTTACCATTTGTAAGTACATGGATGGAGTTAGAGTATCATGCTAAGTGAAATAAGTCAGTCAAAGAACAAATACCACATGACTTCACTCATATATGGAATTTTAGATACAAAACAAATGAACAGTGAAAAAAAAAAGAGGGAGGCAAACCAAGATACAGACTCTTAGGTATAGAGAACAAACTGATGGTTACCATGGGGGAGATAGGTGGGGGGATGGGTAAAATGGGTGATGGGGTTAAGGGGTGCATTTGCTGAGTATTCAGTGTTGTATGAAGGGTTGAATCACAACATTGTATACCTAAAACTAATATTACATTTTTTGTTGACTAACTAGAATTTAAATAAAAAAATTAAGAAAAGATTAATTGTAGAGAAATGTTTAAGAATGATATAGGAAAGAGTGAAAAAATGTATATATATGGAAAAATGTATATATATGGAAAATATATATATATATGGTATATATGTGTATATATATATATATATATATATATATATATATATATATACCATTTTTTCTTTATCAGTTCATCAATGGATACTTGGGCTGTTTCCATATGTAGCTATTGTACCTAAGGCTTATACAAAAGTTGGGGTACATGTGTTCCTTTGAATTAGTATTTTTGAATTCTTTTGGTAAATACCTAGTAGTGCAATTGCTGGAGTGTTTCTATTTTTAGCTTTTTGAGGAAACACCATTCTGTTTTTCACTGTGGCTGTATCAGTTTGCATTCCCACCAACAGTGCAAGAGGGTTCCCTTTTTTCCACATCCTCACCAGCACCCGATGTTTCTTGTGTTATTGATCTTAGTCATTGTGATAGGTGTGAGCTGATATCTCATTGTAGTTTTGATTTGTATTTCCGTGATAAGTGATATTGAGCATCTTTTCATTGGTCTGCTGGCCATCTGTATTTCTTCTTTGGAAAAATGTCTATTCATGGCTTCTGAACATTATTAAATTGGATTGTTTGTTGTTTGAGTATTGAGTGTTATAAGTTCTTTATTTATTTGGGGTTCTATCCTTTTATCAAATATGCCACTTGAAATTATTTTCTCCAATTCCGTAGGTTGGCTTTTACTTTTGTCTATTGTTTCTTTTGGTGTGCACTTTTTATTTGATGAAGTCCCAATAGTTAATTTTTGCTTTTGTTTACCTTGCATCAGGAGACACATCTAGAAAGAAGTTGCTACAGCTGATGTCAAAGAGGTTACTGCCTATGTTCTTTTCTAGGATTTTTATGGTTTCAGATCTTACATTTAGATATTTAATCCACTTTGAATTTACTTTTATGTATGGTGGAAGAAAGTGGTCCAGTTTGACTCTTTTTCATTTTGCTACCCAGTTTTCCCAACACTATTTGTTGAGGATACTGTCTTTTTCATAATGTATATTATTTCGTACTTTGTTGAAGATTAATTGACCATATGGTTGTGGATTTCTTTCTGGATTTTCCATTTTGTTCTATTGATCTGTGTGTCTATTTTTGTGCCAGAATCATATTTTTCTGATTGCTACACTTTGTAATATCACTTGAAATATGGAATTGTGATGATTCCAGTATTGCTTTTCTTCTCCAAGTTTGCTTTGGCTATTCGGGGTCTTTTACAATTCCATAAAAATGTTAGGATTGTTTGTTCTAGTTCTGTGAAAAATGCTGATTAAATGTGTAGATTGCTTCAAGTAATATAGACTTTTAAATAATATTTGTTCATAGAAACAGTTTGGAACTTTTCCTTCCATTTCTATTTTCTGTAACAGCTTTAAGAGAATAGGTGTTAACTCTTCCTTAAACGTTTGGTAGAATTTCCCTGGAAAGCCATCTGTCACTGAGCTCCTGTTTTTGAGAGATTTTTCATTACTCATTTGATTTCCTTACTGGTTATGGGTCTGTCCAAATTTTCTATTTCTTCCTGTTTCAGTTTTGGTAATGTATGTGTTTCTAGGAATTTGTCCATTTCTTCAAGATTTCCCATTTTATTGGCATATAATTGCTCATATTCTCTTATTGTTTTTATTTCTGCTGTGTTGGTTGTGATCTCTCCTCTTTAATTCTTGATTTTATTTATTTGGGTTCTTTCCCTTTTCTTTTGATCACACTGACTAGTAGTTTACCAATTATGTTAATTGTTTCAAAGAACCAGATTCTGGTTTCATTGATATGTTCTACTGTTTTGTTTTGTTTTGATAGCATTAATTTCTGCTCTAATCTTTGTTATTTCCTGTCTTCTTCTGGTTTTGGGTTTTATTTGCTGTTCTTTTTACAGCTCCTTAAGGTGTAAGGTTAGGTTGTGTATCTGAGATCTTTCTTCCTTCTTTAGGAAGACCTGGATTTAAAATATACTTCCTTCTTGGGGCGCCTGGGTGGCTCAGTCGGTTAAGCGGCCGACTTCGGCTCAGGTCATGATCTCGCGGTCTGTGAGTTCGAGCCCCGCGTCGGGCTCTGTGCTGACAGCTCAGAGCCTGGAGCCTGTTTCGGATTCTTTGTCTCCCTCTCTCTGACCCTCCCCCGTTCATGCTTTGTCTCTCTGTATCTCAAAAATACATAAAAAACGTTAAAAATTTTAAAAAATAAATAAATAAAAAAAATAAAATATACTTCCTTCTTATGACTGCCTTTGCTGCGTCCCAGAGGTTTTGGGTTGTGGCGTTATCATTTTCATTGACTTCTATATTCTTTTTATTTCCTCTTTAACTTCTTGTTTGGCCCATTCATTCTTTAGTAGGATGTTCTTCATTCTCCAAGTATTTGTTAACTTTCCCAATTTTTTTCTTGTGGTTGATTTTGAGTTTCATAGTGTTGTGGTCTGAAAATATGCACAGTATGATCTCAGTCTTTTTGTACTTAGGTAGAATTTGTTTCCCAGTATATGGTCTATTCTGGAGAATGTTCCATGTGCACTGGAGAAGAATGTATATTCTGCTGCTTTAGGATATATCTGAATATATCTGTTAATATATCTGTTAAGTCAATCTGGTCCAGTGTGTCATTCAAAGCCATTGTTTGCTTGTTGATTTTTTGATTAGACGATCTGTCCATTGTTGTAAGTGTGGTGTTGAATTCTCCTACTATTATTGTATTACTATCAATGAGTTTCTTTATGTTTCTGATTAATTGATTTATACATTCGGGTGGTGCCACATTTGGTGCATAAATGTTTACAATTGTTAGGTCTTCATGGTGGATAGACCCCTTGATATTGATGTAATTCCCTTCTGCATCTCTTGATACAGTCTTCATTTCAAAGTATAGATTGTCTGATATAAGTCTGGCTACTCCGGCTTTCTTTTGTGGGCAATTAGCATAATAGATGGTTCTCCATCACCTTATTTTCAATCTGAAGGTGTCTTTAGGTCTAAAGTGCGTCTCTTTTAACAGCATATAGAAGCCAGAATTACCTTGATTCCAAAACCAGACACCCCACTAAAAAGGAGAACTATAGACCAATTTCCCTGATGAACATGGATGCAAACATCCTCAACGAGATATTAGCCAACTGGATCCAACAATACATTAAAAAATTATTCACCACAACCAAGTGGAATTTACACCTGGGATGCAGGACTGGTTCAATATCCACAAAGCAATTAACGTGATTTATCACATCAATAAAAGAGAGAACAAGAACCATACGATCCTCTCAATAGATGCAGAGAAAGTATTTGACAAAATACAGCATCCTTTCTTGATAAAAACCCTCAAGAAAATAGGGATAGAAGGAGCATACGTTGAGATCATAAAAGCCATATATGAATGACCAAACGCTAATATCATCCTCAATGGGTAAACCTGAGAGCTTTCCCCCTCAGGTCAGGAACAAGACAGGGATGTCCACTCTCGCCACTATTATTCAACATAGTATTGGAAGTCTTAGCCCCTGCAATCAGACAACACAAAGAAATAAAAGGCACCCAAATCAGCCAGGGGGAGGTCAAACTTGCACTCTTCGCAGATGACATGATACTCTATATGGAAAACCCAGAAGATTCCACCAAAAAACTGCTAGAACTGATTCATGAATTCAGCAAATTTGCAGGATATAAAATGAATGCACAGAAATCAGTTGCATTCCTATACAACAACAATGAAGCAACAGAAAGAGAAATCAAAGAATCAATCCCATTTACATTTTCACAAAAAAAAAACATAAAATACCTAGGAAAAAATATAACCAAAGAGGTGAAAAACCTGTACACTGAAAACTATAGAAAGCTTATGAAAGAAATTGAAGAAGACACCAAAAAAAAAAAAAATAAATAAATGGAAAAAGATTCCATGCTCCTGGATAGGAAGAACAAACATCATTAAAATGTCAATACTACCCAAAGCAATCTACATATTTAATACAATCCCTATCAAAATAACACCAGTATTCTTCACAGAGCTAGAACAAATAATCCTGAAATTTGTATGGAAACATAAAAGACCCCGAGTAGCCAAAGCGATCTTGAAAAAGAAAACCAAAGCAGGAGGTATCACAATCCCAGACTTCAAGCTATACTACAAAGCTGTAATCATCAAGAAAGTATGTTACTTGCACAAGAACAGACACTCAGATCAATGGAACACAATAGAGAACCCAGAAATTGACCCGCAAACATATGGCCAACAAATAATTTTTGACAAATCAGGAAAGAATATCCAATGGAATAAAGACAGCATCTTCAGCAAGTGGTGCTGGGAAAACTGGACAGCAACATCCAGAAGAATCAACCTGAACCACTTTCTTACACCACACACAAGAATAAACTCAAAATGGATGAAAGACCTCAATGTAAGGCAGGAAGCCATCAAAATCCTCAGGGAGAAAGCAGGCAAAAACTTCTTTGCTCTTCTCCACAGCAACTTCTTAGTTGACATGTCTCCAGAGGCAAGGGAAGCAAAAGCAAAAATGAACTACTGGGACCTCATCAAAATAAAAAGCTTCTGCACAACGAAGGAAACAATCAGCAAAACTAAAAGGCAACCGACAGAATGGGAGAAGATATTTGCAAATGACGTATCAGATAAAAGGTTAGTATCCAAAATCTATAAAGAACTTATCAAACTCAACACCCCCCAAAAAATAATCCAGTGAAGAAATGGGCAAAAGACATGAGTAGACACTTCTCCAAAGAAGACATCCAGATGGCCAACCGACACATGAAAAAATGCTCAGCTTCACTCATCATCAGGGAAATACAAATCAAAACCACAATGAGATACAGCCTTACACCTGTCAGAATGGCTAACATTAACAATTCAGGCAACAACAGATGTTGGCAAGGATGTGGAGAAAGAGGATCTCTTTTATATTGTTGGTGGGAATGCAAGCTGGTGCAGCCACTCTGGAAAACAGTATGGAGGTTCCTCAAAACTAAAAGTAGAACTACCCTACACCCAGCAATTGCACCACTAGGCATTTATCCAAGGGATATAGGTGTGCTCTTTCAAAGGGACACATTCACCCCCATGTTTATAGCAGCACTATCAACAATAGCCAAAGTGTGGAAAGAGCCCAAATGTCCATCAATGGATGAATGGATAAAGAAGATGTGGTATATATATATATATATACAACAGAGTATTACGTGACAATCAAAAAGAATGAAATCTTGCCATTTGCAACTGTGTGGATAGAACTGTAGGGTATTATGCTGAATTAAATTAGTCAGTCAGAGAGAGACAAAAGTCATATGACTTCACTCATATGAGGACTTTAGGAGACAAAAAAGATGAACATAAGGGAAGGGAAACAAAAATAATATAAAAACAGGGAGGGGGACAAAACAGAAGAGACTCATAAATATAGAGAACTGAGGGTTATTGGAGGGGTTGTGGGAGGGGGGTGGTCTAAATGGGTGAGGGGCACTAAGAAATCTACTCCTGAAATCATTGTTGCATATATGCTAATTTTGATGTAAATTTAAAAAAAATTTAAAATAAATAAATAAATAAATAAATAATATCTGTTCTTGTAATACATGAGCATGCAATGTCTTTCCATTTCTTTGTGCTGTTTTCAATTTCTTTCACCAGTGTTTTATAGTTTTCAGAATACAGGTCTTTCACCCCTTTAGTTAGGTTTATTCCTAGGAACTTTTTTTTTTTTGGTGCAATTGTAAATGGGATTGATTCCACGATTAACCTTTCGGTTGTTTCATAATTGGTGTGTAGAAATGCAGCAGATTTCTGTACTTTGTATTTGTATCCTAGAACTTTACTGAATTATCAGTTCTAACGTTTTTTTGGTGGTGTCTTTCAGGTTGTTTACACGGAGGACCATATCATCTGCGAACAGTGAAAGTTTGACTTCTTCCTTGCCAATTTGGATGCTTTTTATTTCTTTTTTGTTGTGGGATTGCAATGGCTAAGACTTCCTGTACTATGTTAAATAATAGTGGTGAGAGAGAATATCCCTGTCCTATTCCTGACCATAGAGGAAAAAGCTCTCAATTTTTCTCCACTGAGGATGATATTAGCTGTGGGTTTTTCATATATGACCTTTATGATGTTGAGGTATGTTCTCTGTACACCTACTTTGTTGATGGTTTTTATCATGAATGGATGCTATACTTTGACAAATGATTTCTCTGCATCTATTGAAATGATTATATTATACTTATCCTTCCTTTTACTTATTATTTTTAATGTTTATTTATTTTCGAAGGAGACAGAGACAGAGTGTGATTGGGAGGGGGGAAAAGAGTGAGGAAGACACAGAATATGAAGCAGGCTCCAGGCTCTGAGCTGTCAGCACAGAGCCTGATGTGGGGCTTGAACCCACAAACTGCAAGATCACGACCTGAGCCAAAGTGGTATGCTCAACCAACTGAGTCACCCAGGCACCCATTATCCTTCCTTTTATTAATGTTGTGTATCATGTTGATTGATTTACGAATATTGAGCAACATTTGAAACCCAGGAATAAATGCCATTTGATCATGCTGAATGAGTTTTTTAACCTATTGTTTGATTTTTTTTTGTTAGTATTTTATTGAGAATTTTTGCATCCAAGTTCACCAGGGATGTAGGCCTGTGGTTCTCTGTTTTAGTGGAATCTTTATCTGGTTTTGGTATAAAGGCAATGCTGGCCTCATAAAATGAATGTGGGTTTTCCTTCCTTTTCTATTTTTTGGAATGGCTTGAGAAGAATAGGTATTAATTCTTCTTTAAATGTCTGTTAGACTTCCTCCAGGTCATCTGGCCCTGGACTTTTGTTTGTTGGGAGTTTTTTATTGCTGATTCAGTATCTATGCTAGGTATCATATGGTTCAAATTTTTTTCTTCATGCTTTAGTTTTGTTAGGTTATATGTCTCGGAATTTGTCCACCTCTTCCTAATTGTCCATTTAGTTGGCACATAGTTTTTCATAGTAGTCTGTTATAATTGTTTGTATTTCTGTTGTGTTGCTTGTTATGTCTCCTCTCTCATTTGTGATTTTATTTATTTAGGACATTCTCTTTTCTTTTTAATAGGTCTGGCTGGAGGTTTATCAAATTTCAAAGTTCCATCTCCTGATTTCATTGATCACTTCTATTGTTTTTTTAGTTTTTTATATGATTTATTTTTTTCTCTAAACTTTATTATTTCCTTTCTCCTGCTGGCTTTTGGTTTTCTTTGTTCTTTTTCTGGCTGACTTAGTTGTAAGGTTGGTTATTTGAGATTTTTCTTGCTTATTGAAACAGTCTTTATTTTATGTATTTCCCTCTTAGGACAGCTTTTGCTGCATCCAAAAGGTTTTGGACTGTTATATATTCATTTTAATTTGTTTCCATGTATTTTTAAAATTTTATCTTTGATTTCCTGGTTGACCCATTTATTGTTTAGTAGTATGTTGTTTAGCTTCCAACTATTTGTCGTATTTCCAAACTGTTTCATGTGGTTGACTTCCAATTTCATAGCATTGTCATGCTATGTCAGAAAAGGTGAATGGTATGATTTCAATTCTTTGTATTTGTTGAGGTCTGATTTGTGACCTAGTGTGTGATGTATTCTGAAAAATTTCCCATGTGCACTTGAATGCATATTCTGCTGTTTTAAGATGGAATTTTCTGAATATATGTTAAGTCAATCTTGTCCCATGGGTCATTCAAAGCTATTGTTTATTATTTATTCACTGTTTAGATAATCTGTGCATTGATATAAGTGAGGCGTTAATATCCCTTAATATTACTGTTATTATATACTAGTCCCTTTATATTTGTCGTTAATTATTTTATATATTTGGGTGCTCCATTTGGAGTATATAAATATTTACAATTGTTAGATATTCTTTTTGGTTATTCCCTTTATTATGGTATATTACCCTTCTTTATCTCTTGTTGCGCACTTAGTTTTAAAAATTAGATTTACTGATATAAGTATTGCTACTCCAGCTTTCTTTTCACATCCATTGGCATGATAAGTGTTTCTCCACACCCTCATTTTTAATGTGCAGTTGTCTTTAGGTCTACAACGAGTCTTTTATAAGCAGTACATAAATATGTCTTGGTTTTTTTAATTTATTCTGACACCCCATGTATTTTGATTGGATTGTTTAGTCATTTACATTCAAAGTAATTATTGATATATATGCATTTAGTGCCATTTTATTACTTATTTGGTCATTGTTTCTGTTTTTCTGTCCCTTTGTTATCTTTGCCACTTTTGGTCTCTCATTTACACTCAAAGAGTCTCTCCCTCTTAATATTTCTTGCAGGGCTGGTTTAGTAGTCACAAACTTAGTTTTTGTTTGTCTGGGAAACTCTTTTTCTCTCATTCTCTTCTGAATTATAGTTTTCCTGGATAGAGTATTCTTGACTGCAGATTTTTCCCACAGCACTTTCAATATATCATGCCACTCCCTTCTGGCTTGTCAAGTTTCTGCTGAACTCTTAAGCTAGCTTTATGGGTTTTCCCTTGTCAGTTAAGGACTTCTTTTTCTTGATGCTTTTATGATTTTTTTATTTATCAGTATATTTTCCAAATTTCATTACAATATGTCTTCGTGTTGGCTTGCTTTTGTTGGTTTTGTTGGGAATTCACTGTGCCTCTGGATCTGGATGTCTGTTTTCTTCCCCAGATTAGGGAAGATTTCTGCTATTTTTTCTTGAAATACATTTTCCGCCCCCTTTCTCTCTCTTTTTCTAGGACTCCTATAATATGAATGTTATTATATTTGATAGAGTTTCCTAAGTCTATTCTTGTGTTCAATAATTATTCTGTCTTTTGTTCAGCTTCATTATGTTCCATTATTTTGTCTTTTCTATCTCTAATTCATGCCTCTGCTTCTTCCATCCTGCTGTTCATTGCTTCAAGCCTGTTTCCAATCTTTTTTATTGCAGTCTTTATTTTTGACTAATTCTTTTTTCACCCTTTTATGTCTCTGGTAAGGGTCTCCCTGATGTCTTCTATTCCTTTCTCAAGCTCAGTGAGTATCCTTATGATTGATGCTTTCAGTTCTCCATCAGACATATTAATTATATCTTTTTTGATTAGATCTCTGGCTGTGAACTTATCTTTTTTCATTTTGGATAAATTCCTCCATTCTTTCATTTTGTCTAAGTCTCTGCCTTCTTCTGTGTGTTAGCTATGTTTCCTACTCCTGAAAGTAATGGCCTTATGAAGAAGTCATGTAGTGCCTAGGGACTGGTGCTTTAGGGATTGCTTCCAGTGTGTGCTGCCTGTGCTCTGCTGTTGTGGTATCACGGTTCTATCCTTAAGGTCAGTCTCTGAACAGGCTCTCCTTGACTGCTGTGGGCAGTGTTTATTCCCTGGCCTGAATATGGTGAGTGGTCTCCTTTTTATTTGAAACTTGATACCAATTCCACCATAACTGTGGCCCTGCAAAACTCTCTGGCTCAGAGATTTGGAGTGAGCAGGGATTTGGGCTGGTCTTATGGGGGAATGGCCCACAACACTGGGAATGAAGCAAGATTGACTGAAAAGGGCAGACTTCCCAGAGCAGAAGGGGGTGGGGCTTAATGTAAGAAAGGCAGCTAGTGTAGGCATTAAGCTGCTCCCCTTAGGTTGCCCTGTGTGTATGCTGAAGGGCAGGGTAGGTAAATGAGGCTTGCAAGCTATTTTATTCCTAGAGAGACATTTCTGTGAATGCTGCCTCTCAGGGAAGTGCTCTTAGATTGAATAATCTTCCCTCCTGTGTGCCCCATGTGTTTTTTCCAATTGCTGTTTACATGCTGTCTGCCTCTGAGTTTTTTTTTTTATTCCTTCTTCCAGAAGCAGCATAGGGCCCTCTGGGCTCTATCCCAGCCAGGCCTGCTGTCCTTTAAAACTCCAGTCTCTAAAGATGTGGTGAGGGCAGGGGTTTGTGCTGGTCTTCTTGGGGAGGGACCTGCCATTCTGGGAATGAGACAATCTTGACTGAGAAGGGAAAACTTGCCAGAGCACAGGGGCAAGAGTTTTGGTGTAAGCAAGTTAGGCAGCCAGTGTTAGTGCTGAGCTGTTTCCCACATGTGGCTCTGTGTTTATTCTGAGGGGCAAGGAAGGAAAATGGTTTTGGCCATCTCCTTTGTTCCTGGAGAGACATCTCCCTGAACATGCCCTCTCAGGGAAGTGCTCCTAAAATAGTGAATAATCTCCCAAGTGTGTGCCCCAAACATTTTTCAAATCACTGTTTTTCCATGCTCTCTGCCCCCAGGTTGCTTGCCTGCCATATTTCCAGGAGCAAAGCACTGTCCCCCAGGCTCTATCTGAGTCAAGCCAGTTGACCTTTAAAACTCTGGGATTTAAGCCCCACTATTTGCCGAAAGTCATGAAATTCATTTCCTCTCATTTTCTAAGCCAATGTCTTTGGGGAAACATTCTCTTTGTGCATTTCCCTGTTTGCTCTACCCTCACTCACCTTTCTCTGTGACCACAGCTTGCTCTCCTCCACATCACTAAACCATGTCCCCACACTTCCTACTCTCTTCATTGTGGCCTCTTCTCTCCCATTATTTGTGGAGCTTGTTTTGTCAGTCTTTAGGTTGATTTCTTGGGTATTTGGGATGATTTGATAGTTATTCAGCTGTGTTTGTGGGAAGAGATGAGCCTAGGGTCCTTATACTCTGATGCCTTCTTTCTCTCCTTTCTTCATACATTTTAAATAAAATTTCAAATATTTCTTTTACATGTTGTTAGAATTTTATAAAACTGTACTTCAAAATTATGGAAAACTTTATGAAACATGTCTAAAACTATTTCCTAGGAACTCCCTTACAGAAATTAAAAGAATTTTTACCAGGAATATTGCATACATTATGGATACAAACTGTGCTATATTGAGAGAAAAGATTAATGTGATTATTAGCAATATACCACATATAATTTGTATATACTGTTCCAAGAGAAAAGGATTCATATTTGTATATCACAAAATACATAAATGCCTCTTGAGATATCAAACAAAATATGTAGCACATGAGATTTTGAATCCCAACTGTAAACATAAAGAAATGTAAGTGTATGACATCCGACATCTGACATCCTACACTATAGCTCATCCACTTCTCTAAGTAAAATCTAAGCTCATTAAATGCATATGTGTAGGCAAACAATTCTCAACAATTCAACTGCCATTTTGTAACAAAATATAAGAGACATTCTGTAGTAGGAGAACAACTCTTGAAGGAATCTACCAGCATCAAAAAGATGCTCCCAATCACAATAATATATGTAAATATTGGCTATTTTTTTAAATGTTGGTCTTAAGTTCAGGTTTTGATTGCTGCAAAAACCAGTACATTTTCTTATTATGTATAAACAATAAGCAGAAGTGTATGGAAAACTGCATGATACATAAACACTTTGTTAAATACTTTAAGATGGTACAAATATTTTGTCCCATTCAAATGACAAGTAGAAGTTAATGTCCATATAATTCTATTGTGTACCTTCACTATCGACATATATGCACAATGATAACAATGATTCTGTTAATAATAGATCTGATTCAGGAAATCAGTAGTATGTAAGGAACTGCATGGAGATTTACTTCAGAGATGGACAGAAGAACCTATTTTTTTAATCAAGAGATAATTATCTCTCATTTAAGAATCTTAATTTAACCAAAGATATGTCCCAGTTCTAAAGTTTAAGTATTTATACTTCCATTAAGAAAAATGTAGTAGGAGTAAAATTTCATTAAAGCTCACCTTATTTAATCTTCTTTCCCTTTGTGTCTCATTTTCATTTTTTTAAAGTCTATTTATTTATTTTTATAGGAGGGGAGACATGGAGAGAGAGAAAGTAAAAGGGGGGGGCAGAGACAGAGGGAAAAAGAGAATCCCAAGTAGGCTCTGCACTGTTGGCACAGAGTCTGACACAAAGCTGTATCTCAAAAACTGTGTCTTATTTTTAAATCATAATCATTGCTTTGTACTAGCTAAGTATATGAATCATAATAAATTTTAGATGTTTTCTAAACAGATAGCAACTCTAAAGTATTTCAGCACCACTAGATCTGGAGGTTGCAAATCTAGACCCACCCAAGCACACTGGCTGATTCACATTCACTAAATGTATTAGCTGAAATAAGCATAATAAATGAAAGAGAATAAAATAAAAAAAATTCAGACTAAGTGATGGCTTGACTTATAGGAACTGGCAGCTCTGATGGCCCAAAGCATAGAATTAGTTTTGCCACTCAATAATTTGACTGATTCACTTGAATGGCCAGAAGAGGACATTTTCTGCCTGATTTCAGTGTAATCAAGTCACCTGCTAAACAATTGCTAAGGCCAAGTTAGTTGCATTCCACTAAGCACTGTGTTCAGGGAGTAAAAAGAAGAACCGAATTTCACATATATGTGCAGAACTATTGGACATTAATGATAGTAAGAATCAACTCTTCTTAATTCATGATTGTGCTTTCCTTTCCATGTAATATGTAATGTCAAAAAGAGCCATCTTACTTCAAGTAACCACCCATTCCAATCAGTGGTAATGGTAGGTTTCCTTCCTTTACTAATAGATACCAAATTCATACTTAAAAAATAAAAAATAAATACAAATAAAATTAACCAGAAGAGTTACAAAGATAAACATTGTGACACCATATATCCTTCAATTAAATCATGTCAATAATGTATTTTACTCTAGGCAGGGGTGTATGTGTGTGTGTGTGCACATGTGCATGCTGTGGCACTTTAGGTTTCGTGTATACTAAAAGAAGACTAAGGTGGCAACATCCCCACATAAGGCAAGAAAATACATCAAATCACAACACTGAAATGATCTTAGAAATAAGAAAACAATAAGAATTTATAAATACAAATTTTAACTCATAGGTGGTGACCTTTGCGAAATGTATTTTCATTTGCAACCAATGCATAATAAACATTCTCACTGACCAATAAAATTGTAAGTACCCTTTAAGGAAACTTCCATGGTTTATTTTAATTTCCATTTACTTAGTAAGTGTTCAACAAAATGTCATTGAACACATATACATTTGTTTCCACAAGTTGACCTTTTACTTTTACATACTGGAGATTCTCTCTGGAATATCAAATGAGCATCAGACAAAACAAGTAGTTTGGAGTATTGCAGAAATCTACATTGCTTTCACTCCTTCACTAAAAACAGATGCATCTAACCTACAGGCACATAGCCCAAACTTTTCTATACTCTGTATGTCCAGTGTCCAGGTAAAGGGGCTTCAAGAGTAAAGTTCACACAACATGAAAAAGGGAGGACAGGGTCAAGTTCTACAGTGCTAATATTAAGGAAAGTAAAAGTGGACACAGTTCAACTTGTTTATAACCTGTAAAAATAGTAGATAAGTGGAGGTGTCAGAGAGAGATGTAAGATGGCAGAGTAGGAGGAGGACCCTAGGTTTGCCTTCTCATAGCTAGATAAATATCAAATCATTCTGAATACTCTAGAGATTGATCTGAGGACTTACAGAACAAAATGCACAACTAGAAAGAGAGAAGCGTACATATTGTGGGAGTTAGAAGGTGTGGAGATGTTATTGGTAGGAGAAAAGGATCATGGGTGCTGTGGAAGGGAGGGAGCACTTGTCATGGACAGACGCAAAAGAGAGAGAAAGTGCACAGGAGACTGCACAAGGAGACCATTTCTCCAAAGACATTGCGAAAATGAGAGGTGCTGATTATCATGAGGTTTTATTACCAGGAGGGCTCAAAGACTGAAGTTTTAGAGGTCCACGGTATGGCTGGTATTAACCCCAGTAGGTGCTTCAGTACTCCCGTGGAGAAGGAGGACAGATAGACCTGTAGCAGACAGTGCGATCTAAGGATCCTCTGAAAAACACTGAGAGATACAGTTCCCCCTTCTTCAGAGAGGTGGCATTCCTCTCAGGACACAAAATTGCACTTCCTGTCCCATCAGTTAGAGACAGACACACTTGCTGAGGGAAGCTAACCTGGACTCAGGCTTTTTGCTCCACTTTACTCTAAACTTCAAGCTGCTGTCTGTTGATGTGACTGGTCTTCTGTGATAAACCAGCAACAGCCCCAGTGTAGTAACATCCTCCCCCAGAAGATCAACATGGGTCCATGAAATATTTGGATGCTAAAGTTTGGAATTTTGAAACAGCCTGTGTGCCTAAGAAAACACAAGGTCACTGAGCTTCCAGGCAGTAGATTATCTGGATACAGACAGGGTGAAAGCAGGGATCTAAGTGACATATGGAACACAAGAGAAGAGATTGCTGGCTTTTCTGTGAGGGGTTCCAGGACATTGGCAAGTGGCAACTCCCCTCTCTGGGGATGAAGGAGAGGTCTGGTGCCATTTTCTTCCCCTTCTCCTCAGTATAAATTAACTTCAGGAAGAAGTACAGTGACAAAAGTTGTGTCCTAAACCACTTACACCAAGCCCTACCACCCTGCGTTCTGAAAGTACTGCTTTACTAGGGCAAGTGCACCTGAGACCAGAGCACTGGGCCCCTCTCCTAGAAGACCAGCACAAGTCCCCATATGTATCACATCTACTGACCATAGACTGCTGAAAAATTTCAGCTCTAGTGGATTTCATCAGGTTTCTTTTAACAAACAGACCAGAGCACTCTTAGTTAAAACTTGCTACACTCTGGCAAAGTTCCAAACACTCCCATGTGCAGGCAAGAAGAAACTCTTTAGAAGACTGACCTGAGGGAAAGAGCAGGCGAAACACAGCAGGATAGCATGCACAGCATACACAAGAAACACTTCCTGAAGCGCCAGGCCATGAAAAATATATGACCTCTTATTTATAAAACCATTACTATCAGGATTAAGAAACATAACAGACTTTCCTAACACACAGAGGAAGATAGAGACTGAGACAAAATGCCAAGATAGAGGAATTCATACCAGAAGAAAGAATAAAAAAAGGTCAAAACCAGGAATCTAATTGAAACAGATATAAGTAATATGCCTGAACCAGAATTTAAAACAACAATAATAAGGATACCAGCTGGGCTTGAGAAAAGCATAGAAGATACTAGGGAGTCCCTTACTTCAGAGACAAAAGACCTAAAAACTAGTAAGGCCAAAATAAAAATTCTATAACTGAGATGCAAAACTGATTAATGGTAATGAATACAAGAAGCAAAGGAACTAATAGGTGATATGGAAGATAAAATTATGGAAAATAATGAGGCTGAAAAGAAGAATGAAAGAAAAATAATTGATCATGGATAAAGACTTAGGGAACTCAGTGACTCCATAAAGTACAATTACATTTGTATCATAGGAGTCCCAGAAGAAGGGAAGGAAAAGGGATAGAAGTTTACTGGAGAAAAACATAGCTGATAACTTCCCTAATCTGGGGAAGGAAACAGACATCCATATCCAGGAGGCAGAAAAAACTTCCATCAAAATGAACAAAAGCAGGCCAACACTAAGACATATCATAGTAAAATTTGCAAAATACAGAGATAACCAAGAAATCTTAAAACAGCAAGGGAAAATAAATCTCTTAGAAGAGAAAACATAAAGGTAATCAGTATAATTACCACCCCCCCCAAAAAAACTTGGAAGGCAAGAAGGGGGTGGCAAGATATATTCAATGTACTGAATGAGAAAAATGTTCACCAAAATACTTTATCCAGTAAAACTTACTCAGAATATAAGGAGAGATCAAGGGTTTCCTAACAACAACAACAACAACAACAACAACAACAACAACAAACTAAGGGAGTTCATCACCACCAAACCATCCCTGCAAGAAAAATTAAAGGTGACCCTTTGGTCTTTGGAAAGAAAGACCAAAAACAGCAAAGACTAGAAAGGAAGAGAGAAAATCTCCAGAAATAATGACTTTACAGGTAATACAATGGCATTAAATTAATATCTGTCAGTAATCACTCCTGAATATAACTGGAATAAATGTTCCAATCAAAACAAATATGGAGACTGAATGGATACAAAAACAAGACCCATCTGTTTGATGACTACACAAGACTTGTTTTAGACCGAAAGACACCTGCAGATTGAAAGTGAAGGGATGTTGAACCATTTATCATGCCAATGGGTGTCAAAAGAAAGCCTGAATAGCCATCCTTGTATCAGACAAACTGGATTTTAAACCAAAGACTGTAAGAAGAGTTGAAGAAGGGCACTACATCATAATAAACACATCTTTCCAACAAAAAGATCTCACAGTTTTAAATATTTATGCCCCCATCTTGAAAGAACCGGAATATATAAAACAATTAATAACAAACATAAAATAACCCATTGATAATAGCACAACAATAGTAGGGGACTTGAACATCCCACTTACATCAATAGACAGTTCATTGAAGCAGAAAATTAATAAGGAAACAATAGCTTTAAATGACACACTGGACCAGATGAAAGAACAAACATATTCAGAACATTTCATCCTAAAGCAGCAGAATATATATTATTTTCGAGTGCACATGGGAGGGACATTGCCAGAAGTGATCACATACTGGGTCACAAATCAGTTCTCAACAAATACAAAAAGATTGAGATCATACCATGCATATTTTCTGAACACAATGCTATGAAACTTGAAGTGAACCCCAAGAAAAATTTGGAAAGATCACCAAAACATGGAGATTAGATAACAACCTAATAAAGAATGTTTTAACCAGGATTGAGGAAATCAAAAATGGAGCACCTGGGTGGCTCAGTTGGCTAAGAATTCAACTCTTGATTTCAATTCAGGTCATGATCTCATGGTCTGGAGATCAATCCTGTGTCAGGCTCCACACCAGGTATGATGCCTGCTTAAGATTTTCTTTCTCTACCTCTGCCCCTCCCCCATTCATGCACGCTCTCTCTCCCTCTCAAAAAACAACAACAACAACAACAACAAGAAACTTTAAAAAATACATGGAAACTAATGATAATGAAATCACGACAGTCCAAAGGGTTTGAAATGCAGCTAAAGTGGTCATAAGAGAATAATATATAGCAATATGGGCCTACTATAAGAAGCAACAAAAATCTCAAACACACAACCTAACCTTATACGTAAAGGAGTTAGAAAAATATCAACAAATGAAGCCTTAAGTCAGCAGAAGAATGGAAATAATAGACTAGAGCAGAAATAAATGATACAGAAACAAACAAGCAAAAAGTGTAGATCAGACCAATGAAACCAGGACCTGGTTCTTTGAAAGATTTAATAAATTTGAAAAAACCCTAGCCAGACTTATCAAAAAGAAAAGAGAAAGGACCCAAATAAATAAAATCAGAAATGAGAGAGGAAAGATCACAGCTAACACCACAGAAATGCAAACAATTAAAATAGAAAATTATGAAAAATTATATGACAACAAACTGGGCAATATGGAAGAATGGGATAAATTCCTAGAAACATATAAACTATGAAGACCGAAAGAGGAAGAAATAGAAAATTTGAACAGACCCAGTGCGCCTTGGTGGCTCAGTTGGCTAAGTGTCTGACTCTTGATTTCAGCTCAGGTCATGATCTCACAGTTGTGAGATTGAACCCTGTGTCAGGCTCTGTGCTGGGCATGGAATATGCATAAGGTTGTCTCTCCCCTCTCCTTTTGCCCCTCCCCCTGTTTTTGCTCTCTTTATAAAAAAAATGAATAAACTCATAATCTGCAAAGAAATTGATTCAGCAATCAAAAATCTCCCAAAAATCAAAAGTTCTGGGCCACATGGCTTCCCAGGGGAATTCTACAAAACATTTAAAGAATTCTTCTCAAACTGTTGCAAAAAAATAGAAATGGAAGGAAACCTTACAAACTCATTCTAAGAGGCCAGCAATATCTTGATGCCAAAACCAGACAAAGACTTCATTAAAAAAGAGAATAGCATGAAATATCCCTCATGAACATGGATGCAAAAATTCTCAACAAAAATACTAGCAAATTGAATACAGAATTGTACAGAATTGTACAGAAAAAGAATCATTCAGCAAGATCAAGTGGGACTTAGTCCTGTGTTGCATACTTGGTCCTGTGTTGCAAGGGTGGTTCAATATTTGCAAATCAGACAATATGATACACCACATTAATAAAAAGAAGGATAATTACCATACAGTCTTCTCAATTGATGCAGAAAAAGCATTTGAAAAAGTACAGCATCCATTCTTGACAAAAACCTTCAAGAAAGTAGGTTTAGAGGGAACATACTTCAACATAATAAGGCCATATATGAAAGGCACACTGTTAATATCATCCTCAATAGGAAAAAACTTAGAACTCTTCCTCTACAGTCCATAACAAGACAGGGATGTCCACTCTCACCATTGTCATTTAACACAGTACTGGAAGTCCTAGCCTCGGCACAGACAATGAAAATAAATAAGAGGCATCCAAATCAGCAAGAAAGGGGTCAAAATTTCACTATTTGCATATGACATGATACTCTATATAGAAAACCCAAAATACTCCACCAAAAAATTGCTACAATTGACACACAAATGCAGTCAAGTTATAAGATACAAAATCAATGTACAGAAATGTGTTGCACATCTATATACTAATAATGAAGCAGCAGAAAGAAAAATCAAGGAATTGATCCCATTTATAATTTCATCAGAAACCATAACATATTGAGGAATAAACCTAACCAAGAGGTAAAAGATCTATACAGTGAAAACTAAAGAACACTGATGAAAAAATTGAAGGTAACACAAAGATAAGGAAAACATTACATGCTCATTCATTGGAAGAACCAATATGATTAAAATGTCTATATTGCCCAAAGCAATCTACACATTTAATGCAATCCCTGTAAAAATATACCATGGGGCACCTGGGTGGCTTTGTCAGTTAAGCACCAACTTCATCTCAGGTCATGAACTCACAGTTCATGAGTTCGAGCCCTACATCAGGCTCTGTGCTGACAGTTCAGAGCCTGGAGCCTGCTTCAGGATTCTGTGTCTCCCTCTCTGTCTGCCCCTTCACTGCTCATGCTCTCTCTCAAAAATAAATAAATATATATTTTTTAATTTAAAAAAATACCACCAGCACTTTTCACAGAGCTAGAACAAACAACCCTATAATTGTATGCAAACACAAAAGACTGCAAATAGCCAGAGAAATCTTGAAAAAGAAAAAAAAAACATGGGGTATCACAAGTCTGAACTTCAAGTTTTACTACAAAGTTGTTGTGATCAAGACAGTGTGGTACTAGCACAAAAACAGACACATAGGTCAATAAAACAGAGGAGAAATTCCAGAAAGACCCACAACTATATGGTCAACTAATTTTTTGACAAAGCAGGAAAGAATATTCAATGGAAAAAAGACAGTCTCTTCAAAAAACGGTGTTGGGATTGGGCGCCTGGGTGGCTCATTAGGTTAAGCATCCAACTTTGGCTCAGGTCATGATCTCATGGTTCATTTCATGGATTTGAGCCTGCTTTGGATCCTCTGTCTCCCTATCTCTCTGCCTCCCCCCACCCTCTTCCTCAAAAATAAACATTAAAAATCATAAAATAATTGTAAATTAAATTAAATATTAAATTAAATTAACAGCAGAGGAAACAATAATTGCTGGTGAGGATGGGAGAAAGTGTAACCATCTTGCTCTGTCGGCAGAAATGAAAACTGGTGCAGCCACTCTGGAAAACAATATGGAGCTTCCTCAAAAAGTTAAAAATAGAACTGACTACCCAGCAATTGCACTACTAAGTATTTAGACAAAAGATACAAAAATACTGATTGGAAAGGACACATGTACTTCAACGTTTATAGCAACAATAACAACAATAGCCTAATTTTAGAAAGATCCCACATGTCCATCAACTGATAAATGTATACAGAAGCTGTGGTATATATACAGAGCCATAATATTACTCAGCCATAAAAAAACGAATGTAATCTTGCCATATGCAACGACATGGATGGAGCTAGAGTGTATTATGCTAAGCAAAATAAATCAGTCAGAAAGACAAATACCATATGATTTCACTCATATGTGGAAGTTAAGATACAAAACAGGTGAATATAGGAGAAAAAAGAGAGGAAAACCATAAAGCTGACTGTTAAATATAGGGAAGAAATTTAGGGTTGCTGGAGGGGAAGTGGGTGGATAGATGCGTTAAATGGGTAATGGGTATTAAGGAGGACACTTGTTGAAGATCACTTGGTGTATGTAAGTGACGAATCACTAAATTTTACTTCTGAAACTAATATTACACTATATGTTAACTAACTGGGATTTAAATAAAAACTTGAAAAAAAAGAAAAAAGTAAAGAGTATATAAGTATATATTGGCAAACAATAGCTCAGATGCATATGTTCCCATCATCCAGTTTTAAAGCAAGTTATTGAAAAGGTTTCAGATCTAAAAAGATCTGTTCCCCTAATGTTTACAGCAGCACTTTCAACAATAGCCAAATTATGGAAAGAGCCTAAATATCCATCAACTGACGAATGGATAAAGAAATTGTGGTTTATATACACAATGGATTACTACATGGCAATGAGAAAGAATGAAATATGGCCTTTTGTAGCAACGTGGATGGAACTGGAGAGTGTTACGCTACGTGAAATAAGTCATACATACAAAGGCAGATACCATATGTTTTCGCTCTTATGTGGATCCTGAGAAACTTAACAGAAGTCCATGGGGGAGGGGAAGAAAAAAAAAAGAGGTTAGAGCGGGAGAGAGCCAAAGCATAAGAGACTCTTAAAAACTGAGAACAAACTGAGGGTTGATGGGGCGTGGGAGGGAGGGGAGGGTGGGTGATGGGCATTGAGGAGGACACCTGTTGTGGTGAGCACTGGGTGTTGTATGGAAACCAATTTGACAATAAATTTCATATTTAAAACAAATAATAAATAAATAAATAAATAACCATTAAAAAATAAAAGGATCAGCTCACCAAGCCAGACATTGAACATTGACTCTTAGGTTGAATCCACCTGCTGCTGGAATTCTGGAAATAGTGCATATGAGAGGCATAGCAAATCAATCGGCACATGCATTATTCTCACATTAATTGAGCCATTCAAGGAAAAAAAAACTGCTACAAAAATAATTGAAAATGGAACATACTATTAAATTCCACTTAAATTACTATTTTAGCTCATGTTTTATTTCATATTCTAATATACGATTTATCCACTTTTCCCTAGGAATGAAGTGCACCGTCTTACAAACCATATTTATTAGTAAAATGAAATGGTTATCTTGCCTAATTTAATAAAACAGCATAGAAATACTCTTTCAATATAAGACTTATAAAATACTATATCTTTCATTTATTGAGGATATTCTTTCTTTTCAGAGTTCACTTTTCAAACTGCCCATATTTCTCAGTTACAAAAAAAATGTTATTTGACATCATTTGCTCTTAATTAAATTTCATTTATCTAATATATATCTCATTTCTAATTTAAATAATAGATGTGAAAATAACAGTAACATTATATATCTAACTTCGCAGAATAGACTGAGAGTTGAAAGGAAATTTTGCTGTTTACAAAAAAACATGGGCTCTGAATCACTTTAAAATCTTTGTCCTTGGGGTGCCTGGGTAGCTCAGTCAGTTAAATGTCCAACTTGATTTTGGCTCAGGTCATGATCTCATGGTTCATGGGATCAAGAAATTGCTGCACTGACAGCGTGGACCCTGCTTGGTATTCTCTCTCTCCCTGTCTCTCTGCCCCTCACCTGGTCGCACTCGCTGTCTCTCAAAACAAATAAATAAGCATTTAAAAAAATTCTTTGCCCTTAGTTATGTTTTTAAAACTTGAAAATTTATATTAAATTCTAAACTATCTGTGTTGATTGGAAGGTTTATTTCAATGCCAAAACAAATCTGATACCTTATTCTTCCTCCAGGGAATTTGGCTTTCTTTTTCTTTTTAACTGTCTGGTAGTAAAGCAAACAAGTGTCCTACATCTTTATATCATCATCTCTGCAAAAAAAAAAAAAAAAAATATATATATATATATATATATATATATATATATATATTGTTCAAAGTGAAATAATGAATGAAGCAAGTATTGGTTGGAGATAAGGATTTTATTCCAACATATAAATACTTCCAAATTCTTCAGATATTGATTAATTAACCCCCAACCCTCAAAAAAAAGTTTCTTTGTTTGTTTGTTTGTTTTAACTACTCAGGGGTTAAGAATACAAGCTCTGAAGTCAGGACTCCTGAGCTTAAATCTTATGGAATCTTGATTCTTGAAAATGTCAAATCACCTACTAAGTCCTGTGGCACATTTCTTTATCTATAACATCAGAATAATAAGAGTACTTAACACCATAAATGTTGGCCGTAAGATTTCTGATCCGGAATCATGATTCCAGCTTGTACTCTTAAGTTGTGAGTTGTTAAAAAAAGTAAATGAAACAATGTATGTACAGCATATTGTCAGACATACAGAATTTTCAGTAAATAGTGTCTATTACTTCTTTTCTCTTAAATGTAATGTCAAATAAGTTTAGCATTATTGAGATCCTCTTTGCCCAACTTTTTAATAATAATTTTAGGCCAAAATTAGACATTTCCCTTTTACCATTTTCCAAACTAAGGTGTACAAATGTTAACCCAAGGGGACCTGGACTCTTTTTTTTTTTTTTAATTTTTTTTAACGTTTATTTATTTTTGAGACAGAGAGAGACAGAGCATGAACGGGGGAGGGGCAGAGAGAGAGGGAGACACAGAATCAAAAGCAGGCTCCAGGCTCTGAGCCATCAGCCCAGAGCCCGACGCGGGGCTCGAACTCCGAACGGCGAGATCATGACCTGAGCTGAAGTCAGACGCTTAACCGACTGAGCCACCCAGGCGCCCCCTGGACTCTTTTTATCAAGGACAAAGAGTTAATAAGTGACCAAGATTTACCTCTTTTTTTTTTCTAGTCTAGCAAATTTAATTCACATATCTTTATAGCCAGTTTAAATCACATATCTTTATATGCATATTTCAATTTAACAAACATGTACTGAGAATCTATTAAAGGCAATACACAGTGTTAGAGTCAGGGAGGGGTAATTGGAGGGACTCAGAATACAATGAGCCTATAAACTGTGGTGGGAGGAAAGCAAATATTACTCAGGATAGATGTAAAGAAACACTATCACAGAAGACAAAACTGGATGGTATGGAGCATATATTTTAATAACATCAAGTAACAATTACATATTCTCATGTATTTTGCAAACTCAATACAATAGGAATGAGAAATTGACATGTGTTTAGTCAAAAATGTATTTTAAATCAAGAAAGGTGCATTGTAAATAAGATTGATTCCATAATTTCTCTTTCTGCTGATTCATTATTGGTGTATATAAATGGTTTAGTATCCAAAATCTATAAAGAACTATCAAACTCAACACCCAAAAAGCAAATAATCCAATTTTAAAAAATAGGCAGAAACCATGAATAGAAATTTTTCCAAAGACATACAGAGGGCCAACAGACACATGGAATGATGCTCAACATCACTCATTATCAAAAAAATACATCAAAATTACATAAGGGACACCTGGGTGACTCACTCGGTTAAACACCTGACTTCAGCTCAAGTCATGATCTCATGGTTTGAGAGTTTGAGCCCCACAGGGGATTCTGTGCTGATGGCTCAGAGCCTGGAGCCTACTTGAGATTCTGTGTCTCCCTCTATCTCTGACCCTCCCCTGTTTGCACTCTGTCTCTCTCTCAAAAATAAATATTAAAAAATAACTTTAAAAAAAAACCATGAGACATCACCTCACACCTGTCACAATGGCTAAACTCAACAATACAAGAAGCAACAGGTGTTGGCGAGGCTGTGGAGAAAAGGGAACCCTCTTGCACTGTTAGTGGGAATGCAAACTGGTGTTGCCACTCTGGAAAACAGTATGGAGGTTTTTTAAAAAATTAAAAATAGAACTACCCTACCATCCAGCAATCACACTACTGGGTATTTACCCAAAGAATACAAAAATACTAATTCAAAGGGATACATGCATCCCAATGTCTATAGCAGCAGTATCTACAATAGCCAAATTATATAAACAGCCAAAAATTATAGAAACTCCATCAACTGATGAGTGGTTAAGTGGATAAGTGGATAAGTGGATATATATATATATATATATATATGTATATATATATATATGGAATATTACTCAGCCATAGAAAAGAATGAAGCCTTGTCATTTGCAGTAACATAGATGGAGCTACAGAGTATTATGCTAAGCGAAATATGTCAGTCAGAAAAAGGCAAATACCATATGATTTCATTCATATGTGGAATTTAAGAAACAAAAGAAATGAGTAAAGGGGGGGGGGAAAGAGGGAGGCAAACCAAGAAACAGACTTTTAATTAACTATAGAGAACAAACTGTTACCAGGGGGGAGGTGGTGGGGGTATGGGTTAAATAGGTGGTATGGATTAAGGAGTTCCCTTGTGATGAGCGCTGTGTGTTGTATGGAAGTGTTAAATCACTATTTTGTACACCTGAATATAATATTACACTGTATGTTAACGAACTGGAATTTAAATAACAACTTAAAAAAGAAAGCAGGAAAGAAAGTCAGCTTTGCTCACCAATGCGTTTCTGATTTACAGGTTTAACCAAACACTGCAAACACTGTTGCAATACATGGCTTTTTCACAGGTAAGCATTTGGTCATGAATATTTCAGTGCCTTGGCTCATAGACAAAAGAGGGAGAGATGATATTCATTATTGGATGGAAACTTTGTTTAGTCCTAACATTCCTGGATGTCAGCCAGGCATTCCATCAGCATTCATAAACATACGGACTATTACTTCTCTATCACAGTAGTTACCATTGACTTATTGTATTTTTATGTAGTGAAGACCCACATCTTTTTCACAGCCTGTCAGAATAGCAACAAATTATAGCAATCATAACACTAAAAATTACAAAATAAAGCAAATATTTATCTAATTTGGAGTTTGTCAGTTTGAGACCAAGTGAATCAGCTCTATGCTACATAAATTAAACTCTTGCCATGTTTCAACTAAGGAACAGCTATCAATCCAGCAACTTAATTTCCAGACCAGCAGGCACAATTTGGATATTAACCAAAAAATGCGTACTAAATATTCCAGCAGAAGAGATCAAGACATATTATCATTCTTCATACTTGGCAATGATTCTGCTGATTGGGCTACTTTTTATGATACAAATGTGGTTACAAAAATGGATCTGAAGTTAGTATTGTCTCTCACACAGGTTAGGTGATGCATATTTTCTTTGCATCATGGTTATAGTGTCCTCAGAATCTTTCACATTTAACATCCTGTTTCTCAGTTTGTGATCTTCCTGGCATCTTATTTCAGAGAGGAGGCCCAATGTAGATGCTAAATGATTTACATGTACCACCTGCTCCTGATTTTCTTCAAATGTAAAAAGAGGTCAATTGAGAAGTATTTAGTACTATCTGAAAACTGACAGGTAGCAACTACCCAGTAAGCAGAAAAATGAATCAAACACATTCTCTAAAATATCCAGGCAAAAGTCAAATAAGATTATGTTCAAACATATATGTCTTAAAGATGTATTGCATTTATAACAGCTAAATGTGACATTATTTTATAACTTTTTTAGATCAAGGAAAAATAGGCTGCTTTATGACGATAAGTTTGTCATCATTCACTTTTTTAATAAATTATTTTTTTCTCATTTTTAAACCTCTCAAGTCATGTTATGTATGGAAAGACCCCCTTTCAGATGGGTCAACTAATAGTACCCTTATGCCACAGCTTCATGGTTTTAAGTTACGTTTCCCAAACAATAATATAGTATTAGCTGACCATTACTGCATGCTTATTATGCCAGACACAATACTAAGTTATATACATGCATAATGTCATTTAACTCTTACAAGGTCAACACTATTATTATCTGCATTTTACAAATGAGGAAAGTCAGGTACAGAATAGAAAGGGTAATATGCTTAGACTCATAGAGCTAATTATATAACACCCTTGTATGCCTCACATTTAAATTATTCACCCAGTTATCTATATAGTTTTCATCTTTTTCCCATTGTAAGAGCACTAAACATGGTGTCAGAAAAAGTTACATTTCTATTTTGACTCTACTGCTATTAACTGTGTATTCTTGAGCAATCATTTAACTTTTGAGGCCCCAGTGTCCTCATCAGGAAAATGTTAAGATAAACACTCCACTCTGTCTACCTTAAAGAATTTAATGTGGTAATAGTCACCATATTTTTAAAATCTCTAAAGTACTATGAACACTTAAGTGAGTAATCATCACCAACAAAATAAACAGTTTTAAGTGTTTATAAAATGATGGGAAGACGAGACTCTCAAGATATTCTTTCTGGAGCTGTCCTCAAAAGGATTCATCTTTATGATGAATACCAATATCTTTCTTTTAGACTGTATGTCATCATTCCTTCCATCCTGCACTTATTATACTGATACCCACAGAATTGTGTCCCACTTTCTTGTTATGGTAAACTCCCTTGTCTCTCTACACATTCAAAGATTGTCACCACATAATTATTTCTTTTCTCTGAAACATTCTCATCCCCTCTCTTTCATGGAATACTCTTTTGCATGTGCACAGAGACAAGTTAAATTATCTCAAAACTGCTTACATACTCGGACACTCTCCCAATAGGTTGGATGAGTTCTTTCAAGGCAGAGGACATGTCATATTAAACTTTGAATCCTCATTTCTAGGCAAATAGCAGATACTAACTAAATACTTAATGAATGAGTTGAATGAACAAGACATTACACAAATAAATTTACTACTTCCACCTCAAAAAAACGTAAATATAAAAACATTGCTTTTCAAATAGAAGTATGGATAACTTTTAATTATGCATTGCTTGGGATATCACAATTAAATATATACATTTTGGCAGTCCTTTCCATCTCTTTGTGTATTCTAAGTAAATTCATAATTGATAGGAAAACTATAAACATGTTCAATGTAATCATATAATTAGATTTATTTGTTTTATATTTAGTTGAGGATCATTGACAGGACAAATTAAAAATGCTAAAAATAACATTAAAAAGGTACAAAATTAAGTAAACAGAAAATGGGACACATTCGGAGAAAACTTAGGAGAAGTGAACAGTCATAAAGCCAAAAAGCACACAACGTTTTCAAGAAGAAAGAGGCATGACTACAGAAGATCCATAGAGAAAAATAAACATTTAATTTAAAAGGAAAAAAGGATTTTAATAAAGTTTAGGTCTATATGAAATACAGTTTTAGCTATTGGATCAACCATAGAAAGGAAGGGGCATACTTCTGAGTATGGAAAGAAGGGTAAGTGTAATCTAATGCATGATTTAGCTCAGGTCGAATATAATCTGACCAATAGGGTGAGACTGCAAACTATTGAGAAGTACAGTCTTCAATTCATATAGGTGTTTAATTTTTGTTTCATTGTTATGGAAGAATGTTAATGAAAGAGAAGATACATTGTCCTTTCAAACAATTTTTTAATTTCTTACCAATTTATTTGTCATCTTTCTATACCCAATACAGGCAATAAAATTCAGAAATAATTTTTTTGGTTTTCTATCCTGCGAACAGAAACACTGCATACAACCCACAATTGTTCCTAACTAGACAAATACAAATGGTCAATTAACTCCTTTCCTCCCTTCCCATACTCCATACACTTTAACCTTACTGTGGTGAACCTTAATCTTAGGGTACTTTCCTTTCCACCATCTTTTATTTCTCCTTGCCTTGCAATAACTTCCCAACTCCTTCATAAGACACTATAAACAAGTGACTTAGCCTTCAAATTAATAAATTAAAATTAAAGATAATAAGGCTGTAGGGAATCTACTAACAGATGAATCAATATACTAGAGTACTTTTAACAGTCTCAGTTGTCAGTCACTTTTCTGGGTAGCAGAACAAGTGTAGTAATTCTTAGGAGTCCACAAAAATTGGCAGTGGCTTTTTGAAGTAATCAAATTGATACAGATGTCAGCATGGAAGTTCTTGCTTTTGCATACATTTGACATAACAGAGATATCATTTGCTTTATCTAGAATCCTTGGCCCTGCCATTCTGGAATCAAAAACCTTAAAATTGCACACAATTAGCAACATCAAAGAGCTTGCAAGAGTCAAAATGTAATTGGTGCTCAATAATTATTCATTAAATAATTTTGTTGAAAGAACTTGATACTCATAGTAAATTGATAGAAATGCTCATACTATTCAAGTATTTTATTTTTATTGTAAAGAAATTATAATAGCTGTATATAATTAATATCTTGCTATACTAATTCAAAAGTTCCCATGTCAAGACAGATTCTGTATTGAAGTTTTACTCATCTCATAAGTAATGCAGACAAGAGGGAAGAGCATACACAAAGTCATGGATGTGTGAAAGAACATAGAGTATCTGAAGAATAGAGACAAGTTCAATGAGATTATATAGTACATGATATTTGAGAAAGAACTTGTGGGAGATGATGATAGAAAGTTATGCTGAGGCAGGATCAGAAAGACTTTCCATTTTAAGAAATTTGAACTTCATTTTGCTGTCAGTGAAAAGGCATAGTAGAGTTTCAAGCAAGGGATAATAACAAATCTGTATTTTTGAAAGATAAGAACGTTGTTAGAGGAGGATTTGTCTGTTGACTATAAGTAGGAAGGAATAATTTTAAAGTAATGTTATTTTCAGATTTTAAAGAACACAATTATGAAAAATATGTGTTTTCTCTTCAGCTAATTTTTGTTTATTTTTTTGAAAACTACACTCTATCAGTAGAAGCTATATGAAAATTTCAGTTAATATTCATTGTAAATTATGAATATAAAATTAAATGCAAACTAAATTTGAATAATGCAAGTTATTAAAGGATTGATCATTGCTGGTCAAATGAACAAAACCAATATATAAGGAAATAAATGGTTTTAGTTGGAATTTCTCAAAAAACATAAAAAAGAATAAAAGACTTTTATTTTGCATACCTTCTTCAAACAATGCTATCTCTTTAGAAATGAACAATATAAGCAATGTCATGTGAAGATAAACCTTTTTTTTCTACCTGTGAAAGAACACCTGAGGATGACTTTGTGGGAAACTGTGATCATTAACTCCAATACATGTCACCTTCAGAAAAAAAAAATGGTCTTATCATGAACATGCTGAAGGTTTCTTCACCACTCTTTATGAAGTTGTTATCTCAATAAATTCTAACATGAGTTGAACTGGACTACAATTGGGACAAAAAATATTTAAACCTAAAAGCCATTTCTCTCTCTTCCTTTCAGTCTAAATTGTTTTCAACGATTACTCCTAATTCCTCCCTTAATCTTCAATATATTTATTTCATATTCTCTAAGCCAGTGAAAAGGTCTTCAATCACTAAATTCATGTCTTGAATGGACTAATATACTTACATCATATCCCCTTTTAAATTGTATCTATCTTGCTTAAAAGGTACTATTCATTTTTAGTTTGCTTCATATGCAAGCCTCTCCATGCCTTCAGTCATTTTAGTTACCTTTCTCAAAGCACACAACAGATACTCTGGTCCTAAAAGAAAAACTAATATGTAGATATCAAACATCAAGCTGGGACAAAAGTTTTTTTTTTGAAAGGGAATGGGCATAAAAGTTATGAAAATTAAAAGGTCCACTCTATAAATCATACTTTCTTCACTAAAATATACACCAGAAAATGTTTGACTTCAAACTTCTATTTTACTTTGACAGTGTGATGGAATACATTACATTTCTCACAGTTTAAGGACAATGTTCTTTACCATTTAATAATCATTTATCTAATTGCCTTAATTAAGCTTTTATTTCAATGCACAATTCCACAATCAGGTGTAGTATATTATGAGTGTTTCCAGGGAAACTATATTAGGTCTTTTTTTAATATTACCTTTCTTTATTTTTTAAAGTTTTTATTTTGTTCTAGTTAACATATAGGTGAATATTGGTTTCAAGAGTAGAATTTAGTGATTCATCACTTACATATAATACCCAGTGCTCTTCACAACAAATATCCTCCTTAATACTCAACACTTATTTAAGCCCATCCCCCAACCCACCTCACGTCCAGCACCCCTCAAGTTGTTCTCTCTGGTTAAGAATCTCTTAAGGTTTGCCTCCCTCTCTTCTTTTGCAGTCCTCAATGTTCATCTCTTTTGTCTCTTAAATTCCACATTTAAGTGAAATCATACGGTATTTGTATTTCTCTGCCTGCCTTATGTCACTTGGCAAAATACACTCTAGCTCCACTAACATCGCTGCAAATGATAAGATTCCATTCTTTTTGATGGCTGAGTAACATTCCATTGTATATGTATACCACATCTCCTTTGTCCATTCATCAGTCTATGGACATTTGGTCTCTTTCCATAATTCGACTATTGTTAATAATTGTTAGTACACATAGAAGGTATGTGCCACTCAGAATCAGTATTTATGTATGCTTTGTACAAACATCTGGTAGTGCAATTTCTGGGTCATAGGGTAGTTCTATTTTTAATTTTTGAGGAACCTCCATACTATTTTTCCAGAGTGGTTGCACTAGTTTGCATTCCCACCAATAGTGCAAAGGTTCCCCTTTCTCCATATCCTAGCCAGCATCTTTTCTTTCCTGTGTTGTCAGTTTTAGCCATTCTGACAGGTGTGATGTGGTATCTCATCATAGTTTTGATTTGTATTTCCCTGATGATGAGTGATGTTGAGCACCTTTCCTGTGTCTGTTAGCCATCCAGATATTTCTTTTGAAAAAGGTCTATTCATGTGTTCTGCCCATATTTTTAATGAATTATTTGTTTTTTGGGTGTTGAGTTTCATAAGTTCTTTATAGATTTTGGATACTAACCCTTTATCATATATATCATTTGCAAATATCTTCTCCCATTTGGTAGGCTGCCTTTTATTTTTATTGATTGTTTCCTTCACTGTGCATGTTTTTTTTTTTTATCTTGATGAAGGTCCAATAGTTAATTTTTGTTCTTATTTCCCAATTAGGTCTTTTATCCATTGTGACCAAGGTATCTAAGCCCAAGGGGCTATGGTATGCCCTTTTCATAAAGCCCTTCCTACAAATGATTTCAAACACAACTATTGAATTTGGTTCTTTTTCCAAGAAACCTCTATTTCAGTTTTCAAGTGCAATCCTTGATTAAAAAGCCAACTGTGTAAAACAACAAAATCACAAAACATAACTCCAACTTTCAGCTTTCGAATATTTATCTATTTATACCTTAGGCTGACCCTAGAATAAATTGTGAAATAGGAATAGGTCATTTTGGTCACCTTTCCACTTTATTATTGCTTCTTGTCTCCACCCGTTCTTTCGCTTTGCCTCAAAATGTCAAGGTCCACAATGCTGCACAGAAACGAACCAAAGGATGTCTCCTTCACCTTGGTCCTCAGTCTCCATTCTCATCAACTATAAATCTATACTTAATGTAGAAATGGATACACATTTATACTAAGGTCACATGATTAAACAAAGTATAACTTTCTTTACGGATTAACTGTTGAACAGGAGACAGTATTTGGTGCAAATACTTGAATTCAGGTTTCAGGGATAGGTTGTTAATGAATGCATTTCTTTAAATTCTTAAATTTTTTTTTCAGGTGGAAAATACTTTGGACATTTTTCTTCATTTCCTTAAAGTTTTTATTTAAGTTCTAGTTGGTTAATATACGGTATGATATCGGTTCCAGTCAAATTTAGTGATTACTCATTGACATGTAACAGTGCTCACCATGAGTTCTCTCCTTAACCAATTACCCATTTAGCCCATCTCCTTCCCACCTCCCCTCCAGTACCCCTCAGTTTGTTCTCTATAGTTAAGAGTCTCTTATGGTGGTCTCTTCTCATTTTACACCCTTCCCTTATGTTCTATTTTGTTTCTTGAATTCCACATGAGTGAAATCAGATGGTATTTCGTTTTCTCTGATTGACTCGTTTCCCTTAACAAAATACACTCTAGCTCCATCCACATCACTACAAATGGCAAGATTTCATTATTTTTATGGCTGAGTAATATTCAATTGTGTATATATACCACATTTTCCATATGAATTCATCAGTCAATGGACACTTAGACTCCCTTTATATTTTTGCTACTGTTGACAATGCTGCTATAAACAGCAGTGTGCATGTGTCCCTTTGAATCAATATTTTTATATCCTATGAGTAAATACCTGGTATTGCAATTGCTGCATGGAAGAATACTTCTGTTTTTAACTTTTTGAGGAGCCTTCATACTGTTTTCCAGAGTGGCTTCACCAGTTTGCATTCCCACCAACAGTGCAAAATGTTCCTCTTTCTCCATATCCTTAAAACACCTATTTCCTGTGTTGTTGACTTTAGCTACTCTGACAGGTGTGAAGTGATATCTTATTGTAATTTTGACTTGTATTTCCCTGATGATGAGTTATGTTGAGCATCTTTTCATGTGTCTGTTAGCCATCTATATATCTTCTTTGGAAAAATTTCCATTCATGCCTCTGCCCATTTCTTCACTGGATTATTTGCTTTTTGGGTGTTAAGTTTTATAAGCTCTTAATAGATTTTGGAAACGACCCTTAATCAGATGTCTCATTTGGAAATATCTTCTACCATTCCATAGTTTGCTTTTTACTTTTGTTGATTGTTTTCTTCACTCTCGATGAAGGTCCAGTAGTTCATTTTTGTTTTTGTCCCCCTCGCCTCCAGAGACATGTCTACTAAGAATTTTCTAAGATGTCAAAGAGGTTGCTGCCTGTGTTGTCCTGTAGGATTTTGATGGTTTCCTGTCTCACATTTATGTCTTTCATCCATTTTGAATTTATTTTTGTATAGGGTGTAAGTGGTTCAGTTTCATTCTACATTTTGCTGTCCAAGTTTCCAACACCATTTGTTGAAGAAACTGTCTTTTTTGTTAGATATTCTTTGCTTTGTCAAACATTAGTAGAGCATATAGCTGTGGGTCCATTTCTGGGTTTTCTATTCTATTCCATTGATCTATGTGTTTATTTTTGTGCCAGTACCTTACTGTCTTGATCACTACAGCTTTGTAGTATAGCTTGATGTCAGGAATTCTGATGCCTCTAACTTTGCTTTTCTTTTTAAAGATTGCTTTGTCTATTCAAGGTATTTTTTGGATCCACACAAAATTTAGGGTTGTTTGTTCTAGCTCTGAGAAAAATGCTAGTGGTATTTTGATAAGGATTGCACAAAAGGTATAGATTACTTTGGGTAGTATATACATTTTTTTCCTAAAATTTTTTTAACATTTATTTATTATTGAGAGACAGAGACAGAGCATGAGCAGGGGAGGGGCCGAGAGATGGGGAGACACAGAATCCGAAGCGGGCTCCAGGCTCTGAGCTGTCAGCACAGAGCCTGACACGGGGCTCAATCTCACAAACCACGAGATCATGACCTGAGCCAAAGTTGGAAGCTTTAACCAACAGAGCCACCCAGGTGCCCCAGTAGTATATACATTTTAACAATATTTGTTTTTCCAATCCATGAGCATAGAAAGTTTTTCCATTTCTATGTATTTTCTTCAATTTCTTTCATCAGTGTTCTATAGTTTGCAGACTTCAGATATTCTACCTTTTTTATTAGGTTTATCCTAGTTTTCTTGTGGCTTTTGTTGCATGTAAATGGGATTGGTTCCTTGATTTCTATTCTGCTGCTTCATTATTGGTGTATAGAAATGCAACAGATTTCTGCTGGTTGACTTTGTATCCTGTGATATTGCTGAATTTGTGTTTCAGCTCTAGAAATGTTTTCAAGGAGTCGTTTGAGTTTATATAGAGAGCAACATGCCATCTGCAAGTAGTGAAAGTTGGACTTCTTCCTTGCTGATTTGGAAGCCTTTTATTTCTTTTTCTTGTCTGATTGCTGAGAATAGTACTTCCAGTACTATGTTAAATAACAGTGGTGAGACTGGACATCCCTGTCTTGTTTCTGATGGTAGAGAAAAAGCTCTTAATTTTTCTTCAGCGAGGATTATATTAGCTGTGGGTCTTTCATATATGGCCTTTATTATGTTAAGGTATGTCCCCTCTATCTATACTTTGCTGAGAACTTTTATCAAGAATGGATACTATAGTTGGTCACCTGCTTTTTCTGCATCTTTTGAGATGATCTTATGGTTCTTATCCTTTCTTTTCTTAATGTGGTGTATCACATTGATTGATCTGTGAATATTAAACCACTCTTCCAGTCCAGGAATAAATCCCACGTGATCGTGGTGAATAATTCATTTAATGTACTGTTGGATTTGATTTGCTAGTATCTTATTGAAAATTTTGCATCCATGTTCATCAGGGATATTGGCCTGCATTTCTCCTTTATAGTGGGTTCTTTATCTGGTTTTGGAATCAAGGTAATATTGGCTTTGTAGAATGAGTTTCTAAGTTTTCTTTCCATCTCTATTGTTTGGAACAGTTTTATAAGAACAGTTATTAACTGTTCTTTAAATGTTTGGTAGAATTCCCCTGGAAATCCATCCATCCCTGGACTTCTGTTTGGAGATTTTTCATTACTGATTAAATTTCTTTGGTGGTTACTGGTTTGTTCAGGATTTCTATTTCATCCTGTTTCAGTTTTGATGGTTGATATGTTTCTAGGAATTTATCCATTTCTTTCAGCTTGCCCAATGTTTGGCATATAATTTTTCATAATATACTCATAATTGTTGGTATTTCCAGGGTGTTCACTGTTAACTGTATTCTTTCATTCATGATTTATTTTTGTCTTTTCTCTTTTCTTTTTGAGAAGTCTGGATAGAGGTTTATCAATTTCATTAATTCTTCCAAAGAACCAGGTCCTAGTTTCATTGATTTGTCCTACTGTTGTTTTTTATTCTATATCATTTATTTATGCTCTAATATTTATTATTTCCATTCTTGTGCTGGCTTTTAGCTTTATTTTCTGTTCCTTTTCTAGCTCCCTGAGGTGTAAGGTTGGGTTGTGCATTTGAGACTTTAGTTGCTTTTTAATGTAGGCCTCTATTTCTATATACTTTCTTCTTCTGACAACTTTTGCTGCATCCCAAAGGTTTTTGACTAATGTGCTTTCATTTCTATTTCCTTCCATGTATTTTTTAATTTCTTCTTTAATTTCCTGGCTAATCCATTCATTCTTTACTTGGATGTTCTTTAGTCTCTGAATTTGTGGTCTTCACAAATTTTTCTTCTGGTAGACTTCAAGTTTCATGGTGTTGTGGTCAGAAAATATACATGGTATGATCTCAGTCTTTTTGTAATTGTTGAGGCCTGATTTGTGACCCAGTAGATGATCTATTCTGGAGAATGTTCCACGTGCACTAAAAAAGAATGTATATTCTCCATCTTTAGGATGAAATGTTCTGAATGTAATTGTGAAGTCCATCTGACCCAGGGTGTCATTCAAAGCCATTGCTTCCTTGTTGAATTTCTGCTTAGATGACCTGTTCATTGCTGTAAGGGAGGTGCTTAAGTCCCATACAATTATTGTCTTATTATCAATGAGTTTCTTTATGTTTGTTATTGATTGATTTATATATTTGGGTGTTTCAAGTTTGGGGCATAAATATTTACAATTGTTAGTTATTTTTATTGCATAGACCTCTTTATTATGATATAGTGCTTTATTTATCTCTTGTTACAGCCATATAATCTAGTTCATTGTATATAAGTACGGCTACTCAGACTTTCTTTTGATGTCCATCTTCACGAGAAATGGATCTACATTCTTTCACTTTCAATCTACAGGTAACTTAGGTCTAAAATGAGTCTTTGTAGGCAAAATAAACAGGGGTCTTGCTTTTTCATCCATTCTGATACCCAATGTCTGTTGATTAGAGCACTAGATGATTTATATTCAGAGTGATTATTGATATATATGAATTTAATGCCATTGTGTTACTTGTAAAGTTGGTATTTCTGGAGATATTCTCTGTTCCTTCCTAGTCTTTATCACATTTGTTCTTTCTTTCTCACTCAAACTGCCCCCTTTAATATTTCTTTCAGGGATGGTTTAGTGGTCATGAACTCCTTTAGATTTGTTTGGGAAACCCTTGGTATTTCCTTCTATTCTGAATAACATCTTTTCTGGAAAGTGTATGCTTGGCTGCACATTCTTCCCATTTGCCACTTTGAATATATCATGATACTCCCTTCTGATCTGCAAGTTTCAATAGTTAGCTGTGCTTCTAAACTTGTTTGTCTTCCCTTGTAGGTTAGGGATTTCTTTTCCCTGTTGCTTTCAAAATTATTTCCTTATCTTTGAATTTTGCAAATTTTACTATGATATGTTTTGATGTTGGCCTGCATTTGTTGACTTTGATGGGAGTTATCTGTGCCTCCTGGATTTGGATGTCTAGATAATTCCCAAGATTATAGAATTATGGAAGTTTTCAGCTATAATTTGCTCAAATAAACCTTCTGCCAATTTTACCCTATCTTCTTCTTTTTGGACTCCTATGGTGCAAATGTTATTATACTTTATGGAGTGACTGAGTTCCCTAAGTCTACATTTGTGATCCAATATTTTTTCCTCTTCTTTTCCATAATTTTCCATAATTTTGTATTCTATATCACTTTAAACTACAAGAGGGAAATATATGAATAAAATACTGTATAATTATACCAACATTCAGAAGAATGAAACTAGACCACTTTCTTACAACATTCACAAAAATAAACTCAAAATGGATAACGGACCTGAATCTGACACAGGAAACCATCAAAACCCTCAAGGAGAAAGCAGGAAAAAACCTCTCTGAACCAAGCCATAGCAATTTCTTACTTGACACATCTCCAAAGGCAAGGGAATTCTACTTTTTATTTTTAGCGATTATATACAAGGAGTATATCAAATTATTTACTAACCCATATTTATTTTATATAAAGATTTAAAAAACTATTACCTGGCACTTCCAGCTGTACATTAAAATTACTGAAAGCACTCATGAAAGGAAAAGCATACACTAATAACATTTTTAAGCTCAATACAAAGGTACTGTCTATATTGATTCAGTCATGTGTACAAGTGTACAATGAAAATTTTTGCGAACTCTCAGGATTTTACCTATATTAAATATAAATAAAATGAGTTGACAACATGATCCAAAGTTTATACATTGCAAAAGGGGAGCCAGAGGTCACACAAAAAATTTTCACCACCACCAACACCACAGTAACCAACCCCTACCCCCAACTTTGGGTTGATCACAGAGGCATGATATCTTATGACCTATAGATTTTTTTGTAGTTGGGCACTATGTATCAAGGCTATGTTTTGTTACTCATTTCTAGTCACAATATGAAGGTTATGCCTGTAGATTTTAACTCTTATTATCCTCTATCACTTTAATAGGAAATGATAAGAAATTTATTTTTGCTTTGTAGTATTCCTTAAATTATTGATACTTAGTGTGTTTTCCTAACTACACACTTTAATATAATGAGTTATTTCAATACAGCCATCTACTGAATCCAATAAAATAAAGTAGTCACGAGGCAGCTTATCATCTTTCAAGCATATTATACAATGGAAAGTTTTACTGTGCTATTTAAATGTATGATTTCTCCCCTGGGAAAAGTAAGTCAGCATAAAGACCAGGCACTGAAGAAATGATACATGTAGTAGGTGAAGAGTTGTGTATTTCATTTTATGGAAATTCTGTGTGATGTGGAAAATGAAGTTGGATGTGAGCCCTAGAGATGCGAATGTGTCTTTCTACAATACACTGGATTTGCCTTGTGACTTTGTGATTTTTTTAATTTAATTTAATTTTTTTAATTACATCCAAATTAGTTAGCATATAGTATAACAATGATTTCAGGAGTAGATTCCTTAATGTCCCTTACCCATTTAGTCCATCCCCCCTCACACAACCCCTCTAGCAACCCTCAGTTTGTTCTCCATATTTATGAGTCTCTTCTGTTTTGTCCCCCTCCCTGTTTTTATATTTTTGTTTCCCTTCCCTTATGTTCATCTGTTTTGTCTCTTAAAGTCCTCATATGAATGGTACAGGTGTGCTGTGACTTTGTGATTTTTATAAGATCTCATTTGGGGATGGTTTGAGGATTGATTAGATGGAAAGCAGGGCAGTGTGGGATATATCACTTAACACAATGACAGTGTGTAGTCATCAGTGATCCTCTAAACACAGATGGGAGTTAGAACTGTAAATGAAAAATAGCATTGCACTCAAACTAGTGGAGTTTGGCAACATTTGTATTTCTCATTAACTTGACCATATTAATTCAATCCATACATATCAAAGTTATTTACTCAAGAATTGTCACAACAGGAACAATTTATAACTGTTACCTTTCTTTACAGGAAAGGTAGGTTGCAGTCATTCAGAAGACTGTTTTTATACTCTTTGGAAAGAAAAATTATAGACACATCTAATTATACTAGCTTCCCACACTATAAAATACTATAAAAATGATAAAAAAAAGTAAAGGAAAACATCAAGGTTTTATTTTATTGAAGTTATGCAGTCACCAACAGTTAATTACATGGATTATTCCAGGAATTCCTATTCTGACATACCTGACATCTTATCTCTCATACCTAAGTAGTTCTGATACAACCATAATGATTTACAGCCTAAATTCTCAACACCAAGCTTTTGCATGAGAGATGTAGTTCCGTGTATTTATAAAATTATGATATTAATGCTCAAGAGATCTCAGCTTTTATAATTAATGGTCAAGACTCAACTATAGAGAGCAAACGAATGGTTACCAGAGGGGAGGTGGATGGAGGGATGGGTTACATAAGTGATTAGAATTAAGGAGTGCACTTGTGATGATCATGAGGCATTGTATGGAAGTGTTGAATCACTGTATTTTATACCTGAAACTAATATTACACTGTATGTTAACTAACTAGGACTTAAATTAAAACTTAAAAAATAAAGTAAAATAAATATTGAAAAGGGGAAAAATAAATTAATGGTCAAGAGACTTGGCTTCATACTTTACTGTCTCTCACATTTGAAGCAACTCAGTTAACTTTTGAAAACTCATTTTATTCATCTGTTAGACAGAAATATTAACGCTAACTTTACAGGATTGCTGAAAAGATCAAATGAGAAAAAATTTTAAAATCATTCTTTTGAAAGTTAAAGTTTAGGTATATGCATACACATAGAGCTACATTAAAGATATAGAAGTGCTTTATAAAAGCATTATTTAAATTATCACCACCACCACCATCATCATCATCATCACCACAACCACCATCCTGTAAGGTTTGCTTAAATTCAAAGTTTTCCCATCTGTCTACATTGAAAATCAGCAAAGGAATCTGCTCTGTGAGACTCTCATGCAGGACGAAAATAATTTACATAAGTCTAAAAAAAAATTGGGTGAAGACATTTTTATATTAAAATACTTAGAACACATATAGAAAAAAAAATAACAAAGAAATTGAGATTTGGGAAACCCAGATTCAATTAATAGAATGAATGGGGTTCTTGCTATCAAACTGATGTAGTTAAGCTTTTTATTTAGTAAAGAAAGTAAAATTGCATATTAAGTCTAAACTGCACTCTATGTTAGAAAATATTAGTAATTCAACCAATAGTCTTCCTGAACACACAAGAAATAACTAAGAAAATCTAATGACATAAAAGCAGGTACCATTTGTGTGATATGAAGCATGCTTTACAATAATGCTCATTGAAAAACCCAAGGAAAGTCATATAAACAGGCATGTTTTAAATCAAACATCAAAAGGTTGATTTTTTTTCTAGATTGAGCTTTCCTTTTTACACTGATAAAAGAGAAGCCTAGGACCTTTCTGTGCTCCTTAAGACCACTTCTTAGCCTCCAAACTGAGTGAGATTATGAAATGCATTGTGAAAAAGAAGGGAAACTGATTCAAAAGCGGTATCAGGATAATTGAAGTTATGATCATATCATAAAGTTGGCATCACACTGCCAAGACTTGGCATGATTCTACTTATGGTTCTGACAATTCTGAGTTGAGTGCTGTAGCCACTATTACTGCATTTTATCTTCACTGGTTTGTGGACTGGTCTCTTCACCAGGGACTTGAGCTGAAATTCATGAAAATATTTTCCCACAATAGAGCTAGAATCAAAATAAAAAATATAATAAAAAATAAACAAAACTGAAGAATCTGCTACCTTTTAGGAAATGAACGCTACAGAATTTCATCTAAAGCACTATATTACTTCTTTGTAAGCTGCCAGTTTAAATCTCTCTCAAGCCAAATTCCACATCTATTTGAAATGCTTCATAAGCTGAAGAAAAGCAAGCAGTCATCTTTTGGGAAATTCAAAGGTATACACAGGTAATCCATCCCTTCAGTGTGATCCAAGGATATTAGTACTTCTGCAGAGCTGCAGAGAAAGATGGGGATAATATTTCTTCTCCTTTTCCCCTTAATATACCAAAGGATTTTATTGAAAAAATACCAGAAAATAAGATTACTATGTATTAATGTACTATGAATAATTATGATGTGAATTGAACAATAGGAACCAAGAGAGAGACATGAGATGTTCAGAACATCAAGCAGTTCAATATATGAAGGTAAAACACAAACTTCATCATTTTGTAATAACTAAGGAAAAGGCTGGATGAAATTTGGAAAAACTCTGACTCACAAAATGCATTTTATTTTAAGGTGTTATAATTTTCTCTCATATTGTTTGGTGCAGAATAAATGCCCAATATACTCAATAGATATATGTTAAATAAAAAGAGTGAATATATATAATAGAAATATTAATATATATAATCTTAATATATATATTTAATAGAAATAGAGATAGATACTATATCTATCTATAGTTACATAGGAATAATATCTAAATGAATATCAGGCAATATTTTTAAGAATAGATCCTATGGGTCCTACTTTAGTGAAAAAAAAAACCTATCTTCAATAGTACGTATGTTGATTATTTATAAAGAATCAGATCTTGCTGAAGTAGTCTTTAGGTCCCTAAGTAAATTTAAACCTCTCAAGTTTTTTAACCCTACACCAATGCACTTACTCACACCCATGTACATTTCTTTCTTGTTTATAGTTTTGTTTGCTAAGGTATTTTTATTAATATTGGAGACTTTAGCATAGCCACTGTCTGAATTATCTCAAATCCTGAATTAGAGGAGCTTGAATGAATCAGGTTCCATTATATAGGGGAAATATAGCCAAGAAGAAAATGAACATCTTTGAAATGAAAAAAAAAATTACATCAGAAAAGGAAATAAAATCATATGAAAATACAAAGTAAAATAAATTACCTTTATGCTAAGCAGATATAACAATATGGCACACTTGATATTATTCTGCATTTTTAAAGATGTATATATCAAGCTAATTTAATAAATTGAGAACTCTTCTTAAATAAATCAAATGATGACGCCTTAACCATTTCTAATCCTTTTTACATGAGTTTTTTGCTGGCAACGGCTGGGGGAAAACAACAAATTAAAAACAAAAGTAACATAAAAAAACATCATAATATCTTAAAAGAGACAACCTGATCATTCTATATTGTTACCTTTAGACACCATATTTAGGTTATAAATGGAAAGAAATGATACAAACAAATATAGAACAAGTTCCGTTACTTAGGCAAATTTAGCAGGATTCAGAGGGTCTTCTCCACACATATGATACTGAAACAGGACGCCCCAGCAGACTCTTTTCAATAATTAATTTGTATGTTGTATATAAAATTACACACAACTGTATAACATTGTATCTTTCTTTACAAAAAAATATTTTGAGACACAAGTACCTGGAACTAAAAGTATTGTAAAATATTTCAATAATCGTTGTGGGGGAGGGGTGAGGATGAATCTCAATCCATAACAGATTGTATTACAAATAGCAACTGTCTATGATGAGTACTGGATGTTGTGTATAAGTGATGAATCACCAAATTCTACACCAGAAACTAATATTACACTGTATGTTAACTAATTGGAATTGAAATAAAAACTTGAAACTACAAAAAATCAACTGGAATTCAAATAAAACTTAAAATAAATAAATAAAATTAATGAAATTAATGAAAGTTAAGCTTGAAAGGCATAGTAAGTATAATGTCAAATATTAAATTTGTTGATAGCTAAATTGAGAGTTTATTGTCAATTATCTTTGTTAATGGAGGAGTGAAGTGGTATGTCTAATCCAAAATAATGCATAATCCTAGAATTATTTCCACTTGGTTTTACACAACGTTTTCTTCTTACATCTGACTATAGGTGAGTAGAATATTCTTTGGCTTGTAAAATAAAGTCATGTAAATTAAGGAGAGGAATTACTATCGAGCTGTGAAGATTCCTCCATCTCCCCCTATTTAATGTTTTTTCTCTACTTTTTGTCTTTTAGACAGAAATGCTCATGCCTTTCCCCACTCAATATCTTATCTATCTCTATCATTTCATTCTAGGAACAAGCAAAGAATTAAGAATTGAGGATTTTTCTCTCATTGGCTCTCAGTGTGATAAATCCAAGCTGTAGGAGGAAGGCCAAGGCCCTAATAATGCAAGGAAGGAGGCTCTAAGAAAAATGAAATATATATGCCAAGTAAATTAGGAGAAGGTGAAAGCCTCAGACTGGATTCTCACATGTACTATATGACATCGTGAAGATGAGGAAAGAGTATGGACTCTGGAGTTTAAAAGACTTGGGTCTGAAACCCAATTCTGCCACTCAATTGCTTTGTGACCTTAAGCAATTAATGTAAACTCAGTGAGCCATAAATTGTTCACTTGAAAAATGAAGACTAAATCCATAAGGCTACAGTGAAGATTAAATGAAGTGCATATAAAACACTTAACACTTATGCCTGGTATATAATAAGAATTTAACATATATTACTGATTTTCTTCAGATAACAGATATAGGTTACTCAAGAGTACATTAACTTCAAGGCACTTGTTGGGATGAGCACGGGTGTTGTATGGAAACCAATTTGGCAATAAATTATATTAAAAATAAATAAATAAATAAGACCAAAAAGAATAAAATAAAATCCTTTTTTCTTCTGTTTTCTTTAATATTTATTTATTTTTGAAAGAGAGAAAGAGAGAGAGCGAGAATGAGCACGAGTTGGGGAGGGGCAGAGAGAGAGGGAGACACAGATGCCAAAGCAGGCTCCAGGCTCTGAGATGTCAGCACAGAGCCCAATGCCATACTCGAACCCACGAATAGCAAGATCATGACCTGAGCCAAAGTCGGACACTTAACTGACTGAGCCACTCAGGCACCCCTAAAAATCCTTTTTTTTCTTTCATCTACACATTCCCTCAAAATCAGAACGTGGGTCTGATTATTTACACGGTACTATTTCTAAGCTCTATCAATGTATTTTATTTTATAAGTCAAGAAATAGATTATCATTTATTGAGCACCGTTATCCCTTCTATATTCTTTTATATGCACAGGAAAAATTGAGAATTTGTTTATAAATATGTACTCTAAAAAATAATTTTCTAACCCCCAAAACCTGTGTCTCTTCCTAAATTCTCTGTCTTGGATGACACCATCATCCAGCTTGTTACCCAGGCTAGACATGAATTATCCTAGACTTCATCCTCTCACTCTCCATTTTTGTCAATTATCAAGTGTGATTAATTATAATTACTAAGCCATTCTAAATATGTTTTTCATTGTATTGAACTTTCTTTAGTTCCAGTCCTCAGTATTTTTCCCCTGAACTGTAACAAGTGACTTTCCTTCCTTTTGTTGCTTTCATTGCTACTTAAACTCCACAATAATTGTTTTCAGAACATTTACCGTTTCTTAGCAGTGGTTCTTTTTATCTACAACAGACTTTTTAAAAATTTAAACAAAATCTTATGTGAACTAGAATATATAATATTCTGAGGCAAAAGTGGGGATTCTGGAAGTACTTCCCCAATTCCATGTCAGCAATAAGGAAAGTCCTTGAAAGACACCACTGGTCTATAGGGAAAATCCTAAACTGCTAAACCTGATAAATAAAGAGCTACTTTCACAAGTTGGCTTTTCCCACCCTCTCTATTCTAAACATATTGCCTATGAGTCTCCCACCTCAAATATCTTCTCTAGTCTCTTCGCCTTAATTGATATTTCCCCACACTAGGCTCTTTCTCATCAGTGTATATCTGTCTACAGTCTCCTCTCTGCCTAGAATGTTTTTCTACTGATTTACCTTCTATCCAACACTCAGTCTACAAAACATAGCTCCAAAGTTTCCATCCCTGTGTGTATTTCCCAACTTACTAAATTGATTTAGTTTTCTCCCATTTATATGATCTTAAAGCACCCGGTATGTATTTGTATTATTGTCTATATCATACTTTATTATAGTTATTAGTTTACATGTCCTTCTCTCTAGTTCAACTATAGGCAAGTACTGATACTCATATAATTTTTATTACCTTAGACATAATACTCAAATACAGTAGGTGCTTTATAAAATTTTGTGTTATTAAAGGTATAAATATCACATTATCATTAAGTTCATTTTCATTTTTTACCATGTAATAACTTTACTGATTTTTAAAGTTTCAGTTAAAGAAATATTAAGCTTATTTTAAGTGTTTCATGCATTATTAAGCTCTTTTACAGAGAATAAAAAAGTTCAATGCTAAATTATGAAAGTGGTGTTTTTAGGGATATGCTATTTATCATAGTGTTAATAAACACTGAATTATTATTTATGACAATGTCCATTTGGATGTTGTCTTTTCTAATAAGAAAGCTTTTCTATCAAAGCTACATCTTCTTTCTACTTTTTAGCCTCGAGTAAAACTTGGACATGATACACAAATGCCCCAAACCCTTAAAAACAAAGAAAAATATATATTATTGAGAAATATAAGTGAGCAGATGTGCTGCATCCTATAGGAGGTTTTGAGACAAGGCTTGTTTGGCTAGTGCCCCTCATCCCTGCCGCAACACATAAAAACATACATACAATAAGGTCTTGAAAGGGATTTCCTGCCAGGAAATGACAATTAATTTTTTTAAAGAGTCATGTCCATTTGATTTGAGTCACTGGAGTAACAAAACTGTTTTCATGAATACTTTAAAAATTCAATAATGTAACCTTTAGTACAGCTTGAAAAGCTCAGAAGGACAAGGCAGTTAGATCAATATTAGTTTATTTCTAATTCTGGGCAGCATGAACAGACAAGGCTGATCATCAGATGGGTTTTATTACCTGTCGGAGTGATTAGTCCTGGTGATAAAAGGCCTGGGACTGAATGGGGCAGAAGGCGAGCATTGTCCTGAAACACTCCCAAAGAACGCTTAGGAGGCCTGCCGGGCCTGGAACTGTTGAAAAACACACAAAGATCAGGTTAAAAATGTACTCTTTTTGGAAATACCATCACTTGCTACATTTGCCTCATAAATCTTGTTTAATTGCCAAGAGTGATAGAATTTTACATTAAAGACTATTTTCATTGATTAACAAAAACCAATACTTTCCTTTCTATTAAATTTCCCAATGTAGTTATGGCAAACATTAAAACCATAAAAGACTACTTTTTAGTTTAGATTCTATTTTCAAGGCAGCACTTTGCAATACAGCTTACTTGTAAGAAACCCAAAGTTACCCCCGTCCTTAAAGCAACATTTGATTACTCGTATTCATACATGCTACTGAGATCTGAGATGGTGATTTACAGAATTAAGATTTTATAGAATGTGAAGTGGTTAAGTCTCTGCCCAGAGAGGTAAAGGGGTAAAGAGCTAAGAGATGTAGAGTAAGATCTGATGTTTTTTAGCATTTCCATAGCTTCCAGGAGACCAAAAGAAACAGAAGACCCCCACCCTCAGTAGAGTTTTTTTCTTACCTGTTATTTACACCAGGCTATATAACCATCAGTGCACTCTCTTAAAGAGTGGCTGTACTAACAAAACCAGCCACCTTTGCAATCTAGGCTGTCTTTTCTCACAGATTTGTTAGTGTTCCTTTTCTCACAGATTTATTAGTGTTTTTAACTGACAAGTTGAGGCTAAACTTATTCACCTAACCTGTTCTATCTGCACATTCTTCACCCTAGTGTGAACAGTGCCAGAATTGCAGTTGTAAGTATTAATCCATAAAATAATAAAATATAAAGTCAGTATCTGGCTTTCATGTTATACCGTAATACAGTCATTGTAATGAATAATGAAGTCAGCTTCATTTGGAAGCTGTCACCACAATGAAGAGACTTACAAGGCATCAAACATTAGGATAAGTTATTCTCAAGTCACCCAATATATCTCACATATTACTTTCCAATGTTGCCTAAGATATTGCCATTGTTGTTTTTACTATAAATGTGGTTTAAATTTTTTTAATGTTTATTTATTTTTGAAAGAGAGAGAGCATGAGAGGGGGAAGGGATAAAATCCAAAGCAGGCTCCAGGCTCAGCACAGAGCCTGATGTGGGCTTGAACCCACAAACCATTGGGATCATGACCTGAGCCAAAGTCAGACACTTAACTGACTGAGCCACCTGGGCACCCCAAGTATAAATGCAGTTTAAAAGCTGACTAATAGGGCTTTTAACAAAATACTGCAAAATACAATATTAACTAGCTCAAACCACAAAAATATATGAGATTCAGACAGAAAACATTTCCAAAAAGGACTTTTGGTGTTCTCTCTCTCTCTCTCTCTCTCTCTGTCACACACACACACACACACACACACACACACACTCACACACATGTTAATCCTTACTCTGTTTTTGTTGTTGTTTTGTTTTGTTTTTGTTTTTTGCAGTAGCAAAGTACTCCATCAATGTAAGACAAACTCAACATTTTTTTCCTATTTTTTTATATATGAAATTTATTGACAAATTTGTTTCCATACAACACCCAGTGCTCATCCCAAAAGGTGACCTCCTCAATACCCATCACCCACCCTCTCCTCCCTCCCACCCCCCATCAACCCTCAGTTTGTTCTCAGTTTTTAACAGTCTCTTATGCTTTGGCTCTCTCCCACTCTAACCTTTTTTTTTTTCCTTCCCCTCCCCCATGGGTTCCTGTTAAGTTTCTCAGGATCCACATAAGAGTGAAACCATATGGTATCTGTCTTTCTCTGTATGGCTTACTTCACTTAGCATCACACTCTCCAGTTCCATCCACGTTGCTACAAAAGGCCATATTTCATTTTTTCTCATTGCCACGTAGTATTCCATTGTGTATATAAACCACAATTTCTTTATCCATTCATCAGTTGATGGACATTTAGGCTCTTTCCATAATTTGGCTATTGTTGAGAGTGCTGCTATGAACATTGGGGTACAAGTGGCCCTATGCATCAGTACTCCTGTATCCCTTGGATAGATTCCTAGCAGTGCTATTGCTGGGTCATAGGGTAGGTCTATTTTTAATTTTCTGAGGAACCTCCACACTGCTTTCCAGAGCGGCTGCACCAATTTGCATTCCCACCAACAGTGCAAGAGGGTTCCCATTTCTCCACATCCTCTCCAGCATCTATAGTCTCCTGATTTGTTCATTTTGGCCACTCTGACTGGCATGAGGTGATACCTGAGTGTGGTTTTGATTTGTATTTCCCTGATAAGGAGCGATGCTGAACATCTTTTCATGTGCCTGTTGGCCATCCGGATGTCTTCTTTAGAGAAGTGTCTATTCATGTTTTCTGCCCATTTCTTCACTGGGTTATTTGTTTTTCGGGTGTGGAGTTTGGTGAGCTCTTTATAGATTTTGGATACTAGCCCTTTGTCCGATAAGTCATTTGCGAATATCTTTTCCCATTCCGTTGGTTGACTTTTAGTTTTGTTGGTTGTTTCCATTGCTGTGCAGAAGCTTTTTATCTTCATAAGGTCCCAGTAATTCACTTTTGCTTTTAATTCCCTTGCCTTTGGGGATGTGTCGAGTAAGAGATTGCTACGGCTGAGGTCAGAGAGGTCTTCTCCTGCTTTCTCCTCTAAGGTTTTGATGGTTTCCTGTCTCCCATTCAGGTCCTTTATCCATTTTGAGTTTGTTTTTGTGAATGGTGTGAGAAAGTGGTCTACTTTCAACCTTCTGCATGTTGCTGTCCAGTTCTCCCAGCCCCATTTGTTAAAGAGGCTGTCTTTTTTCCATTGGATGTTCTTTCCTACTTTGTCAAAGATGAGTTGGCCATACGTTTGTGGGTCTAATTCTGGGGTTTCTATTCTATTCCATTGGTCTATGTGTCTGTTTTTGTGCTAATACCATGCTGTCTTGATGATGACAGCTTTGGAGTAGAGGCTAAAGCCTGGGATTGTGATGCCTCCTGCTTTGGTTTTCTTCTTCAAAATTACTTTGGCTATTCAGGGCTTTTTGTGGTTCCATATAAATTTTAGGATTGCTTGTTCTAGTTTCGAGAAGAATGCTGGTGCAATTTTGATTGGGATTGCATTGAATGTGTAGATAGCTTTGGGTAGTATTGACATTTTGACAATATTTATTTTTCCAATCCATGAGCAGGGAATGTCTTTCCATTTCTTTAAATCTTCTTCAATTTCCTTCATAAGCTTTCTATAGTTTTCAGCATACAGATCCTTGACATCTTTGGTTAGATTTATTCCTAGGTATTTTAGGCTTCTTGGTGCAATTGTGAATGGGATCAGTTTCTTTATTTGTCTTTCTGTTGCTTCATTGTTAGTGTATAAGAATGCAACTGATTTCTGTACATTGATTTTGTATCCTGCAACTTTGCTGAATTCCTGTATCAGTTCTAGCAGACTTTTGGTGGAGTCTATCCATGTATAATATCATGTATAATATCATGTCATCTGCAAAAAGCGAAAGCTTGACTTCATCTTTGCCAATTTGGATGCCTTTGATTTCCTTTTGTTGTCTTATTGCTGATGCTAGAACTTCCAGCACTATGTTAAACAGCAGCGTTGAGAGTGGGCATCCTTGTCGTGTTCCTGATCTCAGGGAAAAAGCTCTCAGTTTTTCCCCGTTGAGGATGATGTTAGCTGTGGGCTTTTCATAAATGGCTTTTATGATCTTTAAGTATGTTCCTTCTATCCCAACTTTCTCAAGGGTTTTTATTAAGAAAGGGTGCTGGACTTTGTCAAAGGCCTTTTCTGCATCGATTGACAGGATCATATGGTTCTTCTCTTTTTTTTTGTTAATGTGATGTATCACGTTGTTTGATTTGTGAATGTTGAACCAGCACTGCATCCCAGGAATGAATCCCACTTGATCATGGTGAATCATTCTTTTTATATGCCGTTGAATTCGATTTGCTAGTATCTTATTGAGAATTTTTGCATCCATATTCATCAGGGATATTGGCCTGTAGTTCTCTTTTTTTACTGGGTCTCTGTCTGGTTTAGGAATCAAAGTAATACTGGCTTCATAGAATGAGTCTGTAAGTTTTCCTTCCCTTTCTATTTCTTGGAATAGCTTGAGAAGGATAGGTATTATCTCTGCTTTAAACGTCTGGTAGAACTCCCTTGGGAAGCCATCTGGTCCTGGACTCTTATTTGTTGGGAGATTTTTGATAACCGATTCAATTTCTTCGCTGGTTATGGGTCTGTTCAAGCTTTCTATTTCCTCCTGATTGAGCTTTGGAAGAGTGTGGGTGTTCAGGAATTTGTCCATTTCTTCCAGGTTGTCCAATTTGATGGCATATAATTTTTCATAGTATTCCCTGATAATTGTTTGTATCTCTGAGGGATTGGTTGTAATAATTCCATTTTCATTCATGATTTTATCTATTTGGGTCATCTCCCTTTTCTTTTTGAGAAGCCTGGCTAGAGGTTTGTCCATTTTGTTTATTTTTTCAAAAAACCAACTCTTGGTTTCGTTGATCTGCTCTACAGTTTTTTTAGATTCTATAGTGTTTATTTCTGCTCTGATCTTTATGATTTCTCTTCTTCTGCTGGGTTTAGGCTGCCTTTGCTGTTCTGCTTCTAGTTCCTTTAGGTGTGCTGTTAGATTTTGTATTTGGGATTTTTCTTGTTTCTTGAGATAGGCCTGGATTGCAATGTATTTTCCTCTCAGGACTGCCTTCACTGCGTCCCAAAGCGTTTGGATTGTTGTATTTTCATTTTTGTTTGTTTCCATATATTTTTTAATTTCTTCTCTAATTGCCTGGTTGACCCACTCATTCTTTAGTAGGGTGTTCTTTAACCTCCATGCTTTTGGAGGTTTTACAGACTTTTTTCTGTGGTTGATTTCAAGCTTCATAGCACTGTGGTCTGAAAGTATGCATGGTATAATTTCAATTCTTGTAAACTTATGAAGGGCTGTTTTGTGACCCAGTAAATGATCTATCTTGGAGAATGTTCCATGTGCACTCGAGAAGAAAGTATATTCTGTTGCTTTGGGATGCAGAGTTCTAAATATATCTATCAAGTCCATCTGATCCAATGTCTCATTCAGGGCCCTTGTTTCTTGATTGACCGTGTGTCCCGATGATCTATCCATTTCTGTAAGTGAGGAGTTAAAGTCCCCTGCAATTACCACATTCTTATCAATAAGGTTGCTTATGTTTATGAGTAATTGTTTTATATATTTGGGGGCTCCGGTATTCAGCGCATAGACATTTATAATTGTTAGCTCTTCCTGATGGATAGACCCTGTAACTATTATATAATGTCCTTCTTCATCTCTTGTTACAGCCTTTAATTTAAAGTCTAGTTTGTCTGATATAAGTATGGCTACTCCAGCTTTCTTTTGGCTTCCAGTAGCATGGTAAATAGTTCTCCATCCCCTCACTCTCAATCTAAAGGTGTCCTCAGGTCTAAAATGAGTCTCTTGTAGACAGCAAATAGATGGGTCTTGTTTTTTTTTTATCCATTCTGATACCCTATGTCTTTTGGTTGGCACATTTAATCCATTTACATTCAGTGTTATTATAGAAAGATACGGGTTTAGTGTCATTGTGATGTCTATATGTTTTATGCTTGTAGTGATGTCTCTGGGACTTTGTCTCACAGGGTCCCCCTTAGGATCTCTTGTAGGGCTGGTTTAGTGGTGACAAATTCCTTCAGTTTTTGTTTGTTTGGGAAGACCTTTATCTGTCCTTCTATTCTAAATGACAGACTTGCTGGATAAAGGATTCTCGGCTGCATATTTTTTCTGTCTAGCACCCTGAAAATCTCGTGCCAATTCTTTCTGGCCTGCCAAGTTTCAAAAGAGAGATCAGTCACGAGTCTTATAGGTCTCCCTTTATATGTGAGGGCACGTTTACCCCTTGCTGCTTTCAGAATTTTCTCTTTATCCTTGTATTTTGCCAGTTTCACTATGATATGTCGTGCAGAAGATCGATTCAAGTTACGTCTGAAGGGAGTTCTCTGTGCCTCTTGGATTTCAATGCCTTTTTCCTTCCCCAGTTCAGGGAAGTTCTCAGCTATTATTTCTTCAAGTACCCCTTCAGCATCTTTCCCTCTCTCTTCCTCCTCTGGGATACCAATTATGCGTATATTAATTCTTTTTAGTGTATCACTTAGTTCTCTAATTTTCCCCTCATACTCCTGGAAATTTTATCTCTCTTTTTCTCAGCTTCCTCTTTTTCCATAACTTTATCTTCTAGTTCACCTATTCTCTCCCTTGCCTCTTCAAGCCGAGCCGTGGTGGTTTCCATTTTGTTATGCATTTCGTTTAAAGCGTTTTTCAGCTCCTCGTGATGGTTCCTTAGTCCCTTGATCTCTGTAGCAAGAGATTCTCTGCTCCCTGTATACTGTTTTCAAGCCCAGCATTTAATTTTATGACTATTTTTCTAAATTCACTTTCTGTTATATTATTTAAATCCTTTTTGATCAGCTCATTAGCTGTTGTTATTTCCTGGAGGTTCTTCTGAGGGGAATTCTTCCGCTTGGTCATTTTGGATAGTCCCTGGCGTGGTGAGGACCTGCAGGGCCCTTCCCCTGTGCTGTGGTGTATAAGTGGAGTTGGTACGCAGGGCCGCAGTTAGACCTGATGTCTGCCCCCAGCCCACTGCTGGGGCCACAGTCAGACTGGTGTGTGCCTTCTCTTCCCCTCTCCTAGGGGCGGCATTCACTGTGGGGTGGTGTGGCCCGTCTGGGCTACTTGCACACTGCCAGGCTTGTGATGCTGGGGATCTGGAGTATTAGCTGGGGTGGGTAGGCAAGGTGCACAGGGGCAGGAGTGGCAGGCTTAGATCGCTTCTCCTTAGGTGATCCACTTCAGGAGGGGCCCTGTGGCAGCGGGAGGGAGTCAGATCCGCTGCCGGAGGATTGGCTCCTCAGAAGCACAGAGTTGGGTGTTTGGGCGGAGAGAGCAAGTTCCCTGGCAGGAACTGGTTCTCTTTGGGATTTTGGCTGGGGGATGGGCGGGGGAGATGGCTCTGGCGAGCGCCTTTGTTCCCCACCAAACTGAGCTCTGTTGTCAGGGTGCTCAGCAGCTCTCCCTCCCTTTGTCCTCCAGCCTTCCCGCTTTCCCGAGCAGAGCTGCTAACTTATGTCCTCCCAGACGCTAAGTCGCGCTTGTTGTGGGAACACAGTCCGTCAGGCCCCTCCGCTTTTGCCAGCCAGACTTGGGGGCTCTGCTTGGCCGGCGAGCCACCCCTCCACCCCGGCTCCCTCCCGCCAGTCCCTGGAGCGGGCACCGCCTCGCTGCCCTTCCTACCCTCTTCCGTGGGCCTCTCATCTGCGTTTGGCTCAGGCGACTCCGTTCTGCTAATCCTCTGGCGGTTTTCTGGGTTATTTAGGCAGGTGTAGGTGGAATCTAAGAATCAGCAGGATGTGCGGTGAGCCCAGCGGCCTCCTAAGCCGCCATCTTGCCACATTCCCAAACTCAACATTTTAAATGAAGACAACTTTTAGCAACCTTATGTGAAAGTACCATTGCCCAATTCATTTTTCATACATTCTGTTGATGTTATTTTCTTTCACTGTACATCAATACTTTTTAAATCATTTTAAAAATGTTTTATTATTTATTTTTGAGAGAGAGAGAGAGAGAAAGAGAGAGAGCCAACACAATCTGGGGAGGGGCAGAGAGAGAGGGAGATACAGAATCCGAAGTAGGCTCCAGGCTCTGAGCATCAGTACAGAGCCCAATGCGGAGCTTGAACCTGTGAACTGTAAGATCATGGCCTAAGACAAAGTTGGACACTCAACCAACTGAGCCACCCAGGCACCCTGCTCTGTACATCAATATTGTATATCAATCCATTGTGCAAGATTTTGTTTTCTCATTCAATGTTTCAATTTTAAAAACTGACTCTCCTCTACTTTCTGCTCAATTCTGAGCCATAATTTATCTTTTTTTAATTCAGTATTGTTATTCTGTTTGCCCTTACTTTGTTTTATGGTTTCCTAACTCTTTTAAGGATAAGAGAAATGCACTATTTACTTCAAACGCCCTAAAGGATTCCAAGGTCACTGAATAATGTTCATCAATGTATATCCAACCATTAGAAGTTGAATAATCTTCACCAAATCTATAGTTTCTAAGTGCTACTTTGTGTCTTTTCGGTTGTCAGAATACAAACCTACTAACTGTATTCAAGTATACCTGATTACTTCATACTTTTTCAATGTAAACATTGCAGTGCTGTCTTCAGGTTGACCATCACTTTCAGAAAGGTTGCCTCCAGAACTAAGCAGCCTGACACTCTCTCTATTTCCACATAATGAGCCACTTGTTGATAATACACTTTGAATCCTTCAAGGTTTACCTAGCTTTGTTCCAAATTTCTTGGTCAATCTCACAATTTGAAGTTGCTCTTTTCCAATAAGCTGACTCAAGTTTGAGAAGCATTAGAAGCCTCTCAGATGGTTCTACCTTAAATTCCAAGATTTGAAAAAAAAAATGGTAAAATTTCCCACCATCAGATCTATATGGGAGAATTCATGGATTATGTCATAAATGGCCTGGTAATATTTACAACATATGTCATAAACTAACAGGATAATATTCTCAATCTTAACACCCTTTTAAGTTGGTTGGTTGGTACAATTGAGTCGCCCCTAAAAGAATGTATGCTCTATGAAGGCAGCCTATTTCTGGTTTTGTCACTGCATCCTGAGCAATTCTCATGGTATCAAGCACACAGTAGGGTCAAGTAAATGGTTAATTAATTCAGTTAATAATAAAAGGAAATATTTCACTGTTGGTTCAGTTTCCAAATATTCCTTGAATTGCTCTACTCCCCTTGACTGCATAAATAGTAAGACAGTTGCACCATTTAATCATCAGGTAATTAAGTCTTGGACTCCACAACAATTATAAGAGCTTCAAAATATGATCCACTTGAATCTGACTATGTACAAGGTTAAAAAAGGCCCTGAAAGCTTCAAGATCCCACTCAAGGACTAAAGGTCCCTGGAGTTATACATATGCAGTGACAATATCATTTATTCAATCATCCAGTAAGCAAACATGCTCTAGATGCCCATTCAGTGTGTGTCTGGCACAGTATTACATATAAGGATTATACTGGTTAAAATGTAAGCTTGTTCTCAAGCCTTTCTAGGTAAGGGATTTGGTCTCTTTGTTCATTGATATAATGTGAACATTCAGAATAGCTTCCATCTTTGAGGATCTTATGATCTAGTGATAGAGATGTGTATTTGACCTATTGTTTAAAATTTCGATTAACTCTTTAGTAGGTATGATTGTGTGATATCCAAACTTGTTTAAATTTATCAGTGAGCAAAAATCACATTCAGATGTCTTTGTTTCTACTCTTGGAAAGAATACTTGGGTCCCTAGAGTAAATTAATTAGAATCAAGTTTGTAAAAGTGTTTTATAATCAAGAAAGTTCCATACTAACATAAGATAGCTTTGTTTTTACTTTTAGAGCTAATGTTCTAAAGATTTAGATCTTCTGTAGTAAGGCACTTCTAGCACTAAAGTTCCTGCATTTCTTTTCAAAGAACACAAATCTAACAACATGATGCAAGACTATGGAGGACTCTGTAGAAAGTTGGAAAAGATCATTTTTGATAGATGACCCTGCTATACTTCTAATCTTTAAGAGGTTTATTATCATCAGGCAGATATTTACATATTAATCAAGACAAATAAACATGTGGTGATTTAACTAGAAAACTGTTATTTGGATGACAATTTAATCAGCACAGGTTGAAAGGTCCACCACTGCAGCATCCTGTCTTTGCTGAAATATTGTGTTACTGATTTCAGTAATGCTTTATTTTACAGAGAACAGATAACCCTGTAATTACTCCTTAATTGAATGATAATTTCTTGTTGGTAATTATTTGTTTTCTGTTTAATTACAAAGTAATTCACACTCTATAAAATAAAACAGCCTTTAAAAAAATTTCCCACCCAAATGGTTCAGTGGATGTGTCACCCATGAGCATTATAGACAAAAGTTGTTAAGGTACAAGGCAAACAATGCCATAAAATAGCAAAAATTCTACTAAATAGCTCAGCTAAATATTTAGGAGCTCCAGTTTATACAATCAACCTTACATGTTACATTAACAGGTTGTTTGCAGGGAAATTATACTAAAGAAACAAGATTTTCTCTGGGTCCAGATCATTATTTAACATAATTTATCCTGATATGTAGTTCCCCTTTATTCTGTACACTTCTTTAGAAGAAATAAAATAAGTCAGCTTCCTGAGGTAAAAGTAAACCAACTTCAATATAAATCTACAATATTTCATATTTCTGCAGTTGAAGTGGATTACTATCAGAGCGTTATCTCACAGTTTATAAACTTTGTAGAGTTGGCACTCCTGTAAGAGGGAAATTCAGCAGGTCTGGTATCAACAAGATATGACACATTCCATGACGTATCTATTCCAAGTTGTAATAAATAAAGTAGCTAATACTTTACTCATTAAGATTATAAAGTTTCACTGTTGGAGTTATTTTTGTCTCATGTCATCAGCCATTTGTATATGAATCAAAGAATAAGCAGCTAAATAAGGTGAGTGATTTTGTTTTTCAAAGAATAAAAATCTTGTTAGTAAATTAGTTGGTGATGACATGAGCCTTCAGGATATTTAATACAAATCATATGGTCAGCACATGATTTAGGAAGGAATCACAAGTTATGTCATCCTCTTCAATGGCAGCTTGGCTTACTACTTTTAAAGAAATATTTGCAACATTCTGGGACAAACTGAGCAAATTGCTGAAGATATAGTGGCAGCTAGGGTGGCATTAGCAAACATTTGTAAGACCACTGCAATTGGATTCCTGGAGGTGTTAGCAATGACCTGGGATTCACTTTTCAGAGCTATCACTGATATTCAAAATAATTTGAGATAATCTCTGAATGCATCATTTTTTCACTCACATTAGAAGCCAAGAATGACATTAACTTTGAAGGTGTCGTTTACCTGTGAGAGTGCTGCTGTGATTTTCAATGTGCTTGTTAAATTAAATAAGACTATTTTTGCCAGAACAGTAAAACTTTTAATTGCATCATGATTAATAATAATTTCTTAGGCCTGACATTTATTACAATATTTCAAGGACACCAATGGTAGTTAAACTCCACCTGACCTTTCAGTGTTTATGAAGGGAAACAAACTCTGACCTCACAGCAACCTGAATCCATCTTCTCTCAGTGTTGGCAAACTGATAATTTGTCTAACTATTGCACTGGATTATATTCCCAACTAGATCAAAGTCAACAGCAACCAATTCAGCAACTGGGAAAAAGTTATCCATGAAAAATGGGCAATTAACATTAATCATATATGAAATTGTTCAAGCTGATAACTGTAACCTGGTCACTATGGTAACTCTCATAAAATGGTGCTTATGTTAAACTGGGAATCAATCGGCCCTTGGTTCATGGGAACTTAAAAGTGTGGCTCATCATGTCTCTAGGAACAAGAAACAAAAAATACACCAGAGGAAAAATAATTTATATTCCATTATCACTTACTCCTTTTCTAGTTTATTTTTAATTTTATCTAAATCCAAGTTAGTTAACATATAGTGTAATTATGATTTCAGGAGTAGAATTTTAGTATAATTGACACATAATAGTTTTAGGTATACCTTTTTCAGTTCTTATAGGCATTCCAAACTTAAATGTGGATATATTAAAATATCAACACCAGGATTCTATTAGAGTTAAGGAAGTTAAAGAAATTATCCTTAACAAAAGGGTGTTTAAAGGATGAAGGAAAACCTCCACTTGCTGATGGGTCACACATTACAATATTGAGGATCATGTAGAGCAATCCATGTTTATGCATTAATCTTATAATTGTGATAAATTGAATTATTTATAGATGTTATCTTAATTGTAATCTTTAATTCCTTTGCTAATGCTGAGCTTCTGTTTTTCCTTCAATAAAGAATAAATCTGATGTAATAGACAATTTAAGGCTTGACTACTCACTTGATAGAAAGTGTAACTGTGAAACTATTTTACACTTCATTTACTTGACTCTGTTCCCTATTTAAATTAAATGTGCTCCAGGCTTGGTGTTAGCACCTTTAAACAAGTTTACTTTTTGTCATAAATTAAGTGAATTCTAATAAAGGTTTTAGTATAATTAACAAAGATTGTATAACAGAAATGTTGGTGTATGACTTGAATTCTCAGCAGCCTCTTTTTGTTCTATTTGTGTAATTCCTTTTAACTTCAGTGAAATCAATGCACCTTAGTAAATCTTAAAGTAAATCACGTTAAATAAACACTTCCCTTTCTAAAGTATATCGTATCACTGTCAGAAACAATGTTTTTAAAACAAAGGCATTCTTGAATTCAAAGAGTAGATCACTGTGCAAAACTTCTGATATTAAGAGAATGGATAAGAATTTAACATTCACATTTGGATGTATTCCACTAGCATCTCGAGCTCAACATATGCTTCCCCAAATCCCACTCTCCAATAAAGTCTTCTGTTTTGTCAGTAGTACAGACATGTCTCCTCTCTGTTGCCAAAACTATAAACTTGAGAGTAATTTTGATTCTCCCTCTTCCTCTCCCTTCATTTTCAGTCTCTAATATTTTTGTTCCATTGTAATGTGTGTTGCAGATTTCCATCTTCTTCTATTGCTAAAATCCTAATTCGGGTCCTCATCACTTCATGCCCAGGTTATTGTTAACAGGTTGCATCACTGTTCCAATCCATTCTACAAAAACTCTGCTATGAGTTTTGGTGAAGCATCCCTTTCATTATGTCATCTTTTGCGCTAGAACCTTCAATAATTCCTGACTGCATACAAAACAAAGTCTAAATGTCTTAGTGTGGCAATCTTCCCCAATATATATTTCTTTTCTTTCTCCAATTACTTCTTTTTTTAAGTTTATTTATTTATTTATTTTGAAAGAGTCGGGAGGGGCAGAGAGAGAATCCCATGCAGGCTCCACACCGTCAGTATAGAGCCTGTTGTGAGGCTCACTCTCACAAACTGTGAAATTATGACCTGAGTAGAAATCAAGATTTGGATGCTTAACCAACTGAGCCACCCAGGCACCTGTCTCTAATTACTTCTTGAGTCTTCTACTCCAGCTGGACGAGTTGATTCACTGTCTGCTAAGCATAGTATTTGAAGCTAGAACCCTTTCACTGTGAAACATTTTCAAAGTATCAATGTTCCTGGACACATGCTTTGTTAAGTTCCACTGCTTTGGGAAGGCTTCTGTATAACCTGCTGTAACTGCTGCTTTTTTCCTTAAAGTCCACTGCCTTTTATTTTATATCATCATATACAGGCTTTCTTAAATGGTTCACAAAGGGCACTTTAGTACCAGCATTAAGGAAACTGCTCCAACTAACCAAAATACTGTTTTTCATGTCTGGCAAATAAAATCACTTCGGTTATTGCCACAGTCTGTGTATAATCCTATGATTATCTTAATAGTTAACATTTCAAATTTTAATGTCAATTAGAGAATTCAGGAAAATTACATTAATATCACAACTCAGGAGAGGTTAGGAAGTTGGGCAAGATCTTTAGGAATACAATCACTGTTAACCTGACTGCATTAGTCTCTACTGTTAGCGATATAGCCTGGTAGCACACATTCAGTTGATAAGCACAGATGCCAGTTTCCTTGCTAATTTATTTTTTTAAAGTTTTCATGGATAAATATTAGCAACTTGTACTAAAATAAAACTACTTTAAATAATCTTGGATATTCAGTGGGGTGATGTGGAAAGCTCTAGAAATTAAATCTGAATTATAATTCTGGTTGTGGTAGGCAGAATTCCAAAATCATCCTCCATCCCAAGATTTCTAGCCCTATCACTAGAACTGTGAATATGGTATTACACCTGGGATTGTTACAATTACATGGCAAAGGTATTTTGCGCAGGTGATCAAGTTAACTAACCAGTTGATTCTGAGTTAATAAGAAAGGAGATTTTTCCAATGTAATCACATAACCCTTTAAAAACAGAAAAGAAGTCAGAGAACATATCATTGCTGGCTTAAATATAGAGAGCCATGCACCAAGAGATGAATGCTGCTTCTAGAAGCCAAGTGCAATCCTGGGCTGATAGCCAACAAGGAAACAGGTATGCAAATCCTACAAGTGAACTAGATTCTGCCAACAACTTCAATGAGCTTGCAAGTATCTTCTTCCCAAGATCTTTCAGATTAAGAACCCAGCCTGACAACACCTTGATTTCGGCCTTCTAAGACTCAAGAAGAGAACCAAGTCAAGATTCTCTAGATTTCTGATATACAGGACTCTGAGATAACACATGGGTGTTGTTTTAAGTAGCTAAATTTGAGGCAATTGGTTATATAACAACAGAAAATTAGTACACCAGTTTTGCCATTAGTGAGCCATGTGACCATGGGCAAATTACATGACTATTCTAAATATGCTTTCTCGCTTTAATATTAGATATGTAAACTAAATAATCTATGAATCTGATCATTAGAACCATGTTATATTTCTGGTCAAATTCAGATAATTCATTAACTTCAAAATATACAAACTTTTCCACTTTCTTGTATGTCTATTTTAGCTTATATTTTAAGTTACATTGTTTCTGGATTGATTCCATGGAAAATTATCCCAAAAAAGAAAAAATGTGTGCATAATATCATAGCATTATCATTACCTGATAGCTGTGTGTAATTTTTCAATATATATGAACACTGGTTTGAAAAGCTAAAAGTGCTAAACAACTTAAAAGAAAGAAAATTCTGATACATGCTACATGGATGGACCTTGAGGACATTATGCTATGGGAAATAAGGCAGTCACAAAAAGACAAATATTGTATGATTCCACTTATATGAGGTATATATAGTAGTAAATTTATAGAAAGTAGAAATGTGTTTTCCTAGGTCCAGGTTGGGGGTGGGATGTGGGGGATGGGAAGTTGTTCAGTCAGTATGGTTTCAGTTTCGCAAGATGAAAAAGTTCTAGAAATATGTTGCACAACAATGTGAATTTAGTTAACACTATTGAATACTACACTTAAAAATGGCTAAAATGGCTGGTACTAGAAGAATTACCAACTCTCCCAACCATCTCCTACCATATACTTAGTTTACATCCCAAGAAGTCCTTACTCCTAAGGCAGAATTCAACAGTTCAAGCTTTATATTTTAATTTCACAATTCTAATTTCTCTTAAGGTAACGCTAATACATGTTTATATGCAGATTTTTTTCTCATTATTTTCCCTTCCCCATTCCTTACTTTGACAGGAAAACATTTCTTAGGTAGTTCTGTTGTTCACAAAAAACTTTGCCCCATATCTCTTTACTGTTTTGAAATAAGATAATTTTCATCAAAGAAAAAAATAGATCATTGTAGTTCACTAGGAAATAGAGAACTAAATTATAATTGTCTTTATTGTTGATTGTGACATGATCATGAATAAATTTATAGACTTTAATAAATGGGCATGAAGAGCTTTAAGGTTGCAATGGCAGTGGACATGCTTGTGAGCAACTAGATTGGCTCATAAAGTTCCCTGCCCCCTCTCACTTTCATTTTGAAGTGAGGTAAATTTGGGTAGATTAAAATATAACAAGTAAATCTTGAGACATAGCAGCCTAGTTACAGATTAACACACTTCTCTAAAAAGTCATTTTTCTTGGGGCACCTGGGTGGCTCAGTCTGTTGAGTGTCTGACTTCAACTCAGGTCATGATCTCACACTCATGGATTCGAGCCCCATCGGGCTCTGTGCTGACAGCTCAGAACCTGGAGCCTGCTTTGGAATCTGTGTCTCCCTCTCTCTCTGCCCCTCCCCCATTCACGCTCTGTCTCTCTCAAAAAAAATTAAATAAACATAATAAAAAATTTTTAAGTCATTTATCTTCCTAAATCATCATTTCCACAAGGCAGCACAATTTAATAGGCCAGCAGTGAGCTGTGAATTCAGTTTGTGACTGAGAAACTCAACCTCTCTGTGCTTCCATTTCATCATCTGCTAACCGGGTACTGAAATGATTTGATTCAAAGTATTATGAGGAATTGAAAATTCCTTTCTCTAAAATCCTCCCTAATTAAATAATATATAAGAAGGGAAAAGAAACAGCCAATGTGTGAGCTTCTTTGAGCAGAATTTTCTAATTTAAATAGATTCTCACTTTAAATAGTAGTGGTGTGCAGTGGTATGTTGCACCATACAATTACTTTGATGTTTTCGTATGGGTGTCCTTGAAGCTGTTTCATCTTTTTTGAGCTGTTTTCAGTCAAAAATATTATCACTTTCATTATTTAATCCCTGAAAAATATCCTTTTACTTTACCGTCTTCAAGTAAACAAAATTGCCAAATCTCAAAGCTGGCAAAGATTATTTTCCTATTTCTCTCTAGCTTCCTCTATAAAAGAGAACCTTTCCCTAAAAACATGGTATTTCCCCCCATACCTATAACTTATGTCTTTAACCATAGAAAAAAATAAAATAAATGTAATTTGCATAATTTATGGTCTGCTTTTTAATGCTCCCTCATGAGTACATTTGATTCTCACTATAATGTTTTACTACTTTCTGAGAGAAATGAAATTAATAGCACCTAGACTAATATGGGTCTCCATTTCAAGTGAGAATCTCTTTAATACTACTGAGGACGATTTGATCCTATAGTTCCTACTAGCAATAAGACAAGGTTTCAAAAAGAGTAATCCTTATTTTTTTTAGGTAAATCATTTTTATTATAATTCAACTGTCAATACTCTAATGATCAGTTTCTTCTTTTCTTTCCCAAATAGACCTTTGCAACAACCTAAACCCTAATCCCAGTTCTAGACTGAGCACTGAAACTTAGTTGTGAACTGAACATCCTGTCAATCCTGATCATAGACTGAGACTCCATTCTGGCAATGGATGGCCATTCTCCCAACCTTAGCCATGGACAGAACCCTAAGTCAGGCCACAGATATCCCTGCATGTGGCCAGAGAGTGACCACTATTAACAACAACTAGTTATCTCACAATGACCCCAGAAGGGAGCAGAATAAAGAAGAGGTAGAAGGCCAGCACAGGCCTGTTCCATTTGGGGCCTTAACTCATTGTGCATGTCTTTCCAAGGGTGGGTCAGAGGATTTTTATTATGAAATATGATACATTCACTTCAGAGTTTCCTAGCAACAGGACACCAATCAGCAGACTAATTCAAGGATTCACCTTCCTTGTTATAAAGGAGTTGGCAGCAGTGGGAAGCAAGAGGACTTCCCAGCATGAGGTAGAATTGACTGGGGATTGTGGATGAGGAAACCAAGCCTGAAGAAGGAAGAACCTCAGAAAGCCTGCATTTCTTCTTGAAGACTCTTTGAAGCAGGGATTCCTCCTACTGCTGCAGCTGATGGCTTTTTGCTTCTGCATTAGTTACTAGTGTCAGTGGGAAAAAATGTCAATTCAAATGGCATATTCTTGAATCACGAACTGAACATGCTCCATGTGCACAATATTGTCAGTATAAAATGAACTAGAACAGAAACAAGTTTATCCATAAGCTATCTTTAGATTCAAATCTTGTAAAGGTCTATAGGAATAGGATATGTTGTTACAGACACATTCCTGATAGCTACACCCACAGCGCAGTTCAAGGTTACAAAATGCCCTGATACAGCTCAATGTGGAAAAGCATAATTTCACTGTGAGAAAATGTGTTTATATACATTCACCCTAATGTTCACCACTTAATACTTGATATCACAAAATATATCCCTACATATAGGAAGGGAAAGGGAGTGAAAAACTTTATGAACCTTTTCAAAGTTTTGATGAAGGAGCTGTATTTATAAATGAAAAATGAGCATATGTATTTATTCTCTGTTTTTGCTTTATTTGTATCATGCTTTTATTTAGTCCATTACTCTTATATTAGAATTATTATAATTACTTTACTAGAAAATACTTTCTGTAAAATAATCAGTGTAAATATTCATTGTCTTTGGACTTTCTTTTTCTGAGAGTTATCTCTGCTTTGAGGGAGTGCCATTTTCTAGCTTAGCTGGCTAGACAATAACAAATACACTGTTAAATAACACCCCGACAAAGAGGGGAATATAGATAGAAATACACCTTTGTACCCTAAAATTAAAAATGTTTCATCACTGATACCTTTTTCTAAGATAACTTCAACTAACATACTCCTATTATATAATTACTAAATACAATTTAAAGCCTTCCCTAAGAAGTAAAAGTCTGTTGATTATTTCTCCTTTTTGAGAAAAAAATATATTTATCAATGTCAAAACCATAGGAAATTTAAAGTTCTTAAACATTTTTGGCAATTTAACCCCATCAATGAGGTATGCTGAGAGCACTGTAACATTTACTTCCTGAAAGAGCTGATGATGCCCTTTATTCTAACATTCCTTCCATCATCAGATCAGCAAGAGGTTTCCTGCATGTGTATAGCAGTTTCATCCTTTAGGTACTGCAGGAATGTAAATTAAATTCATATCAGCACCAGGGTTAACTGAGCAGTTTGTCCTGCTCTGCTTATTGTAAGACTTAAATGTAAATAGATTATAGCTACTTGCCTAGACTATAATTTTCTTGTTGATAGAGATTGCATCTTGTTGTATATAAGTATTACATGATTATGCCTAGCATAGTTCTTGTTACAAAATAAACATCAACTAGGAAGGAAGGAAGGAAAGGAGGAAGGAAGGGAGGAAGGGAGGGAGAGAGGGAGGGAGGGAGAGAGGAAAAAGAGACAAAGGGAAGGTGGGGTAAGAGAATTATTTTGAATATTTTGCCAAAATACTTTGTACAGTATGCTATGTAAGCACTTTTGTGAGTTTCCTTTGAAACTTGGGAGATAGAAATAAGAGACAAATACATGGACTTTCTCCTAAACTCTCCCAGAACTGGTTTAAAATACCAAAATTAAAAGGTGGCAGGGTTACCAATTAGTGCAAAAGAGAGCTGCATGCTGAATATTTTTGCAATCTAAATTTAGAAAGGAAACTTTCTTGAAAATTGGCAGAATAAAAACTGAATTTTTTTTTAGTTTCCTATATAGATTAAAGAATTGATTCTAGGGGCGCCTGGGTGGCGCAGTCGGTTAAGCGTCCGACTTCAGCCAGGTCACGATCTCACGGTCCGTGAGTTCGAGCCCCGCGTCGGGCTCTGGGCTGATGGCTCAGAGCCTGGAGCCTGTTTCCGATTCTGTGTCTCCCTCTCTCTCTGCCCCTCGCCCGTTCATGCTTTGTCTCTCTCTGTCCCAAAAATAAAATAAAAAACGTTGAAAAAAAAATTAAAAAAAAAAAAAGAATTGATTCTATCTCAAATACACTTGGTTAGAAAAGCCATCCACAAGTTTAGCTTGAAAACGGGGGAAGCAAGGTCAGCAATGTAACAGTCTATAATCCTCAATTTACATCAAGCCACAGGAAAATTAATCATTCCAAATAAGCATCAAAATAATGGTAAAAAAGGAAGAGGTTTTGAATCTTCCTACATTCTTGCTCAGAGGCAACCATATCCCTTATCTTCCTGCCTTCCGGAAAGTTAGAAAGTTAGTGGTTGTGTTTAACTTAAACTATTCATTAACCCTTCAGATATAACATATTATGAGATGCTTTTAAGTGAATATTAGCCTCTAAAAAGTACAAACTCTCTGACAGCTTCTTTTAAATTCTTGTAGTTACATGAGCATTTCACAAACTCATCTTTACAACTGCACATATTATAATTTACACATTAACTACAACAGGGTTTCACTTTAGGCCTGTTGCCAAAGAACAATCATTGTAAATCTTTTTATCCTTTAGTAAAATAATAATTATAAATGTGAAAGTGGCAGCAAAGGAAAGGTGTTAAGAAATAATTTAAAACAATTTACATTTGAATAGAGGAAGGCCAATGAAGAAGATAATTTGGTGAAGGTGGCAAATCAATTTTTGGGGTGAGAGGTAATATCTCAAGTGCAAATCATGACATATTAAACTGAAGATGTGGTAGATATGTCTAACTGTCCCAAACACAACAAGCTTGTGTTTGTGCTGAAAAAACAGAAAAACTCACAAACATTCTTCACTGGAATTTATTGGTAAAAAAGCCATAAATGAATTATACATGCAAAAGTTTACTGTTTGCATCTCCCATGAGTTGGAGCTATCTAACAACTCAGCAACTATATTTTCGCTGAAGATAAATAGTATGCTCATTTAATTTGTCCTTTGTTACAACTTGAATGTGGATAGTCTAATCTTGGAGTGGCTTCCTCCACACTACAGGTACTTCCCTTTTGCTAATTAAACTAACACTGCAATTGTTGCTCTAAAATTGGTAATCACCTCTGATTAAGAGTACTACAAAAAGTCAAAGTAAGTTGTGTTCCAATAAACTGCAATGAATACACGATTTTTCTATCCTCTGTTGAAACATTACACTGGGAGTTTATGGTTTATTTTTCAAAATTTCAACTTTAAACAGAATTGTTTTTTTACAACTGCATTTCTTGAAGGAGTGATTTGGAGTGTGGAATATGGATAAAGGCAGTGCATCATATTTTTTAGGACCTCAAGTCAAAATCAAAGACATTGAGATTTTGCCCAAGTTTTGTTGTTTGTATTGTTGGTAACTTCCTTTTCTTTTGTTGTTGTTTTTCTCCTGAAAGTTATTGATTAATGTTAAGGTTTACATCCTCCTATTAATAAGTATCTGTAACTCAAAACAATATTTACAATATATGGAGAAATAGTATCTATTACCAAAACAATGAATATTGGACTTAAAGAGATTACAGACAAAAACATGAAATCCTGGAGTAAAGTGTATGTATGAGTGTGTATATATGTACATAAACTGAAAATAAGGACCTAAGTGAGATTAAAAAAAAGACCCTGAATTAGATCCCCACTCTGTCATTTATGCTCTGAAAGCATTGATGTGCTTGAACCAACATGTACTAGCTTGCAAGCATCAATTGTGTGTGTTAATTCCTAATTTTGGATTGAGGATCTCATTTGGGTAGCTTGAAATAGCCTATGGTGGGAGTATTTACACAATGAAAATCAGCAAATATTACAAGTAAGGAATCCACTTCCACTCTAACCTCCAGCCAGTTGTTAAACATTTACCAGCACACAACTGTCTGAAAGGAAAGCATTGCGGTCATGTTTTCTAAATCAAATTATTTCATTTGACCTTGCCATTTTCATTTTTTATATAATTGAAGATAAAACCATTATATCTGCAATGAAAAATCATGAAGACATTGTAAAGTATCTTATTCTAGCAGAACTTAAGAGTGGGAAACATATCAATGTACCAAAACATATGGAAAGCCATTTTCTTGAACATTTAGTAGCCATGGAAATGAGCATAGTTAGAGGCATGAAAGTGTTACATCAGGTTTGGAACTGCCATTATTATCTCTGCAATCTTTGGTAAATCACCTAATACCCCTGGGCTCTATATTTATAAGCTAAATATACCAGTTGAAACAAATTCCTTTCCTTATGTTTAGTAATTATAGGATCTTTGTGATAATATCATAGAGCCTTCACTTGCCTCCATACAGATATATTTCTCCTATCTTTGTATGGTAGAAGATAGCAGTCAGGATGGCTTATGAATTCAATAGCAACTCCCACCCTTTTGGAGTCTCAATTTTTTTTTCTTTTGAAAAGAAAAATATCCACAAAAGTAAATGGGTAGCATAGTGAACAAATTGCATTCTGAGCAACAGTGTCCTTACTTCCAGATAAGATTAGCTATTTCACATTCAAAAAAAATTTTTTTTTATAATCTAAGTAGAATATTTCAAAGGATATAAGCTGTCGATGCATATACTGGTAGTTAATGCACAATGCTACTAAATAAGTTTTTTGATATGATGCAAACATTTAAAATGCTGATTATTTTAATTTGTTTAATGTTTATTTATTTTTGAGAGAGAGAGAGAGAGCATGAGTGGGGACGGGCAGAGAGAGGGAGACACAGAATTGGAAGCAGGGTCCAGGCTCTGAGCTGTCAGCACACAGCCTAACATGGGGCTCGAACTCACCAAGGGTGAGATCATGACCTGAACTGAAGTCAGCTGCTTAATCAACTGAGCCACCCAGGGGCCCCTAAAATATATATTCTTAATGTTTGTAAATATTGGTGCATCAAATGATGTTCTTGTTTTCTAAATCTCATTCCATTGACATAAAACAAGAGTTACTGAAAAAGGTGAGATAAAATGAAGAAAGCTAAGTGTATCACTCGTGATTCAGAAGTAGAGAAAAAAATATGCATAATGGTTTATGCCAGAAAAAATATGCAATTAAATATATTGATTAGAAGATATCAAAGTTAGGAGTTAGGTGCCCAATCATAGCTCTGTTATTAACACTTAGTTCATTACACTCCTCTTCACTGGGACATTTCTTATATCATAGTCTGATGTTCTCATGTAACTCTCCAATTTAAAATTTATTTAATGTTTTATTTTCTTAACTGTATTTAACTGCCTGCATCCATCATATATATATATATATATATATATATATATATATATATATATATATATATATCATTGATGCTTAAACAACTGCTGGGCTTTTAGTAGGCATTCATTAAGTATTTTTGAGTTTTAAAAGTTGATCCAGAAAGGAAAACTTCTAATTTTGAAGCATTCACAAATCAAGAGCCAATCTTAAAAGAAATAAATTAAAAACTTCTACGCCCCGAAACCTTTCTTCAGTTGCTAAAGTCTTGTTCTATGTATGCAAAATGTCACAAGAATATCTTCCTGTAATTTGGATATACTATTTGCTCACTTGCACCCATAAGGATTTTACTGCTATTCAGAACTGGGCAGAGATCAGCAACCATGGTCAGGCTAGAGCAGGACTAGTACTCTCCTTTTAGGTTGCACTAATGGGTTGAAAGCATAGATAGCCTTCTAAGTCAAATGGCACAAAATAGACCTCCAAGAATTATGACCAGAGTTTGACTTTGGGGCCTTGCTTTAGACAGATCATTTGTCAAGGCAATGAAAGTTGCTTCTATCTCATTGTAAAGTCCAAGTGAAAAGGTCTCTAGGAATGAATAAAACTGTCTAGCTCATACTCTTCATCTACCTCCTGCATTACTAATATAAAGTCTGGTATTTGCTACAGCCTTGTAACAAAGAAATACAAAAGTTTTAAACTCTTTTAACATTAGGTAGACCAGGTTTGAGCCTGTTGCCAGCTATATCTAGGCAAGTCACTTGATACTAGGCAAGTCATGTAACTTCTGTTCATCTCAGATTCTTAATCTAAAAGTTGGAAGCAACACTTACTTACCTTTTAACACCTACCTCTAGAGTTGTAGTAAAGATACACACATCCAAACACACACAGAAGCACACAGAGACAAAATATGCTTGCAGAGTGATGTCTTGTGTGTAGTCGTTAATAATAGTGTTAAATAATTTAACAGATATTGTTGGTAGTAGTGGTGCAATGAATAATCTTACAACTGTTAAATCAGTATAGTTTATTTAATTGATGTAGTATTTTTTCACTGTAGTATAGTATGAAATAAATGTCATATTTCACTTTTCTTAAATTTCTTATCTATATTGTTTAAGTAAAACTCTTAGAACTCCATAAGCAGTCTAAATTTTAAACCACAAATGATAGTAAAGAGAAAAAAATACTACTCATGGTTCACTTAAAGTTTATATTCACTTTTTTTCTCATTATCAAACTGAACTCAATATAAACACAAATATTTTTACTTGCCCAGTTTAGGAAACTGAAGCATAGAGGAAAATTATTTAAACTGGTTTTAGAGGAAATTGTATTGTAGCAGAAAATATTTGAATCCATTCATAGCTGCTAGGGGAGACCATACACAGTAACTGGCAATACTTGCTTCAGGTTAAAATACTATGAGTGTTTTATTTGTTTGTTTTTATTTATTTATTTTTAAAACACAAAGGTAAGAGAATTTGTCCCTGAAAAAAATATGGTATGGGTGAGTTTTTATTTAAAAATATAGAGGATAGGGGCACCTGAAAGCCTCAGTTGATTAAGCGTCTGACTCCTGATTTCTGCTCAGGTCATGATCTTACTGTTAGTGACTTCCAGTCCTGTGTCAGGCTCTGCACTGGCACCATGGAGTTGGCTTGGAATTCTCTCTCTCCCTCTCTCTCTGCCCTTCCTCTGCCCATGCTCTCTCACTCTCTCTCAAAATAAATAAACATTTTTAAATATATAGAAGATACTTTGATATTTGAAGACACATGTATTCAATATATATTTTACTAAAATGCAAAATGTAGATTATATGGCATTTAGTAAAACTTTTTAATCTTCCTGATTAATAACTGAAAAAGAAGTGAGATAATCAGCTAAAGGTAACTTAAGCATCAAGCTAAAGAGTCAAAGCTAAAATCTATTTCTATTGCTTCCAGCATTCTTTCAACTGCACCATACTGTCATTTTGTTTAATCTTTCTTAAACTTTGAGAGCATCCTTTTAACACAAAGACAACATTTTAAAAAATGTATTCACTGTTTCCATGTTCAAAATACATTCTCAAAATATTTCCATATGGTTTGGGTAAGAAGTTGACTCTCTCTGTGAAAATAAAGGGTGGAAACATTGTGAAATTGCTGTAAAAACACTTGGCTGCCTTAACAGCCTTAAAGAAACCATTTATTTTGGCCATAGTGACTAAAACATTTGCTTCCTTTGGAAATGTTGCTAAAATAAAAATTCCTTTTTTTCATATAGAACGAAATATTTTGTTGAATATAATGTTTTTTATCTTTGTATAGATTATTTGAATATTGATGATGACCACTCTTACTGACATCAATGTGCACATAGGTTATTTTATAAATAAATTAAGGCTCCTTGTATTTTAAAAATTCCCTTCCTGGGTCGCTTGGGTGACTCAGTCAATTGAGTGTCCAATTATTGATTTCAGCTCATGTCATGATCCCAGGGTCATGGGACCAAGTCTCACATCAGGCTCTGCACTGAGCATGAAGCCTGCTTTAGATTCTTTCTCTCTCTCTTCCCTTCTCCCCTGCTCATGTTCTCTCTCTCTCTCTAAAATTTATATATATATATATATATACATATATATATATATATATATATAGCTTCTTTTCCTATAAAGATTTAATATTTTGAAGTGGCAACTGTATTGGAACAAAATACCTACATGAGTAATGAGAAATTCAGTCGTCTCATTAAAGAGCTTGTCCTGTACAATGATTATGTCCATACAAGTGAAACATCTGGAGTAAATGGAATTGTTAGCATCAAATAGCCAAAATACAGCCTGGCTGACTGAACTTTTCACATTTTAGGTCTACAAATTTATTTTCTTGTGGAATCATTCTAAGGATCTCTATTGAAAGATTGCATAAGACATATTAATAATCCAAATTTGTTTCTACATGGAATTTATTTCTGATATCTAGGTTGATTTTAATGTATTTTATGTTGCCATTTTGGCTAATGGTCTTCAATTGTAATCCTCCAAATCCAGTCACATATAATTATGTTCATGAAACCACACATGCCTGATTGGAAAGATCTGTCTATATCTACAAAATATGGGATACAACTCTTTGTTTTACAAGTTCACTGAAGAGCTAAAATGGCAGAGTGTACGAAGACATTAGGCTTGCCTCATCCCTGGAACATAGCTACATGAACATCAAATCATTTTGAATACCCAAAATATCAATCTAAGGACTGACCAAACAAACTGCACAACTAGAGGGAAAGAGGAATTCACCTCATGGAATGTAGGAAGTGCAGAGACATGGTTTGGGAGAGAGAGAGAGATTGTGGGTTCTGTGGAAGGTAAGGAGCCCTGGTTGCAAAGAAAGGTAAAAGAGAAAGAGGAGTACATAAGGGATCACACAAGGAAAACACATCCCCAGAGCTATTGACTGGTAAAATGAGAGGGGCTGATTTTCATAAGTATTTTCAATATTTTCAACTAGTCTTGCTAAAAAACTAAAGTTTTAGAGGTCCATAGCATGGCTGGTATAAAGCCTTGAAGGTGCTACAGTGTTCCTGTAGAGAAAGCAAGCTAGTAACCTGGGGACAGAGGTCACGATCTGTGGATAACCTGAGATATACATTCCCCCTTCTTGTCATGTATCTGAGAGAAGTGACAGTGTTTCTCTGGGCACAAAGGAGCCCTCAGGTGCCATTTCCTTGCCCCAAACCTCAGCATAGGCACAGAGACACTTGCTGAGGGTGGCTAAACTGGACACTGGCTCTTTAGCACACTTGGCTCCAAACTCCATACTCCTGCACTCTGGAGTGACCGCCCTTCTGGGTCCAACCTGCATCAATCACAGCATGGTGAGACCTTCCCCCAGAAGACCACTGCAGGTCACTGCCACACCAGGTCTCTAAAGTTTAGAGTTTTAAAACTCAGTAAGCCTGGCTGAGATAGAACAAAAAGTGTGCAAGCAAGCAATGCAGACACAGACAGTTTGCAAACAGTGATCTGAAAACACTTACAACACATGAAGGGAAATTATTCCCTCTTCTGGGAGGGTTTCCCTGACAACAGCAAGCACGAACTTCCCTCTTCAGGGACAAAGGAGTTGGCTGGTACACTTCCCTCCCTCACCCCTCAGCATATACTAAGTTCAGCTAGTAGCACAGAAAAAACACAAGCTGCTTAAATTACTTACACCAAGCCCCACCACCCTGCACTCTGCTGTTACTGCTTTTCTTGGGTAAGTGTGTTTGAGAATCAGTGCAGCCGACTGCTCCCCTTGAAGACCAGGACAAACCCCCACATGCACCAGGTCTACTGACCATAGAGTGCTGCAAAGCTTCAGCTCTAGTGGAAATACCATCAGGGTCTCTTTTAAAAGCATATCAGAGCACACTAATTAAAACAAGCCAAAGTCTGGGAAAAGTCCCAAAACACCACTGTAGGCAAGGAGAAACCTTGCAGAAGACTGACTTCAGAGATAGAGCAGCCATGACACAGAAGCAGAGTGCACACAACATACACCAGAAACACCTTCTGAAGCACCAAGGCAAGAGCATTATGTAGCCTCTTTTTCATAAGGCCATTAATCTCAGAAACAGAAAACATAACAGGCTTTCTGACACACAAAGGAAGCCAGAAACCTTGAAAAAAAATTCCAAGACAGAGAACTCATCTCAAAAGAAAGAACAAGAAAAGGTCACAGCCAGGGATCTAATTCAGACAGAGATAAGTAACATGCCCTATCTAGAATTTAAAGCAGCAATCATAAGGATACTAGCTGAGTTTTAGAAAAGCAAAGAAGACACCAGGGAGCCCCTTACCATAGAGGAAAAGAAGGTAAAAAACAATAAAACCATAGTGAAAAGCAAAATAATGGAGATTCAAAACTGATTGTATGTAATGAACACAAGGATAGAAGAAGCAGATGAACAAATATGTGATGTAGAAGATAGAATTATGGAAAATAAAGAAGTTGAAGAGGAGGTGGAAAGAAAATCTTGGATCACAAAGTAGACTGAGAGAATTCAGTTATTTCATGGAACATAATAATATTCATACCATAACAGTCCCAGAAGAAGAAAAAGAGGGAAAAGAGTACAGGAGTTTATAATTATATCCAAAACTTTCCTAATCCAGGGAAGAAAACAGACATCCAAATCTAGGAAGCACAGAGAACTCCCATCAAAATAAACAAAAGCAGGCCAATATCAAGATGTATCATAAATTTGCAAAATATAAGGATGAAGAAAAAATCCTAAAAGCAGCAAGATGAAAGAAGTCCCTCAGTTATAAAAGAAGACAAATAAGATTAGCAACAGATCTATACATAGAAACTTGGCAGCAAGAAGGGAGTGGTATGATCTATTTAACATGCTTAATGGGGAAAATGTGCAGCCAAGAATACTCTATCCAGTAAGGGTGCCATTCAGAAAAGAAAGAAATATTTTCCCAGACAAAAACTAAAGGAGTTCATGACCACAAACCAGCTCTGCAAGAAATACTAAGGGGACAGTTTGAGCGGGGAAAAGACTAGAAAGGATCAGAGAAAATATCCAGAAACAATGACAAAATAAGCAGTAAAATGAACTCTTTAAAGTTCATAAAGAGACTCTTAAGTTCATATATGTCAATAATTACTTTGAATGTAAATGGCATAAATGATTGAATCAAAAGACATAGGTTGTCAGAATGGGTGAAAAAACAAGACCCATTTACATGCTGCCTGCAAGAGACTCATTTTACACCTAAAGACACCTGCAGATAGAAACTGAGGGGATGGAGAAACATACATTATGCATATGGATATGAAATGAAAGCCACAGTAGCTATAGTTATATCAAGACAAACTACATGTTAAACAAAAGACTGTAACAAAAGGTGAAGAAGAGCATTATATGAAAATAAAGGGTGCATCTAACAAGAAGCTCTAACAATTGTAAATATTTATGCCTCAAATATGGAAGTACTCAAATATATAAAACATTTAATGGGGCTCCTGGGTGGCTCAGTCATGTAAACAATCAACTTTTGATTTTGGCTAAGGTCATCATCTCACAGTTCATGGGACCAAGCCCCACATAGGGCTCCGTGCTTACAGCAAAGAGCCTGCTTGAGAATCTCTCTCTCTGCCTCTCTCTCTGCCCAGTCCCCACTGATGCATTCTCTCTCTCAAAACCAAAGACCCCAATAAAAAAGAACTACATGCCAATATCCTTGATGAATGTAGATGCCAGAAATTCTCAATAAAATACTAGTAAATTGAATCCAACAGTATATTAAAAGAATCATTCACCATGATCAAGTGGTTTTATTCCCAGTCTACAAAGGTGGTTCAATATTTGCATATCAATCAATGTGATGATTCACCACATTAATAAAAAAAAAGGATAAAAACCATAGATCCTTTCAATAAAGGCAGAAAAAAGCATTGACAAAGTACAGCACCCATTCTTGATAAAAGTCTTCAACAAAGTAGGGATAAAGGAACATACTTCAACATCATAAAGGCCGTATATGAAACATCCACAGCTAATATAACCCTCAGTGGAGATAAACTGAGAGTTTTCCCTCTACACTCAGGAACAACACAGGAATATCCACTCTCATCACTGTTATTTAACATAGCACTGGAGGACCTAACCTCAGCAATTAGAAACTAAAAACAAATAAAAGGCATTCAAATTGGCAAGGAAGAAGACAAAATTTCACCATTTGCAGATGACATGATACTCTGTAGAAAACATAGACTCTCCTCTGCCTCTTCAATCCAAGCTGTTGTTATGCTAAGTGAAATAAGCCATACAGAGAAAGACAGATACCACATGTGTTCACTCTTATGTGGATCCTGAGAAAATTAACAGAAACCCATGGGGGAGGGGAAGGAAAAAAAAAGAGGTTAGACTGAGAGAGAGCCAAAGCAGAAGAGACTCTTAAAAACTGAGAACAAACTGAGAGCTGATGGGGGGTGGGAGGGAGGGGAGGGTGGGTAATGAGTATTGAGGAGGGCACCTGTTGGGATGAGCACTGGGTGTTGTATGGAAACCAATTTGACAATAAATTTCATATATTTTAAAAAAAAAAGTAAAAAAAAGAAATCATAGACTCTACCAAAAAAAAAAAAAAAGGTTACCAGGACTGATAAATGAATTCACCAAAGTCTCGGGATACAAAATCAACATACAGACATCTGTTGCTTTTCTATACATCAACAACGAAACAGGAGAAAGAAAAATCAAGGAATCCATATCATTTTCAATTGCACCAAAAACCATAAGATACTTAGGAATAAAACCTAATCAAGGAGTAAAAGATCTGTATTCTGAAAACTACAGAACACTGATGAAAGAAACTTAAGATGACACAAAGAAATGTAAAAACATTCCATGTTCAATGGATTGGAAGAACAAATGCTATTAAAATGTCTATACTACCTAAAACAATCTATGCATTTAATGCAATCCTTATCAAAATACCAGCAGAATTATTCACAAAGCTAGAATAAAACATCCTAAACTTTGTATGGAACCACAAGACCCTGAAAAGCCAAAGCAATCTTGAAAAAGAAAAGCAAAGCTGTAAGCATCACGACATGGGACTTCTATTTATGTTACAAAGCCGTAGTGATCAAGACCATGTGGTACTGGCACAGAAACACATGCATAGAACTATGGAACAGAGTAGAAAATCCAGAAATGGACCCACAAGTATATGGTTAATGAATCTTCAACAAAACAGGGAAGAGTGTCCAATGGAAAAAAGTCTCTTCAGAAAATGGTGTTGGGGAAACTTCACAGCGACATGCAGAAGAATGAAACTGAACAGCTCTCTTATAACATATACAAAAATAAATTTAAAATGGATTAAAGACCAAATTTGTGATAAGACACCATCAAAGTCCTAGAGGAGAACACAGGCAGTAGCCTCTTTGACATTGGCTTCAGCAACGTCTTACTAGATATACCTCCTGGAGCAAGGGAAACAAAAGCCAAAATATACTATTGGTACTTCATTAAGATAAAAATCTTCCACACAGTTAAGGAAAAAATCAACAAAACTAAAAGATAACCTATGGAATGAGAGAAGATATTTCTAAATGACATATCTGATAAAGAGTTAGTATCCAAAATCTATAAAGAACTTATCAAACTCAACACCTAAAAACCAAATAATGAAGTTAAGAAATGGATAGAAGACATGAACAGACATTTTTCCAAAGAAGACATCTAGATGGCCAACTGACACATGAAAAGATGCTCAACATCACTCATCATCAGAGTAATACAAATCAAAATTATAATGAGATGTTACCTCATAGCAGTCAGAATGGCCAAAAAGAACACCACAGGAAACAACAGATTTGACGATGATGTGGAGAAGGGGGAACCCTGTTACACTGTTGGTAGGAATACAAACTGGTGCAGCCACTCTGGAAAACATTATGGGGGTTCTCCAAAAAGTTAAAAATAGAGCTACCCTATGACCCAGCAATTGCACTACTAGGTATTTACTTAAAGGGTAAAAAATAATGATTCAAAGGGATACATGCACCCTTATGTTTATAGCAGCCTTACCAACAATAGCTAAAATATGGAAAGAGCCCAGATTTCCATGGACTGATAAATGGATAAAGAAGATGTGGTATATATATACACAATGCAGCATTACACAGCCATCAAAAACATTGAAAGGTTGCCATTTGCAATTACATTTATGGAGCTAGAGTATTATGCTAAGTAAAATAAGTCAGTCAGAGAAAGACTAATACCTATGTTTATTCATATGTAGAATTTAAAAAACAAAATAGATGAACATAGAGGGAAAAAAGAGACAAAGGCAAACCATAAACAGACTCTTTTTTTTAATTTTTTTTAATGTTTATTTATTTTTGAGAGAGAGAGAGACACAGACAGAGCACAAGTGGGAAGGGGCATAGAGAGAGGGAGACACAGAATCCAAAGCAGACTCCAGGCTCTGAGCTGTCAGTACAGAGCCCGATGTGGGGCTCGAACCCACAAACCATGAGATCATGACCTGAGCTGAAGTCAGACGCTCAACCAACTGAGCCACTCAGGTACCCCAACAGACTCTTAACTATAGAGAACAAACTGAGTGTTACTGAAGGGGAGGTGGATGGAGGGATGGGTTAAATGGGAGATGGGTATTAAGGAGGGTACTTGTAATGAGCCCTGGGTGTTGTACGTAAGTGGTGAATCACTGAACTTCACACCTGACACTACTATTACAGTGTATTTTTATTAATTGGAATTTAAATAAAAATTTGAAGAAAAATAAATAAAGTCCAGCAATGTTAAGATTCTAGTGTTTACAGCATAACATTGCTCATTAAATTTACTGTCTCACTGGGGAAGTAGTTCATCCTGAAGAAAATGAAAATGTGATACAATTTATATAAAAAAGAGTAATCCAGTTATTCTCAATCCTACATCAGAATTACCCATAAGTCTTTTAAAAATTACAACTGCATAGGCCTTACTCCAGACCTACTAAATAAAAGGAAGGTGAGTGTTAAGCCACAGGAAATTATAGGATCTAACCAGCAAACAGTCACCTCAAACCCAGATAACTCAAAGGAACTGAAATCTCTATGTTTGTTCTGATTCTACTAGAAATGATCAAACTTGACCTAAGTCTAGTGCTAGTTACCATAATTATATTTCTTGGTATTATTATTCCAATATAGTCAGATAGTCTGACTATTCCTATTTTTTTTATTTTTAAATTTTTTTAATGTTTATTTATTTTTGAGAGAGCCAGAGACAGAATGCAAGTGGGTTAGGGGCAGAGAGAGAGGGAGACACAGAATCTGAAGCAGGCTCCAGGCTCTGAGCTGTCAGCACAGAGCCTGACGCGGGGCTCGAACTCACCAGCCATGAGATCATGACCTGAGCTGAAGTCAGACACTCAACTGACTGAGCCACCAGGCGCCCCTGACTATTTCTATTTTTGAAAGCCATCTCCTGTATTGCTTCCACATTATGTGACCAATTATGGCACATAGCTCTAAGATTCACAAATGCCTACAGCATAGGGATCAGTAATGGAAGTTTACCCTTTTTCCCTTTGCTATGACATTCTGCAAAATTAACCAGGCCTTGGTTTGTTTTTAGAATGAGACATGCAATATTTTGCTTACATTGAGTTGGATGTTGACCCCACAAGGCAGGAAGGAGATGTCTGTACGTGTTTTTTTTTTCTACTTAGGAAACAAGGAGAAAAACAACTTGTCTTCATTTTACAATGTACATAATGTGGGTGTTCTGAAATTAAAAATAATGGAGGAGAAATAAATTGCAAAATGAATAAAATGAATAAGAACACATGGATGCACTCTGTAACTATGTCCAAATGGTGGCAGGCAAAAAGAGCTTAAGATTCCTTCTAAGGTGTACTTTGACTTCCTGGCTTTGATTACATAACTTTTTTCTTAAATAAACATTACTGACAGCGTAAATATCTTTGTTGACCAAAAGCATTATTTTCTAGTAACTTTCTGGTCTATTTTTTTAAGGACTCATGCAAACCATAGTAAGCATACATTCTACATAATTATAAAGAATACATTTAGAGAGACTTTCAAATTCCATTAACAGAAGAATTTTCTTCTAACAACAAGAAAATATTTTTCCAACATCATTGCACAACAATGAGCATTTGGCATTTGGGAAGAGGCTATATAAGTATATTTATTTGGGAAAAAAAATAAGCCATAAAAAAAGTGAAAGCAGTTTAGCCTAAAATGTAATTTATGAGGCAACATCATTTGTAATCCTTACCATCCATATTGTCCAATGTTACTTTCTCATGCTGATTCAGGATTTGTTCTTCCGTAAATGTTCAGTTAAATTCTTATTAAACTTAAAAATGAGAACATTGGAGATTTTTTTATGATGCTACTCTGAAAAGGATTCAAATCTGTACCATCAATCAACTTTTCATGAGTATCTACTAGAGACCAGATCCAATGTCACATAATCTAAGGGGCAACAGGAAATATAAGACATTAATTCTGTCCTCACACACTTTGGAAATGAAAGACATGAGTTCATGAAAATATATCTAACAATACAAGAAATATAACATTAAACCTAAATGCAGGTCATTCAGTTCTATGCAGATTCAAAGTAAGAAGATATAATATGAGAGTAGATAGATAAAAATGTAGTGCTGACAACGCTGACTCCACCTTTGGCCCTGCAACTTGTTCCTGCCTGTGAAATGACCTCCCTCAGGGCTACATGTTCCAGAACCCATGGAGGTTAATTTATGCCCACCAGGATGTGGGAAGGCTTTTTCTGATCTTCCCTAAAGTGATACACAGAAGGCTCCGTTTAATTAATTAGTGGAGGTGACTGATGCACAGGTGGCACCACTTTAGGGAACTACACTCTGACCTCACTACAATGTCCTCACTGTATGCTATGGATTGGGTTCTGGACTCGGTGGAGAATAGTTGTGTGGTACCCGGGTTTTTTGTCAGCCCAATCCCTACCAACCTCCCACCCCAGTAAGTTACCCTGAATAAAATTCTGAATAAACATTATGGAGTAGCATTATTCATTTTTTTTTTGGTTTTAAAATGCCTTCTTAGTCAAGAGGACACTAAGTGCCTTCTTAGTCAAGAGGATACTTCACTGGCTTTCTTCCACCTTCTAATACTGCATTACTGGCTATACCCACTAACTGACTGCCATATGGAGATGTGCTTGCATCAGCAAGATGTGATATAAGTTGGATGTACTTAATGTACATCCTCTGCAGCTTTGGATAATAAATTATATAATGTTATTGAATATTTAGTATGTATTAATAATTCTTCTAAATTCTTTATTTGGACTTATTTAATACTCTTAACACAGTAAAGTATGTATAAAATACTCTTTACAATGTTAAGTATGTGATATTATTGTCATGCTTATTTTACAGCTCAGAAAGTTGTGGCTCAAGAGATATAAGTGACTTTCCCAAGTCATACAGCTATTACGTTGGGGAACTAAAATTAGACACCAGCAATGTGATTCTAGGTCCAGACGTCGATTCACTACTTTATGCTATCACAAGAGTCAAAGACTTTAAAGAATCTCAGAAAGTTAAAGCTGTAAGGAATCTTAGAGTGTCGTTCATGCAAATTCATTCTTGTACACATAGGGAAACAAAAGCCCAAAGAGGTGAAGTGTCTTCTCTATCTATGATCACAGCTATTAGAAAAGAAACCAGGATTGTAACCCATGCTTACTGATTTCCAATACATAGCTTTTTCTGTAATAATCATTATAATCCCTTTTAAGATTTCTCCTTTACTTCATTTTTCTGACTTGGACTACTGAAATAGTAGGAGACAGAAATATCGTGGCAAGGTTTGTCTCATCCCACAAAAACAACTAGATGACTGTCGAATCATCTGGAATATCCCAGAAATTTAACTGAAGAGTGAGAGAACAAACTCCAAAACAAAAAGGGAGAGAAGAGGCCACAACAAAGCAAATAGAAATTGCAGATACATGGTTTAGGGGAGAAAAGGAGTTGTGGTAACAGGAAAGGGCAAGGGAAAGAGAGAGAGGAGCACACAGGAGATCACACAATGATAAGATTCTCCCAAAGCTGTTGGCTTGGGAAATGAGGACAGAATTTCATGAGTTCTTATAACCAGCAAGGCCTAAAGCCTGGAGTTTTAAAGGTCAATGGGGTTGGCTGGGATAGACCCTGGAGGGCACTACCCTATTACTAAGACAAGGAAACAATTCAGGGGAAGACATCATGGAAACAGCAATCTGAAAAACACCTGTGGCACACAGAGGGGAGATAATTCACTCTTCTTGAGCATGTCCCTGAGAGGCAGCATTCATTGAGACTCTTCTCCTTAAAGAAATGAGCTGGCTGGAGCCATTTTTCTCCCACCCCCGGTAAGCATAAAAGAGACACCTCCTGGAATCAGCACACCACCAACACTGACTGTCTAACTTCTTTAAACCAAGCCCAAGCCCCATGTCCTGCACTCTGATGGGACTGTACTTCTTAGTCAAGATTGTTGCAGTTCCAGCCTGGAGGGCCCCTGACCCAGAAGATTAGCAAAAACCCCTGCCCACACCACCTCTCCCAGAGAGTTCTGCTGGGCGTCAGCACTGGTGGAGGTGGTCACAGGTCTCATTTCATAAGCAGATCATAGCATATCTAGTTAAAACTCACCACATTCAGGCAAGGGATCAAACAGTGCCTGCAGCAGGCAAGAGGAGCTTTTGCAGAAAACTAGCCTGAAGAATAGAGTAGCCAAAACAAAGCAGCAGAGGGCATGCAACACACAATGGAGGCACTCCATGAAGTGCCAGGTCCTGGGCACTACATGACCTCTTCTTCATAGGCCCATTAATTTCAGGAGCAGGAGACACAACTGGATTTTCTAACACAGAGAACAAGGCACAGACTTAACACAAAATGCAAAGATGGAATAATTTTATCCAAAATGAAAGAATAAGATAAGGTCATAGCCAGAGATCTAAGTGAAACAGATATAACTAATATTCCTGATGGAGAATTTGAAGCAACGATCATAAGGATACTCCCTGGGATTGAGAAAAGAATAGAAGACATCAGTGACACCCTTACCACAGAGATAAAAGAGTTAAAAAAGAACACATCAGAGATGAAGAATGCAATAAACAGGATTATAAATTATATTGATGAAATGGACAGCAGACTGGAAGAAGCAGATTAATTGGTGACCCATTAAAATAATGGAAAATAATGAAGCTGATCAAAAAAGACATAACATAGAATTATAGAACATGAGAATAGACTTAGGGAACTCAGCGACTCATTCAAAACTAATAACATCTCTTATAAGATTCAGAAGAAAAAGAGAGAGAAAAGGGGCAGAAAATTTATTTCAAGAAATACTAACAGAAAACTTCCCTAATTTGGGGATGGAAACAGACATTCAGATGCAGGAGGCACAGAGAACTCCCACCAAAATCAACAAAAGCAGGCCAACACCAAAATATATTGTAATTAAATTTGCAAAATATAGCAATAAAGAAAAAAATCCTAAAAGCAGCAATACAAAATAGTCCTTAACTTACAGGGGAAAACCCATAAGGCTAGCTAGAGATTTCTCCACAGACACTTGGCAAGCCAGAAGAAAGTGACATGATATATTCAAAGCGCTGAATGGGAAAAATATGCAGCCAAGACTATTCTATCAAGCAAGGCTATAATTCAGAGCAGAGGGAGAGATAATTTCCCAGATGAACAAAAACTAAAGGAATTCATGGCCTAAACCAGTCCTCGAAGAAATCTCAACCCTCAAACATAGCTAGATAAATAGCCAATCATTCTCAATACCCAATAAATCAATCTCAGGACTAAAAGAATAAACTGCACTACTAGAGGGAGGGAAGAGGCCACATCATGGAAGGTAGGAGGTATGGAGACATGATTTAGGGAACAAATGAATTGCAGGTGCTGTGGAGGGGAAGGAACCATGATCATCAAGAGAAGGATGAGAAAGAGACAAAGAAATGAGTGCACAGGAGATCACATAAGGAAAACAATTCCACAAAAGCATTGACTGAGAGAGGTGCTGATTATTGTGAGCTTTTACAATAAGCAGAGCTCAAAGACTGGAGTTTTAGAAGTCTACTGTGTGTCTGATGTGGATCCCTGAGGGTGATGAGTGCTCCTGTGGAGTAGGTGGGCAGATAGCCTAGGGAGAAGATGGTATGATCTGATGATTGCTTGGAAAACAGTGAGTGAGATTTCCCCCAGTCTTGGAGCACATCTGGTAAGTGACATTTCATCTCTGGGAACAAAAGCCCTGGTGGGAGTTTTTACCACCCTCCCCTGCCCATCAGCATAGGTACAGAGACACCTGCTAAGGGCTGCTAACCTGGACACCAGTTTTTTGCTACACTTTACACCAAATTCCATACCCCTGTGCTGTGGTGCAACTGCCCTTCTGGGACAAATTTGTAGCACTCCCAACATGGTGAGACCTCCCCTCAGAGAACCAGCATGGGTCCCTGGCATGCCAGATCCCTGAAGTTTGGAGTTTAAAAACTCAGCTTGCCTGGGATAGAACACAGAAACACAGTACTGTAGTACTGGATTAACAGAAGGCCTGGATCCACACAAGGTGAAGGCAGCCATCTGAGGAACGCCTGGACACGTGAGGGGAGATTATTCTTATGGGAGGGCTTCCAAGACATCAGTGGGCACAAATTCCCCTCTCCAGGTAAAAAGGAAGGTGTTGGTGCCCTTTCTCTCCCCTCACCACTCAGCATTTTCTAACTTCAGTAAGTAAGCACCAATAGTGGTTGCCTGAACTGTTTACACCAAGCCCAGCCTCCCTGCACTCTGCAGGTGCTGCTTTTTGTGGGCAAATGTGCCTGAAAAACAGGTATTGGGGCCCCTCCCCCCAGCACACACCACATATACTGATGTAGAGTGCTGCAAAACTTCAGCTCTAGTGGAAATGCCATCAGGTCTCTTTGAAAAGCACAGCAGAGCACACCTAGTTAAAACTTGCCACACTCTGGCCAAGGTCCAAATACTCCACACTGCAGTCAAAAATAACTGCAGAGGACTGATCTGAGGGAAAGAGCAGCCAAAACACAGCCACAGAATGCACACAACATACACTAGAGACACTTCCTGAAGCAGCAGGCCCTTGAAAGTATATGACCTCTTCTTCATAAAATCATTACTCTCAGGAGCAGGAAACATAACAGGCTTTCATAAGATAGAGAATAAGACAGAGACCTAGAAAAAAACCGCCAAGATGGAGGAATTCATCCCAAAAGAGAGAACAAGAAAAGATCAAAGCCAGGTACCTGATCAAAACAGACATAAATAATATGCCTTATCCAGAAATTAAAGCAATAATCACAAAGAAACCATCTGGGCTTAAGAAAAGCATAGAGAAAATCAGAGAGTCCCTTACTACAGAGATAAAACAACAAAAAACCAATTCGTCCATAGTGAGAAATACAATAACCATGATTCAAAACTGACTGGATGTAATGAATGCAAGGATGGAAGAAGAAGACGAACAAATAAGTGATGTAGAAGATAGAATTATGGAAAATAATGATGTTGAAAAGAAGAACAACAAAAAAAATATTCGATCATGAAAGTAGACTTAAGGAACTCAGTGATTTCATGAAATGTAATAACATTTTAATCATAGGAGTCCCAGAAGAAGAAAACAGAGGAAAGGAGACAAGAGGTTTAGTTGAGAAAATTATAGCTAAAAACTTCTCTAATATGGGGAAAGAAACAGACATCCATCCAGGAAGCACAGAAATCTCCCATCAAAATCAGGAAAAGCAGGCCAATATCAAGACATATCATAGTTAAATATGCAAAATAAAGAGATAAAAAATGTTAAAAGAAGCAAGACATAATAAATCCATAACTTACAAGGGAAGACAAATAAGGTTAGCAGCCAATCACTCCACAGAAACTTGGCAAACTAGAAGGGAGTGGTATAATATATTAAACATGGTGAATGGGGGAAATATGAAGCCAAGAATACTCTATCCAGCAAGGTTATCATTCAGAATAGAAGGAGAGATAGAGATTCCCAACAAAAAAAAACTGAAGGAGTTTGTGACCACTAAAACAGCCTTGCAAGAAATATTTAAGGAGACTCCATGAGTGGGAAAGAAAGGCCAAAAGTGACAAAGACTAAAAAAGAACAGAGAAAATCGCCAAAAACAAACAAACAAGCAAAAAAAAGTAATACAATTAAAATAATTTCATTTCTATTAATAATTATTCTGAATGTAAATGGACTAAATACTCCAACAAAAGATATAGGGGGGTGAGAATGGATTAACAACAACAACAACAACAACAAACAAGACCAATCTATATGCTACATGCAAGAGATTTATTTTAGATGCAATGATATCTCCAGATTAAAAGTGAGGGGATGGAGAACAATTTACTATGCAAATGGGCATCAAAAGAAAGCAGCGGCAGCAATACTTATATAATGCAAACTAGATTTTAAACCAATGACTGTACCAAGAGATGAAGAAGGGTACTATATCATAATAAAAGTGTCTATGGAACAGGAAGATCTAACAATTTTAAATATTTATGCCATCAACATGATAACACTCAAATATATAAAATAATTAATAACAAACATAAAGGATCTCATTGATAATAATACCATAATAGTAGGAGACTTAAATACCCCACTTGCAGGAATGGTCAGATCATCTAAGCAGAAAATCAACAAAGAAACAATAGCTTTCAATGACATCCTGGACCAGATGGACTTAACAGATATACTCAGAACACTTCATCTTAAAACAGCAGAATACACTTTCTTTTCCAGTGCACATGGGACATTCTTCAGAATAGATCACATACTAGGTCACAAATCAGGCCTCAACAGGTACAAATATTTTGAAATCAAACCATGCATATTTTCTGACCATAACACTATGAAAATTGAAGTCAATTACAAGAAAAAATTTGGAAAGACTACACATATATAGAGGTTAAAGAATATCCTATTAAACAATGAATGGATCAATAAAAAATTAAAGAAGAAATTTAAAAAATACATGGAAAAAATGAAAATGAAAACATGACAATCTGAAACATTTGGGATGCAGGAAATGCAGTCATAAGAGGGAAGTATGTACAAATACAGGTCTACCTCAAGAAGCAAGAAAAAAGTTCCAATAGGCAACTTAATGTTACATCTGAAAGTACTAGAAAAAGAACAGCAAATGAAGGCTAATGTCAGCAGAAGGGAAATAATAAAGATTAGAGCGGAAAACAAATGATACAGAAACAAACAAACATACAAACAAAAACAGTAGAATGGATACATGAAACCAGGAGCTGGTTCTTTGAAAGAATAGTAAATTTATAAACTCATTAATAAAATCACAAATGAGAGAGGAGACATCACAACCAACACCACAGAAATATAAACAATTATAAGAGAATATTATGAAAAATTATATGTCAAAAAATTGGGCAATATGGAAGAATTGTATAAATTCCCAGAAACATATACACTACCAAGACTGAAACAAGAAGAAATCAAAAACCTAAAGAGAATGATAACAAGCAAATAATTTACATCAGTAATAAAAAATCTCCCAAGAAACAAAAGTCCAGGACCAGATGGCTTCCCAGGGGAAATTCTACCAAACATTTAAAGAAAAGTCAATACCTGTCCTTCTCAAACAATTCCAAAAAATAGAAGGAAAACTTACCAAATAATTCTATGAGGCCAGCAATACCTTGATGCCAAAACCAGACAAAAACCCCACTAAAAGAGAGAATAACAAGCCAATATCCTTCATGAACATGGATACAAAAATTCTCAACAAAATACTAGTAAATCAAATCAAACAGTACATTGAAAGAATCATAAACCTCAGTCAAGTGGGATATATTCCTGGGCTGCAACGTGGTTCAATATTTGCAAATCAATCAAAGTGATACATCACATTAATGAAAGAAATGATAAGAGCCATATGATCCTCTCAATAGATACAGAAATAGCATTTCACACAGCAAAGGATCCATTCTTGATAAAAAACCCTCAACAAGGTAGGGGAAAAGGGAACATATCTCAATATCATAAAGGCATAATATGAAAGAACCACAGCTAATATAATCCTCAATAGTGAAAACCTGAGAGCTTTCCTCCAAGGTCGGGAACAAGACAGGGATGTCCACTCTCACTAATGTTATTCAACAAAGTACTAGAAGTCCTAGCCTCTGCAATCAGACAGCATAAATAAATAAATAAATAAATGGCATTCAAATCAGCAAGGAGGAAGTCAAATGTTCACTATTTGCAAATTAAATGATACTCTATATTTAAAAAACCTATCAAAAAATTGCTAGAACTGATACACAAATTCATTAAAGTTGCAGGATACAAAATCAATGTACAGACATCAGTTGCATTTCTATACACCTGTAATGAAGCAGCAGAAAAAGAAATCAAGGAATCTATCCCATTTACAATTGCGCCAAACACCTTAAGATACCTAGGAATAAACCTAACCAAAGAAGTGAAAGACCTATATTCTGAAAACTATAAAACACTGATGAAATAAATTGAAGAGGACACAAAGAAATAGAAAGTCATTTCATACTTATGAATTGGAAAAACACATATTGTTAAAATGTCTGTACTACCCAAAAACAATCTAGGCATTAAATGCAATCTTTACCAAAATGCCACTAGTATTTTTTCACAGACCTAGAACAATAATTTTAAAATTTGTATGGAACCACAAAAGACCCTGAATAGCAAAAGCAAAATTGAAAAGGAAAAGCAAAGCTGAAGGCCTCACAATTCCAACTTCAAACTATATTACAAAGCTGTGGTGATTCAAACAGTATGGTACTGAGGCAAAAATAAACACATAGATTAATAGGACAGAATAGAAAAATCAGAAATAGACCCTCAATTCTATGGTCAATGAATCTTTAACAAAGCGGGAAAGAATATCCAATGGAAAAAAGAGTCTCTTCAACAAATGGTGTTGGGAAAACTGCACAGCAACAGGCAAAAGAATGAAACTGAACCACTTTTTTTATACCAAACACAAAAATAAATTCAAAATATACTAAAGACTAAGTGTGATTTCTGAAACCAGTAAAATCCTAGAGGAGAACACAGGCAGCAAATTCTTTGACATTGGCCATAGCAACTTCTTTGTAGATATGTCTCCTGAGGCAAGGGAAACAAAAGTAAAATAAACTTTTCAGGCTCCACCAAAATAAAAAGGTTCTGGACAATGAAGAAAACAATAAAAAACTGAAAGGCAACCTATGGAATGGAAGAAGATATTTGCAAATGACATATATGATAAAGGGTAAGTATCCAAAATACATAAAAAAAATTAAAACTCAACACCCTAAGCAAGAATAATACAATTAAAAATGGACAAAAGATAGGGGCACCTAGGTGGCTCAGTTGGTTAAGCATCTGACTCTTGATATTGGTTCAGGCCATGATCTCATGGTTCATGAAATTGAGCCCTGCATTGTGCTCTGCACTGATAGTGTGGAATTGACTTGGGATTCTCTCTCTCCCTCTCTCTCTGCCCCTCCCCTGCTTGTTCTCTCTCTCTCTCTCTCTCTCTCTCTCTCTCAAAATAAATAAATGAACATTAATTTTATTTTAAAGAGCAGAAGATATGAACAGAACTTTTTCCCAGTAAACACCCAGATGGCCAACAGACACATGACAAGATGCTCAACATCACTCATCATCAGGAAAATACAAATAAAAACTACAATGAGATATCACTTTATACTTTTCAGAATGGCTAAAATTACTAATATAGGAACAACAGATTTGTATATGATGCAGAGAAAGGGGAACATTCTTACACTCTTAATGGAGTGGAAATTCAAACTGGTGCAGCCACTTTGGAAACCAGTATGGAGGTTCCTCAAAAAGTTAAAAATCGAACTACCTTAGGACATAACAATTGCACTACTAGGTATTTACCCAAAGGATACAAAAATACTGATTCAAAGGGGCACATGCACTCTGATGTTTATAGCAGCATTATCTGCTATAGTCAAAGTATGGAAAGATCCCAAATGTCCATTGACTGATGAATGGAAAAAGAAGCTGTGGCATATAATAATTATATATAATTAATTTTATATATATATATAATGAGATATTATTCAGCTATCAAAAAGAATGAATTCTTGCCATTTGCAATGATGTGGATTGAGCTAGAGTGTATTTTGTTAAGGGAAACAAGCCAGCCAGAGAAAAAGAAATACCATATGTTTTCACTCATATGTGGAATTTAAGAAACAAAACAAATGAAGGTAAAAAAGTCAAAGAAAAGGAGGCAAACCATAAGTATTCTTAACTATAGAGTACAAACTGAGGGTTGCTGGAGGGGAGGTGGGCAGGGGCATGGGCTAAATGGGTAATGAGTATTAAGGAGGGCACTTGTTGGAATGAGGATTAGATGTTATAAGTAATGAATAACTAAGTTCTCCTGAAATCAATGTTGCACTGTTTGTTAACTAACTAGAATTTAAATAAAAACTGGAAACAACAGCAACCAAAAAGAAACAAGTGCTAGTGAGGATGTGGAGAAAAAGGAACCCTCTTGCACTGTTGGTGGGAATTCAAACTGGTGCAGCCAATCTCGAAAACTGTATGGAAGCTCCTCAAAAAGTTAAAAAATAGGACTTCCCTGTGATTCACCAATTGCACTTCCAGGTATTTACCCAAAAAATACACAAATACACAAAGGGATATATGCACCCCAATATTTATCGCAGCATTATCTACATTAGCCAAATTATGGAAACAGCTCATGTGTACATTGATTGATGAATGATAAAGACTATTTAATGGGAATATTACTTCCCATTAAAAATGAAATCTTGCCATTTACAGCAACATGGATGGGGCTAGAGAGGATAATAGTAAGCAAAAAATTCAGTCAGAGAAACAAATACCATATGATTTCACTCATATGTGGAGTTTACAAAACAAAACAAAAAAGCAAATGGAAGAAAAATAAGAGAAAGAGAAAAAAAACAGATTCCTAATTATACAGAAAAATCTGAGGTTTACTAGATGAGAGATGGGTGAGTGCATGGCCTAAATAGGTGATGGGGATTTAGTAGTATACTTGTGATGAGCACCAGGTGTTGTATAGAAGGGTTTTATCACTATATTGTACACCTGAAACTAATATTACACTGTAAGTTAACGAACAGGCATTTAAATAATAACTTACCAAAGAAAGATATGGAAGCAACCCAAGTGTCCATCAACAGATGAACAAAGAAATTATGTTAATGGAATGTCATTCAGCCATATTAAAGAATGAAATCTTGTCATTTGCCACAACATGGATTGTTCTATAGGATATAATGCTAAGTAAAATAAGTTGGTTAGAGACAAATAACATGATTTCACTCACATGTGGCAATTAAGAATAAAAACAAATGTACAAATAAAGAAAAAAGGGAGACAAACAAATAAACCAGATTTTTAAATATAGAGAACAAACTGGTGGTTGCCAGAGGGGAGGTGGGAGGGTCTGGGTAGAGTAAATAAAGAAGATTAATAATGTATTTATCTTGATGAGCACTGAGAAGAATATAGAATTGTTGAATCATGTTGTATGCCTGAAACAAACGTAACACTATGTTAATTATATTTGAAGTTTAAGAAATACCCATTAAAATTAGGTATCCATACATTCTTTTCTCTACAGAGAAGAAACTAGAAAATTTAGTCCCACACTTCTCCAGGGCAAACTCTTCCATTAGGATCAGAGAAGAGATAGGCCTTCCTGGTAAAAATGAGGTTATAATAGGAACAGTGGAAATAAATAATAACAGTTAAGTTGCATAGGGCTTACCAAGTTCCAGGCACACTTCTAAGTGCTTTATATTCAGTATCCTCATTCTGGCAAAAATCCTGAAGCTTAGACACAATTAAATAATCTTCCCAAGGTCACACAACAGGTAGTGACAGAGCTGGGATTTAGAATCTATAAAGTATGACTCCAGAGTTTATGCAATTAAGCACTACAATGATACATTACAAGATACATAGAAGATACCTTAGAAGAAATACATATTTGAGACACCTGGGTGGCTCAGTTGGTTAAGCGACCGACTTCAGCTCAGGTCATGATCTCACAGTTTGTGAGTTCGAGCCCCACATTGGGATCTGTGCTGACAGCTCAGAGCCTGGAGCCTACTTCAGATTCTATGTCTCCCCCTCTCTCTACCCTTCCCCTGCTCATGCTCTGTGTCTCTCTGTCTCTCAATAATAAATAAATGTTAAAAATTTTTTAAAAAGAAGAAATACATATTCAAGTGAAGAGTTATAGGTAGTCATTTTTCATGTAGTCAAAAAATAAGCTTTTTAATGTAAATTATAAGAAAGCAAATATATAGGAAAAAAAGTAATACTAGGCAAAGCCCATAACTGGTCAAGATTTTTATGTATTTATTGCTTATGGACAATGTGATTTACTATAAAGTGTGAATATTTTAAAACAACGGTACTTACAGCATACTCTAGATAGATCAATAATTAATACATGTTAATGTTAATTTATAGCTGATCACATAGAAAGATTAGGTGGATAAAATGCTCATAAATTTCAAAGATTTTTATTAGCTTCTTTTTATTCTAATCTGCATATTATGTAAGGTTCAAAATACTATTATCAGAACTTAAAACTACACACATACACAGCTGCATCTATACACACTACATATTTAAGAGCAAAGGGGGACTGACAGCTCTATCTCCATCAATTCTTTATTTTAGCCAGTTTGAAGGTAATAATATGTAGAATGTCATATACAATATTAATGTCCCAACAACATGTACTAAGAAATGTCATCTATAGTTACCATTGTTCAACTTGGGATACTAAAATATATGGTAGTATCTGAAATATGTTTAAGAAATTATATTTGAAGTATACGACATTAATTTTCAAACCACATATTTTTTTCTATCATATATGACAAGCTGCAGACATTGTAATACAACAGAAGTGCTTTTATAATTAAAGATAAATGCCTTTCTTCTTTAAATACCTTGATTTTTCTATTAAAAAATGACCACTTATTAGAAAAATGTGAATAATTTACATAAAATTATGATTTAAACCTTCCCCGACTTCTTTCTAAAGATAGCAGCCAAAAAACTGAAAAAGTGAGGGTGCCTTTGAGGATATTTAATTAAAATCTAATCCCACATTCTTAAAAGCTCACATAAATTAAGCTGTCATTGAGGAGATTTATGTATTCACATTTGCATATTACATACAATTCATCAATTACTCATGTGTGAAAGCAATGTTTTTCCCAGGGTGCTGAACTGCCAGCAGTGCCAACAGGCACATGCATCCCACAAAACCATACCAACTGGTACCTTAGAGAAAGCCATTTCCATATGGCCTTTTGTTTGCACATCCAGAGTTCCAAGCACACTTAGAAAATTGTGACTATAATTTAGTGGATTCTATTGAGCTAAATTTGTGTGAAAGAGATGTTCATTTTAATCTTACTGCAAATGCATACTGGTAGCAATTCAACGGCTCTTCTCGCATTCATGGAAAGTTTTAAAATTACAGTAAAGATACAGAATCATTGGTGAGCTTTAGTATAGTCAGACAAAATAGTTAAGTTAAAAATATTCTCTTCAAGTTTATAGAAGGTAACCATTAATTTAGCATGGCATATATGAATAAGGTAAAGAAAAAAGTAAAAAAAATATATGTACGTGTGTGTGTATATATATACATACATACATACATACACACACACACACACACACACACACACGCACACATACACATATTAAGGCAGGGAGAGGTGAAAATACCAAAGTTCAGTGGCTCATTCAGAAAGCTTTAAGACATAGGAAGCACTTTATGGTACTTGAAGAATCTTAATTCTGTGTATAATTTTTTTTAATGTTTATTTGTGTGAGAGAGAGAGAGACAGATAGAGTGTGAGCGGGGGAGGCACAGAGAGAGAGGGAGACACAGAATCTGAAGCAGGCTCCAGGCCCTGAGCTGTCAGCACAGAGCCCGACGCGGGGCTCGAATTCATCCAAAGAGCATAATTTCACACACACCTATCCAGAGAATTTAGACAATGTTTTTTGACTGGCTGATTAGTTGGTTGGTTTGGGGTTCTAAATTTTTTTTTCAAATTAATGTTTTGATGTAGAGTCTTAACTACCATATCAGAAACGTTTTTTCTTTCAGAAACCTTTTTTAAAAAGGTAATTTAGGGGCACCTGGGTGGCTCAGTTGGCTGAGCATCCGACTTTGGCTCAGGTCATGATCTCACAGTTGGTGGGTTCAAGGTTGCATCGCGCTCTGTGCTGACAGCTTGGAGCCTGGAGCCTAATTCGGATTCTATGTCTCCCTCTCTCTCTGCCCCACCCCACTCGCACTATGTCTCTCTCTGTCTCTTAAAAATAAACATTTTTTGAAAATTAAAAAAAAGAAAGCTTTAAGATGTAGCAAAAATAAAATGCCCCTAATTTTTCCAGATCTCAGTTTTCTTAGACTATTTTTGGGAAGAAAATGGTAAGCCTTTAACAGTATCATGTCTACCACCAGACAGATGCAAAGATACATTTTCTCCATGATCAAAAGCTGTTACAAAATACCTTTAACTTTTTATACATACTGAGAAGAGAGTTCACTCCAGTTGTCCCAAAGGGAAAATGGTATGCTTATAAGACACCACATATAGGAAACAAGGAAGCAATCTAAATGACCTAACAGGATAAGCTATTTCCAGCATAGATCAACAACTGCCACAATATTTTGCATGAGTGTATATCTTAATGTTTAATATATTTGTTTCAGAATTCCATTGGCTGTAAAAAGTGACACCTAAAGCAGGGACATTTCTCCCTTCATACAAAATCCTTTCTCCTCTCTTTCTAAAATTTGTCACCAATTTCTTTATCGGTTGGACATACAGAAAACTCCTAAAGTTTATAGCAACTGGAAAATTTATATGGTCTTCTCACATTTATTTTATATAAGTTATATGCCTGTGTATTTGTGTAAGTGTATACTGCAGTAATAACAAGTGACTTCTAGAAATTCAAATCCATAAAGATGTTTTGAGTGCCTACTATTACAAGGAATTTTGTTAAATGTTGTGAGAAATATAAAGATACTTTATACATGGATGTAAGAAAGATATACACATATACTAATGACTAAAATACTGATGTAAACAATGCATTTGGAGCACAAAAGATAGAGATAAATTTCAACCTGAGAAGATCAAAAGAGGTGGCTTTTGATTTGGACTTTAAAGATGAGTAAGATAAATATGAAGACTTTTAAAAATGTGCATGCCTTGTAGAGGGTCCTATAAATCTTTCTCTGTATCATTCCAATTTTAGTATGTGTGTTGCTAGAAAAAAAAAACAAATTCAAAACTAGCTTGAGAATCTCACTAATGTTCAAAGATGAAAAATAAGACTATGTGAAATAAACATTGTATTTCTAGTTATCTACTATTTTTCATGGTGTACAGATAGTTTAGTATAAGCTGTGCTTTTATATGTGTCAAATATTGACCATGAGCCAATCTTAAAGTCTCTTCGGAAATATCTTGCTGCTGAAAATTAGCTAGAATATTAAGATAGCAACAATGGATTTATTCTATAAGAAAATAATATTTGTCTTTTATTTCAACTAGCAAAATCCTGATTTCTTTCTAACAGATAATAGTAATAGGTTTATATTACTTTTGTCATATAAATTTAATGTTCAACTTTATAAAAGGTAGAATTTTTACTATCTGGAATGGGAGTAAATAGTACTATAAAACAAAACATTCAGTGTGCAGGCATAATGTTACTATCCTGGCTACAATGTAACCCTGAGAAAAACTATTTGAGTTTGGTTCTGAACAAAAGAACCTCTCACAGGCTATCAGTTTCAGTTAACAATGTTAGCAAAATAATTGATGTTCAATGGATTCGATGCTCCAACATTCAGTGTTAGTTTTTCAAGCCTTCTTCAAATCTTCCACTTCTCAGCTCTGTTAAACCTCCATGGGTTTTAATTATGATCAAGAAGCTAACTGTAGTTGTATTATAGTCGAAAAAAATTTATACAGACAGATTTTCAGAATAATTATTCATTACAACAGTTAAACTGATTAATAACTATTTTTTTTATTTCTAAATAATGCAGAGTAGTAGATACGTACAACATAAGGTTACTGTATATGAACAGTTAGTGATCATTTACCGCTATAATGATTTTGCCTTACAGGACACAGGTCTTAAATCATAACTGCTATTCACAACTAAAAATTGTCTTTTAGTATCTTTCCCTAAATAAAGAGTAATGCATTATACCTGCCAAATTTCTCTCTTCAAGAAAGACACATTTCTCCTTCCTTCCAGGAAAAAAAAATGTTAAATGCTATACCCCAAAAACATTTTTTTTAAATTTTCAGAGGCACACAGCCCTAATATTCAATAATGTCTTATTGAATGATTATAAAACAGTTTTTCATTTCCTTGCTTACTGTGGTTAAATTCCTAATTCTTAAAGAAAGGAAAATGTTTCTTCAGTGAAAAAGCATAGCAGAATTTAAACCAAAGGGAATTCAATTAATAAATTTAATTGCTAATAAATTAAACTGCCACAATCCAAATAACACGACTGACATTTTACCACATATAGATCAACTCTAAGTTACTCATTATTTTAAACATTAATTAAAAGCATCGAATCCTAGGGGCGCCTGTGTGGCTCAGTTGGTTGAGCATCCAACTTTGGCTCAGGTCATGATCTCACGGTCTGTGAGTTCAAGCCCTGCATCGGGCTCTGTGCTGACAGCTCAGAGCCTGGACTTGGTTCAGATTCTGTGTCTCCCTCTCTCTCTGCCCCTCCCCTGCTCATGCTCTGTCTCTCTGTCAAAAATAAATAAATATTAAAAAAATTTTAAACCATCGAATCCTAGAGGAGAAAACAGGCAGCAACCTCTTTGACATCGGCCATAGCAAATTCTTACTAAATATGTGTCTAGAGTCAAGGGAAACAAAAGCAAAAATAAACTATTGGGACTTCATCAAAATAAAAACCTTCTGCATAGCGAAGGAAACAACAAAACTAAAAGGCAACGTTCAAAATGGGAGTAGATATTTGCAAATGACACATCTGATAGAGTTAGTATCAAAAATCTATAAAAAACGTAGCAAACTCAACACCCAAAAATCAAATAATCCAGTTAAGAAATGGGCAAAAGTTATGAATAGACATTTTTCCCATGAAGACATCCAGATGGCCAACAGACACATGAAAAAAAATGCTCAACATCACTCACCATCAGGGAAATATAAATCAAAACTACAATGAGATGCGACCTTACACCTTTCAGAATGACTAAAATTAACAACACAATAACAGGTGTTGGAGACGATTCCAAGAAAGGGGAACACAGTTCCCCCATTGCACAGTTGGTGGGAATGCAAACTGGTGCAGCCACTCTAGAAAATAGTACAGAGGTTCCTCAAAAAGTTAAAAATAGAACTACCATATAATCCAGCAATTGCATTAGTAGGTATTTACCCAAAGGACACACACACACACACACACACACACACACACACTGAAATATTACTCAGCCATCAAAAAGAATAAAAGCTTGCCATTTGCAATGATGTGGACAGAGCTAAAGTGTATTATGCTAAGTGAAATATGTCAGCCAGAGAAAGACAAATACTTTATAATTTCACTCACATGTGGAACTTAAGAAACAAAACACATAAACATGGGGGAAAGAGAGGCAAAGCAGAAAACAGACTCTTAATTATAGAAAACAAATTCAGCAATGAGAAAGAATGAAATCTGGCCTTTTGTAGCAATGTGGATAGAACTAGAGAGTGTTATGCTAAGTGAAATAAGTCATACAGAGAAGGACAGATTCCATATGTTTTCACTCCTATGTGGATCCTGAGACTCAACAGAAGACCATGGGGGAGGGGAAGGAAAAAAAAGTTATAGAGGGAGAGAGCCAAACCATAAGAGACCCTGAGCAATAAAAAAAAGTCAAAAAAAAAAAAAAAAAGAAAACAAACTGAAGATTACTGGAGGGGAAGTGGGCAGGGTGACCAGTTAAATTGGTGATGGGTATTAAGGAGGGCACTTGTGATGAAAACTGAGTATTGTATGTAAGTGATGAATCACTAGATTCTACACCTGAAATTAATGTTGCACTGTATATTAACTAATTGTAACTGAAATAAAAACTTGGGAAAAAAGCAACTAGTGAATTAAAAGCTATTGTAAACCAGAAGTAAAGAGGAAAAAAGGTCTGTCAAATATTCACTATAAATAAAGTATTAAAGGGGAAAAACTCACAACATTTTCAGTGTTCTAAGTTTATTTTTAAACATATCTTAAGGAGACAGGAAGTATAAAATATTTTACTGTAAGAATGTGTGAACTGAACAAGACATCTGCTCAGTTTAGAGAATATTTTTATATACTAGTTTTTCCCACTTCAATAGTTATAGAAATATCTATAAATTCAATTCCAGTTCTAACCACATCATGAGATTTAAAAACCCGTTCAGCTTATGGTTTAGTAAAAATAATAATGATAATAATGTGGAGAGTTGGATCCTACAAATTATGGCTCAGTAAGGCTTACTGAGTGTTTACATAATTATTTGGTTTAGTTCAAACACTTAATTTATATAATAGCCAAATATACTTATTTTATATAATAGCAAAGGGTTAGACTAATGACTAAATCATATCACGGGGAAAATATCTTGTCTTTTGACATATCATGTGTACTTTAAATTAAGCATAACATCCTTCTACACTGTATTAATTTTCATTTTATTTCCTCTTTATATTTTATAACTAACAATTAATTTATGCAATAAATATGCTGTATAATATTTGTCTTCAAGAATCTGATGGCATTATAAGATATATCACTGGCTGTACAACTTCTGTGTTGGAAAACACATTACCTACTAAGAAAGATAAATGCTCTATCCATGGGGACACTCTATCATATGTTGTTTAGGCAAGAAAATCATTAAAAATGACAAGAAGTATGTCAATCCAAATACAAAGATATTAAAAATGCTTAAATACATATATTGATAATCCACACAGTGCTAAAAGAGGCACAATAAACAAAGTATTTCTTAAATTATAACTTTAAGGAAGGTCATAATTCTTGCCCCAGGTATGACTAAATATGAAGCCTTTTTACCACTTTTTTTGCAATGGTCTCATCATAAACACCCATCAATTTGGCTGTCCACACCCTTTTTCAATCACAATAAGATTAACAGTGCCACATCAGAATATCTATTAAAACTATTACTTCCTGATATTACCTGTCAGGATAGCGATATAATTCAGGCAAGAAACAGATATTGTTAAATTCCCATTGTCGAAATTGTAGGATAAGGTAGTAACAATCTCAATTCATTCATTTGATATGGCAAATAATTACTGAATTTTTAATATTTGCTGTTGATTAACACTCACTACAGATTTAGTAGAATTTGGAAACTGTGTATACACACACAGACATATACACACAAATAATATGTACATATACACATTTTCACATCAACAGAGCCTGGGAGAATGCATTTCACATGGTAAACTCTTAAATGTTTACTGAGTGATGTAATGACTTAATCCACTCTAATTTTCCACTGGCAACTCCCTAAAAATTTATTGTCATAAATCCCTTACCAACATTATTGTCTTTTTCAGACTCATTAAGGAGTGGGGATTGAAATGGAGGATACTAAACTTCTTTCAACTGCTAGTACTTATTACTTTGCCCCACCCTTCCCTCTTAAACCACATATGCTAAATAAAGAGGCAACTTGTTAATTTCCAACGTATTCGACAATGTCATATTATAACTGTCTTTTGGGCTTTGTTGGACTTTAAATACAAGTCTTCAACATAGTGAGAAAATACACTCCCTGACCTTATTTGCGGGGTACATTAATTTCTGGGAGTAACAAGCATGGAATCGGCATATAGAATGGTATTCTATGGATGTCTTCACTGGAAATGAGATGAGTTTATATATTTAGCAAAATATTCAAAACAAAAAATTGGGACTATTCTCACTACCTTTCAAATGACAGCAAAATGAAAAGCATGCCTAACACCTTAAAAGAGTTAAATAAAATGTTTAGTTAAAAATGGAATAAAAATTAGTAGATGGAAAACCAATAAGTAATACGAAAATAACAATATAAATAAAATGGGGAATAGCTTACAAAGTCTCAAATATAGCCAAATAAAGGGAAAACTCCCTAAATGATATCCAAGTATTTACTACGTTACTGTCGTCAGCAATACTCCAAAATCAAATTTTAAGTTAGTGGCTTTATATATTTCATAGTATTTTGCCTATATTCTATTTTATTTCATTATCCAAGCACTGATGAACTTGATCCATTACCTTTTGACAGTTACTATACATTTTTTGATTGGCGATACTGTCCAAATAAGAATGCATCAACCAAAGGTTGCTCTGGCAGTTCTTTCACATTTTTTTTCATTTTTTTTCTTTTCTTTTTTTCATTTGAGCATAGTTTACATACAATGTTTCATTCATTTCAGGGGTACCATTTAGCAATTTGACAAATTTATACATTATGCTATGTTTACCACAACTATAGCTACCATCGGTCCTGTTACATCACTATTACAATATCATTGACTGTATTCCTTATGCTGTGCTTTTCATTCCTGTGACTTATTCATTTCATAACTGGAAGCTTCTATTTCCCTCTGCCCTTCATCTATTTTGCCAAACCCCTGCCCCCCTCCCCTCTGGCAATCATCAGTTTGTTCTCTGTATTTATAGGTCTGATTCTGCTTTTCATTTATTTGTTCTTAGATTCCATTTATGAGTGAAATCATATGGTGTTTTTATTTCTCAGCCTAACATATCACTTAGCATAACACCCTCTAGGTCCATCCATGTTGTCTCAAAAGGCACAATATCATCTTTTCTAGGGCTACATAATATTCCATTGTGTACATATTACATATTTTCTTTATCCATTCCCCTACTGATGGACACTTAGGCTGCATCCACATCTTGACTATTGCAAATAATGCTGCAATAAGCATAGGGGTGCATATATATATTTGAATTAAGGTTTTCATTTTCTATGGCTAAAAACTCAATAGTGAAATTATTAGATCATATAGTATTACTATTTTTAATTTTTTGAGGAATCTCCATACTGTTTTCCACAGTGTCTATACCAAATTACATTCCTACCAACAGTGCACGTGTTCCTTTTTCTCCACATCCTCACCAACACTTTTTATTCATTGTTATTTTTTTTTTAATTTTTATTTTCAACATTTTTATTTATTTTTGGGACAGAGAGAGACAGAGCATGAACGGGGGAGGGGCAGAGAGAGAGGGAGACACAGAATCGGAAACAGGCTCCAGGCTCCAAGCCATCAGCCCAGAGCCTGACACGGGGCTCGAACTCACGGACCGCGAGATCGTGACCTGGCTGAAGTCGGATGCTTAACCGACTGTGCCACCCAGGCGCCCCTCATTGTTATTTTAATTTCAGCCATTCTAACTGGTGGAAGGTGATATCTCATTGTGGTTTTGATTTGCATTTTCTTGATGATTAATGATGTTGAGTATCTTTTCATGTGTCTGTTGGCCATCTCTGTATCTTTTTTGGAAAAATGTGTATTCTGGTCCTCTTCTCATTTTTTAATTGTTTGTTTTCTTGGTGCTAACTTCTTTAAGTTCTTTATATAATTTGGATATGAACCCCTTATTGGTAATACAATTTGCAAATATCCTCTTCCATTCAGTAGATTGTCTTATGGTTTTCCTGATGGTTTGCTTCCCTGTGCGAAGGTTTTTATTTTGATGAAGTCTCAATAGTTTATTTTTTTGTTTCCCTTGCCTTATGAGACAGATCTAGAAAAATGTTGCCATGGCCAATGTCAGAGAAATTATTGCCTGTGCTCTCTTCCAGGATTTTTATGGTTTGTCTCATGTTTAAGTCACTAATCCATGTTCACTTTATTTTTGTGTATGATGTTTGAAGTGGTCCAGTTTAATTCTTTAACATATAGCTGTCCCGTTTTCCCAGCACTGTTTATTAAAGAGACCATCTTTTCCCCACTGTATATTCTTTCTTTCTTTGTCATAGACCAACTGATCATATAATCATAGGTTTATTTCTGGGCTCTCTATTCTGTTCCATTGAACGTGTCCATTTTTGAGCCAACACCAAACTGTTTTAATTACTACAGATTTGTAGTATATCTTGAAATCTGGTATTGTGATTTCTCCAGGTTTATTCTTTTTTTTTTTTTTTTTTTTTTTTTTTGTTTTTTTCAACGTTTATTTATTTTTGGGACAGAGAGAGACAGAGCATGAATGGGCGAGGGGCAGAGAGAGGGAGACACAGAGTAGGAAACAGGCTCCAGGCTCTGAGCCATCAGCCCAGAGCCCGACGCGGGGCTCGAACTCACAGACCGCGAGATCGTGACCTGGCTGAAGTCGGACGCTCAACCGACTGCGCCACCCAGGCGCCCCTCTCCAGGTTTATTCTTATTTTTCAGGATTTCTTTGGCTATATGGGGTCTTTTGTGGTTCCATACAAATTTTCTATCACTTGTTCTAGTTTTGTAAAAAAAATTATGGTATTTTGATAGAGATTGAATTAAATCTTTGCAAAGCAATCAATATCAAAAACCACATCAACAAACTGAAAGATAAAAATCATATGATCATCTCAATAGATGCATAAAGAGCATTTGACAAGATTCAGCATCCATTCATGATAAAAAACCAACAAAGTTGGGTTAGAAGGGACATACCTCAACATAATAAAAACCATATATGAAAAACCCACAGGTAATATCACACTTAATGCTGAAAAACTAAGAACATCCCCTCTAACATCAGGAACAAAATAAGAATGTCCACTCTCAACACTTTTATTCAACAGAGTAGTGGAAGTCCTAGCCACAACACTCAGACAAGAAAAAGAAATAACAGCCATCCTTATTGGTAAAGAAGAATTTAAACTGTCACTATTTGAAGATGACAGACTCCATCAAAAAACTTCTAGAACTGGAGGGCCTGGTGGCTCAGTTGGTTAAGCGTTCGACTTCAGCTCAGGTCATGACTTCACGCTCCATGAGTTCAAACCCCATGTCAGGCTCTGTGTTGAGAGCTCAGAGCCTGGGGCCTGCTTCAGATGCTCTCTCTCTCTCTCTCTCTCTCTTTCTGCCCATCCCCTGCTCATTCTCTGTCTCTCTCTCTCTCTCAAAAATAAATAAAGGTGAAAAAATTTTTAAAAAATACTTAGAACTAATGAACAAGTTCAGTAAAGTGGCTACAAAATTAATACCCAGAAATTAATAGTGTTGCTATACACTAATAATGAAGTAGCAGAAAGAGAAATGTAAAAGAAAACAACAAAAAACACCATTCACAATTGCACCAGGAAGAAAAACATGCATAAGAATAAATTGAACCACCCACCTTTTTTTCATATTCCCCGTAGAAAAAAAAAAAAAAAAGAATAAATTGAACCAAAGAGGTGAAAGATCAGGATCTGTACTCCAAAAATCATAAAACACTGATGAAAGAAATTGAAGATGACACAAATAAATGAAAAGACATTCCATGCTCATGGATTGGATGAATTAATATTGTTAAAATGCCCATATTGGGGCGCCTGGGTGGCGCAGTCGGTTAAGCATCCGACTTCAGCCAGGTCACGATCTCGTGGTCCGTGAGTTCGAGCCCCGCGTCAGGCTCTGGGCTGATGGCTCAGAGCCTGGAGCCTGTTTCCGATTCTGTGTCTCCCTCTCTCTCTGCCCCTCCCCCGCTCATGCTCTGTCTCTCTCTGTCCCAAAAATAAATAAACGTTGAAAAAAAATTTTAAAAAAGCCCATATTACCCAAAGCAATCCATATTTTTCATTCTTTTTTTTAATTTTTTAATATTTATTTATTATTGAGAGACACAGAGCATGAGCAGGGGAGGGGTAGAGAGACGGGGAGACACAGAATCTGAAGTAGGCTCCCGGCTCTGAGCTGTCAGTACAGAGCCTGACACGGGGCTCGGACTCAAACTGCGAGATCATGACCTGAGCTGAAGTCGGTCACCTAACCAACTGAGCCACCCAGGCGCCCCTCCACATTTTTCATTCTTAGGCAGAATTGGGATTTTATAATTATTTCTGGTTGTTGATAACCAGAAACAACAAGGTACTTAAGAAAAAAAGAAAATTCAGCATCATTTCTGCTGGTGATTTTATACTTAGAACATTTTTCTAAATTACAATATTAGGTATTTGATACCAGTTCTCCCAACATGTAAAAAGTGACATATAACAACAGCTGTATGACCATGAAGAAGGCTCATCAACCATAATCTTCCTATCATTAGAAAGTGCCTATCCCACTTCTAATATCCAACAATCCATCCATGTAGCCTACTACTTTTGCTGCAATATTAGGTTTGCATTTATATTGCACATCTATGAGGCACCACATAGCACAGTCTTCAACCCTTCCATACTTCTTGCCCCAAATTGGGAAAGTAAAATGTTTCTCTCAAGGTCTTCATGGTTACCTTCAAGGATCATGGACAAGTCAATGACATAGTCAAAATAAATATATTATCCAATATTTGTATTCTACTATAACAGCCCAACTGCAAAGCTCTTCAGGTCATCCATCTATCCTGAAAAGGAATATATCGAAACAAACTATCTATTGAGATTCAGACTGAGGAACTTTTTCTGAGGTAATAAATACTCTAAACCATATCTTAAAAGCCAAAAGGAATCTAGTCAGCGCATGAAAGGCTTAAGACATCAACTCTATATCCCACAATAGTATATGCATATCTCTTCCAGGTTGTCAAAATTATTTCTAATTTCATTGGATCCGGTGCCCCTTAGTTCAAAGAGCCTATATGTATCTATCATAATCTATGGTATCTGAATGTGAACTCCACTACTTAGGAATGTCACAAGTTCAAAGCCATTGTCTTGGTTGCTTCAAGAATCTAAAAATGACAAGATGGACATCCCAGCCTCCTTTCAAAACTGAACAGCTAGGAACAAACAAGTATTTCTAAAAGTATCACAACAGAGGGTTTGCAAAGGAGACAAATGTAGCTCATCTCTGTTTTGGACATGGATAGCCATGCAAATCTCTGTCCCTATTTCTTTTCTTGAAAGGATAGATGAGTTCCAAGTATACCAACCCCCCCCCATTTGTGGTTTCTAATTTAGTGAAATCTTATGACATTATCAGCTATTTTGCTATTTGTCTCTGTGTGTGAATTTTAAACTGAACTGTATTTCAATTTTTATATTTTCAATAGAATAAAAGTCAAATGTTGTCATGGAAAATCCCTGAAAAAAAACTATCCATATTCTTTCTTATACAGAAAAAAGCAATATAAATTTATAAAACTATTTAGTTTTGAATTATGGTTTGTAGATATATTGGAGTCAAGAAACTGAGTTCATTTCTGTTCTTAATAATATATCTTTTTTCATTATTAAGAGGCTTTTACTTTTAATCATTTTAATTCATTGTAAGTCTTCCTATTCTTAACAGCCAAAAGCTATTCATCCTGCTATGAACTCTCTACCACTATCCCCAATCTTTATCGATACCTGTCTTAAGGCATTTACACTTCTTACCTTTTATTTAATACATACATAAATACATGTATTATTTCTCCCACTAGATTCATCAAGAAGCAGGCAGAAACTAATTCTGTGCCAACATATACTTTACAATGCTCAGTATAGTTCTTTGAATATTATCATATACATGAAAATATAATTGTAGATATATGATGGGCTGAAAGATGGCTAACATGTTTCTCAAAGTGCAATAATTAACAAGATTGTTCAATAAAAAAGATATTGTGGTTAGTGTCTGTAATTGAGCTTTACCATTAGAGTATACTCAAAAGTAACAATTATCATTATACTTAAAGACCTATGGTTTAAAATCCTGCCATAATTTAAACAATTTCCTAGATTTGTATATGCAAGTTTGTAACAGAATAGGATCAGCAGAGATCTTGCTATAGCTTAGTCATTGCTCCAAACATAATTAACTATTGTGCCAAACTAGAGATGCAGAGAGCAAATAAAATTGAAATGAAATGAGTACTGATTTCAAGATATTTCTTGAATTGTTTTATCATACCAAGTCTTCCTCAAAGTTAAATAGAATTCCACAGAGAATTTGTTTAATTGAGGATTTAAAGTAGTTGTTTTTTCACTTAATCATGGCTTTCTGTACTATTATCAAGCATTTCCTGCCAGCTCCACAAATAAGCAAAACAATCAAGTACCATTCAAAAATATGTACTGTGAAAAAGTAAAAAAAAATTATACCATATATATATATATATATGTACAGTATGTGAGTATGTGTATAACTATTGTGATAGGAAACAGCTTACAATGATGAATGAATAGGTATTCTGCAATTCTTCATGGAAACTTCAGACTTGTATTTTTTGCAAAAAGGCCTAAGGAATGTATTAATTAGGTGAACAATATGCTTGCAAGTTTGCTCTTGCAAAAATGTTCTCATTGCAATGGGAAAGTCCTATGATGCCAGCTGACTTTAAAAAAAAATTAATGTTTATTTTTGAGAGAGAGAGAGAGAGAGAATGAGCAGGGGAAGGGAAGAGAGAGAGGGAGACACAGAATTCGAAGCGGGCTCCAGGCTCTGAGATGTCAGCATAGAGCCCACACAGAGTTCAAACTCACAAATGATAAGATCATGATCCGAGCCAAAGTTGGACGCTTAACCAACTGAGCCACCCAGGTGTCCTGACAACTGACTTTCTAATTTCAGTTTTGTATTCTCTGACTTCATCATATGCACTGATTTCACTACATTCATTCTTCTTTTATGGCAATGTAATGCAAAAAATATGACAACCAAAGCCACTCCCAAAGAAGGAGTGTGCTCTATTCTAAGGAACATATTTGTTTTATACAAAAATACATCAAAGTGAAATGTAAAGAAACTATTCAAATTCTCAGAGGGCTGCCAGGAAGATGGCAGAGTAAGAGAACCCTGAGTCACTCCATCCTAAGTTTACAACTAAATTTCACTCATATCCAAATCAATAAATGGGAGAGTGATCTTAAGACTAATAGAACAAACTCCACAACTAAATGTAGAGAAAGAGCCACATTGGAAAGATTAGGAAAGGCAGAAATGGTGGTCAGAAGCTGCCCACAAGAGGGAGGGAACTGAGGTCCTTGAGAGGAAAAAGAACCAGGGAGCCACACAGGGGAGATGAATCCCCATAACATCTAGCTTTGAAAATCAGAGAGGCTGAATTATGTGAGTTTGCATAACCAGCAGGATTTGGAGCCAGTACTTGGAACCTGGAGCTTTAAAAGTCAGTGGAATCATCACTGGGTGAACCATGAGGGCAAGGTCCCTGCCCTTAAAGAGACAACAGCACAAGAAGAGGCAACATAAAAAGAACGCTTGCAGAATCAAAGGGAGATCTGCTTATATTGATTTCAAAGCATGTTGGGGGGGGTGATTCTGGAAACAAAGGAGCCAGCAGCCACTATTTTCATCCCCTATCCCCCAACATTATCACAGAGCCACATGTGGAGGTGATACTGCACAGACACTTGCTACCCAAACTGCTAGCAGAACATCATGCCAACAAGTTCTCCTGAGGCCTCCTCCATGCCAAGCTTGCTGGACTCAGCCTTGGGATCAACACAATTTTTGTTAATGCTGCATGCTCTGCCCAGCCACCACACACAAGTGTGGTTTTCCTCAGCCACTACACTCTGTACCCAGCCACCACACACACAGATGCCGCATGCCACATCCAGCCACCAGGCATACAGACATTGTGCCCAGCCATGTGCACACAAAGGCTGCAGGCCCCTAGCCTACTGTACACCACATCCCCAGCTATATCCTTAGTTCTAGGGATCGCCTAGAACTAGCAACTCGGTGCATATTTTCCTACACTGCCACCCCAACCCGAGAACTTCTGCTGTCATGCCCCTTCAGAGGCAGCCTGCCTGCATTTCACTAACATCACAGAGAGCAAGCACAACCAACAACAGGCAAAGAGTCAATGCAGACATCTGGACTGAAAGGAAAAGTGACTTAGGTACAAAGCGCAACACAAGCAACACACATAGCAATCTCACATGAAGTGCCAGGCTCTGGTGAATAGGGGAAACTGCACGACAGGACACTACAGGACCTCTTCTTCATAAAGCCACTGAAGTCAAGAGCAGAAGACATAGCTAACTTCCCTAACACAAAGAAACAGACATAGGGATGTAGACAGAATGAAGACACAGAATAAAACTTCCCAAATGAAATAACATGACAAAATTATAGCAGGATATCTAAGCTAAAGAAAAATAAGCAATATGCCTTATACAGAATTTAAAGTAATCATCATAAATAGGGGTGCTTGGGTGGCTCAGTAGGTTAAGCATTCGATTCTTGATCTCAGCTCAGGTCTTGATCTAAGGAATTGGGCTCCACACTGGGCTTGCAACCTGCTGAATGAATAGATAGATAGATGATAAAATAGTCATCATCAAGATACTTACTGGATATTGGAGAAAGATGGCAGCAAAGTAGGAGGACCCTAGGCTACTCTGAGCCCACGAACACAATTAAATAAACTTTAAACCATCGTAAATACCCCAGAAAACCTGAAAACTCACAGAACTAACTCCACAACAAAAGGGAGAGAAGAGGCCACACTGAAGAAAGTAGGAAGTGTGGAGACATGGTTTAGGGGGGCCGGAGGTAGGCATGGTCACTGATAAATATGTGTGTGTGGGGGGGGGACACAGAGGAACACACAAGGAGAATATTTCCTCATAATCATTGGCTTGGAAAATGAGCTGGGATGTTTTTCACGAGTTTCTGCTACCAGTAGGGCTAAAAGCCTGGTATTTTAAATGTCAGTGGGCTTGGCTGAGACACAACTTGGAGCGCACTGCTCTGCTCTTGGAAAGAAGGCAGGCAAACAATCCAGGGGCAAACAGTGTGAAAACATCAATCTGTAGAACAATTGGAGCACACAGAGGGACTATTATTCACTCTTTCCAGAGTATGTCCCTGAGAGGGAGCATTTATGGAGACACCTCTCCAGGAACAAAAAAAAGCTGATTGGCATAATTTCTCTCCCCCACTCCTCAGCATAAACACAGAGATACCTGCAGGAAGCAGTCTAGCACCAACACTGGCTGCCTATCTGCTGACACAAAGCCCAAATCCCCTGAGCTCAAGTTCGACTGCCTTTCTTAGTCATGTTTGCCTGAGTCTCATCCCAGAGTACCCCTACTCCAGAAGACAAGCAAAACTATGGCCCACACAATCTCTGCCAAACAGAGAGTTCCGAGGGTCTTAGTTCTGGTGGAAGAGGTGTCAGGTCTCATTTCACAAGCAGACCAAAGCATACCTAGTTAAAACATACCACATTCATGAAAGAGATAAAAAATATCAACCACAGGCAATGAGAGCCTCTACATACAACTGATCTGAAGGATAGAGCAGCCAAAACACAATAGCCCAGTGCATGCAACACACACTAGAGGCACTACCTGAAGTGCCAGGCCCTGGGAATACAGGAACTCTTCTTCATAATGTCATTAGTTTCAGGAGCAGGAGACATAACTGGATTTTCAAAAACAGAGAATACAGAAACTTGGACAAAATTCAATGACAGAGGAAATTTTCCCAAATGAAAGAACAAATTAGGCCATGGCCAGAGATCTAGGTGAAACAGATATAAGTTATAAGGAAGATGGAGAATTTAAGGACACAATCATAAGGATATTAACTAGACTTGAGAAAAGAATAGAAGATGTGAGTAAGAAATTTACCACAGATATAAGCAAGTTTAAAAAGAAAATCAGAAATGAAGAATTCAATAAACAAGATTGGAAACAGGATTGATGCAATTAACAGCAAGTTGGAAGAAGCAGAGGACATAAAAGACAAAATAATGGAAAGTAATGAAAATGAACAAAAGACAGGAAGAATTACAGAACACAAGAAACATTTAGGAAACTCAGTGACTACATCAAATATAATAACATTTGTATTATAGGACATCAAAAAGAAGAAGATGGAGAAAAGGGGACAGAAAATATATTTGAAGAAAAAATAGCCAAAAAATTACCTAATATGAAGAAAAGGTCATACATATCCAGGAGGTACAGAGAACTCTCATCAAAATCAACAAAAGCAGGTCAACACCAAGACATATTATAATTAAGTTTACAAAAATGTTAATGAACAAAACATTCTTTTTAAAAATTTCTTTAATGTTTATTTCTCAGAGAGAGAGAGAGAGAGAGAGAGAGAGAGAGTGGGGGAGGGGCAGAGAGAGAGGGAGACACATAATCCAAAGCAGGTCCAGGCTCTGAGCTGTCAGCACAGAGCCCAATGTGGGCTTGAACTCATGAACTATGAAATCATGACCTGAGCCAAAATCGGATGTTTAGCCAACTGAGACACTCAGGCACCCCCAAACATTCTTTAAGGAGCAAAATAAAAGAAGTCCTTAACTCACAGGAGAAAACTCAAAAGACTAGCTGGAGATTTCTCACCAGAAACTTGAGAGACAGAAGAGAGTGGCATGATAAATTCAAAGTGTTGAATGGGAAAAAATATGCAGCCAAGAATATGCTATCCAGCAAGGTTATCATTCAAAATAGAAGGAGAGATAGTTTCCCAGACAGACAAAAATTAAAGGAGTATGTGACCACTACCCCAGCCCTGCAAAAAAATTAAATGGTAATCTTTGAATGGAAAAGACACACGAAAATTGACAAAGGCAAGAAAAGATCAGAGAAAAATCTCCAGAAACAATGACAAAACAAGTAATAAAATGGCACTAAAAACATATCCATCAATAATTACTTTGAATGCAAATGCACTAACTGCTCCAATCAAAAGAAATAGAATATCAGAATGAATTAAAAAAACAAGTCTCATCTATATGCTTCTGACAAGAGACTCATTTCAGGCCTAAAGACACCTGCAGATCAAAAGTGACAGGATGGAGAAATATCATGCAAATGGATAGCAAAAGAAAGCCAGAGGAGCAATACTTATAAGGGACAAACTACACCTTAGAACAAATACTGCAACAAAAGATAAAGAAGGGAACAGTATCATAACAAAGGGGACCCTCAAACAAGAAGATCTAACAATTATAAATATTAATGGACCCAACATGGATGAACTGAAATATATAAAATAATAATAAATATTAAGGAATGAATTGATGATAACACCAGAATAGTAGAAGAGCTTAACACCCCACTCACATCAATGGATAAATAATCTAATGAGAAAATCAACAAGGAAACAATGACTTTGAATGACACACTGGACCAGATGAACTGAACTGAGCATTCCATCCTAAAATGGCAGAATACAAATTCTTTTCATGTGTGCATGAGACATTCTCCAGAATAGATCAAATGTTAGGCTACAAATCAGGCCTCAACAATACAAAAATATTTAAATCATACCATGCAAATTTTCTTACCACAATGCAATCAAACTAGAAGTCAACCACAAGAAAAAAAAATTAGAAAGATCACAACTACATGGAGGTTAAACAACATGCTGCTAAATAATGAATGGTTCAACCATGAAATCAAAGAAGAAATTTTAAAAAATACATAGAAACAAACAGAAATGTAAACAAAATGGTCCAAAACCTTTAGGATGCAGCAAAAGCAGTCCTAAGAGGGAAGTATATAACAATATAGGCCTAACTTAAGAAGCAAGAAAAATCGCAAATAAACATCCTAACTTTATATCTAAAGGAACTACAAAAACAAAGAAAACATGAAACCAGCAGGAGAAAGGAAATAATAAAGATTAGAACATAAATAAATAATATAAAAACTAAAAAACAAAAGAGCAGATCAATGAAACCAGGAGATGGTTCTTTGAGAAAATTAATAAAATGTATAGACCTCCAGTCAGAATTACCAAAAAGAAAAGAGCAAGGACCCAAATAAAAAAAAAATCACAAATGAGAGTGGAGAGATAACAACCAACACCACAGAAATACAATAAGAGAATATTATGTAAAACTATATGAAACAAATTGTACAACCTGGAAGGAATGGATAAATTCCTAGAAACATACAAACTACCAAAATGAAACGGGAAGAAATAGAAAATTTGAACACACTAATAACCAGCAAAAAATTGAGTCAGTAATCAAAAAACTCCCAGCAAACAAAAATCCAGGGCTAAATGGCTTCAAAGGAGAATTCTATCAAACATTTAAAGAAGGGTTAATACCTATTTTTCTCAAACTATTCCAAAAAGTAGAAAAGAAAGTATAACTTCTGAACTCATTCTATAAGATCAGCATCACGCTGACACCAATACCATGTAAAGACTCCATTAAAAAAGAGAATGACAGAGGCGCCTGAGTGGCTCAGCTGGTTAAGCATCCGACTTCAGCTCATGTCATGATCTTGCAGTTCGTGAGTTAGAATCCTGCGTTGGGCTCTGTGCTGACAGATCAGAACTTGGAGCCTGCTTCAAATTCTGTGTTTCCCTCTTTCTCTGACCATCCCCCACTCACACTCTTTTTCTCAAAAATAAATAAAAACATTAAAAAAAGAGAAAACGGCAGGCCAATATCCCTGATGTATATTGTATGCAAATATTCTCAACAAGATACTAGCAAACCAAATGCAACAGTACGTTCAAAGAATCATTCACTATGATAAAGTGGGATTTATTCCTGGGTTGCAAGAGTGGTGCAGTATTCACAAATCAATCAATGTGATATGCCACATTGATAAAAGAAATGATAAGAACCGTATGGTTGTTTCCATAGATGAAGAAAAAACATTTGAGAAAGTATAACATCCATTCATGATAAAAAACCCTAATCCAAGTAGAGATAGAGGGAACATATCTCAACATAATAAAGGCCATCTATGTAAAACCTACAACTAATATTATCCTCAAGATGAAAAATCTGAGAGTTTTACCACCAGCGTCAGGAACAAGACCAAGATGTCCACTCTCACAACTGTTATTCAACATAGTACTGGAAGTCCCAGCCACAAGAATCAGACAACAAAAAGAAATAAAAGACATCCAAACCTTTCCGGAAAAAGTAAAACTTTCACTATTTCTAGATGACATGATATTCTGTATAGAAAACCCAAAAGACTCCACTAAAAACTGCTGGAACTGATAAACACATCCAATAAACTTGTGGGATATAAAATCAATGTACAGAAATCTGTTGCATTTCTATACACCAATAGTCAAATAGTAGAAGGAAAATTAAGGAATCCATTCCATTGACAATTGCACCAAAAATAGTAATATACCTGGAAACAAACCTAACCAAAAAGGTGAAAGACCTATGCTCTGAAAACTATAAAACACTGATGAAAAAAAAATTAAAGGTGACAAAAAAGAAATGAAAAGACATTCCATGCTCATGTATTAGAAGAACAAATATTGTTAAAATGTCTAAACTACCCAAAGAAATCTACACATATAATACAATCCTTATCAAAATACTGTCAGCATTTTTCAGAGCTAGAACAATCCACAAATTTGTATGGAACCATAAAATACTCTGAATAAGCCAAAGCAACCTTGGAAAAGAAAAGGAAAGTAGGAGGCATCACAATTCTGGATGTCAAATTATATTACAAAGCTGCAGTAATCCACACAGTATTGTACTGGCACAAAAATAGACACATAGTTCAATGGAACAGAATGGAAAACCCAGAAATCAACCCACAACAATATAGTCAATTAATCTTTGACAAAGCAAGAAAGAATATCCAATGAGAAGACAGTCTCTTCAACAAATGGTCTTGCAATAACTGGACAGCAATATGCAAAAGAATGAAACTGAACAACTTTGTTACATGATACATAAAAAATAAATTCAAAGTGGATGAAAGACCTGAATGTGAGACCTGAAACCATAAAAATCCTAGAAGAGAACACAAGCAGTAACCACTTTGACATTGGCCATAGCAACTTCTTTTTAGATATGTCTTTGGAGTCCAGGGAAACAAAAGACAAAATAAACTGCTGGAACTTCATCAAAATAAAAATATTATGCATAGCAGAAAAAGCAATCAACAAAACTATAAGGCAACTGGTGAAATGGGAGAAGATACTTGAAAATGGCATACCTGATAAAGGGTTAGTGTCCAAAATCTATAAAGAACTTATCAAACTCAATATCCCAAAAACAAATAATCCAATTAAAAATAGCAGAAGCCATGAATCGAAATTTTTTCCCAAGAAAACGTACAGATGGGTAACAGACACATGAAAAGATGATCATCAGTGAAATACAAATCAAAACCACAATGAGATATCACCTCACACCTGTCAGAATAGTTAAATTCAACAACACATGAGAAACAATAGGTGTTGGTGAGAATGTAGAGAAAGGAGAATTCTCTTGCACTGTTGGTGGGAATGCAAACTGGTGAAGCCACATGGAAAATAGCATGGAGTTTCCTCAAAAAATTAAAAATATAACTACTCTACTATCCATCAAATGCACTTCTAGGTATTTATTCAAAGAATAAAAAATACTAATTCAAAGGGATACATGCATCTCCAATGTTTATAGCAGTATTATCTACATTAGTCAAATTGTGGAAGGAACCCAAATTTCCACCAACTGATAAGTAGATAAAGACGAATTGGAATATATATATACAGTAAAATATTACTCAGCCATAAAAAAGAATTAAATCTTGCCATTTGCAATGATGGGGATGAAACTAGAGAATATCATGCTAAGCAAAATAGTCAGAGAAAAACAAACACCATATGATTTCACTTATATGTGGAATATAAAGAACAAAACAAATAAGCAAAAGGGGGGAACAGAGGGAGGGAGACAATCTGAGAAACAGGCTCGCAAGTATACAGAACAAATTGATGATTACTAGCAGGGAGGTGGGCAGGGAGATTGGTTAAATAGGTGATGGGGATTAAGGAGTGCACGTGTGATGAGCACCAGGTGTTTTATGGAAGGGGTGAATCACTATATTCTAAACCTAAAACTAATATTACACTGTATATTAACTAACTGGAATTTAAATTAAAACTGAAAAAAAAACATGGAAAAAATATACTCACTGTATGTCAGTAAAGGGTGGAGGACATCAGTGAGACCCTTGACAAAGAGATAAAAAATAACATATCAGAGATGAAGTACTCAATAAATGAAATTAAAAATATAATAGATGGAATAAATAATAGGCCACAGGAAGCAGAACATATCAATGACCTGGAAGATAGAGTAATTGAAAATAATAAAGATGAGCATGTGAGCAATAAAACAAATACTGAATAACGGAATAAACTTTGAGAATCAGTTCCTCCAAAAGGTGTAGTAACATTTGCATTATAGGGATCCCAGAAGGAAGAGAGAGAAAGATGGGCAGAAAATGTATTTGAAGAAATAATACATGAAAATTTCCCAAATCTGGGGTAGGAAACAGATCCAGATTCAGGAGACACAGCAATCCTCCAACAAATTCAACCCAAGGAGTCCACACCAAGACATATAGTAATTAAAATGGCAAAAATTAGTGATAAAGAAATGATTTGAAAGATTATAAGGGAAGATAGTTACATACAGAGAAACCCCATAATGATTTCAGCTTATTTCTAGCAGAAACTTTGCAGGCCAGAAGGGAGTGGCATGATGTATTAGAAGAGCTGGAAGATAAAAATCTGCATCCAAGATTACTCTATCCAACAAGGATATCATTCAGAATAGGAGACATAAAGAATTTCCCAGATAAACAAACTTAAAAGAAACAAAGGTAAACAAATCTCCATGACTTTCATGACCACTAAAAAAGCCTTACAAGAAATGTTAAGTAGGTCTCTGTGAGTAGGAAAAAAAGCAAGATAAATAGAAAGCACAAAATAAAAGGATGTTAAAGATGATATCAAATATCCGAACCATGAAGGGGAAAAGAATAAAGAATGAGTTCAAAAATAAGCAACCATCTACTTAATAGAGACTGTTATATGCAGAAGTTATATATAAACCAAATGTTAACCACAAATCAAAAATTGAAAAAAAATAGTAATACCTCTTTTGCAGCTAGTACCAAGTAATGGGACTCTCTCAGGACACCTGGCACAATCACCACAATACTGGGGGCAAGGGAAAGCCTTACTACAAAAAGCAGAAGTAAGAGCTTGGATGCCCCACTGCCAACACTGAGATTGGCCCCTGCCACATACACACAGTCCACATTTGGGGAGGCAACAAGAAGAACCATGCCTTGAGGCGGATGTGGGGAACTTCACTTAAGACTATAGGTATTGTATGTACAAAACAAGGATTATTGACTTTGTCTAAAATACATCCAACAATGAACTGGTCTGCACCAAGACCCTGGTTAAGAACTGTATCATGCTCATTGACAGCACACAGGACCCACAGTGGATTGAGTACTGCTACGCACTGCTCCTGGGCCACAAGAAAGGGCTCAAGCTGACAGAGGAAGAGATTTTAAACAACAACAAAAAAAACTATCAAAAGAAGAAGAAGAAATATGATGAAAGGAAAAAGAAAGTCAAAATCATCAGTTTTCTGAAGGAGCAGTTCCAGCAGGAAAAGCTTCTTTCATACATCACTTCAAGACCAGGCCAGTGTGGCCAGGCAGATGGCTACATGCTAGAGGGCAGGGAGGTAGAGTTTAATCTGTTGAAAATAAAACTCAGAAAGGCAAATATATCTTCCTCCACCCTATATCTAGTCATGTAATAAAGGTTTTTATTGTTCTAAAAAAAGCAGTAATAGATATGCAAAAAATAAAAAGTAAGAAACCAAAGTATATCACTAAAGAAAATCAACAAACCATAAAAGAGAGAAAGAGAAGAAACAGAAAAACTACAAAAACAACCACAAATCAACTAACAAAATGTCAATAAATACATATATATAAATAATTACTTTGAATGTAAATGAACTAAATGCTCCAATCAAAATACATAGGGTATCAGAATGGATAAAAAAAAGACTCATCTATATGCTTCCTATAAGAGATTAATTTTACACCTAAAGACACTTGCAGATTGAAAACGAGGGGATGGAGAAACATTTATCATGTAAATGGAGGTCAAAAGAAAGCTGGAGTAGCAATACTTATATCACACAAAATAGACTTCAAGACAAAGTCTGTAACAAGAGATGAAAAGGGACACTATATAATAAAAAAAGGAGACAATACACCAGGAAGATATAACAATTGTAAATATTTATGCACCCTAAATGGGAACACACAAATACATACAACATTTAATAACAAACATAAAGAAATTAATCAATACTAATACAATAGAAGGGGCTTTAACACCCCATTTTCATTGGTGAACATAACATCTAAGCACAAAATAAACAAGGAAACAGTGACTTTGAATGACACACTAACCATATTGATTTAGCATAGGATGAGAGGGAACATACCTCAACATAATAAAGACCATATATAAAAAGCCCATAGTGAGCATCATATTAAATGCTGCAAACCTAAGAGCTTCCCTCCTAAGGTCAGGAACTAGCCAAGGGTGTCCACTCTCACCACTTTTATTCAGCATAGTCCTAGTCACAGCAATAAGACAAAAAAATAAATAAGACATCCAAATTGGTAAGGAAGAACTGAAACTTTCAATATTTTCAGATGACATGATACTATATACAGGAAACCCTAAAGACTCTACCAATAAACTAGTAGAACTGATAAATGAATTCATAAAAGTCACAGGATACAAAATCAATATAGAGAAATATGTTGCATTTCTTTACACTAATAATGAAGTAGCAGAAAGAGGAATTAAGAAAACAAGTCCATTTACAATTCCACAAAATGTAATAAGATACCTAGGAATAAGCCTAACCAAAGAGATCAAAAACTTGTATTCTCAAATTTATAAACATTGATAAATCGAAGATGGCACAAAGAAATGGAAAAACATCCATGCTCATGGATTGGAAAAACAAATATTTATAAAATGTCTCTAATTCCTAAAGCCATCTACACATTTAAAGTAATCCATATCAAAATACCAATAACATTTTTCACAGAGCTAGAAGAAACAATTCTTAAATTTATGTATAATCACAAAAGACCCCAAAGAGCAAAAGTAACTTTGGTAAAGAAAAGCAAAGCTAGGGGCATCACAATTCCAGACTTTAAGTTATACTAGAAACATTTAGCAACTAAAGCAGTATGGCATAGGCATTAAAATAGGTGCATAGATCAATGGAACAGAATAGAAAACCCAGAAATAAACCCACAGTTCTATGGTCAATTAGTCTTTGACAAAGCATGAAAGAATACCCAACAGTAAAAAAAAAAGAACACAGGCAGTAAGTTCTCTGACATCAGCCATTGCAACATTTTTCTGGATATGTCTCCTGTGTCAAAAGAAATAAAATCAAAAGTAAACTATTGGGATTACATCAAAATAAAAAGCTGCTCTGTTTATTTATGCAAATGAAACAATCAAGAAAACTAAAAGGCAACCTACAAAATTGGAGAAGATATTTGAAAATTACACACCAATGAAGGATTAGTATCCAAAATATATTAAGAGCTGATAAAACTCAACATTCCAAAAATGAGTAATTCAATTAAAATTGGACACTAGAGAGGACCCAAGATGGCAGAACAGCATGGAAGTTTTTTGCATGTCTCGTGTGCAAGAAATACAGCCAGATCAACACAAAATGATCCTTCACACCGAAAACTGATCTGAGGATTAACACAACAATCTGCACAATCTGAACCACAGAATTCATCAGGTACATGGTGCGGACAGGTGAACGTGGGGAAAGAGAAGTCGCAGAGGGCTGGGAGCTGCTTTTGCGTGCAAAGAGAGAACAGAGACGGCAGGGGGGGATGGAGAATACGAGACAACACCCCCCCCAAAGCAGCTGGAGAGAAAGTGCAAAATTGGAAATAACTGCAGTGACTGAACTAAAAAGGGAGAAAGGAGAAAGGAGAGGATATAAATTCCATTAAGACTATAAAGAGGGGGGAGTGCAGAGTCTGAAACTCTGCAGCTCAATACCTGGCAGTGCTCTGGTGGGAGGGGTGATTCCACAGGAGCAGATTGGGGTAAAGGAGGTTCTAGAGCCACATGGGGAGAAGTGGTTCCACTGCTGGAAGCATATTTGGTACAGGCTGTGAGGCCATGAGTCCCAGCAGACCCCAGAGAACAATCACATAAGCTGGTGCTAGAACAAGGTCATTAAGGCTGAAGCCTGGTGCCAGATGTGTGTTGTGATTTTCCATAATCCCTGAAAAGCTGCTGTTACACTATCTCATGAACTTTTTCTGGGGCGGGCTGGCACCTGGCCACAGTCTCTGGGCATCAGCAGCAGCATGGTCCTGTGAACGTTCCTGGTTGTGGCTGGCACCCAGCCATTGCTCAGTGAGACCCTCCCACAGAGGGGCAGAATGGGTCAAAACCACAGTCCCTCAGAAGTAAGGGGCCAGGAAAAACAGCCACATATAAGACAAAACTTGGGAGGAAGGTGCTTCCTGGGACTTGCTCATGGAATGTGTAAAAGTGGGGAGTGGATGGAAGCCAAAGACAAAGGACGGGTCTGTGATTGCTGATCGGGGAGAACAGAGTTCTAATACTAGAGACTAGGTAGCTGGGTGATGCCATTTTCAACACTCCTGTGCATGCACATACACACATACAAGTGCCACAGCAGTCCACCCCAATAACCTAAGCAGTGCCATTTAGTGAAGAACAGAGCCATTACACTAAGCCCCGCCCAACTGGGGCAACCTCGCTCTTCAAGAATGCAAGACTCACCACCTGCTTAGTTTATGGACTACAAACTGCTTCATAGTTTGACTTCTAGGGGAAAATGAAGTGATTTCAGTCATATTTCAGTCTGTTAGCTGGTCCATCTATTCAATTTTTGTTCTTTTTTTTTCTTTTTTCTCTTTTTTGTTTCTGTTTTTTTTCTTGAATACAGAAAGAGAAAAATTTCATTTTTACTTCCATTTTTATTAAAATATTTTCTTACCTTTTTTTCTACTATATTTTTTTACTTTTGTGGAATTTTTTTTAATTCTCTTTAACTTCCATCATTTCATTTTAGTCTACTTCAGTGTATTCATTTTTTCAAAATTTCAAATGGTTTCCTTTTTTTCCCTTTCTCCCGCTTTTTTAACAAATCAATCAAGCCATTTTCAACACCCAGACCAAAAAACACCCAGAATCTAGCATAATTTATTCAATTTTGTTTGTGGGTGTGTGTTTTTAGTTTTTTAATTTTAATATTTAATTGTAATTTTTTAATTTTACTTTTTTCTACATCATTAATTCCTTTTCTCCCTTCAAAATGACAAAACGAAGGAATTCACCCCAAAAGAGCACAAAGAAACGACAGCCAGGGACTTAACACACACAGATACAAGCAAGCCCTCTGAACCAGAATTTTAAATCACGATAATAAGAACACTAGCTGGAGTCAAAAGTAAATTAGAATCCCTTTCTGTGGAGATAAAAGAAGTAAAAACTAGTCAGGATGAAACAAAATGCTAGAACAGAACTGCAATCTCGAATGGAGGCCACAGCTGCAAGAATGGATGAGGCAGAACAGAGAATCAGTGATATAGAGGACAAATGTATGGAGAATAATGAAGCAGAAAAAAATAGGGAGACTAAGAAAAAAGAGCATGATATAAAAATTGGAGAAATCAGTGACTCATTAAAAAGGAACATCAGAATCATAGGGGTTCCAGAAGAGGAAGAGAGAGAAATAGGGGTAGAAGGGTTATGTGAACAAATCATAGCAGAAAACTTTCCTAACCTGGGGAAAGATACAGACATCAAAATTCAGGAAGCACAGAAGACACCCATTAGATTCAACAAAAACCGACCATCAATAAGGCATATCATAGTCAAATTCACAAAATACTTAGGCAAGAAGAGAATCATGAGAGCAGCAAGGGAAAAAAAGTCCTTGACCTACAAGGGAAGAGAGATCAGGTTTGCAGCAGACCTATCCACAGGAACTTCTCCGACCAGGAAAGAGTGGCAGGATATATTCAATGTGCTGAGTCAGAAAAATATGCAGCAAGAATTCTTTATCCAGCAAAGCTGGCATTCAAATAGAAGGAGAGATAAAAAGTTTCCCAGACAAACAAAAATTAAAGGAGTTTGTGACCAGTAAACCATCCCTGCAAGAAATTTTAAGGGGGATTATCTGCGGGAAGAAAAGATGAAAACAAAAATAAAAAAAAAAACAATTAAAGATGAAAAGCAACAAAGATTAGAAAGGACCAGAGAACACCTCAAGAAACTCCAACTCTACAAGCATCATAATGACAATAAATTTATATCTTTCAGTACTCCAAATGTCCACGGACTCAATGCTCCAATCAAAAAACATAGGGTAACAGAATGGATAAGAAAACAAAATCCATCTCTATGCTGTTTACAAGAGACCCATATTAGACCTAAGACACCCTCAGGTTGAAAATAAGGGGATGGAGAACCATCTATCATGCTAATCGTCAACAAAAGAAAGCCGGAGTAGCCATACTTATATCAGACCATCTAGACTTTAAAATAAAGACAGTATCAAGAGATGCAGGAGGGAATTATATCATAATTAAGGGGTCTATCCACCAAGAAGACCTAACAATTGTATAACAACTGTAAACATTTATGCGCCAAATGTGGCACCACCCAAATATATAAATCCATTAATCACAAACATAAACTCATTGATAGTAATGCCATAATAGTAAGGAACTTCAACACCCCACTCATAGCAATGGACACATCATCTAAACAAAAAATCAACAAGGAAACAATGGCTTTGAATGACACACTGGACCAGATGGACTTAAAAGGTAGATTCAGAACATTTCATCCCAAAGCAGTGGAATAAACATTCTTCTCCAGTGCACATGAAACGTTCTCCAGAATAGACCACATACTGGGACACAAATGAGCGCTCAACAAGTAAAAAAAGATCGAGATCATACCGTGCATATTTTCAGACCACAATGCTATGAAACCTGAAATCAACCACAGGAAAAAAATTTGGAAAGGTAACAAATACTTGGAGACTAAAAAACATCTTACTAAAGAATGAATGGGGGGGGTGCCTGGGTGGCTCAGTCAGTTGAACATCCAAGTTTGGCTCAGGTTATGATCTCACAGTTCGTGAGTTCAAGCCCCTTGTTGGGCTCCGTGCTTACAGTTCAGAGGCTGGAGCCTGCTTCAGATTCTGTATCTCCCTCTCTCTGCCCCTTCCCCACTCATGCTCAGTCTCTCTGTCTCTCAAAAATGAACAAACATTAAAAAATTTAAAAAAAATGAATGGGCTAACCAAGAAGTTAAAGAGTAAATTAAAAGTATATGTAAGCCAATGAAAATGAAAAAATCACAGCACAAAACCTCTGGGATGAAGCAAAGGCGGTCATAAGAGGAAAGTATATACCAATCCAGGCCTTCCTAAAGAGGGAAGAAAGATCTCAGATACACAACCTTACACCTTAAAGAGCTGGAAAAAGAACAGCAAATAAAAACCAACACCAGAAAGAGACAGGAAATAATAGATATTAGAAAAGAAATCAATGTTATCGAAACCAAAAAAAAGAAAAAGACAATTATAAAGAAACAGTAGAAAAGATCAATGAAACCAGAAGCTGATTCTTTGAAAGAATTGACGAAATTGATAAACCACTAGCCAGTTATCAAAAAGAAAAAGGAAAGGACCCAAACAAATAAAGTCAAGAATGAAAGAGGAGAGATGACAACCAACACTGCAGAAATAAAAACTATAATAAGAGAATATTATGAGCAATTATATGCCAATAAAATGGGCACTATGGAAGAAATGGACAAATTCCTAGAAACATATACACTACAAAAACTGAAACAGGAAGAAATAGAAAATTGGAACCATAACCAGTAATGAAATCAAATTAGTAATCAAAAATCTCCCCAAACAAGAGGCCAGGGCCAGATGGCTTTCCAGGGGAATTCTACCAAACATTTAAGGAAGAGTTAACACCTATTTCCTTGAAGCTGTTGCAAAAAATAGAAATGGAAGGAAAACTTCAAGACTCATTCTATGAAGCCAGCATTACCTTGATTCCAAAACCAGAGACCCCACTAAAAAAGAGAACTATATACCAATCTCCCTGATGAATATGGATGCAAAAATCCTCAACAAGATATTAGCCAATTGGACCCAACAATACATTAAAAAAAATATTCACCACAACCAAGTAGGATTCATACCGGGGATTCAGGGCTGGTTCAATATCCACCGAACAATCAACGTGATTCATCACATCAATAAATTAAAGGACAAGAAGCATATGATCATCTCAATAGATGCAGAAAAAGCATTTGGCCAAATACAGCATCCTTTCTTGATAAAAACCCTCAAGAAAGTAGGGATAGAAGGAGCATACCTCGAGATCATAAAAGCCATAAATGAAAGACCCAACACTAATATCATCCTCAATGGGGAAAAACTGAGAGCTTTCCCCCTCAGGTCAGGAACAAGAAATGGATATCCACTCTTGCTAACATAGTTATTCAACATAGTATTGGAAGTCTTAGCCTCTGCAATCACACAACACAAAGAAATAAAAGGGATCCAAATCGGCCAGGAGGAGGTCAAACTTTCACTCTTCACAGATGACATGATACTCTATATGGAAAACCCCAAAGAGTCCAACAAAAAACTGCTAGAATTGATTCATGAATTCAGCAAAGTTGCAGGATTTAAAATCAATGCACAGAAATCGGTTGCATTCCTTTACACCAACAATGAAGCGACAGAAAGAGAAATCAAGGAATCGATCCCATTTACAGTTGCACAAAAAAACATAAAATGATTGGAATAAATCTAACCAAAGAGATGGAAAATCTATACAATGAAAAGTACAGAAAGCTTATGAAAGAAATTGAAGAAGACACAAAAAAATGGAAAAAGTTTCCATGCTCCTGGATAGGAAGAACAAATATTGTTAAAATGTTGATACTATCCAAAGCAATCTATATATTCAATGCAATCCTTACCAAACTAACACCAGCATTCTTCACAGAGCTAGAAAAAATAATCCTAAAATTTGAATGGAACCAGAAAAGACCCCTAATAGCCAAAGCGATCTTGAAAAAGAAAGCAAATGTAGGAGGCATCACAATCCCGGATGTCAAGCTATACTACAAAGCTGTAATCATCAAGACGGTATGGTACTGGCACAAGAACAGACACTTAGATCAATGGAACACAATAGAGAACCCAGAAATGGACCCACAAAGTATAGCCAACTAATCTTTGACAAAGCAGGAAAGAATATCCAATGGAATAAAGACAGTCTCTTCAGCAAGTGGTGCTGGGAAAACTGGACAGCGACATGCAGAAGAATGAACCTGGACCACTTTCTTACACCATCCATAAAAAATAAACTCAAAATTTATGAAAGAACTCAATGTAAGACAGGAAGCCATCAAAATCCCCAAGGAGCAAGCAGGCAAAAACCTCTTTGATCTTGGCCACAGAAACTTCTTACTCAACACATCTCCAGAAGCAAGGGAAATAAAGGTAAAAATGAACTCCTGGGACCTCATCAAGATAAAAAGCTTCTGCACATCGAAGGAAACAATCAGCAAAACTAAAAGGCCACCAACAGAATGGGAGAAGATATTTGCAAATGGCATATCAGATAAAGTGTTAGTACCTAAAATCTATAAAGAACTTATCAAACTCAACACCCAAAAAAACAAATAATCCAGTGAAGAAATGGGCAAAAGACATGAATATACACTTCTCCAAAGAAGACATCCAGATGGCCAACTGACACATGAAAAAATGCTCAACATCACTCATCATCAGGGAAATACAAATTGAAACCACATTGAGATACCACCTTACGACTGTCAGAATGGCTAACATTAACAACACAAGCAAAAACAGATGCTGGCGAGGATGTGGAGAAAGAGGATCTCTTTTGCACTGTTGGTGGGAATCCAGTCTAGTGCGGCCACTCTGGAAAACAGTATGTAGATTCCTCAAAAAATTAAAAATAGAACTAGCCTATGACCCAGCAATTGAACTACTAGGTATTTATCCAAGAGATACAAGTATGCTGTTTCAAAGGGACACAGTACCCAAATGTTTACAGCAGCACTACCAACAATAGCCAAAGTATGGAAAGAGTCTAAATGTCCATATTTGGATGAATGAATAAAGAAGATGTGGTAAAAAATACAATGGAGTATTACTCGACAATCAAAATAATGACATCTTGCCATTTGTAACTACGTGGATAGAACTAGAGGGTATTAAGCTAAGTGTAATTAGTCAGTCAGAGAAAGGCAGATATCATACGAACTCACTCATATGAAGATTTTAAGACACAGAACAGATGAACATAAAGGAAGGGAAGCAAAAATAATATAAAAACAGGGAGGGGGACAAAACATAAGAGACTCTTAAATATGGAGAAAAAACAGAGGGTTACTTAAGGAGTTGTGGGAGGGGGGATGGGCTAAATGTGTAAGGGGAATTAAAGAATCTACTCCTGAAATTATTGTTAAGCTGTATGCTACGTAATTTAGATGTAAATTTAAAAATAAAATTTAAAAAAATTAAAAAAAAGAAAAATGGGCAGTAGAAATGAACAGACATTTATCCAAAGAAGGCATACAGATTGCCAACAGACACATGAAAAGATGCTCAATATTATTCACCATCAGAAAAATGAAAATTAAAACAACAATGAGATACTACCTCATCCCTGTAAAAATAGCTACAATCAAAAACGCAAGAAACCTCAAGTGTTGGTGAGAATGTGTATAAAAAGGAGTACTTGTGCACTCTTGGTAGAAATGCAAATTGATGCAGCCACTGTGAACAACAGTATGGATGTTCCTTAAAAAGGATCTAGTAATCGCACTACTGGGTATTTATCCAAAAATATAAAAACACTAACTCACAGATATACATGCACCCATATGTTTATAGCAGCATTATTTACAATAACAAATCATGGAAACAGTCCACGTGTCCATCAACTGATGAATGGATAAAGAAGATGTGGCATATATACACAATTTAATATTATCCAGCCATAAAAAAGAATGAAATCTTGCCATTTGCAGCGACATAGAAGGAGCTAGAGAGTGTAATGCTAAGTGAAATAATTCAGTCAGAGAAAGACAAATACCGTATAACTTCACTCATATGTTGAATTTAAGAAACAAACAAAAAATGAGCTGAAGGAAAAAGAGTCAAATCAAGTAACATACTCTTAAGTGTAGAGAAGAAGCTGATGGTTAATGGAGGGGAGGCGGGTGGGGGGATTGGGTAAAATAGGTGGTGGGGATTAAGGAGTGCACTTGTTGTGATGAGCACTGGGTGATGTATGAAATTGTTGAATGACCGTATTGTACACCTGAAACTAATATAACACTGTATTTTAACTATAGTGGAATTTAAAAGAAAAAAAGAAACTATTCAATGCAGAGTGAGCTACTGGTGTGCTCTTACATATTTATATAGTTTAATCTATTATTTTTCCTTCTCTTTTATTTTCTATCTTAGTATATTTGTTTTTATATCAGTATTTTTTCAAGTAAATGGAAAGCCAACAATGCTTTTTTCTCCATGTCAATAAAAAGGAAATTTACAGTGACAGTTCCAAGTTGATAATCTCCTATAATCTGTACATAAAGTTTCTGGTCAAGGTTCTGCCCATACTTTCCAAAACAATTGTCATTTTCTCAGAAATATTGAGCATATACCATTTTTCCATACGTGATAGTGGAAATTTATCCAATGAATAAGATAACAAAGCTTTGAAAAGGTGAATGTCAAAAGTAAATTAGACCTCTGATGACATGAACTCCAAGAAAAATCAAATGGAATATTTCTTCTATGAATTTGTAATTGCATACCAGAAAACAAAGAATAAGATAAACATTTTTCTGTTTTTTTTTTTTTACTTTCACAGAAACTTCATCCTTATATGCTTTTAGATGATCACATTTTGCTGACATTTACAAACATTTCATGTTGATCTTACATGGGCCAAATCAATCACCTATACAGTTTCAATGACACTTTGTTAAATAAACTGTCATGAAAGATTTATAGAGAATTTGAGAAAAGTAAAGAAGACGTAGTTTAGCTTTTAAACAGGCATTACCCCCTTTCTGAGGTATAATATCGCTTCTATAACACCATTAAGCTTCTAAAATAAAAAGTTTTAAAAAAAACCTTTCTCCCACAATTTTATTTGCATAACCTTCTTCTTCCAAACATTGGAGATGGGAGTGGGAAGGAGAACCTCATTCCCAATTTAATACTCCTTTCACGTATTGGTTGTGCATTGATCCCATGTCAAGAAACATTACATGTAAGTTAACATTATTTGGAGTTTATTCATTTTAAACAAATGAATCTGTAATGCATTCATGCAAACAAGTGCTTCCTTCAAACACTTGAATCATTGTATTCTGAATTGGGATGTATATGGATGATAAAGATGACACAAATTATTCCTCACACATTATTAAGGTATTCAAGTGGACTTAGGTTACTAAAAAATGCCAGAATTCTTAGATTTTTAAAAACATGTACAATTACAATACAAGACAGTTCAATTCAATTTTAAGGCAGCAGCTGCCTTGAACATTTGGATAGCTTTTTTGTTTGTTTTTTTCATGAAATTAAAAATTAGTGTTGATTTGAACTAAAATTTTATTAGAACATGAGCAGGGGAAGGGCAGAGAGAGAGGGAGACACAGAATCTGAACCAGGCTCCAGGCTTTGAACTGTCAACACAGAGCCCAATGCGGGGCTCCAACTCACATCCTTTGAGATCATGACCTAAGATGTTTAAACAACTGAGCCACCCAGGCACCCCTGGACTAGATTTTTAAAGAAACTCTAAGACTCTAGCAATTTGTGCAAGGCAAACAATAAAGTTATACTGCAATTATGTCTGTAATTATATACCTCATTGTGATGGAAGAATAGGTAATAAAAATTTTGTTACATCATAGGATTTTTTTTTCATTTTACATGTGAATTTGTTGAAAAGTACTAATTTAGAATATAATTCCAAATTGTGGCACTATTCTAGATCTTCTTGTAAATTTCCTTGCTTAATGTTCTACTTATTGATAGACCTGGGATATTTCTCTTGGATTAGTTCCAGAAAAATTTAAAACTTTTTGGATCACTGAGTTTGTGGTCTATAAAAGAAGGATATATTCTGGTAATGAATGATTTATAATTTAAAAATGTTAGAACTTTATACTTGAAAGAGCAACCTATATATTCTAAAACCCCAAAAAATAAGTGCTTAGTACAGTATCTTGCATATGTTAAGTGCATACCATTTATTCAGTATTAAGATATGAATTGGTTATATTTCTAAAGGTGACTTTTGACCTGTAGTATAATCAAATACGTGCTTTAAAAATTAAGCTCTACCATAACAGAATTCAACTCTACAAATGGTTAGAGTATACAAACCATTCTTCATGAAAGAAAGCCCAGAGCAAACTTACATTTTAAACATAGCATTCATAATTCATTTACACATAAGAGTTGGAAATTTAGTAATTTTATAGCGATAAAATAGTATTGTTATATACAGATAACATGTAGAGTCTTTGTTCTATTTCAAAGACCAAATTTCTCCATTGATAGTGTTTATTAAATTACTGTTACACTTATTAATATCAAAATAACTTTTTTTGAGTTTATTTCTTTAAGAAACCAAGGTGATCCCTATTATGTTTTGTCCAAGTGTTAGCAGGCTGAGGTTTTTAGCTTTTTATCATCTTTTATTTTTAATTAGCCAAGTATTCACTTGTTATGAAATCAAAAGAGAAGTTTCTAGGAGAGGGGAAGATGGCAGTGTAGGAGGACGCTGGGCTCACCTTGTACTGCTGATCACTTAGATTCTGCTCACATCTGCCTAAATAACCAAGAAAACTGCCAGAAGACTAGCAGAATGGACTCTCCAGAGCCAAGCATAGACAAGAGGCCCACAGAAGAGAGTAGGAAGGGCAGAAAGGCAGTGCATGCTACACAGACTACTGGGAGGGAGCCAGGTGGTGGAGGGGCAGCCCGCCCAGCAAGTCAGAGCCACTGAAAAATGGCTTGCAAAAGTGGAGGGGACAGACTCCGTGAGTTCTGACAGCCAGCGGGACTTACCATCTGGAATGTTAAAAGTCAACACCTTTGCTCTCAGAGACCTGGGATGGCAAGAGAACAACTTGAGAGAGAGAGTTGTTGAGCCCCAGTAGACAGAGCTCAGTTTGGCGGGTGAACAAAGGGTCAGGTAAGCGCCATTTCCCTCTCCCAACCCCCAACCGAAGCTCCAAAAAGAACCAGCTCCCATCAACAAACTTGCTTGCATTGCACAAACGCCCAATGCTGTGCTTCTGTGGATATATCCCTCCTACAGGCCTGCCTCCCCACCAGTGCTGCAGTGCTCCTCCCACAGGAGACCATTGATGGCAAAGCAAGCTAAGCCTGCCACTCCTGCCCCTGTTCACCTTGCAGATACACCATGGCTAATATGCCCTTGGCCAGATACCATTGAAGGAGCACCACAAGCCTGGCAGTGTGCAAGTAGCCCAGATGCGGGCCACACCACTCCACAGAGAGTCCTGCCCCCGGGAGAAGGGAAGGGAAGGTACACACCAGTCTGCCTGTGGCCCCAGTGGTGGGTTGAGGGCAGACATCGGGTCTCACTGTGGCCCTGCCCACCAACATAAGTTACTCCGGACAGCACAGCGGAAGTGCCCTAAAGTTTGGAGCCACCACAGGGACTACCCAAAATGATGAAACGGAAGAGTTCTGCTCAAAAGAAATGCCAGAAAGGTGCGAAAGCTAATGAATTGATCAAAAACGATTTAACCAATATAACAGAACAAGAATTTAGAATAGTACTCATAAAATTAACCACTGGGTGTGACAAAAGCAGGGAGGAGAGCAGAGAATCCATGGCTACAGAGATCAAGGGACTAAGAAATAGGCATGAGGAGCTAAAAAATGCTATAAATTAGGTGCAAAATAAAATGGAGGCAGTCATAGCATGGACTGAAGAGGCAGAGGAGAGAATAGGTGAATTAGAAGATAAAATTATGGAAAAAGAGGAAGCTGAGAAAAAGAGAGATAAAAAAAATCCAGGATTATGAGGGAAGAATCACAGAACATAGTGATGCAATCAAACGGAACAATATCCATATCATAGGAATGCCAGAAGACGAAGAGAGAGAGAAAGTAGCTGAAGGTGTACTTGAACAAATCAGAGCTGAGAACTTCCCTGATCCGGGGAAGGAAAAAGGCATTGAAATCCAAGAGGCACAGAGAACTCCCTTCAGACGTAAATTGACTCAATCTTCTGCACGACATATAGTCAAACTGGCAAAATACAAGGATAAAGAGAAAATTCTGAAAGAAGCTAGGGATAAACAGGCTCTAACTTACAAAGGGAGACACATAACAGTAGTAGCTGACCTTCCTACTGAAACTTGGAAGGCCAGAAAGGAATGGCAGGAAATCTTCAATGTGATGAACAGGAAAAATATGCAGCTGAGAATCCTTTATCCAGCAAGCCTATCATTCAGAATAGGAGAGATAAAGTTCTTCCCAAAAAACAAAAACTGAAGGAATTCATCACCACTAAACCAGCCCTCCAAGAGATCCTAAGTGGGATTCTGTGAGTGAAATGTTGCAAGGACCACAAAGTTCCAGAGACATCACTACAAGCATGAAACCTACAGACATCACAATGACTCTAAACCCATACCTTTCAAAAATAACACTGAATGTAAATGGACTAAATGCTCCAACCAAAAGACATGGGGTATCAGAATGGACAAAAAAAGCAAGACCCATCTATTTCTGTCTACAAGAGGCTCATTTTAGACTGAGGACATGTTCAGCTTCAAAGTGAGGTGATGGAGAGCTATCTATCATGCTACTGGAAGTCAAAAGAAAGCTGGAGTAGTCATAATTATATCAGAAAAACTAGACTGTAAATTAAAGGTAACAAAAGATGAAGAAGGCCATTATATAATAATAACAGGATCTATCCATCAGGAATAGCTACAAATTATAAATGTCTGCATGCCGAATATGGGAGCCCTCAAATATATAAAACAATTAATCACAAACATAAGCAACCTTATTGATAAGGATGTGATAATTGCAGGGGAATTTAATACTCCACTTACAACATGCGATAGATCATCTAGACACAGAATCAATAAAGAAACAAGGGCCCTGAATGATACATTGGATCAGATGGACTTAACAGATATATTTAGGACTGCGCATCCCAAAGCAAAAGAATATACTTTCTTCTTGAGTGCACATAGAATGTTCTCTAAGACAGATCACATACTGGGTCACAAAACAGCCCTTCATAACTATACAAGAATTGAGATCATACCATGCACACTTTCAGACCACAATGCTATGAAGCTTGAAATCAACCACAGGAAAAAGTCTGGAAAACCTTCAAAAGCATGGAGGTTAAAGAACACCCTAGTAGATAACATGAGGGGAGGTTTGCAAGATGGCGGCTTAGGAGGATGCTGGGCTCACCGCACATCCTGCTGATCACTTAGATTCCAACTACACCTGCCTAAATAACCCAGAAAACTGCCAGAGGATTAGCAGAACGGAGTCGCCCTAGCCAAGCGCAGACGAGAGGCCCACGGAAGAGGGTAGGAAGGGCGGCGAGGCGGTGTGTGCTCCACGGACTGGCGGGAGGGAGCCGGGGCGGAGGGGCGGCTCGCCGGCCAAGCAGAGCCCCCGAGTCTGGCTTGCAGAAGCGGAGGGGCCTGACGGACTGTGTTCCGACAGCAAACGCAACTTAGCGACTGGGAGGTCATAAGTTAAGAGCTCTGCTGGGAAAGCGGGAAGGCTGGAGGACAAAGAGAGGGAGAGCTGCTGAGCACCCTGACAACAGAGCTCAGTTTGGTGGGGAACAAAGGCACTCGCCAGCGCCATCTCCCCCGCCCATCCCCCAGTCAAAATCCCAAAGAGAACCAGTTCCTGCCAGGGAACTTGCTCACTCCGCACAAACACCCAACTCTGTGCTTCTGCAGAGCCAAACCTCCGGCAGCGGATCTGACTCCCTCCCGCTGCCACAGGGCCCCTCCTGAAGTGGAACACCTATGGAGAAGCGATCTAAGCCTGCCCCTCCTGCCCCCATGCACCCGTCCACCTTGCCTACCCACCCCAGCTAATACTCCAGATCCCCAGCATCACAAGCCTGGCAGTGTGCAAGTAGCCCAGACGGGCCACACCACCCCACAGTGAATCCCGCCCCTAGGAGAGGGGAAGAGAAGGAACACACCAGTCTGAATGTGGCCCCAGCGGTGGGCTGGGGCAGACATCAGGTCTGACTGCGGCCCCGCCCACCAACTCCAGTTATACACCACAGCACAGGGGAAGTGCCCTGCAGGTCCTCACCACGCCAGGGACTATCCAAAATGACCAAGCGGAAGAATTCCCCTCAGAAGAATCTCCAGGAAATAACAACAGCTAATGAGCTGATCAAAAAGGATTTGAATAATATAACAGAAAGTGAATTCAGAATAATAGTCATAAAATTAATCGCTGGGCTTGAAAACAGGATACAGGACAGCAGAGAATCTCTTGCTACAGAAATCAAGGGACTAAGGAACAGTCACGAGGAGCTGAAAAACGCTTTAAACGAAATGCATAACAAAATGGAAACCACCACGGCTCGGCTTGAAGAGGCAGAGGAGAGAATAGGTGAACTAGAAGATAAAGTTATGGAAAAAGAGGAAGCTGAGAAAAAGAGAGATAAAAAAATCCAGGCTTATGAGGGGAAAATTAGAGAACTAAGTGATACACTAAAAAGAAATAATATACACATAATTGGTATCCCAGAGGAGGAAGAGAGAGGGAAAGGTGCTGAAGGGGTACTTGAAGAAATAATAGCTGAGAACTTCCCTGAACTGGGGAAGGAAAAAGGCATTGAAATCCAAGAGGCACAGAGAACTCCCTTCAGACGTAACTTGAATCGATCTTCTGCACGACATATCATAGTGAAACTGGCAAAATACAAGGATAAAGAGAAAATTCTGAAAGCAGCAAGGGGTAAACGTGCCCTCACATATAAAGGGAGACCTATAAGACTCATGACTGATCTCTCTTTTGAAACTTGGAAGGCCAGAAAGAATTGGCACGAGATTTTCAGGGTGCTAGACAGAAAAAATATGCAGCCAAGAATCCTTTATCCAGCAAGTCTGTCATTTAGAATAGAAGGACAGATAAAGGTCTTCCCAAACAAACAAAAACTGAAGGAATTTGTCACCACTAAACCAGCCCTACAAGAGATCCTAAGGGGGACCCTGTGAGACAAAGTCCCAGAGACATCACTACAAGCATAAAACATACAGACATCACAATGACACTAAACCCGTATCTTTCTATAATAACACTGAATGTAAATGGATTAAATGCACCAACCAAAAGATATAGGGTATCAGAATGGATAAAAAAACAAGACCCATCTATTTGCGGTCTACAAGAGACTCATTTTAGACCTGAGGACACCTTTAGGTTGAGAGTGAGGGGATGGAGAACTATTTATCATGCTACTGGAAGCCAAAAGAAAGCTGGAGTAGCCATACTTATATCAGACAAACTAGACTTTAAATTAAAGGCTGTAACAAGAGATGAAGAAGGACATTATATAATAGTTACAAGGTCTATCCATCAGGAAGAGCTAACAATTATAAATGTCTATGCGCCGAATACCGGAGCCCCCAAATATATAAAACAAATACTCATAAACATAAGCAACCTTATTGATAAGAATGTGGTAATTGCAGGGGACTTTAACACCCCACTTACAGAAATGGATGGATCACCTAGACACACGGTCAATAAAGAAACAAGGGCCCTGAATGAGACATTGGATCAGATGGACTTGACAGATATATTTAGAACTCTACATCCCAAAGCAACAGAATAGACTTTCTTCTTGAGTGCACATGGAACATTCTCCAAGATAGATCATATACTGGGTCACAAAGCAGCCCTTCATAAGTATACAAGAATTGAAATTATACCATGCATACTTTCAGACCACAATGCTATGAAGCTTGAAATCAACCACAGAAAAAAGTCTGGAAAACCTCCAAAAGCATGGAGGTTAAAGAACACCCTACTAACGAATGAGTGGGTCAACCAGGCAATTAGAGAAGAAATTAAAAAATATATGGAAACAAACAAAAATGAAAATACAACAATCCAAACGCTTTGGGACGCAGTGAAGGCAGTCCTGAGAGGAAAATACATTGCAATCCAGGCCTATCTCAAGAAACAAGAAAAATCCCAAATACAAAATCTAACAGCACACCTAAATGAACTAGAAGCAGAACAGCAAAGGCAGCCTAAACCCAGCAGAAAAAGAGAAATAATAAAGATCAGAGCAGAAATAAACACTATAGAACCTAAAAAAACTGTAGAGCAGATCAACGAAACCAAGAGTTGGTTTTTTGAAAAAATAAACAAAATGGACAAACCTTTGGCCAGGCTTCTCAAAAAGAAAAGGGAGATGACCCAAATAGATAAAATCATGAATGAAAATGGAATTATTACAACCAATCCCTCAGAGATACAAACAATTATCAGGGAATACTATGAAAAATTATATGCCAATAAATTGGACAACCTGGAAGAAATGGACAAATTCCTAAACACCCACACTCTTCCAAAACTCAAACAGGAGGAAATAGAAAGCTTGAACAGACCCATAACCAGCGAAGAAATTGAATCGGTTATCAAAAATCTCCCAACAAATAAGAGTCCAGGACCAGATGGCTTCCCAGGGGAGTTCTACCAGACGTTTAAAGGAGATATAACACCTATCCTTCTCAAGCTATTCCAAGAAATAGAAGGGGAAAGAAAACTTCCAGACTCATTCTATGAAGCCAGTATTACTTTGATTCCTCAATCAGACAGAGACCCAGTAAAAAAAGAGAACTACAGGCCAATATCCCTGATGAATATGGATGCAAAAATTCTCAATAAGATACTAGCAAATCGAATTCAATGGCATATAAAAAGAATTATTCACCATGACCAAGTGGGATTCATTCCTGGGATGCAGGGCTGGTTCAACATTCGCAAATCAATCAACGTGATACATCACATTAAGAAAAAAAAAAGAGAAGAACCATATGATCCTGTCAATCGATGCAGAAAAGGCCTTTGACAAAATCCAGCACCCTTTCTTAATAAAAACCCTTGAGAAAGTTGGCATAAAAGGAACATACTTACACATCATAAAAGCCATTTATGAAAAGCCCACAGCTAACATCACCCTCAATGGGGAAAAACTGAGACCTTTTTCCCTGAGATCAGGAATACGACAGGGATGCCCACTCTCACCGCTGTTGTTTAACATAGTGCTGGAAGTTCTAGCATCAGCAATCAGAGAACAAAAGGAAATCAAAGGCATCAAAATTGGCAAAGATGAAGTCAAGCTTTCACTTTTTGCAGATGACATGATATTATACACGGAAAACCTGATAGACTCCACCAAAAGTGTGCTAGAACTGATACATGAATTCAGCAAAGTCGCAGGATACAAAATTAATGTACAGAAATCAGTTGCATCACACTACTAATGAAGCAAGAGAAAGACAAATAAAGAAACTGATCCCATTCACAATTGCACCAAGAAGCATAAAGTACCTAGGAATAAACCTAACCAAAGATGTAAAGGATCTGTATGCTGAAAATTATAGAACCCTCATGAAGGAAATAGAAGAAGATACAAAGAAATGGAAAACCATTCCCTGCTCATGGATTGGAAGAATAAATATTGTTAAAATGTCAATACTACCCAAAGCTATCTAAACATTCAATGCAATCCTAATCAAAATTGCACAAGCATTCTTCTCGAAGCTAGAACAAACAATCCTAAAATTTGTATGGAACCACAAAAGACCCCGAATAGCCAAAGTAATTTTGAAGAAGAAGACCAAAACGGGAGGTATCACAATCCCAGACTTTAGCCTCTACTACAAAGCTTACATCATCATGCAATCATCAGCATGGTATTAGCATAAAAACAGACACGTAGACCCATGGAATAGAAGAGAGACTCCAGAATTGGACCCACAAAACTATGGCCAACTAATCTTTGACAAAACAGGAAAGAATATCCAACAGAAAAAAGACAGTCTCCTTAACAAATGGTGTTGGGAGAACTGGACAGCAACATGCAGAAGGATGAAACTAGACCACTTTTTTTTTTTTTAATTTTTTTCAACGTTTATTTATTTTTGGGACAGAGAGAGACAGAGCATGAACGGGCAAGGGGCAGAGAGAGAGGGAGACACAGAATCGGAAACAGGCTCCAGGCTCCGAGCCATCAGCCCAGAGCCCGACGCGGGGCTCGAACTCACGGACCACGAGATCGTGACCTGGCTGAAGTCGGACGCTTAACCGACTGCGCCACCCAGGCGCCCCCTTTTTTTTTTTTTTAAAGAAACTAGACCACTTTCTTACACCATTCACAAAAATAAACCCAAAATGGATAAAAGACATGAATGTGAGAAAGGAAACCATCAAAACCCTAGAGGAGAAAGCAGTAAAAAACCTCTCTGACCTCAGCCGCAGCAATTTCTTACTTGATGCATCGCCAAAGGCAAGGGAATTAAAAGTAAAAATGAACTACTGGGACCTCATGAAGATAAAAAGCTTCCTCACTGCAAAGGAAATAATCAACAAAACTAAAAGGCAACCAACGGAATGGGAAAAAAATTTGCAAATGACATATCAGACAAAGGGCTAGTATCCAAAAGCTATAAAGAGCTCACCAAACTCCACACTTGAAAAACAATCCAGTGATGAGATGGACAGACAACATGAATAGGCACTTCTCTAAAGAAGACATCCAGATGGCCAGCAGTCACATGAAAAGATGCTCAATGTAACTCCTCATCAGGGAAATACAAATCAAAACCACACTGAGATACCACCTCACGCCAGTCAGAGTGGCTAAAATGAAAAATTCAGGAGACTATAGTTGCTGGAGAGGATGTGGAGAAACAGTAACCCTCTTGCACTGTTAGTGGGAATGCAAACTGTTGTAGCCACTCTGGAAAACAGTGTGGAGTTTCCTCAAAAAATTAAGAATAGATCTACCATATCACCCAGGAATAGCACTGCTAGGAATTTACCCAAGGAATACAGGAGTGCTGATGCATAGGGGCACTTGTACCCCAATGTTTATAGCAGCACTTTTAGCAATAGCCAAATTATGAAAAGAGCCTAAATATCCATCAACTGATGAATGGATAAAGAAGTTGTGGTTTATATATACAATGGAATACTACTTGGCAATGAGAAAGAATGAAATATGGCCTTTTGTAGCAACGTGGATTGAACTGGAGATTGTTATGCTAAGTGAAGTAAGTTATACAAAGAAAGACAGACACCATATGTTTTCACTATTATATGGATCCTGAGAAACTTATCAGAAGGCCGTGGGCGAGGGGAAGGAAAGAAAAAGAGAGAGAGGGAGCCAAACCATCAGAGACTCTTAAAAACTGAGAATAAATTGAGGGTTGATGTGGAGTGGGAGGGAGGGAAAGTGGGTGATGGGCATTGAGGAGGGCATCTGTTGGGATGAGCACTGGGTGTTGTATGGAAACCAATTTGACAATAAATTTCATATTAAAAATAATAAAATAAAATAAAATTATAACTAAGCAAATAACCAATAAAATGTGTAATTGTAGCATTACCAAAAAAATAAAAGAGAAGTTTTTGAGTTGTTAAGATTTAAGAAGGAGTAAGCCTGATTTTCAAATTAAGACTTAATTAGCAATTCAAGTGTAGAAACACATTTTGAGAATTGCTGGACAATTTCATAGTAGTTAAACAGTGAGAAATGAGGAAATCAGTAATATCATACAAAGACAACTTCTTATAGGCCTATTAAAATTCAAGATCTTGTTAATGGTATTTTTATTTTATTAAAGAGAATTTGAGTAAAGAAATTTATCTTTAGGAATAGAAATGCTAAGCGTTCTACTTAATAGCACCAGGTCTGCACACTTATTATCATATCAGAGCTGTTTTCATTACAAAGCTATTGCCATTCTAATCATTAGATTTAGTAAACTGAAATCAAGAGGTCTGTCATTCACTAAGTAAAACTAAACATTTATCTAAGAAAGCAGAGATGACAAAGAATGAACCAGGGCATTTACATTATCTTTAATATTTACAAGTTGTGTTTGCCCAATTAAATGTTAGAAAAATATATTTGTATTCTACATTACTTTGTCACATAAAGTTAGAGGTTAGTAAAATACATTTGTATCTTAATGAATTCAAGTGAGCAAACATATAAAGCAAGCCTATAGCATATTGCCAGGTACATAGTGGGTGCTCAAAGGTTTTTTGTTTTTTGATAACGGAAAGAATTTTTTCAGAAACCATTTTAAAGTAACAGTAAATGTTGTTGCAAGACTATAATTAACCTTTAAATTTTTTTTGAGTGGCACCTAGATGTCTTCTAATAGTCTAAGTTCATAGAGCTCCTATAAATACTTCTTTTGAATTAAAACACAAGTTTCATGTGAAAACCAGTTTTACATGGGTAAATGTGTTATAAAAAGATTCAAAGAACAACATAGTATGTTATTTTCACATTTGAGTTGAAAAAAAATATTTTGGGAATATTTAAATGATTTCAAATCAATTATTTATGATTAAAAATATCCCACTTGAAGAGGGCATGTGTGGCTCTGTGCTGATGGCTCAGAGCCTGGAGCCTGTTTCCGATTCTGTGTCTCCCTCTCTCTCTGCCCCTCCCCCGTTCATGCTCTGTCTCTCTCCCAAAAATAAAAAAAAAAAAATGAAAAAAAATTTAAAAAAAAAAAAAAGAAGAGGGCATGTGTTATGAGCACTGGGTGTTCTATATAAATAATGAATCACTAAATTCTACACCTGAAAGCAATATTACACTGTATGTTAACTAACTGGAATTTAAATAAAAACTTGAAAAAAAATCTCTCTTACTGCTTTATTTTGAATATTTTCTATTGTTAAAATGTTAGTACTACCAAAGCAATCGACAGATTTAATGCAATCTTTATTAAAATATCAACGGCATTTTTCACAGACTAGACAAAATAATCCTAAAATTTGTATGTAACCACAAAATACCCCAAAACAAAGGAATCTTGAAAAACAAAAATAAAGCTGAAGGTATCAGAATCCCATATTTCAACATATACTAAAAAGCTGAACTAATAAAAACTGTATGGTATTTACACAAAAACAGACACACCAGATCTACAGAACAGAATAGAGAGCCCAGAAATAAAACCATGGTTATATTGTCAATTTATCTTTGACAAAGGAGACAAGAATATGCACTGGGAAAAAGACAGCCTCTTTAACAAATGATGTTGGGAGAACTATATGGCAACGTGGAAAAAACTGAAACTGGGTCACTTTCTTTCACCATACACAAAAATTAATTCAAAATGGGTTGAGGATCTAAATGGGAGACCTGAAACCATAAAAATCCTAGAAGAGAGCACAGGTAGTAATTTCTCTGACATCAGATATAACAACATCTTTGTAGACATGTCTCCTCAGGCAATAGAAACAAAATAAAAAATAAACTATTGGTACTACATCAAACTAAAAACCTTCTGCACAGAAAAGGAAACAAACAAACAAAAAACTAAAAGATAATCTACTAAATGGGAGATAATATTAGCAAATGACATATCTGATAAAGGATTAGTATCCAAAATACATAAGGAACTTATGCAATTCAACTCCAAAAAAAGCCAAATAACCCAACTAAAAACTGGGCAGATGACATAAAAAGTTCTCCAAAGAAGATATACAGATCACCAACCGATATGTGAAAAGATTCTCTACATCACTAATGATCAGGGAAATGCAAATCAAATCCACAATGTGATATCATAACTGCCAGAATGGCTAAAATCAAAAACTCAAGAAACAAGTATTGGCAAGGATATGGAAAAAAAGGAACCCTTGTGCACTGTTGGTGAGAATGCAAATTGGTAGAGCTACTGTAGTAAACAGTTTAAGGGTTCATCAAAAAATTAAAAATAGAATTACCATATGATCCAGTAATTCCACTACTGGGTATTTATGCAAAGAATATGAAAACACTGGGGCTCCTGGGTGGCTCAGTTGGTTGAGCATTTGACTTCAGCTCAGGTCATAATCTCATAGTCTGTGAGTTCGAGCCCCACATCAGGCTATGTGCTGACAGCTCGGAGACTGGAGTCTGCTTCAGATTCTGTGTCTCCCCCTCTCTCTGACCCTCCCCTGCTCATGCTATGTCTGTCTCTGTCTCAAAAATAAATACAAACATTAAAAATTTTTAAATAAATAATATGAAAACACTAATTTGAAAAGATATAAGCACCTTTATGTCTATTGCAGTATTATTTACAATAGCCAACTTATTGAAGCATTACAAGTATCCATTGATAGCTGAATGGATAAAGAAGATCTCCTATATATAGACAATGGAATATTGCTCAGCCATAAAAAGGAATGAAATCTTGCCATTTGCAACATGAATAGATGCAGAGGGTAAAATGCTAAGTGAAATAAACCAGTCAGAGAAAGAAAAATATCATAAGATTTCACTCATTTGTGAAATTTAAGAATCAAACAAGAAAAAAAGAGACAAACTAAAAAACATAGATTTAACTATAAAAAACAAATTGATGGCTACCAGAGGGGGTGTAGGTGGGGAGATGGGTGAAATAAATTAAAGGGATTAAGAGCACACTTATCTTGATGAGCACTGAGTAATTTATAGAAATGTTTTATTACTACAGCAATTGACTATACATCTGAAACTGATATATCACTGTATATGAACTATACTAGAATTAAAATTATATATATATATATACTTTTCAACTATACCACAATTAAAATTATATATATATATATATACTTCATATATAAAATAAATATATAGGGACGAGACAAGATGGCAGAACAGCATGGAAGTTTTATGTATGTCTCACATCCATGAAATACAGCCAGACCAAAACTAAACCATCTTACACACCTAGGAAAGTGATTGGAGGATTAACACAACAATCTGAACAACCTGAACCACAGAATTCAGCCAGTACATGGCAGGGAGAAGTGAAATTGGGGAGCAAGAAGCCGCAGAAGGTAGGGAACCGCTTTTGCGGGCAGAGAAAGGAGACTGTGGTGGGGTGGGGGGGAGAATATGGGAAAATCACCCTTCCCCAAAAGCAGCTGGAGAGAAAGTGGAAAATTGGAAACAGCCGCAGGGACTAAACTAAAAAGGGGGAAAGGAGAAAGGAGGGTTTAAATTCCATTAAAACTGTAAACAAGGGGAGTGCAAAGGCTGCACCTCCACAGCTCAATACCTCATGGTGCTCTGGTGGGAAAGGTGAATCCCCAGTAACAGAGTGAGGTCTGGGAGGTTCTCGGGCAACACAGGGAAAAGCGGTTCCACTGTTGGAAGGACATTTGGTAGAGACTGTTGATGCCACCTGGTCCCAGCAGACCCCAGAAGGCAGCCACATTCACTGGTGCTGGGGCAAGGTCATGAAGGGTGAAGCCTGGTGCCAGATGTGTGTTGTGATTTTCTATAATGCCTGAAATGCTGCTGCTACACTGTCTCGTGAGCTTTTTCTGGAGCGAACTGGCACCTGGCCAGTCTCAGGGCACCGGCAGCAGCAGGGTCCTACAGGCCTTCCTGGGTGCAGTCGATATTTGGCCATTGCTCATTCTGCCATTGTTCATTCTGCCATTGCTCGGTGAGACCCTTCTGCAAAGGGGTGGAACGGGTCAAAGCCACAGTCCTTCAGAATTAAGGGGCTGGGGAATACAGCTATATCTGAGACAAAAATTGGGAGAGAGATACTGCCTGGGGACTGGTCACAGAGGCTACAAAAGCGGGGAGTAGACGACAGCTGAAGACAGAGGACAGGTGTGTGGTTGCTGATCCGGGAGAACAGACTAGGTAGCTGGATGGCATCATTTTCACCACTCCCTGGCATGCGCATACTCACCTATGAGCACCTCAACACTCCACCCAAGTAGGCTTGCAGCGCCATCTAGTGGTGAGCGGAGCTGTTAAACTGAGTACTGCCCACTGGGCCAACTACACTCTCAAGAACACAAGTCTCACTGACCTCTTAGTTTATGGATTATAAAGAGCTACACAGATCCACTTCTAGGGGAAAATGAACCAATTTCAGTCCTACTTCAATTTGTTAGCAGGATCATCTATTCAGTTTTCCTTCTTTTCTTTTTCTCTTTTACAATTAATTTTCTTGAGTACAGAAAGAGAAAATTTTCATCTTTATTTTCAATTTTTATTAAAAATGTTTCTTTAATTTTTATTACTATATTTTTTACATGTGTGCAATTTTTTTCAAATTCTATTTTACTTCCATCATTTTATGTTAGTTTACTACAGTGTATTCACCATTTCAAGTTTTCAAACAATTTCCTTTTTTATCTTTCTTTTCCTTTTTTTCTCTTTTTTGTTTCTTTTCTTTTTCTGGAATGCAGAAAGAAAATAAAACTTCATTTTATTTTCAACTTCTATTAAAAATATTTTCATTTAATTTTTTTACTATATTTTTGCTTTTATGTAATTTTTTTCAAATTTTATTTTACTTCCATCATTTTATTTTAGTCTGCTACAGTGTATTCACTTTTTCAAATTTTCAAATGATTTCTTTTTTTTATCTATTAAAATCATTTTTCTCTTTTTCATTTCTTTTCTTTTTTCTTAAACACAGAAAAAGAAAAAGTTCATATTTATTTTTAATTTTTCTTAAAAATATTTTTCTTAATTTTGTCTACTATATTCTTTACTTTTGTGTATATTTTTTCAAATTCTATTTTACCCCATCATCTCATTTTAATTTACTTCAATGTATTCATTTTTTCAAATTGTCAAATAATTTCCTTTTTTTTCTTCCACCCACCTTTTTTTCTCTTACCTGTCAAACTACTTTCAACACCCAGACCAAAACACACTGAGGATCTAGCATCATCTATTTGATGTGTGTGTGTGTGTGTGTGTGTGTGTGTGTGTTTAATTTTTAATTTTGATACTTTTTAAAATTTCTTTAATTTCAATTTTTCTACCTCATTAATTACTTTTCTCCCTTCAAAATGAGAAAATGAAGGAATTCACCCCAAAATAAAGAGCACAAATAGACGACAGCCAGAGATTTAACTAACAGTGAATAAAGCAAGATGTCTGAACCAGAATTTAGAATCGCAATAATAAGAATACTAGCTGGAGTCTAAATTAGATTAGAATCCCTTTCTGCAGAGATAAAAGAAGTAAAAAATAGCCAGAATGACATTAAAAATGCTATAACTGAGCTGTAATCATGGATGGTTGCAACAGCGGCAAGGATGGATGAAGCAGAACAATCAGTGATATAGAGGAAAACTTACAGAGAATAATGAAACAGAAAAAAAGAGGGAGATCAGGGCAAAAGAGCACAATTTAAAAATTAGAGAAATCAGTGACTCGTTAAAAAGGAACAACATCAGAATAATAGGGATCCCAGAAAAGGAAGAGAGAGAAATAGAGGTAGAAAGGGTATGTGAGCAAATCATAGCAGAAAACATTCCTAATCTGGGGAAAGACACAGACAGCAAATCCAGGAAGCACAGAGAACCCCCATTAGATTCAACAAAAACCGACCATCAATAAGGCATATCATAATCAAATTCACAAAATACTCAGGCAAGGAGAGAATCATGAAAGCAGCAAGGGAAAAAAAGTCCCTAACCTACAAGGGAAGACAGATCAGGTTTGCAGCAGACCTATCCACAGAAACTTGGCAGTCCAGAAAGGAGTGGCAGTATACATTCAGTGTCCTGAATCAGAAAAATATGCAGCCAAGAATTCTTTATCCAGCAAGGCTGTCATTCAAAAGAGAAGGGGAGATAAAAATTTTCCCAGACAAACAAAAATTAAAGCAGTTTGTGACCACTAAACTATCCCTGAAAGAAATTTTAAGGTGGACTCTCTGAGGGGAGAAACAATGAATATATATATATATATATATATATATATATATACAAATAAACACCAAAAGCAACAAAGATTAGAAAGGACCAGAGAACACCATCAGAAACTCCAACTCTACAAGCATCATAATGGCAATAAATTCATATCTTTCAGTACTCACTCTAAGCTTCCATGGACTCAATGTTCCAATCAAAAGACATAGGGTAACAGAATGGATAAGAGAACAAAATCCATCTATATGCTGTTTACAAGAGACCCACTTTAGACCTAAAGACACCTTCAGATTGAAAAAAAGGGGATGGAGAACCATCTATCATGTTAATGGTCAACAAAAGAAGGCTGGAGTAGCCATACTTATATCAGACTTTAAAATAAAGACTGTATCAAGAGATGCAGAAGGGCATTATATCATAATCAAGGGGTCTATCCACCAAGAAGACCTAACAATTGTAAACATTTATGCACCAAATGTGGCACCACCCGAATATATAAATCAATTAATCACACACATAAAGGAACTCATTGATAGTAATACTATAATAGTAGGAGACGTCAACACCTCACTCACAGAAATGATCAGACCATCTAATCAAAAAATCAACAAGGAAACAATGACTTTGAATGACACACTGGACCAGATGGACTTAACAGATATATTCCGAACATTTCATCCTAAAGTAGCAGAATATACATTCTTCTCCAGTGCACCTGGAACATTCTCTAGAATAGACCATACACTGGGACACAAGTCAGCCCTAAGTAAGTACAAAAAGATCGAGATCATACCGTGCATATTTTCAGACCACAATCCTATGAAACTCGTAATCAACCACAAGAAAAAATTTGGAAAAGTAACAAATACTTGGAGACTGAAGAACATCCTACTAAAGAATGAATGGGCTAACCAAGCAGTTAAATAAGAAATTAGAAAGTATATGGAAGTCAATGAAAATGATAACACCACAACCCAAAACTTCTGGGATGCAGCAAAGGTGGTCATAGGAGGGAAGTATATAGCAATCCAGGCCTTCCTAAAGAAGAAAGAAAGATATTAGATACCCAACCTAACCTTACGCCATAAGGAGCTAGAAAAGAACAGCAAATAAAACCCGAAACCAGCAGAAGACAGGAAATAACAAAGATTAGAGCAGAAATTGAGGCTATAAAAACAAACAGACAAACAAACAAAAACAGTAGAACACATCAATGAAACCAGAAGCTGGTTCCTTGAAAAAAATTAACAAAATTGATAAACCACTAGCCAGTTTGATCAAGAAGGAAAAGGAAAGGACCCGAATAAATAAAATCAAGAATGAAAAATCAAGAATGAAATCAAAACTGAAACAGGAAGAAATAGAAAATTGGAACAGACCCATAACCAGTAAGGAAATTGAATTAGTAATCAAAAATCTGCCAAAACACAAGAGTCCAGGGCCAGATGGCTTTCCAGGGGAATTCTACCAAACATTTAAGGAAGAATTAACACCTATTACCTTGAAGCTGTTCCAAAAAATAGAAATGGAAGGAAAACATCCAAACTCTTTCTATGAAGCCAGCATTATCTTGATTCCAAAACCAGACAGATACCCCACTAAAAAAGAGAACTATAGACCAACTTCCCTGATGAACATGGATGCAAACATTCTCAACAAGGTATTAGCCAACCAGATCCAACAATACATTAAAAAAATTATTCACCACAAGCAAGTGGGATTTATACCTGGGAAGCAGAGTTGGTACAATATCCACAAAACAATTAACATGATTCATCACATTATTAAAGAAAGGACAAGAACTATATGATCCTCTCAATAAATGCAGAGAAAGCATTTGACAAAATACAGCATCTTTTTCTTAATAAAAACCCTCAAGAAAGTAGGGATAGAAGAAGCATACCTCGAGATCATAAAAGCCATATACATACAACCCAACACTAATATCATCCTCAGTGGGGAAAAACTGAGAGCTTTCCCCCTCAGGTCAGGAACAAGACAGGGATATCCACTCTTGCCACTGTTATTTAACATACTATTGGAAGTCTTAGCCTCTGCAATCACACAACACAAAGAAATAAAAGGCATCCAAATCAGCCAGGAGGAGGTCAAACTTTCACTCTTCACAGATGACATGATACTCTATATGGAAAACCCCTAAGATTCCAAAAAAAAACTGCTAGAATTGATTCATGAATTCAGCAAAGTTGCAGGATTTAAAATCAATGCACAGAAATCAGTTGCATTCCTTTACACCAACAATGAAGCAACAGAAAGAGAAATCAAGGAATTGACCCCATTTTCAGCTCCACAAAAAACCATAAAATACCTAGGAATAAATCTAACCAAATAGATGAAAAATATATACACTGAAAAGTATAGAAAACTTATGAAAGGAATTGAAGAAGACACAAAAAGTGAAAAAAGATTCCATGCTGCTGGATAGGAAGAACAAATATTGTTAAAATGTTGATACTACCCAAAGCAATATACATATTCAATGCAATCCCTATCAAAATAACCCCAGCATTCTTCACAGAGCTAGAACAAATAATCCTAAAATTTGTATGGAACCAGAAAAGACCCCGAGTAGCCAAAGCGATCTTGAAAAAGAAAACCAAAGCAGGAGGCATCACAATCCCAGCCTTCAAGCTATACTACAAAGCTGTCATCATGAAGACAGTATGGTAGTGGCACAAGAACAGACACTCAGATCAATGGAACAGAATAGAGAACCCAGAAATGGACCCACAAACGTATGGCCAACTAATCTTGGACAAAGCAGGAAAGAATAACCAATGGAATAAAAACAGTCTCTTCAGCAAGTGGTGCTGGGAAAACTGGACAGCGACATGCAGAAGAATGAACCTCGACCACTTTCTTACACCATCCATAAAAAATAAACTCAAAATGTATGAAAGACCTCAGTGTAATACAGGAAGCCATCAAAATCCTCGAGCAGAAAGCAGGCAAAAACCTCTTTGATCTTGGCCACAGCAACTTCTTACTCAACACATCTCCAGAGGCAAGGGAAACAAAAGCAAAAATGAACTACTAGGACCTCATCAAAATAAAAAGCTTCTGCACAGTGAAGGAAACAATCAGCAAAACTAAAAGGCAACTGACAGAACGGGAGAAGATATTTGCAAATGACAGATCAGATAAAGGATTAGTATCCCAATTCTATAAAGAACTTATCAAACTCAACACCCCCCAAAAAATAATCCAGTGAAGAAATGGGCAAAAGACATGAGTAGACACTTCTCCAAAGAAGACATCCAGATGGCCAACCAACACGTGAAAAAATACTCAACATCACTCATCATCAGGGAAATACAAAACAAAACCACACTGAGATGCCACCTTACATCTGTCAGAATGGCTAACAGTAACAACTCAGGCAACTACAGATGTTGGCGAGGATGGGCAGAAAGAGGATCTCTTTTGCATTGTTGGTGGGAATGCAAACTGGTGCAGCCACTCTGGAAAACAGTATGGAGGTTCCTCAAAAACTAAAAATAGAATTACCCTATGACCCAACAATTGCACTACTAGGCATTTATCTGCGGGATACAGGTGTGCTGTTTTGAAGGGACACATGCACCCCTGTGTTTATAGCTGCACTACCAACAATAGCCAAAGTATGGAAAGAGCCCCAATGTCCATCAACTGATGAATGGATAAAGAAGATGTGAGATATATATATATATATATATATATATATATACATATACATGTACATATGTACATATACATACATATGTATGTGTGTATATATATATATATATATATATGAGTAATACTCGGCAATCAAAAAGGATGAAATGTTGCCATTGCAACTATGTGGATGGAAGTGGAGGGTATTATGTTAAGTGAAATTAGTCATTCAGAGAAAGACAAAAATCTTATGACTTCACTCATATGAGGACTTTAAGAGACAAAACAGATGAACATAAGGGAAGGGAAACAAAATAATATAAAAACAGGGAGGGGGACAAAACAGAAGAGACTCATAAATATGAAGAACAAACTGAGGGTTACGGGAGTGGTTGTGGGAGGGGGGGGATGGGCTAAATGGGTAAGGGGCACTATGGAATCTACTCCTGAAATCATTGTTGCACTATATGCTAATTAACTTGGATGTAAATTTTTAAAAATAAAATTAAAAAAATAAATAAAATAAAATAAAATAAATAAAATTAAAATATATTAAACATATAAGTGTATTTTTATATATACAAAGACCTACAATTTGTATCATGAATGCCAAATTAAAGAATCATTTTTGACTTGAAGATTTTCCCAATGTTTAACTTTTTTGTGAAAATTTATTTATGTAAAATATGGTGCAAAAAGAACATAAACTAGAAAACATCTTTAAAAGTAAGAGGAGGAGATTGGATGGTTCAATTATAAACTTAGACTCTGTGATGTTAAAAGAGATGCATAAGAAAGAGGGTTTAAAAGTAAAATTTGCCTATCATGTAATTTGTTGGAACAATTGACTAAGATATAGCTACTAAATGAAGAGAGGTATTTATTCAAGCTCAACAATTGTGTTGTATTTCATATTTCATAAATGTATTGGTAAGTATTCCCAAGGACAATCCACTTTGATCAGCCATCCCCCAATCAAATACCAATGGACAGAAAAGTTTCATCCCTCTCTCACCAGAATAGGCCTTGAAATGTTAGCTTCAGAACCTTTGCACCTTCTGCTCTCTCTGCCTAAAACATTCCTGCCCAATATGTAGGGTGCATGCTCACTCATTTTATTCAGGCTCAAATGTCACCTTATCAGAAAATCCTTTCTTTACAATCCTAATTGAAAGAACATCCCAAAGTCATTTTCATTTTGTTTTCTTTGCTTTATTTTTCTCATAGCACTTATTTCATATGACTTGCAATTTACTTGTTTATTTTTTTATAATCTGTCTTCCTCAATATAATGAAGGTGTCATTTTGTTTTGTTCTTTATTGCATTTCTGTCCTAGAACAAAATCTAGCAAATTTTATCAATAGAAATTGTTAATTAATAAATTAATAACCTTGAATTTCATAGGTTGTATTTAGGTACAAGTTACATTCAAATTTACACAACCATATAAGTTAAATGGATTGATGAGATTCTTGCATGTGAATGGCCCTGAATGCCTAGCTCCTCTCAACCAGTCATAAATACAGTTAATCCTATAAAAGTCCAGGCTTCATGATCCTTTCTCTCCCTCTGGCTTAGATAACAGGCCATGTAGTACTCCGGCTCCTACCATTGTTGTTACTCAAAGAACTGCTATCTGTCTTGCTGAGTGAGAAATCTTTGAGTACCATAGGCTGTTAAGATGACTTAGTCATCCCATTCTCCCATAATTTTGCCATCAGCTTAAGGTTGCATTCTAACTAAATTATTTAGACAAGTTTTAAGCCCTCACCATCAGATTCTATTCCATAAGTGTAGGGAAGCAAAATACATCAGTATTATAACTACATTTAAGTACACCTAGCTATATCATATTCAAACTGCAGAAACTTAAAGATAAATAAAAAAATCTTCATAGTAGTCGGGTTAAAAAATACCTTCCCTATAGAAAAGCAAAGTTTAGAGCAAAATTTCACTTCTCAGAAACTATGCAAGCAAGAAGAGAGTGTGTTGAGAGAAAAAAAAAGCACCAACGTATAATTCTATTTTCTGTAAAATTATCCTTTAAAATTGAAGAGTAACTACACTTTCTCAGCTGAAAAAAATTGAGAGAATTTGGTTCCACCATATCTGCCTTGAAGAAAAAATGTCAAAATAAGTTATTCACAGAGAAGGAAAGAGAAATAAGTCAAAAATTCTGTCTACATAGAGATAACATTAATATTAGAAAAGGAATAAGTGAAGGTAAAATAAAAATATTAACATTTCTTATTCCTAATTTATCTAACAGATGATAGTTTGTTCAAAATAATAATAATGTAGTCAATGATTATAGCTTATGTATAAGTGAAATGAATGATAGCAATGATACAAGGTACAGGAGGGAGGAATTAGAAATATTTTGCTATTATAAGGTAGTCGCTCTACTTGGGAAGTAGTATAATGCTATTTGAAGGTAGACTTGGGTTTGTTTAAAATGTATATTGCATACACAAGGACAACCACTAAAAAAGTAAAAATAAAAAAAGAGAAAGCATAATTAATATGTTAAGAAAGAAGAGAAAATGGAATGATATAAAATGTTCAATTAAAACCAGAGAAGGTAGAAGAAGGGTAGAAGACAAAAATAGAAACAAATAATAAGGACAAAAAAAGAAAACAGTAATGAATATGGTAAATATTAATCCAGCTATATAATTACTTTTAATGTCAATGGCCTAAAATATACCAATAAAATGACAGATATTGTCAGAGTGGATCCAACTATATATTGTATACAAACAAGCCATTTTAAATATAAAGACACGTGTAGGTTAAAAATAAATGGATGGAGAATTATATACCATGCTAACACTAATAGAAAGCTGGATTAGCTATATTAACTTCAGACAGGGCAGACTTCAGAGCAAGGAAAATTATTAGGGTTAAAGAGACTCATTACATAATGATAAAAGGGTCAATTATCCAAGAAGACACAACAATCCTTAATGAGTACGCTTCAAACAACACAGCATCAAAATATGTAAGGCAAAAGCTGATAGAACTGTAAGGAAAAATAAATGAATCCACTATTATAGTCATAGATTTCAAAAGATCCAGCAGGCAGAAATCAGTAAGGACATAGTTGAATTCAGTAGCATCATCAATCAACTGCATATAATTGATATGTATAGACTACTTCAACAAACAACAGCAGAATACACATTTTTCTCAAGCTCACATGTAACATTCACTAAAAGAGACCAGATTCAGGGCCATAACATACACCTCAACAAGTTTAGAAAAAGAGAAATTGTATAATGTCAGCTGTCATATCATAATGGATTTAAAGGAGAACTAAACAGAAAGATAGCTGAAAAATCCCAAAATACTTGAAGATTTAAAAATACATGTGTCAAAAAAGAACTAAGAAAAATTTTAAATATTTTTTTAAATATTTCAAACTAAATGAAAATGAAAATACAACTCATCAAACGTTGAGGGATCCAGTGAATGCAGTACTAAAAGGGAAATTTAGAGCACTAAATCCATATATTTTACATACCATCTTTGTGCAGCGACCATGCTTGCTAATCTTTTCTGTTCTGTTCCAATTTTACTATATGTGCTGTTGAAGCAAGCACTGAATGTCTATATTTTAAAACAATAAAAATCTGAAACCATTTTCAATAAAAATCTGAAAATCACTTTATGACTAGAAAAAGAAGAGCAAATTTAATCTAAAGAAAGAACAAAAAATAATAAGAGAAATAGAAATCAATGAAACTGAAAACAGGAAATCAATAGAGAAAAATCAACACAACCAAAAGTTGATTTTTTGAAAAATTTTATAAAAACACTAAGACTCTAACCATAGAAAGTAAAAAAAAAAAAAATAGAGAAGACACAAATGTTACTAATATCAGAAATGAAAGAGGGACATCACTACAGATTTCATGGATATTAAAAGGATAACATAAAATATTATAAACAATCATATGCCCATAGATTGATAACCTTTATGAAATGAACCAATTCTTTAAAAACACAATCAGCTGAAGGAGGAGGAGTGGTGGAGTAGGAGGAGGACCCTATGTTTGCCCTTCTCCCTCAAACACAGCTAGATAAGTACCAAACCATTCTGAACACCCAAGAAATTGATCTGAAGACTGACAGAACTGCACAACCAGAGGGAGGTTGGAAACAGAGGGAGGTTCCACTGTGGAAGGTAAGAAGTGTGGACATATGATTAGAGGGAGAAAAATGATTATGGGTGTTTCAGATGGGAGGGAGCCCTGGTCCTAGAGAGGAGAGAGGGAGAGAGAAAGAGCTCAGTGCACAGGAGATAAAATAAGAAACACCCTTCCCCAAAACCGTTGACTAGGGAAATGAGAGTGATTATCATGAGTTTTGACAACCAGTGGAACTCAAAAACGAGAGTTTTAGAAGTCCATTCCATGGTCGGTGTGGAGTCTGGTGGGCACAGTGGTGCCCCTGTGGAGGAGGGCAGAGGCTCTGGAGTGGACTGCATGATAGGAGGATCCCCTGAGACACACAAGGAGAGACATTTACTTCTTCTGGAAGTGCATCTGGAAGAGATGGCATTGCCCCACAGGGGACAAAAGATATGGAGGGTGTCATTGCACAGCCCCATTCCTTAGCATAGCGGCAGAGACACCTGCTGAGGGCAGCTAACCTGGACATTGGCTTTTTGCTGTGCTTTGCTCTAAATTATCTGGCTCTGTGTGCCAGTGCAACTGTCCTTCTTGGACAAACCTGCATCAGTCCCAACCCAGCAAGACCCTCCCACCAGAGGACCTGCTTGAGTCTGTGCAATGCCAGGTCCCTAAAGCGGGAGTGTTGAAGCTCAGCTGACCTGCCTGAGATAAAATACAGGTTCCCTGCACTGCCAGGCAGGCAGACAGCCCAGAAACAGACAAGGTGAAGGATTTCTTCTTTGTTCAGAATGATTTGATATTTATCTAGCTGTTTTGACAGCCAGAAAAATATTTGACAGAGACTTGGGATACACAAGGGGAGATTATTTCCTTTTCTGCTAGGGCTTCCCAGACAACAGGGGCCGCAAACTCCACTCTCTGGGGATGAGGGAAATGGCAGGTTCCATTTTTCTCCTCCACCCATTAGCACAGAGCAACTTCAGGGAACAAAACAGTACCAACAGTGGAGGCCTCAGGTGCTTACACCAAGCCCAATCAACCTGTGTTCTGCAGGTGCTTCTTTACTAGAGAAAGTGTGACTGAGAACCAGAGGAGGAGGCTCCTCCTCCAAAAGACCAGGAAAAAAAAACCTACATGAACAAAGTCTACTGACCATAGAGTGCTGAAAATCTTCAACTCTAGTGGAAATAGGATATGGCTTCTTTTAACAAGCAGACCAGAGCACAACTAGTTAAAACTCACCACACTCTGGAAAAAGTCCATATACTCCCCAATGCAGGCAAAGAGAAACTCTGCAAAGGACTGACCTGAAGGAAAGAGCAGCTAAAACACAGCAGCAGAGTGCAGAAGCGTACAACAGAAACACTTCCTGAAGTTCCAGGCCCTGAATAGTATATGACTTCTTCTTAATAAAGCCATTACTCTCAGGAACATGAACCATAACAGGCATTCCTAACACAGAGAAGAAGACAGAGACCCAGACAAAATTCAAAAATAGAGTTATTCATCTGAAAAGGAAGAAGAATAGGTCACAGCCAGAGATGTAATTGAAATAGATATAAGTAATATGTCTGATCTAGAATTTAAAGTGACAATCATAAGGATACTACCTAAGTTTGAGAATAGCATAGAAGACACCAGGGAATCACTTACCACAGATTTAAAAGACTTAAGAAGTAGTCAGGTTGAAAAAAAATGCTATAAATGAGATGCAAAATGGACTGATTATAATGACCACACGGATGCAGTAAGCAGAGGAATTAATAATTGATATAGAAGATAAAATTAGGGGAAATAATGAAGCTGAAATAAGAGGGGAAGAAAAATATAAGATCACAAATGTATATTTAGGAAACGCAGTGACCCATTAAAGGTAATAACATTCATATCATAGGAGTCCCAGAAGAAGAGAGGGGAAAAGGAGCCAAAGGTTTATTTGGGGAAATAATAGTTAAAAACTTCCATAATTTGGGGAAGGAAACAGATATCCAAATAAAGGAGGCACAGATAGCTCCCATCAAAATCAACAAAAGGAGGACAACACCAAGACATATTGTAGTAAAACTTGCAAAACAGAAAAGAATTCTAAAAGCAGCAAGGGAAAAGAAATCCTTAACTTACAAGAGAAGACAAATAAGTTTAATAGCAAGCCTATTCACAGAAACTTGGCAGGCTAGGAATTGCATGATATATTCAATATGCAGAATGGGAAAAAATATGCAGCCAAGAATACTTTATACAGTAAGACTGATATTGATAACATAAGGAGAGATCAAGAGTTTCTCAGACAGGGCTGCCTGAGTGGCTCAGTCACTTAAGCGACTGACTTCAGCTCAGGTCATGATCTCACGGTTCATGATTTCAAACCTGCATCGGGCTCTGTGCTGACAGCTCAGAGCCTGGTGTCTGCTTTGGATTCTGTGTCTCCCTCTCTCTCTGCCTCTCTCTGTCTCTGTCTCTGTCTCTGTCTCTCTCTCTCAAAAATAAATAAACATTAAAAAAATTTAGTAAAAAATAAAAAACATGTTTCTCGGACAAACAAAAAAAAAAGAGTTCATGACCACTAAACCTGGAAAGAAATATTTAAAGGGACTCTTGCAGTGGGAAAGAAAGAAAAAGTAATAAAGATTATAAAGAAACAGAGAAAACCTCCAGAAACAATAACTTTACAGATAAAAAAGGGCACTACATTCATATATATCAATAATCACTGAGTGTAAATGGACTATGCTCCAATCAAAATACATAAGGTATCAGAATGGATAAAAATACAAGACCCATCTATACGATGCCTAAAAGAGGCCTATTTTAGACCTAAAGACACATGCAGATAAACAGTGAGGAGATGGAGAACAATTTACCATGCTAATGGATATCAAAAGAAAGCCAGAGTAGCCATACTTATATCAGACAAGCTAGATTTTAAATCAAAGAATAAAAAGAGATGAACAGGGGCACAACACCATAATAAAGGGGTCTATCCAACAAGAAGATCTAACAATTTTAAATACATATGCCCTCAACTTGGAAGAAACAAAATATATAAAACAATTAAAAACAAACAAAGTACATGGCGCCTGGGTGGCTCGTCAGTTAAATGTCGGACTTCAGCTCAGGTCATGATCTCACAGTTCATGGGTTCAACCCCCACATTGGGCTCTGTGCTGACAGCTCAGAGCCTGGAGCCTGCTTCAGCTTCTCTGTTCCCCTCTGTCTGCTCCTTCCCACTCACACTCTGTCTCTCTCTCACTCTCAAAAATAAATAAAACATTTAAAAAAACAAATTAACTCTTTGATAATAATACAATAATAGTAGGGGACTTGAACACCTCACTTGAATCAATGGACAGATCTCTTAATGAGAAAATCAACAAGGAAACAATGACTTTGAATGACTCACTGGACTGGATTGACTAACAGAAATATTCAGAACATTTCATCCTAAAATAGAATAAACATTCTTTTCAAGAACACATAGGACATTCTCAACAATGCCTCACATACTGGGTCACAAATCAGGTCTCAAGTACAAAAAGATTAAGATCAGAGCATGCATATTTACCAACCACAAACACTATAAAAGTTGAGGTAAACCACAAGAAAAAAATAATTGGAAAGACAACAAATACATTGCAGTTAAAGAACATCCTTCTAAAGAATGAATGGGTTAACAAGGAATTTAAGGAAGAAATAAAAAAAAATACATAGAAACAAATAAAAATGAAAGCACAACAGTCCAAAACCTTTGGTATGTACAAAAAGCGGTCATAAGAGGGATGTATATGGCAATATAGGCCTAACTCAAGAAGCAAAAAAAATCTCAAATACACGACCTAACCTTAAACTTAAAGGGGCTAGAAAAAGAACAATAAATCAAGACTAAAGTCAGCAGAAGAAGGGAAATAATAAAAAGCAGAACAGAAATAAATGATATAAAAACAAACAAAAAAACACTAGAACAGATCAAATAAACCAGGAATTGCTTCTTTGAAAGAACTCTAAAATTGATAAACCCCTAGCCACTCTTATCAAAAAGAAAAGAAGAAGGATCCAAATTAATAAAATCATGAAGGAGTGGTTAGAGATCATAACCAACACCAGAAAAATACAATAAATTATAAGAGAATATTATAAAAATTATATTCCAACTAATCACACAATTTAGAAGAAATCGATAAATTCCTAGAAATATATAAACTACCAAAAATGAAAAAGGAAGAAATGGAAAATTTGACAGACCAGTAACCAGCAAAGAAACTGAGTTGGTAGTCAAAGATCTCCCAAAATACAAAAGTGCAGGGCCAGATGGCTTTGAAGGGGAATTCTACCAAACATTTAAAGAAGTGTTAATACTCATTCTTCTCAAACCATTTGAAAAAGTAGAAATGGACAGAAAACCCCCAAACCCATTCTACATGGAAAGCATTACATTAATTCCAAAAATAGACAAACCCCACTACAAAGGAGCATTACAGGCTAATATCCTTGATGAACATGGATGCAAAATTTCTAACGAGATACTAGCAAATCAAATCCAACAGTACATTAAAATAATCATTCAGCAGGATCAAGTGAGATTTATTCCTAGGCTCCAAGGGTGGTTCAATATTGAAAAATCAATCAACATAAAACACCACATTAATAAAAGGATAAGAACCACATGATTCTTATCATGTAAATGTAAAAAAAACACATTTAACAAAATACAACACCCAAAAAAGTATGGATAAATGGAACATACCTCAACATCATAAAGGCCATATAAGAAAGACCCACAGCTAATATCATCCTCAGTGGGGAAAAACTAAAGATTTTCCTCTTTGTTTAGGAGCAAGACAGGGATGACCACTCTCACTATAGTTATTTAACATAGTACTGGAAGTCTTAGCCTCAGCAATAAGACAACAAGAAGAAATAAAAGACATCCCAATTGGCAAGGAAGAAGTGAAACTTTCAATATTCCCAGACAACATGATACTCTATGTAGAAAACTTGAAAGACTCCACCAAAAAATTGCTAGACCTGAAACACAAATTCAGTCAAGTCAGAGGATACAAAATTAACATACAGAAATCTGTTGAATTTCTATACACCAATAATGAAGCAGCAGAAAAAGAAACCAAGGAATCCATACCATTTAGAACTACCCCCAAAACCATACAATAACTAGGAATAATTCTAACCAAATAGGTGAAAGATCTGTTCTCTGAAAACAACAGAACACTAATGAAAGAAATTGAAGGTAACAAAAAGAAATGAAAAAATGTTCCATACTCATGGATTTGAAGAAAAAATAGTGATTAAAATATGGATAAAATTTGCTACCCAAAGCAATCTACACATTTAATGCAATCCCTATGAAAATACCACCAGCATTTTTCACAGAACTAGAACAAACAATCCTAAAATGTTTTATCAATAAAAAAAAACCAAATGGTCAAAGCAATCCTGAAAAATAAAAGAAAAGATGCAGGTATTACCATTCTGAACTTCCAGCTATATTAAAAAGTGAAACAATAAAGACAGTATGGTACTGGCACAAAAACAGACATTTAGATCAATGGAACAGAATAAAAAATCCAGAAATGGACCCACAACCATATGGTCAACTAATCTTTGACAAAGCAGAGAATATCCAATGGAAAAAAAGATAGTCTCTTCAACAAATGGTGTTTGGAAAACTGGACAGCAAAATGCAAAAGAATGAAACTGGACCACTTAAACCATACACAAAAATTAATATAAAATTTAAGAAATACATAGATATTAGACAGGAATTCATTAGAATCCTGGAAGAGAACGTAGGCACCAACCTCTTTGACATCAGTCTGAACAATTTCTTACTAGACATGTCTCCTGAGGTAAGAGAAGCAAATGCAAAGATAAATTATTGAGCTTCATGAATATAAAAAATTTCTACACAGTGAAGAAAACAATCAACAAAACTAAAAGGTAACCCGTGGAATGGTAGAAGATATTTGTAAATTACATATCTGATAAAGGGTTAGTATCCAAAATCTATAAAGAACTTAGCAAACTGAATACCCAAAAACAAATAATCAAGAATTGGGCAGAAGACATGAATATATATTTTTCGCAAGAAGACATAGATGACCAACAGACACACAAAGAGATGCTCAACATCGCTCCTCACCAGGGAATTACATATCAAAACAAGGATTAGATATCACCTCACACCTGTTAGAATGGCTAAAATTAACAACACAGGAAACAACAGATTTTGGGGAGGATGGGGAAAATGGGGAACCTCTTACACTGTTGGTGGGAAGGAAAACTGGTGCAACTACTTTGAAAAACATTATGGAGGGTCCTCAAAAAGTTAAAAATATAACTTCCCTATGACCAAACAAGTGCACTACTAGGTATTTACCCAAAGAATACAAAAATACTGATTCAAAGTGGCATGTGCACTACTATCAACAGTAGCCAAGTTATGGAAAAAGGCCAGATGTCCTGACTTATGAATGGGTAAAGATGTGGCGCATATATATATATATATATATATATATATATATATATATATATATACACACACACACAATGGAATATTTCTCAGCCATCAAAAAGAAAGAAGTCTTGTTATTTGTAACAATTTGGATGGAGCTAGGGTGTATTATGCTAAGCAAAATAAGTCAGACAAAGATAACTACCATATGATTTCACTCATATGTGGAATTTAAGAAACAAATCAGGCAAACATAAGGGAAGAGGGAAAAAAAAGAGACAGAAGCAAGCCATAAGAGACTCTCAACTATAGAGAACAAACTGAGGGTTGATGGAGGGGAGGTGGGCTGCAGAAGGGCTAAATAGGTGATGGGTATTAAGGAGAGCACTTGTTTTGTGGAGGACTGAATGTTATATGTAAGTAATGAATCACTAAATTATACTCCTGAAAACAATATTACACTATATGTTAACTAAGTGGAATTTAAATTAAAATTTGGAAAAAAATAAAAGAAATGGGCAAAATACATGAATAGACATTTTTTCAAAGAAAACATACAGATGCCCAACTTCACTCATCATCAGGGAAATACAAATCAAAACCACAATGAGATACAACTTCACACCTGTCAGAATGGCTAAAATGAACAACACAGAAAATAACAGATGTTGGCGAGGATGTGGAGAAAGGGAAACTCTCTTATACTGTTGGTAGGAATGCAAACTGGTAAATCCATTCTGGGAAACAGTGTGGAGATTCCTCAAAAATTTAAAAATAGAAGTACCCTGTGATCCAGCAATTGCACTACTACATATTTACCCAAAGGATACAAAAATAATGTTTCGAAGGAGCACATGCACCTGGATGTTTATAGCAGCATTATCAACAATAGCCAAACTATAGAGAGTCCAAATGTCCATCTACTGATAAATGGATAAAAAAGAGGTGGTATAAACATTACCAGAAAACTACAGACTAACTTCTTATAACACCTCAGCAAAATATTAGCAAATCAAACTTACAACGTATAATAAGAATTTTACACCAAGAGCAGGTGGGGTTTATTCTAGGTATGGTTCAGCTTTTGATAATCAATTAATATACTCCATCACATGAATTAACCAAAGGAGAAAACTAGTTGTGTTGTATTCATACTTATGCTTTCTATATTAAATATTAAAAATAAAACTCAGGAAGAGGACAATGCAACTGGCATCAGTTCCACTTTGCCACAGGAATTTAGTCTTGAACAAGATGAAAACAAGAGTCAACTGATTTTGAGAAAAAGGTGAACACTAATTGAAGGGTTCCACTATACCCTTAATTCAAAAGATAGTTGATAAAAATTTTCTTATGAACATAATTTTTAATAGTACATCAACGGAAATTTTAGAATTATGGTATTGTCCAGTGGGAAATCTATAACTCAAAGTACAGCTCATATTTCATAATACATTGTAAATTAATTATTGATTAATGAACTATAGATCTCCCTCAGGGCAATTACAGAAGATATATTAAGGTATTCTGGAATATATTTACTAGTAAATCAAACTCAGTTAAAATCAGTCAATACTCATAAATTATTATGGAATAAAAATATTCATAATGCAAATGCCACAAATTTAGTGGAGACAGAGATTTCATTTCTTTGGATCACTAATCCTTTATTTTATTTGTAAAAAGGGTGGCTAGGCTGCTTTAAGAATGAGTATGCAGGAGCACCTGGGTGGCTCAGTTTCCTCTAAATGGAGAATACAAACTAACATTTTACTAAATGGAAACCCATTTATATACACTGCTACAGGGTCCATAGGCCTTTAGAAACAATATAAATCTGCAATTGTATTTTCCTTTCAGAATTAATCCAAAACAGCCCCTATTTATGTATCCAAACCCAATAAAAAGCAGTTGGGAAATTTTTTTGAAGTCACACTTCATATGTTTTTGAGAACTTAATATTGAATGGATCAAAATTTTTGTTAGTCACATTTGCTCTGATTCATGTCAAATTTAAGTTTTAGTATGTTATGATTTAAGTTTCTCCTAATAGGAATATAATTTAAAAGTTCAAGTTAGGGGCACCTGGGTGGCTTAATCGGTTAAGCATCCAACTCTTGATCATGGCTCTGGTCAAGATCTCACAGTTCATGGGTTCAAGACCCACATCAGGCTCTATGCTGATAGCACAGATGGAGCCTGATTCAGATTGTCTCTATCCCTTTCTTTTTGCTCCTCCCCTGCTCGTGCTCTCTCTCTCTCTCTCTCTCTCTCTCTCTCTCAAAATAAATAAACTTAAAATATTTTAAAATTTCAAGTTAATACAAGCTGGGAAATACAAAAATTTTCAGTATAAGTTTCTCATCATTTCTGAAATAATCTTATATTTAATCACAATTTGAAAACCTTGTTGATGAAAATTCTTGACAATTATGGAAATTAATTGCCACAACAGAGGCTAGAATTGAGAATTTAGATTTTTTCAAAATTTAAACCCATCATCAGATTATGAGTCACAACTCATTTACTCACTTGGCATTCCTTTAATTTAGCTCTGACAAGTGATACTTTTTCCACCAAATTCCATTTGAAGAGAATTCAGGAAAAAACAGTGGTGGGAGGAAGGGACTTCTATGGATACACATGACAAAGACAAAATGGAAACTGGTCACACATGAAATAGATAGTTTAGAAATTTCTGCAGCTGTACTTCAGCATTTTCAGACTACAAAATGATTTTGCATAATAAAATATGTTTCTATACTTTTACTTGAGTCACAGAGTTAAGTATGCATATCAAGATGAATAAGTGAACCATCGAGATAAGTTTTTTTTTTCTTGGAGAGATTGAAAAAATATTATACAGTAACCAATCAGGATATCATAATTGAAAAAAACACCTCAAGTTCTGAAAAAGCACAATTTTTTAAGTTTATTTATTTTTGAGAGAGAGAGTAAATGGGGGAGGGGCAGAGAGAGAGGAAGAGCCCAACACGGGGCTCAAACCCACAAACAATGAGATCATAACCTGAGTTGAAGTCGGATGCTTAACCAACTGAGCCACCCAGGCACCCCTGTTCTTCTTTCTTAGTACAGTAAACACGTGATAATATGCCACCATTGAAAAATTAAATGCAGGGTTAATTTCTTAGCCTGATTTTACAGAACAGTTTAACAATCTATTTACATAATCCCTTCAAAAAAGACCAAAAAAATGAACTTAAACCATGCATTTATTACCACAATTGCAGCATAATGGTTCTTCCAGCCAAATCATCTATCAAAGGTACCAATAACTTGAAAAATGGAGTTTCATCTCCTTTTATTTTCTTGACCCATGCTCTAGTGAAAGTTCTAAGTGCCTAGCACACTAGCTGGTATACAGAAGGTATATGAAAAAATAAAGTAGAAAAGGAAAGCTAAAATTAATCTGGATAAATCTGAAACACCCAGCAAATTTATCACAGAAATCGCAATACCATATGCGAGCTTTACATATTTACCTATGAGAGCCTAAAAAGGCAATGTTTTTCTAGACACCACTAAAGAAAATAGCAACCTATAATCTCATGGATTAGGGATGAAAGTATTTCTTCCACCAATTTTATGTATGTATTTCACTGACACATATACTCTTCCTGTATATCAGGCATTGTCCTAAGGCCATTACAAATAATAACTCATTTAATTCTTAAGTTAGCCTTAGGGGTAGATACTATTATTATCATCACCCTTATTTTACAGATTAAGAAACTAAAAGACACCCAGTTTAAGCAACGTGTCCAGGATCACATAACTAGCAAATGAGGAATCTAGGGTTAGAGTCTCCTCAGTCTGGTTCCAAAGTTCATGGGTTCGACCACAACACTATACTTCTTCTAAGAATGATTTTATTGATGTTCTACAATAATTCTCCAATGACATAATTGTATCCTATAGTCTTAACAGTTTCATTTTCATAATGTAATTCAAAATACAGAAGCACAACTTTTAATTAGGGTACAACTCTCATCCAGCCATATAAGTGTAAAATTTTGTTAATCTAAAAATAAAATTCTAATGAAAGTAACTTCATAGATAAGTCTTTGAGCCATTTATAAATATGTCATTCTATAAATGAGGTTTTGAGTCTCCAATGTACACTGTTATATGTAAGTCACACAATGACAACTTACATGTCTATAATCAAGATATTTGCCTGGAATGTTCTCAGTGAAATAAGTCAGAGAAAGACAAATACTGTATGATCTCACTTATATGTGGAATTTAAAAACAACAAATTCATTGAAACAAAGAATAGAATGGTGGTTACCAGGGGCTGAGGGATTGGAGAAATGGAGAAATGCTGGTCAAACATGCAAGCTTTCAGTTATAAGATGAATATGATTCATAGTGACTATTAACAATACTGTATTATACAGTTGAAAATGCTGAGAATAAAGCTTTAATGCTCTCACCATAACAAAAACAAAATGATAATTATGTGAGGTGAAGGATATGTTAACTAAAACTTTATTGTTGTAAACATTTCCCAATACTTTTGTGTATTAAATCATCACATTGTACACCTTAAACTTGTACATTGTGATATGTCAATTATATCTCAGTAAAGATGGAAATAATATACATTTATCTGGGACATCTGGAACACCTAAGTGTTCTTCCAAGTTTCACATGAATGACATTTCTTCTCAGTCTGCTTTTTTCTGGTCCTTTTTATCTTTCTCAGTGTATATTACTATATACTATAGAGGCTACAGAGGGAACTACATAACAGCTTTTAGTAATGGAAGAAACCCTCTTTTGTCAGAGAGGATTACTGTCACTCAGTACCAGTGGAAACAGAACCCTGAGCTCATTTGGTGGTTTTTATTTAATATTCTAGTCTAACTTGTTCAAAACCGTAGCAGTGCAAAATGTCATAAGAAGATGTAAACACTCACGGAATTCTTTTTTGTACCTACAAACAAAATGAAAAAAGAAAACCTGTTCACTTTTTGTTGCTCAAACTTCCCCAAGATTCTGATATTCTATGTTAACATTTCAGCTTACTTTGGGGACTTTGTAGACTTCCCTGATGGAACATGTTTCAGTCGCAGCCAACAGTGTATCTTGAGCATGCTTGTCAATCCACATAAAACAAAAATTTTCTTTTTTGTTAAAATGAGTTTTCTCTGGGGGCGCCTGGGTGGCTCAGTTGGTTGAGTGTCCTAATTTCGGCTCGGGTCATGGTCTCACAGTTCATGAGTTCGAGCCCTGCATCAGGCTTTGTGATGACAGCTCAGAGCCTGGAGCATGCTTTGGATTATGTGTCTCCCTCTCTCTCTGCCCCTCCCCACACATACTCTGTCTCTCTCAAAAATAAACACTAAAAAAATGAGTTTTCTCTGGACCTTGAAATGTTTATTATGGATTTGACAATACAGAAAAAAAACAAATGATTTTTTTCACCAAGACCATAAAAACTCAAACTAAATATGGAAAATTCATTGTTAATTCAAAGCCTTTATTTTAAAGTTTTATTTTAATTCCAGTTAGTTAACATGAAGTGTTATATTAGTTTCAGGTGTAAAATATAGTAATTTAACACTTCCATACATAACCCTGTACTCATCACATATACACTCCTTAATCCCCAACATCTATAACCCATCCCCCTCCCCAACTCCACTCTGGTAACCATCATTTTGTTCTCTACAATTAAGAGTCAGTTTCTTGGTCTTACTCTTTCTCTCTTTTTTTCTCCTTTGATCATTTACTTTATTTCCTAAATTCCACATACGAGTGAAATCAGATGGTATTTGTCTAACTCTGGCTGACATCTTTTGCTTAGCATTATACTCTCTAGTACCATCTATGTTGTTGCAATTTGCAGGACTTCATTCTTATTTATGGTAATATTCCAGTGTATATATACCTCTTATTTATCCATTCATTGGTTGATGAACATTTGGGCTGTTTCCACAGTTTGGCAATTGTAGATAATGCTGCTATAAATACTAGGGTGCATGTGTCCCTTTGAATTTGTAATTTTTAATCTTTTGGGTAAATACCTAGTAGTGTGATTGCTGAATCATATGATAGTTCTGTTTTTAACTTTTGGGGTAACCTTAATACTGTTTTCCAGACTGAATGTTCCAGTTTTCATTTTCACCAACAGTGCAAGAGGGTCCCTCTTTCTCCACATCCTTGTGAACACCTTTTATTTTATGTGTTTTTATTTTAGGCATTTTGACAGGTGTGATGTGATATCTCATTATAGTTTTGATTTGTATTTCCCTGATGGTGAGCCATGTTGAGCATCTTTTCATATGTCTGTTGGCCATCTGTATGTCCTTTTGGATAAATTGTCTATTCATGTCTTCTGCCCATTATTAATTGGATTATTCCTTTTTTGGGTGTTGAATTTTATTTGTTCCTTATATATTTTGGATATAGCCCTTCATCAAATATGTCATTTGCAAATATCCTCTCCAATTCTGTAGGTTGCCTTTTAGTTTTGTTAATTGTTTCCTTTGCTGTGCAGAACCTTTTTCTTTTGATGAAGTCCTGATGGTTTATTTTTGATTTTGTTTCTCTTGCCTCAGAAGATATATCTAGAAAGAAGTTGCTATGGCCAATCTCAAAAAAGTTACTTGCCTGTGTTCTCCTCTACGATTTTTAGAGTTTCATGTCTCATATTTAGGTATTTAACCAATTTTTAATCCATTTTTGTATATGGTGTAAGAACATGATCCAGTTTCATTCTTTTGCATGTTTTCCCAATGTCGCCTTAAAAGATTTATCACAGGGGCACCTGGATGACTCAGTCCGTTGAGGGTTTGAATCTTAATTTTGGCTCAAGACTTGGTCCCAGGGTTGTGGGATGAAGCCCCGCATTGGGCTCTGCACTGACACTGTGGAGCCTGATTGGAATTCTGTCTTTCTTTTTCTCTTTCTCTTTCTCTTTCTCTCTCTCTCTCTCTCTCTCTCTCTCTCTCTCTCAAAAGAGAAACTGTAAAAAAAATATTTACCAAAAAGAGAATAATAAACAGCTTATTTACAAGTTTAACTTCATGAGTTGTTTAAAAAGGCATAAGTCAAATAGATGACTAGTGAAAATTCAAAACAACCACGGTGTACTTAATGGTACAAATTATACAACTAATCTTGAGGAAATAATGTAACCACTAAGAACTTTAAATTTTAAGAGACTATACAAATGACTGCTGGTATTGTTCTCATTACACTGCTATTATGTTGTTTTTATTATATTTGTTATGATTCTGTGGCAATGTAATGATATTATAACAGAGTTGCTGAGTCACTCCGTATGGCATTCAGACTCATACATTTAAATAATTCTATCATTTCATTCGCTACACTACCTATGACAATCATCACATTCACATTTTCTGTCTGATCTTTAATCTTCTCAGTTGGATACATATCTTCAAAAGCTCAAATTATTCTTGTGATTCATGACTATTATGAAAAAGTTTCTGGTCATTAAATCCATTTGAACATAATATTCCAAGTGAAATAGCATTTGTTTCATTTTTCTTTTTCACCTCTTTTCCTCAATTGGTTTTAAAAATTATTCTGAGCATTACGTAGGCCATTACTTCATCCTTAGATAATTCAATAAAACCAATTTGGTTAAAAAATGACCCCAATTTTTCAAGTCACACAAAATTGACTTAAGTCTGGCTATAAACATTTTTAAAAACCATCATGAGAGGAATGTAAATTTGCCTTCTGCAGCTTCCGGTCTTTCATTGGAGAAGCTATGAATCCATTAAAAAATTACTATATATGACTGCTATGGCTAGATTATTTTAACACTCAACCCTAAAGAACAGAGGATATTTACTCAACGAACTCAATAGTTAAAATGTAGACTACTTCAAGGCAGCAAACTAGTTCCCTTTGGGATTTTGGTTGGGGGATGGGTCAGGGAGATGGTACTGGCCAGTGCCTTTGTTCCCTGCTGAGCTGAGCTCTGTCTTCCTGGGATCAACAAGTCTCCCTCCCATTGTCCTCTAGCCCTCCTGCTCTCTGAGCAGAGCTGTTGACTTATAACATTCCAGATGTTAAGTCCTGCTGTCTGTCAGAACTCACTCCATCCAGCCCCTCTGCTTTTGCAAGTCAGACTCAGGAGCTCTGCCTTGCCAGGCGGGCTGCCCCTCCACCGCCCTGGCTCCCTCCTGCCAGTCCGTGTAGCGCTCACCACCTCTCCGCCCTTCCTACCCTCTTCCGTAGGCCTCTTGTCTATGCTTGGCTCTGGAGAGTCCGTTTTGCTAGTCTTCTGGCAGTTTTCTGGGTTATTTAGGCAGATGTGGGTGGAATCTAAGTGATCAGCAGGACGTGGTGAGCCCAGCGTCCTCCTATGCTGCCATCTTCCTGTCTGTCCCCTCAGGACAAGATAATCTTTCAATCAAATGTGACTGGTACAATAATAAGCATTTTCAGTTGGCTCCAGGAAGTGCACTAATGGATTAGATCCTTTATGCTCAGTTCTCTTCTATAAAGCCAGTCCCTAACTACCACCTACAGTGTAATTGCCAGATTCAGATAAAATTGAATTAAAACAGTTTAGAAAAGCACTGTTAAATAAAAATAAATACAATGTGAATATTACATGTAATTTTAAATCTTCTAGTAGTCATATTTTTAAAAAGACAAAGAAATCAGTGACATTAATTTTAATAATATTTTAGTTAACCCAGTATATCCAAAATATTATAAATCCAACATATAATCAACACTGCAAACATATTTGGTATTCTTTTTTTCATATTAAGTCTTCAAAACCTAATGTGTACTTCACTTACAGGACATCTCCAATTGGACTACCACACTTCAACTACTCAAGAATTACAAAAAGCTGGTTACTACCTCGCCTATGGGACACTGCAGGTTTTACTACCTAGCATATTGGACACTGCAGGTTTAGAGCCATACAATATAAAACTATAATACAAACTATAAAATGTATTACAGAAAATATAATGCAAACTATAAAAAGAAGTTTAGAAATGCCAGATAAGTTAGCCTATAATTCCTCAAACCTTTCCACAATATTGCATAAATTGATAGGAATCTGTCACTAGAGTTCATTGAAATCTGATGAATTCTATAAAAGCCTGTTTGAAAATATTCTGCATTTTGTGCAATACTGACACAAAGGAAATTCTCATTTTCATCTCCAAAGGTTGTGTTATTGCTATGTCTGATTTATCTTTATGAAATTCTAAACATTCTACATTTCAGAAAAGAAACAGCATAAATTTTGAAACCCACTTCAAAACACTAATTTTATTAAAAACAACGAAGAGATGTAGAATCCTTCTCATTATTCTTTGATTTATATTATTAAATATTAGAACTTCATCCTCCAAAAACACCTTTAGATTACATTTGAAAGAATTGTTTAATTCAATATCCCAAGAGTTTTTCTTTTCCAAAATCAAAATAATATTTGGCTTACTTAAACACTAGTGGATACAATTTATAGGAAGTATGAGGGGAAATGCAGCGGGTAAAAGAAAAAATGATAGGGCCAAGTTAAAGTGAATCCATGGAGATATTTTTCACACTATATATAGCTTTGTTAATATCCCAATTTTTGTGTTCTTCATAAAAGTATATAAATGTATTCTCTGTATTTTTGCAAGTCCACAAAATCTAAGGTTTTATAAAGGACAAATTGAGAGATAATCTAAGCTGGCCTTTATTTATATATTCAACAACCTGTATATGCAATGAGCTATGCCAGGTACTAAGAACAGAATGAAAAGCAAGTAGATATGGCCCTGGATTAACAGAGCCTGTAACCACATATTTGGCTTTTAAGTCTCCAACCTACCCTTTATTTATATAAAAGGGCAGAAATATCAATCAATATTATCTCCAAATAATTAGATACATTACCAAAAATAAGTTTAGACACCAGTTTCCTTAATATTGATACATGAAGAAAAAAAAGGTGCCCGGGAAGATGGTGGTGTAGGAGGACGCTGGTCACTGCTTCCTGCTGATCACTTAGATTCCACCCACACCTGCCTAATATACCCAGATAACCACCCGAAGACTAGCAGAACAGACTCTCTGGAGCCAAGCATAGATGAGAGGCCCACAGAAGAGGGTAGGAAGGGTGGACAGGTGGTGTGCGCTACATGGACTGGCAGGAGGGAGCTGAGGTAGTGGAGGGGCACCCAGTCCACCTGGCAAGGCAAAGCCCCCGAGTCTGACTTGCAAAAGCAGAGAGGCCAGACGGAGTGTGTTCTGACAGCCAGCAGGACTTAACATCTGGAATGTTATAAGTCAATAGCTCTGCTCAGAGAGTGGGAGAGAGAGTTGTTGAGCCCCAGAGGACAGAGATCAGCTTGGCGGGGAACAAAGGCACTGGCCAGCGCCATCTCCCTCTCTCATCGCCCAGCCAAAATCCCAAAGGGAACCACTTCCCATCACAGAACTTGCTTGCACAGTACAAATACATAATGCTGTGCTTCTGCGGATCCATCCCTCCTATGGGTATGCCTATCTCCTGGTGCGGCAGGGCCCCTCACAAGGGGACCACTGAAGGCAAAGCAAACTGAGCCTACCCCTCCTTCCCCTGTGCACCTTGCAGATCCACCCACAGCTAATACACCAAATCCCATTGAAGCAGTACCACAAGACTGGCAGTGTGCAAGTAGCCCAGACAGAGGCCACATGACTCCACAGTGAGTCCTGCCCCTGGGAGAGAGGAAGATAAGATACACACCAGTCTGACTGTGGCCCCAGTGGTGGGCTGGAGGCAGACATCAGGTCTGACTGCGGCACCGCCCACCAATGCAAATTACTCCAAACAGCACAGAGGAAGAGCTCTGTAGTTCCCCGCCACTCCAGGGACTATCCAAAATGACGAAACGGAAGAATTCTCCTCAAAAGAAACTCCAGAAAGTACCGACAGCTAATGAACTAATCAAAAATGATTTAGGCAATATAGCAGAAAATGAATTTAAAATAATAGTCATAAAATTAATTGCTGGGTTTGAAAAAAGTATAGAGTACAGCAGAGAATCTATTCCTACAGAGATCAAGGGACTAAGAAACAGTCAGGAGGAGCTTAAAAATGCTATAAATGACCTGCAAAATAAAATGGAGGTGACCAGAGCTTAGACTGAGACGCAAAGGAAAGAATAGGTGAATTAGAAGATAAAATTATGGAAAAAGAAGAAGCTGAGAAAAAGAGATATAAAAAAAAATCCAGGAGTATGAGGGGAGACTTAGAAACTAGGTGTCATAATTAAACAAAATATATATGCATAACTGGGATACCAGAGGAGGAAGAGAGAGGGAAAGGTGCTGAAGGAGTACTTGAAGAAATCATAGATAAGAACTTCCCTGAACTGGGGAAGGAAAAAGGCATTGAAATCCAAGAGGCACAGAGAACTCCCTTCAGACGTAACCTGAATCGATCCTCTGCATGACATATCATAGTGAAACTGGCAAAATACAAGGATAAAGAGAGAATTCTGAAAGCAGTTAGGGATAAACATGCTCTAACATATAAAGGGAGAATGATAAGACTCGTGACAGATCTGTCTACTGAAACTTGGCAGCCCAGAAAGGAATAGCAGGAAATCTTCAATGTGATGAACAAAAAAATATGCAGCCAAGAATCCTTTATCCAGCAAGTCTGTGATTTAGAATAGAAGGAGATAAAGGTCTTCCCAAACAAACAAAAACTGAAGGAATTCATCACCACTAAAGCAGGCCTACAAGAGATCCTAAGGGGGATCCTGTGAGACAAAGTACCAGAGCCATCACTACAAGCATGAAACCTACAGACATCACACTGACTCTAACCCGTATGTTTCATTAATAACATTGAATGTAAATGCACTAAATGCTCCAACCAAAAGACATAGGGTATCAGAATGGATAAAAAAAAAAAACAAGACCCATCTATTTTCTGTCTACAAGAGACTCATTTTAGAGCTGAGGACACCTGCAGATTGAAAGTGACAGGATGGAGAACTATCTATCATGATACTGGAAGTCAGAAGAAAGCTGGAGTAGCCATACTTATATCAGAAAAACTAGACTGTAAACTAAAGGCTGTAACAAGAGATGAAGAAGGGCATTATCTAATGAATACAGGGTCTATCCATCAGGAAGAGCTAACAATTATAAATGTCCATGCGCCGAATACGGGAGCCCCAAATATATAAAATAATTAATCACAAACATAAGCAACCTTACTGATAAGAATGCGGTAATTGCAGGGGACTTTAATACTCCACTTACAGAAATGGATAGATCATCTAGACACAGGATCAACAAAGAAACAAGGCCCCTGAATGATACACTGGACCACATGGACTTGACAGATATATTTAGAGCTCGGCATCCCAAAACAACAGAATATATTTCCTTCTCGATTGCACATGGAACCTTCTCCAAGATAGATCACATACTGTGTCACAAAACAGCCCTTCATAAGTTTACCAGAATTGAGATCATACCATGCATACCTTCAGACCACAATGTGATGAAGCTTGAAATCAACCACAGGAAAAAGTCTGGAAAACTTCCAAAAGCATGGAGGTTAAAAAACACCCTACAAAAGAATGAATGGGTCAACCAGGCAATTAGAGAAGAAATTAAGAAATATATGGAAACAAATGAAAGTGAAAATACAACAATCCAACCACTTTGGGATGCAGCGAAGGCAGTCCTGAGAGGAAAATACATTGCAATCCACACGCCTATGTCCAGAAACAAGAAAAATGCCAAATACAAAATCTAACAGCACACCTAAAGGAAATAGAACAAGAACAGCAAAGACACCCCAAACCCAGAAGATGAAGAGAAATAACAAAGATCAGAGCAGAAATAAACAATGTAGAATCTAAAAACACTGTAGAGCAGATCAATGAAACCAAGAGTTTGTTTTTTGAAAAAATAAACAAAATTGCTAAACCTCTAGCCAGGCTTCTCAAAAGGAAAGGGAGATGATCCAAATAGATAAAATCATGAATTAAATTGGAATTATGACAATCAATCCCTCAGAAATACAAGCAATTATCAGGGAATACTAGGAAATATTATATGCCAACAAACAGGCAACCTGGAAGAAATGGACAGATTCCTAAGCATCCACACACTTCCAACACTCAAACAAGAAGAAATAGAAAGCGTGAACACACCGATATTTAGCAAGGAAATTGAACCAGTTATCAAAAATCTCCCAACAAATAAGAGTCCAGGACCAGATGGCATCCCAGGGAAGTTCTACCAGACATTTAAAGCAGACATAATAACTATCCATCTCAAGCTATTCCAAAAAATAGAAAGGGAAGGAAAACTTGCAGACTCATTCTATGAAGCCAGCATTACTTTGATTCCTAAACCAGACAGAGACCCAGAAAAAAAAAGAGAAATACAGGTCAATATCCCTGATGGATATGGATGCAAAAAATTTCGATAAGATACTAGCAACTCGAATTCAAAAGCATATAAAGAATTATTCACCATGATCAACTGGGATTCATTCGTGGGCTGCAGGGCTGGGTCAACATTTGCAAATCAATCAATGTGATACATCACATTAATAAAAGAAAAGATAAGAACCAAATGATCCTGTCAATCGATTCAGAAAAAGCATTTGACAAAATTCAGCATCCTTTCTTAATAAAAACCCTCGAGAAAGTCGGGATAGAAGGAACATACTTAAACATCATCAAAGCCATTTATGAAAAGCCAACAGCCAATATCATCCTTAATGGGGAAAAACAGAGCTTTCTCTCTGAGATCAGGAACACGACAGGGATGTCCATTGTCACCGCTGTTGTTTAACATAGTGTTGGAAGTTCTAGCATCAGCAATCAGACAACAAAAGGAAATCAAAGGCATCAAAATTGGCAAGGATGAAGTTAAGCTTTCACTTTTTGCAGATGACATGATGTTATACATGGAAAATCTGATAGACTCCACCAAAAGTGTGCTAGAACTGATACATGAATTCAGCAACGCTGCAGGATACAAAATCAATGTACAGAAATCAGTTGCATTCTTATACACTGACAATGAAGCAACAGAAAGACAAATAAAGAAACTGATCCCATTCACAATTGCACCAAGAAGCATAAAATACATAGGAATAAACATGAACAAAGGTGTAAAAGATCTGTATGCTGAAAACTATAGAAAGCTTATGAAGGAAATTGAAGAAGATATAAAGAAATGGAAAAATATTCCGTGCTCATGGTTTGGAAGAATAAATATTGTTAAAATGTCAATACTACCCAAAGCTATGTACACATTCAATGCAATCCCAATCAAAATTACACCAGCATTCTTCTCAAAGCTAGAACAAGCAATTCTAAAATTTGTATGGAACCACAAAAGGCCCTGAATAGCCAAAGGAATTTTGAAGAAGAAGACCAAAGCAGGAGGCATCACAATCCCAGACTTTAGCCTCTACTACAAAGCTGTAATCATCAAGATACCATGGTATTGGCACAAAAACAGACACATAGACCAATGGAATAGAATAGAAACCCCAGAACTAGACCCACAAAAGTATGGCCAACTAATCTTTGACAAAACAGGGAAGAATATCCAATGGTAAAAAGACAGCCTCTTTAACAAATGGTGCTGGGAGAACTGGACAGCAACATGCAGAAGGTTGAAAGTAGACCACTTTCTCACACCATTCACAAAAATAAAGTCAAAATGGATAAAGGACCTTAATGTGAGACAGGAAACCATCAAAACTCTAGAGGAGAAAACAGGGAAAAACCTGTCTGACATCAGCTGCAGCAATTCCTTACTTGACACATCCCCAAAGGCAAGGGAATTAAAAGCAAAAATGAATCATTGGGACCTGATGAAGATAAAAAGCTCTGTACAGCAAAGGAAACAACCAACAAAACTAAAAGGCAACCAACGGAATGGGAAAAGATATCTGCAAATGTCATATCGGACAAAGGGCTAGTATCCAAAATCTATAAATAGCTCACCAAACTCCACAACTGAAAAACAAATAATCCAGTGAAGAAACGGGCAGAAAACATGAATACACACTTCTCTAAGGAAGACATCCGTATGGCCAACAGGCACATGAAAAGTTGCTCAACATCGCTCCTCATCAGGGAAATACAAATCAAAACCACACTCAGATATCACCTCACGCCAGTCAGAGTGACCAAAATGATCAAAACAGGAGACTATAGATGCTAGAGAGGATGGGGAGAAACGGGAACCCTCTTGCACTGTTGGTGGGGATGCAAACTGGTACAGCCACTCTGGAAAACAGTATGGAGGTTCTTCAAAAATTTAAAATAGACCTACCCTATGACCCAGCAGTAGCACTGCTAGGAATTTACCCAAGGGATACAGGAATATTGATGCATAGGAGCAATTATACCCCAATGTTTATAGCAGCACTCTCAACAATAGCTAAATTATGGAAAGAGCCTAAATGTCCATCAACTGACAAATGGATAAAGAAGTTGTGGTTTATATACACAATGGAATACTACGTGGCAATGAGAAAGAATGAAATATGCCTTTTGTAGCAACGTGGATGGAACTGGAGAGTGTTCTGCTAAGTGAAATAAGTCATACAGAGAAGGACAGATTCATATGTTTTCACTCCTATATGCATCCTGAGAAACTTATCAGAAGACCATGGGGGAGGGGAAGGAAAAAAAAAAGGTTAGAGATGGAGGGAACCAAAACATAAGAGACTCCTAAAAACTAAGAGCAAACTTAGGTTTTATGGAGGGTTGGAGGGAGGGGTGGGTAGATGATGGGTATTGAGGAGGGCACCTGTTGGGATGAGCACTGGGTGTTGTATGGAATTCAATTTGACTATAAATTTCATATTTAAAAAAAGAAGATAAAGGACAGACTAGTTAAGGTAAGAGTACATTGCTCTTGCAAGTTATTAAATGTAACAAAGAGCTGCTGTCATCTGGATTGAATTATTTTGAATGATATAAGTGTAATCATCAGGCAAAAGAAATAACAAAAGAAAACTGACAACAAGGGATGTAGTCTAAATATTTTACTACTGCTTCTGCATTTGGCTGATAGGCACTTTCTAAATAAAATCTATATAAAAAAAGAAATACATCAGCTCTTCTGGAGAGTCTAACCTTGATTTAATTTATTTTTATTCAATGTTTTTCTTGTTTATTAAATATTTCTGCTTTGTTTTAATTTTTATCTTCTTTTGTAAATAAAGGCAAATAAAAATATTCAGAATGCATAAATACTTTGGGAGATCCTGTACTTTGTCTTTTCGAGTCATATTGAGAAATGATAGTTAGACTGAAAATGCTAGCTCTATACACCAGCATTCTGGCAAGCATAATGAATTAAAACATTTTAATCATGATGACAAGAAATTATCTTCTCTGAAAGAGAAAGCTGGAGGCATACAGGTAAATAAAGGCATAATCTTTAAAATTCTACAAATAAGTATCTAGAAATGGCCGGGATTAAATAACTATATAAATCAGTAAAGTTGTTCAGCGTTTGGAATGCATTACATTACAAAGTTATCTAACAAATTTCTACAAATTTTTTGTTAGTAATTATAGCCTTAAATAAATTCCTTCTGCTGATTAAAAAGTTTGTAGAGAAACACCCTAGACAGCATGGTCAAATCAATTCTCAGAATGAATGTGACTTATTCTTAAGTAGAGGGAGAAAGCATGTCAGATTTTAAAGAAATAACTATAGCTACCAAAAAAAAAAGAGAGAAATAGGGCACACAGAGTGGGGAAAAAACTGCTAGGTGCATGTGCATACACACACACCCCACATATACACATATGTAAGTAATGTCACCACCATCAACAGATGGAAACTACGGCAGTGCCATCAACTTTAATACTGTAATAAATCTGATTTTGCATGCCTAACTTTGTGCACACACCAAGTCCATACAGGAAAGGGGAAAGAATAGGTCAACATTCATCATTCAATTTCATGACTAAAGTATTTGCTATTTTAATATAGCAAATTGTTCCAATATACCAGTCTCCTAAGCATTCCTCTGTATGAATTTATTTTTTGATCTTAAACCAGTCCACCGCCTGCTTATCCCAGTTCTTGTAATTCCCAACTTGTTCTTTTACCCTTTAACACCACTAAGCATGGTTATTTGCTGCTGTAAGGAATGCTGTCATCTTACCCCATTATCTGCATCACACTGTGCCTTAAACCTTACCTAACCCTAGTTTATCACTTCATTTAATATCGTATGCTTTATAGTTCTCCGCAAGAACTTTTTAGAGTAAGTAAAGCTGATCTTTTAACCCTGCATCCCTAAAAAAACTTAGGTCAAATATGGCAAATCCCTTTCATCTCCTGCAAGGGCTTCACCCAAATGGTACAAGAAAAGCTAGGATTCCAAAGATCACCAAACCATTTCATTGCTATTCTTACTAATAGCTCCTAAATATTCTTTCCCTTCTTGAAACTTTCTAGAAAGATCAAAGGAGAGATAATTTTCCTATATCCAGATTCAGTCAACATATGAACTCTCAAAATTAATTGAATCTTTTTCTACTCCCAAAAAGAATTTACCTGCGGTCCTCATACCTAAGATACACTTAGCCGTATCAAGTACATAATGTAAATAGTTTACCTATTTGCATAATTCTTCAATGTTTTTATCTTGCCACATATCCTTTAGGTGATGTACATCAGACTCATTTTCAATTTCAAAATCCTTCCGGAAGCTCTCATTGTATTCAAATCATCTACATAACTTCTAGCTAGCATGGAAAGATGACAAATATATGCCTACTGAACAGTATTTGATATGATAAAGATGATGAACCTAATAATTATGATTATTTTCTATTACGGATCATTCTTAACAGTATGATGTTATTTCTAAAGGTTGCATGAACTCTTTGAGGTCAGTACGGCAGTATAGTAAGTAACTACCCAAGTATAATAATAGTTGGCTGCTTATTTGAAAAAAGGTTATTTGCAATTTAGCATTTGACTCATCATGAATATAGACTGGTTAGTTAGAACCCTGGGGTGGGCCAAAGCAAAAGTTTTGATCCCTGTGTGGGCCAACAATTACAGACTGTCTCCTACCACCAGTAAGGTTTCTTCAAAGGCACAGAATTGGAAGAAAAAGCGGGTGTAGATAAGATAACAGACTAAGCTAAAGCACAACAAAACAATAATTTTTTAAAAACATTAAAATAATGACTCAAAAGGGTGATTTTAATGTATGAGGGACAAGTACAGGGTAGCCTTTCCCCATAAATATCACAAAAGTTTCTAAATATGGCAATGCTATTCTATCAACTTCCTCTGGAAGAGGAAGGAAAACTATAGCCAAATAAGGTAAATAATGGAATCATAATATAAAACAAAACAAGGGAAAATCGTTTTTTAAAAGTATCCTGTCAGTTGATTCAGAAAAAAAAAGAAAAAAAATATCAAATAGAAACTTGGATCTATAAATTTTTCCCCATAAAATATTTACTTAATTCATTCTGCCATGAATACTATATATGTCAGTTACTTTCTGTTCTGTACTAACTTAACAAAAAGTCTCTTAATAGTAATGATGCCATATTCTTAAATACTAAACTATAAACTAAAAATAGACAATAAACTATATTTACCCAGTGTGAGTTTTTCCCTCTAATTTTCATTGTAGTTCCTACATGCACATTATTGGCATAAATTTAAGTTTTTCAGCTTTATTCTGGCCTATTGCCTAAACTCTCCCCAGGGGCCTTTCTCTCATTTTGTGTTTTCCATTAAACTATGAAGCTATTTACATAGCTGTAATGTCAATAGTGTAAGAATTTAAGTATTATAAATGTTATCCCAAGTGACTAGGCAGGTTTTGTTTTCAGTACAACCAGCTGGAATAAACAAAGTATAAGCAATTCTTCCACATGTCTAAGAATTTTCCTCCTCCAGCTAAAAACTAAGTAACATTCTGAATATAGAATTATTTTTATAATATAAGTTGATTTGACAAAGGAAGGTGATACCAATACATTCATACTACAAAAGATTTTTAAAAATTAATTTAGAAATTATATAAATCAATGCTCTGTGAAAAAACTTCCACCAGCTAACCCTAATTTCCAATTAATAAATTTATGTGTTGGGAATTTGGATTTATCTTTAAAGAGCTTAGCAAGGCAAAGAAATTTTTTACCAGGTCTTCACTTAAAAACCTTTGTTTCTATTTCTAGTGCAACAGAATTGGTCTTCATTTCTCAGACACACCCTATGCTTTCTCTTCATTTCACTCTTGTGCAATTCCCTCCTCCTTGAATATCCTTATAATCTCCACCCATTCAAATAAATCACCCTTCAAAGTAATACTCAAATACTAGGTTTTAAATCTTCTCTCAGGGGGCACCTGGGTGGATCAGTTAAGCTCTTGGTTTCTGCTCAAGTCATGATCTCTCAGTTCATGGGTTTGAGTCCCGCATCAGGTTCCACACTGTCAGCATGGAGCCTTCTTGGGATTCTCTCTCTCCTTCCCTCTGCCCCACCCCCACTCGTGTGCACACACTCTGTCTCAAAATAAATGGATAAACTCTAAAAATAAATAAAAATAAATAAATCTCTCAGCCATTAATAATCCTAGCATCTTTGATCTGTCACTCTAAAAGGCCTCTACTTAGCACCACCCAATTCCTGCTTTAAAGATCCATGAAATAAGATGTGTTAAACCACTTACTAAATTATGAAGTAATATACAACTATAAACTATTGCTGTAAGCACCCTGAAAATACTTGCTGGATACATGAATGAAAGCATCTACTCATAACCATGAAATATTTCCTTAATCTTCAAGCTTTATGAGAAGATGCCATAAAGTTTTTATTCATAATGTACCATTTAGTTGTATTAAAGTCTGGGTGCAAGTGTACATTATGAAGTATTGTGTGCTTTGGAGCATGATAAATTATGAGAAAATACAAAATCTAGAAAAGAAACATACATTTTATGCTTATATAAGTGGATGAAAATTAGCTTCCACTGTCAGTTCCTAAAAACTTCCACATAATATATATTTTCCTTGGATTTGATTCATTATATAAAAAGTCATTTAAAATAATTTAAGGGCAGTATACAATATACTACACTTCTTTAAAACTGTTCAAGATAGAGGCCCCTGGGTGGCTCAGTCAGTTAAGCGTCTGACTTCGGCTTAGGTTATGATCTCATTGTCTGTGAGTTCAAGCTCCATGTTGGACTCTGTGCTGACAGCTCAGAGCCTGGAGCCTGCTTCAGATTCTGTGTCTCCCTGTCTCTCTCTGCCCCTCCCCTGTTCATGCTCTGTCTCTCTCAAAAATAAATAAACATTAAAAAAAACTGTTCAAGATATTCTATGGTTAAAAACAATAAAATATGGGGGCACCTGAGTGGCTCAGTCGGTTGAGCATCAGACTCTTGATTTCAGCTCACGTCATGATACCAGGGCTGTGGGATGAAGCCTCATGTCAGGCTCCATGTTGAGCTCCCTCTCACTTTGCCCATCTCTCTCTCTCTCTCTCTCTCTCTCTCTCTCTTCTCTCTCTCTCTCTCTCTCTCTCTCAAATAAATAATTTTAAAAAATAGGGGTGCCTGGGTGACTCAGTCCGTTAAGTGTCTGACCTCAGCTCAGGTCATGATTTTGTGGTTTATGAGTTCAAACCCCACGTAGGGCTCGGTGCTGACAGCTCAGAGCCTGGAGCCTGCTTTGAGTTCTGTGTCTCCCTCTCCTTGCCCCTCCCCCTCTCCCTCTTTCTCTCTCTCAAAAATAAATAAACTTTAAAATTTAAAGAAAAACAACAATAAATTATGATAAAAAGTATTTAAATCTAAGAGACAGAATTCATAGGCTTAAACCCTTTATTAATCCATGTTGTAATGAAGCAGATCACTTTAAATGTACAACTTCTCACGTTCTTTCAATTTTATATAAATGTAAATGAGGAATATAAGTATTAACTTCTGACATTAAGCAATACACTTTAGATGCATGTGAATATGATTGAAGCTTAGAGGGTAAATTTTCTGTAATGCAATTATAGCATAAAAATAAATGACAGGGAAAATCTGACAAGTTCTGTTTTTTGTTTATGAAATTGTGTCCTATTACAATAAGAAAATGCTTGGGCACAAATACATGTTCAGTACTTGTAATTTTATTAGGCAAGGCATAAACTCCCTGAAATATTTAAGAAAACCTTCTCTTAGGATGCTAATTTACAATTGCATAAGAAGAAGAAAATGTGCATGTCTGTGTCTATCACAAAAATTTATTAACAACCTGACTCCCCATTTATGCATCACGAGATGAAAAAGTCACTAGTGACGTTTATTTCTGGTCAAAAGAAAAATATTCAGACACCTAGAGAATAATAAAATATAGACACAGAAAGTGCAATCATTTATTTAACTGGCATATGGTACTGGTACCGTGCATTTACTGGCATGCCTTCCTATCATTGAGACAAATTTGATTGATTAGCCACTTTGCTTTATTCCTTAAGTGTTTTTGTTCTATTTCAGGAACTGAAGTCAATAGGAAAACTGTATAACTAGGGATGTTCACTGCAGGTCAGACTGCCATTTATTGAGCACTGACACGTGTGAGGTCCCACTTAATCTCCACACATGTACCCTTCCAGATACGTATTATTTTCATTTTGCAGCTGAGGACACTGAGCTCAGAAAGTTAAGGAAATCTGTCCCAGGTCACAATAGCTAGAAAAAATAGTGCATCGATTTGAACCAAGAGTTGTCTGATGCAAAAGACTGTGGCCCTTTGTATTAGACCCTGCTACTTCCTGAAGCTAAGTATTGACTGTGTGCTTTTATGGCTGCCTCCCTTCAATCCAAGAATTGGGAGATTACCTACAAAAGCAACTATGTACCTAGTGATGTTACCATCTCACATAATTTTCTGAGACCACTCCCCAAAACTACACCTTCATGAAATTCCTATTCAATATTGCACAAGGGCATCACTTCCCTTTTAATCAATTAAGTAAATCTAGAGTTCTTCATTCCCACCTTCCTGATGAACAGATATCTCTGGATCTTTTTGCTACTATTATAACCAGAAAGAAATGCAACCTGAAGGGACTCAAGTTTCTGTTAACTAACTCATTTACAATAAATGCACACACATACACACCCCTCAGCCAGTCTTTCTTTTTTTAAGTTTATTTATTTTGAGAGAGACATGGAGTGAGTAGGGGGAGGGACAGAGAAACAGGAAGAGAGAGAGAATCCCAAGCAGGCTTCACACTTTCAGCACAGAGTCCAATGTGGGGCTTAGGATCATGACCTGGGCCAAAATCAAGAGTTGGACTTTTAAACAGACTGAGCCACCGAGGTGCCCCAGATAGTATTTTTTTTAATGTCATATGTAAATTGCAACAATAAACATAAAAATATATATTTGATATATAATAAATATATAAATGAATACATAAATATGTATATAATAAATCCAATTAAGGCATTGAAGATATTAAAATCAGAGGATAAGTGACTTGAATCCATTCACTATTAAAGTCAATTGTCTGAGTTATACTCCTCCCACCTTACCTAGTCAATCTACCCAGTCAATCTGAAGAACTTAAACTGACCACTCATTTCTTTAAATAAGTTCACAGACACATTAATCTTCATCCCTCTGTGGAATTTCTTTTCAGGTACAAAAAGAGTTTTCTGTACATACAATCTTGTTAAATCCTTAAAGCTATATCCTTCACTCTCCCAAATTTTGCTGGATTTTTCTGTATTTCCCAGTAATGGCTCCTATTTGGTTCATCTGCTTCTCAATAATGGCTAGCAAACATGTTTGACTACAAACAAAGAATATAAGCAAAAAGAGACTGAGAATTTTTAAAATAGGAATCAAACTGGGGCGCCTGGGTGGCTCAGTCGGTTAAGCGTCCGACTTCAGCTCAGGTCATGATCTCGCGGTCCGTGAGTTCAAGCCCCGCGTCGGGCTCTGGGTTGATGGCTCAGAGCCTGGAGCCTGCTTCCGATTCTGTGTCTCCCTCTCTCTGCCCCTCCCCCGTTCATGCTCTGTCTCTCTCTGTCTCAAAAATAAATAAACGTTAAAAAAAATTAAAAAAAATAGGAATCAAACTAATGAGCTTATTTTCTTCCTTCTCAGAAACCTGACAGTTTATAGAGGCAGTAATATCATCTTATATACACAAAGCATTTTGGTAGAGTTTCTCAGTGCATCAGGTAAATAGTTGTCCCAAACATCCTCTAATAATTTCTTCCTGGTGGAGAAAATATTGTAAATTCTTCTTGCTGGAAAATCTATCTAGAGCCAATGTACAATGGCAGCCACACATCTTCTCCAGATGAAGTTTTGTAATGAGTACACTTTATTTTTTTTATAAATTTGAGGGTAATCTTATTAAGAAATATTTTCATATGACACAGAAAGTTGAATGCCAGTACCAAGAATGTAGAGGAGAGGAGGCAGTGTATGAGGAAGTTAAGGAAAACCTACACCAAACCAAACTCAAAAGCAAGATGATCTCCTGAACTAAAATAAAAAATTCATGATGCCTATTGTCTAAAATTATGATGTTATTAAAATAGAATAAATATATAAAGGGAAATCATAATTCATTTTTTCTTATAACAGGAAAAATCAAAGGAAAAGATAATTTAGAATTATAGCAAATGAAAACAAATATGAACTGGTTTGCTTCTGATAGGGCTCTGTTCTCCAGTGCACACCATAGAGAGCAATAAGGAAACTATATAAACTTGACTAAGCATTTATACCCACATTCTCTATAAATGGGTTCTGAGTTGAAAAAAAAAGATAAAAATCCCAGCTATGATATTCTTAATCTGCTTTTGCATCATATTTTCCATCTATGCTAGTCTACTTAATAAGACACATGTGCTAAGTACATATTGGCAATGCATCTAAATCAGGAGAATATTGTTTTCTAATAGACTAACAATTGATACACTTACCAAAGCTATATAACTCATGAATCCATTCTCATGTTCTAAGCACAACTTTGACAATAAACTGTAAGATTAATATGAGTGTACAGATCCAACAAGTGTGGCAGAAAAATGGACTGCACCATCAATTAAAGATTCTCAGAAACAGGACACAACAAGGACACTGTGGAGGTCAGAAGAGCAAACATGTTGCCATGGAAAATAGGGTAAATTAGGACATTCTTTGGGAAAAGAAAAGGTGAGAAAATAAACTTAATTAGGATCTGCATCCCAGTTCTAAACACACTAGGTTTCGGATTGGAGGCAACAAATTTCAAATTGATACCAGGATTTAATCTAATAGCAAATGACTGGTATAAAGTCAATAGTAAGAAATCTATCAAACCAAAAAAAAAAAAAAAACCAAAAACCAAAAACAAAAAACAAAAACAAAAACCTAACTGTTGGAAAGTGTCACCAAAGATTCTTTTTTTTTCCTTTTTTTTAAATATGAAATTTATTGTCAAATTGGTTTCCATACAATACTCAGTGCTCCTTCCAACAGGTGCCCTCCTCAATGCACATCACCCACCCTCCCGTACCTCCCACCCCACATCAACCCTCAATTTATTCTCAGTTTTTTCAGAGTCTCTTGTGGTTTGGCTCCCTACCTCTCTAACGTTTTTTTTCCTTCCCCTCCCCCATGGTCTTCTGTTAAGTTTCTCAGGATGCACATAGGAGTGAAAACATATGGAATCTGTCCTTCTCTGTATGACTTATTTCACTTAGCATCACACTCTCCAGTTCCATCCACGTTGCTACAAAAGGCCATATTTCATTCTTTCTCATTGCCACGTAGTATTCCATTGTGTATATAAACCACAACTTCTTTATCCATTTGTCAGTTGATGGACATTTAGGCTCTTTCCATAATTTAGCTATTGTTGAGAGTGCTGCTATAAACATTGGGGTACAATTGCTCCTATGCATCAGTACTCCTGTATCCTTTGCGTAAATTCCTAGCAGTGCTACTGCTGGGTCATAGGGTAGGTCTATTTTAAATTTTTGAGGAACCTCCATACTGTTTTCCAGAGTGGCTGCACCAGTTTGCATCCCCACCAACAGTGCAAGAGGGTTCCCGTTTCTTCACATCCTCTCCAGCATCTATAGTCTCCTGATTTGTTCATTTTGGTCACTCTGACTGGCGTGAGGTGATATCTGAGTGTGGTTTTGATTTGTATTTCCCTGATGAGGAGCGACATTGAGCATCTTTTCATGTGCCTGTTGGCCATCTGGATGTCTTCTTTAGAGAAGTGTCTATTCATATTTTCTGCCCACTTCTTCACTGGATTATTTGTTTTTCAGATGTGGAGTTTGGTGAGCTATTTATAGATTTTGGATACTAGTCCTTTGTCCGATATGTCATTTGCAAATATCTTTTCCCATTCCATTGGCTGCCTTTTAGTTTTGTTGGTTGTTTCCTTTGCTGTACAGAAGCTTTTTATGTCCATGAAGTCCCAATAGTTCATTTTTGCTTTTAATTCCCTTGCCTTTTGGGATGTGCCAAGTAAGAAACTGCTGCGGCTGGGGTCACAGAGGTTTTTGTCCTGCTTTCTCCTCTAGGGTTTTGATGGTTTCCTGTCTCACATTAAGGTCCTTTATCCATTTTGACTTTATTTTTGTGAATGGTGTAAGAAAGTGGTCTAGTTTCATTCTTCTGCATGTTGCTTTCCAGTTCTCCCAGCACCATTTGTTAAAGAGACTGTCTTTTTTCCACTAGATATTCTTTCCTGCTTCGTCAAAGATTAGTTGGCCATACTTTTGTGGGTCCAATTCTGGAGTGTCTATTCTATTCCATTAGTCTATGTGTCTGTTTTTGTGCCAATACCATGCTGCCTTGATGATTACAGCTTTGTAGTAGAGGCTAAAGTCTGGGATTGTGATGCCTCCTGCTTTGGTCTTCTTCAAAATTACTTTGGCTATTCGGGGCCTTTTGTGGTTCCATACAAATTTTAGGATTGCTTCTTCTAGCTTCGAGAAGAATGCTGGTGTAATTTTGATTGGGATTGCATTGAATGTGTAGATAGCGCTGGGTAGTATTGACATTTTAACAGTATTTATTCTTCCAATCCATGAGCATGGAATGTTTTTCCATTTCTTTGTATCTTTTTCAATTTCCTTCATAAGATTTCTATAGTTTTTAGAAGATTATTTTTCTAATTCCCAGACACAATATTATGAAACTTATTTAGTTTCCCATGCTTTTCTGGAGGCTTTTGTAACTCCCACTGTATCCACAAGGTAGAAAACTACTAGAAAAGCAAGTAGTCACTTCCAACTAGGGACAGCAGTTATTTTCCAGTTAAAGTTCACAAGACCAAAACATTAATTTATAAGGCAACAGTGTTTAATTTAGGAAACCTAACCCACATTTTCTAGCAAAGCATTATTTTTAAAAGGAGGCTGTCATGATTATTTAGCATAAATAATTTAATGTGACAAATCAGTTTACTGTTGATATACAAACAATTTTATCCCATATTGAAAAATAGCTAATAATAAAAATCCAAGTATAAGGATTATCCTTTGTAAAAACTGAACTTCATTGACAGCTTCCCAAATATTTCATTCAGTAAACTACTGCTGTTCCATACAGTGATAAGATTATCTTTTGCTATCAAAGAAGTTAATAAAGTGACAATAACAAAGTGATGTATTTGTCAAAGTTTATAGACAAGAATGCCAAGTTATAGGTTATCAGCCTACAGCATTGACACTGTTCATGTATCATAACTCCCCAACATACACTTGTCAACATTGTTTATTTTCAGTCAGAGGTTCAATAATGACCATGTACTAAGAATGCCTTTGGGGAACTACCTGTTTACTTCAGAGCAGGTTTTCAGTTGGGTTTGTTTGGTTTTTTGTTTGGACAGATGGCATTTGTCAAATTGAAACAAACTTTAGATCAACTATATGAAAAATATCAGTTTTACTCCCTTTCCTATATTTGCTATATTACTCTCAGCATATTCATATGAAGTACCACTCTACCCAGTTACTACTCCAGGTGCTTCAATCATCACTGATCACTTAATTGTGAATAGTCTTTTAATCAGCTGCATCACACATTATATCTATGTAAACCCAAGGGATGGTAAAATATGTAATGGTCTGTAAAAATAATTAAAAATTATTCAGCCTTGTATGAGTAACTTGACAAACCCTCAGCAAGGAAGAGTGACATTCAATATTCTCTATTCAACAGATAATTAGCCAAATATTTCTCTCCTTTACTAATCTCAAAATTAAACTACTCCTTTGGGGTAACCTGGAAGAATAAAAATAGGATGTTGAAGGACCTGGGGTAAAGACTTAATGTACTTTAATTTAATATCACTTTCTGCCTTAGTTCAACCATTTGTTTTGCTCAATTCATATTTATTTAATGATTCATTTATTTATTTTAGTTATTTATTGGGCATCACCAATAGGCACAATATTGGATCTAGGATATCAAAACAAGTTTCTTTGCAGTATAGTTAGGAAAACAAAACATATATGATGTACGTTACTAATTGTAGTTCAAGGACTGTCTTGTGTGAAGGACCTAACAGAAATAGGTAGAAAGTGCACATCCCAGAAGAGCTCCTCCAAGATATTCTTTCTATTCCACTTCAATTTGACTCTTATTTCTCAAGTCCCATGATCCTCACACTAATTTAGCTGGTTTACTTTGAGGTTATCATAACTACTTTCTAATTGAAGCACCTATCCCAATCCCAGTGAAATGATTTAATATACTACTTTTAGGATAAAGTACATTTATGTAAGGATAATACTTTTAGAAAATTTGTTTCCTCATCTGAAGAAAAGAAGAAAAATAATATCTATTATTGTCCTTTTCACATGGATGGCCTGAGAAATAAATGGGTTGGGAATCTCAGAAAACTGTGTAAAATAAGAAATGCAAGCCAAAAAAGAAGCATCATTGTCAATTGCTCAATCAATTCTTCTGAGGAACTGTTTAAATCTAATACAAAATCTACATCCATCCTTGAGATGGAATATTCTGCCTATCCTTTTCAGATGTAATACCCATGATCTTAGACCTTTGGGCCTCAAGGCCCTAGAAACAACTGCCTTAATTGACTTATCAAACTTGTCTCCCTTTCTTTCTCTGCATCTTTGGGTATGGCATACTCCCATTTAGAAACTCTTCCCCATTCATTAGCAACTGAATACATTTCAACGTTCAACAAAACCTCAATGTCATTTTCTTATCCATGGAGTCACAAAGTGTTATAGGCCACAGTGATCTCTCCCTCCTCAAAACTTTTGTCTGTATTAATCCTGCCAGATTTGTAATCACAGAAAATGGATTGAAATTTGTAGATTTTGTGTTATAATAAGAAAAGCCACCCTTGGTTGATTGAGTACTAAGGGATAGTCACATTGCATGCATTATATCTTCTCACAACAAAAAAATAATTTAGAAATTATCCTTTTCTATAAATAAGAACATTGAGGCTCAATAAGATAATATAAGTAGCAAAAGGTCACAAAGCAAGTGACAGAGCTGGGGATATAAATCCAGGCCTATCATGCTCATACAAGTTTGCTGTGCTGTTTTCCCAGCTAGATTTCCAGATTTCCAAGCTTTATTCCCTGCACCTAGCACGGCACTATCTGTTCTGAATACTGTGGAATGAATGGATAAATGCACTTATTTGATTATCACATTATTATATTAACTGAAACCTTTCAGGCTAAGTCATGTTAGTTCAAGTTGCTGTGCTCAAGTAGTTTTACCCTAGGTGGCCAGGAAAGAAGGAAAAAATTAATAATCTGACACTAATTCTAAAGTTTATGTTTCATGAGTTGATTCACATGCATTTCCTTCCCCCCAACATTTTCCTTTTAGGTCTATGAAATTCTTCAGATGGCAAGTTTTCATTTAAAAATATCTAGAGTAAGTAATTTTAATAAGATTTTTAAAAATCAGGATCTAAAACTCTTCTTTAGAACATGGACCAGATATACATGTTATTCTCTACAGAAACTTTGAAAATAGGGATATAGATTTGTTCTGGTGTTAGAATATGAGTAAAAATCTGAAGTATATTTTTCCCAACACTTGACCAAAGTTTATTATAGGGAATAGTCATTCTCTCATGTATTCTAGACATATCTTAACATTTCTGAACTACGTAAATTATGTCTATGTTTTAAGTTCTGTTACTACAAACTAAACCATGCCAGTTTCATTAGCAGCACCTCTAATAAACTTTTTAATTAAATTTATAATACTGTCAATACCATATTTTATGTTGTTTTTAGTAATGAAAGTCATATGAACATCTTTTATTCCTATAATTCTAATATTTTCCCTTTCTGTAAAAACTTAAAGTGCTATTTGGATAAACCATTTTCCTACTTAAGAACATATGTCTTACTACTTAAACTTGTTAAAAACTCATACTACCTTCAGTAACAGAAGACATTTTTACATTTATTTTTAATTGTTTGAATAACTCATGGCAAAACTTCTTTTTTACAAACCATGACTTGGCCTATCCTCATAGGTTATTAAAATAGTGTTAAGTATAATACTTTTGAATATTTTCATTTTGGCATTTAGTGCATTGCATGAAAGAACTGATTTTTCAGGGTTTTAGGACTTCATTCCATCATAAAAGAATAGCATAGTAATCTATACTAATACTTTTTTAAAAGCAACCTTGCTTCTCTGAAGAATAAACCCTATGACCCAGCAATAGCACTGCTAGGGACTTACCCAAGGGATACAGGAGTGCTGATGCATAGGGGCACTTGTACCCCAATGTTTACAGCAGCACTCTCAACAATAGCCAAATTGTGGAAAGAGCCTAAATGTCCATCAACTGATGAAAGGATAAAGAAGTTGTGGTTTATATACACAATGGAATACTACTTGGAAATGAGAAAGAATGAAATATGACCTTTTGTAGCAATGTGGATGGAACAGGAGAGTGTTCTGCTAAGTGAAATAAGCCATACAGAGAAAGACAGGTACAAAGAGTTTTCATCTTCTGTGGATCCTGAGAAACTTAACAGAAGACCATGGGGGAGGAGAAGGAAAAAAAAAAAGTTAGAAGGGGAGGGAGCCAAACCATAAGAGACTCAAAAACTGAGAATAAACTGAGGGTTGATGGGGAGTGGGAGGGAGGGGAGGGTGGGTGATGGGCATTGAGGAGGGCACCTGTTGGGAGGAGCACTGGGTGTTGTATGGAAACCAATTTGACAGTAAATTCCATATTAAAAAGAAAAACTAAAAATAAATAAATAAAGTATTTTATATTCTCTTGAAAAAAAAAGAATAAACCAGGGATATTATGATTCATCATTTTAAAAGGTGACTATTTATGAAGTTTTTCTTTCTATACCAAGAACTTCTGTACATTGACCTTACCCTTGTTCCCAAGAACTTATAAATACGGTGAGGCAAATACATACATAACCCAAATGCTGTGCATTCCCACACTCTCAGTCAATACTACTTATAGGACTGGCAGTCTACTTGAGTGAATAAGATCACAGTAAAAGAATTTATTACATGGTTAAAATATATCAGCCTACTCAAGTGTTAGCTGTTTATGCGCCTACGTCCCTCATACTACTGGACTAGAGGCAAAGTAGGTGTCTTCCTCTCTCCTCATTATTCATTCCAGATAATTTTCACTCTCTCTATAAAGCACTCAGCTTTGAATCCCATGCTATCCATGTTATCAAAATATATCCTCAAATAGTCCTCCTTTTTAGAAGACATCTACTGATTTACAGGTGATTCTAATTTCTTGAAAATTTTAGCCACTTGGATCATTATCTGATTTTATATCTCTTCCTATTATAATCCTTGGCTTAAATATCTTAGTAGATGAGGTCCTTCCACAGTATAATTCTGTTAAAGCATAAGTAACATCATGTCACTCCTCTTGCCAAAACAATCAATGGTTTCTCATTTCTTTAAAAATAAAATCAAAAGTCCACATGTTCTGGGCCCTTGTCACCTCCTTTGTCTACTCTTTTATGACTGGATCCCTTATTCACTCTGCTCCAGTCACACTGTCCTTCTTGCTGTTCTTTGAAGAAGTCAGTCAGAACTCCTACCTGAGGACCTTTGGGTTTACTATTCCCTATGCCTGGAGAGTTCTCCTAGATATCCACATGGCTGGTTCCCTCCCATCTTTCAGAAAAGTCACCTCAGTAAGGGCTTCCCTGGTCACCTTATCCAAAACATCAATTCACTCCTTTTCTCAAACTTCAAATCTGCCTTTCCACCTTTATTTTTCTCTTTAGCACTTCTTGCTATATATATATATATATATATATATATATATATACACACACACATATATATATGTATGTATATATATGTATATATGTATATATGTATATATATGTGTGTGTGTGTATATATATATATATATATATATATATATATATTACTAGTTTTCCTTGTCTGTTGTCTGTCCAAACATTGATAGATATTTATGGAATAATACTGCCTTGCTAGTTTATCTTTTTTGATTATCTTTAGCCAGCCAAATGTCACTGTTTGTTGATGTTTATTCATGAATGGTGTAATAAATACTGATATTTTTCATGCTGTTGTCCCCTATTTATGCAACAACCAGGTAACTCTTTCCTTTCTCTTCTTTCAAGCAACTGTCAACTTCATGTGAAAAATATTCATATGCCTAGTAGCTAATCACATCAAAGAAATTATCTCAAATGTCAAAAATAACTTGATTATTTATGTATACCTTAACTAAAGCTATTGAATACTTGGAAAGGCTCTGCTTTTATACAATTAGAGTGAAATTGCTTAGAAGAAAATACTGTAATATATTAGAAGCTATTTCTTCCAAATGGGGATTTACCAACTTATCTGATGCTATATGTTAGAGCTGATCATTATAAATCAAAGAGTATGCTCATGTAATCTTTCAGTTAAGATTCATTTATTACACTGCTCTGCTTACACACATAGACCAAAGGCAAAGTATGTCCTTAAGATGTGCACTTGAAGTCCCAATTGAATCCAATAGCAGTTGCACTCACATCTATAGTAAAACCAGGCTGGTCCAGCCAGAGAACATGTCCACATATAATAAATAAATTAGAAATATAAAACACCTCCCTAAGCACAGAGCAGTTTATTGAATCACTGAATCAAACAAAGTAAACTGCAAAAGACATGAAAGAAGTTCATGATGAAGTTCTTAAGTTATATAATGTAACTACAAAACTTTCCAGACATCCTTGGGCTATATTTTTTTTTACCTTAATTCCGAACACTTACTTACATGATATTTTATATCTTATATAGCAAGGGAAGCCACAAGGAATGTGCATTCTTGAAAATTCAGGAATGTTAGGTATTTCATTTTTTAAAAAAAACATCATCTTTTATGAGATCTTTTAATACGTGTGTTTCTTCAAAGGTTTGGAATTAAAAAAAAATATCCTTTCACAGATGATAAAGAAAGGACTTTTCATTATTACTTAATAGTTTGAAAATGCCTAAATTTTCAAAAAATACCATTTAATCAGGTATGCTTTTTAATAATGACTCTTGACTAGCATTAATTAAATACATTTTAAATTATTCAAAATACTTAGCACTTAATTTAAAATGATGCTGTTCCATTTCATAAAACATAATTGATGTTCTTTGAAAACATAAGAGCATTAATACTGAATACAAATGGAGAACACATGAATTCTAAGAGTCAAGTACCACACTTCTGTTTATGTTTCCCCAAATATAATAATAATTATAATCATGATTATAACCTAATGTTCATTTACCACTTTATATATGTCAAGAAAGGATGAATAAGTCACAGTCCTATCTTCAAGGAACTTAGAGTGTAAATACATATACAATTGTAGGACTGGGCAATATGTGAGAAATGCCAAAGAAATGGCTAAACTAAAATGCTGTTGGAATTTAGAGGAGGAAAGTAATCTTCTTTCCCTTGACTCATTATATAAGGCTTCATGGAAATGCTGGTAGAGGTATCAGAGGTTTCATTTCAAACAGCAGAGGCCAAGGAAGGAAAGGACACTCATAGTAATGGAAATATAAATAATATAATAATAATAACAGTAATAATAATAATGATAGCTGAATTTATTAAGTGTTAACTATCTAACACTGAGATAAGTGCTTAACATGTATTAACTCATTTAATCCTTACAACCACCCAATTAGATAGGTGCTCCTACTTTCCCCATTTTACAGATAAACTGAAGTTAAATGATCACAGAACTAATATATTCACCCAGACTGAATTATAGGCATCCAGCTGCTTATAGGCATTACTAAGTCAATGAAAATAGATTCTCATTATCTGACTCAAGATTAAGCTTCTTTCCTAACTCCCCCAATTCTGTTCCCATTCCCTCAGTCTACCTGGTTTATAGAAATCATCTTTGACTCTTCTGTCACAATCCACATCAAATAATTTATCAATCAATGGGAATTTTACCTTTGCAGTCATCCTCAAATATACTTGCTTTTCATTCCCACAGTCATTATAATCACTCAAATCCTTACCATCTTTGTTAATCTTAGTATCCAAACCTTCCAATAGTCTATGTATAATTTCTCTAACAGGAATTTATTGTGTCTCAAACAACATGCTGAGCAATAAGGATACAAAAATGAATAAAACATACCTTCTGTACTCAAAGAATCTAGTTGATTGGCATATATGGAAGAGTAAGCAGGTTTAGCAGCATGAAGGGCAGAGGTATGAGGAAAGGGGGAACAGAGAGTGTTCCAGATAGAGAAAACATCATTTATGAAAACCTAAAAGTGGTTCAGGGGTGCCAAAGTGATTAAATTGATACTAAGGGAGCAAGTAGTGGAGATGAGATTAAAGTGTGGGCAGGGGTTAGATCATAAAGGGTAGCATTTCTCAGTTCTCCACCCCAGCACTATTGCTATTCTAGGCTAGGTAATTCTTTGTATTTGGGGAACGCCCCTGTGCACAATAGGATTTAACAGCATTCCTTGTTTCTATCCACTAGATGCCAGTAGTACAACCATCCCCCAGTATGACAGATGAAAATGTGCCCAAACATTGTCAAATGTCCCATGGGAGCAAAATCATCTCCAGTTCAGAACCACTGATATAAGGCGTTGGAAGTCATGCTTAAGTTATTTGGACTTTATTCTAAGATAAGAGGAGTAGTAGTGTACCACAGTGTAGAGGAGGAACTAATTCTCAAGATCAGTTAAAAATGGAGGTAAAGATGAAAATAAGGTGACTATTTAATATCTAAGTGTTGTTATTATTATTCATCAGTGTTACCACTTCAGTGTAATTGGGACAGAGTTCTACCATGTTCCCATAATATGCTGTAATTATCTATATCTGTGTGCCTTTATTCATGAGGGCTCTCAAAACCTAAAGTAACACTTTCTTGACAATTCAAATTTCCTAAATTCAGTTAAGGTCTGGGTTGGTCTTACTTCCTGACTTATTGTCTTCAATGAAACCATTTGAAAAATTTTACCTTATTATAAATAGCTTTAATTCTTATGCCTACAGTCTATGTATAATACATATCACATTTTCTTAATTTAATACTTTAAGCTTATTCTCAGTTGATTCACGTTTATAGTTAGTTTCTCAGTCAACTAAACTATAAACTCCTAGAAAATAGAGACAATATGTTCCCCATCTTATATATATTCCAGATCATTGAGCAAAATCTTGAGACAAAAACAAGTTTCATTTAAAACAAATTAAGAATCGTGTTCTCTTGTGTGATTTATCCACCATCTAGAAGAATATTCAGAATAAAAATTAGCTTATTTTTTATATTAACTGAGGTAAATCATTATGATATTGAATGGTAGACTCTATTTTCTTAACTGTTAATTGAGATCAAAATTATCTCTGAGCATAAAGATTTTATATCCCTTTGACAGCCTTGTAGAAAAATGTATAAATAAAAAAGTATTAATGTATAAATACCAAAGATCCTACATTATACAATTGGCTTGTCCTGGAAATGAGTATTATGGATTTTTATCCTTACAGGGACTAAAATTTGTTAAGAAATAAGGGCTTGGAAAATTCCTCACATCCATATTTTTTAAAGCCTCATGTATAAAAGGTAAGTTAATTTTGACATTCTTGCTTATGTTATATTCATGGCATTTAAGTTGAATAATTTTAGTATTTTATATTCAATACCTCTAATTGTTGATGTTTCTACCATTCCTTATAAATCATGGACAATTCCAATGGAAGGGATTTCAAAATGATCATCTGATCTAGCCCTTTGTTTCAATCAAGTAGGTGGCTGAATAACCCAGGATAATTTCTAGAGGCCCAAATGTCAAAATTTTTAATTTTTGATAAATTGGCAATAAAACCAAGGCACAAAATTCATTATATTTCCAATATTTTAAAAAATCTACAATAAAAAAACTAATAGATGATCTCCTATCATGTTACTTTTCAGCCTACCAAACACATCAAAGTCATCCTATAACATCCAATTGCGCATTTATTCCAATTTTATAAAGATCTCAACATCATATGAGGACTTTAAGAGACAAAACAGATGAACATAAGGGAAGGGAAACAAAAATAATATAAAAACAGGGAGGGGGACAAAACAGAAGAGATTCATAAATATGGAGAACAAACTGAGAGTTATGGGAGGGGTAGTGGGAGGGGAGATGGGCTAAATGGGTAAGTGGCACTAAGGAATATACTCCTGAAATCATTGTTGCACTATATGCTAACTAATTTGAATGTAAATTAAAAAAAAATAATTAATAAAACAAGTTAAAATAAAAAATAAAATAAAATTTTAAAAATCATCTTTGTTCTGAACTTAAAGCTAATCAATGTATACTGTATTCCCTTCTCCTTCTCCCACCTCTCCATATAAGAATATTATCAGACACCATAACTTTAAATAACATAATAGCTTGCACTCAAAAGAAGCATTACAAGATTTTCTTTGAAAGTTAAGTGACTGAAACAAATGTGTCTGTTTTCAACTACTGAACATGCTTGCTAGTTTAGCAGATATATATATTTTTTTTTACCAAAGAATTTGCCAGCTTTCACTTTGTTATATGATTTGAAAATCTCTACACTTTTACCCTGCATCAAATAAGATCTAATGAATTAAGATATGAGTCAACTTTCTTGTATATCATGTTGGAAACTTTTCACAGGCACCCATAAGTCCCCAATATAAAAGTAACCAAGGGGTGCCAATGATGAAAGACTTTGTTGCCATGGTGTCATCTCATAAATCATCAATTATTGTCTGTTATTATGAATGTGACAGCCACATACTGTCATAAAAGGATTTGAATTCTCATCTAGTTTGAATTTTTTTCCAGACATAATTTGCTTTGTAAAAAAAATGTCGTGACAACCATAGAACACTTAAGCTTGTTATGTAATGTTCAAACATTCATTTGGACTTGGTCAGTTTGGCATTTCAGCATCCCAACCTCTTTTGCATTATTGAGCAGCTTATCTTTATAGTTCATAAATATATTTCTAAACATGGGCATATAGCTTAATAGGCTAAATCCAACAGAAGCAGTGCAACTCTTTCGGTTGCTATGACAACCCAAACTGATCAATTTCCTGTCACTGCTTTAAAAGAAGCACTCTCCTGTGGCCATAAATACTAATTACAAACGCAAGCCATTTGCTAACATGTTCAGTTTACAGATTAAAGCAGTTCATGCCCAATTTATCATTTAACATGTCCTCCCACATTTGTAGTGTGGTACAGAATGAATAATATCTTCACTTGTTTACAAAATCTTCAACTTGATTTCATTATTTTTGCAGCGAAATTTGGTTGTGCTGCTACAAGTTCAGTTAATTAAATGGATTTGTAAAGGGCAAGGAAAGATATCTACATGTAATTTCTGAATTGAAGTTGAAATGCTGGCTTAAAATTCCTTACTGTAAATGCTTATTTTAAAGAAGGTGGTTATATTTTATGTAGGAAACCTGGAAAAATTTTAAGAACACATGAAAAAATGTCTTGTCCCACAATCTATTCATTTCCATTAAACGCAGAGCTAATATATTTGGTTAAAACCTGCAGTGAATAATTTTATGAAGGTACTAGTTGATTATCTGAATGGGAAATCTAGCTTTTAAAAGAAAATAGTAGAATCAGGAAAAAAATGAAAAATCTATGAGGCAATACAATCATAGTACTATATAATATAATATTAAGATTATAATAGATTTATATACATTATTAATATTTATAATATTAATACATTTAAGATTATAATCTAATTCCTCCACCTGTACACATATTTTATGCAAGCCTTAAATTAAAATTTATACTTCATCTTTTGAGAGGGAAGGAGATGTGGTGGGGGAGAGAGACTTTCTAATCATCTCAGAATGTGAATAAAAACAATGCTAAAAATTGTTAAACTATCTTTGGAGAATTTCGACCTCTGACCAACACTTGTGAAAATTTAGGATCCCATTATCCTATATAGTTTTTTTTTTAAAGTAAAGCATTTCTATTTTCCAGCACCCAAGAATTACATGATGGACAAAGCTTTGCTAATATGTATCATTACAATTTAAATATGAAGACAAGAAAGACACCTAAACTGATCTTTCCTATTTTATCACTAACTCACAAGCCTAGAATTTGATTTAAATATTTTTATAATTTCCAAAGCTGAATGGGTTCTTTCTGGACTTCAAATAATCACCTAGAATTTTTAGAAAAGCTGACAATTTCTCAAAATCAAATATAATAAACATTCTCCAATGGATTTTCTGAAAAAAGACGCTGGTACTTAAAAAGTTTACCTCTAGGAATACCTACAGAATGCATTGTTTTGTGGGGTATTAGGCAAAATGAATGATGTGAGATCCCTGCTCCTGTTACTGTCTGGAAACTACTATTCTCACCAAAATATATTTTTTTTATTTATTTATTTATTTATTTAGAGCAGAGAAAGAGACAGAGAGAGGGTGGGAGGAGGGGCAGAGAGAGAGGGAGATAGAGTGAGAATCCCAAGCAGGCTCTGCACTGTCAGCACAGAACCCAATGTGGATTTGAACCCAAGGATGGTGAGATCATGACCTGAGCTGAAGTCAGACACTTAACCTACTGAGCCACCGAGGCCCAAACTATATTTCTTAACAGGGCCCTGCCACCCTCATTGTAACTCTACCCAATAACTACTGTTAATTAATACAAATTATACATCCAAAGAATGTAAAAGTTCTTTAGTCGGTTTCCTGTGGTTGCAAAAGGAGTGACAAAGCACCTCCAACTGCAGCCGTAGCCTCAAACTTGAGGGCTCCAAAGGCCTTCTGACAGCCTGTGCTCACAGGAGCTTTTCTTTTCATAAGCACCAGCTCAGTGCTGACATCACAAGAGTTTTTGCATATATACAGCTGCTACAACTGTACGTTTCTGCCTGTATTTTGTTACATGGACCCTTAATTTCAAAAAACAATTTATAAAATGTCATAAGCTGCTATACAGCACTTGGCGATAAACAGAAAATAATGTAAATAATAGTAATACAATGCAATTATTCAATAAATATTTATTGAATATTGAAGACTAAATGTCAGGAAAATATGCTGCATACTGGAGATAAAAGTGACCAGCAAAACAAAGGCATGGTCCCCACTTCATGGTGCTTATTATATTGCCACAACATTTTCGCATTTCCAAAACATTGTCACATACTTTTGCTCATTTTTTGCTCCTCACAAAAATATTATGAGGGACATTCATAGGTCCATTTTTATGGATAATAAAACAGAGATTTATAGATGTTAACTCATTTGCTTGTGATCATAAAGCTAGTTATTGGTATAGTAAGGGATTAACACAAGATATCTGCCTACAAATTCAGGGTTCTTACCACTATATCAGCATTTCCAAAAGTATGTTTCAAGGAATTCTGGCTCTCTGAACAAAAAGATTCCTTTAATTAAAAAAGACTGAAAATCCTTGTATATCTTTTCCTATAGGTTCATAGAGCAAGTTAATAAATTACAGGCTCTGAGAAGACCTGTGGTAAACCTATATTTACTTTTATTTAACCCCATGTTAAATATAATGAAAGAAAGGGTAGGTGTGTGTGGTGAGACCATGAAACCTGCATGCATTTTCAAACTGATAGAAATTTTAGGGTACTAGCAACAATATGGAACTGAGAGAGTTTCTCTGAGAGAACTGAGAGAACCCTCTTTCTTAGCCACCTCCAATACTTACTCAGGATTGAGAAGATCAAATTGTCCCCTAACAAGAACTTCCCCTAAAGGCTGATTCTAGGATTAGGTAAAAAAATATATAAGGTGAGCTTGAAGGATTTTGTAGTGGTAGAAAGTAAGAAAATGGTCAAAAAAAAAAAATCCACAGTGATGGGAGCATGTAAAAGGTACACAGGGACAACTGAAAGAGCTCCTAATGGTAAAAGCTGGAAAAATCTAAGCAATAAAATAAATATCATAGTATTGGATTATAATCCAAAATATAAAATAAATACCTAAGTCCATACTGAAACGAATGATTGCATAAATAAATGAATGAATAAATAAATAATAAATTATAAGTAAATAAGGGAGAAGGGAAAGCTCTCCCATGCAGAATTCCAAATAATTTCTATTGACATTCTGCCCTTAAGAAAGTGAAGCAAAACTTCTTCCCTGCCCCCCTTAACTGTGGGCTGCACATAGTGATTTTCTTCAAAAAACTTCCAAAGCAATATAAAGAGGGAGAGGGAGAAAAGTAACTTTACAGTAGAGGAACCTGACAAACACTACATAAACGGGGTGATCAAGGTCAATCTCAAGAATGATAAGTTATAATAATAAGGTGTACCCCTCATATGATGTGATTAAAAAAATGGCACTTTACCTCTGTGTTCTTCCTCCCAAAAACCCAATTTACAATGAGAAAAACACCATACATATCCCAATTGACTGTCATTCTACAAATACCTGACCTGTACTCCTCAATACTGTCAAGGTCATCCAAAACTAAGAAAGTTTGAGAAACCATCATAACAAAGAAGAATCTAAGGAGACATGATGACTGAATGTAAGGTGGTATCCTACTTCTTGGGGCAGAAAAAAGACATTAAGAAAGCACTGAGGAAGTCTGAATAGAGTCTAAGCTTTAGTTAATAATAGTGTATCAGGGGGCTTGAGGGAAGATGGCACCATAGGAGGACGTTGGGCTCACCGCGCGTCCTGGTGATCACTTAGATTCCACCTACACCTGCCTAAATAACCCAGAAAACCGCCAGAGGATTAGCAGAATGGAGTCGCCGGAGCCAAGCGCAGACGAGAGGCCCACGGAAGAGGGTAGGAAGGGTGGCGAGGCGGTGCGCGTTCCACGGACTGGCGGGAGGGAGCCGGGGCAGAGGGGCTGCTCGCCTGGCAAGCAGAGCCCCCAAGTCTGGCTGGCAAAAGCAGAGGGGCCTGATGGACTGTGTTCCCTTAGCAAGCGCGACTTAGCCTCTGGGAGGTCATAAGTTAACAGCTCTGCTCAGAAAGCGGGAAGGCTGGAGGACAAAGGGAGGGAGAGCTGCTGAGCCCCCAGACAACAAAGCTCAGTTTGGTGGGGAACAAAGGCACTCACCAGCGCCATCTCCCCCGCCCATCCCCCAGCCAAAATCACAAAGAGAACCAGTTCCTGCCAGGGAACTTGCTGGCTCCTCGCAAACACCCAACTCTGTGCTTCTGCGGAGCCAAACCTCCTGCAGCGGATCTGATTCCCTCCCGCTGCCACATGGCCCCTCTTGAAGTGGATCACCTAAGGAGAAGCGAGCTAAGCCTGCCACTCCTGCCCCTGTGCACCTTGCTTACCCACCCCAGCTAATATGCCAGATCCCCAGCATCACAAGCCTGGCAGTGTGCAAGTAACCCAGATGGGCCACGCCACCCCACAGTGAATCCCGCCCATAGGAGAGGGGAAGAGAAGGCACACACCAGTCTGACTGTGGCCCCAGCGGTGGGCTGGGGGCAGACATCAGGTCAGACTGTGGCCTGGCCCACCAACTCCAGTTATACACCACAGCACAGGGGAAGTGCCCTGCAGGTCCTCACCACGCCAGGGACTATCCAAAATGACCAAGCGGAAGAATTCCCCTCAGAAGAATCTCCAGGAAATAACAACAGCTAATGAGCTGATCAAAAAGGATTTAAATAATATAACAGAAAGTGAATTCAGAATAATAGTCATAAAATTAATCGCTGGGCTTGAAAACAGTATACAGGACAGCAGAGAATCTCTTGCTACAGAGATCAAGGGACTAAGGAACAGTCACGAGGAGCTGAAAAACGCTTTAAACGAAATGCATAACAAAATGGAAACCACCAGAGCTCGGCTTGAAGAGGCAGAGGAGAGAATAGGTGAACTAGAAGATAAAATTATGGAAAAAGAGGAAGCTGAGAAAAAGAGAGACAAAAAAATCCAGGAGTATGAGGGGAAAATTAGAGAACTAAGTGATACACTAAAAAGAAATAATGTACGCATAATTGGTATCCCAGAGGAGGAAGAGAGAGGGAAAGGTGCTGAAGGGGTACTTGAAGAAATAATAGCTGAGAACTTCCCTGAACTGGGGAAGGAAAAAGGCATTGAAATCCAAGAGGCACATAGAACTCCCTTCAGACGTAACTTGAATTGATCTTCTGCACGACATATCATAGTGAAACTGGCAAAATACAAGGATAAAGAGAAAATTCTGAAAGCAGCAAGGGGTAAACGTGTCCTCACATATAAAGGGAGACCTATAAGACTCGTGACTGATCTCTCTTTTGAAACTTGGCAGGCCAGAAAGAATTGGCACGAGATTTTCAGGGTGCTAGACAGAAAAAATATGCAGCCGAGAATCCTTTATCCAGCAAGTCTGTCATTCAGAATAGAAGGAGAGATAAAGGTCTTCCCAAACAAACAAAAACTGAAGGAATTTGTCACCACTAAACCAGCCCTACAAGAGATCCTAAGGGGGACCCTGTGAGACAAAGTCCCAGAGACATCTCTACAAGCATAAAACATACAGACATCACAATGACTCTAAACCCGTATCTTTCTATAATAACACTGAATGTAAATGGATTAAATGCGCCAACCAAAAGACATAGGGTATCAGAATGGATAAAAAAACAAGACCCATCTATTTGCTGTCTACAAGAGACTCATTTTAGACCTGAGGACACCTTTAGATTGAGAGTGAGGGGATGGAGAACTATTTATCATGCTACTGGAAGCCAAAAGAAAGCTGGAGTAGCCATACTTATATCACACAAACTAGACTTTAAATTAAAGGCTGTAACAAGAGATGAAGAAGGACATTATATAATAGTTACCGGGTCTATCCATCAGGAAGAGCTAACAATTATAAATGTCTATGCGCCGAATACCGGAGCCCCCAAATATATAAAACAAGTACTCATAAACATAAGCAAACTTATGGATAAGAATGTGGTAATTGCAGGGGACTTTAACACCCCACTTACAGAAATGGATAGATCATCGGAACACACGGTCAATCAAGAAACAAGGGCCCTGAATGAGACATTGGATCAGATGGACTTGACAGATATATTTAGAACTCTGCATCCCAAAGCAACTGAATATACTTTCTTCTCGAGTGCACATGGAACATTCTCCAAGATAGATCATATACTGGGTCACAAAACAGCCCTTCATAAGTTTACAAGAATTGAAATTATACCATGCATACTTTCAGACCACAATGCTAGGAAGCTTGAAATCAACCACAGAAAAAAGTCTGGAAAACCTCCAAAAGCATGGAGGTTAAAGAACACCCTACTAACGAATGAGTGGGTCAACCAGGCAATTAGAGAAGAAATTAAAAAATATATGGAAACAAACAAAAATGAAAATACAACAATCCAAATGCTTTGGGATGCAGCGAAGGCAGATCTGAGAGGAAAATACATTGCAATCCAGGCCTATCTCAAGAAACAAGAAAAATCCCAAATACAAAATCTAACAGCACACCTAAAGGAACTAGAAGCAGAACAGCAAAGGCAGCCTAAACCCAGCAGAAGAAGAGAAATAATAAAGATCAGAGCAGAAATAAACAATATAGAATCTAAAAAAACTGTAGAGCAGATCAACGAAACCAAGAGTTGGTTTTTTGAAAAAATTAACAAAATGGACAAACCTCTAGCCAGGCTTCTCAAAAAGAAAAGGGAGATGACCCAAATAGATAAAATCATGAATGAAAATGGAATTATTACAACCAATCCCTCAGAGATACAAACAATTTTCAGGGAATACTATGAAAAATTATATGCCAACAAACTGGACAACCTGGAAGAAATGGACAAATTCCTGAACACCCACACTCTTCCAAAACTCAATCAGGAGGAAATAGAAAGCTTGAACAGACCCATAACCAGCGAAGAAATTGAATCGGTTATCAAAAATCTCCCAACAAATAAGAGTCCAGGACCAGATGGCTTCCCAGGGGAGTTCTACCAGACGTTTAAAGCAGAGATAATACCTATCCTTCTCAAGCTATTCCAAGAAATAGAAAGGGAAGCAAAACTTCCAGACTCATTCTATGAAGCCAGTATTACTTTGATTCCTAAACCAGACAGAGACCCAGTAGAAAAAGACAACTACAGGCCAATATCCCTGATGAATATGGATGCAAAAATTCTCAATAAGATACTAGCAAATCGAATTCAACGGCATATAAAAAGAATTATTCACCATGATCAAGTGGGATTCATTCCTGGGATGCAGGGCTGGTTCAACATTCGCAAATCAATCAACGTGATACATCACATTAACAAAAAAAAAGAGAAGAACCATATGATCCTGTCAATCGATGCAGAAAAGGCCTTTGACAAAATCCAGCACCCTTTCTTAATAAAAACCCTTGAGAAAGTCGGGATAGAAGGAACATACTTAAAGATCAGAAAAGCCATTTATGAAAAGCCCACAGCTAACATCATCCTCAACGGGGAAAAACTGAGAGCTTTTTCCCTGAGATCAGGAACACGACAGGGATGCCCACTCTCACCGCTGGTGTTTAACATAGTGCTGGAAGTTCTATCATCAGCAATCAGACAACAAAAGGAAATCAAAGGCATCCAAATTGGCAAAGATGAAGTCAAGCTTTCGCTTTTTGCAGATGACATGATAGTATACATAGAAAATCCAACAGACTCCACCAAAAGTCTGCTAGAACTGATACATGAATTCCGCAAAGTTGCAGGATACAAATTCAATGTACAGAAATCAGTTGCATTCTTATACACTGACAATGAAGCAACAGAAAGACAAATAAAGAAACTGATCCCATTCACAATTGCACCAAGAAGCATAAAATACCTAGGAATAAATCTAACCAAAGATGTAAAGGATCTGTATGCTGAAAACTATAGAAAGCTTATGAAGGAAATTGAAGAAGATTTAAAGAAATGGAAAGACATTCCCTGCTCATGGATTGGAAGAATAAATATTGTCAAAATGTCAATACTACCCAAAGCTATCTACACATTCAATGCAATCCCAATCAAAATTGCACCAGCATTCTTCTCGAAACTAGAACAAGCAATCGTAAAATTCATATGGAACCACAAAAGGCCCCGAATAGCCAAAGTAATTTTGAAGAAGAAGACCAAAGCAGGAGGCATCACAATCCCAGACTTTAGCCTCTACTACAAAGCTGTCATCATCAAGACAGCATGGTATTGGCACAAAAACAGACACATAGACCAATGGAATAGAATAGAAACCCCAGAACTAGACCCACAAACGTATGGCCAACTCATCTTTGACAAAGCAGGAAAGAACATCCAATGGAAAAAAGACAGCCTCTTTAACAAATGGTGCTGGGAGAACTGGACAGCAACATGCAGAAGGTTGAAACTAGGCCACTTTCTCACACCATTCACAAAAATAAACTCAAAATGGATAAAGGACCTGAATGTGAGACAGGAAACCATCACAACCTTAGAGGAGAAAGCAGGAAAAGACCTCTCTGACCTCAGCCGTAGCAATCTCTTACTCGACACATCCCCAAAGGCAAGGGAATTAAAAGCAAAAGTGAATTACTGAGACCTTATGCAGATTAAAAGCTTCTGCACAGCAAAGGAAACAACCAACAAAACTAAAAGGCAACCAACGGAATGGGAAAAGATATTCGCAAATGACATATCAGACAAAGGGCTAGTATCCAAAATCTATAAAGAGCTCACCAAACTCCACACCCGAAAAACAAATAACCCAGTGAAGAAATGGGCAGAAAACATGAATAGACACTTCTCTAAAGAAGACATCCGGATGGCCAACAGGCACATGAAAAGATGTTCAGCATCGCTCCTTATCAGGGAAATACAAATCAAAACCACACTCAGGTATCACCTCATGCCAGTCAGAGTGGCCAAAATGAACAAATCAGGAGACTATAGATGCTGGAGAGGATGTGGAGAAACGGGAACCCTCTTGCACTGTTGGTGGGAATGCAAACTGGTGCAGCCACTCTGCAAACCAGTGTGGAGGTTCCTCAGACAATTAAAAATAGACCTACCCTATGACCCAGCAATAGCACTGCTAGGGATTTATCCAAGGGATACAGGAGTACTGATGCATAGGGCCACTTGTACCCCAATGTTCATAGCAGCACTCTCAACAATAGCCAAATTATGGAAAGAGCCTAAATGTCCATCAACTGATGAATGGATAAAGAAATTGTGGTTTATATACACAATGGAATACTACGTGGCAATGAGAAAAAATGAAATATGGCCTTTTGTAGCAACGTGGATGGAACTGGAGAGTGTGATGCTAAGTGAAATAAGCCATACAGAGAAAGACAGATACCATATGGTTTCACTCTTATGTGGCTCCTGAGAAACTTAACAGGAACCCATGGGGGAGGGGAAGGAAAAAAAAAGGGAGGTCAGAGTGGGAGAGAGCCAAAGCAATAAGAGACTGTTAAAAACTGAGAGCAAACTGAGAGTTGATGGGGGGTGGGAGGGAGGTGAGGGTGGGTGATGGGTATTGAGGAGGGCACCTTTTGGGATGAGCACTGGGTGTTGTATGGAAACCAATTTGTCAATAAATTTCATATATTAAAAAAAAAGCGTGTATAAACAACATTATCTTAGTCATTCTGCATTACATTTCCAACTGTGAGCAAAATACAAGGTCAGAGTGGACAAGAATGTAGGTAATCCCAAGAAAACTTCATGTAAATGACTTGCTCAAGGTTCAAACTGGGTATTCAATAATAGCAAGGTAATCCCAAGGAAACTTCATGTAAATGACTTGTTCAAGGTTCAAACTGGGTATTCAATAATAGCAAAAAGGAGTATTTTCCATAGTAATATAGTATTATTATCTAGATACCATCCATGGCAAAACACATGGATATTCTTGGAGATAGAGGTAAAGATAAAAATATCCATGATTTTGATGTTTTGTAGATAAAAGATAAATGTTGTTTGCAAGGCTTTGTTTAATCTAACAAGTGTCAGTACTCCTTAAAAGAAAGAAAAAGGAATAATATAAAGAACAACTACAAATGGTTTTGTAAATAAAGATCCGTTAATATTAACATCTCAAATGTAAACAGAAGCACTTTTTAGAAACACAGATGATAAAGGCAATACAACAATGCTTGTATTTCCTCCTTTCCTATTTTCATAATAAATACTTGTCAGCCATATTTATTTTTTTAATTAATTATTTTTCAATAGTCTTGTCAAACACTTAGTGTGTTATTTCCAAGAAGTGCTGTTCTGAAAATGTTCTGATTTAAAGAAACTAGTTTAAGGTTTTGTGTGTTATCTTGTGTTTTAAGTGATTTGTTTAGTGCTTATTGAGTTAGATAACCTAATTAAATACCCACAGGATAGGTAGGGTCTAGGCAAAATTAACCTAGAATAATTTGGCACAAGTTCCTCTGAACTTGTGGAAGTAACAGAGAAAGCAAAATAGTGGTTTTCAGAGTATGCTTAAACTATAAGATGGGGTTCCAATTAGCAAAAATAGCAATCAAAGTTCTTAAATATGAGTCCCATAGTGAGTTCACAAATAGTTCAGAAATTCACAAATAGTTCACAAATAGATTAAACAAGGTAAAAACACTCAAAAGCAACTTATGTGGGATTCTCTAGGCTTAATGTCACAGTTGAACAATGAGGTTTACATATGTGAATTGTATTAAACTGGAGATCATCTGAACGAAGTGTGTGAACCACAATTTTCTTGTAATATCTGACTGTTACATTGTAAGAAGTTAGTTTACCTCCCACCAATGCCATCGTCAAAATTTTTCCCAGGACTACTTATAGAGAAGCCCCCCAAAATGTCATCATTATAAGAGATAAACTGATTTAGATTTTGTTTGCCAGAACTGCCGTCTTCCATAAGTAGAAGCATCACTAAAAATATAACTATATTCATGTCCTAAAAGATTTCTTTTTTAACGTAATTGAAAATAATAAATATTCTATGCAAGAGACAGGATATACGTGTGTGTGTAAATGTGTGAGGGTATGTGAGTGTGTTTGTGTGGTATACTGGCAATTCCTGGAGCTTAAGTAAAATCAGTTTCAACTGTGCACCTTTTCTACTTTAATCTCTTACAATATTAGACAGTTACATTTCTAACTGGATGTTCTTTCCAGTACACAAAGCATCTAAGAAACTCGAAAAGCTCTTTGTTAAACTCCAGGGTACAGTTCCAGCTCTTCCTAATCAAAAATCTTTCCAAACATAAAATCCAATTGGTTAACCCCCCTTATCCAAAAAGAAATACAGTATATACAGAATAGTCAACCTGACTCCTCCTTCTACTTTAAGTAGTTATGTGCAGCGTCATAAAGCACTATTGGAATCAAATCTTATGTGAGTTGAAAATATTGAAAGCCCTCTTCTCTGAATCTGAAATGTACATAAAAAGAACTTGAAAGAAACATAAAGCCATAATAAATTGTAGTTGAACTTCCATTGTATTTCAGCATTTATAATGCGATGATTCAGAATAGGAAATATTGAAGATTAATTCAAAACGGTGTGTTACTACTGTCTTGTACTTATAATGCTGAGATTATTTGAATTAAGAGAAATACAAAGATAAATAGAATATAAATAAGAAACACTTATAATCTTAACTATGCCAGAGGGTGTAATAACACTTTTCACAAATTGATAAAATTTAATATTGTCTTTGTATTTCATGCACAATAAATAAATTATATCTTCAGGGAAAAGGGAAGGTATGTATTATATAACAAAAGTTATAATAGGTCTCTAAAAGATCTCTTGGTCCAACATCCTAATTTTACAGATATGGCAATTGATATCCCAAGCCACGGAGTTATTTTCAGAGTTGTTTTAAGTCCGTGGACTTCTCTGACTCTTTCCAGAGGTCTTCCTGCTATACCACACTATCTCATCAAATGAGGCTTTATGAGAAAGTTCTCTATAACCTGGAAAATACCTTACAAATTTTAAATAGTATTCTTATCCTTATCTGAACTACATATGTTTTAAAATGAAGAATAATGACACAAATAGTTTCAGTAAACATTGTTATGTGCACTAAGTGATCAGAATCAGTGTTTCATCTTTGTATAATCATGAATGAGAATCAATAATATAATTATTTTTTCTTAAAAGGAATTGTTTGTTAAAGATATCTACTACATTGGCAAGAATGTGAGAAAATAGGATCTATTGTATGACACAAGTGGGAGTGTAAATCAGAACACTTTTGGAAAACAATTTAGCAATAAAAAAGTTGAAGATGTACATAGCTCACAACTCAATGATTTTACTTCTAGGTTTATACCCCAGAGAAATTCTCCCACAATGTCACAATAAAACATGATGTCCATTTACAGCACTGTATGTAATAACAAAGAAATTGAAAACAACCTAAATGTCCATCAATATAGTAAAGAATAATCCAACTGTGGTATACTTATGCAATTAAATAGTAGAATGGACAATTAAAAAGTAAATGAACTAAATCAGCATGTATCAACATGGATAAATCTCGAAAACATGTTAAAACAATGATTACAAAAGGATAATACAGTACCAAACCATTTAGATACATTTTAAAAACACAAAAATGAATACTGCATAAACACACATGTTATTTAAAAAACAGCAATAATTCACACAAATTTTTAAAACAGTGGTTAACTCTAATGAAGGGTGGAAGAGAAAGGAGATTAGTGTTAGTCATATCAATAATGCTTTACAGATACATTTTTAAAAAATGAGTTCTGAATCAAATGTAGCAAAATGTAGACTTTGTTATTGGTCAACGAATATCTTTCATTATTAACCTGCTGTTTGTATTTGAGCTAATTTATAATTAATCTTGCTAGTTTATTACCCAATCAAAATGGTGCTACAAAATTGATTTCAGAATAATGTCATTTTTTAGTAAATAGATGATATAGATAGATATAGATATAGATATAGATATAGATATAGATATAGATATAGATATAGATATAGATATAGATAAAGATATAGATATTTAAAGTGTTTTGGTAATTAGTCTGATTCCAGTTGTCAGGTTATAAAATATACTCATCCAAAGTATATGAGCTTTGTAATCAGACAGACTTGATTCAAAAGCTGGCTCTGATATTTGTTGGCTGTGAGGCCTTAGATAAGTCATTTAACCTCTGTCCCTCAGTGCCATTATCTGTAAGACAAGATCAGAATAATATCACCTACTTTGTACGGTTGTTATGAAGATTAAATGAACTAACATAACCTGGGATATGAGGCATCTGGGTGGGTAGGTCAGTTAAGCCTCAGACTCTTGATTTCAGTTCAGGTCATGATCTCACGGTTCATAGGATCAAACTCTGCATCAGGCTCCGTGCTGACAGCATGGGCCCTGCTTGGGAATCTCTCCCTCCCTTTCTCTCTGACCCTACCCTGCACTTTCTCTCATGTTCTCTCTCTCTCTCTCTCTCTCTCTCTCTCTCTCTCTCTCTCTCAAAATAAATAGTAAATATTTTAAAAATAATAAAATTGGGGTGCCTGGGTGGCTCAGTCAGTTAAGCATCCAACTGTGGCTCAGGTGATGATCTCGCGGTTCATGTGTTCAAGCCCGGCATTGGGCTCTGTGCTAGCTGCTCAGAGCCTGGAGCCTACTTCAGATTCTGTATCTCCCTCTCTCTCTGCCCTTCCCCCACTCGTTCTCTCTCTCTCTCTCTCTCTCTCTCTCTCTCTCTCTCTCTTTCTCTCTCTCTCTCAAAAATAAATAAAACATTAAAAAAATTTTTAAAATAATAAATAATAAAATATAAAATACAATAAAATAACCTGGGATATCACGTCTGGAAAATGTTAGATATTATCATGTCCTGGCAAAATGAAAGTAGGAGATGTTTATTGAAATTTTTCCTGAATTATCTCATTTATATGTCTACACTGGTTTATTGTATCAAAGAACATTTCTTAAATATCTGTAAGGACTAATCAATTAACTAAGAATTTCTAGTTAGAGTTTTTACACAATAGTTGTAATTAATTAGTATATTTAAACATGGCTCATCTTTATCACACAACAGATTACTTGTGGTGAAAACTATTTGACGATCTAGAGAGGGCAGCACAGTCTACTGAAATTTTATCTAAGTAAATATCACTTATTTTGCAAATTGTCACATGTGTTGACCAATTGCCCAACAATTTCTCATCTTTCATATATGCCTGTGTTAAATCTGCAACTAGAATAATTTGCTGACAAAGGATGGGCATTTTTAGTTAAAAGAACTGTGAATTCTTTATCTTTCTTTTTCAGTTTTCTATTTTTTTAAATCCTCTGATAAGTTTCTCACCACAAATGACAATGTTAACTGACTATCCTAAGGATATATGGTGCAGATCATAGGAGCCATTAAAGCAGGTTTAGCAATGGAGGTTTTTTTTTTTCTTTTTTTTTCCTAGAAAGACTGGAATTTAATTGTTTCCTTTTTAGACAAATATGCTTTTGAATTGCCAGTGATAAAAGGGGTATACAAATATTAAAAGCATTGTAGCACAGTGAGATTACATTCTAAAGTCCAAGGCAAGACAGATAAACAAATGAAGTCTCACATTAGTCAAAGAGTTACTTCTTAATAAAATTTCAGATAACTAACTTTCGTTTTATATTTGCCAATGCCAATTAAAAGTTCAAATGAGCTTTTATTAACTACTTAAATTTCTTTTATTTCCTATTTTAACCATGTATAAAAAATAAAGGAATTTTTTAGAAGAAATTGGAAATTTGTTGAAAGACAAGTCAACTTAAAATTAAAAGAACACATGCTCTCTCTCTCTCTCTCTCTCTCTCTATATATATATATATATATATATGGCTTTCTTATGGCTTTCTTCCTATTAAAGCACCAGAAGTTTTAATTATGTTATGTGACAGAACCTATATTTACATGTTCTCTTTGGATGTGGAAGTAATGATCTTTCATATTGCATTTCATTGATAAATATGAATGCAAAAAATTCATAATTTTATCATAATTTTCAAACCAAATTAAGGAAGAATTATCCTGGTTATTTCCATATAGCAAGGAAAAATCACGAAGTGCATAGCCGCAATTTTGAGTATGAGGAGAATTATTTACAAACACTCCATTTATTTTTTAATTAAAAAGACATTTTTTTAATGTTTATTTATTTTTGAGAGAGAGAGATAGCAGAGTGTGAGCAGGGGTGGGGAGGGGCAGAGAGAGAGAGGGAGACACAGAACTCAAAGCAGGCTCCAGGCTCTGAGCTGTCCACACAGAGCCTGACACGGGGCTCAAACTCACAAACTGTGAGGTCATGACCTGAGCAGAAATCGGAGGCTCAATCGACTGAGCCACACAGGTGCCCCAACACTCCATTTATTTTTAATTCACTTTACATGGATTTTTCTGTCATCAAGGCCTTTGGGTGTATTTACAATATATTGTGATTTTTCTTAATTACAATATCTAGAGGATTTACAATTTAAAGCAAACTGAGAGCCCATGGGCTAGATGCAGACCACAGATGATTTTGCTTAACCTGCACAGTATTTCTTTCTTTTTCTTTTCTTTTGTTTTTGTTTTGCTTTTTATTGAGTTGGTTACCAACATTTAAGAAGAATTAGGGAATTTTAGGTAAAAATCTGCATCCCCAGCTTCTCTTAAAAACTCAGAACCTGGGGGACCTGGGTGATTCAGTCAGATAAGCAACCGACTCTTCATTTCAGCTCAGGTCTTGATTTCACGGTTGATGAGATCAAGCCGCACATCAGGCTCCACGCTGGGCATGGACGCTGCTTGAGATTCTTTCTCTCCCTCTCTCCCTATGCTCCTCTCCCTCTACTCTCTCCCACTCTTTTCTCTCTCTAAAAAAATTAATGAAAATAAAAAATAAAAACTGAGAGCTTAACAACATTGGGCCTACATTCCCAGATGGTAGCAATAAGTTGAGCTAAGTAATAGCTGCCACCTTTGGAAAGAATACATACTCTCTAGGTCACCATAGTCCCCACCAATCCCTATTGCTTATGGTCTTTCATTTACTTTACCAGCCTTGCCTCAGTAGGCATTAGAGTTTGCAACTCTCCTGTTTCTCTGTAGTTTATGCGAGTGAATCAGTATATATACTTTTAAGAACATTTAATGGTTTTTCTCAGATCACAGGAAATGTAAGAATGCACTACCTATATATGTACATATGTAATGTGTGCTCTGATCAATATAAAATAAACCTATAAAAACCTCTCTGACCTCAGCCGCAGCAATTTCTTACTTGACACATCTCCAAAGGCAAGGGAATTAAAAACAAAAATGAACTCTTGGGACCTCATGAAGATAAAAACCTTCTGCACTGCAAAGGAAACAGTCAACAAAACAAAAAGGCAACCGACAGAATGGGAAAGATATTTGCAAATGACATATCAGACAAAGGCTAGTATCCAAAATCTATAAAGAACTCACCAAACTCCACACCTGAAAAACAATCCAGTGAAGAAATGGGCAGAAAACATGAATGGACACTTCTCTAAAGAAGACATCCAGATGGCCAACAGGCACATGAAAAGATGCTCAACGTCACTCCTCATCAGGGAAATACAAATCAAAACCAAACTGAGGTATATCCTCACGCCAGTCAGAGTGGCTAAAATGAAGATCAGGAGACTGTAGGTGCTGGCAAGGATGTGGAGAAATGGGAACCTTCTTGCACTGTTGGTGGGAATGCAAATTGGTGCAGCCACTCTGGAAAACAATGTGGAGTTTCCTCAAAAAATCAAAAATAGATCTACCCTATAACCCAGCAATAGCACTGCTAGGAATTTACCCAAGAGATAGAGGAGTGCTGATGCATAGGGGCACTTGTACCCCAATGTTTATAGCAGAACTTTCAACAATAGACAAATTGTGGAAAGAGCCTAAATGTCCATCAACTGATGAATGGATAAGGAAACTGTGGTTTATATACACAATGGAATGCTACTTGACAATGAGAAAGAATGAAATGTGGCCTTTTGTAGCAATGTGGATGGAACTGGAGAGTGTTATGCTAAGTGAAATAAGTCATACAGAGAAAGACAGATACCATATGTTTTCACTCTTATGTGGATCCTGAAAAACTTAACAGAAGACCATGGGTGAAGGGAAAGAAAAAAAAAAGAGAGAGGGAGGGAGCCAAACCATAAGAGACTCTTAAAAACTGAGAATAAACTGAGGGTTGTTGGGGGGTGGGAGAGAGTGGGAAGTGGGTGATGGGCATTGAGGAGGGCACCTGTTGGGATGAGCACTGTGTGTTGTATGGAAACCAATTTGACAATAAATTTCATAAAATAAAATAATAAAATAAAATAAAATAAATCTATACAGGGGCATCTGGGTAGCTCAGTCAGTTAAGCGTCTGACTTAAGCTCAGGTCATGATCTCGCAATTTGTGAGTTCCAGCCCCATGTTGGGCTTGCTGCTATCAGTGCAGAGTCTGCTTTGGACCCCCTCTCTCTCTGTCCCTCCCTTACTTGAGTGCTCTTTCTCTCAAAAATAAAAATTAAAAAAATAAATCTATAGTGATAAACTACTGTTATAATTAATTAAATAAGAGGGCATTGCATTAATTTGCATGTCATTTTACTAGTAAAATTAAAATACAATGAAAGTAAATTTCAATGTCTGAATTCAATTGTACTCATATAAAATAAAAAAAAATTACTTTCAAAATCCCAAACCTTAACTCAAAACTCAATCCATTTAAATTTTTCGGTTAAAATCATTCATTAATGAAATCTAGTGGGTTCTAATCTCCCATAACACAAAAGTGTCCAATGGAAAGTTTGGCACTTAAGGAGGCGCATCCGCTGCTTCAGGTCACTTGGGTATTATTTAGTGTGCATGATATTTAAAAGTAATATTTAGTATAGGAAATATCCCAGATATTGCAAACATCACCATAGTGCTTTCAATTTTCTATGTTGAAAATCCAGAATAAATCACATGGTGTGGTTCCCTTCTCCCCCACAACCCTATGACATTTTTGTTGTACAAAAATATGGATAAAACATGTATCAAGGGCAGCCCTGAAGATATTGGGGAAAGTCCCCAAAGGGTGACTTAACATGAGAAGGGTCCATGGAAGAGAAGAGGGGGCAGTATTGCCAGGCAATATAAAAATGAACTTTATAGGATGCCTGGCTGACTCAGTCAGTAGAGCATGAGACTCTAGATCTCAGGGTTGTGAGTTTGAGCCCCATGTTGAGTGTACAGATTACTTAAAAAAAATCTTTTTAAAAAATGTACTTGAGCATGATGGATTTCCTTCCTCTTCCCTTGCTTCTCTGAGTTACTGTCCATTATTTTCCCCATTACAACCTAAAAGGTATAAAGCCTAGAGCAATATGGTATCTCTGATTGCAATTCAACTGAAATTGTCATAGATATTTCAGGAAGTTTCAAGCATAAATCTTCCTAGATTTCAAACTATTTTTTAAAAATATATTTTTAGAAAAAAATAATTTTGAACATTTTAGAACTACTAGCATGCTTACAAAATAAATATACCCATGCCTAATGCTTAGAATAACTACAGAAGAATAGATGGCCTATTTTTTTCCATTATTGCTATACCACACTTAATAGTCTGTGCTGCCCTTCAAAAGTGTATGTACCTTCCTAAGCATTCCAGAGTCATGAGGGGAGTGAATTATCTTCTCACTGTTTTACAAAGTTGTCATGGTTTTCATGTCAGTGACCCTCACTCAATCCACATCAATTTTGTAGCCTTTCTCTAGACTCTGCTTTAGTTCCCAGGGAAGGAGTTACTTCCTGTGGCTGGAAGTCATCTCCCCACTGCATGGTCCTAGGATCCATTCTGAGTTAAGAGATATAAATGATTACTGTCAATAGTGACACTACAGCAACACAAATTAACTAGTACCTTCAAATAGACAGGATCTAATTAGCTATTTGGATTTCATTTTTCTTTTTACCAAGGATTAAGAAAGATTCAACATTTGTTCTGAAACATTTCAACAGCTCTACTTTCCTACCTTAATAAGTATAGTACAGGAAACAAAATTATTAAAGTTGGGCTGAATTTGTACAGGCTCCAGGACATTCCCAGAAAGTTGATTTAAAAAAAATAAATACATAAATACCTGTTAACAGCTTGTTTTCTTGTCATTTGCCTCTTCCTTCTAAAAGGAGAGTGTAGCAAAAAATAAATAAATAAAACTGGTTAATCAAGAGTTCTAGATAGTTAGCTTCCAATTAATCAAGGCTTTATTATATTTCACACACAAAAAAATCTTAAATTCTTCAAGAATTTTAGATAGGTTACATACAATGAAACACCAGCAAGGAAGAGCACAAAGAAGGTAGAAAAGCTTGAATTGTTATTAGATAATGTTTTAAATTATATGGACAATGGTATTATATTTCTGGTCTAATCCCCACTGGGTAAAGAATAATCTGAAATGTCATGTGGTTTAGGGCTTTTCCATATATGAAGGCAAGGAAATAAGATTATAGATTTCTGTTTATAAAAATGGCCTCGGGTCATAACAATTCCAAAAAAAAAATCAGCAATATTGAATCTTCTTCCTTTCTCTCAAGAGTTTTCTTCCCATCCCAATGGGTGTTCCAATACTTTTAGAGGAAAAAAATCCCCTTGTAGGTTTTTTTTTTAATTTTTTTATTTGGCCAACGGGATGATGACAGTGAGCCAATATCAGTTTTATGCCTTAATTTTCTAAACATGGAGCCATGTAATCACATAGCTCACTGTATACTTATTTCTGGAGCAATAATGAACTATCTTACATCCTCCCCAAAAGGGTTACACACACACACACACACACACACACACACACACACACACAGAGTCATACACACATCCACACAAAATAAACACATGCAAAAAAGATTAATTAAAAAAACCCACAAGATTAGCTTAATTAAGAAAGCAAACATTTTTCCAGTAGTATAGTATTTCCCACTGTTTACAAACTCCTTAGTGAAGAACAGTGAAATCTAAAACATATTGCTTCCAGAGAAGATGGCAGAGTAGGAGGACCCTTGGCTCACCTCGTCCCATGGTTACACCTAGATAACGTCCACATTAAATAAACCAGAAAACGACCCAAAGACTGACAGAACAGACTCTCCATAGATAAATGTAGAAAAGATGCCACATTAAAGAGGGTAGAAAGGGCAGAGATATAGTTAGTCAAACTGACATGTAGGACTGTCCATGGAAGGGAGGGATACCTTGGGCAAAGAAAATAAAGGGGAGCAGACCCTACACCAAACATGACAGGCATGGGGAACCCAAAGTGGGAAGATGAATATCCATAATATTTGGCTTTGAAAACCAAAGGAACCTAACTTTGTTTGTTCTTAACAATCAGTAGGGCTTAACACATGGAACTTTAAAATTCAGCAACTCCACTCTGGAAGATCCAGAGGGCAATTGCAACCTGAGTGCCTGCCATTAAATAAACAGCATAACAAACAGCCCCACTGAAATACAGCATAGAAGCAGTGGTTTGAAAAATGCCTGGGGTATACAGGAAGGAGATTTATTTACTAATGTCAGAGCAGGTGCTGGGGAAGAGCTCTTTGAGGACTTCTAGAAAAAAAGAGCTGGCAGGGGGCATTTCCCTCTCCTGCCCTACAGCCTACCTACCCAGACAACTGTGGGAACTACTGCAGATGAATACTCTCCACAAATCTTGCCCCACCCCTGTGCTCATCTACAGACTATCCCCTCCATCCCAGATTGGGGAAGAGTTTTCCCAGGGTGGCTGAAGGTAACCTCCTGAAGTACAGCAGCATAGACCTTGCTGACACTGTGCTCCCCACCCCACATTTTCCTATAGACATGCCCTCTCCAACAGGCCTTTGTCAGGAGACCATCCAAAGTAATGCCATAAGTCTGGCAGGGTGAAGCAAACATGACAGAGGCCACCACCACTCCAAAGTGATCCCTGCCCTAGGGAAAGAGGAAGATACCCACACATGCAATTCTGACTGCAAACCCAGCAGAGGCATATACATCTGCTCTGATTCTAGGACCCGCCCACCAATGACAGCTTCTCAGGGGACAAGATAGGGAGAGTGCCCTGCAGTTTGGTGCTGCCATAGCTCTGGCAAATGCCTGGTCTGATTCAACTCAAGCCTAAGGCAGCTTCAAACTCACTAACACAGGGACCAAACCATGACTACAAGAGGCAAAGAGAGCCACTGCAGATGACTGTACTGAAGGTAAAAACAGCTCAGACACAATAATAGCAGGGTATATGCAACAAACATAGAATACACCTTTGATGTGCCAGGTTATGGAAAACAGGGGACATTGCATTGCAGCGCATGACAGGACCTCTTCTTCATAACGTCACTTCTTTCAAGAGACGGAGACTTACCTGACTTTCCTAACATATAGAAACAGACACAGAGAGCTAGACAGAATAAGGACACAAAGGAATATGACCCAAATGAAAAAGAGGATGAAATCACAGCAAGAGAATTAAATGAATCAAAGATAGGTAATATGACTAATAGAAAACTTAAAGTAATGGTCATAAAGATAATTCACTGGACTTGAACAAAGAGTGGAAATCCTCAGCGAGACCCTCAATAAAAAGATAGAAAATATAGGGGGTGTCAGTGTGACTCAGTTAGTTAAGCAACCAGCTCTTGACTTCGGCTCAAGTCATGATCTCACAGTTTGTGAGTTTGAGCCCCACACTGGGCTCTGCACTGACAGTGTGGAGCCTGCTTGGGATTCTCTCTCCCTCTCTCTCTCCCCCTCCCCTACTCATGTGCTTTCTAAATAAATACATAAATAAATAAACTTTTAAAAGATAGAAAACATAAAAGAGAACCAATCAGAAATGAAGAATTCAATAACTGAAAATAAAAATACACTAAAAGGAATAAAGAATAGATTAGAAAAAGCAGAACAGATCAGTGACTTGGAGGACAGAATAAAGAAAAGCAATCAAATTGAACATGACATAGCAAAAATAACAATAATAAAAAAATGAAAATAGAGACAGTGACACCACAAAGCATAACATTATCATTATAGGGATCCCATAAAGAGAAGAGAGAGAAAAGGGGATGGAAACTGTATTTTAAGAGATAACAGCTGAAAATTTCCAGAATATGGGGAAGGAAACAGAAATCCAGATCCAGGAGACACAGAGAGAGCCCAAAAAAAATCAACCAAAGGAGGTCCACACAAAGACACACAGTTACTAAAATGGCAAAATGTGGTGACAAAGAGAGAATGTTAAAAGCAGAAAGAGGAAAGAAAACACTTATATACAAAGGAAACCCCATAAGGCTATCAGTTGGCTTTTCATCAGAAACTGCAGGATTAAATGGAGTGGCATGATATATTCAAAGTGTTGAAAGAAAAGAAAAAAAAAACAAACTACAACCAAGAATACTCTATCCAGAAAGCCTATCATTCAGAATAGAGGAAGAGACAAAGTTTCCAAGATAAACAAAAGTTAAAGGAATTCATCACCACTACCAGCCTTACAAGAAATGTTTAAGAGGATTCTTTGAGTGGAAAGAAAACCACAAGCAAGAGTAATAAAAGTAGGAAGCACAAAAGCATTAAAATAAATTATACTTATAAAAATCAGCCAAAGTATTCACAATATAAAAGGATATAAAGTATTACATCCTATATCTAAAATGTTCAGGGAAGAGGAGTAAAAATTTAGTGCTTTTAGAATGGGTTTAAACTTAAGCAACCATCAACTTAATATAGACTGCCATATGCATGAGATGTTATATACAAGCCTAATGATAACCACAAATGAAAAACTAGTAATATATAGGCAAAAAAATAAAAAGAATCCAAGTATGTCACTAAAAAAAGCCAGCAAACTATGAGAGAAGAGAGCAAGAGAAGAGAGAAAACTACAAAAACAACCATAAAGCACATAACAAAATAGAAATAAACATACATGTATCCATAATGACTTTGAAAGTTAATTGGCTATATGTACCATTGAAAAAAGTGGAAGAAATAGCCAGACCTATCTATATGCTGCCAACAAGAGATTCATTTCAGACTTAAAGACACATGCAGTTTACAAGTGAAGGGATGGAGAAACATTTATGTCATTCTGCTTCCTCTAGTCTACTCTTCATTCCCTCTAGTATACATCTATCATCCAATTGGAAGTGAAAAGAAATCAGGGGTGGTGATACTTATATCAGACAAAATAGACTCTAAAACAAAGACGTTAACAAGAGACAAAGAATTACATTACATAAAGAGAAAATCCCAACAGGGAGATATAACAATTGTAAATATTTATGACCCAAAATGGAAGCACCCAAATACATAAAGCAGCTGATAACAAACAAAGGAAGTAGTTGACAGTAATAGAATAATAGGGTACTTTAATACCCACTTACATCAATGGACAGATCATCCAAACAAAATCAACAAGGAAACAGTGGCTTTGAATGACACATTGGACCAGATGTATCTAACAGATACATTCAGAACATTCCATCTTAAAAAAGCAGAATACATATTCTTTTCAAGTGCACATGGAACATTTTCCAGAATAGATCACATATTAGGCCACAAAACAAGTCTCAACAAATTTAAAATGATCAAAGTCGTACCATGCATCTTTTCCAATGACAACACCATGAAACTAGAAATCAACCACAAGAAAAAACCTGGAAGGAATACAAATACATGCAGGTTAAATACCATGCTACTAGGGGCGCCTGGGTGGCTCAGTCGGTTAAATGTCCGACTTCAGTTCAGGTCATGATCTCGTGGTCCCTGAGTTCAAGCCCCGCGTGGGGCTCTGTGCTGACAGCTCAGAGCCTGGAACCTGTTTCAGATTCTGTGTTTCCCTCTCTCTCTGACCCTCCCCCATTCATGCTCTGTCTCTCTCTGTCTCAAAAATAAATAAACGTTAAAAAATTTTAAATACCATGCTACTAAACAATGAGTGGGTCAATCAATAAATCAAAGAAAAAATAAAAATTACATGAAAATAAATGCAAATGAAAACACAACAGTCAGAACAATTCTGGATGCAGCAAAGGTGGTTCTAGGAGGGAAGTTCAGAGTAATACAAACCTATTTCAAGAAGCAAGAAAAATCTCAAATAAACAATCTAACCTTACATCTAAAGGATATAGAAAAAGAACAAACAACGCCTAAAAACAGTAGAAAGAAGGAAAAAAGAAAGAGTCAAGCAGAACTAAAATTAAATAGAAAATAAAAAGGGGGCGCCTGGGTGGCTCAGTTGGTTAAGCATCTGACATCGGCTCAGGTCATGATCTTGCAGTTTGTGGGTTCGAGCCCTGCATCGGGCTCCATGCTGACAGCTCAGAGCCTGGAGTCTGTTTCAGATTCTGTGTGTGTGTGTGTCTCTCTCTCTTAAAAAATATTTTAAAAAATTTCAATAGAAAATAAAAAAGAAATGAAACAGATCAATGAACTCAGGGACTGAGTCTTTGAAATAAATCCACAAAATTGATAAACCTTTAGCCAGGCTCATCAGAAACAAAAAGGGGAGGGGACTCAAATGAAGAAAATCAAAAATGAAAGGAGATAAATAACAATCAGCACCACAGAAACACAAAGGATTATAAGAGAAGATTATGAAAATTTATATGCCAATAAATTGGACAACCTAGAAGAAACAAATTCCTAGAAATATGACCTCCCAAAACTGAATCAGGAAGAAATAGAAAATTTGAACAATTATTATTAATGAAACTGAATCAGTAATCAAAACATTTTCAACAAACAAAAGTCCAGAACCAGATGGCTTCACAGGTGAATTCTACCAAACCTATAAGAAAGAATCAATACCTATTCTCTAATTATTCCAAGAAGTAAAAGAGGAAGAAAGCTTCCAAATTCATCCTATGAGGCCAGAATTACTCTGATACCAAAACCAGATAAGGAGAACTACAAGCCAATCTCTCCAATGAACACAGATGAAAAATCCCGAGCAAAATATTAGCAAACCAAATCAAATAATACATTTGAAAAACCAACTTAATAAAGTGGGATTTATTCCTGGGATGCAAAGGTGGCTCAATATTCACCAATGAATAAGTGTGATGCATCAAATCAATAAGAGAAAGGATAAAAATGACTTGATCATTTCAATAGATGAGGAAAAAGCATTTCACAAAGTACAACATCCATTCATGATAAAAATCCTCAACAAAATTCGTTTAGAGGGACCATACCTCAATGTAATAAGGGCCTTATATGAAAAAGCCACAGCTAACAGCATAAACAATGCTGAAAAACTTAGAGCTTTTCCCCTAAGGTTAGGAACAAGATAAGGATGTCCACTCTCAACACGTTTATCCAACATAGTACTGGAAGTCCTAGCGACAGCAATCAGATAACAAAAGGAAAGTAATCTAAATTGGTAAGAAAGAAGTAAAATTTTCACCATTTGCAGATGACATGATACTATATAGAAAGAACACAAAACACTCCAACAAGAAACTACTAGAACTGCTAAATAAATTCAGTAAAGTTTCAGGATACAAAATCAGTATACAGAAATCCAATGCATTTCTGTACACTAATAATTAAGAAGCAGAAAGATAAATTAAGAAAATAATTCTACATAAAATTGCACCAAAAAGAACAAAATACCAAGGAATAAACTTAACCAAGGAGGTGAAACATCTCTACACTGAAAACCATAATACACTGATGAAAGAAATTATAGCTTACACAAATCAAAAGATATTCTATACGAATGAATTGGGAGAAGAAATATTATTAAAATTCCCATACTACCCAAAGAAATCTATAGATTTAATGCAAGCCCTATCAAAATACAAAATATATTTTTCACAGAACTAGAACAAACAATCCTAAAATTTGTATGGAAACAAAAAACACCCTGAATAGCCCAAGCAATCTTGAAAAAGAAAAACAAGACTGGAAATACCACAATCCCAGATTTAAGGATATACTACAAAGCCATAATAATCAAAATAGTATGGTACTGGCACAAATATAGACACATATATCAATATAACATAATAGAGAGCCCAGAAATAAACCCATGAATAAACGGTCATTTAATCTTTGACAAAGGAGGCAGGAAGATGCAATGAAAAAGGGGAAATGGTGTTTAGAAAACTGGACAACAACATGCAAAAAAATTAAACTGGATCACTTTCTTACACAATACACAAAAATAAACTAAAAATGGAAAAAAACCTTCAGAAGGAGACCTGAAATCATAAAAAAAATCCTAGCAGAGAGCACAGGCTGTAAATGCTCTGACATCAGCCATAGAAACATTTTTCTAGATATGTCTCCTGAGGGAAAGGAAACAAAAGCAAAAGTAAACTACTGGGACTAGACCAGAATAAAAAGCTTCTGCACAGTAAAGGAAACAATCAACAAAACTAAAAGGCAGCCTACAGAATGAGAGAAGATATTTGTAAATGACATATCCTATAAAGGGTTTAGTATTCAAAATCTATAAAGAATTTAACAAAATCAACATCCAGAAAACAAATAATCCAAATAAAATGAGCAGAAGACATGAACAGACATTTCTCCAGATAAGTCATCCACATGGCCAACAGACACATGAAAAGATGCTCAAAATCACTCATCATCATGGAAATGCAAACCAAAACCACAACGAGATATCACCTCACACCTTCCAGAATGGCTAAAAACAACAATACATGAAACAACAGATGTTGGGAAGGATGTGGAGAAATAGGAACACTTGTGCACTGTTGGTGGGAATGCAAATTGGTGCAGCCACTGTGTAAAACAGTATGGAGGTTCCTCAAAAAATTAAAAATAGAATTACCCTATGATCCAGTAATTCCACTGTTCAGCATTTACCCAAAAAATACAAAAACATTAATTCAAAAGATATAGGCTCCTCTATGTTTACTGCAGCATTATTTACAATAGCCAAATTATAGAAGTAACCCAGTGTCCATCAATAGATGAATGGATAGAGAAGATGAAGTATATATAGACAATGGAATTGTACTCAGTCATAAAAGAGAATAAAATCTTGTCATTTGCAAAACACAGATGGATCTAGAAGGTATAATGCTAAGTGAAATAAGGCAATCAGAAAAAGGCAAATACCATAAGACTTCACTCAAATGTGGAATTTAAGAAACTAAACAAATGAACCTAGAAAAAGAGAAACAAAAAAAAATAGACTCTTAACTAACTATAGAGAACAAACTAATGGTTACCAGAGGTGAGGTGGGTAGGGGAATAGTGAAATAGGTGAAGAGTTTAAGAGTACTGATGATTCCTGAGTAATGTATAGAATTGTTGAAACACCGTACGGTATGCCTGCATATAACACTGTGTGTTAGGTATACTGGAATTAAAACTAAAACTGAAAAAAAGTACATATAAAATAAAACAATATGCTTTAAAAAACTCTAAGTACTGCAATTTGGCTCTTTTGAGCTTTAGCACACTTTCTTGGTAGTACAGAAATAGGAACCTCCTTATAATGCCCACTACAAATATATATATAGCTGGTTCATCATCCTTCTGTAATCTCTCGAAATAGCATTTTTGTTAGAAGTCACCTCCAGTAAGTCAGTCAGAGAAAGACAAATACCATATGACTTCACTCATATGAGGAATTTAAGAAAAAAAGGGGAGGGCACCTGGGTGGCTCGGTCAGTTAAGTGTCCAGCTTAAGCTCAGGCATGATATTGTGGTTCGTGGGTTAGATCTCCACGTTGGACTCTGTGCTAACACTTAAGAGCCAGGAGCCTATTTCGGATTCTGTGTCTCCCTATCTCTCTGCCCTCCCCCACTCACGTTCTCTCTCTCTCAAAAATAAATAAACATTAAAAAAATTTTATAAAAGAAAAAAATGAACAAACAAAAAAGAGACAAAGAGAATCTCAACTAACAGAACAAACAGATGGTTATGACAGGGCCAGAGGGTGGGGGATGGTTGAAATAGGTGAAGGGGATTAATAGTGTATTTTTTTTTACATTTTTATTTTTTTCATTTTTTTTATATATGAAATTTATTGACAAATTGGTTTCCATACAACACCCAGTGCTCATCCCAAAAGGTGCCCTCCTCAATACCCATCCCCCACCCTCTCCTCCCTCCCACCCCCCATCAACCCTCAGTTTGTTCTCAGTTTTTAACAGTCTCTTATGCTTTGGCTCTCTCCCACTCTAACCTCTTTTTTTTTCCTTCCCCTCCCCCATGGGTTACTGTTAAGATTCTCAGGATCCACATAAGAGTGAAAGCATATGGTATCTGTCTTTCTCTGTATGGCTTATTTCACTTAGCATCACACTCTCCAGTTCCATCCACGTTGCTACAAAGGGCCATATTTCATTTTTTCTCATTGCCACGTAATATTCCATTGTGTATATAAACCACAATTTCTTTATCCATTCATTAGTTGATGGATATTTAGGCTCTTTCCATAATTTGGCTATTGTTGAGAGTGCTGCTATGAACATTGGGGTACAAATGGCCCTATGCATCAGTACTCCTGTATCCCTTGGATAGATTCCTAGCAGTGCTATTGCTGGGTCATAGGGTAGGTCTATTTTTAATTTTCTGAGGAACCTCCACACTGCTTTCCAGAGCGGCTGCACCAATTTGCATTCCCACCAACAGTGCAAGAGGGTTCCCGTTTCTCCACATCCTCTCCAGCATCTATAGTCTCCTGATTTGTTCATTTTGGCCACTCTGACTGGCATGAGGTGATACCTGAGTGTGGTTTTGATTTGTATTTCCCTGATAAGGAGCGACGCTGAACATCTTTTCATGTGCCTGTTGGCCATCCGGATGTCTTCTTTAGAGAAGTGTCTATTCATGTTTTCTGCCCATTTCTTCACTGGGTTATTTGTTTTTCGGGTGTGGAGTTTGGTGAGCTCTTTATAGATTTTGGATACTAGCCCTTTGTCCGATATGTCATTTGCGAATATCTTTTCCCATTCCGTTGGTTGCCTTTTACTTTTGTTAGTTGTTTCCTTTGCTGTGCAGAAGCTTTTTATCTTCATAACGTCCCAGTAATTCACTTTTGCTTTTAATTCCCTTGCCTTTGGGGATGTGTCGAGTAAGAGATTGCTACGGCTGAAGTCAGAGAGGTCTTTTCCTGCTTTCTCCTCTAAGGTTTTGATGGTTTCCTGTCTCACATTTAGGTCCTTTATCCATTTTGAGTTTATTTTGGTGGATGGTGTGAGAAAGTGGTCTAGTTTCAACCTTCTGCATGTTGCTGTCCAGTTTCCCAGCACCATTTGTTAAAGAGGCTGTCTTTTTTCCATTGGATGTTCTTTCCTGCTTTGTCAAAGATGAGTTGGCCATACGTTTGTGGGTCTAGTTCTGGGGTTTCTATTCCATTCCATTGGTCTATGTGTCTGTTTTTGTGCCAATACCATGCTGTCTTGATGATGACAGCTTTGTAGTAGAGGCTAAAGTCTGGGATTGTGATGCCTCCTGCTTTGGTCTTCTTCTTCAAAATTCCTTTGGCTATTCGGGGCCTTTTGTGGTTCCTTATGAATTTTAGGATTCCTTGTTCTAGTTTCAAGAAGAATGCTGGTGCAATTTTGATTGGGATTGCATTGAATGTGTAGATAGCTTTGGGTAGTATTGACATTTTGACAATATTTATTTTTCCAATCCATGAGCAGGGAATGTCTTTCCATTTTTTAAATCCTCTTCAATTTCCTTCATAAGCTTTCTATAGTTTTCAGCATACAGATCCTTTACATCTTTGGTTAGATTTATTCCTAGGTATTTTATGCTTCTTGGTGCAATTGTGAATGGGATCAGTTTCTTTATTTGTCTTTCTGTTGCTTCATTGTCAGTGTATAAGAATGCAACTGATTTCTGTACATTGAATTTGTATCCTGCAACTTTGCTGAATTCCTGTATCAGTTCTAGCAGACTTTTGGTGCAGTCTTTCGGGTTTTCCATGTATAATATCATGTCATCTGCAAAAAGCGAAAGCTTGACTTCATCTTTGCCAATTTGGATGCCTTTGATTTCCTTTTGTTGTCTGATTGCTGATGCTAGAATTTCCAGCACTATGTTAAACAGCAGCGGTGAGAGTGGGCATCCTTGTCGTGTTCCTGATTTCAGGGGAAAAGCTCTCAGTTTTTCCCCGTTGAGGGTGATGTTAGCTGTGGGCTTTTCATAAATGGCTTTTCTGATCTTTAAGTATGTTCCTTCTATCCCGACTTTCTCAAGGGTTTTTATTAAGAAAGGGTGCTGGATTTTCTCAAAGGCCTTTTCTGCATCGATTGACAGGATCATATGGTTCTTCTCTTTTTTTTGTTAATGTGATGTATCACGTTGATTGATTTGCGAATGTTGAACCAGCCCTGCATCCCAGGAATGAATCCCACTTGATCATGGTGAATAATTCTTTTTATATGCCATTGAATTCGATTTGCTAGTATCTTATTGAGAATTTTTGCATCCATATTCATCAGGGATATTGGCCTGTAGTTGTCTTTTTCTACTGGGTCTCTGTCTGGTTTAGGAATCAAAGTAATACTGGCTTCATAGAATGAGTCTGGAAGTTTTGCTTCCCTTTCTATTTCTTGGAATAGCTTGAGAAGGATAGGTATTATCTCTGCTTTAAACGTCTGGTAGAACTCCCCTGGGAAGCCATCTGGTCCTGGACTCTTATTTGTTGGGAGATTTTTGATAACCGATTCAATTTCTTCGCTGGTTATGGGTCTGTTCAAGCTTTCTATTTCCTCCTGATTGAGTTTTGGAAGAGTGTGGGTGTTCAGGAATTTGTCCATTTCTTCCAGGTTGTCCAATTTGTTGGCATATAATTTTTCATAGTATTCCCTGAAAATTGTTTGTATCTCTGAGGGATTGGTTGTAATAATTCCATTTTCATTCATGATTTTATCTATTTGGGTCATCTCCCTTTTCTTTTTGAGAAGCCTGGCTAGAGGTTTGTCCATTTTGTTAATTTTTTCAAAAAACCAACTCTTGGTTTCGTTGATCTGCTCTACAGTTTTTTTAGATTCTATATTGTTTATTTCTGCTCTGATCTTTATTATTTCTCTTCTTCTGCTGGGTTTAGGCTGCCTTTGCCGTTCTGCTTCTAGTTCTTTTAGGTGTGCTGTTAGATTTTGTATTTGGGATTTTTCTTGTTTCTTGAGATAGGCCTGGATTGCAATGTATTTTCCTCTCAGGACTGCCCTCGCTGCGTCCCAAAGTGTTTGGATTGTTGTATTTTCATTATCGTTTGTTTCCATATATTTTTTAATTTCTTCTCTAATTGCCTGGTTGACCCACTCATTCGTTAGTAGGGTGTTCTTTAACCTCCATGCTTTTGGAGGTTTTCCAGACTTTTTTCTGTGGTTGATTTCAAGCTTCATAGCATTGTGGTCTGAAAGTATGCATGGTATAATTTCAATTCTTGTAAACTTATGAAGGGCTGTTTTGTGACCCAGTATGATCTATCTTGGAGAATGTTCCATGTGCACTCGAGAAGAAAGTATATTCTGTTGCTTTGGGATGCAGAGTTCTAAATATATCTGTCAAGTCCATCTGATCCAATGTCTCATTCAGGGCCCTTGTTTCTTTATTGACCGTGTGTCTAGATGACCTATCCATTTCTGTAAGTGGGGTGTTAAAGTCCCCTGCAATTACCACCTTCTTATCAATAAGGTTGCTTATGTTTATGAGTACTTGTTTTATATATTTGGGGGCTCCGGTATTCGGCGCATAGACATTTATAATTGTTAGCTCTTCCTGATGGATAGACCCTGTAACTATTATATAATGTCCTTCTTCATCTCTTGTTACAGCCTTTAATTTAAAGTCTAGTTTGTGTGATATAAGTATGGCTACTCCAGCTTTCTTTTGGCTTCCAGTAGCATGATAAATAGTTCTCCATCCCCTCACTCTCAATCTAAAGGTGTCCTCAGGTCTAAAATGAGTCTCTTGTAGACAGCAAATAGATGGGTCTTGTTTTTTTATCCATTCTGATACCCTATGTCTTTTGGTTGGCGCATTTGATCTATTTACATTCAGTGTTATTATAGAAAGATACGGGTTTAGAGTCATTGTGATGTCTGTATGCTTTATGCTTGTAGTGATGTCTCTGGGACTTTGTCTCACAGGGTCCCCCTTAGGATCTCTTGTAGGGCTGGTTTAGCAGTGACGAATTCCTTCAGTTTTTGTTTGTTTGGGAAGACCTTTATCTCTCCTTCTATTCTAAATGACAGACTTGCTGGATAAAGGATTCTTGGCTGCATAGTTTTTCTGTCTAGCACCCTGAAAATCTCGTGCCAATTCTTTCTGGCCTGCCAAATTTCAAAAGAGAGATCAGTCACGAGTCTTATAGGTCTCCCTTTATATATGAGGGCACGTTTACCCCTTGCTGCTTTCAGAATTTTCTCTTTATCCTTGTATTTTGCCAGTTTCACTATGATATGTCGTGCAGAAGATCGATTCAAGTTACGTCTGAAGGGAGTTCTCTGTGCCTCTTGGATTTCAATGCCTTTTTCCTTCCCCAGTTCAGGGAAGTTCTCAGCTATTATTTCTTCAAGTACCCCTTCAGCACCTTTCCCTCTCTCTTCCTCCTCTGGGATACCAATTATGCATATATTATTTCTTTTTAGTGTATCACTTAGTTCTCTAATTTTCCCCTCATACTCCTGGATTTTTTTATCTCTCTTTTTCTCAGCTTCCTCTTTTTCCATAACTTTATCTTCCTGTTCACCTATTCTCTCCTCTGCCTCTTCAAGCCGAGCTCTGGTGGTTTCCATTTTGTTATGCATTTCGTTTAAAGCGTTTTTCAGCTCCTCGTGACTGTTCCTTAGTCCCTTGATCTCTGTAGCAAGAGATTCTCTGCTGTCCTGCATACTGTTTTCAAGCCCAGCGATTAATTTTATGACTATTATTCTAAATTCATTTTCTGTTATATTATTTAAATCCTTTTTGATCAGCTCATTAGTTGTTATTTCCTGGAGATTCTTCTGAGGGGAATTCTTCCGCTTGGTCATTTTGGATAGTCCCTGGAGTGGTGAGGACCTGCAGGGCAGTTCCCCTGTGCTGTGGTGTATAATTGGAGTTGGTGGGCGGGGCCGCAGTCGGACCTGATGTCTGCCCCCTGCCCACCGCTGGGGCCACAGTCAGACTGGTGTGTGCCTTCTCTTCCCCTCTCCTAGGGGCGGGATTCACTGTGGGGTGGCGTGGCCAGTCTGGGCTACTTGCACACTGCCAGGCTTGTGATGCTGGGGATCTGGCGTATTAGCTGGGGTGGGTAGGCAAGGTGCACAGGGGCAGGAGGGGCAGGCTTAGATTGCTTCTCCTTAGGTGATCCACTTCAGGAGGGGCCCTGTGGCAGCGGGAGGGAGTCAGATCCGCTGCCGGAGGTTTGGCTCCACAGAAGCACAGAGTTGGGTGTTTGCGCAGAGCGAGCAAGTTCCCTGGCAGGAACTGGTTCTCTTTGGGATTTTGGCTGGGGGATGGGCGGGGGAGATGGCGCTGGCGAGCGCCTTTGTTCCCCACCAAACTGAGCTCTGTTGTCCGGGGGCTCAGCAGCTCTCCCTCCCTTTGTCCTCCAGCCTTCCCACTTTCGGAGCAGAGCTGTTAACTTATGACCTCCCAGACGCTAAGTGGCGCTTCTTGTGGGAACACAGTCCGTCAGGCCCCTCCACTTTTGCAAGCCAGACTCGGGGTCTCTGCTTGGCTGGCGAGCAGCCTCTCCGCCCCGGCTCCCTCCCGCCAGTCCGTGGAGCGCGCACCGCCTGGCCGCCCTTCCTACCCTCTTCCGTGGGCCTCTCGTCTGCGTTTGGCTCAGGCGACTCCGTTCTGCTAATCCTCTGGCGGTTTTCTGGGTTATTTAGGCAGGTGTAGGTGGAATCTAAGTGATCAGCAGGACGCGCGGTGAGCCCAGCGTCCTCCTAAGCCGCCATCTTGCAAAACCTATCCTAATAGTGTATTTATCGTGATGAGCACTGAGTTTAAAATTGTTGAATCGCTATATTGTACACCTGAAACTAATATAACACTGTGTTAATTTTATTGAAATTTTTAAAAATTAAATTGAAAAAAGTCTCTTTTCAGGTTTTTTTGTTGTTTGCTTGTTTGTTTTGAAAGGTAACTCTTTTCTGCTTAAAGATCTGCATAAAGGTTACTAAATAAACCAGAAATGCAAACATATATCTGGGGATGCTAGGGAAAGGAGGTGGGAGTGAAGAAAAGTGAACCTTTTTTTTACCTATTCTTGTGTTCTGTCGTTTGACTGTCGTTTTGACTGTCACTGTGTGATTTTGCTTTATAGTTCACTCACCCAACCTGTTTTGAAATGACACTTTCTTAAAGTGAAATATATTCATGCATACTAAGTCAATGATAATGCATACTTCCTTAATTCAATGGGCTATATGTTACTGGATTGGAGGATTTTATGTTTCCTTTTAGTAGAGATATCCTCTCTTTCCAAAGTTTCTACAAAACTTTCTGAAGTCAACAGAACTTTTTTGGCTGTCACCATATGTATGTAATTATATTAAGTTCAAAAAAATCATTTACATCTTCTATGACCTGAGATTCATAGATTATTTAAGTTTAGACTTTAAAATTACCAAATACTGGGGTACCTGAGTGGCACCCAACCCAGGTTGAGCATCCAACTTCAGCTCAGGTCATCTCATGGCTTGTGAGTTCAAGCCTCACATCATGCTGACAGCTCAGAGCCTGGAACCTGCTTTGGATTCTGTGTCTCCCTCTCTTTCTCTCTCTTCCCCTCCCCGACTCGCTCTGTCTCTCCCTCTCTCAAAAATAAATAAAAACATTGGGGCGCCTGGGTGGCGCAGTCGGTTAAGCGTCCGACTTCAGCCAGGTCACGATCTCGTGGTCCGTGAGTTCGAGCCCCGCGTCAGGCTCTGGGCTGATGGCTCGGAGCCTGGAGCCTGTTTCTGATTCTGTGTCTCCCTCTCTCTCTCTGCCCCTCTCCCGTTCATGCTCTGTCTCTCTCTGTCCCAAAAATAAATAAACGTTGAAAAAAAAAATTAAAAAAAACCATTAAAATATTAAAAAAATAAAATAAAATAAAATTACCAAATACTGAAACATTCTTGTCACAATTATCCAATAAATATATAAATGCCCATGAATTAACTGTTCTGTCATTAAGGATTTTAACTTTTCTTAGAAATTAGGAGTTCACTTAACTTTAAAATTTTTTTTCTTTGTCTGGCCAGGTGTGAGAATGTATTTTACAATACTGCCTAACACTAGCTATGGCTCTAGGACTTTATAGACAAGTTAAATACATATACATTATTTTTGATGTTCAAAAAAAGTGTGACTTCTATACTGCTTAATTTGTTAATTCTTTGTGTCAATTTATTTTAGATTTCCTTATAGTTTTCCAAGTAATCAACATTTTGGAAAATTTGACTAAATAAGCAGATGATGCTACAGATATTATCAAATCAGTATAAAACAGCTGTCATTTGGGTTTCCTGGAGTTGGCCTAGAATGATTATCTCCCTCTGATACCTCCTAGTCTCTTGAAATTACTTTTTGCTGCCTCTCTCCATTTCTAAGTTCGGCTGTGAAATTAAAACTATGAATAAAGGGCCTGAAATTCACTAGAACTTATCTTTGTGGCTGAAATATACTAACAACCACATTCTTATAAAGCTACTGACAAAATGGGGTTATACATGTTCAAGAACACTGGGTCAGATACTATATTCAATACACCACTACCACCAATAAAACTATTACCAAGATCCTACATCATATTGTGATAAAGTAGTAAGGGTCTGTACACAGCTTAGCAGATCCAATCATCATCATTGCTGCACATGATCAGAACACCAGTTATCCTGACTGTAGGAAGACTCTCCCCCATACACAAGTTATGACTAGAAATTGATTCCGCACCAGTTGAGACTCAAGAATTGAGTAAGTGAGGGAAGGTGATATTTCTACTTTGTCAAGATAATTTTTAATCTGTAATAATTATAAATACATTTTCGTACTTTGATTCTTCTAACTTGTAGTGTGTGGACAAAAGGCAACAAAGTTAATAGCAATGCTTGCCACCCATACCCTTCTCTCTTTGGAGTCAGATTAGTAGAAGAATCAGAGATATGGAATTATTACATTTGAAACCTAAACTTGGACCACAGAATCATATTTAACAATTGATAAACAGCATACAAAACACATGACAAGAGGTAACAAAATATTACAAAGTGAGGAGTCTGCTTAAGAAGTCACAGAACCATTGGATTTAAGTATTTTAGTCATTTTGAAGATAAATTTAAAATTCACTATCAAATATCACATAGTAGGTCCTACCTCTGATGTGAAGGTAACCAAATAAAGTGTTACATTTGCTAATTATTCAAATAAAGAAAATTACTTAAAGTAGAGCATTTTAAATATATAGTCAAACTTTGAGATGATCTACTCCAATGGATTTGAAACTGGACTCTAAGGAACTTAAGGAAAGTGCTGGTGGTTAGTAAAAGGAAAGATAAGAGGGAGCCATTCCTTTTCATCCCTTCAATTAATAGTGAAGCTCTTTTTTTCTACATAATATATTGGGAGTCTGAACTGCTCTACTTTACTACCCACCACCACCACCACCATTTACCAGATGAGAAAATTAGCCGCTCAGATGTACAATTATTTGGCCAAGATTGCATAGAAAATTTGTGTCAGAAGTCTCCCAACTCCTAACTCAAGATACTGCCCCTGAATTCATCACCCTGCTTCCTCTACTGTATATTAGGGAACCATTTTTTGAAATCTCCCCCAAAGATTGTCATATCTCTTTTATTCTCATGAGAACATAATAAGGTCAACAGATGTGCTACACATTTAGACAGTAGAAGAGACAAGATCTGTGGGTCCCTTGATCTCTAAGCAAGTGATTTTTCTACACCACGCTCCTTTAAAAAAAAATGCTTATTTTTGAGAAAAACAGAGACAGAGTGTGAGAGGGGGAGGGGCAGAGAGAAGGAGACACAAAATCCAAAGTGGGCTCCAGGCTCTGAGATGTCAGCACAGAGCCTGACGTGGGGCCCAAACTCATGAACAATGAGATCATGACCTGAGCCTAAGTTGTACGCTTAACCGACTGAGCCACACAGGCCCCACTACATCACACTGCTTTGAAAGCAAGGACTGCAAACTGGCCAGCAAAGGCTGCCAAATATATTTTATTCGGTCTGCCCAGAGCTTTGAAAACCTGAGGTTTTTACATAAAGTCTGAATTTCTAGTAGGTACTCTGAAAAGAAATATCTAGCAAAAGATCTGGTCCCACATATTTACTGGCTCAGCACAGCTAGATGAAGTAGAGAACTAGTGGCTACCCATAGACAGAGCATGCACTCTTCTGTCCCCTATAGAATTGTGATCCCACAATGTCTTATGAGAGTATTCCCAGCCCTCTAAATTAATTTATTTTACCTCCTTGGTTTCAGTAGGAATTTGAGTTTTATGGCCACTATTTTAAAGTTTGTAGACATAATTTACTTCAAACTGTAGTCAATTTCCTCAGAGAAAATATGAGATATCTGGAAACTTCCATATATGTGTATACTATTAATTGAGGGTGTACTAAAAGTGATAGATTGTTTATCTACCTAAAAAGTCATATGCACTTTCTTTAATGAGGAAAGACAAGCCTTCAACCCTTGAAGTAGACACCATTTTACTATTTTTTACATATAAAAAAGCACCTAAAGGAAATTAAGTTAGATGAAAATAGATTCAATAAGAAACTGATTACACTCAGAGAAACATTATCAATCAGAGTAGTAGCCATATTTAAAGTTCTAACATATCAATAACATGTTTCCTATGCTTCAATATATGCATATGATATGAAATGATTATATATATTAAGTATATATAATTTTTGTCAATTATACCTAAATAAAGCTAGAAAAAAGTGTTTCTTATGCTTTGAAATTGAAGTCACCTGTTAACCTGGCCTATACTGCCATATTTCAGGGACTACTACATTAAATTTTAGCTGCCCCTTATACATACAAGATCTTATAGTCATGCAACTTCTTTTTCTGGCCCAATACAATAAACAAAATGTTGATTGGGGGAAAAAATGTAACAAATAAATAGAACACAACTCAAGCAATGCTCCCCCCCCACACACACAACTTCATCTGTAGGGGACAAATGGCCTGCAAATATGTGTTAGTAAAACATTTTTAGGTTCTTTTTGGAGACATGATTAAATCATATTAACTCTTGCATTTCCATTATTGGAGTTTTTAGGGAGATTTTCTTACTTTTAGCTAATAACTATATTCATTTTATATACCAACTCTTGTCGCATAACAGCTGTTATGAAGCTATTTAATCTCTTTAGGAATTCCAGAAATTTTTTATAAGCATGTATGTAAAACAAAACAAAAAAAAAAGAACTGAAAATATCTTTCAATATAAAAGTATAAAAATAAAGCCTTGGATATATTATATCCAGAAGACATCCAAACAAATTCTGTATCACTTAATTCTCCAAAAACATGTTCTTCTGATTCAAGGCCCAAACAATTAAAACTGACCATTTTCCTCCTTTCAGAAATTTATTTTTCCTAGAACTATTTGGGAATAACAAAACTTTTGGTCATATTAAATATCTCCTTCTTCTGAAAGACTTTGATGCATAAGCTTGACTCTTTAAAAAGTAGGAGAAATTTAAAATCAGAATCTAGAGAAAAAAGAAAAAGAAAAATTAAATATGGGGTGGGGTAATCATAAAGATAAGTGAGCCTGTGGTATTTTTAAAATTTGTACAGAAGATGGGGCGCCTGGGTGGCTCAGTCGGTTGGGCGTCCGGCTTCAGCCAGGTCACGATCTCGCGGTCCGTGAGTTCGAACCCAGCGTCAGGCTCTGGGCTGATGGCTCAGAGCCTGGAGCCTGTTTCCGATTCTGTGTCTCCCTCTCTCTCTGCCCCTCCCCCGTTCATGCTCTGTCTCTCTCTGTCCCAAAAAAATAAATAAACGTTGAAAAAAAAAATTTAAAATTTGTACAGAAGAGAGTTTCAGGATATGTATTGTATTAACAAAGGCTGCCAATATTGCTTAAAGAATAAAAGACTCTATGCTAATTGTCTCTGACAGATGATATATTTTTAAATTTTTTTAATCTTTATTTATTTTTGAGAGGCAGAGAGAGACAGAGCATGAGTGGGGGAAGGGTAGAGAGAGAGGGAGACACAGAATCCAAAGTAGGCTCCAAGCTCTGAACTGTCAGCACAGAGCCCAACCTTGGGGCTCGAACTCACGAATTGTGATATCACAACCCGAGCCGAAGTCTGATGCTTAACCGACTGAGCCACTAAGGCACCCCTGACAGATGCTCTTTTATACAGACAGTACTTTGCCAATCTAGCCTATGGAGCCTCAGTAGGTTCAGTGATATTTCTCATATGTCCTACAATAACAAAGAATCTCAGAAATAGAATTATGGTTCAGAATATCAAATGTATTTTTCAAGGAAATAATTATAAAACATTAGAATAACATATTCTTTTCCAGCACCTGGGTGGGTCAGTCAGTTAAGCAGCTGACTCTTGATTTTGACTAAGGTCATGATCTCATGGTTTGCGAGTTGAGTCCTGCATTGGGGTCTGTGCTGACAGTACAAAGCCTGCTTGGGAATCTCTTTCCCTCTCTCTCTGCCCCTTCCCTGCTTGCTAGCTCTCTCTCTCTCTCTCTCGCTCTCTCTCTCTCTCTCTCACTCTCTCTCAAAATAAATAAACTTTTAAAAATCATAATACATTGTGCACAATATGCACATATGCACAATATGAGTATATGTCCTATCAAAAAGACCAATTAAATATCTTTAGTGGTACTATAAGTGCATCTCAGGTTGTTCAACTATATACTTCCACATATTCAAACTCAGTAAATATCAGTCACACAAATGAACTCTGATTATTAGATAGCCTACCTGAAATCATTTATATTGTATAAAACTGTAAATATCCCTCAACATCTTCATACATTTTAAATTTCTTAATGCTGTGGCATCTTTTTTTCCCATATTTCTGTTGGAAAATTTTCTCCTTATACTCTTGTTATCCATTTTTGTATATTTGGCTAAAGACACAGTGTGGCGGGGGGCCTGGGTGGCGCGGTCGGTTAAGCGTTCGACTTCAGCCAGGTCACGATCTCGCGGTCCGTGAGTTCGAGCCCCGCGTCAGGCTCTGGGCTGATGGCTCAGAGCCTGGAGCTTGTTTCCGATTCTGTGTCTCCCTCTCTCTCTGCCCCTCCCCCGTTCATGCTCTGTCTCTCTCTGTCCCAAAAATAAATAAATGTTGAAAAAAAATTTTTTTTAAATAAAAAAAAAAAGACACAGTGTGGCCCTTTGAATCCTGTCCTTTGATCTGTATGGGGGTTCTAGCCAGCTTTTTATAAAGGCTTTTTTGAACATGGTACAGTAGTTATATTTCATGCCGTCTAATTGATAATCTTGTCTTGCTATTGCATGTTCAGAATGACTGACAGAAAGCACTAAGGAAATGTTGCAGAAACCAAACAAAATATTTATGGTAGATATATATCAAAACCCTTGACATATTAGACACAATTACTGTTTTATCAGCTTCTAGTTTGCTTTAGGTTTTAAGGTTTGATATTACACTGAGATGATAGTAAATTGACCTACTTCCTAAGTAGTATGCTGCCTATGTAGAGAACTTAGTAGCAACCTCCAATTCTTAATTGCTAAAATGGTGTTTCCTTCATAGCATTGATAACAATGTGTAAATAGTTTATTTACTTGTTTTATATCTATCTTCCTATGAAAATGCAATCTCCATAAAAGAATGGGTATGTGTTTCTTGTCTACTGTTTCACTCCAAAATCTAACAGAGATGTTGGAATAGAATGGGCACCCAGTAAATATTTGTCAAATAAACTGAATGTTAGCTGTGTAAAGGGACACTTTACTCTTATTCAAATTCATTATTGTAGAGTGTTCAAGCTTATTTTCATAATACATATTTTTACGAAACTATTTTCACTATGCAGCACAGTTTTAATTATTGATAATGATGCTTAATTTATATAAGGGTAGCCATGGTGCTTTAGAATCTGTATAAATTTTCACTGAATACTTAAAGTTGATCAGAAACATCATGAGCCCAAACTTAGTTGATGACATCAAATATACTGAATTACTGATGGATAAAAAAATATAGATTCATTATAGTTATTCAAAGAGAGAAAAATATTCTAAAATTTTGTTTTACTTAGACCTTAACTTTTTCTAGCATTTGGCCTATTTAGTGAAGCTAAAATTGGATGTAAAATGCTGACAGTTCTGCAAGTAGAACTCAGCTAAGCTGTTTCTAAGAAAATGAGTTAATTTGCCAATTGATCACTCTTGGTAATCCTGTCTGGTTCAGTCTAGCTACAGATGAAGACAATCAAGCAGGGTCAGAGCAAAGAAATCTTGTCCTAGACATACTCTCAATGTATTACTAAAAGGCATGAGTGGGAATGAAGAGGATTACTTACTTGAAAGTCTGTTAAATCCCTTAACATTCATCCCCTGACTTAATCCCGACAAAGACCACTGTACTGTCTTAAAGTAAAATAAAATAAAACAAAATAAAATGCAATATAAATAAATAAATAAATAAATAAATAAATACAATAAAGTATATTTGTTACCAAGTAAGACACCAGAAGCAATTACTTAAAATTACAAATGATTACCTTTTGAAAATCTAAATATAGCTCATTTATTCATCTAAAATTTCATGTTAAGTACTAATATCTTAATGTTACATAGTTTTACAGTTAATGGAGTATTTATTCTGTTTTAACTAATGGAATGCAACTATTCTGTGTGTAAAGTGGGCTTGAAACATTGTCCCACTTTTGTATATGTAGGAGCTGAAACTGAAGGGTTTTAAATCCAATTCCATGCTATTCCATCACTTTCTGTTGTCCACAATATTTATCTATCAGAATATGACTGAAATACTGTTTTTCTTGATACTTTTTTCTCCTTGATCATCTTGTCATTTTTATGATATGTAAAGAACTTCTTTAAGAGTGAAAGGAAGCTCTTCAAACATACTTATGATTGATATCTAACAGTTTGTTTACTGATCCCATGGAGGCCACATTTATCTCTTCACCCTATGAATAGCAGCTTCTTAGTTCAATATTTACAAATACCTACTGATCATCAACTATGTACAAAAGGCTCTTTGCTATGAGCTATGTAGAATATAAAGATTTTCAAGCCTGGCTCATAATATCAAGAATATAAAAATCAGGGGCGCCTGGGTGGCACAGTTGGTTGAGCGTTCGACTTCAGCCAGGTCACGATCTCGCGGTCTGGGAGTTCGAGCCCCGCGTCAGGCTCTGGGCTGATGGCTCGGAGCCTGGAGCCTGTTTCCAATTCTGTGTCTCCCTCTCTCTCTGCCCCTCCCCCGTTCATGCTCTGTCTCTCTCTGTCCCAAAAATAAAAAAAAAAATAAAAAATAAAAAATAAATTAAAAAAAAAGAATATAAAAATCTAAGAAGAGTGATAAATCATAGTTCCAAATTGTTACATTGAAAGTTTGTGAGTGATAAACCACATCATTTCCTGGCATAGAGTAGGCACTCAAGAATATCTAGTAAACAGGGCACTTGGGTTGCTCAATCAGTTAGGCTGACTCTTGATTTTGGCTCAGGTCATGATCTCATCGTTTGTGAGATCAAGCCCCACATTGGGCTCTGCACTGGCAGCATGGAGCCTACTTGGGATTCTCTCCCTCTCCCTCTCTCTCTCTGTCTCTGCCCCTCACTTGCTCATGGGCCCTCTTTGTCTCAAAATAAATATTTAAAAAGAATATCTGATGAACAAATGTTGAATGCATAGGTGATATAAACTAAGTGCTATAAGAATTTAGATGAAGATATCCCTTTTACCTACAATAGTCAGTGAAATCATTATGGAAGAGATGAAATTTGATTTGAGTAGTGAAGATACGTTTGGAAGAGCAAATACAGAAAAAGGAGAAAAACACTTTGGGAAATTGCAACTGACAGGATAGGCAGAATGAATTATTACAAAAGAGTTTGGAGGTGAGAACAGGTTGGAGATTACTTCAATGTTCTCTGCATGAGATGACCAAGTTGGTAGAGATGAGAATCAAAAGGAAGGAACATGCGCAACAAAAAGTCTAAAGCTAGCATTGATATGATTGGAAGCTTAAATTAACATGGTAACTGTGTATAGAATAGAGCAAAGAAGAATTCTGAGCTTATGACATTGTTTCTATGAAAAGTTACTTTCCAAGCTCCATGAAACCAGGTTATAAATGAATTTTCAAATAACAACCTATTCTGGAAGCAATAGTGTTAACAGAAAGAACACTGAACAAGGCATAAGGAGACTTGGGTATTAGTCTCAACTATGCAACAAACTAGCTGTGTGACTATGAACAAATGACTTCTCTTTAGGTCCCAGTATCCTCATTTGTAAAGCCAGGATTGGACAAATTGACCTCTGTGATCCATAATAACTCAAACACCCTATGTTCTCTGATTCCTAAATTGCTGTCTATCTTCCTAAAATACAGGTAGATTAAAATTAAATTTCTCTGAGAAGTTAGTGGCAATTGCAGCTCAGTTGCCACTCCTAAGACATACTCTTTTTCCTTTCCTTTGATAAACAGTTATTAGGATGTCTGTTTAGTGGTATTCAGCTAAGAGCATCTCCTTTCTATCTTTCAAACACTGACTGAAAATTTTTCAGACATTTTACTTATAGAAGAAATCAGTAGAGCATTATTCTGCTTACATGCTATAGAAAGATGGACTTGAAAAGCTGAGGAGTACAGATGTTTATTTTGTCAAGTTTCACTTCCATTAAAATTTATACATCTCCTTACAATAATCTGTAAAAACAGAGTTGACATTATCAATCTATATATATACTGAAGTGAGTTTATTTTCAATTAAATATTCTTCAACCTTTGCTCTTTAAAGGTTACATAAACTCAGGATTCTATCCTGTCTTCACAGCTCATACCTTGTAGCATAACGTCAATCTAATTCCCCTTTTCAAATGTTACATCTTTTTTTTAATATGGTAAACAGAACTAAACATAATATTCTAAGTGAGGTTATAGAAATGCTATAATCTCATCATATATCCTTTAAATTTTTAGATCTTTCTTATAACCATGTATATAGGTAAAAAGCTGTCATTCATCAAGAAAGCCACTGTTAATTTCATTTTTTCTCTAAGCAGTTATTTTTATCTTGGACTTCTTGGTTGGAAATTCCTATAAGTAGAATTAATTACCTAGCTTGGCTAACAATTATGCAGATTAAAACACATAACCCCTGATGACTGATGTCTACCATCCTACTTCATCTTCCTCAGATGAAATTGAAAGGACATAACAATATGTACACTTTCATCTGTTTATTGATATGTTCCCATTGCCTAACCCCATGAGCGTCTATTGGTTTTATCACTTAAAATTCAAACAACTAAAAGCAAGAAGCATGCAGACAAAAACACCTAATTATCAAGTGGTTATAATGAACATGTAAAAGGGCTGTTAAACTTTCTGTCCCTTACCTCTGCTGTGAATAAGTTAATATATTCTTTTCTAATAGTAAAATCAGGTCAAATAATATGCTAATGTTCACATTATCCCTGGTGGGCTCATTTTTGATATTTTTATTTTTTTTTAATTTTTAAGGTTTATTTATTTTTGACAGAGACAGAGTGCGAGCGAGGGAGGGGCAGAAGAGAGGGAGACACAGAATCTGAAGTGGGCTCCAGGCTCTGAGCTGTCAGTACAGAGCCCAACGCGGGGCTCAAACCCATGAATGGTGAGATCGTGACCTGATCCGGTCACTTAACCCACTAAGCAACCCAGGCGCTCTCATTTTTGTCATTTTTTAAAGTACATTAACTGAATTATGTCTCCTTTCTCTCTGCTCACATAGCACTTTATGCATGCTTTTGTTATAGTACTCAGTAATGTACTTGTCTCCCTCACTAGGCTGTGTGAGCAACAAAACCTAACTACTAAACACCCCATTGATCAGCTCCAACATTATAAACATTATTAAAGTCTTTAGAAGGTACATGTTTAATAAAAAGTGAGACAATGGTGTTTATTTCAAATGTGCATGTCAAGATAAAGCTCATTTTGTTCAGATCTTGTATCAAATCTTTGATACAATGAAATATTACTTTTTCCACATTAATTTTGAATTGAAAAGCAAGTTAAGACAGTGATGAGGAAACCTATTTTATATTCGTTTCCATTACAGGCAACTGGAGGACTTAAGTATGGGAAAGAAGAAAGATGGGATAAAAATACTAAGAAGTGTGCTTAATTACCCCCTGCAGTTTTCTTTTTCTTTTTTCTACAGTTTTCTTTTTTTAGGTTGTTAACCTTTATGTAAAAAATCTTGATAATGGTATTGATGATGAACGTCTCCAGAAAGAGTTTTCTCCATTTGGTATAATCACTAGTGCAAAGGTAAGGCATATAATACTTTTTCTAAGGATTTTGGGAAAATCCATGCACATGGATATACATATGTAAATATCCCATTAATATTCCTACTGGAGTGTTTTTCTTTAGTCAAATAGATTTTTTTCTTCCAAAAAATCAATCATTCATTTTTCTGGAAATCAAGGTTTTGTTTCATTGCTTCAAAAACATTCAAATTTGAAGTGGATGTTATAGCCTGATGGTTTATTATGTTGCCTTTTAATAGAAGTCTACAGTTAATCTTTATTTATTTATGTTTATTTTGCCCCAGATTTTGACAAATACTATTAAAATCTTTATAAATGTAAATTGAATTTTTTACATTCTCTGATTTTAATACTTGTTTCAATGCCATAAATTTTGAATTACACAAAATTTTCTCCAACTAAAATTTCCTTCCCAAAGGATTATTGTTGTATTCCTTCTACACCTTCTATAGTTAGTTTTCCATTGTCTCAAAAATGTTCAATATCATCTTACTCCTTTTTTATGCATGTTTTTACCTTTATCTCTTGATCCCAAACAAAAAAAAAGAATAATTTGCCTTTCGTGAAAATCAATGTACTGACACTATCTCCTATTTTAGGCATCAATTTTAACATTTTAGCAAAATCAAATGGGTCCAACAACAAGAGTCTCAATAAAATTTTCAATATATGGGTAAATGGGCAGCTTGTTCAAATATAAATCTCGTACCTAAGTTCACATCAAAGGATATGATTAGCATCAAATGAATGCTTATGAAGGCTATTAGTTATTTCACTACCTAATATTTTCTTTTGGCCATATGTTTGTTTAAGTGACTAGTGTTATTTTTTTTTCTCCTTGTCAGATCATTTCTTTTGGATATTTACCCTTTTCACTTTATCAATTACTAGAGGTTACCCATATAAACTATCTTCTCAAAAAATGCATAAGCATCTTCTTTTTTGTTTTGTTTTGTTTTCTTTTTCTTAGTATGAAATTTATTGTCAAATTGGTTTCCATACAACACCCAGTGCTCATCCCAACAGATGCTCTCCTCAATGCCCATCACCCACTTTCCCCTCCCTCCTACCCCCACCAACCCTCAGTTTATTCTGTTTTTTAAGAGTCTCTTATGGTTTGGCTCCCTTCCTCTCTTTTTTTCCTTCCCCTCCCCCATGGTCTTCTGTTAAGTTTCTCAGGATCCACATAAGAATGAAAACATATGGTATCTGTCTTTCTCTGAATGACTTACTTCACTTAGCATAAGACTCTGCAGTTCCATCCACATTGCTACAGAAGGCCATATTTCATTCTTTCTCATTGCAAAGTAGTATTCCATAAGCATCTTCTTTATTCAAACACAGCTATATGCATACTCCATCTATTAGAAGATATTCCCCCTTGAATCTAAAACTTCACCAATCATGCTTTTTTTCTGAAAGGTCCACCAGGAAACTGGCCACAGAGTTTTGGAGAAAACTCTTCCACTTTGTTTCTTGATTCAAGAAAATGTTTTAAATATTTAAAAATGAAAGAATAAAAGAAAGAAAAGTACTCCTCTTAGTTTTGTGAATGTGAACCACTTGTGTAGAAATGACTCAAAACTACTCTGCATGGGTTATGGGTCCCTCCCACCAATCACATCATGCTTCTTCTTATGTATCTCTAGTCACTTGTTTACGACTCCTTAGCAATACATTCTTTCTTTTCCATACTGTAGAAAGTATAGAAGTCCTCACACTGAAAATTAAGGCATCTCAAACTCCCTCTTCATCTCTCCAGGACAGCTAGGCCTTCTTTTTTTCCTTATACTCATTGCAGCAATCCCACATAAGATCTTTAATCGTTTACTCAGCTTACTTGTAAGGCTCTTGGTCTTATAGCGATCATATCTTGAAGAATGTCTTTGTGAATGCTTCCCCTAAAAGTCACATCTAGAGGCAAAGACCACCCAGTGATTTCTGAAGGTGCATTCATAGTAGGAAAAAATATTTTGCCCTGTTCACAAATAGCATGTCCACATTACAAACTGCAGCAAACAGAAATGAAAAAAAAAATAGCAATGTCACACACAAAATAGACAGGTCTTGAATCATTCACACACAAATTACAGAGCATTCAGGGATAGGGGAAAAACTCAAAGATATTCAGAGCCTTGACTTTCCATTAAAAGCATCATTTTCTTTGAAAGCCCTTAATAGGAAGAAAACTAGTGTCATATTTAAATAATCTTTTCATATTAAAGTAAAAAAATTAAAACCGTGTACAACACAAGAATACATGTTTTTTTTAATTGTAGGAAACAAAATTAACTGTAAATTGCAAAATCTTGCTTATAAAATAGCGTTTTTATGTTGTTCAAATACTACTGTGGTTCAAACATTTCATCTGTTAAACATAATATGTGTATAGAATTCAAACACACACACACACACACACACACACACACACACACACATATGTATGTATATGTATCCAGAGAAACAAAATCTAAAATCTTAATACCAGGCCACATGATTTTTCTGAACTATTTTTCAGGGAAAAATAATTTTACCACTAACTTTATTATTATAATTTCAATTTTGGTTTCTTGCTAAAAAGGAAAAAAAAAGATTAGTGAAGGCAATCATGTATATTACAATTAAATAGAAGCAAGCTATCTTCATAGAAAATTTTTGAAAATCGGTTATAATAATAAGAGTTGTGGCTATGAAAGCCACATTTTCATAGCATATGGAAATTTACCTCACCACCTTGCTACATGACAATATCAACAGGATCCTTTATATGATCAAAATATTTTAAAGCTAATCATATAGTATTTTAGTGAAAACTTTTAAAGGACATAGAGCTATAAGAAGGATGGTCATGAGACAAAAAATATTCTTTGGAATCTATTTGAAGCACCAAGGACACCCTAAAAAGGAAAAACAAATTAGGCCCAGTGTCAATTTCTTTTTTTCTAATTACTACCTTAAAAAAACCTTAATAAAATAAAATAAAAAACCTTACTTAAAATACAATCTAAACATATATATGTCTAGTTGGAAGACTTTTATTAAGGAAATATTATGCTATTAAATAGGAATAAATTCTAGGCAATATAAATTTCTTGACAAATCATTTTTCTCTGGAAACCATTTTCCTTTGGGGTGAAAACAGGCCAATTTCTGGCTATATTTTCCTATATTTGAAGTATCCAAAGAGCCAGAAAACAATTGAAGTACCAAGTGTCAAGCCTATGCCATCTCACCAAAGGATGTTTGCTAAATACTGATGGACTGCTCTCAACTAAGCTATTATTATAGTTTCTAGAATACAAATATTATCACAATTAAAAGTAAGACCAACTGTTAAAAATAGACTATACTATTGAAAAATAATCTATTTAGCAACTGGCAAATATACAGTATTCAGAATCACTGTCTTTTGAGACTTCAGTAACTTCATAATATGTTGGGTGATAAGCAGTTCTGTTTGCACTGACTCTGGAAAAGGGAGGGATTAAGTGTCTTAGAAAACATGGAAGTGTATGTTTTCCTTTCAGTTAAGACAATTATTAAAATTAAGTGGGGAAATGTCAGGGAATTAACACTTTTCTGTCCTTTGCAAACAAATTCCCTCAAGTTATCCATACATTTTAATTATGCATCACCTATGAATTTTTTCAAAACAATCCTATTTAAACTTCTTTATTTCAGTTAATATATCATTTTAAATTTAGTTTAACTTATTTTAAAGATTTTGGTTAAAGTTCATCACCTTTATACTTTATTTTTAAAAATTTTCCAGTATTATTGATTCAAATTTACCTTTTTTAGTTAAGTTTTTTATTTTAACTTCAGTATTATTAACATACAGTGTTATATTAGTTTCTGGTGTACAATGTAATGATTCAACAATTCTATATACTACTTGGTGCTCATCAAAATAAGTGTACTCTTAAATCCCCTCACCGATTTCACCCATTATCCCACCTACCTCCCCTGTGGTAACCATCAGTTTGTTCTCTCTAGTTAAGAGTCTATATCTTGGTTTGTCTCTCTTGCCTTTTTTCCCCTTTGTTCATTTGTTTTTTTTCTTAAATTCCACATATGAGTTAAATCATGATATTTGTCTTTCTCTGGCTTATTTTCCTTAGCATTATACTCTAGCTCCATCCACATCATTGCAAATGGAAAGATTTCATTCTTTTTTATGGCTGAATAATATTCCATTATATCTATAGAAATAGATGATATATAGATAATATAGATATATATCTATAGATATAGATGATATATAGATAAGATAGATATAGATATACATATACCCCCCACATTTTCCTTATCTATTCATCTATTGATGGACACTGGGGCTGCTTCCATAATTTGGCTATTGTGAATAATGCTGCAATAAACATAGGGGTGCATATATCCCTTTGAATTGGTGTTTTGTATTTTGGGGGTAAATTCCCAGTGCTGAGATTACTGGATCTTAGGGTAGTTCCATTTTTAACTTTTTGAGGAACCTCCATAATGTTTTCCATAGTGGCTACACCAGTTTGGACTACCACCCACAGAGCACAAAGGTTCCTATTTCTCCACATCCTCGCCAACACCTGTTTCTTATATATATTTTTTATTTTAGTCATTCTGACATATGTGAGCTGATAGCTCATTGTAATTTGGATTTGTATTTCCCTAATGATAAGTGATGTTGGGCATCTTTTCATGTGTGTTTTGGCCATGTAGATGTCTTCTTTGGAGAAATGTCTGTTCGTGTCTTATGCCCATTTTTTAAATGGATTATTTATTTTTTTGGTGTTGACTTTTATAAGTTTTTAAATATATTTTGGATATAACCCTTAATCATAAAAATCCTTTACAAATATCTTCTCCAGTTCCCGAGGTTGTCTTTTAGTTTTGTTGGTTGTTTCCTTTCCTTTGAAGAACTTTTTATTCTGATGTAGTCCCAATACTATTTTTGCTTTTGTTTCCCTTGCCTCAGGAAACATATCTAGAAAAAAGTTCTTATGACCAATGTCAGAGAAATTACTGCCTGTGTTCTCTTCTAGGATTTTTTTTTAGTTTCAGGTCTCACATTTAGGTAATCTATTTTGAATTTATTTTTGTGTATGGTCTAAGAAAGTAGTCTGGTTTCATTCTTTTGCATGTAGCCATTCAGTTCTCCCAACATCATTTATTGAACATGCTGTCTTTCTCCCATTATGTATTTCTCCTTTTTTGTCAAAATTTGACCATATAAAAGTGGGTTTATTTATGGCTTTTCTTTCCTATTCCATTAATACGTGCCTATTACTGTGCTAGTACCATACTGTTTTAATGATTACAGCTTTGCAGTAGAACTTGAAATCTGGAATTGTGATCTCTCCAGCTTTTTTTTTTTTCTTTTCCAGACTGTTATGACCATTAAGTACCTTCTGTGGTTCCACACAAATTTTCACATTGTTCGTTTTAGTTCTGTGAAAAAGAGTTGTTGGTATTTTTACAGGGATTGCATTAAATGTATAGATTGCTTTAGGTAGCATAGACATTTTAACAATATTTGTTCTTCTGTTTCATGAGCATGGAATATCTTTCTACTTGTTTGTGTCAACTTCAATATCTTTCATCAGTGTTTTATAGTTTTCAGAGTACAGGTCTTTTATCTCCTTGGTTAAGTTTATTCCTATGTATTTTATTATCTTTGGTGCAATTGGAAATGGGATTGTTTTTCTTAATTTCTCTTTCCATTGTTTCATTATTAGTATATTAAAATGTCATGCATTTCAGTATATTAAAATGCCATGCATTTCTGTATGTTGATTTTGTATCCTGCAATCTTACTGAATTCATTTATTAGTTCTAGTAGTTTCTTTGGTGGAGACTTTAGAGTTTTCTATATATAGTTTCGTGTCATCTGCAGATAGTGAAAATTTTACTTCTTCCTTGATGATTTGTATGCCTTTTATTTCTTTTTGTTGTCTGCTTTCTGGGGCAATGACTACCAGTACTATGTTAAATAAGTCATCAGAGTGGACATCCCTGTCTTGTTCCTGACCTTAGGGAAATGCTCTCAATTTTTCACCTTTACATTTTAGACTTTAGCCAACATTTTAAAGTTTGTTTCTTGGCTATCTGCATTTTTCTGTCAATTCTGTATACATATTTATAATTTAATCATTTTTGTTATTAAAATTAATGCCATAAAGATGTTCTCTTTCTGCCTCTAAATTTATACCTCATAGTATAATTAAATTCAGGACTCTAAATTCTACATTGATCTTTCCTGGGCCATATGGTTTCTATATAAGACTCCCAACAGGCTCTTATTTGAATATTTAGGTTAAAGAGTATCTAGAATTGTTCTAAAAAGTAGCACTTCTTAAACATGCAATAAATATTTGCTGAGCAAAAAGCAAGAGTAATCCAAAGATTTTTCTGGTATAATCTCAGTATGTTTTGCTATAGATATAATCATTTGTAGGGAAGTACATTCACTAATATGTATCAGATGTTTATTTACACTTTCACAATTGTTACAACTGTAAGCATCAAGATAATATCTTGTAAGTTAATTTTCTTATTTTTGAATTTAAAATTAGTGATCTCTATTGTTTTTTAAATTTTTCAAAATAAATCCTTTTGTGTCTGCCATATTTAACTTAATACCTAAAAGAGAAAAATGAATATAATTCTCTACTGTTCAAGTGAATTTTCATTTTAAAATACTGTGTTTAGGACATTTTAAAAAAGAAGTAGTTTATTAAATTTATATCTTTTTATAATATGTAAATATACTTGTATCTGATGAATAAAAAGTTATAAAACCTTAGTGAACAGTTAATTCAGTGTATCTCCACACCTTACAAATAAAGCCCTTAAAACTGTACTTAATTATTACACTATCTTGTTTTGCAGAAAGGAAAAGTGTTAACAAGATGAATAATAATCTTGCTATGATTATACACTGGCATACTATTAAATGTCTTGAAGGGGTGATCCTGTCATAAAATATCAAGAAAACTATTGGGGCTCTATTTTGGGAAACATTGAAATCAAATAATGAAATTAAAATTTTCAACAAAATTCATATGTAAACTGAAAAATATGTCACTATTCCAGTAACCACCATCCTTGATATTAATAATATTTTTTTAAATTAATATTAAGTATTATTTGCAATTTGCCTGTGGTGACCTTAAACACTACAATTAGAACAGTAACAAGAGATAAGTAGTGCGTCTACACAGAAATTAATAAAATTTTGTACAATTTTACAAATTATATATTGTTGCTGGAAAATGTTTAAAAGCCAGGTACACTTTAAACGGTTTTTCAAATTTTAGCAAATGGCCAGATGGGGCAGGAAAAAAAAAGTTGTTTTTTTTTTATTTCCAAAAGATTATTTCAGGTGTGTTTCAACTTAATAACATTGTTGTTAATGATGGGTTTTCCAAGATATAATAAAATGTATACCATGTGGGAATGCAAACTGGTGTAGTCACTCTGAAAAACACTATGGTTGTTCCTCAAAAAGTTAAAAATAGAACTGCCCTACAACCCAGCAATTTCACTACAAGGTATATACCAGAGGATACAAAAATACAGAGTCAAAGGTGTACATGCACCCCGATGTTTATAGCTGCATTATCAATAATAGCCAAACTATGGAAACAGCCCAAATGTCCATTGACTAATGAATGGATAAAGAAGATGTGATGTATACAAAATAGAGTGTTGGAGTATTAGTCATCAAAAAGAATGAAATCTTAGCATTTGCAACAATGTGGATGAAGCTAGAGTGTATTATGCTATGCAAAATAAGTCAATCAGACAAAAACTAATACCATATGATTTCGCTCATGTGGAATTTAAGAAACAAAACAGATGAACATATGGGAAGGGGAAAAATATGGAGGGAAACAAACCATAAGAGATTCTTAACACTAGAGAACAAACTGAGGGCTGATGGAGGGAGGTGAGTTGGGGGGATGGGCTAGATAGGTGATGTGTATTAAGGAGGACACTTATGATGAGCACTGTGTGTTATATGTAAGTGATGAATCACTAAATTCTACTCCTGAAACCAGTATTACACTATATGTCAACTAACTAGAATTTAAATAAAAATTTGAAAAAAAATTATAATGTATACCATAGCTCAAAATATGCTCATGAATAAAAAGTGAGTATCTGGATCATCATTCAAAGATAAATATTAAACTATCACTTAAACATTATTTAGCTAATAAATTTTGTTTCTTTTAATACCATTAGGGTAAAGTGTTTCTGGAATAAATTATTTATTGATCATATATCTGGGTTCAAATTTTTTATTTGGGAAATCATTTAGCATTGGCTTGCGAAAAATTTGCATTGCCAAAGCGATAGAGATTTAATCTTCTCAGGAAAGAATGGAAAATATACTCGAATCAAAAAGGAATGTGCAATAGCTGTAGGCCTTTGGAAGAATGACACACAGTCATATACATAACATTACTGAACTATTAACAATAGCGTGAATGTAAGCATATTGTTGACACTATAAAATGTAAAGGTGTGCTTTTTCCTTATAGTTTTTTCAAACATTGAAAATTTTGTTGACCCTATTTTCATGAGAAAGAAAGAAAAAAGTGTTGATAAGAGTCTATTTTAATCTAGGACCATGGATGTGTGTGTGTGTATGTGTGTGTGTGTGTGTTTGTATGTTTCACCCTTATGCTCCATCTATCATTCCTTCATTGTTTTATAGAAAAATGTCAACAGAATGGAAGTGTACAGCACAAGGGGAACATCCTTGGGAATGAAATCATTCTGTAGAATGGCAGTGATCATGATATTGAGTCATGTGATTGAACATTATTATCCTACAAATGTTTGTAGGGCCTAAAGGAACAGAAGACATACATATATATAACACATTGGAAGTTATTATATGGATGCTATATAAACAATGAATATTTAATTAGAGGAAAACAATCTTAGAGAAGCCACACTTTAAAAATGAACACATGAATCAAATGTACTCACCAAACAGGCAGAAGTCATCATTCTGGTCAGCTAAAACCAGAATTTAACACTTTCTTACCTTTCTCTTAGTTTCAATGTGAATGTGACCATACAAGTTTATGCTTTCTTTCCCTGACCTAATGATATTAGAAAACCTTGTTTTCTAGGATAATACAAAATGTCACAGATTACAGAAGGTGGATATTTTTAATGTATAGTATCAAAATGTAGCTCAGTTCACAGATCACATTTCCATACAAAACTAGTATTGCAATATATTTATTCCATCTTAGCTTTTCATTTGGCTTTGCATTTATTTATTTTTATTTTAAGTACAACCTACCCCACTATGTGGGGTTCAAACTCAACACCCGAAGATCAAGAGTCACATACTCTATCAACTGAGCCATCCAGGAGCTGCTGCACTTTTTTTTTAAGTTCATAATAGCATTTGTATTCAGCATCAGAATCACATAAATTAATCATAATTGTAATAAAATTACCTGTAAAAAACTAGAGGTATGCTTTTTAGTTAAACATACACAAGACAAAATATAATGGTTTTACTTCTCCCTTTTTCTTATGGCACATTCTTGACCGACATAATATCCACTATCATGTCTCACCTCTCACTGGCTATGAAACTTGGCTCTGTGACACTAGCTCATCATTTTAAAATCTGATCTGAAAGTTTTACAAATGGAAACGTCAATAATATCCTACAAGCCTAGCCTCTTATCAAAGGAGTTGAAGGTTCCAGCCAACCTCCATTAATCAGATTGTTAGTAGCTTATGTCAGATACAGGCCAGTGAAAACTGGACTTCTATACAAAGTGCCCTAAATCTCAATCTTAACAGGACGTTTTTAGAATCCCATCACAGTCATTTGCAAAACTATGTATGTTTTCTTTTTACATCAAGAATAATCAGGGGAGTCTGGGTGGCTAGGTCAGTTAAATATCTGACTCTTGATTTTGGCTCAGGTCATGATCTCTCCCTATCATTTTTGCTACATGCTGTTGGATAATCTTTCTCGCAGAGATTCTCATGATAGTCTGTTTTGCAGAATTTTCAGTTAGCCAAATGATAATAGGGTAGAAAGAAGGGGATTATCAGTTAGCAGCAGGATAGGAGTGGACTTGCCACAACTCCATAATTGCTACCTAGATCTGGTGTGTATGTATGGGGGAGGGGGACTAAGAGAATTAATTTGGAAAACACATTTCTGTCTCAGATAAATCTACTCTAAGTGGTACTTTAACAAGCCCATTTAACAAGTGGAGAAAGTGATTGGAAGAAACACACATACTCAGAGAAACCTAGCTAGGAATAAAGATCCTCTAAAATGAATGTTTTCTATCCTTACAAGCTGACTGACAGAATTATTTCTAATGATACGTTTTATATAGAGAAATATTGGTGTTAGGCAAATATTAAATAATAGATTACACTTGAATTTACTCAAATTATAATCTGTAACAAAATCCTGCAAAGGGGAATAACAGGGGAGTGGGGTGGGAGAGGAAAGTGACAGGAAGGATGAGGAAATATAAAATAGGATATGTGAAAGGGAAAGCAATCCATAAGTCTAGTGTCCTTACTGGACCACTTTCTTACATGATCCATAAAAATAAACTCAAAATGTATGAAAGAACTCAATGTAAGACAGGAAGCCATCAAAATCCTCGAGGAGAAAGCAGGCAAAAACCTCTTTGGTATTGGCCACAACAACTTCTTACTCAACACATCTCTGGAGGCAAGGGGAACAAAAGCAAAAATGAACCACTGGGACCTCGTCAAAATAAAAAGCTTCTACACAGTGAAGGAAACAATCAGCAAAACTAAAAGGCAACCAACAGAATGGGAGAAGATATTTGCAAACGACATATCAGATAAAGGGTTAGTATCCAAAATCTATAAAGAACTTATCAAACTCAACACCCCCCCAAAAAAATAAAATAAAATAAAATAAAATAAAATAAAATAATCCAGTGAAGAAATGGGAAAAAGACATGAATAGACACTTCTCCAAGGAAGACATCCAGATGGCCAACCGAAAAAATGCTCATCATCACTCATCATCAGGGAAATACAAATCAAAACCACAATGAGATACTACCTCACACCTTTCAGAATGGCTAACATTAACAACTCAGGCAACAACAGTTGTTGGCAAGGATGCAGAGAAGGAGGCTCTCTTTTGTATTGCTGGTGGGAATCCAAGCTGGCAGCCACTCTGGAAAACAGTATGTAGATTTCTCAAAAAGTTAAGAATAGAACTACCCTACGACCCAGTAATTGCACTACTAGGTATTATCCAAGGTATACAGGTATGCTGTTTCGAAGGGACACATACACCCCAATGTTTATAGCAGCACTATCAACAATAGCCAAAGTATGGAAAGAGCCCAAATGTCCATCAATGGATGAATGAATAAAGAAGATGTGGTATATATATATGCCATGTGGTATTACTTGGCAATCAAAAAGAATGAAATCTTGCCAGTTGCAACTCTGTGGATGGAACTAGAGGGTATTATGCTAATTGAAATTAGTCAGTCAGAAAAAGACAAATATCATATGACTTCACTCATATGAGGACTTCAAGACACAGAACAGAGCACCATAAGGGAAAGGAAGCAAAAATAATATAAAAACAGGGAGGGGGACAAAACAGAAGAGACTCATAAATATGGAGAACAAACAGAGGGTTACAGGAGGGAGTGTTGGAGGGGGGATGGGTAAGGGGCACTAAGGAATCTACCCCTGAAATCATTGTTGCACTATATGCTAACTAATTTGGATGTAAATTAAAATAAATAAATAAGTAAAATTAAAAATTAAAAAAAAACAGGGAGTGGGACAAAACATAAGAGTCTTAAATATGGAGAATAAACAGAGGGTTACTGGAGGGGTTGTGGGAGGGGAGATGGGCTAAATGGGTAAGGGGCACTAAGGAATCTACTCTTAAAATTATTGTTACACTGTATGCTAACTAATTTGGATGTAAATTAAAAAAAAAAAAGATGTAGGGGCACCTGGGTGGCTCAGTTGGTTAGGCCTCTGACTCTTGGTTTCGGCTCAGGTCAAGATCTCATGGTTCGTGAGTTTGAGCCCCATGTCATCAGGCTCCACACTTCTGGTGTGAAGCCTGCTTCAGATTATCTCTCCCTCTCTTTATCTCTGCCACTTTCCCTCTCTCACTTGTTCTGTCTCTCAAAATAAATAAATAAACTTTAAAAAAAATGGATGCAATAGAAAAGCATTCACTTATTAAGACTATATGTTTGGAAAAGCCATTAAAAACTTGGTAAAAATGGTATTGCTCTGTTGTAATTTATTTAAATATATGAAGAATGTCACATAATAAAAATTCACTCAAAAAATAAGAACATTACTTTTTGGACCTGATCCTATAAGTTAAATTGTCTTCTGTAAGAGGAATGCTTACCTATATGCTTCCTATTTATACAGAACTCAGATTGCTTCACATGTGTAAAATATCGAAAGTCCCAGGCAGTTTAAAGATCTAAAAGGAAGGGAACATTTTTTTTGCCTATTTCCTAAAACTAAAACACAGAACCAAGTGCCAAAATGATTTGTAACACTGTTTATACATAAAAAAATAATAAATGCGGGGGTTTCATAAATATGGATTTATTTATTAAACATAATAAAGACAAGTTAATATAACTAAGAAAAGGAGCTGAGAAAATCACCTCAGAGCACCACCATTCAGCTTAGCTTCCATAGTTCATTAGCTCTTAGTTGCATTTCTAAAAATGATTGTAGGGTATGAGCTGCAAAAAAAGAACCATACTGAGAAGATTCACAGAAAAACAAAGATTACTGTAAAAAAGCAGCTTCCTATTCAAACTTAAGACCTTAAGATAAATGAAATCAATTTGATGTGTACAAATATTTAACCAGATATCTTAGAAAAGTCAACTTGCCATTTTCCATTTTCAAAATTAACAGGAACCAAAATTCAAATCTGAGTAGGATAGATCTGTGTTTATAATGACAAAATTATTAAAGATGGGAATACTTTTTTTAACAGAGTCCAAACTCTCTGGTTCACAGGAGCTGATATAAGTTATGCTCACCTTATTAAGAAAATGTTTCCTTTATTACATCAAAAAAACTGTTTTGTTTGATTTCACAAAAAGAAAATGTTATCTCCACCTCAAAAACCTAAAATATACTACCGTTTCCCTCATTACAAATTTAACAAACATTAATTTTACAGCTATCATGCACAAATGATTTTGTAAAACACAAAATCAAATGTACTGATAAAAGTATAGAAGTGGCATTAAAAAAATGAAATAAACTTTTTTTACCCTTATAAGACTGTAATTTTACCGGCAGTTCCAAGGCACACTGAAAACAGTAAACAGTTTTATAAACAAGTTTTCAAAGGAACATTTTAAGCAATGAAAAATCACTGGAATGTTTAGATCTAATTAGAACCTTAAAGAAGAGTTCAAACTGAGGTTGCATCCATCTTAAATCTGAACAAACTCTGGTGATACCATTCACAATAGTGGTTTGATGTCTTATGCTTATTACCCAACAAATATGCTTCTAATACTCAAAGTTAAAAACCTACACATCCTGAGTCAATATCACAAAGTGTAGATCATGCTAAGTAAAGAAAAATAAGAAATAACATTACTCATAAGCTTAATGGGAAAACATGTCAATTTTATCAACATTCCAAGATGATAAGGGTCTCAGTAGGTTTATTCTCAGATTGTCTATACAGAAGATAAACTTCAGCTGAGAAAAAGACAGATGATGGCATTCTGACATGCAAACAGTGCTTCCACATTAGATGCCATGAGTTTGATTCTCTCTGGAAATATATCTGCATTCATTATAATGGGCGGTCTTATGAGTGCATCCACCTGGAGTGCCTTCCTGAATATATGTTCAGAAATTACTTGTGTATATATACAAATGAGACTTCAAAAGGCTTAAGTATCAATCCTTCATACTTGGAAACAAAAGGTGAGGGGGATGATAAAATCTTAAACAGAAAGCTCAAATTGTAAATATTAGGAACTTTTCCCCCATAGCATAAACTGGAAGAGGGGAAGCATGAAGTACTCAAAGTGATTCAAGATGAAACATGTCTGGGTGTTTAAATACATAATATTGATATCTCAGCTGCAATAGGAACAGTTATGTTTCTTTGAAAGATGATAGTGAGTTTTTAATTATTAAACAAATCATATGTAGCAGATGGTCAAAGAAAAGTACTTTTAAAAAAGTTGCCCAGAGGGTTATATAAACCAACAAGCTAAAACAGCTGGCAGCTGGTGCGTGAAATCAATAATAAGAAAATGAGTTCTACTGTATCTTTGTCTTCATTGTCTAGTTGAAGACAGTGAAGACAAGAGAAAGTGAGAGGGAATCAGCTTGTGAACTTCCCAAATGGGCTAAATGGATTGTGTGTATCTAATTAGAAAGAGACAAACCTCCTGGAGTAAGCCTGTAAAACAAAAGACAGATGTGTGTGTGCAAGTGTACCCATGTGCTTACTGAGGAGAAGTATGGAGATAAAACTGCCCTTTCTGACTACTTCAGCTACACTATTATGGCTGATTCATTGCTTATTTTATGGCCCGAGAAAATCCAATTGCACTTAATCAGAGGAAAATATTTAAAAGATGGAATAAACATACTAATGGAATAATGGTGATTTGGATATTGATGGTTTTCCTTTGCTTGTTATTCTTTTAAGCAATTTCAATAGAATTTCTTAAATTAAAAAACTCCCACTGAGTATCAGAGAATCCTTCTGAAACTGACTAGTAACTACTTCTACCAGAAGGCTCACTATCCAAAAATTTCTATTATTCTTTTCACACTGATGATTCTTTATTATTTAAGGGAAATTGCAAATGAAGATATGTCTTTTAAATTACAAACAAGTTCTGCCTGAAAATGTTATGTCTGAAGAGCACTAAACCTTTAGGACATGACATTAAGATAGGACAATAGATAAAACTACATTCATGTTTATGACTCTGTATTATACTGAAAAAAAAACTACTGTAATAATTGTTTCTTTTTTTAACGTTTATTTATTTTTGGGACAGAGAGAGACAGAGCATGAACGGGGGAGGTGCAGAGAGAGAGGGAGACACAGAATCGGAAGCAGGCTCCAGGCTCTGAGCCATCAGCCCAGAGCCTGACGCGGGGCTCGAACTCACAAACCGCGAGATCATGACCTGAGCCGAAGTCGGACGCTCAACCGACTGAGCCACCCAGGCGCCCCTGTAATAATTGTTTCTAAAGGCACAGAGATCCTGAACTCTAACATGAAATAGTCCTGTTCCCAGTGACTGTATGCCGTCAAATTTCTTCCATAAGGTCTCAGGATATAAAACCATCACCAAAAAAACCCTAAATAGGGAATCTAAATTTTAATTTATATTTACCAAGGAAAAACATTATTTGAATGGGGAGAGGGAGAAACAATGTAAATACTTTACAAACTCATGTTTCATATATATAGACAGAAAATAAGAAAGAGATTTGTAGTATAGAGATAGCACACCTTGTTCCAGGTCCAGTAGGCATTTTATCTCATTGGGTTTTATCTTAAGATGAAAGAGGTACATACCACTCCAACCCACATTGAATATTTTATTTTATAGGATTTTATTTTCAGAAGTCAATGATACAGCTCTTAATCATTTTTATGACATGTAATGGATAGTTTTCTTATGCTCACAGAGACTCTGAGTTTGTCGTGAGATATGGAAGTGACACTTCCCATGGTTATCAAGGGCAGGACAATGGAATTAATCTTAATTATTAAATTATTTATATTAAATTATATTAAATTATTTAGTTTTGGCCAAGGAATGTTGCCAAAGCAAATAAAAATTTGGAGTTCACCTTGCACAGAGAAAGAAATAGGAACAGGATGAATTTATACCCTAACTAGGGTAGATTTTTATACCCTAATTATACCCTAACTAGGGTAGATTATGATACCCTAATTAGGGCAGATTATTGTGTACTGCATACTACTGCTCAAGCAAACATGTTTTACCATCAAAGCTATTTTGACATAGATTATATTAAAAGAAAGAGGAATGTATTTTTTTAATGTTTTATTTATTTTTGAAAGGGAGACAGAGTGTGAGTGGGGGAGGGGCAGAGGGAGAGGGAGACACAGAATCCAAAGCAGGATCCATCCAGGCTCTGAGCTGTCAGTACAGAACCCAATGTGGGGCTCAAAACCAAGAACCATGAGATCATGACCTGAGCTGAAGTCAGACACTTAACCGACTGAGCCACCCGGTTACCCCAAGGGATGTCTGTTTTGATGTTACTGGTACTTAAGTTTCAAAGTCATCACAGTCTGGTTTATATTTTTTTTTAATATAAACAAGGTTTTTTCAGCACCCTAATTTCCCTTCTGTTATTCACATAGATTATACATCAGTAAAGCACAACAACCATTATTTCTAAGTTTGTATTTACATTCCAGTTACCTAGATACATTGTAATATTAGTTTCAGGAGTACAATATAGTGATTCAACACTTTCAAACTACACCTGGTGCTTCACAACAGGTACAGTCCTTGATCCACATCACACATTTAACCCCTACTCATTCCAGAGTGGCTGCACCAGTTTGCATACCCACCAAGAGGGCAAGAGGGTTCCCCTTTCTCCACATCCTTGCCAACACCTGTTGTTTCTTATGTTGTTGATTTTAGCCTTTCTAACAGGTGTGAGGCGATATTGTAGTTTTGATTTGCATTTCCCTGATGATCAGTGATGTTGAGCAGCATTTCAGGTGTCTGTTGGACATCTGTATGTCTCTTTTGGAAAATTGTCTATTCATGTGTTCTGCCCATTTTTTAACTGGATTATTCCTTTTGGGGGGGTGTTAAATTTTTTATATATTTTGAATACTAATCCTTTATCAGATATGTCATTTGCAAATACTTCTTCCATTTCATAAGTCACCTTTTATTTTGTTGATTGTTCACTGTGCAAAAGTTGTTTGTTTTTTTTTAATATAGCTCCAACTGTTTATTTTTGGTTTTGTTTCCCTTTCCTCAGGAAACATATCGAGAAAGAAGTATCTATGTCCGATGTCAAAGAAGAGATTGCCTCTGTTCTCTTCTACGATTTTTGTGGTATCAGGTCTCCCATTGAGGTCTGTAACCCATTTTGAGTTTATATTTGTGTATGGTGTAAGAAAGTGGTCCAGTTTTATTCTTTTGCCTATTGCTGTCCAGTCTTCCCAAAACCATTTGTTGAAGAGAATATCTTTTTCACATTGGATATTCTTTCTTTATTTCTTTGTAGGAAACTAATTGGCCATATGGCTGTGAATTAATTTCTGGGTTTTCTATTCTACTCCATTGATCTATGTGTCTATTTTTGTGCCAGTGCCATACTGTTTTCATGAATACAGTTTTGTAATGTAACCTGAAGTCTGTAATTGTGATGCATCCAGCATGTCTTTGCTTTTTCAAAGTTACTGTGGCCATTTGTGATCTTCTGTGGTTCCATGCAAATTTTCAGACTGTTCATTCTAATTCTGTGAAAAATGCTCACAGTATATTAATAGGGATAGCATTAAATGTGTAGATTGCTTTGGGTAGTATAGGTATTTTAACAATATTGGTTCTTCCAATCCATGAGCATGGAAAAACTTCCCAATTCTTTGTTGTATTCAATTTCATTCATCAGTGTTTTATAGTTTTCAGAGGACAGGTCTTTCACCTCTTTGGTAAGATTTATTGCTAGGTATATTATAGATTTGGTGCAAAATTTTTGCATCTATATTCATCAGGGATATTGGTCTATAGCTTTCTTCTGTAATGGAGCCTTTATCTTGTTTTTGTTTCAGGGTAATGCCAGCCTCATAGAATGAATTTGGAAGTTTTTCTTTTCTATTTTTTTGAATAGTTTGAGAAGAATGGCATTAAATATTCTTTAAATGTTTGGTAGAATTCACCTGTGAAGCCATTTATCCTGGACTTATTTGGAGATTTTTTATTACTGCTTCAATTTCTTTGTTGGTTATTGGTCTGTTCAAGTTTTCAATTTCTTCCTATTTCAATTCTGGTAATTTATGTTTCTAGAAATTTATCCATTTCTTCCAGATTGCCCAATTTGTTGGTATACGGTTTTTCATAATATTATCTTAGACTTGTTTGTATTTCTGTTGTGTTGGTTGTGATTTCCCATCTCTAATTCATGATTTTATTAATTTGGGTCCTTTCTCTTTTTTTCTTGATAAGTCTGGCTATAGTTTTATCAAATTTCTTAATATTTTCAAAGAACTGGTTTCATTGATCTGTTCTATTATTTTTTACTTTCTGTATCATTTATTTCTGTCTAATCTTTATCCCCTTCCTTCTGCTGACTTTAGGTTTTGTTTGTTGTTCTTTTTCTAGCTCCTCTAGGTGTAAGGTTAGGTTATTTAATTGAGATTTTTCTTGTTTCCTGATGTTGGCCTGTATTCCTATGTACTTTGTTCTTAGGATAGCTTTTGCTGTATCTCAAATGTTTTGGACCCTTATGTTGTCATTTTCATTTGTTTCCATGTATTTTTTTAATTTCATCTTTGATTTCCTGGTTAAGCCACTCATTGTTTAGTATCATATTGTTTAGCCTCCATATATTTGTGGTCTTTCTAATTTTTTCTTGTGGTTGACTTCTAGTTTAATAGTGTTGTGGTCAGAAAAGGTGCCTAGAATGATGTCATCTTTTTGTATTTGTTGAGGCCTATTTTGTGACCTACAATGTGATCTATTCTGAAGAATGTTTCATGTGCAGTCAAAAGGAATATATATTCTACCATTTTAGTATGGAATGTTCTGAATATATCTGTTAAGTCCATCTGGTTTAGTGCATAATTCAAAGCCATTGTTTTCTTGTTGATTTTCTGCTTAGATGATCTGTCCATTGATGTAAGTGGGGTGTTAACATCCCGTACCATTATTATATTATTATTAATTTTTCCTTTATGTTTGTTATTAACTGTCATATATATTTGGATGTTCCCAAGTTGGGTGTAAATATTGTGACATCTTCTTGTTGGATTGTCCCCTTTATTATTATATAGTGTCCTTCTTTGTCTCTCATTATAGTCTTTGTTTTAAAATCTAGTTTGTCTGAAATAAGTGTTGCTACTTTGCCTTTCTTTTGACATCCATTTGCATGATAGATGTTTCCCCGTCCCTTCACTTTCAATCTGCAGGTAACTTTAGCTCTAAAATGATTCTCTTGTAGGCAGCATATAGATGTTTCTTGTTGTTGTTGTTTTATCCATTCTGACACCCTGTGTCTTTTGATTGGAGCTTTTATTCCATTTACATTCAGAGTAATTATTAAGTTATAAATATTTATTGCCATTTTATCATATGTTTTGTCATTGTTTCTGGGGATTTTCTCTGATCCTTTCTTGTTTTTGTCACTTTACATTGTTCCTTTCCACTCAAAGAGTCCTCTTTAATATTTCTTTCCAGGCTGGTTAGTGGCCACAAGCTCCTTTAGTTTTTGTTTTTCACCAAATATCTACATTTCCTTCTGTTCTGAATGATAGACTGGCTGGATAAAGTATTCTCAGCTGCAGATTTTTCCCATTCAGAACTTTGAATATATCATGCCACTCCCTCCTGGCTTCCCAAGTTTCTGTTGAGAAATATCCAGCTAGACTTATAGGCTTTCCCTTGTAAGTTAAGGATTTCTTTTGTGTTTCTGCTTTTAAGATTTTTTTTTCATTACCATTATATTTTGCAATCATTACAATACGTCTTGGTGTTGGTTTGCTTTTTTTGATTTTTATGGGCTTTCTCTATGCCTCTTGGTCTCAGTGTCTGCTCCCTTCCCCAGATTAGGGAAGTTATTAGCTATTATTTCTTCAAATAAGTTTTCTGCCCCCTTTCCTGTCTCTTCTTCTTCTGTGACTCCTATAATATGAATGCTACTACATTTGATGGAGTCACTGAGTTCCATAAGTCTCTTCTCTTCCATAATTCTTCTTACCCTCTTTTTTTCAGCTTCATTACTTTCCATTACTTTGTCTTCTAGATTATTAATTAACTCCTCTGCATTCATTCCATCATACTGTTCATTGCATCTCTGTGTGCTTCTTTGTGCACTCTCCATATGTTACTTATTCTTTTCTAACTCATCTCTGTGGTAAGGGTCTCCCTGATCTCTTCTCTTTTCTCAAGCCCAGTGCGTATCCTTATGATTCCTGCTTTAAATTCTTCATCAGACATGTTACTTATATCTCATTTGCTTAGATCTCTGTCCATGGCCTTATCTTGTTCTTTCATTTGGGATGAATTTCTCTGTCTTGGTATTTTGTCTATGTCTCTGCCTGCTGTGCGTTAGAAAAGTCAATTATGTCACCTGCTCCTGAAAGTAATGGACTTATGAAAGAGATCATGTAGTGCCCAAGACCTGGTGATTCAAGGAGTGTCTCTGGTGTGTATGCTGCGTGCACTTTGATGTCGTGTTTTGCCTGCTCTGTCCATCAGTCCAGTCATCTACAGAGGCTCTACTTTCCTGCAGTGGGCAGTGTTTGTTCCCTGGCCTGAATATGGTGAATTTTAACAGATATGGTCTGGTCAGCTTGTGAAATGAGATCTGTCACCACCTCCTCCAGAAGTGAAACTCTACAGAACTCTCTGGTCACAAGATGTGGTGTGGACAGGGGTTTGTGCTGGTCTTCTAGTGGAGGGGCCCCCATGCTGGGGTTGAGGCAAGTTTAAAGTCAGTCCCACCAGAGGGCAGGGGGGTGTAATTTGGTGTATGGCAACCAGTGTTGGCACTGCACTGCTTACAGCAGGTGGCTCTGTGTTTATGCTGAGGGGCAGGGGAGGGAAATGGCACTGGCCATCTCCTTTGTTCCCAGAGGGGTGTCTTCCTGAACATTGTCTCTCAGGTATGTGCTCTGAGAAGAGTGAAGAGCGAATAATCTCTCCACCGTGTGCCATAGGTGCTCTTCAGATTTTGTTTTCACATTGTCTGTCCCTGGATTGTTTGCCTGCCTTCTCTCTAGGAGCAGAGCAGTGCCCTCCCTGCCAAGCCTATTCACCTTTAAAACTCCAGACTTTAAAGCCCTGCTGTTTGCAAGAACTCATGAAAGTCAGCCCCTCTTGTTTTCCACATGAAGGAATCTGGGAAAACACTCTCCTTGTGAATTCCGTTGTGTGTTCATCTCTCTCTCACCTTTCTCTGAGTCCACCACTCTCTCCCCTCTGCAGCATCCATGATCCATTTCTCCCCTAAATCATGTGTCTATACTTCCTACCTTCTCCCATGTGACATCTTCTCTCCCTTTATTTGTGGAGTTTGTTCTGTCAGTTTTCATATCTATTTGTGTGGCATTTAGGATGATTTGATAGTTATCTAGTTGTGTTCATGGGACTAGGCAAGCCTAGGATCCTCCTACTCAACCACCATCTTCCTCACAACCATCCTTTTTTAAATTACTTGTATAAGATTTTTTTTGTGTGAACATGGCTGCATAGGAGGATGCTGGGCTCACCGTGTCCTGCTGATCACTTAGATTCCACCTACACCTGCCTAAATAACCAAGAAACCGCCAGAAGACTAGAAGAACAGAGTCTCCAGAGCCAAGCGCAGATGAGAGGCCCATGGAAGAGGGTAGGAAGGGCAACAAGGCGGTGTGCGCTACATGGACTGGCGGGAAGAAGCTGGGGTGGAGGAGTGGCCCACCAGCCATGCAGAGACCCGAAGTCTGGCTTGCAAAAGCAGAGGGGCTGGACAGAGTGTGTTTGGACAGCGAGGGGGACTTAACACCTGGAAGGTTATAAGTTAACAGCTCTGCTCTGACAGCAGGAAGGCTGGAGGACAACGGGAGGGGGAGTTGCTGAGTCCCAGGATGACAGAGCTCAGATTGGCGGGGAACAAAGGCGCTCACCAGTGCAATCTCCCTCGCCCATACCCCAGCCAAAATCCCAAAGGGAACCAGTTCCTGCCAGGGAACTTACTTGCACCGGACAAACACCCAACACTGTGCTTCAGCAGAGCCATCACTCCACCGGGTCTGACTCCCTCATGCTGCTGCAGGGGCTCTCACTAAGTGGCTCACAGAAGGAGAAGCAAGCTGAGCCTACCCCTCCCACCCCATGTACCTTGCCTATCCACCCCAGCTAATATGCCATATCCCCAGCACCACAAGCCTGGCAGTGTGCAAGTAGCCCAGATGGGCCACGCCACCCCACAGTGAATCCCGCCCCTAAGAAAGGGAAAGAGAAGGCACACACCAGTCTGACTGTGGACCCAGCGGTGCACTGGGGACAAACATTAGGTCTGACTGTGGTCCCACCCACCAATGCAAGTTATTAAAAACAGCACAGGGGAAGTGCCCTGCAGTTACACACAACTCCAGGAGCTATCCAAAATGACCAAACGGAAGAATTCCCCTCAAAAGAATCTCCAGGAAATAACAACAGCTAATGAACTAATATAAAAGAATTTAAACAATATAACAGAAAGTGAATTTAGAATAATAGTCATAAAATTAATCTCTGGGCTTGAAAACAATATAGAGGACAGAAGAGAATCTATTCCTACAGAGATCAAGGGATAAAAGAACAGTCACGAGGAGCTGAAAAACGCTTTAAATGAAATGCAAAACAAAATGGAAACCACCACGGCTCGGATAGAAGAGGCAGAGGAGAGAATAGGTGAATTAGAAGAAAAAATTATGGAAAAGGAAGACGCTGAGAAAAAGAGAGATAAAAAAATCCAGGAGTATGAGGGGAAAATTAGACAACGAAGTGATGCACTAAAGAGAAATAATCTACACATAATTGGTATTCCAGAGGAGGAAGAAAGAGGGAAAGGTGTTGAAGGTTTACGTGAAGAAATAATAGCTGAGAACATCCCTGATCTGGGGAAGGAAAAAGGCATTGAAATCCAAGAGGTAGAACTCCCTTCAGACGGAACTGGAATCGATCTTCTGCAAGACATATCATAGTGAAACTGGCAAAATACAAGGATAAAGAGAAAATTCTGAAAGAAGCAGGGGATAAACGAGCTCCAACTTATAAAGGGAGACCTATAAGACTCGTGACCGATGTGTCTTCTGAAACTTTACAGGCCAGAAAGGAATGGCAGGAGATCTTCAATGGGATGAACAGAAAAATATGCAGCCGAGAATCATTATCCAGCAAGTCTGTCATTTAGAATGGAAGGAGAGATAAAGGTCTTCCCAAACAAACAAAAACTGAAGGAATTTGTCACCACTAAACCACCCGACAAGAGATCCGAAGGGGGACCCTGTGAGACAAAGTCCCAGAGACATCACTACAAGCATAAAACATACAGACATCACAGTGACTCTAAACCCGTATCTTTCCATAATAACACTGAATGTAAATGGATTAAATGTGCCAACCAAAAGACATAGGGTATCAGAATGGATAAAAAAACAAGACCCATCTATTTGCTATCTACAAGAGACTCATATTAGACTTCAGGACACCTTCAGATTGAAAGTGAGGGGATGGAGAACTATTTATCATGGTACTGGAAGCCAAAAGAAAGCTGCAGTAGCCATACTTATATCAGACAAACTAGACTTTAAATTAAAGGCTGTAACAAGAAGAAGGGCATTATATAATAATCATGGGGTCTAGCCATCAGGAAGAGCTAACATTATAAATGTCTATGCGCTGAATACAGGAGCCCCCAAATATATAAAACAATTACTCACAAACATAAGCAACCTTAGTGATAAGGATGTGGTAATTGCAGGGGACTTTAACACCCCACTTACAGAAATGGATGGATCACCTAGACACACGGTCAATAAAGAAACAAGGGCCCTGAATGAGACATTAGATCAGATGGACTTGACAGATATATTTAGAACTCTGCATCCCAAAGCAACAGAATATACTTTCTTCTCGAGTGCACATGGAACATTCCCCAGCTAGATCACATACTGGGTCACAAAACGGCCCTTCATAAGTATACAAGAATTGAAATTGTACCATGCATACTTTTAGACCACAATGCTAGGAAGCTTGAAATCAACCACAGGAAAAAGTCTGGAAAACCTCCAAAAGCATGGAGGTAAAGAACACCCTACTAACAAATGAGTGGGTCAACCAGGCAATTAGAGAGGAAATTAAAAAATATATGGAAAAACGAAAATGAAAAGACAACAATCCAAACGCTTTGGGATGCAGCGAAGGCAGTCCTGAGAGGAAGATACATTGCAATCCAGGCCTATCTCAAGAAACAAGAAAAATCCCAAATACAAAATCTAACAGCACAACTAAAAGAAATAGAAGCAGAACAGCAAAGACACCCCAAACCCAGCAGAAGAAGAGAAATAGTAAAGATCAGAGCAGAAATAAACAATATAGAATCTAAAAAAACTGTAGAGCAGATCAACGAAACCAAGAGTTGGTTTTTTGAAAAAATAAACAAAATTGACAAACCTCTAGCCAGGCTTCTCAAAAAGAAAAGGGAGATGACCCAAATAGATACAATCATGAATGAAAATGGAATTATGACAACCAATCCCTCGGAGATACAAGCAATTATCAGGGAATACTATGAAAAATTATATGCCAACAAACTGGACAACCTGGAAGAAATGGACAAATTCCTAACCACCCACACTCTTCCAAAACTCAATCAGAAGGAAATAGAAAGCTTGAACAGACCCATAACCAGCGAAAAAATTAAATCAGTTATCAAATATCTCCCAACAAATAAGAGTCCAGGACCAGATGGCTTCCCAGGGGAGTTCTACCAGACATTTAAAGCAGAGATAATACCTATTCTTCTCAAGCTATTCCAAAAAATAGAAAGGGAAGCAAAACTTCCAGACTCATTCTATGAAGCCAGTATTACTTTAATTCCTAAACCAGACAGAGACCCAGTAAAAAAAGAGAACTACAGGCCAATATCCCTGATGAATATGGATACAAAAATTCTCAATAAGATACTAGCAAATCGAATTCAAAAGCATATAAAAAGAATTACTCATCATGATCAAGTAGGATTCATTCCTGGGATGCAGGGCTGGTTCAACATTCACAACTCAATCAACGTGATACATCACATTAATAAAAGAAAAGATAAGAACCATATGATCCTGTCCATCGACCAAGAAAAGGCATTTGACAAAATTCAGCAACCTTTCTTAATAAAAACGCTCGAGAAAGTGGGGATAGAAGGAACATACTTAAAGATCATAAAAGCCATTTATGAAAAGCCCACAGCTAACATCATCCTCAATGAGGAAAAACTGAGAGCTTTTTCCCTGAGATCAGGAACACGACAGGGATGTCCACTCTCACCGCTGTTGTTTAACATAGTGCTGGAAGTTCTAGCATCAGCAATTAGAAAACAAAAGGAAATCAAAGGCATCTAAATTGGCAAAGATGAAGTCAAGCGTTCGCTTTTTGCAGATGACATGATATTATACATGGAAAATCCGATAGACTCCACCAAAAGTCTGCTACAACAGATACAGGAATTCAGCAAAGTTGCAGGATACAAAATCAATGTACAGAAATTAGTTGCATTCTTATACACTGACAATGAAGCAACAGAAAGACAAATAAAGAAACTGATCCCATTCACAATTGCACCAAGAAGCATAAAATACCTAGGAATAAATCTAACCGAAGAGGTCAAAGATCTGTATGCTGAAAACTATAGAAAGCTTATGAAGGAAACTGAAGAAGATTTGAAGAAATGGAAAGACATTCCCTGCTCATGGATTGGAAGAATAAATATTGTCAAAATCTCAATACTACCCAAAGCTATCTACATATTCCATGCAATCCCAATCAAAATTGCACCAGCATTCTTCTCGAAACTAGAACAAGCAATCCTAAAATTCATATGGAACCACAAAAGGCCCCGAATAGCCACAGGAATTTTGAAGAAGAAGACCAAAGGAGGAGGCATCACAATCCCAGACTTTAGCCTCTACTACAAAGCTGTCATCATCAAGACAGCATGGTATTGGCACAAAAACAGACACATAGACCACTGGAATAGAAAAGAAACCCCAGAACTAGACCCACAAATGTATGGCCAACTCATCTTTGACAAAGCAGGAAAGAACATCCAATGGAAAAAAGACAGTCTCTTAACAAATGGTGCTGGGAGAACTGGACAGCAACATGCAGAAGATTGAAACTAAACCACTTTCTTAAACCAGTCACAAAAATAAACTCAAAATGGATAAAGGACCTGAATGTGAGGCAGGAAACCATCACATCCCTAGAGGAGACAGCAGGAAAAGACCTCTCTGACCTCAGCTGTAGCAATTTCTTACTTGACACATCCCCAAAGGCAAGGTAATTAAAAGCAAAAATGAATTACTGGGACCTTATGAAGATAAAAAGCTTCTGCACAGCAAAGGAAACAACCAACAAAACTAAAAAGCAACCAACGGAATGGGAAAAGGTATTTGCAAATGAGATATCAGACAAAGGACTAGTATCAAAATCTATAAAGAGCTCACCAAACTCCACACCTGAAAAACAAATAATCCAGTGAAGAAATGGGCAGAAAACATGAATAGACACTTCTCTAAAGAAGACATCCGGATGGCCAACAGGCACATGAAAAGATGCTCAACGTCGCTCCTCATCAGGGAAATACAAATCAAAACCACACTCAGATATGACCTCACACCAGTCAGAGTGGCCAAAATGAACAAATCAGGAGACTATAGATGCTGGAGAGGATGTGGAGAAACGGGAACACTCTTGCACTGTTGGTGGGAATGCAAATTGGTGCAGCCGCTCTGGAAAGCAGTGTGGAGGTTCCTCAGAAAATTAAAAATAGACCTACCCTATGACCCAGCAATAGCACTGCTAGGAATTTACCCAAGGGATACAGGAGTACTGATGCATAGGGGCACTTGTACGCCAATGTTTATAGCAGCACTCTCAACAATAGCCAAATTATGGAAAGGGCCTAAATGTCCATCAACTGATGAATGGATAAAGAAATTGTGGTTTATATACACAATGGAATACTACGTGGAAATGAGAAAGAATCAAATATGGCCTTTTGTAGCAACGTGGATGAAACTGGACAGCGTGATGCTAAGTGAAATAAGCCATACAGAGACAGACAGATACCATATTGTTTCACTCTTATGTGGATCCTGAGATACTTAACAGAAACCCAAGGGGGAGGGGGAGAAAAAAAAAAAGAGGTTAGAGTGGGAGAGAGCCAAAGCATAAGAGACTGTTAAAAACTGAGAACAAACTGAGGGTTGATGGGCGGTGGGAGGGAGGGGAGGGTGGTGATGGGTAGTGAGGAGGGCACCTTTTGGGATGAGCACTGGGTGTTGTATGGAAACCAATTTGACAATAAATTTCATATATTGAAAAGAAAATAAAATAGCTCTCTCCCCAGTATCTCACCGCTGCGTCAGTGCAGTTAGGCATCAGCAAATTAATCAGAGGAGAGAGGAGGCCCCGGCTCTTGGGCACCCTCAGGAACTTACTCCAGCTCCAGACACACCGAAAACACTTTCATCTAATGGAAGATAAGCTGTGAAATCGGATTTCTGAACCACAAGACAAGAAATCACAGAATTTTCCGGCTGAAAGGGAATAACACACTTCTTAATTGAAGAGTGGTCAGGAAAGAAAGCACATGGAGAGCAGTGCCCTGTGGCAGCTTGTGTAAAAACTGCATTCCATGCCAGGCCTGAAATGTTCCAAAGCTCAGTTCGCTATCAGCATTCCAGGTGGTGCAATTAATAAAGAGCTAGCGTGGGGCCACTGGCACAATCAAGGCAGCTCCTTAGAACCTGAACTTCCTATTTGTTCCATTCCTTGGGTAGATAACGCCTGTTAATTACTCTGGAGATTCCACCTACACCTGCCTAGATAACCCAGAAAACCGCCAGAGGATTAGCAGGACGGAGTCTCTGGAGCCAAGCGCAGACAAGAGGCCCACAGAAGAGGGTAGGAAGGATGGCGAGGCAGTGCGCGCTCCACGGACTGGCAGGAGGGAGCCAGGGCGGAGGGGCGACTCGCCGGCCAAGCAGAGTCCCCAAGTCTGACTGGCGAAAGTGGAGGGGCCTGACGGACTGTGTTCTGACAGCAAGCGCGACTTAGCATCTGGGAGGTCATAACTTAAGAGCTCTGCTCGGAAAGTGGGAAGGCTGGAGGACAAAGGGAGGGAGAGCTGCTGAGCTCCCGGACGAAAGAGCTCAGTTTGGTGGGGAACAAAGGCTCTCGCCAGTGCCATCTCCCCTGCCCATCCCCCAGCCAAAATCCCAAAGGGAACAAGTTCCTGCCAGGGAACTTGCTGGCTCCACCCAAACACCCAACTCTGTGCTTCTGCAGGACCAACCTCTGGCAGCGGATCTGACTCCCTCCCGCTGCAACAGGGCCCCTCCTGAAGTGGATCACCTAAGGAGAAGCGAGATAAACCTGCCCCTCCTGCCCCTGTGCACCTTGCCTACCCACCCCAGCTAACACGCCAGATCCCCAGCACCACAAGCCTGGCAGTGTGCAAGTAGCCCAGATGGGCCACGCCACCCCACAGTGAATCTCGCCCCTAGGAGAGGGGAAGAGAAGGCACACACCAGTCTGACTGTGGCCCCAGCGGTGGGCTGGGGGCAGACATCAGGTCGGACTGCGGCCCCACCCACCACCTCCAGTTATACACCACAGCACAGGGGAAGTGCCCTGCAGGTCCTCACCACGCCAGGGACTATCCAAAATGACCAAGCGGAAGAATTCCCCTCAGAAGAACCTCCAGGAAATAACAACAGCTAATGAGCTGATCAAAAAGGATTTAAATAATATAACAGAAAGTGAATTTGGAATAAAAGTTATAAAATTAATCGCTGGGCTTGAAAACAGGATACAGGACAGCAGAGAATCTCTTGCTACAGAGATCAAGGGACTAAGGAGCAGTCACGAGGAGCTAAAAAACGCTTTAAACGAAATGCAAAACGAAATGGAAACCACCACGGCTCGGCTTGAAGAGGCAGAGGAGAGAATAGGTGAACTAGAAGATAAAGTTATGGAAAAAGAGGAAGCTGAGAGAAAGAGAGATAAAAAAATCCAGGAGTTTGAGGGGAAAATTAGAGAACTAAGTGATACACTAAAAAGAAATAATATACGCATAATTGGTATCCCAGAGGAGGAAGAGAGAGGGAAAGGTGCTGAAGGGGTACTTGAAGAAATAATAGCTGAGAACTTCCCTGAACTGGGGAAGGAAAAAGGCATTGAAATCCAAGAGGCACAGAGAACTCCCTTCAGACGTAACTTGAATCGATCTTCTGCACGACATATCATAGTGAAACTGGCAAAATACAAGGATAAAGAGAAAATTCTGAAAGCAGCAAGGGGTAAACGTGCCCTCACATATAAAGGGAGACCTATAAGACTCGTGACTGATCTCTCTTTTGAAACTTGGCAGGCCAGAAAGAATTGGCACGAGATCTTCAGTGTGCTAAACAGAAAAAAATATGCAGGCGAGAATCCTTTATCCAGCAAGTCTGTCATTTAGAATAGAAGGAGAGATAAAGGTCTTCCCAAACAAACAAAAACTGAAGGAATTTGTCACCACTAAACCAGCCCTACAAGAGATCCTAAGGGGGACCCTGTGAGACAAAGTCCCAGAGACATCACTACATGCATAAAACATACAGACATCACAATGACTCTAAACCCGTATCTTTCTATAATAACACTGAATGTAAATGGATTAAATGTGCCAACCAAAAGACATAGGGTATCAGAATTGATAAAAAAAAAACAAGACCCATTTATTTGCTGTCTACAAGAGACTCATTTTAGACCTGAGGACACCTTTAGATTGAGAGTGAGGGGATGGAGAACTATTTATCATGCTACTGGAAGCCAAAAGAAAGCTGGAGTAGCCATACTTATATCACACAAACTAGACTTTAAATTAAAGGCTGTAACAAGAGATGAAGAAGGACATTATATAATAGTTACCGGGTCTATCCATCAGGAAGAGCTAACAATTATAAATGTCTATGCGCCGAATACCGGAGCCCCCAAATATATAAAACAAGTACTCATAAACATAAGCAAACTTATGGATAAGAATGTGGTAATTGCAGGGGACTTTAACACCCCACTTACAGAAATGGATGGATCACCTAGACACACGGTCAATAAAGAAACAAGGGCCCTGAATGAGACATTGGATCAGATGGACTTGACAGATATATTTAAAACTCTGCATCCCAAAGCAACAGAATATACTTTCTTCTCAAGTGCACATGGAACATTCTCCAGCTAGATCACACACTGGGTCACAAAACGGCCCTTCATAAGTTTACAAGAATTGAAATTATACCATGCATACTTTCAGACCACAATGCTAGGAAGCTTGAAATCAACCACAGAAAAAAGTCTGGAAAACCTCCAAAAGCATGGAGGTTAAAGAACACCCTACTAACGAATGAGTGGGTCAACCAGGCAATTAGAGAAGAAATTAAAAAATATATGGAAACAAACGATAATGAAAATACAACAATCCAAACACTTTGGGATGCAGCGAGGGCAGTCCTGAGAGGAAAATACATTGCAATCCAGGCCTATCTCAAGAAACAAGAAAAATCCCAAATACAAAATCTAACAGCACAACTAAAGGAAATAGAAGCAGAACAGCAAAGGCAGCCTAAACCCAGCAGAAGAAGAGAAATAATAAAGATCAGAGCAGAAATAAACAATATAGAATCTAAAAAAACTGTAGAGCAGATCAACGAAACCAAGAGTTGGTTTTGTGAAAAAATAAACAAAATTGACAAACCTCTAGCCAGGCTTCTCAAAAAGAAAAGGGAGATGACCCAAATAGATACAATCATGAATGAAAATGGAATTATGACAACCAATCCCTCGGAGATACAAGCAATTATCAGGGAATACTATGAAAAATTATATGCCAACAAACTGGACAACCTGGAAGAAATGGACAAATTCCTAAACACCCACACTCTTCCAAAGCTCAATCAGGAGGAAATAGAAAGCTTGAACAGACCCATAACCAGCGAAGAAATTGAATCGGTTGTCAAAAATCTCCCAACAAATAAGAGTCCAGGACCAGATGGCTTCCCAGGGGAGTTCTACCAGATGTTTAAAGCAGAGATAATACCTATCCTTCTCAAGCTATTCCAAGAAAGAGAAGGGCAAGGAAAACTTCCAGACTCATTCTATGAAGCCAGTATTACTTTGATTCCTAAACCAGACAGAGACCCAGTAAAAAAAAGAGAGCTACAGGCCAATATCCCTGATGAATATGGATGCAAAACTTCTCAATAAGATACTAGCAAATTGAATTCAATGGCATATAAAAAGAATTATTCACCATGATCAAGTGGGATTCATTCCTGGGATGCAGGGCTGGTTCAACATTCGCAAATCAATCAACGTGATACATCACATTAAAAAAAAAAAGAGAGAGAAGAACCATATGATCCTGTCAATGGATGCAGAAAAGGCCTTTGACAAAATCCAGCACCCTTTCTTAATAAAAACCCTTGAGAAAGTCGGGATAGAAGGAACATACTTAAACATCATCAAAGCCTTTTATGAAAGGCCCACAGCTAACATCATCCTCAATGGGGAAAAACTGAGAGCTTTTTCCCTGAGATCCGGAACACGACAGGGATGCCCACTCTCACCGCTGTTGTTTAACATAGTGCTGGAAGTTCTAGCATCAGCAATCAGACAACGAAAGGAAATCAAAGGCATCCAAATTGGCAAAGATGAAGTCAAGCTTTCGCTTTTTGCAGATGACATGATATTATACATGGAAAACCTGATAGACTCCACCAAAAGTCTGCTAGAACTGATACAGGAATTCAGCAAAGTTGCAGGATACAAAATCAATGTACAGAAATCAGTTGCATTCTTATACTGACAATGAAGCAACAGAAAGACAAATAAAGAAACTGATCCCATTCACAATTGCACCAAGAAGCATAAAATACCTAGGAATAAATCTAACCAAAGATGTAAAAGATCTGTATGCTGAAAACTGTAGAAAGCTTATGAAGGCAATTGAAGAAGATTTAAAGAAATGGAAAGACATTCCCTGCTCATGGATTGGAAGAATAAATATTGTCAAAATGTCAATACTACCCAAAGCTATCTACACATTCAATGCAATCCCAATCAAAATTGCACCAGCATTCTTCTCGAAACTAGAACAAGCAATCCTAAAATTCATATGGAACCACAAAAGGCCCCGAATAGCCACAGGAATTTTGAAGAAGAAGACCAAAGGAGGAGGCATCACAATCCCAGACTTTAGCCTCTACTACAAAGCTGTCATCATCAAGACAGCATGGTATTGGCACAAAAACAGACACATAGACCACTGGAATAGAAGAGAAACCCCAGAACTAGACCCACAAATGTATGGCCAACTCATCTTTGACAAAGCAGGAAAGAACATCCAATGGAAAAAAGACAGTCTCTTTAACAAATGGTGCTGGGAGAACTGGACAGCAACATGCAGAAGGTTGAAAGTAGACCACTTTCTCACACCATTCACAAAAATAAACCAAAATGGATAAAGGACCTGAATGTGAGACAGGAAACCATCACAACCTTAGAGGAGAAAGCAGGAAAAGACCTCTCTGACCTCAGCCGTAGCAATCTCTTACTCGACACATCCCCAAAGGCACGGGAATTAAAAGCAAAAGTGAATTACTGGGACCTTATGAAGATAAAAAGCTTCTGCACAGCAAAGGAAACAACCAACAAAACTAAAAGGCACCCAACAGAATGGGAAAAGGTATTTGCAAATGACATATCGGACAAAGGGCTAGTATCCAAAATCTATAAAGAGCTCACCAAACTCTACACCCAAAAAACAAATAACCCAGTGAAGAAATGGGTAGAAAGCATGAATAGACACTTCTCTAAAGAAGACATCCGGATGGCCAACAGGCACATGAAAAGATGTTCAGCGTCGCTCCTTATCAGGGAAATACAAATCAAAACCACACTCAGGTATCACCTCACGCCAGTCAGAGTGGCCAAAATGAACAAATCAGGAGACTATAGATGCTGGAGAGGATGTGGAGAAACGGGAACCCTCTTGCACTGTTGGTGGGAATGCAAATTGGTGCATCCGCTCTGCAAACCAGTGTGGACGTTCCTCAGACAATTAAAAATAGACCTACCCTATGACCCAGCAATAGCAGTGCTAGGAATTTACCCAAGGGATACAGGAGTACTGATGCATAGGGCCACTTGTACGCCAATGTTTATAGCAGCACTCTCAACAATAGCCAAATTATGGAAAGAGCCTAAATGTCCATCAAGTGATGAATGGATAAAGAAATTGTGGTTTATATACACAATGGAATATTACGTGGCAATGAGAAAAAATGAAATATGGCCTTTTGTAGCAACGTGGATGGAAGTGGAGAGTGTGATGCTAAGTGAAATAAGCCATACAGAGAAAGACAGATACCATATGGTTTCACTCTTATATGGATCCTGAGAAACTTAACAGAAACCCATGGGGGAGGGGAAGGAAAAAAAAAAAACAGGTTAGAGTGGGAGAGAGCCAAAGCATAAGAGACTGTTAAAAACTGAGAACAAACTGAGGGTTGATGGGGGGTGGGAGGGAGGGGAGGATGTGTGATGGGTATTGAGGAGGGCACCTTTTGGGATGAGCACTGGGTGTTGTATGGAAACCAATTTGACAATAAATTTCATATACTAAAAAAAATAATAATAATAAAATTAAATTAAATTAAATTAAATTAAATTAAATTAAAATAAAATAAAATAAAATAGAAAAAAATAAAACATAAATTACTTGTATGTGTGGCAATACTTCATTTCAGTCATGCAATCTATTAAATGTATATTACCAGCACTGAGAATTATTCTTTACTGTCCATCCATTTAGGAATCTTGAAATATGCTTCTGAAATACTGTTTAAAATAAATTTGTAAATAAAATGAACTAGAGTAAAAAGATAAGGCTGTTTCATTTTGTAAGGGAAATGTCTGCATACTTGAGTAAACAGGAGACTTGCATAAATCCAGCTTTGCCTTGTCAGGCAGTTGGTGTGGGTTGAGGCTGAATGGTGCATTATGCTTCCTAATAAACTTAGTTAATTCTTTGAATCATATCGAAGAATTGTTTTACCTCTAGAAAGTCGCAACTTTTATTCAAAATAATTTTTATTCTTTTTTCTCTCACTTAATGCCTATTTTTCTTTACTTCCCTTCCTTATATCCTTCACGCCTTGCTCCCTCCTTTCCTCTGTTTTCTTTCTCTTTTTTCCTTCCTTTTCTCTTCCTTCCTTCTATTTTTCTGTAATGAGTTAAAAAAAAACACAACCTATCCCTTTCAAGAAACCTATCTATAAATGAAAAGAGCTGCATTCTAACCTTCATCATTTCATGTTTGCAACAGTGAACTCACAGGGCAATTAAAATATGGTTTATTGGAAGTGGAAAAAGTGTGATGCAACCACAACACTTCCAGTTTCCTAAGCCCATAAGGGTAAACAAACTATAACTGACAGAGCAACTTCATCAGGATAAAGACATCAATAACCAGCAACACTGATTGGTTAATTAAAGTTAAATTCAGCCTCTAAATTACCTCCTTTTCACAGAAAGGGGAGAGAAACTTTATAGGAAAATAAGAAATCGTTTGAAAAGCTTAATGATTTCAGTCAAAAGGAAGAGTAATATCATTGTACTGCTCATTCATGTAAATCTCTGGAATTCCTGATCATAACCACACTAGAGTCTCCAAAAGGCATCAACAGTAACATAAAATCCTCTCCAATTAGCTTTTAATTGGGTCTATACCACTAAGACCTTGATTTTTGCTGCTTCTTTCACAGTGTTCTTCCAATTCTAGAATTTTAAAAAGTAGTGATCTAAGTTTCCACTATCTGTCCTCTATACAATATATTGCAGATTTTTTTAAATTATAGCTTCCAAGAACATTAATGTAATGAACACTATTTCACAAATTTCACTTGTTAATCCTTATGATGTACTCTCAATCTGCAGATAAATCGTTAAGGACTTACCAGTATTCTTGAAGTCTCTAAGTCCAAACTCTAATGCCTAAGGCATTATTAATGCCAAGGGAATCATTATCATTTTAGTTGTTATTCTTTACCTTTATTATTTGGGCTATAGTCTCTCTTTTCCTCTAGGCAATCAGTGACTGCAACAGAATGCTACCTTCTAAAAAATAGATACTTCATCCATTGAATGATTATAAGCCTCTATGGTTGTAATTTACTAGGCTCTAAGTCATTCTATAGTCCTGGGCACAGATGACACAAATTGGAATTGAGGCTAAAAACATATTCAGACCAGTTGATAGTATCAAGTCTCTAACTTCCTGATCAAGAACTGTTGTTAGAAGCTTGGTATCTGAAGTACATGAAGAGATGTCACACAGCTACTTTAATCACGCCCCACCAATAACCACTTTTAGTTACTTATAAATTAAATAGCTCTGCAATGGAAGTAGATTATTTTTCCATTTAATAATGGACACTTGACATTTACCTTCCTGGATAAAGAATAAGCCAGTACCCAAATCTAACAGTAGATTAAGGCATCCTAAGAAAATCATCTAAGCTAAAAACATTTGCTGGGTAAAAGGTAAAAAGGTGTTTTTACTGATTTTTATTAACTGTGCAGGTGATAAGGTGATAAAAACCTTTCAAGGGGTGCCTGGGTGGCTCAGTCGGTTGAGTATCCAACTCTTCATTTTGGCTCAGGTCATGATCCCAGGTTCATGGGATAGAGACCCCCATCAAGCTCTGTACTGAGCATGTAGACTGCTTAAGAGTCTCTCTCTCCCTCTGACTCTCTCCCACTCCATCTTTCTCTCCCTTTCTCGAAAACCAAGAAAGAAAGAAAGAAAGAAAGAAAGAAAGAAAGAAAGAAAGAAAGAAAAAAACATTTAAAAACTTTTTAAAAGGACTTTAAAAAGTTTGGCAATTATTTAAAGATAATTTACAAAGTTTATTAAAGCACTTTATACAGCCAACAAGTTCTTGATAAAGCATGCAGAAATCCCTGTGGTGGAAAAAATTTAATGTTGCGGTACCAGGGTATTTCATTTACTATTTTCTAGGGTTTAATTTAACCTCATTAAGGAAAGAAAATCAGGTAAACATAGTGAATCTGCATTATATTAATATTATTAATAGAAACTTTCAGAGAGAATTTTTTTAAACTATTGCAGATCTTCAAATTCTTTCCTTTTTTCTGATTTCTTGGCAAGCTTGCACCAAGCCTAAGAGGCAATGTGGTGCAGGGATAAAGAGCAGGAATATGAAGCCAGAACTGGAAACTTCATTCAGGAAATTCCACCACTTATTAGCCATGTAAATTTGAGTACATAATTGTGCTTTCTTGTGCCTTAGTTTGCTCATCTGTAAGTAGGAATAATATTTAGCGTTTATTTCATAGAGCTGTTGCCAACATTCATTGAGCTCAAAATATATTAAAGTGTTCATGTTAATGCCTGGAAAATAGTAAAGTATATAAATGTCTGCTAAAATGATTATTCTCATAAATCAAGTAACATTACAATAACATTAAAGGGAATTTGTTTCATTTGCTTTTTGGGGGACAGAAAGTCCATAAAATGTACTTTACTTCCTAAATGAAACTTCAACATTTTAAAGTTTTGATGGGTGAGTTCCCTTGCTCTGATTTATTTTGAAATAATGTTATAAGGAATAAGTTGTTATTCCATCAGATATTGTAATTGCTCTTTGAGAAAAAGTATCAGATTTTAAGATTCGTTCTGTTTCATATTGTTCCAGCAAATGAAATTCAGATTTATGTTCAATTTAATTTAAAAATACTTATCAAAGGGTTAACATTTGATCAAGATTAACCTGGGGCGCCTGGGTGGCTCAGTCGGTTGGGCGTCCGACATCGGCTCAGGTCATGATCTTGCGGTCCCTGAGTTGGAGCCCCGCGTCGGGCTTTGTGCTGACAGCTCAGAGACTGGAGCCTGTTTCAGATTCTGTGTCTCCCTCTCTCTCTGACCCTCCCTCGTTCATGCTCTGTCTCTCTCTGTCTCAAAAAATAAATAAACGTTAAAAAAAATTTTAAAAAAAAGATTAACCTTACAGGATTTTTTGTCTATTTTCTCTCAAATATTTATGGTACTTTGATCAGTATTAAGAAAAGAGTGATACATAAAGGAGTGCCAGGTTTTTTATTTAAGTCATTTAGGGCACTATTGCCTATGTTTAAACTTGTCTTCTAGTCACTAATCCTCATTGCTAGTCTTCAGGATTTTTTCATGACTCCCTTGCTTCCAATTCAGACAAAAGCGACTACACTTGCTACTGTTAAGAATGTGAGGTCAAGGGGCGCCTGGGTGGCGCAGTCGGTTAAGCGTCAGACTTCGGCCAGGTCGCGATCTCGCGGTCCGTGAGTTCGAGCCCCGCATCAGGCTCTGGGCTGATGGCTCGGAGCCTGGAGCCTGTTTCCGATTCTGTGTCTCCCTCTCTCTCTGCCCCTCCCCTGTTCGTGCTCTGTCTCTGTCCCAAAAATAAATAAACGTTGAAAAAAAATAAAAATAGAATGTGAGGTCAGCAAGGTCATTCCTTTCCATAGACTCACTAGAGAATTCACACAAAGATATGGAGTAAGCCCTCTATTGCATTTTCCCTTCAATAAAATACAATCATCTTTCAATGACACAGCCTTTTGAAATTATCCAGCACTTACCTTTTTTTTAAGTGTGCATGATTTTTAAAAATGCAATTACATAATTTATTAAGTTTTATTTTATTTGAGATCCAGGAAATGAGACTAAATGATTATTTGCTAAATATAAAACCTCAAAAGTTGGAAAGCAACAGAATGAAAAAAGATAAATTGAAACTATAAGGAGTCTACATCTAGGGGCATTAAATCATAGAGTGGTTTATTTCTGGACTTTGAATATTTTAAATTACAAGGTACTTTCTGTATATTTTCTTTTTATTGCACAAATTAATATAATATCAATTTATAAATTATTAGTCATAGCAACATATCAATGAAAAACTAAGTATAAATTACTAAAATTTTGTTTAAAATTGTAGCACTAAGTGAGGCACCCAGGTTGTTCAGTACCAGATGGCATCTGACTGTTGATTTCAGCTTGGGCATAATCTCTTGGTTCATAAGTTTGAGCCCCACATTGGGCTCCGCACTGACAACATGGAGCCTGCTTTGGATTCTTTCTTTCTTTCTTTCTTTCTTTCTTTCTTTCTTTCTTTCTTTCTTCTTTCTTTCTTTCCTTTCTCTTTCTCTCTCTCTCTCTCTCTCTCTCTCTCTCTCTCTCTCTCTCCCTCTGCCCCTCCCCCACTCACACACACTCTCTCACTCTCTCAAAATAAATTTTAAAACTTTTTAAAACTTAAAAAATTAAAATTGTAGCATTAAGCAAAATATAACATGCACAAACACAAACATGCTTTTCTTACTCTCAATGCATTTTTTTTCTGTGATATAATCTTAAAAATTTGATGGGATGAAATGAATAAGTTATGGTATATTGTGTTGATATAATTCTTCAGCCTGCCATTATGTAATTTTAGTCTTATTCATAACCAAACACAAAAGACAAGGAAATACTCATAATTTAAGTCTACTTTAAGAAAATGTTCAGTTCATCATAATTGCCACTATCACAGCTAATCCTCTATGATAACAGTACAACATTTTCTCAGGTCCCTGTATTTTAGATATGTTAGTGTTATGTGTCTACTGATAATATTTCTTAAAAAAACTAAAAATGATCTTTAATATATTATCTTAATACACATATACAAAAATAGTAGCAAAGACAGATACTATAATCATTAATTTCCAGATCAACTTTCATTAAGAAGTGTAGTTCAGTAGTAAAGGTGGAACTGCAATCAAAATTAGCCTTAGGTATTAATGTACTTGTTGAAATACACTGCTACGTATTAGATCTGATCATACACAAAGAGCTGGTAGTGTGAGACCATACCAACAATTATGATCCTTAGATACAATTTACTATACTGGAAAGTAGTATTTATTAACTGGACACTACTAATTTTGAAGAATCACGGCATTTTCAAAATAAAATCATATAATTTATTACAAAAATAATGGTGAGAAATAAATAACCCAGAGAGGTAAGGCACATATACCAATATGTCACAAAAATTTTACCTACCACTTGATAGTTTTTCAGATATTACACTCAGTGACTATAAAGCTATAAATTTAAAACAATTTATCAGCATTTTACTGGGAAATCTTAGCTACCATGCTCTTTAAGCAAGTGTGAGATTTACTTAAGCTTAATTTTCAGCTAAACTGGGTATTAAACAGAAAAGTGCACATTGATGAAAATCTTTTGAAGTGGAGTCTTATAAGCTCAGAATGGGAATGCATTTCCTTTTTTAAATTTGTTTCTTTTGTTTTCTGATGGTTCAGACCTCCAAGGACTTCACAGTGCTCACTCTACACCTCATCACTAAGATAAGAACCTGAAGCTTTGAGAAGGGTAAGATCCTGGAATTGTGTCAAACCTCTTACTCCTCCTTCTCCTCAAAACCACACCAATTACACACACTATAAATTGAAAGTTTGACACCTATACTAGTATATTTTTTCATATGAATCTATAATTTTTTAATTGTAAGGGAAAGTAGACATTTGGTAGTAAAAAATCACATACAATCAATAGAAGTGTTGAGAGTTTCCATAATAAAACCCTAATATGCACATTTTCCTGCCATTTACCCCTTATGTAAAAGTAGAGTGCAGATAAAATCCCTTATATGATAGCAAAGTCAACCAGGAGGAGAGGCACAAGTCAGAAATTAGACTGCAGATAGACTTACTTCTGTTTTTGTTTTTGTTTTTTTTATTTCAGAGACCTATGGCAATTCACAGTATTTGATATTCTAAAGCTAGAGGTAATATAAAGGTTCTTTCTATCTAGAAAAGGGCTATTGTCTGGAATGCTATGCAAGTGGCATTACTGTTACTTTAAGCAGTTGTCAGGAAGCAGTATAATTGACCACATTTGGTTAGTTTTTGTTGATGGAGCCTATATTTACCAATACCACCACATTCTCCCTTTGTAACTATCCCAACAGTAGTAAATTGATAAACCTTTCATCCAATGATGTATTATAGCCAAAGATGTTTGCTTTGACATGTGCAAACCCATGGTGAATCGAAAGACTTTAAAAGTAGCTTTCCAAGTAAAAATACAAGACTAGTGTTATATTTTTTTATTGTACAGTTTGTTTCATAATTCTGTAGTGAAAAATACACTCTCCCTTTCTCATTCTCAGAGTAACAGTGAAATTCTGGTTTTGTAAATAAAAATACATGTGTAAATAGTATACTAAATTCAAATGATCTTTGTACATTTGAAATTGCTATCCATAGATGTTGAAATTGTGAACTAGGGACTAAATCCACATAGTCATGGTCTAACTATTCTATATGATACACTTCCAGTCACTAAACACCTTCACCTCAAGGGAGGGGTGCTTTCAACATGTGTATTTATTTTATTATTATTATTATTATTATTAATATTATTATTAATATTATTTTATAGAGGGAGAGAGAGTGCAAGCATGAGCTGGGGAGAAGGGCAGAGGGGGAGAGGGAGAGAGAGAGAGAGAGAGAGAGAGAGAGAATATCCCAGGCAGGCCCCATGCTCAGTTCAGAGCCAGACATGGGGCAGATCCCATGACCCTGGGATCACAACCCAAGCTGAAACCAAGAGTCAGATGCTCAACCAACTGAGCCACCCAAGAGCCACCACTTGGGTATTTCTTCATACTCCTCCATTCACTGCCATCCAAAGACCCAAATTAAATACCTTGATTATCTAAAACTCAATTAGCTAAACAGTTAATGCCATTTTTTATTTTTATTTTTTTGAGAGGGAGAGAAAGAGAGAGGGAGAGAGCATGGGTTGGGGAGGGGCAGAGGGATAGGAGAGAAAGAATCTTAAGCAGGCTTCATGCTCAGTGCCAAGCCTGACATGGGCTCAATCCCATGACCCTGGTATCATGACCTGAGTCAAAATCAAGAGCTGGACACTCAACTGACTGCACCACCCAGGAGCCCCATATCATTAAAAAAAAACTATACGATTATTAAGAGAAAAACCATTTTAAAATTATTAATAAGTGATATGTGAAAATTGATTATTTTGTGTAGCATCATTAAATTTCAAGTATATTCCAAAACACACTAAGAACAAACTTCTATATGGAAACAGTTTCTATACGGATAACTCTATAGCTTCTGTATGGATAACACCTTAACTCCCATATTGCTATGCAATCAAAATTGGTGAGTATAAGGATGTTTCTGAGGCCTTAAGAGTTCAATGACCCAAATAAAGTGGTATTTATGTTAACTGTACTATGCTAGCTAAAGCAGGCAATAAAATGGACCAGTATTATTAAAAAGATTTCCAAAAGGGTTGACAACACAAGTTTATGATTAACTTCAATTAGCTGGAACCTCTTACTTGATCTTTCTAGTTAAACAAGATTTTCAATGTAAACAAGTACACATTCCACAAAATAATTCTTATTTGGAACAAATAGAAGATAGATGATCTAAAATCATTTGTATACTTGATCTTCAAGGAGTTTGGGAAGATTGCCAAGTAGGAGGACCCAGAGCTCACTCCGTCCCATGTTTATTTAATTTACTATTTTTCTGTTTCAAGTTTTTATTTAAATTCTAGTGAGTTAACATATAATATAATATTGGTTTCAAGAGTAACACTTAGTGATTAATCATCACTTTTATATACCATCCAGTACTCAACACAACAAGTGCTCTCCTTAATACCCATCACACATTAAGCCCATCCCCCCACCCACATCCCCTCCATCAAATCTCAGATTGTTTTCTATAGTTAAGAGTCAATTATGGTTTATCTCCCTTTCTCTTTTCCCACTTTCCTCTATGTTCATCTGTTTTGTTTCTTAAATTCCACATATGAGTGAAATCATATGGTACTTGATTTTCTCTGACTGGTTATGCTTAAAATACACTCTAACTTCATTCTATCACTGCAAAAGACAGTGGCTGAGTAATATTTTGATGGCTGAGTAATATTCTTATATATATATATATATATATATATATATATATATATATAATATATATATAATACACCACATCTTCTTTAGCCATTCATCAGTCAATAAATATTTGGGCTCTCCAAAATTTGGCTATTTTTGATAATGCTGCTACAAACATCAGGGTGCATGTTGTCACATTGAATCAGTATTTTTGTATCTTTTGGGTAAATATCTAGTATTTAAATTACTGGTTATAAGACAGTTCTATTTTTAACTTTTTGAGAAACATCCATGCTGTTTTCCAGAGCATTCCTACCAAAACTGTAAGAGGGTTTCTATTTCTCTGCATCATCGTCAATATCTGTTGTTTCCTGTGTTAATTTTAGCCATTCTGACAGGTGTGAGGTGATATTTCAGGTAGTTTTTTATTTGTATTTCCCTGATGATGAGTAATATTGAGCCTCTTTCATGCGTCAGTTAGTCTTCTTTGGAAAAATGTCTACTCATGTCTTCTGCCTATTTCTTAACTAGATTATTTGTTTTTGGGCATTGAGTTTGATAAGTTCTTTATAGGTTTTAGATACTAACCCTTTGTCAGATATGTCATTTGAAAATATCTTCTCCCAGGGCACCTGGGTGGCTCAGTCGGTTAACCATCCAACTTCAGCTCAGGTCATGGTCTCGCGGTTTGTGAGTTCTAGCCCCCGTGTCGGGCTCTGTGTTGACAGCTCAGAGCCTGGTGCCTGCTTCAGATTCTGTGTCTCCTCCTCTTTGTTCCCCTCCCATGCTCATGCTCTGTCTCTCTCTGTCTCTCAATAATAAAGAAACGTTAAAAAAAATATATCTTCTCCCATTCTATAGATTGCCTTTTAGTTTTTTATTGTTTCCTTCGCTGTACAGTTTTTATCTTGATGGATTCCTAATAGTTCATTTTTGCTTTTGATTCTCTTGGCTCTGGAGATGTATCTAGTAAGAAGTTGCTATAGCCGAGGTCAAAGAGGATGCTGCCTGTGTTCTACTCCAAGATTTTGATGGGCTCCCATCTCACATTTAAGTATTTCATCCATTTTGAATTAATTATTGTGTATGGTGTAAGAACGTGATCCAGTTTCATCCTTCTGCATGTTGCTGTCTGGCTTTCCCAACATTTGTTGAAGAGACTGTCATTTTTCAAATGGAAATTCTTTCCTGCTTTGTAAAAGATGAGTTGATCATATGGTTGTGGGTTTATTTCTGTTTTTTTTATTCTGTTCTATTTATGTTTGTGTCTTTTTTTGTAATAGTGCCATATTGTCTTAATCACTACAGCTTTGTTATGCAGCTTGAAGTCTAGATGCCTCCAACTTTGTTTTGCTTTTTCAAGACTGCTTTGGCTATTCCGGTCATTTGTGGTTCCATACAAATTTTAGGATTGCGTTTTCTAGCTGTGTGAAAAATGCTGGTGGTATTTTCATAGGCATTGCTGTAAATGTGTAGATTGCTTTGGGTAGTATGGACATTTTAACAATAATGGTACTTCCAATCCACAAGCATGGAATGTTTTCTCAATTCCTTGTGTATTTCTCAATTTCTTTAATCAGTTTTTCATAGTTCTCAGAGTACAGATCTTTGGCCTCTTTGGTTAGGTTTATTCCTAACTATCATATAGTTTTTGGGGCAATTGTAAAAGGGGTTGAATCCTTGATTTCTCTTTCTGCTGCTTCATTATTGGTGTATATGTATATGGCCTACATGATGATGATGTATGTTCCATCTATTCCTAATTTGTTGAGGGTTTTTATTAATAATGGATGCTGTATTTTGTCAAATGCTTTTTCTGTATCTATTGAGAGGATCATATGGTTCTTATCCTTTCTTTTATCAACGTGATATGCCACATTTGATTGGCAAATATTGAACCACGCTTCCAGCTCAGGAATAAATCCAAGTTGACTCTGATAAACAATTCGTATCATTTACTGCTGGATTAAATTTTCTAATATCTTGTTGAGAAGATATGGATGTTGTTTGCATCCATGTTCATCTGAGATATTGACTTGTAATTCTCTTTTACAATGGGGTGTTTTTATGGTTTTGCAATCAAGGTAATGTTGTCTTCATAGAATGAGTTTGGAAGTTTTCCTTCCATTTCTATTTTTTGGAACAGTTTGGGAAGAATAGGTATTAACTCTTCATTAAATGTCTGGTAGAATTCCCCTGGGAAGCCATCTGGCCCTGGACTTTTGTTTGTTTGGAGAATTTTGAGTGTGATTCAATTTCCTGTGGTTATGGATCTGTTCAAATTTTCTATTCCTTCCTCTTTCACTTTTGGTAGTTTGTGTGTTTCTAGGAATTTATCCATTTTTTTCAGATTGTCCAATTTGTTGGAATATAATTTTTGATAATATTCTCTTATAATTGTTTCTATTTCTGTGTTGTTGGCTGTGAACTCTCCTCTTTCATTTGTGATTTTATTTACTTGGGTCCTTTCTCATTTTTTTTTGATAAGTCTAGGTATGGGTTTACTGATTTTATTAATCTTTCCAAGAACCAGGTCCTAGGTTCATTGATCCGTTCTACTGTAGTTTTGTTTTGTTTTGTTTCTATATCATTTATTTCTGCTCTAATCTTTATTATTTCCATCCTTTTGCTGTATTTAAGCTTTATTTTATATTCCTTTTTTAGCTCCTTTAGGTGTAAGTTTAGGATGTGTATCTGAGACATTCCTTGCTTCTTGAGGTAGGCCTGTATTGCTATATACTTCCCTCTTATGACCACTTCTCCTGGATCCCAAAAGTTTTGGACTGTCATGTTTTCATTTTCATTTGCTTCCATATATTTTGTATTTCTTCTTTAATTCCTTGGTTAACCCATTCATTCTTTTTTCCCCATACTTTATTTAAATTCAAGTTAGTTAATTCATAGAGTAGTATTGGTTTCAGGAGTAGAGTTTAATAATTCATCATGTGCATATAACATCCAGTGCTCATCAAAAACAGTGCCCTCCTTAATGCCCATCACCCATTTAGCCCATATCCACTCCACCCTCCCCTCCAGCAGCCCTCAGTTGTTCTTTATACTTAAGAGCCGAATGCTTTGCCCCCTCTGTTTTTATCTTATCATATTTTTCTTTCCCTTCCCCTATGTTCATATATTTTGTTTCTTAAATTCCACATATGAGTGAAATCATAATCCATCCATTCTTTAATAGGATGTTCTTTAACTTTCATGTATTTGTGGCCTTTCCAAATTTTTTCTTGTGGTTGACTTCCAGTTTTGTAGTGTTGTGGTCTGAAAATATGTATGGTATGATCTCAATCTTCTGTACTTGTTGAGGCATGATTTGTGACCCAGTATGTGATCTATTCTTGAGAATATCCCATGTGCACTTGAAAAGAATGTGTATTCTGTTGCTTTGGTATGAAATGTTTTGCATATATCTATAAAGTCCATCTTGTCCAGTTTGTCATTCAAAGCCACTGTTTCTTTGTTGATGTTCTGCTGAGATAATCTGTCCATTGATTTAAGTGGGGTGTTAAAGTTCCCTACTATTATTGTATTATTTTAAAGTCCCATACTATTATTGTACTATTATCAACGAGTTTATTTATGTTTATTATTAATTTATTTACATATTTGTGTGTTACAAGTTGTGGGCATAAATACTTACAATTGTTAGATATTCTTGCTGCATAGACCCCTTTATATGATGTAGTGCTATTCTTCAGATCTTGTTACAGTCTTTGGCTTAAAATCCAGTTTGTCTGATATAAGTATAGTGATGCTTGACCAGGTTTCTCTTGATGCCCATTATCATAAATGGTTCTCCATCCACTGACTTTCAATCTGCAAGTGTATTTAGGTCTAAAATGAGTCTGTTGTAGGCAGCATATAGATGAATCATGTTTTTTATCCATTCTGATATGTTATGTCTTTGGAGCACTTAGTTCATTTACTTTCTGAGTGATTATTGATATATATGAATTTAATGCCTTTGTATTACCTATAAATTCAGTGTTTCTGAGATTTTCTATCTTCCTTTCTAGTCTTTGATGCTTTTTGTCTTTCTTTCCCACTCATAGAGTCCCCTTTAATATTTCTCAAAGGGCTGGTTTAGTGGTCACAAACTCCTTTAGTTTTTGTTTGTCTAGGAAACTCTTTACCTGTTCTTCTACTCTGAATGACAGTCTTGCTGGACAAAGTATTCTTTGCTGTATATTTTTTTCCATTCAGCACATTGAATACATCACGCCATTCACTTTTTGCCTACCAAGTTTATATGGATAGGTGTACGGCTAACATTATTTGTCTTCCCTTGTAGGTTAGGGAGTTCTTTTCCCTTGCTGCCTTCAGGATTCTTTCCTTATCTCTGTATTTTGCAAATTTTACTATGATATTTCTTGTTGGCCTGCTTTTGTTGGTTTTGATGGAGTTCTCTGTGCCTCCTGGATTTGGATTTCTGTTTCCTTCCCCACATTATGGAAGTTTTCAGTTATAATTTTCTCAAATAAACCTTCTGCCCTTTCTTAAATCTCTTCTTCTCAGACACATATTATAAGAATGTTATTTCACTTTCTATAATTGCTGAGTTCCTGAAGTTTACATTTGTGATCCAATATTTTTCTTTCCTTCTTCTTTTCAGCTTTATTTTCCCTAATTTTGTCTCTATTTCACTTATTGTTCCTCTGTTTATTTTATCCTTGTGGATAATACATCAGTTCAATTTTGCATGATATTATTTTTATTTCAGACTGACTAGTTTTTAGGCAATTTATCTTTGTGGGAAGGGAGTAATTTGTGTCTTCCATGCTTTTCTCAAACCCAGCTAGTGTCCTTATAATTGTTTTAAATTGGTTTAGGCATATTTCTTTTATCTGTTTTGATTAGATCCCTGGCCATCCATCACCTCTTCCGGATCTTTCCTTTGGGATGAATTCCTCCATCTTGGAATTTTGTCTAGCTCTCTCTCCTGTGTATTAGGAAAACCTCTTATGTTTTGTGCTCCTGAGAGTAATGGCTATATTAAAAAGAGGTCATATACAGTCCAGGGCATGACACTTCAGGAAGTGTTTCTGGTGTATGTTGTGCACACTCTGCTGTTGTGTTTTGGCTGCTCTTTCACTCAAGTCAATCCTCTGCAGAGTTTCTCCTTGCCTGCAGTGAGGACTGCCTGGAGTTTGTCCACTGTTTGTCGAGATTTAACTAGATGTGTTTTGTTCTGCTTGTTAAAAGAGGCTAGATTGTATTTCCACTAGAGCTGAAGCTTTGCAGCACTGTATGGTCAGTAGACAGTGGATGCAGGGGGGTTGAAATGGTATTATAGGGGAGGCACCCATTGCTGCTCTAACTCTCAGTCACACTTGCCATATTAAAAAAGCACCTGCAGCACACGGGCACAGGGCTTGGTACAAGTGGCTCAAGCCTTCACTGCAGGCCCTGTGCTGCTCATTGAAGTCTGTCCCTGCTGATGGGCTAGGGGGAAAATGATGTCACTTGGCTCTCATGTCCCTGGAGAGAGTAGTTCATGCCTGTTGCTGTTCAGGAAGCCCTCACTCAAGAGAGGACAACCTCCCCTTTCTCTGTTCCAGGCTTTCCTCAGATCCTGGCTTCACCCTGTCTGTGTCTGAGATGTCTGCCTACCCAGCGGTGCAGTGGTCTTGTGTTTTATCTCAGACGTGTTGGCTGTATTTCAAAACTACAAATTTTATGGACTGGTGGAGTGCAGACCCAATGATCTTCTGGAGGAGAGTTTTGCAGCATTGTAGCTGGTGCAGCTTTGTCCCAGAAGGGCAGTGGCACCAACATTCAGTGGCTTGGAGTTTATGGTAAAGTGCAGCAAAAAGCTGGTATCCAAGCTAGCTGCTCCTTTGACCTCAGACAGCCAGTGACACTTCTCCCAAATGCTGTCCATGAAAGGGAAATGTCTCTCTCAGTGTGACACAGGGGATCATCAGACCATGCTGTCCACTCCTGGGCCTCTGCCCTCCTACCCCACATAGGTACCTCTATGCCTGCCAGGCTACAATTCAGCGATGGTATGGACTTCTAAAATTTCAGATTTTGAGCTCTGCTTCTTATAAAAACTTGCAATTATCTGTCTCTCTCATTTTCCCAGTCAATAGTTTGGGGGAAGGGCTTTACTTGTGCAATATTTGTGCCCTGCTTCTCTCTCTCCCCCTCTCTTTCTCTTTCTCTCTTCTCACTGATCAGGGCTCATTCCCCTCTGCAGAACCAGTGATTCTTTTCTCCAAATCACATCTCTGCACCTCCTACCTTCCAAGATGTGGCCCATTTTCTCCCTCTAGTTGTGAAGTTTGTTCTCTCAGTCCTCAGATAGATTTCCTGGGTGTTCAGAATGATTTGATAATTACCTAGCTGTATTCATGGTACCAAGTAAGCATAAAGTCCTCCTACTATTCCACCATCTTAACTCCTCCTCTCACCTTGTCCCAATTTTAGAGCTAGATATCATCCAGATCCAAGTCAATAAACCAGAAAGCAATCTGAAGACTGGGAGAACAAATTCCACAACTAAATATAGAGAAGAAGCTACATCTGAAAGCTAAGGAAGGTCAGAAGAGTGGAGGGAGGCTGCCCACAGAGAGGGGGCAGGTGCATGTGTGGAGGGAAGAGGAATGAACCCTCCCACCAGGGAGCCCACATAGGAAAGACAAATCCTCATAATGTTTGGATTTAAAATACTGAAGGTTTGAACTCGTGTGTTTGTAAAATCAGTGGGACTTGGAGCCTGGAGCTTTGAAAGTTAGCTGACTCAGCACTAGGTGAGCCAAAGGAGCATGTGGGGAAGGAAAGTGATAGCTAGAATGCTGTCCTTAAAGAGACAGCAGCTGTGTGGAGAGGCGACATAAAAAGAGCAGTTTACACAATGTCAAGTACAAATGGGAGACATCTGTTCATAATGATTTGGGAACATGATGGGGGGGGGCTTGTCTGAAAATGATGAAGTGGGCAGGCATCATGCTTCTCCCCTGCCTCCCAATATAAACACAGAGCCACATAAAGGAGGCAGAGCTGCACAAATAATTATACCCTTGGTATATGGCCCAGGGAAAATTTTGTTGGTGCTGTTGACTGTTTTACCCAGCAACCAGGTGCACAGGTACCACCACCCACCATGCCCAGCTGCCACACCATACCCAGCTGCACATGCCAACCACCATCAACATGGGGCCTAGCCACACCCAGCCATTGTCACACACCACACCCAGGCTTGTGTCCCTGGCCACCCCTGCCATAGACCTCATCCACTGCAGTGCTTAGGGGAGCCAGCATACAACTAATTTTGCTAATGTTGCTAAATTTACCACATGGCCCCCAAGTTTCATTTTGGGCACACCCCCTCAGAACTGCCCTGTCTGGGTCTGATACCACAGAGAAAGCATAACCAAGAACAAGCAGTGTGTCAGTGCAGATGAATGTGCTGAAAGGAAAAGTGACTCTGACACAATACCAGAGCATAAGCAACACACATAGGATACTCTCCTGAACTGCCAGGTTCTGGTGAACAGGGGACACTAAACTACAGGGCACTTCAGGACCCCGTTTTCATAAAGTCACTACTTTCATTTTTTTAATGTTTATTTAATTTGAGAGAGAGAGAGAGAGAGAGAATGAGCAGGGGAGGGGCAGAGAGAGACAGAGAATATTAGCAGGCTCTGTGCAGGGTTTGATCTCATAAACTGTGAGATCATGACCTGAGCTGAAATCAAGAGTCAGACACTTAACTTACTGAAACACCCAGGTGCCCTCATAAAGTCACTACTTTCAAGAACAGAAGATACAGCTGACTTTCTTAACACAGAAATAGACACAGAAATGCAGAAAAAAATGAAGAGACAGAGAAATTTATCCCAAATGAAAGAACAACACAAGGCCACAGCCAGAGACCAAAGCAAAAATGATATAAGTAACATGCCTAATAGAGAATTTGAATCAGTGAGCATAACAATACTCACTGGACTTAAGGAAAGAGTAGAACACAAGAGAGAAAATCATAACAAAGAGATGAGAAATAACCTAGCAGAGGTAAAGGGCATAATAAACAAAATAAGAAAAATTCCTGATGCAATTAATAGCAGGATGGAAGTAGCAGAAGGACAAATTAGTGACCTAGAAGACAGAGTAATGGAAAGTAATCAAGCTGAACAAAGTAGAGGAAAAATAATACACAAAATGAGAATAATTTAGGGAACTCACTGACTACATTAAATATAATAACATTTATATTATAGGAGTCCCAGTAGAAGAGAGAGAAAAAGGGACAGCAAAAAATTTGAAGAAATAATAGCTGAAAGCTTCCTTAATAAGGGGAAGGAAACCAATATCCAGATCCAGGAGGCACAGAGAATTCATATCAAAACACACACACAAAAATCAGACCCAACCCAACATATATATTAATTAAATTGGTAAAATATAGTGATAAATAAAAAATTTTAAAGTAAAAAGACAAAAGAAGTCATTAACTTACAAGGAAAAGCCTTTAAGTCTAGCTAGAGATTTTTCAACAGAAACTTTACAAGCCACAAGGGAGTGATATGATATATTCAAAGTGCTGAATGGGAAAAATCTGCACCCAAGAATACTTTATCCAGCAAGGCTATTATTATTAAGAATAGAGGACAGATAAAGTTTCCCAGGCAAACAAAAACTAAAGGAGTTTGTGACCACTAAGCCACCCTTGTAAGAAATATGAAAGGAGACACTTTGAGTGCAAAGGAGAGATTAAAATAACAGTATGGAAGTAGGAAACACAAAAGCCATAAATATAAATATTTGTGTAAAATCAGACAAGAGATTCAGAAAATAAAATAAAATATAATAACATATACCCACATGGTGTGGAGAGGAGAAAAGAATGGGTTCAAACATAAACAACCATCAACTTGGTATAGACTGTTGTATGCAGAAAAGGCAATATACACACCTAATGGTACCTATATATAAAAAAACACTAAAAGGGAGGAGCCAAGATGGCAGAAGAGCATGGAAGCTTTTTGGGTGTCTTGCGTTCATGAAATACAGCCAGACCAACACTAAACCATCCTACACACTAAGAAAACTGACTGGAGGATTAACACAACAATCTACACAACCTGAACCACAGAATTCAGTAAGTACATGATGCGAAGTAAACTTGGGGAGCAAGAAGGTGCAGGAAGGGAGGTGCTTTTGCGAGTAGAGAGAGGATGGAGACTGGCGGGGGGTAGAGAATAGAGGAAAAGCACCCCTCCCCAAAAGCAGCTGGAGAGAAAGTGGAAAATTGGAAACAGCTTCAGGGACTAAAGTAAAAAGGGAGAAAGGAGAGGGTTTAAATTCCATTAAGACTGTAAACAAGGGGAGTGCAGTCTGCAACTCTGCAGCTCGATACCTGGTGGTGCTCTGATGGGAAAGGCGAATCCCCAGGAACAGAGTGGGGCCCAAGAGGTTCTAGGGCCACATGGGGAAAAGCGGTTCCACTGCTGGAAAGACATTTGTTAAGGACTGTTTAAGCCACCTGAACCCAGCAGACCCTAGAGAAAGGCCACATTCGCTGGTGCTGGAACAAGGTCATTAAGGGTAAAGCCTGGTACCAGATCTATTCAATTTTCTTTCTTTTATTTCTCTTTTGCATTTCTTTTTTGTGAATACAGAAAGAGAAAAATTCATTTTTATTTTAAATTTTTATTAAAAATATTTTCTTTTGGCACAAAAACAGACACATAGACCAATGGAATAGAATAGAAAAACCAGAACTAGACCCACAAACGTATGAGCAACTCATCTTTGACAAAGCAGGAAACAACATCCAATGGAAAAAAGACAGTCTCTTTAACAAATGGTGCTGGGAGAACTGGAAAGCAACATGGAGAAGGTTGAAACTAGACCACTTTCTCACACCATTCACAAAAATAAACTCAAAATGGATAAAGGACCTGAATGGGAGACAGGAAACCATCACAACCTTAGAGGAGAAAGCAGGAAAAGACCTCTCTGACCTCAGCCGTAGCAATCTCTTACTCGACACATCCCCAAAGGCAAGGGAATTAAAAGCAAAAGTGAATTACTGGGACCTTATGAAGATAAAAAGCTTCTGCACAGCAAAGGAAACAACCAACAAAACTAAAAGGCAACCAACGGAATGGGAAAAAGATATTTGCAAATGACATATCGGACAAAGGGCTAGTATCTAAAATCTATAAAGAGCTCACCAAACTCCACACCCGAAAAACAAATAACCCAGTGAAGAAATGGGCAGAAAACATGAATAGACACTTCTCTAAAGAAGACATCCAGGTGGCCAACAGGCACATGAAAAGATGTTCAGCATCGCTCCTTATCAGGGAAATACAAATCAAAACCACACTCAGGTATCACCTCACGCCAGTCAGAGTGGCCAAAATGAACAAATCAGGAGACTATCCCTGCTGGCGAGGATGTGGAGAAACGGGAACCCTCTTACACCGTTGGTGGGAATGCAAATTGGTGCAGCCACTCTGGAAAGCAGTGTGGAGGTTTCTCAGAAAATTAAAAATAGACCTACCCTATGACCCAGCAATAGCACTGCTAGGAATTTATCCAAGGGATACAGGAGTACTGATGCATAGGGCCACTTGTACCCCAATGTTCATAGCAGCACTCTCAACAATAGCCAAATTATGGAAAGAGCCTAAATGTCCATCAACTGATGAATGGATAAAGAAATTGTGGTTTATATACACAATGGAATACTGCATGGCAATGAGAAAAAATGAAATAGGGCCTTTTGTCGCAACGTGGATGGAACTGGAGAGTGTGATGCTAAGTGAAATAAGCCATACAGAGAAAGACAGATACCATATGGTTTCACTCTTATGTGGATCCTGAGAAACTTAACAGGAACCCATGGGGGAGGGGAAAGAAAAAAAAAAGAGGTTAGAGTGGGAGAGAACCAAAGCATAAGAGACTGTTAAAAACTGAGAACAAACTGAGGGTTGATGGGGGGGGGAGGGAGGAGAGGGTGGGTGATGGGTATTGAGGAGGGCACCTTTTGGGATAAGCACTGGGTGTTGTATGGAAACCAATTTGACAATAAATTTTATATATTAAAAAAATAATTAAAAAATAAAAATAAAATATACTGTATTTGTAAAAAAAATCAAAAAAAATTGTCTTTAATTTGTATTACAATATTTTTTACCTTTGTGTAAATTTTTTCAAATTCTATTTTACTTCTATCATTTAATTTTAGTCTACTTCAGTGTATTCACCTTTTCAAATTTTCAAAGGTCTCCTCTTTTTTTTAACTTTTTCTTTTTTCTCTTTTTCGTTTCTTTTCTTGAATGCGAAAGAGAAAAACTTCTTTTGTACTTTCAATTTCTATTAAAAGTATTTTTCTTTAATTTTTTCACTATATTTTTTGCTTTTATGTAATTTTTTTCAAATTCTATTTTACTTCCATCATCTCATTTTAGTGTACTACACTGTATTCACTTTTTCAAATTTTCAAACAATTTCCTTTTTTTCTTTTCTTTTTCTCTTTTTCTCTTGTTCGTTTCCTTAATTTTTCTATAATATAGAAAAAGAAAAATTTCATTTTTATTTTTAATTTTTATTAAAAATATTTTTCTTTCATTTTCTCTATTATATTCTATACTATTGTGTATATTTTTTCAAATTTTATTTTAGCTCCATCATCTCATTTTGGTCTACTTCAAAGTATTCATTTTTTGAAATTCTCAAATTATTGCCTCCCCCCCCCCTTTTTTTTTCCTCTAATCTGTCAAACCACTTTCAACACCCAGACCAAAACACACCTAGGATCTAGCATCATTTATTCTATTTGTGTGTGTGTTTAATTTTTTTAATTTTAATATTTTTTAATTTTTTTTAATTCTAATTTTTTTAATTTTAATTTTTCTACCTCATTAATTCCTTTTCTCCCTTCAAAATGACAAAACGAAGAAATTCACCCCAAAAGAAAGAACATGAAGCAACGACAGCTAGGGATTTAACCAACACAGATACAAGCAAGATGTCTAAACCCGAATGTAGAATCATGATAATAATAATAATAATAACTGGAGTCAAAAATAGATTAGAATCGCTTTCTGCAGAGATAAAAGAAGTAAAAAATAGCCAGAATGACATTAAAAATGCTATAACTGAGCTGCAATCATGGATGGATGCAGCAGTGGCAAGGATGGATGAGGCAGAACAGAGAATCAGCAATATAGAGGACAAAATTATACAGGATAGTGAAGCAGAAAAAAAAGAGGGAGATGAAGGCAAAAGAGCATGATTTAAGAATTAGAGAAATCAGTGACTCATTAAAAAAAAGAAAAACAACATCAGAATCATAGGGGTCCCAGAAGAGGAAGAGAGAGAAATAGGAAAGAAGGGTTATGTGAGCAAATCATAGCGGAAAACTTCCCTAACCTGGGGAAAGACACAGACATCAAAATCCAGGAAGCACAGAGGACTCCCATTAGATTCAACAAAAACCGACCATCAACAAGGCATATCGTAGTCAAATTCACAAAATACTCAGGCAAGGAGAGAATCATGAAAGTGGCAAGGGAAAATAAGTCCCTAACCTACAAGGGAAAACAGATCAGGTTTGCAGCAGACCTATCCACAGAAACTTGACAGACCAGAAAGGAGTGGCAGAATATATTGTGTACTCAGTCAGAAAAATATGCAGCCAAGAATTCTTTATCCAGCAAGGTAGTCATTCAAAATAGAAGGAGAGATAAAAAGTTTCCCAAACAAAAAATAAAGGAGTTTGTGACCATTAAACCACTCCTGCAAGAAATTTTAAGGGGGACTCCCTGAAGGGAGTATATATACATATATATATTAATATATATATATATATATATATTATATATATATGTATATATATATATATATATATATATATATATATATATGTATATATCAAAAGCAACAAAGATTAGAAAGGACCAGAGAACACCATCAGAAACTCCAAATATACAAGCATCATGACAATAAATTCATATCTTTCAGTACTCAGTCTAAACGTCAATGGAATCAATGCTCCAATCAAAAGACATAGGGTAACAGAATGGATAAGAAAACAAGATCCATCTATATGCTGTTTACAAGAGACTCACTTTAGACTTAAAGACACCTTCAGATTGAAAATCAGGGGATAGAGAACCAGTATCATGCTAACCATCAACAAAAGAGAGCCAGAGTAGTCATACTTATATCAGACAATCTAGACTTTAAAATAAAGACTGTATCAAGGGATGCAGAAGGGCATTATATCATAATCAAGGTGTCTATCCACCAACAAGACCTAATAATTGTAAACATTTAGGCTCCAAATGTGAAAGCACCCAAATATATAAATCAATTAATCACACACATAAAGAAATTCATTGATAGCAATAACATAATAGTAGGAGACTTCAACACCCACTCACAACAATGGACAGATCATCTAATCAAAAAATCAACAAGGAAACAATGGCTTTGAATGACACACTGGACCAGATGGACTTAACAGATGTATTCAGAACATTTCATCCTAAAGCAGCAGAATATGCATTCTTCTCCAGTGCACATGGAACGTTCTCAAGAATAGACCATATACTGGGACACAAATAAGCCCTAAGTAAGTACAAAAAGATTGAGATCATACTCTGCATATTTTCAGACCACAACATTATGAGACTCAAAATCAACCGGAAGAAAAAATTGGGAAAGGTAACAAATACTTGGAGAGTGAAAAACATCCTATTAAAGAATGAATGGGCTAGCCAAGAAGTTAAAGAGGAAATTTAAAAGTATATGGAAGTCAATGAAAATGATAACGCCACACCCAAAACCTCTGGGACACAGCAAAGGCAGTCATAAGAGGAAACTATATATAATCCAGGCCTTCCTAAAGAAGGAAGAAAGATCTCAGGTACACAACCTAACCTTATGCCTTAAGGAGCTGGAAAAAGAACAGCAAATAAAACCCCAAAACAGCAGAAGACAGGAAATAACAAAGATTAGAGCAGAAATTAATGCTACCTAAACCAAAAAAACAGTAGAACAGATCAATGAAACCAGAAGCTGGTTCTTTGAAAGAATTAACAAAATTGATAAACCACTAGCCAGTTTGATCAAAAAGAAAAAAGAAAGGATGCAAATAAATAGAATAAAGAATGAAAGAGGAGAGATCACCACCAACACAGCAGAAATAAAAACAATAATAAGAGAATATTATGAGCAATTATATGTCAATAAAATGGGCAATCTGGAAGAAATGGACAAATTCCTAGAAACATATACACTACCAAAACTGAAACAGCAAGAAACAGAAAATTTGAAAGGACCCATAAACTGTAAGGAAATCCAATTTGTAATCAAAAATCTGCCAAAACACAGGAGTCCAGGGCCAGATGGCTTTCCAGGGGAATTCTACCAAGCATTTAAGGAAGAGTTAACACCTATTCTCTTAAAGCTGTTCCAGAAAATAGAAATGGAAGGAAAACTTCCAAACTCTTTCTATGAAGCCAACATTACCTTGATTCCAAAACCAGACAGACCAAAACCTCACTAAAAAGGAGAACTATAGACCAATTTCCCTGATGAACATGGATGCAAAAATCCTCAACAAGATATTAGCCAACTGGCTCCAACAATACATTAAAAAAATTATTCACTACGACCAAGTGGGATTTATACCTGGGATGCAGGACTGGTTCAATATCCACAAAACAATTAACGTGATTCATCACATCAATAAACAAAAGGACAAGAACCATATGATCCGCTCAATAGATGCAGAGAAAGCATTTGACAAAATACAGCATCCTTTCTTGATAAAAACCCTCAAGAAAGTTGGGATAGAATGAGCATACCTCAAGATCATAAAAGCCATATATGAACGACCCAACGCTAATATCATCCTCAATGGGGAAAAACTGAGAGCTTTTCCTCAGGTCAGGAACAAGAGAGGGATGTCCACTATCACCACTGTTCTTCAACATAGTATTGGAAGTCTTAGCCTCTGCAATCAGACAACACAAAGAAATAAAAGGCATCCAGATCGGCCAGGAAGAGATCAAACTTTCACTCTTCACAGATAACATGATACTCTGTATGGAAAACCCCAAAGATTCCAACAAAAAACCGCTACAATTGATTCATGAATTGAGCAAAGTTGCAGGATATAAAATCAACGCACAGAAATCAGTTGCATTCCTATACTCCAACAATGAAGTGACAGAAAAATCAAGGAATCGATCCCATTTACAGTTGCACAAAAACCCATAAAATACCTAGGAATAAATCTAAGCAAAGAGGTGAAAAATCTATACACTGAAAAGTATAGAAAGCTTATGAAAGAAATTGAAGAAGATGCACAAAAAAGGAAAAATATACCATGCTCCTAGACAGAAAGAACAAATATTGTTAGAATGCCAAGGGCGCCTGGATGGCTCAGTTGGTTAAGCGTCAGGCTTTGGCTCAGGTCATGATCTCACTGTTTGTGAGTTCAAGCCCCGTGTCAGGCTCTGTGCTGACAGCTCGGAGCCTGGAGTCTGCTTTGGATTCTGTGTCTCCCTCTCTGTCTGCCCCTTCCCTGCTCAATTTCTGTCTATCTCTGTCTCTCAAGAATAAATAAAAATATTTAAAAAAAAATTTAAATGTCGATACTACCCAAAGCAATCTACATATTCAATGCAATCCCTATCAAAGTAACACCAATATTCTTCACAGAGCTAGAACAAATAATCTGAAAATTTGTACCAGAAAACTAGAAAAGACCCCAAATAGCCAAAGCAATCTTGAAAAAGAAAACCAAAGCAGGAGGCATCACAATCCCCGACTTTAAGCTATACTACAAAGCTGTAACCATCAAGACAGTATGGTACTGGCACAAGAACAGACACTCAGATCAATGCAACAGAATAGAGAACCCAGAAATGGACTCACAAACGTATGGCCAACTAATCTTTGACAAAGCAGGAAAGAATATCCAATGGAATAAAGACAGTCTCTTCAGCAAGTGGTGCTGGGAAAACTGGACAGTGACATGCAGAAGAATCAATATGGACCACTTTCTTACACCATACACAAAAATAAACTCAAAATGGATGAAAGACCTCAATGTAAGACAGGAAGCCATCAAAATTCTCAAGCAGAAAGCAGGCAAAAACCTCTTTGATCTTGACTGCAGCAACTTCTTACTCAACACGACTCCAGAGGCAAGGGAAACAAAAGAAAAAATGAACTCCTGGGACCTCATCGAAATAAAAAGCTTCTGCATAGAGAAGGAAACAATCAGCAAAACTAAAAGGCCACTGACAGAATGGGAGAAGATATTTGCAAAGGGTTAGTATCCAAAATCTACAAAGAACTTAACAAACTCAACACCAAAACAAACAAACAAACAAACAAAAAACCCCACAAACAAATAATCCAGTGAAGAAATGGGCAAGAGAAATGAATAGACACTTCTCCAAGGAAGATATCCAGATGGCCAACGGACACATGAAAAAATGCTCAACATCACTCATCATCAGGGAAATACAAATCAAAACCACCATGAGATACCACCTTACACCTGTCAGAATGGCTAACATTAACAACTCAGGCAACAACAGATGTTGGTGAGGATGCGGAGAAAGAGGATCGCTTTTGCATTGTTGGTGGGAATGCAAACAGTGGTGCAGCCACTCTGGAAAACAGTATGGATATTCCTCAAAAAACTAAAAACAGAACTACCCTACGACCCAGCAATTGCACAACTAGGCATTTATCCATGGTATACAAGTGTGCTGTTTTGGGGGGCACATGCACCCCCATGTTTATAGCAGCACTATCAACAATAGGCAAAGTATGGAAAGAGCCCAGATGTCCATCGATGGATAAATGGATAAAGAAGATGTGGTATATATACATATATAATCAATCAAAAAGAATGAAATCTTGCCATTTGCAATGACATGGATGGAACTGGAGGGGATTATGCTACGTGAAATTAGTCAGTCAGAGAGAGACAGAAATCATATGACTTCACTCATATGAGGACTTTAAGAGACAAAACAGGTGAACATAAGGGAAGGGAAAGAAAAATAATATAAAAACAGGGAGGGGGACAAAATGGAAGAGACTCATAAATATGGAGAACAAACTGAGGGTTACTGGAGGGGATGTGGGAGGGGGGATGGGCTAAATGGGTAAGGGGCATTAAGGAATCTACTCCTGAAATCAATGTTGCACTATATGCTAACTAATTTGGATGTAAATTAAAAAAATAAATAAAAAATAAAATAAAAATAAATAAATAAAAATAAAAAACCACCAATAAACATGCAAATAATAAGAGAAAGATATAAATACATATTACTAAATAATCAGCAAAACATGAAAGAAAGACAAGAAAGAATAGAGAAAATCCTCAGAAACTACCACAAGTAATAAAATGGCAATAAACACATATCCATCAACAGTTATGTTGATTGTAAATGGACCAATCGCTCCAATCAAAAGATATAGGGTGACAAAATGGATTAAAAGAACAAGACACATACATATGCTGACTAGAAGAGAGTCATTTTAGATGTAAACATATCTCCAGATTGAAAATGAAGGGATGGAAGGACATACATCATGCAAATAGATGTTAAAAGCAACATGGAGTATAAATACTTATTTCAGTCAAACTAGATTCTAAAACAAAGACTGCGACCAGAGACAAAGTAGGACACTATATAATAATAAAGGTGGCAATCCAACAAGAATACATAACAATTGTAAATATTTATACACCCAACACAGAGGCACTCAAATACAGAAAAAAGTTAATAACATACATAAAGGAACTAATCTATAATAATACAGTAAGTGTAGGGGACTTTAACACTCCACTTACATCAATGGAAACATCATCTAAACAGGAAATAAATGAGGAAACAATGGCTTTGAATGACACACTGGACCAGATGGACTTAAGAGATATATTGAGAATATTCCATCCTAAAAAAGCAGAATACACATTATTTTCAAGTGCACATAACATTCTTCAGAGTAGATGACATATTATGCTACAAAACAAGACTCAACAAATTTAAGAAGATCAAAGGCATACTATGCATCTTTTCTGACCACAATGCTATGAAACCGAAGTCAACCACACACACACACACACACACACACACACACAAAGAAAAGCCCACATATGCATGTTATATAAACACATGCTACTAAACAATGAATGGCTCAACTGGGAAACCATAGAATAAATAAAATAAATGGAAAAAAATGAAAATGAAAACAAAATGGTTCAAAACATCTGGGATGCAGCAAAAAACTGTTCTAAAGAGAAGTTTATAGCAATATAGGCCTATGTGAAGAACAAAAAGAATTCAAATAAACAACCTAACCTGGAAAAAGAAAAGCAAACAAAACCTAAAACCAGCAGAAGGAAGGAAATAATAAACATTAAAGCAGAAATAAATGATACAGAAAGTACAACAAGTCAAAACAAAACAAAAAACAATAGAAAAGGTCAATGAAACCAGGAGATGGTTCTTTGCAAAAATCAATAAAATTGTTAAACTTTTAGCCAGACTTATCAAGAAAAAAGGGAAAGGACTCAAATAAAAAAAATAACAAATGAGAGAGAAGAAATAACAACCAACACTACAGAAATACAAACAATTAGAATATCATGAAAAACTATGTGCCAACAAATTGGACAACTTGCGAGAAATGGATAAACTCCTAGAAACATAAACTACCAAAAGTGAAACAGGAAGAAATAGTAAATTTGAAGAGACTGACCACCAGCAAAGAAATTGAATCAGTAATCAAACAACTCCCAACAAAAAAATGTCCAGGACCAGGTGGCTTCACAGGTGAATTCTATCAAACATTTAAAGAAAAGTTAATACCTATTATTCTCAAACTATTCCAAAAAATAGGAAAGGAAAGAAAACTCCCAAAAGCATTTTATGAGGCCAGCATTATCCTGATAACAAAACCAGATGAAAGCTACACTAAAAAAGAGAACTACAGGCCAATACCACCGATGAACATGGGTGCAAATATTCTCAACAAAATACTAGGACTAAATACAAAAATAATTTGATGGCGGCTTAGGAGGACACTGGGCTCACCGCGCGTCCTGCTGATCACTTAGATTCCACCTACACCTGCCTAAATAACCCAGAAAACCGCCAGAGGATTAGCAGAACGGAGTCGCTGGAGCCAAGCGCAGACGAGAGGCCCACGGAAGAGGGTAGGAAGGGCGGCGAGGCGGTGCGCGCTCCACGGACTGGCAGGAGGGAGCCGGGGCGGAGGGGCGGCTCGCCAGCCAAGCAGAGCCCCTGAGTCTGGCTTGCAAAAGCGGAGGGGCCGGGCGGACTGTGTTCCCACAGAAAGCGCGACTTAGCGTCTGGAAGGATATAAGTTAGCAGCTCTGCTCGGAAAGCGGGAAGACTGGAGGACAAAGGGAGGGAGAGCTGCTGAGCCCCCAGAAGACAGAGCTCAGTTTGGTGGGGAACAAAGGCGCTCGCCAGCGCCATCTCCCCTGCCCATCCCCCAGCCAAAATCCCAAAGGGAACCAGTTCCTGCCAGGGAACTTGAATGCTCTGCCCAAACACCCAACTCTGTGCTTCTGCGGAGCCAAACCTCCGGCAGGGGATCTGACTCACTCCTGCTGCCACAGGGCCCCTCCTGAAGTGGATCACCTAAGGAGAAGTGAGCTAAGCCTGCCCCTCCTGCCCCTGTGCACCTTGCCTACCCACCCCAGCTAATACGCCAGATCCCCAACATCACAAGCCTGGCAGTGTGCAAGTAGCCCAGATGGGCCACGCCACCCCACAGTGAATCCCGCCCCTAGGAGAGGGGAAGAGAAGGCACACACCAGTCTGACTGTGGCCCCAGCGGTGGGCAGGGGGCAGACATCAGGTCGGACTGCGGCCCCGCCCACCACCTCCAGTTATACACCACAGCACAGGGGAAGTGCCCTGCAGGTCCTCACCACACCAGGGACTATCCAAAATGACCAAGCAGAAGAATTCCCCTCAGAAGAAGCTCCAGGAAATAACAACAGCTAATGAGCTGATCACAAAGGATTTAAATAATATAACAGAAAGTGAATTTAGAATAATAGTCATAAAATTAATCGCTGGGCTTGAAAACAGTATACAGGACATCAGAGAATCTCTTGCTACAGAGATCAAGGGATAAAGGAACAGTCACGAGGAGCTGAAAAACGCTTTAAATGAAATGCAAAACAAAATGGAAACCACCGCAGCTCGGATAGAAGAGGCAGAGGAGAGAATAGGTGAACTAGAAGATAAAGTTATGGAAAAAGAGGAAGCTGAGAAAAAGAGAGATAAAAAAATCCAGGAGTATGAGGGGAAAATTAGAGAACTAAGTGATACACTAAAAAGAAATAATATACGCATAATTGGTATCCCAGAGGAGGAAGAGAGAGGGAAAGGTGCTGAAGGGGTACTTGAAGAAATAATAGCTGAGAACTTCCCTGAACTGGGGAAGGAAAAAGGCATTGAAATCCAAGAGGCACAGAGAACTCCCTTCAGACGTAACTTGAATCGATCTTCTGCACGACATATCATAGTGAAACTGGCAAAATACAAGGATAAAGAGAAAATTCTGAAAGCAGCAAGGGGTACACGTGCCCTCACATATAAAGGGAGACCTATAAGACTCGTGACTGATCTCTCTTTTGAAACTTGGCAGGCCGAAAGAATTGGCACGAGAGTTTCAGGGTGCTAGACCGAAAAAATATGCAGCCAAGATTCCTTTATCCAGCAAGTCTGTCATTTAGAATAGAAGGACAGATAAAGGTCTTCCCAAACAAACAAAAACTGAAGGAATTTGTCACCACTAAACCAGCCCTACAAGAGATCCTAAGGGGGACCCTGTGAGACAAAGTCCCAGAGACATCACTACAAGCATAAAACATACAGACATCACAATGACTCTAAACCCGTATCTTTCTATAGTAACACTGAATGTAAATGGATTAAATGCGCCAACCAAAAGACATAGGGTATCAGAATGGATAAGAAAACAAGACCCATCTGTTTGCTGTCTACAAGAGACTCATTTTATTTATTTTTTTTTAATTTTTTTTTCAAAGTTTATTTATTTTTGGGACAGAGAGAGACAGAGCATGAACGGGGGAGGGGCAGAGAGAGAGGGAGACACAGAATCGGAAACAGGCTCCAGGCTCGGAGCCATCAGCCCAGAGCCTGACGCGGGGCTCAAACCCACGGACCGCGAGATCATGACCTGGCTGAAGTCGGACGCTCAACCGACTGCGCCACCCAGGCGCCCCAAGACTCATTTTAGACCTGAGGACACTTTTAGATTGAGAGTGAGGGGATGGAGAACTATTTATCATGCTACTGGAAGCCAAAAGAAAGCTGGAGTAGCCATACTTATATCAGACAAACTAGACTTTAAATTAAAGGCTGTAACAAGAGATAAAGAAGGACATTATATAATAGTTACAGGGTCTATCCATCAGGAAGAGCTAACAATTACAAATGTCTATGCGCCAAATACCGGAGCCCCCAAATATATAAAACAATTACTCATAAACATAAGCAACCTTATTGATAAGGATGTGGTAATTGCAGGGGACTTTAACACCCCACTTACAGAAATGGATAGATCATCTAGACACACGGTCAATAAAGAAACAAGGTCCCTGAATGAGACATTGGATCGGATGGACTTGACAAATATATTTAGAACTCTGCATCCCAAAGCAACAGAATATACTTTCCTCTCGAGTGCACATGAAACATTCTCCAAGATAGATCATATACTGGGTCACAAAACAGCCTTTCATAAGTTTACAAGAATTGAAATTATACCATGCATACTTTCAGACCACAATGCTATGAAGCCTGAAATCAACCACAGAAAAAAGTCTGGAAAACCTCCAAAACCATGGAGGTTAAAGAACACCCTACTAACGAATGAGTGGGTCAACCAGGCAATTTGAGAAGAAATTAAAAAATATATGGAAACAAACGAAAATGAAAATACAACAATCCAAACGCTTTGGGACGCAGTGAAGGCAGTCCTGAAAGGAAAATACATTGCAATCCAGGCCTATCTCAAGAAACAAGAAAAATCCCAAATACAAAATCTAACAGCACACCTAAAGGAACTAGAAGCAGAACAGCAAAGGCAGCCTAAACCCAGCAGAAGAAGAGAAATAATAAAGATCAGAGCAGAAATAAACAATATAGAATCTAAAAAAACTGTAGAGCAGATCAACGAAACCAAGAGTTGGTTTTTTGAAAAAATAAACAAAATTGACAAACCTCTAGCCAGGCTTCTCAAAAAGAAAAGGGAGATGACTCAAATAGATAAATCATGAATGAAAATGGAATTATTACAACCAATCCCTCAGAGATACAAACAATTTTCAGGGAATACTATGAAAAATTATATGCCAACAAATTGGACAACCTGGAAGAAATGGACAAAGTCCTGAACACCCACACTCTTCCAAAACTCAATCAGGAGGAAATAGAAAGCTTGAACAGACCCATAACCAGCGAAGAAATTGAATCGGTTATCAAAAATCTCCCAACAAATAAGAGTCCAGGACCAGATGGCTTCCCAGGGGAGTTCTACCAGATGTTTAAAGCAGAGATAATACCTATCCTTCTCAAGCTATTCCAAGAAATAGAAAGGGAAGGAGAATTTCCAGACTCATTCTATGAAGCCAGTATTACTTTGATTCCTAAACCAGACAGAGACCCAGTAAAAAAAGAGAGCTACAGGCCAATATCCCTGATGAATATGGATGCAAAAATTCTCAATAAGATACTAGCAAATCGAATTCAACGGCATATAAAAAGAATTATTCACCATGATCAAGTGGGATTCATTCCTGGGATGCAGGGCTGGTTCAACATTCGCAAATCAATCAACGTGATACATCACATTAACAAAAAAAAAAGAGAAGAACCATATGATCCTGTCAATGGATGCAGAAAAGGCATTTGACAAAATCCAGCACCCTTTCTTAATAAAAACCCTTGAGAAAGTCGGGATAGAAGGAACATACTTAAAGATCATCAAAGCCATTTATGAAAAGCCCACAGCTAACATCATCCTCAACGGGGAAAAACTGAGAGCTTTTTCCCTGAGATCAGGAACACGACAGGGATGCCCACTCTCACCGCTGTTGTTTAACATAGTGCCGGAAGTTCTAGCATCAGCAATCAGACAACAAAAGGAAATCAAAGGCATCAAAATTGGCAAAGATGAAGTCAGGCTTTCGCTTTTTGCAGATGACATGATATTATACATGCAAAATCCGATAGACTCCACCAAAAGTCTGCTAGAACTGATACAGGAATTCAGCAAAGTTGCAGGATACAAAATCAATGTACAGAAATCAGTTGCATTCTTATACACTAACAATGAAGCAACAGAAAGACAAATAAAGAAACTGATCCCATTCACAATTGCACCAAGAAGCATAAAATACCTAGGAATAAATCTAACCAAAGATGTAAAGGATCTGTATGCTGTAAACTATAGAAAGCTTATGAAGGTAATTGAAGAAGATTTAAAGAAATGGAAAGACATTCCCTGCTCATGGATTGGAAAAATAAATATTGTCAAAATCTCAATACTACCCTAAGCTATCTACACATTCCATGCAATCCCAATCAAAATTGCACCAGTGTGCTTCTTGAAACTAGAACAAGCAATCCTAAAATTCATATGGAACCACAAAAGGCCCCGAATAGCCAAAGGAATTTTGAAGAAGAAGACCAAAGCAGGAGGCATCACAATCCCAGACTCTAGCGTCTACTACAAAGCTGTAATCATCAAGACAGCATGGTATTGGCACAAAAACAGACACATAGACCAATGGAATAGAATAGAAACCCCAGAACTAGACCCACAAACGTATGGCCAACTCATCTTTGACAAAGCAGGAAAGAACATCCAGTGGAAAAAAGACAGCCTCTTTAACAAATGGTGCTGGGAGAACTGGACAGCAACATGCAGAAGGTTGAAACTAGACCACTTTTTCACACCATTCACAAAAATAAACTCAAAATGGATAAAGGACCTGAATGGGAGACAGGAAACCATCAAAATCCTAGAGGAGAAAGCAGGAAAAGACCTCTCTGACCTCAGCCGTAGCAATCTCTTACTCGACACATCCCCAAAGGCAAGGGAATTAAAAGCAAAAGTGAATTACTGGGACCTTATGAAGATAAAGAGCTTCTGCATAGCAAAGGAAACAACCAACAAAACTAAAAGGCAACCAACGGAATGGGAAAAGGTATTTGCAAATGACATATCGGACAAAGGGCTAGTATCCAAAATCTATAAAGAGCTCACCAAACTCCACAACCAAAAAACAAATAACCCATTGAAGAAATGGGCAGAAAACATGAATAGAACCTTCTCTAAATAAGACATCTGGATGGCCAACAGGCACATGAAAAGATGTTCAGCGTCGCTCCTTATCAGGGAAATACAAATCAAAACCACACTCAGGTATCACCTCACGCCAGTCAGAGTGGCCAAAATGAACAAATCAGGAGATTATCCCTGCTGGCGAGGATGTGGAGAAACGGAAACCCTCTTGCACTGTTGGTGGGAATGCAAATTGGTGCAGCCGCTCTGGAAAGCAGTGTGGAGGTTCTCAGAAAATTAAAAATAGACCTACCCTATGACCCAGCAATAGCACTGCTAGGGATTTATCCAAGGGATACAGGAGTACTGATGCATAGGGCCACTTGTACCCCAATGTTCATAGCAGCACTCTCAACAATAGCCAAATTATGGAAAGAGCCTAAATGTCCATCAACTGATGAATGGATAAAGAAATTTTGGTTTATATACAGAATGGAATTCTACATGGCAATGAGAAAAAATGAAATATGGCCTTTTGTAGCAACGTGGATGGAACTGGAGAGTGTGATGCTAAGTGAAATAAGCCATACAGAGAAAGACAGATACCATATGGTTTCACTCTTATGTGGATCCTGAGAAACCTAACAGGAACCCATGGGGGAGGGGAAGGAAAAAAAAAAAGAGGTTAGAGTGGGAGAGAGCCAAAGCATAAGAGACTGTTAAAAACTGAGAACAAACTGAGGGTTGATGGGGGGTGGGATGGAGTGGAGGGTGGGTGATGGGTATTGAGGAGAGCACCTTTTGGGATGAGCACTGGGTGTTGTATGGAAACCAATTTGTCAATAAATATCATATAAAAAATAAATACAAAAAATAAATACAAAAATAATTTAAAAGTACACAAAAATACACGATCAATTGGTATATAGTCCTTGATTGCATGGGTGGTTCAATATTCATAAACTAATCACTGTAGTACATCACATCAATAAGAGAAAGACTAATAACCATATGATCATTTCAATAGATGCAGAAAAAGCATTTGACAAAGTACAACATTCACTCATGATAAAAGCCCTCAACAAGACAGGTTTAGATGGAACATACACCAAAATAATAAAGGCTGTATATGAATAATACACACTTAACTTCATCCTCAACAGGAAAAAACAGACAGCTTTTCCCCTAAGGTCAGGAACAAAACAAGGATGTCCACTCTCACCACTGTTATTCAACACACTGGAAGTCTTAGCCACAGCAATCAGACAACAAAAAGAAATAAAAGGAATCCAAGTTGGTAAAGAAAACTGGAAACTTTCACTATTTACAGTTGACATGATACTATATAGAGAAAACCCAAAGACTACACCAAAAAATAGCTAGAACTAATAAACGAATTCAGTAAAGTTGCAGAATACAAAATCAAGGTACAGAAATTTCAATACACCAAAAGTGAAGCAGCAGAAAGAGAAATTAAGAATATAATTCCATTTACAATTGCACCAAATACCATAAGATATGTAGGAATAAACCTAATCAAAGAGGTGATAGACCTTTACTCAGAAAACAATAAAACACTGATGAAAGAAATTAAAGATGATACAATGAAATGGAAAGACATTCCATGTTTTAATGGATTAGAAGAACCAATATTGTTAAAATGTCTATACTACCCAAAACAATCTACACATTTAATGCAATCCCTATCAAAATACCATGAGCATTTTTCACAGAGCTAAAACAAACCACCCTAAAATTTGTATGAAATCACAAAATACCCTGAATAGCCAAAGCAACCTTGAAAAATCAAAGCAAAGCTGTAGGCATCACAATTCTGGACTTTCGGTTACATGACAAAGATGTAGTCCTCAAAACAGTATGGTACTGGCACAAAAATAGACATACAGATCAATAGGACAGAAGGGCAAATCCAGACATAAACTCAAAATTATATGGTCAATTAATATTTAACAAAGAGAAACAATGAGAAAAAGACAGTCTCTCTCAACAAATGGTGTTGGGAAAACTGGACAGCAACATGCAAAAGAATGAAACCGGACCACTTTCTTATGCCATATACAAAAAAAAAAAAAAAAAAAAAAAATCAAAATGGATGAAAGACCTAAATGTGAGATTTCAAACCATAAAAATCCTAGAAGAGAACACAGGCAGCAACTTCTTTGACATTGGCCATACCAAATTCTTTCTAGATGTGTCTCCTGAAGTAAGGAAAACAAAAGTAAAAATAAACTATTGGGACTACATCAAAATAAAAAGCTTCTGCACTGTGAAGGAAACACTCAACAACACTAAAAGGCAACCTATAGAATGAGAGAAGATATTTGCAAATGATATATCTGATAAACAGTATCCAAAATATATTAAGAGCTTATAAAACTCAACACCCCAAAAATGAATAATCCATTTAAAAATGAACAGAAGACATAAATAGAAATTTCTCCAAAGAAGACATCCAGATGTCCAACAGACACATGAAAAGATGCTCATCATCACTTATCATAGGGAAAGTGCAAATCAAAACCACAATGAGATATCACCTCACACCTGTCAGAACAGGTAAAATCAACAACACAAGAAACAACAGGTGTTGGTGAGAATGTTGAGAAAAAGAGACCCTCTGGCACTGTTGGTGAGAATGCAAACTGGTGCAGCCACTGTGGAAAACAGTATGGAGTTTCCTCAAAAAGTTAAAAATAGAGCTACCTTATGACCCAGTAATTCCACTACCAGGTATTTACCAAAAGAATGCAAAAATAGTAATTCAGATGATATATGCACTCCAATGTTTATATCAGCATTATTTACAATAGTCAAGATATGGAAGAAGCCTAAGTGTCCATTGATTGATAAATAGATAAAGAAGATGTGGTACATTTATACTGTGAGATAAGATGAGAAGAGAAGAGAATTGGTTGTATACTCTACTGAATCAATTCGTATAAGGGAAGAGCTGCTTCATTGTATAAGATTTGTTCCCTTTCAGGGGCACCTGGGTGGCTCAGTCGGTAAAGCATCCGACTTCAGCTCAGGTCATGATCTCATGGTTTGTGGGTTCAAGCCCCACGTCAGGCTCTGTACTGACAGCTCAGAGCCTGGAGTCTGCTTCTGACTCTGTGTCTCCCTGTCTCTCTGCCCCTCCCCTTCTTGTGCTCTCTCTCTCTCTCTTTCTCTCTCTCTCTCAAAAATAAAATAAAAACATTAAAAAAAAGATTTGTTCCCTTCCTTAATATTTTTAATTCTCTTTCTTAATTTTATTCATTTTTGAGAGACAGAGAGAGACAGAGCACGAGTGGGGGAGGGGCAGAGAAGGAGGGAGACACAGAATCCAAAACAAGCTCCAGGCTCTAGGCTGTCAGCACAGAGCCCAACGCGGGGCTCGAACTCACGAACCGCGAGATCATGACCTGAGCCAAAGTCTGACGCTTAACCGACTGAGCCACCCAGGTGCCCCTAATAGTATTATTTTTTAAGCTTGCTTTCAAGGGAATGTAGATACTGGTAAATTTAGGGACATTTATTTGTGGAACTCCTGCGTGTGTTTATGTGTAATATTGTGAGCAAATATTCTGAGATGTTTCATCTCCACTGCCTCTATTCCTTGTATCCATTATTCTTTCCCACTAACCTGGCAACAGAGATAGCTTTCTGTATGCCCCGCTTGAAGGATGGGCCTCTCTTAGAACAAAGATGTAAGATGTTAATTAAGCTGTTGATTGGATTTTGAAACTTATAGCACATATGATTATTTAAAAGCCAATACATTTTGATTTATAAGAGCCAAGTATGATGACAGACAAAAATGCTCCTGGAATTCTAAAATGTATTCATGGAACCAAAACTGAGAACATGGAGTTATCATCAGCCACTAAGTGAGAGTTTTGTTTTGTTTTTGTTTTTTGGAGGGTGGGACCCACACTACCAGAGACCATTGTCTAGCTCCCTAAATGTACTAGATGTAGTGTCCTAACAAGTATGAGTCTCATAGGGATATAGCTTGGCAATAGATTAGCAATGGCAATAAGAGATACTCAGGAAGATATCCTCAGTGCAGCCTGCATACATCATGTATACCTCAACATGGTGAGTGGAAAGCAGCTATGTACTCTACAGCCCACAGGAAGAGATCAAGACAGTGCTGATAGAAACAGCTGTGAAGATAAAATAAGAAGGAAGACATGGTAAATTCAAATTCTGCACTGGCCACAGTTAAAACTAAAGGCGACTGAAATACATTAAATTGGCACGTTTAGGTTTTTCTGCCAGTTATGAAAATGGGATTCATAAGCTAATTTAAATTACAATAAATGAAAGTTCTGAGGCTTCACATCAGACTTTTGAAACAGTGCAACTTATATCCACTGCATGAGTTTGGAAGAGCTGAGGCAAACTTCAACAGTACCATTTAAGAAAGAAGCAAGATTTGAAGGTAAAGAGGGAAAGAAATTGGATCAAAGAAGATCCAAATCAGCAAAACTGGACAGTAAAGAGACATGTCCAGTAAGAAATTGCTACAAGGACAAAGAGGTTGATGCCTGTTTTTTCCTCTAGGATTTTGATGGTTTCCTGTATCACATTTAGGTCTTTCATCCTTTTTGAATTTATTTTTGTGTATGGTGCAAGAAATTGGTCCAGTTTCATACCTTTGCTATGTTGCTGTCCAGTTTTCCCAACGCCATTTGTTGAAGAGACTGTTTTATTTTTCCCATTGGATATTCTTTCTTGCTTTGTTGAAGATTAGTTGACCATATAGCTGTGGATATATTTCTGGGTTTTCTATTCTGTTCCATGTATCTATGTGTCTGTTTTTATGCCAGTACCAAAGTGTCTTGACAACTAAAGCTTTGTAGTACAGCTTGATGTCTGGAATGGTGATGCTTCCTGCTTTGCTTTTCTTTTTCAGGATTGCTTTGGATATTCAGGGGTTTTTTTGTGGTTCCATACAAATTTTAGGATTGTTTGTTCTACCTCTGTGAAAAATGCTTGAGGTATTTAAAAAATGTAGATTGCATTGGGTAGTATAGACATTTTAACAATGTTTGTTCTTTCAATCCATAAGTACGCATTTTTTCCCTATTTCTTGGTGTCCTCTTCAATTTCTTTCTTAAGTGTTCTATACTTTTCAGAGTACAGATCTTTTACCTCTTTGGTTAGGTTTAGCCCTAGGTATCTTAAGGTTTTTGTTGAAATTGTAAATGGGATTGATTCCTTGATTTCTTTTTCTGCTGCTTCATTATTGGTGTATAGAAATGCAACAGATTTCTGTACATTGCTTTTATATCCCGCGAATTTTCTGAATTCATCTATTAGCTGTAGAAATTTTTTGGTGAAGTCTTTCAGGTTTTCAATGTAGAGTATCATGTTGTCTGCAAGAGTGAAAATTTGACTTCTTCCTTTCCAATTTGTATGCTTTTTGTTTCTTTTTGTTGCCAGATTGCTGAGGGTAAGACTTCCAGTACTATGTTAAATAGTAATGGTGAGAGTGGACATCCCTGTTTTGCTCCTGACTATAGAGGAAAAGCTGTCAGTTGTTCCCCGATTGAGGATAATGTTAGCTGTGGGTCTTTTGTATATGGCCTCTATGATGTTGAGGTATGTGTCTTCTATCCCTACTTTTTTGAGTGTTTTTATCAAGAATGGATGCTGTATTTTGTCAAGTGCTTTTTCTGCATCTATTGAGAGGATCATATGATTCTTATCCCTTCTTTTATTAATGTGGTGTATCACATTAATTGATTTGTGGATATTGAACCACTCCTGCAGCCCAGGAATAAATTCCACTTAACCATGGTAATAACTTTTTTTTTTTGATAATAACTTTTTTAATGTATTGTTGGATTCGATTTGCTAGTGTCTTGTTGGGAATTATTGCATCCGTGTTCATCAGGGAAAGTGGTCTGTAATTCTCTTTTTTAGTAGGGTCTTTGGTTTTGGAATTAAGTTAATGTTGGCCTCATAGAATGTGTTTGGAAGTTTTTCTTCCATTTCTATTTTTTGGAACAATTTAAGAAGAATAGGTACGTTTCCTCTTTAAGTGACTGGTAGAATTTCCCCTGAGAAGTTATCTCAACCTGGACTTTTGTTTTTGGGAGATTTTTGATTACTGATTCAATTTCTTCATTATGGGTCTTTTCCAGTTTTCTATTTCTTCCTCTTTCAGTTTTGGTAGTTTGCATGTTTCTAGGAATTTGTCCATTTCTGTCAGATTTCCCAGTTTGTTGGTATATAAGTTTTCAAAATATTCTCTTATAATTATTTGCATTTCTGTGGTGCTCCATCATGATCTCTCCTCTTCCATTCGTGATTTTATTTATTTAGGTACTCTCTTTTCTTTTTGAAAGTCTGGCTGGGGGTTATCAATTCTATTAACTCTTTTAAAGAACTAGCTCTTAGTTTCCTTAATCTGTTCTACTGTATTTTTTTAAGTTTCTGTATCATTTATTTCTGCTCTAATCATAATTATTTCCCTTCTTCTGCTGGCTCTAGGCCTCACTTGCTTTTCCTTTTCTAGCTCCTTAAGGTGTAAGGTTAGGTTATATATCTGAGACTTTTATTTTTTGAGGTAGACCTGTATTGTAATATACTTCCACCTTAGGACTGCATTTTCTGCATCCCAAAGATTTTGAAGTATTGTGTTTTCATTTTAATTTGCTTTCATGTGTTGTTTATTTCTTCTTTAATTTCCTGATTAACACATTCATTCTTCAGTAGGATGTTTTTTAACCTCGATGCATTTCTGGTATTTCAAAATTTTTCTTGCGGTTTACTTCAAGTTTCATAGTGTTATGGTCTGAAAATATGCATGGTATGAGCTCAATCTTTTTGCACTTGTTTAGGACTGATTTTTGAGCCAGTATGTAATCTAGTTTGAAGAATATTCCATATGCACTTGAAAGAATGTGTATTCTGCTTTAAGATGAAATGTTCTGAATGTATCTGTTAAGTCTATCTGTTCCAGTGTGTCATTCAAAGCCATTGTTTTCTTTTTGATTTTCTGCTTAGATGATCTCTCATTGTTGTAAGCGGGGTGTTAAAGTGCCCTACTATTAATGTATCATCATCAATGAGTTTCTTTATATTTGTTTTTAAGTGATTTATACATTTGGGTGATCCAAGTTGGGAGCATAAATATTTACATTGTTTGTTAGAACTTCTTGATGGATAGACCCCTTAATTATGATATAATGCCTTTCTTCATCTCGTGTTACAGTCTTTGGTTTAAAATCTAGTTTGTCTGATATAAGTATGGCTACTCCCACTTTCTTTTGTTGTCCATTAGCATGTTAGATGGTTCTCCATCCCTTCACTTTCAATCTGCAGGTGTCATTAGATCCAAAATGAGTCTCTTGTAGGCAGCATATAGATGGATCTTTTTTTTTTTAATCCATTCTGGTACCCTATGTCTTTTGATTGGGACATTTAGCCCTTTTCCATTTACAATGATTATTGAAAGATATGGATTTAGTGCCATTGTTCTACCTGTAAATTGGGTATTTCTGGTGTTGTTCTCTGTTCCTTTCTGTCTTTCTTCCTCCACTCAAAGAGTCCCCTTTAATGTTTCTTTCAGGGCTGGTGGTCATGTACTCTTTTAGGTTTTGTTTGTTTGGGAAACTCTTTATCTCTCCTTCTATTCTGAATGACAGCCTTGCTGGATTAGTATTCTTGGCTGCATATTTTTCCCATTTAGCATGTTGAATATATCATGCCACCCCTTCTGGCCTGCCAAGTTTCTGAACAGATTTGTGAACCTGATCTGTTTTTCCCTTCAAAGTTAAGGTCTTTTTTCCTCTTGCTGCTTTCAGGATTCTTTCCTTATCTGTGTATTTTATGAATTTGACTAGGATATGTCTTGGTGATGGCTGGACTTTGTTGATGTGTATTTCCTTCCTCAGGTTAGGGAAGTTTTCATCTATAATTTGCTCAAATTAACCTCTTGTTTCTTTCCCTTCTTCTGGGAATCCTATGACATTAATGTTATTATATTTTAAGGAGTCGCTGTGTTCCTTAAGTCTACATTTGTTATCCAATACCTTTATTCTCTTCTTAGCTTCATTATTTTCTACAATTTCATCTTCTATATCACTGATTCATTCCTCAGCTCTGTCCATCCTCATTATTATTGCAACCATTGGGTTTTGCATCTCAGTTATAGCTTTTTATATTTTTGCCTCACTAGATTTTAGTTCTTTTAATTCTACAGTAAGGGATTCTCTAATTTCCTCTATACTTTTCTCAAGCCCAGGTAGTATCCTTATTTTCTTCTTTTTTCATTAAATTCAAGTTAATTAAGCGGGGGAAGAGAAGGCACACACCAGTCTGACTGTGGCCCCAGCAGTGGGCTGGGGGCAGACATCAGGTCAGACTGCGGCCCCACCCACCAACTCCAGTTATACACCACAGCACAGGGGAAGTGCCCTGCAGGTCCTCACCACGCCAGGGACTATCCAAAATGACCAAGTGGAAGAATTCCCCTCAGAAGAATTTCCAGGAAACAACAACAGCTAATGAGCTGATCAAATAATATAACAGAAAGTGAATTCAGGATAATAGTCATAAAATTAATCGCTGGGCTTGAAAACAGTATACAGGACAGCAGAGAATCTCTTGCTACAGAGATCAAGGGACTAAGGAACAGTCACAAGGAGCTGAAAAACACTTTAAATGAAATGCAAAACAAAATGGAAACCACCATGGCTCAGATAGAAGAGGCAGAGGAGAGAATAGGTGAACTAGAAGAAAAAGTTATGGAAAAAGAGGAAGCTGAGAAAAAGAGAGATAAAAAAATCCAGGAGTATGAGGGGAAAATTAGAGAACTAAGTGATACACTAAAAAGAAATAATATACGCATAATTGGTATCCCAGAGGAGGAAGAGAGAGGGAAAGGTGCTGAAGGGGTACTTGAAGAAATAATAGCTGAGAACTTCCCTGAACTGGGGAAGGAAAAAGGCATTGAAATCCAAGAGGCACAGAGAACTCCCTTCAGACGTAACTTGAATCGATCTTCTGCACGACATATCATAGTGAAACTGGCAAAATACAAGGATAAAGAGAAAATTCTGAAAGCAGCAAGGGGTAAACGTGCCCTCATATATAAAGGGAGACCTATAAGACTCGTGACTGATCTCTCTTTTGAAACTTGGCAGGCCAGAAAGAATTGGCACGAGATTTTCAGGGTGCTAGACCGAAAAAATATGCAGCCGAGAATCCTTTATCCAGCAAGTCTGTCATTTAGAATAGAAGGACAGATAAAGGTCTTCCCAAACAAACAAAAACTGAAGGAATTTGTCACCACTAAACCAGCCTTACAAGAGATCCTAAGGGGAACCCTGTGAGACAAAGTCCCAGAGACATCACTACAAGCATAAAACATACAGACATCACAATGACTCTAAACCCATATCTTTCTATAATAACACTGAATGTAAATGGATTAAATGCGCCAACCAAAAGACATAGGGTATCAGAATGGATAAAAAAAACAAGACCCATCTATTTGCTGTCTACAAGAGACTCATTTTAGACCTGAGGACACCTTTAGATTGAGAGTGAGGGGATGGAGAACTATTTATCATGCGACTGGAAGCCAAAGGAAAGCTGGAGTAGCCATACTTATATCAGACAAACTAGACTTTAAATTAAAGGCTGTAACAAGAGATGAAGAAGGACATTATATAATAGTTACAGGGTCTATCCATCAGGAAGAGCTAACAATTATAAATGTCTATGCGCCAAATACCGGAGGCCCCAAATATATAAAACAATTACTCATAAACATAAGCAACCTTATTGATAAGAATGTGGTAATTGCAGGGACTTTAACACCCCACTTACAGAAATGGATAGATCATCTAGACACACGGTCAATAAAGAAACAAGGGCCCTGAATGAGACATTGGATCAGATGGACTTGACAGATATATTTAGAACTCTACATCCCAAAGCAACAGAATATACTTTCTTCTCAAGTGCACATGGAACATTCTCCAATATAGATCATATACTAGGTCACAAAACAGCCCTTCATAAGTTTACAAGAATTGAAATCATACCATGCATACTTTCAGACCACAATGCTATGAAGCTTGAAATCAACCACAGAAAAAAGTCTGGAAAACCTCCAAAAGCATGGAGGTTAAAGAACACCCTACTAACGAATGAGTGGGTCAACCAGGCAATTAGAGAAGAAATTAAAAAATATATGGAAACAAACGAAAATGAAAATACAACAATCCAAACGCTTTGGGACGCAGCGAAGGCAGTCCTGAGAGGAAAATACATTGCAATCCAGGCCTATCTCAAGAAACAAGAAAAATCCCAAATACAAAACCTAACAGCACACCTAAAGGAACTAGAAGCAGAACAGCAAAGGCAGCCTAAACCCAGCAGAAGAAGAGAAATAATAAAGATCAGAGCAGAAATAAACAATATAGAATCTAAAAAAACTGTAGAGCAGATCAACGAAACCAAGAGTTGGTTTTTTGAAAAAATAAACAAAATGGACAAACCTCTAGCCAGGCTTCTCAAAAAGAAAAGGGAGATGACCCAAATAGATAAAATCATGAATGAAAATGGAATTATGACAACCAATCCCTCAGAGATACAAACAATTTTCAGGGAATACTATGAAAAATTATATGCCAACAAATTGGACAACCTGGAAGAAATGGACAAATTCCTGAACACCCACACTCTTCCAAAACTCAATCAGGAGGAAATAGAAAGCTTGAACAGACCCATAACCAGCGAAGAAATGGAATCGACTATCAAAAATCTCCCAACAAATAAGAGTCCAGGACCAGATGGCTTCCCAGGGGAGTTCTACCAGACGTTTAAAGCAGAGATAATACCTATCCTTCTCAAGCTATTCCAAGAAATAGAAAGGGAAGGAGAATTTCCAGACTCATTCTATGAAGCCAGTATTACTTTGATTCCTAAACCAGACAGAGACCCAGTAAAAAAAGAGAACTACAGGCCAATATCCCTGATGAATATGGATGCAAAAATTCTCAATAAGGTACTAGCAAGTCGAATTCAACGGCATATAAAAAGAATGATTCACCATGATCAAGTGGGATTCATTCGTGGGATGCAGGGCTGGTTCAACATTCGCAAATCAATCAACGTGATACATCACATTAACAAAAAAAAAAAAAGAGAAGAACCATATGATCCTGTCAATCGATGCAGAAAAGGCCTTTGACAAAATCCAGCACCCTTTCTTAATAAAAACCCTTGAGAAAGTTGGGATAGAAGGAACATACTTAAACATCATCAAAGCCATTTATGAAAAGCCAACAGCTAACATCATCCTCAACGGGGAAAAACTGAGAGCTTTTTCCCTGAGATCAGGAACACGACAGGGATGCCCACTCTCACCGCTGTTGTTTAACATAGTGCCGGAAGTTCTAGCATCAGCAATCAGACAACAAAAGGAAATCAAAGGCATCAAAATTGGCAAAGATGAAGTCAGGCTTTCGCTTTTTGCAGATGACATGATATTATACATGGAAAATCCGATAGAAAACTTTCTTTTAAGTTCACCCTCTATAACAACATAACAAATGGTACACACTGAAACAGAAAGTGGGCAAGGAGTGGATACCAAATGAATTAGTCTGTTTTTGAAACTCTCATAACCCCAGATTAGAGCCCCTGAACTTGTCCATTTTGCAGGTGAGGAAACTTGGGACCAATGAATCACCTTGTGCAAGATCATAGGACTATTTAGTATCAATAAAATAAGATTAGAATTCAGGTCTTCTGATTCCCATCCCAGTGATCTTTAAAGTATATTTTCCTATGATATCCCTACTGGTTTAAGAACATGGACTCTAAAGATGGCCTGGATTTGAATCCAATCTTTACAACATACTAGTTGTTTAACCTGAGACAAGCTACTTACCCTCTCTGTCTAAATTTCTACATCTGAAAAACATAGATAATATTGGTACCTCTTTCATATGATTTTGGGTAGGGTATCTGTGTTTCTATATGTGATGTTCTTAAAGCAGTGCAGTAAATATAGTAAACTTTTTTAGTAAATATTGGCTATTATTATTATCATTCATATTCTTTTCAAACTTACATAACACTGCCAATCCACAACCATATTACCAGTGAGTTCCTATGACTTTTTAGTCTCCCTAAAACATATTTCAATCTGGAGCATACCTCCTCTCTATTCAGGAAAAAAAAAAAAAAAAAAAAAAAAAAATATATATATATATATATATATATATATTCAGGAAAAAAAAAATGTGTGTGTGTGTGTGTGTGTGTGTGTGTGTGTGTGTGTGTGTGTCCTATTGTGTCCTATAGCCTGGGCAGTAACTTGGGTAAACTTTCTGACTCTGGAACCCAAGGAGAAAAACTTTTCTCCACAGCACACCCAGAATTTTTTAAGCATATCCAAAAGAAGATATAAAGAAAGAGATACAAAAAACTATAAAAAGGAGAAAATCATTATTATAAAAGTCCTCTCTGATCCCAGGAGAAAGCTTGCAAAAGCATACAATTTACTCTCTGGAATTCAGATCAATGGAAACAAAAGCCATCTAAACACCTTTTCACAGGCTTTCTATATAAATAAATATCAACTACCAAGTACAAACTCATGGCTAGATCACTCCACACATAAATCCATTTATAATCTACTCATAGAGAAGTCTAGACTTCGTTAAATTACATTAACTGGAAAGTATCATACCAGAAAGAAGTCAGATACTAAAGAGATCTATTTTGCAGATTTATGTAAAATTAGGAAACCAAAGATTTTGCCTACAACTGTTTAGATTAACCTAAATACTAAAACTGTATTTACAGCTGTTTAGAAGTAATTACTGACATAATCATTCATTTTAACGTAAAAAGTGCCTCTACTCTATAGTAAATCTGTGCAAAATGTTTGGCTAAATACAATGTGTTCTCCTTGAGTGTCATTATAGAATAAAAGAAAATAGAACAAAAATGCAAAATGTCCTTTTCCCTTCATGTATCATAATGCATAAAGAAGACATTTAAGCCCCCCCAAAAAATCTTGAGTAGACAGAAAACTAACCATGGTGAAGTAATAAGGATGTTAGCTATATATTAACACTGGGTCAGGTGATAGCTATTCTCTTATTTAAGGCTAAGATACCGGGGTGGGGGGGGAAGAGGAGGGTAAAAGATAAATGGGACCAAAAAATATGGACACAGTGACCACCTGTAAGTATAGACATGGCTTTTGAAAACTTTCAGAAATCCTTTTTTGTCTATGCCATATTGGGAACAATTAACACAGTGCAGATATACTGATATGATAAAAATTCCAATCATGGAACAAAAATGTAGTTGACAACTTGTATATTATGCAATTATGACTGTCATTTTATTACTGTTATTAATTTATTAGTATAATTGCATTTTTTTCAATGTCATAATGTGGTAATAAAGGACTTGTCATTACTAAGTTAACCTCCAAACATCTCTGACCTCAGGGGAAGAAGTTGCATGCTTTCAGTCCAAAATGAGCTGTCAGTTACCACAATGACACCTTGATGGCTACGTTATCTTGTAATTAAATGTCTCAACAAACTTCTTCTTTTGATTGACAGGTAGTTAAGACTATCATTGTCCACAGGGAAGTTTCTTTATATTTCAAAAATAATTTTCTCAATATTTCAAGAGTAATTTTTAGCATGAATCAGGAATACAAGATTTTAAAAATTAAAATACTCTCAATAATATATTTATTAGTGTGCATCTGGCACTGGTAGAAGCAAAGAAAATTATACTGTTATGTATATCTGTTGCCCAATTCATTGTGTTGCAGTGAAAAATTTATTAAGAAATTTCTATGGTATTCTTTGTTAATATTATAGAGCACATAGAATAGTTTCATTTCTGTCCTATGTGCAATTTTTCCATGACTGAAATAATTGAGAGCCACAAGCAATGGATGCTTGTAAATGCTTTATAATCATTATTCCTCTTACCATTCTCAAGTCCAGTGTGTTCAATATTGTAAGAGAAAATCTAAAAGAATGAAATCCTGCCATTTGCAATAAAGTGGATGGAGCTAGAGTGTATTGTGATAAGCAAAATATGTCAGAGAAAGACAAATACCATATGATTTCACTCATATGTGGAATTTAGGAAACAAACCAGATGAACAAAGGGAAATAAAAGAGAGAGGGAAACAAACCATAAGAGATTCTTCATGATAGAGAACAATCTGAGGGTTGATGGAGAGGTGGGGCATGGGCTAAATGGGTGATGGGTACTAAGGAGGGCACTTGTTATGATGAGTCCTGGGTGTTATATGTAAGTGATGAATCACTAAATTCTACTCCTGAAACTAATATTACACTATATATTACCTAACTATAATTTAAATGAAAATTGAAAAAAAAAAAAACAATATTCTATGGGCAAGATAGATCACATATAACACATACATTGAATACCTTCTCCTTTTTCCTGTTACTTTCCTTAGTATATGGACCACTAAAGGAATCCATTCCATATTACATTGGTCACAATACTGACATTAATATTTTCATTGTTTCATATTGAAAGAAAACTTGTCTTAGATGAGGCTAAAATATTTGTTCAATTTTAATAATTCTTAAATTGTAGGAAAATAAATGGGCAGAAAAGCTGTCAAAATAGAATTTTTGTGTACCACATCCTGAAATTACTACAAATTGTATAGTCAAGCATCCAAGCACAAAGCCACTGGAAAGTTAAATTAAGATGAGCCACATGAATTTCGGCTATTTTTATTAGACTACTAAAACTTTTTTTTTAATTTGAAAACTGGTATATTCATAAAGGAAATTTTTTAAAAAATAAGTATCTCTCATAATGAAATGAAAGTAACATAGCCGGAGAAATTCTACCAGTAAAGTGAAATCCCATTAAAACCCAACATTATCAGTAATGAATTAGAGATATCTTTTCAATTACCAAGATGCAATTTTCTTTCACAAAGAAGTAAAGTTTAGTTCTTTCAAGTTTTTTCATTAAGTGTTCTATCTTGGATGACTGCATTTTAAAATATATAGAGGGGGCGCCTGGGTGGCTCGGTCGGTTAAGCGTCCGACTTCAGCTCAGGTCACGATCTCACAGTCCGTGAGTTTGAGCCCCGCGTCGGGCTCTGGGCTGATGGCTCAGAGCCTGGAGGCTGCTTCCAGTTCTGTGTCTCCCTCTCTCTCTGCCCCTCCCCCGTTCATGCTCTGTCTCTCTCTGTCTCAAAAATAAATAAACGTTAAAAAAAATAAAAAAAAATAAAATATAGAGAGAATCTTTAAAATAGGTTTTATATTGTTGCTTTAAGAAAACTGAAAATTTCAATAGAAAAGACGACTTGTATACAAAAACATAAACCCTTCTCAAAATGGTAACAGATGGAGGAGGCCAAATGGGGAGAAATATTACAAATGGCCCTGATCTTAATCTGAGCTTTATGTGTATATACATTATTTGGAAACAATTGCTTCTTCATTTGAATGAGCAATGACATCTTTTTCAAGTTACAGAATAACCTGACTTCTCAGAATGTGAAACAAATTTGGGGAGGTAATTACCCTTTTCTCCCATCAAATGTGGGTAAAACCTGGCCTAAAGCAACAATCACAACTCCCAGTTGCCCTGAATATTCCTTCAGTAATCAAAGCATATATATCTTTGTGAGTTACAAGGGTTAATTTTATGGCAATATTATATTCAGCAAAAATGTACTAAGCATCTACTTTGTGCTGAACACTTTCACAATCACCGCATAGTTTAACATAATCATTATGTACACATATCATTGTATATAAAAAAGCAGAAGTATAATGAAAATCCCATGTTGGGAGGGGGCAGGTGTGGTAAAGAGAGGTGAACTCCACTGCAATGTAACATAAGAATCATAATAAAGCTGCCTCTTATTTATGGTGGAAAAGTTGGTCCGGAATAACTTAATTCTAAAATGTAACTGACATTGCCTATTCTCCTTCAATAAAAGATACTGTATACTCATGAAAAACAGCTGTCTAGGTTACAAAAATAAATCTTGAAGTCACTAAAATATATGAGTACAAAGTGGGCAATTATTTAAAAAGAAAAAAAATGTTGACAGAGCCAAGAGGAACTTTACAAACTCAACAGATCTTAGAATCTAAAGATACAAATTAAGAAATAATGTAAGTAGTTAGCTGAGCTTTCTGATCAGCTTATTTTTCAGATAAAGAAGCATTTGCCATATATTTAACTATCATAAGAATATATCTAGTAAATCTAGTTATACATCAAAGGCACAGTAAGAGAGAAACAAATGTGAATTAGGCAAGCAGCTCATAGCTAAAATAACTTTTGCCATCATTTTACAAGTTTCACCTTAACTTTGAAATCTTTTCTATAAAAATAATTCAAAGACAGTGGAAAATTGATATAATTAGGTGTTTTCAAATTGAAAAAAATCTTTACAACAGCATTTTGAACAAGAAATTAAAGACTTGTGGATGAACGTTTCATGTGCAAAGGGCTTAGTTTGCGGGTGTGTTGAGATAGTACTACTCCACGTAGCTATATTGTTTTTCAGCTAAAAACCTAAGTAAGTTGCATAAAATGCACTCACACATTTTACTTTATTATAAAACTTCATAAAGACATCAACAAAACCGTTTCATCATTTGTCTAAGAGGCCAGGGAGATTGCATCAGAGTAAACCAGAGAATCAAGTGTTTCTGTGAAGCCTCTCTTTTAACTACAATATATTTGGTATGCAGAAAAAAATTGGGTTCAAAGAGGAAGCAAATTAAATATGGCATGTTTAATTAGACTGTAAATCAGTCTCAAATGAAAATTCTAAAGAGAAAGAAACAGAAACTGGAAGTAGGCCAAAAAGGTCAAAACACTAGTGGAAATTATGGAATTATATCATTTTTTATGACAGCCATTGTATCAGGCATTTCCATCTAATGATGCTGCAATACCCTACCACATTCAAACTTTTTTAGGGCTCAGAAGGAAATCCATACACACAACATGTTCAGGAACCATATTATATCCTGTTATAAAATGGACACTTATTATATGGAAATTTCATTTATAAAAATGTCATTTCAGTACTAGGATAATGACAATGAGTTTCATTAATGGCTAGTCCTGGGTCACCTATGGAACTATCTTATACAATTTTATATCTCATTCTTAGGGTACCTATACATTCCAGTTTGTCGGAAAGTGCTTCCTGATTTATGCCAGTTGTACTGATGTAATTATTATTGGTAACCCCTTTCACCCTCTAAAGTATTCTGGTAAGAAGATAAATTATATGGCCTCCCTATTAATATCCCACTGACCAAAAATAAATATCTAGAATTATGTACTGGAGGAAATATCTTCACTTCCTCCTTTATCCAGAGATTGCTCGTCAGACAGCAGTATGAGTACAACATGAAACATTTTCTAGGCCATAAAATGATATGACCTCCGAGGATTATCACTCACATTTCAGCTACCACCACTTCACACACTTAGCCTGATTCACTTTCAGCAGAGTAATTTAACAGCCTCCTACAATCTGACTGAATTCCAATAAATTCTTCTTTTGTCATTATTCTTGTCAGAAAAAGGTTTCATTTAAAAGGCTTCTGAAATGTTCCACATAAAATGAAATCATATAATCACAGGACCACCTATTCCTAGTACAACTAACCTCCTATGATAGGGTTGCTATATACTTTAGTGTTCAGGCAGCTGCTCACATACCCATATAACTGACAAATTATTTACCCAGAAAGCAGAAAGGCACTTGCTGTCATTGGGTAGTAATATAGGTTGTATCAAATCATATTGGGAGCCAGATGTGACCCATGGACTGTGAACTTGGGCTTGATTGTGGCTTGGCTTTTAGAAGCATTTTAATCAAAGAAGGTCAAAGCTCTTTTTTTTTTAATTGTATAATATTCTGAAAATGAGGCTACTTATCACCCAATAATAAGGTTACCAAATTGACACTTTGTGTGGGTATAATTGTGGTGTTTTCATTGCCTTAACTACTCAAATTATATGTTTTTGTATGTGACTGTATATGTTTCTGTATAGGACTCTAAAGCCAGTAAAACTATATTTGTGAATGGATTGTGTATTATACGATGTATGTGTATAAATGGGCTACATCCCTTTTCCTTGGTTTACTGTCTTTCAACAAGATAATGCCAGTAACAACTACTATTGTATCATCTGTGTGTAGACTCTACATATAATACTGAACCCTCAAGAATAAACTCAAGTAAAATAAAATTACTAAGCCTAGTAAAATGTTGTGTTAACTCCAGTATATATGTAACACATTTCACTAGATTCCTTTAAGAACTTTTTTAAAAAGTTTTAATTTAAATACCAGTTAGTTAACATAGAGTGTAATATGAGTTTCAGGTGTACAATATAGTGATTCAACACTACCATACAACATCCAGTGCTCATTACAAGCACAATTCTTAGTCCCCATCACCTATTTCAATCATCCCCACCCAACTCCCCTCTGGTAACCATAAATTGATCTCTATAATTAAGAGTCTATTTCTTGGTTTGCCTCACTCTCTCCTTTTTTTCCTGATTTGCTTGTTTACTTTGTTTCTTAAAATAGAAATATAGTGAAATAATACTGTAGTGATCTTTCTATGACTTATTCTTCTTAACATAATACTCTCTAGCACTATCCATGCCATTGGAAATGGCAAATTTTCATTATTTTTTATAGCTAATATTTCATTATATAATTTTTAAGCCTTTTTTTCTTTATTCACATCTTCTTTATCCATCCATCAGTTGATGGACATTTAGGCTGTTTCCATAATTTGGCTATTGTAGATAATGCTGCTATAAATAACAGGTAAACGTCACCCTTTGCATTAGTATTTTTATATTTCAGGGGTAAACACCTAGAATTGTAATTGTTGAATCATAGGGTAGTTCTATTCTTCACTTATTGAGCAACCTCCATACTGTTTTCCAGAGTGGCTGCAACAGTTTGCATTCCCATCAGCAGTACAAGAGGGTTCCACTTTCTCCACATCCTCACCAGAACCTGTCATTTCTTGTACTGTTGATATTAGCCATTATGACAGATGTGAGATGATATCTCATTGTAGTTTTGATCAGTATTTCCCCGATGATTAACGAAGTTGAGAATCTTTTCATGTGCCTAATGGCCATCTGCTTGTCTTTTTGGAAAAAACATCTATTCATGTTATTTGTCCACTTTTTAATGAGATTATTTGCTTTTAGAGTGTTGAGATTTATAAGTTCTTTATATTTTTTTGAATACTAACACTTTATCAGATATGTCATTGGCAATCATATTCTCCCATTCTGTACTTGTCTCAAGTTAACAATTGTTTATCAGAGATGTTGGGCTGTTGTTCTTTTTTTTTTTTTTAGTGCAGTTTTTATGTGGATTGGTATCAGGGTAATGCTGTCATCATAGAATGAATTTGGACTTTACCCTTCCTTTTCTATTTTTTGGATTAGTTTGAGATAAATAGGTAGTAACTTATTTAAATATTTGGGGTCGCCTGGGTGGCTCACTCAGTTAAGCGTCCGACTTCAGCGGAAGTTATAATCTCACAGTTTGTGAGTTCAAACCCCATGTCTGGCTCACTGATATAAGCACAGAGCTGGCTTCAGAACCTCTGTCGCCCACTCTCTGCTGCTCCCCAGTCTTGTGTGCTCTATTTCTTTCTCAAAAATAAACAAAAATTTAAAATACATACATACATACATGCATACATACATACATACATATTTGGTAGCATTCCCGTGTGAAGCCCTGGACTTTTGTGTTTTGATAACTGATTAAATTTCTTTTAATTACTGATTCATCAATCTGTTCAAATTTTCTATTTTTTGTTTTCTATTTCCTGTTTGTTTTTGTAGTTTCTCTTTCTCTTTGTTTTTCCAAATTCTTATTTCAATTCCAGTTATTGGACATCGCCTCCCAGGACCTGAAGGCAGAGGACAGACTCTTTGAATGGCAGCGTAGGAGGATGCTGGGCTCACCTCGTCCTGCTAATCACTTAGTTCCACCCACATCTGCCTAAATAACCCAGAAAACCACCAGAAGAGTATCAGAACGGACTCTGCAGAGCCAAGCATAGACAAGAGGCCCACGGAAGAGGATAGGAAGGGCAGACAGGCGGTGCATGCTACATGGACTGGTGAGAGGGAGCTGGGTAGTGGAGGGGCAGCCCGCCCAGGAAGGTAGAGCCACCGAGTCTGGCTTGCAAAAGTGGACGGGCCAGACTCCATGAGTTCTGACAGCCAGCGGGACTTACCGAGGTGCAAAATAAAATGGAGGTGACCATAGCACAGATTGAAGAGGCAGACGGGAGAATAGGTGAATTGGAAAATAAAATTATGGAAAAAGAGGAAGCTGAGACAAAGAGAGATTGAAAAATCCAGGATCAAGAGGGGAGAATTAGAGAACTAAGTGATGCAATCAAATGGAACAATATCTGTATTATAGGAATTACAGAAAATGAAGAGACAGAGAAAGAGGCTGAAGGTGTATTTAAACAAATCAGAACTGAGAACTTCCCAGATCTGGGAAAGGAAAAAGGCATTGAAATCCAAGAGGCACAGAGAACTCCCTTCAGACGTAACTTGAGTCAATCTTCTGCAACACATATCATAGTGTAACTGGCAAAATACAAAGATAAAGAGAAGATTCTGAAAGCAGCTAGGGATAAACAGGCTCTAACTTACAAAGGTAGACATATAAGAAGGGTAGCAGACCTATACACTGAAACTTGGCAGGCCAGAAAGAAATGGTAGGAAATCTTCAATGTGATGAACAGAAAAAAAAATATGCAGCTGAGAATCCTTTATCTAGCAAGTCCGTCAATCAGAAAAGAAGGAGAGATAAAGGTCTTCCCAAACAAACAAAAACTGAAGGAATTCACCACCACTAAACCAGCCCTACAAGAGATCCTAAGGGGGATTCTGTGAGTGAAATGTTGCAAGGACCACACAGTACCAGAGACATCACTACAAGCATGAAACCTACGGACATCACAATGACTCTAAACCATATATTTCCATAATAACACTGAAAGTAAATGGACTAAATGCTCCAACCAAAAGACATACGGTATCAGAATGGATAAAAAAACAGGAGGACCCAACTATTTGCTGTCTATAAGACTCATTTTAGACCTGAGGACACCTTCAGATTGAAAGTGAGAGGATGGAGAACTATCTATCATGCTACTGGAAGTCAAAAGAAAGCTGGAGTAGCCATACTTATATCACACAACCTAGACATTAAATTAAAGGCTGTCACAAGAAATGAAAAAGGGCATTATATAAAAATTACAGGGTCTACCATCAGGAAGAGCTAACAATTATAAATGTCTATGCGCCAAATACGGGAACCCACAAATATATACAACAATTAATCACAAACGTAAGCAATCTTATTGATAACAATGTGGTAATTGCAAGGAACTTTAATACTCCACTTACAATAATGGATAGATCATCTAGACACATGGTCAATAAAGAAACAAGGGCCCTGAATGATACATTGGATCAGATGGACTTGACAGATGTATTTAGAACTCTGCATCCTAAAGTAACAGAATATGCTTTCTTCTTGAGTGCACATGGAACATTCTCCAAGATAGATCACATACTGGGTCACAAAACAGCCCTTCATAAATATAAAAGAATTGAGCTCATACCATGCACACTTTCAGACCACAATGCTGTGAAGTTTGAAATCAACCACAGGAAAAGGTCTGGAAAACCTCCAAAAGCATGGAGATTAAAGAACACCCTACTAAAGAATGAATGGGCCAACCAGGCAATTAGAGAAGAAATTAAAAAATATATATATGGAAAAAATCAAAAATGAGAATACAACAATCCAAACCCTTTGGGATGCAGTGAAGGCAGTCCTGAGAAGAAAATACATTGCAATCCAGGCCTATCTCAAGAAACAAGAAAAATCCCAAATACAAAACCTAACTGCACACCTAAAGGAAATAGAAGCAGAACAGCAAAGACACCCCAAACCTAGCGGAAGGAGAGGAATAATAAAGATCAGAACAGAAATAAACAATATAGAGTCTAAAAAAACTGTAGAGCAGATCAATGAAACCAAGAGTTGGGTTTGTGAAAAAATAAACAAAATTGATAAACCTCTAGCCAGACGTCTCAAAATGAAGAGGGCTATGACCCAAATAGATAAAATCATGAATGAAAATAGAATTATTACAACCAATCGCTCAGAAATGCAAGCAATTATCAGGGAATACTATCAAAAATTATATGCCGACAAACTGGACAACCTGCAAGAAATGGACAAATTCCTCAGCACCCACACACTTCCAAAACTCAAACAGGAAGAAATAGAAAACTTGAACAGACCCAAAACCAACGAAGAAATTGAAGCAGTTATCAAAAATCTCCCAACAAATAAGAGTCCAGGACCAGATGGCTTCCCTGGGGAATTCTACCAGACAATCAAAGCAGACATAATACCTATCCTTCTCAAGCTATTCCAAAATATATAAAGGGAAGGAAAACTTCCAGACTCATTCTATGAAGCCAACATTACTTTGATCCCATACCATAGAAAGACCCAGCAACAAAAGAGAACTACAGGCCAATATCCCTGATGAATACGGATGCAAAAATTCTCAATAAGATACTAGCAAATCGAATTCAACAGCATATAAAAAGAATTATTCACCATGATCAAGTGGGATTCATTCCTGGGATGCAGGGATGGTTCGACATTCACAACTCAATCAATGTGATACATCACATTAATAAAAGATAAGAACCATATGATCCTGTCAATCGATGCAGAAAAAACATTTGACAAAATTCAGCATCCTTTCTTAATAAAAACCCTCCTAAAAGCCGGGATAGAAGGAACATACTTAAACATCATCAAAGCCATTTATGAAAAGCCCACAGCTAATATCATCCTCAATGGGGAAAAACTGAGAGCTTTCTCCCTGAGATCAGGAACACGACAGGGATATCCACTCTCACTGCTGTTGTTTAACATAGTGTTGGAAGTGCTAGCATCAGCAATCACACAACAAAAGGAAATCAAAGGCATCAATATTGGCAAAGATGAAATCAAGCTTTCACTTTTTGCAGATGACATGATATTATACACAGGAAACCTGATAGACTCCACCAAAAGTCTGCTAGAACTGATACATTAATTCAGCAAAGTTGCAGGATACAAAATCAATGTACAGAAATCAGTTGCATTACACTAATAATGAAGCAACAGAAAGATAAATAAAGAAACTGATCCCACTCACAATTGCATAAAGAAGCATAAAATACCTAGGAATAAACTTAACCAAAGATGTAAAAGATCTGTATGCTGAAAACTATACAAAGCTTATGAAGGAAATTGAAGAAGATAGAAAGAAATAGAAAAACATTCCGTGCTCATGGACTGGAGGAATAAATATTGTTAAAATGTCAATACTATCCAAAGTTATGTACACATTCAATGCAATCCCAATCAAAATTGCACCAGCATTCTTCTCAAAGCCAGAACAATCAATCCGAAAATTTGTATGGAACCACAAAAGACCCCGAACAGCCAAAGTAATTTTGAAGAAGACCAAAGCGGGAGGCATCACAATCCCAGACTTTAGCCTCTCCTACAAAGCTGTAATCATCAAGACAGCATGGTATTGGCACAAAACAGACACATAGACCAATGCAATAGAATAGAGACTCCACAATTGGACCCACAAAAGTATGGCCAACTAATCTTTGACAAAACAGGAAAGAATATCCAATGGAAAAAAGTCTCTTCAACAAATGGTGCTGGGAGATCTGGAAAGCAACATGCAGAAGAACGTAACTAGACCACTTTCACACACCATTCACAAAAATAAAGTAAAAATGGATAAAGGACCTGAATTTGAGACAGGAAACCATCAAAACCCTAGAGGGGAAAGCAGGAAAAAACCTCTCTGACCTCAGCCGAAGCAATTCCTTACTTGACACATCCCCAAAGACAAGGGAATTAAAACCAAAAATGAACCATTGCCACCTCATGGAGATAAAAAGCTACTACACTGCAAAGGAAACTATCAACAAAACTAAAAGGCAACCAACAGAATGGGAAAAGATATTGGTAAATGACATATCGGACAAAGGACTAGTATCCAAAATCTATAAAGAACTTACCAAACTCCACACCCAAAAAATAAATAGTCCAGTGAAGAAATGGGAAGAAAACATGAATAGACACTTCTCTAAGGAAGACATCCAGATGGCCAACAGGCATATGAAAAGATGCTCAAAGTCACTCCTCATCAGGGAAATACAAACCAAAACCATGATGAGATATCACCTCACGCCAGTCAGAGTGGCTAAAATGAACAAATTAGGAGACTATAGATTTTGGCGAGGATGTGGAGAAATGGGAACCTTCTTGCACTGTTGGTGGGAATGCAAACTGGTGCAGCTGCTCTGGAAAACAGTGTGGAGGTTCCTCAAAAAATTAAAAATAGATCTGCCCTATGACCCAGCAATAGCACTGCTAGGAATGTACCCAAGAGATGCAGGAGTGCTGATTCATAGGGACACTTGTACCCCAATGTTTATAGCAGCACTTTCAACAATAGCCAAATTATGGAAAGAGCCTAAATGTCCATCAGCTGATGACTGGAGAAAGAATTTGTGGTTTATATACGCAATGAAATACTACGTGGCAATGAGAAAGAATGAAATAGTGGCCTTTTTTAGAAATGTGGATGGAACTGGAGAGTGTTATGCTAAGTGAAATAAGTCATACCAAGAAAGATAGATACCATATGGTTTCACTCTTATGTGGATCCTGAGAAACAGAAGACCATGGGGGAGGGGAAGGAAAAAAGAGAGAGAGGGGAGCCAAACCATAAGAGACTCTTAAAAACTGAGAATAAACTGAGGAATGATAGGTGTGGGAGGGAGTGGAAAGTGGGTAATGGGCATTGAGCATTGAGGAGGGCACCTGTTGGAATAAGCATTGGGTATTGTATGGAGTCCAATTTGATAATAAACTTCATAATAAAAAATAAATAAATAAATTCCAGTTATTTAACATACAGTATAATATTAGCTTCAGGGGTAGGATTTAGTGATTCATCACTTACATACCACACACAGGGCTCATCACAAATATCCTCCTTAAAACCCATTACTCATTTAACAATCTCCCTATTCATCTTCCCTCCAGCAACCCTCACTTGTATTTCTATAGTGAAAAGTGCATTTAATGGTTTTCCCATCTCCTTTTTTTCCTTATATTCATCTGTTTTGTTTCTCAAATTACACATATGAGTGATACCATGTGGAATTTGTCTCTATCTGAAAGACATATTTCACTTAGCCTAATATTCTTTCTCTCCATCCATATCATTGCAAATGGCAAGATTTCATTCTTTTTTATGGCTTGGCAATATTCCATATTGTGTGTGTGTGTGTGTGTGTGTGTGTGTGTGTGTGTGTGTGTGTATATATATATATATATATACACAACATATATATATACAACATATATATATGTATATAGACCCATACATATATATATATATGTATATAGACATACTACACACACACACACACACACATATATATATACAAATATATATAAATATATATATATATATATATATATATATATATATACAACAGCTGCTTTATATATGCATCAGTAGATCAACATTTGAGCTCTTTCCATGATTTGGCTATTGTTGATAGTGCTGCTAAACATTGTGCTGCATGATTCCCATCCAAGCACTATTTTTTAATCTTCTGCACAAATACCTAGTAGTGTAATTGCTGGGTAATAGGGTAGTTATAGTTTTAGTTGACCATATAGTTGTGGGTCCATTTCTGGGTTTTCTATTTCTATTCCATTTCGTTGATCTCTGTGTCTATTTTTGTGCCAGTACCATAATTCCTTTATCATTACAGCTTTGTAATATAACTTGAAGTCCAGAATTGTGGTGCCTACAGCTTTCCTTTTCTTTATCAAGACTGCATTGGCTATTCAGAGTCTTCTGTTATTTCATAGAAATTTTAAGGTGGTATGTTCCAACTGTGTGAAAAATGCTGTTGGTATTTTGATAAGGATTGCATTAGATGTGTATATTGCTTTGGGTAACATAGACATTTTAACAATATTTGTTCTTCCAATCCATGAGCATGCAATGCTTTTCCATTACTTTGTGTCATGTTCAATTTCTGTCATCAGTGTTCTGTAGTGTTCAGAAAATAGATCTTTTATCCCTTCATTTAGGTTTATTCCTAGGTATCGTATTGGTTTTGGTACAATTGTAAATGGATTCATTCCTTGATTTTTCTTTTGGCTTTTCATTGTTGTTGTACAGAAATACAAAAGATTTTTGTATATTGATTTTGCATACCTCAACTTCACTGAATTCATCTATCAGTTCTAGCAATATTTTGGTGGAGTCTTTTGGGTTTTCTATATACAGTATCATGTAATCTGCAAATAGTGAAAGTTTAACTTCTTCCTAGTTTATTTGGGTGCCTTTGATTTCTTTTTTTCTCTGATTATTGAGGCCACGACTCACAGTACTATGTTAAATAACAGTAAGAGTGGACATCCCTGTATTGTTCCTGATCTGAGAGGAAAAGCTCTCAGTTTTCCACACTGAAGATGATATTATCATGGGTTTTCCATATATGGCCTCTATGAGGTTGAAGTGTGTTCCCTCTATCTCTACTTTGTTGTGGGTTTTTATCAAGAATGGATGATTTATTTTGTCAAATGTTTTTTTTTCTGCATCTATTGAGAAAATCGTATGGTTTTTATTCTTTCTTTTGTTAATGTGGTGTGTCATGTTGACTGATTTGTCAATAATGAACCATGTTTGTAACCTAGGAATAAATCCCACTTGATTGTGGTAATGACTCTGTTCATGTATTGTAGGATTTGATTTGCTAGCATTTTATAGAGAATTTTTCCATCCATGTTCATCAAGGATATTGGCCTATAGTCCCCTTTTTTTAGTGGAGTCTTTGTCTGGTTTAGGAATCAAGGTAATGCTGCCCACATCAAATAAGTTTAGAATTTTTCCTTCCATTTTTTTATTTTTTGAGATCATTTGAGAAGAATAGGTATTAACTCTTCTATAAATGCTTGGTAGAATTCCCCTCTGAAGCCATCTGCTTCTGGACCTTTGTTGGCAGATTTTTTATTGCTGATTCAATTGCTTAGTTATCAGTCTATTGAAGTTTTCAATTTATTCCTGTTTCAGTTTTGATAGTTTATATGTTTGTAGGAATTTATCCTTTTCTTCCAGATTGCCTTATTTGTTGGCATATGATTTCATATAGTACAGTCTTATAATTGTTTGTATTTCTGTCATGTCAGTTGTGAATTTCCTCTCTCTCATTTTTGATTTTATTTGCCTCCTTTCCCTTTTCTTTTGATAAGTCTGGCTAGGGGTATATCAATTTTATTAATTTTTTCAAAAAACAGTCCCTGGTTTCACTGATCTGTTCTACTGTGTGTTTTTTTATGTTCTATATCATTTATTTCGGCTCTAATCTTTATTATTTTTCATCTTCTGCTGGCGTTAGGCTTTATTTGTTGTTCTTTTTCTAGCTCCTTTAGGTGTAAGGTTAGGTCGTGTATTTGACATTTTTCTTCCTTCTTGAGGTAAGCCTTTATTGCTATTTATTTCCCCTATAGGATCACTTTCTTTGTATCCCAAACATATTTGAACATTGTGTTTTCATTTTCATTTGTTTCCTAGTGTTTTTTAAACTTCTTCTTTGATTTCCTGGTTGTTTGTTTCCTAGTGTGTTTTCAACTTCTTTGATTTCCTGATTGGTCCATTCAATGTTTAGTAGCATATTTTTTAGCCTCCATGTATTTTTGTTCTTTACAATTTCTTTTCCTGTAATTGATTTCTAGTTTCACAGCTTTGTGGTCAGAATCATGCATGGCATGATTTCAGTCTTTTAGTATTTGTTAAGGCCCATTTTTTGGCCTAATATGTGACCTATTCTGGAGAATGTTCCATGTGCACTTGCTGTTTTATGATGGAATGTTCTGAATATATCTCTTAAGTCCCTTTCATCCAGTGTGTCTTTCAGAGCCATTGTTTCTTTGTTAACTTTCTGCTTAGATTATGTGTCCATTGATGTAAGTGGGGTATTAATGTCCCCTACTATTATTGTTATTTTCAATTAGTTCCTTTATTTTTGTTATTAATTGTTTTATATATTTGGGTTTTTCCATGTTGAGGGCATAAATACTAACAACTGGTATATTTTCTTGTTGGATTTTCCCTTTTAACACCTAATAATGACCTTCTTTGTCTCTTTTTGGATTTTTTGTTTTAAAGTCTAGTTTGTCTTGATATTCACATTGTTACTTTGGCTTTCTTTGGATATCCATTTGTGTTATAAATATTTCTCAATCCCCTCACTTTCAATCTTCAGGTGTCTCTTGTAGGGAGGAGGGTGTCTCTTGTAATAAGTCTCTTGTAGGGAGAATGAGTTAATATGACAGAGCAGCATGGAGACCCTGGGTTTGTCTCATCCCTGAAACATAGCTAGATCAGCACTAAACCATTTTGAACACCCAGGAAATTGATCTGAGGATTAATGCAAAAATCCGCATATCTTGAGCCACAGAACTCGCCATGTATGCAGTAGGGAGAGTTTAACTGGGGGAGAGAAAAGCCACAGAGGGTAGGGAACCATTTCCACGGACAGTAGACAGAGAGAGATAGAGCAAGGGGGAGAGTGTGGCGTATCAGGATAGTGCAAGAAAAACACTCCTCTCAAAAGCAGCTGGAGAGAAAGAGAGAAAAAGTGAAAACATTCACAGGTGACTGAACAAGAAACCTGTTCCCCAAAGCCATTAATGGGGATAAAGGAGATGGTTTCATTAACACCAGGATTCTATAAACAGTGGAGCACAGAGTCTGAAGGTTCGGAGTTCAGTGCCTGGCATTGCTCTGGTGAGGAAGTAAGTTGAATCCCCAGGAGCAGTCAGTGAAGTCAGAGGGGTCCATGTGTCACATGGGGAGAGATGGTTCACCTGCTTGGTAGCATTTGGTAGAGGCCATAAGGCCTCCCCATGGTCAAAGGTCCCAAAGGACCCCAGAGAGAAGCCACATTTGCTGCTATTGGGACAAAGATGTCAGAGTGCGGCAAAACCTAGTACCAGCTGTGTGTTGTGATTTGCCATAATCTCTGAACCTCTGAACTGCAATGGCACAAACATTTTCTAGGGCATGCCGGCACCCAGCCATTGCTCAGCAAGACCCTCCACCAGAGAGTCAGTGTGGGTCCAAGCCTCAGGGGTCTCTGAAGTGTGAGGTTTTGAAATATAGCCCATCTGAGATAAAACTCTGGAGGGAGGTACCGCCTGGCAGGTGGACAGCTTGGTCATGAACAGTGTGGAGGCAGGGAGTAGACAGAGGCCTGAGACAAAGGAGGGGGGCTTGATTGCAGGTTGGTGAGAGTTCAAATTTCCTGCACCAGAGACTAGGGAGCTGGATGGAGCCATTTCCCCCTCCCAGGCACAGGGATCCCTGCCCCCAGTAAGCTAAGCAGCGCCACCTAGTGGAGAACGGAGCTGTTACACCAAGCCCCACCCAACTGCACCCTCCAAGATCATCCCCCTGAAGACCAGCACAAGTCACTCTACCTGCTTAGTGTATGGACTGTAGACTGTTTCACAGTTTCAGTTCTAGAGGAAACTGGATGTAAACTCATTCGGGTTTCATTGTGTTTGCTGGTTCATTTATTTGTTTTCTTTGCTTCTGTTTTTGCTTAAATTGTTTTCTTTTTTCTTTCTTCTTTTCCTTTCTTGGATACAGAAAGAGAAATTTTTAATTGTTGTACTTTATTTTTTTTCAATGAGTCTTTTGTAGTCAGCATATAGATGGGTCTTGACTTCTTATCCATTCTGATACCCTATGTCTTTTTATTGGAGTATTTAGTCCATTTACATTCAGAGTAATTATTGATAGATACAAATTTAGTGCCAATTTATTAATTGTTTTTTTTTCTTTTTTTCTGAAAATATTCTGTCTTTTCTTGTCATTGTCACTTTTAGTCTCTCCCTTCCATTCAAAGAGTCCCCCTTAATATTTCCTGCAAAGCTGGTTTAGTGGTCACAAACTCCTTTAGCTTTTTTTTGTCTGGGGAACTCTGTATCTCTCCTTCTATGCTGAATGATAGCCTTTCTGGAGAGAATATTCTTGGCTGCATATTTTTACCATTCAGCACTTTGAATATATCATTCCACTCCCTACTGGCTTTCAGAGTTTCTGCTGAGATGTTTCCAGCTAGGCTTACGGGTTTTCCTTTGGGTTGAGGATTTCTTTTGTCTTGCTGCTTTTAAGATTTTTTTTGTAACTATATTTTGCAAATTTAATTACAATATGTCTTGGTTTGATCTGCTTTTGTTGATTTTGATGGGAGTTCTCTGTGTCTCCTGGATCTGGATGTCTGTTTTGTTCTCCAGATTAGCGAAGTTTTCTGCTATTACTTTTAAAATAAATTTTCTGCCCCCTTTTCTCTCGCTTCTTCTGGGACTCCTATAATATGAATGTTATTACATTTGATGGAGTAACTGAGTTGCCTAAGTCTATTCTCGTGTTCCATAATTCCTCTTTCTCTTTGTTGTTCAACTTGATTATTTTCCATTATTTTTTTCTCTAGGCCACTAATTCATTCCCTGCTTCTTCCAGACTGTTATTCATTGAACCAAACCTGTTTCCAATCTCATTTATTACATTCTTCATTTTTGATTGATTCTTTTTTAACTCTTTTATCTCTGTGGTGTCTAGCTGATATCTTCCTTTCTAAAGCCATCAAGTATCCTTATGATTGCTGCTTTAAATTCTCTATCAGTCATGTTACTTATATCTGTTTTGCTTAGATCTCCCACTGTGGCCTTATCCTATTATTTCATTTGGGATAAATTCCTTTGTCTTGGCATTTGTTGAAGTCTGTACCTTCTTCTCTGTGTTATAAAATCCAGTTATGTCTCCTGCTCCTGAAAGTAATTGCTTTTTGAAGAAGAGGTCATGTAATGACCAGGGCCTAGTGCTTCAGGGCGTGTCTCTGGTGTGTGCTATGCATGCTGTGTTATTGTTTTTGCTGCTCTATCCATTAAGCCTGTCATCTGCAGGGCTCTCCTTGCCTGCGGTGGACTGTGTTTGGTCCCTGACCTTGATGTGGTGAGTTTACCTAGGTGTGTTCTGGTGTGCTTGTGAAATTATACCTGACACCAATTCCACCCAGAACTAAGCCCTAAAGAACTCTCTATTCAGAAGACATGGTCTGCACAGTGATTTATGCTGGTCTTCTTGGGTAGGAGCTTATCACGCCAGGACTGATACCAGATTGACTTTAAGACTTGTCTTTCCAGAACCCGGGGTGTGTGGCTTCCTCTGAGCGAGTTAGGCAGCCAGTGCTGGTGTTCAACTGCTTCCCAATGGTAGCTCTGTGTTTATGCTGAGGGGCAGTGGGTGGGAAATGTCACTGGCTAGCTGCTTTGTTCCCTGAGAGGTGTCCTGGGAACACTGTTTCTCAGGGACATGCAAGAGAAGAATGAATAATTTCCCCATGTGGCCCAAGGGCTTTTTAGATCACTGTTTTCATACTGTATGTGTCCAGGTTGTTTGCCTGCTTTATTTCCAGGAGCATTGCAGTGTCCTTCAGGATCTACCCTGGCCAATCCCACTGACCTTTAAAACTCCAGGCTGGGGGCACCTGGCTGTCTCAGTCAATAGAACATACAACTCTTGATATCAGGGTTTAGAGTTCGAGCCCCATGTGGGGTGTAGAGATTCCTTAAAAATAAAATCTTAAGAAAAAAATCCAGACTTTAAACCCCACTGGTTGCAGGAACTCACAAAATTCAGCCCCTATCATTTTCTAAGCCTATGGCCTGGGGAAATGTTCTCTTTGTGCATTTCCCCATGTGCTCCTTTCTCTCTTTTTTTAAATGTTTATTTATTTTTGAAAGAGCATAAGCAGGGAAGGGGCAGAGAGTGAGGGGGAAAGAAGATCTGAAACAGGCTCTGTGCTGATAGCAGAGAGCCCAATGCAGGGCTCAAATTCATGAACCGTGAGATCATGACCTGAGCTGAAATCAAGAGTCAGACAGTTAACTGACTGAACTACCCAGGTTCACCCCTAAAATCATTACTTTCAAGAGCAGAAGACACAGCTACTTTTTAACACAGAAACAGACAGACACAGACAGGCAGAAAAAATGAGGAGACAGAGAAATTTAACTGACTGAGCCACCCAGGTGCCCCTCTCCTGTGTGCTCCTAGGAACTATTTTTAATCACTGTGATATATATTTGTAAATCTCAGAATCCCCTTTTGAAGTCAAAAGCATTAATTTTTATTCAGCTTCTAAACAAACCAAAAGAAATCACAATACAATGAGGGTCTGATAATAAAGTGTTTAATTAATAAAAAGTGAGATTGTTCATCTGATATTAATAAAAAGTAATATTACTAATCTGATATTAATTTAGGGAAAATACTGCCATTGATTCTTATATTTTATAGGAAAACTTGGGCATATGATGTACTATTAAATTTGGCTCATATAACTGAGGTGTTACATTTGTAAAAATTTATATCAAATATGTCACATAATAAGATATTTCACATATAAATTTCACAAATAATTTTCTTAGACTTTTTAAATTTAATTTTTTGTTAGTTAATATACAGTGCAATATTAGTTTCAGAAGTAGAATTCAGTGATTCATCACTTACATACAACACCCAGTGCTCATCATAAGAAGTGCCCTCCTTAATACCTATCACCCATCTAGCCCATCTCCCACCCACCTCCCTCCATCAACCCTCAGAAAGCAAATAATTTTTGTTTAAAAAAGTTACTTTAGATTATTATTCCATCTAAGGTTTTTTTTGCATTTTTATTTACTTTACTTTTTATTTTTAATTCAGTATAATTAACATACAGTATTGTATTAGTTTCAGATGTACAATATAGTACTTCAAGAATTCCATACATTACTCAGTGCTCAATAAGTGTACTCTTAATCCCCTTTGCCTACTTCACCCATCCCCCACCCGTCTCCTCTCTGGCAACCACCAGTTTGTTCTCTATACTTAAGAATGTTTTTTGTGTTTGTCTGTTTTTTTCTTTGTTTGATTTGTTTCCTAAATTCCATATATGAGTGATACCATATGAAATTTGTCTTTGACTGGTTTATTTCACTTAGTATTATACACTCTAGATCTATCCATGTTCTTGCAAATGGCATGATTTTGTTCTTTTTTATGGCTGAGTAATTAAATGATTCTAAAGTAGTGTCAAACTATATAAAAATTTAAGTCACTAAAAATGAAATCATTTTGGAAAGGATAATATCAAAACATTGTTATGATACAAATATACATCCAAAATATGTATATTGTGACAAATATGTATATTATGTATTATGTATTTTTTGATATATATGTATATGTATATTATGTATAATATGTATATTATGATACAAAAATACAAAAATTTTTGTAATAGAAAATGTACTGAACTACAAAGAAATTTTAAGTTACACAATAATGTTTGTTATATAAACCCTTTTTGGTATATTACTTAATTATATATAAATGAGAGGGAAAAAAATCAGCATCTTCAATGCATTCTTCTTTACCCTACCTGTTTAGTTTTCTCAACCCAACCCTCAGGGATCACATTGTCTAAAATATGCCAGCAGATATGTCCAAAGTCAAGTGTCTCATTTAGTTTTACTATGATGTAGTGTTCTGCTTTCAATACTCTGTTACATGATTACCTCAAGCCTCAAAGCATTTCTATCCATTGAAGATGGTTTTTATATCTATCTTCTCTTATGATGTCCTTTATTCTTTTTATTAACTCTTCCCCCAACACCTCCAGCTTTTTCAATACTATATGCTTTCAGTATCTACATAGTTTAAAATGTTAACATGACTGAGAGTTTAAAGTGTCAGCTCATTTTAAATTCATCTTAAGACAATGTTACAAATCAGGTTTGCAAAAGAAAAGGTGCCCCTAAATCTTTTTTTTTTTTTTTTTTGGTCCAGTACATTCAGCCTCAGTAGTCAGTTTTATAATCATTTCCATAAAGTTTTGGAACTGGGGCTGGATTGAAATTACTTTGCATCTTGTTCAAAATTATATCAGGCAAAGACACAATATATCAGGTTTCTTCCCAGTACAATGTAGGCTTCCTCCATTTTGAAAAGTTCAGTAATTTATCAGTAATTTAACCAATAGACACTTAAAGGTTGTAGTGTACCTCCAAGGGGCTGTTGACCTTTACTGAAATAACTGGAACTTCAGCCTCAGTCAATATATATTTATCTTTCTGTTGGGACTATTACAATTGTGAAAGTAACACTGACCTTGAAACTTCTAGTGAAGGATGAATACAAATAATGTTCCTTAAAGGAAAAATATATAAAAAAACCAAAATATAGAATACTTAGACCTAAAATGCACATTCTGTAAAGATCAAAAGAAAGTATTCTGAACATTAAAACCAATGCTGGAAGCAGTAAACATATTATTCCTATGACCCACTGGGTTTCCCTTAAATATGAGTCTGATTTGAACCCCATTAGACCAGAATCATAAAATTTGGAAATGCCAAATATTTTTAAGTTTCCCAAAGGTTACTGATATCAGGAGCCTGGCTTGTTTTCAAGTGAACTAATTTTATTATATTTTCCACAGTAACATAATACTATAGACTCAAAAATCATTGTATCCCTTATTGACTAAATGTATATCAAAAACATGCTTTTGTTTTTAATCTGGAGAAAATCTAAATGGTAATATGCTAAAACTCTTTTTAGTAGTTTTCCATTTTATCTGAATATTTATATCTGGAATATTTGTTTTGGAGACTTTTTCCCCTATTGGGCATAGTTTGCATTCTCATTAGGGACCAATGGAAATATGTATATTCTTTCAGGACACTGACTGAGGCATTAGTTATTATATAACAATTTCAGTGAACTAAATAGTATCCACAAAGAGTAAATTAAAATGTAAGTAACACCTAGTAAGTAATGGAAATCCTAGAAGAATTGGCTGGGCATTCATTCAAATAAAGTAGGAGATTTAAAAAAAAAAAAAGGAAATGCTCATTCTTTTACAAATAAGAAATTAATGTACAGAGCTAATTGAAAGTAAACGTCAAGTTAAATCTTCTCAAAAACAAACATATCTATATACTATGTAAAATTACATAGCATTTTGTCTCTACAATTTCATTTTCCTAAAATTAAATACACATACAGATAAATGGGGCACTATGAAAAGGTCTATGAATGGCAATAGAGACATAAATGCATAGTTTTAAAAAATAAAAACCTCTCAGGGTACCTGGGTGGCTCAATAGGTTAAGCATCTGACTGTTGACATCAGCTCAGGTAGGGATCTCACAGTCGTGATATTAAGCCCCACATTGGGCTCCATGCTAACAGCATGGATCCTGCTTAAGATTCTCTCTTTCCCTCTCTCTCTGCCCTTCCCCTGTTCACATACACACTCTCTCTCTCTCTCTCTCAAAATAAATTAATTAATTAAAAAATAAAACAATAAAAACTTCTCTGTTATCAAAGAATCAGTGTATCTGTTGAGTGGCATGGAGTCATTTGCATGTCCCCCCATTTAGATGTCATCTTTGTTACAAAGGGAGACAACCATTTGGGGGGTCTCTCTTGTAGTCCTGTCAGCATTAAAAACTTTTATTCCTCTCCCCCCATAAAATGATTGTAATATAGTCAACAGATACACTAAACCAAGAGAGCCACACGCTTGTTGATACATTGATAAAAGCCACATTGCCCCATTGAGAGTCTGGCAGTATGTACAATGTTAGGGAAATATTTCATTTATTCAATACAATTTTCAACCAATCTTATTATATGGAATCTTTACAAGTACTTTTCTCTCATGTGGACCAGCTTACTTGAGTTGACTTCTGAATTGATCCACACAAGTCAACTCAATAGCAATCGAGACCTAATTGCTCTTCAATGGTACTTGTTCCTGCCATTTTCACTCTAGATCAGAAAAAGCTAAAGATCTCTCCAAGCCTTTAATTAGGTGTCCAATCTATCTTAACCCAAATTATTTTGATAGTACTCACACAATGCTGTTTTCCTCGTGTTTTGTTTTGTTTTGTTTTTGTTTTTTTGGTTGTTATTCTCTCTAATCTCTAGCTATTTTCATAGTGACTTCTACAATAAATCGAATCACCTTGTTATAGTTTATTCTTTAGTTCTCTCTGAATGCAAGATAAATTTTGTAACCTTTTACTTTTTAAATGTCTTTCTCAAAATTTTCTCTTCTTTTAAAACAGTATATTTAACATAATAGGCATTATTTTAAGAATAATTGGAAATATACCATGCCTTCTTATACAACTATTTTAATAAAGGCATGATAAAATTTAAGGTAACATATTTTAGTACATGCATTAAAATCCATTGGTTCTGGGGAATAGAATTAAAGTTTACAAATTATACTCAAAGTGTATATTTTTAAATGCACATTTTGTGCTCGTTCTAAATGGTCAAATTCATTTATACCCCCAGAGTTGTGTTCCTTACTTTTCTCCCTAACCAATTCCTACTCATCTCTCATGGCTCAGCTTCTATACAATTCCCACCTGTAGTAACAATTCCATTGTCAAATACATTGAATAAATATATATTGACATTCTATCATGAGCAAAGCACTATGATAGTCACTAGAAGCAAATAAAATAATAGAAATATTGTGTTATGATATTCTGTGCACAAAAAAAGGAAAAATCAAACCTAACTGTGAGAACTCATGGAAAGGGTAGCATTTGAATTAGTCTTAAAATATTACAAGCAGAAATTTGAAGAGGGGGTGGGGAAGGAAAAATTGACAAGATGAATTATAAAGCTGAAAGAACAGCGTTAACAAACTCAGAGCCTCAAAAGCTTGAAGGCCCTTGATAGAACTATTTCATATCAACCTCTTCCCTGACCTCCTATATTGCTTGTTCTCCATAATATAAATTTCTTCACTTACTTGCTATAGGGCTGTCACATACTCTTTTTTGTATGTCATGATGCAAGACACTATAAATTCTGTGAGTGTCAAATCATCTTACATTCCTTACAAATTTCCCTTACAATATATATTATAGAGTAGACACATAGTAGACAACTAAGCAATAGTTATTGATTGATTCAAATGGAAGGTTTTATAGAAATCTGTCTAAATATTAATTTTATTTATTTTGATTATTTTTTTAAGAGGTGGTATCTCCCTTTTTTGGGAATCCATAACATGCAAAAAGGATATCTGTATTCATTTGCATGTTAAAAGTGAAACAGATGAAATCTGTCCGCTATCAAATCAAATGGAAAAATATATTTCAAATAGTATTGAGTCTACATCCTGCCTTACCATTACCTGAAGATAATAAAATACATTTGGCAAGAGTGATAATCAATGATTTGGAAGAAAAATTGCTAAAACGTGCAAGTGTAAAGAGTGAAAGGATTTGATTACTTGCTTATAGTTCTGAAGCATCAAAATCAATAACTACTGAGGAATTAATCTTATATATTTAGAGAAAAATCCAACATGAAACTATTCCCACCTCTAACTACCCATTTTTCCCAATCCAAATGATTTCTAGAGGTGCTGGAAAATTATACTGAACTCATAACTCTTATATAGAGTGAGCTATTCACAAGTATGCATATGGAGAAATATACCTAATGATCATTGTCTCAATTTCCTTTCCAACTTGCTCCATTATCAGAGCCTCCTGCTATAGTCTCAAAAAGAAATCTATGTGTTGTTTCTTTTCTATATTTAGTTTCTGGGTAGAAACAATGGCATTAATATTTAAAATCATATTTTGTGGTAGGAGTTAAGAAGGCAGAGTGGTAGGGAACCCTGATTTTTTTTGGTCCCTCAAACATAGCTCTATAGCACTTGGAACACCCAGGAAATTGATCTGCGGACTGGCAGAAGGATCTCCACAGCTGGAGGGAGACAGCATGGTAGGTGCAAAGTACATGGAAGTGAATTGCAGGAGAGAAAAAGGGCGGTTCCCTAGAAGGGAGGGAACCCTTTCCATGGAGAGACAAAAGGCAGAGAAAGAGAGAGAGGTTGAGAGAGTGCAGTGTCAGGTTCCTACAAGAGGAAAACCTCTCTGGACCTTAGACTGGTGAGTGAAAGGTTCAGAGTATCACAGGTTTGTTTTTGTTTTTTTTTTGGTTTTGGTGGTTTTTTGTTTGTTTGTTTGTTTGTTTTTGCATCGCAGCCTGTGGCACTCAAACTCTGAGGTTTTGGAATTATGTGATCTTCTCAGGAATGGAGCTGTGGCAAACGCTACTGGAGATAAGAGGGGTTCTGGCCCTGTATTGCACAGTGTGGTGTAGGGATCTCCAGGGCACACTGGGAAAGCACATACTCTTCCTAGAGTACTTTTAGAAGAGTGTATATTGCCTCTCCAAGGACAAAAGACCCTATAGGCACCAGAAAAAGGCCTTTCATTGGCAGGAGTATAGGTACAATCAGAGGACATATAACTTTTTTGCTGCTTTTAGTGGTGGTACACCACAGATTGTACAGACCACACAGGTGTGGGACTGTTTTTCTGGGACAAAAGACATCAGATACAGGGTGGAGAGGCTCTGCTCTAGAAAAGGAATATGGGTCTGTTCTGTGCCAGATTTTGAGTTTTGATCCCAGGCGCATATCAAATCAAAGATGAGGGGTGCTGTAGAGCAGTGCAAGCTGACTGCCCTTACTATTCTGTGAGGGCTGCCTGAACAGTGAGGGATGTGAGGTCTTTTGTCCAGGACAAGAGATTGGGGTGGCACCATCCCCCCCCTCAACACCAACATGGTTGGACTTCAGAGAGCCACACAGTGGAGTCCAGTGGAGGTGGGACCGCTTACACAAACCCCACCCCGCCAGTGCCTGGCAACTGCTTATTTCCTGGGAGAAACCTGACTCTCGACCAATGCAATGGCCCTCTCCTCCAGAAGACAGCACAGCCAGCATCACACATGCACCAAGTGTACTAAAAAGCAAGTGCTTCAAAAAGACACCTGCAGTTCTGGGGGAAATAGGACTAGGCTTGCTCTTTTTTTATCTCCTTTTTTTCTTTGGAATCAGGCTCACAGTTTCTTGTTTATTTTTTTCACTTCCTTTTCTCTTTTTGGGGGGACCAGTCTTCTTTTTTTCTTTTATTTCTTTTCTTATTTTTTTTTATTTTTTTTTCCTTTTTCTTTTCTTTCTTTTTTTTTGTTCCCTTTTTTCTTCTCCTTTTTTGGAATCAAGTTCCCCCCTCCTTTTCCCAGGTTTATTTTAGCAAACAAATCAAAGCACACCTAGTTAAATGTCCAAACACTCCACCACTGCAAGCAAAAAGGAGTTCTGCACAGGACTGACCAGTGGGAAACAACAGCCAAAACGCAAAAGCAGAGTGCACACAGCATACACCAGAAACATATCCTGAAGTGCCAGGCCCAAGACAGTGTATGATCTATTTTTAATATAGCAGTACTCTCAGGTGCAGGAAACATAACAAGCAGTCAAAACATGCAAAATATTGGGCATGTGGGTGGCTCAGTTGGTTAAGTGTCCAACTTTAGCTCAGGGCATGATCTCACAGTACATAAGTTTGAGCCCCACATCAGACTCTGTGCTGACAGCCCAGAGCCTGGAGTCTGCTTCAGATTCTGTGGCTCCATCTCTCTCTGCCCCTCCCATGCTCACACTGTCCCTCTCCCTCTCTCAAAAATAAATAAACATTTGAAAGACAAAACACCCAAAAGACAGAAACTTAGATGAAATTACCAGATGGAGGAATAGTCTACATAAGAAAGGTCAAGAATAAATCACAGCCAGAGACTAGCCCAAAACAGATATAATAAATATATATGAACATGAATGTAGTACAACAGTCACAAGACTACTAGCTGGACTTGAAAAAAGCATAGAAGACACCATAGAAACCCTTGCTTCAGAGATCAAAGACAAAAACTAGTCAGGCTGATATGAAAAAGGCTCTAACTGTGATGCAAAACTGACTGGATACATTCACCAGAAGGACTGAAGAAGCAGAGGAGAGAATAAGTGATACAGAAGACAAAATTATGGAAAATAATGAAGCTGAAAAGAAGGGAGAAAGGAAACTTTTAGATCACGAGGGGAGACTTAGACAACTACATGATTTCATAAAATGAAACAATATCTGTATTATAGGAGTCCCAGAAAAATAAAAGTGGGAAAAAGGGGAAGGTTTATTTGAACAAATTGTAGCGAAATTCTCTAATCTGGGCAAGGAAACAGGTACAGAGAACTCACCTCAAAATGAAACACACACACACACACACAGGTTAACACCACAACATATCATAGTGAAACTTGCAAAAGAAAAAGATAAAGAGAGAATTCTAAAGGCAGCTAGGGAAAAAAAATGTCCTTAAGGTAAAAGGGTAGACACATAAGGTCAGTAGCAGATCTGGCCACTGAAACTTGGCAGCCCAGAAGGGAGTGCCAAAAAATATTCAACATGCTGAATGGGAAAAATATGCAATTAGAATTCTTTATCCAGCAAGACTATCATTTAGAATAGAAGGAGAGATAGAGTTTCCCAGACAAACAAAAACTAAAGGAGTTCATTACCACTAAACCAGTCCAGCAAGAAATTTAAAGGGGTACTCTTTGAGTGGGGAAAAAAAAGACCAAAACAACAAAGACTGGGAAGACCAGAAAACATCACCAGAAACACCAACTCTACAGGCAACACAATGGCACTAAATCCATATCTTTCAATAATCTCTCTGAATGTAAATGGACTAAATGCTCCAATCAAAAGACAAAGGGTATCAGAATGGAAAAGAAAAAAAATCCATCTATATGCTGCCTACAAGATACTCATTTTAGACCTAAAGACACCTGCAGATTAAAAGTGAGGGTATGGAGAACCAACTATCATGCTAGTCGAGGTCAAAAGTAAGCCAGAATAGCCATACTTATAACAGACAAACTAAATTAAAAAAAAAAAAAAAGACTGGAACAAGAGATGATGAAGGGCATTATATCATAATTAAGGGATCTAGCCATCAAGAAGATCCAGCAATTTTAAAAATTTATGCCCCCAACTTGAAAGCACCCAAATATATAAATCAATTAATAAAAAACATAAAGAAACTCATTGATAATAATACCATAATAGTAGGGGATTTAATACCCCACTTACAACAATGGACAGATCATCTAAGTAAAGACTCAACAAGGAGACAGTGGCTTTGAATAACACACTGGACCAAATGGACTTAACAGATATATTCAGAACATTCCATCCTAAGCAACAGAATACACATTCTTCTTGAGTGCACATGTAACATTCTCCAGAATGAATCACATACTGGGTCACAAATCAGTCCTCAACAGGTACAAAATAATAGAAATCATACTATGTATATTTTCAGATCACAACACTATGAAACTTGAAATCAACCACAAGAAAAAAAATTGGAAAGACCACAAATATATACAGTGGTTAAATATCATCTTACTAAAGAATGAATGGGTTAACCAGGAAATTAAAGAAAAATAAAAAATACATGCAAGCAAATGAAAATGAAAATGACAGTCCAAACCTTTCGGGATGCAGCAATGGCACTCCTATGAGGAAAGTATATTGCAATTTAGGGCTATCTCAAGAAGTAAGAAAGTTCCCAAATACATAATTTAACCTTACACCTAAAGGAGCTGATAAATAAAGGAGCAGAAAAAGCTTAAAGGAACTAGTTAAATAAAGGAGCAGCAAATAAAGCCTAAAAGCAGCAGAAGAGGGAAAAAATAAAGATGATAGCAGAAATAAACGATACAGAAACAAACAAACAAAATCTAGTAGAGCAGATCAACGAAACTAAGAGCTGGTTCTTTGAAAAAATAAACAAAGTTGATAAACCCCTAACCAGTCTTATCAAAAAGAAAAGAAAAAAGAACCAAATAGATGAAATCACAAATGAAAGATGAAAGATTACTACCAACACCACAGCAATACAAACATTATATAGAGAATATTATGAAAAATTATGCCAACAAATTGGACAATCTTGAAGAAATGGACAAATTCCTAGGAATTCGCACAATGACAAAACTGAAACAGAAAGAAATAGAAAATTTGAACAGTCCCATAATAAGCAAAGGAATTGAATCAGTTATCAAAAATCTGCAAACAAGAGTCCAGCATCAGATGGTTTCCCAGGGGAAATTCTATCAGACATTTAAAAAAGAGTTAACACCTATTCTTTTCAAACTGTTCCAAAAAATATAAATGGAAGGATCACTTCCAACCTCATTCTACAAAGCCAGCCTTACCTTGATTCCAAAACCAGGTAAGGACCCCACTAAAAAGGAGAAATACAGGCCAATATCCCTGATAAACATGGATGCAAAATTCTCAGCAAGATACTAAAAAATTGAATTCAACATTACAATAAAAGAATTATTCACAATGATCAAGTGGGTTTTATTCCCGGGCTACAGGGCTGGTTCAATATTCACAAGTCACTCAACATGATACACCACATTAGTAAAAGAAAGGGTAAGGACTATGTTATCCTGTCAATAAATGTAGAAAAAAGCATTTGACAAAATAAAGCACCCATTCTTGATAAAAACCTTCAAGAAGATAGGAATAGATGGAACATACCTCAACATAATAAAAGCGATATACAAAAGACCAACAGATAATATTTTCTTCAATGGGGAAAAACTGAGAGCCTTTGCCCTGCAGTCAGGAACTAGACAAGGATACCCATTCTCACCATTACTGTTGAATATAGTACTGGAAATCCTAGCCTCAGCAATCATAAAACAAGAAGAAATAAAGACCATACAATATATCAAGGAAGAAGTCAAACTTCCATTATTTGCAGATAACATGATCCTCTATGTAAAAAACCTGAAAGAGTCCATCAAAAAATTACTAGAACTAATACATGAATTCAGCAGTCACAGGATATGAAATCAATGTGCAGAAATCTACATTTTGCAGATTTTATACACCAGTAATGGCAAGAAATCTTGCATTTCTATACACCAGTAATGAAGCAACAGAAAAAAAAATCAAGTAATTGATCCCATTTACAACTGCACCAAAAATAACAAGATACTGAGGAAGAAACCTAACTAAAGAGGTAAAAGATCTGTACTCTTAAAACTGTAGAAAAACTTATGAAAGAAACCAAAGAGAACACAGAGAAATGGAAAAGCATTCCATGCTCACAGATTGGAAGAACACACATTGTTAAAATGTCTGTATTACCCAAAACAGCCTACACATTTAATGCAATTCCTATCAAAATACCACCAGCATTCTCTCAGAGCTAACTCAAACAACCCTAAAATTGGTATGGAACCACGAAATACCCCAAATAGCCAAAGCAATCCTGAAAAAGAAAAATAAAACTGGAGTCATCATGATTCTGTATTTCAAACTATATTCCAAAGCTCTAGTCATGAAAACTGTATGCTACTGGCACAAAAACAGACACATAGATCAATGGAACAGAATAGAAAACCCAGAAATGGACCCACAACTATATGGTCCACTCATCTTTGACAAAGCAGAAAAGAATATCCAATGTGTGTGTGTGTGTGTGTGTGTGTGTGTGTGTGTGTGTGTGTGTATATATATATATATATAAAAGTCTCTTCAGCAAATGGTGTTGGGAAAACTTGACGGCGACATGCAGAAAAATGAAACTGGAACACTTCCTTATACCATGCACAAAAATAAATTCACAATGGATGAAATACCTAAATGTGAGACAGGAAACCATCAAATTCTAAATTTTTTTAACGTTTATTTATTTTTGAGACAGAGAGAGACAGAGCATGAACAGGGGAGGGGCAGAGAGGGAGTGAGACACAGGATCTGAAACAGGCTCCAGGCTCTGAGCTGTCAGCACAGAGCCCGATGCGGGGCTTGAACTCACGGACCATGAGATCATGACCTGAGCTGAAGTCGGACACTTAACTGACCGAGCCACGCAGGCGCCCCTAGGAAACCATCAAATTCTAAAGGAGAACACAGGCAGTAACCTCTTTGATCTCAGAGCAACTTCTTTTTAGACATGTTGTTGAAGACAAGGGAAACAAAACCAAACATCAACTATTGGGACCTCATCAAGATAAAAAGCTTATGCACAGAAAAGGAAACAATCAACAAAAGTTAGCCTGTGGAATGGAAGAAGATATTTGCAAATGACATATCTAATAAAGGGTTAGTATCCAAAAATCTATAAAGAACTTATCAAACTCAACACCCAAAAAACAAACAAAAAAAAAGTGAAGAAATGGGCAAAAGACATGAATAGACACTTTTCCAAAGAATACATCCAGATGGCTAACAGACACATGAAAAGATGGTCAACATCATTCAACATTAGGGAAATAAAAATCAAAACCACACTGAGATACCACATCACACCTGTCAGAATGGCTAAAATTAACAACACACTAAACAACAGGTGTTGATGAGTATGCAGAGAAAGGGGAGTTCTCTTGCACTGCTGGTGGGAACTCAAACTGGTGCAGCCACTCTGGAGAACAGTATGGAGTCTCCTTAAAAAACTAAAAATAGAACTTCTCTATGATTCAGTAATTGCACTATTATGTATTTACACAAAAGATACAAAAATACAGATTTGAACAGGGTACATGCACCCCAATGGTTATAGCAACACCATCAACATAGCCAAACTATGATGGCTGAGTAATATTCCATTGTATATATATATACTACATCTTCTTTTTCCATTCATAAGTCAATGGACATGGGCTGCTTCCATATTTTGGCTGATGTAAACAACGCTTCAATAAACATTGAAGGTGTGTATATGCCTTTGAATTACTGTTTTTGTATTTTTCGGATAAATACCCAATAGTGCAATTACTGGATCATAGGGTAGTTCTAGTTTTAACCATATTATTTCCCTCATATGTGGACTTTAAGAGACAAAACAAATGAGCAAAGGGAAAAAGAGAGATGGAAACCAAAAAAAAAAAAAAAGACTCTTAACTATAGAGAACAAACCAATGGTTACCAGAGGGGAGGTGGGTAGGGGAATAGGTGAAATAGGAGATGGGGATTACGTAGTGCACTTGTCATGATGAGCACTGGGTGAATTGTTGAATCACTATATTGCACACCTGAAACTAATATAATCCTGTATGTTAACTATATTGGAATTAAAACTTAAAAATCCTTAAAAATCTCAACAAGTTGCTCAACTTTGTACTAACCAAAATATACCCATGTGGAAACAGGAATTTCTGCAATCTGCATGCATCCTCACTTCCAACCCAAATCTTCTGAATATAAATTAGAAAATAGATGTAAACATTGGTAAACTATTTAGACAAAAATATAATTAACAGATCGATTTCATCTTTGATTCCCATTTTGAGGAGTGGGTGGAGAATTGATTCCTACTCACTATTCTGAAAAGCCTTACATTTATAATCAGCCATCCCATTAGCTTTAAGATTGAAACCTAAAAGACAATAATACTGCATGTATAAAATCAAGCAGCAAAGTCCGAAAGTCTCAGTGTAATTTTTAACACAAAATGAAAAAATCTCAAAGAACTCCATTAGACAGCAAAAGTAGTATCTGTAGTTTCAGCTCATTCTACTCTAGTTCTGCAGGTTGGTGCCTAATGTGTCATTTCTATATAAATTTTGTTCCATCGTAATATAATTCTTAGTCCTGCCTTTGGTACAAGAAAATGCCAGGTCCTGTGGATGGGGGTTAAGAATAATAATGCATCCAGTCAATTATTGAGGGAAGAAAATTTTCTCCCTGTCCTTGCAGGAGACCAGTGTATTCTCTGAATTATGAGATTTGATTATCTGTATTGTCAAGAGCTTACACTTTTTAAAAAATTGGCAGCATACTGCTGGAGTCACTAAAATACATGTCAGTGAACTGTCCCTTTATATTGTATGTAGAATTTAGCTGCTAAAAATTCAAGCCAAATATGGTGATAAACCAAAAAGAGCTCTCACCAACACTTACACTTTTCCAAAGACAGCAGCAGTAGAGTGTAGAATGCTCAACAGAAACCTACAGGCAGCCTAACCACACCTTCAAATACCATGATAGATGAAGCCTACATATTAATTTTGAGGCATCATCATCATTGTGTAACCTTAATCTTTAGAAAATGATCTCTACTATTACTTTATATTTGGCTCAGGTAAGTAGCTGCACCTAGTAATAACAGTCAATAAGGAGTACTGTTTACCACTAGCGTGGTATTAAATCCTCAAATAAGCTTCACCTTTTACTTACCATGTGACATTGGTCAAGTTGCTTAGCTTCTGTGTGCCTCAGCTGAAAAACAGGGATAATGATAGTACCTTACTCAAAGGTTTTTGTGAAGATTAAGTGAGTCAATATATATAAAGCACTTAGAAGAATTCTTGGCACATAGAGAGTGTTCACTAAATGTTAGTTGCTATTTGCTATGATTACTTTTAATTTGCACACTGGCTTTTCTCAAGGAACTAAAAAATTTGAGATTATTATATTTCAATTACATGAATAAAGCAATGAAGTAAGTCTATGGTCCTTTGGTACATGATAAAATGAACTTTACCAGGCTCTTTTCATTCAAAGAGCTGACATCATTACTTGCTTTGGAAGAAAACATTCTTTATGCTGTCTAGTAATTCTTCTCCTGTGCTGATTGTTCTCATCTACCAATGTTCTCCCAACTACAAACACATAGAAATGAAAAAATAGCGCAGAGTGGGTGTCAGAATTTAACCTGGCAGAGCAAAGTCTATGACATTCAAGTAATGAGCACTTGTTTTACCTATACTAACCATGAAGCCAATGCACGGTAAGATTTAAATATATAATGAATTGAACTATAATATTTAGTGCCATAAAATGGAGAGAGGTATGTAACATACTAAGCCAGGAATGCTTTTTAAACATTCAGATCATGAATATGAATAATCATGTTGGCACACTACTATGATAACTTTTTTTTTTTTTAATTTTTTTTTCAACGTTTTTATTTATTTTTGGGAGAGAGAGACAGAGCATGAACGGGGGAGGGGCAGAGAGAGAGGGAGACACAGAATCGGAAACATAGCAGAGAAGTAGATTCTTTAACTTTTTAAAAAATTATTCAACCATTTATGACTTCTTTATAAAATTATGCTATGCTTGCTGTGTAACAATCTATTGTCTCTTTACTTTTATATCCAAAAGATATGAAAAAGATGGAAGTCTTGGGGCAATGAGGGAAGAGAATAAAGCTCCTTCTATCCAAACCAAAAGAACTGTACCTAATTGTTTGTCACATCCCTTAAAAAGTTCACAGCCTTGGGGCGCCTGGGTGGCGCAGTCGGTTAAGCGTCCGACTTCAGCCAGGTCACGATCTTGCGGTCCGTGAGTTCGAGCCCCGCGTCAGGCTCTGGGCTGATGGCTCGGAGCCTGGAGCCTGTTTCCGATTCTGTGTCTCCCTCTCTCTCTGCCCCTCCCCCATTCATGCTCTGTCTCTCTCTGTCCCAAAAATAAAATAAACGTTGAAAAAAAAATTAAAAAAAAGTTCACAGCCTTAGTTTCTACCTGATGCAAGGACACTTGATTTGTACTTAGTGAATAAGTAAGCTCTTAGATTCACAGAGAATGAACAGCAAAGACAATGGTATCCTGCTGGAATCCTGGAAGGAAACTAAAGATTCTTATTCAATGACATCTCCAAAGTAATGACACCATTTTTAGTAGCTTAAACCATCCCCAAAAAGGGGATTGTTCTTTTACTCAACTTAATTCTTAAAAACAAAAACAAGCAAACAAAAACTTATTATTTAATTTAATGAAATGTGAGAAAAACCATATCAAGTTCCTATGAATTATTTACTTTCTGTTAATCTCCTTCATGGCTGCACTCTGAATAGGCAGACATGCTGCATTAATCCAAATCGTCCTAAAATTAAAATGATTAAGACAGAATATTCTTGCAATGCATATTATTCTAACATCATTCATTAAAGCTATTTTAGATAAGTGAGACAAAGCCCATTTTAAATTTTAGATAAGTGAGATAAAGCCCATTTTAAAAGCATTGGCTACTTAGGTGTTCAACATAAGCAGTAAATCCACTTTTCTAAATCGTCCCATTTATTATATTTAATCCTTGTTTCTGTAATCAGGAGCACTAAAGTGCGCATGCATAGTTGCTTTCCTTTGACACCGTTCTTTTATTACTGTCTTTTTTTCTTACATAGTACTCCACAGCAGCTAGACTATCATTATGATGTTTTTCCTCCTGTCTTTTTATCTGTTTCGCTAGCACAAATAATTAAAATGTACTTACCTTCCTTCCACTGCTTTGGCTGCAACTAAGGGTGCTTTGGATGTATATCTCTGAGAGTAGGGTAGGGAGGGGTGTGTTAATGTGGAGGGGAGCCAGGGTTGTTTGTTTCTTTCTATTTTATTTCTGAACAGCGACATATTTATGTTTAAGATAATAAATCATTCCAATTTGTTCATCTCTGCAAGCAATGGTTTTAATCTTCATTTACGACTTGCAAAGTCCGTTTTGTTAGAAGCATTTGATAAAATACTCAATTACCAGTTTTTTTTACACTGTAGTTCAACTGCTGTGCTGATAAAAGGCTCCAGCTCAGAAGATAAACTGCAGATAATTCCTGAAGAACAATGTCAGAGGCGATATACGATTTATGGGAGTTTTTGGGGAGCAGATTATTCCCTCAACAAAGTGACAGGATGGTTCAATATCTATTTTGTTGAGAATGTCATTTAGGTATTGTTTGACACCTGCTCCCTATAGTCAGCTACTCATCACATTACAATTTCAAGGGACTTAAAAGTGAGATTTAACTCTAGTAAAACAAAAGAAACTCATCTATAAAGCAAGACACTGCTTGATAATATGCAAATTATTAAAATAAATGGAAATGCAGTGGGCTCAGTTTTGTGGGTTTATATGGGAGAAGAATATTTAGGCTTTGGCACCCTTTCCTGCCCTTAGATTTCAAGTGTTTATATTTGAGATCATGTTTGAAATCTTGCCAAGAATACCTGTTTATTCATTCATTAAATTGCCTTTTTCTAGTCTGTCTGCTGTTGGAAATGACTCTTTACTCATCCTACGTCTTCAATTTTCCTTCATATGTATACTTTAGGTGTCATTGCTCATTGGCTAAGAAGACAGCTCGCAGTGAAGAAGACTATAATAAACTAACTTTCCTTATTGGGAAGAGGCTTATTTTATTTATTGCCATTTTCTCAAGCTGAAAGGTACCTATTATGTGCCCAGCAAATGGGAATAGTGATTTCAACTATGGGCCCCAGAATACAATGTACTCCATTAAACATCTTCCTCCCAGGAATTCCTCTCCATCCTCCACTCCTAGTCAATCATTTTTGACAATTTTAAATCCAGTACTTTTTGCTGTAAATTTTAAGTAGTTAGAAAATGTCTTCAGATGAAATCAAGTCTTAATTAATCCCTGCCTCACCCTCTGGAAAGTGGCGTGGCAGTAGAAAATTGAGTGAAGAAGAAAGAGGATAAGAACCATTAGGGGAAGAAGAACCAAAGAATTAGTTTGTGAAATTTGCTGCTTGCTTTAACACGAATTGCTTTGATGAGATGGCTTTGTTTTCCACTAAATACCTCTGTATTAACTCATTAGATTACCCCAGGGAATGATCATATGTCATGGATTTGTATATTACCTGTATGTTTTCCACAAGAAACTACTGCATTCAAGAAAAATGCTGAGACACTAGAGAGTGAAGAAGTGTGAACATTTACTCACTAATCATCTAACTCTTTGGCTCTTAGAACTTTTCTGAAGAATACAGGAGCTCTGAACATGAGAAATAGTTGGACCTGAACCAACAAAAGGCAATATAGACAACAGAAGAAATCAATTTTGTCTACTAAGTAAATCCACTAAAATTACTGGAATCATCATAGACACTGTTAGACTGGGAAACTTTAAGCATGAGTGGAACCAATATTGCCAAGAGTGAAGATTGAGCACTCTGAATTAGATCCTTTATTTTTACTTCTTGGAATATTTTAGGTACATTTGCAAACACATTAACTCCTTCCCTTAACAGGAGACAGCATAATGTGAAAGAAAAAATAAGTCTTTGGAGCCCCCTTTTGGGTTCAAATCTTCATAAATTGGCCATGAGACAAGCTACTTAATCTCTCAGAGGCTGAGAGTTTTCATCCACAAAATTGAATTGATAATACCTTATTCAGTGATATTCAAGGATTAAATAAGACCCTTTGAGTATATAAAAGGACCCAGCATAAAATAGAAGCTAAATAAATGCATATTGAATAGATTCATTTTATTAAATTAGATAAATCGTGTTTTTTATTTCATTTCAAAAATTGCAATTATTATACTAAATGTTAAAATTTGTGGCTTGAAAATATGCTTAATACAAAGACGTCCAAAGTAGTTTACCTACTGGGAGAATCTAGCCCAATGACCTATGTAAGCAAGCATTCCACAGACCATTATGAGTTTTACATCTATATGTTCACATAGGAAAGGGTCTTGAGAATATGAGGCTTGTAGGGCATGATCTCCTTCTCAAGAACAAAATAAGGTGAAACTTCCAGCACTAAAGTTAAGGAATATCCACAATTTGATCCCTATTTAAAAGGAGCAAAATGAGGTCAGTTTGAAGACCATAAGCTGTTCCAGAAATATTACCATAATTATTAAGTTTTGTCCACTTTAAACTGTTTAATTACAAGGTTTTATATTGCAAAAAGAAAAGTATACATGAATTTACCTATCTTAAATAGATCTTTTTTGAAATATGTTGAAAATTTTAAGTAGATCAATTAAAAACTGGCCTGTGTCCACTACAAACTAGAAAAAATTTTAAATTAGGTGACATAATCTATTTCAGTAGTCCATATATTTCAATATTTCAAAAAAATAAGCAGAAAGAAAATCTCTTATTTACTGTAATCTATATTTAACATTGTATCAATATGGCCAAGAATATAAAATAAAACTACATGAAAGGAGAAGAGGATTGTTTAAGTATAGGGGTATTTGTCATGAGGAAACAAGGTTAATTAACGGAAGCCAGTTAAAAGGAATTACTTTAAACTTTTTAAGGTTTAATTTAGGTTTTATCCAGAATTAGAAATATATTATCATCCCCAACTTCAAGTCATTTCAACTTAACAAATGATGCAGTCCTTACTATGCGCTACACTGTGCTAGCTGGTTAATTTCCGTCCTCCCCCACTCTTAATATTGTCAGATGTAGTCCTTTTAAAAATCCATTATTGCTTTTCATTTGTCTCTCAGAGAATATTAAAGATAATGAATCATTGTGTTTCTAAACTTTTCTTATTTTCCTCCAAACTTCCCGTAGTTCATCATTACTTCTCTGCCAGTATAGTGATTCTGTTCATCATGCCTGAAACAACTACAGTACAGAGATTAAATACAACCTATATCCACATAAATCATTGAATAAATGAATCATGAAATTAATATGTAAATTGTGTGTTTAACCTCTATTTATACAGCACTGTCTGTCACCATGTTGTAAATCTAAAACTAATTGCAAATTCACAACTCTGCAAAAAGAACACTATGGTAAAAGCCTGACATATTTATTAACTAAATGTTCAACTACATTGAGTAATTAACAGTAATACCAGAACAGGGATGGAAAATTATATTTAAGCACAGATGTCACCTGTATGAAATGGCTAAAACTATTTTAGATTAGATTTTGGTATTAGTCAAAGAATACTTCTATTTAATTTTTGGCAGGAAAATATATTTCCATTTACTTGTAATTCCATTAAACATCTCATTTTTAAATGTGGTTGTCACAACCACTCATAGAAATAAAATTTCCTTTTAATTTGTCTCCTTAAAGAAAGGAAATACTCCCAAAAGGTTAGATGACAATAAACTCATTCAAAGATTAGGCAAAATCTCCTCAAGTCAGCACATTAATAACATTTTATATGTGATATACAGATAACCTAAAATAAATAATTTCTACATGTATTTTAATGATGTATTGAATAACACAGTGTTTAATGAGTCTTGTCACAACTAACATGGGTACTTTCTGAAAAAATATTCTGTTCTGAAAATAAAAAGTTATTCAAAGAATATGACTTTGAAGCTAAACATGGCACATAAATATGTACAGACGAAAATGTATTAGACTGAGCATTCTTGTTCCTTCATGCATTTTGATCAATTATTTTAAGAAAACATTCTCATCGTTAGCTGTTACACTTCTAACCTGAGTTTCTAATAAAATGCTATATTTAAATTTTTTAATGTTTATTTATTTTTGAGAGAGAGAGAGAGAGAGAGAGAGAGAGAGAGAGAGAGAGACAGAGCACAAGCCAGGGAGGAGCAGAGAGAGAGAGGGAGACAACAGAATCTGAAGCAGGCTCCAGGCTCTGAGCCATCAGCATAGAGCCCAACATGGGGGTGGAATCCACAAAGCATGAGATCATGATCTGAGTTGAAGTCAGCCGCTTAACTGACTGAGCCACCCAAGCACCCCTAAGATGCTATATTTAAAAAGCATATATGCATAAACTATAGGATATGGTATTTAAAGTATTCATAATAGCTAATCTTTATTGTAACGGAAAATAATCACTTATTTCAAATGGTAGGCACATGCAGGTAAGAGGCAACATCTGATTAACCTCTGATTTTCTTATCTAATTAAATCAGAATCAGACTCACTGGTTACATTCATGAAGGGCAAAATAGAAAAAAAAAATCAGCTAAAGAAAATTGTTTCCCAGTTTTGCACTTCAATAAATGTGTTCTTTGTTTCCTCATGTCTGTGATGTTTAGAATGCTCAAATACTTTAAAAAATCTAGTGTGCAAAGTCAAGCTAAAAAATATGAACAATTTTCTGATAAAATAATTTAAACAGAACTGTATTAAAATGAAGCAATCAATACTAAGAATTCCTATGTTGGCATCTTGTCCTGGAAAATACTTTTCTTCAATATGCAAGGAATGTTGTTAGTACTCCACCATCCTTGTGGATAGCTTATACTGAGATATCCACTCTCTTTTGCCTGATTGTCCTCATGCATGCTTAACATAGTTAACTGGAATTAGCAGTACACTGCATATCTGTGAGGCAGAATTTCTCTGGACCCAAATCTGCACTATTTCTAACTAAACAAAGTAAAGCAAATTCCCTCATCCAAGGAATCCTGAAGAGAAAAGACACACACACACACAGAGAGAGAGAGAGAGAGAGAGAGAGAGAGAGAGAGAACATCATAGCTAATCACACGAAACAAGCAGGAAGAAAACATAACCACAGTATTTTTATACCAGTACTGTTCATTAGAATGAGTTAGACTGCAATAATTAGATGTTGTTTTCCTTGGTTCTTATATGTTAAAAGCAAGAGATGGTCCAATACATCATACTCTCTTTTTTAATGTTTATTTATTTATTTTGATAGAAAGCAAGTGGGAGAAGGGCAGAGCAAGAGGGAAAGAGAGAACCAACCAGGCTCTACACTCAGTGCAGAGCCCAACACATGGCTCAGTTTCACGACTGTGACTGAGATCATGGCCTGAGCCGAAATCAAGAGTCGGATGCTTAACTAACTGTGCCACCCGGCACCCCCATCACGCTCCCTTTTAAGTATGATCTACCAACTTAGATGCCATGATAGAAAGAATTGAAGGAACAAAAGAAAGAAGACCATTTCTTAGAGGAAATAGACATCCCAAAAGTGGATTAAATGCACTAAGGCATGTTAAGAGTTTAGCACAGTGCCTAGAACATAACTAGAACCTAATAAATGTTAGATATAATGACAAAAGCGAAGATGATAAGATAATAACAATATCTAAAAATAAAACATAATCTAGATCCCAATTAATAGAATGCTTAAAGATTATATATAAGAAATCATTACACCATCATTAAATAGCATGTCTCTGAAGATTATTAAAACCATTGTAAAAATAATCATGATGTAAAGTTAAATAAAAGAAAAAGAATGGAGAAATATGTATACTTTGTAATCCCAATTGTGTTTAAATAAATATGAAGATGTGTGCACAAAAGAAAGAAAAGATCAAGCAGTAACAATGGGTGCTGGGAATAGAAGGGGTTTATATTTGCCTTTATATAGATTCCCAAATGTTGTCTAATCTGTATTTTGCTTTTATAATCAGATTCCCTCTCTCTCTCTTTTCACATGTATGTGTGTGAATTACTATAATTCTCATCTTGAAATCAGTGATATTTCTTCAGGAGGAAGTTATGATCTATGACTTTGGTCAAAATAGACTAGGTCAAGGAACAACATGCTGCTCTTCAAGAAGTTAGAATTTGGCATTTACAGCTGACAAGTATGATGATTAATTATCATATAGATCAACTAGGATCCTCACTGATGCTCTTCCTGTTCCCTTAAAAGGGGTATATAAGTCTGTGTTGCATGCTTTTTTTTCTGCTAGTTTTCTTTTCTCTTTTACTTTTTTTAAAAGAAAATTCCTATGTGATTCTTGCTTGCCCAGTGACAAATTATATGAACCAAAATCTAAAATGCTAGATGGAAAGAAAGAAGACTTGTTGCTCATTTCTAGCTCTGCTACTAATCCTCTATGGTATTTTAGGCCAGTCACTTAACCAAGCTGTGGCTAAAATGATTATAATAAAGTTTTCACCTTGCCTATGTTACAAATTTACCCTAATACTTTGTTGGAAATTATCCCTCCATAAATTTTGTGTGTTTTCTTTCATTTTGTTTATTAAAAGTGCAAGCAATTTTGGTAACTTGGTGATTTATACATATAGAACCTTGCTGAGATCATCTTAATGACAGTAATATTTCTTTAATAATCAGAAAAAAAGTTTTTTTTGGTTTTCATTTAATCATTTCTAGGAAAAGGCAACTAAACGCTGGCTACATAAGTTAATAGCCTGGTAAAAAGGGAAAGAGACTAACACTTTTTGATAACTTATTATTCACAAGGCACTGTGCTAGGTTTTTTTTTTTTTTACATATCATCCCATGTATATTCCCAGTAACTTATGAAATCAATATTACTGTTCTCAGTTTACTTATGAGAAGACCTAAACTCAAGGAGGGTGAGTACCTTGCTTAAAATTGCAGGATTACTTACACAGAATTATGGTTAGCCAGAAATCAAGACCTGGGCTCTACATATTTTAATCCATCCTGTCCCTTCTTCTGAGTATCATCCCAGTTCAACATGTCTTTCAAGCTAAACCAAAAGTGTGAATCTATTAAAACATTTGTTTTCAATTAAAAAATTTATGTTTATTTATTTTTGAGAGAGAGAGAGAGAGAGCAGGGGAGGGACAGAGAGGGAGACACTGAACCCAAAGCAGGCTCCAGGCTCTGAACTGTCAGCACAGAGCCCAACGTGGGGCTCGAACCCACGAACTGGGAGATCATGATCTGAGCTGAGGTCAAAGGCTTAACCAACTGAGCCACCCAGGCACCCCTGTTTTCAATTTTTTAAATTAAGAATCAAGTTACACCAAGCAAAGAAGAAAACTGCTACCATAACCTACCTATTCTGCATCCTGAGATGAGAAGGAATTGGTAAAAGGAAGTATTTTCTTAACCTCCTGTTTAAGCTGCAGATTGGTTCTGGAGATTTACATTAAGGAGATAAAACTTTCTCTTACTTTTTTTGTTTTCATTTGTTCCTTGTCTCTGTCCAACATTTCATTTGGAAAAGGAGAAAGTGCTGCTCATCTCATTGGCAGGAAAGAACAAACTTCGATTTATAACATGCTACGAACCCATCACTGTGATAGAGCAATCTTTCCCCCAGACATCTCTCCATTACTGAGGCTGATGCCCCCCTGCCCTTATGCCACTTCAGTACTGATCCATCAGTCCCAACAGCAGGACTAATGGCAACACCTGCTCCAGTGTGCATTTTTCATCTTTATCTCAGAGAAACTTCTTGTGTGGATTCTTCTTTAAACAAACTGTGAAAATGTATTTTCTACAATTTTTGTTTTACAAACCTTTTCCCTTACATATATATTTGAAAGATATACCACATACTTGGCAGTATAACTTAAGTTATACTTGCTTTTCTTCCTTCCCTTTTTTATGACCTCCTCTTTAGTTCTTGTGAAATATCAAAAAAGTAAAATGCTTCATTTGCAAAGTATTATGAAAATAGTGAGTCAAGAAATGACTTAATCACTATGAGGAAGTCACTGGAATAGATGCAAGGATTTCCCTTTAAAAGCCTTCCTTGCTAGAGCTGAACTTTATTCTTAGCTATTATTTGTGAATTTGGCACATGATGTAAATTACTGAAATAAGCCTTTTAATTTCTTTGCAAAAAGTATTTAAGACATAAAAAAGGAGAGAGCATCACATGAGTTCTTAGTTTCTGAAAGGTAATGAATAAGAGAAAGAAAATATATAATATAATCCATGTTTAGATATCCAGCAATAATTCTGAAGATTATATTTGCCTTACTCTGAAATAGATGAAATAATAAAGTGATGCTGTTACACATATCTGTTTATATGATGATCATCTATAATACATGCTTTAATTATTTACATATATTAGAAAGAATAAATCATCAGAAACTCTCAATTTCCCCATATTCTGAGATGTAGATACTATATACAAAGTAGAATATATTTTGATACAAGCTGATCACCTAAACAGTAAGTTTGACGTCCCCCCCTAGACTCAGGGATTGTTCTTGGAGCTAATTCCTTTTAACTTAGTATTCTCTTATTTATAAGATTCATAGGAAACACTTAAAAACCCAATAAACCATACAAAATATTTGTTAGGATTTAATAGATTTCTCTGTAAATATGGGAAACATACTGATTACAGTGTCAAAAATACAGATAACATAATCTGTAAATATGTGTGTCATTTCCCTTCTGATATAATTTCCCTAATACAGTAAACATGAAGAATCCAACCAGACCTCTGGATGGCTTACATGGCATTTATGGATTTAGCTTTTCTTTACCTTTCTGTCCATCCCAGAGCTTCCTGTTTTTCAAAACCCATCTGCTTCTTAAACTAAAGATGAATGCAAACAGAGGGTAAAGCAAAACGTTTTTCTGTAGACAAGTAGTACATTCCTCTGAGAGTCACATGTTTATAAAAAGTTCCCCTAGAATTCTTAAACTGACACCATAAAATCTATTATTTGTGTCAAATTGTGTCAAAATTGACTTTGGGAAAAATTGGTTGAGAAGTTTATCTTCCAGGGATATTTACATGTTAAACTTGAATTAGCTAGTCTTGTTGGAAGGGTTTTTTAAAAATTCTTTGATTTGCATGCACATCAACATCAAAAAAGCAAAACATGTTGATTATTTGGGTGATAAAAAGATAATAGAAGAGAATTTAGGAAGTAGTCATTTAAGAGGAGACAGGATTGTCAATAAACGATCAAGAAATATCAAACAGGCTAAAGTATTTCTTCATTTAATGAGACAGACAAAATCTTCTTTTACATCTTTGATATTTCCATGAGACTGTGAAGCAGACCATCTTCAAGACTCGTTAATGTATATGTATATTTTTAACGAACAACTATGCTTTAAATAAATTATTTTAACAACATTTTTTTTAAATACACAGCAGATGTGGATACATTGTATTACTGGGAATACAATGCAAGCAAGTATCTGATGCCTGCAGCATCTATAAAGTTAGGAGTCAGAACTCCTACAGGGAAACATACTTTGTTGAAACTAACTGGAAACCTCACATTGCAGGCCAGTAAGTTAACCACCTGATTTTGAAGGTAGGCTAATCCTTTATTTTATCTTAGAATTAAATTGACAGCAATGAGGCTTTCACAATGACACTGTTATGATTAATGCTGCAGTCTCCGGTGTTAATGCTTCATTTACCTTTAAAAGCAGATGTAGTAACCCAGAAAGATCAATATTATAATCTCTTTATTTGGTGTTAAATTACTGTGGATTCATTGAATTATTATATTGCAGAGGTTTTTCAGCAGCATTAACTTAAAAACCAAATACATGTTATTTGGAATGGTATATCCTAATTTTCCTGATCTTGGCCCTTTGTGGTTACCCATAAAGGCAATTTACATTAAGAATGTATACTGACCACTCAGATAACAGTTTCAAAGTTGGTAATGACTTAAAATGAAGAAAATGAGAAGAAGATGTAAAAAGCATTTGGATATAGTATGTGTCTAAAATATGTAATATTATTAATTGTTTTTATAACTCCAACTAATTTTATATACATCCATAAAAGAATATGGACCTGTTGTCAAGGAACAAAACAATACTCTGAGTTAAAAATATCCAAGTGATAGGCAAGTATTTTATATTCCTCGTGAACTAGTACCAAAATAATAGACTTTCAGTTGTCAAATATACCTAGCCAGTACATGTACATGATCTCACTGATGACATTTTCATTAGCTTTTCTTTGGTAACCTTTAATATACACAGTTACTTTTTAAATTCCTTTGCCACTAAGGGAAAGAATGAATGGTAGAGAATGCATAGTGAGGGTTTTTTTCCAATGTTTACTCAAAGGAAGAGAAATATACTAATATCCTTGCTTTGCTGGTTTTATTATATTATATCATATATCATTTTCTATAATTATATTAATTTTGTTCTTATAGTCCTGCATTAAATCCTTTATCAGACTATATCTTACTGATAGTGCAAAACCTTATTAAATAAGATTGTATAATATACCATAGCACAAGGTATGAATGATTTCTCTGTTTTATGTTCAATTATTTCACCAGTTTTCATATATAATGTGTACCCAACAGAAACCAAGTTTTCCTCTCTTCCTGTGATAATTTTTATTTTATTTTATTTTATTTTATTTTTATTATTTTAGAGATAGAGCATGAACAGGGGAGAGGGACAGAAGGAGAGATAGAATCTTAAGCAGGCTCCACACTCAGCGTGGGGCCCAAAGTGGGGCTCTATCCCATGATCCTGGGATCATGACTTGAGCCAAAATCAAGAGTTGGACACCCAACAGGAGTCCCTTCTTCCTGTAATAACTTTTAGTGGTAATCTCTCTATCCTAGATTTGTAAAATCCTAATAATAGTGTACTATATTTACAAAATACTTTAAGTTTACAAATGATTTTAATGCTTATGATGAATATATAAGGTGATAACAGTGACTCTTTCTTATTTTACAGATAAAGAAGCGAAGATTGAGAGAAGTTAAGTGACTTTCATAATACTACACTGATAGCAACTGACCCTGCCAACCAAGAACTAGAAATTTTCTGCCACCTATTCCATTCTTCCTTCTGCTAAAACACACTGCCTTACCATCTATCTAATCAAATATATTTTATTATTCCATCCATGGCTTAGTTATAACTCTATCTTTTCAAGATATTTTTCAGTATTAGAAGTAGTATTTGTAGTATTAGGATAATCAATTCACTCAGAGGTTGATTACACAATAGAAAGACTTTTGTCCTCCTTTTAAATTCTTTGTGGGCATGCAATAAACCCAGAATGATGTAACCAATGCTCTTGAGTTGCTTTTCAGTGTGGCCTCTCTTCCAACCTAATAAGAGATTAAGTCCTTTTAGGAATAAACCCTACCTCTTCATATAAGATAATTAATTCTTAAAATGAATTACAGTGTATACCTAGCCTACAAATACTGCTTTCTAAATATAGGACACTTGATGAATTTCCCACAGTGAGATATTGATGTATTGTAAGATCAAAATGAGTAATTCTATACTATCAATTCAAAAATTTTAAAATATTAAATATAACTCTACAAAAATACTGTCAATTGCTTAATGTTAGGGTAATGGAGTAGAAATATAAGTAATCTCATAGTTTCAGACAGAAAAATCTAAATGGATTCCATGACTCTGAAGACAATGCCACCTCACAGTTAATTTATGACCTAATTGAATATCCTATTAGGAGTTGGCTTTCATAAACAATGACCATATATCTTCCAAACATCTCTTTCTATGCTATAACTACAGACTTATTATGATGAACTAAAAAATATAACCAGAGACTGGGGACAGCATACCTTTCTTGGAAGGAACCCTGAGTGGTGCCTATACCAAAGAAACTATTCTCTGCCTCTATAAATCCATTTTCTTTGAGCATACTGAGACAATCTGTTTAAAGCAAATGAAAAATAATCTGTCCTAAAGAGGTACTGATCAGTAAATGATGGTTGACAGAGTAACTATCTCTACACTGCCACCTAGTTTTAAAAACCATCTGAGAAAGGATACAGAACAAGAAATAAAATAACAATGCTCTGATAACAGCAGCCATGGTGATGTCTTCTCTTAATACATTCAATTGCAAAATGTAGCTCAAATTTCAACTTGAGGATATCCAACTTTAACATTTCTTAAAAGTTCCATAGACTCAAAATTGATAGCCTACCTGTTGATCATTAAAAAACAACAAAACTTTCTAATGTGGTAAGTGTATGCTTAAAATTCAGAATTGGGTTTAATCAGGTTAGTCTTTCAGGATTATTTCAAAGAAGTACTCTAGCTTACAGAGCTGGCTTAAAATGACAGCTTAAATAGAATCAGTTTTGGAAGTTGCTTGCTTTGGTTATAATTGGTGAGATGAAAAGACAAAAATGAAGTGAATGGCATTGAGTTGCAACATAGAGAAATGATGACACTGAGCACTGGTTCTTCCCAAAGGACTCCACAATCAACATCAGGTTATCACTTACAGATGTTAACTGAACATAATTTTCTATATTTAAAAACCTCTATGCAGACACATATTTTCCCTTCTGATAATTCCAACAGACCTCATTACACACCCATAAGAATGTCTAAAATGAAAATATGAATAATACCAAATGTTAATAACGAAGTTAAAAAACTCGACCTCTCACACTCTGTTTGCTGGTGAGAGTATAAAGCTATTTGGCAATATCTATAATGCTTAAAATAAATTTAAACATATATATCTTATGATAGGAATGTATGCTTATGCCCATCAAAGATAGGAAGATAAACACATGAATACTCATATAAACACTATTCATAATAGCCCAAAACTGGAAACAACCCAAGAATCCATCAATAGTAGAATGAATAAATAAATTTGATATAAATTTGATATATTTATTCATTCTACTATTGAATATATCCATCCTACTATGAATAAATTTTATATATTCATACAATACTTTATAATGCAGCAATTAAAAAGAACAAACTGCTACACATAAAAACGTGGATAGATCTTACAGACATAATAGTGAATAAAAGTAGCCGTATACAGAATATTACTCAGCCATCAAAAAGAATGAAATCTTACCATATGCAATGACATGGATGGAGCTAGAATGAATTATGGTAAGGAAAATAAATCAATCAGAGAAAGACAAATACAATATTATTTCACCATGCGTGGAATTTAAGAAACAAAATAGATGAACATACGGGAAGAGGGGTAAAAAAGAGAAGAGAGGGAAACAAACCACAAGAGACTCCAACAATAGAGAACAAACTGAGGGTTGATGGTTGGAGATGGGTGGGAGATGGGCTAGATGGGTGATGGGTATTAAGGAGGCATTTGTGATGACCACTTGGTGTTGCATGTGAGTGATGAATCACTGAATTCTACTCCCAAAACCAATATTACACTGTATGTTAACTAAAATTTAAATTAAAAAAATAAAAAATAAAAAAGTAGCCAGATACAAAAGACTATATATGTCATAATTCTATTTAGATGAAGCTCAATAATAGGCAAATACATGATGAGAAATGTCAGAATACAGCTTATTCCTTGGCAGGGTGTTGGTATATAAAATGGGGCATAAAAAGGATTTCTGGGGTGCTAATGATGCTCTAATTCTTAATCTGGCTGCTGGCTTCACAAACACAGGTGTGTTCCCCTTATGAAAATTAATCAAGTTGTATACTTATGCTCTGTGTACTCCTTTGTATTTATGTTACATTAAAAGGAGGGGAGAGAAAACTAAAATTAACAACCTGAATTAGTTACTTCACAGTTCACACCAGCACCATGATTGCTTTATCCCATTACTCTCACCTGTAATAATACTGCATTATCTATGATTTAAACTATGATGGACAGGATTTGGTATTGCAACCTTACTCTTTTCTCTATTAAAGAGAAGTGGCTCACTGGTAACAATAAAGCAAATCCTAAAAATTCCTCTTTGCTCTCCTTTCATTTTTAGTACTTTGCACTTACTAGCAGTCACCTCATTAATCTTCATAAATAGACACACAGTAAAGCCATCATGTCACAGTTTAATTATCATGATTTACATTTGCTTGTTTTGTTTAAAGAACAACTCTAATATTTTTCAAATGAAAACCCTATTTATTGAATTTTAATATAAAATTCAGTCATCCCACTAACCAACTGAACTCAAGATGAAAGCAAACACCCAATATTGGAAACTAAAAAAAAAAACATATTTTTTGATTAATTTCATGTTGTTGCATTATGTACTGGTAGGAACACACATTCATTATGCCATGCAAACTATTATTATATCTGAATTACTTTTTTTATCAAAAGATAGATAAAATCAGAAAGAAGCAGTGAGCAATTTTATTAAAGTAAACACTATCCAAATGTCAACTTTCATTATATAAATATAGTACTGTTGTAGTAGCTTAATAATCAGGCAATGACTTTTGCTGGAACATTATATTTTTTCCAGCATATATATCATTTTTAAAGTTTAAGAATAGGTTTCACAGGGGCACCTGGGTGGCTCAGTCAGTTGAGCATCTGACTCTCGGTTTTAGCTCAGGTCATGATCCCAGGGTCATAGAATTGAGCCCTGCTTCAGGCTCCATGCTAAGTGTGAAGCCTGCTTAATATTCTGTCTCTTCTCTCTCTCTCTTCTCTCTCTCTGTCTCTCTCTCTCTCTCTCTCTCTCTCTCTCTCTCTCTCTCTCCCCCTCTCCCTCTCCCTCTCCCTCTCTCTCTTTCTCTCTCTCTCCCTCTTTCCCTCTGTCCCTCTCCCTCACTCATGCTCTCCCTGTATCTCTCTCAAATAAAATATAGGCTTCATAACCATAGAATGCTGCTTGTTTGGTATTTGCTTTTTTGTTATGAAGGATTTGATTACTTCCTTGCAAGAATGTACCACATGCATCTAGTGCTACCAGACAGCCATGAAAATATTTGAAGGCTTTCAAAGGAGGAAATAAAGCTGTATTTAATAGCTGATAGGAAAGTTTTGGAGAACCTTGGGAAAATGGCAGAATAGGAGAAAGCTGAGCTCACTCTGTGAGCTAGATATCATCCACATCCAAGTCAACAAACCAGAGAAAAATCCAAAGACTGGAAGAACAAACTCCATAACTAAATATAAAGAAGAACCTGCAGCTGAAAATCTAGGAAGGTCAGAAAGGCAGAGGGAAGCTACTCACAGGAGCGAGAGAGCTCTGAAAACAGAGAGGTCATAGAAACAAGCCCATGCACCAGGGAGCCCACATGGGGAAAAATAATCCCTGTAACATTTGGCTTTGAAAACGAGAGGGGCTGAATTCTGTGAGTTTATAAAGCAGATGGTACATGGAGACTAGAGTTTTAAGTCTGCTGACTCAGCACTGGGTGAACCCAGAGGGTGAGTGATACCTGGGTCCTTGCCATTAAAGGGAGAGCAGTCTTCATGGAAAGTCAACAAAAAGCCAGAAGTTTGCATAATGCTGGGGGCAAACAGAAGACAGATCTTTCATACTGATTTTGGAGCTTGTTAGGTGACTTCTCTAAAAATGGGGAAGTTGCAGGAACAGAAAAACACGGAGTGACCTGCCAGAGGCAGGGTTGCACAGACACTTGCTACTTGACCCACTGGCAGTGTTCCATGCCCACAAGTTCTCTGAAGAACTAGCCTAATCCAAGCTTGTTGGCCTGGGCTCTAGGATCAGAGAAAATTTTGTTACAGCCATGCATGCATCTCTACCAGCCCCTATGTGCATATCTACTGCACCTGCCCAACAGGGCACCACCAGGTGCCATAAAACACCATGCCCAGCTGCTGCACTGGGTCCTGGTCAACCCACCAGGCACAGCTGCAAGCATCCAGCCATGATCATGCACCAAGTGCAGCTGTACCCAGCCATCTTCCTGCACCTCATCCAGCCATGAGCCCTAATAAGCATGGTACAGAACCCCCAGTTGCTGCAGCACCTAAGGTTATTTGGCATAGGACTAGTGACCCAGTGCAAATTTTGCTAACACCACCACCCCTCTCCCAAGTTCCCCGGAGGTCACACCCCTTCAGACCTGGCCTGCCTGAGTCCCACTAACACCATAGAGAGTAAAAACCGCCCACAAAAGAAATATGACTGCACTGAAAGGAAAAGTGACATCAGCAGGACCTATGTAACATGCATAGGATACTCTTCTGAAGTGCCAGATTCTGGGGAACAGAGGGCACTGCACTGAAGGGCACCCCGATCCTCTTCTTAATAAACTCACTACATTCAAAACCAAAAGACACAGCTGAATTTCTTAACACACAGAAGGATACACAGAGAGGCAGACAAAATGATGAGACACAGAATTCATCCCAAGTGAAAGAATAAGACAAAGCTATAGTCAGAGATCTAAGTGCAACAGATTTAAGTCACATGCCTGAGAGAGAATTTAAACCAATGACAACAAAGATACTCACTGGAGTTGAAAAAAGAGTGGAATATATGAGTGAGACCCTTAACACATACATAAGTAATAATATTAAAGAGATAAAGTGCTTAATAAATGAAATGAGAAACATGCTTGATGGAATTGATAGCAGGATAGAAGAAGCAGAGGAACAAATTAGTGATCTAGAAGACAGAGTAATGGAAAGTAATCAAGCTAAACAAAAAAGAAAAAAAGAATTACACAAAATGAAACTAGATTTAGAAAACTCAGTGACTCCACCAGATGTAATAAGATTCGTATTATAAAAGTCTCAGAAGAGGAGAAAGAAAAGGGACCAGAAAATGTATTTGAAGAAATAACAACTGAAAACTTACCAAATCTGGGAAAAGAAACAAATATCCAAATTTTGGCACAGAGAACTCCAATCAAAATCAATAAAAGCAGACCCACTCTAAGACACATTGTATATTAAACTTGCAAAATATAGTGATATAGAAATAAAAACTTCCAAAGTTGCAAGGCAAAATAAGTCATTAACTTAAAAGGGAAAGCAAAAGGCTAGCAGGATATTTTTCAACAAAAACTGCAAGACAGAAGTGAGTGGCATGATATATTCAAAGTGCTGAATGGGGAAAATCTGTACCCAAGAATATTCTACCCAACAAGTCTATCATTCAAAATAGAAGGAGAGAAAAAGACCTTTCAAGACAAACAAAAACTAAAGAAGTTCATGACCATTAACCAGCCTGTTAAGAAGTACTAAAGGGGAACCTAGGAGTGGAAAGGAGACACCAAAAGTGATAGAATAAATGTAGGAAACACAAAAGTCACAAAAATGAATATTTCTCTAAAAAAATCAGTCAATAAACTAAAAAAAGGATATAAAATTAATAATATATAAAATGTGGGGAGTAGAGGAGAAAAGAATGGGTTCAAACTTAAATGACCATCAACTTAATATAGACTGCTATATGCAGGAAAGGTTATATACAAACCTAATGGTAATAATAAATCAAAAACCACTAATAAACATGCAAAGAATAAATAAAAAGACATCCAAATATATCACTAAAGAAAATCAGCAAAACATGAAAGAGAAAAACAAGAAAGGATCAGAGAAAATCTTCAGAAACAACAAAAAAAAACAAGTAATAAAAAGGCACTAAATGCATATGTGTCAATAATTCCTTTGAATGTAAATGAACTAAATGCTCCAGCCAAAAGACATAGGGTAACACAATGAATAAAAACAAAAGAAAAAAAACATCTATATGCTGCTTACAAGAGACTCATTTCACAACGTATGTAAAGATACGTACAAATTGAAAATGAGAAAATGGAGAAAATTCTATAAATGCAAATGGATGTCAAAAGAAAGCTAGAGTAGCAATACTAATTTCAGACAAAATAAGCATTTTTAAGTTATTTATTTTGGGAGAGAGCACAAAGAGTGGAGGGGCAGAGAGAGAGATGAGAGAGGGAGGAGAGAAAGAGTATCCCAAGTAGGCTCCGTGTGCTCAGCTTGGAGCCCAACATAGGGCTTGAACTCATGAATTGTGAGATCATGACCTGAGCTGAAACCAAGAGTTGGACGCTTAACCAACAGAGCCACCCAGTCGCTCTGGGACAAAATAGACTTTAAAACAAAAACTGTACCAAGAGACAAAGAAAGACACTATATAATAATAAAGTGGACAACTCAACAAGAAGATATAATAATTGTAAATATTTATGTACCCAACGTAGAAGCACTGAAATACATAAAACAGTTAATAACAAACATAAAGGAACTAATTGATAATAACACAATAATAGTAGGGGATTTTAGCACCGCACTTACATCAATGGACAGATCACAAAACAGAAAATCAATGAGGAAACAATGGCTTTGAATGACACACTAGACCAAATGGACTTAAGAGATATTCTGAATATTCCATCCTAAAACAGAATACACATTCTTTTCAAATGCACATGGAACATTCTCCAGAAGAGATCACACTGTAGGTCATAAAACAATCCTCAACAAACTCAAGAATATTGAGGTCATACCGTGCATCTTTTCTGATGACAATGGTAAGAAACTAGAAGTCAAACACAAGAGAAAATCTGGAAAGACCACAAATACATGGAGGTTAAATAACATGCCAATAATGAATGAATGGCTCATCCAGGAAATCAAAGAAGAAATTTTTAAAGTACATGGAAACAAATTAAAATGAAAACACACTAGTCCAAAACCTCTGGGATGCATCAAAAGTGATTCAAAGAGGGAAGTTTATAGCTTATCTTAAGAACCAAGAAAAATCTCAAACAATCTAACCTTGCTAAAGGAGCTAGAAAAAGAGCAACAAACAAAACCTAAATCCAGCAGAAGGAAGGAAATAATAAAGATTCAAGCAAAATAAATGATATAAATTTTATGTGTTTATTTTGAGAGAAGAGAAAGTGTGCATGCACAAGAGCAGGGCAGGGGCAAAGGGAGAGCAAGAGAGAATCTTAAGCAAGCTGTATACTCAGTGCTAAGCCTGATGAAGGGTTCAGTCTCATGACCATGAGTTCATGACCTGAGCCAAAATCGAGAGTCTGACACTTAATCAACTAACCAACCCAGGCACCCCTAAATGATATAGAAATTAAAAAAAAAATGGAACAGATCAATGAAACCAAGAGCTGGTTCTCTGAGAAAAGTAATAAAATTGATAAGCCTCTAGCCAGGTTTATCAGAAAAAAAACAGAAAGGATTCATGTAAATCACAAATGAGAGAGGATTGAAATAATAACCACACCATAAAAATATAATCATAAGAGAATATTATGAAAAATTATTATGAAAAAAATTATGAAAAAAAATTCAACCACATAGAATAAATTCTTAGAAATACATAATCTACAAAAAAAACTGAAACAGGAAGAAATGGAAATTTGAACAGACTAAACAGCAGCAAAGAAATTGAATTAGTAATCAAAAAACTCCCAACAAACAAAAGTCTAGGGCTAGATGGCTTCAAAGGAGAATTCTACCAAACAGTTAAAGAACAGTTGGAATGGAGTTAAGATGGCAGGCGGAGTAGTAAGAGGATCTTATGCTTTTCTCATCCCCCAAACAGCTAGATAATTATCAAATCATTCTGAATACCCAGGAAATCGAGCTAAGGACTGAGAGAACAAATTATACAACTAGAGCGAGAAAAGAGGCCATATTGTGGAAGGTAGGAGGTGCAGTGATATGATTTGGGAAGAAAAGAATCAGAGGTACTACAGTGGGGAGGAAGCCTGGATCACAGAGAGAGGAAACAGAGAGAAAGACAGAGAGAAATAAAGCAGCACACATGGGGACTGCACAAGAAAAACACTTCCCCAACACCATTGACTGGGAAAAAGAGAGGGGCTGATTATCTCAAGATTTTACAAACAGCAGAACTGAAAGTCTGACGTTTTAGAAGTCCATGCCATCACCAGGGTCAAACCTGACAGTTGTAGCTGTGCTCCTATAGACAAGGAGGGCAGAGTCCTGAGAGACGACTGTGTGCTCTGAGGATCCCCTAGGTCACACTGGGAAAGACAGTTCCCCTTCTTGGAGTGCATTTGGGAGAGGCAGCACTGCCTCTCAGGGGCCAAAAGAGCTGGGGCAGGGCAACATTGAGCTGCCCCAATAATTAGCAAATGACCAGAGATGCCCGCTGAGGGCAGCTAACCTGGATGCCAGATTTTTGCTATGCTTTACCATGAAAGCCAAGTCCCTGTGCAGTTGTGCAACTCCTTTTCTTAGACAAACCCAAACCATGCACAGCATAGCGAGACCCTCTCCCAGAGGATCAGTGTGGGTCTGCAACATGACAGGTCCCTAAAATTTGGAGTTTTGAAGTACAGCCATGCTCCTGAGATAAAACACAAGAGCACTGCACTTCCAGGTGGGCAGATGGCTCAGACACAGACAGGGTGAAGGCTGGGATCTATGGAAACCTGGGACACAAGAGGAGAGATTATTTGCTATCCTATGAGGGCTTCCTGAACAGCTGTGGATGTAAACTACTTTCTCTGGGAAATAAAGCACCTGATGCCATTTTTCACCCCTCCCATCACCACTGACAGACTTTAGCGAAGGGCACAGTGCACACAGCAAAGGCTTGAGCCACTTACACCAAGCCCCATCCCCCCTGTGCTCTACAGATGCTTTTGTTACAAGGACAAGTGTGCCTGAGAGTCAGAGCAACAGCAGGTCCCAAAAGCCCAGGATAAATCCCCTGCACCCACTAAAACTACTTACCATAGCATGCTGCAAAGCTTCAGCTCTAGGGGAAATAGTATCTAGGTTCTTTTAACAATCAGGCCAAAACACAACTAGTTAAAACTTGACACACAGTGGATAAGGTCCAGACACTCCCCACTGAAGGCGAGGAGAAACTCTGCAAAGGACTGACCTGAGGGAAAGAGCAGCCAAAACACAACTGCAGAGGGAACACAGCTACACCAAAAACACTTCCTGAAGCATAAGGTTGAGAGAATATATAACTTATTCTTAATAGAGCCATTACTCACAGCTGCAGGAAACATAATAGGCTTTCTTAATACACAGAAGAAAGAGACCTAGACAAAATGCCAAAACAGAGGAACTCATACCAAAAGGAAGAACAAGAAGTGGTCACTGCCAGGAAGATAATCAAAATACATATAAGTAATATGCCTGAACCAGTACTTAAAACAAAAATCATAAGGATATTAGCTGGGCTTGGGAAAAACATAGAATAAACCAGAGAGACTCTTCCTGCAGAGATGAAAGACCTAAAAACAAGTCAGGCCAAAATAAAAAATCCTATAACACAGATACAAAACTGACTGGATGTAATAACCATTAGGATGGAAGTACAAGAACTAATAAGTGATATAGAAGATAAAATTATGGAAAATAATGAAGCTGTATAGAAGAGGGAAAGAAAAATATTGCATCATGAATGTAGGCTTAGGGAACTCAGCGACTCCATAAAATGTAATAACATTTGTATCATAGAACCCCCAGAAGAAGAGTGGGGGCAAAGGGCTGATTTGAGCAAATTATAGCTAAAAATTTCACTAATCTGGGGAAAGAAACAGACACCCAATCCAGGAGACACAGACAATAACCATCAAAATGAAAAAAAGCAAGCCAACACCGAGTCACAGTGTAGTAAAATTTGAAAAATGCAGGCAGCAAGGGAAAAGGAATCCCTCACTTACAAGGGAAGACAAATCAAGTTAGCAGCAGCTAACTTAGTTTTAGAAGTCTGCACCATTTCTGGGATATCATGTCTAGCTTAGTGGAGCTCCTGTGGGGAAGGAGCTTGGAGGCTAAGGAACAGGCATCATGGTCTGAAGATCCTCACAAGGGGAGAAACAGTCCACTTTCTTGGATTACATTTCAGAGTGGTGGCATGGAATCTCCAAGGACAAAAGGGCTGGTGGGAGCCAACATGCTTCCCTATTCACTAGCATATAAACAAAGAAACCTGCTGAGGGCAACAAACATTGGTGCTAGCTTTTTGCTGGATTTTGACATAAAGCAGCCATGAGACCACTTTTCTGAGACAAACCAGCACTAGCCAAAGCACATCAAGACCCTAACAACAGAGGATCCATGCAGCATGGATCCCTAAAATTTGGAGATTTGAAACCAAGCTGTGTGCCTGGGATAAAACACAGGATTACTGTGCCACTTGAGAGACTGACAACTTGGATACAGACAGGGTGAAGGCAGGGATCTGACAGAAGTTGGTGACACAAGAGGGGAGACTGTTTGCTCTTCTGTGAGGGCTTCCTGAAGAGTGGTGGACACAAATTCACCACTCCAGGGATGAGATAGAAGGGAGCAACGCCATTTTCCCCAACCCATCAGCATTGACCCACTTCAGTGAGCAACACAGTGCCCCCCCAGTGGAGGCTGGTCCATGTAAACAAAACCCCAACCCTTGAACCCTGCAGGTGCATCTCCACTAGTGAAAGTCTGCTTGATACTCAGCACAGCAGGCCCATCCCCCAGAACACCAGCACAAACCCTTCACATGCACCAAGACTACAGATCATAGAGCACTGCAAAACTTCAGCTCTAGGGAAAATAGGATCAGCTTCATTTAAAAAGCAGACAAAAATACATATAGTTAAACCTTGCCACACAGTGGACAAGGTACAACACCCCCCCCCCCCGCCACCACAGGCAAGGAGAATCTCTCCAGAGAACTGACCTGAGAGAAGGAGCAACCAAAACAGAACAGCAAAGTGCACATTCTGAAACACCCCCTGAAGAATGTGGCCCAGAAAAGTACAGAACCTCTTCTTAATATAGCCATTACTCTCAGGAGCAAAACTGTAAAAGGCTTTCCTAACAATCAGACAAAAAAAAAGCAGTGACCTAGACAAAATGACAAGACAGAGGAATTCACCCCAAAAGAAATAATAGGAGGAAGTAACAGCCATGGATTTAATCAATACAGATATAAGATGCCTGAACCAGAATTTGGAACAACAATCATAAGGATACTACCTGGCTTTAATAAATGCATAGAAGACACTAAAGAATTACTTACAGCAGAGATAAAAGAATTAAAAACTACTTAGGCCCAAAATACAAAAGGGCATAACTTAGATGCAAAACTGATGGTTTCCAATAACAATGAAGATGGATGAATCAAAGGAATGAATCAGTGATACAGAAGATAAAATTATGAAAAATAATGAAGCTGCAAAGTAGAGGGGAAAAAAGTATAGGATCAAAATGTAGACTTAGAGAACTCAGAATCTCTTCAAAGCATATGAAAATTTGTATCATAAGAGTACTAGAAGAAGAGAGTGAAAAGGAGGCAGGAGGTTTATTTGACCAAATTATAACTGAAAACTTCCCTAATCTGGGGAAGGAAACATATCAAAATCCAATACAGACAGAGATTTCCCATCAAATTCGACAAAAGAAGGTCATTGCCAAGATGCATTGTCAAATTTAAAAAATACACAGACAAGGAATGAACCCTGAACCAGAAAGGGAAAAAAAGTCCTTAACACACAAGGTTAGACAGATCAGGTTTGCAGCAGATCTGTCCAGATAAACTTGGCAGGTAGAAGGGAGTGGCATAAAATATGCAACATGATGAATGGGAAAAAATATGCACCCAAGCATAATTTATCCAGGAAGGTTTTCATTCACAATAGCATGAGGGATAAAAGATTTCCCAGACAAACAAATGCTAAAGAAGTTCACGACTACTAAACCCTCCCTGCAAGAAATATTAAAGGGGACTCTTTGACTTGGAAAGAAAGACCAAAAGCAACAAAGACTGGAAAGAACAGAGAACATCATCAGAAACAACAACTTTACAGATTACACAATGGCACTAAATTCATATATATCAATAATCATTCTGAATGTAAATACACTAAATGTTTCATTAATACATAAAATAACAGAATAGATTTTTTAAAAAAAGATCCAGCTATATTCTGCCTACAAGAGACCTGTTTTAGACCTGAGGACACCTGCAGATTCAAAGTGAGGGGATGGAGTGCCATATATCATGCTAATAGATGTCAAAAGAAAGCCAAAGTAGCCATAATTATATCAGACTAACTAGATTTTAAAACAAAGACTGTAACAGGAGATGAGCAAGGGCATTATATCATAATTAAGCAGTCTATCCAATAAGATCTAACAATTGTAAACATTTATGTACCCAAGATGGAGAAACTCAAATATATTAATCAATTAATAACAAACATACTGAAATTCATTGATAATACTACCATAATAGTAGTAGGCTTTAAAACCCTACTTACAACAATGGATAGATCATCTAAACAAAAAATCAACAAGGAAACAATGGTTTTGAATTACACACTGGACTGATGGACTTAACAGACGTATTTAGAACATTTCATCCTAAAGCAGCAGAATACACATTCTTTTCCAGTGCATATGGGATATTCTCTAGAATAGACCACATACTGGGTCAAAACTCAGGCCTCAAAAAGTACCAAAAGACTGAGATAATACCATGCATATTTTCAGACCAGAAAGCTATGAAACTTGAAGTCAATGTCAAGTCAAAATTTGGAAAAACCAACAAACACATGGAGATTACAGAATATCCTACTATAGAATGAAAGGGTTGGGGAGGAGTTAAGATGGTGAAGTAGGGGGACACTGCGTTTTCCTCATCCCTCAAACACAGCTGTATGGAGGTCAATTTACATGAAACACACAGGATATAGATCTGCAGATGGTGGGGGGAGACAGCTTGGCTGCTGCAAGGTGCACAGAAATGAATTTAGGAGAGAAAAAATGGTGGTGCCAAGGAGGGGAGAGAACCCTTGCCATGGAGAAACAAAAGTGAGAGAGAGAGGGGTTGAGAAAGTGTGGCATAGGGTTAGCACAAGAGGAAAACCTCTCTAGACCACACACTGGGCAGCAAGAGGTGCTGAGTGTCCCAGTTCTTTCTTGAAAACTGCATTTGGAGCTCAAACTCAGGTTTTGAAAGTGCACAACTTTCTCCAGAGCAGAGCAGTGGCACATGCTCATGGGGAGAATGCAACAAGCCCCGGAGTTCATAGCATGGAGTAGGGGCCTCTGGGGCATACTAGAAGAGAACATTCCCCTTCCTAGAGTACTTTTGGAAGACAGTTTATTGCCTCCCAAGGACAAAAGACCCTGAAGGTGTCAGCCAAAGGCCTTTCATCAACAGGGGACAGAGGTGTACCTAGAGGTAAATATACACTTTGCTGCTTTTAGCAGTGCTACACCACAGATTTCATGCACTATGCAGGCATGGGACTATTTCTCAGGGACAGAGGACTTCACAAAACATGGAGAGGCTCTACTGCAGAGGAGGAGAGGGATCTGCATGGTGCCAGGTCCTTTAAGACTTTGGACTTTGAGGGGCACCTGGGAGGTTCAGTTGTTTAAGCATCTGACTTCAGTTTAGGTCATGAACTCATGGTTCATGGGTTCAGGCCCCGCATCAGGCTCTGTGCTGACAGCTCAGAGCCTGGAGCCTGCTTCAGATTCTCTCTCTCTCTCTCTCTCTCTCTCTCTCTCTCTCTCCCTCCCCCCCCATTCACACATTCTCTCTCTCTAAAAAATAGACAGGAGCCAACATGGTGGAGAAGTAGGGGGATCCATACTTCCCATGTCATGCAAACAAAGAAGTGCTGAAGTCAAAGGACTTTGAAACCCAAGAGTCTGGGAGGAAAAGAGACTGAATATATCAGGAAGAAAACAGGACAAACTGAGACATAATAGGTGGGTGATTGTGAACTGGGGGAGATAAAATGGGCTGTGTAGGCACAGAAGGAAAGGATCCCCTTCTGCAGAAAGACAAAGAGTAGGACTATATCTGGACAAGAGAAAATCCTCAGACTGGGAATGACAAGAATCCCATCTCTAACTGCGGGCTTTCTTTGGACTGGGGCTGGCTCCCTGGTTGTGCACCTGGGGAGGAGGGGAGCCATCCCTGGGTTTGGTGGTAGATCAGGGGCACAGGCCACAGTAAGAGAAAGCAGTCCCCTCTCTGGAGGGCAGCATGATAGGACAAAGCCTGCCTGCATCTTCCACCCCTGGGCTTGGTGGCGAGTTCAGTGGTGCAGTCCACAGTAGGACAAGGTGGTCCTCCCAGAAGTGATGCAGCACAGATAAAGCCAGCCAGGACCATATGTCAGGCTGCACAGAGAGGTGCTTCCCCAGTGCCAGAGTGCACGGAGTGGGTCTTTGAATCTTAGCCAAGTGCAGGGTCAGAGAAGTTGGCAGAGTGAGTAGGACCACCCCATCTGTGCCTGTGGCACAGTGAGGATGACTCAAACAGAGTCCCCTGGGTCCATGGAGAAGAGACTGGGGGATCGCAAACCTCCCCCCACCACCAAGGCGGGGCTTCAGGGATGGGGTTGGAGGGGTCCACAGTGGAGGTGGGACCAACCTACAACAAACCATGCCCCTCCACACTGGGTAACTGTGTATCTACTGGAGCAGGACAGACCCTATGGAACCAGACAGACAGCTCCTACAGACCAGGACTGCAGCATTGCCTGGATTAATTCAAGGTCAATTTTGGATATATAGATATATTCTCCTCGCCATTTCTATTCCTTATCTCTTGCCTCCTCTAGGAAGGTTACTCTGGTTATTGCTTTGTCTAAATAGACATATTTAATCCATTCTCTTGATACATGTTCTACACCTCCTTCTTTACATTCCTTTCTCTCTCTCTCTGCAATAATCAAGCCATATAGTTTCTCTGTCTGGCTAACTTTATCTTTCTTTCTTCTTCCCCATCTCCTTCCTTATTTTCTTTTCTCTCTCTCTGGATTAAAGCTTTTAGTCTCTCTGCCTAGACAATGTCTATGTTTTCATTTTCCCTGCCCCTGTCATTTCTCTCTTTGTATGTGCTCTTCCATCATCATCGCCACCACCATGTTTTTACTTGTAGCCAGTGTTACTGGTTTTTTGCTGTTGGATTGTTTTTTTTTGTTTTTGTTTATTTGTTTGTTTTATTTGTGTGTTTGTGTGTTTCTGTCTCTTGTTTGTCTGTTTTCCTTTACAGGGCTACTCCAAGGAACAAATCAAAGCACACCTGGTGGAGGGCCCAATACATCACATGAGTAGGCAAATAAAATAACCAAAGTCACAAAAGCAGAGAGCAAGTAACACTCTCCAAAAAACACCTCCTGAAGGGCCAGGCCCTGGACAGTGTATGAACACACTTTAATGTAGCAGTGCTCACAGGTGCAGAGCACACAACAAGCTTTTAAAACTTATAGGGGACAGAAAACTAGCCAAAATGATGAAACGGAAGAATTCTCCTCAAAAGAAGTTCCAGGAAGAAGTCACAGCTAAAGAAATGATCAAAACAGATTTAAGCAATATAACTGAACAAGAAGTTAGAATAATACTCATAAAATTAATTGCCGGGCTTGAGAACAACATAGAGGACAGCAGAGAATCTACTGCTACAGAGATCAAGGGACTCAAAACTAGTCATGATGAATTAAAGAATGCTATGAATGAGGTGCAAAATAAAACAGAGGAGGTCACAGCACAGATTGAAGAGGCAGAGGGAAGAATAGGTGAATTAGAAGATAAAATTATGGAAAAAAGGAATCTGAGAAAAAGAATAAAAAATCCAGGATTATGAGGGGCAAATTAGAGAACTAAGTGATTCAATCAAATGGAACAATATCCATATCATATTTCTTCAGAAGAAGAAAAAGAGAGAGAAATGGGCTGAAGGTATACTTGAACAAATCATAGCTCAGAACCTCCCTGATCTGGAGAAGAAAACAGGCATTGAAATCCAAGACTCACACAGAACTACCTTCAGATGTAACTTGAATTGGTCTGCTGCATGACATATCATAGTGAAACTGGCAAAATACAAGGATAAAGAGAATTCTGAAAGCAGCTAGGGATAAACGGGCACAAACACACAAAGGTAGACACATAATTGTTGTAGTAGACCTATCTACTGAAACTTGGCAGGCCAGAAAGGAATGGCAGGAAATCTTCAATGTGATGAACAGGAAAAATATGCAGCGAAGAATCCTTTATCCAGCAAGCCTGTCATTCAGAATAGAAGGAGAGATCAAGGTTTTCCCAAATAAACAAAAACTGAAGGAATTCATCACCACTAAATCAGGCTGATAAGAGATCCTAAGGGGGACACTGTGAGTGAAATGTTGCAAGGACCACAAAGTACCAGAGACATCACTACAAGCATGAAACCTACAGACATCACAATGACTCTAAACCCATATCTTTCAATAATAACACTAAATGTAAATGTACTAAATGCTCCAATCAAAAGACATAGGGTATCAGAATGGATTAAAAAAAAAAGACCCATCTATTAGCTGTCTACAAGAGATTCATTTTAGACCTAAGGACAACTTCCGATTGAAAGTGAGGGGATGGAGAACTATCTATCATGCTACTGGAAGGTAAAAGAAAGCTGGATTAGCCATACTTATATCAGACAAACTAGACTTCAAATTAAAGGCTGTAACAAGAGATGAAGAAGGGCATTATGTAATAATTACAGGGTCTATCCAACAGGAAGAGCTAAAAATTATAAGTGTCTATGCGCCGGATTCAGAAGCAACCAGATATATAAAACAATTACTCATAAACATAAGCAACCTTATTGATAAGAATGTGGTAATTGCAGGGGACTTTAATACTCCACTTACAACAATGGATACATCATCTAGACAGAGAATTAGGAAAGAAACAATGGTCCTGATTGATACATTGGATCAGATGGACTTGACAGATATATTTAGAACTCTGCATCCCAAAGCAGCAAAATATACATTCTTCTCAAGTGCACATGGAACATTCTCCAAGATAGATCACACACTGGGTCACGAAACAGCCCTCACTAAATATAAAAGAATTGAGATCATACCATGCACACTTTCAGACCACAATGCTATGAAACTTGAAATCAACTGCAGGAATAAGTCTAGAAAACCTCCAAAATCATAGAAGTTAAAGAATAGCCTACTAAAGAATGAATGAGTCAACCAGGCAATTAGAGAAGAAATTTAAAAATATATGGAAACAAACAAAAATGAAAACACAACAATACAAACCCTTTCGGATGCAGCAAAGGCAGTCCTAAGAGGAAAATACATTGCAATCCATGCCTATCTCAAGAAACAAGAAAAATCCCAAATACAAAAGCTAACAGCACACCTAAAGGAAATAGAAGCAGAGCAGCAAAGACACCCCAAAACCAGCAGAAGAAGAGAAATAATAAAGATCAGAGTAGAAGTGAATAATATAGAATCCAAAAAACACAGAACAGATCAATAAACTAAGAGCTATTTTTTTGAAAAAATAAGCAAAATTGATAAACCTCTAACCAGGCTTCTCAAAAAGAAAAGAGAGAGGACACAAAAAGATAAAATCATGAATGAATACGGATTTATTACAACCAATCACTCAGAGATACAAGCAATTATCAGAGCATACTATGAAAAATTATACGCCAACAAACTGGACAACGTGGAAGAAATGGACAACTTCCTAAACACCCACACACTACCAAAATCAAATGGGAAGAAACAGAAAATTTGAACAGACCCATAACTAGTGAAGAAATTGAATCAGTCATCAAAAATCTCCCAACAAGGGGCGCCTGGGTGGCGCAGTCGGTTAAGCGTCCGACTTCAGCCAGGTCATGATCTCATGGTCCGTGAGTTCGAGCCCCGCATCAGGCTCTGGGCTGATGGCTCGGGGCCTGGAGCCTGCTTCTGATTCTGTGTCTCCCTCTCTCTCTGCCCCTCCCCCATTCATGCTCTGTCTCTCTCTGTCCCAAAAATAAATAAAAAACGTTGAAAAAAAATTTAAAAAAAGAAAAAAAGAAAAAAAATCTCCCAACAAATAAGAGTCCTGGGCCAGATGGCTTCCCTGGGGAATTCTACCAGACATGTGAAGCAGAGTTAATAGCTATCCTTCTTAAGCAGTTCCAAAAAAGAGAAATGGAAGGAAAACTTCTGGACTCATTCTATGAGGCCAGTATTACTTTGATTCCCAAACCAGACAGAGACCCAGCAAAAAAAGAGAACTACAGGCCCAAATCCCTGATGAATATGGGTGCAAAAATTCTCAACAAGATACTAGCAAGCTGAATTCAACAGCATATAAAAAGAATTATTCACCATGATCAAGTGGGATTCATTCCTGGGATGCAAGGCTGGTTCAACATTCGCCAATCAATTAACATGATACATCACATTAGTAAAAGAAAAGATAAGAACCATGTGGTCCTGTAAATACATGCAGAAAAAGCATTTGACAAAATACAGCATCCTTTCTTAATAAAAACCCTTGAGAAAGTCGGGATAGAAGGAACATTAACATCATAGAAGCCATGTATGAAAAGCCCACAGCTAATATCATCCTCAATAGGGAAAAACTGAGAGCTTTCCCTATGAGATCAGGAACACGACAGGGATGTCCACTCTCACCACAGTTGTTTAACATAGTATTGGAAGTCCTAGAATCAGCAGACAACAAAATGAAATAAAAGGCATCAAAATTGGCAAAGATGAAGTGAAACTTTTACTTCTCACAGACGACATGATACTCTACATGGAAAACTTGACAGACTCCACCAAAAGACTGCTAGAACTGATACATGAATTCAGTCAAGTCGCAGGGTACAAAATTAATGAAAAGAAATCGGTTGAATTTTTATACACCAATAATGAAGAAACAGAAAGAGAAATAAAGAAACTGATCCCATTCACAATTGCACCAAGAAGCATAAAATACCTACGAACAAGCCTAACCAAAGATGTAAAAGATCTGTATGCTGGAAACTATAGAAAGCTTATGAAGGAAATTGAAGAAGATATAAAGAAATGGAAAAACATTCCATGCTCACGGATTGGAAGAATAAATATTGTCAAACTGACAATACTACCCAAAGCTATCTACACATTCAATGCAATCCCAATCAAATTGCACCAGCATTCTTCTCAAAGCTAGAAAAAACAATCTTAAAATTTGTATGGAACCACAAAAGACCCCAAATAGGCAAAGTAATATTGAAGAAGATGACCAAAACGGGAGGCATCACATTACCAGACTTTAGCCTCTACTAAAAAGCTGTAATCATCAAGACAGTAAGGTATTGGCACAAAAACAGACACATAGACCAATGGAATAGAATAGAAACTCCAGAATTGGACCCACAAATGTATGGCCAACTAATCTTTGATGAAGCAGGAAAGAGTATCCAATGGATAAAAGACAGTCTCTTTAACAAATGGTGCTGGGAGAACTGGACAACAACATGCAGTAGAATGAAACTAGACCACTTTCTTACACCATACAGAAAAATAAACTCAAAATGGATGAAGGACCTGCATGTGAGACAGGAAACCATAAGAACCCTAGAGGAGAAAGCAGGAAAAACCTCTTTGACCTCACCCCAGCAATTTCTTACTGGACATATCTCCAAAGGCAAGGGAATTGAAAGCAAAAATGAACTGTTGGGACCTCAAGATAAAAAGCTTATGTATTGCAAAGAAACCTAAAATCAACAAAACTAAAAGGCAACAACAGAATGGGAAAAGATATTTGTAAATGATATACCAGACAAAGGGCTAGTATCCAAAATCTATGAAGAACTCATCAAAGTGCACACCTGAAAAACAAATAATCCAGTGCAGAAATGGGCAGAAGACATGAACAGATACTTTTGTAAAGAAGACATCCAGATAGCCAACAGACACATGAAAAGATGCTCAACATCAGTATTCATCAGGGAAATACAAATCAAAGGCACACTGATACCACTTCACGCCAGTCAGAGTGGCAAAAATGAACAAATCAGGAGACTATAGATGCTGGAGAGGATGTGGAGAAACAGGAACATTCTTGCACTGTTGGTGGGAATGCAAACTGGTGCAGCCCCTCTGGAAAACAGTGTGGAGGTTCTTCAAAAAATTAAAAGTAGAACTACCTTATGACCCAGCAATAGCACTGCTAGGAATTTACCCAAGGGATACCAGAATGCTGATGCATAGGGGCACATGTACCCCAATATTTACAGCAGCACTTTCAACAATAGCCAAATTATGGAAAGAGCCTAAATGTCAATCAACTGATGAATAGATAAAGAAGATGTGGTTATATATAACAATGGAATACTACTTGGCATTGAGAAAGAATGAAATCTGGCCATTTGTAGCAATGTGGATGGAACTGGAGGGTATTATGCTAAGTGAAAGAAGCCAGACAGAGAAATACAGATACCATATGTTTTCATTCATATGTGGACCCTGAGAAACTTAACAGAAGGCCATAGGGGAGGGGAAGGGGAAATAAAGTTACAGAGAGGGAGGGAGGCAAACCATAAGAGACTCCTAAATACTGAGAACAAACTGAGGTTTGATGGGGGATGGGGGAGAGGGTAAAGTGGGTGATGAGAAATGAGGAGGGCACCTATTGGTACGAGCCCTGGGTGTTTTATGGAAACCATTTTGACAAGAGATTATATTTAAAAAATAATAAAAAGTAAAAAGTGAAAAATAAAATAATTTAAAACAAGAAAAATTTGTTTAAAAAAAAGAATTTGGTCTTTGAATGCCATCCATATGCTAAAGGAAAAAAAAGCAGGAGAGTTGTGGCACAGGGTAAGCTTACTACCCTCGCTATTCTGAGAGGGCTGCCTGAACAGTAGGAGATATAAGATCCCCAGTTCAGGGATAAGAGATTGGGCTGGAGCCATTTTCCTGACAACTCCAACATGGTGGGAGTTCATAGGGCAACAGAGCAGCCCTAAGTGGAGGCAGCATCCACTTACACCAAACCCTGACCACCTCCCCATGCCTGGAAACTGCTTATTTACTGTGGCAAGACTAAGTCAAAACAGTGGATCTCTCCTCCCAGAAGACAAGCACAGAAAACATCCCCCATGCACCAAGTGCACTAAAAATCTAGGACTTCAAAACTACACCTACAGCTATTTGCTTGCTTGCTTGCTTGCTTGCTTTTTTTTTGGATTCAGGCTCATAGTGTCTACTTTGTGTTTTTTTTTTAATTTCATTTCCTTTTACGTCTTTTTGGATCAGGCTATTTTATTCTTTCCTTTTTCTTTTCTTCTTTCATTTTTTCCTTTCTTTTTCTTTGTAAGCAGTCTTATTTTTTGATTGTTTGGATTTTCTTCTTTTGCTTTTTTTTTTTTTTGTATCAGGCTTTACCCTCTATTTTTCCGGATTACTTCAACAATCAAAGCACACCTAGTTAAAGTTCCTAACACTCCACCACTGCAAGCAAGGAGTTCTGTAGAGGACTGACCATTGGAAAATACCAGCCAAAATGCTACATCAGAGTGCACATAGCATACACCATAAACACTTCCGCAGTGCCAGGGCACAGTGTATGACCCCTTTTTAATATAGCAGTACTCTCAGGTGCAGGAAACATATTAAGCTTTAAAAACACACAAAAGACATAAACATAGCAAAATGACAAGATTGAGGAATTCCCCGCAAAAGGAATGTCAAGAAGAAATCACAGCCTTATTCAAAATAAATATAATCAATATATCTGAACATGAACTTAGAACAACAGTCATAAGAATATTAGGTGGGCTTGAAGAAAAGCTTGGAAGACACCAGAAAAACTCTTGATGCAGAGATCAAAAACCTATGAACTAGTCCAGATGGAAAAAAATGCTGTAACTGAGATTCAAGACAAAGTGGATACAGTGATAATGAGAATTGAAGAAGCAGAGGAGAGGAAAGGATGAAAGAGAAGCTAAAATTATGGAAAATAATAAATCTGAAAAAAGATGGAAAGGAAATTGCTAGATCATGAGGGGAGACATAGAGAACTAAATTCCATGAAACAAAACAATATTCATATCATAGGAGTCCCAAAAAAAAGTGAGAAAAGGAGACACGAGGTTTATTTGAACATATTATAGCTGAGAACTTCCCTGATCAGGGGAAGGAAACAGGCATTCAAGGCCACGAGACACAGGGAACTCTCTTAAAAATCAACAAAAACAGGTCAACACCATGACATATAATAGTGACACTTGCAAAATACAAAGATAAAGGGAGAATCCCAAAAGCAGCTAGAGACAAAAGGTCCTTAACCAACAAGGGTAGACATATAAGGTTAGTAGCAGATCTGGCCACTGAAACTTGGCAGGCCAGAAGTATTCAATGTGTTGAATAGGAAAATAGGAAATATTCAATATGTTGAATGGAAAAAATATACAGACAAGAATACTTTATCCAGTAAGGCTGTCATTCAGAATAGAGGGAGACATATGGACTTTTCGAGACAACAGCAACAACAACAAAAACCTAAAGGAGTTAATGACCACTAAACCAGCCAGCCCTACAAGAAATTTTAAGGGAGACTCTCTGAATGGAGAAATAAATAGACCAAAGCAATAAAGATTACAAAGGATCAGAGAACAACACCAGAAACACCAATTCTATAGGTAACAAAAAGGCACAAAATTCATATTTTTCAATAATCATTCTGAATGTAAATTTACTAAATGCTCCAATAAAAAATATAGGGAATTATAATGGAGTAAAAAAACAAAAAGATCTATCTATATGCTGCCTATAAGAGACTCATTTTAGACCTACAGACACCTGTAGATTGAATGTGAGAGGATGGAGAAACATCTATCATGCTAATGGAGGTAAAAGAAATAAGAGTTCCCTTACTTATATCAGACAAACAAGATTTTAAACCAAAGACCATAACAAGAGATGACAAAGGGCATTATATCATAATTAAGTGTTCTATCCACAAAGAATATCTAACAATTGTAAACATTTATGCCTCATCTTGAGAAATCCAAAATATATAAATCAATTAATAACATACATAAAGAAACTCATTGATAATAATACCATAAGAATATGAGACTTTAATTCCCTACTTGCAGGAGTGGACAAATCATCTAAAGCAGAAAATCAACAAGGAAACAATGGATTTGAATGACACATTGGAGCAGATAGACTTAACAGATATTTTCAAAAAATTTCATCCTAAAGCAGCAGAATACACATTCTTCTATAGTACACATGAAACATTCTCCAGAATAGATAGTATACTGGTTCACTCAATCAGACCTCAACAGGCACAGAAAGATTGAGATCATACCATGCACATTTTCAGAACACAATGCTATGAAACTGGAAGTCAACCACAAGAAAAAATTTAGAAATCCCTCAAATACATGAAGGTGAAAGAACATCCTACCAAAGAATGACTGGGTTAACCAGGAAAATAAAGAAGAAATAAATATATATTTATATATGGAAGGAAATGAAAATGAAAACACAACAATCCAAACCTTTTGGGATGCAGCTAAGGCAGTCCTAAGAGGAACGTACATTGCAATTCAGGCCTAGCTCAAGAAGCAAAAACAGTACCAAATTAACAACCTAACCTTACACCTAAAGGAGCTATAAAAGGAGCAGTAAATAAAGCCTAATACCAGCAGAAGAAGGGAAATAAGAAACATTAGAGCAGAAATAAATGATACAGAAATAAAAGACCAGTAAAACTGATGAATGAAATTTAAAAGTTGGTTTTTTGAAAGAATAAATAAAATTGATTAACCCCTAGTCAGACTTATCAAAAAGAGAAGAGTAATAAAAATGATAAAATAATGAATGAAAGAGGAGATATCACAACCAACATCATAGAAATACAAACAATTATAAGAGAATATTGTGAAAAATTATATGCCAAAAAACTGGCAATATGGAAGAAATGGACAAATTCCTAGAAACTCACATACTACCAATACTGAATCAGGAAGAAATAGAAATTTTCAACAGTACCATAACCAGCAAAGAAAATTGAATCAGTTACCAAAAATCTCCCAACAAACAAAAGTCCAAGACCAGATGGCTTTCAAACCTTTCAAGAAGAGTTAATACCTATTCTCAAACTGTTCTCAATAATAGAAATGGAAGGAAAACTTCCAAACTCATTCTATAAAGCCAGAATTACCTTGATACAAAAACCAGAAAAAGACCCCACTAAAAAGAATTACAGGCCAATATCTCTGATGAAGCTGGATGCAAAAATTCTCAATAAGATAGTAGCAAATTGATCCCAACAGTACATTAAAATTATTATTTACCATGATCAAGTGGGATTTATTCCTGGGCTGCAGGGCTGGTGCAATATTGACATGATACACCACATTACTAAAAGAAAGGAAAAGAACCATATGATCATCTTAATAGATGCAAAAAAAAGCATTTGACAAAATACAGCATCCATTCTTGATAAAAAAAAATACACTGAAGAAAGTAGGGATAGAAGGAATATTCCTCAAAATCTCAAAGGCCATATATGAAAGACCCACAGCCAATAACATCTTCAGTGGGGAAAAACTGAGATCTTTCCCCCTATGGTCAGGAACATGACAGGGATGTCCACTCTCAACAATTTTGTTCAGCATATTACTGGAAGTATTTGCTTCAGCAATCAGACAACAACAACAACAAAAAGCATACAAATTGCAAAGAACTCAAACTTTCACTCTTAGCAGATGACATGATTCTCTACGTGGAAAACCCCAAAAAAATTGCTAGAACTGATTCATGAATTCAGAAAAGTCACAGACTATAAAATCAACATACAGAAATTGGTTGCACTTGTATATACCAATAATGAAGCAATAGAGAGAGAAATCAAGGAATCGATCACAATTATAATTTCACCAAAATCCATAAGATACCTACAAATAAACCTAACCAAGAAGGTAAAAGATCTATACACTGAAAACTATAGAAATATTATGAAAGAAATTAAAGAAGACAGAAAGAAATGAAAAAGCATTCCATACTCATGGATTCCAAGTACAAATACTGTTAAAATGTCTATACTACCCAAAGTAATCCACACATACAAAGCAATACCTATCAAAATAACACCAGCATTCTTCACAGAGCTATAACAAAGTATCCTAAAATTTGTATGGAACCAGAAAAGACCCTGAATAGCCAACGTAATGTTGAAAAAGAAAACCAAACCTGGAAGCATCTCAATTCCATACTTCAAGCTGTATTAGAAACCTGCAATCATCAAGACAGTATGCACTAAAACAAACACATAGATAAATGTAACAGAATAGAGAACTCAGAAATGGACCCACAAATGTATGACCAACTGATTTTAGACAAAGAAGGAAAGAGTATCCAATGAAAAAAGTCTGTTCAGCAAATGGTGCTGAGAAAACTGGAAAGTGGCATGCAGAAGAATGAAACTAGACCACTTTCTTACACCAAACACAAAAATAAATTCAAAATGGATGAAAGACCTAATTGTGAGACAGGAAATCATCAAAATCCTAGAGGATAACACAGGGAGAAATCAATTTGACCTCAGCTATAGCAACCTCTTATGAGAGATGTCTCTGGATACAAGGGAAATAAAAACAAAAATGAACCATTGGGACCTCATCAAGATAAAAAGTTTCTACACAATGAAGGAAATGATCAACAATACGAAAATGCAAACAATGGAATGGGAGAAGTTATTTCACATGATATATCTGATAAAGGTTTAGTATCCAAAATCTATAAAAAACTTACCAAACTCAACAACCAAAAAACAAACAAACAAATCTAGTGAAGAAATGGGCAGAAGACATAAACACTTTTCCAAAGAAGACATCCAGATGGCTAACAGACACATGAAAACGTTGCACAAAATCAATCATAATCAGAGAAATACAAATCAAAACCACAATCAGATAGATATCATCTCACACCTGACAGAATGGCTAAAATTAACAACTCAGGAAACAACAGGTGTTGGCAAGGGTGTGGAGAAAGGGGAAGCTTTTCATACTATTGGTGGGAATACAAACTAGTGCAGTCACTCTGGAAAACAGTATGGAAGTTTCCTCAAAAAATTAAAAATAGAACTACCCTACAACCCAGGAAATGCACTAATAGGTATTTCCCAAAGATTAAAAAAATGCTGATTTGAGGGGCACATGCACCCCAATTTTTATAGCAGCACTATCCACAATAGCCTAATTATGGAAAGAACCCAAATGTCCATTGACTAATGAATGGATAAGGAAGATGTGGTATATACATACAATGGAATACCACTCAGCAATCAAAAAGAATGAGATCTTGCCACTTGCAACAACATGGATAGAACTAGAGTTTATTATGCTAAGTGAAATAAGTTACCCACAGAAAGACAGATATCATATGATTTCACTCATATGTGGAATTTAAGAAACAAAACAGATGAACATAGGTTAAGGGAAGGAAAAATAAGATAAAAACAGAGAGGGAGGCAAACCATAAGGACTCTTAAATACAGAGAACAAACGGAGGGTTATTGGAGGGGAGGTGGATGGGGGGATGGGTTAAATGAGTGATGGGCATTAAGGAGGGCACTTGTTGGGATGAGCACTTGTTGTTATATGTAAGTGATGAATCACTGGGTTCTATTCATGAAAACAATACTATACTGTATGTTAAAAAATTTGAATCTAAATACATATTCTTTTTTTAAAAAAGAACGAATGAGTTAACCAGGATTAAAGAAAATAATACATGGAAGCAAAGAAAATGAATACAAAACAGTCCAAAATATTTGGGATGCAACAAAGGTGGTCCTAATAGGGAAGGATATTATAATACAGTCCTATGTGAAGAAGAAAGAAAATTCTCAGGACACAACTTAACCATACACTGACAGGATGTAGATAAGGAATATCAAATAAAGTCTAAAGCCAGCAGAAGAAAGGTAATAAAAAATATTAGACCAGAAATAAATGATATACAAACAAAAAAAACCCAGTAGATCAATGAAAGTAGAAACTAGTTCTTTGAAAGAATTAATAAATTGATAAATGTCTATCTAGAGAAAGGAAACAAATAAATAAAATAAAATCACGAATTAAAGAGATGACATCACAACTAACACCACAAAAATACAAAAAAATTATAGGAGAATATTATGAAAAATTATATGCCAAGAAACTGAGAAATCTTGAGGAAATGGATAATTCCTAGAAACATACAAACTACCAAAACTAAAAGAGGAAGAAATAGAAAATTTGAACTAACCCATAACCTGAAAAGAAATTGATCAGTAATCAAAGAGCTCCCACCAAAGAAAAATCCAGAACCAGATGGCTTACCAGAAGAATTCTACCAGATTGTTAATACCTATTCTCAAACTGTTCCAAAAATAAATAAATAAATAAATGGAAGGAAAACTTCCAAACTCATTCTATGAAACCAGCATTACCTTGATTCTAAAACCAGACAAAAACCCCACTTTCTGAAAAGGAGTATTACAGGCCAATATTCCAGATGAACATGGATGCAAAAATTCTTAAAAAGATACTGTACTAGCAAATTGAATTCAATAGTACATTAAAAGAATTATTCACCATGATCAAGTGGGATTTATTGCTAGGCTGCAGGGGTGGTTCAATATTCACAAATCAATCAATGTGATGCACCACATTAATAAAAGAAAGGATAAGAAGTATATGATCCTCTTAATAGATGCAGAAAAATCATTTGACAAAGTACAGCATTCATTCTCTATAAAAACTCTTAACAAAGTAGGGATAGAGAGAACATACCTCAACATCATAGGAGGCCATATACGAAAGATCCACAGGTAATATCATCCTCGATGGGGAAAAACTGACAGCTTTTCCTCTAAGGTTAGGAACAAGACAATGATGCCCACCCTTACCACTGTTATTTAACATAGTACTAGAAGTACTAGCTTCAGCAATCAGACCACAAAAAGAAATAAAAGGCATTCAAATCATCAAGGAATAAGGCAAACTTTCACTACTTGCAGATGGCACAATATTTTAAGTAGAAACCCGAAAGACTGCACCAAAAAACTGCTAGAGCTAATACATGAATCTCACAGGATATAAAATCAACCTGCAGAAATCTGTTGCATTTGGGGCGCCTGGGTGGCTCAGTCGGTTAAGCGTCCGACTTTGGCTCAGGGCATGATCTCGCAGTTCATGAGTTTGAGCCCCGCGTCGGGCTCTGTGCTGACAGCTCAGAGCCTGGAGCCTGCTTCGGATTCTGTGTCTCCCTTTCTCTCTGCCCCTCTCCTGCTCATGCTCTGTCCCTCTCTGTCTCAAAAATAAACATTTAAAAAAATTAAAGAAATCTGTTGCATTTCTATATACCAATAATGAAACAGCAGAAAAATAAATCAAGAAATCCATCCCATTTAGAATTGCCCCCAAAACCACATGATAGCTAGGAATAAAAAGACGTGAAAGCTCTGTTCTCTGAAAACTAGAGAAAGCTTATGAAATAAATTGGAAATGACTCAAAGAAATGGAAAAACTTTCCATAGTTATGGACTGAAAGAAAAAATAGTTATAAAATGTCTGTACTACCCAAAGCAATCTACACATGTAATGCAATCCCTATGAAATACTACCAGCATTTTTCACAGAGCTAGAACAAACAATCCTAAAATTTGTATGCAACCACAAAATACCCCAAATAGCCAAAACAATCCTGAAAAAGAAAGGCAAAGCTGCAGGTATCTCAATTCTGAACTTCAAGCTATATTAAAAAGTATAGTGATAAAGACAATATGGTACCGGCACAAAAACAGACACTCAGACCAATGGAACAAAAGAGGAAATTCAGAAATGGACTCACAACTATGTGGTCAACTAATCTTTGACAAAGCAGGAAAGAATATCCAGTGGAAAAATTACAGTCCCTTTAGCAAATGATGTTGAGAAAACTGGATGGTGACATGCAGAAAAATGAAACTGGACCACTTTCTTACACCATACACAAAAATAAACTCAAAATGGATGAGAGACCTAAATGTGAGACAGGAAACCATCATAATCTTAGAGGAGAACACAGGCAGCAAACTCTCTGACTTTGGCTGTAGCAGCTTCTTACTAGACACATCCAAGAGGCAAGGAAAACAATAGCTAAAATGAACTATTGGGAATTCATGAAGATAAAAAGCTTCTGAACAGTGACAGAAACAGTCAATAACACTAAAAGGTAGCTTATGGAGTGGGAGAAAATATTTGCAAATGATATATCTGATAATGGGTTATTATCCAAAATCTATAAAGAATTTATCAAACACAACACTCAAAAACAATGCAGTGAAGAAATGGGCAGAAGACATGAATAGACATGTTTCCAAAGAAGACATTCAGATGGCTAACAGACACATGTAAAAAATGCTCAGCATCATTTATCATCAGGATATTACAAATCAAAACCACAATGAGAATTCACCTCACACCTGTCAGGATGGTTAAAATTAACAACACAAGAAACAACACCTGTTGCAAGGATGGGGAGAAAGGGAAACCTTCTTACACCATTGGTAGTAATGCAAACTGGTGCATCCACTGGAGAAAACAGTATGGAGGTTCCTCAAAAAATTAAAAATAAACTACCTTACAACCCAGCAATTGTAATACAATGAGGTATTTACCCCGTGAATATTAAAATAGTTATTCAAAGGGGCACATTCATCACCATGTTTATATCTGCATTATCAACAACAGCCTAATTATGGAAAGAGCCCAAATGTGCACTGATTGATGAGTGGATAAAGAAGATGTGGTATATAAACACAATGGAATATTACTCAGCCATCAAAAAGAATGAAATCTTGCCATTTGCAATGACATGGATGGAGCCAGAGGGTGTTATCCTAAGTAAAACAGTCACATAAAGATAATTACCATATGACTTCACTCATATGTGGAATTTAAGAATCAAAACAGATGGGGGAGCCTGGGTGGTTTAGTTGATTGAGCATCCAACTTCAGCTCAGGTCATGATCTCATGGTTCGTGAGTTTGAGCCCTGCATCGGGCTCTGTGCTGACAGCTCAGAGCCTGGAACTTGTTTTGGTTCTGTGTCTCCCTCCCTCTCTCTGCTCCTCCCCCTCTTGCACTCTGTCTCTGTCTCTCTCAACAATAAATAAACATTAAAAAATGTTAAGAAATGAAACAGATGAATATAGGGCATGGGAAAAAAGAGAGGGAAGCAAAACATAATAGACTTAACTATAGAGAACAAACTGAGGGTTGATGGAGGGGAGGTGGGCAGGGGTTATTCTAAATTGGTGATGGGTATTAAGGAGGGTCCCTTTTGTGTTGAGCACTGGGTGTTATATTTAAATGCTGAATCACTAAGTTTTACTCCTGATACCAATATTACACTATATTTTAACTAGTATTAAAATAAAATATTTAGTATTAAAATAAAAATTTGAAAAAATTAAGAAGAGTCAATACCTATTCTTCTTAACCTATTCAAAAAAAAAAACAGAAAAGGAAGGAAAACTTCCACATTCATTCATTCATTCTAGGAAGCCAGCATTACCCTGATACCAAAACCAGATAAAGACTACACTAAAAAAGAAAACTACACGGCAATATCTCTGATGAACATAGATTAAAAAATTCACAACAAAATATTATCAAACAAATTCAACAATACAATAAAAAGCATTCACCACAATCAAGTATGATTCATTCCTGAATTTCAAGGTTGGTTCAATATTCACAAATCAATCAATGTAATACATCACATCAATAAGAGAATGGATAAAAACCATATGATCATTCCAATAGATGCAGAGAAAGCATTTGACAAAGTACAACATCCATTCATGATAAAAGCCTTCATCAAGGTAGGTTTGGATGGAACATACCTCAACATAATAAGGCCATATTTGAAAAACCCACACTTAATATCATCCTAAATGGAGAAACACTAAGAACTTTTCCCCTAAGGTCAGGAAAACTTCAAGGATGTCCACTCTCACCACTTGTATTCAACATAGTCCTAGCCATAGCATTCATACAACAAAATGAAATAGAAAGAATCCAAATCTGCAAGAAAGAAGTAAAACTTTCACTATATGCAGATAACATGATACTATATATAGAAAACCCAAAATATTCCACAAAAAAAAACTACTAGAACATATAAACCAATTCAGTAAAGTCACAAGATACAAAATCAATGTACAGAAATCTGTTGCACTTCTATACAACAATAATGAAACAGGGAAAAGAAAATTAAGGAATCCATCCCATTTATAACTGTACCAAAAACAATAAGATACCTAGTAACAAACCTAACCAAAGAGGTGAAAAACCTCTGCTCTGAAAGCTAGACAAGACTGATGAGAAAAACTGGAGATGACACAAAGCAATGGAAAGATATTTCATGTTCATGGAGAGGAAGAACAAATATTGTTAAAATGTCTATACTACCCAAAGTAGTCTATATATTCAATGCAATTCTTATCAAAATCCCACCAGCATTTTTCACAAAGCCACAAAAAAAAGTCCTAAAATTTGTGTGGAACCACAAAAGACCTCAAAGAGCCAAGGCAGGTTTGAAAAAGGAAAGCAAAACTGGAGGCACCACAATTCCAAACTTCAGGTTATATTACAAAGCAGTAATAATCCAAACAGTAACATACTGGTACCAATATAGGTACATAAATCAATAGAACAGAGTAGAAAACCTAAAAATAAACCTGGTCCATTAATCTTTGACAAAGCAGGAAAGAATATCCAACAGGAAAAAGACAAGTCTCTTCCATAAATGGTGTCGGGAAAATTGGACTGCAACATGCAAAAAAATGAAACTGGACCTCCCTCTTTCACCATACAGAAAAGTAAATTCAAAATTGATTAAAGACCTAAATATGAGTCAGGAAACCATAAAAATTCTAGAAGAGAATACAGGCTGTAAGGAGGACAAAGGCTGTATCAAGTTTTTTTTCTAGATATGTCTCCTGAGGCAAAGGAAATGAAAGCAAAAATAACTTATTGGGACTTAAAAAAAAAGTTTATGTATAATGGAGGAAATAATCATCAAAACTAAAGGAAACCTATGAAATGGGAGAAGACATTCTCATAGGAGAAACCTATGAAATGGGAGGAAACCAATAATATAAATGGTTAGTATCTAAAATAATAAAGAACTTATAAGACTCAACACCCCAAAAGCAAATAATCCAATTTAAAAATGGGCAGAAGACATGAACAGACATTTCTCCAAAGAAGACATCCAGATGGCCAACAGACACATGAAAAGATGCTCATCATCATTCATCATCAGAGAAATACAAATCAAAAACTACAATGAGATACCACCTCACACCTGTCACAATGGCTAAAATCAACAACATAAGAAACAAAAGGTATTGGTGAAGATGTGGAGAAAAAGAACAATCGTGCATGTACTGTTGGTTGGGATGCAAACTGGTGCAGCCACTCTGGAAAACAGTATGGAGGCTCCTCAAAACATTAAAAATAGAACTATTTTATGATACAGCAATCACACTATTGTACCAAAGAATACAAGAACATTAATTCCAAGGGATACATGCACCCCTATTTTTATATGAGCATTATTTACAATAGCTAAGATATGGAAACAGGCCAAGTGTCCATGGATTGATGAATGGATAAAGAAATTGTGGTTTATATACACAGTGGAATACTATGTGGCCATGAGAAAGAATGAAATATGGCCTTTTGTAGCAACGTGGATGTCACTGGAGAGTGTTATGCTGAGTGAAATAAGTCATGCAGAGAAAGACAGATACCATGTTTTCACTCTTATGTGGATCTTGAGAAACTTAACAGAAGACCATGGGGGAGGGGAAGGAAAAAAAAAGTTAGAGAGGGAGGGAGCCAAACCATAAAAGACTCTTAAAAACTGAGAACAATCTGAGAGTTGATGGGGGGTGGGCAGGAGGGGAGGGTGGGTGATGGGTATTGAGGAGGGCACCTGTTGGGATGAGGACTGGGTGTTATATGGAAACCAATTTGACAATAAATTTCATATTAAAAAAAAAGAAAAGGAAAATTTAAAAAAAGATGTGTGTATATATATGTGTGTGTGTGTGTGTGTGTGTGTGTGTGTGTGTATATGTATATATATAATTCAGTCATACAAAACCATGAAATCTTGCCATTTGCAAAGACATGGATGGAGCTAGACAGAATACTGCTAAGTGACATAAGTTAATCAGAGGAAGACAAACAAGACAAACACCATATGATTTCACTCATATGTGGAATTAAAGAAACAAAACAAACAAGCAAAAGGAAGAAAAATAAGAAAGAGAGAGAGAGAGGTACAAAGGAAGAACAAGACACTTATAAAGAACAGTCTGATGGTTACTAGATGAGAGGTTACTATATGGGTGGGGGGGTCGGCTTACATTGGTGATGGGGTTTAAGGAGTGCAGTTGTCCTGATGAGCACCAGGGCATGTATGGAAGTGTCGAAGTACTATATAGCACACCTGAAACTAACATAACACTGTATATTAACTGCAATTAAAATAAAAACTTGAAAAACATAGTGTAATTTGCCAATGACAAATTATATTGACACTGTAATACGTATTCCATTAATTGAAATAAAAATAAGTAAATTGTTTTTCATATAGAACTTATGATGAATACAGACATATTAGAAACACATCGTATGCATGCACACAACTTCTTGGTTTGGAATACTTGGCTTTTTATCCTTTCAAATCCATTTGTAAGAATACCAATAAAGAAAGAAAAATGAAAATCCAAAACAGACTTGTGATTTTTGCAAAAAAAAAAAAATGGACTCTTTTTTTGTTATCATTTTCCTCTTGCAAAAATTGCCTTACATGAAAAATGTATAAAAGTAATGCAACTCCAGACTGAGGTTTTAATCTCTACTCACTTCCATAAGAGAAGGGTAAGAGTATAATTTTCCCTTATCATACATCTCATCTCCTGTGTTGACAAAAGAAATCCTGTTAGTTTTTCTTAGACAAATGTGACCCCAACCTGATATGACACTTTATTTTTTCAGCTGTGCTACAATACCATAAAACCAAGTGCTTTTTAAGCTGCCCTATACTAACTCATGAAATGTTTGTATTGATATCTTCAAGCTTCCAGACATTTAAAAGTACAAGTTTTCTTCATTCCAAGATCCAAGTCACCTAGCTGATTAAATTTTTTAATTGAATTATAAATCACTTGACTGTCTCATACATTCAAAACTGCCTTCATTTTTATAGATGGAAACTTTCAAACACTTCTGAAACAAATACCAATTCTGACTTGGATGGTGCATGGCCTTCTTATGTCCATATTCATTACATGTTTTTTTTTTTTAAATCAACCATTAGTTCTTTCACTTCTAATATGATGTTCCTCAGAGAGGGGGAAAACTGTGCCTGCTCCTTTCTTCAGCTGTGAATATTCATCATTTAAAACAATTTGAGAACTGGAGTCTTTGCATCCCGTTTTAGTAACTGCTGGCCATAGAAATTTGCACCTTAGCCTGGATTTATAGCCCTTATTCAGCCATCATGGTCGTCAAAATCCTGGCTTTAAATATCCACCACATAGATAATGAGTAAAAAAAAGATACTATAACTATTGTGTCTTCAAAGAAAATCAATAAACCATTCTGTTTGCTCTACTTCATGTTCTTTAATTCATTTCACTTCATTTTAACTACCCAAAATAATTTCACCAGCCAGTAGCCTGGAATGAATCCTTACAAAGGCTGATTGTTATTATCAAATGTGTCCCACCCAAAACTAATATAACATTTTATGTTAAACCATGTTAAGAATTTAAATAAAAACTTTTTTAAAAGATGGGTCTCAGCACTCCCTCCCCCTCCTATTCATAAGTTTTGGCACAAAAAGGTTACTTTAGAGCTCCAGACTTTTTTTTTCCAAAGGACAAAACTTGTGAAGCAAAGGATAGACAAATGTCAGATCCAGATTCAAAAACCAAAATACCCACTGAGAAGAATTTTGAATTTTGTAATATGTTTTATAAGTTAAAACCCCCCTTTATGAAAAAAAAGAACAGGGGGAAAATATCTTTGGTAAATTCTAAAACTAGGTAACTCCCATTCTAAATCTGAAATAAGAACATCCCAAGCCACAAATTACCAGAGTCATGAAAATCAGCTAATTGAAGAACTTTTTTTTTTTTAAAGAACACTAGCCTCCTAAAATGGCAATAGGGAACATTGAATATTTTGCAATATTGAAAGTAAACAAAATCACAATAAAATTATTTATTGGAACTTAAATCCAGAATGATATATCTAAATTCACTATACTTCTAGATGCAGGTGATCAGCAAATTTGGAAATACAAATTGGCTCTCATTTTAGAGTGTTCATGAATTTTTAACAGGGTGTGAAAAATTCATAATTTTATTGGAGAAATATTAAAGGCAGAGCTCACTAGGAAGTGAACAGCAAGTTATCACTCATTTTGTTAGCAAAGAACATCTCCATTCCCTGTCAGTACTGCCAACTCTAACCGATGATTTAGAACTTCACTGAAGGCTATTGCCACACACAGGAATGGACTCTCCAAATATAGGGGTGAAAAGGGAGATGGGGTTGCATTAGATACAACAAAGTAGCTTTGACGAGTAAATTGCATTCATTATTTGTGATGTCAGTAATAAGAGAACTCTTTAGACTTTCTTGAAGGCCATGCATTTTCTTGTTCATAAACTGTATAAAATGGTTGCACATTAAATCATTACTTCAGAAGTATGATTAACAAAATGTTAAACTTGTTGAAAAAATCCAACAGTTTTCAGCATTTGAAGAAATTCTTTACTCTTAAATGCTTTATTAATTATATTTGCAAAATTTGACACCCAATTAAATATAAAAAGAAATATTCTAATTAAAAAACTTGTAATGAGCCACTTCACTTTTTAAGTTATTAACAACCATTTCAAATAGAAAAATAAGGATGATTATTAACCTTATTCTGAAATTTCTAGGTAATTTGGAACATCTACTGGCATTTGTACAATTCAATGTGGAAGGTGCTGATTCGTGATTAGCAAGTTACAGAATGCATATATATATATATCAGTGTTAACCAACAGATATGTATGGAGTATGTTTCTCAGGCAAGAGATAATAAGCACAGCAGCAAATACAGACACAAGAACCAAATAAAATCCCGTGATAATTCTCAAGATTGTTTTCTGAAAACACATGACCAAAACTTCACAAAAAATCGTGCATGTTCCTAAATAACTTCTTAAAGTTATTTAATTCATCCTTAGATAAATGTGCACACTTCAGTCAATTTTCAGTTCCTAAGGGGGTAAAAAACAGAATAAATATAGAAATTCACATCATTTCTAAATGGCAGCTTTCTTTCCTATAGGAAAGGCAAAAACCAGAGGAATAGTGCCAAAACAAGAGAAACAACATTCCAAACAATCAGAAGAGACTGAAGGATAAAGCTATGAAACTAGAATCTCAAAGAAAACCCTGTTTGATAAATGAAGACACAGCTTACCATGTCATTAAAGCATACAAGCTACATAGCGATACACCAAGGCCCTACTTCTCAAGAGATGGTCAGTGTCTAAAAATGGGAACATCATTTCAGCATTCAATGCTTTAGAATGTGCACCCAATGAAAGATAAGTAACTACGACCCTAACAGTCAAATGAACAGCAAAAGGTTATTTCTCCTTAAAGCTCAGGTCTATTTTTCCCTTTGACAAAGAGACAAACTGTGATATCCCATTCTGTTGGACATTCCCTCGAAAACAGAAGTTGACAAGATGATCTATGAGCTGATAGTAAGCTTGTCATTATAAAGGCCTCGAATTTCTATTTTCTGGTATAAGAAAAAGGTTTTTGTTTTATTTGGTACCAAATAAATGATGGAAAGAAAAAAAATGTCCTTTATATATACATACAAAATAATATACATTTACTTACATAATATACATAAGTATGTAAGGTTAATTATAGGCATCAAAATTCAGAATATTCTTGATCTCAGGGAGGGGAATTCATTGCTGCAACATCATGCTAATGCAAGAGACTTAACAAAAAGGAGATCAAACTAAAATTTTAAAAAGCACCAACAGAAACCAAACTCTAGAGGTAAAAAACACTTTTTTTTTGAAGTTTGATGTAAAAGGAGGCAAAGTTCTCTAATAAGTACAGTACATTATACATGAAAAAATATAAAGTTTAACAAAGTGATTATACTTCAATCCTTTATTATGTACAGGATAAATGGCTATAGTGCCAAAGCCGGTGATTATCAGTTAGGTATTATTGAATTCTTACTGCTTACAAAGCAGTGAATCACTAATTCATCTACAAGTTACATTAGAACCATTTAATAAGGGGATTTCTTTTGGAATACCCTCCACTTTGCAAGCAGGTGCTTGTAGGAGTGCTGACAATACTGACTCCATCTTTAACCCTCCATCGTGTTCATGTCCTCTCTTGAGGCTAGATGTTTTGGGCCCTATGGAGATTAATACACATACCTTAGAAATGCCTGCCAAGGCCAGGATATGGGAAGCCTTACTTTGGCCCTCTGTAAATTTGTTAGAGATAACATAGTCTGGGGTGCCTGTGTGGCTCAGTTGGTTGAGTCATGGACTCTTGCTTTCAGCTCAGGTCATGATCTCATGGTTTGTGAGATGGAGCCCCACGATGGGCTCTGCACTGACAGCACGGAGCCTGCTTGGGATTCTTCCTCTCCCTCTCTCTTTGCGCCTCCCTCACTTGCCTGCTCTCTCTAAATAAATAAGCATTTTTTTAAAAGAAAGAAAGAAAAGATAACATATCTCTCGCCCCTTCCTAACACACAGATGGCTCCAGAGATCTAATTAAAGGTTAACTGTCAATTAGGTACAAGCAAACCCTTTGAGGTGCACATGGACCCTTTGGTCACACTACAATGCCTTTCACATTCCCTCGATCTGTAAAATCTGTGGACTAAGGTCTGAACTTCGTGGAGAATAGCTGCACAGCTCTGGATCATTGTCTGACCAATCCTCTGTCAGTAAATTACCCTGAATAAAACTGTGTAAACTGTATGGAGTCACGTGCTTGGTTTTCTGGTCTCAAAATGCCTTCTCAGTGGGGACGACAGTCCCTCCTCCCCCACTTCCTCACAGAGCTGTAGGTATTTGGTGGTATGGTTTTTGAGTCAAGTTCACATTGCATCATAACAAAAAATTTGTACCCTCTTTCCTAGACATTAAACTTTTCTCCCTGCTCCCACACATATCACTTTCTTATTATACATTCTGAAGCATTTTATTCTTTTTGTCACTTTCAGATTTGGTCCTTATAAACTGGCTTCCCTTCACACAGGACCAATGTAATTTCCCTTCCATCTTTCATGTCATATTCTCAGACTTTTATTTCCAATGCCCTCCTGGTTGGTGGCCATTTTCCTTGATTTAACTCTCTTGGTTAAGTAGCCTGCTTTGTGTCCCATTTGCTAGTGCTGCATTAGTTCTCCTTTTAGTATCCTTGGATAAAATCATGAAATTAAGTCTGCATTTTGAGACTCTTCAACCACCATTTTACTGCCAGCTTCTTTCTCCTAGTACCATTTCTAGGGTCTTTCCGTTATCCCCAACTGCCTAAACCCTCCCACCCAATGACTGACCCCATGCCCAGTCCCAATATGGTTGTCTTGTATACATTGCCAAAGGAATCTACACTGATTCTACCTACTACAGGTATCTTACTGATACCTACCTTGATCCTGTTCTCGCACTTTTGGCTCTTAGGCCATTTGTTTACATGATGCTGTTAAGCTAGATCTTGCCCATCTTCTTTTTCCAGAATAGTATTCTGAATATATGTGCAGATCCTTACTTTTAGGCATCACAGTTCATCTTCTAGAACTGACCCATTAGCCTCTCACAATTTGAAGCAATAATTTCTAGAGACCCAATCCATCCTGTGAATATTTGAGAGGATTGTGAGAGTTCTATTCTTATGTTTAATACAATTCAATGCATTATTTTCATGTACAGAAAATTATTTCTTGCAGAGCAGAGTTTACCTGATATTATGGACTTAATTGTGTCCCCTTAAATTAATATGTTGAAGCCCTAAAACCCAATGTAACTGTATTTGGTGATAGGGCCTTTAAGGAGGTAATTAAGGTTACATGAGGTCATGAGAGAGGGATTCGAATCCAATACAACAGGTGTCCATATAAAAAGAGAAAGACACCAGAGATCTTGCTCTGTAGCAGTGCAAACACACAAAGTAAAGGCTGTGAGAAAACAAAGGGAGAAATCAGATACCTACAAGCCAAGGAGAGAAGCCTCAGGAGAAAACAGACTTTCTGACACCTTGATCTTGGACATTCAGTCTCCAGAACTGTGAGAAAATAAATTTCTGTTGTTTATGACAACAAGTCTGTAGTATTTTGTTATGGCAAGCTAGATAGACAAATACAGCTGGATATAAGTATTACTCTAGTTTGGTATTTATGTTAATAAATATTTGTGTTAAGGGGCACTTGGGTGGCTCCGTTAGTTAAGCGTCCAACTTTGGCTCAGATCTCACCATCCGTGGGTTCAAGCCCTGCGTCAGGCTCTGTGCTGACAGATCAGAGCCTGAAGCCTGCTTTAGATTCTGTGTCTTCCTCTCTCTCTGCCCCTCCCCTGTTCTCTCTCTCTCTCTCAAAAATAAACCATAAAAAATTTAAAAAATATTTATGTTAACATATGCATATAAATATACCAACTATTGAATGGCAAGGATCATGAATTGTTTCTCTCAAGAAACAAGAATTAGAACTCACTACAGTGCCATATACTCATTTAATTTTTATTTTAATGTAATGGCATTCTATGTCTTAATTTGATCCACAAATTCCATTATATAAAATTTAATGTTGTGCTACAAATTATCAGTTTCAACTTACCAAAGAGTAGTTTGGTTACAGCATTTTTGCACTAAACAACATAATATGAAAAATAATTCCATGGAAAATTCCTTCGGTATCATAAATCCTCTTCTCAGCAATCGTTAAAAAGGTATCTATTTCATATGAAGTGTCCCCCACCTTGAAAATGATGCATAAACTCAGACATTTATTACATTATAAATGCATTAACTCACATTCTGAGTTTGTACAGATGTTTCATTACAAAACTGGCATTAAGTAGTTTGTCACAGCGCCAGTTATTACTAAAATCATGTGCTAAAGAAAAAAATATAATAATGGATCAGACATCTTCTTTCCATTAATGTGTATTTGATGGACATTAAAACTATTTTCACAAGTTCTACAAGGATATCAAAGAATATATGAGAGCAAATCAACCCTGTATGTATTTATTTAAATATCCTTCTATCACATTTCTAGTAATTACAAACGAGGAATAAGGATTAAGGTTTTGTAGGATTGGGGAAGTGTTTCCCTTTAGGCACATTTTTTTTAACAAAATGGAGTTTTAAGCCATATTATATGGACTACAAATAATATAAAAATACTTGTCCTTATTTAAATCTCAGAATTTATATAATGTGCAGATCCTAATGGGAAATCACAAAAAGAATAAAAGGGGATAGTGGAATCCCTTACAAACATTAAAGTTTCACAACAAAACTGCAGCTTTTGTTCCACAGAATTGTGCTTTATTCTTCATTAGAATTCATGCAATTACTCACTTCAGGTGTATGCCATCAACAATCACACTTTAATACAAAGGATAATTAGAAAGTATTAACATGCAATAAATGTAATAGTGCTGATAACCATAATAAGTTAACCAATACAGTAGAATTCCACTAATTCTCACTAATGACAAGAAAACTTGCTGCTGATGACCAATTTTAGAAAATCAGTAAACATTTTTTTGAAAATGGGTAAACATTTTTCAACAATTGAGGGGAAATTATTAGGCAATTTAATAGTTATTTTAAGGAAACCATTTACATAATCACTAAATATAATACAAAAAGTTAGATAACAAGACAAATACTTATTAATAAGCATTTTTTCAGAGTGCCTGGGTGGCTCAGTGGGTTAAGCATATGACTTCGGCTCAGGTCATGATCTCCCAGTTCATGGGTTTGAGTCCCACATTGGGCTCTGTACTGACAGCTCAGAGCCTGGAGCCTTTTTCAGATTCTGTGTCCCCTCTCTCTCTGCCCTTCCGCCTCTCATGCTCTTTCTCTCTCAAAAATAAATAAACATTATAAAAATTAATAAGCAATTTTTCTATAAAATCATTGAAAACCTAAAACCAAGAAAGTTAAGATTTAAATGTTTTTAAGGAGTAACAAATTGATATATTTTTCTTGGATATTTTATTTACACACTATCTTAGGTGTAACACATAGCATGATATTCATGCCTTCTCCTCATACTGGTTGTGAGACTTTAGGCAATCAACCAAAGCAAGAGTAAGGGAGAGACAGAGATACAGAAAGAGACAGAGACACAAAGACAGAGAGGGAGAGTGACAGAGAGGATTGAAGAGATACACCACTCTATACTTATCTAAGTAATCCTACCTGGAAGCCCATAATGTAATATAATTGCTCTAATTAATATCCTTTATAACTGTCAGACCGCACTTTGGTTGATGGCCCCTGATCTACCTGATCTTGGAATTCCAAGAACCACAGCTAGGATATGTCCACCTATGGCAATGTAACCTGAAAAGTTTCCATTACATCATATTTGTTACCTGTATTTACTCTGTTTATAATTCCTAAACACTTTGTTTCTTTTGCTTTCTACATGATCTTTCCTTCTTCATCTACCTGATTTCTTCTACAAGGTTATTAAATTCTTTGTTTCTTTTTCTAAGGTATTAGTATTTCTTTTTTATTAGTTTTATATGTAGTAAGGATCTCAATATTTCTAATATTTTTGTAGTTTTTATATTATCCATTATTCTTAAATTTAGGGCCATATTTCACTGCCAGTTTTGATTACTGACTTAACTACTATTTTATGCATTTTATATGTGTGTTGATATACTCCCTGAAATACTAGCATACTATTCAAATAAATAGGTCTTTCATTCTCTAAATAATTATTACTGTCTCAAGTTACTATTGTAAATATTTAGATATGATGAGTGACATATTTTCTGTAGTTTTATTACTAATAATGAATTTAGAGCTTATACATTAATTTTCTAAAAGGGCCATAGGGTAATTCTATTTTTACATTTTTGAGGAACCTCCATAGTGTTTTTCAGAGTGGCTGCACCAGTTTGCATTTCTACCAACAGTGCACAAGTGTTCCTTTTTCTCTACATTCTCACCAACACCTGTTGTTTCTTGTGTTGTTGATTTTAGCCATTCTGACAGGCATGAGGTGATATCTCATTGTGGTTTTGATTTGTATTTCCCTCATTATGAGTGATGTTCAGCATCTTTTCATGTGTCTGTTGGCTATCTGTATGTCTTCTTTGAAGAATGTATATTCATTTCTGCCCATTTTTTAATTGGATTATTCATTTTTTGGGTGTTGAGTTTTATAAGTTCTTTATATATTTTGGATACTGACCCTTTACCAGATATGCACTAGTAGGTATTTTCCCAAAAAACACAAAAATACCAATGCACAGGGATACATACATCCCAATGTCTATAGCAGCATTATTTACAATAGTCAAATTATGGAAACAGTCCAAGTGTCCATTGACTGATGAATGGATAAAGAAAATGTGGTGTATACATATGCAATAAAATATTACTCAGCCATAAGAAAGAATGAAATATTGCCATTTGCAACAGCATGGATGGAACTAGAGGGTAAAATGTTAAGGGAAATAAGTCAGTCAGAGAAAGACAAATACCATGATTTCACCCATGTGTGCAATTTAAGAAACAAACAAATGAGCAGAAAAAGAGACAAATAAAAAACAGACTCTTAGGGGCGCCTGGGTGGCGCAGTCGGTTAAGCGTCCGACTTCAGCCAGGTCACGATCTCGCGGTCCGTGAGTTTGAGCCCCGCGTCAGGCTCTGGGCTGATGGCTCGGAGCCTGGAGCCTGTTTCCGATTCTGTGTCTCCCTCTCTCTCTGCCCCTCCCCCGTTCATGCTCTGTCTCTCTCTGTCCCAAAAATAAATAAAAAATGTTGAAAAAAAATTAAAAAAAAAAACAGACTCTTAAATATAGAGAGCAAATTGGTAGTTGCCATAGGGGAGATGGGTGGGGAGTTGGGTGAAATAAATAAAGGAGATTAAGAGTACAGTTATTTTGGAGTGCCTGCATGGTATGATATATTCATCTTCCTTATTCTCTTATGAACAGATACTTGGGTTTCCATATCTTTGCTATTATAAATAATGCTCCAATAAACAGGGTGCATATATCTTTTCGAATTAGTGTTTTCATATTCATTGGGTAAAAACCCACCGGTGAAATTACTGGATCATAGGGTAATTCCATTTTTATTTTTTTGAGGAAACTCCAAACTGTTTTCCACAGAGGCTGCACCAATCTGCATTCTTACAAATACTGGATGAAGGTTAAAAGGGCATTTTAAAATTTCATGAATAGAAATTCTGATGCATAATTGTTTTGTTATTAGGTTAGAGTAGAAGAGCAGAATGGGGCCGAGTGGTTTGCAAATTTTTTTTTCCAAATAGGATGTTCATAAGATCAATGAGGCATTTTAGATACTATGTTTATTTCATTTTTATTAAGTTTTTTAAACATTTATTTAGAGAGACAGAGAGAGACAGAGACAAGTGGGAGAGGAGCAGAGAGGGAGGGAGACAGAATCTGAAGCAGGCTCCAGGCTCTGAGCTGTCCTCACAGAGCCCAACACAGGGCTCAAACTCACCAACCATGAGATCATGACCTGAGATGAAGTCGGACACTTAACTGACTGAGCCATCCAGGCGCCCCAAGTTTTTTTTTTATTTTAATTTCAGTATAGTTAATTCCAGTATAGTTAAAATATAGTTTCAGTGTACAATATAGTGATTCAACAATTCTATACATTACTCAATGCTCATCATGATAAGTGTACTCTTTAATCCCCATCAAGTATTTCACCAATCCCCATACCTACTTCCCCTCTGCTAACCATCAGTTTGTTCTCTATAGTTAAATGTTTATTTCATTCTCAACTTTCCTATTATTTCTATTTCTTTTTAAAGATTCTTTTATTATTGCATTATTCAAAGATACAATTTTGTATTCCAATGCCATATTGAATAAAGTAGTCTCTGCATAGTTATTACGATCCTATTACTTTTCAATGTTTATTAACTATTGCTACTCACTAGTGTTATCTCCCTCCCATTTCAACTACATTAATTTTAACCAAATCCCTCTTGAAAAGCCCCTGGAGGAAAAGTTACAGAGAGGGAAGGAGGCAAACCATAAGAGACTCTTAAATACTGAGAACAAACTGAGGGTTGAATGGGGGTAGGGGAGAGGGGAAAGTGGGTGATGGACACTGAGGGGGCACTTGTTGGGATGAGCACTGGGTATTGTATATAAGTCAATTTGACAATAAATTATATTTTTTAAAAAAGAAAGAAAAGTCCCTGGAGCAGTATTTATTGAATTCAGCATTCAACCCAATATTCCTTAACACAATTAAAAACTACCAAACAGGTATTCAGAAAGACACCTATTTCCAAAAATATGAAACTTTCACTTATAGTTATATTTTCTAAATCCATGATATCTCCATGGCAACATTTGCTGGTCTCAACTTGTCTATATATGCTCAAATACTGCATCGAATTTCAGTTCAATAATATATTTAAAGGTGGTTGTTATAATGCACACAAAATCATTATATTGCTGGACAAGTTATTAATATACATAACTTAGAGTTTGATAAGTATATATCGATTTGTTTATTCAGAAATGGAGGAAATAATCATTGGATATAGTGAAATTTTTTCTACTTATAGAATATAGAGCCACATAGTCATATCTGAAAACTGCTAACAAAGTTGCCAAAAGGAAGTAACACTGTAATACTCAGATATGGCTCATTTACAATTATCATAATAAGTTCTTTTGAGTCTAACACATGTCAAACTGACTTCTTTTCTTGTAGGAATATGAGTCATGATCTATCTGTACTCTTATCCAGTTACTTCAAATAGCAGAACTCCCCTCACATGCTATCAAGAAGATAAGGACCTGGCACTTGTGTCTATATACCCTTACCAACTGCTTCTCAAGCTACTCAGTTAATTAGTAAGGGGCAGGTGCTCAGAAATAAAGTGGCACAGACCTCAAACAAATGTAAACTCAATCAAAGGGAACTAGATGACTAGCAGACAGGAGTCTATGGAAGGAAGACTTCCTTTTTATCCCATACTCTTTTGTAATTTTTCTTAACACATGCATCCATTACTTATTCAAAAATAATGAGCCTCAATTTTATAAAAGGCTATGTATATTCTGCAAGATAGGATACTAATCCATTACTTGTATATGATTAGATATTATTAAAACACTTAAAATTATCTTGCATAGTTTTAAAAATAATACATATTGGGGCGCCTGGGTGGCGCAGTCGGTTAAGCGTCCGACTTCAGCCAGGTCACGATCTCGCGGTCCGGGAGTTCGAGCCCCGCGTCAGGCTCTGGGCTGATGGCTCAGAGCCTGGAGCCTGTTTCCGATTCTGTGTCTCCCTCTCTCTCTGCCCCTCCCCCGTTCGTGTTCTGTCTCTCTCTGTCCCAAAAATAAATAAACGTTGAAAAAAAAAATTAAAAAAAAATAATAACACATATTAAATTTTGCCATTACTGTTTTGCTTAGCAAACTCTTCCCATGGAGGGTACCAAAAAAAAAAAAAAAAAAAAAAAAAAAAAACCCAAAAACCTTCAGTTCATCTAGGTAATAAGATGTCAAGAATTCTTAAATAGAATTCCTGAGATTTAACTCTACCTTTTCCTCAGATCCACATATTTTAGAGATGTGCATCCAATTTGTCAACTATGTAATTTATTTCCACAAATTGTAGAGGAATAAATGGAGAAAGAAATATCTCCAATAAGAAGAAAACAATGTAATTATTTTTTTATGTTATGAAATATTTATTTTTTTAATATGAAATTTATTGTCAAATTGGTTTCCATATAACACCCAGTGCTCCTCCCAACAGGTGCCCCCCTCAATGCCCATCACCCACCCTCTCCTCCCTCCCACTCTCCATCAACCCTCAGTATATTCTCAGTTTTTAAGAGTCTCTTATGGTTTGGCTCTCTCCCTCTCTAACTTTTTTTTTTTTCTTTTCCCTCCCCCATGGTCTTCTGTTAAGTTTCTCAGGATCCACATAAGAGTGAAAACATATGGTATCTGTCTTTCTCTGTATGACTTATATAACTTGTGATTATTAAATAAAGTTAATGTAATTATGGGCATACTAGGAGGGACTGTAACCAAAATGAGAGAGAAGAGGTGAAACTATCTCACTCTCTACATCTTGTGCCATATCTTGACATCACAAGTGCTTTATTCATAATTTAATATTAATTTGTTTTTTAGAATGTTAATAACTTGAATAAAATAAATTTTATGTTTAACACAATAGGTTTAGGTTTCTCTTTATTTTTTACATGATAAGAGTGCTAAACGACTATGCATTCCCCTCTATTCAGCTAAATAGATGCAAGAAAATTCAGTTCAACCACAAGGTCCTTCACTGTGAACCCAAATGATTCCCTATGAAAACCATGAAAGCTACTAATTTTCATCATTTTGAATCTTAATAGACCAGATGTAAAATCCCATATAAATTTCTGAATTCAATAAATCATTCTATGCCACTATAAGAGGAATGGTTCCTCCAAAAGAAAATGTCCATCAAAAGATGCATGGATAAAGAAGATGGCAATCAAAAAGAATGAATTCGTGCTATTTGCAGCTATGTGGATGGAACTAGAGGGTATGATGCTAAGTGAATTCATCAGAGAAAGACAAATATCATATGACTTCACTCATATGAGGACTTTAAGATACAAAACAGATGAACATAAGGGAAGGGAAGCAAAAATAATATAAAAACAGGGAGGGAGACAAAAACATAAGAGACTCTTCAATATGGAGAACAAACAGAGGGTTACTGAAGGTGTTGCAGGGGAGTGGGATGGGCTAAATGGGTAAGGGGCATTAAGTAATCTACTCCTAAAATCATTGTTGTACTATATGTTATCTAACTTGGATGCAAATTTAAAAATAAATTAAATAATAATTTTTTAAACTGTAAAAAAAAAAGAAAATCAGAATAAAGATTTTTCCAATTATATGCCATGTACACGTCAAGTGTTGTGTTTTTTAAGATCTCTAAAATGAGATAAAGTGGGTAGGGAGAAAATTGAGATTATTACTTCAGAGAAGCCAAAATAAGAATGCCCAGAAGCCATCAAATGCCCAACTCTGCTGAGAGATGAAAGAAAATAAGGAATAGTTTGGAGTTAACTTTTTTTTTTCTATTTGGTAAAAACAAACAAACAAAACACACCTTCGTATATAAGGATGAGGAAGAGTAGTACACTGTATGTAGCTTACATAAAGAAGATAATTTTATATTAAACTAAATAGAAGCAAAGGAGGAGGTCTAAAACTAATACAGAAAACTCTCTGGATTTCATTTTATTTGTGACATAGATGTCACATGGAAATAAACTACTCTTTAACTCTTTAACTACTCTTAAACAGTCACAGAGAAACACTTTAAGACAGTATTTTAATTCTATCAACATTCATTAAATGTCTTCTGCATGTACTGTGGAGATCACTGACTTATCCATACTTACTTGGCTAGAGGCAAAACCAAGTAACTTGATCCACCAGTTTCATCCTTCTTCTGACAGCATCAAACTTAAGATAGCAATTTGTGAGCCACCCACCCATGAGTGATTACTGAAGCTGTTAGAATGAAAACTCAGAAGACCAGATAGGTTTTAATATGTATGAATTAATCATATAATAGAAAAGACTGAATTCTTAGCTCAGGAGTTCAAATTTAATACTAAAGGCAATTAAAAATCACTAAAAGAGGGGCGCCTGGGTGGTGCAGTCGGTTAAGCGTCCGACTTCAGCCAGGTCACGATCTCGCGGTCCGTGAGTTCGAGCCCCGCGTCGGGCTCTGTGCTGACAGCTCAGAGCCTGGAGCCTGTTTCAGATTCTGTGTCTCCCTCTCTCTCTGCCCCTCCCCTGTTCATGCTCTGTCTCTCTCTGTCTCAAAAATAAATAAACGTTAAAAAAAATTTAAAAAAATCACTAAAAGATCCACTAAAGATGGGGCGCCTGGGTGGCTCAGATGGTTAGGACTCCAACTCTTGATTCTCACTCAGTTCACGATACCCTGGTTTGTCAGATCGAGAGCGGTGTCAGACTGACAGCACAGAGCCTGCTTGGGATTCTCTCTCTCCCTCTCTCTCTGCCTCCCCCTCCACATAAATAAACTTAAAGAAAAGATTCACTAAAGACTCTTAAGGAAAATAAAAACAGCAAACTATACAAATTTTTTAAATGATTATGCTAGAAGCAATATGAAGGTAATCCAGAAGAATAAGGGACTGAAAAAGCTAGGAGGCAATTCCAACATTATAGTTACTGTGTGTTAGGGTAGACTAGAAATGGACAGTAGGGAAGGGGAAAAAAGGGGAAAGGGGGGGGTCAAAAGGCAGTAAAGTTTGAATGAGAATCATAAACTTGTAAAATGGAATCATACTGCTATACACAATTATAAAAAATATATACAATTATTATATATACAACTAATATTAATATAGACAATTATGAAGTGATTTAGAGATGAGAATTCTAAGCCCAGTTTGGAGGTATATAAACATGACTAAAGGCAGCTAGAATTCTAAGACCGGAAAGACGAAAAGCTATTGTTTCTGGAGTTTGAGGATCATTTTTGAAGAGGTAATAGTTTTAAGTCATGATCTCTTTAAGGAAGTAAATATAGAGGTAGAAAAACAGAGCCAACAATAGAATTTTTTATTCTTTAGCTATGGAGGTAACAGTGATGAAGAGTGATCAAAGAGACGTAAGAAAACCAGAAAATTATATTGTTACAGAAGGCAAGAAGAAAGATTTTCAATCTTTTCAAAAGCTGCAGAAAGGTCAAGGAAAATAAGACTGGAAAAAGATCACCTGAGTTTTTCAGTTTTCCACTAATATGTAAAATTTATGAGGTTATAATGAAAAATAATTCATCCTAAAGGATAATGACTATTACTGATTACATTTATAAAAACAAAACATATGATTAGCATATAATTCCATAAAGCGTGATTCAAAAATGTTATGAGCAAAAGCAGTATTATTTGGAAAAGTTTATATCTAAATAACTAGTTTGGATGCATAAATTCTGATGTGTTGATTAAATAACACATTGTAGACGTAGATATACTTCAGTGACTAATCTACCTTTATTTCTTTGTTGAGCAGTAGCCTGTTAATTATGCTCATTCTTTTTCTGAATCAACTTCTTTAAAGTATTTAATTTTGGTTCCTCAGTCTCACCATAGCAAATGGAATTTATTCCATTTACTTCTATTTTCCTTAGAAATTGGTCTTGGAGACTAATAAAATGCTGTCAGGAGATTACACTGAAAGAATATAAAGAGAGTGTGTAAACACATATAAATAAATTTTGTTCTATGGAAGTAAGTCACATACTTTGAAGTAGGAACTGACTCTTGTGCCTCATGGTAAAATTCTGTGGTAAGAAAACTGTGATTTTAGCCATTTGACCTTTTAGTGTGCTTAAGCTTCCCAAAATACAGATCGTACTACCATGAGAGCATTTACCCATTGCCTGAAAACATACACTTGACATTTGTTTGGTGGAACTTAACCTATCTAAAATGAATCAGATGAGAAGTGAATCTTCTACTTGAGGGGAAAATATAGAAGTCTATATACAGGGGCACCTGGGTGGCTCAGTCAGTTGGGCGTCCGACTTCAGCTCAGGTCATGATCTCACAGCTTGTGAGTTCGAGCCCTGTGTCTGGCTCTGTGCTAACAGCTCAGAGCCTGGAGCCTGCTTCAGATTCTGTGTCTCCTTCTCTCTCTGGCCCTCCCCCACTCACACTCTGTCTCTGTCTCTGTCTCTCTCTCAAGAATAAATAAACATTTAAAAAAATTAAAAAAATAAGTCTATAGTTTATAATGGTAAATCCACAATAGAAAAAAAGCAAAAGGAAAAAAAAAAGTTTCCCACCTAAAAATATAAAACCACAAAACAGGGGGGAAAAACGGGTAAAGCCTGCTTTAATTATTATTTAATCTTTATTAACCTCCAATTTAAAAAAATTTCAAGTCGACCTGGTTTGATATATCAAATAAAATCTTAGTTTTAGGAATATATATACATTAGTTCTACATTATAGTAACACAATTTAGGGTGCTAAATTTATTCTAAAATAGTCACATTTGTGCTCGCTTCAGCAGCACATATACTAAAATTGGAATGATACAGAGAAGATTAGCATGGCCCCTGCACTAGGATGACACGCAAATTCATGAAGTGTTCCATATTTTTCTGAGGGTTGATAGGAGGTGGGGGGAGGGGAAAGTGGGTGATGGGCCTTGAGGAGGGCACCTGTTGGGATGAGCACTGGGTGTTGTATGGAAACCAATTTGACAATAAATTTCATATAAATAAATAAATAAGTCACATTTGTCTTTAATGATAAAATCCCCTCATCTGAAATACAGAAGACAGATATTAGTTAATAAAATCCAGTATAAATAAAATATAATAGTATTATTATAATAGTATAATAGTATAAAGTAGTTTAATTAGTTATTGTTCTATACATGCAAACAAATGCAGATATAAAAGCCTCAGTCTATTTATGCTAAGATTTTCATTGTAGACTGTATAATACTTTTTGCAGAAAACATTACAATACTCACACAAAAAATTGCAGTGCCAATGCCCGCCAGCTCTTCAGAAGTAAAAGCAAAACAAGAAAGAAATACAATAAGATGTAAGGTTTGCAAAAGAAAATTAGTTAACTTCTTTTCAAACTGACTTGACAGAAGCACACTAATAAATACCAACATCTAGTCTCAGAATTAAGGCTTACTTTAGAGGAAAAACATAAAAAGATACTTGAATAAAAATCAGCAGTAATTTATAAGCAGCAAATAACCACAACAGCAAACTTTTTGTGTGTAGCAAGAATGTAGCTTCCACCCCAACAATGTATCTCAAATGACTTCATTGTGTTCTAAGCACAGATAAAATACTTTTCGTTTGATTATTTCTTTTAAAAGCTCCTTTTTGGGGATTCATCAGAAGAGAAAAGCCCCAAGGTCACCTGTCAATAACACAACAAACCCTCCGTAAATCAGAGTGCTTCACAAATAAATTCCTCATCAGTAATTAAAGCCAGGCTCTCTGGCCCTATGTTATCAGCTCATCAAATTCATTGCTCATCTAGAATAACAGATCCACATCTGCAGTCATTACAGCATGCCAGATAAATCAGTCCTCTCAATGATGCTTTGAGCCATCTCTGCTCCCTTTTAACCAGCCCGATATTTATTTCCCCCTGACATTTCTGACATTCTATTTACTGTAGGCAAATGGAACTCATACGGCACCTTGTAATGGCTTTACCAAATCCCATTGTGGAGCATATCTTAGAAGACTGATGGTTGCAATAAATAAGGTTTTATGGTGTAAGTGTGTGCTTCCAACTTTTTTCTCCTAGAATTTGACTTCTGCTGCAAAGGTTTATTACACTTGATTGCAGGTGGAAAACTAGTAGCCATTTAGAGCTTTGTTAACTAAAGGTCAGCAAAAAACTTTTGAGCTGATGTCAGCGTTTCTTGTCTTTCTTTTATTTTCTTTTAAATTAATTCTCTATCAAAGGAATCCTGAACAGAAGTTTGCAGAGTCAAAGTCCATAGACTAACAACAATAAAGCTACTACTAATTCATTCCTTTGCTTTTTAAGTGTTTTTTTTTAAAGTATCACAAGGTTAAAAGAAGGTTTTAAAATTATCATTCTTAAAAGGATATAACCACAACTGAGAAAAATTAGACACATTCTAAATGCAAAAGTTCATGCATTTTAATATAAAATAGCTTTTGTGAACATGAAGTAACAAGCAATTCAAGGAAAATCTAGATGGTAATCATGCATTGGTATTTTTAAAGAGCCCCTCCTTTTTTTTATCTTCATGAGTGAACCAATACTGTGAAGAAAAATAAAACTAGAAAATTTAACAGTTGTGTTACTCTAGTAAACCAGACAAATTTGGGGTGGCTCTGCACAAACTGTTCTTCACTGAGTTGCACTATCTTTCTTGGCAGCAATTATGCAGGGCTCAAAGAGACTTGTATTAAATTAATGAGACTAGCATTAAATTAATATCACAATGTTAGTGGAGCTCACTGTTGGCATATATTAAACTTATTTCTTTATGCCACAATAATATTTGAAAGAAGAACTATCAACTTTTTTGTTCCTTTCTTTTCTTCATGAGCACAAAGCTAAAGCACATAGTAGGTTGTGAATGCTGAGATTAACTTCTGAATACTGATTTAAAAGGACACAATATAGTCTTTTCCTTAATGAAAATTCTGTATTTATCACTCTATTATTTGTTCGTACAGATTCTACTGCTCTCAGAAGCCAAAGTTTGAATACATTGGATTTTTAAATAATGCCTAAAGCATCAAGTTGCTGGGCCATGATACACAAGTGGAAGGAGACATGGCCCTACCCCCTTAAGCCTCCTGCCACTCAAGTCAAGCAGGGGGAAAGAAACACAAATTCTAAGTTGAAACTTTTAGGAAGCTTGTGTTATCTGCACTGAAATTGAAATTATGCATGATTTTTCTTAGGACTCCAAGGAGTACAAACAATAAAGAAATTCTGAGCAAGACAAATCTGCCTACTAAAAAGATAGAGTAAATCACATAAAGCCCTCTGAAAAATAAAATATTTCATTTCTGCCTTCACTTAACACTGTACATATCATTAACCTCAAGGTAAACTCCAATTTTGATTGATCCTGTAAATTAAGGAAATGTAATCCAAGAAAACAACAAACTTGGCTTGAGAGTTTGTATTTATAGTGGGCTACATTGGATCAACAAACTCATCATTTCCCTTTACACACACCATGAAAGGTGTTATTCATTCAAAGGTCCATAAAGGACCATTCATCCCAGACATTCTTTTCTAATCTTGATTGGCTAATGAAGCTAATCGTAAGAAACAAACTCCCTTGTCTTTATAAACTGTTGTCTTGCCAGTAGCTGAAAGACAGAAACCCTAAAATAAATGATGTCTTAAAGACTGCAGATGAGAAAACTGAGAGATGCCAAGGAGTGGAGCTGATGTGCCCAAAGTCACATAGCTAGGTAATGGATGAATAGTAGAAACTAAGACCCAGTAAGAACCTCAAGCCTCATTCCTATGAAATAGTAGACATGATCATTAATAGTTTCAACTGTCATGCTTTGTTGGGCCCTGTCAGCATGCTGCTTTCTTGCACTGTACCTGAAGCAGCAGCAGGACTCAGTTGAAGAAACTTATGATCTCTACTTCTAAACCTCCTAAAGCAGGTAGAGGGAAGTGCCACTTTTGAACTCTCAGCACTAAATTCAATTCCTGGCACACAGGTGGAGTTCAGTAAATATTAGTTGTTTTGGGAAAATGAATAAAATTTTACATCATAAGATGGCCAATGGGGCTAAAACAAGCTCTGGTCTCTAGCTTAGAGACCCCTCTTCTGGGTTCTTCTTGCCCTGTTTGCCGCACGAGCCAAAACCCCACAGATATGGAAGCTGACAACTATAAATTACCCTTCCCACTTGCATTCTGCACTCAGATCTTTGGAGAAACAGTCTCCTCTGAGCCCACCAGTGTTAAATAAACCTCTGATCCACCAAGATCTCCACCTCCGAGTGCCACTTGGTTTTTCCGTCAGCATTTCAGCCTGGTTCCATAATATATTTGGTTCCCTGACAGGGCCACGCTGGCCCATATGTTGCCACCGGTTTGGAAGAATGGCGAGGCGGTGACAGAAGGAGGAATCGCAAGGGAGAAGGTGCGCCCTGCCTGAATTTCAGCAGTCTCCCACTGGGTCGCCTCAGGCCAGCCCAGCTCTGCTGTTCCCGCCGGACTCGAGGAGACTTGGCAGATGAGGACCTGGACCCGACGTCAGAACCGGTAAGGCTGGGGCCCAATCTAGTCAGGCCCACTCACAAGAGTGGAAGGGGGACCTGATCACTCCCTGGAGACTTCAGAAGTCTCACAGGTAGGAATTCTATGGGAGGGAATGTAATAACCTCTGGTATGTATGTGAGTATGAGTGTGCAACTCGGTCTAGCTTGCCTGCCGAGTTCAATTCTGTGGCTCCACAGGCAGGCACCCTTAAGGTCCCCAAAAGCCCATGGAGTCTGAGTGAGCCCATCTGTGATTCCGTGGCGAATGCCACACAGCGTATGGCGGCATTGGAATAGTTTCTGATCATAAGTCACAAAGCTGAGACCGCTACAGCTAAGCGTCACCTAAGTTCCTTCAGGACACAGCCAGACAGGCATCTGACTCATCTCCTCATTAGAGGGGGCACCCCTATCCCTCTGTCTATGCGACTCTGCCTCACGGGAATATTATGGGGTTGGGACAGACCAAAGAAGGGTTTTTTGGGAGACTATGGAATTAAGATAACCCCCAGCACATTAAGAACCCTATGTGAGTTAGAACAGCCCACTTTTGGTTTAGGAGGGCCCTCTGAAGGAACCTTAGATGTCCCAATGGTCCACTGCATCTGGCATGTTGTCTCCAGAGACCAAGGTCACCCTGATCAATTTCCATACATCGACCTCTGGCTTGAAATTGCCCAAAATCATCCGCCTTGGGTGTGATTCATCCATAGCAAGCAGAGCCAGGCAAAGGTTTTAGCTGCTTTATCTGGAGACTCACCCAGGGAGCCAAAGGAGCAACCCACCTCTCCCCTAGTGTTTGCAGGACACTGGCAGGAAGATCCTGTCTTTCTGCCACCTTATGACTCACTGGGCTCCCTCCTCCCTGACCCTGAGCTTGAAACTCCTCCCCCCATCTGTCTCTCCACACTGCCGCCCTTGTCTCCTCTCCTAGACCGGACCGGAGAACCCTCCCCCACAAGAACCAGCAGCCAGATTGCACCCTTGGACAGGTGCAGGAGCTCTCCAGATGCCGGTCAACATCTGCCAGTACCAAGAGGCTCTCCTCCAGGGTATCAGAACAGGGGCTGAGAAGCCCATAAATATTCCCAGCAGCAAGGAGATTCCCCCAGAGATTATTATAAGAGACTATGTGAGGCTTACACACTGTTTGCTCCAGAGGCACAAAAGAACCACAACAAAAGGGGGGAGGCCCAGAACCTCCTTAGCAAGGGGTCAGTGAGCCTACTGCAAGGAAAAAGGACATTAAAATAATAAATGTCCCAACCAGGGAAGGTCCCAGAAACCCAGCCGATACCAGGAGGAGGAACCTCGAGAAGGGGACCTTATTGGTCTGGCCGATATAGAATCAGACCGAAAGGGACACTGCCTCTCTCTCCCTGTTCTTCTGCCTAATAGATGTGAGGGATTCCCCCTCATTTCCCAGGTTAACAGCTGTAATTGGAGCCAACTGTGGTTAGTCTACCTCGGGATGGGGACTTTAAGGAATGTTCCCAAGCAGTTGCTGAAACTCCATTTGTTTCAAGGAAATTCCCAGTCTTCTCTGGCCTGATGTGCACTCCATATTTCCACTTTGGTGGAAAAACAACATGGTGTCTGCTCCTCTGTCTGAGTTAAGGTTTTGAATTAGGTTTTCCTTCTCTGCCTTCTACTGGCACCTTGCCTCTTCTGCCTGCCCCTCCCCCTGCTGTTTCTGCACCAACTTGGGTGTGGTCTATATAATTGGTTCCTATACCCTCCTCAGTGCCTCAGGCACCACTGGCTCCTCCTCCCATCCTCAAGGTCAAGGAGTCAAGTGCACCCCCTTGGATATCTAGGTCTTTTCCAAATAGAATGAATTGCTGAAGCTTTGATTACTGAACATAGGTTTGTGTTTTTAACTTCTTATTGAAGAGAAATTAAAGCTACTTGGGCCTATTGGAAAACATGCTTTGTACTTAATTGGTTCATGAATTTACCATCTAAAAAATTCTGGTGTAAACACCTCTCAGTTGGTTACTAAGTCCTCAATTGGAGACTAAGTTTTCCTAAGAATTAAATTCTGTTAAGTGTACTTGACTGATGGAAATAAGGAAAGCAACCCTGTATGTAGGAAAGTAGGAAGTATGTAAGAAAGATATAAGGAATGGAAATACATTTTTGTTGAGGGTAGAAGAAAGTAATTTTGTCCTAAATGAGACTGGTTATTTGGACAGAAATGGCTTTGGGACAAAGTTTGAAGACAAAAAAAAAGTTGTAAAAGGTTCATAAAAGGAAATCTTTAAAAAGGAATTTTACATGTGCTCAGGATGAACTAAGGTTGAGATGAATGGAATTTTAAAGTACACTGGTATAAGGTTGAAATTCTGCTTTTCTCTCTGCTCAAATGTCAAAGTGTTCTTGCATTGTTGATCTGCTCTTGATAAGACAATGCAAACAAAGGTTTGTCTTCCAGGAAAACCAAAGTTTTATGTTTCATCTTTATCAGGTCTTTGATTACTAGTTAAAATTTCTCAATGTTAAAGGAGCTAGGTTTTGGTAACAACTATATAATGCTATATATTCACCTATAGGATCTTTTATTGCCACCTTGGTTGAATAAATAAAGTTTTAAGATTCGTAATGATCTGTAATCCTATTTAGGATGTACTTATAACTTCCTAAGGTTTTAACAAACTTCCCAGGATTTAAATGGTAAATGAAGTCTTTTTGACCAATTAGGCCTTTTTATTTGGGATGCTAAGTTACTTGGAAAGGCACTGTCATACAATGGTAAACCTTAGGTTGTATTGCACAGGTAAATGCTGTAACTGCCCAAATATATATGCAATTCCTAAAGTTTTAATGTTTTGGTATAAGGTCATCACTTAATATTCTGATTACTTGAAGTGTTACGTGTCACAGAAATAACCGAATTTCTTTGTCAATTGCATCATAATGAACTCTCATCAGATCTTTAACAATGTCTATTTCTGACATTTTATCATTTATATTGTTCTTATTCTCTCACAAAACGTGTTTCTTCTTCAAGGAGATTTATAAAAGGACTTTGGGGACAAATGCAGGTATTCGACATCTTTAAGATTAATACTAAAATGGGTAAGAATTTCCAGAACTAAAAAGCTGCATTCAAATTGAACAAGAATTAGGAACATGGGATTAAATGAACTGAGGAACATTATAGTTTTGTGATTCTTGTTGAAAATATTGCTGGTTCTCTAATGTTTGCTCTTCCAGATTAAGGAAACTTTCTCTTAAGATATCTATGATATACAGAAATGTCATAACATATTTATTTGTAAACTGAAGCATTTATCTTTTCTCTCTACATAACTCCCCTGAAATTCAAAAACTCTCAGTGAGTATTCTTTCTTTCATGGCAATTACAATTGTTTGCATAAGTTCAATAAGAATCTGTTCATCTTGTGACAGGTCACCATTCAAATATTGGTTTTACCAAGGCTTTGACTGGAATGTCATATTTGAGAGTTGCATTCATAAACTCAGATATGACCAGACAGCTTTAAGGAACTAAGATTGACTTTATGAAACATGGAACCATAAAGCCCGTTGGAAATGTTGGCCTGATACCTTGCTTACAGAGTTCCCAGCAGCCTCACCAGGTGAGTAAAGAAGGTCACTTCCTGGCAGGTACAGGAACCTCAGGATATCTTGGTGACCTCATGAAGGGGAATTCGCCCAATTCTACAGGTATTGCAGGCCTGTCTGATGGCAAGTATTTGGCTTGGCTTCTGGCCTGGAGAGGCTACTAAAAGTTCAACCCATAGATTCCTTATAAAAGGTTCCAGCAAAGCAGACTTTAAAAGATCTTCATGGACTCTTAAAAACTGAGAATAAACTGAGGGTTGATGGGGGTGGGAGGGAGGGGAAGTGGGTGATGGGCATTGAGGAGGGCACCTGTTGGGATGAGACTGGGTGTTCTTTAGAAACCAATTTGACAATAAATTTCATATTAAAAAAATAAAAAAAAGCTCACCGAATAAATAAATAAATAAATAAATAATCCACATGATCAATCTCTATTCTTTTTTTAATTTTTTTTAATGTTTATTTCTGAAGGAGAGAGACAGCATGAGCGGGAGAGGGGCAGAGAGAGAGGGAGACACAGAATCTGAAGCAGGCTCCAGGCTCTGGGTTGTCAGCACAGAGCCCAATGCAGGGCTGGAACTCACAAGCTGTGAGATCATGACCTGAGCTGAAGTCAGATGCCCAACCGCCCAACTGCCCAACCGCCCAACTGACTGAGCCACCCAGGTGCCCCAATCAATCGCTATTCTTGCTGAGCTTATGTAAATATTTAGGCCAGGTTTGTTAAGACTGGACTTGTTCTACAAATGCATTGGTCTCAATTTGGCTATCTCAGGAAAGGGGGGGTGGGGTTTAGAGGGAAAAACTATGTTTCAACAATGCACCATTATGGATGTTAAATTCTAGTTATGATCGCCTTTAAATGTTTGTTGTTTGCCTAAACTAGACAACTTGAGGTAAACTTCAGAAAAATTGTCACACTATTTCATGTATAGATAATCTTCTGTGCTTATTATTCTGCGGGATAATAATAAGACCTCATGGGCATAAGATTATTTAAACAACTGGAAAACAGGATGGATCTCTAAATATGCAAACAATATCTTCCCTAAACCTGATCTGACAGTTACCAGAAACCTACCCCTTTCGAAAACTTGGAGGTGGACTTTACAGATATACCACCAAATAGAGGATTCAGTTTCAGGTATCACCCCGTGGGTCCATCACTCCAGAGTTAAGAAGGCCAACTCAGAGGAACCCTCAACCTGGCAAAGTGATACAGATCCAGTCAACCTGCTTAAACTGACCCTCAAAAAGACACTGGCCCCTGACATCTCCTGCCCTGCTCCAGCCACACCCCAGAAGCTGGCTGGCCTGTGCATGACAAAAGCTTGAGGAATCAACGTGTGGGCCAAGCCCAGGGGTTCGGATGCAACTCTGCCAGCCCTTCCCCCTTACTGGTGTCAGAGCTCTGATCTTGCTTCTTGCTGTTGGGCTAATAGAGACTGCACCAACAAACTGGACATGGAACAGATGGCAGACTCCCTGTTAACCTTACGAAGCCAAATAAACTCCCTGGAAGCAGTGTCCCTCCAAAATAGGTGAGCCCTCGACCTCCTCACTTCAAGAAAAGGAGGGACTTGTATCTTTCTGGAGGATGAATGTTGCTATTTTGTAAACAAATCAGGAATAGTCAGGACTAAGGTTAAGTAACTCAAGGAAAGAGTTCAACGTAGACAACAGGAAAATATCAGTTAATGGAGAGAATGGGATCTCACAGACTGGGCATTCTGGCTCCTATCCCTGGCAGGGCCCCTCCATTCCATAATTTTACTTGTGACCATTGGCCCCTATATACTAAATACCCTGGTATGTTTTATTGAAAACACTGCTGCTCGCCAAACTGCAGCACATATCCTAGCCCTCCGAGGGTACCAACCCCTAGAGCTAAAAAGTGATGCCTAATAAAAGATTTTTTAAAAAGCATAAAAGGAGAGAATGTTGAGAAAATGAATAAAATTTTACACCGTAAGAAGGCCGATGGGACTAAAACAAGCTCTAGTCTCTAACTTAGAGACCCCTCTTCCGGGTTCTTCTTGCCCTGTTTGCCACACACGTGAAAACCCCCACAGATATGGAAGCTGACAACTATAAATTACCCTTCCCACTTGCATTCGGCACTCAGATCTTTGGAGAAATGGTCTCCTCTGAGCCCGGTGGTGTTAAATAAATCTCAGATCCACCAAGATCTCCGAGTGCCGCTTGGTTTTTCTGCCAGCATTCCAGCCTGGTTCCATAACAGTTTAAGGAGGGAATATAGGAGAAATATATATGCAAAAATTTTTAACTATATACTAGAAAGAAGACTTTACCTCTCTAATTTATTCATATATGCTAAGACTGTCCTACAAAGATGCCAGTCAGAATAAAGTAGTGCTAATAATTGTTATGTTTCTTTATACTTGAGAATATTGAAAAAGGAAAGTTTCATAACATCCTGTATGATGCAGTTAAATATTACTATCTGTATTTTACAGAAGGTAAATTCAGGAACAAAAGTGTGAAGTTGGGTGTTCACAGTCAAATAGGAAGTTTATGACAAAATTGACACTATAATCCATGAACCCTGATCTTCAATGTTTAACAAAACCAATTGTACCAGCTATAATGGCTGCATGATGATAATAAAAGCTACATTTTTATAATGCTTTTCCTGGTAGAAGTTCAAAATCCTCTACAAAGACATTGTCTGCCCAGTAGTTTTGTAAATACCAATCTATAGATAGACAAAGAAAAGTAACCCTGTCACTTTATAAGTGAGGAAAGAGATTTAGCAAGGCTAAATGACTTTGTCATGGCTACATGTTTGTAAATTCTGGAGCCATAACTTGAATTGGGTCTTCTCTTGTCTAGCTTCTGGTGTTTTTCCTGATGCCTTCCTGGTAAGTGGAATGCATATATTTGTATTTTGAGAAGACAAGTGTGCAAATCATTTTATATTTTACAAATGCAGTATGTACTTTACCAAAAATGTTCATGTAGACAGCCAATACAAGGAGGGAAAGTACCAAACAGACCTCAGACACAACCATCATCTGGTCCCAAAGATTCTCAGTGAAGTGCATTCTTCAGCATGTGCCAACAAAACACTAAGAGAAGGTTTAAAAAACGAGTGTAGTTTCTTCCTTTTGGAACATGTCCCAGTGAAAACAACTTAAGAACAAGTTAAATGTATATACCAAGGAGTTCAAATTCATATGGAATCCTTACTAAACAGATTGATAAAACAGGCATGGTTCATCAGGAATAGCTTGCCAGCAAAGGATTGATTAGAATTTGCCTTTCTACACATAGATGACAGCTGACACTAATCTTTCTACAATAGAACCCCAGGCAAGTCATTTTCCCTCCCTATAAAATGAGGGAAAAGTCTGATTTTACATACCAGAGTTTTATGAAGGTTCAATGAGAGAATAAATGTAAAAACACTTTGTAAAGCATGAAAGCTATTTATCTGGAGTAGGCAACAGGTAAGAGCTCATAACTCCATTAAAAACTTTTGAAGATAAAGAACCACCTCTTAGCTGTCTTCAAAATTCCTTGTTCAGATGGAACATTATACACAGGTGGCATTTATTCATTCATGGATTTTTTTTCATTCACTCAGCAAACCCATTTATTGAATTGAGTTGTTAAAATGAATGAAATAAAATAGTCTCCAAAAAGAAAACTTATTCCCTATTCCCCAAGGCTATCATTCCAGCCGCTTTCAAATCATTTTCAAATGATTGATTTAAAGTATCCAAGGGCTAGAAATATATAGTTCTGTTTTTATTATAAGTAAAAGCATATATCATTTATAAATTGCCTTTCTTATTAATAAAGAGGAAAAGAAAAAAATATACTACAATATGTGTCATATCCTCATGCAAAAGCCTTGTTTCTTTATCAAGGTCAACTACACAGGGCTTCCTTTCAGGTATATGGAATAGGTAGTCATTTACATAATACAATTTGAGGAGCACTCAGGATATAATTCCTACCCCCCCCCCCCCCAGATGCCTACCTCAGCTTCTTGGTTTTGTTTAAAAACAATCATTGCATTAAGGACTTTTTTTGGAACTTGAAAACTTCTATCTTCAAGATTCTTATAGTAAAAGTCAAATAACTCTAGCTGTTACACCTTGAACTACTATGACAATGCTTTTTGACTTTGACAGCTGAGAACAAGGTCCTGAAATAGCATTTCCTGAAGTAAATTCTGAGAGACACCAATCTCAGGAAAGGCTTTGTGAAAAGAAAAATGTTCTATGATCAGAAATAATTAGAAAACTTTGTCTATTGCCTTTTCCACTTAGATATGTGAAAACAGAATACAAATTAGCATTTTACAGGCTAAAGATTGTAAATGCTGCCATTAAGAAACCGATTTAGATTTCATAGACATTTGAAAATAGATTTTCCTCTCATTTGGGAAGGAGGATTCTTTAAAACCCTCAAAACTCATTTTTGTGTGTGTGTGTGTATATACATTTGGAGAAATGCACTTTATAGAAGTGGAACACAACTATTACCAGCCAGGTACCCCTGGATAAGTCACTTATTTTCTGTGAGCTTTGGTTTCCTTGCTATAAAATAGGCATTATTTCAAGAATCCAATGAAATAAGGCATGTAAAAGTGCCTCAGAAATTATAAATTATTCCTCATTTTTAGTTACTTCTAATTCTCATTACCTTTTATTATATTGTTGGACTTGTGCTAGGCAGCAAATTATTCTAACTGTACTCTTATCATATATTGCTTTAAATCCAATCTGAAAAGTATTTCTTTGATGCCTTGAAATTTCAGTGTAAATTAACCATTGCTAAGGTGTGAACAGTTTTTTTGATTATGTCAAAATAATACCTTGTATTCCAATTTACCCCTTTCCTAAATTTTAAGTTAATCGAAACAACTCATTCAAAATATAATGTCCCTAGGCCAGCCCACAAAGGCTTATTTAATGTATAAGTACCTGAAGTAATCGTTCTATTTCTAATAGACCCAACTACTACTGAGATCAGGTCTTTAGAAACTGCTTGGTCCAGTCCTGGGAAGTACTTGTGGCAGTCCTACAAACATCAACATAACCAAAAAACTATCATGTTTATGTCACATATCTTAACCTCTTGAGACTTCAATTACAGAAAAGTATCCTTGCTTAACAACAACAAATGTATGAATTTAGACATGTCTTTCTACAAGAAATTTGATTCAACAAAGGCTTCTGGTATATCTAGTCTGTGGCAGAAACAGTTCTAAGTTCTGGGGAGACAATAATGAACAAGGCAAACAAAAATCCTACCTTCTTGGAACTTTTATTTTAATGAAAGAAATGCATACTGACATTCAGCCAAAGAAGTCATGGACACATATTCACCATTAGGTCTTGGTAAGACAAGGCAAACACTTTTAAGAAGTAACTTGAATTTGCTCCACGTGTGCTTAACTCCCCATCTACTTAAAAAAGCTAATAATAATTAATAATTAATAATAATAAAGTAATGGGGTGCCTTGGTGGCTCAGTCGGTTCAACGTCCAACTTTGGCTCAGGTCATGCTCTCACAGTTGGTTTGTGGGTTTGAGCTCCGCATCAGGCTCTGTACTGACAGCTCAGAGCCTGGAGCCTGCTTTGGATTCTGTCTCCCTCTCTCTGCCCCTCCCCCACTTGTGCTCTGTTTGTGTGTCTCTCTCTCTCAATTTAAACTTTAAAATTTTTTTTAAATAATAATAAAACGCCAGCAAAAACAACAGCAGCAACAACCATCACAAGAACAATGCTCCTCATTTCTAAACCCAGGAATTAGATTAAGGGATTAGAAATGTGACTGTTTCCCTACCTTTCTTGGACTTTATCCCACCCTCCTCCATAATCCCATTATAACACCTTAGACACCTACTTTCCTTTTAGATAACACCTCTCCTCCTCTCCATTCTCATTTCCCAACTCCAGTTAGTTTATAAGTGTATGATTCTTAAGTACTATCTGCTGAAGAATAACCCAAAGACCTTGATAAAAATACATATTCCTGGGTCTTGCTGAGAAACTGAAATCAGAAATGAAAGGAATTCTTGACACTAAGATTGACTAGCTGTCATACTTAGAGAAGTTATTTTTCTTCTTCCAGTATCAGTGTCTTCAGTTACAATATGAATATAGTAATATATATTCTGTCAACTTCAGAGGGCTTTTTTGAGAACTACCTAGGGCAATTAAAAGTTTTTGCAAATGTAATGTTTTAGTTTAAAATACTATAAATCTGTCTAGCAAATCCTTTTACCAGGTATATATTGAAAGGATAAACATCAATCTAGTTCTGTTCACATGATAATAAGTAGCAAATTTCTGAATATCCTTATTCTTCCCTGTCCTCAATAACAAAGAAGCCAATCTATAAATTCTTTATATTTTTACTTGAAAAATAGAATTGTTTTTTTTTTCCTCTTGGAGACACTAAAAATCATTTAATAGCGAATTTAATACTCTTAAAAGTTACTGGAATGGCAGCTGTGGATACAAGAAAATAAAGCCTTATCTTTATGATGATATTAACATCTTCTAGTGAGGAGCTTTAAGCAATCCAATTAGGCAATGATTTAATAACCCCCTTCTATGTACAAGTCACTGTATATAGTTCTGAGTCACAAGACTTAAAAAGGTTAATTCTCTTTACTTACAAGGCTCCCTCTAGTTTTACATTCAGTCACCAAATCCTGTCAGTATTACTTCTGGGATGGCTCTCAAACAAAACCTTCTCCATTCCCACTGCCACTACCAAGTCTTCAAAATCTCTTTCTCAGAGCACTACAGCAAACTCCTAGATAATTTCCCAGCCTCTAGTCTCCTCTTCACTCCAATACATTTTCCCAACTTCCCCAGGATCTGTAGCCAGTTCCCCATGCATCCACTCTACACCTCAACCACACCAAATTACTCAGTCTCTCCAGAACATGTAAATTATTTCCATACATTTGTACTTTCTCTGTCCTCTTCTTTCTCCTTTGAATGCCCTCTCTTTCTAATTCTGCCTGGAAAGAAATTCTACCCATGCTTCAGGAATCAGTTCTAAAGCCATTTTGGGGAAACTGTTTGAATATCCCAAGTCAGGATCAATAACGTCCCCATCTCCATTGTTATCGCATTTTCTGCATTTTTAATATGCCTCTATTATTTTTTATTTCTTTAAATTTTAGTTCGTATTTCATATACAGTGCAATATTGGTTTTAGGAGTAGAATTCAGTGATTCATCACTTATATGCAACACCTAGTGCTAATCACAAGTTCCCTCCTTAATAACAATCACCCATCTAGCCCATCTCCCACTTACCTCCCTCCATCAACCCTCAGTTTGTCCTCTATTGTTAAGAGTCTCTTGTGGTTTGTTTCCTTCTCTCTTTTCCCCCTTCCCATATGTTCATCTGTTTTGTTTCTTACATTCCACATATGAGTGAAATCATATGGTATTTGTCTTTCTCTTATTGACTTATTTCACTTAGCATAATACACTCTAGCTCCATCTACATCATCGCAAATGGTAAGTTTTCATTCTTTTTGATGGATGAGTAATATTCCATTGTGTATATATACCACATCTTCTTTATCCATTCATCAGTCTTAATATGCCTCTATTGCATAACTCTATAGCATCATATTTAGTTAAATATTTGTTTACTGCTCCCACTTTATCCCCTCCTTTCTTCCTCCATAAAATAAAGTATGTGCCCCTTCAGCATAGAGACTATATTTTATTAACCTTTTTATTCCAAGTAGCTAGAACATAGCCTAGCTTATAGCTGGTACCTACTAAATGAAAACTAGGATAAGACAATAAGATGTCATTTCTGTCTTCAAGTAGATTATTATTTAGTGAAGAGAAGGATAAAAATATAAAAATGTATATTGATGTTTTGGAAACCTACAGTCACATTTTTTATTTAATTTTTCCAATCACTCAGATAAGTACGTTAATTTACAAATAAACAGGTCTGAGGAAGGATAGGTGACTTTGCCCACATTACACAGTAAATTAGAGAGGGACAAGGGTTCCCTCTTCTCCACATCCTCACCGACATTTGTTATTTCTTGTCATTTTGATTACAGCCATTTTTAACAGGTATGAAGTGATATCCCACTGTGATTTTTGTTTGTATTTCCCTGATGATTAGTCTTTTCATGTATCTGCTTGGCATTTGTATTTCTTCTTTGGAAAAATGCCTATTCAGATCCTTATACACTGTTGCTGGAAATGTAAATTTGTACAGGTATTATAGAGAAAACTACAGAGGTTCCTCAAAAAATTAAAAATAGAACTACCATGTGATCCATAAATCCCACTTATTGGTATGTATTTTAAGGAAATGAAATCAGCATCTTCCAGAGATATGTGCATTTCCATTTTCATTACAGCATTATTCACAATTGCCAAGATATGGAATCAACTGAAGTATCCACTGACAGATGAATGGATAAAGAAATTGTGATTATACACCCACACAGAGATACACAGACACATGCACAGTGTAATATTATCCAGCCTCTAAAATGAAGGAAATCCTGCCATATGCATTAACATGGGGATTAACCTGGAGAACATTATGTGAAGTGAAATAAACCAGACAGAGAAAGACAAATGCTGTATGGTATCACTTACATGTGGAATCAAAAAAGAAAAAAAAAATCTATGTGAGGTGCTGGATGCTAATTAACTTGATTGTGGTAATCGTTTCATAATGTACACATATGTAAAATCACCATGTTTTACACTTGAAATATGGTGTATTTCACAATATTGTCAATTATTATTGACACAAGAATACACAATTCTGTCAATTATTCTTAAAAATGAAAAAAATGGAAAATTTCGGGGAGGGACAAACTAGAACTTCAGTCACTTGACTCAGAGTAAGTATCTAGACTGAAGAATGTAAATTCATAGCAAATAGTTGCCCAAGTTGTATGAAATTAGATTGAATTTATTTGGGATCATGGGGGAATTACTCTCTCAGCCTGCCCAAATAAAAAATACTTTTAATTTCGGGAGAGAAGTTAAGATATCAGAGAAGTAGGGGGATCCTAGGCTTTCCTTGTCCTTCAAACATAGCTTAATTGAGGTCAGATCACTTGGAACACACAGGTAATCATCTGAGGACTGACAGAAGGATCTCCACTGGAGGAACACAGTGTGACATGTGCAAGGTGTGTGGAAGTACATTGTGGAAGAGAAAAATGGTGGTGCTGCTGAGGGGAGAGAATTGTTCCCTTGGAGAGAGAAAAGGGAGAGAAAGAGAGAGGGGCTGATAGAGTGCAGCATTGGGTTCCCACAAGATGAAAACCTCTCTGGACCACAGACTGGTGATTGAGGGTAACTGAGTGTTGCAGGTTTTCTGCAAACAGCGTGTGGAGCTTACTCTGAGGTCGTTGAAGTGTGTTACTTTATATCCTGGGCAGAGCTATGGCATGAGCTCCTGGGGAGAATGAGCACACTGGCCCCATAGAATGGTGTAGGGATCTCCAGGATTGCATTGGGAGATAATATTATGTTTCTTGGAGTACATTTGAAAGAGGGTATATTGCCTCCCCAGGGACAAAAGACCCAGCAGGTACCAGCAAACAGCCTTTCATTAGCAAGGGATGGATGTGTGCACAGAGAGCAGAAAATCTGCTTGTTGCTTTTCGCAGTATTACAACATAGATTCCGTGGGCCACACAGGCATGGGACTATTTGTCTGGGACAAAGGAAATCAGACACAGCATGGAGAGAGGCTCTGAAGGAGGGGCCAAGTCTACACAGCACCGGGTCCTTTAAGATGTGGAGTTTTGAATCCCAGCTGTGCACCAAAGATAAAACGCATGAGAACTGTATTGCAAGGAAACACGGACGACCCTCACTATTCTGTGAGGGCTTCCTGAACAGCGAGAGGTATGAGATCGCCTGTCTGGGGACAAGAGAGTGGGAGAATGTGATTTTCCCCCTCCACTGATACAGACTTCAGAGAGCAACACAGCGACCCCAGTGGAGGCAGGACTCGCTTGTACCAACCCCTACCCCACTGGACCTGGCAAATGCATATTTACTGTGACAGTTCTGACTCTGAGCAGCAAGGTGGGCCTCTCCTCAACAAAACCAGCACAGGCAGCACCCCGCATACACCAAGTCTACCGAACATAGAGTGCTTCAAAGTGTCACCCGCATTTCTGATGGAAATAAGACCAGGATTACTTTTTTTTCTCTCTCTTTTCTTGACTTTTATATTTCTCTTGTCTTTTCTTTGGAATCAGGCTTATAGTTTCTTCTTTGTCAGTTTGTTTTTTCATTATATTTTCTCTTTTTTCTGGATTGGGCTTCTTTATGTCTTTTTCTTTTTTTTCTTTGGAAATTTTTCTTTAGAATCAGGCTTATAGTTTTTTGATCGTTTGGTTTATTAATTCCTATTCATTTTCCTTTTTTTTTTTTTTTTTGATTTAGGCTTTTTTTCATACTTCTCTTTTTTTCCCAAGATGTATATCAACAAACAAATCAAAGCACACCTAGTTAAAGGTCCAAACACCCCTTATGCAAGCAAGGATGAGCTCTGCACACGACTTACCAGTGGAAAAGAGCAGCCAGAATGCAACAGCAGAGTGCAAACAGCATAAACCAGAAACAATTCCTGAAGTGCCAGGACATGGTCAGTGTATGACCCCTTTTTGATATAATAGTTCTGTCAGGTGCAGTAAACATAGTAAGTTTTCAAAAGACAGAACAGCCAAAATGAGAAGATGGAGGACTTCCCCCCAAAAGAAAGGTCAAGAAGAAATCACAGCCAACGACTTTCTCAAAACAAATATAAGTAATATATCTGAACAAGAATTTAGAACAACAGTCATAAGACTTAAAATCTGGGCTTGAAAAAAAGCATATGAGACACCAGAGTAACCCTTGCTGCAGAGATAAAAGATATAAAAACTAGTCAGGCTGATATAAAAAAATGCTATAACTGAGATGCAAAACCAAGTGGATATAGTCAAAACATGGATTGAAGAAGCAGAGGAAAGAATAGGTGATATAGAAGATAAAGTTATATGGGGCACCTGGGTGGCTCAGTCAGTTAAGTGTCCGACTTCAGCTCAGGTCATGATCTCACCGTTCGTGAGTTCGAGCCCCATGTTGGGCGCTGGGCTGACAGTTCTGAGCCTGGAGCCTGCTTCCGATTTTGTGTCTCCCTCTCTCTCTGCCCCTCCCCCTCTCATGCTCTGTCTTCTGTCTCTCAAAAATAAACATTGAAAAAAATTTTTTTAAAAACATATAGAAGATAAAATTATGGAAAATAATGAAGATGAAAAGAAGAGGGAAAGAAAACTATTAGATCATGAAGACAGACAGGGAACTCAGTGATTCCATAAAGTGAAATAATATTCATATCCTAGGTGTTCCAGAAGAAGAGGTGAAAAAGGGGCCAGAAGGTTTATTTGAACAAATTATAGCTGAGAACTTCCCTAATTGGGGGAAGGAAACAGGAATTCGAGTCCAAGAGGCACAGAAAACTCCCCTAAAAATCAACAAATACAGGTCAACATCATGACATATTATACTGAAACTTTCAAAATACAAAGATAAAGAGAATTCTGAAAGTTAGGGACAAAGGTCATTAACTTACAAGGGTAGACAAATAAGGTTAAGAGCACACCCGTCCACTGACATTTGGCAGGCCAGAAGGGTGTGGCAGGAAAAATTCAACATTCTTAATGTGAAAAATATACTGCCAAGAATTCTTTATACAAAGGCTGTCATTCAGAAAAGAAGGAGAAATAGGGGTGCCTGGGTCAGCTGAACATCTGAATCTGGGTGAGGTCATGATCTCATGGTTCATGAGTTCAAGCCCCACGTCAGGCTCTGTGCTGACAGCTCAGAAACTGGAGCCTGCTTTGGGTTCTGTGTCTCCATCTCTCTGCTCTTCCTGCACTCATATTCTGTCTCTCTCTCTCAAAAACTTTTTTTTTAATTTTTAAATAAAGACTAGGGGCACCTGGGTGGCTCACTCAGTTGAGTGTCCAATTTCAGGTCATGATCTTGATGTTCATGGGTTTGGGCCCCATGTCAGGCTCTGTGATGACAGCTTAGAGCTTGGAGCCTGGAGCCTGCTTCGGATTCTGTCTCCCTCTCTGGGCCTCCCCCACTGGTGCTCTCTTTCTCTCTCAAAAATAAACATTAAAAATATTTTTTAATACATTAAAAAGAAAGACTATATTCACACTGTGTAGTGCAAATAACATAGTCAAAAAAAAATAGGAGAAATAGTTTCCAGAAAAACAAAAATTAAAGTATTTCATAACCATTAAACAAACCCTATAAAATTTTAATGGGAATTCATTGAATGGAGACAAAAATGACCAAAGACTACAAAGGACCAGAGAACATCACCAGAAACACCAATTCTACAGGTAACACAATGACACTAAATTCATATATTTCAATAGTCATCTAAATTTAAATGGACTAAATGTTCCAATCAAAAGACATATGGGTATCAGAAAAGATAAAAATAAAATAAGATTCATCTATATGCTGCCTAGAAGAGACCAATTTTACACTTAAAATCTGTAGACTGAAAGTGAGGGGATGAGAGCCATCCATCATGCTAATGGATGTCAAAGAAAGCTGGGGTAGCATACTTATATCAGACAAATGAGACTTTAAAACAAGAGTGTGACAAGAGATAAAGAAGGACATTATATCATAATTAAGGGGTCTATCAATCAGGAAGATTTAACAATTGTAAATATTCATGCCCCCAACTTGAGAAATCATAAATATGTGCATCAATTGATAAAAAACATAAACAAAGTCATTAATAATAATACAATAATAGTAGGGGACCTTAACAACCCACTCACAGCTATGGACAGATCACCTAAGCAGAAAACCAATAAGGAAGCAATGGCTTTGAAAGACACACTGGACCAGAAGTACTTAACAGATATTTTCAGAACATTCAGAACATCCAAAGCAGCAGAATACATATTCTGCTTGAGTGCAAATGGAATATTATTCAGAATAGATCATATACGGGTCCCACAAATCAGACCTCAACAGGTACAAAAAGATGGAGATCATACCATGCATATTTTCAAATCAAAATGCTAAGAAACTAGAAATCAAACACAAGAAAAACATTGGAAATCCCTCATATACATGGAGGTCAAAGAACATCCTACTAAAGGATGAATGGGTTAACCAAGAAATTAAAGAATTAAAAAATACATGAAAGTTAATTAAAATGAAAACACAACAGTCCAAAACCATTGGGATGCAGCAAAGGCAGTCCTAAAAGGAAAGTGTATTGGAATTCAGGCGTATCTAAAGAAGCAAGAAAGGACCCAATACACAACCTGACCTGACAACTAAAGGAGCTAGAGAATGAGCAGGAAATAAAGGCTAAAGCCAGCAGAAGAAGGCATATAATAAAGATTAGAGCAGAAATAAGTGATAAAGAAACAAACAAAAAAAAAAAACCCAGATCAACAAAACTAAGAGTTGGTTCTTTGAAAGAATAAAGAAAATTGATAAACCCCTAGTCAGACTTAAAAACAAAGAGAAGAGAAAGGACCCAAATAGATAAAATCACAAATGAAAGAGGAGAGATCACAACCAACCCCACAGAAATATAAACAGTTATAAGAGAATACTCTGAAAAATCATATGCCAACAAAGTGGGCAATCTGGAAGAAATGGACAAATTCCTAGAAACATATAAGCTACCAAAACTGAAACAGGAAGAGATAGAAAATTTGAACAGACCCATAATCAGCAAGGAAATTGAATCAGAAATCAAAAATCTCCCAACAAACAAGAGTCCTGGGCCAGATTGCTTCCCAGAGGAATTCTACCAGATCTTAAAGAAGAGTTAGTACCTATTCCTCTCAAACTGCTCCAAAAAATAGAAATGGAAGGAAAAATTCCAAACTCATTCTATGAACCCAGCATTACCTTGATTCTAAAACCAGACAATGACCCCACTAGAAAGGAGAATTAAAGGCTGATATTCTTGATGAATCTGGATGCAAAAATTCTCAACAAATACTAGCAAATAGAATCCAGCATTATATTAAAAGAATTATTCACAATGATCAAGTGGGATTTATTCCTGGGCTGTAGGGCTGGTTCAATATTCATAAATCGATCAACACGATAGACCACATTACTGAAAGAAAGGATAAGAACCATATGATCCTCTCAATAGATTCAGGAAAAGCATTTGACAAAGTACAACTTACATCCACAATGAAAAACTTCAACAAAGTAGGTTTAAAGGGAACATCATAAATGCCATATACGGAAGATGGTGGAACAGCATGGAAGTTTTTTTGCATCGTGCATCCATGAAATACAGCCAGATCAACACTAAACCATCCTGCACACCTAGAAAACTGATCTGAGGATTAACACAACAATCTTCACAACCTAAAACACAGAACTCAGCAGGTATGCAGTGCAGAGAGGTGAACTGGGGAGAAAGAAGCCATGGAGGGCAGGGAGCTATTTTTGCTTGTGGAGAGAGGACAGAGATGGGGGGACAGTACAGAAAAAGCACCCCACCCCAAAAGCAGCTGAAGAGAAAGTGGAAAAGTGGAAACAGCCACAGGGACTGAACTAAAAAGGGAGAAAGGAGAAAGGAGAGGGTTTAAATTCCATTAAGACTCTATAAACAGGGGGAGTGCAGAATCTGAAACTCTGCAGCTCAAAACATGGCAGTGCTCTGGTGGGAAGGGTGAATCCCCAGGAACAGAGTGAGGTGTAGGAGGTCTTCGGGCCATGCGGGAAGAAGTGGTTCCATTGCTGGAAGGTCATTTGATAGAGGCTATGCGGCCACCCAGTCCCAACAGACCCCAGAGAACAACCACATTCGCTGGTGCTGGAACAAGGTTGCTAAGGGTGAAGCCTGGTGCCAAATGTGTGTTGTGATTTTCCATAATCCTGGAAATGCTACTGCCACATTATCGTGTGAACTTTTCCTGGGGCAGGCTGGCACCCAGCTGCAGTCTCTGGACATCAGCAGCAGCACGGTCCCATTAACATTCCTGGGTGTGGCTGGCACGTAGCCATTGCTCATGAGACACTACCCCAAAGGATCTGAATGAGTTAAAGCCGTAGTCCCTCAGAAGTGAGGGGTTGGGAAACACAGCTTCATCTGAGATAAAACTAAGGAGGGAGGTACTGCCTGGCAACCTGATGGCTTAGTCACAGACAGTGTAAAAGCAGTAAGTGGATGGAAGCCAGAGACAAAGGACAGGTGTGCAATTGCTGGTCAGGGAGTGCCCAGAGTTAAGATACTAGAGACTGGGTAGCTGGGTGATGCCATTTTCATCCCTCCCATGTATGCACATACACACCTACAAGCACCATAACAATCCACCCAGTAAGCTAAGCAGTACCATCTAGTGGAGAATGGAGCCATTACACTAAGCCTCGCCCAACTGGACCAACCTAGCTCTTGAAGAACACCACAAATCTCTGCCTGCTTAGTTTATGGAATATAAAGGCTCTCATAGTTTGGCTTCTCCGGGAAAATGAGGTAATTTCAATCATATTTCAGTCTGTTCGCTGGTCCATCTATTCAATTTTCTTTATTTTTCTTTTTTGTTTCTCTTATTTTTCTTGAATACAGAAAGAGAAAAAAATTATATTTATTTTCAATTCTTATTAAAAATATTTTTATTTTTTCTACTATATTTTTTACTTTTTTGTAAATTTTTCAAATTATATTTTACTTCCACCATTTCATTGTATTCTATTTCATTGTATTCATTTTCTCAAATTTTCAAAGATTTTCCTTTCCCCCCCCCCCATTTTTCTCTAATCTATCAAGCTTCTTTCAATAACCAGACCAAAACTCACCTAGGAACTAGCATCATTTTTTTTTATTTGTGTGTGTGTGTGTGTGTGTTGTTTTTAATACCTTAATTTTATTTGTTACCTTATTAATTCCTTTTCTTCCTTCAAAATGACAAAACGAAAGAATTCACCCCAAAATAAACAGCAGGAAGAAATGATAGCCAGGGACTTACTCAACACAGATACAATCAAGATGTCTGAACCAGAATTTAGAATCATGATAATAAGAATACCAGCTATGGTTGAAAATAGATTAGAATCCCTCTCTGTGGAGATAAAAGAAGTAAAATCTAGTCAGGATGAAATAAAAAATGCTGTAACTAAGCTCCATTATTGAATGGAATGGATGCCACGGTGGCAAGGATAGATGTGGCAGAGCAGTGATACAGAGGACAAACTTATGGAGAATAATGGTGCAGAAAAAAGAGGGAGACTAAGGCAAAAGAGCATGATTTAAGAATTAGAGAAATCAGTGACTCATCAAAAAGGAACAACATCAGAAACATAGGGGTTCGAGAAGATGAAGAGAGAGAAAAAGGTAGAAGGGTTATATGAGCAAATCATAGTGGAAAACTTTCCTAAACTGGAGAAAGACACAGACATCAAAATCCAGGAAGCACAGAGGACTCCCATTAGATTCAACAAAAACTGACCATCAACAAGGCATAACATAGTCAAATTCACAAAATACTCAGGCACAGAAAGAATCATGAAAGCAGCAAGGGAAAAAAGTCCTTAACTTACAAGGGAAGACAGATCAGGTTTGCACAAGACCTATCCAGAGAAACTTGGCAGGCCAGAAAGGAGTGGCAGGATATATTTAGTGTGCTGAATCAGAAAAATATGCAGCCAAGAATTCTTTATCCAGCAAGGCTGTCAATCAAAATAGGAGAGATTAAAAGTTTCCAGAAAAACAAAAATTAAAGGAGATTGTAACCACTAATCCAGCCCTGCAAGAAATTTTAAGGGGGACTCTCTGAGGGGAGGGAAGATGAAAAAAAAAAAGACTAAAAGCAACAAAGACTAGAAAGGAACAGAGACCACCGCCAGAAATTCCAACTCTACAAGAAACAAATTGGCAATAAATTCATATCTTTCAGTACTTACTCTAAACATCAATGGACTAAATGCTCCAATTAAAAGACATAGGGTAACAGAATGGATAAGAAAACAAGATGCATCTACATGCTGTTTACAAGAGACCCACTTTAGATCTAAAGACACCTGCAGATTGAAAGTGAGGGGATGGAGAGCCATCTATTATGCTAATGGTCAACAAAAGAAAGCCAGAGCAGTTATGCTTATATCAGATAATCTAGACTTCAAAATAAAGACTGTATCAAGAGATGAAGAAGGGCAATATATAATAATGAAGAGGTCTACCCACCAAGAAGACCTAACAATTGTAAACATTTAGGCTGAAATGTGGTAGCATCCAAATATCTAAATCAATTAATCACACACATATAGAAACTCATTGATAATACTAATATAATACTAGGGGACTTCAACACCCCACTTAAAGCAATGGACAGATCATCTAGACAAAAAATCAACAAGGAAACAATGGCTTTGAAAGACACACTGAACCAGGTGGACTTAACAGATACATTCAGAATATTTCATCCTAAAGCAGTGGAATATACATTCTTCTCCAGTGCACATGGAACATTCTCCAGAATAGATCACATACTGGGACACAAATCAGCCCTCAACAAGTACAAAAAGATCTCGATCATACCGTGCATATTTTCAGCCCACAGTGCTATAAAACTCTAAATCAACCACAAGAAAAAAATTGGAAAGATAACAAATACGTGGAGACTAAAGAACATCCTACTAAAGAATGAATGGGCTAACCAAGAAGTCAAAGAGGAAATTGAAAAGTACATGGAAGCCAATGAAAATGATAATACCACAGCCCAAAACCTCTGAGGAGCAGCAAAGGTGGTCATAAGAGGGAAGTATATACCAATGCAGGCCTTCTTAAAGAAGGAAGAAAGGTCTCAGATACACAACCTAACCTTCCACCTTAAACAGCTGGAAAAAGAACAGCAAATAAAATCCAAAACCAGCAGAAGACAGGAAATAATAATGATTAGAACAGAAATCAATGCTATTGAAAGCAAAAACAAAACAAAACAAAAAAAAAAAAAAACAACAGTAGAACAGATCAATGAAACCAGAAGCTAGTTTTTTGAAAGAATTAACAAAATTGATAATCCAGTAGCCAGTTTGATCAAAAAGAAAAATGACCCAAATAAATAAAATCCAGAATGAAAGATGAGAGATCACAACCAACACAGCAGAGATAAAGACAATAAGAGAATATTATGAGCAATTGTATGCCAATAAAATGGGCATCTGGAAGAAATGGACAAATTCCTAGAAACATATAAACTACCAAACCTGAAACAGGAAGAAACAGAAAATTTAAACAGACCTATAACCAGTAAAGAAATTGAATTAGTAATCAAAACTCTCCCAAAAAGCAAGAGTTCAGGGCCAGATGGATTTCCAGGGAAATTCTACCAAATATATAAGGAAGAGTTAACACCTACTCTTTTGAAGCCATTCCAAAAAAATAGAAATGGAAGGAAAATTTCCAAACTCTTTCTATGAAGCCAGAATTACCTTGATTCCAAAACCAGACAAAGACCACACTAAAAAAAGACAACTATAGATAATTTCCCTGAAGAACATGGATGCAAAAATCCTCAGCAATATATTAGTCAACTGGATCCAACAATACATTAAAAATATTATTCACCACGACCAAGTGGAATTTATACCTGGGATGCAGGGCTTGTTCAATATCCACAAAACAATCAATGTGATTTATTACATCAATAAAAGAAAGGACAAGAACTACATCTCCTCTCAATAGATGCTTAAAAAGCATCTGACAAAATACAGCATCCCTTCTTAATAAAAAACCCTCAAGAAAGTAGGGATAGACAGATCCTACCTCGAAATTATAAAAACCATATAAGAAAGACACAACACTAATATCATCCTCAATGAGGAAAACTGATAGCTTTCCCCCTAAGGTCAGGAAAAAAGACATTTGTGTCCACTCTCGCCACTGTTATTCAACATAGTATTGGAAATCTTAGCCTCAGGAATCAGACAACACAAAGAAATAAAACGCATCCAAATGGCCAGGAGGAGGTCAAATTTTTATCTTCACAGATGACATGATACTCTATATGGAAAACCCAAAAGATTACACCAAAAAACTGTTAAAACTGATCCATGAATTCATCAGAGTGGAAGGATATAAAATCAATGCACAGAAATCGGTTGCATTCCTATACACCAACAATGAAGCAACAGAAAGAGAAATCAAGGAATCGATCCCATTGACAATTGCACCAAAAACCATAAAATACCTAGGAATAAATCTAACCAGAAGGTGAAAAATCTATACACTGAAAACTACAGAAAGGTTATGAAATAAACTGAAGATGACACAAAAAAATGGAAAAAGATTCCATGCTCCTGGATAGGAAGAATAAATATTGTTAAAATGTCGATACTACCGAAAGCATTCTACGTATTCAGGGCAATCCCTATCAAAATAACACCAGCATTCTTCACAGAGCTAGAACAAATAATCCTAAAATTTTTGTATGGAACCTGAAAAGACCCCGAATAGCCAAAGCAATCTTGAAAAAGAAAACCAAAGCAGGAGGCATCACAATCCCCGACTTTAAGCTATACTACAAAGCTGTAACCATCAACCAGTATGGTACTGGCACAAGAACAGACACTCAGATCAATGGAACAGAATAGAGAACCCAGAAATGGACCCACAAACGTATGGCCAACTAATCTTTGACAAAGCAGGAAAGAATATCCAATGAAATAAAGACAGTCTCCTCAGCAAGTGGTGCTAGGAAAACTGGACAGCGACATGCAGAAGAATCAACCTGGACCACTTTCTTACACCACACACAAGAATAAACTCAAAATGGATGAAAGACCTCAATGTAAGACAGAAAGCCATCAAAATCCTTGAGGAGAAAGCAGGCAAAAACCTCTTTGATCTTGGCCGCAGCAACTTCTTACTGAACACGTCTCCAGAGGCAAGGAAAACAAAAGCAAAAATGAACTACTGGGACCTCATCAAGATAAAAACTTTCTGCACAGTGAAGGAAACCATCAGCAAAACTAAAAGGCAACCGATAAAATGGGAGAAGATATTTGCAAATGACTTATCAGAAAAAGGGTTAGTATCCAAAATCTATAAAGAACTTATCAAACTCAACACCCAAAAAACAAATAATCCAGTAAAGAAATGGGCAAAAGACATGAATAGACACTTCTCCAAGGAAGACATCCAGATGGCCAACCAACACATGAAAAAATGCTCAACATCACTCATCATCTGGGAAATACAAATCATAACCACCATGAGATACCACCTTACACCTGTCAGAATGGCTAACATTAACAAGTCAGGCAACAACAGATGTTGGCAAGGATGTGGAGAAAGAGGATCTCTTTTGCATTGTTGGTGGGAATGCAAGCTGGTGCAGCCTCTCTGGAAAACAGTATGGAGGTTCCTCAAAACACTAAAAATAGAACTACCCTACGACCCAGCAATTGCAATACTAGGCATTTATCCACAGGATACAGGTGTGCTGTTTTGAAGGAACACATGCACCCCAATGTTTATAGCAGCACTATCAACAATAGCCAAAGTATGGAAAGAGCCCAAATGTCCATCGATGGATGAGTGGATAAAGAAGATGTGGTGTGTGTATATATATATACATACATACATACATACATACATACATACATACGTACATACATACATACATACACACACAATGGAGTATTACTCAGCACTCAAAAAGAATGAAATCTTGCCATTTACAACTATGTGGATGGAACTGGAGGGTATTATGCTAAGTGAAATTAGAGAAAGACAAAAATCATATGAATTCACTCATATGAGTACTTTAAGAGACAAAACAGATGAACATAAGGGAAGGGAAACAAAAATAATATAAAAAGGAGGGGGAGAAAACATGAAACTCTTAAATATAGAGAACAAACAGAGGGTTACTGGGGGGATTGTCAGAGGGGGGATGGAACAAATGGGTATGGGACATTAAGGAATATACTCCTGAAATCATTGTTGCACTATATGCTAACTACCTTGGATGTAAATTTTAAAAATAAATTAAATAAAAATTTAAAAAAATGATAAAGGCTGTATATGAAAGACCCACAGCTAATATTATCCCCACTTGGGAAAACCTGTAAGCCTTTCCCTTATTGTCAGAAACAAGACAAGAATGTCCACTCTTACCATTAGTATTTAACATAGTACTGGAAGCCTTACCCTTAAAAATCAGTCAACAGAAAGAAGTAAAAGGCATTCAAATCAGCAAGGAAAAGGTAAAACTTTCACTATTTGCAGATGACATGATATTCTATGTAGAAAACCCTAAAGACTCCACTAAAAAATTACTAGAACTAATACATCAACTCAGCAAAGTCATAGAATATAAAATCAATGCACAGAAATCTGTCACATTTCTATACACCAATAGCAAAGCAGCAGAAAAAGAAACCAAGGAATCAATCCCATTTACAATTGCACCCAAAACAGTAAGATAACTAGGAATAAACCTAACTAAAGAGGTAAAAGATCTGTACTTGGAAAACTATAGAATTCTTGTGAAAGAAATTCAACAGGACACAGGGAAATGGAAAAACATTCCATGCTCATGGATTGGAAGGATACACATTGTTAAAATATCCATACTCCCCAATGCAATCTACACGTTTAATGCAATCCCTCTCAAATACCATGAGAACTTTTCACATAACTGGAATTTGTATGGAATCACAAAAGATCCTGAATAGCCAAAGAAATATTGAGAAAGAAAAACAAAAGCGGAGGCATCATGATTCCAGTTTTCAAGCTATATTCCAAAGCTGTAGTCATCAAGACAGTATGGTACTGGCACAAAAACAGACACATACATCTCAGGAACAGAACAGAAAATCCGGAAACGGACCCACAACTATATGGTCCACTAATCTTCATCAAAGAAGGAAAGAATATCTAATGGAAAAAAGACAGTGTCTTCAACAAATGTTCTTGGGAAAACTGGATGGAGACATGCCAAGGAATGAAACTAGACAAATTTCTTACACCATACACAAAAATAAATTAAAAATGCATGAAAGACCTAAATGTGAGACAGGAAACCATTAAAATCCTAGAGGAGAACACAGTCAGCAACCTCTGTGACTTCAGCTGGAGCAATTTCTTACTAGACCTGTCACCAGAGGCCAGGTAAACAAAAGCAAACATGAGCTATTGTGACTTCATCATGATAAAAAGCTTCCACACAATGAAGGAAACACTCAACAAAACTAAAAGGCAGCCTATGGAATGGGAGAAGATATTTTCAAATGACATACCTGATAAAGGATTAGTATCTAAAATGTATAAAGAACTTATCAAGCTCAACACCCAAAAAACAAACAACCCAATGAAGAAATGGACAAAAGACATGAATAGACACTTTTCCAAAGAAGACACACAGATGGCTAACAAACATTAAAAGATGCTCAAAATCACTCATCATCAGGGAAATACAAATCAAAACCATAAGATACCACCTCACAACTGTCGGAATGGCTAAAATTAACAACACAAGAAACAACACATGCTGGTGAGGTTGTGGAGAAAAGGGGGTGCCCTCTTGCACTGCTGGTAGGAATGCAAACTTGTGTTGCCACTCTAGAGAACACTGTGGAGGTTCCTCAAAAAACAAAAAAATAGAACTTCTTTACAATTCAGCAGTTGCACAATTAGGGCACAATTAGGTATTTACCCAAAAGATACAAAAATACAGATTCAAAGGGGTACATGCACACCAATGTTTACAGAAGCATTATCAACAATAGCCAAACTATGGAGAGAACCCAAATGTCCATCACATAATGAGTGGATAAAGAAGATGTGGTGTGTGTGTATGTATATACATATTACACACACACACACACACACACACATATATATATAATATAATATATGTATATATAATGGAATATTACTGAGCCACCAAAAAGAATGAAATCTTGCCATTTGCAATGATATGGATAGAGCTAGAAACTATTATGTCTAGAAAGACAAGTCAATCAGAGATAGAAAAATACCATATGATTTCATTTGTATTCTGGAATTTAAGAAATGAAACAGATGATCATATGGGTGAGAGGAAGAGAAGAGAGGGAACAAAACAACAAGAGACTCTTAAAAATAGAGAACAAACTGAGGATTGATGGAGGAAGTTGGTGACAGATGGGCTAGATGGGTGATGGGTATTAAGGAGGGCACTTATTATAATGAGTACTGGGTGTTGAATGTAAGTGGTAAATCACTGAATTCTACTCCTGAAACCAATATTGTACTTTATATTAACTAACTGAATTTTTAAAAAAAAGAAAAATACCTTAATCTGTTTAAACTAATAGATAACATAACTACTAAATAAGTTATGTATCTTATTAGTCCATAGTTTTTCATTTTCATTCTATAAAATTGCTCATGTTAAAACTATTCAATCTTTGCTCTCTTGACAAGTAGTTTAAGAAACTACAATAGCAGAGAATTTTAGGATGAACAACTAACTGAAATAAATACCTTTAGCTAACTGCATAAGATAATACTTGTCAAATTTTTCTACTTAGGTATATCTTAATGGGAGACGACATTTAATGAATTTATACATTTCTTCATGAAGAATATGTAGGATTTTTCCCAAGATGCACTAAATCCCCAACATAAGATGGGTATTCACTTTAACCAAGTTTAACCACAGCTTGGATACTTTTACAAAACACAACTCAATGCTAATTAGTCTCTCTCAGTAAAATTAGCTGAATTTGGGTCACTCTGGTTTATTTCTATGTCACACAAAATTCTAAATAATTCCATCAATCTGTCAGTTTCAAGTGATACACATGGAGGTCACCAGTGGGGCATGAAGATCACTTTACAATGATGTGAACAGCTAAGTTAGCTATAAATAATGAGAAGAATGTATGTATATTCACTTTGACCTATAATCATTTAAAAAACAAAAGCAAAATTAATATCTTTATAATACAAATGTCATATGCAAGTATCTAAATAAAACAATAGAATCATTCATAAATGGTAGATGGAATCTTCAGTTAATTGTCTTATGACTACCTTCACTTACCTCTTAGCATATAAACTGTCTAAACGAATTCTTCATGCCTAGAAAAAATAACTGGGAAGGACATCACTGTTCTTTTAAGATATTCACCTTTTTTTGTTCTGGTGAAGTTTGGTTTATTCCCTACGAATAGTCAAGAATTAAGCTGAGGTAAAAGTGCCCCATATCAGCACTCCTCTATCCCTTGGGTAAACTCCTAGCAGTGCTATTGGAGGGCACCTGTTGGAATAGCACTGGGTGTTGTATGGAAACCAATTTGACAATAAATTTCATTTAAAAAAAAAGAATTAAGCTGAGATTATAAATTGAGGTCTATATTTAAAATTTTTCAAATATATCAGTCTAAAACAGCTATTTGCCCTACCTTACTATATTGTTATGAACCACTTTAAGCACGAGATAGTTTCCAGTTATGTCCAGAAAAAAAAAAAAAAAAACAGTATCTATCTCCTAAGTAAGCATGTTGTAAGGAAAGGGTTAAGAATATTTATGGTTTGGGGCGCCTGGGTGGCGCAGTCGGTTAAGCATCCTACTTCAGCCAGGTCACGATCTCACAGTCCGTGAGTTCGAGCCCCGCGTCGGGCTCTGGGCTGATGGCTCAGAGCCTGGAGCCTGTTTCCGATTCTGTGTCTCCTTCTCTCTCTGCCCCTCCCCCGTTCATGCTCTGTCTCTCTCTGTCCCAAAAATAAATAAACGTTGAAAAAAAAATTTAAAGAGTTTATTAAAAAAAAAAAAAGAATATTTATGGTTTAAATAAGGAGAAAAAATAATGAAACCTAGTTTTGACCTGTGATATTTGAGCCTACAGATCAAATGCTTTGCCCTGTAGAATAATTCCACTGTTGACTTTGTTGTATTTTATTGAAGTATCAGTATTAGTACCACCTCTTTACCTTTAAGAAATGCAAACGTAGGGGCACCTGGGTGGCTCAGTTGGTTAAGCATCTGACTTTGGCTCAGGTCATGATCTCATGGTTCATGATTTTGAGCCCCGCATCAGGCTCTGTGCTGACAGTTCAGACCCTGGAGCCTGCTTCAGATTCTGTGTCTCACTCTCTGTCTCAAAAATAAATAAATAAACATTTAAAAAATGCAAAAGTAGCAACTGGCAACACTATCAATAGATGCAGGGATTTCAATCTACTTCTCACATAGGAAGTAACAGAAAAAAGAAGGCAGGCAAATTTTTAGTGTACTGAGTAAAAGAAATCTACATGGGCTTAAATTATAATCATTTTAAAATTTTAATTATAAATCAGAATATTGTCTTTCATTGTTTTCTGGAAACTAATGAGCAAATAGAATTTATTTTCTAGTAATGTTTCACAGAATAAATGATTTTACAAAAAAAGTCAGTGGAATAGAATTCTTATGCTGAAATGAACATTCACCAGAGGGCACTATATTGCATTAAAAAAAAGCCAATTCTTGCAGTATATAGTTTAAATGTGTAAGAATAAGGAGACTATGATTCTCCACACCATCCTAAAATAAATGAAAACCAGACTTTTTATTAAAACATCAAGATCTATTCCTTTTCTAAAGTTCTACATAATCTAAAGAATCTATATTACATATTTTGATAATTAATTATACTCTTTTGTTGCTTCATGTGCACACATATTGTTTACCAAATAGGATTCCTTGAAGTCAGGACACAGGAACAGGTCATTTACTAAATACATTAGTGCACACTGCTTGGTAAATGTATCTTAGAAGGTCATGGTGCAGTTAACCAAGACAACAACTTATAACAGCAATCCACCAAATCTCTACTTCATGTCCCATAAAGGAAGACTGGATCTTTTCAAATATATTAACTGGGAACTCACTATGTGACACACCTTGTGCTAGGCTATACACAATACACACACATACACACACAAAATACTGAATTTTTCACTATATCACATGATTTGGGCAATATTTCTCACTGTTAAAATAGAGCTGGTTGTACACAGATTGAATAGTGAAAAACAAAAGTAGCTACTTTTATCATCTAATTTTTAATAAAATATTCACTATAATGTTCCAATTAAACTCAATACTTACTGAGCACCTCCTATATTTAAGGCATTGTTTCATGGAAAAATTAAAACACACAAGGCTTATACTGATTTCCAGGAGATAACAACCAAGAAAGCAATCAGATGCACAAAATGTTCTTTTCTTTAGCTATGGATCTTGGGGGGAGGGGTTTCAAATGATTGTTTATTTCAACACTATTCATAATAGTGAGAATATGGAGTAATATTTTTGATCATTGTTCTGTGAAACTTGCCTATGTATAAATTTGAAATTGCACTGTACAGATACTACATGCATATTGAACACTGACTGAGGCAAGGTGAGCACTTGGCAGTAGGCATGCTATTGTGAGTATAGGCCAATATTGCCTCACATACATAACACAAGTCAGGAAGTCAGGAAGTGTTGAAAACCACAGTAAGAATAAAGGGGAATAAAAGTTAAGTAAGACTAATGAAGAGGAGCACCTGGGTGGCTCAGTCAGTTAATCTTGATTTCAGCTCAGGTCATGACCTAATGGTTCATGAGTTCAAGCCCTGCATCAGGCCCTGCACTAACCTGCTCGGGATTCTCTCTCTGCCCCTCCCGCACCGGTGCACACACACAAGCCCATGCCCTCTCTCTCTCAAAATAAACTTTTTTAAAAAAGACTGATGCAGAGAGATTGCTTTAAAACATATGTTTTCAAGTAGTTTTGAAAGGGTAAGAGGCATGTATTAGTACAAAGGTACAGGAAGGGAACTCCAGAGATGAATGCATCTTGAATCAGGGGAATTGAAGCAAATTAAATTGTCTGCAGAATAGCCTCCATGATGCAGATCAATGAGTAATGACATTAGTCAAATATGCAGACAATGAAAAAAGGAGGAGCTATTTTAGGGGGTTATGTTAAGAACATAAAAGAACAAAATGTAGAGATCTGCATAAGAGTCCAAAGAGGAGATGGTCTCAGAAATAATGAGAAGAATCAGCAGGATTTGACAGTTTGGATATGAAAGACAAAGTGAAGGGGTTTTTTTTAATTACTATAAGATCAAAAGTCTAGAGGATTAGGTGACCCTATTAACAAGATGGAAAAAGTATAAAGTGTGATCATCTGGTAATGGGAAAATGATAAATTTCATTTGTATGATATTTTAATGCCAGAAGGACATTAAAATATGAATGTGAAAAATATATGAATATTCTTTTAATATTTTCTGTATTCTTAATTCAACTATAACATTTATAACATGAGAATTTTGGCAACATAGACTAAAAAAATTCTTATCTATATTCTTTTGATTTTGGTACCTACTAATGATTAATGCACCCTACCTAAGGGCCTCCAGACTAAACTAACAAACATAGTGTTTTATAGAACTCATTCCAAGGCTGTTATAGAGCCATACAGGCTACTGTTATTTTAAACATTCTTAGCTGTAATATTCCGTTGTCCATTATTTGAACATATCAATATGATAGAGTCCTAATAAGCAATTAAATAAATGACACTTGTTCACTGACATGGTTTATGAAGGTGAATGCTACCAAAGCCCCCCAAACACCCCAAATTATCTTTCTTCCTACTTACTATAATTGGATTTTAATTCCAGTGAGAAAAATAGCAAGGTAAACATTTCTGCTAGAGTTAAATGATAACAAAATCAAAATGTCTAATGACTATTAGCTTCCTATAACTTCTAAATATTTGTGTTTGAATATGGGTACCTACAGTATTTGCACAGAATTTAGTTACATTAATCCTTAATCTGCTCAGGGCAAATTCCAGCATCTTAGAGAAATGTTGAAGATTTTCCAAGTCCTTTACAACAACTGTCCACTGATCATATAAAAAGTCTCAGAATCACTTCTAGTTAATCATTTCCTAGGTTTTCTGGAAAGATAGCCAAGCAAAAAAGTGTTTACTGTCTACCATGTACTCAGTCACATGACAGATATTGTGGGAGAGACAACAGAGCTTAAGGCTTGTATTGTTTTCCTATTGCTACTATAATAATTAGTGGCTTAAAACAACACAAATGTATTCCCTCACAGTTTTGGAGGGCAAAAGTCTAAACTCAAGGTATCTCCCCTGGTTCCTTCAGGAAAAATCCACTTCATTGCCTTTTTCAGTTTCTAGAAGCTACCTGCATTCCTTGGTTCATGGCTCCTTCCTCATACTACTCCAACCTCTTGCTTCCATTGTCACATCTTCTGCAACTGACTCTGATCCTCCAACCTAGTTTTATAAGAACCCGTGTGATTATATCAGATCCACTCAGATAATCTAGGATAATCTCTTCATTTCAATTTTAAAATGAAGCCTTAATCACATCAGCAAGATCTTTTTTGCCATGTAAGGTAACATACACAGGTTCGAGGGATTAGGATGTGGACATCTTTGGGAGGCCGTTATTCAGCCAACCACAGGACACATCATACTAAAAAAATAGAAACTGGGGCACCTGGATGGCTCAGTCAGTTAAGTGGCTGACTTCGGCTCAGGTCATGATTTCATGGTTCACAAGTTCGAGCCCCACATCGGGCTCTGTGCTGACAGCTCAGAGCCTGGAGCCTGCTTCAGATTCTGTGCCTCCTCTCTCTCTACCCCTCCCCCGCTCATGCTCATGCTCTGTCTCTGTCTCTCTCTCTCAAAAATAAATAAAAACATTTAAAAAAATAGAAAATGATGTCAAATACCTTATCTGGTAAGATCAGTGGTATAACTAAGATAAATACTCTATCATAGGCACCGTCAAAGATACAGTTCCTTACCTGTAAGTAGACCAAAGGTTGAAAGTAGAAGGCAACACAATTCTTCCCACCTACTGATTCACCCTGAGTTTCAATCACTATCTTCTCAGCAATTATACAGTGGACCAGAGAAAGGAGAATGGACTTGACAACTCATGCCAGTAATATTCTCAGGAAAAATTTGTTGGTATGAATTTATTATTGAGTGTCCCTTTCATTTTATCAATCATACAGATAAAATGACTAAAATGTATCAGACCACAAAAATTTTATAATCTCCCTTTCTTGGGGTTAAACAGGCTATCTAAGCAATAAAATAACTTCCTTCACTACTGGAATAGCATTTCCTTATTAGTAGTTGCTGAAGATAGGTCAGTAGTTATCTGCAAACTTTGTAGAAGGATATGACAAAAATCAAACCTGAGAGGTATTATTTATTTTATCCCATATCCCATCTTATTACTACCCTTTTCATATTCTATGTCCTAGAGTTTCCTTCTTTCTTATAGAATTTCATATACATTCTGGTAGACTATTAGCCTCAAGTTGGAAAAGTTTTGTAAAAGTGTTCCCCAAAACCATCTAAGTCAGACAGTTAACTTATTAGTTACTGTTGAATAGGAATTATAGATCAACTAAAATATCTTATAGTTTCCCACTTACATTGTAAGATTTGAAAGTAGGGACCATATCTAAACCTTTGTCTATACACTCTCAGAGTGGTTTATACTATGCCAAAAATTTAGGGGAAATTTTCCTCTTGTGGCATCAATTATAATCTCAAGGTAGTTGACACCTCTGACCATGTTTTCACAATATCCAAAAAGCTCATTCTATTCATTAAATACTTCTCATTAAGTTTTATTGTTATCCTATATAACTGTGATATTTCATTAACTATTGATAATAAGCTATTCCAAGATCCCTAAGTAAACTGAGTTGCACAACAATGAAAATGATATAGGAAACATTGTCCAGTGACTAGATGGCTCAAATTAAGTACACTGCCATTTCTCTTCCACTATTGCCAGTTTTGCTTTGATAAGATACTAAATCTTTCTGTGACTTGGTTCCTCCAATTGCAAAATAAGATAGTACTAACTCAACAAAGGCATCATGAAAATATATGTGTGAAGAAGAGAGTCCACATATGCCCTACAATTTAGATCACCACTATTATTAAGAAAACGTTAATTGACTTACCAATTCTATATCCCTGCCTGGGGTCTGGACCCCAATTTGTATGAATTCTCATTACTCCTCTCCCCAATATGCTTCCTTTGCAATATTGTATGAAACAATGCTCTCATTCTCCTTGAAGTCACAGCAAATTGCATAAGTAAATCCTGTGCAGTAGAAACATAAGACTCTTTCCAGTTTATAGCTCCCTATAAATATCCTACTTAACATTCAACAGCTTACACTTTTTTTAGAGAATTGTTACCACCTGTCTTCAAAAACACCATGTTATCATTTAAAGGCGGTAGGGAAGAAAACCAGAACAATGGTGGGTTCAATGACTCTATTTGCCCCTGAAATAGATTCTTCATGATTTGGGATGTCCACTGATAAGTTCAATGGGTAAGGGACTTGTCAAAATACATAGGTATTCATTTTACAGACAACAATCTCTATCCCATTTGTAATCAGAGCTTAATGGGAGTATATCTGAAGAAAACTAGCATTTGCCAATACTACCACCCCTCTAAAATGTACTAGTATATATCAGTGATAAAAATGTGTTCCATATTATAAGCAACCAAAAGTATATATTTCACTTTTATGTCCTTATCTAAAATATCCTTTCCTCAAACCTGATCTAGTTGGTGCCATAATTTAAAGATGTTTAATTAATGTATTATTTTAGTTAGTACAGGATTATATAATCAAAAGAGCCTGGGTTTGGTGTCAGTGAATTCCTGGCTTCGTACTAACTAGTTCTTTTACCTAATTTCCCTTAGCTTCACCTTTCTTAACTGTAAAAGTGAGAAGCAGTAGCAAACTCATAAGGTTGTTATAAGCATTAAATTGGGTAATGAATAAAAAGAACCAAGGACAGTGTTTGGCTCACAGATGCTACTCAATAAATAGAAACTATTATTATAACTTCAAATCCTATAAAAATATGGCAGGCTTACTTTTTTCTAGAAACCTTAATCTACAAATTTTCATTTAATAATAGTGTAACAGCCACGTCTATTTTTGAGTATAGATACATGGTAATGGATGCCATTTATTAAATCAGGTTCTTAAATAATATTATTGGCAGTTAGACAGTTATTCATAATTTTAGTAACTGATATATACAGAATATGTACTTTTTAAAAAGCTATATAATGCTCTATATTTAACAAATGTCCCTCTGGATAGTTTATTAGAACTGTTAAAATGAGTAAACTTCAAAAGCCCCCATTAAAAAAAGACAGAAATTAATCATTACCACCAAACTTGTAACAACTAAGAGCAAGATTCTAGAGAACCGAGCATGCCAGAAAGTTAACCATGTACTGGGTAAGGAATCAGGCCCTTTAGAAAACTAAAAGACATATTCTTCCCTGCCTCGGCCTCTTAAACTAATTACCTAGAAATTACAGGCTGGGGTTAGACTATGTCTCATATCATTAAGATTCCCTATCTCTACACAGAATAAAGGATTGGAGAAAAAGAAAAAGATCAATGAGAAAAGCATTGAGAAAAACTATTGACTGTGCTTCCCTATATTCTTGGAAAGCTGAGAAGGTTGCCTCTTACAGGTAGGGTTAACCAGAGATACATATTCTTTATTGAGAGATCATTTACTAAGGTTTGACATATATGTATGGCATATATGTATGGTTTTTCAAAAGATCACTCAACATTCCCAATTATTGAAGAGTAGGAGAAATGGAACAGTATCAGATTAATCTTCCATACTTGGTATTCCTCTGAGTCCTTCTGAGGCATATTACAAGCTTAGCTCTATAGTTTGGAATTTTAAGAGAGTGATGTCATAATTCTGACTCTAATACAACAATTGCTGATAAACTTCTCTGAGTTTTTTTTTTAATTCTCAGAGAATATAAGCCTCCTTCATAGAGGGCACTTAATCTCTTATTTGGTGAATAATCAACTGGTTTATGCATTCCTTATTCTGATCCTTGAATGAAAAAAAAATTATTGGAGCTTTAGATTCAAATTGTTTTCTAACTTTCTTAAAAATACTTAAAAATCCTGCTTTGAACATCCAATGGAAAAAAGACAGTCTCTTTAACAAATGGTGCTGGGAGAACTGGACAGCAACATGCAGAAGGTTGAAACTAGACCACTTTCTCACACCATTCACAAAAATAAACTCAAAATGGATAAAGGACCTGAATGGGAGACAGGAAACCATCACAACCTTAGAGGAGAAAGCAGGAAAAGACCTCTCTGACCTCAGCCGTAGCAATCTCTTACTCGACACATCCCCAAAGACAAAAGTGAATTACTGGGACCTTATGAAGATAAAAAGCTTCTGCACAGCAAAGGAAACAACCAACAAAACTAAAAGGCAACCAACGGAATGGGAAAAGATATTCGCAAATGACATATCGGACAAAGGGCTAGTATCCAAAATCTATAAAGAGCTCACCAAACTCCACACCCGAAAAACAAATAACCCAGTGAAGAAATGGGAAGAAAACATGAATAGACACTTCTCTAAAGAAGACATCCAGATGGCCAACAGGCACATGAAAAGATGTTCAGTGTCGCTCCTTATCAGGGAAATACAAATCAAAACCACACTCAGGTATCACCTCACGCCAGTCAGAGTGGCCAAAATGAACAAATCAGGAGACTATAGATGCTGGAGAGGATGTGGAGAAACGGGAACCCTCTTGCACCGTTGGTGGGAATGCAAATTGGTGCAGCCGCTCTGGAAAGCAGTGTGGAGGTTCTCAGAAAATTAAAAATAGACCTACCCTATGACCCAGCAATAGCACTGCTAGGAATTTATCCAAGGGATACAGGAGTACTGATGCATAGGGCCACTTGTACCCCAATGTTCATAGCAGCACTCTCAACAATAGCCAAATTATGGAAAGAGCCTAAATGTCCATCAACTGATGAATGGATAAAGAAATTGTGGTTTATGGAATACTACGTGGCAATGAGAAAAAATGAAATAGGGCCTTTTGTAGCAACGTGGATGGAACTGGAGAGTGTGATGCTAAGTGAAATAAGCCATACAGAGAAAGACAGATACCATATGGTTTCACTCTTATGTGGATCCTGAGAAACTTAACAGGAACCCATGGGTGAGGGGAAGGAAAAAAAAAGAGGTTAGAGTGGGAGAGAGCCAAAGCATAAGAGACTGTTAAAAACTGAGAACAAACTGAGGGTTGATGGGGGGTGGGAGGGAGGAGAGGGTGGGTGATGGGGATTGAGGAGGGCACCTTTTGGGATGAGCACTGGGTGTTGTATGGAAACCAATTTGTCAATAAATTTCATAAATAAAAAAATAAATAAATAAATAAAAATAAAAAAATACTTAAAAATCACTTAATTGCTCGATACTATGTTTTAAAATCTGCTTTTCATAACCTCAGGATTCTGAAGAAGTGTTTTCAGAACCCAGGAGGTGTGGGTAGCACTTGATGTTATGACTGAGTCAGTAGAAATGTGGAGACTCAATCAATGAAAGCAGATCTCTTGTTAAACTTTTATGCAAATGATAAAATGATAAACCATAAATATATTTATTTTATTATAATAAAATAATAAAAATGAGCTTGAACACAACTGTTCCATAATTGTTATGCAAATAACATGTTGTGGAAAAGTTACTAGAAGTCAGGGATTATAAAATTGATTTCTACTATTGCCAAATATTCAAACCATTCTTCTTGGTCTCCGTTAAAACCGAAGCAATGTCTGTTCAACTTATTTAGATTTTTTGGAAAACCACAACAATGACTTTGAGGATTAACTCAATCTGTAAAAAAGAATGTATTAACAAGCGCATATTCAGTTCATTGTTTTTATCATATGATACAGTAATGCACTACTTTTTTGGGGGGAGGGAATGTAATAATCATGTTAGCTTCCAAAGGGAAAAAAGATAGACAAAGCTTCATGAGATACCAATAGAATAAGTTGTAAAGGAATCACCCTCCATTCCCACAGGATAACCTGGTCCTTCTGAATTTGGTGCAATCCTGAAAGCAGTGGTCTCTTCACTGTAGAAATCTATAAATAGCTGTCTTACAGGAATACATGTGAAATCTCCAGAACAAAGTTCAAAAAAGTCAATGTTGGAATGTCCAACAAGTTACACCCATTAGCTCCAATTGTCTAAATAAATAGCTTAAACATTTTTCCCCAATAAAATCAAATGAACTGAATTTTTATGCCTATTCTTAACAAGCAATGATGTTATATAAATGTCTATATACAGTGGTCATCAATATAGTAAGGATGTGCCACACTCCAATAGAAAATGACAGTTGTTGGGTATCAGTGGGTCTTGTTAATGAACTGGACTAGCACATGCAGAAGAAAAAGCTCTACAAGAAATAAGAAAAGAATGACATCACTGGTCTCAAGAACAAAATTATCTGGTGCAATCCATAAATGTTTATATTCTGTTTAGAATACATTTCTTGAGATTTTGTTCTCAAACACATTGGGAAATGATTTACATTATAAAAAGAAAATACCCTGGAGTTCACCATAATAACCAGTTAAAGCACAGAATTCAAATCAGTAGAAGACAATATGAAAAGTACATAAACGTTATGATTTCTGACTCCCACAAATGTACTTATAAGAAAGGATTTCAAGAGGCTCTAAAATATACACAGTAAGCTTATTTTCTTTTATTTCTATATGATTTATTACATTTTTACATTAGTATAAGAACTATGTCAATGTACAAAGTTTGACATGGCTTCTAAGGAACATTAATATGATTTATTATTATCATAGTTATCAATTTCTAACACAGTATTTATTATAAAAAAGAGACAATATATTGTATAGAATAATTATAGATACAACTAAATAGGACTATTGTGCTAAAAACTCTATACAGTCAATTTCTGGAAGCAGAAGCACAAAACCATAGTCAGATCTTACAAATACATATCTAGAGTACAACTTGGAATTTAAGCCTGAGTTCCCTAAGAGGAAGACTATATTTGTTCTGAGTTTGCATATCTTGAATTTGTATAATTTTTTTCAGGGAAAAGGGAACTGCTTCTGCTAAAGTAGTCTCAAAAACCAAGTGTATATTCATGATCAAGGTGGAGTCCCATTCCTTTGCTGCAGCTTATCCTCCATGGATTGGAAGAGCAAGCCAACTCCTTCACTCAGTGAAATGTTAAACACCATAGATAACTTGAGTGTTCAAGAATAAAGAAAACTTAACACTTGCCTTACAACAAATTTGAGGTTAATCCAAAAATGATGTCATCAGAGATACGGAACTATATTTCCTGCCAAAAGATGCCACATGTCAGGTCTATGGATAGTATATATGAGCCTTCTCACCTCTTTTCATACCAAATGCATACATTCATCTCGTACACATTAATGTACCTTCAGTGGTTTCATTATCAGCCCCATTTTCTGCTTCTTGAATTCATCCCTCCCCTGATTTAAAACCATCCCTTTAACACATCATTCCTAATTAGATGATTAGTGCTTGGAAGGGCAGGAGATAATTCATTTGCATAATTTAATCATAAAAAGAAGTTAAAGATACAGATTTTGCTGTTCATTTGTACAATTATCTTCTCCAGCCTGGGGGGCTGAGATATTAATGTGATTAAACAGTATTTCTGCAAACAGGCAACTGTATGTCCTCTATTAAAGGAAGGCTGGAGGCAAATGAAAAATTAATTTTAGAAGACAATTTCATTCTACATGACTGTAATATATAACAGCCCATATGCAGAAAAATCATTAAGCCTTAGGAGGGTACATGTGTCAAAAACTCTAAATGACACACAAGGCTGAATTTTCCACCAAAATAGAACTGGTAATAAATGGCCTACCAGCTGCCATGTCAGGCTAGAAAGTCAACATGCAAGAATTTCCTGGAAAATGAAGTACATAGAGTGTCACTCAAGTCAACCTGTTAATTTAGCACTGGTTGCAAAAACTTCTGAAAACTAACTGGTTCATTTTATTGAGATTTTCCTTTTTTCTTGTGTTCTGAATGTAGGTATACATGTGGGTTCATACATATTAGTGTGTTACCACTTTCAGTATTAAAAGCTAACATTTACTGAACTTTTATTATGTGTTAAGCACTTTATGAATGTGATCTCAATTAATCTTAACCCCATGAGTTATGTAACTAATATTATCCCCATTTTTAGATGAAAACCTAAGGATTGGATGGTTATATATCTACAAATGCCGGTATCTGAGACAGAACAGTAATCCCCTAGGTTTCTGTTGTTCAAGAGGAGCTGTCAATCAGAATCAGAATAATACACCCTTTAGGTATAGCAATGAATTTCCTTAAAATATGAATATTTCCCAAAGCAAATAATTTAATTATAAAAAATCATAGTTATACTGTCAAACAGAAAAGTGAAAACATTTTGAATACTTACATCTGTGCACTATATTAGGCAATATGAGTGATAAAATGACAAACATCAGACTGTTCCTGAATTTGAATAATTTAGAAGGTAGTTTAGAGAAAGAGAAAACATTTACAGCTTAAAACTTAATAATTTAGAGAAAGAAGAGAAGGAGCAGGAGGAGGAGGAAGGCTATCTGCAGATAAAATTTCAAAGAAGCAAGAAATCACTGCAGGTGATAAAGGAAGTCTTCACAGACGGGTTAAGACTTCAGCTAGATCTTTAACGATGGTTTTCAACTCTTGAGTATAGGCCATTCTTCCTGGAATCTCAATATTAATATTTTCTGATATCAGTTTCCTTAGGCAGTTTATATTATATCAGTGCACTGCCAATGATCATTTATTGGATATAATATTCATTTGAAGTTTAATCTCACCAAATTTGAAATATCAGGCAGGATGAAAAATCATTTGTTTCTCTACTTTGCTTTTGTATAACAGATACTAGGGTCATAGTGCCTAAAACAGTATTTCCACAACATTTTTTGGACAGGCTATCCTGATTGAGATAATCCAGTGTCTATTGTATGCACATGTCTTTTTTCAGTGCTACATAAGGAAGGGAAACAAGATCCTTTAAATCAACCCAACAGAGCTAAAATCAAATTTTAACAATGGAACTGCTTTTTTTTTCCTAAACAAGAATCTTAATAGCAGATGTTACTACATCTGGCTTTCCTTGCTTTTCTCCAGCTACAGAAATTAAAACTCACTCAGGATCAGTGACAGAATCTAATGGGAGTTTGAAAATGCTGACCAAACCCTTCTTCCCAATCACTTTGCTAAGATGCTAGGTGAATGGGCAAACTCCACCAGAGAAAATTCGTTTCCCAGGTAATTAGCAAGGAATTGCTATTGAGATCACCAACTTCTTAGCTTTACTCTGCAAAGATTTCACATGAGAACCTCATTTAAAGTTTAACCATTTCTTCATCACCAAACCTCCAAGGTCATAGAAATCCAACCAGTAGTCAAAGAGTAGCTAGAAGTGGTGACTACAGCAGGAGCTGTTTAAGTAACTTCCATGTGAAGTTAATAACGAATTTAGCACCTGCTGTTCTCTGTATATATACATACACATATTGATTGGGTTTCTTCAACTTAGAATGCATTACGAACCATCTATAGGTAAAGAACCATGACTACCAGTTCTGGGCTGTGCCTAGCAAACTTTTAGTACTCTGTTTATAAAATACCAATGTACTGAAATGAAAGTAGGAAATTAATTTACTCTTCATTAATATATGACATAATAATATCAACACACATGCTTCCTGGGACTAATAATGTTCCTGGTATAAAACTCAGTTCACAGCTAAAATTAACAACACAGGAAACAACAGGTGTTGGAGAGGATGTAGAGAAAGGGGAATCCTCTTGCACTGTTGGGAATGCAAACTAATGCAGCCACTCTGGAAAACAATATGGAGGTTCCTCAAAAAGTTAAAAATGGAGCTACCAACAATCCAGAAATTGTACCACTAGGTATTTACCCAAAGGATACAAAAATACTGATTCAAAGGGATACATGCACCCCAATGTCTATAATAGCCATATTATGGAAAAAGCCCAAATGTCCATGGACTGATGAATGGTTAAAGAAGATGTGGTGTATATATACAACAGAATACTACTCAGCCATCAAAAAGAATGAAATCTTGCCATTTGCAATGACTTGGATGGAGCTAGAGAGTATTATGCTAAGCAAAATACATCAGTAAGAGAAAGACAAATACCATATGATTTCACTAATATGTGGAATTTAAGAAACCATACAATTGAACATAGTGGGGAGAAAGAGAGAAGCAAACCAAGAAAGAGACTCTTCACTATAGAGAACAAATTGATGGTTACTAGAGGCGAGGTGGATGGGGGGGATGGGTTAAATAGGTGATGAGGATTAAGGAGGGTCCTTGTTGTGAAGAGCACCAAGTGTTGTGTGTAAGTGATGAATCACTAAATTCTATGCCTGAAACTAATATTACACTGTATGTTAACTAGCTGGAATTTAAATAAAAACTCATAATAAAATTAAGTGCATTATCCATTGTAAAAAATGTTAATAATAGATCAAATAAACAAACATTATTTAAATTATTTAGAAAACGTCATTTTTCACCATTTTATTCAGGACAGTTTAACTGAAGCACAGCATGCTCGTGGCAAAACAGGGATTGTTAAAGTAAATGTTCAAACCTTCATAATATAGTGAATGAGGAATACTTTTTAAAATTCAGTCAATTCGAGTCCCCTGAGTTCTTAATTCCAACAACTTTAATTTTAAAATTTTAGAAATTAAATTAAAAATAGTTTTTAAACAAAGCAAACTCTGATAGCATTATGAAATGTACTATAAAACTTGAAATATGATACATTGACTTATCTTTTAATCCTTAGCAGTTTCAATGAGCAATGTACACATAGATGATATGACCAACACTCTAGCCTTTCAGTTTCTTGACCTCCTCCTTTCCAAATATCTTGTCCTCTTTACTTCAGCCATTCATGCCCATGGTCATACCCTAAACCATGTAATTTACCATTAACTGCAACACTTTCTTATCTTTAATTTTGTGCATCCTACTCTCTGACTCTCGCTACTTCTTTGTTGTTCACACCTTCTAATACTTGAACTCCAACAATCCTTTGACCTCTTCTTGGAACCTCAAATTCATTGATACTACCATGCTTTCACTATCTCTCACATCCTTGATGTCCTTTTTTCCCTTAGCAGTTTAAAATGCATTGTCATCAATTATAATAACTTTTTGCAAAAACCTTCAACTCTCTTGACCTCTGGTTTTCTTATACACATAGCAAAACCATAAATCTCATTAAAGCCAATTATTTGCCTACATTGCACCAGTACCAACACAGCCCTACATAGTGGGATTAAAACATGCAACCACACTAACCATTTTGAATTTATGATCATAAAACCTCAATGAGTGTTTGGTGCTGCCTGGGAATCATACTAAACCTCTTTAAATACTTTACTCTCCTACTCATCTAGATGGCTATTTTACACTTTCTTTTTCACCGCAAACTCCAACACCTCCAACACCTCTAACACCTCTTTTCCAGTCCCCCCAACTAATTATTTGTTTCCCACTTTGTTGAGAAGATTGAAACAATCAGAACACGACTTCCATAGAGTCCCAATACCAGATCAACCAGAATCTCCACTCACATACTCAGGCTTCCTATCTGGAAATGCACTAACTGTGCTCCTATCTAAAACTGATGACTTTATTTGTGTACTGGAACCTATCCACTCCCTCCTATTCAAGAATATCACTTTAGCAATACTCCTCTCTCTTCTCTACATAAATTTTTAAAAATTTATCCTGGAAAATTGCTGACTGCATATGTTGTTATTTCTTCCATCTTAATAAAATATGATAACCTCTTGATCCATTGCTCCCTGCTCTCAAGCTACTCCCTCTGACCTTGAGTTGTATGCTATCTTTGCAGCAAATCCTTGTAAAGAGTTGTCTATACTCTGTCTCCAATTCCTCTCCTTCTATTCTTTCTTAAACACATGATGTCACCCAGACTTTTCATTCCCATTTTTCCACTAAAACTGCTCTCATCAAGATCACCAGTGACTTCCATTCTCACATCTAATGGCTAATTCTTGGTCCTCCTAGTTATTTTTGCTGATTAGCCACATTTGCATGGTTGATCACTCCTTCCTTTTTGATACATTTTCTTTTTAAAAACATTTTTTATATTTATTTTATTTTTGACAGAGAGAGACAGAGCATGAGTGGGGGAGGAGCAGAGAGAGAGGGAGACACAGAATCTGAAGCAGGCTCCAGGCTCTGAGCTGTCAGCACAGAGCCAGACACAGGGCTCAAACTCACAGACCACGAGATCATGACCTGAGCTGAAGTCAGACGCTCAACCGACTGAGACACCCAGGTGCCCCAATACATTTTCTTTCCTAGGACACCATTCTCTTTTTCCCCCCTATTTCACTGGATTTTCTTTCTCAGGCTTCTGCTGATTCCTCCTATTCTTCCTAACCTTTGAATTGATGTGACTCAGAATTCAGTCCTTGAAATTTTCCTCTTTTCTATTTACAATCACTCCTGTCTTAAAGTTATATCTCCTGTCCAGATGTCTCTCCAAAATACCAGACTTGCATACATGACTAAATCTCTGCTGAAAAGGAAGAAAAATACTTAAAAACTAACAAGTATAACAATGAACTCCTGAACTTTCTCCCCAAATCTGTTTCACCTATAGCCTTCCCCTTCTGAAATGACTCAAAACTTCATCTTCTCAGTTGCTCATACCAAAATCTTGGAGTTATTCATGACTCTTCTTTGTCTCACACTCAGTGTCTAATCCCTCAGGAAGTCCTATTGTTTTTACCTTCAAAACCTATCCAGAATCTGATTTTCACTACCTCTACCCTACTACTATGGTCTAAACCACCACCCTCTCTCCCCCAGTTCACTGCAATAGCATCCTGTTTCTACTCTTGCTCCACTTTAAGCCTATTCTCAATTTAGCAGCCAGATCAATCCTTTGAAATCCTAAGTCAAATCCTGTTACATCCTTGCTCAAAACTCTGCAGTGACTCCTCATTTCATTTATTTAATTTTTTTAATGTTTATTTATTGGGGGGATGGGCAGAGAGAGGGAGACACAGAATCTGAAGCAGGCTCCAGACTGAGCTGTCAGCACAGAGCCTGACACAAGGTTCAAACCCATGAACCACGAGATCATGCCCAGAGCCAAAATCGGATGCTTAACTAACTGACTGAGCCACCCAGGTGCCCCATTTTTTTAGAGAAAAAAAAAACTAAAATGGTTTAAAAGGCCATATATGACACTCCCACACCCGCAACATTGCCATTATAATCTGATTCCTACTATTCTCCTCCTCAGCTCATTCTACTCCAGCCTCACTAGCCTCCTTACTGCACTTGAAAATCGCAAGGCATGCTCTTGCTTTAGGGCGTTTGGTCAACTGTTTTCTCAACCTAGGATCTCTTTCCACAGATTTGGCTTTGCCAACTCCCCTCCCTTTCAAGTCTGAACAAAGCTCACATTCTCAATGAGGGCTATAAGACTCATTTTATTTAAAACTGCAACCAATTCCAGTTCACTCATACCTGTACCTTGCTCTACTTTATTTTTTCCATAGCACTTACCACCTTCTTACAATATAATTGACTCCTTTATTATTCATATTGTTTATTGTCTTCCTCTATCCACACTACAATGTCCTAGAATATAAGCAGGGATCTTTGTTTATTTTTAATACATGTATCCCAAGCACCTAGAAGAGTGCCTGACACAGAATAGACACCCAATAGCTATTTGATGAATGAATGAATGAATGAATGACACAATCTTTTTTATGTGTGTATACCTTATCTCTACAATAAGATTTAAAGCTCTCTGAAGGTACCCACAGAGTATTTTGGACACAAGAGACAGTTCATATGTTTTAGTAACTAGGTCCCAATTTCATAAATTCTTTCAATATTGTGCTTTAATGAACTACTGCCATCTCTACACACTTTCTTGAATTATTATTATTCTTTTCGCTTTTTCATTCAAAATGTTAAGTTTTTGTTGGTTCCCAAAACCTTCCTGTACATGCATATGGAATTGAATCACCACCAAGGGAGTTTAGTTACTGTATTTCTGAAAACATCATCATTAAAATGCAGAAATTCCTATCAGGGCATGTACCCTGAAGAAATTCCAGGGAAGATTTTGTGTAGTGCTTATCTCTCCTACTAGTTTCCTTATCTCTATTTCCCACTCCTAGTTTTTCCATAATTCTCTGAATAACTGGAAGAATCCACCACCTAACTAAACTTGTTTGCTCAAACTCATCTATCAAGATTTACGACTTCATAGACAGCATAGAGAGCATAGTGTACCAGAGGAGGTGCAACAGAGGAGGTACAACAGAAGACTTAGATTCAAGAACTGTTCTGCCTTGACTAGATTTTATGGCCTTAAGCAATTTACTTTACTTGTCTACATTTCGATTTTCTCACCTAAATTCACAATCAGATGACCTGCCTCATAGAGTTGCTGTGAGGATAAATGCAGAGAGTGTATGAACAAGCTTTGTAGCCTATGAGATTCTGCACAAACATAAGGTACTATTATTCCCCAGAAGCATTATAAGTTTCATTATAACTATGGATGATGCTGATTTAGCATTTAGTGAAGAAAATCTAAATGAGATTAAGTGATCCCCAGAAGTACCACATTGTAAAATGATCAGCCATCTGTTTATAAAAATTTAGAAATTTTTGGGGCGCCTGGGTGGCGCAGTCGGTTAAGCGTCCGACTTCAGCCAGGTCACGATCTCGCGGTCCGTGAGTTCGAGCCCCGCGTCAGGCTTTGGGCTGATGGCTCAGAGCCTGGAGCCTATTTCCGATTCTGTGTCTCCCTCTCTCTCTGCCCCTCCCCCGTTCATGCTCTGTCTCTCTCTGTCCCAAAAATAAATAAACGTTGAAAAAAAAATTTTTTTTTAAAAATAAAAATTTAGAAATTTTGCAACAAAATTATAAAAGCAGGCTATTCTAATGATCAGATTAAATGAGCTAACATATATGAGAGCACTATATAAACTATGTACCAGTATATACATGTAAAGTTTTTACTATTACACCTAGCTAGTAATTTTAAATTTCCAGATATATTTTCAGGCAGAAGGCATGAAGGAAATATTTAAACTTTACTGCACTTATTAAATACAAAAATGACAAAAATGCCACTTTGATGTTCTTTAATTCAAATTTTAATGTTCATTAAATAATCTTGAATGCAGTGGTTCAAATTACTTCCTAAAATGCACACTTAGTTACTATTGAATACTATAAAACTTCACACACATACCCAAAGGCAAAATGTAACCCTTTTTAAAAAATTCAGTCAACATGTGTTTTAAAAATGTGCTATGGCAAGCTAGAAGCAGGCTAATAGACCAGTAACAGTAATAGAATTTACACAAGAAATGTAAATGGATGTTGTATAAAATATTTTAGAAATTAAATTAACATTTACTAGCATAGTAAACAAATATTTTAGTGATAACACGTATTAAAATGTTCTATTATGGTTTCAAATGCCACCAGCTCACCTCACATGGAATAACATTTCCACATTTGCCTTTAGAGTTTTTATTTTTGTTTACAGCTAATATTTTTTATGCTTTCTGTTCCTGTTCAGGAATCTGCTTAAACTAACCACTAAAATAAAATGAATGCAACTAAATGGATAATTCATTTAAGAATTCTGTGGAAAGGCTTTCATCAGTCCACACTACACTGCCTACCTCTTATCTATCAGCTAGTTCTTGATCCATTCAATATTTCCATGAGAAATATTTTCTCATCAAGCTTTCTCCACCTTTATTTAGTTTCATTCTTTGTCCATGCCCAAATGGAACTAAATCAATGCTGACATAACCCAAATTACAGTCTTCCTATCTTTAAATTAAGAGCCTTCCTAATTGGGTAAACTGGCTGGCTCAGTCAGGGGAACATGGAACTCTTCATCTGGGGGTTGTGAGTTCAAGCATCACGTTAGGTGTAGAGATTACTTAAAAATGATAAAATCTTTTTTTAAAGAGCCTTCCTAATTAGACAGAAAACTTTAAATAGTTGAGCACCACTGCCTCTTCTTTGATGAAACATGAATCCATGAGACAAATACTTTTACATTTTTACCACTAATACAGAAAAATATCTAAAAGGAGGAATTTCTTGAGTTTCATTTACATTTAAAAACTGAGAGTGCTGTTGAAAACAAAATACACAGAAGAACAATCATTCAATTCTATGGGACTAAATTTCAAAGAATAATAAAAGCTTTCGACTCTGGCAACATGGAGATATGTAAACATCACACAACCTTGTGAAAAAGAACATGCCCCTAAAATAACAAAAACCTGTCAGTTTTCTAGTATGACAAAGACCAATCCAAAACAACTGCAAATGTTAGAAAGTGATTATACCAAATAAACTCATATCAGCTAAGTTCTGGAGTAGTTACTACCCTCTTCAGAGGTCAAGGTGTTCAACATGTGCCCATCATCAAAATGACCACTCTTGCAGGACATGATTGGCACTAAGACTAAAATGTTCCATTTTTTTTAAAACTACAAGCTGAAAATAGATTAATTATTCTTTTCAAAGAGTAGAAACACTTCACAGAAATGATTTAGTACTATACTCGTCAGTGTGTTTTCACTCAAAAGTCATGATTCTTCTGTCAACAAATGTTTGTTTAGCTTATGGAAGATGGTCATTTAGGGGACCTAAGCATAGGAAAATATGTTAAAATCAACAACTGGCTTCATGCAATTTTCCAGGTTTTGATCTGCTAAGAGTTTTAATGATTATTGTATCCATTACGTATATAAATATTTCTATAGACAACATAATAAATTCAAGCAAAATACACTTAGTTAATCAATAACATGATCCAATACACTGCTGTTAGCTATAACATATAAGCTCTATGTCTGCTAATTATTTATTCATTTCAGATATTTTCTTCATATAAAACATTTAATTTCAGATTTAATTCAATCTTAGCATGTTCCTGGGCTATCTCTCCTTCCCACCAGTGAATACGCATAAAATGTAAATACAATTTAATAGTAGAATAAGCAAATATATTTAGACACTTAAATATACTATAAATATTTTATAATGTACTGCAAAACCTAATTAATGTTATATTAATTTTCCATAATTTTGAATTGCATACATTATTTGCTTTTCCTTGCATTAATGTATGTTAGCTGAGAGTTAACAATGTAACAATAAAACTCTAGCTGGGTAATCTGGAAATAAGAAAAATAAGAATTTGGATAGTTCTTAAGATCACTACTTTCCCCTTGATAAGTAGCCTTGTACAGATGAATAGTATGTACTTATTAAATATTTGCTGAAATGAAGTGACAAATGAATGGACCTGGAAAATATACATATATGTATACATGTACATAATATTTATATGTTACATATGAATATATAATATTAACATACATTGGTTAACATTATATATGTATACTTATATACATACTCATATATATACTTATATTATATATATGTATATACACATATAATATGTGTGTGTTCCACTGAATATTCTAATTGGCTTATGAGACCTAAAACTTGTATACTATGTATAAAATATACTATGCAGTAAATTTTTTTTCTATGAATAAACTCCCCTTTTGTTTTCCTCAAATAAAAACCTAGAGGCTACTCATAAATATTTTTTACAAAATAAATTTAGAAATTTAGCAGATCACAGGCTATTTTCAAAGCAGCAGGCTAAATATTAATATTAAACATTTAATTATACATGTTTGCAAATATTCTTCCAAAGCAAATCAAACTCTAAGCTTAAGGATCTATTTAAAACTCTAACACAAATGAAAGAAAGCTTTTGCACATGAGGAAAAAAAACATGGTTTTTAATCCAAAGTTGCACATTTTACTACAAAAATATGTCTCAGAGAATGGCTAATTTAATGAGTTCTTAAGGGCTCATATCATAAAGATTCAGCAAATATATGTCAGAGAAAAGATACTAAAGTCAATTAACTATAGCCATTCTTAAGTAGAAATACCTGTTTTATTCCAGTCTCCTCTTGATGTATATTTTATTTATAACATGAGTAATTCTCTACATTCATAAAACTAAATATTTTGTTTTATATCTCAATAACTCTATTTTTAGTTGAACATTCCTGGTATAATTCTATAGACTAAAAACAATCTAGTGTTTACTGACATAACACATGAGGCAGATATGAGAAAGGAAATTTAAGTATTCAACAATGGATATATAGCAAAATATTTGTAACCACAAAGATTTCACAATTTAGCAAATATAATAAAAGAGATATATAGTTTACATACCCTAAGCTAAAGATAGCATGATTCTAGAATGTAAGCTCCATGAGAGAAAAGACTGTTGTGTTCACTCTGTTTGCAGCAACTAAAACATTGTCTGGCACCACATAGTATACTCTACACACACACACACACACACACACACACACACACACTCATGACAAATCTAATCATAATACCAAAACTATTGTGAAGAGGTTTTTATTTTAATACCAATAATTAAATTGGTAGATTGAGTTCTTCAAATGTCTACAGATTAAAGACAACACTGCAAAAAAGATACGAGGGTCTAATTAATGTTCTGTGGAGAATTGTTTCAATTGAAGTACTGAAATTTTTGTAAATAAATTTCCATATCATACAGCATCCTACCCTATTGTTCATAGTGTTATACAAAGCAAGTCCTCAGTGTCTGTATAGTTATTATCCCCTCAGAAAGAACAAGGTCTAACATGCATATATAATAACATAGTATAAATGGACACATTAAAGATTTTATATTGTTTTTGTGAATTTGGTGTGCTTTAATATGGCATTAAACTCAACGTTCTTAAAATAGATACTACATAAATTGCACCTATGTAGCCTACTATCTAAAACCATTAAGAGATAGAATAATCTTAAATGATAATTATGTATGTATTTTTTAATATTTTACTTTAATACAGCACAGTATTTCACAATTGATACATAATATAGATAATGAATTAACAAATATAATAAAAATTAAATCTATCTCAATGTTTGTGATGCTATTACTATGCTTTTTAGACAAATAAGTGAAAGAAAGACTTTTTCCAAAATAAGTGAAAGACAGACTTCTTCCAAAATAACTAAAAGCTCAGAATCTAGCATATTGCTGTAAGCTATAATGGTTATAACTGTTAATCCAATACACCTTTTATACAAACCCATAAACACATGAGTGGAAAAATAGCACAGATGTTCATCTCTAATGCAATTTCCATTCAATTTCCTAAGTGCGGTCCCTGTGTGCAAACTAGCTTAACGTTATGTTTAGCTTGCAAATTCTTTTAATAAATAATGAATGCAATAAAACTAGGAGATCAATGGCAAGCTGAGAAATCATAAAAAAAAAAAGCCTTTTGTGTTTAGGCTGTTGCCCATTTCAAACTTTAATCCAGAGACAGATCAATATTACTTTTTTCTTTTTAACTCATCACATAAATAGCAAATAGACTAAATGTAGCCTAAATGCTGTTACCAGCTAACAGTTGCCAGAAACCTGATAAGATCATTGGACACAATTGCAATGGAATGTTTTTTACCTTAACATACACACTACATTATCCACTATTAAGCAGTCAACTTGTTTAAGAATAAAATGGTTATGCAGCAATAAAAATACTGTGGTTCATTATTGTTTTTAACTTTCCTATACTATATATATTTTTTCCAGTAGTGTAATTGCAAAGTTTTCATCACAATTTCCTCTAATAAACTAAATAACTATAATGGGTCAAAATAATACATACATATGAGTAGCTTCAACCTCAGGGATCCTAGATGAAAGGAAATTTTACTCTTCAAAACTAATTACACCTGAAAGAACTAAGTTATTCCTTTAACTGGATGGGGGATACTTCATGAAAATTAATGTTGCATTGGATAGATCTTGAGATTATACAGGGAAAAATTAAATCATAATACTTCAGTATTTGTGTTTCTATTTACAGGCTATAGATAGAAGGGAGAAAAACCCTCTTCTTACCAACTAATTTTGGATAAACATGCATTTACTGTTTGAAAGATCAAAAGTAAACTGTCACTAGGCATGGTGCTGATATCAAGTAGTATAAATCTATATAGCTGAGAATGATTTTATGGTAGTAGGCTTGCCTTATTTATTAATTCTTGGCTATTCATATTAGAGCATCTTCTGTGGGTTTTCACTAAAAGGAAATATAAGGAAGTCATCTTTTCTTTAAAGATATATTTCAGTTCAAAATTCTAATTTCATATATTAGATTTTGATACCTTTATAGGTATATTTATGAAAAGTTTATGGCATGATTACAAATGGTTTTATAATGGAATTAAAATTTCAGGATTAGTGTCTTTAATAACTGCATACCTTATGTAACTATTTCCTAGCTTTTCAAAGGAATGGAAATTTGTGCAAAGAATTCTGATAAAATGAATAAATGTGTATGTGTGCATGTGTGTATTCATTTAACAAATGTGAATTAAGTACCTGAAATATACACAATATTAGGCTTAATGAAGTTCTGCAATGAATATGACTAAAGTTAAAATTTATTCCTCAGAAATTATTATTACAAATTCAAGGTTTTGTTTATGTAACAAATTCCATTCTCTTTTAAGAATATCATTATAGGTAGGGATAAATATATCAATTTTCTCTTTATTACATTCAATTTTTCATAAAATAATATGCATTATGTTATATTCACATTCTCGATATGATAATTTCATCAATTCTAATATATAAGTTTAGCTCTAAAGAAAGATGTGGCAAAATATTATCATGAAAACATTCCCATGTTTTAAGCAAAATTTGAAAAAAGATTCCTGTCTATAACTTTATTAAACTTCATTATAAAATTATCTTTACACTGTAGACAATAGCATGTATTCTAAGCTTCTAAAATTAGCCTAATAGTGGAGATAAAAATTCTCCTGAAGAATTTAAGACCGCAACGGTATCAATTAACAGTGTTTCCAGTTTTCCTGTTTTAATAAAGTTAACAAAATTATGATGAAAGAATACTGTAAAGGTCTGCAAAGAGGAACTACCTCTAAAAGCTGATTTTTTAATATATATTCTTCAGAAAGTTTAACATAGAAAAATTGAATTTCTTTTTTAAAACCTGTCTCAGAGAATGATACTGAAAGTAGATTTTCACACTTCAGTTGAGATGGTAAGTCTGAACCCTTATTTGAAGTACCTCTCTTAGTCAAAGTTTATATTTGCTCCAGTTTTGTTTCTATTTAACCATGATGAAAATTAAATGGGTACATGTAAAGTGCTTAGGATGACGTCTGGTACATACAACTGGTATCTCTTTGTGAAAACTAAATTAAAACTATATTGCTTTCCCCCCCGCCAAAAAAAAAAAGTAAAACCTGTCTCAGAGATTAACTAAAAAGTTATAACACCTACAACATTCAATTCAAAATATTTCACAACAATTGACAGAATTGTTTCTCTCCTAAAATCAAGGTAACAAAGCCACACGTTAAATGAAATAAAATATGATCATTATGATATTTAATGCATGTAAACAATAAATTTCACTAGCATTACAATAAAGTTCTTTTGGTGTGCCTATGCTTTTCTACAGTCTAAGAAATTAGATTATAAAAGTAGCATTTATTGTTACTGAATGACTTACTAATAATTACACAGAATATAAATAACTGAAATATACTAAACTGAAATAAACTTTTCTAAAATTTTCAGCTTTACAAAGTGAGGAATGATGCATATACAATGGACAGGCTATCTTCTTCCTACTAAAAAGAAATATCAAATCCTGAAGGAGTTCTGAATCCTTTGGTAGTATATTACAGCTGCATTAAACCAACAAGAAGCTTATTAGTATGGATTTAAAAACTAACACCCTTTTGTAATCAATTTGGATACAGCATTATTCTATTTATAGTGACACTTTCAATTTGTCCCAATCATATATTACTTATTCTCATTTTTCCTACCATGATTAAGTATTAATGTGGGGGGCACTTTTAAGTAGCTACACTATATTTAGGTGTTAATATATTGATTTCCACGATTTTAGAATAATTAATATAGCATGAAAATTAAGACTTTTTCCCGTGAAGAAACTCATGATTAATTTGATATTTTTCACTGATTCCTAAATAAAATAAAATGCAGTTAGTTGTTCTAGCAGAAAATGGAAAAAGGGATGCTGCCACTTTAAAAGCTTCGATCTCTTTGACATTGCTGGCAGAGTATGGGAACATTAATGCATCTGTCATGATAACAAGCTAAGAATAACATCTAGACATCAAACCAAGCAGAGAATCCATCTGAAGTGATTCATTCAGATCTGTCTCATTGATTTATTAAACACACGGCAACATCTGCAGCCTCACAGAGCCGCTTGGTGAAATTAATGCAAGATCAATTCAAATGGAAAAAAAGTGTAAAAGAGATAAATCAAAACGCAATTTGCATGCAGTTCCACAATCAGGCTTATTGGGTACAAATGCTCATTTTCCCTTCCAAAGAAAATGTGTTTAAATGTTTTATCTTTTTAGAATTGTGTAATCTGAAGTGACAGTGAAGAGTTTTGCATGTTGAGATGGTAAAAGGGAAGAAAAAGAGGGGAAAATGCTACAAAAGACCTTTTGAATATGCAACAAGAATATCATTAATACCTAATTGTTTTGCTTTGGGAGAAGGTTTGATGCCCTTTCTCTGAAAACAACATTTTCACTTTTGGTCAATTATGGTGGTTTTAATACATATTTGAAATGCATATAGTGGATAAACTTAAATCATTTGTATCTAAGTGCACCAGATAAAGTGACCCTGAAGATCTAGATTGCCAAATGAAACATATCATGATTAAGGTTTCTTACAATTATATTTGCCTGCTTGAAGCACTTTTAAAGTACATAGGGATTTCATTCAGACAAAGATCACCTAAGAGAGCACCAAATAATTCAGACAATATTTTCTACAGTATTAGGAATTTCCTGTGTGAAACCATATAAAACATTAATGTCTGAAGACCATTACTTCCTAATTACTGGCATTCATGTACTATACATTAAGGGTAATATCACACATAAATATCCAAAGAAATTCTCCATCATATCATGCATCACTTCTTTAATGTAATATACATCACCTAATAGATGAGTGTTTGGACAAATATTAAATCCAGTTAGAGTATTTAGATAAATACAAAAATTGTTAGTTATGCAGAACTGTACATTTAAAATAAATGTACATGTAGAAGTTATGTACACTGGCACATGACTAAATTGCTTTAATTATAATCTTGAATCATTCTTCTAATAAAAGATCATTGACAACTATTTGACTGCTGTTAATAGACAATCTGACTATCCTCTCATTAGCCCATGAAATAGTCTGTATTTACTACCCAGATTAACTTCTAAAACATTATTATTATTTCTGCAAATGTTAAGTCATTCAAAATATTAGCCCAGGAAAGTGATGCAAGTTCTTCAAAAATCTGGTTTTGCATAACTTTCTTATGAATGAAAACATCAATTTTCAAAGTAAATTGTTATTCTGTGTAGATTATGAATTATATTCATTGAGTGTGAATACAAAGCCAAAATCATTGAGTATTTACAATAATTGCATTTCTTGTATTTGAAAGTAGTTTTAAATTATTTTAAAGTCATAATTCACATAAAGTTATTCTAACATGGATGCCCATTTATGCTTTGTTCACACAGTCAAAATAACAATTAACTACAATTGGATCATATAAATTTTTAATATAAAAACTGAATTTTATTCTTTTGAATATATGTTGAGTCATGTCTCCAAATATGTTAAAATGTTTTCTTCATCATACATTCTTGTTTCCCCAAGCATTCATTTAAATATATAAATGACTGAATAACATTTAATCAGTTGATCCCCAAATGAAAGTAAATGCTGATGAAATTTAACAATGTTACTTTTACACAGGTAAAAGGTAGATAAAAATAGATAACACCAAAACGTGCTGATTTTTCACATTTACTGAATATCAATTTTTAATTTAATATTTTACTGCTATATTAAACTTTGAAGAATTTAGAAAGGAAAATTCATTGCATGGGAGTGAGATTTTTAGACATTTGCTTTCTGAATCTGCCTGCTCTGATATTAAAAACTCCAAGTTTTGTTGCACAAGAAATGAAAAAAAAAAAATCACGGTGACTCATCTGCCAAAAAAAAAAAATCTAAAACAAGATAACTTTGTGTTAGTTCTTTTCATCATCATTTTCTTAATAGTCCTCAAAGTAATCTCCATACAATTAGTTTCTGAAGTAAAAAAGTAACCAGGAAAAATATTGTACAGTCCTTTGGAACTGCAGTGATGTAAAGCTTGGTTTATTTAATAGAACAATGTATAGTCAAGAAGTTTTTTTAGTCTTACTATTCTCTAGTAGCTGAGGCAAGTATTATTTTCCAAATACTTTTCTGGGAAGACAACTTGGAATATTTTGAAAATTAGCTAATAACAAAATAATTAATATAAACCACTGATAGAGTTCTTATGACTCTCAGTACTGTAAAAGAAACAATCATGTACGTATTTTATTCATTCACTTTTCGGCAGTGCACATAAATAAATATGTGTCCTGAGCTGAATCAAAATGTCACTTAGTGGCAATACATTAAGGTCTTTGAAAGTGACCAATTTGAAAATGGTCCATTTTGTGTCTTCTGGAATAGTGTAGGAAGCATTCCAAATTAGAATACCCTAAGTCAGGACTTATACTCTTCCCCAGTTAACTGACACAGAGAGGAAGAAATGTTTAGTGTGTAGGAAAAGAAAATTACCAATGACACCATTACAAATAGGCCTTCAACTGAACAATACATTATGGGAATTTATTCATCAGGATATAAGGATTAATTTTTTTCTCAAATAAAAATAGCATATAAGAGTTTCTACTCACTGAACATATATATACTCTTTCCTTGCATTTTCCCCTTTAAGCAAAAGAGCTAAGAAGTCTTGAGTCCTCAGTGACAATCTTCGTTAGCCAAGTCTCCATTGATTCATCGCTCATGTTTTTAGGCACCTCTATAAGCTCTTCTGATTCATCTTTTACCTCCTCTCATAGCATCATCCTGCTCATATCCTATATCTCTTTTTTCTTACTGGCTTCATGTCTCATCTACCTTATTTTGTCTCTCTTGGGCCCCATTCATATTTACATCCCTCACCTTTCTTTTCACGGACTAGAAAAGTCATAGAAATAATGTTGATCTAAATAATAATCTCACAATTTTATAAAATCATTTGGATAGTGGGAGTGATTGAAGGTACACATTTCTGTAAATGATGTTACCTAAAGTCATAAAGCATCCATTATATATAGCATTATCACATTTTGTAGCTTTTAACAACATGGTTATGAGGGCATTTTGCTTTGATAAAATTGGGTAATGTTATTTTATCATTAATTAGATTTTTCCCAGATATTGTGGTTGTTTTTTTTTTTTTTTTTTTTTTTTTTTTTTTTTTTTACTATCTAGAAATTGCATTATAGATGTGTTTCTAGTAGTTTTCCTCATCTCCATTCATGGGCTGCATTCATAGAATATATTTCATAAATTTTTACAATTATATATTGTGACACTTGTCACTCATATACAATGCACGTGAATAAATAACATCCCCATAAACAAATAAATGCAAAAGGAGGCACAGGCATCATATCTCATACATATTTCTTCTTATGTTTTTAATATTTCCCTATCACCTGTATACATGCATATACATATACAAAAGCAATTTAAGCCCTCAAAAAAGTTAGCACTGCCAATGCTGTGATAAGGAGTAAATAAAACTTAACTGAATTAAATAATAACCTAAAAACACATCATACATTAGGGTCCAAAAATAGTATAAGAACACCTGCTTCTTGATACAGAGTAATCTATCATTTTTCCCTTCAGTAAGTAGCTGTAGTATAAATTAATTAAAGAAAACTTTCTATTTACAGAGGAAGTATCAAAGTCACATTAAAATACTAATCTATTTATTTTTAAATGAAAGTCATAGATTTTGCTCAAGGATGTGTAAATTAAATATTGAAGTAGGGCAAATTTCTTGCATATAATAATTGTTCCACTTTAAGAATGGGTATTTGTAAGAAAGAAGAGGGAAGGGAAGGAGGAGGAGTGAGAGTGGAGGTGGGGGAGATAGGTTTTCATGTCTGCAATTGTTTAAATGTGTCTTTTTAAATGGCAGCAAATGAACTAGATGACTTTCATCTTAAGTCCCTGGTAATTTTCTGAGTTTGTATGTTAGTACAGTGCTTTGTGGTCAAAATAAAATTTCCTTTCTACTCTTAAAACTTATAATTGCTTATTTTATTGAGGGAGCAGTTATTCTTTGTGTTTTAAGGCCATCTATCTACCTTGAGAAAATTTGATCTAATAAACCAGGTTTATAAGCCCCAGATATGAATCACCTAGAAGTTCTCATAAAAGAGGTTTCTGTTTAATTGCTAGAACACAGGAGAACACTGCTTAAAGTGGGGGAAGAAAGGTTCCCTTGTAAGTTCTGTAGCATTACTTTATTGTAGCAGTCAGCAACAGTTGTCTACAAGTCGTCACTAAACTTCAACAATACATAGTAATTTGGATTTTACAACAGATGTGACAATTCAGTTAGTTTTAGTTGGTAAATCCAGGGCTCTTATGATTTAAAGTTGCCCCGTGAGAAAGTCCACCTCTGCAGAAGTTTTCTGCAAAATGATCAACAGTAGTGCTGTTTTACAACAAATCCCTTTGCTCTCTTTAACCCAGTGATGATTTCTTGGTTTGTATGCCAAATGTGTACATGCTTAACAACATGATTACCAGCCCAGAGATGGAATAAAAACACTAAGAGGACTAATTCACAGGTCTTTAAAAAGTCAAATACTCTTGAGTATAGTTTACTTCACTTTATTTTTTTAAACTCGGAAAATACTGAATACAATTTGCTGATGGGCATATGCGAATAGACATTTGTTCTACAATGTACTTCTAAACTGTCATATGAAGAAGGTACACTTACAACCAGAGAAGCTGGTCATCATCATCATTTAAGGAATCCTCTCTGTGGGGGAATAGGATCCTTCCAACTGTTTGCCTGGCGGTGGGGAAGAGCTGGAAGCATCCTCTCCAACTTCTACTTCAACCCTCAACCAGTTCCCAGACTCAGCGTTTCATTCCCCACATTGCCCTGTGCGGATTACCCAAAAGAGACGACCCCAGGAAAGTGACATCTGTTGTTATTCTTTTTTTTTTTTTTTTTTTTTTTTTTTAATGGGATCCATCGACTTTCCTGTATCCTGAACCGGGGAGCTTTGCCCAGCAGGCATCTGCATTGGCTCACACACACGCGTTTTCTCTAGCACGCTCTCTTGCGCTCTGTGTGTGTGTGTGTGTGTCTCTGTTTCTGCTCTCTTTCATACACAGACACTCATAAACACACCATCACCATCACCACCATCACACACGTCGCCGTGCACTCTCACAACAAACACACAGAATGGGAAAAGAATCACCCTCTGGGTTGGATTCTAAATTTCAGACCCTCTGCCTCCCCCAAATGCTGTATTCTGGATTGCCAATTTAGGAGCCCAGTTTACAGCTCTGCCAGCCTTCTCCTCCCCCCCCCCCCCCGCCCCCGGAAAGCCCATGGTGTCTGTGTTCAGGAGAAAACCTATCCGACCCGTATGGCCACAGAAGAGGAATGAAAACCACATAGAGAAATTAACAACCACAAGCAGCCAAAAAAGCCATGCAAGATATGGACGAAAAGCTGAAAAGTTTCAGTAGAGGACAGCAAACTGAAGTTTGTGCGGGACTTAGACCCATGCCCTGCCACTGAGCGGGGAGACCAGAAGGGAAGAACAATTAATGAGTCCTTCTAGTCCCCTTTCCCCACCGACTTACAGCCTGAAGAGTAGAGGCAATCTAGTTAAGGCACTCTACAAAGTTGGATGCTGTTGATGAAACATGCAGAAGAGGGCAAAGAGGGAAGAGTAAGCTAAAACATGAGTATCTCACCTGGCATTGGTGCAATCGGTGAACAAAGTTTCGAAGTCTTTTCTGGTGATGAGTTTGCAGCGGTTCACCCCCGGCTGGATGGCCCCCAGACCGCGGAGTATCCGGACCTGCTCCACAGTACATACCACGGGGGATATGTCCAGTCTCTTCAGCTTGGTGTACACCGTGTGCAACCCTCCCACCAGGTGCTTAAGGAAGAGATCAAAGACTTGCGGCAGGCAAATCAGTTCCTGACCATCCATCAGGAACGAAGCCACCTTCACCCCATGCATGTCCACCATCCTGCACTCGGTGTTGGTGTTGCCACTGCCTCCGGTGGCTCCACCAACTCCGCCACCCCTGGCGCTGCTGCTGTGGTTATTAGCCATGAAACTGTTGATCATATTAGGGGTGAGACGAGGAGGCTCCCCAGGAGTCGAGTACAAGGTTTCTGCCCGAAATAAGCCCCCCGGGACGCCGGCACTGCTGGAAGTTGCAGAGATCACCGGAGGTACGGAGACAGCCATGGTCATTCAGTCTCAAATCGTAGGTTTTTGGGCCCTGTTTTCTCACCCTGTCTCCTCTAGGTCTCCTCGCACTCGCTCCCACACTCTGGCGCGCTTTGCTCTCTCCAAACTGTTTTCAAGTCTATGGTAGCCCGGCTCACACTCACGTTCACGCTCACCCACTACGCAGCAAATGGCTAGTAGCCCGGACGCGCCGCGTTCGGAGAACCCACCCCCAACACTCCTTCTTACTAGACTGGCAGCGTCCCCCAGCCAATGGACCCCACTCGCCTCGGCTCCTGAGCGCGCCCAATGGCTGCTGCCCGCGAGGAGGTGGAGACTCTCTGGCCGGCCTCCCAACTACCTGAGGCCTTTCAGGATTCCCTGGTAGAGGAGGATGGAGCTCGAGAAGGGGGCGGTGTGGTTCCTTTGCTTCCAGCCTAGCAGGCAGAGGAGAGAACGTCCAATTATCACGCAGAGCTCTCAAAGTGGCCTGGGATATAAGCCCCTCCCCCTCCATGCCCCACCAACGTTGATGTGGGAACACAAAGCGCGAGTCCAAAACATGCCTCTCCGCAACCCTAAACCACCCTGCACCTGGATTCAATTCCTGAAAGGGTGGTGGCAGCTCCAATTCCATTTGCACATTGCTCCTAAACTCTGTGGGTCTTAGATAGCTTCACCCAGCTTCCAGAAAGACTCCAGTGAGTTCAGCCCACCTAGAGCGCTTGGTGTAAATTCTCCAATACTCAGCGCACAAAGGAACCAGGGTTCAAAACCGCACTCAGATCAGAGTTGCAGGTTGCTAACCCTAATCCTAAGCACTAGCAGGCGCGGTGAGCCTGTGATGAATCGCTTTGGAAAGTAGGCTAAGGGATTTGGTTTGCAGGTGGTGGACTGACGCCTCATTTTACAGCCCTTTGCTTCACTGTCTAGGAACAGACTCAGTTTTCTCTGTCTCCTTTCCCTAGTTTCAAGATTGTCCTGCCCCATCCCTGGCAAAAAAAAAAAATTGATAGGAAACGTTCCCGTAAGACTCAAGACAGTCATTACAGAATATGAGAGAACAGCAAGGGTTTGCACTCTTTAATACTACATTTTCTTCCCTCATCTATGGGCTTTGATGGCCCAGTAATTACAGCTCCATGTCCTGCACTGTAGCTCAAGATTCCTCTTCCCCCACACGTCAAGTGCCCCTAAACCCACTACTAGATTTCACGATAAGCAAAATGTCTAGGCAAGGTACATTCCAGGGAAAAGGCATGGTCCTTTCCATACAGCATGAAGTGGTTAGATCACTGCAGCAAAGTTGTTTTAAGACTCCTGTGGAGCTTTTGATTCTCTGAAATCGAGGTGTTTCCTTTCCTGTGCTCCTTTCCTTTACAGGCTGTTATTCATAAAGTGAAATCCATGCTTCATTTCCTTACAAAACGTTACCAATGATACAGCTATGGCCACTTCTCCAATATCGTTCCAAAATGCAAATAATTTTAGATCTTTACTGAATTCTATTTAGATCTTGTACATAGCAGTATCAAAAAGGAAAAGTGGGTGGGCTTCCCCTCCCCTTAATAAGACATAAATGTTCTCAATTGGATTTTCCTGTCTCTCTCTTCAACATATTTTCTCCTTTTGTCATTTCATCAAACAAGTAGTAAGAACTATCCTTTGAATCGCTTCATACTGTTACAATTTTTTAATTGTATGGAGTTAAAGTGTTAAGAAGTTGTGATGATAGTTGCTTTTGGAATACAGTGATAAGTGACTCTAACATAATAGACTACAATTCATGCAACCATAAAACACTTTTAAAAGGTATTAAATCATCTTTTCTACGTTGTTATTGTGGGAAGAAAAGAAGAAGGAGCAAAAAAGGACAATTGAGAAGAGAAATCAGAGGCAGAAAAAGCTTCCACAAAAAGTAGAGGTTTTCAAAAAGGAATAGAAAAGCAGTAGAGGTTTTCAAAAAGCACTGACAGAAATGTTTATATTTACCAGATTTTTAAAAGATAAATCCTGGGGTGCCTGGGTGGCTCAGTGGGTTAAACTCAACTCTTGGTTTTGGTTCAGGTCGTGATCTCATGGTTCATGAGTTTGAACCCTCATTGGGCTCCACACTAATAGTGCCAAGCCTGCTTGGGGTTCTCCCCGCTCCCGCTTGCTCTCTCTCAAAATAAATAAATAAACATAAAAAAAATTTTTTAAGATAAATCCTAAATTGTGTTCAACAGGTGTTTTGCAAGAAATGTTTATTAAGATGTGTGTTAAAATAATTTATCTCTGGTAACTTGTAATTGAAATTTTTAGATTTGACTTTAAAGGAAAGTTGTTTTCTTTTCTTTTTTTTTTTTCTTTATTTGGAAATTCCTCTATAGGCATTAAAAATCCTAAAGCCAACCTACTCCCTGTATAGGGCTGCACTCACATTACTAAATCCCTTTTTTGTGCAAAGAGATTTGGAGCTTTCAGCAATAGAACATTACACATATATTATGATGTTTCAAATTTTAGAAATTCTGAAATGTAAAAAGAAAAGATGGAACAGGCTGCAATCACTATTTGCAATACTGAAAAATAAATGTACTTTGACAACTTTAGAAAAGATTCAAACTAGATTTGTCGCATATTTAATGTGATCTTTCAGATATGTAGTAATATCTTAATTGTTACCAGAGATTAGGGTTAAAATTCTAGTAAAAATACTAGGGAGTAAAATTAGCCATTGACCACTTAAGTGTTAAAGTCCGTTGGAAACTTATCAATACACAACAGACTCTACACTTAGTTATTTGGATTCCTTCCCATTAGAAGTTTTCTAGAAAATAAACTTGGTAAAATTGTCTTAAGGGATACTCATAGTTTTTTTTTCTCAAATTTTTATTTAAATTCTAGTTTATTAACATACAGTGCAATATCAGCTTCAGAAGTAGAATTCAGTGGTTAGTCACTTACGTACAACACCCAGTGCTCCTCATATCATAACAAGTGGCCTCCTTAATACCCATCAATCATACAGCCCATTCCCCACTCACCACCCTCCATCAACCCTCAGTTTGTTCTCTATCATTCAGAGTCTCTTATGGTTTGTTTCCCTCACTCTCGTTTTTCCCCATCCCATATGTTCATCTGTTTGTTTTTTCTAAATTTCACATGAGCCAAATTATATAGTGTTTGTATTTCTCTGACTGACTTATTTCACTTAGCATAAAACACTGTAGCTCTATCCATGTCCTTGCAAATGGCAAGATTTTATTCTTTTTGATGGCTGAATAATATTCCATTGTATATCTATATCTACATTGTATATATAATATCTATATATCTATATCTTTATCCGTTCATCACTTGATGGACATTTGGGCTCTTTACATAGTTTGGCTGTTGTTGATAATCCTGGGGTGCATGTACTACGTCGAATCTGTATTTTTGTATCCTTTGGGTAAATAACCTAATAGTACAATTACTGCATCATAGGGTAGTTCTATTTTTAACATTTTGAGGAACCTCCATACTGTTTTCACAAGTGGCTGCACCAGTTTTCATTCCCACCAGCAGTGCAAAAGGGTTCCCCTTCCTCCTCATCCTCATCAACACCAGTTGTTGCTTGTATTGTTAATTTTAGCCATCCTGACAGATGTGAGATGGTATCTCATCATGGTTTTGATCTATATTTCCCTGATTGATGAGTGATGTTGAGCATCTTTTCATGTGTCTATTAGCCATCTGAATGTCTTCTTTGGTAAAGTGCCTGTTTATATCTTCTGCCTATTTATTAACTGGATAATTTGGTTTTGGGGTGTTGAGTTTGATAAGTTCTTTATAGATTTTGGATACTAACCTTTTATCAGATAGGTCATTTGCAAGTATCTTCTCCCATTCCATAGGCTGCCTTTTAATTTTGTTGATTGTTTCCTACACTTTGCAGAAGCTTTTTATCTTCATGAAGTCCCAATAGTTTATTTTTGCTTTTGTTTCCCTTGCCTCCAGCAATGTGTCTAAGAAGTTGCTCCAACCAAGGTCAAAGAAGTTGCTCCCTGTGTTCTCTAGGATTTTGATGGTTTCCTGCCTCACATTTAGGTCTTTCACCCATTTTGAATTTATTTTTGTGTATGATGTAAGAGAGTGGTCCAATTTCATTCTTCTGCATGTTGCCATCCAGTTTTTCCAACACCATTTGTTGAAGACTGTCTTTTTTCCATGCTTTGTTAAAAGTTAGTGGGCCATATAATTGTGGGTCCATTTCTGAGTTTTCTGTTCTGTTCCATGAAGCTATGTGTCTGTTTTTGTGACAGTACCAATACTGTCTTGATTACTACAGCTTTGTAATATAACTTGATGTCCAGAATCAGGATGCCTCCAGCTTTGCCTTTCTTTTTCAGGATTGCTTTGGCTATTCAGGGTCTTTTGTGGTTCCATGCAAATTTTAGGATTGTTTGTTCTACCTCTGTGATAAATGCTGGTGGTACTTTGGTTGCATTAAATGTGTAGATAGCTTTGGACAGTATAGACATTTTAACAATGTTTGTTTTCCAATCCATGAACATGGAATATTTTTCAATTTCTTTGTGTTCTCTTCAATCTCTTTCATAAGTGCTCTATAGTTTTCAGAGTACAGATCTTTCACCTCTTTGGTTAGGTTTAGCCCTACATATCTTAGGGTTTTGGGTGCAATTGTAAATGTAATCAATTCCTTGATTTCTTTTTCTGCTGCTTCATTATTGGTGTATAGAACTGCAACAGATTTCTGCATGTTGATTTTATATCTTGTGACTTTGCTGAATTCATGTATTAGTTCTAGCAATTTTTTATGGAATCTTTCAAGTTTCCTACATAGAGTATCATGTCACCTGAGAAGAGTGAAAGTTTGACTTCTTCCTTGCTGATTTGAATGCATTTTATTTCTTTTTGTTGTCTGATTGCTGGGGCTAAGACTTCCAGTACTATGTTAAATAGTAATAGTGAGAGTGGACATCCTGTCTTGTTCCTGACCATAGAGGAAAAGCTCTCAGTTTTTCCCCCTTAAGGATGATATTAGCTGTGGCTCTTTCATATATGGCCTTTATTATACTGCGGTATGTTCCATCTATACCTAGTTTGTTGAGTGTTTTTATCAATACCAGATGCCATATTTTGCTAATGCTTTTTTCTGCATCTATTAAGAAGATAATATGGTTCTTATCCTTTCTTTTATTATCATGTTGATTGATTGGCTAATAATATTCAACCACCGCTGCAGCCCAGGAATAAATCCCACTTGATCATGGTAAATAATAATTTTAATGTACTGTTGGATTCAATTTGCTAGTATCTTATTGAGAATTTTTGCATCCATGTTCATCAGGGATATTGGCCTGTAATTCTCCTTTTTATGGGGGTCATTGTTTTGGAATGAAAGTAATGTTGGCCTCATATACTGAGTTTGGAAGTTTTCTTCCATTTCTATTTTTTGGAACAGTTTGAGAAGTATAGGAATTAACTCTTCTTTAAATGTCTGGTAGATTTCCCCCTGGGAATCAATCAGGCCCTTTGTTTGTTGGGAGATTTTTTATTACTGATTGAATTTATTTGCTGGATATGCATCTGTTCCAATTTTGTTTCTTCCTGTTTCAGCTTTGGTTTTTGTGTGTTTTTATTAGTTTTTCCATTTCTTCCAGATTGTCCAGTTTGTTGCTGTATAATTTTTCATAATATTCTCTTATAACGATTTGTATTTCTCTGGTGTTGGTTATGATCTCTCCCCTTTCATTCATGGTTTTATTTGGGTCTTTCTCTTGTTTTGTTTTGTTTTGTTTTTAAGTTTGGCTAGGGGTTTATCAATCTTATTAATTCTTTCAAAAAACCAGCTCTTAGTTTTGTTGATCTATACTGCTGGGTTTTTTTGTTTGTTTGTTTCTATATCATTTATTTCTACTCTAATCTTTATTATTTCCCTTCTTCTGCTGGCTTTAGGCTTTATTTGCTGTTCCTTTTCTAGCTCCTTTAGGCATAAGATTAGGTTGTATATTTGATACTTATCTTGTTTTTTGAAGTAGACATGTATTGCAATATCCTTCCCTCTTAGGTCTGCCTTTGCTGCATGAAGGGATACTTACAATTTAAAGATTTATTAATTTAGATCTAAGAGGCCAGGTGTTGTCTCCTTGGGTTTTCTTGATATTTTTATTACTCTCTTTCTATAACTGTTAGTTCTAATCTCGTTATGTATGCTTTGAGATTGAGACAATTCTTCATGGAGAGTTTGTTTTTATCGCATCTTGACTTTCATGTCTTCTATAAACCTATTCCTAAATAAGCCTGGGTTTCCACAAGGCCAAAGGAATTCTTGTTAACCAACACCCTGTAATTTGGAATTGCATGAAGTAATATAACATCATAAAGGCTTCAGTAAACAGAATACCCATGGAGAGAAGCACTGCACAAAAAGTAAGACATTACTCAAAGTGTATGAATGATTTCCAGGTAAGAGCAGATCACCCTAGCAAATAAGAGAACAAAATTAGTATAGATACCATATCTCATCAGAACAAGAAGTTTTAGGTGCCACTATTCCAGTGGAATGATTTGGGGCCTAACTGTAGCTTCTCATACTCTGAAATGCTGTAATCTTCTAAGATTTAATGGAAAATGTATATTTTCTCCTAATTCATACTTGATTTGGAGGGGAAGGATGGTCATCTGTGACTTTAGGTCAAATATTCCACTTTGACATTTTCAGTGAAATGCAGATACAATTTTAATTAAAATCAATAAATATATTGGCAATCTTATGCAGGATTACAAAATGTCCAGACCATTTAAAGGACTGTTTTTCAGAATGGGAATTCAAGCAAAACCCATGGTAACAAATGGAATTATTTGAAACCCTCAGCCAACTGAGATTGCAGCCTTTAATATAAGCTCTAATCAGAACCGCTCAGGAGCCCTCTATGGTTCATTTTTAGGCAAACAATACAAAGAAATTGATTAGAATTGTCAAATTACTATGTTATACACCTGAAACTAATACTAACCCTAACCTTGTATGTCAACTATACTTAAATTAAAAAAATTGATTGACCAAGGCAATAAATGTGAAATGAAAGCCTTCATATAACTGAGAATTTAACTGGCTAAAGCCTATAGATATATACCCATTCAGTGGAATATATGTTCTCTTAGGAAACTGGCTATAAAATGACCTTCTATAATGTAAATTATTTTTTCTTACTCTGTTCAATGTTAAATTGTAGATGAGTTCCAAGGGAAGCAAATACGGAAAAGGAAGATCACTGGAGCAAGAAGAAAACTGGTCAAAATCCAAGAAGTAATAGTTAAAATCAGATGATTAGAGGAAAAATGGACATATACTAACTGAAATACAAAAAAAAAAGAAACTCTCAAAGCATATCATAAAACATAAGCACTTGTCAACTTTTAATATATCATACCCCAAACTGCTGGGCACTTAACCGACTGAGCCACCTAGGTGCCCCATCAAAATGCTATTTTGTGTGCCAACCATAGTGCCTGGCTCATCAGAGGTGCTCATATATGTTTATTAAATGAATGGGTATGTGATACTTATCTATAAACTGTTAAGCAATATAAATGTTCATTGTTACCAACTCTGAAGTAGTCTAACAGATTAGTGTGCATTAAAGATTTGTTTTCTGTTAAAAAACTGATTATTTTGCTTATTAACAAAATATTATTATTTTGCTTATTTGCTGGTTCTTTTTACTGATGGCTGGTTTCTCAAATTACTTAAGAATTACTTCAATTTTTATTTACCTAAGCATTAATTTCCTCACAAAAGCTTCTTCTTCTAATGTTTATTTTTGAGAGAAAGAGACAGAGCGTGAGCAGGATGGGGGCAGGAGAGAGGGAGACACAGAATTGGAAGCATGTTCCAGGCTCTGAGCTGTCAGCACAGAGCCTGACGTGGGGTTCGAACTTGCAAACAGTGAGATCATGACCTGAGCTTAAGTTAGATGCTTAAATGACTGAGCCACCCAGGTGCCCCATGAAAGCTTCTTTTAAAAGCAACAAATTTACATGTTATGTTTGCTTCTATAAACTCTAAAGAATTTATTTGTTATACATTTGTAATGAATATGTAACATTGTTATATATTTGTAATGAATATGTAACAAAATATCAATGAAACATATTTAAATCTCTGTTTGAAACCTTATTAAATTTTTTATTCTATATGTTATGGGTTTTTTTAATAAATGTTTTTCTTTATTTTTGAGAGAGAGAGAAACAGAGCACGAGCAGGGGAGGGGCAGAGAGAGAGAGAGGGAAACACAGAATCCAAAGCAGGTTCCAGGCTCTGAGCTGTCAGCACAGAGACTAATGCGGAGCTCGAACTCACGAAAAGTGAGATCATGACCTGAGCCAAGGTGGAAGCTTAACTGACTGAGCCACCCAGGTGCCCCTATATGTTATGTTTTATGTAAGTGAATCTTAACAGAGGAAGTATGTCATCGACATAACTATTTCAAATCACTGCTGGGAGACTACACAGAGCTACCCAGAGCTAATGTGTAAATTTAATATCATATGCAAAATAACCAGCTCTGACTTGAGAAAAAAGTCTTCCTCCTGAGTAGGGGACAAATCAGTACCTTTCTCTTATGTGGGGAAAATATTATCATGAGGGTATTTATACTTCCAGCAGCATCAGAACACCAGGCAATTGTTGCCTTTTGTTAGTTTTCTTCTGCAAAAGATGAGCAAAGAAAGCAAACGTTCTTAAGTGTTGTGTTATTGAGAACATAGCAAAGGGCTTCCCTGGGTTTTGCTGCAACAATCCAGACAAATGACTGAGCCATTTTGGGCTGAATTCATATACCTAAGGAACTCTAGGCACTTCATCACTAAGCCAGTGTAAAAGTTGACAATCAACTCCCAAATATGTATGTATATATATACATACCATCTAAGGGCTGGGTTTGTTGTGTAAACACTTAAAGTATTCATAATAAAGTTACTGCATTGCTATATACACAATTAACATTTATTGAATGCTTACTTTGTGCAAGCATTCTGCTAAAAACTTTTTGTGCATAATTTTATTTAATCTTCACAACAGTTCTGCGAAGGAGATTCTATTATCATACCCTATTCTCAGATGAGGAAACTGAGGCTTAAAATGATTAATTGTCCAAGGTTACACTGATATGAAATGTCTGAGCTTGAAATATAATTCAGATATGATCTAGACCCAATTATTTTTTAACATGAAATTTATTGTCAAATTGGTTCCCATACAACACCCAGTGCTCATCCCAACAGGTGCCCTCATCAATGCCCATCACACACCCTTCCCTCCCTCCCACCCCACATCAACCCTCAGTTTATTCTGTTTTTTTTTTAATGTTTATTTATTTTTGAGACAGAGAGAGACAGAGCATGAACGGGGGAGGGGCAGAGAGGGAGGGAGACACAGAATCGGAAGCAGGCTCCAGGCTCTGAGCCATCAGCCCAGAGCCTGACTCAGGGCTCGAACTTGCGGACCGCGAGATCGTGACCTGAGATGAAGTTGGACGCTTAACCGACTGAGCCACCCAGGCGCCCCAGTTTATTCTGTTTTTAAGAGTCTCTTATGTTTTGGCTCTCTCCCCAACTTTTTTTCCTTCCCCTCCCCCATGGTCTTCTGTTAAGTTTCTCAGGGTCCACATAAGAGTGAAAGCATATAATATCTGTCTTTCTCTGTATGACTTATTTCACTCAGCATAACACTCTCCAGTTCCATCCATGTTGCTACAAAAGGCCAGATTGCATTCTTTCTCATTGACACGTAGTATGCCATTGTGTATATAAACCACAGTTTCTTTACCCATTCATCAGTTGATGGACATTTAGGTTCTTTCCATAATTTGGCTATTGTTGAAAGTGCTGCTATAAACATTGGGGTACAAGTGCCCCTATGCGTCAGCACTCCTGTATCCCTTGGGCAAATTCCTAGCAGTGCTACTGCTGGGTCATAGGATAGATCTATTTTTAATTTTTTGAGGAACCTCCACACTGTTTTCCAGAGTGGCTGCACCAGTTTGCATTCCCACCAACAGTGCAAGAGGGTTCCCATTTCTCCACATCCTCGCCAGCATCTATAATCTCCTGATTTGTTCATTTTGGCCACTCTGACTGGCATGAGGTGATATCTGAGTGTGGTTTTGATTTGTATTTCCCTGATGAGGAGCGACGTTGAGCATCTTTTCATGTGCCTGTTGGCCACCCGGATGTCTTCTTTAGAGAAGTGTCTATTCATGTTTTGTTTGCCATTTTCTTCACTGGATTATTTGGTTTTTTTGGGTGTGGAGTTTGGTGAGTTCGCTATAGATTTTGGATACTAGCCCTTTGTTCGATATGTCATTTGGAAATATCTTTTCCCATTCCGTTGGTTGCCATTTAGTTTTGTTGATTGTTTCCTTTGCAGTGCAGAAGCTTTGTATTTTCATGAGGTCCCAATAGTTCGTTTTTGCTTTTAATTCCCTTGCCTTTGGAGATGTGTCAATTAAGAAATTGCTGCGGCTGAGGTCAGAGTGGTTATTTCCTACTTTCTCCTCTAGGGTTTTGATGGTTTCCTGTCTCACATTAAGCTCCTTTATCCATTTTGAGTTTATTTTTGTGAATGGTGTAAGAAAGTTAGACCCAATTATTAATCACTGTACTGTTTCTTTAAAAATATTACTCTATGCTAAATTAAAGTTCAGATGTTTTAAACATAAAATTGCATCATTTATAAACAAGATAAGAAAAGTATTTTAAGAAGTAGGGGGAGAACCGTACCACTGGAAAAAATACCCATCTGAATCTCAGATGCTTTTATCTCAAATTTTAAGCTATTTTCCATATGGTGGCACAAACCATAAATTGCAGATTTAAACTTTTTGAAATGTTAATAGAACAACTTTCAAAGTTTACTTTTGAAACACCTAAGTTCTGAGGTGATAGAAAATGGCACAAAAATGTGTACACATATTCCAAACTATTGAAGAATTTTCAACATGTCCAAAACTTACATTCAATATATGAAGAGGAATACTTTATTAAAATGAACATAAACCTGAGACATCACATCGCAGTAGGACGAGTACTTGTATTTGTTGTTACTCTATTGTTCAGTGCTTTATTCATTGATTGGTGCCTAATTAGGACTCTACAGTACAGTCATCCCTTCACAACCATAAGACCTCTTCAGGCTAAAACTTGGTTATTCTTCTGTGAGAAAGCAGTTTAGTAAAGTGGGTAAGAAAGTGGCATCTTCAACCAGACTGCTGGGATCCAAACTCTGGCTCCACAATTAGGTAAACTGGGAATTTTGGGGAAATTACTTAACCTTGTTGTACCTTGGTTCCTGATCTGTAAAATCATCATCATCATCATCATCATACTATTTCCTCATAGGGTTTTGTGAGATAACAAGAGTTAATGTATACAATATATATAAAGTGCTTAGAATAGTGCCTGTTACAGAGTAAGTGCTATTCCTGTTAACTATTATCATTTATCTTTGAACTTTTTTTTTCAAAATTTCAGTTTCAGTGTATACAAACTATGACTCCCTCAACTTGGAATAATTAGTAAAGGTGGGAAAAAAGTATGCTGACAAGTGGTAATAAAAAAGGGAAATGAGTAGGAAGCAAAGTATACATTTCTGCAATGCAGGCTGGGAGAGATACAAGAAGCAGAGGGAAAGTAACCCAAGTCATAGAACTGTATATATGTATCTGAGGAAGGAGGGAATTGAAATATAGGCAAGAATATCTGACAACATGTTTTGTGGGAAGAACAGTTCAAACATACTAACTCAGCTAAATGGGGTCGCTTTAAAAAGGTTCCCATAAAGGTTTTTTTTCATCTTAAACTTCCAAGGGTCTACACTTTCTGGTATCTGCAGCTTGAGAAAACAACAGGGAGTCACAACACTTGAAAGTGCTTGAACACTTGAATAGGGACTAGACACAGAGGAGCACTATTATCATCTACTAATGTGAATACAACCAGCATTAAAGTGAAACAAAGTGGCAAGCTTCTCCTTGAAATCGCAATAAGGGAAGGGAGAAGGAAGGAAATCCTGAGCAATTTCTTATGAGCAAAGTATGACAAATGAACACTAATTGTCCAATGTTCAGTATTGGTCATTTATACTGTGAAAAAAAAGCCTTTGTAAGTCTGTCTCTTAATGTGCCAGAGTCATTGTTGCAGTTTAGTGCATTTAAAATTAATTTGTAAGGGTTTTTAGGTGCATTCATTAGGTCAGTTCTTTTAAATCTGGATGCCTTAAGTTGTAAGTTCCTCAAATTGACTTCTACCAAAGAGATTTTGAGAAACCTTGCCATCATGGTTGGAGAAGGATCCACTTGTTACACTTCTTACCTACTCTAATTCCTTATCTGTGATTGCCAGTGATATCAGAAGAGATAATAGTAGCACTACATATGCATTCAGGATAAAGTACACATGCTGCTTGATTTTAACTTATGATAAAGATTTTAAATAATATATTCTCCAGGAACACATTACATCAAAAAGGAACTTACTTATATTCTTCACTTATTGACTGGACCTCATCTTGTCCATTTATTCTTCAACTACTTAGTTTTAATGGGTCTTATGTATGAAAATAAACAGGAAGCCTTAACTGGTGCTGTACTTCTCCATGCTGTTTGGTTTCCAGAATTGTGCTGATTTCATAGTCACAATAGAATAATCAATTTTATCTGTGAAGCTTCACTCACACATTAGTTTTCACCAGTTCCTATTTCCACCATTTCTTCTCACAGCCATGCTTAACCCAACCTCAAAGCTCCCAAGGTGCAGACAAAGGAGATAGACATTTGTCAGAGAGAGCTTTTGCCAATAATACTGCTTCTCCTCAACCCGGTTCAAATAATGTCATCATCTCCATCAAATGTATAAATTTATTGGTAGAAACAAACAAGCCACACCTTTGCCTTGTCCATAAAAGACTCAATTTTCAGTTAATTTCCAAGTTAAATGTAGAACATGGAATACTGTTTAATGTCTTAACTTACCTGGGTGCTGAAGTTGAATTGATAATATCGACAGTGGACTGGAAGTCAAGGAGAACCTAAAGTATATGCATTATATTCTTCATTAGAGTTTTCTATAAATGCATACATGTTCTGTTTCTGTGGACAGTGATTTATATACACTGTAAGAGATATGGAAAAACTAACAGGTAATAGGCCTCTAGAAAGAAGGTTATGCAAATAATGAAAACCCAAACAGTAGACTTTTGCAACTGAGAGTTCTATACCCCCAAAAACAAGTGGAAAAAAATAGGAAAATGAGGTTGTCATTCCCCTCCTCCCTTTTGCCAACTAGAATGATGATTTCTTCTGTGCTTATACTTAAAGCAATCTGTTTTCTGTTTCTAAAGTAATTATGAAAATAATTTCCTCTCAGAACTATAAAGAAAACTATTTGTTGTGGTGTGCAATTCAGGTGATGGTGTTGGCAGCAGTTTCGCCATGGTTTTGGTTTTACTAATATTATGGAAATCAAATTCAGTCTAATGGAAACCTTAAAGGAAGAAGAAATAGTGTCTTACATTGTAAGGAAAATAAGCCCCCTACCATCTCCAATGGCCTACACTAAATGGAATGGTTTATTTCTAAAAGTTCATTTATATATATAGTCCTAGGTTGAGCTAAATACCAAGCCAACAGACTACTTGGAGCCTATGGGAAGGTCAGAAGAATAATTACCTAGTGTAGCAATAATTAATGGAAGTTGTTTAAACTATGAATCCCTCTCTTCCAGATACCCTGCTCACTCCATCCTGCTTCCCAGTCTGGCCCCAGTAAACCATTACATACTGTTCTCAATATACTCCTACAAGTCAAACTGTTATATCCTCTAAGTCCACATTTCTCTTCCATGGCTCCAACCTTTGTCTATGCTGTTCCTTTGCCTAAAATTTTATTTCTCAGCTTATGAAAATCTATATTTCAAAATATTTAATCTTAAAGTCTTACCTGACTGCCACAGGGGGGGTGGGGGAGACACTATATTCTCCAGAAACCCATAGAATACATTTAAATCACAAATTTTTCAAAATATTTTCTTCAAGATCATATTTAGACAGAAAATATTTGTTACATTCCTACTATTTACAAAGCAGTCTATTAGGCATTGTGCTGAGTATGTGTTTAAGGGCTGAAAGCTGTGCAATTCTAGGAAGTTAAGAATAATTGGCTGCCTCAGAGATATATAATTGAGCAGCATATTAAAATTAATTCAATCTTGCTCAAAATCTCATGTTTCTTAGGCATTCTTTTAAAGGAGACTAAAGTCAGTTAGATATTAATATTCCAAATGCATTCTTATTTCAGTATGGATCAGGTCTTATTACTCAAACTTATTTTTTTTTATTTTTAACTGGAACTGATGAATTCAAATCTCTGCATATCAACAGAAAAATGATCCCATCTTCTGCATAATTAATTGTATTGTATTTATGCGTGGATAATGTAAAATCAATAAATATGAATTACCACTGATTGTAATTGAATGTTTCCATAATTTTGTCAGCCATGATAAATAATCAGTACACTTATACTGCATTAAATTAATTAGTGTGTCATTTCTATTACATACATCAGCAGTGAAGTAATGCAGCAACATCTGTTTTTAACATTTTAAAGATGGGATATCACTTATTAAGTAGAAGAAGGAGTTACTAGAGATATTTTCAGTAATTGGCATTTATGATAGTATCTTCAAGGAGATCTAATAAAGGCATTTATCCTTCTTACAATAACTACATTTTAACCCACTATCAATTATGAGTAACAATATTCAGGCATAAACCCTTTCTTTCTGTGGAAGTAAATTGAGGAATTCTTTTGTTACATTGTTCTACAATATTGAAAGCTTATCGATTAGCAATGGTAGGCTATTCCTCTGCTACACTTAGAGGTTGCAGAGTAAATATATAAGTATAGTCTAATCAGGCCAGAAAAGAACAGTGGAAAATTTTGTGTTGAAAGCCAATTCATAACATTTTGTAATCAGTCCTTTCACAAAAGCCATACTCATTTATTTTGTTAGTATACAAAGCAAACAATGATAAAGAAATCCTCATATGGAATTATTTGATAAGCCCAATTAAACATTGCATTTTGAAAGTGAATAAAAATAAAAATCTCTTAACTAAGGTAGGGTTGCCAGATTTAGCAAGTAAAAAACACTGCAATATTTAGAATGTACTATACAAAAAATTGTTCATCACTGATCTGAAATTCAATTTTAACTATGTTTCCTGTATCTTTATTTTGTAAATCTGGTAACCCTTACATCGGATGAATCAGGGAAGGGTTCTCAGGTGATACTTGAGCCATCATGAAGGATCATTTCACATTACCTAGGTAAAAATGGGTGGAAGGATGGGACAAGGCATTTGAATCAGAGGCATGAAAACAATAGTAAATATGGCTGAGAATAGGAGTGTCAGAGGGTGATGAAAAGTAGAGGTGAGCCCTTCAGTTTATCTAGAAATTTAACTCCTAACTTCAAAATAATAACCAATAAAAGGGACATGACTTTATTTGACTCTCCAACCATATTCTCCAAGTTCACAGAGGAGTATGAAAAGTGTAAACACAGCAGCAGTGGTGCAAAAACAGCTGCTTAAAAAAATTCAAAGCTCTTATTTGTCCAAAATTCTTTCTTTTCTTTCAGAAGCTTGAAGAGGTTTCACCTTGCTCTATGAGAGCTAATCAGCCTTTGATTCTGTCCAGTAAGGAAACCTATCACTTCTCTTTTCTGTCAACATGTCACATTCCACTTACTCTGCAATAGTTTGCACCTGTCAGGATGTCAGGTCTCAATGTAATTTTATGGCTAGAGTAGGAAATTTGAGTGCTTCAATAGGAAAATTTTCATCAATAACTGATGGCTGATGAAAGAACCAAATGCCTTTTTTTTAAATATGAAACGTATTGTCAAATTGGTTTCCATACAACACCCAGTGCTCATCCTAACAGGTGCCCTCCTCAATGCCCTTCACCCACTTTCCCCTCCCTCCCACCCCCCATCAACCCTCAGTTTGTTCTCAGTTTCTAAGTCTCTTATGGTTTGCCAACTGCCATTTAATGTAAACCAATGTTTGTATTCTGTTTGCATACTGACTTCTGAAAAGTTTTGCTCTGAGCTACTCACTAAAACATCTCAATAAGAGGTCTTTGTTAGGGCAAATCACTTGCTTCTATTGTCCTATGAGGACTCTGCATACAAAGTATAAATTCCAATTGAAATCACTCATCATGAAGACTCAAAATTTCTTTCAAACTCAATAAGACATGCATTTTCAAATAACTTATCTAAACTCCCTACTTAAAATATAGAGACAAATTTATGCATTTTGTCTGAATGTCTGAAAAGAAAGAAAACATCAAGTGGAAGATGTGACCTCCTCTTAAATAAAAATCATGTGCTACTATTATCATTAACAATGACTTGCAAATCATTCTGTTTGGAATATAAATACTAAACATCTGTATATAAGGGTAATGTATGAAAATAAAAATGTCATGTGTTTTATCATATGACATTTTTATATTTTTCTAATTCATTATTAAGTTCTAATTTCATATATATGCAGAAAAGGGGATCTAAAACAGTTTCAATTCTCTTCTAAACCATGAACTATGTCTTCAATACAAATAAAAACATTTCACACACACACTACTCCATCCTCTCTTCCCCAACAAACATACACTCATTCTACTACTACCACTAAAATCTTGATCATGGGTTGTTATGTATCTTTATCTTTGGTGCAAACAAAATGTTCCATTTTACTGCTTTACTGAGACCCATCCTAGAGTCACTGCCATCTAGTGACTAGTAGGGGAATTTAATCCTTTTATTTTAAAACTAAATTGTCAAAAATTTTTTAAAGTAAAATAAAGTAGAAATAAATAAGAAAATTAATATAAATACCCTGAAAGAACTCCTTAGTCTATAATATAGCTGCCACAATATTTTTTGACTGCAAATGAAGGTAATTATTTTTGTTTTCAAATGAATTGGACTTCTTCCAGGTTTCTAGCATGTTAACATTTTACTTTGTGATGAAAATATAAACTATACAGATTATGTACTCCTTTGCATCTTAAACTTATTGAAATTATATGCTGAAATAATCTTTATTTTTATTGATTGTTTTCAATAATAATAATTTGCTATTTTTATAGACTGTGCTTATGTCTGTAGCTCTTATCTTGAGAAATTTCTGTGTGTGCAGGTTCCTGAGATATTATCACAAATGATTTCCTTGCATTCATCACTACATAAATATTGTCTTAAAGGAAAAAAGTGTTAACATTTGTTCAAAATACTTTAGAATCCTTTCAGAAATAGGGTATTAAGTAACTTATGCTAAAAATATTTGTAAAATCTAGCTTTATAGGAGTTAGAAGGCTTTCTAAAACTGTGCCTTACTATCATTTTTCAGGGTCACATGCATAATAACCTCAATCTGGAAAGTGACCTCTTGTTTAAACTAAGAAACACGGTGATACTGCAGAATTTCAGTTCAGTTTTCTTAAGAATCAAATGCAGTTCTACTGACTACAAATGGTAACTTCCATGTAAATGACCACATTTTATAAAGGACTAGTATTTAGTATCAAATAGTCCTTATTTAAAAATCATCTGTCCTGACATTTAAAAATGCAAAGAATTATATATATATTTTTTGTTAGTTAACTTTTCCCTAAGGAACAAGATAAAAATATCTGCCATGGATACTGACACTCCAAAAGGGGAGTTTAATCACTTCATCCAGTTGAAGAACCGCTTGGGGTGCTTAGGCAAGTTCTTTTGTCTCTGTCTGTATAGAAAACCCTTAAATATGAATGGGTAGGTTCTGGGTCTTTAGGTTAGCAACCACTTTTCATTTCCCAGAGTCACTGGAACCAAGTCTCATTAATCTATGTCTTGTAAAAAGTTATAGAGATCACATTAAAATGTGTGCAATGTAATGGTTTCTCCATCTGGGCTAGGAAAGAAAACAAAAGTAAACAGTAGATTTCTGAGGTTTAGCTCTTTCACAATTTAATATCAGAATTGAATTCAAGAAGTAACATAATGATATTACTGAGTCATAATATTAGAAATGTAAGGATTAAAATCAGCTGATGCCTTATAAATAGACATCTACAAAATGACCAGAATATTTAGTCTATGGTTAGATTACGTTTAAAATGATTTCAAATTAAATACATACAATACTGATTCAATTATGTTGTTATTTGAGAATTATAACAATGTATGTCCCATATCAACTTCCCAAGGAATCTGTATCATATAAAATATTCAAAGCAATATAAAACAGTCTTTGTTCCTGTACCATCTTCTCTGTTCTTATATGCATGATTTTACCCCAGAAGTAGAATCTAAATTTATAAAATAGTTAGTAAGTGCCCATGGTGTACCCTGGATATTATATAACACTGTTTTAATGTATGCAAATAAAGAATGTGATAGGAATTATGTAATGGCTTCAACATTAGGAAAATCCAAAATCTTTTATGTTTAACATGAAAATAAATGGGGAATTAGAATGATTAAATGGAATAAGCACAGATACCTCAAACATCAAAAGTACATTTTCTCCACTTGATTTTTAAGTGACCATTGCCTCATCTGTATTACGAGAATCTTAACTTTTTTAAAAGTACAATTTCCTAAGTAAGATATTAATACAGCAAGAGGAATCTTTAGAAGCAACATTACTTTAGTTATATAGATACAAATCATTTTTCAGGTGTCCAAAAAAAAATCATCACTAAGATGGTATAGTAGTAATTAAAGAATAATAAAATATTCATTTCTCCAAATATTTATATTAGTTTATTCAATTCTGAGCTAGATATTTTGCTTCCAACTTAGAATGCATGTTTTGAATCTATTCAGTATTTATTTAAGATCAGCATGTAGGCTAGGGGTTAGGCTACAGTAAAATGTCAGAGGGAAACCTCCCATGTATAAACTCTGGAGTAAGAGATTTGGTTTTGGAGAATAGACTCATAAATACAGAGAACAAACTGAGGGTTATGGGAGGGGTTGTGGGGGGGGGGCTAAATGGGTAAGGGACACTAAGGAATCTACTCCTGAAATCATTGTTGTACCATATGCTAACTAATTTGGATGTAAATTTTAAAAAAATAAAACAGGTTAAAAAAAAAGAGATTTGTTTTTGTGTTTGGAAGACCAGTGAAACCCTATAGTATTGTATCCTACTGTGTCATAAAGCAAAAATTAGACTAAGAGGAAATTCTTAAATTTAAGACAAAGACAATAAATTTAAAATCAGGGAACTCTGATTATCTAAGGAATCTGAGGCAATTAAGCTCAGAGAAAATGTTGTTCTGAACTTACTAACTGAGATCCAAATAAAGAGACTATATTAAGAGGGTAGGAAATCTCAAAAATGAAAATTTCATTATATAACTAAAACAATGCTCATATAAAAGAAGAGTGAATCTAAATATAGTGTGACCTTATATGGAGATTTCAGATGAGCTCCAATTATAAAAGGCGGCACACAAAATATGAAAAAACAAATATACTCAGGACAAATATTTTTAGATGGCACATATATACCTATTTATACACTATCTGGAAGACTGAAGCCAAGGAAGGGATGAAAACTATAAAATTAGAAGATAAATTTAAAACCACCAAAAGTGCCTTTTTAAAAAGTTATATTTGGAGTAAGAACAAAAAAAGGGCTACAGCAATGTGTTTAACAGAGTTGGGATGTTCATTTAAAATGCAAATTCCAGGGGCACCTGGGTGGCTCCGTCGGTTAAGCATCTGACTTTAGCCAGGTCACAATCTCGCGATCCGTGAGTTCGAGCCCTGCGTCAGGCTCTGGGCTGATGGCTCAGAGCCTGGAGCCTGTTTCCGATTCTGTGTCTCCCTCTCTCTCTGCCCCTCCCCCGTTCATGCTCTGTCTCTCTCTGTCCCAAAAATAAATAAACGTTGAAAAAAAAAAACTCCTTTAAAAAAAAATAAAAAATAAAAAATAAAATGCAGATTCCAGAGGATCCTGGGAAGATGGTGGCATAGGAGGACACTGGGCTCACACGTCCTGCTGATCACTTAGATTCCACCTACACCTGGCTAAATAACCCAGAAAACTGCCAGAAGACTAGCAGAACGGAGTCTCTGGAGCCAAGCGAGAAGAAAGGCCCAGGGAAGAGGGTAGGAAGGGCGGAGAGGCGGTTCGCGCTACACTGACTGGCGGGAGGGAGAAGGGGCAGAGGGGCAGCCCACCGGCCAAGCAGAACCCCCGAGTCTGGCTTGCAAAAGCGGAGGGGCCGGACGGAGTGTGTTCTCACAGCAAGCGGGACTTCACATCTAGAAGGTTATAAGCTAACAGCTCTGCTCAGGAATGGGAGGGCTGGAGGACAACGGGAGAGACAGTTGTTGAGCCCCGGATGACAGAGCTCAGCTTGGCGGGGAACAAAGGCGTTCGCCAGCGCCATCTCCCTCGCCCATCCCCCAGTCAAAATCCCAAAGGGAACCAGTACCTGCCAGGGAACTTGCTTGCACCGCGCAAACACCCAACGCTGTGCTTCTGCGGATCCATCCCTCTGGCAGGTCTGACTCCCTCCCGGTGCTGAAGGGTCCCTCCTGAAGCGGATCTCGGAAGGAAAAGTGAGCTGAGCCTGCCCCTCCTGCCCCCGTGCACCTTGCCGATCCACCCCAGCTAAGCCAGATCCCCAGCACCACAAGCCTGGCAGTGTGCAAGTAGCCCAGATGGGCCACGCCACCCCACAGTGAATCCCGCCCCTAGGAGAGGGGAAGAGAAGGCACACACCAGTCTGACTGTGGCCCCAGCGGTGGGCTAGGGACAGACATCAGGTCTGACTGCAGCCCCGCCCCCCAACGCAAGTTATTCAAGACAGCACAGGAGAAGTGCCCCATAGTCCCGCACCACTCCAGGGACTATCCAAAATGACGAAACAGAAGAATTCCCCTCAGAAAAACGTCTAGGAAATAACAACAGCTAAAGAACTGATCAAAAATGATTTAAACAATATAACAGAAAGTGAATTTAGAATAATAGTCATAAAATTAATGGCTGGGCTTGAAAACAGTATAAAGGACAGCAGAGAATCTCTTGCTACAGAGATCAAGGGACTAAGGAACAGCCAGGAGGAGCTAAAAAACGTTATCAATGAGCTGCAAAATAAAATGGAGACAACTACGGCTCAGATTGAAGAGGCAGAGGAGAGAATAGGTGAACTAGAAGATAAAATTATGGAAAAAGAAGAAGGTGAGAAAAAGATAAAAAATCCAGGAGTATGAGGGGAAAATGAGAGAACTAAGTGATGCACTAAAGAGAAATAATCTACACATAATTGGTATTCCAGAGGAGGAAGAGAGAGGAAAAGGTGCTGAAGGTTTACTTGAAGAAATAATAGCTAAGAACTTTCCGGATCTAGGGAAGGAAAAAGGCATTGAAATCCAAGAGGCACAGAGAACTCCCTTCAGACATAACTTGAATCGATCTTCTGCACGACATATCATAGTGAAACTGGCAAAATACAAGGATAAAGAGAAAATCCTGAAAGCAGCTAGAGATAAACGTGTTCTAACATATAAAGGGAGACTGATAAGACTAGTGACTTGTCTCTCTACTGAAACTTGGCAGACCAGAAAGGAATGGCAGGAGATCTTCAATGTGATGAACAGAAAAAAATATGCAGCCGAGAATCCTTTATCCAGCAAGTCTGTCATTTAGAATAGAAGGAGAGATAAAGGTCTTCCCAAACAAACAAAAAATGAAGGAATTCGTCACCACTGAGCCAGCCCTACGAGAGATCCTAAGGGGGATCCTGTGAGACAAAGTACCAGAGACATTGCTACAAGCATGAAACCTACAGACATCACAATGACTCTAAACTTGTATCTTTCTATAATAACACTGAATGTAAATGGACTAAATGCGCCAACCAAAAGACATAGGGTATCAGAATGGATAAAAAAAAAAAAAAAAACAAGATCCATCTATTTGCTGTCTACAAGAGACTCATTTTTGACCTGAGGACACTTTCAGATTGAAAGTGAGAGGATGGAGAACTATTTATCATGCCACTGGAAGTCAAAAGAAAGCTGGAGTAGCCATACTTATATCAGACAAACTAGACTTTACATTAAAGGCTGTAACAAGAGATGAAGAAGGGCATTATATAATAATCACAGGGTCTATCCATCAGGAAGAACTAACAACTATAAATGTCTATGTGCTGAATATGGGAGCCCCCAAATATATAAAACACTTAATCACAAACATAAGCAACCTTATTGATAAGAATGTGGTAATTGCAGGGGACTTTAATACTCCATTTACACCATTGGCTAGATCATCTAGACACAAGATCAATAAAGAAACAAGGGCCATGAATGATACACTGGATTAGAGTTGATAGATATATTTAGAATTCTGCATTCCAAAGCAACAGAATATACTTTCTTCTCGAGTGCACATGGAACGTTCTCCAAGATAGATCACATACTGGGTCACAAAACAGCCCTTCATAAGTATACAAGAATTGAGATCATACCATGCATACTTTCAGACCACAATGCGATGAAGCTTGAAATCAAGCACGAGAAAAAGTCTGGAAAACCTCCAAAACCATGGAGGTTAAAGGACACCCTACTGAAGAATGAATGGGTCAACCAGGCAATTAGAGAAGAAATTAAAAAATACAAGGAAACAAATGAAAATGAAAAGCAACAATCCAAACGCATTGGGATGCAGCGAAGGCAGTCCTGAGAAGAAAATACATTGCAATCCAGGCCTATCTCAAGAAACAAGAAAAACCCCAAATACAAAATCTAACAGCACACCTAAAGGAAATAGAAGCAGAACAGCAAAGACACCCCAAACCCAGTAGAAGATGAGAAAATAATAAAGATCAGAAATAAACAAACAATAAACAAACAGAAATAAACAATATAGAGTCTAAAAAAACTGTAGAGCAGATCAACGAAACCAAGAGTTGGTGTTTTGAAAAAATAAACAAAATTGATAAACCTCTAGCCAGGTTTCTCAAAAAGAAAGGGAGATGACCCAAATAGATAAAATCATGAATGAAAATGGAATTATGACAACCTATCCCTCAGAAATACAAGCAATTATCCGGGAATACTATGAAAAATTATATGCCAACAAACTGGACAACCTGGAAGAAATGGACAAATTCCTCAGCACCCACACACTTCCAAAACTCAAACAGGAAGAAATAGAAAGCTTGAACAGACCCATAACCAGCCAAGATTGAATCAGTCATCAAAAATCTCCCAACAAATAAGAGTCCAAGACCAGATGGCTTCCCAGGGGAATTCTACCAGACACTTAAAGCAGAGATAATACCTATCCTTCTCAAGATGTTCCAAAAAATAGAAAGGGAAGGAAAACTTCCAGGCTCATTCTCTGAAGCCAGCATTACTTTGATTCCTAAACCAGACAGAGACCCAGTAAAAAAAGAGAACTACAGGCCAATATCCCTGATGAATATGGATGCAAAAATTCTCAGTAAGATACTAGCAAATCAAATTCAAAATCATATAAAAAGAATTATTCACCATGGTCAAGTGGGACTCACTCCTGTGCTGTAGGGCTGGTTCAACATTCGCAAATCAATCAATGTGATACATCACATTAATAAAAGAAAAGATAAGAACCATATGATCCTGTCAATCGATGCAGAAAAAGCATTTGACAAAATTCAGCATCCTTTCAGGGCGCCTGGGTGGCTCAGTTGGTTAAGGGTCCAACTTCAGCTCAGATCATGATCTCACGGTCCGTGGGTTGAGCCCCGCGTTGGGCTCTGTGCTGACAGCTCAGAGCCTGGAGCCTGCTTCAGATTCAGTGTCTCCCTCTCTCTCTGACCCTCCCCTGTTCATGCTCTGTCTCTCTCTGTCTCAAAAATAAATATTTAAAAAAATTTAAAAAAAAATTCAGCATCCTTTCTTAATAAAAACCCTTGAGAAAGTCGGGATAGAAGGATCATACTTAAACATCATCAAAGCCATTTATGAAAAGTCCACAGCTAATATCATCCTCAATGGGGAAAAACTGAGAGCTTTCTCCCTGAGATCAGGAACATGACAAGGATATCCACCCTCACCTCTGTTGTTTAACATAGTGTTGGAGGTTCTAGCATCAGCAATCAGACAACAAAACGAAATCAAAGGCATCAAAATTGGCAAAGATGAAGTTAAGCTTTCACTTTTTGCAGATGACATATTATACATGGAAAACCCGATAGACTCCACCAAAAGCCTGCTAGAACTGATACATGAATCCAGCAAAGTCGCAGGATACAAAATCAATGTACAGAAATCAGTTGCATTTTTATACACTAACAATGAAGTAACAGAAAGACAAATAAAGAAACTGATCCCATTCACAATTGCACCAAGAAGCATAAAATACCTAGGAATAAACCTGACCAAAGATGTAAAAGATCTGTATGCTGAAAACTATAGAAAGTTTATGAAGGAAATTGAGGAAGATATAAAGAAATGGAAAAACATTCCGTGCTCATGGTTTGGAAGAATAAATATTGTTAAAATGTCAATACTACCCAAAGCGATCTACACATTCAATGCAATCCCAATCAAAATTGCACCAGCATTCTTCTTGAAGCTAGAACAAGCTATCCTAAAATTTGTATGGAACCACAAAAGGCCCCGAATAGCCAAAGTAATATTTAGAAGAAGACCAAAGCAGGAGGCATCACAATCCCAGGCTTTAGCCTCTACTACAAAGCTGTAATCATCAAGAAAGCATGGTATTGGCACAAAAACAGACACATAGACCAATGGAATAGAATAGAAACCCCAGAACTAGACCCACAAACGTATGGCCAACTCATCTTTGACAAAGCAGGAAAGAACAGCAAGTGGAAAAAAGACATTCTCTTTAACAAATGGTGCTGGGAGAACTGGACAGCAACATGCAGAAGGTTGAAACTAGACCACTTTCTCACACCATTCACAAAAATAAACTCAAAATGGATAAAGGACCTGAATGTGAGACAGGAAACCATCACAACCCTAGAGGAGAAAGCAGGGCAATACCTCTCTGACCTCGGCCGCAGCAATTTATTACTTGACACATCCCCAAAGGCAAGGGAATTAAAAGCAAAAATGAGCTTTTGGGACCTCATGAAGATAAAAAGCTTCCTCACTACAAAGGACACAATCACCAAAACTAAAAGGCAACCAACGGAATGGGAAAAGATATTTGCAAATGACATATCGGACAAAGGGCTAGTATCCAAAATCTATAAAGAGCTCACGAAACTCCACACCCAAAAAACAATCCAGTGAAGAAATGGGCAGAAAGATGAATGGACACTTCTCTAAAGAAGACATCCGGATGGCCAACAGGCACATGAAAAGATGCTCAATGTCACTCTTCATCAGGGAAATGCAAATCAAAACCATACTCAGATATCCCCTCACGCCAGTCAGAGTGGCTAAAATGAACTATTCAGGAGACTATAGATGCTGGAGAGGATGTGGAAAACGGGAACCCTCTTGCACTGTTGGTGGGAATCCAAACTGGTGCAGCCGCTCTGGAAAACAGTGTGGACGTTGTCAAAGAATTAAAAATTGATCTATGCTATGACCCAGCAATAGCCCTGCTAGGAATTTACCCCAGGAATACAGGAGGGCTGATAGGGGCACTTGTACCCCAGTGTTTATAGCAGCACTTTCAATAATAGTCAAATTATGGAAAGAGCCTAAATGTCCATCAACTGAAGAATGGATAAAGAAATTGTGGCTTATATACACAATGGACTACTACTTGGCAGTGAGAAAGAAAAAAATAATGGCGTTTTGTAGCAACGTGGATGGAACAGGAGAGTGTTATGCTAAGTGAAATAAGTCATACAGAGAAGGACAGATTCTATATGTTTTCACTCTTATGTGGATCATGAGAAACTTAACTGAAGACCATGGGGGAGTGGAAGAAAAAAAATAGTTAGAGAGGGAGGGAGCCAAAACATAAGAGACTCCTAAAAACTGAGAACAAACGGAGGGTTTATGAGGGGTGGGAGGGAGGGTTGGGTGGGTGATGGGTATTGAGGCGACCTGTTGGGATGAGCACTGGGTGTTGTATGGAAACCAATTTGACAATAAATTTCATAATAAAAAAATTCAGAAATGCTTATAGGCAGATATAAACAGCAAACATTAGTAAACTTTCTTATTTAGGTTTAAAGAAAATTACCAATCCACATTTGAGTTGGAATTCAACAAACTAATTCTCTTATCAAGTGTAGAGAAAATAGTAATAGTCAAATTTTGAATTAGAAATATAAACTTGATGACAATTATGTCAGTTCCTCTTATTTTCTCTATTTTTATCCTAATGGTTTTTTAAGGGATGTAGATGACTTTGGTTGACAAGAGCACTGAACACTGACCAACAATCCAATGTATTTTTTATTTTTATGAGTTTTCTGATATAATGGAAATTGATGACTATGTAATCTATGTTCTCATCCAAGTCATTCCTATCCTTTCTGAGCGGAATGGAGACTAGTGTTCTCTGGTCCAATATAGATTATTTATTTGTGGTTGATACTGATTCACTAATTAGTATTCACCCAATTATTCAGCTAATATTTCTTAATTTTATTATAAAAATGTAACTAAATATAAAAATGTGAAATTTTTCCAATTCATTTGATTTATGAAAGTTAAGATAAGCTATGCCTTTAGGATTCCTTTTTCCACTGCTTCATAGTTTCTTATGCATCCATACACAACTATACTGTGCATATAAAATGTATACATATATGTAAATTTGTATTCCTTCTTTTTACACAAATAATAGCCTACTATGTAAATGGCAGCATATAATTAAATTGTTTTTCATATTGCTTTTCTTAAATTTGGACTTTTGAAACCCAGCCAGTCACCTGAGATAAAACACAGGATCAGCATGCTCCTGGGTGGGCAGATGGCTTGGTCATAGACAAGTTGAAGGTAGTAATCTGACAGAAGCCTGGGACACAAGTGGGGAGATTATTTGCTCTTTTGTGAGGGCTTCCTAAACAGCGGCAGGAATGAACTCCCCTCTGTGGGGAAGAGAGCAGGCTGACACCATTTTTTACCCCTCCCATCAGCACAAGTGGACTTTAGCGAGCAAAACCACACATACAGTGGATGCTTGAACTGCTTAAACTAAGCCCTGCCCTCTGTGCTGTCCTGTGCCCTCTTGACAAAAGGCAAGTGTGATTGAGAGCCAGAGAAGCAGCAGGCCGTCTCCCACAGAAAACCAGCAGAAACCCCCCCCACACACACCGGGTCTACTGATCATAGAGTGTTGCAAAGCTTCAGATCTAGTGGAAATAGGACCAGGCAAAGGAATTCCTAACTCACAAAAGATAGAAAACCTATATAAAATGTCAAGATGGAAGATTTCATCTCAAAAAAAAGAACAATAAGTCATGGATAGGGAGATAATCAAAATACATACAAGTAATATGCCTGATCCAGAATTTAAAACAACAATCATAAGGATACCAGCTAGGCTTTAGAAAAGCATAGAAGAAACCAGGGAGACCCTTACCACAAGGACAAAAGACCTAAAAACAAGTTAAAAAATGCTATAACCAACATGCAAAACTGACTGTATATAATGACACAATGATGGAAGAATTAAAGGAATAAATAAGTGACATAGAAGATAAAATTATGGAAAATAACGAAGCTTAAAAGAAGAGGGAATGAAAATATTGGATCATGAATGTAGACTTAGAGAACTCGGCAACTCCTTACAGAGTAATAACATTTGTATTATAGGAGTCCCAAGAAAAGAAGAGAGGGAAAAGAAGGCAGAAGGTCTATTTCAGCAAATTATATCTTAAAACTTCTTTAATGTGGTGAAAGAAAAAGACTTCCAAATCCAGGAGGCACAGAGAATCCCATCAAAACCAACCAAAGCATGCCAAAACCAAGACATATCATAATAATATTTGCAAAATATTTAGATAAGAAAAGAATTCTGAAAGCAGCAAAGGAAAAGAAATTCTTAATCTACAAGGGAAGACACATCAGGTTAGCAGCATATCTCCACAGAAACCTGGCAGGCCAGAAGTGAGTGGCATAGTATATTCAACGTGCTGAATGGGAAAAATATGCAGTGAAGAACACTTTATCCAGCAAAGCTGTCATTAAGAATAGGAGAGATAAAGAGTTTCCCCCCCAAAACATAAAAAGTTTGTAATCACTAAACCAGCCTTGAAAGAAATATTAAAGGTGACATTTTGAGTGTGGAAAAGAAAGAAAAAAAGCAACAAAGACTAGAGAGGAACAGAGAAAATCTCCAGAAACAATGATTTTACAGGTAATATAGTAAATGTTAGTAATGATAGTAAATAATAGTAAATACACATTTATCAATAATCATTCTGAATGGAAATGGACTAAATGTTCCAATCAAAAGACATAGGGTATCAGAATAAATGAAAAAAAAAATAAGACCCAACTATATGCTGCCTAAAAGAGACTCATTTTAGTCCCAAAGACACCTGCAGGTTGAAAGTGAATGGATGGAGAAACATCTACAATGCTAATTGAAAACAAAATAAGCCAGAGTAGCCATACTTATATCAAACAAACTAGATTTTAAGCCAAAGACTGTAACAAGAGGTAAAGAAGGGCATTATATCATAATTAAGGGGTCAATCTACCAATAAGATCTAACAATTTCAGTATTTATGCCTCCAACTTGAAAGCACCCAAATATATAAATCATTTTATTTTTGTTTAATTTTTTAATGTTTATTTTTGAGAGAGAGAGACAGAGTAACAGAGCATGAGCAGGGGAGGGGCAGAGAGAGAGAGGGAGACAGAGAGCCCAAAGCAGGCTCCAGGCTCTGAGCTATCAGCACAGAGCCCAAGGCTGGGCTTGAACTCATGAACCATGAGATCATGACCTGAGCTGAAGTCAGTTAACTGACTGAACCACCCAGATGCCCCTATAAATCACTTTAAAAGAAAGATGAAGTGGGGCACCTGGGTGGCTCAGTCAGTTAAGTGTCTGACTTCAGCTCAGGTCATGATCTCACAGTATGGGGGTTTGGGGCCTGCGTCGGGCTCTGTGCTGACAGCTCAGAGCCTGGAGCCTGCTTTGGATTCTGTGCCTCCCTCTCTCTGTGCCTCTCCCACTCACACTGTGTGTCTCTCTCTCTCAAAAAAATAAACAACAACAACAACAACAAAAAAACAAAGATGAAGAAACTCATTGATGGCAATACAATAATAGTAGGACATTTTAACACCCCACTTACAACAATGGAAAAATCATTTAAGGAAACAATGAAACAATGGTTTTGAATGACATGCTAGACCAAATGGACTAAACAGATATATTCAGAATATTTTGTCCTAAAGCAGGAAAATATGCATTCTTTTCTAACGCACATGGAACATTCTCCAGAAGAGATTACATACTGGTTCATGTGTCAGCCCTCAACAAGTACAAAAAGATTGAGATCATACCATGCATACTTTCAGACCACACCACTATGAAACTTGAAGTCAACCACAAGAAAACAATTTGAAAGACCAGAAAAACATGGATATTATAGACCATCCTACTAAAGAATGAATGTGTTAACTAGGAAATTAAAGAAGAAATAAAACACTAAATGGAAATATGTAATAATGAAAACCTTAGAGACTAATACCATCTGGATGCATCAAAAGAGGTCATACAAGGGAACAATATAGCAATACAGGCCTAACTGAAGAAGCAAGAAAAATCTCAAATATGCAACCTAATCTAACACCTAAAGCAGCTACCAAAAGAACAACAAACGAACCCTAGGGCCATCATAAGAAGGGAAATAATAAAGATTAGAGCAGAAATAAATGATACAGAAACTTAACAAAAGAAACAGTAGAACAGATCAATGAAACAAGGAGATAGTTCATTAAAAGAATTAATAAAATTGATAAACCCAAGACAGACTCACTGAGAGAGAAAGAGAGAGAGAGGACTCAAATATGTAAAATCATAAATGAGAGAGATCACAACTAACACTGCAGTAATACAAACAATTATAAGAGAATATTATGAAAAATTATATGCCAAAAATTTGGTCGATTTGGAAGAAATGGATAAATTCCTAGAAATATATAAACTACCAAACTGAAACAGGAAGAAATAGAAAAGTTGAACAGATGTAAAACCAGCAAAGAAATTGAATCAGTAATGAAAAAAAGTCTAGTGACAGGTTCTCAGTGGAATTCTACCAAATATTTTAAAAAGATTTAATACCTTGTCTTCTCAAACTACACCAAATAATAGAAATTGAAGTAGAATTTCCAAACTAATTCTACAAGGCCAGTATTACATTGATGCCAAACAAGACAAAGACTCCACTATAAAAGAGAATTACAGGCAAACTGAATCCAACAGTAGCTAAAAGAATCACTCACCATGATCAAGTGGTATTTATTCCTGGGCTGCAGGGCTGGTTCAGTATTCACAAATCAATCAATGTGATACACCACATTACAAAAAGAGAGGATAAGAACCATATTATCCCCTCAATAGATGCAGAAAAAACACTTGACAAAGTACAGCATCCATTCTTGGTAAAATCTTCAGCAAAGTAGAGATAGAGGAACACACTTCCACATTGTAAAGGCCATATAGGAAAAAACCACAGATAATATCCTCATCAGTGGGGAAAAACTGAGAGCTTTTTCTCTATGGTCAGGGCCAAGACAGGGGCATCCACTCTCACCACTATTATTTAACACAGTACTAGAAGTTCTAGCCTCAGCAATCACACAACCAAAATAAATAAAAGGCATCCAAATATGTAAAGGAGAAGCCAAATTTTCACTATTTTCAGACAACATGACGCTCTATGTAGAACACCCAAAAGACTCTACCAAAAATTACTATAACTGAGACACAAATTCAGTAAAGTCACAGGATACAAATCAATGTACAGAAATCTGTTGCATTTCTGTATATCAGTGATGAAGCAGGAGAAAGAGAAATTAAGGAATCAATTCCATTCACAATTGCACCAAAAACCTTAAGATACCTAGGAATAAACCTAACCAATGAGGTAAAAGATCGGTACTATGAAAGCTATAAAACACCAATGAAAGAAATTGAAGATGACACAAAGAAATGGAAAACCATTACATGCTCATGAATTGGAAGAACACATACTGTTAAAATGACTCTCTTACCCAAATCAATCTACATATTTAATACCAATCCCTATCAAAATACCAGCAGCATTTTTCACAGAGCTACAACAAAAAATCCTATATTTGTATGTAACCACAAAAGACCCAGAATAGCCAAAGCAATCTTGAAAAAGAAAAGCAAAGCAGGAGGCATCACAATCCCTCACACAGCTGTAGTGATCAAGAGAATATGGTACTGGCACAAAAACAGAAACATACATCCATGGAACAGAATAGAAAACCCAGATATGATCCTACAATTAAATGGTCAAGTAGGAAAGAATATCCAAAGGAAAAAGAGACATTCTCTTTAACAAAAGGTATTGAGAACCAGGACAGCAACCTGTAAAAAGTATCAGACTGGACCACTGTCTTATACCATACAGAAAAATAAATTCAAAAATTATGAAAGTTCTAAATGTTAGACAGGAAACCATCAAAATCCTAGAGGAGAACACAGGGAGTACTGTCTTTGGCATGGGCCGTAGCAATTTCTTACTAATTATGTCTCCTGAAGCAAGACAAACAAAAGCAAAAATAAAATATTGTGGCTTCAGGGCACCTGGGTGGCTCAGTCAGTTAAGCATCTTACTTCAGTTCAGGTCACGATCTCACGGTTTGTGAGTCTAAGCCCTGCATTGGGCTCTGCATTGACAGCTTGGAGCCTGGAGCCTGCTTTTTGATTCTTCTCTCCCTCTCTTTCTGCCCCTCCCCCCCTTGTGAGCACTCGCGCTCTCTCTCTCACTCTCTAATAAACTTAAAACTAAAAAATAGAATTGAAGCGGCAAGATGGCGGCTTAGGAGGACGCTGGGCTCACCGCGCGTCCTGCTGATCACTTAGAATCCACCTACACCTACCTAAATAACCCAGAAACCCGCCAGAGGATTAGAAGAACGGAGTCGCTGGAGCCAAGCGCAGACGAGAGGCCCACAGAAGAGGGTAGGAAGGGCGGCCAGGCGGTGCTCACTCCACGGACTGGCGGGAGGGAGCCGGGGCAGAGGGGCGGCTCACCGGCCAAGCAGAGCCCCCGAGTCTGGCTGGCAAAAGCGGAGGGGCCTGACGGACTGTGTTCCCACAACAAGCGCGACTTAGCGTCTGGGAGGTCATAAGTTAACAGCTCTGCTCAGAAAGCGGGAAGGCTGGAGGACAAAGGGAGGGAGAGCTGCTGAGCCCCCTGACGACAAAACTCAGTTTGGTGGGGAACAAAGGTGCTCGCCAGTGCCATCTCCCCCGCCCATCCCCCAGCCAAAATCCCAAAGAGAACCAGTTCCTGCCAGGGAACTTGCTCACTCCACACAAACACCCAACTCTGTGCTTCTGCGCAGCCAAACCTCCAGCAGCGGATTTGACTCCCTCCTGCTGCAACAGGGCCCCTCTTGAAGTGGATCACCTAAGGAGAAGCGATCTAAGCCTGCCCCTCCTGCCCCTGTGCACCTTGCCTACCCACCCCAGCTAATACGCCAGATCCCCAGCATCACAAGCCTGGCAGTGTGCAAGTAGCCCAGACTGGCCACACCACCCCACAGTGAATCCCGCCCCTAGGAGAGGGGAAGAGAAGGCACACACCAGTCTGACTGTGGCCCCAGCGGTGGGCTGGGGGCAGACATCAGGTCGGACTGCGGCCCCGCCCACCAACTCCAGTTATACACCACAGCACAGGGGAAGTGCCCTGCAGGTCCTCACCACACCAGGGACTATCCAAAATGACCAACCGGAAGAATTCCCCTCAGAAGAATCTCCAGGAAATAACAACAGCTAATGAGCTGATCAAAAAGGATTTAAATAATATAACAGAAAGTGAATTTAGAATAATAGTCATAAAATTAATCGCTGGGCTTGAAAACAGTATACAGGACATCAGAGAATCTCTTGCTACAGAGATCAAGGGATAAAGGAACAGTCACGAGGAGCTGAAAAACGCTTTAAATGAAATGCAAAACAAAATGGAAACCACCGCAGCTCGGATAGAAGAGGCAGAGGAGAGAATAGGTGAACTAGAAGATAAAGTTATGGAAAAAGAGGAAGCTGAGAAAAAGAGAGATAAAAAAATCCAGGAGTATGAGGGGAAAATTAGAGAACTAAGTGATACACTAAAAAGAAATAATATACGCATAATTGGTATCCCAGAGGAGGAAGAGAGAGGGAAAGGTGCTGAAGGGGTACTTGAAGAAATAATAGCTGAGAACTTCCCTGAACTGGGGAAGGAAAAAGACATTGAAATCCAAGAGGCACAGAGAACTCCCTTCAGACGTAACTTGAATCGATCTTCTGCACAACAAATCATAGTGAAACTGGCAAAATACAAGGATAAAGAGAAAATTCTGAAAGCAGCAAGGGGTAAACGTGTCCTCACATATAAAGGGAGACCTATAAGACTCGTGACTGATCTCTCTTTTGAAACTTGGCAGGCCAGAAAGAATTGGCACGAGATCTTCAGGGTGCTAGACAGAAAAAATATGCAGCCAAGAATCCTTTATCCAGCAAGTCTGTCATTTAGAATAGAAGGACAGATAAAGGTCTTCCCAAACAAACAAAAACTGAAGGAATTTGTCACCACTAAACCAGCCCTACAAGAGATCCTAAGGGGGACCCTGTGAGACAAAGTCCCAGAGGCATCACTACAAGCATAAAACATACAGACATCACAATGACTCTAAACCCGTATCTTTCTATAATAACACTGAATGTAAATGGATTAAATGCACCAACCAAAAGACATAGGGTATCAGAATGGATAAAAAAACAAGACCCATCTATTTGCTGTCTACAAGAGACTCATTTTAGACCTGAGGACACCTTTAGATTGAGAGTGAGGGGATGGAGAACTATTTATCATGCGACTGGAAGCAAAAAGAAACCTGGAGTAGCCATACTTATATCAGACAAACTAGACTTTAAATTAAAGGCTGTAACAAGAGATGAAGAAGGACATTATATAATAGTTACAGGGTCTATCCATCAGGAAGAGCTAACAATTATAAAAGTCTATGCGCCGAATACCGGAGCCCCCAAATATATAAAACAATTACTCATAAACATAACCAACCTTATTGATAAGAATGTGGTAATTGCAGGGGACTTTAACACCCCACTTACAGAAATGGACAGATCATCTAGACACACAGTTAATAAAGAAACAAGGGCCCTAAATGAGACATTGGATCAGATGGACTTGACAGATATATTTAGAACTCTGCATCCCAAAGCAACAGAATAGACTTTCTTCTCGAGTGCACATGGAACATTCTCCAAGATAGATCATATACTGGGTCACAAAACAGCCCTTCATAAGTTTACAAGAATTGAAATTATACCATGCATACTTTCAGACCACAATGCTATGAAGCTTGAAATCAACCACAGAAAAAAGTCTGGAAAACCTCCAAAGGCATGGAGGTTAAAGAACACCCTACTAACGAATGAGTGGGTCAACCAGGCAATTAGAGAAGAAATTAAAAAATATATGGAAACAAACGAAAATGAAAATACAACAATCCAAACGCTTTGGGACGCAGTGAAGGCAGTCCTGAGAGGAAAATACATTGCAATCCAGGCCTATCTCAAGAAACAAGAAAAATCCCAAATACAAAATCTAACAGCACACCTAAAGGAACTAGAAGCAGAACAGCAAAGGCAGCCTAAACCCAGCAGAAGAAGAGAAATCATAAAGAACAGAGCAGAAATAAACAATATAGAATCTAAAAAAAACTGTAGAGCAGATCAACGAAACCAAGAGTTGGTTTTTTGAAAAAATAAACAAAATTGACAAACCTCTAGCAAGGCTTTCAAAAAGAAAAGGGAGATGACCCAAATAGATAAAATCATGAATGAAAATGGAATTATTACAACCAATCCCTCAGAGATACAAACAATTTTCAGGGAATACTATGAAAAATTATATGCCAACAAATTGGACAACCTGGAAGAAATGGACAAAGTCCTGAACACCCACACTCTTCCAAAACTCAATCAGGAGGAAATAGAAAGCTTGAACAGACCCATAACCAGTGAAGAAATTGAATCGGTTATCAAAAATCTCCCAACAAATAAGAGTCCAGGACCAGATGGCTTCCCAGGGGAGTTCTACCAGATGTTTAAAGCAGAGATAATACCTATCCTTCTCAAGCTATTCCAAGAAATAGAAAGGGAAGGAAAACTTCCAGACTCATTCTATGAAGCCAGTATTACTTTGATTCCTCAACCAGACAGAGACGCAGTAAAAAAAGAGAACTACAGGCCAAAATCCCTGATGAATATGGATGCAAAAATTCTCAATAAGATACTATCAAATCGAATTCAACAGCATATAAAAAGAATGATTCACCATGATCAAGTGGGATTCATTCGTGGGATGCAGGGCTGGTTCAACATTCGTAAATCAATCAACGTGATACATCACATTAACAAAAAAAAAGAGAAGAACCATATGATCCTGTCAATGGATGCAGAAAAGGCCTTTGACAAAATCCAGCACCTTTCTTAATAAAAACCCTTGAGAAAGTCGGGATAGAAGGAACATACTTAAAGATCATCAAAGCCATTTATGAAAAGCCCACAGCTAACATCATCCTCAACAGGGAAAAACTGAGAGCTTTTTCCCTGAGATCAGGAACACGACAGGGATGCCCACTCTCACCACTGTTGTTTAACATAGTGCCGGAAGTTCTAGCATCAGCAATCAGACAACAAAAGGAAATCAAAGGCATCCAAATTGGCAAAGATGAAGTCAAGCTTTCGCTTTTTGCAGATGACATGATATTATACATGGAAAATCTGATAGACTCCACCAAAAGTCTGCTAGAACTGATACAGGAATTCAGCAAAGTTGCAGGATACAAAATCAATGTACAGAAATCAGTTGCATTCTTATACACTAACAATGAAGCAACAGAAAGACAAATAAAGAAACTGATCCCATTCACAATTGCACCAAGAAGCATAAAATACCTAGGAATAAATCTAACCAAAGATGTAAAGGATCTGTATGCTGAAAACTATAGAAAGCTTATGAAGGTAATTGAAGAAGATTTAAACAAATGAAAAGACATTCCCTGCTCATGGATTGGAAAAATAAATATTGTCAAAATGTCAATACTACCCAAAGCTATCTACACATTCAATGCAATCCCAATCAAAATTGCACCAGCATTCTTCTCGAAACTAGAACAAGCAATCCTGAAATTCATATGGAACCACAAAAGGCCCCGAATAGCCAAAGGAATTTTGAAGAAGAAGACCAAAGCAGGAGGCATCACAATCCCAGACTTTAGCCTCTACTACAAAGCTGTCATCATCAAGACAGCATGGTATTGGCACAAAAACAGACACATAGACAAATGGAATAGAATAGAAACCCCAGAACTAGACCCACAAACGTATGGCCAACTCATCTTTGACAAAGCAGGAAAGAACATCCAGTGGAAAAAAGACAGCCTCTTTAACAAATGGTGCTGGGAGAACTGGACAGCAACATGCAGAAGGTTGAAACTAGACCACTTTCTCACACCATTCACAAAAATAAACTCAAAATGGATAAAGGACCTGAATGGGAGACAGGAAACCATCAAAACCTTAGAGGAGAAAGCAGGAAAAGACCTCTCTGACCTCAGCCGTAGCAATCTCTTACTCGACACTTCCCCAAAGGCAAGGGAATTAAAAGCAAAAGTGAATTACTGGGAGCTTATGAAGATAAAAAGCTTCTGCACGGCAAAGGAAATAACCAACAAAACTAAAAGGCAACCAACGGAATGGGAAAAGATATTTGCAAATGACATATCGGACAAAGGGCTAGTATCCAAAATCTATAAAGAGCTCACCAAACTCCACACCCGAAAAACAAATAACCCAGTGAAGAAATGGGCAGAAAACATGAATAGACACTTCTCTAAAGAAGACATTCAGATGGCCAACAGGCACATGAAAAGATGTTCAGCGTCGCTCCTTATCAGGGAAATACAAATCAAAACCACACTCAGATATCACCTCACGCCAGTCAAAGTGGCCAAAATGAACAAATCAGGAGACTATAGATGCTGGAGAGGATGTGGAGAAATGGGAACCCTCTTGCACCGTTGGTGGGAATGCAAATTGGTGCAGCCGCTCTGGAAAGCAGTGTGGAGGTTCTCAGAAAATTAAAAATAGACCTACCCTATGACCCAGCAATAGCACTGCTAGGAATTTACCCAAGAGATACAGGAGTACTGATGCATAGGGGCACTTGTACCCCAATGTTCATAGCAGCAGTCTCAACAATAGCCAAATTATGGAAAGAGCCTAAATGTCCATCAACTGATGAATGGATAAAGAAATTGTGGTTTATATACACAATGGAATATTACATGGCAATGAGAAAAAATGAAATATGGCCTTTTGTAGCAACGATGATGGAACTGGAGAGTGTGATGTTAAGTGAAATAAGCCATACAGAGAAAGACAGATACCATATGGTTTCACTATTATGTGGATCCTGAGAAACTTAACAGAAACCCATGGGGGAGGGGAAGGAAAAAAAAAACAGGTTAGAGTGGGAGAGAGCCAAAGCATAAGAGACTGTTAAAAACTGAGAACAAACTGAGGGTTGATGGGGGGTGGGAGGGAGGAGAGGGTGGGTGATGGGTATTGAAGAGGGCACCTTTTGGGATTTGCACTGGGTGTTGTATGGAATCCAATTTGTCAATAAATTTCATATAAAAAATAAAAAAATAAACATAAAAAATAAAATAAAAAAAAACTAAAAAATATTGTGGCTTCATCAAAACAAAAAGTTTGTGCACATCAAAGGAAACAATAAAAAAAAAACTAAGAGGAAATCTATGGAGTAGGAGAAGATATTTCCAAATTGCATATTTGATAAAGGGTGACTGTCCCAAATATATAAATAATTTAGGAGGAGGAGCCAAGGTGGGGGAACAACATGGAAGTTTTTTGTGTTTCTCACGTCCATGAAATACAGCCAGACCAACACTAAACCATCCTGCACACCTAGAAAACTGCCTGAAGGATAACACAACAATCTGCACAACCTGAACCACAGACTTCATCAGGTACACGATGTGAAGTGAACTTGGGGAGCAGCAAAGTGCAAGAAGGGAGGTGCTGTTGTGAGTAGAGAGAGGATGGAGACTGGCAGGGGGCAGAGAATAGAGGAAAAGCACCCCTCCCCAAAAGCAGCTGGAGAGAAAGTGGAAAATTGGAAACAGCTTCAGGGACTAAAGTAAAAAGGGAGAAAGGAGAGGGTTTAAATTCCATTAAGACTGTAAACAAGGGGAGTGCAGTCTGCAACTCTGCAGCTCGATACCTGGTGGTGCTCTGATGGGAAAGGCGAATCCCCAGGAACAGAGTGGGGCCCAAGAGGTTCTAGGGCCACATGGGGAAAAGCGGTTCCACTGCTGGAAGGACATTTGGTAAGGACTGTTTAAGCCACCTGGACCCAGCAGACCCTAGAGAAAGGCCACATTCACTGGTGCTGGAACAAGGTCATTAAGGGTAAAGCCTGGTACCAGATGTGTGTTGTGATTTTCCATAATCCCTGAAACGCTGCTGCTACACTATCTCACAAACTTTTTCTGGGGTGGGCTGGCACCTGGCCATAGTCTCTGGGCACTGACAGCAGCAGGGTCCAGCATGCGTTCCTGGGTGCAGCCAACATTTGGCCATTGCTTATTTGACCATTGCTCAGTGGTACCTTCCCACAGAGGGGTGGAAAATGTCAAAGACACAGTCCTTCAGAAATAAGGGGCCAGGGAAAACAGGCACATCTGAGACAAAACTCGGGAAAGAAGTACTGCCTGGGGCCTGGTCACAGAGAGTAAAAAAGCGGGAAGCGGACAAAAGCTGAAGACAGAGGATGGGTGCGTGATTGCTGATCCGGGAGAACAGACTATGTAGCTGGGTGGTGCCATTTTCTCTGCTCCCGCGCATGGGCATACCCACCTACGAGTGCCACACCACTCCATCTCAGGCTAGCAGCACCATCAAGGGGAGAGCAGAGCCACTACACTGAGCCCCGCCCAACTGGGCCAACTTTGCTCTTCAAAAACACAAGTCTCACCACTGGCTTAGTTTATGTACTATAAAGCGCTACACAGACTGACTTCTAGGGGAAAACGAAGTAATTTCAGTCCTACTTCAATCTGTTAGCAAGTCCATCTATTCAATTTTCTTTCTTTTATTTCTCTTTTGCATTTCTTTTTTGTGAATACAGAAAGAGAAAAATTCATTTTTATTTTAAATTTTTATAAAAAATATTTTCTTTAATTTGTATTACAATATTTTTTACCTTTGTGTAAATTTTTTCAAATTCTATTTTACTTCTATCATTTAATTTTAGTCTACTTCAGTGTATTCACCTTTTCAAATTTTCAAACGGTCTCCTCTTTTTTTTAACTTTTTCTTTTTTCTCTTTTTCGTTTCTTTTCTTGAATGCGAAAGAGAAAAACTTCTTTTGTACTTTCAATTTCTATTAAAAGTATTTTTCTTTAATTTTTTCACTATATTTTTTGCTTTTATGTAATTTTTTTCAAATTCTATTTTACTTCCATCATCTCATTTTAGTGTACTACACTGTATTCACTTTTTCAAATTTTCAAACAATTTCCTTTTTTTCTTTTCTTTTTCTCTTTTTCTCTTGTTCATTTCCTTAATTTTTCTATAATATAGAAAAAGAAAAATTTCATTTTTATTTTTAATTTTTATTAAAAATATTTTTCTTTCATTTTCTCTATTATATTCTATACTATTGTGTATATTTTTTCAAATTTTATTTTAGCTCCATCATCTCATTTTGGTCTACTTCAAAGTATTCATTTTTTGAAATTCTCAAATTATTGCCTTCCCCCCCCCCTTTTTTTCCTCTAATCTGTCAAACCACTTTCAACACCCAGACCAAAACACACCTAGGATCTAGCATCATTTATTCTATTTGTGTGTGTGTTTAATTTTTTTAATTTTAATATTTTTTAATTTTTTTTAATTCTAATTTTTTTAATTTTAATTTTTCTACCTCATTAATTCCTTTTCTCCCTTCAAAATGACAAAACGAAGAAATTCACCCCAAAAGAAAGAACATGAAGCAACGACAGCCAGGGATTTAACCAACACAGATACAAGCAAGATGTCTAAACCCGAATGTAGAATCATGATAATAATAATAATAATAACTGGAGTCAAAAATAGATTAGAATCGCTTTCTGCAGAGATAAAAGAAGTAAAAAATAGCCAGAATGACATTAAAAATGCTATAACTGAGCTGCAATCATGGATGGATGCAGCAGTGGCAAGGATGGATGAGGCAGAACAGAGAATCAGCAATATAGAGGACAAAATTATACAGGATAGTGAAGCAGAAAAAAAAGAGGGAGATGAAGGCAAAAGAGCATGATTTAAGAATTAGAGAAATCAGTGACTCATTAAAAAAAAGAAAAACAACATCAGAATCATAGGGGTCCCAGAAGAGGAAGAGAGAGAAATAGGAAAGAAGGGTTATGTGAGCAAATCATAGCGGAAAACTTCCCTAACCTGGGGAAAGGACAGACATCAAAATCCAGGAAGCACAGAGGACTCCCATTAGATTCAACAAAAACCGACCATCAACAAGGCATATCGTAGTCAAATTCACAAAATACTCAGGCAAGGAGAGAATCATGAAAGTGGCAAGGGAAAATAAGTCCCTAACCTACAAGGGAAAACAGATCAGGTTTGCAGCAGACCTATCCACAGAAACTTGACAGACCAGAAAGGAGTGGCAGAATATATTGTGTACTCAGTCAGAAAAATATGCAGCCAAGAATTCTTTATTCAGCAAGGTAGTCATTCAAAATAGAAGGAGAGATAAAAAGTTTCCCAAACAAAAAATAAAGGAGTTTGTGACCATTAAACCACTCCTGCAAGAAATTTTAAGGGGGACTCCCTGAAGGGAGTATATATACATATATATATAATATATATATATATATATATTATATATATATGTATATATATATAATATATATATATGTATATATCAAAAGCAACAAAGATTAGAAAGGACCAGAGAACACCATCAGAAACTCCAAATATACAAGCATCATGACAATAAATTCATATCTTTCAGTACTCAGTCTAAACGTCAATGGAATCAATGCTCCAATCAAAAGACATAGGGTAACAGAATGGATAAGAAAACAAGATCCATCTATATGCTGTTTACAAGAGACTCACTTTAGACTTAAAGACACCTTCAGATTGAAAATCAGGGGATAGAGAACCAGTATCATGCTAACCATCAACAAAAGAGAGCCAGAGTAGTCATACTTATATCAGACAATCTAGACTTTAAAATAAAGACTGTATCAAGGGATGCAGAAGGGCATTATATCATAATCAAGGTGTCTATCCACCAACAAGACCTAATAATTGTAAACATTTAGGCTCCAAATGTGAAAGCACCCAAATATATAAATCAATTAATCACACACATAAAGAAATTCATTGATAGCAATAACATAATAGTAGGAGACTTCAACACCCACTCACAACAATGGACAGATCATCTAATCAAAAAATCAACAAGGAAACAATGGCTTTGAATGACACACTGGACCAGATGGACTTAACAGATGTATTCAGAACATTTCATCCTAAAGCAGCAGAATATGCATTCTTCTCCAGTGCACATGGAACGTTCTCAAGAATAGACCATATACTGGGACACAAATAAGCCCTAAGTAAGTACAAAAAGATCGAGATCATACTCTGCATATTTTCAGACCACAACATTATGAGACTCAAAATCAACCGGAAGAAAAAATTGGGAAAGGTAACAAATACTTGGAGAGTGAAAAACATCCTATTAAAGAATGAATGGGCTAGCCAAGAAGTTAAAGAGGAAATTTAAAAGTATATGGAAGTCAATGAAAATGATAACGCCACACCCAAAACCTCTGGGACACAGCAAAGGCAGTCATAAGAGGAAACTATATATAATCCAGGCCTTCCTAAAGAAGGAAGAAAGATCTCAGGTACACAACCTAACCTTATGCCTTAAGGAGCTGGAAAAAGAACAGCAAATAAAACCCCAAAACAGCAGAAGACAGGAAATAACAAAGATTAGAGCAGAAATTAATGCTACCTAAACCAAAAAAACAGTAGAACAGATCAATGAAACCAGAAGCTGGTTCTTTGAAAGAATTAACAAAATTGATAAACCACTAGCCAGTTTGATCAAAAAGAAAAAAGAAAGGATGCAAATAAATAGAATAAAGAATGAAAGAGGAGAGATCACCACCAACACAGCAGAAATAAAAACAATAATAAGAGAATATTATGAGCAATTATATGTCAATAAAATGGGCAATCTGGAAGAAATGGACAAATTCCTAGAAACATATACACTACCAAAACTGAAACAGCAAGAAACAGAAAATTTGAAAGGACCCATAAACTGTAAGGAAATCCAATTTATAATCAAAAATCTGCCAAAACACAGGAGTCCAGGGCCAGATGGCTTTCCAGGGGAATTCTACCAAGCATTTAAGGAAGAGTTAACACCTATTCTCTTAAAGCTGTTCCAGAAAATAGAAATGGAAGGAAAACTTCCAAACTCTTTCTATGAAGCCAACATTACCTTGATTCCAAAACCAGACAGACCAAAACCTCACTAAAAAGGAGAACTATAGACCAATTTCCCTGATGAACATGGATGCAAAAATCCTCAACAAGATATTAGCCAACTGGCTCCAACAATACATTAAAAAAATTATTCACTACGACCAAGTGGGATTTATACCTGGGATGCAGGACTGGTTCAATATCCACAAAACAATTAACGTGATTCATCACATCAATAAACAAAAGGACAAGAACCATATGATCCGCTCAATAGATGCAGAGAAAGCATTTGACAAAATACAGCATCCTTTCTTGATAAAAACCCTCAAGAAAGTTGGGATAGAATGAGCATACCTCAAGATCATAAAAGCCATATATGAACGACCCAACGCTAATATCATCCTCAATGGGGAAAAACTGAGAGCTTTTCCTCAGGTCAGGAACAAGAGAGGGATGTCCACTATCACCACTGTTCTTCAACATAGTATTGGAAGTCTTAGCCTCTGCAATCAGACAACACAAAGAAATAAAAGGCATCCAGATCGGCCAGGAAGAGATCAAACTTTCACTCTTCACAGATAACATGATACTCTGTATGGAAAACCCCAAAGATTCCAACAAAAAACCGCTACAATTGATTCATGAATTGAGCAAAGTTGCAGGATATAAAATCAACGCACAGAAATCAGTTGCATTCCTATACTCCAACAATGAAGTGACAGAAAAATCAAGGAATCGATCCCATTTACAGTTGCACAAAAACCCATAAAATACCTAGGAATAAATCTAAGCAAAGAGGTGAAAAATCTATACACTGAAAAGTATAGAAAGCTTATGAAAGAAATTGAAGAAGATGCACAAAAAAGGAAAAATATACCATGCTCCTAGACAGAAAGAACAAATATTGTTAGAATGCCAAGGGCGCCTGGATGGCTCAGTTGGTTAAGCGTCAGGCTTTGGCTCAGGTCATGATCTCACTGTTTGTGAGTTCAAGCCCCGTGTCAGGCTCTGTGCTGACAGCTCGGAGCCTGGAGTCTGCTTTGGATTCTGTGTCTCCCTCTCTGTCTGCCCCTTCCCTGCTCAATTTCTGTCTATCTCTGTCTCTCAAGAATAAATAAAAATATTTAAAAAAAAATTTAAATGTCGATACTACCCAAAGCAATCTACATATTCAATGCAATCCCTATCAAAGTAACACCAATATTCTTCACAGAGCTAGAACAAATAATCTGAAAATTTGTACCAGAAAACTAGAAAAGACCCCAAATAGCCAAAGCAATCTTGAAAAAGAAAACCAAAGCAGGAGGCATCACAATCCCCGACTTTAAGCTATACTACAAAGCTGTAACCATCAAGACAGTATGGTACTGGCACAAGAACAGACACTCAGATCAATGCAACAGAATAGAGAACCCAGAAATGGACTCACAAACGTATGGCCAACTAATCTTTGACAAAGCAGGAAAGAATATCCAATGGAATAAAGACAGTCTCTTCAGCAAGTGGTGCTGGGAAAACTGGACAGTGACATGCAGAAGAATCAATATGGACCACTTTCTTACACCATACACAAAAATAAACTCAAAATGGATGAAAGACCTCAATGTAAGACAGGAAGCCATCAAAATTCTCAAGCAGAAAGCAGGCAAAAACCTCTTTGATCTTGACTGCAGCAACTTCTTACTCAACACGACTCCAGAGGCAAGGGAAACAAAAGAAAAAATGAACTCCTGGGACCTCATCAAAATAAAAAGCTTCTGCATAGAGAAGGAAACAATCAGCAAAACTAAAAGGCCACTGACAGAATGGGAGAAGATATTTGCAAAGGGTTAGTATCCAAAATCTACAAAGAACTTAACAAACTCAACACCAAAACAAACAAACAAACAAACAAAAAACCCCACAAACAAATAATCCAGTGAAGAAATGGGCAAGAGAAATGAATAGACACTTCTCCAAGGAAGATATCCAGATGGCCAACGGACACATGAAAAAATGCTCAACATCACTCATCATCAGGGAAATACAAATCAAAACCACCATGAGATACCACCTTACACCTGTCAGAATGGCTAACATTAACAACTCAGGCAACAACAGATGTTGGTGAGGATGCGGAGAAAGAGGATCGCTTTTGCATTGTTGGTGGGAATGCAAACAGTGGTGCAGCCACTCTGGAAAACAGTATGGATATTCCTCAAAAAACTAAAAACAGAACTACCCTACGACCCAGCAATTGCACAACTAGGCATTTATCCATGGTATACAAGTGTGCTGTTTTGGGGGGCACATGCACCCCCATGTTTATAGCAGCACTATCAACAATAGGCAAAGTATGGAAAGAGCCCAGATGTCCATCAATGGATAAATGGATAAAGAAGATGTGGTATATATACATATATAATCAATCAAAAAGAATGAAATCTTGCCATTTGCAATGACATGGATGGAACTGGAGGGGATTATGCTACGTGAAATTAGTCAGTCAGAGAGAGACAGAAATCATATGACTTCACTCATATGAGGACTTTAAGAGACAAAACAGGTGAACATAAGGGAAGGGAAAGAAAAATAATATAAAAACAGGGAGGGGGACAAAATGGAAGAGACTCATAAATATGGAGAACAAACTGAGGGTTACTGGAGGGGATGTGGGACGGGGGATGGGCTAAATGGGTAAGGGGCATTAAGGAATCTACTCCTGAAATCAATGTTGCACTATATGCTAACTAATTTGGATGTAAATTAAAAAAATAAATAAAAAATAAAATAAAAATAAATAAATAAAAATAAAAAACCACCAATAAACATGCAAATAATAAGAGAAAGATATAAATACATATTACTAAATAATCAGCAAAACGTGAAAGAAAGACAAGAAAGAATAGAGAAAATCCTCAGAAACTACCACAAGTAATAAAATGGCAATAAACACATATCCATCAACAGTTATGTTGATTGTAAATGGACCAATCGCTCCAATCAAAAGATATAGGGTGACAAAATGGATTAAAAGAACAAGACCCATACATATGCTGACTAGAAGAGAGTCATTTTAGATGTAAACATATCTCCAGATTGAAAATGAAGGGATGGAAGGACATACATCATGCAAATAGATGTTAAAAGCAACATGGAGTATAAATACTTATTTCAGTCAAACTAGATTCTAAAACAAAGACTGCGACCAGAGACAAAGTAGGACACTATATAATAATAAAGGTGGCAATCCAACAAGAATACATAACAATTGTAAATATTTATACACCCAACACAGAGGCACTCAAATACAGAAAAAAGTTAATAACATACATAAAGGAACTAATCTATAATAATACAGTAAGTGTAGGGGACTTTAACACTCCACTTACATCAATGGAAACATCATCTAAACAGGAAATAAATGAGGAAACAATGGCTTTGAATGACACACTGGACCAGATGGACTTAAGAGATATATTGAGAATATTCCATCCTAAAAAAGCAGAATACACATTATTTTCAAGTGCACATAACATTCTTCAGAGTAGATGACATATTATGCTACAAAACAAGACTCAACAAATTTAAGAAGATCAAAGGCATACTATGCATCTTTTCTGACCACAATGCTATGAAACCGAAGTCAACCACACACACACACACACACACACACACACACACAAAGAAAAGCCCACATATGCATGTTATATAAACACATGCTACTAAACAATGAATGGCTCAACTGGGAAACCATAGAATAAATAAAATAAATGGAAAAAAATGAAAATGAAAACAAAATGGTTCAAAACATCTGGGATGCAGCAAAAAACTGTTCTAAAGAGAAGTTTATAGCAATATAGGCCTATGTGAAGAACAAAAAGAATTCAAATAAACAACCTAACCTGGAAAAAGAAAAGCAAACAAAACCTAAAACCAGCAGAAGGAAGGAAATAATAAACATTAAAGCAGAAATAAATGATACAGAAAGTACAACAAGTCAAAACAAAACAAAAAACAATAGAAAAGGTCAATGAAACCAGGAGATGGTTCTTTGCAAAAATCAATAAAATTGTTAAACTTTTAGCCAGACTTATCAAGAAAAAAGGGAAAGGACTCAAATAAAAAAAAATAACAAATGAGAGAGAAGAAATAACAACCAACACTACAGAAATACAAACAATTAGAATATCATGAAAAACTATGTGCCAACAAATTGGACAACTTGCGAGAAATTGATAAACTCCTAGAAACATAAACTACCAAAAGTGAAACAGGAAGAAATAGTAAATTTGAAGAGACTGACCACCAGCAAAGAAATTGAATCAGTAATCAAACAACTCCCAACAAAAAAATGTCCAGGACCAGGTGGCTTCACAGGTGAATTCTATCAAACATTTAAAGAAAAGTTAATACCTATTATTCTCAAACTATTCCAAAAAATAGGAAAGGAAAGAAAACTCCCAAAAGCATTTTATGAGGCCAGCATTATCCTGATAACAAAACCAGATGAAAGCTACACTAAAAAAGAGAACTACAGGCCAATACCACCGATGAACATGGGTGCAAATATTCTCAACAAAATACTAGGACTAAATACAAAAATGATTTGATGGCGGCTTAGGAGGACACTGGGCTCACCGCGCGTCCTGCTGATCACTTAGATTCCACCTACACCTGCCTAAATAACCCAGAAAACCGCCAGAGGATTAGCAGAACGGAGTCGCTGGAGCCAAGCGCAGACGAGAGGCCCACGGAAGAGGGTAGGAAGGGCGGCGAGGCGGTGCGCGCTCCACGGACTGGCGGGAGGGAGCCGGGGCGGAGGGGCGGCTCGCCAGCCAAGCAGAGCCCCTGAGCCTGGCTTGCAAAAGCGGAGGGGCCGGGCGGACTGTGTTCCGACAGCAAGCGCGACTTAGCGTCTGGAAGGACATAAGTTAGCAGCTCTGCTCGGAAAGCGGGAAGACTGGAGGACAAAGGGAGGGAGAGCTGCTGAGCCCCCAGAAGACAGAGCTCAGTTTGGTGGGGAACAAAGGCGCTCGCCAGCGCCATCTCCCCTGCCCATCCCCCAGCCAAAATCCCAAAGGGAACCAGTTCCTGCCAGGGAACTTGAATGCTCTGCCCAAACACCCAACTCTGTGCTTCTGCGGAGCCAAACCTCCGGCAGGGGATCTGACTCCCTCCTGCTGCCACAGGGCCCCTCCTGAAGTGGATCACCTAAGGAGAAGTGAGCTAAGCCTGCCCCTCCTGCCCCTGTGCACCTTGCCTACCCACCCCAGCTAATACGCCAGATCCCCAACATCACAAGCCTGGCAGTGTGCAAGTAGCCCAGATGGGCCACGCCACCCCACAGTGAATCCCGCCCCTAGGAGAGGGGAAGAGAAGGCACACACCAGTCTGACTGTGGCCCCAGCGGTGGGCTGGGGGCAGACATCAGGTCGGACTGCGGCCCCGCCCACCAACTCCAGTTATACACCACAGCACAGGGGAAGTGCTCTGCAGGTCCTCACCACACCAGGGACTATCCAAAATGACCAAGCAGAAGAATTCCCCTCAGAAGAAGCTCCAGGAAATAACAACAGCTAATGAGCTGATCACAAAGGATTTAAATAATATAACAGAAAGTGAATTTAGAATAATAGTCATAAAATTAATCGCTGGGCTTGAAAACAGTATACAGGACATCAGAGAATCTCTTGCTACAGAGATCAAGGGATAAAGGAACAGTCACGAGGAGCTGAAAAACGCTTTAAATGAAATGCAAAACAAAATGGAAACCACCGCAGCTCGGATAGAAGAGGCAGAGGAGAGAATAGGTGAACTAGAAGATAAAGTTATGGAAAAAGAGGAAGCTGAGAAAAAGAGAGATAAAAAAATCCAGGAGTATGAGGGGAAAATTAGAGAACTAAGTGATACACTAAAAAGAAATAATATACGCATAATTGGTATCCCAGAGGAGGAAGAGAGAGGGAAAGGTGCTGAAGGGGTACTTGAAGAAATAATAGCTGAGAACTTCCCTGAACTGGGGAAGGAAAAAGGCATTGAAATCCAAGAGGCACAGAGAACTCCCTTCAGACGTAACTTGAATCGATCTTCTGCACGACATATCATAGTGAAACTGGCAAAATACAAGGATAAAGAGAAAATTCTGAAAGCAGCAAGGGGTACACGTGCCCTCACATATAAAGGGAGACCTATAAGACTCGTGACTGATCTCTCTTTTGAAACTTGGCAGGCCGAAAGAATTGGCACGAGAGTTTCAGGGTGCTAGACCGAAAAAATATGCAGCCAAGATTCCTTTATCCAGCAAGTCTGTCATTTAGAATAGAAGGACAGATAAAGGTCTTCCCAAACAAACAAAAACTGAAGGAATTTGTCACCACTAAACCAGCCCTACAAGAGATCCTAAGGGGGACCCTGTGAGACAAAGTCCCAGAGACATCACTACAAGCATAAAACATACAGACATCACAATGACTCTAAACCCGTATCTTTCTATAGTAACACTGAATGTAAATGGATTAAATGCGCCAACCAAAAGACATAGGGTATCAGAATGGATAAGAAAACAAGACCCATCTGTTTGCTGTCTACAAGAGACTCATTTTATTTATTTTTTTTTAATTTTTTTTTCAAAGTTTATTTATTTTTGGGACAGAGAGAGACAGAGCATGAACGGGGGAGGGGCAGAGAGAGAGGGAGACACAGAATCGGAAACAGGCTCCAGGCTCGGAGCCATCAGCCCAGAGCCTGACGCGGGGCTCAAACCCACGGACCGCGAGATCATGACCTGGCTGAAGTCGGACGCTCAACCGACTGCGCCACCCAGGCGCCCCAAGACTCATTTTAGACCTGAGGACACTTTTAGATTGAGAGTGAGGGGATGGAGAACTATTTATCATGCTACTGGAAGCCAAAAGAAAGCTGGAGTAGCCATACTTATATCAGACAAACTAGACTTTAAATTAAAGGCTGTAACAAGAGATGAAGAAGGACATTATATAATAGTTACAGGGTCTATCCATCAGGAAGAGCTAACAATTACAAATGTCTATGCGCCAAATACCGGAGCCCCCAAATATATAAAACAATTACTCATAAACATAAGCAACCTTATTGATAAGGATGTGGTAATTGCAGGGGACTTTAACACCCCACTTACAGAAATGGATAGATCATCTAGACACACGGTCAATAAAGAAACAAGGTCCCTGAATGAGACATTGGATCGGATGGACTTGACAAATATATTTAGAACTCTGCATCCCAAAGCAACAGAATATACTTTCCTCTCGAGTGCACATGAAACATTCTCCAAGATAGATCATATACTGGGTCACAAAACAGCCTTTCATAAGTTTACAAGAATTGAAATTATACCATGCATACTTTCAGACCACAATGCTATGAAGCCTGAAATCAACCACAGAAAAAAGTCTGGAAAACCTCCAAAACCATGGAGGTTAAAGAACACCCTACTAACGAATGAGTGGGTCAACCAGGCAATTTGAGAAGAAATTAAAAAATATATGGAAACAAACGAAAATGAAAATACAACAATCCAAACGCTTTGGGACGCAGTGAAGGCAGTCCTGAAAGGAAAATACATTGCAATCCAGGCCTATCTCAAGAAACAAGAAAAATCCCAAATACAAAATCTAACAGCACACCTAAAGGAACTAGAAGCAGAACAGCAAAGGCAGCCTAAACCCAGCAGAAGAAGAGAAATAATAAAGATCAGAGCAGAAATAAACAATATAGAATCTAAAAAAACTGTAGAGCAGATCAACGAAACCAAGAGTTGGTTTTTTGAAAAAATAAACAAAATTGACAAACCTCTAGCCAGGCTTCTCAAAAAGAAAAGGGAGATGACTCAAATAGATAAATCATGAATGAAAATGGAATTATTACAACCAATCCCTCAGAGATACAAACAATTTTCAGGGAATACTATGAAAAATTATATGCCAACAAATTGGACAACCTGGAAGAAATGGACAAAGTCCTGAACACCCACACTCTTCCAAAACTCAATCAGGAGGAAATAGAAAGCTTGAACAGACCCATAACCAGCGAAGAAATTGAATCGGTTATCAAAAATCTCCCAACAAATAAGAGTCCAGGACCAGATGGCTTCCCAGGGGAGTTCTACCAGATGTTTAAAGCAGAGATAATACCTATCCTTCTCAAGCTATTCCAAGAAATAGAAAGGGAAGGAGAATTTCCAGACTCATTCTATGAAGCCAGTATTACTTTGATTCCTAAACCAGACAGAGACCCAGTAAAAAAAGAGAGCTACAGGCCAATATCCCTGATGAATATGGATGCAAAAATTCTCAATAAGATACTAGCAAATCGAATTCAACGGCATATAAAAAGAATTATTCACCATGATCAAGTGGGATTCATTCCTGGGATGCAGGGCTGGTTCAACATTCGCAAATCAATCAACGTGATACATCACATTAACAAAAAAAAAAGAGAAGAACCATATGATCCTGTCAATGGATGCAGAAAAGGCCTTTGACAAAATCCAGCACCCTTTCTTAATAAAAACCCTTGAGAAAGTCGGGATAGAAGGAACATACTTAAAGATCATCAAAGCCATTTATGAAAAGCCCACAGCTAACATCATCCTCAACGGGGAAAAACTGAGAGCTTTTTCCCTGAGATCAGGAACACGACAGGGATGCCCACTCTCACCGCTGTTGTTTAACATAGTGCCGGAAGTTCTAGCATCAGCAATCAGACAACAAAAGGAAATCAAAGGCATCAAAATTGGCAAAGATGAAGTCAGGCTTTCGCTTTTTGCAGATGACATGATATTATACATGCAAAATCCGATAGACTCCACCAAAAGTCTGCTAGAACTGATACAGGAATTCAGCAAAGTTGCAGGATACAAAATCAATGTACAGAAATCAGTTGCATTCTTATACACTAACAATGAAGCAACAGAAAGACAAATAAAGAAACTGATCCCATTCACAATTGCACCAAGAAGCATAAAATACCTAGGAATAAATCTAACCAAAGATGTAAAGGATCTGTATGCTGTAAACTATAGAAAGCTTATGAAGGTAATTGAAGAAGATTTAAAGAAATGGAAAGACATTCCCTGCTCATGGATTGGAAAAATAAATATTGTCAAAATCTCAATACTACCCTAAGCTATCTACACATTCCATGCAATCCCAATCAAAATTGCACCAGTGTGCTTCTTGAAACTAGAACAAGCAATCCTAAAATTCATATGGAACCACAAAAGGCCCCGAATAGCCAAAGGAATTTTGAAGAAGAAGACCAAAGCAGGAGGCATCACAATCCCAGACTCTAGCGTCTACTACAAAGCTGTAATCATCAAGACAGCATGGTATTGGCACAAAAACAGACACATAGACCAATGGAATAGAATAGAAACCCCAGAACTAGACCCACAAACGTATGGCCAACTCATCTTTGACAAAGCAGGAAAGAACATCCAGTGGAAAAAAGACAGCCTCTTTAACAAATGGTGCTGGGAGAACTGGACAGCAACATGCAGAAGGTTGAAACTAGACCACTTTTTCACACCATTCACAAAAATAAACTCAAAATGGATAAAGGACCTGAATGGGAGACAGGAAACCATCAAAATCCTAGAGGAGAAAGCAGGAAAAGACCTCTCTGACCTCAGCCGTAGCAATCTCTTACTCGACACATCCCCAAAGGCAAGGGAATTAAAAGCAAAAGTGAATTACTGGGACCTTATGAAGACAAAGAGCTTCTGCATAGCAAAGGAAACAACCAACAAAACTAAAAGGCAACCAACGGAATGGGAAAAGATATTCGCAAATGACATATCGGACAAAGGGCTAGTATCCAAAATCTATAAAGAGCTCACCAAACTCCACACCCGAAAAACAAATAACCCATTGAAGAAATGGGCAGAAAACATGAATAGAACCTTCTCTAAATAAGACATCTGGATGGCCAACAGGCACATGAAAAGATGTTCAGCGTCGCTCCTTATCAGGGAAATACAAATCAAAACCACACTCAGGTATCACCTCACGCCAGTCAGAGTGGCCAAAATGAACAAATCAGGAGACTATCCCTGCTGGCGAGGATGTGGAGAAACGGAAACCCTCTTGCACTGTTGGTGGGAATGCAAATTGGTGCAGCCGCTCTGGAAAGCAGTGTGGAGGTTCTCAGAAAATTAAAAATAGACCTACCCTATGACCCAGCAATAGCACTGCTAGGGATTTATCCAAGGGATACAGGAGTACTGATGCATAGGGCCACTTGTACCCCAATGTTCATAGCAGCACTCTCAACAATAGCCAAATTATGGAAAGAGCCTAAATGTCCATCAACTGATGAATGGATAAAGAAATTTTGGTTTATATACAGAATGGAATTCTACATGGCAATGAGAAAAAATGAAATATGGCCTTTTGTAGCAACGTGGATGGAACTGGAGAGTGTGATGCTAAGTGAAATAAGCCATACAGAGAAAGACAGATACCATATGGTTTCACTCTTATGTGGATCCTGAGAAACCTAACAGGAACCCATGGGGGAGGGGAAGGAAAAAAAAAAAGAGGTTAGAGTGGGAGAGAGCCAAAGCATAAGAGACTGTTAAAAACTGAGAACAAACTGAGGGTTGATGGGGGGTGGGATGGAGTGGAGGGTGGGTGATGGGTATTGAGGAGAGCACCTTTTGGGATGAGCACTGGGTGTTGTATGGAAACCAATTTGTCAATAAATTTCATATAAAAAATAAATACAAAAAATAAATACAAAAATAATTTAAAAGTACACAAAAATACACGATCAATTGGTATATAGTCCTTGATTGCATGGGTGGTTCAATATTCATAAACTAATCACTGTAGTACATCACATCAATAAGAGAAAGACTAATAACCATATGATCATTTCAATAGATGCAGAAAAAGCATTTGACAAAGTACAACATTCACTCATGATAAAAGCCCTCAACAAGACAGGTTTAGATGGAACATACACCAAAATAATAAAGGCTGTATATGAATAATACACACTTAACTTCATCCTCAACAGGAAAAAACAGACAGCTTTTCCCCTAAGGTCAGGAACAAAACAAGGATGTCCACTCTCACCACTGTTATTCAACACACTGGAAGTCTTAGCCACAGCAATCAGACAACAAAAAGAAATAAAGGGAATCCAAGTTGGTAAAGAAAAGTGGAAACTTTCACTATTTACAGTTGACATGATACTATATAGAGAAAACCCAAAGACTACACCAAAAAATAGCTAGAACTAATAAACGAATTCAGTAAAGTTGCAGAATACAAAATCAAGGTACAGAAATTTCAATACACCAAAAGTGAAGCAGCAGAAAGAGAAATTAAGAATATAATTCCATTTACAATTGCACCAAATACCATAAGATATGTAGGAATAAACCTAATCAAAGAGGTGATAGACCTTTACTCAGAAAACAATAAAACACTGATGAAAGAAATTAAAGATGATACAATGAAATGGAAAGACATTCCATGTTTTAATGGATTAGAAGAACCAATATTGTTAAAATGTCTATACTACCCAAAACAATCTACACATTTAATGCAATCCCTATCAAAATACCATGAGCATTTTTCACAGAGCTAAAACAAACCACCCTAAAATTTGTATGAAATCACAAAATACCCTGAATAGCCAAAGCAACCTTGAAAAATCAAAGCAAAGCTGTAGGCATCACAATTCTGGACTTTCGGTTACATGACAAAGATGTAGTCCTCAAAACAGTATGGTACTGGCACAAAAATAGACATACAGATCAATAGGACAGAAGGGTAAATCCAGACATAAACTCAAAATTATATGGTCAATTAATATTTAACAAAGAGAAACAATGAGAAAAAGACAGTCTCTCTCAACAAATGGTGTTGGGAAAACTGGACAGCAACATGCAAAAGAATGAAACCGGACCACTTTCTTATGCCATATACAAAAAAAAAAAAAAAAAAAAAAATCAAAATGGATGAAAGACCTAAATGTGAGATTTCAAACCATAAAAATCCTAGAAGAGAACACAGGCAGCAACTTCTTTGACATTGGCCATACCAAATTCTTTCTAGATGTGTCTCCTGAAGTAAGGAAAACAAAAGTAAAAATAAACTATTGGGACTACATCAAAATAAAAAGCTTCTGCACTGTGAAGGAAACACTCAACAACACTAAAAGGCAACCTATAGAATGAGAGAAGATATTTGCAAATGATATATCTGATAAACAGTATCCAAAATATATTAAGAGCTTATAAAACTCAACACCCCAAAAATGAATAATCCATTTAAAAATGAACAGAAGACATAAATAGAAATTTCTCCAAAGAAGACATCCAGATGTCCAACAGACACATGAAAAGATGCTCATCATCACTTATCATAGGGAAAGTGCAAATCAAAACCACAATGAGATATCACCTCACACCTGTCAGAACAGGTAAAATCAACAACACAAGAAACAACAGGTGTTGGTGAGAATGTTGAGAAAAAGAGACCCTCTGGCACTGTTGGTGAGAATGCAAACTGGTGCAGCCACTGTGGAAAACAGTATGGAGTTTCCTCAAAAAGTTAAAAATAGAGCTACCTTATGATCCAGTAATTCCACTACCAGGTATTTACCAAAAGAATGCAAAAATAGTAATTCAGATGATATATGCACTCCAATGTTTATATCAGCATTATTTACAATAGTCAAGATATGGAAGAAGCCTAAGTGTCCATTGATTGATAAATAGATAAAGAAGATGTGGTACATTTATACTGTGAGATAAGATGAGAAGAGAAGAGAATTGGTTGTATACTCTACTGAATCAATTCGTATAAGGGAAGAGCTGCTTCATTGTATAAGATTTGTTCCCTTTCAGGGGCACCTGGGTGGCTCAGTCGGTAAAGCATCCGACTTCAGCTCAGGTCATGATCTCATGGTTTGTGGGTTCAAGCCCCACGTCAGGCTCTGTACTGACAGCTCAGAGCCTGGAGTCTGCTTCTGACTCTGTGTCTCCCTGTCTCTCTGCCCCTCCCCTTCTTGTGCTCTCTCTCTCTCTCTTTCTCTCTCTCTCTCAAAAATAAAATAAAAACATTAAAAAAAAGATTTGTTCCCTTCCTTAATATTTTTAATTCTCTTTCTTAATTTTATTCATTTTTGAGAGACAGAGAGAGACAGAGCACGAGTGGGGGAGGGGCAGAGAAGGAGGGAGACACAGAATCCAAAACAAGCTCCAGGCTCTAGGCTGTCAGCACAGAGCCCAACGCGGGGCTCGAACTCACGAACCGCGAGATCATGACCTGAGCCAAAGTCTGACGCTTAACCGACTGAGCCACCCAGGTGCCCCTAATAGTATTATTTTTTAAGCTTGCTTTCAAGGGAATGTAGATACTGGTAAATTTAGGGACATTTATTTGTGGAACTCCTGCGTGTGTTTATGTGTAATATTGTGAGCAAATATTCTGAGATGTTTCATCTCCACTGCCTCTATTCCTTGTATCCATTATTCTTTCCCACTAACCTGGCAACAGAGATAGCTTTCTGTATGCCCCGCTTGAAGGATGGGCCTCTCTTAGAACAAAGATGTAAGATGTTAATTAAGCTGTTGATTGGATTTTGAAACTTATAGCACATATGATTATTTAAAAGCCAATACATTTTGATTTATAAGAGCCAAGTATGATGACAGACAAAAATGCTCCTGGAATTCTAAAATGTATTCATGGAACCAAAACTGAGAACATGGAGTTATCATCAGCCACTAAGTGAGAGTTTTGTTTTGTTTTTGTTTTTTGGAGGGTGGGACCCACACTACCAGAGACCATTGTCTAGCTCCCTAAATGTACTAGATGTAGTGTCCTAACAAGTATGAGTCTCATAGGGATATAGCTTGGCAATAGATTAGCAATGGCAATAAGAGATACTCAGGAAGATATCCTCAGTGCAGCCTGCATACATCATGTATACCTCAACATGGTGAGTGGAAAGCAGCTATGTACTCTACAGCCCACAGGAAGAGATCAAGACAGTGCTGATAGAAACAGCTGTGAAGATAAAATAAGAAGGAAGACATGGTAAATTCAAATTCTGCACTGGCCACAGTTAAAACTAAAGGCGACTGAAATACATTAAATTGGCACGTTTAGGTTTTTCTGCCAGTTATGAAAATGGGATTCATAAGCTAATTTAAATTACAATAAATGAAATTTCTGAGGCTTCACATCAGACTTTTGAAACAGTGCAACTTATATCCACTGCATGAGTTTGGAAGAGCTGAGGCAAACTTCAACAGTACCATTTAAGAAAGAAGCAAGATTTGAAGGTAAAGAGGGAAAGAAATTGGATCAAAGAAGATCCAAATCAGCAAAACTGGACAGTAAAGAGACATGTCCAGTAAGAAATTGCTACAAGGACAAAGAGGTTGATGCCTGTTTTTTCCTCTAGGATTTTGATGGTTTCCTGTATCACATTTAGGTCTTTCATCCTTTTTGAATTTATTTTTGTGTATGGTGCAAGAAATTGGTCCAGTTTCATACCTTTGCTATGTTGCTGTCCAGTTTTCCCAACGCCATTTGTTGAAGAGACTGTTTTATTTTTCCCATTGGATATTCTTTCTTGCTTTGTTGAAGATTAGTTGACCATATAGCTGTGGATATATTTCTGGGTTTTCTATTCTGTTCCATGTATCTATGTGTCTGTTTTTATGCCAGTACCAAAGTGTCTTGACAACTAAAGCTTTGTAGTACAGCTTGATGTCTGGAATGGTGATGCTTCCTGCTTTGCTTTTCTTTTTCAGGATTGCTTTGGATATTCAGGGGTTTTTTTGTGGTTCCATACAAATTTTAGGATTGTTTGTTCTACCTCTGTGAAAAATGCTTGAGGTATTTAAAAAATGTAGATTGCATTGGGTAGTATAGACATTTTAACAATGTTTGTTCTTTCAATCCATAAGTACGCATTTTTTCCCTATTTCTTGGTGTCCTCTTCAATTTCTTTCTTAAGTGTTCTATACTTTTCAGAGTACAGATCTTTTACCTCTTTGGTTAGGTTTAGCCCTAGGTATCTTAAGGTTTTTGTTGAAATTGTAAATGGGATTGATTCCTTGATTTCTTTTTCTGCTGCTTCATTATTGGTGTATAGAAATGCAACAGATTTCTGTACATTGCTTTTATATCCCGCGAATTTTCTGAATTCATCTATTAGCTGTAGAAATTTTTTGGTGAAGTCTTTCAGGTTTTCAATGTAGAGTATCATGTTGTCTGCAAGAGTGAAAATTTGACTTCTTCCTTTCCAATTTGTATGCTTTTTGTTTCTTTTTGTTGCCAGATTGCTGAGGGTAAGACTTCCAGTACTATGTTAAATAGTAATGGTGAGAGTGGACATCCCTGTTTTGCTCCTGACTATAGAGGAAAAGCTGTCAGTTGTTCCCCGATTGAGGATAATGTTAGCTGTGGGTCTTTTGTATATGGCCTCTATGATGTTGAGGTATGTGTCTTCTATCCCTACTTTTTTGAGTGTTTTTATCAAGAATGGATGCTGTATTTTGTCAAGTGCTTTTTCTGCATCTATTGAGAGGATCATATGATTCTTATCCCTTCTTTTATTAATGTGGTGTATCACATTAATTGATTTGTGGATATTGAACCACTCCTGCAGCCCAGGAATAAATTCCACTTAACCATGGTAATAACTTTTTTTTTTTGGTAATAACTTTTTTAATGTATTGTTGGATTCGATTTGCTAGTGTCTTGTTGGGAATTATTGCATCCGTGTTCATCAGGGAAAGTGGTCTGTAATTCTCTTTTTTAGTAGGGTCTTTGGTTTTGGAATTAAGTTAATGTTGGCCTCATAGAATGTGTTTGGAAGTTTTTCTTCCATTTCTATTTTTTGGAACAATTTAAGAAGAATAGGTACGTTTCCTCTTTAAGTGACTGGTAGAATTTCCCCTGAGAAGTTATCTCAACCTGGACTTTTGTTTTTGGGAGATTTTTGATTACTGATTCAATTTCTTCATTATGGGTCTTTTCCAGTTTTCTATTTCTTCCTCTTTCAGTTTTGGTAGTTTGCATGTTTCTAGGAATTTGTCCATTTCTGTCAGATTTCCCAGTTTGTTGGTATATAAGTTTTCAAAATATTCTCTTATAATTATTTGCATTTCTGTGGTGCTCCATCATGATCTCTCCTCTTCCATTCGTGATTTTATTTATTTAGGTACTCTCTTTTCTTTTTGAAAGTCTGGCTGGGGGTTATCAATTCTATTAACTCTTTTAAAGAACTAGCTCTTAGTTTCCTTAATCTGTTCTACTGTATTTTTTTAAGTTTCTGTATCATTTATTTCTGCTCTAATCATAATTATTTCCCTTCTTCTGCTGGCTCTAGGCCTCACTTGCTTTTCCTTTTCTAGCTCCTTAAGGTGTAAGGTTAGGTTATATATCTGAGACTTTTATTTTTTGAGGTAGACCTGTATTGTAATATACTTCCACCTTAGGACTGCATTTTCTGCATCCCAAAGATTTTGAAGTATTGTGTTTTCATTTTAATTTGCTTTCATGTGTTGTTTATTTCTTCTTTAATTTCCTGATTAACACATTCATTCTTCAGTAGGATGTTTTTTAACCTCGATGCATTTCTGGTATTTCAAAATTTTTCTTGCGGTTTACTTCAAGTTTCATAGTGTTATGGTCTGAAAATATGCATGGTATGAGCTCAATCTTTTTGCACTTGTTTAGGACTGATTTTTGAGCCAGTATGTAATCTAGTTTGAAGAATATTCCATATGCACTTGAAAGAATGTGTATTCTGCTTTAAGATGAAATGTTCTGAATGTATCTGTTAAGTCTATCTGTTCCAGTGTGTCATTCAAAGCCATTGTTTTCTTTTTGATTTTCTGCTTAGATGATCTCTCATTGTTGTAAGCGGGGTGTTAAAGTGCCCTACTATTAATGTATCATCATCAATGAGTTTCTTTATATTTGTTTTTAAGTGATTTATACATTTGGGTGATCCAAGTTGGGAGCATAAATATTTACATTGTTTGTTAGAACTTCTTGATGGATAGACCCCTTAATTATGATATAATGCCTTTCTTCATCTCGTGTTACAGTCTTTGGTTTAAAATCTAGTTTGTCTGATATAAGTATGGCTACTCCCACTTTCTTTTGTTGTCCATTAGCATGTTAGATGGTTCTCCATCCCTTCACTTTCAATCTGCAGGTGTCATTAGATCCAAAATGAGTCTCTTGTAGGCAGCATATAGATGGATCTTTTTTTTTTTAATCCATTCTGGTACCCTATGTCTTTTGATTGGGACATTTAGCCCTTTTCCATTTACAATGATTATTGAAAGATATGGATTTAGTGCCATTGTTCTACCTGTAAATTGGGTATTTCTGGTGTTGTTCTCTGTTCCTTTCTGTCTTTCTTCCTCCACTCAAAGAGTCCCCTTTAATGTTTCTTTCAGGGCTGGTGGTCATGTACTCTTTTAGGTTTTGTTTGTTTGGGAAACTCTTTATCTCTCCTTCTATTCTGAATGACAGCCTTGCTGGATTAGTATTCTTGGCTGCATATTTTTCCCATTTAGCATGTTGAATATATCATGCCACCCCTTCTGGCCTGCCAAGTTTCTGAACAGATTTGTGAACCTGATCTGTTTTTCCCTTCAAAGTTAAGGTCTTTTTTCCTCTTGCTGCTTTCAGGATTCTTTCCTTATCTGTGTATTTTATGAATTTGACTAGGATATGTCTTGGTGATGGCTGGACTTTGTTGATGTGTATTTCCTTCCTCAGGTTAGGGAAGTTTTCATCTATAATTTGCTCAAATAAACCTCTTGTTTCTTTCCCTTCTTCTGGGAATCCTATGACATTAATGTTATTATATTTTAAGGAGTCGCTGTGTTCCTTAAGTCTACATTTGTTATCCAATACCTTTATTCTCTTCTTAGCTTCATTATTTTCTACAATTTCATCTTCTATATCACTGATTCATTCCTCAGCTCTGTCCATCCTCATTATTATTGCAACCATTGGGTTTTGCATCTCAGTTATAGCTTTTTATATTTTTGCCTCACTAGATTTTAGTTCTTTTAATTCTGCAGTAAGGGATTCTCTAATTTCCTCTATACTTTTCTCAAGCCCAGGTAGTATCCTTATTTTCTTCTTTTTTCCTTAAATTCAAGTTAATTAAGCGGTGCCTCCTGGCTAGTTGGCTGAGCATCTGACTCTTGATATTGGCTCAGGCATGATCTCACTGTTTGCAGGACACAGCCCAGCAACAGGCTTTGTGCTGACAGTGCAGAGCCTGCTTGGGATTCTCTCTCTACCTCTGTCCCCCTATTTCTCTCTCTGTCTCTTCTCTCTCTCATAATAAATAAATAAACTTTTAAAAAATTAAAAAAAACTAAATTCAAGTTAAAGAACCAACTGGCAGTTGCCAGAGGAGATAGGGGTTAGGGAATGGACAAAATAGGTAAAGGGGATTAGAAGATACAAACTTCCAGTTATAAAATAAGTGTCACATGGATATAATGCATAGCATAGGGAATATAGTCAATAGTAATGTAATAACTATGTTTGGTGACAGATGGTAACTAGACTTCTCATGGTGATCATTTCATAATGTATATAAATGTTCAATCACTATGTTGTCCATCTGAAACTTATAACATATTGTATGAATTATATTTCAATAAAAAATAAATAAGGGACTGTGAAAGGTATGTTGCAGTCAGGTCACATGCCACACTCCTCTCCCATTTCTCCACCCCAGGTAAAGACAAAAGAAAGCTCAACTATGTGCAGCAATAAATTTGACATGTTTATTAAACTATCACTTAAATTTTTAAAAGTACATAGAATTTTCTTTAATTAAAAAAATTAAAAAGGGAAAAACCTGGCTTTATCACTTAACAATTATAAATATACCCAAAATATATGTTTTATTACTTTAAAAATCTTTACATAAATAAGTATAGACAGGTTTATTTAGCTATGGCCACACAGACCTCTTCCTTATTCTTCAAGCATATACTTTATAGTTTAATTTCATTGAAGATTTCTACCAGCTCTCTGAGGATAAGGAAGAGTTCCTTCCTTTATATGTTCATGACATTTTGTTTATTTCTTTATAGTGGCATTTATCATCTAATGCCTAGTATTATAACTCATTTGTGTGTCTTTTTATACACTCTGTTAGTGTCTTGAACCTAGTAGGTCTACGTAATGTATCCTTTAAGAAATTTTTATTCTTTCTCATTAATATACTCAAAGAAATGATGTAAATATATCTTAAATAAACTGATCTCAAGATTTTTAAATAACCTTTGCTTTATCCTAAATGTGAGGATTGGTTTGAAGTTCTGCTACTAGACCTGAACAACTAGGGAAATGTAAATAAAAATAACAATAAGATGCTATTTCAAAAAAAAAAAAAAGATGCTATTTCACATCTACTAGGATGGCTAGCATAAAAGTAAGATAACAACAAGTGTTAGCAAAGCTGTGGAGAATAAGAATCCTGATACAATGCTGACAGGAATATAAAATGGTTCAGTCACTTTGGAAAACAGTCTGGCAGTTCTTCAGTCCATTAATCATGAAGTTACCACATGACTCATCAGTTCCATTCCTAGGTATATACCTAAAAGAAATGAAAATATTCGTTCACTCAAAAACTTGTACACGATTATTTATGGCAGCATTACTCATATTATGAGTAATGGGTTGATAGAAACAACCTAAATGCCCATCCCTAAATGAGTGGATAAACAAACTGCTGTATATCCATACATTGGAATTTGAAAGCAGTCAGTCACAAAATATCACATATTGTATGATTCCATTCATATGAAATGTCCAGCACAGGGAACTCTATACAGATAAAAAGTAAATTAGTGGTTTATAGAGGCTGAGAAGTAGGGTGGGAGTGATGCCAAAAAGGATAAGGGAGTAATGGCTAATGGGTATGGGGTTTCTTTTTGAGGTGATGAAATTGACTGTCTTGATTATTGCGCAATTCCGTGAATAAACTAAAAACCCATTGAATTATACACCTTAAATTGATTAATTCTGTGGTATATGAATTATTTCTCAATAAACTGATAAACTCTGCTTTATGCTTGACCCTGGAAACACTAGTTTGAAAGCCTATTAGTCCCAAACAACTGCTTCTTATAACAATGCAAATAAAACAGTATAGTAAACTAATATGTAAATAATATTTAAACACAGCCCTAGTCACTTCACTGGATTCAACTTTGCTTGTTATTCAACTTTACTTGTTAACTTGCTGTTAACCTAAATTTTATTCTCTCACATTTTCCCCATTTACTATATAGGTTACTTGTCATCTCAGCAATCAGTGTCATTAAAACTTCCATTGGTCAATAATAGGAAATGGTACTTTCTTTCTTTAATTTTTATTTTTGAGAGAGAGAGTGTGAGTGGGAAAGGGGCAGAGAGAGGGGGACAGAGGATCTGAAGTGGGCTCTGCACTGACAGCAGCCAGCTGGATGTGGGGCTCAAACTCATGAACCATGAGATCATGACCTGAGCTGAAGTGGGACGTTCAATCAACTGAGCCACATAGCTGCCTCAGAAATGGTACTTTCTCAATACAGGAAGGATACAGAAACCAGGACTTTTACTTACAGTTGAGCAGACTGCGAAATCTATGTGCAATACTACTCCAGAGGATGCCTTTCACATAGCTCACAATGTGAATGGTGCCTCCTAAAACTGAGCAATGTGGTAGCTTTGATAAAATCTTTGGTTTCATTGTCATTCTCTAATTATCTAGGGTTAAGTTTGACTTCTCTTCACTTATCCTCACACTCACCCACAATATACTGACTGGTTTGTCTTTTCTACTTATGTGTCTCCCAAATTCATTCTCATTACCTTCTCACTGCCACTGCTCTGGTTTCAGCATTTTCCTTTTCTAAAGTATTACAATAGCCTCCTAACTGATCATTCTACCTCCTGCTCTTTCTACTATAGTCTTCATATCACAAGCAACATTTTCTTCTAAGGATATAATTATATCTTTTCCCATACAAAAAGCTTCGTGTTTCCAGTTACATATATATAAAATCCACAATTAGTTTTCCATTCGAAGTCCCTCAGGATCTCACCATAACCTACTTTGAAAGTCTCATTTTAAGAAAATTCTCCATGTTCCATACTACAACCACATAGGTCTAGTCTCTGTTCCTCTCAAAGTTGCTGTGAATTGGCTACAATCATCTACTGAATTAACAACACTTGCCAGGTGGCCTTCTCCATATAGCTACCCTCTCTGAGCACAGCTAACTCTTCTTGCTTCTTACCAATTCTTGTCCATACATGATAAAAGCTCTCTTCTGTTGTAATTGCTGCAAGATTCTATGCAGGTTTCCCCAAACTCTGATAATAAACTACCAAGGTTGAGTGTGCCCTCAATTTCTGCTGAGACCCTGATGACAGGAGCAATCAAGGACTGCCCTTATATAGGGACCTGGGGAGAGATGGAGAGACTACTTTTGAATAACAAACTGTAAGGGTTTAATGTGTATCTTTCTAACAGTTATTTTCCCCAACAAAGAGACTGCCTATGGAATAAAGGAAATCTTCACAGGTACTCGGGGAATCAGGACCAAGAAATGGGGGAGAGAGAGAGAGAGAGATAGAGATAGAGAGAGGGCGACCAAGAAAGGGAGACACAGAGAACTAATGAATGGCATTGTTTGAGTTTGAGTCTCAGGATTCAGTCATAGTTAAGCCACCTCCATATCTTGTTATGTGAATCAACAAATGCATTTGAAATTTTTATTTTAATTTCAGTTAATTAAGAACAGTATGTATATATATATACACACATTTAAAGTTCATTTATTTTTGAGAGTCAGAGAGAGACAGCATGAGCGGGATAGGGCAGAGAGAGAGAGAGAGACCCAGAATATGATGCAGGCTCCAGGCTCTGAGCTGTCAGCACAGAGCCCGACACGGGGCTCGAACCCACGAGCTGTGAGATCATGACCTGAGCTGAAGTCAGACGCTCAACCAACTGAGCCACCCAGGCGCCCCAAGAACAATATTATATTATTTTCATGTGTACAATATAGTGATTCAACAAGTCTACACATCACCCAGTGCTCATCACAAAAAATTCACTCCATAATCCACATCACCTATTTAAACCATACCTCAACAACCTCCCCTCTGGTAACCATATATTTGCTCTCCATAGTTAAGAGTATGTTTCTTGGTTGGTCTATTTTCCCTCTGCTCAATTGTTTCCTTTCTTAAATTCCACATATGAGTCAAATTATATAGTATTTGTCTTTCTCTGACTGAATTATTTCTCTTAGCATTATACTGTCCAGCTCCATCTATGACATAACAAGTGGCAAGACATCATTCCTTTTTATGGCTGAATAATATTCCATTGTAGGTGTATACATATATATGTATATATATACACTATATATACACACACAATGTATATATATATATGTGTGTGTGTGTGTGTGTGTGTATATGTGTGTGTGTGTATACACCAAGTCTTCTTTAACCTTAATTGATGAACGCATGAGCTGCTTCCCTATCTTGGCTATTGTAAATAATGCTGCTATAAACATTGGGGTGAATATATCCCTTTGAATTAGTGTTTTTGTATTATTTCAGTAAATATTCAGTAGTGTGATTGCTGCATCATAAGGTAGTACTATTTCTACCTTTTTGAGGAATCTCCATACTGCTTTCCACAGTGACTCCACCAGTTCACATTCTCACCAACAGTGCGTGAGGGTTCCTTTTTCTCTACATCCTCGCCAACACCTGTTGCTTCCTGTGTTGTTGATTTTGGCCATTCTGTCATATGTGCGGTGATATTGCATTATAGTTTTGATTTGCGTTTCTCTGATGGTGATGATGACTATCTTTTCATGTGTCTGTTGGCCATATGGATGATTTGGAAAACTGTTCATGTCTTTTGTTCATTTTTAAATTGGATTGTTTTTTGGGTGTTGAGTTTTATAAATTATTCATATATTTTGAATACTAACCCTTTATCAGATATGTCATTTGCTAATATCTTCTCCCATTCTGTAAGTTGCCTTGTAGTTTTGTTGATTGTTTCCTTTGCTGTGCAGAAGATTTTTATCTTAATGAAGTCCCAATAGTTCAGTTTTATTTTGTTTCCCTTGCCTCAGGAGACATATCTAGAAAAACTTGTTATGGCTGCTGTCAGAGAAGTTACTGTCTGTGTTATATTCTAGGACTTTTATGGTTTCAGATCTCACATTTAGGTATTTAATCTGTTTTGAATTTACTTTGTGTATGGTGTAGTAAAGTGGTCCAGTTTCATTCTTTCGTGTGTTGATGTCCAGTTTTATCAACAATATTTGCTAAAGAGTCTTTTTCCCATTGGATATTCTATCCTGCTTTGTCAAAGATTAGTTGATCATAGAATTTTGGGTCTATTCCTGGATTTTCTATTCTGTTCCATTGATCTAAGTGTCTATTTTTGAGCCAGTACCATACTGTTTTGATTACTATAGTTTTGTAATATAACTTGAAGTCCAGAACTGTGATACCTCCAGCTTCACTTTTCTTTTTTAAGGTTGTTTTGGTTATCTGGGGACTTTTGTGGTTCCATACAAATTTTAGGATTGTTTGTTCTAGCTCTGTGAAAAATGCTGTTGGTATTTTGATAGGGATTGCATTAAATGTGTAGATTGCTTTGGGTATATAGACATTTTAACAATATTTTAACAATATTTAACAATATTCCAATCCACGTGTACAGAATGTCTTTCCATTTCTTTGTGTCCTCTTCAATTGCTTTCATCAGTGTTTTATAGTTTTCAGAGTAAAGATCTTTCACCTCTTTGGTTAAATTTATTCCTAGGTATCTTATTATTTTTGGTGCAATTGCAAGTGGGATTGTTTTCTTAATTTCTCTTTCTGCTGCTTCATTTGATGTATAGAAATGGAAAAGATTTCTGTACATTGATTTTGTATCTGGCAAATTTACTGAATTCATTTGTCAGTTCTAGCAGTTTTTTGGTGAGTCTTTCAGGTTTTCCATAGATCGTATAATGTCATCTGTAAATAATGAAAGTTTTACTTCTTCCTTACCAATTTGGATATTTCATTTTGTTGTTTGATTGTTGTGGTTAGTACTTCCTGTAATATGCTGAATACAGGTGGTGAGAGGGGACATCCTTGTCTTATTCCTGATCTTAGGGGAAAAGCTATCAGTACTTGCCCATTAAGGATGATGTTAGCTGTCAGTTTTTCAAATATGGCCATTGTTATGTTGAAGTATGTTTCCTCTATACCTACTTTGTTGAGTTTTTATCATGAATGGATGTCGTATTTTGTCAAATGCTTTTTCTGCATCTATTGAAAGGATAATATGGTTTCTATCCTTTCTTTTATTGGTGTGATGTATCATTTTGATTGATTTGTGTATATTGAACCACTTCTGCAAACCAGGAATAAATCCCACTGGATTGTGGTGAATAATTTGTAATGCATTGTCAGAGTTGATTCGCTAACATTTTGTTGAGGATTTTTGCATCTGTGTTTATCAGAGATATTGACCTGTAGTTCTCTTTTATGTGTTGTCTTTATCCGGTTTTGGAATCAGGGTAATGCTGGCCTCATAGAATAAATTTGGAAATTTTCGTTCAGTTTCTATTTTTTGGAATATTCTGAGAAGAAAAGGTATTAACTCTTCTTTAAATGTCTGGTAGAATGCACCTGTGAAGCCCTCTGGTCCTGGACTTTTGTTTGTTGGGAGCTTTGGGTACTGATTAAATTTCTTTGCTGATTATCAGTCTGTTCAAATTTTCTATTTCTTTCTGTTTCAGTTTTGGTAGTTCATATGGTTCTAGGAATTTATCCATTTCTTTTAGTTTGTCCAATTTTTTGGCATATATTTTTTCATAATATTCTCTTATAATTGTATTTCTCTGGTGTTTGTTATTATTTCCCCTCTTTCACTTGTGATTTTATGTAGTCTTTTCTGTTTTTTCCTTGATAAGTCTGGGTAGAAGTTTCTCAATTTTATTGACTTTTCCAAATAACCTCGTCCTGGTTTCATTGATGTCTTCTATTGGTTTTTTTAGTGTCTATATCATTTATTTCCCCTCTTATCTTTATTTTTTCCTTTATAGTGTTCATTTTAGGTTTTATTGTTCTTTTTGTAGTTCCTTTATGTGTAAGATTAGGTTTTTATTTGAGATTTTTCTTGCTTCTTGAGGTATGTCTATATTACTATAAACATCCCTCTTAGAACTGCTTTTCCTGCATCTTAAAGGTTTGTTTTCATTTTGTGTTTTCATTTTCGTTTCCATGGGTTTTTTAAAAATTTTATTTCCTCATTGACCCATTCATTGTTTAGTAGCTTGTTATTTAACCCCCATGTATGTATTTGTGGTCTTTCCAGATTTTTTCTTGGGTTTGATTTCTAGTTTCACAGCATTGTGGTCAGAAAGGTGCATGGTATGACTTTGATCTTCTCAAATTTGTTGAGGTTTTATTTCTTTTAAGATTTTATTTTTAAGTAATCTCTACACCCAAGGTGGGGTTCAAACTTACAACCCCAAGATCAAGAGTTGCATGCTCCATGAACTGAGCTAGACATGCACCCTGTTGAGGATTGTTTACGGGCTAATGTGTAATCTATTGTGGAGAATGTTTCATGCATACTTGAAATGAATGTGTATTGTTTTAGGATGGAATGTTCTGAATATATGTGTTAAATCCATCCGTTCTAGTGTATCATTCAAAGTCATTATCCTTGTGGATTATCTATTTACATGATTTGTCCACTGATGTTAGTGGAGTGTTAAATTCCCCTACTACTACTGTATTATACCCATTATTTTCTATACATTTGTTATTAACTTTTTGTATATCTGGGTGCTACATGTTGGGTACATAAATATTTACAATTATTATGTGTTCTTGTTGGATTTTCTCCTTTATTATTATATAGTGTCCTTCTTTGTCTCTTGTTACAGTCTTTGTTTTGAATTCTACTTTGTCCAACATAAGTGTTCCTAGTCCATATTTCTTTTGAAGTCCATTTGCATGATAAATGTTTCTCCATCTCCTCAGCTTCAATCTGCAGATGTCTTTAGGTCTAAATGAGTCTCTCGTAGGCAGCCTATAAATGAGTTTTGTTTTTTTTATCCATCCTGTCACCCTATTTCTTTTGATTGCTTAGTCCATTTACATTCAAAGTAATTATTGATAGATTTGTACTTGTTGCCATTTTATTACTTCTTTCTTGAGTGTTTTTGAAGGTTTTCTCTGATCCTTTCTTGTCTTTCTTTTTTGCATTGTTAGCTGGTTTTCTTTAATGATATATTTAGATTTGTTTATTCTTTGCATATTCATTAGTTTTTTTTTTTATTTTTTGTGTCCATTAGGTCTTTATATGACATCTTTTGCAAATAGTAGTCTATATTCATATGATGGTCTTTTAAATTTGAACCCATTCTTTACTCCTCACTTTCCCAATGTTTTAGGTATATTGTATCATATTTTAAATCCTTTTATTTTGTAAGTTCCTTGACTGATTTTTTTACAGACATATTCCTCTTTATGGCTTTTGTGTTTTCTACCTTCATACTGTCACTTTTGGTCTTTCCAAAGTGTCCCCTTTAATATTTTCTGCAGGGCTGGTTTACTGGTCATTAACTTCTTATTTTTTGTTTGTCTGGGAAACTCTTTATTTCTCCTTATATCCTGAATGATAGCCTTGTTGGATAATGTATTCTTGGGTGCAGATTTTTCCCATTCGGCACTTCAAATATATCATTTGAGTCCCTTCTGGCCTGGAAAGTTTCTGCTTAATAATCCAGTGATATTTTGAGATATTAGATATCTTACAATATTCCCCTTATATGTTACTGTCTTCCTTTGCCTTGCTCCTTTAAATTTTTTTTCTTTGTGGGTATATTTTGCCAGTTTAATTACAATATATTTTGGTGTCACCTGATTTTGTTGAATTTGTTAGGGTTCTCTGTGCCTTGTAGACATAGGTATCTGTTTCCTTTACCAGATTAGGGAAGTTTTCAGCTATTATTTCTTCAAATAAATTTTATGTCCCTTTTTCTCTCTATTCTTCTTTTGGGACTCCTATAATACAAATATTATTACATTGGATGGAGTCACTGAGTTCCCTAAACCTATTCTCATTTTGCATAATTCTTTTTTTGCTCATTTGTTCAGCTTGATTATTTTCCATTACTCTGTCTCCTAGGTTATTAATTTGTTCCTATGCATCTTCCAGATTGCTGTTTACTCCATCAGTAATGTTTTTATTTTGTTTATTGAGCCCTTTAACTCTGCTATGCTATTCCTTATCTCTGTGTTAAGGGTCTTATTGATGCCTTCCATTTCTTTCTCAAATGCAGTGAGTATATATGATCATTACTTTAAATTGTCTATCTGGCATGTTACTTATATCTTATGGACTTGTCCTGTTCTTTCATTTGGGATAAATTACTCTGTCTTCTCATCTTTTCTAAGTTTCTGATCCTGCTTTTTTATGTTATGAAAGTCACCTATGTCTCCTATTCTTGAGGATAATAGCCTTATGAAGAAGAGATCCTATAGTGCCCTGCCATGTAGTGTCCCATGTTTCCCAGATCCTGGTGCACCAGGAGTGTCTCCAATGTGTGCTGCATGCATGCTGCTGTTTTGTGCTGACTACTTTATCCTTCAGGCCAGTCATCTGCAGAGGCTCTCTTTGCTTATTGTGGACAGTGTTGGGTCTCTGGCCTAAATGTGGTGCAATCTTACCAGATGTGCTCTGGTCTGCTTGTGAAATAAGACCAGTTGTCACTGCTGTTGGAACCAAGGCCCTGCAAATTTCCTGAGTCAGGAGATGAGGTGCAGGCAGGTATTTAAACTTGTCTTCTGGGTGAGGGGGCCTGCCATGCTGGGACTGAGGCAAGTGTGACTGGAAAGGGGGGGTTCACCTAGAGTGTGGGAGGTAGGGTTTGTTGTAAGAAAATTAGGTAGCGAGTATCTGCTGTGCGGTGGTTCCCGCAGGTGGTCCTGTGCTTATGCTGAAGGGTAAGGGAGGAAAATGGCACCTGTCAGTTCCTTTGTTCTGAGAGGGGTCTCTCTATGAATGCTGCCTCTCTGGGACACACTCTGAGATGAGCAAATAACCTCCCCACTGTGTGCCCCAGGCACTCTTCAGATTGCTGTTTCCATGCTGCATGTCCATGGGCTGTTGGCCCTGCCTTCTCTCCAAGAACAGCCCCAATGCCCTCAGGCTCTATTCAAGCCATGCCTGCTAACCTTTAAAAATTCAGGCTTTAACCCTCACTGGTTGCAAGAACTCACAAAATTTAGTCCCTTGTGCTTTCCAAGAAAATTGCTATGAGGATTTATTTCCCCCCATACACTCTCCTGTGTGCTAGTCTGTCTCGCCCTTCTATGCAACTGTGGCTCCCTTCCCAATGCAGCAGCCACACACCATTTCTCTCTCAAACTGCATCTGTGCACTTTCTACCTTCTTTGATGTGGCCTTTCTCTACCTTCAGTTTTGGAATTTGTTCTGCCAATCTTCAGATAAATTTCTGGGGTATTTAAGATGATTTTATAGTTATCCAATTGTATTCATGGGATGACACAAGCGTAGTGTTCTCTTATTACACTGCCAATTTCCCTTCAGTAAATGTCCTTTTTGCTTGAGCTAGTCTGAGGTGGGATTATGTCACTTGCAACTAACATAGTCTCCAATAATACAGGACTTAAATGGAAGAAGATATATAAACCAATTTCAGAGATCATCAGTAAAGCTTGCATGAAGCAGGTGGCAGCTCAGAGGGATTCTGAAGGAAATGTGTGAGTTTACAATAAAGATAGGAAAAATAAATGCTTTTCAGTGAGAGAAAAAAATTAATACATGGAGACATAAAAATGTTCAGGAAACAGTGACTTGACCAGTTTTGCTGGATCAGAGTATAGGTAGTGGAGGAGTAGTGGTATATAATGCTGGAAAGGTTAGATTAGGGCTTGATTTGACTAAATCATTGGGATGGGATGGGGCATAGATTTCTTGGATGTAGCAGTGGCAGCTCTCACCATGAGAAAGCATGATTGAAATGTCATCTTCAGATTACAGTGCTATTTTTTTACTAGCTACCAAATGCTGAATAAGAAGCTGAAAGGGCGGGACTATGCCGGCCAACTCCATCTTGTTCTGTGTCCTTCACCTTGACCACGCCTCCTCCCCTTGAGTAACCTCCCGCTCACCTGCCTAACAGGACTCGGACCCTTCCCCAGCCCATCGGCTGAGGCCACAGCCATTACCTCACCAACTGCCCCTAGGCCCCAATAAAACCTTTGTCCTTTTGAAACTCGCTCTCTCTCCCCGGTATCTCACCGTATCTCACGGCTGCGTTGGTGCAGGTAGGGGATTGAGCTCGAGCTAGCTCGAATAAAGGCTCTTTTGCTTTTACATCAGACTTGGCTTCCTGGCGGTCTTTGGGGATCACGAATTCTGGGCATAACAAAGCCACCTAAGAAATTAGTGTTTTAGGGGCACTTGGGTGGCTCAGTCGGTCCAACTCTTGATTTTGGCTCAGGTCATGATCTCACGGTTTGGTGAGTTCAAGCCCTGTGTTGGACTCTGTGCTGACAGCATGGACAGAGCTTGCTTGGAATTCTCTATGTCTCCCTCTCTCTATCCCTCTCCTGCTTGCTTTATCTCTCTGTCTCTCTCTCTCAAAAATAAATAAACATTAAAGAACTACACAATTTTTAAAAAAGAAAAGAAATTAGTGTCTTAAAAGAATAAACCTTTATTATCTCACAGTTTCTATGAACCAAGATTTCAGGAGTAGCTTAGCTGAGTGGTTCTGTTTTGGGGTCTCTCATGAGGTTGCAGTCTAGATGGCAGCTGAGGCTGTAGTCATCTGAAGGCTTAACTGGAGATGGAAGATACACTTCCAAGATGGATCAACCACTCACATGGCTGCTGGCAAGAGGCCTTGGTTCCCTGCTGCATATGTGCAAAAGCTATTACCACATAGACCTCTCCAAAGAGTTGTTGTAATTTCTCATGAAATGACAGCTGACTTTTCCCAGAGCAAGTGATCCTAGACAGATTAAGGTGGAAATTGCAATGTCTTAAATGACTTGTCCTCTAAAGTCAAACTTCATCATTCCCACAAAATCCTATTTGTACACAGGCTAGCTGATTTTATGTGGCAAGGGACTGCACAAGGGCATGACTTCCAGGATATGAGTCCCATTGATGCCATTTTGGAGGCTGGCTGGCTGCCACAGTTTTGATTTTCCCATCTTGATGAATACTTGTAATTTGCATACTACTGTAGAGTAATTAGGACTGAAACTGAGGTTTCACCATTAATGCAGCTAATTTCATGTGTTTTGATAGTTATATATAATATATACTATTTCTGACAGACTCCATATGATACCATGCTTATATTGGGAGCATTGTATGGAGGTTTGAATGCTAGGATGAATTGGCATTAGTTGTTTTATTTTCAATCATGTCATGATGTCATATTAATATTTTAATACATCACTTACTACTCCAAATTTAACATTAAAAATTACAGAAACCAATATTGCAGTGACAGAGATTCCTAACCATGAATAAATGGGCAAAAAAGAATGAAATACACTTCCCCAGAGGTTTTAAGAATAAAAATAGCTTTTTCCAGCTGCCTGGAGTAATTTGGCTATGAAATGAGCTGAAGGCAAAAGGAGAGATCAATTTTTTTTAAATATGTTTTTTCCTATGATTTCTTGAGCATTATTTAGACTTGAACTAATATTTCTAGCATTTTAATAGTGCTAATAAAAACTTCTTTCAGGGGTGCCTGGGTGGCTCAGTCTGTTAAGCGGCCTACTTCGGCTCAGGTCAAGATCTCAGTTTGAGTCCCACATTGGGCCCTGTGCTGCAGCTCAGAGCCTGGAGCCTGCTTCGGATTGACTCCCTCTCTCTCTGCCCCTCACCAGCTCATACTCTGTCTCTCTCAAAAATAAATAAACATTAAAAAATAATTTTAAAACCTCTTTAAGCTGTAATTTTCAGGTGGAGAAATAGTTTACAAAGAACTGTCTGTAACTGCCTCTTATTTTATAGGGCCTGTGTACTAACTTGTTCTTGGCTACATGGGCACTTTAAAATCTTTTAAACAAAATTCTTTTTGTCTCAATATTAATCCAAGCTACCTGAAGAAAAGGGGGTTTTACTGTAAGGATACACTGGAGTTTACAGGAATTGAAGGATAAAACAAAACACAGCTGATCTTCATGGGACAGAGATCACAACTCTTCTCTCAGGGCAGGAACTTGCTCTTGCTCTCATGGCAATCATACTCCTCTCTCCATATCTCCTCTACTCTCCTTTCTCTTTAGCAGTTGACTTCCTCTAGTACCTATCTTGATTAAGTGCATACAAAAGATGGATGCCTTACATAATGGCTGCTCCAACTCACCTTACAGTGAAGTCGAATCTCAGTATTTTGTTTTGGCTTTTCTTATACTGCATCTTCTATGTCATTTATTTAGAATTTCCTGAAAAGGGAGTCTGATTGGCTCAGGTTATCTTTTTAAAACAGGCCTCAAGTTTAGGCATAAATCTTTGCAAGCCATGGTTTCTCTTGGGTCAGCTTTATTCTTTGTCCTCAATCAACTATGGCTAGAGGGTTGAAGTCATGTGATATTTAAAACATGACTGTGGCCTTTTGGCAGGAGGAAGGAGGGAAAGCATCCATGAGAAGGTATAGTGGCGATGGTAGACATTAGTACTATAGAAATATAGAGACAATTCCTGCTTTTTAGCAGGTATTTCATATATTTCTCTCCACACTCCTATTTTGTACCTATAAAGAATATAAAATATAGTTCAAATGCCCTCATTATAGTCAAACTTGTCACAAAGTTAGTCCAAACATGAAATGACTCTATTCCTAATGGTTTGAGTCATACATTGACTGAATAAAACATTATCCTTGAGGATTAAAGAAAATAAAAGTTCTGAATCTTAGGTTATTCAACTATTTCCTGATAAAGATTAATTAATTAAAAATGCTTTTGCATTGAAAAACAGCATAAATGCATTATAGTAAAAAAAACTATACTGATAAAGTACAAGTAATAAGAGATACTATTAGTACAAACTATAGAATATTTGAAAATTTTATTATAAATAGCCATGTTAAAAACTTTGATATGAGGTTTTGTAAGCAAATTTGGGGGGAATAATTCACCCTCTGAGATTAAATATATCTTTAAATTAAGAAGTTTTTTTCTTATTATGGGGTGCCTGGGTCGCTCAGTCAGTTAAGTGTTCAACTTCAGCTTAGGTCATGATCTCAGGGTTGGTGAGTTCGAGCCCTGAATCAAGCTCTACACTGACAGCATGGAGCCTGCTGGGGATTTCTGTCTCCCTCTCTCTCTGCCCCTCCCCACTTGTGCTCTATCTCTCTCTTTCAAAATAAATAAGCAAACATTTTTAAGAAAAAAAGATTTTTTTAATGAAAAATGAAAAATCAAATATTATTCAAATGTGAACCCATCCCATATTGCAGTTTTCATGTGTTCACTCATTCATTCATTCTTTATATTTAAATGTTTTTAAGTTTATTAATTTTTAGAGAGAGAGAGAGGGAGAGCACATGCGAGTGGGGTAGGGGCAGAGAGAGAGGGAAGAGAGAATCCAAAACAGGCTCCACTCTGTCAGCATGGAGCCTGATGTGGGGCTCAAACTCACGAATTGTGAGATCATGACGTGAGCCAAAACCAAGAGTAGGACACAACTGACTGAGTCACTCAGGTACCCCATTCTTAATTTATTTTAATTTAATTTTATTTTTGAGAAATTAAGAGAGAGAGAGAGCATATGTATGCATGTGTGAGTGGGGGAGGGGCAGAAGGAGAGGGAGAGAGAGAATCTCTAGCAGACTCTGTGCTGCCAGTGCAGAACCTGATGAAGGGTTTGAACTCACAAATTGTGAGATTATAACCCGAGCTGAAATCAAGAGTCGGATGCTTAACTAATTGAACCACTCAGGCACCCCATCCATATATTTGAATTTTTTACTTTGTGCAATCATACAGAAAGTTTACTATGTTCAAACTCTGAGGATAATAAAACAAATTGATTTATTGAATGATGAAATGCAAATGAAATGTTTATACGTAACTTTTTCAATATGTGTGCTTGAATATGTTTAGACAATTCTAATTAACAGGATGTTACCACAACAAAATGTAGGAAAACTTTGCAATCAGGCCACTGAATATTCAGTTTAATTACGTTGGTATGCACTTCTATTTACTTCTAATGCCAAGGATCCATTGGTAAAATAAATGCCCATTTTATGGTCTGCTATGCAGAAAATGTTTAATCCAGTATTAGATTTACTCTATTAAATCTTCCTTATTGACTGTGCTTATTCATCCATGCAAAATTTGGTATGTTGTTTTCTATTACTGACATTACAATTAAACAGCTACAAGAAGAACAGCAAGACTATCTGTAAGGATTTGTGAAATTCCCACCAAATTATTCATAGCTTTTTTGTTTTGTTTTGTAAGGAAAGTGAAAAAAAATACAAATGTATTCTGAATATTTTTGTATTGAATAAACTGACAAATACAATAGTACAAATAATCATTTTGATACTAAAACTCGTATTTAAAACATACTTCTGATATAGTGGAAATAATTGCTCTCACAACATTGATTATCATTGAAGGTAAAAATGAACATGAACTCAAAGAACCTGAATTTTATACAACAGAAAATAGTATGATGGGATAATATTTGTATATATTTGAAATGGAAAAGTCCAAGCTGACTTCAACTGGGTATACCTCAAAGAGTGTGTATGCTCACAAAAGTACAACTTTGGGTAGTTTCAGGTTATTCTCCGGTAGACTGGATTTTCTCCACTTCTAGCTATGTTTTACTGTCCAGAATACTTGTGCTCATGAATTTTTATTATCACTACAACCACAGGGTTAGAGATAGAAAATTTTTAATTCAAAGCAAGCTCAAACATTAGTTCTGCATTAAAAAAAGTTTTTCCTTTGTAAGTCTGAAACTTGTATTAAGGAGTTAATAATTTACTTCCTTAACTGTTATTACTTGTTTTTCACAGTGTTAAGAGATACACATTCATACAGACATAACTATTTTCTAAGAAGCTCTTGTAAACTTAAAGATAAACTTAGAGTATCGGTGGTTTATCTGGCACTCTTACTTTAGTTTATACTAGATCAGTGTCTGGTAAGTTTGGTTGTTTACAATATAGTAAGAATGAGATTCCATGGTAGTGAATTGAATTTGTGTGTGTACGTGTGTGCACACATGGGTGTCTAAAATTATATGACTGCTGGATCATAAACTGTACTAGTAACACTGACATTTGGAACAAGTATGTATGTAATAGTTCTGGTCCATCTGGTCCCATTATCACTCCTAGAAATTTTTTTGCTGTGTCTTAATGATGGTGGGACAAAAACATCATCTGTGAAACACACAAGAAATGTTATTCTGAGTTAGACCAATAGTCCAGCCTAGTGTTTCCCAAAGTATGTTCTTCCTTTAAATGTTATTTTGTCAAGTATACTAAATTTTTTTAAGGTTATTAAGAAATCTTCATAGCTCACATGTATATTTATTATAAAATATCTGAAGAATCCTCCAGTAAAGAAACCATTTGACTTTTATTGCTCTCTAATTGTATTTGATAGTGCAACCCCTATTAACATCCTACAGAATTACTTTTCCCCAGAAGACACTTTGGGAAAAAGGCTGGCCATGGCACTGAAAGGTGTTTCGTAGGGGATTATTTTAGATATCCACTCCTTCAGCATTTAAGAAACATTTGTTAAGCTCTTATTCAATTACAGGCATCTTCTAGATGCTTAGGAGTCAGTGAACAAAGATCCCTACCCTCATAGTACTAACTTTTACAGTCCTTGAATTTATATAAGCCTTTCTTAAATATGCTTATATGTTCAATTCCCAAGCCATTAGGGAAGGAGAGAATTTGTATTTTACTTAAGAAAAAATTACATATTCTATAATACCACATGTCAAAAATAACTATTAACATGAAAAGTTTTATTTTGGTCACATGAATTTAAAACCCAAAAGTCAGAGAAATATTGAGAGGATCAATATGGTGTCATATCATTTGACATATGAATAAAACAATTCACTAGTCTGCAGGATAAATTTAAAATGAGAAAATGCCGAATCACCAAATATACGCATTTAAAATGTTGACAAATACTGCCAAATTTCTTTCAACAAATTGTATCAATTTCCACTTCCATTAGCACTGTATGAGTGAGCTTGCTCCCTCAGAAGTTTATCAATACTGTATGCTATCAAATAATTTCATTTTTGCCAATCTGATTGATGGAAGTTGGTATCTCCCACATGCTCACAATGACTGCTGCTGCTATTACTACTACTACTACTACTGCTGCTGCTACTATTTATTGAGTGCTTACTACCATCAAATACAGTGTTAAGGGCTTTATTTACCCCTCATAACTCCCGTGGAGGGTAAGTTATATTATTGTTGCAATTTTACATATGAGGAAACTGAGGTTAAGAAATGTTAAGTAACTTATCTGAGACCATTCAGTTGGTAGAAGATAAAATTGGGGCTCCAACCTAGGAAGTCTGGCGAAGAGTCTGAACTCATAACCATTATTCTATACTGCCTCTCCAAGAAAATGATGTTCATTGCAATATCATTTGTTGTAGGAAAAAACTAAATATCCATCAATAGAGGAATATTAAGTAAAATCATGGCATATTCATACAATGGAATTATAGGAAAGCATTAAAAATGAGGTGTCCCTATATGTTCTGAGAACACAGGATCTCCTAAATATATTATGTAAAAAAATACAGGTGGCAGAATTTCTCTATTTAAGGGATGATTAATATTCATTTGTATAAATCTATGTAAACATATATGTATCTATGTGTGTGTATATATATATATATATGTGTGTGTGTGTATACATATATATGTGTGTGTATATATATATATATATACATACATATATATATCTCCATCTGTTGATGAACACTGAAGTTGTTTCTATATCTTGGCTACTGTGAACAATGTTGTAATGAACATAGGAGTGCAGATATATCTTTGAGATAGTGATTTTATTTGCTTTGGATATATACCCAGAAGTGGGATTTCAGCAGATATTTTTCAGTGCCTACTATATGCTAGGCACTGAATGATGGTACTGGAAATATAATGATTAAAAACATAGGTATGGCCCTCGCCTTTGCATAACTCACCTCCTAGGAGGGTAACAGATGTAAAATAAGAAACTGCATAAGTAATTTGATATTTCCAATCATGAAAAGTTGAACAAAGGAGAAGTATAGGGTAAAAGGAGACTTAAGGTAGATTGAGGATTAGATGAAGACTTACAAGAGAAAGTGATATTCTGAATGAACTGCAAAATGAGTAGGATTAAGCTAGGAGAAAGGGAGAAGAAGGACAAAAGTATACCTCAGGAATATGGAAGAACATGAATGAAGGCCCTGAAGAAGGAAGGAGCATGGTGTATCAGACAAAATGAAGGAGAGACAATATGGATGGAGCTTAGAGAGAGAAGGGTGACAGGTATGAGAAGAGCCTGGAGAGTTCAGCAGGGACTTTTAGACCATGCTTAAAATTTTGGAGTGTATTTTAAGAGTAATGGGAAATCATGTCGATTTTAGGTAGGGGAGGACATAATTAGATTTGAATTTTTTTAAGATCTAATTTTTAAGTAACCTCTATGCCCAATGTGGGTCTTGAACTCACAACTCTGAGACCAAGAGTCACATGTTCCACCAACTAAGCCAGCCAGGTGCCCTTATATTTGAATTAAATTTTTTTTAAATCTTTTTTTAAAAAAAGTTTATTTATTTTGAGAGAGAGAGTGCAAGCAGGGTAGGGGCAGAGAGAGAGGGAGGGAGAGAGAGAATCCCAATCTGTGCTGACAGTGTGGAGTCTGATGCAGGGCTCAACCTCACAAACTGTGAGATCATGACCTGAGCTGAAATCAAGAGTTAGCCGCTAAAATGACTGAGCCACCCAGATGCCCCTAGATTTGAATTTTTAAGAGTTTACTCTCCTCTACAGTGGACTGGAGAGAAGCAAGCATAAATCAAGGGTCGAGCTGGGGCCTATTGTAGTAGTCTAGGCAAGAGATTATGGGGGCAGTCCAGATTGAGAGGTGGGTATGTTTACAATATAACTTTGAGATAGATATGGCAAGAGTTGATGATGAAGTGGTTTAAGAGTGAAAGAGAATAATATATCAAGGATAATTCTTAAGTTTTTGACTTGAGTAACTAATTAGAAGGTAGTACCATTTCTGAGGTAGGGAACACTGGATGAAGAGGTTTGGGAGTGGGGCTGAAATGTTCAGGAGTTCAGTAGTGGACATGTTCAGAAGAGATGTTGAGTAAGGGATTGGATATATGGATCTGGAGCTCAAAGGAAAGGCCAGGGATAGAGACCATTAAATTACCAGTTTATAAACATTTGTTATGTCAGATCACACAGTTATGTAACCTTCTGAATACAAGGTAAATATTCAGGGAATTATGGTTTTCAACTCAGGAAACCATTAAGTACAAAATTAGGATCACAGTGATTTAATAGGGTAAGTCAATATGTATCCATCATCTCGTACTATGACTTATCCAAATAAAATATTTCACTTCTCAAAAATAGACATCCTTAGAATAACAGAATAGACAGCAATTAAGCTGCTTTGCTTCATGCTATTTTACGACATTATCAACCCCTATATTTGTCTTTACTTTACAGGAGATCTATAAAAATACATTTGAAATAAAAGGTATTTTGAACACTTTCTCCATGCAGAGGCTTTTAATTTTTTCTAATGTAACCATATTTTCCATGTTCAGAGAGTGTGTAATAGAGGAAGGACAGCTAAATATAGGCTGGCAAATTTATTTTTCCAAGGGTCCTGCTTTCTAACTTCAGAATAAAAGGGATTTCATATTTGAGGCAAAACATATTGGAATATTAGCATGACAGAGCAATTACTTGTTTATTTTGTTTTATACCCTATTAGATGTAAACTTAATGAAGTCAGAGGTTTTTGTCTGTTTTATTCATTGCTGTAATTCCATCATCTAAATCAGTGTTTTGCACATAGTAGGTATTCAATAAATATTTGAGGAAAATTGAATGAAATGATAAGTAGTGTCTTCACAGTGTGTCTGATTGTTATAAAATTTCTGAATCCATAGAAAGATACACTCATATTGAAAAAGATACACACACAAGTATACAGATATTGCCAAAGTATGATAGAGATACCTTAATTTATCATGTTTTTAACTACCCATCCATAGCTTCTCACTGTTAAAGGAGATTTTGGAAAGTTTCCTGTGTTTACTCTGGGAAATCTATTAATTTTCATTTCCACTGATGGTATTAAGAATCTCATAGATCTAACAGATAAGATCTATTTCACTTCTGATAGTACTCAAAACTTTCTTTTCATATCAAGGCAAATGGCAGAGTGATTTACTGAACAATACCTTACACTTCTCAAAGAAATCTCTTACACAAAATATTCATCAGAGGACCGTATCACAAAAGAATTGTTCAATACATCCAGATAACCCATAAAATAAATTAATGAAGCATGTAAAATGTTGCTAAAGATTATGGCAAAATGCAGCAAAACAAAACAAAACCCAACCCCAGTAAAGTACAGTTTTAAAGAATTTTCATGGAACCTTAGCAAAGAAACAGGTATTGAGTATCTTCAAAATATGACACATGATAGTTGTGGGTAGATATAAAGATGGAATACTCAGTCCCTGTATTCACAGTACTTACCATCTATTAAGGGAGTCAGAACTAACCAGTTCAGCAAACACTGGCATCCTACTAAGCAAGAGGCCCACGTTAGATGCAGGGGGTAAAAAGATAAGGCACAGTCCCTGTCATAGAAGGTCTTATAATTTAGGCCTATCTGGGTGTGTATTTTTGTACATATGTAGATATGTGTACTGTATAGGAACCAACCTAAATGCAAATAATTTCAGGGCAATATGGAAGACTATGACAGAATGTTAGCACTACCTATGGAAATTTAACCCAATATAGGGAGGACATAAAAGGAGGAGGTGGTAGAAGCTAAACTGAATCTTAAAGATATGTTAGGTAGAGAATGGGAAGATAATCCCATGCTGGAGGAACAACAGTGTGACTGGGAAACCACAAACGATTCAGAGGACAAGTTGTTTAAGGGAAGGTCCACTACTGCACTCGCTTTGAATTATTTTGAAACGCTTATAAAATAACTACACAACGAACCCTAAAGCCCCTCATCAAATACAATCACTTTACTATAAAGGCCATTTTATCATGGTCATTTCTGCAGCAGCTTATCAGAAGAATCTTGTATGGACTCCGTGCATATGTATAAAAAACTAGATTCAGAATCATTAGACGCTTATCAAGCAACTACTATGCTTTCATATCTTTTTTCACTGCTGTAAAGCAAGGCTAATTTTCTAAATATATACTGCCGGATGTCCGGCTGGACTAACTAGAACAAATGCAGACTCAATTTAGGTTCCATTCTGGAGAAAGCAGGGCTAGACTAGGGCGAGACGGTTTTCGTGGGTTTTCGTTGGGGAGGTATGGAGGCAAAAAATATATGGGATATAGTTTTAAAGTGTTGGTGCGTAAAATTATGCCTCAGAGGCCAAAACAAAAGAACAGACACGCTAGGGGAAACAGTTTCAAGACTGGAATGAAAATTTCCTTTGTTCACAGAGCAATCCCCTTTCAATTTCACTCCACCCTTCATATATTCCAATTCTTGCTTCATCGTCAAGGGACACCCAGGTTTCCCCACATTCATCCTAGCTAGCTAGAGTGAAAATCTCCACCTCATTACTACCTCAAACCTCCAGGCTAAATGAGCCACTGCATTCTGCCTGGAAAATAAATTGAACTTTTAACATTCGCGTAAACATTTCAAATAAAATGTTGTAGCCGCCTACCTGGACCGGCCACCCAAGAACTACAATATCCAGAATGCACTGTTTTCCCTTCCGCCTTCTACCAGGGCAATGCCTGACTTGATCTCATTTCCACAAGCGATAGTCACATGACACGTTTTCTCTCAAGATGGCGGATAATCTCCCTTCGGAGTTTGACGTGATCGTAATAGGGACGGGTATGTGTGGCTCTGGTACTCCCCGAACAAAGTGTAGGAAGTCTATCTCGTTCCTACCTTTTCTGTCAGTGGCGAAGGTTGGTGAGAAATGCCAGGGGTTGAGCATAGCAGGGAGGACTGGAAGGAAGTGAGGTAGTGTGGAGTCAGCGCGGGAGTTAGCAGCTCCAGGGAGGGGCTTGGACCCACGGTACTTAGCGCCGTTTGAGTAGGGGTCGATCTGATCGATGCCGATTGCTGAGGTTGGTTGCTGCGGGTGGTTCCTGTAATTTCCTTAGAGGGTGGTGGGTTTTGCAGTGTCATGAGAATGGAGGATCGGGACTTTATCCATGGAGACGCCTTTTGGCATAACATGATCCCCACCTTGTTGATTTCAAGGCGATATTCTCCGTAATTTTGTCTCGCCCTTTAGTAGGAGTTTTTCATATATTTATGTAGTCCTAGGGTGTATTGCAGCTCGGATACAGCTTAGCCTTCAGTTTTTGAGAAGGATGCTCAGGTGTTGTTCGTGTGCGTATTAATTACTAGGACCAGGAAACGGATTCTTTTATGTTGAGAGGCCTGGGGAATTGTATTTTGTTGAGGTAGCCATTATTCCTGCTTTATGATGCTGAAAGGTAGCGTTTTGCTTTCTGACACCCACCTATCTACTCACAACTAAATGAGCTGAGAAGAAGCTTCTGTGAATTCCATTTCAGGTGTGTGACCTTATCTTCCCCTTGTTTTCCCATCATTTATTCTCCATGTTTTGGGTGGAGCCAGAAAATCCCCTTCAATATCTAGTTGACAAATTCAACGTGCCACTTGTGGTAGAAGACATTTGGCAGCAGTTAGTATTTTGTTTTTTAACAGTGTAAAGGGTGGATTTGAAATGTAGTGAAATAGGTTGTTGAGTGGGGTTTTTTGCTGTTTGCAGAATGTGGTAGGCCGGAAAAGCTCTGGTGGATGAATACCTGTCCATTGTGTTAATGAATGGAGTTCGCTGTTTTCTCAAACAGTAGGGGCAGCCATGTTGCCAGGGCCGAGTAAAAATTATAGCTACCTGGTTTTGAATGCTTATTATTTGCTAATCGATGTGCTAAGCACTTTACAAGCCGTATGCAATTCTCACAACCACCTCGTTAGAGTAGGTATTCTCTACACTTTACAGAAGAGGAAACTGGGGCTTAGAAAGGTTTCAGTGTGCTCAAGATCACACAGATGGTAAATTTCCAAAGGCCCATTCCATCTCAGAAGGAGAATCAGTGGTTCAGATCCTTAGAGTTAACCCATATAACTCTCATATACTCTAATAATTGGGAAAAGTTACTAGATCTTGCAGGTATTTAAATATACCTGTTTGAATTACTAGGGCATTTAATCTCTCTGAGCCTCAGTTTCCTTGTTTTTAAATACAGAGAGGGTACACTAGATATCCTTTCAGGTGTTGTCTAATCAAAAATTCTTATTGTAGTGGCACTTGGGTAATTGTTCTCAGGACAGCAAAGACATGTTTATTCCCATCCTGAAAACTGCATGGCTGCAGATAACTTGTCTGTAGCTGCTGTGAACAAATGTTGGATGAGAGCTGGAAGGAGCCTATAGACTATTCATTTGTTCTCTCCACTCTATTTTGAAACTGAGAAGAACATCCATTTTTGAATAGTTGTTAATACCATACTTGGATTCTATATTATTGCCTTCCTTTTTTTTACCTAGAAAGTTGGGGTGTTTTTAAAATTTTTTGAAACATTAAGAGATTTTTTTCCTATCTGGATTCAAATTTTAATTGATAAGAGTGCTAATTCCTATTAAATGCTACTAATTCTTATAATAAATAGTTTGCTTTCTAGTTCAGTTCATAATATGAACTATTTTCATTCTGTTAGAGTCTGTTATGGTAGAGGTAGGAAGATGCTGTGTGTGATCCAGAAAATTGAATTAGGTGGCATCTGGTGTATTTAAAAAAAGATTCATTTTAGACTTGTTCCAGTGAGAATAATATTTCTCAAAGTATGGGAAAAACTTACTTGAATTTAATCTTAAAAGTTGTTTTTCATATCACTTACTGGTGAACATATTCTGAGTTTATCAAGCACATTGCATAAATTCATGTTATGAAGCTTTGTTTTTAGGCATGTCAAGATGGAAAAATTAGTTAAAAGTTGTTTCCCAAATGACTTCAATAATTCCAATCATTTAATCGGAATTATTTAGTTTATTTATTTAAATCCAATTTAGTTAACATCTAGTGTAATAATGATTTCAGGAATATAATTTAGTAATTCCTCACTAGATACAACACCCAGTGCTCATCCCAACAAGTGCCCTTCTTAATGCCCATCACCCATTTAGCCCATCCCCCACCCAACACCCATTCAGCAACCCTCATTTCTCTGTATTTAAGAGTCTCTTAAGGTTTGTGTCCCTCTCTGTTTTTATCTTATTTTTGCTTCCCTTCCTTTATGTTCATCTTTAATTGGAATTATTTTTAATGTGTTTGGAATATTTCTTTTTTGAAATAGTTTGCTGAAAGTAGCCTTAAAAATGTTTGCATTACTAAATACTAGCTTGAGTAAATCTTAGAAAAAGCAGCGTTTCTTAGATTCAGTTTTACTGAAAAAAGCAGAGTTAATCATGCATGTATCACAAACATGAAGAAGTAGGCTATGAAATGTAATTTTTATTTTAGTAAATTTAGTTCTAGTTTATGTCATCAAGAGACCATTGCTTCAAGTAAAATCATGTGGATAATACTTAAATCCCTTTGTCTTTGATTAGTGTTTTTCTGTTTTTTGTTTTTTACTTTACATATCATAAGATTTCCCTTAAGATCATGTTTTGAAGAGATTATGGGAAGATAAAGTTTTGTATGTATTTTCTTAGTTATGTCCATATCCTTTTGATTACAAAATACAGGAAATATCTCTCAGACACCCAAAGGCAGATGAATAAAATAAAGTGTTTGAACTGTGAAAAATAAAGTAGAAAAAGGAAAAAAGGAAGGAAGGCTGACTGGAGTCTCAAAGGAGAGGACAAAACTGGAAATAAATGATGTGTCTAGAAAGTGGCTTTCAGTTGGGGTACACAGTCGTCATTTTCAAGGCATTTTGCCGTTTAAAAAGACATTGGAATGATAATTTTGTAGGTTACAGAGAAGTATCCTTGGTTTCAGGTTAAAAATAGTCCCAGTAACATAACACCTCAATGGAGGTGACATCAGGCAACCTCTGTACTGCAGTCTGCTTCAGAGCCAACAATTCAACAGAAGAGCAGGCAAGATGGAAGTTAGGAGAGCTGTGGTAATATTGACGTGCTTCTTACATAGTGGAATCCTTCAGGCCCTTAATTAGAGCATATTTATTCTAATTTTAGAAATAATTCTTGTGTTCTCAGAGCATATTAGAAACATCCTATTTAGAAGATACAGTGTTATCAACTTCTACAAAAGCTGTATTTGGGTGGTGTCATTAGACATAAGTGACAGTTCATGTCTTAATAGGAAAGGGAAGAGACAGACACCTAAAGTGCAAGCCTACATCCAACAGTACAATGGCCTGGGACCAGTTTATGTAGTGACAGACACTCATTTTTCAGAGTATTCAACTCACATTTACTGAGAACTTAGTCTCTGCCCTTGTGAAGTTTACGATATTGCCTATTTTCAGAGACTGGTTGAGGTTTCTGACAGTCACATCCACAGAACTGTTTGTTCTTAAACCAATGTGGGCTTTTCATTGCATCCTTTTTGCTTTCTGAAGACCACATAGTGATTCAGTCTGCATCCCTTTTCTTTCTGAAGTACACCACAGACATTATATTTTGGGAGTTCTTTCCCTAAGACGGGCTAGCTTAAAATTTTTCCTGCAGAGGATAAACACATAGATCCCTTTTATTTTAATTTTAATTTTTGAGAGAGAGAGAGAGAGAGAGCGAGAGAGAGAGAGAGAGAACACACTCGTGCAGGCCAAGGTGGGGCAGAAAGAGAGGGAGACAGAGGATCCAAAGCAGGTCCTGCTTTGACAGCAGAGAGCCCTATGTGGGACTAAAACTCACAAACCAGGAGATCATGACCTGAGCCAGAGTTGGACGCTTAACTGACTGAGCCACCCCGGTGCCCTAACATAGATCCTTTTTTGTTTTAAAGTTTATTTTTGAGAGAGAGGCAGAGAGAGAGAGGGAGACATAGAATCCAAAGCAGGCTCCAGGCTCTGAGCTGTCATCACAGAGCCTGAATTGGGTCAAACCCACGAACCATGAGATCATGACCTGAGCTGAAGTCGGACGCTTAACCAACTGAGCCACCTAGGTGCCTCTAGATCTTTTTTGACTTAAGAGTTTTATTGCTAAAGATTATGGGGAAAGAAATGAGATAACCAAAATAACAAATATAAGAGAAATTACAAAAGTATTGTTCTTATATTGTGACTACCTTGCTAGATAGTGCTCGACATAGTACAATAATAGATGTGGCAGCATGGTGTGATGGGAATCACTTGACCTTTCTGTTGGGTGACTTTGGACAAGTTGCATCTCCTCTTGGGATACCAGTTTGTTCATCTGTAAAGTGGGAGATTTGAATTAGGTGACCTATCTACTAGTTGTAAAGTTGAGTGTTCTGCACCATTGTGCATGCAGAAGTGTGACCCTGTGTCCTTGAAAAGGCTAAATTCTGTCTAGTCCTTTCAAGAAGTCAAGTCAGTGTTTAATATACTTTAAAATTTTTTGTATCAAAATGGCTCATAAAAATTTTTTTGGAAACAAGAAGTTGCTTTTATCAGGAAGGGCATGTAGGTAGCACACTTCCATTCTTTGATGTTGGTTAAGAATCAAAAAGTCAACCTTGGCTGGCAGCTCAGTGACTATAATGCTTATGATGGTGGTGGTGTAGCTTCACTTCTCTAAATGTTTGGGGATAGTAGTGCTGCAAGAGGTTTCGTGGAAACATATTTACCAAATATGCCTTTGTGCCAGACTCTGTGCTAAGTGATTTCCCACATACGTATTTTATTTAATCTTCTCTCAGGATGGCTGTATGAAGTTCTAACATGACAGGATGTTCATACTTCTCTTTGTATTTCCAAACATACATGCACTTATGGTCCAGAGCTGAGTTTGTTTTTGTTTATTTTTTTTGGTAATTGCAAGATGCCACCTATTTGTGGGTCATGAAATTAATTCCAGCATTAAGAGAAAATAATAGAATATATTAGAATATGTTACATGTAGTAAGGATGAGTATAGTTTTATGAAACAAATATTTCATATATGTATAATAAATCACTATAAAATTCAAGCATATATACTATATACACATTTTTGGGGGGTGGTCAGGAGCAAAAAGTGTTAAAGTCTAGAGGATATTAACTGAGTAACAATGAATAGTAATGGTAATTGTACTTCAAAAGTCCTTTAGTTTTACAAATGCCATACCATCCTTATATTTTATTGACTTTGACATGTATGTGTCTCATTTGAGCAATGTAATTGACAATGTAGTTCTGAAGTGAGACAGACTGGGTTTGAATCAGCTGTGCCTCTTGTGCTACCTCATACATGTTCCTTAAAGCCTGTTTCAATATTCTTATCTCTACATGAGAACAAACTTCACAGAGCTCTGTTAAGGATTCGATGAAATAATTCCTATAAAATGTTTAGTAAATACTCAGAAAATGTAGTTGATTTTTATGGCCCATAATTCTATCCTAAGGTGCTTTTATTGTCACTATTGCTACCTGAATGCTTTCAGGAAGGGCTCTTCATGGAAAGCAGAAGGAAGATTCAGGTGTCTGAGTCATTGTCCTCTTCCCCATTGGCTCATTGGTAGGAAAGACCTTTCATTGTGCATCTATTACTACTGTTTCTAACAGATTTCTTATCTGGGTTTACAGGTTTTCTATATTTTTATTTTATTCTTTTTCATTTATCAGCTTTATTTGTCATTTTATTTTGTCTAAAGTTTTTTTTTTAAATTAATATATTAATTTTAAGAGAGAAAGAGAGAGAGAGTACACAGGGAGGGGCAGAGAGAATCCCAAGCCAGCTCCACACTGCCAGTCAGCCCGATGCAGGGCTTGATCCTACGAACCATAAGACTACTGACCTGAGCTGAAATCAAGAGCCAGACACTTAACCAGCTGAGCCACCCAGGCACCCCTGTTTTGTTTAAAGATTTTGAACAGATTTATCTTCTTTGGGGCATAGTATGAAATGCTTCTTTGTCAGTGTAAGAATGTTGAAGGAGCTAAAGAAAGCCTAAAGATTTTGCTGTTCTGAAAAATGGTTTGCAATTCTTCAGGCATTTATTGATGGAAAAGTATGTCTTTTCTGCTTTCAGTACTGAGGAAAGTAAAGGAAGTTGTCTAATGCTGGAGGAGACTCTTTGGAAGAGGCTTATCCTTCCCTGTAAATCATAGCCAATTCCTCAGAGAGAGCTGCATTTGTTACCAGAGTTCCCTCTGCAGCATCATTTTCATCTCCCTTGCCTCATGTCATTTTCTCTAGTGTTCTCCTGATGTTTTAGAGAACTCAAGCTGCAGCAATTAAAATCAAATATAGCTGCTCACCATCACATTCCCATGTTTAACATAAAATCCCAATGCACAGAAACAATTACAATTCTGTATAATTGACCTGTTACTCATGCTAAATCACCTGCTATTCAGTTTCAATGCAGAGTCTTTTAACTAAAATGTTAGGTTGTGCGTGCTATGTATATGAATGGTTTTAAAAGTAAAATCAACCGAAAGTCGCTATCAGTTTTTATTAACATATATATTAAAACACTGTGTGTGTGTGTGTGTGTGTGTGTGTGTGTGTGTGTAATATGCTAGAGAGATTGGAAACATTTTGGGGTTATTTAGTCATGGCCAAAATAATAGGCATACTTTGAAACATTGACTTACTGTGTTTTTGCTTTTCTAATAATTTTATTAAAGGGCAGTGTAAAAAGAGATGATAACTTATCACACAGTGATTTTCCAAAGCAGGATTATGAGAGCCATCATATTATCATATTGAGGCTATTTAAAAAATAGTTTGCCAATAAGAGATCAAGGACAGCTTGGCCAGTATGCAAATATTATTAGCATTAGTGTTATTAATACTTATTAGGGTATTTCATCTCATTGGATTTTACCAAGAATTTAAGTCATACTACTTGACCAATTTGGTTTATATCACTTTTAGAATAGTACCAACATCTACTTTTTTCCCTATGTAATGTTCTAACATATCTTTTTTTCCAGCCTAGTGTTCACATTGAGTTACAATGGCTATTGGTTAATGGAGTTTTAATCATTTATATTGCTTTGAAATGTTTGGATCATATATCTGTGATCCACATTTGCACATTTGTTAAAACTGCTTTTTTTCTTTTTTCTTGTCTTCTTCCTCCTTTTTTTTTTTTTTTTTTGAGTGCAAGCGGGGGAGGGGGACAAAGGGAGAGATAGAACCCCAAGCATGCTCCACACTCAGCACAGAGCCAGAAGTGGGGCTCGATCTCGGAACCCTGGGATTATATCCCAAGCCAAAATCAAGGGTCAGATGCTCAACCAACTGAGCCACCCAGGTGCACAAACTACTTTTCTATATATGAGTTTAAAATAATTATTATAGAAAAGTTTACACAAGCTAAAATATAGAGAAATAGGGCTTTATTTACAGATATAGGACATATTAGGAAGATGCTGAGTTGTGAGTTCTTTTTTAAATAAAAAAATTTATTTGAGTATAGTCGACACAATTACATTAGTTTCAGATTTACAATTTAATGATTTGACAAGTTTATATATTACATTATGTTCACCATAAGTGTAGTTACCATCTGTCTCATTGCATTGCTATTACAGTATCATCGACTGTGTTCCTTATGTTCTCTGCCTTTCATTCCCATGACTTACTGAATTGTGAGTTCTAACCCTTATTTTTCTATGAACTGTATTACTTTGGCATGAGGTATATAAGCCAAATAGATGACAGAGAATTTCAGCACATACAACATACTGTTAAATATATGAAACATGCAAGTACTGTTCTAAGCTCTTTAAAAATTTTTTTTTAATGTTTATTTTTGAGAGAAATAGAATGCATGCTGTCATAAGTGGGGGAGGGGCAAAGAGAGAGGAGGACACAGAATCTGAAGCAGGCTCCAGGCTCTGAGCTGTCAGCACAGAGCCTGATGTGGGGCTTGAACCCATGAACCATGAGATCATGACCTGAGCTGAAGTCCGATGCTTAACTGACTGAACCACCCAGGGCGCCCTATCTTAAAACGCATCATTTCCTCTGATTCTCACAATAACCCTGTCTGTAGTGAATACAGTTAATCTCCATTTTACAAATATGTAACCTAAGTCTTAGTTAAGTTTAACCTAGGTCAAACTATTAAGACTGGAGTTACTGTAGCTAAAACTCTCTTATTACATTGAGCTTGTAGGATTCTTCCAAGTAGAAAAATACCTTATACTACCAATATATATTTTTTTAGTATTTTATTTATTTTGTTAATTTACATCCAAGTTAGTTAGCATATAGTGCAACAGTGATTTCAGGAGTAGATTCCTTAATGCCTCTTACCCATTTAGCCCATTCCCCTCCCCCCCCAACAACCCCTCCAGTAATCCTCTGTTTGTTCTCCATATTGAAGAGTCTCTTATGTTTTGTCCCCCTCCCTGTTTTTATATTATTTTTGTTTCCCTTCCCTTATGTTTATCTGTTTGGTCTCTTAAAGTCCTCATATGAGTGAAGTCATAAGATTTTTGTCTCTCTGACTAATTTCACTTAGCATAATCCCCTCCAGTTCTATCCATGTAGTTGCAAATGGCAAGATTTCATTCTTTTTGATTGCCGAGTAATACTCCATTGTATATATACCACATCTTTATCCATTCATCCATCGATGGACACTTGGGCTCTTTCCATACGTTAGCTGTTGTTGATAGTGCTGCTTTAAACATGGGGGTGCACGTGCCCTTTTGAAACAGCACACCTGTATCCCTTGGATAAATACCTAGTAGTGCAATTGCTGGGTCATAGGGTAGTTGTATTTTTAATTTTTTAGGAACCTCCATACTGTTTTCCAGAGTGGCTGCACCAGCTTGCATTCCCACCAACAATGCAAAAGAGATCCTCTTTCTCCACATCCTCGCCAACATCTGTTGCCTGAGTTGTTAATGTTAGCCATTCTGACAGGTGTGAGGTGGTACCCCGTGGTTTTGATTTGTATTTCCCTGATGATGAGTGATGTTGAGCATTTTTTCATGTGTCAGTTGTCCATCTGGATGTCTTCTTTGGAGAAGTGTCTATTCATGTCTTTTGCCCATTTCTTCACTGGATTGTTTTTTGGGTGTTGAGTTTGATCACTTCTTTATAGATTTTGGATAGTAACCTTTATCTGATATGTCATTTGCAAATAATATTATAAATGTTATATTAGTATGCCCTAGCTTTGTGGGTGGCAGTTGCTTCATTTTCTAGGAGTCACCATTGTTGACATTAAAATCCTGATGCCAACAAAGTCTTGTGGTATTAACTCATCATTGACAGCATAATGAAATCTCTATCGGCCTGCCAACATTTTGATGAAGGTGAATTGCATGACATGGTTGTATTATTCCTTAAAACTGAGGGAAAAAAATCACAGCCACTAAAGTAATGGTAAAAAAAAAAAAATGGGATTTGAGAATACAGTCAAATTTCAAGCAATAATCTGTTTTCATTGATTTCAAGATACATAATTAACTACTGAAATAAAATCATTGTTAAAAATGACATATAGGCTGCTTGTGCCTGTGCTGGAGCTTGCCATTTTATGTCTTTCTTTTTTAGTTTTCTTCACTTGCAAATTAAATTTTCAAGATCAAGTATTGGACTCGTCCTATTTTTGAAGCTTGTCTTTTTTTGGTTGACTATTCTTTTGGTTCCTACAATTTTCAGTGTTTGTCAGAATTTACAATGGATGCATCTTAATTGGCAGAATGAATATGGTAATATCTTTTTCCTCCAAGGGCTGTGTTATTAACATAATAATAGCACTTTTATATATTTACTTCCAAACGTTTTCTCGGTTTGTGTGTATAGATGTATGTATATTTTCCTGTGTTTATAAAAGTGTATCAGACACTGTTTTGAAATTTATTTTTCACCTCACAGTGTGTCTTGAACATCATTCCATGTCAACCAAATGGCCTTCCCAGTGTCCTTGTTACAAGTTTTTATTTAGAGATAATTATAGACTCACATGCAGTGGTAAGTTCTCACTTTATTAATGAGAAGATCCTGCATATACTTCACAGTATGTATGTGGCAAGTAAAATTTTGGATAAATCATAAACAGGAAATTGACCTTACCCACTGACCTTATTCAGATTTCACAACCAGGAAATTGACCTTACCCAATGACCTCATGCAGATTTCACTAGTTTTACATATAACTTGTGTTACTTTTGTTAACTGCCTTTGGAGATATGCATAAAAAGCCTTCCCCTCCAAGATTAAGTAAATATTAACAGTTTATTTTTCAATATTTTATTTTTTACATTTAAATTTAAATTCACTTGAAATTTACTTTGTTGTAGAGTACGAGTGTTTTTCCCCCCTCTAAATCACCAGCCAGTTATTCTAACACCATTGATCTAATTATCTGTTCTTACACCATTGAACTGAAATTACAATTTTCTTTTTTTTTTTTTTGTGGGGGAGTGGCACGCCTGGGTGACTCAGTCAGTTAAGCCTCTGACTACTGCTTTCAGTTCAGTCAGCTCAGGTCATGATCTCGCGGTTTGTGAGATCAGCTCTGTGTTGTGCTCTTCCAGCACAGATCCTGCTTGGGATTCTCTCTCCCTCTTTCTTAGCCCCTCCCCTGCTCTTGTGCATGTGTTCACTCGCTCACTCTCTCTGTCTCTTAAATAAGTAAACTTAAATTTTTTTTTTTTTACCATATGATCAATTTTGGGGCTTTCTGACAATAATCTGAGTGTTTCTTTCAGCATATAGTCTCTTTCAAAGTGGGAACTATAAAGTAGGAATAGATTGAGTCATCTGATCTGTAGGGAAAGGATAACTTTTCCTCTTTGAAATCTGAAAAAACAAAAGATAATATTTAATATATTTAAAATTATAGGATCTACTTTGAAAAATAGAAAACCAAAGAAGAAAAACAGAATAGGAATATTTGCAACTCCTAACAGGACTAATTACAGATAATGAGTACCTTCAAGTTTTATGAAAAATATCAAGATCTCTTTAGACAAATGGGCAGAAAATATAAAGAGAAGATAGAAATAGTCAGCAAACTGCTGGGAAAATATTGTTTCCTAATAGTTGAATTCAAAATAATTTAAAAATTAAAAACACTAAATTTAAAGTAACAATGAGTTGTCAGTGAAGTTGTATTCAATTAATATGATGATATTATAAATTGGGACAATATTTGGGAAAAGTAATTTGACAGTTTGTACTGAGAATTGTAAGTGTGTTTATTCCCTTAGACTCAGTAACTCCAGATCTGAGAATTTGAGAAAATCATTCAGTAGAGTTAAAAGCTACCAAAGTGACATCTATTTTAAAGCTGCTTATCATAGTGAAATTTGAAAATAATATAAAAATTCTATATTAAAGAGCTCTGAAATCTCCCAGGAGGCCAGCTAACTGGTGGAATGGGCAGTCTTACAACGTGGCCCAAGATCTGGTGCACAGCTTTCATTTTTATTATAAAACATCATACATACAAGTGAAATATGTGTATATGTGTGTGTATATGTATTTCAGTGAACAATAATAAAATGAATGGTGCGTATGTATGACCCAAGTAAAAAGACCATAACCAGAACATTACCAGACTTTAGAAGCTCCCTGTGTGTACCACCATAATTTATATTCTCTTCCTTTCCCACAGATGTAACCATTATGATAAGTTGTATTGTTCCCTTGTATTTTTTAAGGTGTTTTTATTACATGGGTATGTATCTCTAAGAAATATATTGCCTTACCTGTTTTTGACCCTTGTCTAACTTTTGGAATTCTATTGTATGTATTCTTTTTGTGAGTTGCTTTTATTGACCAGTGTTATGCTTGTGAGATTCATCTGTACAGATGCATGCAGATGTAATCCCCCCCCCACTCACATGTACTCGCATACACACACCACACACACGTACATACACACATGCTGACTACTACTGTGTAGTACTAGGTTTACAGATCTTCCAACTTCAGTAGGTTATGCCTATTTCCCAAAGTAATTATATATTTGCCCTTTGGTTTACAGTTTTTCAAGCCTCCCCCAACCCAGGAAATATGTAATGTTAAAAATATATCCATGATAAAATAAGATCATCTGTACATATCATTGTGCAACTTTTTCAGTCAATAATCCTCACGTTTCTATCCATTATAGTACATTTTTATCTACAGTACACAGACTATATTTAACTTTCTACAAACATCCATCCCCAAATACCCTTCATAGCTGATATTTATAAATATGTGTCCAATTCAGTATTATACTTTGCTTCTGGTTTTTAGTGTCCTGTAAGTCTGTTTTATCTTAGCATAGTTGTTGTTGTTGTTCCTTTTTTTAATTTTTAACGATGACTGGAATGTTGAGACTGGGCCAGTGATCGTACAGAGTGTTCTGCCTTTTGGATTTGGCTGCTTTCTTCCTTGTGGTATCAGTTACCTTATTCCTCTAGCCTATGTTTTTCCTGTAAACTGAGAATTATACCTAAAGGCTTGATGGATTCAGGTTAACATTTTTGGCTAGAATTTATTCTTAGTGATTGGATATTATGTTGGATCATACCAGAACACACATCATATCTGGTTGATCCACCATGAGTGTTGCTAAGATTAACCCTGGATTAGGATGATGACAATCTGATTCTTCGATTTGTATGGGTATGTTTTTCACTGTGTATTGAAAATAATCTGTGTATTGGTAATTTAGCACTGTACAAATATTTGATTTGATACCAACTATTCACATAATTATTTTACCATCAGTAAGTTTTATATAAATAAGTGTTTTCATTAGGCCTTGCAAAAGTTTTTATCTTTGATTCTTAGTTCTTTGATTTCTTCTACACTGAGTAGCTGCCACTGAATGCCAATTTAATAATTCATAAAAGGAAACACACCTTTCTAGCATTATTGGTGTCTACCGGTTAGACTACTCATTTCTGATAATCAAGTCATTCAGGAAATTGAATTAATTGTAAGCTTGCCTGGTGGGGATGGGCAAAGAGATTTAGATGTCATATACTACTACTTAAGGGTATAGACTCGGGATGCCTGGGTTGCTCAGTTGGTTAAGCATCCGACTTCAGTTCAGGTCATGATCTCACGGTTCATGACTTAGAGCCCCGCGTTGGGCTCTGCTGACAGCTCAGAGCCTGGAGCCTGCTTTGGATTCTATGTCTCCCTCTCACGCTGCCCCTCCCCCACTCACACTCGGTTTCTCTCAAAAATAAACATTAAAAAAAGTTTTAAAAAATGTGTACAGACTTGAGGGGTGCCTGGGTGGCTCAGTCGGTTAAGCATCAGAATCTTGATTTTGGCTCAGGTTATGATCTCACAGTTGGTGAGTCTGAGCCCTACATCACGCTCTGTGCTGACAGCATGGAACCTGCTTGGGATTCTCTCTCTCCCTTTCTCTTTCTGCCCCTCCCCCACTCTCACTCTCTCTCTCTGTCTCTCAAAATAAATAAATAAACTTAAAAAAAGAGTACAGACTCGAGGCAGCATGGCTAGGTTCCAATATTAACTTGACATTTTTTGGGTATACGACTTTGGACAAATTACTTAACCCCTCTGTGTTTCAATTTTGGCCCTATGTATACATGTGGACAAAGACTGAAAAGTAAGGGAAAAATGAAAAATTGTTAGAGGTCAGGTTATGTATGATTAAAATATTTTCTTTAGTGCTGTATCATATTTGCAATGTAAGAGAAAATGAAAAAGAAATGTAGCTGTCATGCTGCTTTTTAGGCATTTTGTTACTGTTATTATTTTTAAACTAAAAGTGTTTTAAGTTTTTATTTTAATTCCAGTTAGTTAACATACATGGTTATATTAGTTTCAGGTTCAACAACTCCATACATCACCCGGTGCTCATCACTACAAGTGCATTCCTCAATCTCCATCACCTATTTAACCCATCCCTCAACCACCACCCCTTTGGTAACCATCTCTTTGTTCTCTATAGTTAGGAGTCTGTTTCTTGGTTTCTTTCTATGTATTTCCTTTTGCTCATTTGTATTGTTTGTTTTTTTAATTTCACAAATGAGTGAAATAATATGGTATTTCTCTTTCTCTGAGTTATCTGCCTTACATTATACTTCGTAGCTCTATCCACATCCTTGCAAATGGCAAAGTTTCATTCTTATTTATGACTAAGTAATATTCCATTGTATATATATACTACATATTTTTTATCCATTTATCAGTTGATGGACACTTGGGACGCTTCCATAACTTGGCTATTGTAAATAATACTGCAATAAACAGAGGGGTACATGTATCCCTTTGAATTAGTGTTTTTGTATTTTTTTGATAAATACTAGTAGAATGATGGATCATAGGGTAGTTGTATTTTTTTTAAGTTTATTTATTTATTTATTTTTTACTTGAGAGAGAGCGAGAGCGAGTGAGTGGGGTGGAGGGGCATAGAGAGAGGGAGAGAGAGTGCCAAGAAGGCTCCACGGTGCCAGTGCAGAGCCCGACATGGGGCTTGATCCCATAAACTGTGAGATCTATGACCTGAGCCAAAATAAAGAGTTGGGCGCTTAATTGAGCCACCCAGTGGCCCCATTTTAGTTCTATTTTTAACTTCTTGAGGAACCTCCATGTTGTATTCCACAGTGGCTGCACCAGTTTGCATTCCCACCAACAGTGCAGGAAGGTTTCCCTTTCTCTACATCCTTACCAACACCTGTTGTTTCTTGTGTTGTTGTTTTTAGCCATTCTGTCAAGTGTGAAGTGACACCACATTGTGGTTTTGATTTGCATTTTCCACTTATTAGTGGCGGTAAGCAGCTTATCATGTGTCTGTTGGCCATCTGGATATCTTCTTTAGAGAAATGACTGTTTATGTCTTCTGGCCATTTTCTAATTAGATTATTTGTTTTCCAGGTGTTGAGTTTTATAAATTCTTTATAGATTTTGGATACTAACCCTTTATCAGATATATTATTTGCAGATATCTTCTTCCATTCTGTAGGTTGCCTTTTGGTTTTGTTGATTGTTTTCCTTCACTGTGCAGAAGCTTTTTATTTTGATGTAGTTCCAAAAGCTTATTTTTGCTTTTGTTTCCCATGCTTCAGGAGACATATCCAGAAAAAAACTTGCTATGGCTGGTGTCAAAGAGGTTACTACCTGTGTTCTACTCTCAGGTTTTTGTGGTTTCAGGTCTTACATTTAGGTCTTTGATCCATTCTGAATTTACTTTTGTGTATAGTTTAAGAAAGTGGTCCAGTTTGATTACTTTGCATGTTGCTGTCCAGTTTTCCCAACACCATTTGTTGAAGATGCTGTCTTTTTCCCATTGGATAGTCTTTCCTGCTTTGTCAAATATTAGTTAACCATAGGGTTATGGGTTCCTTTCTGGGTTTTCTATTTTTTTTTTTTTTTGATTTTTTTAATGGTTATTTTTGAGAGAGAGACAGAGACAGAGCAAGAGTGGGGGAAGGGCAGAGAGAGAGGGAGATACAGAATCTGAAGCAGGCTCCAGACTCTGAGCTGTCAGCACAGAGCTGAATGCGGGGCTTGAACTCATGAACTGTGAGATTATGACCTGAGCTGAAGTTGGACACTTAACTGACTGAGCCACCCAGGTGCCCCATGGTTTTTCTATTCTATTCCATTGATCTATGTGTCTATTTTTGTGCTAGTACTATACTGTTTTGATTACTATAAATTTGTAATATAATTTGAAGCCTGGAATTTGATGACTCAGCTTTGCTTTTCTTTTTCCAGGTTGCTTTGGTTATTCGGGGTCTTTTGTGGTTTCACACAAATTTTAGGATTGTTCTGGCTCTGTGAAAAATTTTGGTGGTATTTTGGCAAGGGTTGCATTAAACGTGTAGATTGCTTTGTGTATTATAGACATTTAAACGATATTTCTTTTAGTCCATGAGCATGGAATGTCTTTCCATTTCTCTGTGTCATATTGAATTTCTTTCATCAATGTTTTATAGTTTTCAGAGTACAGGTCTTTCACCTCTGTGGTTAAGTTTATTTCTAGGTGTCTTTTTTATTTTGGTGTAATTGGAAATGGAATTATTAATTTCTCTTTCTAGATTATTGATGTATAGAAATGCAACAGATTTCTGTACATTAATTTTATATTGTGTGACTTTACTGAATTTTCTCATTAGTTCTAGCAGGTTTTTGGTGGAGTTTTTATTTATTATTTTTTTAAAAATTTTTAACATTTTTTTTTATTTTTGAGAGACAGAGGCAGAGCATGAGCAGGGGAGGGGGGGGGGAGAGAGAGAGAGAGAGAGAGAGAGAGAGAGAGAGAGAGAGAGATACAGAATCTGAAGCAGGCTCCAGGCTCTGAGCTGTCAGCACAGAGCCCGACGACGCAGGGCTCGAACTCACGAAGTGCGAGACCATGACCTGAGCTGAAGTCAGAAGCTCAACTGACTGAGCCACCCTTGTATATATAGTATCATGTCATCCGCAAGTAGTCAAGGTTTTACTTGTTTCTTACCCATTTTGATGGCTTTTATTTCTTTTTGTTGTCTGATTGCTATGGCTAGGATTTTAGTTCTATGGTGAATACAAGGGGTGAGAGTGGACATCCTGGTCTTGTTACTGACCTTGGGAAAAAGCTCTCAGTTTTTCCCCATTAAGGATGATGTTAGCTGTGAGTTTCTCATATTTATGGCCTTTATTATGTTGAGGTATGTTGCCTCTAGACCTACTTTAGGGATTTTATCATGAATGGATGTTCTGTGTCAGATGCTTCTTCTGTCTCTATTGAAATTATCCTATGGGGGTGCCTGAGTGGCTCAGTCAGTTAAGTGTCAGGCTCTTGGTTTTGGCTCAGGTTATGATCTCACAGTTCCTGGGTTTGAGCCCCACATGGAGCCCTGTGTCAGTCTCCATGCTTACAGTGTGATGCTTCCTTGAAACTTTGTCTTTCCCTCTGTCTCTGCCCCTTCTCTGCATTTGTGTGTGCTTGCTTTCTCTCAAATAAACTTAAAAAAATGATCATATGGTTTTATCCTTCCTCTTATTGATGTGATACATCACATTGATTGATTTGTGGTTATTGAACCACTCTTGCAACCCAGGAATAAATCTCACTTGATCATGATTAATGATGTTTATTCTATTGTTGGGTTTGGTTTAGTGATACTCTGTTAGATGCAAATCTATGTTTATCAGAGATATTGGCCTATAGTTTGCTTTTTTTGTTGTGTCTTTATCTGGTTTTAGTATCAGGGTAATGTTGGCCTCATAAAATGAATTTCAAAGTTTTCTTTTTTCAATTTTTTGGAGTGGTTTGAGAGGAATAGGTGTTAACTTTCCTTCAAATGTTTGGTAGAATGTACCTGTGAAGCCATCTGGTCTGGACTTTTGGTAGGAGGTTTTTAGTATGGACTCATTCTTTGCAGGTTATCAGTCTGTTCAAATTTTGTATTTTATCTTGTTTCAGTTTTGGAATTTGTATGTTTCTAGGAATTCACCCATTTCTTCCAGATTGCTCAGTTTGTTGGCATGTAATTTTTTAATATTCTCTTAGAATTGTTTGTATTTCTGTAGTGTTGGTTTTTATTTCTCCTCTATCATTTGTGATTTTGTGTATTTGAGTCCTTTCTCTTTTTTTCTTGATAAGTCTGGCTAGAGGTTTATCAATTTTAAGGATATTTTTCAAAGAACCATCCTCTGGTTTCATTTGATCTGTTTTTTGTTGTTGTTTATTTTGTTTTGTTTCTATATTATTTGTTTCTATATTATTTATTTCTGCTCTAATCTTCATTATTTCCCTACCTCTGCTGATTTTAGGTTTTGATTGTTCTTTTTCTAGCTCTTTTAGGTGTAAGGTTAGGTTGTGTATTTAAGATTATTCCAGCTTTTGAGGTAGACCTTTATTATGGTAAACTTTCCTCTTAGAACCACTTTTGGTGCATCATAAATGTTTTGGACCATTGTGTTTTCATTTTCATTTGTTTCCATGTACTTTTTAAATTCTTTTTTGATTTTCTGGTTGACCCATTTATTATTTAGTAGCATGTTGTTTAATGTCCATTTATTTGTAGTTTTTCAAGATTTTTTTCTTGTGGTTGTCTTTTAGTGTCATAGTCTGAGGTCAGACAAGATGCATGGTATGACTTTGGCCTTGGATTTGTTGAGGTTTGTCTTATGGGCTAGTATGTGATCTGTTTTGGAGAATGTTCCATGTGCAGTTGAAATCAGTGTGCATTCTGCTGTTTTAGGATGGAATGTTCTAAATGTATCTGTTAAGTCCATCTGGCCCAGAGGGAAATGGCACCTGCCATTCTCTCTGTAAATGCTGCCTCTTAGGGACTTACTCTGAGATGAACAAATAACCTCCCTACTGTGTGTTCCAGGCGCTCCTCAGATGGCTGTTTCCAGACTATATGTCCATGGACTGTTTGCTCTTCCTTCTCTTGAGCAGCCCTAATTAAATTCTTTTTTTTTTTAAATTTTTTTTTTAACGTTTATTTATTTTTGAGACAGAGAGAGACAGAGTATGAACGGGGGAGGGTCAGAGAGAGAGAGGGAGACACAGAATCCGAAACAGGCTCCAGGCTCTGAGCTGTCAGCACAGAGCCCCACGCGGGGCCTGAACTCACAAACCGCGAGATCATGACCTGAGCCAAAGTCGGATGCCCAACCCAGGCGCCCCAGCCCTAATTAAATTCTTAATGAAATAAAGTGGTAATTTTCATTAAATAAAACTTTATCCTTCAACTGTTTTAGTAAACTCAATGCAATCACTGTTCAGCTTTTAATAAGGATAAAATAATTATTCTTAATGTTTTCTAAATGATATGTAGCCAGTTTTCTCTTCAATACATAATGAGAGTACATTTGAAATTTGAAGTGTTTTTACTTTATAGAATGTTATATGGCTTGAACAAACAAATTCAGAAGTCCTTTCAAATTTAGTTTATAAGGCTTATAGTTTGTTTTTCTCTACTTTTTAAAAACTAGATTTCATGATAGGATTTTAAATAAGGGAAGAAGATTATTTGTTTCATGATTATAGCACTCTTGGAATGAGTACACAGTCTCTTACATCATTTAGTTTCATAGCTTACCAAGTAATGCAATTAAGTTCACTTTTCTTCTTGTCATACAATATGTTCTGAACACAGAAAGTTTATTTTCTTCATCACAAGTTAAATATTAAGGTTGAAGGGAGCTTACCTGGGATATTCTTTGCTGTGAAAAAATCATTCTGGGGAGCACTGGGGTGGCTCAGTCAGTTAAGCGTCTGACTCTTAATTTTGGCTCATGGGTTCTGGGATTGAGTCCCGAGTGGGGCTCTGTGCTGACAGCATGGAGCCTGCTTGGGATTCTTTCTCTCCCCCTCTCTCCCTCCCCCTCCCCTGCTCACTTGCATGCATGTACTCTCTCTCTCAATAAATAAATAAATTTTAGAAAAAGATAATTTTGGTTACTTAAATTGATACAACAGAAATATTAGTATAAAGAAAATCAAGTAAAATTTAATTCTGGTGGAATCTGCTTATTTCATTTCCTGTAAGGTTTTAGTAAGTATTTACATTACTTAGTAAAACTTTTATCATTAAGAGAATTTGAGTTGATCTGTTTTTCTCCATGTTAGTAAAAACTGAATACTAAATGTCAGCTTTCCAAGAGATTATTTGATAGGCCCCAGCTTTCATTAGCTGTCAAAAATTTGGTACTAAATTTTATTTTTAAATCTTTTTATTATGGAAAACTTCAAACATGAAAAAGTAGACTAAAATAACCCCCATGTACCAATCTCCCAGTTCTAACATTTATCAATTTATGGGTGATTTAATGTTCCCTATTCCATTCCATTTTTCCCTTCCATTTTCTCATTACAGTATCCAGCCTTAAATTATTTTTAAGTAAATTCAAGATATTATATTCTCTGTAATTTTTTTAATATATATCTAAAATGTAAGGCCTCTCCTTTTTAACCATAACTACAGTACCTTCATGCCCTTGTTTACCTCTTCAGTTTTTCCTAAGACATTTACCATTCTGTTTCTTTGCTGTAATGCTCTGTTCTTGTTTTTTATTTCTTTTTAAAAAAATTTTTTAAATTTATTTTTAGTTAATTTATTTTTTTAATTTACATCCAAGTTAGCATGTAGTGCAACAATGATTTCAGGGGTATATTCCTTAATACCCCTTACCAATTTAGCCCATCTCCACTCCACAACCCCTGCAGTAACCCTCTTTATGTTCTCCATAGGAGTCTCTTATGTTTTGTCCCCCTCCCTGTTTTTATATTATTTTTGTTTCCTTTCCCTTAAGTTCATCTGTTTTGTTTCTTAAAGTTGTCATATGAGTGAAGCCCCGCTGGCTGTCAGAGCTCACGCAGTCCAGCCCCTCCACTTTTGTAAGCCAGACTGTAGGGCTCTGCCTTGCAGGGCGGGCTGCCCCTCCACCGCCCAGGCTCCCTCCTGCCAGTGCCTGTAGCGCACTGCCTCTCTGCCCTTCCTACCCTCTTCCGTGGGCCTCTCGTCTACGCTTGGCTCCGGAGAATCCATTCTGGTAGTCTTCTGGCGGTTTTCTGGGTTATTTAGGCAGGTGTGGGTGGAATCTAAGTGATCAGCAGGACGCGGTGAGCCCAGCGTCCTCCTACGCCGCCATCTTCCTCACCAAAACCTCCAGATCTATCATTTTCTTATATTTGTTTCATTGTTTTAGCTTATATTACCATGGTTTGTGGTTTTCATTTATTTTGTGAGCATCTCTTTCTGGCATGCCATTATTTCATTGTCTCGGATATTATTTCAGTCCTTATTCTGTAATTTTTTTACATTCAATAAGATTACTCATTGTATTATAGGATTTTACATTGAATAGGTTATTTTTTTACTCCTTAATCTGTGTGTGTGTGTGTGTGTGTGTGTGTGTGTGTATTTACAATTAATAGGATTCTCAACTAAGATCCTTTTTGCTTTGCTCATTTTTACATCAAACTTCTTTATGTTCTTTTACTTGGGAGTGTGAACCAGGAAAGCTTTTCTAAAACCACTGTTCTAGATCTCTCTTTTCTTTGTTTCCCAAAGTAATAGAAACAGCCTGAGATCCTGCTGGCTGTGTTACCTTCCCCTAGTTTTGTATGGAGCTTCTCTTTCCTTTCCCCCTATTTTTCCTGTTCTTATGATTTTGGATTAGATTTCCAATAGTTGCTTCTCAGTGCAGGGGTTTATCTAGAGGGAGAGTTTGCATAATTGGTTTCCTATGTTTCTAAGGCCCAACTCAACCTCCCACTCCCCCAACTACCCTAGCGCTCCCAGGGGTTCTTTTGTACTCATGCATAGGTTGGAGCCTGCAAAATTCCTCCCAATTTCCACTGTTGTACTCAAATGGCCTGCCAAGTTTCCAGTGAGTGCCTAGTTTAGGGGTTCTTTGGCTTTCAGGACTGTCACAGATTTATTTGTGTTACCTTTGTTTTCTCATGGACACTCTCTGATAATATGTGGATCTAATAGCTATTGATGATTTGTAATGACCCACGTGTATTTTGGAGTTCATCATACTTCCTCACCTGTCTTTGCTATAGATGTTCCCGCTTGGTATTTGTTTGGTTTTACATGTTGGTTACACTGTTACACTCTCTGTTTTAGGGTAGTCTTGGGGGAGATTCAACAACTTTGCTGCTAATAAATACCATCTTCCCAGAATTCTGTTTTTCAAAAACATTGCTGCTAATACCATCTTCCCAGAATTCTGTTTTTATTTTTTTTTATTTATTTTTTTTATTTTTTTTTTCAACATTTAGTTATTTTTGGGACAGAGAGAGACAGAGCATGAACGGGGGAGGGGCAGAGAGAGAGGGAGACACAGAATCGGAAACAGGCTCCAGGCTCTGAGCCATCAGCCCAGAGCCCGACGCGGGGCTCGAACTCACGGACCGCGAGATCGTGACCTGGCTGAAGTCGGACGCTTAACCGACTGCGCCACCCAGGCGCCCCTGTTTTTATTTTTTAAGTTCAAGTCATTTACCTATAAACACAGGCCAAGTTGTTGATCCACCATTAATATTCACCCTTGAACCTATGGGTCATTTATTTCAAGCCCTTCATTTTATCTATCAGGATATCTATAAGCAAGCTGAATTTCAAAGAGGTTAAATGACTTTCCAGATATTTAGTATAATTCTGAAAACATGAATCTAGTTTTCTGGATGTTTAGTTCAGGACTCTGAATATTAAAACAGTATTCTTGTTATTTAATACTCAAAGCTCACACTATATTGAATTTAAAAAAGTGAACTTAAATTTTGTGAGTTAATGTTTTAATGGGTATATTTTTGTAAAGTTCTAAAAGTTACATAGATATTAATAACTTTTTCCCATGAGAAGGAAATCCATAGATATTAAATTAGCACACTTACTAATATATTCAGTATTTTGTGTGAATCAATGTTAATTAAAATAATTGACAATTTAAGAAAACTATTTTTATCTGTACTTCTTGCATTGCTCAGTCTGGTCAGTTCTGTACCTAATGTTATTTATGCTTTTTACAATGGTGCAGAAGGTCTGTACATAGTGCTAAGTAGTAAAGAATGTGGCTCTCTAAAAGCTTCTGTACCCACAAATATTTCTTTGCCAGTAGAACTATTTTTTTCCTAAAAAATGTTATTCTTTATAAAAAGCAGTCACAGTAAATTTTCTAGTTCTATGTAATTTTCTTTCCATTCTCGTCCTTACTAGTAATAAATAACACATGAAATAACTTTCAAGGTGGAAAACAGGGATCCATTTTGAAATGTTACATAAAGAGTGATTTATGGCTTTGTATGATTTGGGCTGAAAGCACTTGGGCTTTGCCGGGTCATCAACATTCTGTCAGGGGAATCTATTATTTATTGTTCAGTATGCTGGGAGTGGTGTAAGTATTTTATATTTATCTTATGTAAGGTTAGCGTCAGGAAAAATCAATTCCAGATACTAATACAGTTTTAAGAATAGCTCATACAGAGCTAACGTTAATATTATAGTTGTAAACAGCAAAGTTCAGCATTAAGGATTTGGATTAAAAGGAGATTTTGAAAAATGAATGAATAATGGTTTCATTCTCATAAAATATTTTAGATAAGATTCTTGAAAATATTAATTTCTTATCTTTTTGGTCTCTATTTTAGTCTAGCTACTTCAGTTGAGAATGATACATCTCTATCTTATCTAGACAGATTTTGCAAAATTGAAGAAATGTGGGACTCTATATGTTTGTTATATGATCATATAACATTCCCTAAGCTTCTAATATATTTTTTCTAGTTGTCAACTTTATACAAAATCTAAACTGAAAAGGACATGATGTAACAAATCTTAGTTTCTCCCATTACGAACTGTTGTGAAATGCTAATTTAATACCTAATATTTACTATCTGTGTTGTTTGATAAAAATGACTTGCAAGCAAAAGTTGTTGGTCTTGAATCAGAATTATAGATTTTTCTTACGATACTTTGGCAGAGTTTTTGATAGGGCCTCACAAATGAATTTAATAATCACATTTATTGTGAAATGTTTAAATGATACTACATGATGACCTTCTATTGTGAATGTATAGAAAAGGCCTATAATGTGCATGTGGAAAAACCTATTGAGACTTTTTTTTTCAGTATATGAAATTTATTGTCAAATTGGTTTCCATACAACAACCAGTGCTCATCCCAAAAGGTGCCCTCCTCAATACCCATCACCCACCCTCCCCTCCCTCCCACCCCCCATCTACCCTCAGTTTGTTCTCAGTTTTTTAGAGTTTCTTATGCTTTGGGTCTCTCCCGCTCTAACCTCTTTTTTTTTTTTTTTCCTTCCCCTCTCCCATGGGTTTCTGTTAAGTTTCTCAGGATCCACATAAGAGTGAAAACATATGGTATCGGTCTTTCTCTGTATGGCTTATTTCACTTAGCATCACACTCTCCAGTTCCATCCACGTTGCTACAAAAGGCCATATTTCGTTCTTTCTCATTACCATGTAGTACTCTATTGTGTATATAAACCACAATTTCTTTATCCATTCATCAGTTGATGGACATTTAGGCTCTTTCCATAATTTGGCTATTGTTGAGACTGCTGCTATGAACATTGGGGTACAAGTGGCCCTATGCATCAGTACTCCTGTATCCCTTGGGTAAATTCCTAGCAGTGCTAGCTGGGTCATAGGGTAGGTCTATTTTTAATCTTCTGAGGAACCTCCACACTGTTTTCCAGAGTGGCTGCACCAATTTGCATTCCCACCAACAGTGCAAGAGGGTTCCCGTTTCTCCACATCCTCACCAGCATCTATAGTCTCCTGATTTGTTCATTTTGGCCACTCTGACTGGCGTGAGGTCATATCTGAGTGTGGTTTTGATTTGTATTTCCCTGGTGAGGAGGGACGTTGAGCATCTTTTCATGTGCCTGTTGGCCATCCGGATGTCTTCTTTAGAGAAGGTTCTATTCATGCTTTCTGCCCATTTCTTCACTGGGTTATTTGTTTTTCGGGTGTGGAGTTTGGTGAGCTCTTCATAGATTTTGGATACTAGCCCTTTGTCTGATATGTCATTTGCAAATATCTTTTCCCATTCCGTTGGTTGCCTTTTCGTTTTGTTGGTTGTTTCCTTTGCTGTGCAGAAGCTTTTTATCTTCATAAGGTCCCAGTAATTCATTTTTGCTTTGAATTCCCTTGCCTTTGGGGATGTGTCGAGTAAGAGATTGCTACGGCTGAGGTCAGAGAGGTCTTTTCCTGCTTTCTCCTCTAGGGTTGTGATGGTTTCCTGTCTCACATTCAGGTCCTTTAGCCATTTTGAGTTTATTTTTGTGAATGGTGTGAAAAAGTGGTCTAGTTTCAACCTTCTGCATGTTGCTGTCCAGTTCTCCCAGCACCATTTGTTAAAGAGACTGTCTTTTTTCCATTGGATGTTCTTTCCTGCTTTGTCAAAGATGAGTTGGCCATATGTTTGTGGGTCTAGTTCTGGGGTTTCTATTCTATTCCATTGGTCTATGTGTCTGTTTTTGTGCCAATACCATGCTGTCTTGATGATGACAGCTTTGTAGTAGAGGCTAAAGTCTGGGATTGTGATGCCTCCTACTTTGGTCTTCTTCTTCAAAATTCCTGTGGCTATTCGGGGCCTTTTGTGGTTCCATATGAATTTTAGGATTGCTTGTTCTAGTTTCGAGAAGAATGCTGGTGCAATTTTGATTGGGATTGCATTGAATGTGTAGATAGCTTTGGGTAGTATTGACATTTTGACAATATTTATTTTTCCAATCCATGAGCAGGGAATGTCTTTCCATTTCCTTAAATCTTCTTCAATTGCCTTCATAAGCTTTCTATAGTTTTCAGCATACAGATCTTTTACATCTTTGGTTAGATTTATTCCTAGGTATTTTATGCTTCTTGGTGCAATTGTGAATGGGATCAGTTTCTTTATTTGTCTTTCTGTTGCTTCATTGTTAGTGTATAAGAATGCAACTGATTTCTGTACATTGATTTTGTATCCTGCAACTTTGCTGAATTCCTGTATCAGTTCTAGCAGACTTTTGGTGGAGTCTATCAGATTTTCCATGTATAATATCATGTCATCTGCAAAAAGCGAAAGCTTGACTTCATCTTTGCCAATTTGGATGCCTTTGATTTCCTTTTGTTGTCTGATTGCTGATGCTAGAACTTCCAACACTATGTTAAACAACAGCGGTGAGAGTGGGCATCCCTGTCGTGTTCCTGATCTCAGGGAAAAAGCTCTCAGTTTTTCCCTGTTGAGGATGATGTTAGCTGTGGGCTTCTCATAAATGGCTTTTCTGATCTTTAAGTATGTTCCTTCTATCCCGACTTTCTCAAGGGTTTTTATTAAGAAAGGGTGCTGGATTTTGTCAAAGGCCTTTTCTGCATCGATTGACAGGATCATATGGTTCTTTTCTTTTATTAATATGATGTATCACATTGATTGATTTGCGAATGTTGAACCAGCCCTGCATCCCACGAATGAATCCCACTTGATCATGGTGAATAATTCTTTTTATATGCTGTTGAACTCGATTTGCTAGTATCTTATTGAGAATTTTTGCATCCATATTCATCAGGGATATTGGCCTGTAGCTCTCTTTTTTTACTGGGTCTCTGTCTGGTTTAGGAATCAAAGTAATACTGGCTTAATAGAATGAATCTGGAAGTTTTCCTTGCCCTTCTATTTCTTGGAATAGCTTGAGAAGGATAGGTATTATCTCTGCTTTAAGCGTCTGGTAGACCTCCCCTGGGAAGCCATCTGGTATTGGGACTTCTTTTTAAAAAACTTTTAAGTTTTTGGATCTTTATTTTATTATTTAAAAAGTTAATGTTTATTTTTAGAGAGAGAGAGATAGATTGCAAGCAGGGGAGGGTCAGAGATAGAGGGAGACACAGAATCTGAAGCAGGCTCCAGGCTCTGGGCTGTCAGCACAGCTGACAGCTGTGCCCCTATGTGCTGCTCAAACTCAGGAACCATGAGATCGTGACCTGAGCCAAAATTGGACGCTTAACCAGCTGTGCCACCCAGGTGCCCCAAGTTGTTGGATCTTTAAAGATAACTTAAGTAAATAGTAAAGAACTGATTTTTCTCCCCCTTCAAATAACTAATCTTATTGAAGGGGTAGGAAGAGATGGGAACAGAACCAGTATTTACTGAATGTCAGTGACATGCTAGCAGGCACTGTTTAAGATGTTTTATATTACTTTGTACCGATTCCTCCCTAAATTCCTATGAGATATATTATTAGCCCCATACTGTAATTGAAAACATTGTGGTTGTATCTTTGTACTGATATATTTTACAGTGTTTGTCGTGTAATGCTTTGTGATTTGACCCTGATTTAGGTTATCTGTTTCTAACTCATGTCTGGCTTTTCCTTATGGGAGAGACTATATAATTCATTATAAGTTTATATAGGTTTTGTAAAAAGGCCTCACAAAATCTTATGTGAATTTGAGTAATGATTAAAAAGTAGTTCACTTTTTATGGTGCCAATTGTTAAAAAAGGCTTTATTTTTAAATTGGCTAAGGTTTTAAATGCTATTAAAATTGAACTTATAAATATGAATTTAAACAAAACAAGCAGTTATTTTACTTATTTTGTTAAAGTATCAATAAGACCAAAAAGTTTAAATGTATTATCTTTTCCTAAACAGTAATTAAGAAAACCTGAAACTTAAAAGTCCAAATTTTAAAAATGTTTATTTATTTATTTTGAAGGAGGGTGTGGCAGAGAAAGAGAGAGAGAGAGGGAGAGAGAGAATCCCAGGCAGGCTTCCACTGTTAGCTCAGATCCCGATGCAGGGCTCAATCCCATGAACCTTGAGATCATGACCTGAGCTGAAATCAGAAGTACGATACTCAACCACCCAGGTGCCCCAAGCTCCAATTTTATACACGTTTATCCTTCGTGCTATTACCAGAGGTGGTTTTTTTTGTTGTTTGTTTTTTTGTTTTTTTGTTTTTCTGAACTACTGATTTGACCATGCTGTTCTTCTGACTAAAATCCTTTCAAGATTCCCTGCTGCTTACAGGTTTCAAGTTCAGACTCCACAGTTTGGCTCCAATCACTCTTTTTTGGATATCACCTTTTGATTCTCTCTTTCTTTACCCTTTACCAGGAATACTCCCTCCTACTTTCTTTTTTTCTTTCACTTTTTCCTTCTTTACTCTTCAGTGGGATTCCAGATCCTGAAAGACAGCTAGTGTCCCCTGCTCTTTGGAGCTTTCAGTGACCCTCTTCTACAGAGGAAATGCATCTTTCCATTGTGTTCCTGTAATAGTTTTAATTATATTTATTATTTTAATCCCTTTAAATCCTTATTCTTTTTTTAAGATCCAGAACTCTTTTTTAAGTTTATTTTTTTGGGGGAGGGCCAGAAAGAGAGGGGGAGAGAGAATCCCAAGCAGCCTCTGCACTTTTAGCGTAGAGCCCAATGCAGATCTTGAACTCACAAACCGTGACATCATGACTTGAGCCAAAGTCAGACACTTAACTGACATCATGACTTGAGCTGAAGTCGGACGCTTAACTGATTGAGCCACCTGGCCCCCCTAAATTCTTAGTCTTTAGACTGAGCTCTTCTAGGCTCAGAATTGTATTTATCTTACCTTTTTTCCTCATCACTTGTCAAAGTCTGTTTCATCCCTCTATTTTCCCTTTCCCCATTTTGTCTTTCTCCTTTTCTTTCCTTTAACAAATACAGCGAACCTGCTACATACTTCCTCTGTTCAAGGAACTCTGTTTATTGAATGGGTGGGAAAAAATATGAAATCTAGGAAGATATTACTAACTGTATTAGTCTGTTATTTTAATCATTTGAAGCATGAAGATAATAGGTCCTTGCCTTTAATGTAGAGCCAGCCTATCAATTTCACAAACTAGTGGGAGATGTCTGGATAGAAGTATTAACGGGAAACATAAATGATAATTCTTTTGGTTATGTATAATTTGAACTCAGATCATGTTCAATATTTAAATCTGTCCTTGGCTTTCCTTTGTCTGCCAGAGGCATGACTTCTGACTGTTGATTGTAGCCATGGATTAACCACATGCTTTTTTGCCTATGCTGCTTTGGGCCAAATAGAGGAGAGTAATTTTGCTTGATCTCAGAGTAGTACTTCGATGAAAATTTATTGCTCCTAAAATACCTTACTGAAGAATAACAAAAGTAGATCGTTTTTATAGAACAAGTACCCTCTGCTAACAATTTAACGATCCTATGAGGTAAATGGTGGCATTCCCATTGATGGATGAAGAAACAAAAGCTCAGAGATGGCAAGTGACTTGTCTGAGGTCACACAGCTAACAAAGCAGCAAAGTTAAGATTCAAGCATAGGTCTGTCTGATTGAGACCATGCCCATTTCTTTATGCTGCTGTCCTTCTCTTGAATCCTCATTCTCAGACTCATGTCCAAGTTGAAGAGAGTGAATTTACCATGGTAATTGGAATTTGAGATATCAAATTACCAAATTACTTGATTTTTGGCAAGTTATTTAATGTTTCTCATCCCATTTTGTCACATGGATAATAATGCCTGCCTCCCAGGACTATAATGAGGAATATGTGAGGTGATGTATGTGAAAAGATATTGTGAACCATAAAGCCCTATACTAATGCTTGGTGGTATATTATTAATGCTGTCTTTTTACATGCTTTAACATACTGATTTTCCTTTCCAAATATTTCCTGTTGTCCTTTTTAACTAAGATGCTTGGCAGCAACTTTTAAAGCACAATAGTGACTGCATTTCATTAGTAAGAAAACTTATTTCGTTAGGTGTAAAAAGTTCAGGTAGTTTTAAGATAAAAGACAGAAAAATTGCAGTTTTAACTGAAGAACTAAGGGTGCTTAATTATTTAAACTTCTTTTTCTTAGTTCCTTCTATACCACACATTTTTACTATGTTTTCTCTTTGAATTTTTTTTTAATGTTTATTTATTTTTTGAGAGACAGAGAGAGACAGAGCATGAGCAGGGGAGGGGCAGAAAGAGAGGGAGTCACAGAATCCGAAGCAGGCTCCAGGCTCTGAGCTGTCAGCACAGAGCCCAACATGGAGCTCAAACCCACTAACTGTGAGATCATGACCTGGGCCAAAGTTGGACGCTTAACTGATTGAGCCACCCAGGCGCCCCATCTTTTTCTTTGAATTATTATCCAAAGTTAAGGTTGAAAGTTTATGTTGGGCTTATTTCCAGTAATTTATATTTAATGGCTACCTTCAGTACTTTTGGTTAGAACTTTGTTTTTGAACCAAACACTATATGCCCACAGTAGTCGCCAGTGGAAAACTTTAGTTCTTCTGTGAATGCAGCTGGAGCTTGTGTTTAATGTGGTTTTTAACTAGATTGTGTCAATTTCTTCCATATGCATATTGCTTTTTACATAAAAAGGATAACTGTTCTCTTTTCTTGAAATCCTTGGTGCTTAGTGTGTAGTTTAAACCCTTGCCAAAAAAAAAATATATATGTGCTTCATTGTAGTGAGTCAGTGGTAGTATTTACAGAATTCCATTAAACTTTCAAAACATGCTTTGTCTAACTGATATAAATGATTCTTAATAGCTTCTGAAATGGTAGATCTTACGATAAAAAGTTATGGAACAGTCTTTTTTTTAATTTAAATGCTTTTATTTTTTTATTTTTTTTAATTTACATCCAAATTAGTTAGCATATAGTGCAACAATGATTTCAAGAGTAGATTCCTTAGTGCCCCTTACCCATGTAGTCCATCCCCCCCTTCCACAACCCCTCCTGTAATCCTCAGTTTGTTCTCCATATTTATGAGTCTCTTCTGTTTTGTCCCCCTCCCTGTTTTTATATTATTTTTATTTCCCTTCCCTTATGTTCATCTGTTTTGTCTCTTAAAGTACTCATATGAGTGAAGTCATATGATTTTTGTCTCTCTCTGACTAATTTCACTTAGCATAATACCCTCTAGTTCCATCCACGTAGTTGCAAATGGCAAGATTTCATTCTTTTTGATTGCCGAGTAATACTCCATTGTATATATGTACCACATCTTCTTTATCCATTGATCCATCGAAGGACATTTGGGCTCTTTCCATACTTTGGCTATTGTTGATAGTGCTGCTATAAACATTGGGGTGCATGTGTCCCTTCGAAACAGCACACCTGTATCCTGTGGGTAAATTCCTAGTCGTGCAATTGCTGGGTTATAGGGTAGTTCTATTTTTAGTTTTTTGAGGAATATCCATACTGTTTTCCAGAGTGGCTGTACCAGCTTGAATTCCCACCAACAATGCAAAAGAGATCCTCTTTCTCCGCATCCTCGCCAACATCTGTTGTTGCCTCAGTTGTTAATGTTAGCCATTCTGACAGGTGTAAGGTGGTATCTCATGGTGGTTTTGATTTGTATTTCCCTGATGATGAGTGATGTTGAGCATTTTTTCATGTGTCGGTTGGCCATCTGGATGTCTTCTTCAGGGAAATGTCAATTCATGTCTTTTGCTCATGTCTTCACTGGATTATTTGATTTTTGGGTATTGAGCTTGATAAGTTCTTTATAGATTTTGGATACTAACCCTTTATCTGATGTGTCATTTGCAAATATCTTCTCCCATTCCATCGTTTGCCTTTTAATTTTGCTGATTGTTTCCTTGGCTGTGTAGAAGCTTTTTATTTTGATGAGGTCCCAGTAGCTCATTTTTGCTTTTGTTTCCCTTGCCTCCGGAGACGTGTTGAGTAAGAAGTTGCTGCCGGCAAGATCAAAGACGTTTTTGCCTGCTTTCTGCTCGAGGATTTTGATGGCTTCCTGCCTTACATTGAGGTCTTTCATCCATTTTGAGTTTATTTTCGTGTATGGTGTAAGAAAGTGGTCCAGGTTGGTTCTTCTGCATGTTGCTGTCCAGTTTTCCCAGCACCACTTGCTGAAGAGACTGTCTATTCCATTGGATACTCTTTCCTGCTTTGTCAAAGATTAGTTGGTCATACGTTTGTGGGTCCATTTCTGGGTTCTCTATTCTGTTGCATTGATCTGAGTGTCTGTTCTTGTGCCAGTACCATACTGTCTTGATGGTTATAGCTTTGTAGTATAGTTTGAAGTCTGGGATTGTGGTGCCTCCCGCTTTGATTTTCTTTTTCGAGATCACTTTGGGTATTTGGGTGTTTTCTGGGGAACAGTCTTGAATGTACAGTGTAGGGTATTAAGTAGTCTATTCAGCTGAACATCTGAAATTGTTTTGTGATGAAATCATTCTTTGGTAATTTGTGATTTTTTTTTTTTGTTAGTACTTGTGGTAGTAATATATATTTCCTTACATGATAACCAATTTTATATTGTGGCTTACTCTGATTCTAAAACACTAGTGGTGTTTTCAAACTGCTGTATTAACCAGAAAGTGAGATAATGTATCTTGTAAATGGTCTCTTTTCAAAAATAGTATTTTCTGGGGGTGCCTAGGTGGTTCAGTCGGTGGAGAGTCCGACTTTGGCTCAAGTCATGATCTCATGGCTCGTGGGTTTGAGCCCTGCATCGGGCTCTATACTGACAGCTGGGAGCCTGGAGCCTGCTTCCGATTCTGTTTCTCCCTCTCTGTCTGACCCTCCCCTGCTCACATTCTGTCTCTCTCTCAAAAATAAATATAAACGTTAAAAAATTAAAAAATAGTATTTTCTTATTCATCATTCATTCATTTAGACAACAGTTGACATGCAGTGTTTTATTATTTCCATTTGTACAATGTAGTGATTCAACTTCTCTATACATTATGCCATGCTTACCACAAATGCAACTACCATCTGTCATCATGCATTGCTATTAAAATACCATTGATTACATTCTTTACACTGTACTTTTATTCCTGTGACTTATTTCATAACTGGAAGTCTGTATCTTCTGTTCCCTTTCACACATTTTGCCCGTGCCCCCACTCATCTCCCCTCTGGCAACCATCACTTTGTTCTTTGTATTTATAAGTCTGTTTCTGCTTTTGTTTGTTTATTCATTTGTTTTTTAGATTCTGCATATAAATTAGATCATATTGTATTTCTTTCTCTGTCTCATGGATTTAATTTAGTATAATACCCTCTAGGTTCATCTGTGTTGTCGCAAATGGCATGATCTCATCCTTTTTTATGGCTAACATTCCATTACACACACACACACACACACACACACACACACACACACACATGCACACACACAACAACACAAATTCTTTTTCCTCATCTGTCTGTGAGCACTTGGATTGCTTCCATATCTTGGTTATTGTAATCAATGCAGCAATAAACATAGTGGTGCATATATCTTTTGGAAATAGTGTTTTCATTTTCTTTGGGTAAATACTTGATACCGGAATTACTGGATCATATGGTATTTCTAATTTTAATTTTTTGAGGAACCTCCATACTGTTTTGCACTGGCCACACCAGTTTGCATCCCCACCAACAGTTCACAATGGTTCTTTTATCTCCATACCCTCAACACCTCACTACTTGTCTTTTTGTATTTGGCCATTCTGGCAAGTATATGATGATATCTCATTGTGGTTTTGATTTGCATTTCCCTGATGATCAGTGATGTTGAGCATCTTTTCATGTGTTTTTGGGCCATCTGTATGTATTTGGAAAAATATCTATTCAGGTCCTTTGTCCATTTTAAACTGGATTACTTATTTATATAGGTGTTTAATTGTATAAATTATTTATATATTTTGGATATTAACCCTTTATTGGATATGTCATTTGCAAACATTTCCCATTCAGTAGGTTACTTTAGTTTTGTTGATAGTTTCCTTTGCGGAGCACGAGCTTTTTAGTTTTATGTAGTTTTGGTAGTTTTGGTAGTTTCCCTTGATTTAGGAGATGTAGAAAAATGCTGGTATGCCAATGTCAAAGAAATTACTGCATGTATTTTCTTCTAGGAGTTTTATGGTTTCAGGTCTCAATAAATGGCCTCCTTTTAAACTAGTTAACCTATTACTTAAACTGAAAAATGTATCCCATTCCCCCTCATAGGCACTGTGGCTTTGGAGTTAGATTTGGTTTCAAACTTCAACAATAGAAAAAAATGTTAAAGCATTAGGTAACAAGTTAACATATTTGTACCTCAGTATTTACTTTCTAAAATGTGTATGCCAGTGGTGCTTCTTTCTCGGTATGGTTGAGAAAATGAGAGGAGCTAGTGTGGGAACGTAGCTCCTTTAATAACAAAGTGCTATATTAATAATATTTTGACAATTGCTCATTTATGGAAATTTGCATACAAAAAGAATTTCAGTATAGTACTTGATTTAAAAAAAAATCTCTTCTGGGGCGCCTGGGTGGCGCAGTCGGTTAAGCGTCCAACTTCAGCCAGGTCACGATCTCGCGGTCCGTGAGTTCGAGCCCCGCGTCGGGCTCTGGGCTGATGGCTCAGAGCCTGGAGCCTGTTTCCGATTCTGTGTCTCCCTCTCTCTCTGCCCCTTCCCCGTTCATGCTCTGTCTCTCTCTGTCCCAAAAATAAATAAATGTTGAAAAAAAAAAAAATCTCTTCCACATAATAAAATTCTTAGTATAAGCAGTATACATTTAGCAAATATCCAATGGTATAATAGTATAAACTTTATCATTTTGAATATAAGGATGAGCCTCTTTTGTTAAACTCCTTTTATGCAGTGATGGCATGCATTGAACTATTTGTATAATATGTAGCATGTATTATAAGCTATATTATAAGTGAATATATATATGTATGTATTTTTACATTATAAGTGATATAGGTGTGTGTTTTCATAGGTTTGCCTGAATCCATCACTGCAGCTGCATGTTCAAGAAGTGGCCAGAGGGTTCTGCATGTTGATTCGTAAGTTTATCAATGGTAGCATTAATACTTCCTAAATATCTCTATACAGAATCACAATAAATACACACGTGTGTGTTCATATGTGTCTATATTATGTATAAACTATTTAAGTTAGAAAAATGATTGCAATTGTTTGTTTCACCCAAAATATGTGAAATATATAAAATACAAGGTTTACAGTTTACTCTTCAAAGTAGTGATGTTTTCTTTGAGAATTAACCAAATGTAGCATAATTTTTTTCACGAGTGATTTTGTTTTTTAAATGATAAATAATTAATCCAAGAGACTGGGAAATCTCACACTTGCTTTTTTTCATATATAAGCGTGAGGCTGTATACAACCTGTATGTTCTATTTATTTTGGGTTTCATATTTTCTTTGTTTTTGAAGTATATTTCACATACAACATCATCTTAGTTTCCAGTGTATGACATAATGATTGGACCACTTTCATACATTGGAAAATATCACCACAATAAGCCTAGTTACCATCTGTGACCAAAGTTAAAACATTGTATTTTTTTGTGATAGGAATTTTTAAGATTTATTTTCTTAGTCTTTCAAATTTGCAATATGGCATTATTCAGTATAGTCACCATGCTGTACGTTACATCCTCATGACTTACTTTGTAATTGGAAGTTTGTGCCTCTTGGTCCCCTTAACTTATTTTGTATATACCCCCCCCAACCTGCACCCCTCAGCAACCAATAATCTGTTCTCTGTATCTATAACATTGGTTTTGTTTTGTTTTTCTTTTATAGATTCAATCCACATTTAAGTGAAATCATATGGTGTTTGCCTTTCTCTGACTTACTTCACTTAGCATAATACCCTAAGGTTCTATCGATGTTGTCTCAAATGGCAAGATTTCATTTTTTTTTTTATGGCTGAGTAGTATTCCTGTGTGTGTGTGTGTGTGTGTGTGTGTGTGTGTGTGTGTGTATGTATGTATAATCCTTTATCCATTCATCTATCAGTTTATACTTAGGTTTTTTTTTCTCCATATCTTGGCTATTGTAAATAATGCTACAGTGAACATAGGGGTGCATATAAATTTTTGAATTAGTGTTTTCTTTGGATAAATACCCATAAGTAGAATTACTGGATCATATAGTGGTTCTGTTTTTAATATTTTGAGGAAACTCCATACTGTTCCCCCTAGAGGCTGTACCAATTTACATTCCCCCCAACAGTGCATGAGGATTCCCTATTCTCATCTTTACCAACACTTATTTCTTGATTTAAAAATTTTTTTTTAATTAAAAAATTTTAATTCTGATATAGCTAACAATGTTATTAGTTTCAAGTGTACAGTATAGTGATTCAACAATTCTCTGTATCACTCAGTTCTCATTAAGATAATTGTATTCTTCATCCCCTTCACCTATTTCACCCAACACCCCACTCACCTCCCCTCTGGTGTTTATTCTTTATATTTAATAGTCTGTTTTTTTATTTGTCTCTCTTTCCTTTGTTCATTTGTTTTGTTTCTTAAATTACACATATAAGTGAAAACATGGTATTTTTCTTTCTCTGTCTGATTTCATATAGCATTATATTCTCTAGATCCATCCATGTTGTTGCAAATGGCAAGATTTCATTCTTTTTTTGGTGGCTAATATTTCTGCGTGTATGTGTGTGTGTGTATGTGTGTGTGCGTGTGTGGGTGTGTATTCTTTATCCATTTGTATATCTATGGTCACTTGGGCTGCTTCCATAATTTAGCTATTGTAAATAATGCTGCAGTAAACATAAGGGTGCATATATCTTTTTGAATTGGTGTTTTCATATTATTTGGGCAAATATCCACTAGTGGAATTCCTGATTATATGGTAATTCTCTTTTAATTTTTTGTGAAACTTCCATACTATTTTCCACAGTGGTTGCACTGTTTCCATTCAAACCAGCAGTGCACAAGGGTTCCTTTGTCTCTACATCCTTGTCATACTTGTTTCTTGTGTTTTTGATTTTAGTGATTCTGACAGATGGGAGGTGATAAATCATTGTAGTTTTGATTTGCAATTCACTGATGATGAATGATGTTGAGCATCTTTTCATATGTCTGTTGGTCATCTGAATGTCCTCTTTGGAGAGATGTCTGCTCATGTTTTCTGACCATTTTTTAATTGGGTTAATTGTGTTTTTTTGGAGTTGAATTGCATAAGTTCTTTCTATATTTTGGATACTAACCCTTTATCAGATATGTTATTTGCAAATATCTTCTGCCAGTCCATAGATTCCTTTTAGTTTTATTGATTTTTTTCCTTTGCTGTGCATAAGCTTTTTGTTTTGATGTAGTCCTAATAGTTTATTTTTGCTTTTGTTTCCTTTGCCTGAGAAGACATATCTAGAAAGATGTTGCTACAACTGATGTCAGAGAAATTACTGCCTGAGCTCTTTCATAGGATTTTTATGGTTTCTGGCTTCCCATTTATGTCTTTAATCCATTTTGAATTTATTTTTGTGTATAATGTAAGAAAATGGTCCAGTTTCATTTTTTGCATGTAGCTATCCTGTTTTCCCAACACCATTTGTTGAAGAGACTGTCTTTTTCCCATTCAATATTCTTTCCTGCTTTGTTGAAGATAATTAACCATATAATCATGAGTTTATTTCTGGGCTCTATTTTCTTCCATTGATCTATGTGTCTATTATTGTGCCAGTACCATACCATTTTGATCACTACAGCTTTCAGTGTGTCTTGAAACTGGGATTGTGATACCACCAGTTTTGTTCTTTTTGAAGATTGCTTTCGCTATTCAGAGTCTTTTGTGATTCCATATAAATTTTAGGATTGCTTGGTCTAGTTCTGTGAAAGAAGCTGTTGGTGTTTTGATAGGGATTGCATTAAATGTGTAGATTGCTTTGGGTAGTATGGACATTTTAATTTTTTTTTTCAATGTTTATTTATTTTTGGGACAGAGAGAGACAGAGCATGAACGGGGGAGGGGCAGAGAGAGAGGGAGACACAGAATCGGAAACAGGCTCCAGGCTCCGAGCCATCAGCCCAGAGCCTGACGCGGGGCTTGAACTCACGGACCGTGAGATCGTGACCTGGCTGAAGTCGGACGCTTAACCGACTGCGCCACCCAGGCGCCCCTAGTATGGACATTTTAATGATTATTTGTTCTTCTAGTCCATGCTCATGGAATATCTTCCCATTTGTTTCTTTCCTCAATGTTTTATGGTTTTTAGAGTACAGGTCTTTTACCTCCTTGGTTAAGTTTATTCCTAGATATTTTATTATTTAAAAAATTTTTTTTAAATGTTTATTTATTTTTGACAGAGAGAGACACAGAACATGAGTGGGGGAGGGGCAGAGAGAGAGGGAGACACAGAATCCGAAGCAGGCTCCAGGCTCTGAGCTGTCAGCACAGAGCCCGTCGTGGGGCTGGAACTCACAGACCGCAAGATCATGACATGAGCCGAAGTCGGATGCTCAACCAACTGAGCTACCCAGGCGCCCCAGTATTTTATTATTTTTGGTGAAAGTGTAAATGGGATTGTTTTTTAATTTCTCTTTCTGCTTTTTCATTATTAGTGTACAATATCAATTGGATCTTTGTATCTTGTGATCTTACTGGATTCATTTATTCTAGTAGTTTTTTGGTGGAGTATAGTATTACGTCATTGACAAAGAGTGAAAGTTTTACTTCTTCCTTATCAATTTGGATGCCTTGTATTTATTTTTGTTGTCTAATTGCTGTGGCTAGGACTTCCAGTACTACGTTAAATAAATGTGGTGAGCGTGTACATCCTTGTCTTGTTCCTGATCTTAGGGGGAAAGCTCTGTTTTTTCCCCACTGAGGATAATGTCAGCTGTGGGCCTTTTCACATAAGGCTTTTATTATGTTGAGGTATGTTCCTTCTAAACCTACTTTGATGAGGGTTTTCATTGTGAATGTAAGTTGTACTTTGTCAGATGCTTTTTCTGCATCTGTTGAAATGATTGTATGTATGGTTTTTATTGCTGCTCTTGTTGATGTGTTGTATCATGTTGATTGTTTTGTAATTATTTTTTTCTTTTGAGATTTTTATTTTATTCATCTTTTAAAACTTTTATTTTTTATTTTTTCAATGTTTGTTTATTTATTTTTGAGAGACCAAGAGAGAGTGTGAGCAGGGGAGTGGCAGACAGAGAGGGAGACACAGAATCTGAAGCAGGCTCCAGGCTCTGAGCTGATAGCACAGAGCCTCATGTGGGGCTCGAACTCATGAACCACAAGATCATGACCCAAGCCGAAGTCAGATGCTTAACCAACTGAGACATCCAGGCGCCCCTCTTTTATTAATCTTTTGTAGCTATCTTGCTCAATACCAAATTAGTCAATTTATGTGTAGCACTATTAAGTTGTCTCAAAGTGTTCAACCTAGTTTTCATAGAATTAACATTATTTCTGCTCATAATTCACATAACATAATTACATAATTAAGAATTAGGTACAAACAAAACTGATGATTCATAGGACAGAAGTCATTTGGAGACAAAGGAGTTGTCAGAAGTCTGCTAGCCCCCATTGTCTAGCACATCGTGGCAGGCAAATACTGTATAGAAGGAGTAGGAAGTGCCAGTAATCTTCTTCAATGGATCTTCAGTTAAGAAGTCAATTAAGTGATCTTCTACTTGGACCTAAAATGTTAACAATGGTAATTTCTAGTATAAGTAATTTTATTTTATATATAAAATGGATTATTTGTGGAATTGTATCTATTAATTTTGCTTAGATGATAATGCATGAATTGAACAAATTTATTTTATCCCAATAATGTTCAGATCCTATAAACTTGTTCTTATTCTTCAAAACTTATTTGTATATTTGTCAGTGAATTTATTTAAAATGAGAAAAATATCAGTGACTGACTACTCTTGTTCTGTATGTAAATTATTCTCTACTTTGGATCAGAAATACTGCCAGACTAGAGATTACTTGGAAAAGAGTCAGGAATGTTGACTCAGAGTTCATCTAGACTGCAATGAAACCTGCTCTACCTCAGATTTTTATTGATCAAATTGCTCATTTCTGGCAGACCCAATTCTCTCCTTTCTTTGTCCAGTGATAAATAAACATTGACATTCATACTAAGTCTCCTTTTCTAGATTAAGTGAAAAAAGTACCATTTTTTTAATTCCAGTATATTCAACATATAGTGTTATATTGGTTTCCGGTATACAATATAATGATTCAATAATTCTATACCTTATTCAGTGCTCATCACATGATAAGTGTACTCTTAATCCCCTTCACCTGTTTCATCCATCCCCCATCTCACCCTCCCTCTGGTAACTGAATGATTTTTTTAATGTATTGTTGTATTTGTTTTAGTAATATTTTCTTGATGATATTGGCATCTATATTCCTCAGAGTTATTAGCCTATAGTTACCTTTTTTTGTGGTGTTTTTATCTGGTTTTGGCTTCAGGATAATGCTGGCCTCATAAAATGAATTTGGAAACTTTCCTTCTTGTATGTTTGGGATAGTTTGAGAAGAGTAGGTATTAAATCTTTAAATGTTTGGTAGAATTTGCCTGTGAAGCCGTCTAATCTTGGACTTTTGTTGGGTATAGGAGTTTTTTTGATAACTGATTCAATTTCTTTGCTGGTAATCTGTTCAAATTTTCTATTTCTTCCTGATTCAGTTTTGGAAGATTACATGTTTCTACATATTTATCCTTCTTCTAGGTTGACCAATGTGTTGGCATATAATTTTTCATAATATTCTCTTATAATTCTCTTAGTATTTCTCTGGTGTTGTTTATTTCTGTTCTTTCATTTCTGATTTTGTTTATTTTAGTCTTCCCTTTTTTTGATGAATCTAGGTAAATGTTTATCAATTTTGTGAGCTTTGCACAGAACTAGCTCCTGCTTTCATTGATGTGTTCTATTGTATTTTTAGTTTATGTTTTATTTATTTCTGCTCTGATGTTTCTTATTTCCTTCCTTCTTCTGGTTTTGGGTTTTGTTTGTTCTTTTTCCAGCTCCTTTAAGTGTAAAGTTAGGTTGTTATTTGAGATTTTGCTTGCTTCCTGAGGGAGGCTTGTACTGCTATAAACTTCCCTCTAGAACAACTTTTGCTGCTTCCCAATGAGTTTAGATTGTTATGTTTTCATTTGTCTCTATTTTTTTTATTTCTTCTTTGGTTTCTTGGTTGATGCATTCATTGTGTAGTAGTATGTTATTTAACCTCCATGTATTTGTGCTCTTTCCAGATTTTTTTAAATGTTGTTTTAGCCACTGAGTTTATTGTAATTTATTATGGCAACTACAGAATTTGACATCAGTATTTATTTTTTTGGGGTCACCTGTGCTTTCATTTATTTATTTACTTTTTTAAATTTAAGTCCAAGTTAGTTGAGATACAGTGCAATAATTATTTCAGGAGTAGAGTTTAGTGATTCATCACTTGCATATAATAGCTGGTGCTCATCCCAACAAGTGCTCTCCTTAGTGCCCATCGCCCATTTAGCCCATCCCCAGACCCAGCACCCCTCCAGCTACCCTCAGTTTGTTTTCTGTATTTAAGAGTCTCATTGTTTGTCTCCCTCCCTGTTTTTCTCTTATTTTTGCTTCCTTTCATCTATGTTCATCTGTTTTGTTTCTTCATTTCCACTTATGAGTGAAATTATATGATATTTGTCTTTCTCTGACTTATTTCACTCAACATAATACACTCTCATTCCATTCACATTGTTGCAAATGGCGAGATTTCATTCTTTTTGATTGCTGAGTAATATTCCATTGTGTGTGTGTGTGTGTGTGTGTGTGTGTGTGTGTGTGTGTGTGAGTGTGAGTGTATACATCTTTATCCATTCCAAGATTTTTTTCTTGTGGCTGATTTCTGTTATTATATTGTAGTCAGAAAAGATGCATGGTATGATTGATTTTTGTTTCCGAATTTGTTGAAAATACATGGTCTGTTCTAGAGAATCTTTCATGTGAACTTGCAAAGAATGTGTTCTGGTGTTTTAGGATTGTTCTGAATATATCTGTTAGATCCATCTGGTACAGTGTGTTATTCAAAGCTACTCTTTCCCTTTTGATTTTTTATTTGGATTATCTGTCCATTGATGTAAATGGAGTGTTAAAGTACCCTACTATTAATTAATTAATTCCTTTATGTTTGTTGTTAGCTGATTTACATATTTGGGTGCTATCATGTTGGGTGCATGAATATTTGCATGTGATTTTTATATTTTCTTGGTGGATTGTTTCCTTTGTGATTATATATATAGTGTCATATATATAGTGTCCTTTTTTGTCTCTTGTTCTGTTTTGTCTGAGAGAACTACTGCTAGCCCAGCTGTTTTTCCACATCTATTTGCATGATAAATGCATCTCTATCCCTTCACTGTCTATCTGAATGTGTCACTTGATCTGAAATGAGTCTCTTGTAGGGAGCATAAAGATGGGTTTTATTATTTTTTTTAATCCATTTTGGTAACCTGTGGCTTTTGATTGGGGTGTTTGGTCCTTTTACATTCAATATAATTATTGATAGATAAGTGTTTATTGCTATTTTCTTACTCATTTTATGGTCGTTTTTGTAGTTCTTCTCTGTTCCATTCTTCCTTTGCTGTCTTCTGTCATGGTTAGTTGGCTTTCTTTAGTAATATACTTGGATTCCTTTTTATTTTTACATATCTATTGCTGGTGTTTTGAGGTTACCATTCTGTTTGTATGTAACATCTTATGCATATAGCAGTCTGTATTAAGTTAATGATTGCTTAAGGTTGAGCTCAGTCTTTACTCCTTTACCCCCTAATGTTTTAGGTATATGATGTCATACTTTACATCCTTTTTTTTTTGTGTGTGTGTGTGTATGTGCATTTCTTGACTGATTTTTCTAGGGATACTTAATTTTATTGCTTTTCTTCTTCCTATTTTCTTACTCCTGCTTATGGTTGGTCTTTTCCACTCAGAGTCTCCTGTAATATTTCCTTTTGGACTGGTTTAGCAGTCATAAATTCCTTTGACTTTTGCTTGTCTGGGAAACTATCTCTGTTTCTATTATGAGTGATAGCCTTGCTGGATAGAGTATATCTTGGCTGTGGGTTTTTTCTTTCAATACCTTGAACGTATCATGCCACTCTTTTAAGGCTTGCCACGTTTCTGCTGAAGAAAATCATCAGATAGTGTTATGGAATTTCCCTTATGTGTAACTGGTTTCTTTTGTTGCTTTGAAAATTATCACTACTTTTTGCCAGTTTAATTACTGTATGTCTTGGTGTGGACCTCCCTGAGTTGATTTTCTTGGGGAACCTTTATGCCTTCTTGATCTGGATTTCCATTTCTCCAGATTCAGGAAGTTTTCAGCTATTGTTTTTTTCAAATAAATTTTCTGCCGCCTGTTTCTCTCTTCTCCTTCTCAGATCCCTATAATGTAAATGTTATTATATTTGATGATATTGCTGAGTTCCAAAATGTATTTTCATTTATAATTATTATTTTTTTGTCTCTCCTGTTCACTTCAAATACTTTCCATTACTCTGTTCTCCAGGTAGCTGATCCCTTGTTCTGGTTTCTCTTGTCTGCTATTTATTCCCTCTAGTGCATTTTTAATTTTAGTTATTGAGTTCTTTATCTCTGATGGGTTCTGTTTTATGTTTTCTATCCCTTTGTTAAGGGTCTCACTGAGATCCTCCAGTGTTTTCTCAAGTCTAGTCCATATCTTTATGACCATTATGTTAAATTCTTTACCAAACGTATTATCTCTGTTTTGTTTAGCTTTCTTTGCTGGGATTTTGTCCTGTTCTCTCTCTCCTCATTTTGTATAATTCTCTGTGTCTATTTCTGTGTGTTAGGAAAGTCAGCTATGACTCCTTCTCTTGAAAGTAGTGGCCTTATCTAGAAGAGGTCCTGTAGTGCTCTGCAGTATAATGTTCCCTGTTTAACAGAACCTGACACTTCAGGAGTATCTGCTATGTGTGTTGCATGTGCCATACTGTTGTGGCTGAGTTGCTTTTCCATTCAGTCCAGTCATCTCTGATGGGTCTCTTTGCCTATTGTGTTGGTTTGCTCCTTGTGTTGTTAGTTGGCCAGTCTTGGGCCCCCTTGGGCTTGAGTTGAGTCAGACCAGGCATTTGCCAGAGATCCAGTAGTAGTACCAAAATGCTGGGTAGATTCCTTGTGTTGTCCCCTGAGAAGCTTTCATTGGTGGTCAGGGCCTGCAGTCAGACCCTGCAGTCAGACCAGTTTTCTGCCCCCTGCCCACCATGGGGGCTGTCCTCAGAGTGTTGTGTGTGATTATTTTCCCCTCTTCCCAGGATACAAGTCACTTTAGAGTTGTGCTGGTCCCTGTAGGGGATGCTCACACCTTCTCCATGCTTGTGGCCCTGCTTTGGATGGGCTCTGTTCAAGGACATATTGCAGGGGGAATGTCTGCAGGAGAACACAGGGGCGGGGCTTGCTGTTTGCTGGTTAGCAGGTGTAGGGACTGTGCTTGTTCCTATAATTGTTCATGTGTCTAGGCTGGGAGGTAGCGGAGGGAAAGGGTGCCTGCCAGCTCCTTTGTTCCTGGAGAAGTCTCCCAGCAATCCTTGCCCATTCAGCACAGGCTCTGAAATTAGTAAATAAATCTCCTTCCCATATACCCTAGGTGTTTTTCAAACTGCTGTTTCTGCACTGTATCTTCACAGGGCTACTTGTTGTGCTGTCTCTTTAAGGGCAGGGACCTAGTTTCCTATAGCCCTCATGGCTCTCCTAGAACCAAGCCTGCTGATTTTTAAAGTTCCTGATGTGAAGCCATGCTGATTGCAAAATTATGCCCTTCTGGTTTTCAAAGCCAAGTGTTATGGGGATTCATCTTCCCCATGGGAGCTCCCTGTTGCCACCGGCGCAACAAACAGCGAGATCAGGGTCCTGAGGGTAGGGGAATGTAAGAAAGAAAAGAAGAGAAGAGAAGCCAGTTTGGGAACAGGAGGGTCCCCTGGGCTGATGGCCCAAGTGACGGCTTTATTGTTGCTGTACACAATCTTTTATATCAAGACTCTTATGGATCAGGTCATTCTAAGAATAAACAGGTTTCACGTGATTGCTGCCAGCCAAAACATTTAGTTCTGTGTACCTTGTGAACTTTCTAAACGGGTCACAACAAGACCTTGTTGATAGATTGCTAGCAAAACACAGTTCCCATGTTTGTTCCTATTTGACCCAGGGTAGAAAGGGGGGTAACATTACTGCCAACACCCACAGACCACAGGCTTCAGGAATTAGATTTCTCAGCCTTGAGAAGGCTTTTGGTATGCCTTTGCAAGTGGGGGAATGGGAGGGGGAACCACCGGGTTGGCTGAGTCAACAGGGAGCCGTTGCTCGACCCGGTCTCAGCCTGGCACTGGGGTCCGGCCTCCCACAGTTCCCCATGCCTGGGGAGCCCTGGTGTGAGGGTCTGTTTCTCTCCCCCTTTTACCCTCTCCTTCTCCTTCCTCCCTAGGACAGTCCAGGGGTTCCTTTAGCTCTGGACCACTTCTCTGCCCTTCTTACCCATTCCAATGTGGACTATTCTTCTCTACATTTTTCTGAAGAAAGTCTTGTTCTGTCAGGTCTTCAAGTCATTTTCTGGGTTTTACAACAATGTGGGTGTTATCTGTGGGATGAGGTAGCCTAGGATCTTCCTGCTTTGCCATTTTCTCCAAAAGTTCCTCTTGGATTTTTGATAATAGCCATTCTGACAGGTATGAGGTGGTATCTCATAGTGGTTGTGATTTGCATTTCCCTAATGATTAATGATATTGAGCTTCTTTTCATGTGCCTGTTGGTCATCTGTGTGTCTTTGGGAAAATGTCTATTTAGGTATTCTGCTCAGTTTTAATTGGGTTATTTGTTATTTTTGTGTTGAGTTCTTTTTATTTAAAAAAAAAATTAAATGTTTTTATTTATTTTTGAGACAGAGAGAGACAGAGCATGAGCAGGGGAGGGGCAGAGAGAGAGGGAGACAACAGAATCCAAAGCAGGCTCCAGGCTCCAAGCTGTCAGCATAGAGTCCGACGCGGGGCTCGAACTCACGGACTGTGAGATCATGATCTGAGTTGAAGTCTGAGGCCCAACTGACTGAGCCACCCTGGCGCCCCAAGTTGTTCTTTTTATATTTTGGGTCTTCTCCCCTTATTATCATTTGTAAATATCTTCTCTTTCAATAGATTACTTTTTATTTTGTTGATGATTTACTTCACTGTGTGTAAGCTTTTTCATTTAATGTAGACCCATTTGTTTATTTATTTTAGTTAAAATTTTTTTTTAATGTTTATTTTTGGAAGAGAGAGAGAGAAAGAGAGCGCATGCACATGCACACGCATGCACGTGCACACGCATGCGCGAGTTGGGGAGGGGCAGAGAGAGGAAGACACGGAAACAGACTCCAGGCTCTGAGCTGTCAGCACAGAGCCTGATGCAGGGCTCAAACTCAAGGATGGTGAGATCAAGACCTGAGCCAAAGTCAAACGCTGGACTGACTGAGCCACATAGGAGCAACTGTTTATTTTTGCTTTTGTTGCCAACACCTTTGGAGTCTGATCTAAAAAAATATTGCCAAGACTGAAATCAAAGAAATTACCATCTACATTTTTTTCTAGGTTTATTGTTTATGGTCTTACATTCAAGTCTTTAATCGACTTTGAGTTAATTTTTGTGTATGGTGTAAGATAGTGTTCTGGTGTCATTATTTTTCATGTGGCTGTCCAGTTTTCCCAGCACCATTTTTTGAACAGGCTGTCCTTTCCCCATTGTGTATTCTTGCCTCCTTTATTGTAAGTGAACTGACCATGTATGAATGGGTTTATTTCTGGGCTTTCTCTTCTGTTCCATTGATTGTGTGCCTGTTTTTATGCCAATATGATACTGTTTTGATTACAGTAGCTTTTTCATATTGTTCAAAATTGGGGAGTGTGATCCCTCCAGCTTTGTTTTTTTTCCCTCAAGCTTGCTTTAGCTATTCAGGGTCTTTTGTGGTTCCATACAAGTTTTAGGATTGTTTGTTCTGGTTCTGTGAAAATGCCATTTGAATTTTGATAGAGATTTCACTGAATTTGTAGATGGCTTTGAGTTAATTCTTCCAATTCATGAGCATGGAATATCTTTGTGTCTTCTTCAGTTTCTTTAATCAATGTCTTCTGGTTTTCTGTGTACAGATTTTTCACCTCCTTGGTTTAATTTATTCTTTTTTGATGTGATTGTCAATGGGATTGTTTTCTTGAGGTTGTTTTGATAGTTTGTTAGTATATAAAAGTGCAACATATTTTTGTTTATTTTGTATTCTGCACCTTACTGACTTCTTTTATTAGCATTAAAAGTTCTTTTGTGGAGTCTTTAGGATTTTCTTTATATAATATCATGTCATGTGTAAATAGTGACAGTTTTCCTTCTTCCTTTCCAATTTATATGCTATATTTTTCTTGCCTAATTCCTCTGTCTAGGACTTCAGTACTGTGTAGAATAAAAGATGCAATAGTGAACATCCCTGTCTTGTTCTTGATGTTAAAGGAAAAGCTTTTAGGTTTTCATTCTTGAGTATGATTTTCACTGTGAGCTTGTCAAATAAGGCCTTTGTTGTTTTGAGGTACACTCGGTATATATCCAGTGTGTTGGAAGTTTTGTAATCATAAATGGATATTGAATTTCATCAAATAATTTTTCTACATCTATTGAGATGATCATACTTTTATGGTTCATACTGTTAATACTGTGTATCACTTTGATTTGTGGAGTTGAACCATCCTTCCATTTCTAGAATAAGTCCCACTTGATCATGGTGTATTACCCTTTTAACATATTGTTGAATTTGGTTTGCTGATATTTAGTTGAGGATTTTTGTATCTATGTTCATCAGGAATATTGGGACATATATATATATTTTTTTACTTTTGTAATATACTTGACTGGTTTTGGTGTAAGCATAAGTGTAACTCTAAAATGAATTTGGAAGCTTTCCTCCTATTCAATTTTTTCAGAGAATTTGAGAAGGATAGGTATTAAATCTTTTTTGAATGTTGGTATGATTCATCTGTGAAGTCATTTGGTCTTGGGCTTTTGTTTATTGGGAGTTTTTTTTTGATTCAGTCTCTTTATTAGTAATTGGTGTATTCAGATTTTCTATTTCTTTATGATTCAGTTTTGGAAGACTAATTTTCTAGGAATTTATCCATTTCTTCTAGGTTATCCAATATGTTAATTTTTATAGTAGTTTCATATATGTAGTGGCATATAATTTTTAATAGTAGTTTCTTATTATCCTTTTTATTTCTACGTTATCTAGTTTTAACTTCTTTCATTCCTGATTTTATTTGAGCCCTCTATTTTTTCTTAATCTTGATAAAAGTTTGTCAATTTTATATATCTTTTTGAAGAACCTGCTCTTAGTGTCATTGATCTTTTCTCTTTTTTTAGTCTCTATTTCATTTATATCTGCTCTGATCTTTATTATTTCCTTCCTTCTACCAGCTTTGGGGCTTTGTTCTTTTTTTCCTAGTTCCTTTATTTGCAACATTAAATTGTTAATTTGAAATTTTTCTTTTTCCTTGATGTTGGCCTGTGTCACTGTAAATTTTTTCTTAAAACCACTTTTGCTGCATCTCCTAGATCTTCCTACATTGTATTTCCATTTTCATTTGTCTCAACGTATTCTTTTTTAAGGATTTTATTTTTTAAGTAAACTTTGCACCCATTGTGGGGCTCGAACCTACAACCCTGAGATCAAGAGTCACATGCTCCACCAATTGCGCCAACCAGGCATCCCATGTCTGAATGTATTTTTGACTTCCTCATTGACCCATTATTTGTTCAGTGGTATGTTGTTTAATATCCTCACATTCATGATTTTTTTCTCAGTTTTCTTATTGTAATTGATTTCTAGTTTCATATCACTGTAGCCAGAAAAGAAGTTTGATATAATTTCAGTCTTCTGGAATTTATTGAGGCTTGTTTTGTGGCTTAACATGTGAACTGTTTTGGAGAACGTTCCACATGCAGTTGTGAAGAATGCATATTCTGCTGGTTTGGGAATGAATGTCTGTATATGTCAACTAAGTCCACCTGGTCTAACATGTCAGTCAAGGTCAGTGTTTCCTTCTTGATTTTCTTTGTGAATTCATTGATGTATGTGGGGTGTTAGTCCCTCATTATTATTGTGTTGCTGTCTTTTTTTCCCTTTTGGTCTGCTAATATTTGCTTTATATATTTTGGTGCTTGTATGTTGGGTACATATATAATTACAAATGTTATATCTTCTTGCTGGATTGACACTTTTATCATTATGTAGTATCCCTCTGTCTTTTATTATTATGTTCTTTGTTTTAAAGTCTATTTTGTGTGATTTAAGTATAGCTATAGCAGCTTTTTGTTTCCATTTGCATGGAATATACTTTATCACTTCACTATCAGTCTTTGTGTGTCCTTCCTTGTAAAGTGAATCTCTTGTAGGCAGCGTATAGATGGTCTTATGTTTTTATCCATTCAGCTACTCTGTATCTTTTGTTAGGAGAATTTAGTCCATTTGCCTTTAAAGTAATTATTGATTAGTATGCAGTTATTGCATACTAGTAGGTACATATTGAGAAGGACTGGACTTGTGAGACTCCTCTCTATTGTGTGCCCTAGCACCAGGGTAGGGTTTTTGGCAAGATTGTGTCTTTGCTTCTCCTACCATCTGGGTGTGGTTTTTTTATTCTTCATTGTGGAGAAGCACCTCATCTAGTTTTCACATATATTTCAGAGGGAAATGATCCATATGTAGGTTTGGTGTGTCCTTGGGAAGAGATTAATGAAGGATCTCATGTTACTGCCTTGCAGAAATCCTCTACCTTCTATTATTTAGATAAAGAAAAGAGTGGTCTCCTATAGGGGTGAGAAAATGTATATGAAGCATCAAAGAATCAAGTGTTGCCCTAGTTTTCTCCTTTCAATATTGTCCAACATTAAAGAGATTTCATGATATCCATGGCACTAATTTATGAGTGAAAGTAATTTTAATTTGCTTAACCCAATCTAGTGTTCAACATATTTTATGTTATTAAAGATAACATGATATAATAGCTATTATTTATGAAATGTTTGCTTAGTACTGTGTTAAATAGTTTGCAAATACTAAGTTATTTAATTCTTTTTTAAAAATGTTTAGTTTTGAGAGAGAGAGAAAGAGAGAGGCAGAGCGTGAATGGGGGAGGGGCAGGGAGAGAGGGAGACACAGAATCTGAAACAGTCTCCAGGCTCTGAGCTGTCAGCACAGAGCCCGTCATAGGGCTCGAACTCATAGATCATGAGATCATGACCTGAGCTGAAGTTGGATGCTTAACCGACTGAGCCACCCAGGTATCCCAAGTTATGTCTTATTACATTTCTGTAAAAGTAGTATATTTTTTTCCTCTTTTGCAGATGAGGAAGCAAATTAAGAGAATTGAAATAACTTGTCCAGTGTCACATATCTGTTAGGGGAAGAACCAGGATTCAAACCCAGGTCCATTTGATAGCAAAGCCTGTGCTCTTTTACTAAGAGAAGCTGTAGGGTTGGAAAACAGACACAAATACTAGACTTCATGGTCAAGAGACCTGATTCAAGTCATGACTGTCACTGATTAGTTATGTGATTTAAGTTGTTTTCCTCAACTGTAAAATGTGGCTAGTTCACACAAGAGTCACTGCAAGGGTCCAGTAGGATACATGTAAACAGTTGAAGTATGGCTGGTGAGGTGTGACAATAAAATGCAGCAGGTTTCCTAAAAGGCTTTTCCTTTGGAATCATTGTGAATATGTTCAGCCTTGATTTTGGAGGGAAGTGTAGGAAAAAATCCTTGGAATGAATTCACAAATTTTTATGGATTTGAAACAAATGCCATTTTATCTTCAGATCACTGATGTCCTTTTTTAAAAATTAAAAAAAAATGTTTACTTATTTTTGAGAGAGAGAGAGAGAGACAGAGTGTGAGTGGGAGAGAGACAGAGAGGGAGACACAGAATCTGAAGCAGGCTCCAGGTTTCGAGCTGTCAGCACAGAGCCCAACACGGGGTTGGAACTCATGAACTGTGAGATCATGACCTGAGCCGAAGTTGGATGCTTAACCGACTAAGCCACCCAGTTGTCCCTAGGTTACTAAAATCCTAATAACAGAAGCTTAATTTGTAAATGACAATTCTTAAATAGGGAGAATTTTTTTTCCCATAGAGTTCCAAAAGATGCTAGGTTGATTGAGACAGTTATTTGCAGAAATTTTGATAAACCAGCCCCTTTCTAGATATTACTAATTTTAACTTGTTTTATTCAGTGGGTTTGGATTAGGATACATTTCACACAAATTAGAAATCTACATGCAAAGGTAATTGATTGTACATACACATTTTTTCATTGCCTGTCTCCCTCCCTCCCTTCAGCCTCCTCCACTTGAGCAATTTCTTTAATATTCACCCTCTTTTGAAAAGAAAACATAAGAAAAATAGTTTTCTCTTATATTTTCTATTCTCATTTTTGTTTGTTTTTAACTTTGAAATGACAACTATCCCTACCTCCTTGGGGGTTTGAAGAATATCAATCAGCTTTACAGCTAGAAGAAGAATAATCACAGATTCGTCCTATAATTTCCTTTTTTCCCCATTAATGAAACAGTTTGATTAGCTTTTCCATGACATAAGAAGGGTTAAATTTTAGGATCTGTGATTAGTCTCAAGTAGTGGAGAGGAAATTAGCAGTCCTCAGTCCTTGTCAGTTGTGTCCTCATTCTTGTCTATCTCTCTTCCTTCTTAGATTTGTCTGTAAACCTAGCTATGCCTCGCTGGCACTAAACTCTGGTAGTTGCTAGTGAAAGGACATTGGAGACTCCTGTCAATGTGTTTTCCTGTATCCACACTTTGCAAGGAGAGGAGGAGGAGGATTACATACAAACCTATGTGCTAGGCACTGCTTTAAGTGCTTTCGTTCCTATTTTACAGATAAAGAAACTGAGGCTTTAAAGTTAAGGTTATTGGCTGAGGTCATGCAGCTAGTAACACGCACAGTGGGATTTGAACCAAGCTTCGTCTGATCCGAAAGCCTTGATTAATAGCACTGCATCAGTTCTCTTAGTTAACAGTTATTACCATGTATTAAGGGTTCCAAGATGACCAAACTAATGTCTAGCTCTAAAGTTGCTCCTAGTGAAGTCAGAGGAAACATTCATGTAGTTCTAATTACAGGACAGTATAACAGAGGTCTTACATAGAAGTATATGCAGAGCTGGGGGCGCCTGGGTGGCGCAGTCGGTTAAGCGTCCGACTTCAGCCAGGTCACGATCTCGCGGTCCGTGAGTTCGAGCCCCGCGTCGGGCTCTGGGCTGATGGCTCAGAGCCTGGAGCCTGTTTCCGATTCTGTGTCTCCCTCTCTCTCTGCCCCTCGCCGTTCATGCTCTGTCTCTCTCTGTCCCAAAAATAAATAAACGTTGAAAAAAAAATTAAAAAAAAAAAAAAGAAGTATATGCAGAGCTATGGAAGCACAGAGATTGTTTTTTTCTGGCTATAGACCTGCAAGCCTCACAGAAGATGATATTGGATTTGAGTAGTTCTGACTGGTTTGACTAATTTCATCATTAGTTTTGTGATGCTGTAGTATTTTGTGCATAGGGAGTGGCATTAATAAAAGCAGAGACTTGCAGGCACTTGACTCACTCAGGCAATGCTGAGTGGTTGGGGGTGATGTATTGGATGCGTGGCAGAGAAGGGCGATTTCCAGAGATATGGGTGGAGAGTGAAGTTGGAAGTTTTGAAGGGTCCTGTAGTGATGCTAAGGATTTCAGATTTGACTCTAGAGGCATTAGTGAGCCATTAAACATCTTTAAGCCAGGGAGTGTGGAAATGTAATCTGCCAAGACCTGATCATATGGCTGTAATGTAGAGGTTAGATTGGAAGGAGAAGACACTAAAAACAAGGAAAACTTTGAGGCCACTAATGAATATATAAGATAAAAGATAGGGTCTGAAATAAGTCAGCAGTGGTAGGGATGGCAAAGATAGAAGGGTTTTGAGAAATGAATTAGAATTGACACAGTGAGGAAGGAATGATGAGTGAATTCAAGATTTTTTAGCATAGGCAGTTGTAAGAATGGTATTGGTATTTAATGAAATGGGGAAACTGAGAGGTGAAACCAAATTGGGGATGGGTAAACAATAATAAAATTTTTTGACTTGTAGAGATTAATCAGAGATATTTAATGAATGGACTTGTCCAATAAGCTGATGACTCATCTGTATTTTCAGCTCCAAAATAGCTGTGAGTCTGGAGCCCACCAATCTGTTCAGATTGCAGATACCAATTTGTAAGTCATCAGCGGAGAAGTGATAATTGAGTCAGTAGGAATACATGAGATCACAGAGGAAAACAGGAATTGAGGGCAACCTTTTTACATTTACCTACTCATCTATCTGCTTCGGTTGTCTACAAGTGGATTTGAATGGGTGGACTAGTGTCAATGACTAATAATTCTCAACATAGGAAGGTCTCCGTCCAGCTCTCATTACTGGGGACTCAGCCTGGTATTTCATTCTAGGAGACTGATGTGACTGCCAAAGCAACTTAATGTAGCCTCATGAGACGCTTTTAAAACCAAATAAGGGCCTGGTCTTACTCTCTAACATTAGATTTGCATAAACTACCAAGGAGGCCCACCTTCCTTGATCTTGGAATGAACATATGGTGAAAGGAGCTTGTTTTCTTGTGTGTCAGGTATGTGGAGCTTTTAGTAAATGAGAATTTATGTAGAGAGTAAATTCAGTATATTCTCTAGTCTATTCTATTATTTGTCAACCAGGAAGGTAGAAACATGTCATGATTTTTTATACTATTACAATCAAATTTAAATGGGATAAATTCCCTTTTAATATGCATTGTATTTTGTAGTCTTTATAGCTGGCAAATCAATACTAGTAGACATAACACACTGTTATTTTTCTACTCTTATCTTATACAGAAAGATATTTGCACACATTAAAGTTGAGAAATGCAATAAAATTGGTTGTATTTTAGGTCCTGGAAATGAATAGTCCCTCCAGCTCTGGCACTAGAGTAGATGTAGTCATGAAATTATTTTCCCATTTTTGTTATCCAGATGAATTAGAGAAGCAAAAATTAGACTTAATTCCATGTAATGTCTGTAAACAGATCTCATTGCCTTTACTTACAGTAAGTCAGATCCCAGGATTTGTATTATATGCTTATGTTTATAATTTTAAATATTCCAATTTTGTAGATTATAGAAGACAATATTTATAGTGGAAAGAGTATAGATTTGGGGGCCTGATATGCCCTGGGCTTAAATCCAGGCCATTTCTTAGCTGAGTGAGTTAAACAAGATACTCAACTTCTTGGTTGTTTTTTTCTAATTTTACGATAGTGATAATTATAGCACCAATCTCTCAGGATTCTTGTGAACATTAAGTGATAGTGACTAGAAAATGACAAGCTCCATAATACATATTATTCTATTTTTCTCCTTTCCCTTAACATGAATTAAGGCAGCATTTCTCAAAATATGTTTGTTGAACCCTAATCCCTCTAAATGATTTTTCAAAAAAAAAAAAAAAAAACTCATATATCAACTAATTTTTTCCCTCTTGGTGAGAACAGACATTAACCAATTTACCAACCATTTAACAGTACCAAGAAGCTCTATCTTAAATCATTTTTTTTTTTTTTTGTAGTTTAATTTTTTAGAACCCAGCATTTTCCAACTTTATTTTGTCATTGTATCATTTTATTTTCTTGGAACACCTATTAATAGATTATGTTATTAATGGGGTACATTTTGGAAAAGGTGAATTTAGTAATCAGGTCCAGGTGCTATTTTTTTTTATGTTTGAGTATAGTTGACACACAATGTTACATTAGTTTCAGGTATACAACTTAGTGATTTGACAAGTTTATACATTATGCTATGTATTTCCCAAGTATGTGATATCTAAGTATTTGGCTTCATTGAACCACAGGTACATTATAATATCCTGTGGAGTAAATAATGCTACCCAGTTTAGAATTTTGGGATTATGTTGCAATGGATAGGATTAGGCTTTAGGAGAACTGAGTTTTTTTTTTTTTTTTAATTTTTTTGTAATATTTATTTCTTTTTGAGAGAGAGAGAGAGAGAGAGAGAGAGAGAGAGAGAGAGAGAGAGAGAAAGAAAGAGAGAAAGAGAGCACGAGCAGGGAAGGGGCAGAGAGAGAGGGAGACGCAGAATCCGAAGCAGGCTCCACAGAGTCCAACGCGGGGCTCGAACTCATTAACTATGAGATCATGACCTAAGCGAAAGTTGGAGGCTTAACCGACTGAGTCACCCAGGCACCCCTAGGAGAAATGAGTTTTAATTACATTTCTGCCAATGGTAGCTGTGTAGCCCTAAGCTAGTGACTGAATGTCTACATAGACAAGTCTTAGTATCCTTATCTGTAAAATGATACCTTATCTGCCTCACAAGATTGTTGGAAAAACCCATGAAAAAATAGTTGTGAAAATAATTTTGAAAATTAAAAATGCTGTCTGTGGAAGGGGTGGTATTACTAACAAGGAAATGGAATTATAGGAACAGTGAATATAGAATAGGGGAGACCTAGAGGTTGATCTGTGCTGCTTCCCTTTTCAACTCCTGTATTTTTAATAATTAAAACAATTTGTAGGTGAATGTGCCTGAATGTCTGTAGCTCTGTCTATTGTCAATGTCTTGTACTTGCTTACAGAAGGCATTTCCCACTATGGGATGTAGTTTAGCATCATGTCACTATGGGTGTTACTGAATATTCAATACTGAGTTATAATTATCATGCACAATGGAAAAGAAGATTCTTAGGATTTAATAGGCTCTAATAATTTATTACAGTTTTGAGATGTGGAAAGGTTGAAAAATTGTACCGTGAGCATATTGTTACTACCTAGATTCTGCCATTAAATTTTTTGCTGTATTTGCTTTATTACATAACCACCCATGTATTCATTTTTCTCTCTATTATTTCATCTTATTCTTTGTATGTTGTACACAATCTAGTACCTTCACTCTGGAACACATCAGCATGCATATTATTAACTAGAGTTCAGTATTTATTTATGGTTCTTTTTTCAGGATAAAATTACATGCAATGAAATGCACAGATCTTACGTGTACCATTTAATAATGGGAAATGCATACATTTGTGTAATAACTACCATCCTAATTGAGATAAATAATGTCATTACTCTAGAAAGTTCTCTCATGTCCTATCCAAGTCAAGTCCTGCCCTTACTCCCACTCTGAAAGGCAATCTCTCTTGGGATATTTTTTACTATAGATTAATGTGTTCTAGGATGTCATATCATTGGAATCATGAAGAATGTACTCTTTTTGGGTAAAAGCTTTTTTTCAGTTAGCATACCTTTTGAAATTCATCTGTGTTGTTACCAGTAGTTTATTCATTTTCATTGATGAATAGTATCAATCCTGTAGATACACCTCAGCTTACTTATCCATTCTCCTACTGGTGGGTATTTGAATTCCCACCAGTTTGGAGCTCTTGAGTAATAAAGCTACTATGAAAAAAGCTTGTACAAGTATTTTGTGAACACACACTTTTCTGGTTTGTAAATACCTAGGAATGTAATTACTGGGTCATAGTGTAGATATGTGTTTAGTTTTTTCAGAGACTGCCAAGCAGTTTTGCAGTGTTTGTACCATTTTACATTCCCACCAAAATGTATGAGCATTCTGGCTCATTGGTGAATACACCAATATCTGGTATCGTCAGCCTTTTTAATTTTAACTGTTCTGGTGGATGTGTAGTGGTATCCCATTATGTTCATTTTTAATGCTTGTTTTAATGTGTACTTCTCTCCCATCCAAGTACTAACCTGGCCTGACCCTGCTCAGCTTCTGAGATCACATGAAATCAGGCACATTCAGGGTAGTATGGCCATAGACTAATGTGTACTTGTTTAATGACTAATGATGTTGAGTACCTTTTTATGTGCTCATGAGCCACATCTATCGTCCTTTGTGAAATGTCTGTTCAAACCCTTTGCCCATTTTAAAATTTGAATATTTGTCATATTATTAAGTTGAAGGAAATCTTTACATATCCTAGATTACCAGTCCTTTGTCAGATGTGTTTTAGGAATATTTTCAACTAGTTTGTGCCTAACCCATTCAGTTTTTAAAAATGTTTTTTTAATTAATTTATTTGTTTATTTTTTCATTCATTTGTTTATTTATTTAGCCAGGGAGGGGCAGAGAGAGAGAGAGAGGGAGGGAGAGAATCCCAAGCAGGCTCCACAATGTCAGTGCAGAGCTGGATTTGGGGCTCAATCTCATGAACCATGAGATCATGACCTGAGCCGGAATCAAGAGTCAGACACTCAGCCAGCTGAGCCACTCTAGCATCCCGGAGCATCTTATTTATGACCTTGTGGTGATTTAAAAGAAATCTAAATATCTCAACAAGAAATAAAGACAGTTGTGGTTTTTTTTTAAACACCCAGGATATTTTCTAGTTTTGTTGAATGTTATATTTAGAGGATGGGAAGGGATGGTGGAAGTATATTATTCTCAGACAAGGGGAAAGAGAGTATACATTTCTTTTGGAAAGACCACTAATTCTAATACCCCCTCTCTCTTTACTCTTCCCTCTTCTCTATACTGGCTGTTGCCCACCTTCTCCTTCTGCCGTTCTCTCTGACCCAACGGATTACAGTTTCCAGGTTTCCTGATTCCAGTATGTTAATAAGGGTGGCCATCTAGAATTGTTACTATAGCTGAAATTCTATCTAAATTTTAAAGCCCACTAAAGATTCTTTTTTTTTTAATGTTTATTTATTTTTGAGAGATACAGAGTGTGAGTAGGGGAGGGACAGAGAGAGGGAGACACAGAATCTGAGGCAGGCTCCAGGCTCCTAGCTGTCAGCACACAGCCTGACGTGGGGCTCAAACTCAGGGACCATGAGATCATGAACTGAGCAGAAGTTGGATGCTTAACTGACTGAGCCACCCAGGTGTCCCAAAGCCCACTAGAGATTCTGGATGGTGTATGAATTTGCATTATCTCTGAAAGAACTATCGTATTATAAGTAAAGTACTGATCTGTATTACTAGATACGCTTTCATAGATGTTTGATTTAACCATTTTCTGTGTTAGAGCAAAAAAGTGATTAGTGGTAAAATACTTGAACCTAAAGTCTGACTGTTCTGAAGGCCTATGTCAACATTTAGTTGAGGAGAAAATACATCAGAATATTGAGGAAATCTCCAGTAGCATTATGGATGAGTAATTTTGGATATTACATTAAAGGTTTTAGTTGTTGTTTCATATTAAAAAGAGCTTTTATAGATTTTTATTTTGTTAGAGAAAGATTCAGAGAAGCAAAATTGAAATAAAAGACAAAACAAAACCAAGAATGTGTCCCACCCCACAACCAGAGTGGATATTGTAGGTGGGACTAAGTGTACTTTGGGTCTCATCATACAAAGAATCAGTAAACACGAAGAGTTTTTCAAGAACTGGGAAGCCTAGTATGTAGTTCAGAATTAAAGAGTTCTTTCTGGTTGCTACACTGGTAACCTTCCTTCCTATTGGTTCCTTCCTACTTAAGGAAGTTAATCAAATGTCCAATGTCTGCAAGGTTTACCTGATCTTAATTAGAAGACTTCTGGGTTCTCTAAAACAGAATGACAATCTTCAAAGGACTGTGGAATGAAGAATTAATAGTTCACCCAGTTATCAATGGGAATACTGTTCTTACTTTACTTATCACAGAAGTCTTGATGTGAATAACTGTGTCCAGGATCTACTTTTATTTTTGGCCCTGAAGGCTGAGAATAACACAGGACCACTAGATCTAGAGTAGCCAATTGTGTGTGTGTGTGTGTGTGTGTGTGTGTGTGTGTGTGTGTGTGTGTGTGTTGGCATGGGTTATGGGTTTGGTAGTGGTGGTGACAGTGGACATTTAATTGTTTATAGAAAACTTAGCAGTTTTTTCCACTGGCTTTCCTTGAGATCTACCAAGGTTTTTCTCCCTAGCCAGTTTTTTAAAACCAAGGAGTCAAATTTGTTCATGTTCCCTGCTCAATGCCCATATTAAGCTGTTCACAATCCCTGATCAGTGGCATTTGATCAGTGGAGAAATCTCTGAGGAGGCCAAAGAGATTTTTTAACTCCTTATACAATGAAAAGTTACCTTTGGGATCTGAGAGGCCCACTTGTATTTCAGCCTGGTATTTCAAACATCCCAATTAGGTTTTGAACTCTGAGGTAGCAATATTGAAATGATTTGAAGGGTTCAGGGTGGTTTGCTGATGGAATTCAATGACTTGATTTTTTATACCCTTTTCTTTACTCTTATTTTTTCTTGTTACAGAAGAAGCTACTATGGAGGAAACTGGGCCAGTTTTAGCTTTTCAGGACTATTGTCCTGGCTAAAGGAATACCAGGTAAACTTAGTTGATTTTTAATCTACTATGTTGTATTTTGTATCACACAATAACCCTACATTGAAGAAAACCCTAAGCTTCTGTACAATAGACTGATGCCACATTTTTATTTATTTAACAAAAATTATGCAGTCTTTTTAGCTAATATTCTTCCAATGCCTTCAAAATATAGTTATCACTTTTTAAATATACAGTACATAGATAAGTTGGCAGAAGAGTACATCATATATATGTGATACCATTTTTCTCATTATATGCCCAAATATAAGACAAGATTTTTTTCTCTAAAATAGTCTTTCAGAAAAATATTCCAGTTGTTCATAAAGTCTCACATATTACTAGTTGTTCTTTCAGTCAGTATATGTTGAAAAAAAAACCAACTATTTGGGGAAGATGCATTAATTTTAAATGATCTGTGTCATTGGTGGTTTTACATATTTATAGAAGTCATCTGACAGAATCAGTAAAAACAAAAAGCAAGGAAAGAAGTTTAATGTATATTTAGTAGTTTTTATTCTAAGGTAGGATCTTGCTACTACAAATGTTGGATATCATTGTAAAGAAGTTTTTGTAGAGGACATTTACAGCATAGTAATATGGGAGTTGGTTATGTCATGGAGTTTACTGAATTGTATGACAGATTTAAAAAGCTATCCTAATTTTATGTGAACAGTACATGTGGCTTGAAATGAATTTCCTACTGAGAGTAATTCCATCATACATGGAATCAGAAACTGCTGTATCTCAAAAGAATTTAGACAGTTGGGAAAGGTGGAAGATATATCCTAGAAAGTTGTGTTCGGTTAGCTAAAAATCATATAGCTAAGACTTATTAAGCACTTAACATGTGCCAAGCACCGCACTACGCATTGTAGTTGTACTGATTAATTTATGATACAACACTTAAAAAGTGCTTCTGGTGATGACAAAGACACTGATGTTGAAGATGCAGTGAAGATTCAGTTTGAATAATATCATTGCATGAAATAAGAGTTTGGAGAAACAACCGATATTTTTAAAGTAATATTGCATGTAATACAAACTGTATAAATCAAGAAAGTAAATGTTACAAGTAGACATTTAACTGTTTTATTTTTGTGCCTTAAATATTCATATATTTGTGTTGATCAGAAACCCTATTTTGAACCTTATTCTTATTAGGAAGTATGTACAAATGTGGGTCATCTTATTTAGTATATTTAGCAATAATAGTACTTCCATGAAAAAAATTTAGTCTAGATGCTCACAACAAAGACAACAAAAGTACCTCAGTTGTCTGAATGGAAAATATCTAGTGAGTGAAGGGAATTTTATAAAATGAGTTTTGCTAATAGGTTAGATTTATTAAAATAAAAATATTTTTGTAGACATTTCTTTTATTTTGGTGCTCAGCATCTTGACTCTCTCACCATATCCTTTCCTTCTTTGCTCTTTGTCTCCTGCTCCACTGTCTTTTCTTCAGACTGGTAACCCCTATGTCTACACATTCAGAGTTCTATGTTTTACCTCCTCTCTACCTATATTGGGATTTTAACACTAATAATAACAGTTATAATAAAAAATGTCTACCCTACTTTTCTTCAGTTTAAAATGTTAAATTCAGGACAGAAATATCTTTTAAGATAATTATTATCCTACTTTATGAAATCTGTTAAGTTTAGAAATTTTCTGAGTTGAATTTACTTCAAGGATATTATAGTTATATTTCACTACTAGTTCTTTGAGAATATATAAAAAATTTTATATATATAAATTATATATATATAAATATATATATTTATATATATAAATATATATATAATTTATATATAATATATAATTTATATATATATATTTATATATATATTTATATATATTTATATATATATATAATATATAATATAATATATATATAATTTATATATAATATATATATATAATTTATATATAATTTATATATAAATATATATATTTATATATATATAAATATATATATAATTTATATATATAAATATATATATATAATTTATATATATATAAATATATTAAAATATATAAAAAAATTTCTCTGACAAGATATGTGCCAAATAGTTTAAAATTTTAAACAGGTTAAAAATTGATTCTTGACATTTGGAAAAGGCATATCTTGACATTTCCAAAAATCTCCTGTATTCAAATATTGCTGTACATACAATTTAGGTCCATAAAATGTAGTTAGGAATTATTGAAAATTTGTAGGGCCACTTCCAACCATTACAATTTACATACATTATTATACATTATTGTTTCTATTGTCTTTATGAATATAAAATATTTAGAGGGGGGCCTGGGTGGCCCAGTTGGTTAAGCATCCGACTCCTGCTCAGGTCCCAATCTCACATTTCGTGGGTTTGAGCCTCTGTGAGATATTAGCTCAGAGCCTGGAGCTTGCTTCAGATTTTGTGTCTCTCTCTCTCTGCCCCTCCCCCATTCATGCTCAGTCTCTCTGTCTCTTTCTCTCTCTCTCTCTCTCTCAAAAAAATGAATAAAAATTTAAAAAAAGTTAAAAATGTATTTAGAGTCACTTATTATACAGATCTTAGGTATAGTGAGCTGAATACTTTTCAAAAATACTTTTGCATATAATCAAAATTTGACATGACTAGTGACTAACCTTCAAAGACCTAAAAGTAAGTAGAATGAAGTAATTGTGAGCCTGCTGTTTGGACAACAAAATGCAAAAACTTTATTATTAACAAGTAAAATGTACAACAGACACACTTGATTTTCAGCAGATAGAGGGTTAGTTGTTCTAGTTCTTAAACAATGTCAAAACAGGCACATCCAATGTCCAATGACTGCATCAAAATGTCAGATATCCTGATAGAAATCTGTAAACAAGAGCTAGGTTTTGATAGGATAGGTTTTTACACAATTTTCTTCTCCTTCCTTTGACATGGTACACTATGCTAGAGTCACTTCAGAATTTTGATGGGATCAAAGGGAAAGCATTAATTTAGAAAGATACACAGTTTTAAAGAAAAGTAGAGGATCACATTGCTCAATTTAATTAAAATTTCTCATCTGTATTTTGTTTAGGAAAACAGTGACATTGTGAATGAAAATCCAGCATGGCAAGAGCACATTCTTGAAAATGAAGAAGCTATTGCTCTTAGCAGGAAGGACAAAACCATTCAACATGTGGAAGTATTTTGTTATGCCAGGTATGAAAAGTATTAATTTAGGGTAAACCGAGTTAATGACTTCTTAATTCACATGTATTCAAAAGAAGCCAACATATGACTGACATTGGTTGCTAAAAGTCGAATTGATATGATGGTTTCCCTTTTTTAAAATAGAACTTTCAGTTTTCTCTGCTTAGATGATGATTATGATAATAACATCCTACATTAATGACTTGTGTCTTACAACAGTCCTGTGCTGGGATAGAGCACATAGTACTAGTTGCAGCTTTTACAGAATCCCCAGTGTAGCTAAAAGAGATTCATTTAAGGTCACATGGCTTGAAAAAGGCCACACATAGGCTAGATAGTGGTAGAGCTCAAGTTTAAAACCCAGGATAATTTAATTCTACTCCAGTGTTCTTCTAACTCTTCTTAGATAATATTCAGCGTAGGGCGCCTGGGTGGCTCAGTCAGTTAAGCATCTGACTCTGATTTCAGCTCAGGTCATGCTATCACGATTTGTGAGATTGAGCCCCATGTTGGGCTCTGTGCCGAAAGCATGGAGCCTGCTTGGGATTCTTTCTCTCTTCTCTCTGCCCCTCCCCTGCTCATATGCATGTACTTTCTCTGTCTCTCTTTCAAAATAAATAAACTAAAATAAAAGGTAATATTTATCATAGCAAAATGGGAAATACACAGCACTATTCTTAGATAATACTTAGTGTAGCAAAATGGACAATTATAATTTTGAATTAAAAAAATCAGAATGACTGGTCATGACATTTGGAGACATTTTTGAAAATCAGGAGAGAATATTGGGAAGTCATATTTTAAGCGTCTCTTTCTAAGTGAGAATTCATTATTTTTTTTTAAGTTTTTATTTTCCAGTTTGTTAATATACACTATTATATGAGTTTCAAGTGTAAAATATAGTGATTCAGCAATTCTATATGTACATCACTGGGTGCTCATCATGACAAGGGCACTCCTTAATCCCTATCACCTATTTAACCCATCCTTGCACACACCTCTCTTCTGGTAACCAACCATCAGTTCTCTATAGGTAAGACTCTGTTTCTTGGTTTGTCTAATTTTTTTCCCTTTGCTCATTTGCTTTTTTTTTTCTTAAATTCCACATATGAGTGAAATCATGATGGTATTTTGTCTATCTCTCACTGACTTATTTTGCTTAACATTTTACTCTTTAGCTCCATCCATGTCATTGGAGAGGGCAAGATTTCATATTTTTTTTATGTCTGAATAATATTCCTTGTATATATCAGTTGATGGACACTTGGGCCATTTCCATGTATTGACTATGGTAAATGATGCTGCTATAACCATAGGGGTGTATGTATTTATTTGAATTATGGTTTTTGTGTTCTTTGGGTAAATACCAATAGTACTATTGCTGGATCATAGGGTAGGTCTTTTTTTTTTTCTTTTTCTATTAAGTTTTTAAAAATAATTTATTTTTTAATTTATATCCAAGTTAGCATATAGTGCAACAATAATTTCAGGAGTAGATTCCTTAATGCCCCTTACCCATTTAACCCACCCCTCCTCCCTCAACCTCTCCAGCAACCCTCTGTTTGTTCTCTGTATTTAAGAGTCTCTTATGTTTTGTCCCCATTTTTATATTTTTTTGCTTCCTTTCCCTTATGTTCATCTGTTTCATATCTTAAAGTCCTCATATGAGTGAAGTCATATGATATCTGTCTCTCTAATTTCGCTTAGCATAATACCCTCTAGTTCCATCCACGTAGTTACAAATGTCAAGATTTCATTCTTTTTGATTGCTGAGTAATACTCCATTGTGTGTGTGTGTGTGTGTGTGTGTGTGTGTGTGTGTGTACATTTTATTTATCCACATTTTCTTTATCCACTCATCCATTGATGGACATTTGGGCTCTTTCCATACTTTGGCCATTGTTGATAGTGCTGCTATAAACATTGGGATACATGTGCCCTTCTGAAACAGCATACCTGTATCCCTTGGATAAATACCTAGTAGTGCAATTGCTGGGTTATAGGGTGGTTCTATTTTAATTTTTTGAGGTACCTTCATACTGTTTTCCAGAGTGGCTGCACCAGTTTGCATTCCCACCATCAGTGCAAAAGAGATCCTCTTTCTCCGCATCATCGCCAACATCTGTTGTTGCCTGAGTTGTTAATGTTAGCCATTCTGACTGGAGTAAGGTGGTATTTCATTGTGGTTTTAATTTGTATTTCCCTGATGAGTGATGTTGAGCATTTTTTCATGTGTTTGTTGGCCACCTGGATGTCTTCGTTGGAGAAGTGTCTATTCATGTCTTTTGCCTATTTCTTCACTGGATTTGGTTTTTGGGTGTTGAGTTTGATAAGTTTATAGATTTTGGATACTAACCCTTTATCTGATATGTCATTTGCAAATATCTTCTCTCATTCCATCGGTTGCCTTTTAGTTTTGCTGATGGTTTCCTTCACTGGGCAGAAGCTTTTTATTTTGATGAGGTCCCAGTAGTTCATTTTTGTATTTGTTTCCTTTGCCTCTGGAGACGTGTTGAGTAAAAAGTTGCTGTGGCCTAGGTCAAAGAGTTTTTTGCCTGCTTTCTCCTTGAGGAATTTAATGGCTTCCTGTCTTACGTTTAGGTCTTTCATCCATTTTGAGTTTATTTTTGTGTATGGTGTAAGAAAGTGGTCCAGGTTCATTCTTCTGCATGTCACTGTCCAGTTTTCCCAGCACCATTTGCTGAAGAGACTCTCTTTATTCCACTGAATATTCATTCCTGCTTTGTCAAAGATTAGCTGGCCATACGTTTGTGGGTCTATTTCTGGGTTCTCTATTCTGTTCCACTAATCTGATTGCGTATTTTTGTGCCAGTACCATACTGTCTTTTTTTTTAATATGAAATTTATTGTCAAATTGGTTTCCACACAACACCCAGTGCTCATCCCAATAGGTGCCCCCTCAATGCCCATCACCCACTTTCCCCTCCCTCCCACCCCCCATCAACCCTCACTTTATTCTCAGTTTTAAGAGTCTCTTATGTTTTGGCTTCCTCCCTCTCTAGCCTTTTTTTTTTTTTTTTCATCCCCTCCCCCCATGGTCTTCTGTTAAGTTTCTCAGGATCCACATAAGAATGAAAACATATGGTGTCTCTTTCTCTGTATGACTTATTTCACTCAGCATAACACTCTCCAGTTCCATCCATGTTGCTACAAAAGGCCAGATTGCATTCTTTCTCATTGCCACGTAGTATTCCATTGTGTATGTAAACCACAACTTCTTTATCCATTCATCAGTTGATGGACATTTAGGCTCTTTCCATAATTTGGCTATTGCTGAAAGAGCTGCTGTAAACATTGGGGTACCAGTGCCCCTATGCATCAGCACTCCTGTATCCCTTGGGTAAATTCCTCGCAGTGCTATTGCTGGGTCATAGGATAGATCTATTTTTAATTTTTTGAGGAACCTCCACACTGTTTTCCAGCGCGGCTGCACCAATTTGCATTCCCACCAACAGTGCAAGAGGGTTCCCGTTTCTCCACCTCCTCTCCAGTATCTATAGTCTCCTGATTTGTTCATTGTAGCCACTCTGACTGGTGTGAGGTGAATTACCATACTGTCTTGATGACTACAGCTTTTTTTTTTTTTGGTTGATTTTTTTTGCTTGTTTTTGATTTAACTTTATTTTTTATTTTTTAAAATTTACATCCAAATTAGTATATAGTGAAGCAATGATTTCAGTAGATGCCTTAATGCCCCTTATCCATTTAGCCCATCCCCTCTCCCACAGTCCCTCCAGCAACCCTCAGTTTGTTCTCCATATTTATGAGTCTCTTTTGTTTTGTCCCCCTGCCTGTTTTTATATTATTTTTGTTTCCCTTCACTTATGTTCATCTTTTTTGTCTCCTAAAGTCCTCCTATGAGTGAAGTCATATGATTTTTGTCTTTCTCTAATTTCACTTAGCATAATAGCCTCCAGTTCCCTCCACGTAGTTGCAAATGGCAACATTTCATTCTTTTTGATTGCTGAGTAATACTCCATTGTGTGTGTGTGTATGTGTATATACGTATATATGTATACATGTATGTATACATATATATGTATATGTATATATGTATACATACATGTATACATATATACGTATATACACATACACACACATATATATATGCATATATATATACATATATATATGGATAAAGAAAACGAGGTGTGTATATATATATACACACCTCGTTTTCTTTATCCATTCATCCATCGATGGACATTTGCACTCTTTCCGATGATTACAGCTTTGTATTTAATACATCTTGAAGTCCAGGATTGTGATGCCTCCAGCTTCGGTTTTCTTTTTTCAGGATTGCTTTGGCTATTTGGGGTCTTTTTTTGGTTCCATATAAATTTTAGGATTGTTTGTTCTAGCTCTGTGAAGAATGATGGTGTTATTTTGATAAGGATTGCTCTTTTACTCATTTTGTAATTTGATTGGCTTTTTCTTGTGGGTTTTTGAGAGTTCTCTATATGTTTTATATATGTGTCCTTTGTTAGGTATGTAGTTTGCAAATATTTCTCCCATATCTTAGCCTTTCATTCTCTTTAAGCAGGGTATTTTGCAGGTGAAATGTTTTAAATTTTGATGAGGTTCAGTTTATCACTTTTTTCTTTGGTATAGATCCCGAAGATTTTCTCTTATATTTTTTTTTAATTTATAGTTTTATGTTTTACATTTAAGTCCATAATATACTTGGATATACTTTGAGTTAATTTTTGTATAGGTTTGAGGTTTAGGTCAATGTTAATTTTTTTGTTTTACATATGGTTATCCAGTTGTGCCATTTGTTGTAAAGGCTGTTTTTCCTCCAGTGAATTAATGTGCATATTTGTCAAAAATCAGTGGGCTGTACTTGGATGAGTCTATTTGTGGATTTTATGTTCTGTTCCATTGACTTGTAGGTCTTTTCTCACACCAGTACCCCATTGTCTTGATTACTGCAGCTACATATTAGGACTTAAAATCAGGTAGAATAATTCCTCCAAATTTTATTCTTTTTTGTCAAGATGGTTTTAGCTATTCCAGAGTTAGAGCCTTTCCATGTAAATGATTTGAGAAGCTTTTCTAAGTCTAGAAAATGTTGTTGGAATTTTTTTGGAATTGCATAGCATTAATGCTAAATCAGCTTGGGGCATTGATACCTTTTTATTTTGAGTTTTCTGTTTCATTGACAAGTTTTGTCTCTCCAGTTATGTAGGTCAACTTTGATTTCTTTCTACAGAATTGTGTAATTGTCACAGTCTCAATTCTGTATGTTTTGTTACTTGTATACCTAAGTGTTTACTTGTCTGTGGGGCAATTATAAGTGGAATTGTCTTTTTAATGTTGGCTTTCATATGTTCATTATTGGTATTTAGAAATGCAGTTGGTTTTTATGCATTGATTTGAATCCTGAAATCTTGCTGAATTCACTTAGTAGTTCTGGGGATTTTTTTTAGAGATCCCTTGGGATTTTTATATACACAGTCATGTCTTCTACAAAAAGGAACAGTTTTATGTCTTCCTCTTCATTGGCTTTTTTTAAAGAGTCTATTTCCTATTGGGAGTCATGTGTTTTTCTGTACAGAGCCACATACCTCAGGTTAATTGTGTTTTCTACTTATCCTTAGCCTCACTTAAGTGAGCATTTTTTTTTTCAGAAAGGAGGTTATAACTTCCTGATGGCTTTGTAATTTTATCCTAATGGTGGTCAATCATTAGGATCTCTCACTTGCTAATTTTCTTGGTTTTGTACACTAGATGTGCACATCAAATCCACAATCTGATCAAATGACAGCTTATCAGAATTCCTACACTTTATTGGTCATTCATACCAAGATTTTATTATAGCTTGTTGCTTCAAACAAATAGAAGTCAAACTTCAGTCCTTGATACACTACATAATATAGAATACTGTTTTCAGTATTTTGCTAAATTTCCAAAATATCATGTAACTACAGCTTTTTAATAATATGAATAATTACATATGACTTGTTTTCTGATTTTAGACCAGATGTGTTAGCTAATTTATAGAGATGATGTTATTAGTCCAAAATCTATGATTAGATCCTCACATATGCCGCTTGTTATTTCGTCAAGGGAGAATAGAGTATATATCTCATGGCTATAAACAGTATTGTAGCCATAACCAGTTGTCTCTTGATTTTTAATTTTTGATTACAAAAAGACCAGGACAAGGATGCAAATAAATCAGTGCAAACTCATCACCACTGCTTGGAAAATACCTCAAAGTACATGGAAAGTCAGTAACCCCAGCCTCTGATATAAACATATAGAATACTGCATTATTTTTTGTTGTTGTTGAGTTTACTTGTTTTCAGAAGTAATTCTGAAGTGTTCAACCTTAAAGGTTTTAGTGATTTTTTGAACATTTAAATTTAGTACTTTTGGTTATTGAAAAATTGGTCTAAATACTAAAATAGAAATTGTACTGATAAACGTATTATCATAACGTTTGCCCACATATCACAGTCCATCAAGAACTATCCAGATTGTTTTGTTACATCAGAGATTTATTATCCTGAATGCTGCTTGAAATAAGTATGATAATATCCAGTTTGAGCCAAAAATACTTTTGCTATACATAGATTTTTTTTTCACTGAAGCAAATTTTGTAATTATGTAATTGGTTTATGGAAAAGAACTGAAAAAGAACTAGCATTTATTGGACATTGTCTATGTGGCAACTGCTATAACTTGGTGCTTTACATATCTTATTTCATTTCATTCAGTCTATAGTGTAGCCATGTGCATGAGATGTTGGTGTATATCACAGATGAATAAACTGAAGCTCTGGGAGAGCTAGAGATAGCAGAGCCAAGGTTTGAAGCCATGTCTGTCTAACTCAGAAGCTTGTTTTGTTTCCATTTTTTCATGTCGTATTTTACACACAACAAGAGAACCATTGCATCACGTGAATAAAGTATTTCCTTTGTGAAGACTAGTACCTAAAGAGGTGCATTTACTTCCTTACTTTACCAGAATACTATTTAGTAAAGTAGTAAATCTGTAATGAGGAATTAAAAATGCCTAACTCCCAGTGTTACAAAGTAAGGGGTGAATCCAGTACCCTTTAGTTGTGACTGTAGTTTATACACCATGGGTTGTTTTTGTAGTTTACATGAGGGAGTAAAAGCAGCTACTGTTTCTTATTTTAAATATTCAACAGGATGAAAAGGCACAAGACAGGAATCCCCACCTTAGTTACACAAATCCAAAGAATTCTTAAAGGATTGTTGCCTGTTAATTGCATAATGCCATGTAATTTCTTTAGCAAGAAGAGATTTTATCATTCTGAGGTATTGACAGCAACTTGTATTTTTCTGCCCTGGTTTTTGTTTTATTTTGCTTGTTTGTTTTTGTTTTCAAATATTGAACATTTTTTCTCCTTTTCTGGCATGATAATGTTAAAGCAGGATGAAAACATTCCTCTTAGATTTTCAAATGAACCAGCTCTCAAGTTGGTAACAAAATAAAGATACTACTTTAACATTAATCTAAAATTCTCCTTTTATTAGTTTGGATTCTAAAATTTTAACTTAAAAATTATATAAGTAACATGAGTTTCCTGGCAAAAATTGAGTAATCTCAATAAGGAAAAAGAATAAATTTTAAAAATGAAAAATCACCTGTAATACAATTTAGAGGAAGCTGTTTTTTATTACTGTGTATGTTGATTTAAGGCTGCAAGTGACACAGTGCCCAACTAAAAGTGGTTTAAACATGTAGAAGAATAAGTAAGTGGGGAGGTGAGGAGGTGGGTTGGTCAGTAGGGTTGGTCATTGCAGAAATTGCAGAATTTGTTGAGCATTTTTTAAAGTTTTTATTTAAATTCCAATTACTTAACTAGAGAAAACAAAGGGATGGTTACCTGAGGGAAGGTGAGTGGCAGAGGTGGTGGGTGACAGGGTGGGGGTGGGGGTGGGGGTGTGAGTGGGGGGGAGTTGTTAAATAGGTGATGGGGATTGAGGAATGCACTTGTGATGAGCACCAGGTGGTGTATGGAAGTGATGAAGTACTATATTGTACCCCTGAAACTAATATTATACTCTGTTAACTGGAATTTAAATAAAAACTTTAAAATACGTTCCAGTTAGGAGTACCTGGGTGGCTCAGTTGTTTGAGCATTGCACTCTTGATTTCAGCTCAGGTCATGACCTCACCATCGTGGGATAGAGCCCTGTGTCGGACTCTGTGCTGAGCGTGGAGCCTGCTTTGGATTCTCTCTCTCTCTTTCTCTCTCTTTCCCTCTCTCTCCTCCTCCCTCCCTCCCTCCCTCCCTCCCTCTTCCTTCCTCTCTCCCTCCCTCCCTCCCTGTCTTCCTCTCTGCCTCCCTCCCCTGCTCTTGTGCACTCACGCTCTGTCTCAAAAAAAAAAAAAAAATTCCAGTTGATATACAGTGTAATATTGGTTTCAGGTGTACAGTAGAGTGATTCAACAATTCTATACAATATTCAGTGCTGTCATGATAAGTGTGTTCATTGCTCCCTATCACCTATTTGACCTGTCCTGCCACCCACCTCCCAGCTTGGTAACCATCCATTTGTTCTCTATAGTTAAAACTGTTTATTGGTTTGTCTCTCTTTTTTCTTTTCACTTGCTCATTTATTTTGTTTTTTTAAATTCCCCATATGAGTTAAATCATAAAGTATTTCTCTTTCTCTGACTTACTTATTTCGCTTAGCATTTTGGTCTCTATCTCCATCCATGTTGTTGCAAATGGCAAGATATCATTCTTTTTTTGAGGCTGAATAATATTCCATTATAGATCTACATCACATCTTCTTTATCCATTCATCTATCCATGGACCCATGGGCTTCCATAATTTGGCTATTATAAATAATGCTGGTAACAAACTGAGGATTGATGGGGGGTGGGAGGGAGGGGAAGGTGGGTGATGGGCATTGAGGAGGGCACCTTTTGGGATGAGCACTGGGTGTTGTATGGAAACCAATTTGACAATAAATTTCATATATTGAAAAAAAAATAATGCTGGTATAAACATAGAGGTGCATGTATCCTTTTGATTTAGTGTTTTTGTATTTTTGGGTAAATACTCAGCAGTACCATTCTTGGAGTGTAATGTAGTTCTATTTTTAACATTTTGATGAGTCTCCATCCTGTTTGCCACAGTGGCTGCACCAGTTTGCATTCCCACCAACAGTGCAGGAGGGTTTCTTTTTCTGCATGTCCTTGCCAGCATTTGTTTTTGGTTTCAGCCATTCTGAAAGGCGTGAGGTGGTATCTCATTGTAGTTTTGATTTGCATTTCCCTGATTATGAGTGATGTTGAGTATGTTTTCATGTGTCTGTTAGCCATCTGTATGTCTTTGGAGAAATGTCTGTTCATGTCTTCTACCCATTTTTTAATTGGATTATTGGTTTTTGGGGTGTTGAGTTTTATAAGTTCTTTGTATATTTTGGATACTGACCATTTATTGGATATGCCATTTGCAAATATCTTCTCCCATTCTGTAGGTTGACTTTTAGTTTTGTTGTTTCTTTCTCTGTCAGAAGCTTTTTATTTTGATGTAGTACCTAAGTTTATTTTTGCTTTTGTTTCCCTTGCCTCTAGGAGACCTAGAAAAATGTTGCTTTGGCCAATATTGGAGAAGTTACTGCCTATGCTCTCTTCTAAGGATTTTTATGGTTTCTAGTCATGCAGTTAGGTCTTTCATCCATTTTGAATTTATTTTTGTGTATGATGGAAAAAGTGGTTCAGTTTTATTCTTTTGCATGTTGCTATCTAGTTTTCCCAGCACCATTTGTTAAAGAGATTGTTTTTTTTCTCCACTGTAAATTCATTCATCCTTAGTTGAAGATTAATTGACCATATAATCGTGGGTTTGTTTCTGGACTTTCTATTCTGTTCCATTGACCTATGTGTCTATTTTTTTTGCCGGTACCATACTATTTTGAATACTACAGCATTGTAATATAACTTGAAGTTTGGAATTGTGATACTTCTAGTTTTGTTTTTCTTTTTCAAGATTGCTTTGGCTATTTGAGCTCTTTTGTGCTTCCATACAGATTTTAGGACTGTTTGTTCTAGTTCTGTGAAAAATGCTGTTGCTCTTTATGGGGATTGCATTAGATCTATAGATTGATTTGGGTAGTACAGAATTTTTAATAATATTTGTTCTTCCAGACCATGAGCATGGAATGTCTTTGCATTTCTTTGCATCATCTCAAATTTCTTTCATCATTGTTTTATAGTTTTCAGAGTACAGTTCTTTCACCTTATTGATTAAGTTCCTAGATATTTTATTGTTCTTGGTGCAATTGTAAGTTTTCTCAATTTCACTTTCTACTGCTTCGTTATTATTATTTTTGCTTTATTATTATTGTAATGGAATGCGATAGATTTCTGTGCATTGATTTTGTATCGTGCAACTTAATTCATTTGTCAATTCTAGCAATAATTTGGTGAAGTCTTTAGTATTTTCTATGTATACTACTATGTCATTTGCAATTAGTGAAAGTTTTACTTCTGTCTTATCAATTTGAATGCCTTTTCTTTTTATTTTCTTATTGCTGTGGCTAGAGCTTCCAGTACCATGCTGAATAAAAGTGGTGAGAATGGACTTCCTTGTCTTGTTCCTGATCTTACAGGAAAAGCTCTTAATTTTTCACCATTGAGTATGATGATCCTAGCTCTGGGTTTTTCATATAATACCTTTATCCTGTTGAGGTATGTTCCCTCTAGACTTACTTTGTTCAGAGTTTTTATTACGAATGGATGTTGTACTTTGTCAAATGTGTTTTTCATCATCTCTGAAAATTATCATATGTTTTTTTTCTTCCTCCTATTGATGTGATGATGTGTCATGTTAATTGTTTTGCAAATATTAAACTACCCTTGCATCACAGGAAAAAACCCCACTTGATTGTAGTGTATGATTTTTTAAATGTATTGTTGGATATGGTTTGCTATCAAGGATTTTTGCAACTATGTTTATCAGAGATGTTGACCTGAAGTTCTCTTTTTTTGTGGTGTTTTTATCTGGTTTTGGTATCAGGGTGATACTGTCCTCAAAGAATGAATTTGGAAGTTTTACGTCCTCTTCTGTTTTTTAGAATACTTTCAGAAGAATAGGTGTTAACTCTTCTTTAAATGTTTGGTAGAATTCACCTGTGAAGCCATCTGGCCATGTACTTTTATTTGTTGTGAGTTTTTTGATTATTGATTGAATTTCATTGTGGTAATTGGTCTGGTCATATATTTTATTTCGTCTTCAGTTTTGGTAGGTTATATGTTTGTAGGAATTTTTCCACTGTAGATTTTTCAATTTGTTGGCATGTCATGATTTAGAATATTCTCTTACGGTTTGTATTTCTGTGGTATTGGTTGTTATATCTCCTCTCTCATTTGCAATTTTTACTAATTTGGGTCCTTTCTCTTTTCTTTTTGATAAGTCTGGCTAGAGGTTTATAAATTTTATTATTTTTTTCAAAGTATCTTCTACTGGTTCTTATTTGAGAGTTTTCTTTCATCTGGAGGTAGACCTGTATTGCTATATACTTCCCTCTTAGAATTGCTTTTGCTGCATCACAAAGGTTTTGGACCATTGTGGCTTCATTTTCATTTGTTTCCATTTATTTATTTATTTATTTTTACTTCTTTAATTTCCTGGTTGACCCATTTATTGTTTAGGAGCATGTTGTTTAACCTCCAGATATTTGTGGTGTTTCAATTTTTTGTCTTTTGGTTAATTTCTAGTTTCATAGTGTTGTGGTCAGAAGGGGTACATGAAGGGGTACTTCAGTCTTTTTGAATTTGTTAAGATTTGTTTTGTGGCCTAATATGTGATCTGTTTTCGAGAATGTTTCATGTGCACTTTAAAATAATGTGTAGGGACACCTGGGTGGCTCAGTCAGTTGAGTGTCCGACTCTTGATTTTCAGCTCAGGTCATGCCCTGTGTCATGGGATCAAACCCTGCATTGGGCTATGTGCTGAGTGTGGAGGCTGCTTGAGATTCTCTCTCTCCCTCTGCCCCTCTCCCTGATGGTGCTCTCTCTCTAAGATTAAATGAATGAATGTGTATTCTGCTGTTTTAAGATGGAATGTTATGAATATATCTGTATAATCCATTTGGTCTAGTGTGTCATTCAAAGCCATCATTTCTTTGTTGACTTTCTGTTTAGATAATCTGTCCATCAATGTAAGTGGCTTGTTAAAATCCCCTGCTAGTATTGTATTATCATCAATTAGTTTCTTTACGGTTGTTATTAACTGTTTTATTGTATTTGGGTGCTTTTTGTTGGGTGCAGAAACATTTAAAATTGTTATTATCCCTTTGTTAGATTATCTTTTTTATAATTATATGGTGTCCTTTGTCTCTTGTTGTAGTCTTTGTTTTAATGTCTGTCTTGTCCAATATAAGTATTGCTATCCTGTCTTTCTTTTGACATTCATTTGCATGTTAAATGTTTCTCCATCCCCTCACTTTCAATGTGCATGTAAACGAGTCTTGTAGGCAGCATATGGATGGGTCTTGTTTTTTTATGTAATATGTTACCCGATGTCTTTTGATTGGAGCATTTATTTCATTTACCTCCAAAGTGATTATTGATAGATATGTATTTATCGCTATTTTGTTACTTGTTTTGTGGTTGTTTTTGAAGGTTTTCTCACTAATTGAGCATCTTAATCACATCATAGCTTTGGCGTAGCTGCTCTGCCCTTCTCTTAGCTTTCTGTATAGAGTTACAAAATGGTTGCCACAATTCTAAACAGGTTTTCATGCAGTAAAAAGATCTAATCATTGTGGGAAGGAGGAGAGTTTTTCTGACAAAAGTATTATTATTATTACACTAGAGAGTCTTCATCAAGAGCCCCCAGTACACTCTGCTTTGTTTCATTGGCTAAAACTAGATAACCAGCTCATTTCTAATTCAATCACCAGCATAGGGCTGTAAATTGGTATAGTCTTTAATCAGCCATGATCCTTTCCCTAGTTCTGGGCACCTTCTGCCTGATATTGGAACAGAATTATGGCTCTTTTGACAGGGAGGAAGAGACTAATTGGTTGCTGAGGATACAACCAGTAGTACTTGCTATACATCATCATTTTATGAAATTTTATTCCTGAAGAAATGTTGCAAGAAGTAGATATTTCAGCTATATTCTACAATATGTGTTAACATTTGAAGTTGGTAAGAGTAGGGGAATGTATCTACCAATATATTTGATTGTAGCAATTCAAAATTGAATATAGTGGCTTTTTAAAGTGCTAGTTTCTGGAACAATGACTTTTGGATAGTGTGATTTTTGTAAGTTTTATTAGTAACTGTTAAACAATTATTTGTAGGAATAACCAGCTGGGTAGTAGCAGTTTAACATATACTGTGCAAATCAGAAATGATTGGTCTTAGAACAAAGCGCATACAACTAAGTAGAAGAATTAAAAGTTTTGCAACAAGCTGTACATTTTATAAATGACATTGGATTTCATTTCTGCAGTCTTTTTTGATGTTGAACAGTTTTATAAGAACTAAGGCAGATTTTTTCTCCTCTATATGTTAAAATCATAATAGCATTTTGCACTCATAGTTTGCATTGAGAGTTTATAATCCAGCCACATTCATTTACAACTGGCAAAGGTGTTCTTATAACTTTTAAATACTTATAAATTTGAGTTATTAATTTATTCTGGAGTTTTCTTCAAAAGGTTGAATTGTCCTTTTTAATGTTTGTTTTTTTTTTTTCAAACCACAATATAAAGCTTTAAATTTGAGGAACGATAAGTTCTTTTTGATTAACAGAATTTTGCTTATTGGTGCATTAAGTGGAATTTTGGAAATTTTCTGGTGTCTTTGTAACTTCTAGTTAGGAATTAAATTCAACTTTAGCAGAAGTCCAAAAATACTGTTAATTGAGAGTAAGGACACTATTGTGTTTTTATTGCATATGATTTCCATAGTGCTAGGGATTTCACAAAATGATGTTGAGAACACTAAAACTTACAAATTTATGGATGTAGGATAAATTCACAAAGAATTTCTTTCTTTCTACTTACACCTTTAAGTATTTTGTCATATCTTCCAGATTGTTAAGCATTAATACATTTCATTCACTGTAGAAAACCCCTTTATTCAAAATGTAATAGAGAGCCATTGACAAGATCAATTTGCTATGCTGTTTCCACAGTGTCATCATCAAGGTCTGTAATCAGAAGTTGCCTTATTTTGTCTTATCTGTATAATTGATTGTCATGTTATTTCATAGTTTAATCTGTAGGTGTGGAACTTTTACTGAAGGTTGTCACGTTAGTTCCCTCATGAAATACACTTTGGTTTATTTGGTTTAAAATAGATTGAATGTAGAGCATGAACAATTCTATAGAAAATACACAAATCACATGTCGTATTATTGTTCTTCAATTTTAATGTCACTAATGGCAATGATATTGTGGGGTTATGGCCACAGAGCTTTCAATGTGTGATCTCAAAAACCTAGGTATGTGTATTTTGAGTTGTCTCTTGACCTGCGTGAAGTGTAGCAGTATCTTATATTTGATAAGTATTTCATGTTTGATTAGTCTTTTAGATTTTATAAAATATTTTCCATATATGTTAGCTCATTTATGTTACAGCAGCCTCATGAAAGGTAAGAAAGGTAGACTGACTCCCATTTTACAGATGAGCAATCTGAGAGATTAAGTGAGTTGCCTAATATCTGCTAATTCATGCATCTAGGTCTAGAACTTTTCTCACTAAACTTTCCTAGATCTAAAAGGTATGATTAGAACATGAATAATATCAAGGTTTATTTCATTATATAAATTAAAATTGTTGTATTATAATCGTTAAGATCCTGGCATTTTATTTCTTTTGGGGAGGGGACTATAAATACTCTATTTTTTCCCCAAGCTTTTATTTAACTCCAGTTACTTAATATAGAGTGTAATATTAGTTTCAGGTGTAGAATTTAGTGATTCAACACTTACATACAACAAGTGCTCTCTTAATCTCCATCATCTATTTAACCCATCCTTCTCACCCACCTCCCTTCTGGTCACCATCAGTTTGTTTTCTATAGTTAAGAGTCTGTTTCCTGGTTTTCTCCTCTTTTTTCCCTTTCTAGGTCCGTTTGTTTTCTTTCTTAAATTTCACATATGAGCAAAATCATACGGTATTTGGTTTTGTCTAACTTATTTTGCTTAATATAACACCCTCGAGTTCTATTCACATTATTGCAAAGGGCAAGATTTCATTCTTTTTTTATGACTGAGTAGTATTCCTGTGTGTGTGTGTGTGTGTGTGTGTGTGTGTGTGTGTGGATAGATACCACATCTTTTCCGATTCATTTGTCAATGGACTTTGGGGCTCTATACAAAATTTGCTATTCTTGATAATACTGCTATATATGTCAAGGGGCATGTATCCCCTCAAAATAATATTTTTGTATTCTTTGGGTAAATAGCTAGTAGTACAATAGGTGGATCATATTGTAGTTCTATTTTTAACATTTTGAGGAACCTCCATACTGTTCCAGAGTGGCTTCACCAGTTTCCATTCCATAAACAATGTAAGATGATTCCCCTTTCTCCGCATCTTCACCAGTACCTGTTGTTTCTTGTGTTCTTAATTTTATCCTTTCTGGACATCCAGATGGCCAACAGGCACATGAAAAGATGCTCAACATTGCTCCTCATCAGGGAAATACAAATCAAAACCACACTCAGATATCACCTCACACCAGTCAGAGTGGCCAAAATGAACAAATCAGGAGACTATAGATGCTGGTGAGGATGTGGAGAAACGGGAACCCTCTTGCACTGTTGGTGGGAATGCAAACTGGTGCAGCCACTCTGGAAAACAGTGTGGAGGTTCCTCAAAAAGTTAAAAATAGACCTACCCTATGACCCAGCAGTAGCACTGCTAGGAATTTACCCAAGGGATACAGGAATACTGATGCATAGGGGCACTTTTACCCCAATGTTTATAGCAGCACTCTCAACAATAGCCAAATTGTGGAAAAAGCCTAAATGTCCATCAACTGATGAATGGATAAAGAAATTGTGGTTTATATACACAATGGAGTACTACGTGGCAATGAGAAAGAAGGAAATATGGCCCTTTGTAGCAACGTGGATGGAACTGGAGAGTGTTATGCTAAGTGAAATAAGTCATACAGAGAAAGACAGATACCATATGGTTTCACTCTTATGTGGATCCTTAGAAACTTAACAGAAACCCATGGGGGAGGGGAAGGAAAAAAAAAGATAAAAAAGAGGTTAGAGTGGGAGAGAGAGCCAAAGCATAAGAGACTCTTAAAAACAGAACAAACTGAGGGTTGATGGGGGGTGGGGGGGAGGGTAGGTGATGGGCATTGAAGAGGGCATCTTTTGGGATGAGCACTGGGTGTTGTATGGAAACTAAGTTGACAATAAATTTCATATAATAAAAAAAAAAATTATCCTTTCTGACAGGTGTGAGGTGGTATCTCATTGTGGTTTTGATTTGTATTTCCCTAATGATGTGTGTTGTTGAGTATCTTTCCATGTTGGGCCATCTGTGTGTCTTTGGAAAAAAATGTTCATTTCTTCCCATTTCTTAAATGGATTATTTCTTGGGTGTTGAGTTTTATAAGATATTCATAGATTTAGGATACTAATCCTTCTTCAGATATGTAATTTGCAAATATCACCTCCCATTCTGTAGGTTGCCTTTCAGTTTTTTTGATTGTACTCTTCATTGTGCAGCAGGTCTTGATTTTGATGAAGTCCCAAGTTTATTTTGTTTCCCTCGTGTCAGGAGACATATCTAGTAAGAAGTTGCTATGGTTGATGTCAAAGAGATTGTTGCCTGTGTTCTCCTCTAGGATTTTAATGGTTTCCTGTCTCACATTTAGGTCTTTCCTCCATTTTGACTTTATTTTTGTGTATAGTGTAAGAAATTTGTCCAGTTTCCTTTTTTCCACATGTTGCTGTCCAGTTTTCCCAACACCATTTGTTGAAGAGACTGTCTTTTATACACTGGATATTCTTTCTTGCTTTGTTGAAGATTAAGTGACCATATAGTTGTGGGGTCATATATGGATTTTCTATTCTGTTCTATTGATTTTTAAAAAAAATTTTTAAATGCTTATTTATTTTTGAGAGAGACAGAGTACGAACAGTAGAGGGACAGAGAGAGAGAGAGAGAGAGAGAGAGAGAGAGAGAGAGGGAAACACAGAATCCGAAGCAATATCCAGGCTCCAAGCCGTCAGCACAGAGCCTGACGTGGGGCTCAAACCCACAAACTGCGAGATCATGACCTGAGCCGAAGTCAGACGCCTATCCAGCTGAGCCACCCAGGAACCCCTATTCTATTCATGTATCTGTGTTTGTGCCAGTACTATACTGTCTTGATGACTACAGCTTTGTAATACAACTTGATGTCCAGAATTATGATGCCTTCTGCTTTGCTTTTGTTTTTCAAATGCTTTGATTATTCAGGGTCTTTGTGTAGTTCAGTACAAATTTTAGGACTGTTTGTTCTAGCTCTGTAAAAAATATTAATAGTATTTTAATAGAGAGTGCATTAAATGTGTAGATTGCATTGGGTTGTGTAGACATTTTAACAATATTTTTTTGTCCAATCCATGAACATGGAATGTTTTTTTCCATTTCTTTGTGTCATCTTCAATTTCTTTCATTAGTGTTTTATAGGTTTCAGATTGCAGATCTTTAACCTCTTTGGTTAGGTTTATTCCTTGGTATCTTATGGTTTTTTGGTGCAATTGTAAATGGGATTGATTCCTTAATTTCTCTTTCTGTTTCTTCATCATTGGTGTATAGAAATACAATAAATTTCTGTACATTAATTTTGTATCCTGTGACTTGACTGAATTCAAGTATCAGTTCTATCAATTTTTTGGTCGTCTTTTACATTTTCTGTGTAGAGTAAGGTGTCATCTGCAAATAGTGAAAGTTTGATTTCTTCCTTACCGATTTGGATGCCTTTTATTTCTTTTTGTTGCCTGATTGCTCAGGCCTGAAATTCCAGGACTGTGTTAAATAACAGTGGTGAGAGTGGACCTCCCTGTCTTGTCCCTGACAATAGAGGTAAAGTTCTCAGTTTTTCCCCATTGAGGATGATATTAGGTGTGGGTTTTTTCAAATATGGCCTTCATTATGTTGATGTATATCCCATCTAACTCTACCTTGTTGAAGGCTTTTTATCATGAATATATGTTGTACTCTGTCAAATGCTTTTTCTGCATCTTTTCAAAGGATCATATGGTTCTTATCCTTTCTTTTATTAATGTAGTGTATCACATTGATTGATTTTTGAATATTGAACCATCCTTGCGTCCCAGATAAATCCCACTTGATCATGGTAAGTGATTCTTTTGAGGTACTGTTGGATTCAATATGGTAGTATTTTGTTGATAATTTTTCCATCCATGTTCATCAGGGATATTGTCTTGTACTTCTCTGTTTTGTCTCTTGGTCTGGTTTTGGAATCAAGTTAATGCTGGCCTCATAGAATCAATTTGGAAGTTTTCCTTCCATTTTTACTTCTTGGAATAGTTTGAGAACAGGTCTTAACTCCTCTTAAAATGTTTTATAAAATTCCCGGTGAAGCCATTTGGTCCTGGACTTTTGTTTATTGGGAGATTTTTGATTACTAAATGAATTTCTTTGCTGGTTATCATTTCGTTCAAGTTTTCTATTTGTTCCTGTTTCAGTTTTTGACATTTATATATTTCTAGGAATTCATAAATTTTCTTCCAGTTTTCCCAATTTGTTGGCATATACTTTTTCATAATGTTCTGAAATAATTGTTTGTATTTCTGTGGTGTTGGTTGTTAAACCTCTTTTCCCATTTGTGATTTTATTTGGGTCCTTTCTCTTTTTGATAAGTCTGGCTAGGGGGTTATCAATTTTATTAATGTTTTTCAAAGAACCAGCTCCTGGTTTCTTGATCTGTTCTGAATTTTTTTAGTTTTCTTATCATTTCTTTCTGCTCTTCTATTATTTCCTTTCTTCTGCTGGCATGAGGCTTTGCCTGTTCTTTTTGTAGCTCCTTTAGGTGTAGGGTTAGGTGATTTATTTGAGATTTGTCTTGCTTCTTGAGGTAAGCCTATATTGCTATATACTTCCCCTGTAGGACCACTTTTGTTGCATTCCAAAGGTTATGGACTGTCTTGGTTTTATTTGATTCAGTGTTTTGTTTTATTTTGTTTTAATTCCTTGTTTTACTTCCTGGTTGACCCATTCATTCTTCAGTAGCATGTTGTTTAACTTCCATGTATTTGTGGTCTTTGGAAGTTTTTTCCTGTGATTGACTTCAAATATCAGCCTTGTGGTCAGAAGAAATGCATGGTAGGATCTCAATCATTTTGTACTTGTTGAGGCCTGATTTGTGACCTAGTATTTGATCTATTCTGGAGAGTGTTCCATGTGTACTTCAAAAAAATGTGTATTCTGCTTTAGGATGAAATGGGATGTTAAAGTACCCTACTATCATTGTAGTATTATTCATTAGTTCTATTTATGTTTGTTATTAATTGTTTTCTACCTTTGGGTTCCTTCATGTGGGAAGCATAAATATTTACAATTGTTAGATCTTTTATTATGATACAGTGACCTTCATTTCTTGTTACAGTCTTTAAAGTCTAGTTTGCCTAAGTATTGCCATCATGGCTTTGTTTTGATAACATTTGCATGATAAAGATTTCTCCATCCCCTCCCTTTCAATCTGCAGGTGTCTTTAGGTCTACAATGAGTCTCTTATAGGCAGCATTTAGATGGGTCTTGTTTTCTTATCTATTCTGACACTATATGTCTCTTCTTATCCATTCTGACACTATATGTCGCTTGATTGGAGCATTTTGTCCATTTACATTCAGAGGAATTATTGATAGATGTGTATTTATTGCCATTTTATTACTTGTTTTGTTATTTCTGGAGATTTTCTCTGTATCTTGCTTGTCTTTGTCACTTTTGGTTTTCCTTTCCAGTCAAAGAGTTTCCTTTATTATTTTTGTCGGGATGGTTTAGTGGTCACAGATTGCTTCTGGTTTTGTTTGTCTGGGCAAGTGTTTATTTCTCCTATTCTGAATGCTAGCCTTACTGGATAGAGTATTCTTGGCTGTATATTTTCCCCATTAATCATGTTTAATTTATCATGTCAGCCCCTTCTGGCTTGCCAAGTTTCTGTGGACAGATCTGCAGGTAGTCTTATGGGTCCTCCCTTGTAAATTAGCTACTTCTTTTTTGTCTTGCCACTTTCTGTTCTGTTTGTTTGTTTGTTTATATTTTGCAAACTTAATTACCATATGGCTTGGTGTTGGATTGCTTTAGTTGATTTTGATTAGAGTTCTCTGTACTACCTTCTGGATATAGATGTCTGTTTCCTTCCCCAGATTAGGGGAGTTTTCAGCTATTGTTTCCTCAAATAAATTTTCTGCCCCCCTTTTTTTTTTCTGAAATTTATATAATACAAATGTTACTGTATTGTGTTTGATGTAGTCACTGAGTTCCCTAAGTCTATTCTTGTGATCCAGAATTCTTCTTTCTCTCTTTTGTTCATATCTGTCCATTATTTAATCTTCTATATCGCTGATTTGTTCCTGTGCTGCTTCTATCTGTGTGTCATTGCATTCAGTCTGTTTTGAATCTCTGTTATTACATTTTACATTTCCTTCTGATTGTTTTTGAAGTCCTTTATTTCTGTGGTAAGGGTCCCCCTGAAGTCTTCCATTCTTTTCTCAAGCTCAGTGATGATTGTTGCTTTAATACTATATCATGCATATTACTATGTTTTTTTTTTTTTTTTTCACTTAGATCTCTGTGACCTTGTTTCATTTGGGATGATTTTTTGTCTAAGGCTCTGTCGTCTTCTCTTTGTTAGAAAACCTGTTATGTTCGCTGCTCCTGAGAGTAATGGCTTTATGAAGAAGTCATATAGTGTCCCGGGACTGGTGCTTTAGGGAGTATCTCTGGTGTGTGCTGTGTGCACTCTACTGCTTGTTTTGGCTGCTCTATCCTTCAGACCGGTAGTCTGCAGAGGCTCTCCTTGCCTGCATTGGGCAGTATTTATTCCTTGGCCTGTGTGTGGCAAGTTTCAACTAAATGTGCTCTGTGGTCTGCTTGTTCAATGAGACCTGATACTACTTCCAGTAGAAGTGAAGCTTTGTAGAACTCTTGATGTGGACTGGTTTCTGCTGGTCTTCTGGGGAAGGGCCCCGCCACCCTGGGTCTGAGTCAAACATGACCTAGAAGAGCAGTAGGTACACAGTTCAGAGGTGTTGGACCTGGTGTAAGCAAGTTAGGCAGCCATTGTAGGTGGTTTACATTGTGGTGTTTACATCAGGCATTTCTATGTTTATGCTCAGGAGTCGAGGAGGAAAATGGCACCATGCAGCTCCTCTGTCCCTGGAGAGGGGTCTCAGTGCTTGCTGTCCTTAGGGAAGGAGTTTGAGAAGAGAGAATAGTCTCCCTCCTGTGTGTCCCAGGAATTCTTTGGATAGTTGTTTTCTTTTCTTTCTTTCTTTTTTTTTTTTTTTTAATTATTGTCAAGTTGGCTAACACACAATGTATACACTGTGTTCTTGGTTTTGGGGGTAGATTCCTGTGATTCATCACTTACATACAACACCCAGAGCTCATCCAACAAGTGCCCTCCTCAATGCCAATCACCCATTTTCCCCTCTCCTCCACCCCCTCATCAACCCTCAGTTTGTTCTCTGTATTTAAGAGTTTCTTATGGTTTGCCTCCCTCCCTCTCTGTTTGTAACTATTTTTCCCCCTTCTCTTTACCCATGGTTCTGTTAAGTTTCTCAAGTTCCACATATGAGTGAAAACATATGATATCTGTCTTTCTCTGACTGACTTATTTCACTTAGCATAATACCCTCCAGTTCCATCCACGTTGCTGCAAATGGCAAGAATTCATTCTTTCTCATTTCATTGTATATATAAACCTCATCTTCTTTATCCATTCATCAGTTAATGGACATTTAAGCTCTTTATATAATTTGGGTATTATTGAAAGTGCTGTTATAAACATTGGGGTACATGTGCCCCTATGTATCGGCACTCCTGTATCCTTTGGATAAATTCCTAGCAGTGCTATTGCTGGGTCGTAGGGTAGTTCTATTGTTAATTTTTTGAGGAATCTCCACACTGTTTTCCAGAGGGGCTGCACCAGTTTGCATTCCTACTAACAGTGCAACAGGGTTCCCATTTCTCAACATCCTTGCCAGCATCTGTTGTTTCCTGAGTTGTTAATTTTAGCCACTCTGACTGGCGTTAGCTGGTATCTCAGTGTGGTTTTGATTTGTATTTCCCTGATGATGAGTGATGTTGAGCAACTTTTCATATGTCTGTTGGCTATCTGGATGCCTTCTTTGGAAAAGTGTCCATTTATGTCTTCTGCTCATTTCTTTACTGCATTATTTGTTTTTCAGGTGTTGAGTTTGGTAAGTTCTTTATAGATTTTTGATGCTAACCCTTTATCCAATACGTCATTTGCAAATATCTTTTCCCATTCCATCAGTTGCTTTTTAGTTTTGTTGATTGTTTTCCTTTGCAGTGCAGAAGATTTTTATCTTGATGAGGTCCCAATAGTTCATTTTTACTTTTGATTCCCTTGCCTTTGGAGATGTGTCGAGCAAGAAATGGCTGCGGTTGAGGTCAAAGAAGTTGTTGCCTGTTTTCTCCTCTAGGGTTTTGATAGTTTCCTGTCTCACATTTAGGTCTTTCATCCATTTTGACTTTATTATTATTTATGGTGTAAGAAAATGTCTAGTTTCATTCTTCTGCATGTTGCTGTCCAGTTCTCCCAGCACCATATGCTAAAGAGACTTATCTTTTTTGCATTGGATACTCTTTCCTGGTTTGTCGAAAATTAGTTGGCCATACATTTGTAGTGCCAATTCTGGGTTCTCTATTCTATTCCATTGGTCTGTGTGTCTGTTTTTGTGCCAATACCATGCTGTCTTGATGATTACAGCTTTGTAGTAGATGCTAAGTCTGGGATTGTGATCCCTCTGGCTTTTGTTTTCTTTTTCAACATTACCCTGGCTATTCAAGGTCTTTTGTGGTTCTGTACAAATTTTAGGATTGTTTGTTCTAGCTGTGAGAAGAATGCTGGTGCAATTTTGATTGGGATTGCATTGAATGTGTAGATTGCTTTGGGTAGTATTGACATTTTAACAATATTTATTCTTCTAATCTATGAACATGGAATGTGTTTCCATTTCTTTGTGTCTTCTTCAATTTCTTTCGTAAGTTTTCTTTAGTTTTCAGCATATGCATCTTTTACATCTTTGGTTAGGTTTATTCCTAGGTATTTTATGGTTCTTGGTGCAATTGTAAATGGGATTGATTTCTTGATTTCTCTTTCTGTTGTTTCATTATTGGTATATAGAAATGCAATTGATGTCTCTACATTGTTTTTGTATCCTCCAACTTTGTTGAATTCATGTATGAGTTCTAGCAGCTTTTTGGTGGAGTCTGTTGGGTTTTCCATGTAGAGTATCATGTCATCTGCAAAAAGTGAAAGTTTGACTTATTATTTGCCAATTTGGATGCCTTTTATTTCATTTTGTTGTCTGATTTGTGACGCTAGGACTTCCAACACTATGTTAAGCAACAGTGGGGAAAGTAGACATCCCTGTCATGTTTCTGGTCTCAGGGAGAAACTTCTCAGAACAGCAGGCTGTTCTCCCCGCCCCTTCTCCACAGTTTCTTTTGCCTCCCTGGTGCTCATCTGGGATTTAAACCCTGACATCTTAAACAGTCCCACTCCGCTCTCCCTGGTACAAGGGAAGTGCCGCTCCGCCCTGCCAATAAAAGGTCTCTAGATGGCGGGTGCAGGTATAGGGATCTTTGTCCTTGGAGAGGCTATATACCTTCTTCCCACAGCACTCAAGGGAGGGGGTTGTTTTCTCCCATTTGGACTGCGTCTCTGAGCTAGTTACTGAGCCCGGGGCTGGCTCTCCTCCTTCCCAGGTGGTCGAACAGGGGAGCTGGCCCCAGTCCGGAGAAAGCCCCGCAGTTAGAGATTGGATCTTTCTCCGTTTTTTATCCGATTCGCAGTATGTGGTTTTTTTGTTTTCCAAATACAATCCTACACTTCTACAGCCTCTTTCTTTTACTTTTGTTTCTTCACAGAAGGGTATCCATCCCCTCCGTGCCTATGCCACCCGTTTTATCTCTCCCAGTTTGCAATCACACACCTATGGCCTGCCAGGTTGTCCCTGTGGGCCCCTGGAGACATCCCTGTCACTCTGCAGCCCTGGCTCTTGGAATTCCAAGTCCTCTGGCCTCAACACTGCTGTGTTTGAGGGATGATGTAACTTCGGGACCGCCTACTTCCCCGCCATATTGGATTCTTTTGGATAGTTGTTTTCAAGCTGCCTGCTCCCAGGTTGTTTGCCTGTCTTCTCTCCAGTAGCAACACAGTGCCCTTCTGGGTCTGTCCCAGCCAAGCCTGCTGACTTTAAAAACTCCAGTCTTTAGGGAAGTGGTGTATGTAGGGGCCTATGCTGGTCTTCTTGGGAAGGGTCCCATTGCACTGGGACTGAGGGAGAGAAGGGTAGTAGTGCTGGAGCCAAGGGGTATGGGACTTGGAGCAAGCTGCTTAGGCAAACAGTGTGGGGCAGAGGTGCCCTAGACAGGTGGCGAGACTTTTATGCTGTGGAGTTGGGGAGGGAAATGACAAGGCAGGTTCCTTTGTCCCTGGAGAGGTGTCTCTGTGAATGCTACGTCTCAGATCTCAGGGATGTTTTCCAAGCAGAGCGAATAATCTCTCCCCTATATGTCTCAGTTCTTCAAATGTCTGTTTCCATGCCATCTGCCCCACCACCACTGGGTTTGTTTGCCTGCCTTCTCTCCAGGAGTAGGGCAGTACTCTCTAAGGGCTCTATCCCAGCCTAACAGTAGACATTTAAGGCCCCAGCCAGTGGCTTTAGGGAAGTGTTCTCCTCGTGTGTTCCCCTGTATGCTCCTATCTCTCTTTGCCTTTTTCTGAGACCAGGGCTTCCTCCCTGCCCCCCTCCCCCCCCGCACATCACACACCATAGCACCAGAGATCTTTTACTCCCCAAACCATGGCTCTGTACTTCCTACCTTCCTCTATGTGGCCTCTTCTCCCCTTCTAGTTGTGTCAGTCCTCAGGTTGATTTCTTGGGTATTCAGAATGATTTGATAGTTATCTAGTTGTGTTTGATAAGATCAGCCTGGGGTCCTACTATGCTGCCATATTAGCTCTTCTCCTCAACATTTTATTTCTTAATATTTAAGTTAATGTTCTTTCATTGTACCTTTTTTAGTATAGTGTGTATTGTATTAATTTTAATAAGACATTTTATTAAGTGTACTTAGACTTTTGAGTTATAATTTATTGCTTTTCCTGGCCTCATATCTTTTATTTTCGACAAATTCAGTTAGTTTCATATTTAAGTGTGTGTGTGTGTGTGTGTGTGTGTGTATAGGCAATGAGAAACCATTTATTCATCAAGCATTTATTAGATAGCACGTCTATAGAGCAGTCAGTAGGTGTTGTGAGGGACACATAAGAAGACATATTAGGGTTTTCCCTCAGGGGAGTTAAAGTCTACTTCAGAAGGTAAAGCATATACTGGACAACCAAAGGACTGGTAAAAAGAACTGATAAATAAATGCAAGGTAAACTGCATTGTATGTATTGTGGGGGCATGGAGTAATTAGAATGATATATATGGTTGGTTTAAGGAAGATTTTTTGGAAATATTTAAATTTTTTATAACAGATTGTTAAAATATGTGATTATTTTTGAGAATGGGAGAATTATCATGTTATGGGGAGTAAGATGAATAGCCCAGGAGAAACAAAAAATATGAGCCAAAACATGGAGATTAGACTTGATAGATTAAGAGTTAGAGATGGTATGTCAAAGCAGAAAAGATGAGACCAGAAAATTGTGTATAAAGAGGGTGATTTGGGTTAGAGGCAGGAAGAAGATTTTATGGGGTAGGGTTTAGAGATCATATAAGGAAGAGCTGATATATGTTCTTGAGCAATTGGTTAGCAGATGTTTACTTCCCAAGACCTATTATATATTGTTGAGTAGCAGGGAACTCAATGAAGTATAGGTTCTGTGGCAGGTAAACCCTCTAGGTGAAATGCATGGTGTAGATGGACTGAACAGGAGCCAGTTTTATCAGTGAAGGCAATATGGATTTAGAATGTTAGTAGTAGTGTAACTTTGAAAGTGGGACTTCCACTAGAGTAATAGACACTAATACAAAAAATATAGCAGGAAAGAATACAGAAAGATCCTCTTAGATATCACATTGTGATAAACCAACTTAAACTTTATGACAGACTTTTTCTAGCTCTGTCACACCATCAATAATAAAAATAATAATCTTTGGGGGTGCCTGGGTGGCTCAGTTGGTTAAGTGTCCGACTTTGGCTCACGTCATGATCTCATGGTTCATGGGTTCGAACCCCGCATCAGGCTCTGTGCTGACAGCTCAGAGCCTGGAGCCTGCTTCAGATTCTTTGTCTCCCTCTCTCTCTGCCCCTCTCATGCTTGCTCTCTCTCTCTCTAAAATAAATAAACATTAAACAAATAATAATCTTATTATTAATCTTATTACTGTGACAGGCTTTTTGCTTGTGATACCATGATGATTAATTTATTAATCTTCAAAACAATCATATCTAACATCCATATTATAGATGGATAATTAAGGTCAGAGAAGATAAATAACTTTTCTGAATTCACAGAGTTATCTAATCACAGGGTCAGGGTTTGAACCTTGTGCTGTTTATTCTGAAGCCTGTGCTCATAAGCACTTTTGATTTGTTTCTAAAATATAATTGCCCTGTCTGCCTTAAATTCTCAAAAGTGTACATGAGACATGCCCTGTTAAACTCTGAAATCTTTATGTCTATTTTTCAAGTATCAATTATATTTCATGTTGTATTGGTACCTTAACAGATGAGTGTTTAGTGTGTGGTTTACATAGGCAAAATGTATACTAAACTTGATAATAGAATAATATTATATAATATAAATGGGGCAAAGAAATAAAAAATTGCCATTAAAATAATATAAAAATGGAGTCGGTACAGTTAGCAAAAGTGTATTGTTATAATTTCTCATTAGTCAGGATTTGCATGAAGATGTTGAAGAAACTGGTGCACTGCAGAAAAATCATGCTTCTGTGACATCTGTGAACCCCACAGAAGGGGAACATTCTGCCTATCTGCCTTCGGAAGATGAGTCGTCCAGCACTGTGAGTTGTCAAATGCCCACAGAACAAACTCCAAACAGTGATCTAGAGAGTTCCCTAGAAATAAATGATGTTGAAGCAACAGGGGAAGAAGAAAAGCGTTGTGATGATAAAACTTGTGTGAAGTCAGCTTCAGAAGAAGAAACAAGTGAAAATGTGCTTACAACAGAAGACACCACACTGCAACCAAGGAAAAATAGGATTACTTACTCACAAATTATTAAAGAAGGCAGGAGATTTAATATCGATTTAGTATCAAAGGTAAGTACCAGTTTTCATCATCTTATAATAAAACAATACTAATTTTTAGTTGATTGAAAATAGCATCTGGGACCATATTCCCAATTTTCATAATTTTATTTTCTGAAGTGTAAAACATATATTTTATAAAGAGATAGTATCCAGAAATTAATAATTCAGTTAAAATATTCTTTAAATATGGTTAAAATGCATTAAAAAATGCTCAGTACTATATCACAATGATACTTTTATACTGGAGCAGAGTCCACTCTAATATTCTTCTGCATAGACACTATGAATTCTGTCAAGAGAAAAATTCTAACAAACCTAATTAAAAATTCATGTTATTTATAGTCAGTTTATTAAATGAACTTGTTTTCAGCTCGTCTATATAGTAACTATTTTAACAACTATTAACAACTGTTAACAACAACTATTTTAACAGTGATGATAAACATTCTAAATAAACCAATGCATTTTTGAAAATCATCTATTTAGATATGAGGGCTTTGGAGGATAATTTAATTGTGGGGGACAGGGAGGGTGGGAAGAATGCAATATCTGGTTATGTTTCAATCCTTAACTCTAATGTTAGGCCATTGTGACTTCAGAGGAGGTACCTGAGTCTTTGGAGGGTATAATGTTGTATTGGGTTTATAGGAAGCAAGGTTAATATAAGTGCAAAAAGAATAGAAAACTGGTAAGATAAAGGATAATGGTCTTTAAAAGTTAGATATAGGGCTTGGAGAAAGTAGAAAGAAACAGACCAAATCCCAGAAATTGGGAGTAAGCAATAAGAAATTAAAAAGAAGTATGGGAGGGTAGTAGGTAACATTAGAGTTGTCTCAGACTAGGTTTTTCAATTTAATGTGCTCTCTTAAAGTTTCAAGTTACAGAATAGAGAGACTAATCAATTGCATATTCCCCACATTTTGCTGATACAATCCCAGTACTCATATTACTGCTCTTTTTTTTAACTTTTTAAAAAAATGTTTTTATTTATTTTTGAGAGACAGAAAGAGGCAAAGCAGGAGTGGGGGAGGGGCAAAAAGAGAGGGAGACACAGAATCTGAAGCAGGCTCCAGCCTCTGAGCTGTCAGCCCAGAGCCCGACTCAGGGCTTCAATTCATGAACCGCGGGAACATGACCTGAGCCGAAGTCGGACGCTTAACCCACTGAGCCACCCAGGTGCCCCATACTGCTGCTCTATTTGAACCTGATGCCTAAAATTATGAATATATTTTTATTACTCTTTGCTTCTTTCTATCACATAGCTCTCTGTGTCTGATTCTGTCCTGGTCTGAATTGTCCTGGTCTGTCCTGGTCTGAATTCATATTTCTGGACCATCTATTCCACCTTCTCCAGCTACGATGATCCTGCCACACTTTGAAATCTAGAATTTTTTTCCATGTTACCTTGGCATTGATTTCTAAGTAGCAGTTTAATCATATTTTGTTAATAGTCTTCCTGTTTTCATGATTAGAAAATAAGTTTTACCAAACCAAAAACAACAACAAAAACCTGAAGTAGTCATGTAACAAATGGGCTTTGTTCTGAGAATTTCATTTTTAATTAGTTACTTAGGATTTGGAATGCCTAACATAAATGATGATATAAGTATTGGTTAAGAACCAATGCTAGTTTATAATAGTCTAACCCTTATGGTAGCTGAAATAGAGTATAAGTATTACAAAGGAAAATGGTAGAAGATGGTGCTGTATCAATTTTTGGAATTAGTGTAGGAAATTATTCACTTGTATAAAAGAAAGTGAATGTTGATTGTAGTAGAGGCAGAGATTATTTGATTAGATGCTGAGACATTTGAGGAGACTTTAAAGGAGATTTCTGGGTATTTTCATGACTCTGAATGGTTCATAACAGTGGTTCTTTGGGGCGCCTGGGTGGCACAGTCGGTTAAGCGTCCGACTTTAGCCAGGTCACGATCTCGTGGTCCGTGAGTTCCAGCCCCGCGTCGGGCTCTGGGCTGATGGCTCAGAGCCTGGAGCCTGTTTCCGATTCTGTGTCTCCCTCTCTCTCTGCCCCTTGCCCGTTCATGCTCTGTCTCTCTCTGTCCCAAAAATAAATAAACGTTCTTTTAGGGTAAATTAAACACCGATGTGTCTAGAGGAATCAAGGCAGTTGTACTTTGCCCTGCATAGTTTCCATGGTATTATATATTTAAAAAATAATAAACTCATTTTACAAAAGTAGAAGTGACTAAAGAATGTTTAACCATCATGGGGAGCCTGGGTGGCTCAGTTGAGTGAGCATCCGACTTCAGCTCAGGTCATCATCTCACAGTTTGTGTGTTTGGGCCCCACGTCGGGCTCTGTGTTGGCAGCTCAGGGCCTGGAGCCTGTTTCGGATTCTGTGTCTCCTTCTCTCTCTGCCCCTCTACTCATGCGCTGTCTTCCTCTGTCTCTCAAAACTAAATAAATGTTAAAAAATTAAAAAGAACGTTTAACCATAGCAATATAAGAGGTTTATTATTATTTTTTAATGTTAGTTATTTAATTAACATTTATTGAGTACCTGCTGTGTGGTAGGAAAGCAGTGTATTCCATGATATTGGGACAATCAGTTTCTCTTTGGAAATTCTATTCAAATTTCAGTTATTGCATCTAAATTTAGGATTGCCAAACACCTATTTTTATAAATTTATTTATTTTGAGGGAGAGAGAGAGCAAGCGACTGCAAGAGCATGCACAAGCAGGGGAGGGGCAGAGAGAGAGCGGGAGAGAGAATCCTAAGCAGGCTCCATGCTGTCAATGCAGAGTCTGAAATGGGGCTAGACCCCATGAACCGCAAAATCATGACCTGAACTGAAATCAAGAGTCCGATACTTAATTGACTGAGCCACCCAGGTGCCCTGCCAAATATCTGTTTCAAGCCCTACTTCTTTCCAGTTTGATGTCTCCAAACTACCCGACATTTCTGCATGTTTTTATCTCAAGGTCATGGTGGTAAAACTGACACGTAACTGTAGTGCTTTACAGTTTACAAAACACACCCACATATATAGCCTTTTAAAAAGTAGTCTTATAAGGGTGCCTGGGTGGTTCAGTAGGTTAAGCATGCGACTTCGGCTCAGCTCATGATCTCACAGTCTGCGAGTTTGAGCCCTGCAACAGCTCAGAGCCTGGAGCCTGCTTTAGATTTTGTGTCTCCTTCTCTCCCTGGCCCGCACTCTGTCTCTCTCAAAAATAAATAAACATTAAAGAAAAAGTTAAAGAGTAGTCTTATAGCTTAGGGGAGGTTATTTAATAAAATACTTTATAGTATTATACGGTTTAGACTAATAGGGAGAAATCAAAGTTGAAGTTCTTACAATTAAAACTCATTTCTAAGAAACTCTGTACCCTTAATAATTATGGAACCACATGCCAAGTGAAGCAAAAAATGATTAATTATTAAATCTCATTCTCCATAGTTTAATCAAATTGAATTATTCTTTTTTATTTATTTTTATTGAAGTATAACATACAATGCTGTATTAGTTTCAGGTGTAGAACATATTGATTGAATAATTCTATACATTTCCTCATTGGTCACCATGATTACTCACCATCTGTCACCATACCACATTATTATAATATTATTGACTATATTCCCTGTGCTGTACTTCTCATCTCCATGAGTTGTTTATTTTATAACTGGAAGTTTGTACCTCTTAATTCCCTTTATTTCACCCAACTCCACCCACCTCCCTCCCTTCTGGCAACTACCAGTTTGTTCTTTGTAGTTTAGAGTCTGTTTTTTGGTTCTTCATTTGTTGTGTTTTTTAGAGTACACAGGATTGAAATTATATGGTATTTGTCTTTCTCTGACTTATTTCACTTAGTATACTACCCTCTAGGTCCATCCATGCTGTTGCAAATGGCAAGATTTCATTTATGGCTGAGTAATATTCCATTGTGTATAAGTATATATACATACGTACATACATACATACATACATACATACATGTATATTGTTTATATGTGTGTGTGTATGTATACCACATCTTTATCAATTCTTCTATTTTTTTAAGTTTTTTTTTTTTTAACGTTTATTATCCAGAGAGAGAGAAACACAGAGCATGAGCAGGGGAGGGGCAGAGAGAGGGGAGACACAGAATCTGAAGGAGGCTCCAGGCTCTGAGCTGTCAGCACAGAGCCCAACGCAGGGCTCAAACTCACAAACCGCGAGATAGGACCTGAGCCGAAGTCGGTTGCTCAACCAACTGAGCCACCCAGGCACCCCATATCCATTCTTCGATTGATGGATACTTGGTATTCTTTGACCTCTCATCACTAATTTCTTTTAGATCACTTAAAGAGTGGTGAAAAAGAGGCTTAGGTTTAAATACCATACTTACTTGTTACTACTAATTAAAACGTGTTTTCACTCTTCAGTGTAATCGTAAATGCATTATTTTAAACCCGGCATTAAATCTTAAGCTTCATTGGATCTTATTAAGTGAAAATACATCTTTTGTTTGATGTATTAATATTTCTGAAATATTATGACTACTGAGGGATCATTGAATTTCAAGTATTTGTTTTTAAACAAATTAGGTATTTGAATTACCTGGTTTTTTTTATTATAATTACAGAATTAAGACTTGGCAATATATTCCTAAAAACTTGGGCTATATCAGCTGTGTAGGATATTAGGCTGAAGGTAGTGAAATAACATGGTGTATTTACTCAGAGTAATTGGATTACTTAAAAAAAAAAAAAGCAATGTCACTTTTGTTCTGCACAATGCTGGACTAATAGTTTATAAAAATTCACTAAGTGATACTGTTATACATAGTCTTTACTGACCTTTTGGATACTCAAGACTAATGGTTTGGATTAATTTCCAAAATTCCTTTTTTTTTTTTTTTTGTAGTAAAGCTAATTGTCCCCCCCCCCCCATTACAGATGTAACATTTACATTTTTAACATTTATTGAATTATAGACACTTAAAGGTATATCAGTGTAGGGCATAGCCAAATCTGTTGCAATTAACCATGTAGTTAAATTTATAACATGCTAGATAATACTGTTGAAGTTGTTTTTGTCTTTCTGATATTAGTTATAAGACATGTGAAAGATTAAATCAATTCTTCACGTGCATGCTGGCAATAACCATCATTCTCACTTCTTGAAAAAGACATACCTCATATGAATCTAGACTACTAGGATTATAGGGGGACCTTATAATTCAGTTCTTTTGGTGGCAATACATAGCCAGTCTTTTTCTTTTTGGTCGATGAAGAGGTCCAGGGAGCTGGTTTCTTTTAATTTTTAAAATTTATTATTATTAATAATTTTTGAGAGAGAGGGTGTGAGCAGGGGAGGGGCAGAGAAAGGGGGGACAGAGGATCTGAGCAGGCTCTGTACTAACAGCAGCAAGTCCGATATGGGGCTCCAACTCATGAACCCTAATGCTCAACCAATGGAGCCACCAGGAGGCCTCCTGGTTTCTTTTTAATAACCACCTGGCCTTATGTAAGGATACAGTCCCTTATTTAAAACCCTTGGGCATGGTATGTTCTGTTATTTAGATTAAAAAAATTATTTTAGAAAGTAATACAGTACATATGTTGATATGCTATATATGATGTGACATTCTTAGGGTCTGAGGAGGCACTTTATAATTAAACCTATCAATATTTTTGCAGTCAAATATATGAATATTCACAGTAAGTGGGGCAAATAGAGAAGAGCCTTATATCAGTTTGGGTCATTTTGTTGCCAAACTAGTTATGAAAAACATTGTTTTCCAGAGTTTTTTGGGTTTTGAATTTCAGATAATCCAGAGTTTTTGGGGATTTTGAATTTTAGATAATCAACCAATTGTAAACCTGTTGTAATTTGTGTTCTGTACTCCAATATTAATAAGTATAATGCTTTTTAACAATATTTTAAAATATAACAAAATTACGTATTTCTATTTAGTGTTTATCAATTTTTCCACAATTTTACCTTTTATTTCATACTGTAAAATATTTTCTTTGTACAGCTGCTGTATTCTCGAGGATTACTAATTGATCTTTTAATCAAATCTAATGTAAGTCGATATGCAGAGTTCAAAAATATTACCAGGATTCTTGCATTTCGAGAAGGAAGAGTGGAACAGGTACTTTGCTGATCAAGTATTGTAATTGGGTATGAGCTTAAGTTATTATGGTTTGTTTTGGAAGGATAAACAAATAAGATTATTATTTTCCTGGCAAAGTAGCAAATTCCAATCCTGCATGGTAAATGTAAATAGTAAGAAATTACTCAATTAAAACTTCTTGTGTTAATTTTTTCATAAGTTATTCTGCAGCCTGATGTTTCTGTTAAGAAAATGTTAATTTCAGGCATTATTGCTAGATTTGAGCTGTCCTTTGTTCCCAGGTAGAGGTGACATGCCATTGGCTTTGTAATGGCATAAGGAGGAACTTGGCAGAACTAAGTAAGAGAGCTCACAAGTTAATTAGCTCTGAGGTCAACAGAGATGTCGGTAGAACTGATGGAAAGTAACGTGAAACAGCCTGACTAGAATGGTAATAATGATCTTGTTATAGTTAAAGGGAAAAAAATGTAATTTGGAATACTTCTATCACTAGGAAGCAGTTTCCTAACTTAAAATCATGTTTTTTAGGTTCCTTGTTCTAGAGCAGATGTCTTTAATAGCAAACAACTTACTATGGTAGAAAAGCGAATGCTAATGAAGTTTCTTACATTTTGTATGGAGTATGAAAAACATCCTGATGAATATAAAGGTATTATTTTCCATTAAATTGTGTTCTCTAATTATTTGAACTTTCTTATTTTAATATGCTTGCTCTGATATAGTGAGCCACTCATTACTCTTTTAAAGTACATTCTTATTCTCCACTATCCACTAGGTTAGCCATTACCAACATGTAGCTATTTAAATTGAAATTAATTAAAATTAAATAAAATTTAAAATTCAGTTCCTCAGTTGGACTGGCCATATTTGAAGTGCTCAATAGCCATAGAACATTTTAATCATTGTGGAAATGCTGTGCTGGGTGTTAATTTTTATTCTTGCTAATTAAATACTGCTGTCAACTGGTTCTTCATACAGGATATTCTCTTTTAATTGTTCCATTATTTTTTTATCAGTTAAGAAATGTGTATTTTTTCATTTTCCCAGGATTACTTTTGCTTGGTATATTGAATTATTCATTTTGACTGATTAAGAAAAAGAGGCTAGATGGTATGGGGAGTGTGAACCATATCAGTAAAATTTTATAATTTTTTTTTTCTTTTGTCATGGAATTGTGTTTCCTACCATTAACAGTCCAATTAATTACATTTTTTTTTCTGTTCTTGCTTTAAGTGAGTAGTTTTTAGGGGTCTCATATCTTTTGAGGTATAAGACATTAAAACTGATTCCATTAGCCACACAGAAATTAGCTTCATTACTTTTTAGTCATAGTTCATTGTTCTTAGTTTTAGTAAAAAATACACCTTTCAAAAAATCAAGTACAACTCTCATTGTTTTCACCAAAAAATTGGCCAATATCATTTGTCATATGTATCATTTGTCATATTTAATATTTCAAAGTATAATTATTGACATTATTCTGCAGTTTTAATGATAATAAAGTAACATTGCCAACTATGGAACCCTATTTTGATGGTTAATGAATGATTGAATGTTTTTCTAGTTTTAAATCTGTAAAATACTAAACAAAGATTCGCCATTTAAAGCTTAAATATTGTGTTGTCATTCCAGTCAGGATAGAGAGATTGTTTCTAGCCTGTCCCCCTGCCCTGGGCCTAAAATCTGTGATCTCTGTTCAAAATGTAATATTACCACCTGGGTCCTTTGCCAAGTGTCTTAAACAGGCTTGATCTCTTTTGTGCAGTCGTTTTAAATTGAAGTTTTGTTCTGATTTTAACTTATAAATTTTCATCTTTTCATAGCCTATGAGGAGATTACATTTTCTGAGTATTTAAAAACTCAAAAATTAACCCCCAACCTCCAGTACTTTCTCCTGCATTCAATTGCAATGACATCAGAGACAGCCAGCAATACCATAGATGGTCTCAAAGCTGCCAAAAACTTTCTTCACTGTCTTGGGCGGTATGGCAACACTCCATTTTTATTTCCTTTATATGGTCAAGGAGAACTTCCTCAGTGTTTCTGCAGGTAAGACTGGCATTGGTTCTCTTGTTTCTTTTTAAGTTAATACTTCAATAACAGATGAAGATTTATTTATTTTTAAAGCGTATTTATTTTTGAGAGAGAGTGCAAGCTAGTGAGCACATACCAGAAGGGAGGGACAGAGAGAGAGAGAGAGAGAGAGAGAGAGAGAGAGAGAAAATCCCAAGCAGGCTCTGCATTGTCAGCACAGAGCCTGATGCAGGGCTCTATCTCATGAACCGTGAGGTCATGATGTGAGCCAAAATCAAGAGTCAGACGCTTAACCTACTGTGAGCCACCCAGGCGCCCCACAGATGGAAATTTAAAAACAAAAATGACATTTATTCAATATTTAGTATATGCAAACATACTTGTTGTTTTATTCTTTTATAAATCCATATATTGGTCTACCTACCTGTCTAAACGATATATTCAGTTTGCCTGTTTTTGAACTTCATAAAATAGAATTCTACTGTAAATACCTTATTTCACTCAATATTATGTTTCAAAGCATCATTTTTGTTGTGTATAATTATAGTTATTTTCATTGCTATGTAGTATTCCGTTGTGAATATTTCATAATTTATTTTTCTGTTTTTCTTTTGATGGATACAGGATGTTTCCAGTTTTTGTTTTTGCTTTTATTAACATCCTTGTGTGTGTTTCAGGATATACATGCTCAAGAATTTCTCTAGCACGCATATCTAGGAGTGGAATTCCTAAGTCATGGGATATAGGAATGTTCATACAAGATAGTACCCAGCTTTTTCTCCAGAGTATTGTATCAATTTATTTCCCCCAGCAGTATATAAGAATTCCCATAGCTTTACATTTTGCCAACATTTGTTATTAGATTTTTAAGTTTTTGTCAATCTAACTCACATAAAATATCTTCTCATTATACCTTTATTTTGCATTTCCCAGATCACTTAATGAGGTGGAACGTCTCCTCATAAGGTTATTGGATATTCATGTTTTCTCTTTGGGGGAAATGCATGTTCATATGTTTTGCCCTTTTGTCTATTTGGTTACTGTGTTTTTCTGATTGATTTGTAGGAGTTTTTATTCTGAATACTAATCTTTTCTTAGTTATATGTGTTGCATGGAGGTCATTGAGATTAATGTAGTCAAACATAACAATCTTTTTTATACTTAGCACTTTTAGGGTAGTGAAGCATGTAGTTTAAAACCTGGACTGTGGAGGGGCGCCTGGGTGGCTCAGTCGGTTGAGTGACCGACCTCGGCTCAGGTCATGATCTCAACGGTTTGTGAGTTGGAGCCCCATGTCGGGCTCTGTGCTGACAGCTGAGAGCCTTGAGCCTGCTTCTGATTCTGTGTGTGTCTCTCTCTGCCCCTCCCCCACTCATACTCTGTCTCTCTCTGTCTCAGAAATAAATAAACATTTAAAAAAATTAAAAAAAAAAAATAAAACCTGGGCTGTGGAGACAGACTACCTGGATTTAAGTTCTGGCTCCTCCATTTATTAGCCATGTAACTTTGAGCAAGTTTCACATTTTCTCTAGTATGTTTCCAGAGAATCAACTTTTGGGATTTTTGATTCTTTCTGTTACAGCTTTGGGTTCCTAGTTCATTAGTTTCCATTCTTTATTATCTCCTTTATTTTGTTTTCTTTGGATTTTGTTCAGCTCATCCCTCCTCTTTTCTGCCTTCCCAGTTCTTAGGCTGAAACCCATGAGTTAAACATTTTTATTCCTTATTTTCTAATATAAACATTTAAAGTGATAAAATTCTAACTATTGTTTTGGCTGTTCACAGTTATTATGTATTATTTTCATTATTTTTTAGTCCTAAGTACCTTAATTTCTATTATGATTTCTTCATTTACACATAAGTTGTTAGGAGAGGTTTTAAAATAGCCGATTAGGTGGATCCTTTTTCTCTAACCATCTAATTTTATTGTAGAAAATTAAGTTGTGTCTAGAAAATATGTTTTTATGGTATTAATACTTTAAACTTTATATTTAGTATGTCATCAGTTTTTATAATTTTTCCATTTGTGCTCAAGAAGAATGTGTTTAGTTCTAGGGCTCAGGGTTCTCTAATTACTGGTCTTAGAGTTTAGTAAGTCAGACTTTGAGTTGTAATTTTCAAATTTTATTGAGGTTTTTTTTTCCTTTGGTCTACCAGTAATAAAGTGTTTTGAAATCTCCCAATATGATGTGTGATTTGTCAGTTTCTCCCTATAATTCTATCAGCTTTTACCTTATATTTATTTTGAGGCAATTTATTAAAATCATAAAAAATTATAACTTTAATCTTCCTGATGAATTTATTTATTTATTTATTTTAATTTAATTTAATTTTTTTTAATATATGAAATTTATTGTCAAATTGGTTTCCATACAACACCCAGTGCTCATCCCAAAAGCTGCCCTCCTCAATAACTATCACTCACCCTCCCCTCCCTCCCACCCCCCATCAACCCTCAGTTTGTTCTCAGTTTTTAACAGTCTCTTATGCTTTGACTCTCTCCCACTCTAACCTCTTTTTTTTTTTTCCTTCCCCTCCCCCATGGGTTCCCGTTAAGTTTCTCAGGATCCACATAAGAGTGAAACCATAGGGTATCTGTCTTTCTCTGTATGGCTTATTTCACTTAGCATCACACTCTCCAGTTCCATCCACGTTGTGACAAAAGGCCATATTTCATTTTTTCTCATTGCCACGTAGTATTCCATTGTGTATATAAACCACAATTTCTTTATCCATTCATCAGTTGATGGACATTTAGGCTCTTTCCATAATTTGGCTATTGTTGAGAGTGCTGCTATGAACATTGGGGTACAAGTGGCCCTATGCATCAGTACTCCTGTATCCCTTGGATAAATTCCTAGCAGTGCTATTGCGGGGTCATAGGGTAGGTCTATTTTTAATTTTCTGAGGAACCTCCACACTGCTTTCCAGAGTGGCTGCACCAATTTGCATTCCCACCAACAGTGCAAGAGGGTTCCCATTTCTCCACATCCTCTCCAGCATCTATAGTCTCCTGATTTGTTCATTTTGGCCACTCTGACTGGCGTGAGGTCATATCTGAGTGTAGTTTTGATTTGTATTTCCCTGATAAGGAGCGACGTTGAGCATCTTTTCATGTGCCTGTTGGCCATCCGGATGTCTCCTTTAGAGAAGTGTCTATTCATGTTTTCTGCCCGTTTCTTCACTGGGTTATTTGTTTTTCAGGTGTGGAGTTTGGTGAGCTCTTTATAGATTTTGGATACTAGCCCTTTGTCCGATATGTCATTTGCGAATATCTTTTCCCATTCCGTTGGGTGCCTTTTCGTTTTGTTGGTTGTTTCCTTTGCTGTGCAGAAGCTCTTTATCTTCATAAGGTCCCAGTAATTCACTTTTGCTTTTAATTCCCTTGCCTTTGGGGATGTGTCGAGTAAGAGATTGCTACGGCTGAGGTCAGAGAGGTCTTTTCCTGCTTTCTCCTCTAAGGTTTTGATGGTTTCCTGTCTCACATTCAGGTCCTTTATCCATTTTGAGTTTATTTTTGTGAATGGTGTGAGAAAGTGGTCTACTTTCAACCTTCTGCATGTTGCTGTCCAGTTCTCCCAGCACCATTTGTTAAAGAGACTGTCTTTTTTCCATTGGACGTTCTTTCCTGCTTTGTCAAAGATGAGTTGGCCATACGTTTGTGGGTCTAGTTCTGGGGTTTCTATTCTATTCCATTTGTCTATGTGTCTGTTTTTGTGCCAATACCATGCTGTCTTGATGATGACAGCTTTGTAGCAGAGGCTAAAGTCCGGGAGTGTGATGCCTCCTGCTTTGGTCTTCTTCTTCAAAATTCCTTTGGCTATTCGGGGCCTTTTGTGGTTCCATATGAATTTTAGGATTGCTTGTTCTAGTTTCGAGAAGAATGCTGGTGCAATTTTGATTGGGATTGCATTGAATGTGTAGATAGCTTTGGGTAGTATTGACATTTTGACAATATTTATTCTTCCAATCCATGAGCATGGAATGTTTTTCCATTTCTTTAAATCTTCTTCAATTACCTTCATAAGTTTTCTATAGTTTTCAGCACACAGATCTTTTACATCTTTGGTTAGTTTTATTCCTTGGTATTTTATGCTTCTTGGTGCAATTGTGAAAGGGATCAGTTTCTTTATTTGTCTTTCTGTTGCTTCATTGTTAGTGTATAAGAATGCAACTGATTTCTGTACATTGATTTTGTATCCTGCAACTTTGCTGAATTCCTGTATCAGTTCTAGCAGACTTTTGGTGGAGTCTATCGGATTTTCCATGTATAATATCATGTCATCTGCAAAAAGCGAAAGCTTGACTTCATCTTTGCCAATTTTGATGCCTTTGATTTCCTTTTGTTGTCTGATTGCTGATGCTAGCACTTCCAGCACTATGTTAAACAACAGCGGTGAGAGTGGGCATCCCTGTCGTGTTCCTGATCTCAGGGAAAAAGCTCTCAGTTTTTCCCCGTTGAGGATGATGTTAGCTGTGGGCTTTTCATAAATGGCTTTGATGATCTTTAAGTATGTTCCTTCTATCCCGACTTTCTCAAGGGTTTTTATTAAGAAAGGGTGCTGGATTTTGTCAAAGGCCTTTTCTGCATCCATTGACAGAATCATGTGGTTCTTCTCTTTTTTTTTGTTAATGTGATGTATCACGTTGATTGATTTGCGAATGTTGAACTAGTCCTGCATCCCAGGAGTGAATCCCACTTGGTCATGGCGAATAATTCTTTTATTGCCGTTGAATTCGATTTGCTAGTATCTTATTGAAAATTTTTGCATCCATATTCATCAGGGATATTGGCCTGTAATTCTCTTTTTTTACTGGGTCTCTGTCTGGTTTAGGAATCAAAGTAATACTGGCTTCATAGAATGAGTCTGGAAGTTTTCCTTCCCCTTCTATTTCTTGCAATAGCTTGAGAAGGATAGGTATTATCTCTGCTTTAATCGTCTGGTAGAACTCCCCTGGGAAGCCATCTGGTCCTGGACTCTTATTTGTTGGGAGATTTTTGATAGTCGATTCCATTTCTTCGCTGGTTATGGGTCTGTTCAAGCTTTCTATTTCCTCCTGATTGAGTTTTGGAAGAGTGTGGGTGTTCAGGAATTTGTCCATTTCTTCCAGGTTGTCCAATTTGTTGGCATATAATTTTTCCTAGTATTCCCTGATAATTGTTTGTATCTCTGAGGGATTGGTTGTAATAATTCCATTTTCATTCATGATTTTATCTATTTGGGTCATCTCCCTTTTCTTTTTGAGAAGCCTGGCTAGAGGTTTGTCAATTTTGTTAATTTTTTCAAAAAACCAACTCTTGGTTTCGTTGATCTGCTCTACAGTTTTTTTAGATGCTATATGTTTATTTCTGCTCTGATCTTTATTATTTCTCTTCTTCTGCTGGGTTTAGGCTGCCTTTGCTGTTCTGCTTCTAGTTCCTTTAGGTTTGCTGTTAGATTTTGTATTTGGGATTTTTCTTGTTTCTTGAGATAGGCCTGGATTGCAATGTTTTTTCCTCTCAGGACTGCCTTCGCTGCATCCCAAAGCGTTTGGATTGTTGTATTTTCATTTTCGTTTGTTTCCATATATTTTTTAATTTCTTCTCTAATTGTCTGGTTGACCTACTCATTCGTTAGTACAGTGTTTTTTTTTTTTTTTTTCAACGTTTATTTATTTTTGGAACAGAGAGAGACAGAGCATGAATGGGGGAGGGGCAGAGAGAGAGGGAGACACAGAATCGGAAACAGGCTCCAGACTCTGAGCCATAAGCCCAGAGCCTGACGCGGGGCTCGAACTCACGGACTGTGAGATCGTGACCTGGCTGAAGTCGGACGCTTAACCGACTGCGCCACCCAGGCGCCCCTAGTAGGGTGTTCTTTAACCTCCATGCTTTTGGAGGTTTTCCAGACTTTTTCCTGTGGTTGATTTCAAGCTTCATAGCATTGTGGTCTGAAAGTATGCATGGTATAATTTCAATTCTTGTAAACTTATGAAGGGCTGTTTGGTGACCCAGTATATGATCTATCTTGGAGAATGTTCCATGTGCACTCGAGAAGAAAGTATATTCTGTTGCTTTGGGATGCAGAGTTCCAAATAAATCTGTCAAGTCCATCTGATCCAATGTCTCATTCAGGGCCCTTGTTTCTTTGTTGACCGTGTGTCTAGATGATCTATCCATTTCTGTAAGTGGGGTGTTAAAATCCCCTGCAATTACCACATTCTTATCCATAAGTTTGCTTATGTTTATGAGTAATTGTTTTATATATTTGGGGGCTCCGGTATTCGGCGAATAGACATTTATAATTGTTAGCTCTTCCTGATGGATAGACCCTGTAATTATTATATAATGCCCTTCTTCATCTCTTCTTACAGCCTTTAATTTGAAGTCTAGTTTGTCTGATATAAGTATGGCTACTCCAGCTTTCTTTTGGCTTCCAGTAGCATGATAAATAGTTCTCCATCCCCTTACTCTCAATCTAAAGGTGTCCTCAGGTCTAAAATGAGTGTCTTGTAGACAGCAAATAGATGGGTCTTGTTTTTTTATCCATTCTGATACCCTATGTCTTTTGGTTGGCGCATTTAATCCATTTACATTCAATGTTATTATAGAAAGATACGGGTTTAGAGTCATTGTGATGTTTGTATGTTTTATGCTTGTATTGATGTCTCTGGGACTTTGTCTCACAGGGTCCCCCTTAGGATCTCTTGTAGGGCTGGTTTAGTGGTGACAAATTCCTTCAGTTTTTGTTTGTTTGGGAAGACCTTTATCTCTCCTTCTATTCTAAATGACAGACTTGCTGGATAAAGGATTCTCGGCTGCATATTTTTTCTGTTTGGCACCCTGAAGATCTCGTGCCAATTCTTTCTGGCCTGCCAAGTTTCAAAAGAGAGATCAGTCACAAGTCTTATAGGTCTCCCTTTATATGTGAGGGCACGTTTACCCCTTGCTGCTTTCAGAATTTTCTCTTTATCCTTGTATTTTGCCAGTTTCACTATGATATGTCGTGCAGAAGAACGATTCAAGTTATGTCTGAAGGGAGTTCTCTGTGCCTCTTGGATTTCAATGCCTTTTTCCTTCCCCAGTTCGGGGAAGTTCTCAGCTATAATTTCTTCAAGTACCCCTTCAGCACCTTTCCCTCTCTCTTCCTCCTCTGGGATACCAATTATGCGTATATTATTTCTTTTTAGTGTATCACTTAGTTCTCTAATTTTCCCCTCATACTCCTGGAATTTTCATCTCTCTTTCTCTCAGCTCCCTCTTTTTCCATAACTTTATCTTCTAGTTCATCTATTCTCTCCTCTGCCTCTTCAAGCCGAGCCGTGGTGGTTTCCATTTTGTTTTGCATTTCGTTTAAAAGAGTTTTTCAGCTCCTGGTGACTGTTCCTTAGTCCCTTGATCTCTGTAGCAAGAGATTCTCTGCTGTCCTGTATACTGTTTTCAAGCCCAGCGATTAATTTTATGACTATTATTCTAAATTCACATTCTGTTATATTATTTAAATCCTTTTTGATCAGTTCATTAGCTGTTGTTATTTCCTGGAGGTTCTTCTGAGGGGAATTCTTCCGCTTGGTCATTTTGGATAGTCCCTGGAGTGGTGAGGACCTGCAGGGCACTTCCCCTGTGCTGTGGTGTATAACTGGAGTTGGTGGGTGGGGCCGCAGTCCGACGTGATGTCTGCCCCCAGCCCACTGCTGGGGCCACAGTCAGACTGGTGTGTGCCTTCTCTTCCCCTCTCCTAGGGGCGGGATTCACTGTGGTGTGGTGTGGCCCGTCTGGGCTACTTGCACACTGCCAGGCTTGTGGTGCTGGGGATGTGGCTATTAGCTGGAGTGGGTAGGCAAGGTGCACGGGGGGGGCAGGAGGGGCAGGCTTAGCTGGCTTCTCCTTAGCTGATCCACTTCAGAGGGGCCGTGTGGCAGTGGGAGGGAGACAGATACACTGCCGGAGGTTTGGCTCCGCAGAAGCACAGAGTTGGGTGTTTGCGCGGAGTGAGCAAGTTCCCTGGCAGGAACTGGTTCCCTTTAGGATTTTGGCTGGGGGATGGGCGGGGGAGATGTCGCTGGCAAGCGCCTTTGTTCCCCACCAAACTGAGCTCTGTCTTCTGGGGTTTAGCAGCTCTCCCTCCCTTTGTCCTCCAGCCTTCCCACTTTCCGAGCAGAGCTGTTAACTTATGACCTCCCAGACGCTAAGTCGCGCTTGCTGTGGGAACACAGTCCGTCAGGCCCCTCCGCTTTTGGCAGCCACACTCAGGGGCTCTGCTTGGCCTGCGAGCTGCCCCTCCGCCCAGGCTCCCTCCCGCCAGTCCGTGGAGCGCGCACCACCTCGTCGTCCTTCCTACCCTCTTCCATGGGCCTCTCGTCTGCGCTTGGCTCCGGAGACTCCGTTCTGCTAATCCTCTGGCGGTTTTCTGGGTTATTTCGGCAGGTGTAGGTGGAATCTAAGTGATCAGCAGGACGTGCGGTGAGCCCATCTTCCTCCTACGCTGCCATCTTCCCTCTCTCCTCGCGAAAATAATTTCTAAAAGAAAATACGAAGTGAGCTTTGGAACATTTCAGGTCTGGCATGGAATGCAGTTTTTACACAAGTGTCTTGTGGTTCAGAAATCCGATTTCACAGCTTATCTTCCGTTAGATGAAAGTGTACGGTGTGTCTGGAGCTGGAGTAAGTTCCTGCGGGTGCCCAAGAGCAGGGGCCTCCTCTCTCCTCTCATTAATTTGCTGATGCCTAACTGCACTGACGCAGCGGTGAGATACCAGGGAGAGCCTTCCTGATGAATTTAATATTTCACATGATTTTCTGGCTTTCTGTACCCATAATAATGCATTTTTTAACTTAAAGTCTACTTTGCCTGATATGCAAATAGTTACTCCAGTTTATTACTATGCCTGTTATGTCTTTCTTCATCTCTGTTTTTCAACCTAAGTCTATATTTGGGACTATAAATGGCAGATTATTACATATTTTTCATCCTGTATGGCAATCTCAGGTTTTTACCACGCAGGATGAGTCTTGTTAATAGGAGTCTATTCCTTCCTTCTGAAATACCTAAAGTTCCTCTAGTTTACATCTATTGGCAGTAAATGCCTAGTTTGTGTGTATATGAACATAAGTATTTTTTTGCCTTTTTGTCTTGAGTGAAGATTTGTGAGGTAAACATTTCTAGGTTGGCATTTCTTTTTTCTCAGTACTTTAAAATTCTATTCCATTGTCATTTGGATTCCTTTTTGCTGTTTAAAAGTTGATGTCAGCCTAATTGTCATTTCTTTATAAATGATACTTCTTTTCTCTTAAGTTGTTTTTAAGAGTGTCTGCTTTTGGTGTTCTGCATTTTCTCTACAGTGAATTTAGATGTTAATTTCTTTGTATTTATATAGCTTGGTATGGGTTGAACCATATATAATTAACAATATTAAACCTTTTTGGCCTATGATTCCATATGGTTCAAACAACTGCAATGTATTTCCTCTGTGAATTGTCATGTATCATTTTGGAAAATTATCAGCCCATATCTTAGCAAATAACATTTTCCTTCATTGTCTCTCTTCTCATCTTTTTGGAATCCTAAATAGAAATGTTTTAGAATTTAGCATTCTCTCATCCCTACTTCTTAGTCTCTATTTCATACTTTATATCTCCTTGTTATTCTGGCTATATTCTGGGTGCTTTATTGAGATCTCTTTTCCAGTTTAGTAATTGTCTGTACTTCTGTAAAATCTGTAGTTTAACCCTTGCATTTTTTTTTTACCTCATTTAATTTTTCATTTATAGAAGCTCTGCTCCTCCTGTACTCAAATCTTTCTTGTCATCGATTGATATTCTCTCTTGCTTGTTCATTTTTTTCATATATTTGACATTCTGCCATGTATTGTTTCTGTTGATTCATGTTATTAGTTTAGTTTCTTGTGCCATGCTTATCTTTGATAGTTTATATTTGGTTAGTTTTAATCTTTGGAAATCTGGGGACCCAGATTAAGGATGCTTTTCTTCAAGGATTATTTGTGTTCACTTCAGCCAGAAGGCAATAAAATTTGGGACCATTTCAGCTCTTTCAGGGAGAAGTTGCTTGATAAAGGAGCCCCAGATACAGCTCCCACACTGATGAATACAAGCAAGAAGACTTTTTTTTTTTAACATAAAGGTAAAGCTTTATTAAAAAGGCATTTCTTAGAACAAACTGATAGTTACTAGATGGGAAGTGGCTGGGAAAATGGGTTATATAGGTGATGGTGATTAAGGAGTGAACTTGTGAATGAACACTGGGTATTATATGAAAGTGTTGAATCACTCTTGTACACCTGAAAATTTAATTACACTGTGTGTTAACTAACTGTAATGTAAATAAAAACTTAAAAAAAAAAAAGAAAATACATCTCTTAGTGACATGACTTTTTAAAAATGTGGTTCATGTTTCTTGGGAAGAAAGTTAGTTATGGCTAGAATGAAGGCTTTTGTTTTTAAATAGCAGTGTTTTTTTCTTAAAACTTTGAATTCAGCTCAGGGTTTTTACTGTGTGTGTGTGTGTGTGTGTGTGTGTGTGTGTGTGTGTGTGTGTGTTTGGGTTTGGGGTTAGGGAGTTTCTTGCAGACATTTTGCTTATTGCCTTCAATCTCAGCAATGAAGTAAAAATTAGTTTAATACAAAAAGTCATTTTTGGTTAGAAACAAGAGACCCCTTCAAGGTGTGCAGTCCAGTATATTGCTGGAAGTAGATATCCATGTTTCTTAACCATGTGGTTGACAAATGGAGGTGAGAATGTTACAAATTTGAAAGTAATTTACTTCTGAATATGATAGGTCTCTATGTTTCCAGAAGAGCTCTTCCTCCTCCAATTACTTGCCAATGTAGACATGAATATGGAGTGTCATTTCCCACAGGACCAGAGGTCCTCCTATCAATTTAAATTAAAAAGGAAGAGGGAGGTTCTATGTTTTTTTTTTTTTTTTTTAACTTTATTTATTTTGAGAGAGAGCATTGTTGGGGACGAACAGAGAGAAGGAGTGAGGATTCCCAAGCCCACCAGCACAGAGCCCCATGCGGGGCTCAATCTCAAGAATTGTGAGATCTTGACCTGAGCCAAAACCAAGAGTAGGACCGATGCTGAACTGACTGCTGAACTGGAGGCACCCAGGTGCCCGTATGGTTTTATTAATCGTTCTTTTCCTCTTCCTGTGGCATTGCCTGATTCAGAAGAAGTCACACTGTTTTCTCTTGTGTTGCTACTAACTACTCACTCCTACAGAGCTTTAGGTAAGGAATACAGACAGAAGGAACAGATCACTGGGCAGTGAGTAGAAGCTCACTTGTTTACTTACTAGCCTTTTTTGAAAATGAAATATTTAGCCTCATTCCTATTTTTCCACTAAATCCCTATATTTCCTTTCCTAACTCAGATCATATCTTGTAACTAGTATCTGGTGTTTGTTTATTTGTAATTTTTGTTTGTTTTTTGTTTTTAATTTGAAGTTTATTTATTTTGAGAGAGTGGGAGGAGCAGAGAGAAAGAGAGAATCCCAAGCAGGCTCTCCCTGTCAGCGCAGAGCTTGATGCAGGGCTTGAACACATGAACCCTGAGATCATGACCTAAGCTGAAGTCAGATGCTTAACTGACTGAGCCACCCAGCTCCTCTATTTGTTGTTGTTGTTGTTATTGTTTTTTAACGTTTACTTATTTTTGAGACAGAGACAGCATGAACAGGGGAGGGTCAGAGAGAGAGGGAGACACAGAATCTGAAACAGGCTCCAGGCTCTGAGCTGTCAGCACAGAGCCCAATGCGGGGCTCTAACTCATAGACCGCTAGATCATGACCTGAGCCGAAGTCGGATGCTTAACCGACTGAGCCACCCAGATGCCCCCCATTTGTTGTTTTTAAAGAAAAAGACATTGAAAAGTTTTGATTGTCTTGTACTGTTATAAACCTCATAATGAGACCTATATGTGTTGAATCCTAAAAGCAAAGAAGACATTTTTGCCATAAAATGATTGCAACCTCTTTCAGAGTGAATTGTTGCCAGTCTTCCATATCTTTTTATCCTCTGCAGAGCCTATCTCAGAATTCTGTGTACAGTTCAGATTTAATGTTTATTATAAAAAGTATACCTCACCCTCCAATTTGAAGTGATTCTTTCAGGAGATTATGTAATTAAATGTATATATGTGTAGATAGATAATTGATTAAAAACAAAACAAAAACTCCTATGTTTGAAGTAGCATATTAAACTTCTGGGTGATTCTTTGTTAATTAAAGTAACTCTGAGGTCTTCCTATGTAAAAGTATATATAAAATATATACACACTAATACACATACACATATATATGTATGAATTGTAATAAAAATGCATTTACTTAGCCTAGGTGTATTAACTTAATTTTATATTTGATTCTCTACACACACTTTATAATTTCATATAAATATTGTTTTGTTTATATCCTAAAGTAGTAACATTGCTACCATCTATACATCATAGCCCGCACTTTTTATCACCCGGTTACTAGAATGAAGTGTCACCTGTTCTGTGATTTCTAACCACGATTCTATATTCTGGTTTAATATAAGCCCCTTAAGAATTTCTCAGCCAATTACAGTGGGTTCTCATCAAGGCTACTATTATGACTGGCATGCATATTTATGTGAGGATTCAAAGACATTTGCAAGTCCTATCCTTGCATTCTAAGTGAATAACATTTTAACTATTAGAGTTCACTTTCATGAATAAATGCTCTTTGAGTTTTTTATCAATTTAAATAGGTAGATTATTTTGAGTAAAGAATATGAAGCTTATTTATTGTACTAGCCTACTAATTAATATGTCAAAAATTGAACCACTTTGGAAGAAAAGTCATTGAAATCTATCTATTTTTCTAGTATAGGAAGCCATAGAATTTTCCCTACCATATATTAGTTGGTTAATATTTTTTTCTGGCACACTGTACAGGTTATGTATGCAGTATATATGTTTTTAGACTCTCACAATATATCTTCCAAAGAGAAGTCCTTTTTAAGCTCTAATTTATTTCTGTTATCTGTGGTTGGTAACATAGCAGCCTTTAGAAATATTTTCTAGTTCAGAATAGGTTTCATATACTGTGTGATAACCTGTAAAATTGAGCAGTACCAGCGGGATCAAACAAACATTACATTTTTTTTTATATTTTCTTTATTTATATATAAAGTTTATTTATTTATTTTGAGATAGTATGTGCACACAAGCAGGGAAGGGACAGAGGGAGAGACAGAATCCCAAGAATGCTTCACACCATCAGGGCAGAGACCAATGCCAGGCTCACACTCACGAACTGTGAGATAATGACCCGAGATGAGATCAAGAGTCAGACACTAAACCAACTGAGCCAGCCAGGCACCCCATTCACTTTTTTAATAAGTAGACTTAGACTGCCCAGAGATTGTTACTTGTTTTTTGTAAAAAGAATGTATTTAACTGATAATTTGCTGGGTAATTCAATCTTCCATTCTTTCCATGGCCTAAATTTTATTTCTTTTTTTCCCTTTAATGTAGTAAGATTCTTGAAACATAAAGGATGAATTTTTTTAACTTTTAACATGTAATATAAATATTGTGCATACACATGCACATATGAACACCACCAAATACTTTTTACTAGGTGTTCATACTCAAGTGACATTTTTTGAGTATTGAATGTGGAAAATCAAATAGATCAAGATCTACCTCAAGAAATTGTGGAACACAAATTGATCTCTAACTTAAGTTTTTAAAAAGAGAGAATGAGAGAACACCAAAGTCCAAAATATGTAACTTCCTCAAGATTATAGGAACAGTGTGGAAAGACAGGAAAGGGAATCTCCCATTTGATACATTCATTCAGTAGTGGCTTGAAGAATGATGCCTACAAGGGGCCACAAAGATGCTATGGTGATTTTGTTATAATCCAGGACTTTGGTTTTTAATATAAATTGTAAAGCATTTTATACTGTTTTATGTTTTTCCTCAGCTTTAGTCCAAAGTCCAAGAACAAAACATACACATTACCAAGTATTTATTGTTATAGTTGGAGAACACATTAGCAAACATCTTTCAGACCAAAGTAACCTGCCTATTTTATTCTCTAATAACCAACATTTTTTATTCAGGGAATTTTCAGAAATCTAAGAAACATTTGTTCCCCACCCACCAAAACAAGTTACTCCAGACAGCACAGGGGAAGTGCCCTGCAGTTCCGTCCCACCGCAGGGACTATCCAAAATGATGAAACGGAAAAATTCTCAAAAGAAACTCCAGGAATTAGCGACAGCTAATGAATTGATCAAAAACGTTTTAGGCAATATAACGGAACAAGAATTTAGAATAATAGTCATAAAATTAATCTCTAGGCTTGAAAAAAAGAGGACAGCAGAGAATCTATTGCTACAGAGATCAAGGGACTAAGAAATAGTCATGATGAGCTAAAAAAAAAATATCCTATAAATGAGGTTCAAAATAAAATGGAGGTGACCACAGCTCGGATTGAAGAGCCAGAGGAGTGAATAGGTGAATTAGAAGATAAAATTATTGAAAAAGAGGAAGCTGAGAAAAAGAGATAAAAAAAATCCAGGATTATGAGGGGAGAATTAGAGAACTAAGTGATGCAATCAAATGGAACAGTATCCATATAATAGGAATTCCAGAAGAGGAAGAGAGAAAGAAAGGGGCTGGAGGGGTACTTGAACAAATCAGAGCTGAGAACTTTCCTGATCTGGGGAAGGAAAAACGCATTGAAATCCAAGAGGCACAGAGAACGCCCTTCAGACGTAACTTGAATCGATCTTCTCCATGACATATCATAGTGAAATTGGCAAAATACAAGGATAAAGAAAAAATTCTGAAAGCAGCTAGGGATAAACATGCCCTAAATATAAAAGGAGACCGATAAGACTAGTGGCAGACCTATCTACTGAACTTGGCAGTCCAGAAAGGAATGGCAGGAAATATTCAATGTGATGAACACAAAAAATAGGCAGCCAAGAATGCTTTATCCAGCAAGTCTGTCATTCAGAATAGAAGGAGAGATAAAGGTCTTACCAAACAAACAAAAACTGAAGGAATTCATCACCATGAAACCAGCCCTACAAGAGATCCTAAGTGGGATTCTGTGAATTAAATGTTGCAAGGACCACAGAGTACCAGAGTCATCACTACAAGCATGAAAGCTACAGACATCACAATGACTCTAAACCCATATCTTTCTATAATAACACTGAATGTAAATGGACTAAATGCTCCAACCAGAAGACATAGGGTATCAGAATGGATAAAAAAAACAAGACCCATCTATTTTCTGTCTACAAGAGACTCATGTTAGACCTGAAGACACCTTCAGATTGAAAGTGAGGGGATGGAGAACTATCTATCATGCTACTGGAAGTCAAAAGAACGTTGGAGTAGCCATGCTTAGACAAACTAGCCTTTAAATTAAAGGCTGTAACAAGAGATGAAGAAGGACATCATATAATAATTACAGGGTCTATCCATCAGGAAGAGCTAACAATTATATATGTCTATGCACCGAATATGAGAGCCCCCAAATATATAAAACAATCACAAACATAAGCAACCTTATTGATAAGAATGTGGTAATTGCAGGGGACTTTAATACTCCACTTACAAAATTCGATAGATCATCTAGACACAGGATCAATAAAGAAACAAGGGCCCTGAATGATACACTGGATCAGATGGACTTGATAGATATATTTAGAACTCTGCATCCCAAAGCAACAGAATATACTTTCTTCTCGAGTGCACATGGAACGTTCTCCAAGATAGATCACATTCTGGGTCACAAAACAGCCCTTCATAGGTATACAAGAATTGAGATCATACCATGCATACTTTCAGACCACAATGCTATGAAGCTTGAAATCAAGCACAAGAAAAAGTCTGGAAAACCTCCAAAAACATGGAGGTTAAAAAACACCCTACTAAAGAAGGAATGGGTAACCAGGCAATTAGAGAAGAAATTTAAAAATACAAGGAAACAAATGAAAATGAAAATACAACAATCCAAACACTTTGGGATGCAGTGAAGGCAGTCCTGAGAGGATAATACATTGCAATCCAGGCCTATCTAAAGAATCAAGAAAATGCCAAATACAAAATCTAACAGCACACCTAAAGGAAGTAGAAGTAGAACAGCAAAGACACCTCAATCCCAGCAGAAGAAGAGAAACAATAAAGATCAGAGCAGAAATAAACAATATAGAATCTAAAAATATGTGTAGAGGAGATCAATGAAACCAAGAGTTGGTTTTTTGAAAAATAAACCAAGTTGATAAACCTCTAGCCAGGCTTCTCAAAAAGAAATGGGAGATGACCCAAATGCATAAAATCATGAATGAAAATGGAATTATGACAACCAATCCCTCAGAAATACAAGCAATTATCAGGGAATACTAGGAAAAATTATATGCCAACAAACTGGACAACCTGGAAGAAATGGACAAATTCCTAAGCACCCACACACTTCCAAAACTCAAGCAGGAAGAAATAGAAAATTTGAACAGACCCATAACCAGCGAAGAAATTGAATCAGTCATCAAAAATCTCCCAACAAATAAGAGTCCCGGACCAGATGGCTTCTCAGGGGAGTTCCACCAGACATTTAAAGCAGAGATACCTATCCTTCTCAATCTGTTCTAAAAAATAGAAAGGGAAGGAAAACTTCTAGACTCATCCTATGAAGCCAGCATTACTTTGATTCCTAAACCAGACAGAGACCCAGCAAAAAAAAAAAAAAAAAAATCAGAACTACAGGCCAATATCCCTGATGAATATGGATGCAAAAATTCTCAATAATATACTAGCACATCGAATTCAACAGCATATAAAAAGAATTATTCACTATGACCAAGTGGGATTCATTCCTGGGCTGTAGTGCTGGTTCAACATTCTCAAGTTAATCATTGTGATACATCACATTAATAAAAGAAAAGAACCATATGATCCTGTCAATTGATGCAAAAAAAGCATTTGACCAAATTCAGCATCTTTTCTTAATAGAAACCCTCAAAGAAGTTGGGATAGAAGGAACATACATAAACATCATAAAAACCACTTATGAAAGGCCCACAGCTAATATCATACTCAATGGGGAAAAACTGAGAACTTTTCCCCTGACATCAAGGAATACAACAGGGATGTCCATTCTCACCACTGTTGTTTAACATAGTGTTGTAAGTGCTATCATCAGCAATCAGACAACAAAAGGAAATCAAAGGCATCAAAATTGGTAAAGATGAAGTCAAGCTTTCGCGTTTTGCAGATGACATACATGGAAAACCCAACAGACTTCACCAAAAGTCTGTTAGAACCGATACATGAATTCAGCAAAGTCACAGGATACAAAATCAATGTACAGAAATCAGTTGCATTCTTACACACTAATAATGAAGCAACAGAAAGAGAAATAAACTGATCCCATTCACAGTTGCACCAAGAAGCATAAGATACCTAGTAATAAACCTTATCAAAGATGTAAAAGATCTGTATGCTGAAAACTATAGGAAGTTTATGAAGGAAATTGAAGAAGATACAAAGAAATGGAAAAACATTCTGTGCTCATGGATTGGAAGAATAAATATTAAAATGTCAACACTACCCAAAGCTCTCTACACTTTCAATGCAGTCCCAATCAAAATTGACCCACATTCTTATCGAAGCTAGAACAAGCAATCCCAAAATTTGTATGGAACCACAAAAGACCCCGAATAGCCAAAGTAATATTGAAGAAGACCAAAGCGGGAGGCATCACAATCCCAGACTTTAGCCTCTACCACAAAGCTGTAATCACCAAGACTGCATGGTAGTGGCACAAAAACAGACATATAGACCAGTGGAATAGAATAGAAACCCCAGAATTAGACCCACAAAAGTATGGCCAACAAATCTTTCACAAAGCAGGAAAGAATATCCAATGGAAAAAAGACATTCTCTTTAACAAATGGGGCTGGGAGAACTGGACAGCAACATGCAGAATGATGAAACTAGACCACTTTTTTACACCATTCACAAAAATAAACTCAAAATGGATAAAGGACCTGAATGTGAGCCACAGCAATTTCTTACTTGACACATCCCCAAAGGCAAGGGAATTAAAAGCAAAAGTGAACTATTGCGACCTCATGAAGATGAAAAGCCACTGCACTGCCAAGGAAACAATCAACAAATCTAAAAGGCACCAAAGGAATGGGAGAAGATATTTGCAAATGACATATGGAACAAATGGCTAGTATCCAGTATCTATAAAGAGCTCTCCAAACTCCACACCCGAAAAACAAATAATCTAGTAAAGAAAATGGCAGAAAACATGAATAGACACTTTTCTAAGGAAGACATGCAGATGGCCAACAGGCACATGAAAAGATTCTCACCATCACTTCTTATCAGGGAAATACAAATCAAAACCACATTGAGATATCACCTTCTGCCAGTCAGAGTGGCTAAAATGACCAAGTCAGGAGACTGTAGATGCTGGCAAGGATTTGGAGAAACGGGAACCCTCTTGCACTGTTGACGGGAATGCAAACTGGTGCACCTGCTCTGGAAAACAATGTGGAGGTTCCTGAAGAAATTAAAAATAGATCTATCCTATGACCCAGCAATAGCACTGCTAGGAATTTACTCAAGGCATACAGGAGTGCTGATGCATAGGGGCACTTTTTCCCCAATGTTTATAGCAGCACTTTGAACAATAGTCAAATTATGGAAAGATCCTAAATGTCCATCAAGTGATGAACAGATAAACAAATTGTGGTTTATATACACAAGGGAATACTACGTGGCAATGAGAAAACATGAAATATGGCCTTTTGTCGCAACGTGGATGGGACTGAAGAGTGTTCTGCTAAGTGAAATAAGTCATACAGAGAATGACAGTATATGTTTTCACTCTTATGTGGATCCTGAGAAACTTAACAGAAGACCATGTGGGAGGGGAAGGGGAAAAAAAAAGGTTAGAGAGGGAGGGACCCAATATATAAGAGACTCTTAAAAACTGAGAACAAACTGAGGGTTGATGGGGGGTGGGATGGAGTGGAGGGTGGGTGATGGGTATTGAGGAGGGCACCTGTTGGGATGAGCACTTGGTGTTGTATGGTAACCAATTTGACAATAAATTTCATATTAAAAAAATCTGTGAGACATTTGTTAAACATATCAACATATTAGAAAACCAAGAGAATTATTAAAATTGGCCAAAGATTATCCCAGTGGAAAATTTTATGAATTTATCTATTCCTTTGCATGTGAAGTCAGAGCAAAATTGAGAAGGCTTCTTTTTTGTTTTATAATTTAAATTTTAGTTAACATATACTCCAATATTGGTTTCAGGAGTAGAATTCGGTGATTCAACACTAGCATACAACACCCACTGCTCATCACAAGTTCCCTCCTTAGTAGCCATCACTTACTAGCCCAACTACCACTCACCTCCCTCCATCAATCCTCAGTTTGTTCTTAGTCTTTAGGAGTGTCCTTTGGTTTGTTTTCCTCTCTCCTCTTATACCCCCCTTTCCACATGTTAATCTATTTTGTTTCTTAATTTCCACAAATTAGTGAAATCGTATGGCATTTGTCTTTCTTTGACCTATCTCATTTAGCATAATGCACTCTCCATCCACATCGTCGCAAATGGCATGATTTCTTTCTTTTAGATGGTTGAGTAATGTTCCATTGTATATGTATACCACATCTTCTTTATCCATTCATTGGTCAGTGGGCATTTGGGCTCTCTCCATAGTTTTGCTAATGTTGATAATGCTGCTTTAAACATTGGAGTGCTTGTACCCCTTTGAATCTGTATTTTTGTATCCTTTCGGTACATACCTAATAGTGCAATGGCTGGATTGTAGGATAGTTCTATTTTTAGTTTTTTTGAGGAACCTCCATACTCTTCTCCAGAGTGATTACTCCAGTTTGCATTCCCATCAACATTGCAAGAGAGTTCTCTTTTCTCAGTATCCTTTCCAGCACCTGTTGTTTCTTGTGTTCTTCATTTTAGCCATTCTGAAAGGTGTCAGGCGGTATCTCATTGTGCTTTTGATTTGTATTTCCCCGATAATAAGTAATGTTAAGCTCTTTTCACGTGTGTGTTAGCTAGCTGGATTTCTTCTTTAGAATAGTGTCTATTCATGTCTTCTGCCCATTCCTTAACTGGGTATTTGATTTTTGGGTGTTGAGTTTGATTAGTTCCTTATAGATTTTGGATACTAATGATTTATCAGATATCAGATGTGTTGTTTGCAAATATCTTCTTCCATTCCATAGGTTGCCTTTTAATTTTGTTGATTGTTTCCTTTGCTGTACAGAGCTTTTTATCTTAATGAAGTCTGAATAGTTCATGTTTGCTTTTGTTTCTCATGACTTCAGTGATGTGTCTAGTAAGAAGTTGCTCTGCCTGAGGTCAAAAAGGTTGCTGCCTGTATTTTCTCTACGATTTTGATGGTTTCTTATCTTACATTTAGGTTTTCCATCCATTTGTTTATGGTGTAAGAATGTGGTCCAGTTTTATTTTTCTGCATGTTGCCGTCCAGTTTTCCCAGTAGCATTTGTTGAAGAAACTTTTTTCCGTTGGATATTCTTTTCTGGTTTGTCAAAGATTAATTGACATATAGCTGTGGGTCCATTTCTGGGTTTTCTATTCTGTTCCTTGGATCTTTGTGTCTATCTTTATGCCACTACCGTACTGTCTTGATGACTATAGATTTGTAATATAGTTTGCAATCTGAAATCGTGATGCCTCCAGTTTTTTTTTTTTTTTTTTTTTTTCTTTTTCAGGATTACCTTGGCCATTGGGGATCTTTCATAGTTTCATACAAATGTTGGGATTGTTCTAACTCTGAAAAATGCTGGTGGTATTTTGATAGGATTACATTAAATGTGTAGATTGCTTCGAGTAGTATAGACATGTTAACAATGTGTGTTCTTCCAACTCATGAGCATGTCATGCTGTTCCATTTCTTCAATTTTTTTCATAAGTGATTTATAGTTTTCAGAGCACAGATCTTTTACCCTGTTTGGTTAGGTTTATTCTTAGATATCTTATGCTTTCTGGTGCAACTGCAAATGGGATCAATTCCTTGATTTCTTTTTCTGTTGCTTTGTAAGTCAGGTTGAGGTTAAAAATGTTATAACCAAGATGCGAACCCAAATGGAGGCCATAAAAATAAGGTTGGACAAGGCAGAGGAGCAAATTAGTAAATAAAATTATTGAAAATATGAAGCTGAAAACCAGAGGGAAACAAAATGGATCCCAGAAGTAAACTTAGAGAATTCAGCAACTTATTAGAATGGAAAAACATTCGTATCATAGGTCTCCCAGAAGATGAAGAGAAAGGGGGGCAGAAGGTTTATGTGAGTAAATTGTAGTCGAAAACTTCCTTAATCTGGGGAAGGACAACAATCATTAAAATCCAAGAAGTGCAGAGAACTACAATTAGATTCAACAAAAACTGACCATCAACAAGGCAGATCATAGTAAAATTCACAAAATACACAGACAAGGAAAGAATCCTGAAAGCAGCAAGGTAAAAAACAGCCCTTTACATACATACAAGGTTAGACAGATCTGTCTGTAGAAATTTGACAGGCCAGAAAGGAGTGGCAGGATATAGTCAATAGTCAACATACTGGATGGAAAAAAATACATAGCCAAGAATACTCTATCCAGCAAGGCTGTCATTCAAAATAGAAGGAAAGATCAGGAGTTTCCCAAACAAAAATTAAAGGAATTTGTGACCACTAAACCAGCCCTGAAATAAGTTTTAAATGGGACTCTTTGAGTTGGGGGTTGGGGGCAAAGTCCAAAAGTAGCAAAGAGTAGAAAGGACCGGAGAACATTAATCAAAATATCAACTCTAGAGATACCCTTCCACTCCCATAAGTATGGGTTAGATTATAGGTCTAGATAGTTTAACAGTACATTATTATTTTCCCTTTAGCAGCATTTTTCTTAATTTCTTTTCTTATAAAAATCTCCTATTCTGGTAGTAATATAACAAGAAAAATTTAGAAATTAAAGAATGCTTTTATATTGTTTTGACTGGTTGTCTAATTTTATTAATGGGGAAAGATAAAAAAGACTGAGTCTAGAAACCAGATATCCTGGTATGCATTCTTCATGACTTACCTCTTATATGATTTGTAAACATTTTCTGAAAAAATTAAAAGGAGACAATTAATAAAAATACTCTTATTTGGGGGGGTTAAAATATTTGTGGTATTTGTCAGCTTTTAACAACTTATAATTTGCTATGACTTCTTAATAGTCACTTTGCAAAAATAAATAAATAAATAAAAACAGACTAGAATAAGGGCTATTCTTAACTGTTTTAGAAACATCTTCCTGTTCTGTGCCCAGCAGGAAATAGCAGTTTAGATGAATAAAGAAATTCTTTCAACTTCCCATATTTTACCTAATAGACAAAGGTAAAAGGAAAAACATCATGAAGCAATAAATTTCCCCTCTACCCCTATAACTTGTATGTGTGCATTTGATAAACATTAATGTAGATGAGCCCAGTAGCAGTTAGATTTTATATGTTTTGGAGGCTAGTTAGCATTTCTCTTTCATGCCCCCAACACCATTGGTTTCCTCCCATAGTGTCATAGATAGAACTCCATGATACACCTAAATTATAGGTGTAGGAACTGGACCTATATCTAATTGGTATATTTGACCAGTCCAAATTGTATGTATGTGTAAAGCTTGATTTTTGAATTGAGCCTTAAATCTTTTGAAATTGGATGTTAACAGTTTGCCTAAGTGAATTCAGTAGAAACATTAATTAAATGAACATTGAGTACATAAGTTGAGTACATAGGTACATTGAGAGAACATTGAGTACATAGGTTACGAAATATTTTCATTGTGGCTCACTACACACTGTTGTTTTGCAACACTGCAGCTGACTAGATCTGCATTGAGATACGCCAAAAGTTCTTAATCTAGGGTTCAAGGGTCCTTAGAACTTACATACAAAATATTATATGTGTAAAAGAATTCATAGTTTCATCGGATTTTCTTAGTCATTCAGGACCTAAAAACAAGGATTGAGGGCCACATACACCCCAATGTTTCTATTGATAATATTCAAAGTATGGAAAGAGCCCAAATGTCCATTGACAAATGAATGGATACAGAAGATGTGTGTGCGCGCGCGTGTGTGTGTGTGTGTGTGCATGTGCACACTCACTGGAGTATTACTCGGCAATCAAAAAATGAAATCTTGCCATTTGCAACTATGTGTATGGAACTAGAGGGTATTATACTAAGTGAAATTAGTCTGACAAAGACAAATATATTACTTCACTCATATGAGAACTTTAAGATACAAAACAGATGAACATGAAGGGAAACAAAAATAATATAAAAACAGGGAGGGGGACAAAACATAAGAGACTCAAATATAGAGAACAAACACAGGGTTGCTGGAGGGGTTTTGGGAGGGGATATGGGCTAAATGGGTAAGGGGCATTAAGGAATCTACTCCTTAAGTCGTTGGTGCACTGTATGCTATCTAACTTGTATGAAATTTTACAATAATAATAAAATTAAATTTAAAATAAAAATTAAAAAAAATTGAACAATAACAAGGATTGAGAACTAATGTTATGAATTTTCAATAAAAAACCCCCATTCTTTATTTTTACTCAGATAATCATTCCTTAAGATCTTGTAAAAAGAAGAGGTCCTAAAGAGTTGATAACAAAGGTGCTTCTGGGGTGTAAAGCCTGGAGAGAGATGGGAAAAGTTGGAAAATGTTGCTATTGGAACTGTAACTTACAGGCACTACTTGGGATAGATGCAAGCGAATATTTATGCTCTAGTATTGTGAAGAAGTAGTTAAGTATATTATAATGAACAAGAGCATGCATTTTAGAGCCAGATCAATGGGAGTCAAATCCTGGTTCTGCCATTTACTTGCTGTGTATCCTGGGGCCAGTTATATAACCTCTGTCCTCCAGTCTCTTCTTTTTTCATGGGGATGATAATAGCGTCTACTTCATAGGTAGTAAGGATTAAAATGAATTATATCTAGAAAGTGCTTAAAACATTGATTGCCTTACTACATAAGTGTTAGCTGTAATTACTATCACTGTTAGTATGATTATTACAATTATTGCTGCTGCTATTATTGCAGAATGCCATCAGGGTAAGTATGAAGCTGAATTAGGGACTGAGCCAGAATCGGTGTTCTAATATAGTGGGTCAACAAGTTTTTTTTTTTTTGGTAAAGGGTCAGATAGTAAATAGTTTTGGCTTTGCAAGACATGTGGTCTCCATGGAAACTGTTCACAGTCAGAGATAATATGCAAAAGAATGGACTTGGCTGTGTTCCAAAAACTTTATTTACAAAATAGGTGGTGGGTTTTCTGACCCCAGTTTAATCAGCCGAATAGCCTTTTGTCTACCAAATGTAATAATAATACTTAAAAAAAAACATGATATTAGGAGATATTACAAGATTGCCTCAATGCAATGCCTGGTGTATATTAGTCATTCATTAAATATTGATAGATAAATTAATGAATAGTATGTATTTATGAATTGCTGCAAAAAAATTGTGTCAAAGAAATGATAGAGCAGTGTTTCTCAAACTTTCACCTGTGTCAGAATTTAACACCATTACTCGCCCCATTCCCAGAGTTTCTGACTTTTAGATATGGTGTGAGGCCTGAAAATGTGCATTTCTAATAAGTTTCCAAATGTTGCTAAAGAGTGAGTGACCAGGGAAATTGCTCTCTAGGCAGAATTCTGATCGACAAGATGAAAAGGATTCAGTCAGTGACAGAAAGCTTGTGAAGAAGCATCTATGTCATTTCTTGTAAATTTGTTTATTTCCATTTCTTCCTATTTAATTCAACAGCAAATTTTTATTTTTTTATTTTTTTAATTTTTTTAAATTTTTTTTTCAACGTTTATTTATTTTTGGGACAGAGAGAGACAGAGCATGAACGGGCAAGGGGCAGGGAGAGAGGGAGACACAGAATCGGAAACAGGCTCCAGGCTCTGAGCCATCAGCCCAGAGCCCTACGCGGGGCTCGAACTCACGGACCGCGAGATCGTGACCTGGCTGAAGTCGGACGCTTAACCGACTGCGCCACCCAGGCGCCCCTCAACAGCAAATTTTTAAAGCATACATTCTCTGCCTAGTACTCTTCTAGGTATGTAAATATATATGAAAAAGAATATGACATAAACAGACTTTGATGTCAATGTCAGGAGTGTTTACTCCAGTTGAGGAAAGAAAATGTGCATTTATGGGCCAATTACAGAATAAGAAAATATATTTCATCACGTTCCAGAGTGTGTCATGTAGGTATGAATGACATCTGTACTCAAAAATGATCAGAAAGAGTGTAAAGAGATATGATATGAAATTACTTTAATCAAGGCAAATAAGATGATGGTTTGATGGAGTCTGGAATCTCAGAGTGCTCAGTTAACCTATCCATTTCCAGAAAAGAGCAAGAAGATTTGGTTCTACTCTGAGCCAAGTACCATCATCAGTCTGACCCTCCTGTCATTGAACATGGCCCAATTATGTGAGATAAAGAATTGTTTTGAGGCTTTTGGTTTAGGCAAGAATTTCTCTTTCTTATCTTTGACAGGATATTTGACATTTTTGGCAGGGTAATTCTTTGCTGTGTTGAGGGAATGGGCTGTCCTATACATAATAAAATGTTCAGCAGCATCCATGGCCTCTGCCCACTAGATGCCACTTCACCCATCTACTTGTGACAGAAATGTCTCCAGACATTGCCAAATATCCCCTATGGACAAAGCAATCCCTGTTTGAGAAATAATGGTTTAGTCCAGTTCAGTATATATCGAATTGGTATAGTTGACTCTAGCTAAAATGTTGAAAGGCAGGGAGAATAAAATACTCTTGCAGTTCTTTCTTACCATCTTATTACTCAGGTTTTGGTTCTATAATCTGGAGCTATGTAAAAAAAAATTTAACCACCAGACATTTTAAGAGAAATTTGACATTTGAATCAGCAGAATAATTTACTCAGGTAATTTAGCAGAGTTCTTATAGAAGATGCTAAATAGCCATTAAAAAGCAAATTTTTTTTTATTTTGTGTTTATTTTTTTTTATTTTTTTATATGAAATTTATTGACAAATTGGTTTCCACACAACACCCAGTGCTCATCCCAAAAGGTGCCCTCCTCAATACCCATCACCCACCCTCTCCTCCCTCCCACCCCCCATCAACCCTCAGTTTGTTCTCAGTTTTTAACAGTCTCTTATGCTTTGGCTCTGTCCCACTCTAACCTCTTTTTTTTTTTTTTTCCTTCCCCTCCCCCATGGGTTCCTGTTAAGTTTCTCAGGATCCACATAAGAGTGAAACCATATGGTATCTGTCTTTCTCTGTATGGCTTATTTCACTTAGCATCACACTCTCCAGTTCCATCCACGTTGCGACAAAAGGCCATATTTCATTTTTTCTCATTGCCACGTAGTATTCCATTGTGTATATAAACCACAATTTCTTTATCCATTCATCAGTTGATGGACATTTAGGCTCTTTCCATAATTTGGCTATTGTTGAGAGTGCTGCTATGAACATTGGGGTACAAGTGGCCCTATGCATCAGTACTCCTGTATCCCTTGGATAAATTCCTAGCAGTGCTATTGCTGGGTCATAGGGTAGGTCTATTTTTAATTTTCTGAGAACCTCCACACTGCTTTCCAGAGCGGCTGCACCAATTTGCATTCCCACCAACGGTGCAAGAGGGTTCCCGTTTCTCCACATCCTCTCCAGCATCTATAGTCTCCTGATTTGTTCATTTTGGCCACTCTGACTGGCGTGAGGTGATACCTGAGTGTGGTTTTGATTTGTATTTCCCTGATAAGGAGCGACGTTGAGCATCTTTTCATGTGCCTGTTGGCCATCCGGATGTCTTCTTTAGAGAAGTGTCTATTCATGCTTTCTGCCCATTTCTTCACTGGGTTATTTGTTTTTCGGGTGTGGAGTTTGGTGAGCTCTTTATAGATTTTGGATACTAGCCCTTTGTCCGATATGTCATTTGCGAATATCTTTTTCCATTCCGTTGGTTGCCTTTTAGTTTTGTTGTTTGTTGCCTTTGCTGTGCAGAAGTTTTTTATCTTCATAAGGTCCCAGTAATTCACTTTTGCTTTTAATTCCCTTGCCTTTGGGGAAGTGTCGAGTAAGAGATTGCTACGGCTGAGGTCAGAGAGGTCTTTTCCTGCTTTCTCGTCTAAGGTTGTGATGGTTTCCTGTCTCACATTCAGGTCCTTTATCCATTTTGAGTTTATTTTTGTGAATGGTGTGAGAAAGTGGTCTAGTTTCAACCTTCTGCATGTTGCTGTCCAGTTCTCCCAGCCCCATTTGTTAAAGAGGCTGTCTTTTTTCCATTGGATGTTCTTTCCTGCTTTGTCAAAGATGAGTTGGCCATATGTTTGTGGGTCTAGTTCTGGGGTTTCTATTCTATTCCATTTGTCTATGTGTCTGTTTTTGTGCCAATACCATGCTGTCTTGATGATGACAGCTTTGTAGTAGAGGCTAAAGTCTGGGATTAAAAAGCAAATTCTTGGGTAACATATTGTCTTAGTAGTTAGAGAAAAAATAAAAATAGTGAAAAAAAGAAAACAAGCACACTCACTTTTATTAAGAAATACAAGCCTTGTTCCTGACCCTCAAATCTCACCCTTAGAGTTAACCATTGTTCAGTTGTATATCTTCCCATTTTTTCCATGCTTATATAGGCATCTATGCATGTGTGTATATGCATGCATCCTTATAAAATTTTAATGACTGGATAGTTCTCTGGTATATGGATGTATATAACATAGTCTACTTAACCATTTTCCTATTGTTGGTGTCACCATACTAAAATTAAAATTATGTCTTTATTATATAAGAAATATAATTTCATATGCAGATATTTTTTTTTATTTGGCCATTTTCAGTTATAAGCAGATTTACAGTCATCCTTTTAAAAACACATATCTGATAGTTTAATAAAAGAGACAGCATTAGAAGGCTGGGTAAGAGGTTCTTCAAATTCAGAGTCTTTAATCTGGCATCCAATACCTGGAATCAGTCATCTTGTTTTTGGGTAAATGCTCAGAAATTGCATGTCAAATTTTGTGTGTGTTTTTCTAGGAAGGGGGTTCATAGTTTTATCAATATATCAAGGGAATCTCTCACCTCCCAAGAAGATTAGGAACCACTGAGCTGTACTATCTTAGTTGAGAATTGCCCTCATTAAATTAGAAGAGCAGTGTTGAATAGGTTAACCAAAAGTTTGTTTCCCAAAGGTTGGAGTGCTGTTGTTTGGATAGTTTTTATAAATTGTAGAATTCTGGAAGGTAAAATAAGCAGAGCAACATACCTTATTTTCTGAACCTTTTGTGTATGATTTTAAAGACAGTTTTCCTTCTAGTTAATAGTTGATGTTGGCATAGAAATGATACATAAGGCATAGAGGGTAAGCATGATTATGTTTGTATGATCATTTGTTTGTTTTTCCCTTGAGGAGAGAATATTGTATGAGCTAAACAGCAGGGTGGTAAGATAATCCATCATTTTGAAACCTGTTCTCTGGTGATGGATGGATAGATTGGTAAAGTAACTCAATAATCTTCATTTTTTTCCAGGTTATTCACAGTTCATTGAGCATTGTCATTAATAAAGCAATAGAATGCCTTTGCGTCCTTGCCTGCATTATTCCTCAGATTGTGACAGGAAAAGACTTTTAAATGGGAATAACTTCTTATTAAAACTTATATATAAATGTGTGGTGCTAGAGCATTTATTGTGGCTCTCATAAATATATTAGAATTATGTTGGCTACACAAATTACATAGTTTGTTTCTATTTTAATAATAGCCCCCTTCAATGCTAAAATTCCAAATACTAGATTATCTTCATAGGTAGGTACAAAAACTCACCGAATTGTTTTTTCCCCAGGTTACGTAATGTATACTACTCCAGATCTTAAAATAATTCTAATAGGTTGTGTTGGAGTGAAAGGTGACTGGCTTCATCTAAAGCAAGAGTGATATCTGAATTAAGTCCAGTGTTTGGAGCTGTGATTTTAGTTTGATTAAATTGAAAGTTAACACTGTGTTATTGCATAGAATAATGTTTTAAGGATCAATCAAAAACAATTCTTGAATTATCTCTTTGGAACCAATGTGCTATTGTGTAAAGTCTAATAGAAGCAATGTGGAGTGTGTCTATTTTCATGCCAATTCAAGAAACAAACAAGAACCCTAAAGGCAGCCAAATTACAAAGATCTAAGGATTTACTTGTTAGCAAGTGTAAGTCTATGTTAGATACCTGGGTTTCCGTGTTTTCTCTACTATTCCCTTGTTTAAGTTGTTTTTTGTTCCAAAGTGATCCAGTTAGCATAAGTGCATAGAATTGTAATGAAGCTGTTCATTTCCAATGTTTTCATCAATTTGCCTTCTACTTTGGTAGGGACTGTTCAAAAACTGTTTGTTTTTTTTTAATTCCTTGTCTTGTTTCATGAAAGTTATAAGGTTTTCCACAAGTTACAAAAATAACCGTCTCAATTAGATTCTGGTTCTAGCTCTGTCATGTTATTTGCATGAACTTGAACATGTCATTTAAATTCTTAGAGCCTCAGTTATTTTACCTGTATAATGGTAATGGTAATTAAATCTAATCCTAACTCCTGCTATGTGCCACTGTGAGACTCATATGTAACGATTTTAGGGAAAATGTATTGAGGATTGTCCAACAACAATATTTGGAAGATTGTCCAAATAGAGTATTATAACATAAAAGTTGTATGACTTCACGGTGTTGGTATTTAGAATGAATGTTTTTGTAATTACTGAATCATATATTATAGACTGTTCATTCAGTTTATACAAGCTAGATTTGGTATTTAGAATTTAATTATGTAATTAAATTACCTATGTCTGTTTATGGATATATTTGCAGTAGAAAATATTGTCCTCTCTATGTCTCCTATGGTTTCTAGTACATAGCCTTTTACAAAATGGGTATACCATAAATATCTCCTTACTACTTAATTTGGTATATTTTACTCATGCAGTTAACTGCTTTGATATAACTGCTTAGAACTTTGGCATATAGTAGGTGTTTAAATCCAATTTAAAAATTGGATTAGAATTTACCATGGAAAGAAATTAAATATGGCATGCCAGACACTATTTTTTTCATGTACTGAGAAATGATTTATTAAAAAGAATTCTGTTGGAGCTGAAATAACTGATAATAGCTTTTAGCAATTCCTCTTCCTTATTTCTCTGTTCCTTCATGCCTTATCCCTCCCCCTTTCCTTCCCCCCTCTCCCCAAATTAGGCAGTAGGTTCTCACTTGCTCATTATAATGAAATAGGAGTTTTATCCCAAAAATGCCACTTCCATATGGTAAAACTTCACTGATTTTAATTTCAAGTTAGGGTTCATAATAATTTGAATGTTTTTACTTTGTATGTAAACAGTTTGTTAAATAAATGAATAGCATGAACAAGAAAGTATATGTAGCCTATTCAAGATACCAAAATAATTTCAACTGTTTTTTAAATGACTCTTGTAGTCTTTAATTCATGTACACTTGAAAGTCATAAACCTGTCATATATAATTTACAGTTACACTGGTATCCTTACATTATTTCATACAAATGCACATGTATCTGTAAACAGCCCTATCTTTCAAATCTTTTGCTTTCCCATCTGGATTTTTAAAAGAAAAATGGGGGATGCCTGGGTGGTTCAGTCAGTTAAGCATCTGATTTCTTGATTTCAGCTCAGGTCACATTCTCACAGTCCATGAGACGGAGCCCTGCATTGGGCTCTACACTGACAGCATGGAGCCTGCTTGGGATTCTCTCTCTCTCTCTCTCTCTCTCTCTCTCTCTCTCTCTCTCACTCTCTCTCTCTCTCTCTCTCTGCCCCTCCCCTGCTTACGCATGTTGTCTTGCTCTCTCTCTCAAAATAAAGAAACATTAAAAAAATAAAAGAAAAATGGGATGCACAGTGTGGGTATTTTTCTTAAGTAAATTTCTCTTGACTATGTTAGAATTTGAAAATACTCATTTTTTTTGAAAAATTTTTTATGTTTATTTATTTTTAAGAGCAAGAGAGACAGAGTATGAGCAGGGGAGGGGCAGAGAAAGGGGGAGACACAGAATCCGAAGCAGGCTCCAAGCTCTGAGCTATCAGCACAGAGCCCAACAAGGGGCTTGAACTCACAGAACATGAGATCATGACCTGAGCTGAAGTCAGATGCTTAACTGACTAAGCCACCCAGGAGCCCCTGAAAATACTCATTCTTGAATCTACAGCCCTTAATCATGGTCCTATATGCATTGATCCATATTCTTCAGGTGCATTTAAAAATGGAAGCAATTAACCCTAAAATAAGCTTTTGAATAATAAACATTTATTGAATGAGCAATTAATCTTGATCTTAATTTTATGTTTTAACATATTATATTCTGAGATGTAGCACAGTGTAGTTGTTAAGGGTAGAGACCCTTACTCCAGACTTTCTGTTTGAATCCTGGTTCTTCCATTTATCTACTGGTTAAATACTGCCATATATCTACTGGTTACATTCTTTCACTTTCCTCCTTTACAAAAAAGGAATAAAAATAGTATCTACCTCATAAGGTTGTTATGAGTTTAAGGAAATTATTATTTGCTAAGCTCTTAGAACAGATAAGCACAAATAAGCACAGCATGAGCCTTTGTTATATAAAGAAAAATCATTTCCAAACCATGCTAATTTCCTGTGCATATATGAATTCACATTCTTTGGTATAGTGGAGTGGTCCCAAATGCCTAATGAATTGACAGCCAAACTTCTGACTAAAGTTCCCACCCTCTATGATGTTTTCAATATCAGAACTTTACTGTCAACCTGTAGTAGTTTTCTCACAGAGTTGGATGTATGAAGATTAGAGCTGCTATTGTGTGAAATCTAGTGCAGTACCTTATTCCCCTCCCTGGAATTTTCTCGTTTCTCCCTTCTTTTGTGAGGTTAGATGTATTTTAACAAGCAAATACATATGAAAACCAACATTAATTTTCACTGTACTCCTAAAGTAGAAATAAAAACCATTATGGAGTGTCTTTTTAGGATATGAATATTTTAATGTGTGAAAATAGGCTCTTAAGACCAGCAAGCTAAGGCACTGTCTGGATGGTACAGATAAATCAAGTATGAGTCAGAAGATCTTGGTTTTCTGTTTCTACATTTTAAATACTCTGGCCACATGAGACTGTTCTACTTATCTCCAATACAGTTTCTGTTTTATATTGGAAATCTAACAATGTTAAAACTTACATGAGAAAATAAATATTGCTTTATTTCTGAATAGTTGCTGGGGAGAAAATAATTTTCTTCAGAATGTAAACTTTGGAACTGGTATTTTTAAGGCCTCGGTAAACACCATGATGCTTATTTATGTTCAGTCGAACATTCAGACTAAATATTTCTGCTGTTAACATTCCTGTGGAGATCATCTTAGCTACAGAAATATACTAATAAAATTGCCTTAACCAATGCAGAAAGGTTTTTAAAATACCCTCTTATATGATCTGTAATTAGTGTGATTAAGAAAATTAGTCTGTCGACCTTGCAGGTTAAACTCGAACTTCTATGCATTTTGTTCCTCCTGAAAGATTTTTTTAAAGATTTACTTATGTATTTATTTATTTATTTTTGAGAGAACCAGAGAGTGTGCGAGTGGGAGAGGGGGAGAAAGAGAGGGAGAGAGAGAATCCCAAGCAGGCTTAGTGCTGTCCGTGCAGAGCCTAACATGGTGCTCCATCCCATGAACCATGAGATCATGACCTGAGCCAAGATTAAGAGTTGGAAACTTAGCCAACTGAGCCATCCAGGAGCCCCCTCCTGAAAGCTTGGGTAAAATCTCTCATGTTTTCTCTAGGGATATGAAGCTAAGTTTTGTAAACTTGTGTGAGTTGATTTCCTTAATGTCAGTTTGGATTATATAGTTATATGTTGCAATGGTATGAGAAAAACACCCTACTTGTCTATGAGAAATAAAAGCAAGGTAGCAAAAAGGATACTGAAGACAGCAAAGCACAAAATTATAGTGAAAGGTAGTTGAGTAGCTGTGAGGTTCTCTGTGTTGCAGGATGCTGTCTTGTTTTTTGTTAAGAACAGAATATTTAGACAGTCAGTAGTTCACAACCCTTTTCTTTGACAGCATACATGATGGATGCATTTGCATGTTTGACCCATTCCCAGGGATATTCCCAGCATTTGTAGAGGCTTTGCCATAGATTAGAGAGGCTGCAGGCTCTGTATAGGTCCCACTGTAACACTGCCTTTGTTTTTCTCTCACAGACTTAGGGAGTACTAAGAATACAGAATACGAAGGTTGAGAACCACTATGTTATTAAACTAAGCATGAAATTCATACTAGATCTGGAATTCACCTAAGAGTGATGACTTTTATCAGCCTTGTTAATGGAAGTTGGCTTATTGTTTGTTTCCTTGTGATTTAAAGCAAAAGGAAACATTATTTTAGGTGTCTTGTTTGGAAGATAACAATAGTATCTAAGATATATGAGCTTTAGCTCTATATGGTTCTAGGTTTTTATCTATTTTTAGTTTCCTAAAGCTGATTGAAAAGATGTATTTTGAGCAATGCATATATTAATTAGCACAGGATTCTGTTTACTCTTGATATTTTCTTAACTAACTTGGTACTTTTTACTCTCTGGTTATAGGATGCAGCAAGTTGACCTTAATTTTTTTTTCCCTTGAAAGGAAATATTTTTTTCTTGTTCTGCTTACCAAAATAATCCATGCTTCTGATAAGAAATTTAGGCAATAAGGAAGATATGAAGAACATAAAAATTAAATTGATGAGATGATTTTTACCAGAATTACTTTCCTTTTGGTTTGGTTTTAAAATGGCTTTTATAGGGACACATGGGTGGCTCAGTTGGTTAAGCATCCTACCTCAGCTCAGGTCATGATCTCACAGTTTGTGAGTTAGTACAGAGCCCTCTTGGGAGTCTCTCTCCCTCTTCTCTCTCTACCCCTCTCTACTCGCGTGTGTGTGCGCGCGCACGCTGTCTCTTTCAAAATAAATAAATAAAGTTTAAAAAATTGCTTTCGTAAGCTTCTTTGTCTTTACTTTGACCATCATGTTACTTACATACATCCCAACCTTAATTTGTGTATACTGTCAACATACTCTGGAAAACTAAATTCCTTCAGATTGCTCAATATGGTAAGAATCATTTTATAAACAAATTTGTTGTTTTTTAAGTTTGAAAATTTTAAAGCTTTCTTTTTCCCTATCATGGCTTCTAGTGTCGTAAGCATGTTTTTACTGTTTCAATATTTACATAGTTTATTGACAAATGAAGAAACTTGTCCTTCTACAAATAACTTGGTAAAAACTTTAATTTCCCATGAGAAGAAGAGTAACAAGAGTTAATAAACTTTTTTTTTTATTTTTATTTTTTAACATTTATTTATTTTTGAGACAGAGAGAGACAGAGCATGAGCAGGGAAGGGTCAGAGAGAGAGGGAGACACAAAATCTGAAGCAGCCTCCAGGCTCTGAGATGTCAGCACAGAGCCCGAGGTGGGACTTGAACTCATGGACCGCAAGATCATGACCTGAGCCGAAGTTGGACACTCAACTGACCAAGCAACTGAGGCGCACCGTTAATAAACTCTTATATGTAACTCATTTATGAGGGAAAGTAAGTTATGGGAAAGGGTTATATACATCATCTTTATGTTTTAAGTGTTATCACAAGGTTTCTATGAGGACTGTGAGTACTGTAAGAGGTCAAGCCATCAAATTAAGGATTTTTTTCCCCAGATGTAGGAATAACGTAGAGAACAGTTCAGTGTTTATAGGTTTATATACTACTTTTTACAAAAATAAAGAAAACTATTATGATTATTGAATTAGAAACTAGAAGTTTCACTGAAATCCACCTTTTCTACATTAGAGGGTTTAAAAACTGCATGAAAATACACAAAGTTTCTGAGACTTTGAGGACTTAACACTGGTTCTGATCTCACATTTTCCTATGTACTAAATACGTTCCCTTTGAAACAAATTTCTTCCTTAGCCAAAGAGCCCCTAAACCTGTCAGCAAATATGTACTCTTGTTCACAATCACAAGGGGAACCTAGGAGAGTGTTCATTGTGTTTTTTTTTTACTACCAATACATTTCCAACTTTGGTACATTATGTGGCAACCATATGTATTTTATCTAAGCATACATGCACTCACACACATATATACTCACTCAGGGCATGTTAGGTATGGGTAGCAGTCACTGAGTTTTTGGCCAAAGACTTAAAACTAATACTGTTGTTTTACAAGAAATGTTCAGGGAGCATTGGCTATAAACTTGGACTTTCTGTTTTATCATATGCAAATTTAGAATAAAAATTAGAATTTGTTTAAAAAAATATGGAGAGCGTTACACATAAAATGCTCTTCTGTAGGTGCCAGACATTCATTGTTGAAAACAGAGAAATTCTCTGGTTGGGAGGAGTTGTTGAAGAGTGATGGACACAGAGTAGAAAGATACCATTTCTTTTTAAATCTTTCAACCATGTGAAGTTGGTTTTGCAAGTGCAGGAATAGTTCAATAAAAATATTCAATATATAAGCAATTCCACCCCCCCCCAAAAGAAAAATACTATGGTTATCTTCATAGATAAATCCATTTCATAAACATCCATTCTTTTTTTAATTATTTTTTTATTTTTAAAGATTTATTTAAATTCTAGTTAGATAACATATAGTGTAATATTAATTTCAGTAGTAGAATTGTGATTCATTGTTTACATACAGCACCCAGCACTCATCACAAGTACCCATCACCTTAATACCCATCACCCATTTAACCCATCTCCCTGCCTACCTTCCCTCCGGTAACCCTCAGTTTGTTCTCTATAGGTAATAGTCTGTTTTATGGTTTTCCTGCCTCTTTTTCCCCCCATGTTCATCTATCTTCTTTATTAAATTCCACATAATGAGTGAAATCACATGGTATTTGTCTTTCTCTGACTGTGTTATTTCACTTAGCATAATACACTTTAGCTCCAGCCATGTCTTTGCAAATGGCAACATTTCATTCTTTTAGATGGCTTTGTAATATTCCATCGTATGTATGTGTGTGTGTGTGTATACATACATGCATGTATATATATATATATATATATATATATATATATATATATATACATACATGTGTGTGTGTGTGTACACACATGCATGTATATATATTATATATATATATATACATGCATGTGTGTACACACACACACACACACACACACACATACATACACATATACCACAACGTCTTTATCCATTCATCAGTTGATGGATATTTGGGCTCTTTCCATAATTTGACTATTGTTGATAATGCTGCTGTAAACATTGGGGCAGATGTATCCCTTTGAGTTAGTACTTTTGTATCCTTTGAGTACATACCTAGTAGTTCAATTGCTGGATCATAGGCTGCTTTTAGTTTTAACTTTTTGAGGAATCTCTATACTGTTTTCCAGAGTGGCTGCATCAGTTTGCTTTTCCACCAACAGTATAAGAGGTTTCCCCTTTTTCCACATCTTTGCCAACACCTGTTGTTTCTTGTGTTGCTTTTAGCCATTCTGGCTGGTGTGAGGTGTTATGTAGTTTTGATTTGTATTTCCCTGATGATGAGTGATGTTGAGCACCTTTTCATGTATCTTTTGGCCATCTGTATATTTTCTTTGGAAAAATGTCTATTCAGGTGTTCTGCACATGTTTTAACTCGATAATTTGTTTTTTGGGGGGTATTGAGTTGGAGTTCTTTATATATTTAGGCTACTAATCCTTTATCAGATATGTCATTTGGAAATACCTCCTCCCATTCTGAAGTTTGCCTTTTAGTTTTGTTGATTGTTTCCTTCCTTGTGCAGAAGCTTTTTATTTTGATGAAGTCTTAAAAGTTCATTTTTGCTTTTCTTTCCCTTACCTCTGGAGACTAAGTGTCTACTAAGAAGTTGCTATGGCTGATATCAAACAGGTTGCTGCCTGTGTTCTCCTCCAGGATTTTGATGGTTTTCTGTCTCACATTAGGTCTTTCATCCATGTTGAATTTTTTTTTTTATGTATGGTATAAGAATGTGGTTGACTTTCATTCTTTTCCATGTTGCTGTCCAATTTTCCTAACACCATTTTGAAGTGAATGTCTTTTTTCCATTGGATACTCTTTTCTGCTTTGTTGAAGATTAGTTGACCATATAGTTGTGGGTTCATTTCTGGGTTTCCTGTTCTATTCCATGGATGTATGTGTTGGTTTTTCTGCCAATACAATACTGTCTTGATGACTACATCATTGTAATATAGCTTGAAGTCCAGAGTTGTGATACCTCCAGCTTTGGTTTCCTTTTTCAATATTGCTTTGGTTATTTGGGTCTTTGGTACCATACAAATCTTAGGACTGTTTTTTCAAGCTCTGTGAAAAAATTTGATGGTATTTTGATGGGGATTGCATTAAATGTGTCTATTGCTTTGGATAATAGAGACATTTTAACAGTATTTGTTTTCCAATCCATGAGCATGAGATTTTTTTTTTTCCATTTATTGTGTGTCTTCTTCAATTTCTGTTATCAGTGTTTTATAGTTTTCAGAGTACAGATGTATTACCTGTTTGGTTAGTTTTATTCCTAGGTGTCTTATGGCTTTTGGTGCAATTGTAGATGGTATCAATTCCTTGATTTCATTCTGCTGCTTCATTGTTAGGTATAGAAATGCCACAGATTTCTGTACGCTGAGTTTGTATCCTGTGACTTTGCTGATTTGTGTGTGAGTTCTAGCAATTTTATGGTGGAATCTTTGGGTTCTCTACATAGAGTGTAATGTTGTCTGCAAATAGTGAAAGTTTGACTTTATTTTTGCCAATTTGGATGCCTTTTATTTCCTTTTGTTTTCTGATTGCAGAGGGTTAGACTTCCAGTATTATGTAAAATAACAATGGTAAGAATGGACTTCCCTCTCTTGTTCCTGACCATAAAGCTCTTAAGTTTTTCCCCACTGAGGATGTTATTAGCTTATTAGCTGTGGGTATTTTGTATATGGCCTTTATGATGTTGAGGTATGTTCCCTCTATCTCTGCTTTGTTGAGGATTTTTTTTTTATGTTTTTATTTTATTTTTGAGAGAGAGACTGAGTGCGAGTGGCAGTGGGGCAGAGAGAGGGAGACAGAATCCAAAGCAGGCTCCAGGCTCTGAGCTGTTGGCACAGAATCAAGGTATTTTGGAATCAAGTTATTGCTTGTCTCGTAGAATGAGTTTGAGTTTTCCTTACATTTCTACTTTTTGGAACAGTTTGAGAAAAATAGGTATTAACTCTCCTTTAAATGTTTGGTAGAATTCCCCTGGGAACCTGTCTGGGCCTGGACTTTGGTTGTTGGGAAATTTTTGATTACTGATTCAATGTCTTTGCTAATTATTAAAGTTAGTTTATAATGAGGGGCAGGGGAGAGAAATGACACCTGCCAGCCCCTTTGTCCCTAGAGAGGCAATGTGACCTCTCTCTGATGTACTCCAGGAAGGGGGAACCACCTGTCCCAGTGTCCCAAGGGATCCTCAGATCATGCAGTATGCCTGCAGGCTATCTGCCCTCCTTCTCCACAGGAGCACTACAACACCCACCAGACTTTACACCTGGCCACGTCGTGGACCTCTAAAACTCCAGTCTTTGAGCCCTGGGATTGTAAACAAAAAAACAAAAAAAACAAAAAAACTCACAATAATTAGCCCTTCTCATTTTCTCAGTCCATGGCTTTAGGGAAGTGTTTTCCTAGTGTGATCCCCTATGTGCTCTTCTCTCTCTCCCTCCGTCCTTCCCTCCCCTCCACAGCACCAGAGATCTCTTTCTTCCCCCAAATCACATTTTCACACCTTCTACCTTCCTCATTGTGGCCTCTTCTCTCCCTCTCATTGTGCATCTTGTTCTGTCAGTCCTCAGATCCATTTTTTGGGTATTCAGAATGATTTGTAATTTATCTAGATGAGCTGGTAGGACCAGGCATGCCTAGGGTCCTCTACCAACTCTACCATCTTAGCTCCTCTCAGAAAGTCAAAAGATAATATTTACAAGAGTGATATGTATTGTGAAGGGAAGGGGAGGGGAGGGGTGGGGAGGGAAGTGAGGGATATAGAGTGATATTGCAGGAAGTGACTTGGCTTGAGTAGGGAGTTATCCCTTTAGATGCTGTGATTGTCAGGGAAGGCCATGTAGGAGGGTGGTATTTGAGTGTAGTGAAACTAAAATATGATGATAAGGCATAAGCCTTTGGAGTTTTGAGGAAAGAGCTTCCTAGGCAGCAGGAACTGTGATAGAGGTCCAAGGTAGGGTCTTTTGAGATATAGAAAGATTAATATGACCAGGACAGAGGGAGCAAGTTCATCAGGAGTGGAAGTTGTGACGGTATATCAATCTTGGCCATTGGTGAGCATAGAAATCATTGCTACCTGCTTCTTTACAGCATTGCTAAACCCCAGTAATTTTTTACATTCAAGCATTCTAGCTTTCAAAATATGATTCATACTTGTGGATTAGTATTTTACTTCTGTGGGAAAATATGCATCATCCTTAATTTCCTTTATTGGTTTGATAATGGTTGTATAATTCAACAGTTTTGATAATAGGAACTTAGCTGAAGGTCTAGAGGAATTTTTAAAAAATAAAATGAAATGTAGCATTAAATCTAGGACACAGAATGTTCTGTGTGTAAAAATAGATTAAGTGATAATAACATATTAACATGAGCCTTTTTCATTTTTCTTGTGATCTCCCTCCAAAGCTGTCAGGGCCCTGTGCCTAGTATTTATCTTAAGAGGCAGAGAAAGTCTCTTGCTACCCTTAGGAGAAACTTTGGTTAAGACAGACCTACTGTTATTTTTTCATATATAGGATCCCACATGCATAATTTTAGAAATGAAAATATCACCTTACATTTTACATTCATGAATTTGAAGAATATTTTCAGAGATTCTTTATGTTTTCAAATTCTAAAACTTTAATACAGTTGGCTTTTTATTCTTATAATTCCAAAATTACTACAAATGAATACATATAAAATTGTTCTTCCATTTTGAAAATACAGAGATTAGATGAAGGGACACTCTGTTTTGTTGGATTTGTCTTGGGACAATTACATCCACACATTATTTCTCTTGTGGGAACAACAGACGTGATAACCCTGAAGTCTGTTTTCTTGTTACATTAGTTTTTAATTAAAGAAAACAGCTAGTTGAAGGCAATTACTTTGTGTGAAATGTAATGAAGATTTATTTTGGAAGTGACCTTCACTTTATTAGCCAAAGCAGTAATCAGAATTAATAGAATAATCAAATTATATACTAATAAATCATCATGCATAGTGTTGTCAAAAGTTCAGCTATTAATGGATCCCATTGTTTTGTACCTGTATTAAAAAAATTACAACTGCGGATTTCTACCTTGATAGGCACTGAAATTGCTTTTTTAAAGGCTATGTAGGATAGCCTTTTTTTGGCCTTTTACCAGCCAAAATTTTTCATAACTGTTAATTTATCTCTGATACAATTTGCTGTACCAGGGCAAAGTTGAAATTGAGTTCAATGTTGATTTGCTCTTTCAGTAAAATCTGACTCACTGGAAGCACTACTCGATTAATTAAAATTCTATTTGTTTAAATGTTTTTTGGGGTTAATGGCATCAGTTAGATTATACTCCAAAATACACAATTATCTCAGTAATGTGTTAGATGGGTATTAGGTTGCTTTTGTAAATTTACTTGATCTTGTTATCAACAAGTAATTGAAATGGCAGTTTAATATTTGGAACTTACGGAAAAAAGTCATATCTCATGATAGACTTAGTGTTGCATGTTTCTCAGGAAGAATTTAGATAGATTCCCATATTCTTTTTAACTTTAATTACAGTTGGACAAATGGTAAATTTCCTTGCTGCTGAGCTTTGTATTCTTTTATGGTTGCGTGTATGGAAATGGTAGGTCTCCAGCATTCATGTTGTATAGTTGATAATACTTAAAAACAAGCTCTAACCATAGCTTTGTGCAGTCAAGCATTATACTCTCTCAGAGCCTATTACAATAAAGTGAATTTTGAAAAAATATCTAAGACTTTGTGAAGTTAAAAAACAAGTTTTTTTTAAATTAATGTGCAATTTAATTATTTTATATATTTTAAGGTGCCTTTTTTCCCCTCTAATTTAACAAAAGCAAGACATGTTCACAAGTGAGGAAAACTGTCTTTACTCGTAGTCATTAGGCAGACCTAGATATTAATTTCACATTAATGACCATTGCTTATTTTTCAAATTTGTATTTGTTAATTTCTTAACTCTACCAAATGTCTGAAAAGTATGAAGAGTAATTCTGTGTAAATAGTTATTAACTGAACTATAAATGTGTTAGTATTCAAATAAGAGGAATTCACAATAAGTTTTAAATTTTTATTTATCACAGGCTCTCATTTCATAGGTAGATTTTTTTTTTAATCTAAAAACGAAGCTGAGATAAATCTAGATTCACAGGCTTTCCCAAGATACCACTGTTACTTGTTATAGTCAGTTTGTAATGGAAACACCCTGCTTGTTTTCAAAAAAATAAATTGTGGCCACCTCAGAACATCAAATTCCTTTTTCTTTTCCCACATGTTCTAGAGCTAATAAAATGAGTGGATGCTCAGAATTTTACCAGTTCAATTAACATTTGCATTTTATTGTCTTTGATTTCTTCTAGAAAATCTATATTTAATATTTTTATGTACAACATCCTGAATAATAGTTGTTCAACACAGAACATTTGTGACAAAGTAAATGAAAATATAAAAGAAAACTTACTGAACAAATGAGTCATAGGTATTGCAATGACAGATGTCTACAGGGATCAGGCAGGTCATAGGAAGTGAAGTGGGCTGGAAGGAGATGGTTGCAGCAGTAGAAACCATGGATAACATTGAGCACAGGACACATCTAAAGAGAGAAGATGCTATGTGACCCTAAGTCTTAATTGAAGGCCTAGTGTTGCCAGATTTTCTCTTCTTCAAAGAAGCCAGAGATCCAGATTATTTATGCTAAAGTAACTTTTTTCTTTTAAACTGTGAGGTAATAAAAAACTTATCTACAAGTAGATTTATTGCATGGATATCCAGTTGGTAACTCCTTGCTATAATAGGTAAATGACAATTTTCATTTGTACATGTCAGAGAATGATATCTTTCGCCAAACTGATGTTTTAAAAAACTTATAGCCATTCCAAAATGCATCTTCATTATATTACTCATAGTTAGCAACCATGATATGTAGCCATGTATATATCACATCAGAAGTCTAGATTTGGATTTTGTTACTCTATAAATTGAGTACCCCTTAAGGAAACAAGCATTCCAGTGGTATTTTTCTTCTCATAAATCAACAGCCTACTAAATCTGTGGTTAACTTTTGACTTTGTCCTAATTGCTGTGTTATTTCTTTTCACCTTCTTAGAGTTCTGCTTTCCTGAGTTTCTACTCCTCTGCCATGGTCAGGACTATAATCTCTAGCTGCTCTCCTGTTCCCACTATCTGCGTCAACATGGCACTTCCAGTCGCATTCTCTTATTTGTCACATCAGATACAAACACCTGCCTTTTAGCCTATTCTGTAATAATTTTATCCTTTAGCTCCTTCCTGTCATTCCCATTTGTACACCTACTCAGTTATTTTGGTATCTGTGCACACTGTTACCTTTCTGCACTTTCTCATATTTTCCCACCTTTTAGGAGCTGTAACCAACCCCAACGGTCTGACCTGTTCGTCTTCGAGGCTTGACACAGGCCCAGCCATCAGATCTTCCACTACCTCTGGCTGCTAGAAGCTGTATGTTTTTAGACAAGCAGTTTAACTTCTCAGGAACTTGGTCTAGCTGTTTTAAGGTTTCCTCTACTTTTGACATGCTGTAACTACTCTTCCAACACATGTTGATCTCTCTTTTCTTTCATTTCCCTTGTAATACTTCTAGTCTCTACCACAAAGTATATAGTCTTTAATTTTTCTTCAGTTGTTACACTTAATATCATTTTTCTCATGTACTTAACAGAGGGCTAAGTCTGTGCATCTTTTACTTTTGCATCTACTATGCAGCTAGTGTAGAGCGGGTGGCTAGTTGGTTGATTCAACAATTCCAGTTTTATACATAGCCCTAGGTGAATCACGTTCCAGGTTAGTACCATTAACCTTTGAATTGAGAATGCTTGCAGGTCTTTCCTAGGATTTGCCTAACACAAATGACTGTCCTTCATATTACTTCACTGTATAAATTGATACATGCCAACCAAGGAGGGGGAAAATGAAAGTATTGGTGACTAAATGTCAGCACAGAGCCTGATGTGGGGCTTGAACTCACGAACCATGAGATCATTACCTGAGCTGAAATCAAGAGGTGGACACATGATCGCCTGAGCCACCCAGGCGCCCCAAACCAATTGCCTTTAAAATAAGATAGTCTGGGGTGCTACGGTGGTTAAGTCTGTTAAGCCTCCGACTTTGGATCAGGTCATGAGCTCGCATTTCATAGGTTGGAGCCCCACATTGGGCTCTGTGCTGACGGCTTATAGCCTGGAGCCTGCTTCAAACTTTGTGTCTCCCTCTCTTTCTGCCCTTCCCTAGGAGGGGCAGTTAATCAGTTGATTGGGGGGTATGGAGAAGGTATAGAGGGTATACAGTTTAAAAAAGGAGCCCAGGAACCATAGAAGAATAAGGCTATTTGACCTGACAGTTAATTTTTTAATAAATGGCTAAAGGGTGAAATTGTTGAACATGTAACCTACAAGAAGAAAGAACCTGGTTTTTGTAAGATAATTATACATCAGCCATCTGACAGGGTTCTTTGAGGGGGTAAATAAGTAGTGAAGAAGGAGTCAGTGAACATTTAGATTTTCAGAAAGCCTTTGATAAGATTTTATACCAAAGACCACTTAAAGAATGTCCTCTCACCAATGGGATTGGGGATAATATTTAGTCATGCATAGAGATCTAGTTTAAACACAGGGAAAAAGATCTGGTTTAAATGAACTCTTATTTGCATGGGGAGATTTTTACAGTAGGCTCTCCCAAGAAATGTTTACAGTTGTTTTTTTTTTTAACATATTTAAAATGATTGTGGAAAGTCTGCATTGTAACACTGAGCTGCTTCCCAATTTATAGTTGACACTGAGGACTTCTGGATAGTAAAATACTGAGCTGAAGATTATTAGTTGGAGGATTATTTCATAAGACAATGTGAGAAGGCAGGAAAATGGCATAAGTGACCATATCTCTAAGTAGATGGATCTGCACATATTTTTCAACCTATGAAGTGGGTTATTATGTGGACCTTGGAAAACATTAGCTTTGGGTATTCTTGTGTCTGCATTCAGAAAGACCCACTCTATACTGGATATATGTCATGAAGGGCATTACAAATAAAAGTATATTATTGTCCTGATTTAGAATTGATGCCTACTTACCTGTGGTATTGTACAATTTGAGTTTTGAAGACTAGACAGCAAGTGGATCAATGACTTAAATAAGAATTATTAATATAAGAAATGAATAGATCATGTACAGAATGTCAAATCAGAGAAAGAGTTAGAAAAAAGAAATTAACCAAAAGAAATGTCACAGAGAGCCTAAGTAGATTTACTATAGACTTCTTTGCTATATCTTAAAAGTTTGAACCTAGGGCTTTCTTTTGAGTTTGAAAGATCTCTTTTTAAATAAATTTGCCTGGAGGTCCTTGGTAGCTCTGTTGGTTAACCTTTGACTCTTGATCAGCTTAGGTCATGATCTCACAGTCATAAGATCAAGCTCTGTGTCAGGCTCAGCGTGGAGCACGGATCCCACTTGGCATTTTCTCTCTCCCTCTCTCTCTGCCCCTCTCCCACTTGTGTGTGTGCCCTCTCTCTTTCTCTCTCTCTCTCTCAAAATAAATAACCTATAACTATAAATAAATTAATTAATTTGGTTAAGTAGATATGTGACAGATTTAAAAAAAAAAACAAAAAAAAACAAAACATGAAGGTGTTAGCCTGTGTGTTCAGACCAAAATGTTCAGTTTCATTAAGAGCTTATAGTATATTTAAAGAATAGTCCAGAAACAGTGCTTTTCCATCAAAAGCTCCATTGATTGCAATAGGCTATATTGGAGAATCATTGAGTTAACATAGGGTTTCTGGTATACATCCATACAGGGGAGCCATTCTACATGTGAAGTGTAGATACAGAGCCTAGGTTGTGACCCAGGCATATCAATTGACTTCCAGTATTTTTGGAAGGCTTTATTTTTTTTTTTTAAGATTGAATGATGATTTTTTATTTTTTTAAAAAAATCCAGTATAATCAACTACAGTGTTATATTAGTTTCAAGTGTACAATATAGTGATTCACCAATTCTATACATTACTCAGTGCTTATCACACTAGGTATACTGTTAATTCCCTTCACTCATTTCACCCACCCACCCCCAAAAGAAATAAAGGGAACTAAAGAGTGAAAATAAAAAGATTGAATGATGACTTGTATTCTATAATTTATACTAATTAATTTAGGGTCCCTGGTACAGTTATTAATGAAGATCTGTTTCTGTCATACAATACATAGTTTTATTGTGACTTTTCCTATAGAAGGTTAAATTTAAGGAGAGCTGGAAAAGCTGAAAAAAAAATATATCATCTACAGAATGTCACCAAGAACAGAGGAAGCTAGATATATGGCTTAGATCTATAAAATAGAGGCAATTTCTGAGAGTGAGTTTTCTGAAGGCTATGTATTGCTTTTTGACAGTTTTTTTTTCTAAGATAAGCATGATGATTATGCCTTTCAGGAATGACAGCAATGCCTAAAGGGTGATCTATCTGTCCACAACTTTTTCCAAGAGTGTGAAATTTGCATCAAATGCCCCATTGAACTCAGATACTTGTGACATATAATTTCTTGAGTTATCAGCAGTGCTGTGTCTTTCCAGGTCCATGTTAACTTTTTTAAGGTCAGAAACTAGTGCCCTCCTATCTAGATATTCCTACTCAGAGTATTAAGTCATACAGGTAGTAAGGGGAATCAACATAGGCACCTAGGCAATCTCAGTCTATAGATTATCACATTAATTTCACAACCATCTTCAAGAGATGATCTCTATATAATTTGTACATCATGACTGAGATTATACACTTAACTTCTATTGACCATATAGTTTTTGTGATTGCTGCTTGCCAAACAAGTTCCTTTGGGTTCTATCACCATGACCAATATCAGGTAGGGCTTGCCAATTTGAACATACCGGATCACTGTCATTGAGGCCATGTTGTAATGGACCACTCATTTGAGATTTTTTTTTTAATTTTTGTTTTTGATGGTCTTGCTGAATAGTCTAAAACTTCATAGGTAATGAATCCTAAGAACTTATACCAAGGAATGAGGTGTGGCTTGGGAGTGTTATGAACATAACTGTTTCCTGAGGCTACAGGAGTCATTACCTATTGTTTAGCTCTTGCTCTTAAGAAAGCACTTAGTTCTGGGCCAATAGGAAGTCTGTGCTGAGTTGGATGACAACCACTTGAGTTGCAGAGGGGATCTTGAGTAGGGGAATAGGAATGAAGCTGTCCAATTTCACATTCCCAGGAGACAGACCAACTGCAGCAACAATAATACTTCCCTTCCCCCTACTTCCTGCTAGAGGAAAGATACCAAATACCAAGAAGGGGGAAAAAAGGGGATTGTAGTATAAGTAAACACATGACTGAGAAATATAAATATGTAACCAGTAAACATGATGTAATATAAATATGCAATATAAGTTTGTAACCCATAAACATGCTATATGCTGCATAATATATCTTACAACTATGCTTGTGTATTTAAGTATATAAAAATAAACATATACATACAAGAAGGCTTCCCCACATACATCTTTCTGGCCAGCAGACACTGGATAAACATGATAGAAAACTCAATGTTGTTTTAAATATAGTACTCTGATAAATGTATATGTCTCAGTATAGTTACAAGTAAATAAAACAGTTGAACTTTATATACATAGATGCAATCACTGAAGCTCAGTTGTCTTAATTACTACTAAATGAACTTCTGCTTTCCCAGTACAACTTAATCTGGGTTGTCACTAAAGTACAGTGATAGGTCACTTGGAATTCTCTTTTAACAGACCTTTAATAGCATTTGGTAAAGTATTTCAAAGGTATTTTTGTAGTGACTTTTTATAAAAACTACAAATATACTAAATAGTATATTTGTAGTTTTTTTGTTTTGTTTTTCTTTTTGTTTTTTTTTTTTTTTTTTTTAGGCAAATCCCATAAAATGTATACTTGCTTGCCTCTGGGCCCCATAGTACCCTAAGGTAGGTGTACAGAGCTACCTTACTAGGCATTATGTTAGACCCCAGGACGGGTAGTATGAATTACACCAAAGCTGGGGCATAACTAGCATCTCAGTATTATTCACTGTTGTTGGTGGCTTAATTGTCCATCATTAAAGCTGTGTTAACTCTTAGGTCACTAGGCTGCCATTTAATGCACTGGAAAAAAACATGTCTTGTGGAACCTTATTACCTCCAAATAATTAATTCATGGTAAAGTGTTTGCCTTTTTCTTTTTTTTTTTTTAAATTTTTTTTTTCAACGTTTATTTATTTTTGGGACAGAGAGAGAGACAGAGCATGAATGGGGGAGGGGCAGAGAGAGAGGGAGACACAGAATCGGAAACAGGCTCCAGGCTCTGAGCCATCAGCCCAGAGCCCGACACGGGGCTCGAACTCACGGACCGCGAGATCATGACCTGGCTGAAGTCGGACGCTTAACCGACTGCGCCACCCAGGCGCCCCAGTGTTTGCCTTTTTCTATTTGCAAATCTCTAGTTTGCCAATATACTTTATAAATTACCTCTTAAAACATGGATTGAAAAGTATTCATAATTTGCTCTAAATATTCTATAGGTGAGTATTTCCATGGTTATTCCTAGTGTGAACTTATGTTCTATGCAAAATGAAGCACTCATAATCCATTTAATATGTACAGATAGAGAATAAACATGTACTTGTGAGTTAAAATGTGTAGAAATTGAGAAATTGTTATTCTTTGTAATAATCTTTGCAATTTGTGAAGAATTAGAGAGTAACTTTGACCATCTGACTCCATGTTGCTTTCTTTCATAATGCCAAAAAAAAAAAAAAAAATGATACTGACAGTGAGGCAGTTTGTATGATCCTTAACAGGAAAGCCACTGGAACCATACTGCCTGAGTTTTCATTCAGCAATACCATTTACTAAATGACCTTGAGCAAGTCACTTAACCTCTCTTTGCCTCAGTTTCCAAGTCTGTACAACTCTGCCTATAGGATGCAATGTGTTAATACATGTTAAAGCTTTTGGCATATAGTGAGTACTCAATGCTGTGACGATTATTTGTATTGTTGTCATTGGCTTTTTGCCCCAAAGACCTGTGTGTAGCCAATTGTTATTTCCTAACTTCTATGTAAATGTCTATTTGAGTGTGTGTTTTTTTGTTTTGTTTTGTTTTTTTGTTTAAGTAGGCTCCATACCTAGTATGGAGCTTGATCTCCTGACCCTGAGATCAAGAATTGAATGCTCCACCAACTGAGCCACCCAGGTGCTCCTGTAATTTGAGATTTAAATGCAGCTCTCAAAATACTGCTTGGTATTGTGCCTCTCACACATGTTTTTTCTGAGACTGATTGCCACCAGTATTTCCTCAGTGACTCATTGCCAGCAAATAGCTCTCAGCCAAAATTTGTTTTCTTCAATTTTCTCATTTTCCCCTGCATTTTTTTTTCAAACTAACCAAATACAAGGTTGCTCGTTGGTGAGTCACAGACCAGGCAAGTTGTCATACAAAGGGAGGAGCAAATAAGATCGTGGGAAACTTCCAAAGCCCTGAGGACTCCTGGAGCAAATGTGAATGGTTTCCTTTTATTTATGGTTAGGATGAATATTTAGAATATTCTCAGGTCATGATCTCTCATGTGAGTTTGAGTCCTTCCTCAGGCTCTGTGCTAACAGCTCAAAGCCTGGAGCCTGCTTCAGATTCTGTGTCTCCCTGCGCGCGCGCGCTCTCTCTCTCTCTCTCTCTCTCTCACAAAAATAAATAAACATTAAATTAAAAAAAAAAAGGTTGAATATTTAGAGAAGACTTGTCATCCTCTGTAGAGGCAGACATAGGTCGCAAACGGGCCTTAAAGAAACATGCCTATACATACATTGTATGGAATGGAAATGAGGCTTATGCTTCTACTTGGGCAGAGACTTTAGTATTATAAAGAGGTAAAGGTAGTTAGTTGTCAGTCATTCTAGAGGTCACTCCATAGTCCACCTGTGCAGGTGTAAGTCAGGGGTTGCACTCAAACTGATCTGGGCTGGCTAGAGGTGTTCTCAGGGCAGTCGCTATGGCATGAGGGGTAGTTTTGGTTTCCCTTTGCTTGAGTTAAGACATAAGATGGAAAGAAGAGCTTAAGGAAAAATGTGGGACAAAGGTCAGTGAATACAAGCATGTGGGCAGTAAAGGTTAGGTCTTGAGGTCTAGTTGGTGACAAAGCCACTGGTTTTTGTCACTTGGACATAAAGGTATGTGAGGAAAACACAGATGTGAGAGAAAACAAATGCCATCATTGTGAACCACACATATTTTTCCCTAACAGGCATGACTGGAATGGAAAACCAATGAGAAGCAGCATGGAAAAAAAAAAAAAAAAAAAAAAAAAATATATATATATATATATATATATATATATATGCAATTATACACTTTGCAGTTGCATAAATTTATGGTAGATATCAAGTAATTCTTTCCAAGAGCACAAAATACTTCCTATGTTCTTGTTTAAAACTAAGAGGAAATTGGTTGGATTCTGACTGTATCTGATTATTGGACTTCTTCCTTTGTAATATTCACCATCATCTACACAAACCAATTCTTAACATTCTTTTACATTCTTGTGTTCCTTCTATATATGTCCACTATTAATTAAATCATGTTGAAAACCAGGCAATTTGTTGATTGCTTACTAAAATAAATTTATAGCTGCCTCTATTTCATTTTATATTTAACTGTATTTTTCAGAGGCCTCTTTCTTTTACCCTAAAACTTAATAGAAATTAATTTTCAAACAAAGGGATACTTGATAATATATACTAAAGTAGAAATGTATTTCATAGTATAATATATAATGAAAGCAGGTCTTTGTAAAAAATTACCCTTAATTTTAGTTAAGAGGATTTCTCATGCTTTTGATAATGCCATAATAGTCTGTGACATAATATTTTGAATCTTTAAAAAATTTTTAAATTTATTTTTTGAGAGAGAGAGAGAATGAGCAGTGGAGGAGACAGAGAGAGAGGGAGAGAGAGAATCACAAGCAGGCTCTGCACTGTCAGTGCAGAGCCCAATGCGGGGCTTGAACTCACGAATGGTGATAATCATGACTTGAGCCAAAATCAGGAGTCGGTTGCTTAACCGACTGAGCCACGCAGATGCCCCTAATATTTTGATTTTTTAACATTATACAACTTCTTACTGATTCTGAACTCGATCCCCTGCTTTTCTTGGAATGTGGGAAGATATTTAAAAATTGTTTTTCCCTGAGGGGGGTAATTGATGTGTGTGTGTGTGTGTGTGTGTGTGTGTGTGTAAAAACATGGACCAGTATGACTGAAATGAAAAACTATAGGTCAGTTGGTAACAACTCAACTGTAGCTGCTTATCAGGAACTTGGAAACTCTGATGCTGCTACATACATAACAAAAAGATATCCCCAGGCAAATGAGAATGCTGATTGTGTAGTTTTTAACTTGATTTTCCATTTTGGGACCTTAGCCTAATTTAGCCTATTTATTTTTAGTGTGCCAGTAATATGTCATGTGCATGTGGCCTTTTTTAGTATCAGCAGGAAATTAATGGTGAAGGTTGGGCTGATTATCTTAATCACGTCAATATCCCTGTATCACTATTCCCCTACCAACAATAGGAGGTAGAATACTGCCTGGGAAATATAGCTAAACAGTCTAATAGATGATTTTTTTCTAACCCACTGTAGGGTCTGTTGAGTACAGTGTCTCAAATAGTACCAGGTATACCTGAACAATTAATAAATATCATTCTATAATTTGGTATGTGACTGGTGAACAAGATTAGCAAGAAAGGAGACTATCTTGCAGCAAGTGTCCTGGGTAAAATTTGCATTCTAAAGGGTTTTTAAGCACATGAAATTCTTCTTGCTTGCTCTAATGTGCATTTTCTTGTATTCTAAATTTCTCAATGGAAAAAAAAATTCTATGTTGTCTTATAGCAGAATAAATTGTTACCTGACCTAACTAGCTTGGTCATGTTCACTAAAATGAATTGAATTTAGAAAGATAATAGAAGTATTATGCCATATAGTGAATGCCACTTATCTCTATCATTCATTTATATTTTTCATTATAATCTGATTATGAAATATTTCAAGAACACTTCAGAAAGTACAGAGAATAACACAAAGATCACCCATATCACCGTTCACAGTTTTGTAAGATCTTAACATTTTGTCATATTTGCTCTCAATATATTTTTTTAAGAAACTTGAACATTTGAAACTTCTGGGGTAACTTTTACTCCCTCTCTTCCCAGAGATAACTACTATCTTGAATTTGGTGTTTGTAATTCCCTTAAATGTATCTGCACTTTTAGTACATATATACGTATCCATAAATTATATATAGTAGTATTTTGCAGATGAAGTTTTGAAACTTGTTATAAATGATATCACTCTGGACGTATTCTTCCCCAACTTGCTATTATCACTCAATTTTTATGTTTTTGCCATTTATCTATGTTCATAGATAAGGATGGAGTTCATTTAATTTGCTTATAGTATCCCATTGTACAATGTGAAAGGTTAAGGCAACTGTGCAGTTAGAGGGTGCGGTCCCCATAAGACTGCCCATATTTCAGCTACCCCAAACCATTTGTTGAGTCAGTTAATTCTCACTAAGGGTAAGGCATTTTTCTTCATCTGTTGTATAATACTAGATTATAAACTCAACAAAAGGGGACTCTATCTGTGGTAATTTCATGTGGCCTCGTATCACTCCAGAAAGTTATAGCAATTGCTTCCACCAAGTCTCTAGAGGTACTAGTGATTCAGAGCCACTTTTCATGGTATTTTATTAAGGGTTTCTTGGATCATGTGGTACGATTTCAAATCCCCCACCTGTGTGAGGACAGACCATTGGTTATAAATACAGAGGTATAATTTTCCTCTACTCAAGGCTTTAGATAAAACAGGTTTTGTGTTCTCCCTCTTATAGTAAGTGGATTTTCCCCCCATCACCTTTTCACTGAAATGTAGTCCTTTAAGGATGAAGACATTATGAGAGAATATCTCATTTTCTACTCCCTGCCTTATTTGGATCCTAAGGCGTCTCCTGTACCTACGTGGACATCAGAATCCAAGCCCTTAGATTCATGAGATCAGCAAACTCCTTAGAACTTCTGCAACATTAACTCATGTGCTTACTGCTCTAGTTTTCATTTTCCAATGTAGTTTTCCTTATGTTTATGGTAAGCAAAATCTCCAGGGGTCTCCCACAGTCTTCCCTGCTTATTTCCTTCTTAACACTTCTCTGTGGTCACTTCTGTTGGGGGTTTCATACATTACCCCTTGATGCTATTTGTAGCCTTTGTATCTTAGGAAGTTAGTAGGTGGCTTGAGGGAATAGCTTCGCTTCGCTTAGGGACGCTTTTGGCTTGGTCATAACTCTAGGCTTGCACATTGTGTTATTAACAGTAGTACCTCTTGATGCATCAAAATTACTAATCTTCTGAGGGATTCTTAATTCCATGGCAGAGAAAATAACAAGTTATCAAAATCCTTTTTCTGTAAGATCAGGTTTTAAATGTAAGATATTTAAAAGAAAATAATGCTGCCTTTATGTTCAATTCAAGAATCCTAATTCACACTTTCCTATTCTATTCCCAGGATGTGTGCTGTGTTTGGTGGAATCTATTGTCTTCGCCATTCAGTCCAGTGCCTTGTTGTGGACAAAGAATCCAGAAAGTAAGGATGATATAAGTTACATTCCTATAGCCACACCCCAAGCACAGGTGAAAAATGCTAAAGTCAATTAAAAAAAAAAAAAAAACATGATTCTTCAAAGATCGTCCTTGGCATTAATAACATATCAACCTTGATTAAAAGTAATTTGTGTTTAGACCCTCGAGAACAAAGAAAGTTCAGAATATAGAGAAACTAAATTAATTTCCCTGCAATGTAACTACAGCTCCTGATCATCCAAGCTTGGAAGACAAATCATTTCAGCCTCCCGGGGTGGGTGGTGAGTGATGTTAGTTTTCCTTGTGGCCTTACCTCCTCTAATTGATTTTTATCAGATGACAACAAAGCCCTCTGCTATTGCATTTTTAAAAATGGAGCTCACCTAAAGACTCATCAAATTAATCTCTGCTGATAATGCATGTCACTCCCAAGAGAAGACACTTTAATGATTTTTTTTTAGGTAGATTGTTGTCATTAAACTATGCTGACCTGTTACCTGAGGATAAATTCTTTTATAATCATTTTAGGCCTGCAGACTGGCTTAGGATTGAAATAAGAATTTACGTGCTTTTAAAAAATGCTGAGAATGTGTATTTATCTCTATGTTTTTACATTTCAATTATATTTTTCTAGGATTTATTATTTAGTTACTAAGATACACTCTTGTCTGAATTACACTAAGTAGTAGTCTTTGATTTCTAGGTTTTACATTAAAACGGGATGAAGTTTTAGGAGCTGTTTAAATTGCTATGTATTTTTATTTCTAGTTACGTGTTAAGCATCTACAAACCTATATCTCTTGTATGACTTTTTTAGGGGTATATAAAGAAATAGTATTGTTCAGGCCATAAAATACTTTAATATTTTCATCAGGAAGCTTAAAACTATAAAATTTAAGCTGTTTAATTTTACAGTAATTTTGTATAGTCTAAGTGGCATAATTTCTTATAGACTAGTTAATAACACCAGTGTATTTTGAGATATCATAGAGAGAAATTCAAGTCTAAAACATGTAATATTTAAGCAGTGACTTTGCTTTAGAAAATAATTCTCTAGTATAAGATATAGACACACAGCTTAAAGGCTTGTAAAGTACTTTTAGCACCTTAATGCAAAGGTACTACATAAATGAAAAATGATAATCTGTCCTGAAAAATCTATCTTTGAAGACCCAGGATATTCATATTCTGGGTCATGAATTACTTTGTGGAGGATGATGAAGGAATTTTTAATCCTCTTAGAGTCATTTTTCCTTATACATTCATATTGAAGCATGAATGTGTTCCCATGATGGAAAGCCTGATAATGAATTGTTTATATCGTACTTATTTACTCAGATCCTGTTACCTTTTTGGGGTCCCTTCCAGGTGTACCTGTTGCTCTTAGTGACATGAAAAAGTTACATGGCTCATATTATTTGTTTCTTTTTAATGGATACCTTAGTACAATAATAGCATTAATTTACCTTAACATTGACTTAGTTTTTATTATAGACTTTGAACAGAGGAAATCTTTATGATCTGCTACAGATTTCAGTTGCAACAGAGAGCTGAGGACTAAGGGTCTAAAGACCAAACTTCGGTAATTTTCAAATTTTAATGTGCCTGAGAATCACCAGGTGAACATGTTTTGGTTTTGTTTATTTAAAGGAGATTTCTGTGCCTCACCCTCACAGAGTGAAATTGGATACTGTGCTTAGAATGGAGCCGTGGAATTTGCAGTTTTGAGGAACACCCCAAAAGAATCTAATATAGGTGCTCCTTAGATGACACTAAGAAACACTGATCTGTAAATGTAAAGTTCAGGAGTTAGCCAGTGTTCCAAGATAGACTGAGGGCTCTAGATCTTAATTCATTCTAAGCCCCTGTCAAGGTGAACCTTCCAGATCTACTGGAGTCAATATAAATTTTATTGTTTTCTGTTTTCTGTTATTTTCATTAAGCTATAAATGTTTTTATTTCCCCCAAGGTTTCATTTAAATTCCAGATAGTTAACATAAAGTGCAATATTAGTGTCAGGTGTAGAATTTAGTGATTCATCACTAACCATGCAGCACCCAGTGTACCAAATCCCCTCCTAATGCCCATCACCTGTTTAAATCCTCCAACCTCCCTTCTAGTAACCATATACTTGAGTCTGTTTCTTGGTTTGCCTGTCTCTTTTATTTCCCTGCTATGTTCATATGTTGTTTCTTAAATTCCACATATGAGTGAAATCAAATGGTGTTTGTCTTTATCTGACTGAGCTACATACATGTCATTGAAAACAGCAAGATTTTGTTCTTTTTTATGGCTGGGTAGTATTCCATTGTGTGTGTGTGTGTGCATGTGTGTATATACACATATTCTTTATCTGTTCTTTATCCATTCATCAGTTGATGGACATTTGGGCTCTTTCCATAATTTGGCTATTGTTGGTAATGCTGCTATAAACATTGGGGTGCATGTGTCACTTCAAATCAGTATTTTTTATTCTTTGGATAAATACCTAGTAAAACAGTTGCTGGATCATAAGGTAGTTCTGTTTGTAACTTTTTGAAAAACCTCCATACTGTTTTCCAGAGTGGCTGCACCAGTTTGCATTCCCACCAACAGTGCAAGAGGGTTCCCCTTTCTCCACATCCTCACCAACACTTCTTGTTTCCTCTGTTGTTAATTTTAGCCATTCTGATTGGTGTGAGGTGATATCTCCTTGTAGTTTTAATTTCTATTTCCCTGATGATGTATGATGTTGAGCATCTTTTCATGTGTCTGTTGGCCATCTGTGTGTCTTCTTTGGAAAAATGTCTATTCATGTCTTTTGCCCATTTTTTACCTGGGTTATTTGTTTTTTTTTTTTAAAGATTGTCTAATTTGTGGGCCACCTGGGTGGCTCAGTTGGTTAAGTGGCTGACTCTGGATTTTGGTTCAAGTCATGAACTCATGGTTTGTGAGTTTGAGCCCCATATCGATCTCTGTGCTGACAGTGTGGAGCCTGCTTGGGATTCTCTCTCTTCCTCCCTCTCTGCCCTTCCCCTGCTCTTTCTCTCTCTCTCTCTCCCTCTCTCAAAATAAATAAATACACTTAAAAAAAAGATTGCCTAATTTGTTGGCACACAGTTTTTCATAACACTCTCTTATAATTGTATTTTTGTCATGTCTGTTGTTATTTCTCCTCATTTGTGACTTTCTTTATAGGGTGTTTTCTCCTTTCTTTTTGATAAGTCTGGGTAGAGGTTTATCAATTTTGTTAATTTTTTCAAAGAAGCAGTTCCTGGCTTCATTGATCTGTTCTAATGCTTTTTTGTTTGTTTGTTTTGTTTTGTTTTGTTTTTGTTTTTAGTTTTTATATCATTTATTTCTGCTCTATTCTTTTTTATTTCTCTTTTGCTGACTTTATGCTTTGTTGTTCTTGTAGCTCCTTTGGGTGTAAGGTTAGGTTGTTTATTTGAGATTTTTCTTGCTTCTTGCAGTAGGCCTGTATTGTAATATATTTCCCTCTTGTGACCACTTTTGCCGCATCCTAAAGGTTTGGACTGTCATGTTTTTATTTTAATTTGTTTCATCAATTTCTTCTTTGATTTCCTGGTTGACCCATTCATTGTTTAGCAGTGTGTTGTTTAGCCTCCTCCATGTGTTTGTGTGGGTTTTTTTTTTTTTTTTGTGATTGACAACAATTTTATAGTGTTGTGATCTGAAAATATGTATGGTATATGATCTTGATACTTTGGGGTTTGTTGAGGCCTGATTTGTAACCTAGTATGTGATCTGTTCTGGAGAGTGTCCCTTGTGCACTTGAAAAGAATGTGTATTCTGCTGCTTTAGGATGAAATGATTTGAATATATCTGTTAAGTCCATCTGGTCCAGTGTGTCATTCAAAGCCACTGTTTCTTTGTTGATGTTCTGCTGAGGTGATCTGTCCATTGATATAAGTGGGGTGTTAAAGTCCCCTACTATTATTGTATTATTATCAATGAGTTTCTTTATATTGTTTTATATATTTGGGTGTTCCAAGTTGGGAGCATAAATATTTAAAATTGGTAGATCTTTTTGTTAGATTGTCCCTTTTTTATGATATAGTGCCCTTCATCTCTTGTTATAGTCTTTGGTTTAAATCTATTTTGTCTGATACAAGTATTGCTACTTTGGCTTTCATTTGACTTCCTTTTGCATGGCAAATATTTCTGCATCCCCTCACTCTAAATATCCAGGTAACTTTAGATATAATATAAATTTCTTGTAGGAAGCATGTAGATGAGTCTTGGTTTTTTATCCATTCTGACACTCTATATCTTTAGATTGGAGCATTTAGTCCATTTACATTGAGAGTAATTATTTAGCGATATCTATTCAGTGCCATTTTATTACTTGTTTTATCATTGTTTCTCAAGATTTTCTCTGTTCCTTTTTAGTCTTTGTTACTTTAGGTTTGTCCTTACCACTCAAAGAGTCTCCTTTAATATTTTTGACAGGCTGGTGTTCTGATCACGAACTCCTTTAGTTTTTGTTTGTCTTGGAAACTATCTCTTCTTCTATTGTGAATGATAGCATTGCTGGATAGAGTATTCTTTGCTGCAGTTTTTCCCATTCTGCATTTTGAATGTATCATTTCACTCCCTTCTACTTTGCCAAATCTCTAGAGAGATATACAGCTAGCCTTATGGGTCTTCCTTGGAAAGTTGGGGACTTCTTTTTTCTTGCTGCTTTGATGAGTTTTTTTCTTTCTAGCTATGTTTTACAAATTTAATTACAATATGTCTTGGTGTTTGTCTGCTTTTGTTGATTTTGATAGGAGTTCTTTGTGCCTCCTGGATCTGGATGTCTGTTTCCTTCTCCAGATTAAGGAAGTTTTCAGCCATTATTTCTGCAAATAAATTTTCTACTCCACTTTCTCATTTTATTCCAGGACTCCTATGATCTGGATATTATTTGATAGAGTCACAGAGGTCCCTAAATCTTTTTTTGTGATCCATAGTCCTTTTGTCCCTTTTGTTCAGCTTCACTGTTTTCCATTATTCTGTCTTCTATATTACTTATTTGTTCCTCTGCTTCTTTTATCATTGTTGTCATTACATCCAGTCTGTTTAGAATCTATCTCAGTACTGCGTTTTTCATTTCTGATTGTTTTTTAACTCTTTTATTTCTGTGGTAAGGATCTCCCTGAAATCTTCCATTCTTTCATCAAGCCCAGTCAGCATCCTTATGATTGTTGCTTTAAATTCTTTATTCAGGTATATTAGTTTTTCTATTTTGCATAGATCTCTGGCCATGACCTTTTATTGTTTCCTTTGGGATGGATTTTTCCATCTTGGCATTTTGTCCAGGTCTCTGTTTTCTTCTCTGTGTTAGAAAAGCCTGTTATGTTTCCTTCTTCTGAGAGCAGTGGCTTTATGAAGAAGAGGTCATATAGTGTCCAACACCTGGTGCTTCAGGAGCGTTTCTGGTGTATGCTGGGTGCACTCTGATGCTGTGTTTTGGCTGCTCTGTCCTTCAGGCCAGTGGTCTACAGAGGCTCTACTTACCTGTGGTGGCCAGCTTGTGGTGAGTTTTAAGTAGATATGCTGTGGTCTGCTTGTTAAATGAGACCTGTTGCTGCTTCTACTATAAACTGACACCTTATAGAATTCTCTGTTCAGGAAATGTGGTATTTGCAAGGGTTCCTGTGAGTCTTCTGGGTAAGGGGCCTGCTGTGCTGGGACTTTGGCACACTTGCCAAGAAAGCTGTAGCAGCAGTGAGCAGAGAGCAGCGGGGTAGCACTTGGTGTAAGAAGGTTAGGCAGACACTGTTGGAGCTGTGCTTTTTTTTTTTTTTTTTTTTAATTTTTTTTTTCAGTGTTTATTTATTTTTGGGACAGAGAGAGACAGAGCATGAACGGGGGAGGGGCAGAGAGAGAGGGAGACACAGAATCGGAAACAGGCTCCAGGCTCTGAGCCATCAGCCCAGAGCCCGACGCGGGGCTCGAACTCATGGACCGCGAGATCGTGACCTGGCTGAAGTCGGACGCTTAACTGACTGCGCCACCCAGGCGCCCCTGGAGCTGTGCTTTTTATTGAAACTTACTTATACTGAGGGGCAGGTGAAGGAAATGGCACCAGCCAGCTCCTTTGTCCTCAGAGAAGGGTCTCAGTGCTTGCTGCTCTCAGGGAAGCACTCCCAGAAGATCAAATAATCTCTGTTCATATGTCCCAGGCATTTTTCAGATCATCATTTTCATACTGTCTCTGGATTGCTTCACTGCCTGGAGGAGCACAGTGCACTTTGGGCTTCATCCCAGCCAAGCCTGCTGAGTTTTAAAACTCCAAACCTATGGGAAGTGCTGTGGCAGGAACTTGAGCTGGTCTCTGGAAGAAGGGCAGTCACACAGAGACAGTGGTGTGGGATTTTGAGCAATCTAGCTAAACAGCTAGTGTCAGGATGAAAAGCCCTTTAGGAGGTGTCTCTGTGCCTATGCTGACGGCAGGGGAGGGCAATGGCTACCAGTGGGTCCTTTTTTGCCACCTCTCACAGATGCGCTCCAAGAGGAGAGAACAGTCTCCTGTGTGCCTTAAGAGATCCTCACATTGAGCTGTCTGCCCCTGGATTGGATGCCTGCCTTCTCTCCAGGAATAAGCCAGTACTCTCAGGGCTCTATCCCAGTTAATCCTGTAGACCTCTAAAACTCCAGTCTTTAAGCCTGGCTGGCTGCAAAACTCATGAAAATCAACCCCTTTCATTTTCCCAGCCATTGACTTTGGGAAAGTGTCCTGCTTATGTGTTCTCCTGCGTACTCTTCTTTTTCTCTTGCCTTTCTCCATGATCACAGCTTCCTCCCCTCCACAGCACTTGCGATCTGCTTCTTCCCCAAACCATGTCTTTGTACTTCCTTTCTTCCTCGATGTGGCCTCTTCCCCTCTAGTTGTGGAATTTGTTCTGTCACTCCTCTGTTCAATTTCTTAGGTATTCAGAATGATATGATAGTTCCCTATTTGTGTTCAGGGAATGAGAGAAGCCTCGGGTCCTCCTACTACACAGCCATCAAAATCCTCTCCTGAATTTAGTTTAGTTTATTTTAATTTATTTCAATTAGTTATTTGTTTATTTATTTAAGTAGGCTTCACATCCAGCATGGAGCCCAACACGGGTCTTGAACTCACAACCTTGAGATCAAGATCTGAGCTGAGACCCAGAATTGGATGCTTAACCAACTGAGCCACCACCTAGGCCCTTCCTCTCTTGAATTTTAAACAGCGGACTGCTACTTATTTAACATTTTCTTTTATGTCTTAATGGAAAGACCTCAAGTATAATAATTATTGCCTAATAACTCCTTAAGGATGCATGGTCAGGTAGCTCTCGAATGAGAGATGACCTGGAACTCTATCCCTGCCATGAATGACAATGAGCAAGTCACTTTTCTCTGGACCAGTCCCTTTATCTGTAAAATGAGTTAGATGGGCTCTGTAGTAATCACCCAGTCTCCTCCCCTGTATATAACATGCTTTGACTGAGTTAATAAAAGTACTTAGAGGAGTGCCTGGGTGGTTCAGTTGGTTGAGTGTCCGACTTCAGCTCAGGTCATGATCTTACTGTTCGTGAGTTCAAGCCCCACATCAGGCTCTGACAACGCAGAGCCTGGAGCCTGTTTCAGATTCTGTGTCTCCCTCTCTGCCCCTTTCTCTCTCTCTCTCTCTCTCTCTCTCTCTCTCTCTCTCTCTCTCTCTCTCTCAAAAATAAACATTAAAGAAAAACGTTTAAAAAAAGGTACTTAGTACTTTTTCCTTAATATTTATAAATAAATTATCCTAAATTGTTTTATATGTTCAAATATAGACCATTCTTATATATTGGTTAAACTTCAGTCCCAGTGAGAAATCAAAAAACTTTTGAACAACTTGAATGTGTTTACTTTTATGGATATGAATGGAATAGCAAAGTGTCTACTTACACTACTCATTTTATTATTATATTAGACCTCCAATTCTCCAAGGAATGTTTTTTTGTTGTCCCTCTTGGTTGTTTAAGACACAGCCATTTTGGATTCTGTTTGTGATTCTCTTCAAAATTTATTCCAAGCCATAATTATTTACTTCCTTAGTAGTAGAACAGTTTTTAAATTTGACCTGCATTTATAGTATTCTTGATATCTACAATATTCTCACTATAGTGTATTGTTTAAATGATCTTTAAAAGTTTTATTCAAGAGATAGCCAATACTTAAAAATTGTAAATTCATACCTTCACTAATAATTACCAAATTTATAGTAATTTTTTGCATTTTTAATAAAAATCCCATTCTGTCAAGTCTTATAGTCTCTATAAATAACTAAAGCTAGCATTGATTAAAGTTGACTCTAGCTAATTTTTCTTTTCCAAACTCTACCTTGATGTTCAAAATCAAATACTCAGAGTAGCAGGAGGTAGTTTGTCAGGACTTAAATTTAAAGAGAGGGATAATTTTTTGAGGGAACAATCTTGAAGTTATATTTAGATATATCCAGCTTAAATTTCTTTCTTTTAATATTCATTTTTGAGAGAGAGAGTGCATGTGAGAGTGGAGAAGGGGGCAGAGAGAGAGGGAGGCAGAGGATCTGAGGCAGACTCTGCACTGACAGCAGAGAGCCTGATGTGGGGCTTGAACTCACGAAACCAGATCATGACCTGTGCCCCCAGCATATATTTCTTTTTAGGAATCACGGTTGACTAAACAATTGTTTATTCTAAGTATAATTAGAATATCAATAAAGAAATCAGCAAGAATTTACGTTTGTCTCGTTATGGTATTAGATTACCTCCCTCTCCCTCTTTTTCTATTTGGTATATTTGTCATCCCCTTTCATGTAGTTAAGAACTACTCATGCTTGAGGTCTAAGGTATAAGTTTATTTTCTGATCCCACAGACTACATAAGAACCCTTTGCTAGCCCCCTGAGTCAGGTCCCTTTATATGATTGTTTGTAAGTTCTGTGTAAGAAAAGGCACAATCTTTCTACTATATGTCCAGAAGCTAAGCAGGTTCTTATCACCCATTACACTCGTAGCTATCTGTTAAATGAATGAATGAATATTAAAAACTGATAGTCTTTTTGGTGCTTTTGTTCACCATTCATGAAGGAAAGCTATAGAAACATAAATGATCATAGCATTGAGTTCAGTATGGTGATTACATGTCAAAGTAATGTACAAACTTTAAGAGAAGAAATCTAAAATATGTAACCATACTTACTTTCAGCTAGATCTTATTTTTCTTTTTTGTTTAATTTGCTTTTCCTGAGAGCCACATTGACTGTGCTCTTTTTGCTATATTATCCATTGGCTCTGCTTTTTCATTTTCAGAGGACGTAGGTCTCAGTAGTCTTTTCTATACCCTGTCACTTTAATACTGAACCCCTGTGTTAACTGTTTCTGTGACTACCGAATGCTCTTGTTGAGTAGCTTTATTTTTCTTTGCAGCTGTGCTGTGTAAAACTCCTATAAAGTGGATTTGGCCATTTAGCAGTACAATATTTGATACTAGGGTAAGGTATGGATGACCTTGGACCAGATATGTCTGTAACCAGTAGTCTGAATCTAATTACTTCAGCAGTGTTCTTTTGTACTTCAGCTGTCTCACTTACTAGAATTCCTGCTGTGACTATTTCTTAGAGTTATCTTTTTCCTGATGTCAGGAATAACTATACGTGTTATATCTGTCCCAGATACTCAGAAGTTAGTAATAAATAATATATTAGAGCAAGTGTGAGGTACTTATCTTAACTACCATTGGTCATTGTAGGAAAATTGCTGAATTTCTTGATTTTAGCATTTCTCATTTGCAAATGGTAGCGATAATATTCTATACATTTAACCTCCAACCTCCATGCTAGTTGCTATGGGAATAATGAAATGAGTAAAACATGGACTTTGCCTTTGTGAACAAAGAGAGAGGTAAACAGTGCAGACTCTAAAGTCAGATAGACCTGGATCTATATTGTGGCTTCCCCCCCTTACTAGCTGAATGAGCTTTAAAAGTTATTTAACCTCGCTGTGCTCCAGTTTCTGTATAAAGTGGGACATGACAGTAATACCTTATTGGGTTATTATGATCATTAACAGATAAAGCAGGTAGAACCATTTGTTATACACAGTAAGAGTTCAATACATGTTAACTAGTTGCAGTTATTACTTTAATTGGATACTTTGGAATCCCATGGAGAATGTATATCCTGAAGATCCTTTTGTGCCCACGCTAAGGAGTTTGGACTATAATTAGTGGGTAAATAACAAGATTAGGTTTGCTACTTTATTAATTCTGGCATTGATTTGGAAGAAGCACCTTGATGGTAGGAGATTGTTTTGCCTCCTAAATCAGAGGTTCTGATTCTTTGTTTTTGTCTCCACAGTGTTCACATGCACAAAATGCTTCCATTGTTCAGCCATCTATGCAACAAGTATTAGTTGTTTTCTGTGTCCCATGCATTAGGAATATAGCCGAGAACAAGACAATTATGGTCTTTGTTATTATGGAGGTTAGAGTCTACAGGAGGACATTAAAGAAAAAATAAATTTATGAAATAATTACACATTGAGATATTTTTACTCTGCAGATCTAGCTCTGTTCCTCCCTGTGAAAAGCTTCCGTGGCTTTATATCACTTCAGAGTAAAGTATAAGACCCTTCAACATGACATGGGAGGCTTTGGGATCTGGCCTGTGCCTGCTCATCTCTCTTTCCTCCCTGCTTCCATTTTACTGTCATTTAACACTGAAATGTTTGTGGTTCCCTATACTTTTCTTACTTGCCTCTGTATCCCTGCAAATGCTGCCCTTCTACTTGAAATATTCCTATTTGCTTACTTAACTAGATATCATCCTTTAAAAGCAGCTAATGTTGGGGTGCCTGGGTGGCTCAGTTGGTTAAATGTCTGACTTTGGCTCAGGTCATGATCTCATGGTTTGTGGGTTCAAGCCTTGTATCGGGCTCTGTCCTTCAGATTCTGTGTCTCCCTCTCTCTGCCCCTCCCCCACTTGTACTCTATTTCTCTCTCTCTCTCTCTCTCAAAAAATAAACAAGCATTTAAAAAATCTAAAAAAATAAGTAAAAGCAGCTGATGTTATCACTTTCTCTGAAGAGCATTCCTTATACTCCACCTTTCCCCCCCACCCCCCCAAGCTGAGTTAGATACCTTCCCTTAGTACTCTAATGATGTCCTCTTCTCATTTCTTATCCCTGGACTTGGGATTTGTCTTATAATTGCCTTCATTATATTGGGAGCACCTTAAAGATAAGATTTTTTGTTTAATTTTTTTTAACGTTTATTTATTTTTGAGAGAGAGAGACAGAGACAGAGACAGAGCATAAACAGGGAAGGGTCAGAGAGAGAGGGAGACACAGAATCCAAAACAGGCTCCAGGCTCTGAGCTGTCAGCACAGAGCCTGACTCAGGGCTCGAACCCACGAACCGCGAGATCATGACCTGAGCTGAAGCCGGATGCTTAACCGACTGAGCCATCCAGGTGCCCCAAAGATAAGATATTTTTATTCTTATCTCTTAGAACAGTGCTTAGCACATGATTGTTATGCCATCATTTACATCAAACAAATGAACTACTGACTCTTAGTAGTTCATTATCCTATTAGACTTAACATGCATCTTAAGGCAGTGTAGTAGAGATGGAGAGAAGAGACTGGTTTCAAAAAATCTTTGTAAGTTGGAATCAAAATTAAGTAGCAGATTAGATATAGGAAGAGAGTTTCTAAGCTAGGGAAGCTAACCACTGGTCGTGTCATTACATGAGATTGGTATTCCAAGGGGGGGAAAAGGTAAGGAGTCATGATGAACTCAGTTTGGGGTATGCTAGGTTTAAAAAGGGTTTGGAGTCTGTCTAGAAAGAAATAGATATTAGACATTTAAAAATATGGATACAGAGCTTGGGATTGGTCAGAGCAAAGAGCCATAGATTTTGGAGTTACCTGTTAATGGTGTCTGAGACAATTGGAATGAATTTTTACCCAAGAAAGATGAAAGATAAGCATTTTGGAATAGTTTTCTTGAAGAGGTAACATTTGAACTAATGTGTTTTAGAAAGCATGGAAGGGCATAGTGAGCAGAGAATTATTTTACTTCCATCACTGATTGGGATCTTCTGATATCATTAATTAATGTATTTTTCTCTTTATTATTTCATGTGATTTCTGCATTTTATCCTATAATTAGGATATTAAAATTTTTTTTGACATTTATTCATTTTTGAGAGTAATAGAGACAGAGCATGAGCAGGGAAGGGGCAGAGAGAGAGGGAGACACAGAATCCGAAGCAGGCTCCAGGCTCTGAGCTGTCAGCACATGGCCCGATGCAGGGCTTGAACTCACAGACTGCAAGATCAAGACCTGAGCAGAAGTCGGACACCTAACCGACTGAGCCACCTAGGTGCCCCTGTAATTAGGATATTAATTCTGAAGATCATAGAGATTGGATACCTGTTGTGGTATATTTCTCTTCTGGGCCAAATTCTACATAAAGTTTTCATCTCGCTGAGGATTTTTCCTTATCATTTTTCTCTATATGTTCTCATGTCATTGAACCAGAAATTGAATAACTGTTGTGATTTGTTGATTTAGAAAACTCACCTCTAGAAATGTTCTGTCTGGCTTAAGTGATTTTTATGGTGATCATTCTTATGATGATTCTTATGACAAGCTTGGTCCTTATGTCTATGTAATTGAGCACTCCTATCATGTCCCTTCTCAGTGTACTATTTCTGAGGCTCAGCAAAGCCCTCAAGTAAATCCAGAATGCTGTTAATCTTTAATGGCTTCCTCAGGTTTATGTGGGAAGAGTTTTAATGTCTCTGGCAGCACTGTTTCATGTTACTGTTTTCCATTACTTAAGTGTCATCTAATTTTTTTATATTTATCTTTATAACACGAAGTCTAAGTATAGGTCCCAAATTAATATTTCTTTCTTCGTTGTTCCCCTAATTAGGCCTACTACCTTATAATAAGTCAAGTATCTGAGGGGAAAACAAATTTTATTCCTTAGTTAAACATTCTTTGGTTTGAACAGCCTTGTTCAGGCCTTAGTACTTCATAGTGAGACTATCAGGTGAGTTGTGTTACCATCATCTACCAGACTGGGCATATATGACCATCACATCAGTTTCTGCAGAAATCACATTACTATTATTATTTTTTTTTTACATTTATTTACTTTTGATAGAGACAGAGCACAAGTGGGGGAGGGGCAGAGAGAGAAGGAGACACAGAATCCTAAGCAGGCTTCAGGCTTTAGGCTCTGAGCTGTTAGCACACAGACTGACGCAGGGCTTGAACTCACAAACCACGATACCATGACCTGAGCCGAAGTCAGACACTTAACCGACTAAACCACCCCGGTGCCCCTGTCACTATTATTTTAAATGTTTATTTTTGAGAGAGAAAGAGAGCATGCAAATAGGGGAGGGGCAGAGATAGAGTGGGGGACAGAGGATCCGAAGCAGGCTCTGTGCTGACAGCAGTGAACCCGATGTGGGGCTCAAACCGTGAACTGTGAGATCATGACCTGAGCTGAAGTTAGACTCTCAACTGACTGAGCCACCTAGGCACCTCTATTATTATTTTTACTTTAGCAGTAGCTCTTGACTTTTCTCCACCTAGCACAGCCTAAAACTACAACAGTAATGGTGGCATGCTTGATAGTGATTCTCCGTTGGGATTTGGGAGTTTATCAGAATCTCCAGGGGTACTTATAATTTGAAAAAGTCCCCCAGGTGTGATTCTGATTTGCTCCCTCTTCCTCCTCCTCCTCCTCCTCCTCTGAGAATCGCTGTTTCATCTAGAAGCTTCAGCATAAATAGGCACATTTAGTGGTATATTATCCTTGCATAGATGAACTCCCTAATCCCCTACACCTCCCCTTTGAGTGGTCCCCAGTAGTTCTTTCTAATATCATGACTTATGAAACTAGTGTCTACCTGTTACCAAGGTTTAGCTACCACCGAAGCAGCCCTTTTAGTGTTTGGAAGCCTGCAAAACAAGGGAGCCTCTACTAGCTTGAGGGCCAGGTTTAATTGTGTGGTTTATTTAAACGGGAGCCTTTTGCAAAGGCTTACTAGAGTCCAGGATTTATATTAATACCATTCTCCCACCCCCATCAATTTCATTCCAGTATTTTACGATGAATATTTTCAAATCTACACCAACGTTGATAGAATTTCAGGATGAATACTTGCATAGCCACAATCTAGATTGTTAATCTAGGTATAACATGATTAAGCAAGTAGATTAAAATGTTAATTGTACCGAAATATTCATCCCTCTGTCCATCTGTTCACCTTTTTAAGCATTTCATGGTAAATTATAGGTATCAGTACAATTTCCCCTAAACACCATGGCATGTCTATCATTAATAAGAGTTGAATATTTATTTATAGCTTTTTCTTTTTGATGTAAAATTTACATACAGTGAAGTGCCCAAATCTTAAGTACTCATTAGCAGAGTTTGGATAAATGACATATGTGAGTAACCCAAAGCCTTATCAAGATCTAGAAGATTATAACACCCTCTTTTTTTCCGCCCAGATTATTCCCTCTTGACTTCTATAGTTTCTGACTTAAAGGTAAGAAAAAGGCCTGTCAGTGCTTGTAGGACAAACAGGGATCAGTGTTTAAGGATGGATCAGTACATTTCTCTTTTCCATTGCCTAAAGTACCTTGTGTTTTAAATTGTATATGCATGTTTTAAAGTAGGATACTGAGTAAATAACTTATGTTTTCAGTTTTTAAATAATTATTTTGGGAAATACTGTATCTAAATATAAATACCTTATATCTATTTAGTTAAGTATTTTATAAGTCAAAAGCTCTAATTTAATGAAATGTGAAGAAATATGCTTAGAAACATAAGTGGGGAAGAGAAAGGAGTAAGAGGTGAGATGGGGAAAAATCACATAAATAATAACGTAATATAATTTACACTATGTATTAATGTGTGGCTAATTGATTATATATTATGTATATCTAACATCATGATTTGTCTATCCTGAAAACAGTGGTATGCCATTTATTCAAGAATATCAACACATAATAATCTGCCTTTAGGAAATACACATTAAATTCCTCTCACTGTTGGTCTTTGGTGATTTTCATTTTATTTTTAATGCCTTTATATCTGGTAAATATCTCTTATTTGGCTTATTTTTAGAGTAATGTAACATACTTTAATGTATATCAGTACATTTCAAATATGGTATAAGTTTTAAATCATTTGCTTGCATTTTATGAAGAGTAACTGATAAATGTATTTCTAATAATTCTGGTTCCAAAAGGAGAAGCTTTGACAAAAGTAAATTGTGATATTTTCATAATAAAAAGATATGGCAAACATGCAGGCATTTGCATATCTTTCCTGAAATATTGCATACTGGGTTCGTCAGTGCTGGTAAGTCCATTTCAAGGATGTTTCCCTTAGTCCATTAGTTTGGATAATGAGCCCTATAAAGTACATTTATAACTTGTGGCACTGCAAGGGGAAGGATTCTAATTTTCATCCTTTTATCTAGACACATTGAAAGAAGGTCAATAGAGGGTTCTATATGATTCATTGTCCCAACGCATATCAGATGACAGAGACCTGATAATCTCCATGCATAACTGTTTTCCTTGTTTAGAAATAGCACCAGAAAGGAATCTTTCTGTGATTATCCTTTGAGGTAAAGTGGAAACATTAAAAGAAGCTTTATCCCTCTTTTTTTTGTTTGTTTAAAACATTTTCACATGTGTGACCAGATAGCTATTGTTGAACAAAAGATAAAGCAACACTTAACAGAAAAATTAAAAACCTTTAGTGGCTTTTACAGACTGAATGATATAACAAGATATTTGACCAATTTTTCTTTCCTCCTTTTTCTTAGATTCATTAAGGAAAAAAAAAGTCTGTTTTCTAAACAAAGGAAAAGCTTCTATGTTTCTAAACATTAGAAAGCTTATACTTATAGTGTAATACTTGTACTAACATTATTCTTAATGGAATTCAAAATAAATATTTAAATTGTATTCCATGCTTATGGTTTAAACACTTCAAAATAGCAACAAGAATATATATTCTGTAATTTAGTGTCGATTTTATGTCAAAATGTGAAATTGTATACTGTATTAAAGGGTTTATTAGATTCAAAATTATAGCTGATATTTATTTTTTTAGTTGTGTAATCATTAATGAGAACTTTTTTGCTATGTTTATCTTCTTTGTAGATGTAAAGCAGTCATAGATCAGTTTGGTCAGAGAATAATTTCTAAGCATTTCCTTGTGGAGGACAGTTACTTTTCTGAGAACACATGCTCACATGTACAATACCGGTAAGGCACCCCTCCATCCTCCGTCCAAGGGATGGTGAAACATAGGAAAATTTAGCTGTGGTGATTATATTGACACTTCTGTATGTCTGTGTCCTTCAAGTTAGATGCAAATGTATACCAAACCAATAATATATCCAATATGTCTGCTGTTCTCTTATAGAGTCTGGTTGTAGAGGAGTACAGTCTAATTTTGACTCCTTTGCATCAGCTGGGGTTTGTCTGCAGCTCCTTTCACAGGCCAAGGAAAGATTAAAGCAGAGCTTGACTTGGTTTGGGGAGGTGACACTTTTATCACGACTTAAATCTTTGAAACATGCCTTCTGGTAGTTATGTAACTATAAATGAAACTTATCTGTGGAATCTGAATAACTGATGAACTGTTTTGTGCATTACAGGCAAATCTCCAGGTCAGTCCTGATTACAGATAGATCTGTACTAAAAGCGGATTCAGATCAACAGGTAATTTTAGTTCTGTACTTTTTAATAAATATTGCTACATTAATTTATACAGTAATATGTATAAATTAATATTGGTGAAATAAAATGTATTAAGCCATAAACTGATGTATTTAATGCACTTTTTAAAATACCTAATGGCAATTCTGTAATAATCTTGGTTTTTTAAGATTTCCTTCTAGCAGAACAAATAATTGCATCCATTACATAAGGTAACAGATTTAATCTATGCAGACTAAATCCTAGTTTTGACAGCTAGTCTCTGAAATTGAAAATATATAGTTATGGGAAGAAGAAGAGAAACCCCAGACAATACATTTAAAACTCTTGGAGGAAAATGCTTATGGTAACCAACCCGAGAGCAATGGTGGCAATCTCACCATTAGGCCTGGTGTGAATGAGTACCAGCACACATCTGGTTCTGATACTTCCTCATCACCATTGTTCCTTTCAGTACCTTTTTCCTTCTCCTCACTGCCTGTTCTCTAGGAACATCTTTATGCATATGATTTTTCCTCAGTCTGTATTCTTAAATTCCAGAAGTATGCCCCCTTCTTCTGATCATATCATGCAGTGACTGATAAAATCAACTTATTTATTAGTTTCGTGTAACTCTCAGACCTTTTCTACATGTTACTGCTAAACATAGGTTCCAAAAATTCCTTAACTTAGAAGTTTTCTGATTTAAAACACATCTGTTTTGCATATGAGCATAAATATTTTCTATTAATGATTGTGTAAACAATGAATTTCTTTTACATGCCATCCAGTGCTCTGAGATCTGAAGAGACAGTGCTAACCAAGATAGGATCTCTTCCCTCATAACTTGCAGTCTGAAAGATACACGTATAGACAGATGAATAGCAGCTATAGTTCAACATGACAAGTGTGAACAAAGAATGGTACAGCAGCTATTTTAGTGCTCATCACACTCTTCTGTAATTGCCAGTTGACTTGTGTATCTTCCAGTAAACTATAAGCCTTGTGAATGTGTTGAAGAGTGACAGAGAGGCAGAAAAATGAAGAGAGAAAATAGAGACAGTTCTGTAGAAGCTGAACTGAGAAGAGTAGGAAACAGGAAGTGATTCCTGAAGAGAGATGTGGAAGTGAAGAGGGCTTTTCTTTTCTTTTCTTTTCTTTTTATGTAGATTTTTATCTATATTATCTTCAAGGAGTTTTATACTTTTGTGTTTTACATGTAAGTCAGGGGGATCCTGGGTAGCTCAATCAGTTAACAGCCCAATATTGGCTCAGGTCATGATCTTACAGTTCATGAGTTCGAGCCCCGTGTCGGGCACTGTGCTGACAGCTCAGAGCCTGGATCCTGCTTCGAATTCTGTGTCTCCCTCTCTCTCTGCCCAACCCCACTCACACTCTGTCTTTCCCTCTCAAAAATAAATAAGTGTTAAAAAAATTATGTCTGTGATGCATACTGTGTAAATTTTGGAAGGATATAAAATCTGTGTATAGATTTATTTATTTTTTTTTAATTTATGTCCAAGTTAGTTAGCATATAGTGCAACAATGATTTAAGGGGTAGATTCCTTAATGCCCCTTACCCATTTAGCCCATCCCACCTCCCACAACCCCTCCAGTAACCCTCTGTTTGTTCTCCATATTTAAGACTCTCTTATGTTTTGTCCCCCTCCCTGTTTTTATATTATTTTTGCTTCCCTTCCCTTGTGTTCATCTGTTCTGTGTCTTAAAGTCCTCATATGAGGGAAGTCATATGATATTTGTCTTTCTCTGATGAATTTGCTTGGCATAATACCCTCTAGTTCTATCTGCATAGTTGCAAATGGAAAGATTTCATTCTTTTTGATTGCGAAGTAATACTCCATTGTATATATATACCACATCTTCTTTATCCATTCATCCATTGATGGACATTTGGGCTCTTTCCATACTTTGGCTATTGTTCATAGTGCTGCTATGGACATTGGGGTGCATGTGTGCCATTCAAACAGCATACCTGCATCCGTTGGATAAATACCTAGTAGTGCAATTGCTGGGTCATAGGGTAGTTCTATTTTTAGTTTTTTGATGAACCTCCATACTGTTTTCCAGAGTGGTTGCACCAGTTTGCATTCCCACCAGCAGTGCAAAAGAGATCCTCTTTCTCCACATCCTCACCAACATCTGTTATTCCTTGAGTTGTTAATGTTAGCCACTCTGGCAGGTGTGAGGTGGTATCTCATTGTGGTTTTGATTTTTTTTCCCTCATGATGAGTAATGTGGAGCGTTTTTTCATGAGTCGGTTAGCCATTTGGATGTCTTCCTTGAGGAAGTATCTATTCATGTCTTTTGCCCATTTCTTCACTGGATTACTTGTTTTTGGGGTATTGAGTTTGTTAAGTTCTTTATAGATTTTGGATACTAACACTTTATCTAATATGTTGTTTGCAAATATCTTCTCCCATTCTGTCAGTTGCCTTTTAGTTTTTCTGATTGTTTCCTTTGCTGTGCAGAAGCTTTTTATTTTGATGAGGTCCCAATGGTTGATTTTTGCTTTTGTTTCTCTTGACTCTGGAAACCTGTTGCATTAGAAGTGGCTGTGGCCAAGATCAAAGAGGTTTTTGCCTGCTTTCTCCTTGAGGATTCTGATGGCTTCCTGTCTTACATTTTGAGTTTGTTTTTGTGTATGGTGTAAGAAAGTGGTCCGGGTTCATTCTTCTGCATGTTGCTGTCCAGTTTTCCCAGCACTTCTTGCTGAAGAGACTGTCTTTATTCCATAGGATATTCTTTCCTACTTTGTCAAAGATTAGTTGGCCTTATGTTTGTGGGTCCATTTTTGGGTCCTCTATTCTGTTCTATTGATCTGAGTGTCTGTTTTTATACCAGTACCCTACTGTCTTGATGATTTCAGCTTTCTAATACAACTTGAAGTCCGGGATTGTGATGTCTCCTGCTTTGGTTTTCTTTTTCAAGATTGCTTTGGCTATTCGGGGTGTTTTTGGGTTCCATAAAAATTTTAGGATTATTTTTTTCTAGCTCTGTGAAGAAGACTGGTGTTATTTTGATTGGGATTACATTGAATATGTAGATTGCTTTAGGTAGTATCGACATTTTAACGATATTCTTCTATCCAGGAGCAGGGAATTTTTTTCCATTATTTTGTGTCTTCTTCAATTTCCTTCATAAGCTTTCTATAGTTTTCAGTGTATAGATTTTTCACCTCTTTGGTTAGATTTATTCCTAGGTATTTTATGGTTTTTGGTGCAATTGTCAATGGGATCAATTCCTTGATTTCTCTTTCTGTTGTTTCATCGTTGGTGTATAGGAATGCAACTGATTTCTGTACACTGATTTTATATCCTGCGACTTTTCTGTATTCATGGATCAGTTCTATCAGTTTTTTCGTGGAATATTTAGGGTTTTCCATATAGAGTATCATGTTATCTGCGAAGAGTGAGAGTTTGACCTCCTCCTGGTCGATTTGGATGCCTTTTATTTCTTTGTGTTTTCTGATTGCAGAGGTTAAGACTTCCAGTGCTATGTTGAATAACAGTGGTGAGAGTGGACATCCCTGTCTTGTTCCTGACCTTAGTGGGGAAGTGCTCAGTTTTTCCCCATTGAGGATGATATTAGCGTTGGGTCATTCATATATGGCTTTTTATGGTCTTGAGTTATGGTCCTTCTGTCCCTACTTTCTTAAGGGTTTTTATCAAGAAAGGATGCTGTATTTAGTCAAATGCTTTGTCTGCATCTATTGAGAGGATCATATGGTTCTTGTCCTTTTTTTATTCATGTGATGAATCACATTGATTGTTTTGCAGATATTGAACCAGCCCTGCATCCCAGGTATAAATCCCACTTGGACGTGGTGAATAATTTCTTTAATGTATTGCTGTATCCAGTTGGCTGATATCATCTTGAGGATTTTTACATCCATGTTCATCAGGGAAATTGGTCTCTAGTTCTCTTTTTTAGTGTGGTCTTTGGTTTTAGAATCATGGTAATGCTGGTTTCATAGAAAGCGTTTGGAAGTTTTCCTTCCATTTCTATTTTTTGAAACATCTTCAAGAGAATAGGTGTTAACTTTTCCTTAAATGTTTGGTAGAATCCCCCTGGAAAGCCATCTGGCCCTGGACTCTTGTTTTTTTGTTTTTTTTGTTTTTTTTTTTTTTTTGGAGATTTTTGATTACTAATTCGATTTCCTTACTGATTATGGGTCTGTTCAAATTTTCTGTTTCTTCCTGTTTCAGTTTTGGTAGTGTATATGTTTCTAGGAATTTGTTCATTTCTTTCAGATTGCCCATTTTATTGGCATATAATTGCTCATAATATTCTCATTATTGTTTTTATTTCTGCTGTGTTGGTTATGATCTCTCCTCTTTCATCTTGATTTTATTTATTTGGGTCCTTTCCTTTTTCTTCTTGATGAAACTGGCTAGTGGTTTATCAGTTTTGTTAATTCTTTCAAAGAACCAGCTTCTGGTTTCATTGATCTGTTTTGTTTTTTTGGTTTCAATAGCATTGACTGCTGTTCTGATCTTTATTATTTCCTGTCTTCTGCTGGTTTGGGGTTTTATTTGCTGTTCTTTTTCCAGCTCTTTAAGGTGTAAGGTTTGGTTGTATATCTGAGACCTTTCTTCCTTCTTTACGAAGACGTGGATTGCTATATACTTTCCTCTTATAACCGCCTTTGCTGCGTCCCAGAGGTTTTGGGTTGTACTGTTGTCATTTTCCTTGGCTTCCATGTACTTTTAATTTTCTCTTTAACTTCTTGGTTAGCCCATTCATTCTTCAGTAGGATGTTCTTTAGTCTCCAAGTATTTGTTACCTTTCCAAATTTTTTCTTGTGGTTGATTACAAGTTTCATAGTGTTGTGGTCTAAAAATACGCACCATATATTCTTGATCTTTTTGTACTTGTTGAGGGCTGATTTGTGTCCCAGTATATAGTCCATTCTGGAGAACGTTCCATGTGCATTGGAGAAGACTGTATATTCCACTGCTTTAGGATAAAATATTTTCAATTTATCTGTTAAGTTCATCTTCTCCAGTGTGTCATTCAAAGCCATTGTTTCCCTGTTCATTTTCTGATTAGATGATCTGTCCATTGTAAGTGGGGTGTTGAAGTCCCGTACTCTTATGGTATTATTATCAATGAGTTTCTTTATGTTTGTGATTAATTGATTTGTATCTTTGAGTGTTTCCACATTTGGAACCTAAATGTTTACAATTGTTAGGTCTTCTTGGTGGGTAGACCCCTTTATTATTTTATAATGCCCTTCTTCATCTCTTGTTACAGTCTTTATTTTGAAGTCTAGATTATCTGATATAAGCTTAACTGCTTTGGCTTTCTTTTGTTGACCATTAGCATGAGCTGGTTCTCTATCCCCTTGCTTTCAATCTGAAGGCGTCTTTAGGTCTAAAGTGGGTCTCTTGTAAACAGCATATAGATGGATCTTGTTTTCTTATCCATTCTGTTACCCTGTGCCTTTTGATTGGAGCCTTGAGTCCATTAACATTTGAGTGAGTACTGAAGGCTATGAATTTATTGCCATTATGTTACTTGTAGTGTTGGAGTTTCTGGTGGTGTCCTCTGGTCCTTTCTACTCTTTGTTGCTTTTGGTATTTATTTATTTACTTACTTATTTACTTACTTACTTACTTACTTACTTACTTACTTATATATTTCATCTTTTCTCCCCTCAGAGGGTCCCCATTAAAATTTCTTGCAGGGCTGGTTTAGTGCTCAAGAACTCTTTTAATTTTTGTTTGGGAAACTTTTAATCTCTCCTTCTATTTTGAATGACAGCCTTGCTGTATAAAGAATTCTTGGTTGCATGTTTTTCTGATTCAACACATTGAATATGTCCTGCCACTCCCTTCTGGCCTGCCAAGTTTCTGTGGATAGGTCTGCTGCAAACCTGATCTGTCTTCCCTTGTAAGTTAAGGACTTTTTTCCCTTGCTGCTTTCATGATTCTTCCCTTGCTTGAGTATTTTGTGAATTTGACTATGATCTGCCTTGTTGATGGTCCTTTTTTGTTGAATCTAATGGGAGTCCTCTGTATTTCCTGGATTTGATGTCTTCTTTCCCCAGGTTAGGAAAGTTTTTTGCTATGATTTGCTCACATAACTCTTCTACCCCTTTTTTCTCTCTCTTCATCTTCTGGGACCCCTATGATTCTGATGTTGTTCCTTTTTAATGAGTCACTGATTTATCTAATTCTTAAATCGTGCTCTTTTGCCTTAGTCTCCATCTTTTTTTCTGCTTAATTATTCTCCATGAGTTTATCCTCTATATCACTGATTATCTGCTCTGCCTCATACATCCTTGCTGCCATGGCAACCATTCGAGATTGCAGCTCAGTTACAACATTTTTTACTTCATCCTGACTAGATTTTACTACTTTTACCTCTGTAGATTCGGGTTCTAATCTATTTTCAATCCCATCTAGTATTCTTCTTATTGTGATTCTAAATTCTGGTTCAGACATCTTGCTTTTATCTGTGTTAGATAAGTTCCTGGCTGTGGTTTCTTCCTGCTTTTTCTTTTGGGGTGAATTTCTTCGTTTTGTCATTTTGAAGAGAGAAAAGGAATTAATGAGGTAACAAAATTTTAAAATTAAAAAAATTAAAATTAAAAAATTAAAAACAAGAAACACACACACAAAATGAAATAAATGATGCTATATCCTAGGTGTGCTTTGGTGTAGGTGTTGAAAGGGGCTTGACAGATTAGAGATAAAGTGGAAGAAAAAAATGGAAATCGTTTGAAAATTTGGAAAAACATATACACTGAAATAGAATAAAATGAAATGGTATAAGTAAAATAGAGTTTGAAAAAATTTACACAAGATAAAAAATATAGTAGAAAAAATTTAAAGAAAAATATTTTTAATAAAGATTGAAAATAAAAATATTTTTCTCTTTCTGAATTCAAGAAAAAAGAAACGAAAAAGAGAAAAAAAAATTGAATAGATCGACCAGGAATCAGACTGAAATACAATTGAAATTACTTCTTTTTCCCCTAGAAGTCATACTATGATGTGACTGATAGGCTGTAAACTAAGCAGGCCAAGAGACTTGTGTTCCTGAAAGGGGAGGTTGGCCCAGTTGGTGGAGCTTGGTGTAATGGTTCCGTTCTCCACTAGATGGCGCTGCTTAGCTTACTTGGGTTTATTGTTGTGGTGCTTGTAGGTCTGTATGTGCATGTGTGGGAGCAGTGAAAATGGTGTCTCCCAGCTACCCAGTCTGTAGTATCGGAACTCTGTTCTCATTGAGCAGCAATCGTGCACCTATCCTTTGTATTCATCTTCCATCCACTCTCCGCTTTTACATTGTCCGTGACCAAGCCCCAGGCAGCACCTCCCTGTTGAGTTTTATCTCAGATGCGGCTGTTTTTCCCAACCCCTTACTTCTGAGGCACTGCAGCTTTGATCCGTTCTGCCCCTGTGCAGAAGGGTCTCACCTAGCAAATGGCCAAGTGCCAGCCACACCAAGTAATGTTCACGGGACCCTGCTGCTGCTGCTGATGCCCAGAGAATGTGGCTGGGTGCCAGTCTTCCCCAGAAAAAGTTCACGTGATCGTGTGGCAGCAGCGTTTCAGGGATTATGGCAAATCGCAACATGTATCTGGCACCAGGCTTCACCCCCAACAACCTTGTTCCAGAACCAGCATATGTGGTTATTCTCCCGGGTCTACTGGGGCCTTTGCCTGTGGGGGAGCCATACAGCCTCAACCAGATGTCCTCCCAGCTTGGGAACCACCTCTCCCCATGTGGCCTAAAGCCCCCTGGACTTCACTCTGCTCCCAGGGATTTGCCCTTCCCACCAGATCACTGCCAGGTATCGAGTTGTGGAGTTTCAGACTCTGTGCTCCCCCTGTTTATAGGGTCTTAATGGAATTTAAGCCCTCTCCTTTCTCCTTTCTCCTTTCTCCTTTCTCCCTTTTCGTTCAGTCCCTGCGGCTTTTGTACTATTCCGCTTTCTCTCCAGCCACTTTTGGCGGGGGGGGGGGTCCTTTTTCCTGTACTCCCCCCTTTCCTCCCCCCCCCATCTCTGTCCTCTCTCTGCAAACAAAAACAGCTCCCTGCTCTCTGCGGCTTGTCTCTCCCCCAGTCCACCTCTCTGCGCTGCGTACCTGCTGAGTTGTGTGGTTCACGTTGTGCAGATTGTCATGTTAATCCTCAAATCAGTTTTCTAGGCGTGCAGGATGGTTTAGTGTTGATCTGGCTGTATTTCATGGACGTGAGACACAAAAAAAATTTCCATGCTGTTCCGCTATCTTGGCTCTTCCCTATCAGGCTTTTCTTTTCTTTAAAGAAGAAAAGTATGTATTTCTTTAAAGAAGAAGTGGATATTTCAACTGATGCTGTGGAGGTAGTAAAAAGGGAGGGAGAGTTTGAAGATATCCAGGAGAAAAGGAAGATAACTGATGCAGCAAGGTCCAGGTAAAGGTGGAGAGTATGAGATTCAGAGAACAGGTAAAACCGTTGACCTTAGAGGGGATGTGAGACACTTGCAATAAGAGGATGAATGGAGGATGTTTGTAGGTCTGGGAGTTTCCATCTAATGGAATCCATTTACTCTTTAAATTACGAAGTGAGGTCATCTCCTGAGAATTGAGGTGTAAGTGTCGGGAACAGGTCAAAGCTCAAGGAAAGATATACAGTAATAACTGTGGGGAGTTGGATTATGGCCTCTCTCATTGTCAGATGGCTGCACAGTGTTGATTGCTGAATTGAGCCTGGTGGTTATGGGTGTATGGTGGCATTAATCTGCCCCTATCCTTTCAGCTCTTCCATTCTCTTACCCCACTTAATCTTCTCAATGATCTGTTAAGAGACCTACAATTCCTTGTCCTCTCCTTTTCCTCCTAGTTTACCATTCTTCCCTCTTCCTTTTTCATGTCCTGGTCCCCGTGGTGGATTTTCTGAACTGCCCTTCCGCCAACACCTTCAATTCCTATGTAGCCATGTTCTTCCACTGTACCCACAGAGGAAAATTTTGTCTCTGGATGAGTCTATAATTTACATCTGGATCACAGAAGGATACTTGAGAAAACCACACATCCACACAGACTGGCACTCCCACAGAGTCAGGGTTGCCAATCTCATTCAGCTAGACCGTTGCTACCACCAGTTTATCCACTGGTCTCAGATAGCTCCCTCTCCCATTCCTCTCAGTGCCTAGTCCAAATCTTTACTGTTTTACCCACCCTCCTCTGTCTTAGCTCTTTCACCTCACCCCTCACTTCACTGAGAAAAGTAAGGCCCTACTAAGCACAATGGCCCTTGACCTCCTGCCCCACCACCCACAACTGATATACAAGTACAGAGAGTAATGACAGGGCTCCCCTCCTTGTCCAAGGCCAACCCCATTCATAAGTGCTCTTGATATACACACATGTGCACGCACACACACCACCCTGCATCTGTGTCCTGTCTTCTGCCTTTCCCTGCTACTGGTACCTTGCCTTCAACCTATATACATGTACTAGTATTTTGTTCCAAAATTAATATTAAAAAAAATCTCCTTTTGCCCCCATCTCTAATTGTATCCCATCTCTCCCCTGATCTCATCAACATTTTCAAGACAGTGTCTATACTTGCTCCCTCCAGCTCCTTACCTCTCATCCATTTCTAGACCAGCCTGGCTTTTACCTCCACATTTCTACCACAATTTTTCTTGCTAAGTTTATTAATGACTTTATAATGGTCAGGAGCATAGGACAGTTTTTTTTTTTTTTTTTTTCTATTAGGTCTTTTCTGGTACATTTGACAATGTTGATTATTACCTTTTTCTTGAAACTCTATACTCCTTGGCTTCCATGATACTGTGCTCTCTTGGTTCTCATAACTCTCTGAATAGTCCATCTCTGCTTCTTTTATGGGCTCTATCCTCTTAAATATTGGGGCTCCCCCAGGTTCTCACTTCAACCCACATTATCTCTTGCTCTATGCACACTTGCTGCTGGACTCCATGTACTTACATAGTTCCAACTCTGCATAAATGTTGGTGACAGCTACTTCTTTATCTCCCAGGAATGTTGGTCAAACTTCTTGCTGGACATCTATCCCAAAGTCCCCTCAAATTGAACATACTCAGAACTTAACTCACCATTTTCCCTCTCAAAACTACTTATCCAGTGTTCCCTGCCTTCATGAGAAGCACTGATGTCCTTCCAACTAACAATTTCTTCCTCCCATCTCTGGTATCCCCTAAGCCTCCAGGTCCTCTCATTGTACTTCCTTGAATTGGCTCCAATATGTTTTTCCTCTCAGTTCTTATTCTCACTCCTCTAGTTTCAGAACTCATCTCTGCCTTCTAACTGGTTGTTCCTCCTCTCATCTTGTCTCCTTCAGATCCGTCCTCTAAAGAGCTATCAGAGTGATCAGTCTAAAAGTGTACATTTATACTTCTCTTTGTTTCCTATATTGGCTTCTTTCCTCTTTGTAAATTTTGAAGCATATGTGATGAACCTTAAGGAGAGGAAAGGGTAGGTGTAAGTCTAGGTAAATTTTATGAAAGTGGTACTAGAGAGTTGAGGGTATTCCCTTTTGATGGCTTTTCCTAATCTCTGAGTTTTAAGACAGTTACCTTCTCAGAGTTCAAGACACAGAAGGTACTGTGGTTGGGGTTACTGATTGTATTTAAATTTTTTAAAAATTAGACATTATGGTTGTAGGAAACAAAAGAAATATAGGCATACCTCAAAGGTTTTGTGAGTCCAGTTCTAGACCACCACAGTAAAGTGAATGTCACAATAAAGCAAGTCAAATGATTTTTTTTTTAGTTTCTCAGTTCATATAAAATTATGTTTACACTATACTGTGGCCTATTAAGTGTTCAGTATAGCATTATGTATAAAAAAAGTACTTACCTTAAAAATACTTTATTTCTAAACAATCTCAACTATCATCTGAGCTTTCAGTGAGTTCTAATCCTTTTGCTGGTGGAGGGTTTTGCCTTGATGTTGATGGCTACTGACTGATCAGGGTGGTGGTTACTAAAGGTTTGGGTGGCAGTGACAATTTCTTAAAATGAGACAACAATAAACCTTGCTGCATCAATTGACTCTTCTTTTATGAATGGTTTCTCTGTAGCATACAATGCTGTTTGATAGCATTTTACCCACCATAGACGTTCTTTGAAAATTGGAGTCAATCCTATCAAAATTTGTTGCTGCTTTATCAACTAAGTTTATGTAGTATGTAAACCCTTTGTTGTCATTTCAACAATCTTCACAGCATCTTTGTCAGAAGTAGATTCCATCTCAAGAACTACTTTCTTTGCTCATCCATAAGAAGCAACTCCTCTGTTGTTAAAGCTTTATCATGAGATTGTAGCCATTTAGTTACTTCTTCAGACTCCACCTCTAATTCTAGTTCTCTTGCTGTGTCCACCACATCTGCAGTTCCACTGCAGACTCCTCCACTGAAGACTTGAACCCTGAAATTCATTCATGAGGGCTGGAATCAACTTTCTCCAAACTCCTGTTAATGTTGATATTTTGAACTCTTCCTGTGAATCATGAGTGTTCTCAATGGCATCTTAAATGGTGAATCCTTTCCCGAAGGTTTTCAAATTACTTTGCCCGCATCCATCAAGAGAATCACTGTCTATGGCAGGTATAGTTTGACAAAATGCATTTCTTACATAATAAGACTTGAAAGTCAAAATTCCTTGTGGATCCATGTACTGCAGAAAAGATGTTTGATAGGTAAAGATAGGATTGAGTATGTAGAAAGGGAGATGCTAGGACTGGAAGATCCCAGGGAGCAAAGCCACATCTTTTAAAACAATGCTGGAAACATCCATGAGAAAAACTCCCTCAGGCGTAAAGTTTTTCTTAAGAATGTAACAAATACCACCTACTCCCCCTTCATGTTTCCCTCAGGAATAAACAACTCATCACCAACAGGTATCTTTTTTTTTTCCTAAAAAGAAACCAAAAAGAAGAGGAGGAACAGACCAAAACCCTATAAAATAAAGTTGCTTGCTTATACTCAGGGGTATTCACTTTCAGATGCCCCCTCTCTGTAGAGAGATCTTTCATACTATTCTTACCTTCTGATCTTACACTCTGATAAACTTTTGCCTGCTGCTCATTTTATTCTGTGTCCACCTCCTCATTCTTTGAATTGGCTAAACAACGAGCCCTGGCATTGAGGTATTTATTCTGCAAAATGTGTTAGCAACCATGAAAACAACATTAATCTTGTTGTACATCTCCATCAGAGCTCTTGGGTGACCAGGTTCTTTGTCAATGAGCAGTCATGTTTTGAAAGGAATCTTTTTTCTGAGTAGTAGGTCTCAACAGTGGGCATAAAATACTCAGTAAACTATGTTGTATCATCCAGGCTTTCTTGTTCCATTTACAGAGCAGAGGGAGAATAGATTTAAAATAATTCTTAAAGGCCCTAGGATTACTAGAATGATAAATGAGCATTGGCTTCAACTTAAAGTCACCAGCTACATTAGCCTTTAACAAGAGAGTCAGCCTGTCCTTTGAAGCTTTAAAGCCAGATGTTGACTTCTCTTCTGTAGCAATGAAAGTCCTAGATGACATCTTCTTCCAGTAGAATGCTATTCAATATCTGGAAAATCGGTACTGTAGTGTAGTCACCTTCATGAATTATCTTAGTTACATCTTCTGGATAACTTGCTGCAGCTTCTTTATCAGTACTTGCTGTTTCACCTTGCACTTTTTTAAAAAGTTTAAATTCAAGTTAGTTAACATACAGTGTACTTTTGGCTTCAGGAGTAGAGCCCAGTGATTCATCTCTTATATAGGACACCCAGTATTCATCCCAACAAGTGCCTTCCTTAATACCCATCACCCATGTAATCCATCCCCCCCACCCACCTCCCCTACAGGAACCCTCAGTTTGTTCTCTGTATTTAAGAGTCTCTTATGCAAAAGGGTTCCCCTATCTCCACATCCTCACCAACATTTGTTGTTCCCTGTGTTAATTTTATCGTTTCTGACACGTGTGAGGTGGTATCTCATTGCAGTTTTGATTTGTATTTCCCTGATGATGAGTGATTTGGACATCTTTTCATGTGTCTGTTGGCCGTCTGTATGTATTCTTTGGAAAATGTCTATTAATGTCTTCTACCCATTTCTTCACTGGATTATTTGTTTTATGGGTGTTGAATTTGATAAGTTATTTTTGACACTAACCCTTTATCCATTACATCATTTTCAAATATCTTCTCCCATTCCATAAGATGCCTTTTAGTTTTATTGATTGTTTCCTTAGCTGTGCAGAAGCTTTTTATATTGATGAGGTCCCAATAGTTCATTTTTTTTATTTCCCTTGATTTTGGAGACATGACCTGAGGTCGAGGTCAAAGAGGTTGCTGCCTGTTTTCTCCTGTAGGATTTTGATGGTTTTCTGTCTCACATTTTAGGTCTTTCATCCATTTTGAATTTACTTTTTGTGTGGTGTAAGAAAGTGGTCCAGTTTCATTCTTCTGCATGTTGCTGTCCAATTCTCCCAGCACCATTTGCTAAAGAGACTATCTTTTTTTTTTCATTGGATACTCTTTCCTGCTTTGTCAAAGATTAGTTGGCCATATATTTGTGGGTCCATTTTTAGGTTCTCTATTCCATTGGTCTAGGTATCTGTTTTTGTGGCAATACCATACTGTCTTGATGATTATACCTTTGTAATACATCTTAAAGTCTGGAGTTGTGATACCTCCAGCTGTGGTTTTCGTTTTCAACATTACTTTGGCTATTTGGGGTCTTTTGTGGTTCCATACAAATTTTAGGATTGTTTGTTCTAGCTCTGTGAAGATGCTGGTGTTATTTTCATAGGGATTGTATTGAATGTGTATAGATTGCTTTGGGTAGTATTTAACAATTTTTGTTCTTCCAATGAGCATGGAATATTTTTCTATTTCTTTGTGTCTTCGTCAATGTCTTTCATAGCCTTTCTATAGTATTCCGCATACAGATCTTTTACCTTTTTGGTTAGGTTCTAGATACAGCATTTTAAAAATACATCCTAACAAGTTATTAGGTCTTTGATCTCTGTAGCAGGGGTTTCTCTGCTGTCTTCTAAGCCTTTTTGAAGCCCAGCTATTAGTATTATGACTGTTGTTCTAAATTCTTGTTCAGATGTATTGTGTATATCTGTTTTGAGCAATTCTCTGGCTGTGATTTCTTCTTGACCTTCCTTTTGGGGAGAATTCCTCTATCTTGTCATTCTGGCCGTCTGTCTTTTATGTGTTTTAAAAACTTTTTATGTGTCCTTCACCTGAGACTACTGCTATATTAAAAAGGGACCGTACAATGTCCAGGCCTGGCACTCCAGGAAGTACTTCTGTTGTGTGTTGCATGTACTTTGCTGTTGGGTTCTGGATGCCCAGTCCCACTGATCAGTCCTCTGCAGAGCTCCTCCTTGCTTGCAATGATGGAGTGTTTGGACCTTTAACTAGGTGTGCTTTGATTTCTTTGTTGAAGTAACCCTGGAAAAAAAAGGAGGTGGGGGGAGCCTGATGCTATAAAAAGAGAACAATGAAAGGGGAGAAAAGAAAACAAATAGAGAATTAAAACCTATAAGGTTGATTCCAAAGAGAGAGAAAGGAAAAGAAAGAAGAAAAAAAGCAAAAGAAAAAAGATGGAAACCGAGTAGAATTAAAAAGCCTGATCAAAAAATATATATGTCTGTGTGTGTGTATGTATGTGTAGATAGATAGCTAGATGGTGTATATATGTGTAGATAGATAGATATGACAACAAATCAGAAACTATAAACCTGATTTGAAAAGAAAACAGAGAGGGAGGAAAGCAAGAAAGAAAAAAGAAAAAAATAAAAGGTTGTCTATTGGTGCCTGAGGCTGGTGGCTGTGTTGGTCTGGAGGGAGTCTGTCTACATTGAGTAAGTTAGTCTTGCTCTAGTAAGTGAGCATTTGCTAGGCATGGAGGGGTAGGGTTTGTTCTAAGCGTGTACTGCCTCCACTGGTGACCGCTGTGCTATTCTCTTAAGTCCCACTGTGTTGGTGTTAGGAAAATTTCCGTCACCCCAATCTCTCCTCCCGACTGGGCTCTCACCCCCTGCTGTTCAGGCAGCCCTCACTGAATAGCGAGGGCAGTCAGCTTGCCCTGCACCATTATTCTCCTGTGGCTTCCCCTTGGCACTCTGATGGGATTCAAATCCTGAAGTCTTAATAGACCCCGAATGGTGCAAATCCAGATCCACTCCCCTCCTCCAGGGATCCTACTGCTGAAAGGCCTTTGGCTGGCACCTGCAGAGTATTTTGTCCTTGGGGAGGCAATAAAACCTGTTTCCAAATAATCCAGGAAGGGTACTATTCTTTCCCAGTACACCCTGGAGATCGTTACACCATGCTGTGCACTCCAGGGCCAGCTACCCACTCCCCAGGAGTGTGTGCCATTGCTCTACTCTTGAGAAAGTCATGCACTTCCAAAACCTTTGAGTTTCAGCTCCTAAGGTTATGTACAAAAAAGAACTGACACTCTCCATACTTCTCATTCCCCCCTCCATAGTCCGTAGAGGTTTTCCTCTTGTGCTAACTCGATGCCATAATTTCACAACCCCTCTTTCTTTCTCTCCCTTTTGTCTCTCCACAGAAAGGGTTCCCTCCCCTCTGTGGCTATGCTGGTTTATTTCCCTCATTTCATATCCACGCACCTCACTCCTGCTAAGCTGTCCACCGTCCAACTGTGGAGATCCTTCTGCTACTCCACAGATCAATTTCCTGGGTTTTCCAAGTGATCTGACCTCAAAACAGCTATGTTTAATGGACAAAGAAAATCCCGGTCCTCCTACTTCTCCATCATCTTCACCTTGCACTTTTATGTTATGGAGATGGCTTCCTTCCTTAAGCCTTCTGAACCAACCTTGGCTAGCTTCACACTTTTCTGTAACTTTCTCACTTCTCTCAGCCTTCATAGAATTAAAGAGAGTTAGGGCCTTGCTCTGAATTAGACTTTGGCTTAAGGGAATGTGGTAGCCATTTTGATCCAGACCACTGAAACTTTCTCCATATCAACAATCTATCTCTTTACCTTTCTTACATTCTTATGTTGAGTAACACCTTTTACTTCCTTCAAGAACTTTTCCTCTGCATTTGCAACTTGGCTGTTCAGTACAAGAGGCCTAGCTTTTGGTCTGTCTTGGCTTTCAACATCCCTTTTTCACTTAGAAATAAGCTTAATTATTTCTAGCTTTTGATTTAAAGTATGAGATGTGCAACTCTTTCTTTCACTAGAATACTTAGAGGCCATTATAGAGTTAATAATTTGCCTAATTTCAGTATTATTGTGTCTTAGGGAATAGGGAGGCTTGAGGAGAGGGTAGAGACTGGGGAACATTGGCTGGTGAAGCAGTTGGAGTACACAAAGCATTTATCAATGAAATTTGCAGTTCTATATGTATGGGCTCAATTCATGGAACCCCTAAACAATTACAATAGTGACATCAAAGATCACTGATCATATGTAACCATAAAAAATATAATAAAAAAGTTTGAAATATTGTGAGAATTACCAAAATGTGAATTAGAGATATTAAGTAAGTAAAATGCTGTTGGAAAAATGGTACCAGTAGATTTGCTCAATGCATGGTTGCCACAGACCTTCATATTTGTAAAAAAAAAAATGCAGTATTTGCAAAGTGTAATAAAGCAAAGCACAATAAAATGTGCTATGCCTGAATGTTGGTGCAGTTCCTACAATACCTTTCTGGCTTTAAACGTTTTTACTCATAATCATTTGATAATTATTATACATTAGATACATGTTTTACTGGTTCCTCTCTCTTTAAAGTACATTTTGTGTCATGGACATCCAGCAGCAAAAGGGCGTTAAGAGGAATATGGAGAACACAGTTTTGGGGACATCTTAAGCCCAAAAATGTACTTCTAAGTAATGTGATAGTAGAATATTCATGGTTATCAAAAGAATATCTGTTTTGAGAACTTGTAGGCATTTCCTGTATTGGCTATCAATGTGACATCACGAGTCAAAATCTAAGCATAGTGCTCACAGGTAAAAGTGTAAATTGGGCTTCACATTTTGACAAGTGTTTTATATATGAGAGAATATAGTTTTCTCAGATTGAAGATTAAATTGAGAATTAATATTGAAACTTTTGGTTTTATAGAGAAACATTGACCTGATTGTCATTTTAATTATAAGGCCATGCAATATATTAGTAGTGCCTATAGCATATCAGCATACTGCATATCAATAAACATTAATTAATTAATACTTTAAATATTTATTTATTTATTTTGAGAGAGAGAGAGCCCTAGCAAGGGAAGGGCAGAGACAGAGGGAGAGAGAGCGTATCCTAAGCAGGCTCCCCTCTATCAGCACAGAGCCAGATGTAGTCAGTCAATCTCACAAACCGTGACATCATGACCTGAGCCAAAATCAATAGTCGGGTGCTCAACCAACTGAGGTACCCCAATAAACATTATTTTAAAATAATTTTCCATTTTACTTTAAATTCTGGGTTTCTAGTTTTAGTGCTGGAATCCTTAAATTAAAGACATTCATTTGGAAACATTTTGGTATATGTTTGGCTACACTGTTGACATATTACTTTGCTTATTTCAATCTTTCAGATTTGTAACATTTTTAAATTTTAACACTCTATACCTACTGCTTTTAGCCATTATGAATAATCAAAATTAATATGATCTGTTTTCAAATACTGAAGTGCATATAATTCAGAAGTAATGAGTCATAATTTAATCCTTTGAAAATAATAAGTGAAGAATTTAACAAATATTAAAGATATTTGAAACATTTCTTGTCCATGAATTAATTATACGAATGTAACATATGTGATATATAAGTATATAAATAATGCAGAAATTGGACATTCAGGCACATGTATATGTTACATGTTTCAAATTCTGTTCTAAAATCTTTACAAGCTAAATTTTTTCAAACATCATGGAGTTTGAAAAAAAGATAATTTGAGAGTTAACTAAACTCTAATGATAGAAGAATGAAAATGAGATCTACCCCTTATGTCTAATATTTTATTTCTACTTTTCAGATTTCCATTTTGACAGTGCCAGCAGTGGAGACAGGAACTTTTGCTGTTCGGGTCATTGAATTATGTTCCTCAACAATGACATGCATGAAAGGCACATGTGAGCACAGTAGAATCTGGTTGTCTTATGTGTTTGTTTTGGGAGTAAAGGGGGACAACCATTGATAAAGTTGTCTGGGTTCTGATTATAGTTTTGCTTATATATATATATATATATATATATATATATATATATGTATGTATATAGGCAATGTATATATATGTATATAGGCAATGTATATATATATGTATATATATATACATACACACACACGTATATATACAGACACACACACATATATATATACACACATGTATATATAAATATATATCCAAGTTAGTTAGCATATAGTGCAATAATGATTTCAGGAGTAGAATCCAGCGATTCATCCCCTACATATAACACCCAGTGCTTATCCCAACAAGTGTCTTCCTGATGCCCCTTACCCATCTAACCATCCCCCACCCACAACCCCTCCAGCAACCCTGTTTGTTCTCTATATTTAAGAGTCTCTTATGTTTTCCACCCCCCTGTTTTTATATTATTTTTGCTTCCCTTCCCCTATGTTCATCTGTTTTGTGTCTTAAATCCCACACGAGTAAAGTCATATGATATTTGTATTTCTCTAATTTCACTTAGCATAATACCCTCCACTTCCATCCACATTGTTGGAAATGACAAGATTTCATTCTTTTTGATTGCTGAGTAATGTTCCATTGTATATATGTACCACATCTTCTTTATCCTTTCATCTGTGGATGGACATTTGGGCTCTTTCCATACTTTGGCTATTGTCAATAGCCCTGCTATAAACATTGGGGTGCATGTGTCCCTTCGAAGCACCACTCCTTTATCCTTTGGATAAAAACCTAGTGGTGCCATTGCACGGTCGTAGGGTAATTGTATTTTTTAACTTTTTGAGGAATCTCCATGCTGCTTTCCAGAGTGGCTGCACCAGTTTGCATTCCCACCAGTGCAAAAGAGTTCCCCTTTCTTCACATCCTCACCAACATCTGTTGTTGCCTGAGTTGTTAATTTTAGCTATTCTGACTGGTGTGAGGTGGTAACTCATTTTGGTTTTGATTTGTATTTCCCTCATGATGAGTGATGTTGAGCATTTTTTCATGTGTCTGTTAGCCATCTGGATGTCTTCTTTGGAAGTGTCTATTCATGCCTTCTGTACATTTATTAACTGGATTATTTGTTTTTTGGGTGTCAAGTTTGATAAGTTGTTTACAGATTTTGCATACTTACATTTTATCTGATATGTCATTTGCAAATTATCTTCTTCCATTCCGTTGCAGTTGCCTTTTAGTTTTGCTGACTGTTTCCTTCATTGTGAAAAAGCTTTTTATCTTGATGAGGTCCCAGTAGTTCATTTTTGCTTTTGTTTCCCTTGCCTCCAGAAACGTGTCAAGTAAGAATTGCTATGACTGAGGTCAAATAGATTTTTGCCTGCTTTCTCCTCTAGGATTTTGATGGCTTCCTGTCTTACGTTTAGGCGTTTTATTCATTTTCAGTTTATTTTTGTGTTTGGTGTAAGAAAGTAGTTCAGGTTCATTCTTTTGCATGTCGCTGTCCACTTTTCCCAGCACCACTTGCTGAAGAGACTGTCTTTATTCCATTGAATATTGTTTCCTGCTTTGTCAAAGATTAGTTGGCCATACGTTTGTGGGTCCATTTCTGGGTTCTCTATTATGTTCCATTGATCTGAGTGTCTGTTGTGCCACTACCATACTGTCCTGGTGATTACACCTTTGTAATACAGCTTGAAGTCTGGAATTGTGATTCCTCCTGCTTTGGTTTTCTTTTTTCAGGATTGCTTTGGCTATGTGGGGTCTTTTCTGGTTCCATAAAATTTTCGGATTATTTATTCTAGCTCTGTGAAGAATGTTGGGGTTATTTTGATAGGGATTGCATTAAATATGTAGATTGCTTTGGGTAGTATCGACATTTTAACAATATTTGTTCTTCCTACCCAGGAGCATTGAATAATTTTCCATTTTTTTGTGTCTTCTTCATTTTCTTTCATAAGCTTTCTATATTTTTCATGGTATAGATTTTTCACCTCTTTGCTTAGATTTATTCCTTGGTATTTTATGGTTTTTGGTGCAATTGTCAATGGGATAGATTCCTTGATTTCTCTTTCTATTGCTTCGTTATTGGTGTATAGAAATGCAACTGGTTTCTGTGCATTGATTTTATATCCTGTGACTTTGCTGAATTCATGAATCATTTCTAGCATTTTTTTGGTGGAATCTTGTGGGTTTTCCATATAGAGTATCATGTTATCTGTGAAGAGTGAAAGTTTGACTTCCTCCTTGCCAATTTGGATGCCTTTTATTTCTTTGTATTCTCTGATTACTGAGGTTAGGACTTCCAATACTATGTTGAATAACACTGGCAAGAGTGGACATCCCTGTCATATTCCTGACCTTGGGGGAAAAGCTCTGCTTTTCCCCATTGAGGATGATAGTAACAATGGGTCTCTTGTATGTGGCTTTTGTGATCTTGAGTTATGGTCCTTCTATCCCTACTTTCTTGAGGGTTTTTATCAAGAAAGGATGCTGTATTTTGTCAAATGCTTTCTCTGCATCTATTGAAAGGATCATGTGGTTCTTGTCCTTTCTTTTATTGCTGTGATGTATCACATTGATTGATTTGCAGATACTGAACCAGCCTTTCATCCCATTATAAATCCCACTTGATCGTGGCAAATAATTCATTTAATGTATTGTTGGATCCGGTTGGCTGATATCTTGTTGAAAATTTTTGCATCCATGTTCATCAGGGAAATTGATCTCTAGTTCTCCTTTTTGAGTGGGGTCTTTCTCTGGTTTTGGAATCAAGGTAATGCTGGTGCCATAGAATGCATTTGGATATTTTCCTTCTGTTTCTATTTTTTGGAACAGCTTCAAAAACATAGGTGTTAACTCTTCTTTAAATGTTTTGTAGAATTCTCCTGGAAAGCTATCCAGCCATGGGCTCTTGTTTTTTGGGAGATTTTTGATTACTAATTAAATTTCTGTTCAAATTATCTATTTCTTCTTGTTTCAGCTCTGGTAGTTTATGTTTCCAGGATTTTGTCCTTTTCTTCTAGATTGCCCAATTTATTGGCATATAATTGCTCATAATATTCTCTTATTATTGTTTGTATTTATGCAGTGTTTGTGATCTCTCATCTTTAATTCTTGATTTTATTTATTTGAGTCCTTTTTCTTTTTGATTAATCTGCCTAGGTGTTTATCAATTTTGTTAATTCTTTCAAAGAACCAGTTTCTGGTTTCATTGAGCTGTTCTACTGGTTTTGTTTATTTATTTGTTTATTTGCTTTGGGTTTCAATAGCATTGATTTCTGCTCTAATCTGTATTTTCCTGTCTTTTGTTGGTTTGGGGTTTTATATGCTGTTCTTTTGCAGCTCTTTAAGGTTGTGGATTAGATTCTGTATCTGAGACCTTTCTTCCTTCTTTAGAAGGCCTGGATTCGTATATACTTTCCTCTTATGACCACCTTTCCTGCATCCCAGAGGTTTTGGGCTATGGTATTTTCATTTTCATTGGCTTCCATGTACTTTTTAATTTCCTCTTTAACTTCTTGGTTTGCGCATTCATTTTTGGTAAGATGTTCTTTAGTCTTCCAGTATTTGTTGTCTCTCGAAATTGTTTCTTGTGGTTGATTTTGAGTTTTATACCACTGTGGTTTGAAAATATGCATAGTATGATCTTGATGTTTTTGTACTTGTTGAGGGCTGGTTTCCCACTATGTGATCTATTCTGGAAAATGTTCCATGTGCACTCAAGAAGAATGTATATTCTGCTGCTTTAGGATGAAATGTTCTGAATATATCTGTTAAGTCCACCCAGTCCCATGTGTCATTAAAGCCATTGTTTCCTTGTAGATTTTCTGTTTAGATGATCTTCTTGTAAACAGCATATAGATGGATCTTGTTTTCTTATCCATAATGTTACCCTATGTCTTTTGATTGAAGCATTTAGTCCATTGACATTTAGAGTACTGAAATATATAGACTTATTGCCATTGTGTTGCTTGTAGAGTTGGTGTTTCTGCTAGTGTTCTTTGGTCCTTTCTAGTCTTTGTGACTTTTTTTCTTGTTTTGGTTTTGCTTTTCTCCTCTCAGCGAGTCCCCCTTAAAATTTCTTGCAGGGCTGGTTTAGTGATTATGAACTCTAATTTTTGTTTGGGAAACTTTTTATCTCTCCTTCCACTTTGAATGACAGTCTTGCTGGATAAAGAATTCTTGGTTGCATATTTTTCTGATTCAGCATGTTAAATATATCCTGCCACTCCATTCCAGTCTGCCACACTTTGTGGATACATGTTCTGCAAATCTGTTCTCTCTTCCCTTATAGGTTAAGGACATTCTTCCATTTTTGCTTTCATAATTCTCTCCTTGTCTGTGTATTTTGTGAATTTGACTATGATTTCCCTTGTTAATGGTTGGTTTTTGTTTAATGTAATGGGAGTTCTCTGTGCTTCCTGGATTTTTTTTATCTGTGTCTTTCCACAGGTTAGGAAAGTTTTCCAGTATGATTTGCTCATATACAGCTTCTACCCCTTTTACTCTCTATTCATCTTCTTGGACCCCTATGATTCTGATGTTATTCCTTTTTAATGAGTCACTGAGTTCTCTAATTCTTATATCATGCTCTTTTGCCTATCCCCCCCACCTTTTTTCTGCTTCATTATTCTCTATAAGTGTCTCTTGTATATTGTTGATTCGCTGCTCTGATTCATCCATCCTTCCTGTCGTGGCATCCATTCTAGATTGCATCTCATTTATTGCATTTTTACTTTTGTCCTGACCAGATTTATTTCAATGCATTTTTTTCAACCCTAGCCAGTATTCTTATCATCGAGATTCTAAATTCTGGCTCAGACATCTTGCTTATATCTATGTTGATTAAGTCCCTGGCTGTCATTTTTTCTTGTTCTTTCTTTTGAGGTGGATTCCTTCCTATCTTCATTTTGGAGGAAGAAAAGTATTAATTAAATACAAAAATAAATTTTGGGAGATTAAAAACGACACCAAAACAAATTCAAATAAAGTAAGCTAGATCCTAGGTGTGTTTTGGTCTAGCTATTGACCATATTTTTTTTTTATTCACACACCTTTTTGTTCACATACTTTATGTTCATACAATAAGTCATTCTATACCTTCCCCTTGCCTCTAGTTAGTTTTTTACCTAAATCTTCATAGGCCCCATTTTTAAGTTCTCCAGTGAATTTCTGTGACATTCCAGTTCGTTTTGTAATTTTACTTATGCTTATTACAAACATACTTTCAAAAAATTTTTTTTTACTCTACTGGTTTTCTTGTTTGATTTTCCTTAGAATTCTTAATCCAGTTTCTTATCTTCTACCATATGTAAATGATCAACTTAACGTTTTTATGAGTCTAAAGTTACATAGTACTTTCATTTCTTTTACTAATATGTATCAAAATTTTTGTCTCTAACACTGTTCAGATATCATGCCTTCTACCACATATTTTGTAAAGATGTTTCAGTAAGTAGAAACCAGCAAGGATACATTAGATGTCATTATGCCTAGATCTAAATTGTGTACTGTAGTGATTACAAAGAAGCACACAGTGGCATCCCTAATTTGAAATGTTCATAATCTTATTAGACACCTAATAGAGCAAGACACTATTAACTGTGTGCAGTGTACTCTAATAGACATTTCAGGATAGGTGTAGTTGAGTACAACATAGGTCTGACCTTAGGGTACTTACAATCTAGTGGGACAGATAAGACAAACACAAAAGTCTCTGTAAGAGGCAGAATATGAAAGTACCAAAAGAGTGGTACCAACAAACAGCAGACTGGAGAGATTCATAGGAGGGAAGAAACAGTATCTTAAAAATTTTGTAAACTTATATTAATTTTTCTTCAAACTATTACATGAATTATGAGAAGCAGAAGACTAATCTGGTTTGGCATAGTTAATGAAAACATGACAATGTCTTCAGTTGTAGAACTACTGCTTACTAAAAAATGTCAAAATGTGGTTAAACAGAGAGGAGTGGGAGCTTGTTGCTAGTAGGCAGAGTGAAGAAAACTTTGCCCTTCTTGTAATCTTAAATTTCCATTTGAGGAGTAGCTTACTCATGGTTTTCCCCCTTTTAGAGTGATTTGTGATATAAGTAAATCTTTACCATGACAGTTACCCTTATTATTTTTCCCTATTACTTTTACCAGTTTTTTGTCATGTCTTTTTTATCTTTATTAGTATCTTAAATATAAAACTACATTCATCTTTGATTTTCTGAATTACATTTATTTTATGTTTTGAATATCTTTTATAAATTTATTTTTATAAATTATTTCTCTATGTGAAGTACTTTTGTATCTCCAGTCTAACAATATTCATTATTGACAGTTTAAAAAAGGAAAGTAAAATTACTATAATCCTATAGATGACAAACACTTGGTATGTGTTTACCTTGTTTTTTTATATGTATATACATATATATATTCCATAAGTATCCAGTACTATTTTATATATTTTATAATCTACTTTTCAAAAACACTTAATACAACAGAATTTTTTTGTATGTCTTTGATATTTTCAGTGATTGTGGGTATGCCATCTTTAATATCATGCTATTGAGATTAAGTGAAAATTTTTACATCATAGTCCTAGAAAAAAAACAGCTGGCCTAATAAATATTTGTGAAATTACATTAATTTTTAAAAACTTTTGAGTGGAATTATTGGGTCAAAGTATGTAGGCTTTTTTTATTTTGAAGTTATAGACTCATAGGTATTTGCAAAGATATTACAGAGAAGTCCCATGTACCCTTCACTCAGTTTCTTCCAATAGTTATATTTTATCAAATTATAGTACAATATCAAAACCAGGAAATTGACATTGTTATAATGTGTGTATGCAATTTTATCACCTGTGTAGATGCTTGTGACCATCCCACAATGATTCCTAACATTACCCTTTTGTATCCATAGCTGTATCTCTCCCTCCCCACACTGGGCACCTAATCCCTGGAAACCACTAATGTGTTTTCTATCTTAGTAACTTTGTCATTTTGATGGTGTCATTTAGAATGAGTCATACAATAAGTTAATCTTTTGAGACTGTTTTTTTTTTTTTTTTACTCATTGTAATTTTAAGATTCATCTAAATTGTTGCATGTATCAATAGTACATTCCTGTTTATTACTTAGTAGTAGTCCATGGTAAGCTGTACTTCTTTCTGGCCTCCATGGTTTCTAATGAAAAATCTGCTATTATTTGAATGGTTTTTCCCATATAGATAATGTGGTTCTTTTTCCCCTCAGGCTGCTTTCAAGATTTTCTTCTTAGTCTTTAATTGTTGTAAGTTTTAATATAATGTGTCTTGGCATAGATTTCTTTGGAATTATTCTATTTGAGATTTGTACAGCTTCCTGAATTTGCAGGTTTCTTTTGCCAAATTCAGGAAGTGTTCATCCTTTACTTCTCCAAATATTTTCCAGTCTTACCCTCTTTTTCCTCATGTAACATGACTATTAGATCTTTCACTATAGTTCCACATGTCTCTGAGGCTCTATTTCTTTATTCAAAAATATTTATTATACCTGTTAAGAGGAATTTATCATGCTAGGGACAGTGGATTATACAAAGGAATATAGCCAAAGTAGTAATAATAATAAGATAGTACAAAGAGCAAGAAGAGCCCAAAGTATGTGTTTTTCTGTTCATTTTTATGTAGGCTATTTTCTTTCATTTTGCATTGCATCATTTCAAGTTCACTAATTTTTTCCTTTGTCCATTCCATTCTGTTGAGCCATCCATTGATGGTTTCTTAATTTAATTTGTGTATTTTTCAGATTAAAAATTTCCAGTTCTCCTTTAAATCTCCTATTTGCTGAGGCTTTCTATTTCTTTGCAGGGACTTTCTGTTGTTTCATTTTTTTCCAGCAGGTTTGTAATTGCTCACTAATGCATTTTTATGATGGCTGCATTGAATCTTGTTTAACTCCATTAGCTGTGTCATGTTGGCATCTGTCATTGATTGTCTTTTTGCAGTCAAGTTCAGGTTTTCCTGTTTTTTGGTATAATGAGTAGTTTTGGATTGATACCTGGGCATTTTTATTATTCTGTAATGGGACTTGGATCTTATTCTGTTTTAGTAGGAGCCCTCTGACATTGCTCTGGCGGAAAAAGGGAGTGCCATCTTTTTACTGTCAGGGAAATGTAAGTCCCAGTTCCTCACTTGCCCTCTGCTGGAACCTGGAGGTTGGAGAATTTCCTCATTACTGCAGAGTGATTATATTGTAGGCTCTCCACTAGGCCTCTAACTGATTTCACCCTGGCTAGAAAGAACACAGGAATTTATTGTTCCCCACATGGTCTTCATTGACACAATCAGGAGAGGGGTATGACCTCATTATTCAGGGAGTGGTGGGAGACCACACTCTCCATTAGACTTCCACTGACACCACACCATTGGTGGTGTCAGTGGTGCCTCATTACTGCTGGGGAAGGGTTGAAGTCCAGCATCCTGCCATGGTCTCTACTGACACTGCAGAGGATGAAGACTGTTGTTACTCTTGGTGAGAATGAAGGTTTTGGCTCCTTACTTGGCCTTTTTTGTTATCCTCCCCCAATGGGGCGGTTGAGACAACTTCATTACAAGCTGGTGTGGGGTGGAAGTCTAGACTCTTTCTTCAGCCTTTAATGGTGAGTGTAGAGGGTTAAGGTGTGTGTGTGTGTGTGGTGATTGAGTGGAGTAGAGTAATAGCTGTCTAAAAGTTTTCTCTTTTACTAGGTGGCTTCTTTATTGATCCTTGACTAGAGAGAACACTTTTACTGGGATTTTTTTTTTTTTTATCTGAACCCATTGATGTTTCTGGGTTGCTAGTTTCACTAGTAACCAGTCTGGGCTATATGAAGCAAGAAGAAAACCCAGGGAACTCTGCTATTTTGTTTCTTTCATCCAAAGGTCCCTAGCTAGCCTCCTTTCTTCTGTATACCTCTCAGAGTCATCTTATGTTTGTTTTATGTATTATGTCCAAGATTTTTATCTATGCCTTAGCAGGAGGAAGAGGAAAAAGTACCTTTTAATCAGTCGTTCTGGAAGTAGAAGTCCTAGAGTGTCTAGAGTTTTAAGGCTTTTCATATATAGTGTCAAATTGTATCCCTCCCAGAGTTGTATCAATTTACATATTCAGTGGTAGTTTATAAGCAAGCATGTCTGTTTCTCCAAACCCTCAAGAGTACTGGTTATTAGCAAAACTCCTTTGCCAAATTGAAACTTGGAAATGATATTTTGTTTAAACTTGTTTTTAAAAACTCATGAAGTTGAAGTTTTTGAACATTGGATATTTATACTTTTGTGAATTCCTTATTCTTTCCACTTATTATACTGCTTATTCTTTTCTTACCAACTTACAAGAGCAATATAAACATTACAGATATCAGCCCTTGATTTTAAGTGTTGCAAGTATATTTCTTGGTTCATTCAGTATTCTTTCAAAAGTGTGGGATAAGTAGAGGACATTATTTTAGGTCTTGTAAGTGAGAAAGTGATGAAGAAAGCTTTCTGATCTCAGGAAGCTTTAAATTTAGTGGGGAAGGGAAAATCAACAGCAATAACTTAAAAAAAAATACAGCAGCAAAGCAATGTAACTTACGAATACAAGCAACAAGGGGCACCTGGATGGCTCAGTCAGTTGGGTGTCTGATTCTTGATTTTGGCTCAGGTCATGATCTCATGGTTCATGAGATCGAGCCCCATGTTAGGCTCTGTGCTGACAGTGTGGAGCCTGCTTGGGATTCTCTCTCTTTCTCTCTCTCTTCTCCTTCCATGCTCTCACCTCCCTTTCTTTAAATAAATAAATAAACATTAACAAAGAATACAAGCAACAAATGTTGAATGCAGGAAATACTGTGCTCTAAAATCTAAAGAATCCTTCAAGAAAAATAAGGGGCATGATCTTGTCCTTAAAAATGATGTATAAGAAGAGGAGAGGAGGCTGGGAAGATGACAGAGTAGGAGGATCTTAAGCTTGCCTCATCCAATGAATACAACTAGATAACACTCACATCAGCATATATAACCCAGAGAACAATCTGAAGACTGGAAGAACAAACTAAAGGTAGAAAAGAGGCCATATTGAAGAAGGTAGGAAAAGCAAAGATACAGTGTGAGAATAAAACAGACTATGGCCATCCTAGGTGGGGACAGAGACTGTGGTGCAGAGAAGGGGGAGAAACAGAGTATCACACCAGGGGACCTGCACAGGGAAGACAAATAGCCATAACATTTGGCTTCAAAAGCAAGAAGGGATGAATTTTGTGAGTTCTTACAACAAGTGGGATTTAAAGCTTTGAATTTTAAAAATCACTGTGCTCAATTCTGGGAGAGCCCAGAGAGCATTAGGAAGTGGAATCCTTGCTCTTAAGGAGACAGCACAAAAAACACCCTGCAGAGATAAAGTATGGAAATGGCAGCTTGAAAAATGTCTGAGGCAGGGGCCTGAGGCAGGGGCGCCTGGGTGGCTCAGTTGGTTAGGCATCTGACTTCGGTTCAGGTCATGATCTCACAGTTCGTGAGTTCAAGCCCCGCATTGGGCGCTGTGCTGACAGCTTGGAGCCTGGAGCCTGCTTCGGATTCTGTGTCTCCCTCTCTCTCTGCCCCTTCCATGCTTATGCTGTGTCTCTCAATAATAAATAAATGCTAAAAAAAAATCCATAAAAATAAAAAAAAAAAAGAAAGAAAAATGTCTGAGGCAGATGGGAGGGAGAGAATTACTCATCTCAGAGCTTGGCTCAGAGAAGCAGGGATCACTGGGAGAGCATTCCAAGAACAAAGGACCTGGCAGGCGCCATTTCCCTCCCCCACCCACAGCATAAACACACCACCACCTACCAGAACCAGCACAGCAATGACACTTGCTACCTAACTTGCTTACACCAAGCCTCCCTCACCTCACCACCCAGATTTCAATGGATCTCCCCTTCCCAGTCAGGCTTGCCTTCAGTCCGGGTGCTGCAGGACCCCTCTGCCAGAAGACCTGTGCAAACCCAACACGTTGTCTTCTGACCCACACGTTTTGTGGGAACTCAGTTTCAGTGATGGCAACAGCAAGTCTCATTTTACAAGAAGACCACACACCTTCTGAAAATGCACCCCACCCACCTGGGACCAAACACCATACAACATGCAAAGAGAGCCTCTGCAGACAACTGGACTGAAGGAAAGGGAGGCCAGGACTCAACAAGGGGATAGGCAACACACATAGGAGCCCCTCCCTGAAGTGCCAGGCACTGGGCAACAAGGAACATTGCACTGCAGAACACTATAGAACCTCTTCTTCATAAGGCCGTTGCCTTCAAGAGCAAGAGACATAGCTGCCGTTACTAACACAGAGAAACAGACACAGTTAGACAAAATGAGGAGACAGAAATATGTCCCAAATGAAAGAACATGGCCAAACCATAGCAAGACACCTATGCAAAATGGATATAAGGAATATATCTGATTGAGAACTTAAAGTAATGATCATAAAGGTACTCACTGGACTTGAGGTAAAAGTGGAGGACATCAGTGAGACCCTTAACAGATGAAAAAGAACCAATCAGAGAAGAATCAACACAATAAGTGAAATTAAAAATATACTTCATGGGATAAATAGCAGGCTAGAGGAAACAGAGGAAGGAATTAATGACCTGTAAGACAGAGTAAGGGAAAGGAATCAACCTAAATAAATGAGAGTAAAAAAAAATTATGGAAATTGAGGTAACTCAGTGACTCCATCAGGCAAAATAACATTTACATTACAGGGATCCCAGAAGAAGGAGAGAGAGAAAAAGGAGCATAAAATGTGTTTGACAAAAGAATAGCTGAAAACTTCCATAATCTGAGGTAGGAAACATCCAGATCCAGAAGGCTCAGAGATCCCCCAACAAATTCAATGCAAGCAGGTCCACACCAACACATATAGTAATTAAAATGGAAAATAGTAGGGGCGCCTGGGTGGCGCCATCAGTTAAGCATCTGACTCTTGATGCCCGTCTCCCTCTGCCCCTCCCCCCTCTCAAAAAAAACTTAAAAAAAAATTAAAAATCAGCAAGAGTGGGGTGCCTGCATGGCTCAGTCGGCTAATTGCCCAACTCTTGATTTTGGCTCAGATCATGATCTCATGATTCCTGAGATGGAACCCCACATCAGGCACTGCATTTGACAGCACAGAGTCTGCTTGGGATTCTCTCTCCACCTCTCTCTCTTCCCCTCCCCTGCTCACACACTCTTTCTCTCCCTCTCTCTCTCTTAAATAAATAAACAGTTTTTATTAAAAAGCAGCAAAAGGAGCACCTGAGTGGCTCAGTCAGTTCTTTCTCTGTCTCTCTCTCCCCCTCCCTCCCTCCTCTCCCTTTCCCTCTCCCTTCCCCTCTCGCTCTCCCTTTTCTTCTCCCTTTCCCTCTCCCTTTCCCTCTCCCTTTCCCTCTTTTTCAAAATAAATGAACATTTGTAAGAAATGCAAGAGAAAAGAAGACCATTACATAACAAGGGAAACCACATAAGGCTATCAAGGGATATTTTAGCAGAAACTTTCCAGACCAGAAGGGAGTGGCATGATATATTCAAAGTGCTGAAAAGGAAAAACCTGAAACCAAGAATACTTTTTCCAGCAAGGCTATCATCCAGAAAAGGAGAAATAAAGAGTTTCTGAGGCAAACAAAAACTAAAAGAGCTCATGGCCACTAAACCAGCCCTACAAGCAATGTTAAAGGGGACTCTTTGAATGGGAAAGAAAGATCATAAGTAACAGTAAGAAAACTAGGAAGCACAAAAGCAATAAAAATAAGTATATCTCTAAAAATCAGTCAAGGGGCTCACAAAATAAAAGGATATAAAATATGACACCATATAGGGTGCTGTATGCATAAGATGTTATGTATGAGCCTAAAGATAACCACATATCAAAATTTATTGCAGTTACACAAAAAATAAAGACAAAGAAATGCAAGCATATCACTAAAGAAAGTCATAAACTCACAAGGGAAGAGCGCAGGAGAAGAAAGGGAGGGAAAGGAACTACAAAAACAACCATAAAGAAGTAACAAATGGCAATAAATACATACCTATCAATAATTATTTTAACTGTAAATGGATTAAATGCTACAGTCTAAAGACATAGCATGACAGAATGCATTAAAAAGGAAGACCCATCTATATGCTGCCTACAAGACACTCATTTTAGACCTAAAGACACCTGAAGATTAAAACTGAAGGGATGGGGGCACCTGGGTGGTTCAGTTGGTTGAGCATCTGACTCTTGATATTGGCTTAGGTGATGATCTCAAGGTTGTGATATCAAGCCGTGTGTCAGGCTCTGAGGTGACAGCATGGAGCCTGATTGGGATTCTCTCCTTCTCTATCTGCCCCTCCCACACATGCGTTTTTTTCTCTCACTCTCACTCTCCAAAATAAATAAACTTTAATATAAAAATAAAAGTGAGGGGATGTAGAGACATTTATCCAGCAAACAAATGTCAAAAGAAAGCCAGAGTAGCAATACTTGTGTTAGACAAACTAGACTGTAACAAGAGACAAAGAAGAACGTTATATAATAATACAGGGAACAATCCAAGAAGAAGATATAACAATTGTAAATATTTATGCACCCAACATTAAAGCACCCAAATACATAAAATAGTTAATAACAAACATAATGGTACATTGATATTATTGGTAATAATTGATAATAGTATAATAATGACAGAGGATTTTAACACCTCACTTATATCAATGTACAGATCATCCAAACAGAAAATCAACATGGAAACAGTAGCTTTGAATGACACCCTGGACCAGATGGGTGTAACATATATTCAGAACATTCCATCCTACAACAGCAGAATATACATTCTTTTCAATTGTATATGCAACATTCTCCACGACATATCAAATATTAGGTCACAAAAGAAGTCTCCACAAATTCAACAAGGTCTAAGCCACACCATTCATCTTTTATTTTTTATTCTAATTTCAGATTAACATACAGTGTTAATATTTGTTTCAGATATATGATATAGTGATTCATCAATTCCATACATCACCCAGTGCTCATCACAAGTGCACTCCTTCATCCCTTTCACCTATTTCACCCATCGCCCCTCCCACCTGCCTTCTGGTAACCATCAGTTTGGTCTTTATAGTTAACAGTCTGTTTCTTGCCTTGTCTCTTTTTCCTTTTGTTCATTTGTTCTGTTTCTAAAATTCCATATATGAGTGAAATCACTCATACGTATATATATATATACGTATATATGCCTTTCTCTGACCTGGCATTATAGTTTCTAACTCCATCCATGTTGTTGCAATTGTCACTGAATAATATTCCATTATATCTCACATCTTCTTTATCCATTCATCAATAGTGGACACTTGTGCTGCTTCCATATCTCAGCTATTGTGTATATTGGGGCGATAAACATTGGGGTGCATGTATTCCTTTGAATTAGCATTTTTGTATTCTTTTTGTAAATAGCCAGTAGTGCAATAGTTGGGTCTTAGGGAAGTTCTATTTTTAACTTTAAGGAGCCTCCATACAGTTGTCCACAGTGGTTGTACCAATTTGCATTTCCACCAACAGTTCATGAAGGTTTTTTACTCCACATCCTCACCAACAACTGTTGTTTCTTGTATTGTTAATTTTAGCCATTCTGACTGGTGTGAGGTGATAATCTCATTGTAGTTTTGATTTGCATTTCCCTAATTGTCAGTGATAATAAGCATCTTTTCACATGTCTGTTGGCCATCTATTTGTCTTTTTTGGAGAAATGTCTTTATGTTTTCTGTCAACTTTAATGGACTATTTGTTTTTTGGCTGTTGAGTTTTCTAAGTTCTTTATACATTTTGGATATTCTTTATACATTTTGGATACTAACCCTTGATCAAATAAAGCATTTGCAATTATCTTCTCCCATTTGATAGATTGCCTTTTAGTTTTGTTGGTTGTTTCCTTTGCTGGGCAAAAGCTTTTTTTTTTTTTTTTCTTTTTTTTTTTTTTCTTTTTTTTTTTTATGTAGGCCCAATAATTCATTCTTGTTTGTTTCTCCATAATTCATTTTGTTACCTCAGGAGACATATCTAGAAAAATGTTTCTACTTACTGCCTGTGTTCTCTTTGAGAATGTTTATGGTTTCAGGTCTCAAATGTAGGTCTTTAATCCATTTTGAGCTTATTTTGTGTATGGTGTAACAAAGTGGTCCAGTTTCATTGTTTTGCATATTGCTATTCCACTTTTCCCAACCCAACTTGTTGAACAGACTTTTTGCCACTGGATATTCTTTTCTGCTTTGTCAAAGATTATTTCACCATATAATCATGAGATTATTTCTGGGTTTGCCTTTCTGTTTCATTGAGCTATGTGTCTATTTTTGCAGCACACCATACTGTTTTGATTTGTAATACTTCTTGAAGTCTTTTCTTTTTAAAGATTTCTTTGGCTCTTCGGGATCATTTGTGGTTCCATGCAAATTTTAAGATTGTTTGTTCTAGTTCTGTGAAAAATGCTGTTGATATTTTAATTAGTATTGCATTGAGTCTTTGCATAGATTGCTTTAGGTAGTATTCACATTTTAACAATATTCTTCTAACCCATGAGCATGGAATGTCTTTCCATTTCATTACACCATTCTTGGATTTATTTTATCACTGTTTTATAGTTTTCAGAATACATATTTTTCACCTCTTTGGTTAAGTTTATTCCTAGGTATCTTATTATTTTTGTTGCAGTTGTAAATAGGATTGCTTTATTTCTCTTTCAGCTATTTCATTATTGGTGTATATAAATGCAACATACTTCTGTACATTGATTTGGTACCCTGAAATTTTCTTGAATTCATTTATTAATTCTGATAGTTTTTGGTAAAGTGTTTCAGGTTTTCCATATATAGTATCATATCATCTGCATATAGTGAAAATTTTACTACTTTGTTACTGATTTGGATGGCCTTTATTTCTTTTTGTTGTCTGCTTGCTGTGGCAAGACTTCCAGTACTATGTTGAATACAAGTGGTGAGAGCAGACATCCTTGTGTTGTTCCTGATCTTTGGGGAAGAAGCTCTCAGTTTTTCACCATTGAGTATGATGTTTGCTGTGGGTTTTTCATATAAGGATTTTATTATGTTGAGGTACATCCCCTGTAGACCTACTTTATTGAGGGTTTTTATCATGAATGGATATCGTACTATGCCAAATGCTTTTTCTTCATTTATTGAAATGATAATATGGTTTATATCATTTCTCTTACTGATGTGATATATCAGTTTGATTGATTTGTGGATATTGAGCCACACTTGCATCCTGGGAATAAATTCCACACTTGGTCATGGTGAATGAGTTTTTTAACGTGTTTTTGGATTCAGTTTGCTAGTATTTTCTTGAGTATTTTTTCATCTATGTTCATCAGAAATACTGGCATGTAGTTTTCTTTTTTGTGATGTCTTTATCTGGTTTTGGTCTCATAGAATGAGTTGAACATTTTCCTTCCTTTTCTATTTTTTGAAGTAGTTTGAGAAAAAATAGTTATTAACTCTTCTTTAAATGTTAGAAATTGACTGTGAAGCCATCTGGTCCTAGACTTTGGTTTGTTGGGAATTTTTAGATTACTGTTCAATTTCTTTGCTGGAAATCACTTTGTTCCAATGGTATCTTTCTTCCTATTTAAATTTTGGTTCGTTCTATGTTTCCAAGAATTTAGCCATATTTTCCCGTTTCTCCAGTTTGTTGGCATATAGTTTTTCATAGTATACTTTTGTAATTGTTTATATTTCTGGTTATTGGTATTTCTCTTCTCTCATTTGTGATTTTAGTTATTGGAGCCCTTTTCTTTTTTCTTGATATGTCTGGCTAGTGGTTTATCGATTTTATTAATTTTCACGGAAATTGTTCATTTCATTCATCTGTTTTATAGTTGTTTTTTTTAGTTTTCTACATCATTTATTTTTGCTTTAATACTCATTTCTTTCCATCTGCTGGTTTTATTTTTTGTTGTTGTTCCTTTTCTGTATTGTTTATGTATGAGGTTATGTTGTCTATTTGAGATTTTTCTTGCCTCTTAAGGTAGGCCTGTATTGCTTTAAACTTCCCTTTTAGGGGTGCCTGGGTGGCTCAGTCAGTTAAGCACCTGACTTTGGCTCAGGTTGTGACCTTGGGGTCTGTGAGTTTCAGCCCCGTGTCAGGCTCTGTGCTGACCGTCCAGAGCCTGGAACCTGCTTCAGCTTCTGTCTCCCTCTCTCTCTTCCCCCCCCCCCCCACTTGTGTTCTGTTTGTTTCTCTCTCTCTCAAAAATAAAAATAAACATAAAAGAAAATAATAATAATAAACTGCCCTTTTAGAATAACTTCTGCTGCATCCCAAAAGTTTTGAACCATTGTGTTTTCACTTACACTTGTTTCCATGTATTTTTTATTTTCTTATTTTATTTCTTAGTTGATCTATTCATTGTTTAGTAGCATGTTATTTAACCTCCCTGTATTTGTGGTCTTTTAAGATTTTTTTTTTCCTGTAGTTGATGTATAGTTTTATGATGTTGTATTTAGAAGAGATGCTTGGTATACCTTCCATCTTTTCACATTTCTTGAGGCTTGTTTTGTGGTCTGATATGTGATCTATTCCTGAGAATGTTCTGTGTGTACTTGAATAGAATGTGTATTCTGCTGTTTTATGATGGAACATTCTGAATATATCTGTTAAGTCCATCTGGTCCAGTGATTCATTCAAAGCCATTATGCCCTTGTTGTTTTCTATTTAGATGATCTTTTGTTTTTATAAGTGTTAAATTCCCTTGCTATTACTATATTATTGATTAATTCCTTTATATTTTATTAACTCTTTTATGTAATTTGGGCGCTTTCCTATTTGGTTTGTAAATATTTACAATTGTTATATCTTCTTGTTGGATCGTCCCCTTTTTTGTTTATACAGTGTTCTTTGTCTCTCATTACACTTCTTGTTTTACAGTCTACTTTGTCGATTATACATATTGCTAATCTGGCTTTCTTTTGATATCCATTTGCATGATAGAGTCTTCTCTGTCCTCTCACTTTCAGTCTGCAGGTGTCTTTAGGTCTAAAATGGGTCTCTTGTAAGGCAGTATATAGATGAGTCTTTTATTATTATCCATTTGTCACCCTATGTCCTCTCACTTGAGTGTTTAGTCCATTTACATTCAGAGTAACTATTCATAGATATATATTTATTGCCATTTTGTTACTTCTTTTGTGGTTGTTTCTGAGTATATTCTCTGATACTTTGTCTTTCTCTCTTTCATGGTTTGATGGTTTTCTTTAGTGATATATTGGGATTTCTTTCTCTTTAGTCTTCGTATGTCTGTTATGGGTTTTTTATTTGTGGTGACCATTAGGTTTGTATATAACATCTTTTCCATGTAGTAGTGTATATTAAGTTGATGGTTGTTTTAGCTGAATTTGTTCTTTACTCCTCTCCTTCCTACGTTACAGGTATGTGGTGTCATATATCCTTTCGTTGTTGTCTTCCTTGACTGATTTTTTTACAGAAATATTCATTTTTACATCTTTTGTGTTTTCTGCCTTTATACTGTCACTTTGGTCTTTTCCTTTCCACTTAAAGAGTCCGCTTTAAAATTTGCAGGGGTAGTTTAGTGGTCATGAACTCCTTTACTTTTTGTTTATCATGGAAACTCTCTCTCTCCTTCTATTCTGAATGATAGCTTTATTGGATAGAGTATTCTTGGCTGAATTTTTTTCCCATTTAGCACTTTCAGTGTATCATGCCACTCCCTTCTGGCCTGCAGAGTTTGTGCTAAATAATCCCCTGGTAGTTTATGGGATTTCCCTTGTATTTAACTGTCTTCTTTCTTCTTGCTGCTTTATTTTTTTTTTGTATTTCTGTATTTTGACAATTCATTTACAATATGTTTGGTATAGATCTTCTTTTGTTGATTTTTGTTGGGAGTGTCTGTGCCTCCTTCATAGGGATATTTATTTCCTTCCCCAGATTAGAGGCGTTTTAGCTATTATTTCTTCAAATAAATTTTCTGCCCCCTTTATTCTTTCTTCTTTTTTCTGACTCCTGTATGCAAATATTGTTGTATATGATGGAGCCCCTGAGTTCCCTAAGTCAATTCTTGTTTTGCATATTTGTTTTCTTTTTTCTCAGCTTGATTACTTTCCATTACTCTGTTTTCTAGGTCATTAATTCATTCCTCTGCTTCTTCCAGCCTGCTATTCATTCCATCAAGCATGTTGCTCATTTTATTGAGCCCTTGATCCCGAGTATGTTATTTCTTATATGTTTTCATGGTCTCACTCGTGTCTTCTTTTCTCAAGTCCAGTGAGTATCTTTATGGTCATTATTTTAAATTCTCTTTCAGTCATGTTAGTTATATCTGTTTTGCTTTCGCTCTCTGGCCATGGTCTTGTCTTTCGTTTGGCACAAATTCCTCTGTTTTCTCATTTTTTGTGTCTATCCCTTCTTGTGTGTGTTAGGATAGTCAGCCTGTCTCTCCTGTTCTTAAGGGTAATGGCCTTATGAAGAAGAGGTCCTGTAGTGCCCTCAATGCAGTGTCTTCTATTACCTAGGGCCTGGCACTTCAGGGAGTATCTCCAACATCTGTGTGTTCTGCTCTTATGTCCTGCCTGCTTTATCCTTAATGTTGTGTCAGCAGAGGCTTTCTTTACCTGTTGTGGATAATGTTTGGTCCTTGTTCTGAATATGATGAGTTATAACTACATGTGCTCTGGTCTGCTTGTGAAATGAGACCTTTCAACAATACTGCTGAAACCAAGCCCCTTCAGAACTCCTGGGTGAGGAGTTGCAGTGTAGGCAGGGATTTGGGCCAGTCTTTTGTGGTAGGGTCCCTGCCTCTCTGGGACTGACACTAGGGTGTCTTGGAACGTTAATTCCACTGGAGCATGGTGGGGGGGTAGGGCTTGATGTAAGCAAGTCAGGTAGTGTTGGTGCTGCACTGGTTCTAGCAGTTGGCTCTGTGCTTATGCTGAGGGGTTGGGGAGGAAAATGGCACCTATCAATTCCTTTGCTCCCAGAGGGGAGTCTGTGAACACTGCCTCTCTGGGTCATGCTTTGAGATATGCAGAAAACCTGCCCATTCTGTTGCCCTGGGACTCTTCAGATCAGTGTTTCCATGCTGTATGTTTGCAGGTCATTTGCCCTCCCTTCTCTTTAACAGCAGTGCAGTGTCCTCTAATTCTCCCCCAGACAAGCCCACTTACCTTTAAAAATACAGAATTATGCCCCACTGGTTGCAAGAACTAAGAAAATTCAACCCAACTCACTTTTCAAGCCAATTACTGTGTGGATTTGTTTTCCCCTTGGGCTCCCCTGTATGTTAGTCCATCTCTCAACCTTCTGCAACCATGGCTGCCTCTTCACCTCAGCAGCCATGATCTGTTTCTCTCCCAAAACATGCCTTTGCACTTCCTACCTTCTTTTATGTGGCCTCTTCTCTACCTTTAGTTGTGGAGTTTGTTCTGTCAGTCTTCAGGTCAATTTCTGAAAAGAGCACAAATACATGGAGGTTAAATAACATGCTACTAAACAATGAATGGGTTAACAAAGGATTCAAGGAAGAAATAAAAAAAATACAGGGTAACAAATAAAAATGAAAACATATCAGTCCAAACTTTTTGGTATGCAGCAAAAGTGGTTCTAGGAGGAAACTTTATAGCAATACATTCCTACCTCAAGCAGCAAGAACAATCTCAAATAAAGAACCTAACCTACACCTAGGGGAGACTCCAAAAGAAAAACAAACAAAACCCAAAACTGGCAGAAGGAAGGATATAAAGATTAGGGCAGAAAGATATAACATAGAAATATAAACAAATCAATGAAACCAGGACCTGGTTCTTTGAAAAAAATTAAAAGATAAAATCAATAAATCTCTAGCCAGACTTATCAAAATGAAAAAATATGCCTCAAATAAACAAGATCACAACTGAAACACCACCACAGAAATAAAAACAATTATAAGAGAATATTCTAAAAAAACTATATGCCAACAAATTGGACAACCTAGGAGAAATGGATAAATTCCTAGAAGCATATAACTTACCAAAACTGAAGCAGGAAGAAATTCTACCAAACATTTAAAGAAGAGTTAATTCCTTTTTTTCTGTAAGTATTCTAAACAGTTTTGGAGCACCTGGGTGGCTCAGTCAGGCAACTGACTTCATGATCTCACAATCCATGGGTTCGAGCCCCACATTGGGCTCTGTATTTACAGCTCAGAGCCTGGAACCTACTTCAGATTCTGTGTCTCCCTCTCTGCCCTTCCCCCATTCTCTCTCTCTCTCTCTCTCTCTCTCAGTCTCTCTCAAAAATAAATAAAAACATTTAAAAATTTTAAATAAATAAAAAGTAGAACAGAAAGGGAAACTTTAAAATTTGTTCTATGAGGCCTTTATCACCCTGCTAACAAAACTAGATAAAGTCACCACAATAAAACAAAACTAGAGGCTAATATCTCTGATGAACATAGATGCAAAAATCCCCAGCAAAATACTAACCAAATCCAGTAATACCTTAAAAAAAATTCACCAGGATAAAGTGGGATTTATTTTCAGTACAAAAAGAATGGTTCATTCTCTGCAAATCAGTCAACATGATACCTCACATCAATGAGAGAAAGGGTACAAACCATATAATCATTTAAGTAGAGCAGAAAAATCATTTGACAAAGTACAGTATCCATTCATGGTAAAAACCCCTCAACAAAGTAGGTCTAGAGGGGACATACCTGAAAATAATAAAATCCTTATATGAAAACCCACAGCAAACATCTTACTCAATGGAGAAAAACTGAGAACTTCTTCCCCAAAGATCAGGAACAACACAAGGATGTCTGCTCTCACCACTTGTATTCAACATAGTACTGGAAATCTTGCCACAGCAAGCAGACAACAAAAAGAAATGAAGGCCACCCAAATCAGTAATGAAGAAGTAAAACTTTCACTATATGTAGATGACATGATGTTATATATGGAAAACCTAAGAGACTCTACCAAAACAATACTAGAACTGGTAAATGAATTCAATAGTCATAGGATACAAAATCAATGTACAGAAGTCTGTTGTATACCTATACATGAGTAATGAAGCAGCACAAATGGAAATTAATAAAATCCTATTTACAGTTGCATCAAAAACAATAAAATATCTAGAAATAAACTTAAGGAGGTAAAAAGTCAGTACTCTGGAAACTATAAAACAGTGATAAAATAAATTCAAGACAACACAAGAAAATGGAAAGGCATTCCATGCTCATGAGTTGGACGAACAAATACTGTTTAAAGTTTCTATACAACCCTTGGGACGCCTGGGTGGCTCTGTCAGTTAAGCATCTGACTTCAGCTCAGGTCATGATATACATAGTCTGAGTTCAAGCCCCACGTTGGGCTCTATCCTGACAACTCAGAGCCTGCAGCCTGCTTCAGATTCTGTGTCTCCCTCTCTCTCTGCCCCTCCCCTGCTCATGCTCTGTCTCTCTCTGTCTCAAAAATAAATAGAAACATTTTTAAAAATTTAGTTTCTCTACTACCCAAAGTAATCTACATATTTAATGCAATCCCCATTAAAATTCCAGTAGCATTTTTCAAAGATCTACAAGCAACAATCCTAAAATGTGTATGTTACCACAAAAGACCCCATACAGTGAAAGGAATCTTGTTGTTTTGTTTTGTTTTGTTTTGTTTTGTTTCAGTGTAGATAACATACAGTGTTATATTATTTTCAGGTGTACAATATAGTAATTGAACAATTCCATACATCACCCAGTGCTCACTGTGACAAGTGCACTCCTTAATCCCCATTATCTATTTCAGCCATTGCCCCACACTCTTTCCCCCTGGTATCCATAAGTTCTCAGTAATTAAGAGTCTGTTTCTTGGTTTGTCTCTCTCTTTTTTTATTTGCTCATTTGTCTTGTTTATGTTCCACATACAAATGAAATCATGTTTTCTGTCTTTCCTTGGCTGACTTATTTTACTTAGCGTTATGCTGTCTAGCTCAATCCATATTGTTGCAAATGGCAAGATTTCATTATTTTTTTCATTATTTTTTCCGTTGTATGTATATATATAGTGCCTATATATATATACATACACACACACACCACATCCCCTTTATCCATTCATCTATCAATGGACACTTCAGTTGTTTCCATAAATTGGATATTGTAAATAAAGCTCCAATAAATACAGGGGTGCATGTATTCCCTGGAATTAGTGTTTTTGTATTTCTTGGGTAAACAGCCAGTAGTGCCATTACTAGATTGTAGGGTAGTTCTATTTTAACTTTTTTTTTTCAACGTTTTTATTTATTTTTGGGACAGAGAGAGACAGAGCATGAACGGGGGAGGGACAGAGAGAGAGGGAGACACAGAATCGGAAACAGGCTCCAGGCTCCGAGCCATCCGCTCAGAGCCTGACGCGGGGCTCGAACTCACGGACCGCGAGATCATGACCTGGCTGAAGTCGGACGCTTAACCGACTGCGCCACCCAGGCGCCCCTATTTTAACTTTTTGAGGAACCTCCAGACTGTTTTCCAGAGTGGCCTCACCAGTTTGCATTCCCACCAACAGTGCACAAGGGTTCCTTTTTCTCCACATTCTCACCAACATCTGTTGTTTCTTCTTTTTATTTTAGCCATTCTGACAGGTTTAACATGATATCTCATTGTAGTTTTGATTTGCATTTCTCTCATTGAAAGTAATCTTGAAAAGAAAAAGAAAACTGGAGGTACCACAATTCCAGGCTTCAGTTTATACTATGAAGCTGTAGTAATCAAACTGACCCCCAAAAGACAGGTAGATCAATGGAACAGAATAGAAAACCCAGAAATAAGTCCACAATTATATGGTAAATTAATCTGACAAAGGAGGAATGAGTATACAATTGGAAAAAGATAGTCTCTTCAATAAATGGAGTTGGTAAAACTGGACAGCAAAATGTAAAATAATGAAACTGGACCTCTTTCTTTCACTACAGACAAGCATAAATTTAGAATGGATTAAAGACCTAAATGTGAGACCTGTAACCATAAAAATCTGGAGACCACAGGTGGTGATTTTCCTTACATCAGCTGTAACATATGTCTCCTGAGGCAAGGGAAACAAAAGCAAAATAAATACTGGGACTATATCAACATAAAAAGCTTTTGCCAGCAAAGTAAACAATCAAAACTATATTACAGCCTATGGAATGAGGAAAGATTTTTGAAAATGGCATACTCGATAAAGGTTTCCTATCTAAAATATATAAAGAACTTACACAACTCAACACCAAAAAACCCCCCAAATAATCCAATTTTAAAATGGGCGGAATACATGAAAAGACATTTCTCCAAAGAAGACATACAAATGGCAATGGACTCATGAAAAGATTCTCAGCATCACTTATCAGGGAAATGCAAATCAAAACTACAATGAGGTATCACCTCAAACCTGTCAGAATGGCTAAAATCAACAAACAAGAAAACAACAGGTGTTTGTGGAGATGTGGACAAAAAGGAACCCTTGTGCACTGTTGGTTCCAATGCAAACTATTGTAGGCACTGTGGAAAACAATATGGACTTTCCTCAGAAAGTTAAATATAGAACAACTCTACAACCCAGTAATGGTACTACTAGCTGTTTACCCAAGAATTACAAAAACACTAAATTGAAGGAATACACACACCCCTGTATTTATTGGAGTATTATTTACACTAGCCAATTTGTGGAAACAGCCCATATGTCCATAAAGAAGATGTGGTATGTATGTGCAACAGAATATTATTCAGCCATAAAAAGAATGAAATCTTGCCATTTGCAACAACATGGATGCAGCTAGAGAGTATAGTGCTAAGGAAAATAAGTCAGAGAATGGCAAATACCATCTGATTTCCCTCATATGTGGAATTTAAGAGGCAAAACAAATGATCAAAGAAAAAATTAAAGAGAGAGAAGGCAAGGAACAGACTCTTCACTATACAGAACAAGAGATAAGCCAAGGAACAGACTCTTCTCTATACAGAACAAACTGATGGTTATCAGAGGGGTGGTAGCTGGGAAGATTGCTGAAATATGTGATGAGGGTTAAGGAGTACACTTATCATGATGAACACTGAGTGATGTACAGAATTGTTGAATCCCTATATTTTTTACCTGAAACAAATATAACACTTTTTGGTAACTATACTGGAATTAAGATAACAAATTTTTTAAGGGAGAAAGTGAGAAGATTGTGAGGAAGAAAACATCTCCATCAGCTTCAGAAATGATCTCTTACAGCAAATGTACTGGAGTCTCCAGGGACCTCAGAAGGTTAGGACAGTTGAAAATTTAGGCCAAAATATAGCCATGTCTTATCTGGAGACCTATTGGACCATTGTTTCTGGCCTACTGCTTCAGAAACAGTTCTGAGCTCTGTAGGTGATTCAGAAACACATTAACATTAAAAGCTACTGCTACAAAGGAATGAGATTCCTTTGGTAGAGTGAAGAGGTAGTGTCAAGGCAAAGATTTCATCAAAGTTAAAAAGGTGAAGAAAACTTTATTGAAGAGTATTGCAAAAAGGAGAGATGGCAGAACAACTCAGTCTGAATTCAACTCCCCTGAAGCAGAAGGTAGGAGAGTTTTTCAAGGCTAGGGTGAGCTAGTGGCAAAGTACCAGATGATGTTGGCAGTGGAGGGGGTTGTCATGGGCCATTTGTGTTTGCTAATAAACTTTTCCTTTTTTATGACAAAAAATAGTATGTAAGAGACTTTTGCTGTTTCATGTTATAATGATGTAAGATTTGCTTATATAATATTTCTGTTATCAGTAGAATTTTCTGACTAATTTTTATTATGTGGAATGAATATATTCATGTGTATTTATGCTCACACATACATACAAGCATGTATTGGTACATCAGCATATTATAGGAAATAAATTCTAAGGAGTATATGCCAAAATAGTCACAGTAGTGGTTATCCCTTAATGATGGGAATACAGCTAACTAACACATTTTTCTGTTTCTTTAATTTTCTGGCTTTTCTACAATATGAATTAAAAATAGACTTAAGTTGGGGCACCTGGGTGAGTCTATTGAGCATCCAGCTCTTGATTTCTTTTTTTTTCAATATATGAAGTTTATTGTCAAATTGGTTTCCATGCAACACCCAGTGCTCATCCCAAAAGGTGCCCTCCTCAGTACCCATCACCCACCCTCCCCTCCCTCCCACCCTCCATCAACCCTCAGTTTGTTCTCAGTTTTTAAGAGTCTCTTATGCTTTGGCTCTCTTCCACTCTAACCTCTTTTTTTTTCTTCCCCTCCCCCATGGGTTTCTGTTAAGTTTCTCAGGATCCACATAAGAGTGAAACCATATGGTATCTGTCTTTCTCTGTATGGCTTATTTCACTTAGCATCACACTCTCCAGTTCCATCCATGTTGCTACAAAGGGCCATACTTCATTCTTTCTCATTGCCACATAGTACTCCATTATGTATATAAACCACAATTTCTTTATCCATTCATCAGTTGATGGACATTTAGGCTCTTTCCATAATTTGGCTATTGTTGAGAGTGCTGCTATGAACATTGGGGTACAAGTGGCCCTATGCATCAGTACTCCTGTATCCCTTGGATAAATTCCTAGCAGTGCCATTGCTGGGTCATAGGGTAGGTCTATTTTTAATTTTTTGAGGAACCTCCACACTGTTTTCCAGAGTGGCTGCACCAATTTGCATTCCCACCAACAGTGCAAGAGGGTTCCCGTTTCTCCACATCCTCTCCAGCATCTAGAGTCTCCTGATTTGTTCATTTTGGCCACTCTGACTGGCGTGAGGTCATATCTGAGTGTGGTTTTGATTTGTATTTCCATGATGAGGAGCGACGTTGAGCATCTTTTCATGTGCCTGTTGGCCATCCGGATGTCTTCTTTAGAGAAGTGTCCATTCATGTTTTCTGCCCATTTCTTCACTGGGTTATTTGTTTTTCGGGTGTGGAGTTTGGTGAGCTCTTTGTAGATTTTGGATACTAGCCCTTTGTCCGATATGTCATTTGCAAATATCTTTTCCCATTCCATTGGTTGCCTTTTAGTTTTGTTGGTTGTTTCCTTTGCTGTGCAGAAGCTTTTTATCTTCATAAGGTCCCAGTAATTCATTTTTGCTTTGAATTCCCTTGCCTTTGGGGATGTGTCAAGTAAGAAATTGCTGCGGCTGAGGTCAGAGAGGTCTTTTCCTGCTTTCTTCTCTAGGGTTTTGATGGTTTCCTGTCTCACATTCAGGTCCTTTAGCCATTTTGAGTTTATTTTTGTGAATGGTGTGAGAAAGTGGTCTAGTTTCAATCTTCTGCATGTTGCTGTCCTGTTCTCCCAGCACCATTTGTTAAAGAGACTGTCTTTTTTCCATTGGACGTTCTTTCCTGCTTTGTCAAAGATGAGTTGGCCATATGTTTGTGGGTTTAGTTCTGGGGTTTCTATTCTATTCCATTGGTCTATGTGTCTGTTTTTGTGCCATTGTCTTTTTTCTTGAACATTTTGAATAAATTTTGTCTTGAACACAATAAAACAGGCTTTAAAAACTTATAGAATTGTTTCTTCACCAAAAAATTTCATTATTTCCTAGGTCAAGCACCAAAAACTGAAAATGGTGAATACTCTCAAGTGGTCTAAGAATCCACCTTTTGAGGGAGGATTGTATGGAATTTGGTATCACTCATCCTTGAAAAAAAAAGTATCGTAAGAAGAATGTCTCAATTAGGATTCTTAAGAGAACATTTTTCATTCTTATGTTTGAATGCTCTTGATTTTATATATCTGGGTTAGCTTAGCTATGTTGTAGATTTCTCATATTTATACTAAGAGTGTTGAGCTGTTAATGATCTTCTATGTGCTGATTGTAGAAATCAAAAAAATAAAATAGTATTTAGGAAGAATAAGTTCTATAAATACTGTATAAATTTCGTATTTCTTTAATCATTAAGTAGGTTTTATTGTGACTCGTTTCCCTTAATGCAATTACTTAGGATAAGTAGATGAATACATCTAGGGTATGGTCTCATTATATAAATGACAGGCATGTAATTAGGATGTCCAGCTGGGTGGAACAAAATGCCTTCACTTGCCTTAAAATTTGAGACTAATGATGAAATTATTAACTAAACTCATTGCTCTTCCTGTTGTAAGAATCACTTGAAGACAAATGTTGGTAACCACTGTAACTAATGCAGTTATACCTGAGTAAATCAAACATACTCAAAATACATACCAGTGAGACTTTGTGTGTTGCACCCATTCTTCAAAGGTAATAGAGTGAAATTTATAGAAAGTAAGTGATGTGAAGTCTGGTGATTTACAGTGTAGTTTTTTTAACAAAGAAAGGCATTTTAAAGATATTTGTGAACAAATTAGCTTGTTTGTAAGACATACTTATTACAAAATTATGGCTTTAGAGACAAGATGGAAATTCTTTAGTAAAATTTAAGTCTGTCTATTTTCAAATACTGAATTTTATTAATGTCTAAATCTAGTATACTCCATTAGCCATAGCAATCTATATATAAGGATTTGTTTTCCTTTTAAAGATGTTATTGATTTCAAAGGCATTTTTTCCCACTTAAATAAAATGAGAAGATAAAGGAATTTAAACTTGTTTCAGGTACTCTTTTAGCTAATGAAGGTTTTATGTTATTCTTTCTGAGAATATCTTGAGTACCCACTTCTTGACTAATTCTCATACTCAATTTATCTTTACCTCTTTTCAGTCTCTGTTGATCAACTTCGCTCATTCTTAAATCAGCACCAGCTTTTCCTTTCTTTCCATTAAGAACAAGGTAGAAATTTGTGACCTTTTATAGTGTAATTCAGGGTTGATAACTACTATGGTACTTTACATTAAATATTATTCAGTTACTGGGTTGCATTCAGTAAGGTATAATATATAAAATTCATTTTGTAGTCCATGTTAAAGAGAAGATGTTATTAATTATGGAGATTATAGGCATTGTGTAATAAGATAGAATATATAATTCTCCCAGTGTTTTCAAGTTTTTAACAATTTTTTGAATTATGATTAATCAGAATTTTATTGCATAAAGACATTTACTTATTTGACAAAAATATACCAACCTATATACAAAGTTCTTATTCAAAGTGGAAAATAATTTTGTAAAACTCATGTATTCAAGTGTAATACTAAAATTGACTTAATCTTTAGTCATTAACAAAGCAAGTGATCAATTTTTAAGTGATTTTGATTTTTCTTTTTACAGATCACATATTCTAAACTAGTTTACTTTCAATTTTTAGTCCCTTTAATGACTTTTCATGGATGTTACATTGCCTTATATTTGACTTGATTTTGAATTTGTAAAACTTTAAGTGTACAACTGAAGTTTACCTTCATATGATATGAAAATATATATATGAAAGATACTTCCAAGGCACCGAAACAGTTCAGTTAACCAGGAAGATGCATTCTAACAATACACTCCTGGGTGGTAGTTGAGAACATAGGGTGGGTTCAAATCCATGCTCTTTTGCGTAATAGCTGATTGACCTTAGGAAAGTTTGCTTAATCTCTCTGTGCCTCAGCTTCCCCATCTATAAAAAGAGATAGTGATGGTATCTACTTCAGGACTCTTATCAGGATCAGATTCGTGTAAACAGTGTATGACACTTGTAAAACTCAAGAAATAGGTTTTTACTTAAAATATTTTACAATATAGTTGACATAATGTTACATTAGTTTTGGGTGTACAACATATCAATTGAACTTCTCTATACATTATAGAGTTCCTCACAAGTGTAGCTATAATCTTTTCCCATACAATGCTACTACAAAATCACTGACCATATCCACTATGCTATTTATGCCTTTTATTCCCATGTCTTGTTCATCCCATAACTGGAAACCTGTATCTCCCACTCCCCTTCACCCGTTTTGTCCATCCCCTTACACCCCCCTTCCCACCAGCAAACATCAGTTTGATCTCTATTTATAGATCTGACTCTGCTTTTGCTTGTTTATTCATTTTGTTTTGTTTTGTTTTTAGATTCCACATGAGTGAAATCATATGGTATTTGTCTTTCTCAGTCTGACTTATTTCACATAGAATAGTACTTTCTAGGTCTATCCATGTTATTGCAAATGAGGGGAAAAAAAATCTCATCCTTTTTTATGGCTGCATAATATTTCATTATACATAAATATGCAAAGTATATATTATATAATTATATATAATGTATAGTATAATATATTGTTATATACTATACATTAATATTAAATATATTAGTAATACATTAACAATTACTAATATATAACAATATATAATACATAGTATATATTAATAAAATTGATAAGTATTATATATATCTATGTATATATAACATACAACATCTTTTTTATCCCTTGATCTATCAGTGGATACTTGGATTGTTCTCATACCTTGGTTATTGTAAATAATGCTGAAAGAAACATAGAAATGTTTATATCTTTTCAAATTATTATTTTGGTTTTTTGGATAAATACCCACTAGTAGATATTATTGGATCATATGGTATTTCTAGTTTAATTTTCTGAGGAACCTCCATACTGTTTTCCACAGTGATCGTATCAGTTTACATTCCCTAAAAAGTCCACAAGGTTCCTTTTTCTTCTCATTTCACTAACAATTTAGATTTCTTACAATTTCTGATGATTAGTGATGTTGAGCATCTTTCATGTGTCTTGGTTGTCTCTGTGTCTTTCTTTGGAAAACGTCTATTCATGTCTTCTGCCCATTTTTTAACTGGATTATTTCTGTTTGGGGTCCTGAGTTTGAGAAGTTCTTTATAGATTTTGGATACTAACCCTTTATCAGATATGTTATTTACAAATATTTTCTCCCATTTAGTATGTTGCTTTTCAGTTTTGCTGATGGTTTCCTTCTCTGTATGAAAGCTTTTTATTTTCATGTAGTCCCAATAGTTATTTTGCTTTTGTTTACCTTGTCCTAAGAGAGATATCTAAAAAATGGTTGTAACTGTTGATGTCACAGAAATTACTGCCTGTGTTCTAAGAGTTCTATGGTTTCAGGTCTCACATTTAGGCATTTAATCCATTTTGAGTTTATTTTTGTACACAGTGTTAGAAAAGGGTCCAGTTTAATTCTTCTGCATGTAGCTGTCCAGTTTTCCCAACACCATTTATTGAAGAGACTGTCTTTTCTCCATTCAATAGTCTTGCCTCCTTCCATGGATTAATTAACCATATAAATGTAGGTTTATTTCTGAGCCCTCTATTCTGTTCCATTGTTCAATGTGTCTATTTTTTGTGCCCGTACCATACCGTTTTGGTTGTTATAGTTTTGCAGTGCATCTTGAGATCTGGGATTGTAGTATCTCTAGCTTTGTTCCTTCTCAAGATTGCTTTGGATATTTGGGGTCTTTTGCGGTTCCATGAAAATTTTAGGATGATTATTCTTGTTCTGTAAAAAATGCTCTTGGTGTTTTGATAGGGATTGAATTGAATCTGCAGATTGCTTTGGGTAGTATAGACATTTTAACAATATTGGTTCTCCCAATCTTTCCATTTGTGTCATCTTCAATTTCTTTCATCAGTGTTTTCAGAGTGCAGGTCTTTTACCTCCTTGGTTAATTTTATTCATAAGTATTTTATTGTTTTGGTGCAATTGTTAATGGGATTGTTCCTTTTTTTTTAATTTTTTTTAATCTTTATTTTTGAGAGAGAGAGAGAGAGACAGAGAGACAGAGTATGAGTGGGGGAGGGGCAGAGAGAGAGAGGGAGACACAGAATCCAAAGCAGGCTCCAGGCTCTGAGCTGTCAGCAGAGGAGCCCGATGTGGGGCTTGAACTCACGAACTGTGAGATCATGACCTGAGCTGAAGTCAGACGCTTAACCGACTGAGCCACCCAGGCACCCCAGGGATTTTTTCTTAATTTCTCTTCTGCTACATTGTTATTACTTGTATAGAAACACTGCTAATTTCTGTGTATTAATTTTATATCCTCCAACTTTACTGAATTCACTTATTATTTCTGATAGTTTTTTTGGTGGAGTCTTTAGGGTTTTCTATACATAGTATCATGTCATCTGCAAATAGTGACAGTTTAATTTCTTCCTTACCAGTATGGATGCCTCTTATTTCTTTTTGTTTGATTGCTGTAACTAGGACTTCCAGTACCGTGTTACTGAACAAAAGTGGTGAGAGTAGACATTCTTGTCTTGTTCCTGATCTTAGGGGAAAGCTCTGTTTTTCACCATTGAATATGTTTGCTCTGGTTTTTTTTTTGTATATGACCTTTAATATGTTGTAGTATGATCCCTCCAAACCCACTCTTTTGAGAGTTTTCATCATGAATGGATATCATATTTTTGTCATATACTTTTTCTTCATCTATTGAGATAATCATGACTATTATCCTTTGTTTTGTTGATATAGTATATCACATTCATTGATTTTGGAATATTGAAACATCCTTGCATCCCCAGATTAAATCCCACTAATCATCACGATTCTTTTAATGTATTATTGAATGCAGTTTCTAATATTTGTTAACGACTTTTGCATATATGTTCATGTGGGTTCTTAGCCGGTAATTTTCTATTTTTTGTGGTATCTTTGGTTGGTTTTGGTATTAGGGTCATGCTGGCCTCATAGAAGCTTTCTTTCTGTTCTATGTTTTGTAGTATTTTAAGGAAAATAGGTATTAACTGTTTCTTAATTGTTTCATAGAATTCACCTGTGAATCCATCTGGTCCTGGACCTTTTTTTATTATGTTTTTAGTTTCATTACTAGTATTTTGTTCAGATTTCCTATTTCTTGCTGATTCAGTTTTGGAAAATTGTATGTTTTCAGGAATTTTTTCATTTTTTCCAGATTGTCCAATTTGTTAGCATATAATTTTGCATAGTATTCTCTTACCATTTTTTGTATTTCTGTGGTGTAAGTTGTTACTTGTCTTTTTTTCTGATCTATTTATTTGGGTCCTTTCTCTTTCTTTCTTGATGAATTTGGGTAAGGGTTTATCTTTTCAAAAACCAGCTCTAGGCTTCATTGATTCCCCTCCCTCCCATTTTTTTTTTTTTTTTTTTTGCTATTATGTCATTTATTTTGCTTTAATCTTTATTGTTTCCTTCCTTCTGCTCACCTTGAGCTTTGTTTGTTATTCCTTTTCTAGTTACTTTAGGTTTAAGGTTAGATTGTTTATTTCAGCTTTTTCTTGTTTTTGATGGAGACTTCTATTGCTATATATCTCCTCTTAAAACTGCTTTTGCTGTGTCCCAAAGATTTTGGACCTGTTTTCATTTTCATTTGTCTCCATGTAGTTTTTAATTTCATTTTTGACTTCTCCGTTGACCCATTGGTTTTTTAGTATCTTGTTGTTTAGCTTTCATGTGTTTCTGGGGTTTTTTTCCAGTTTTGTCTTTTTTTTTTTTTTTTTTTTTTTCTTGTGATTGATTTTTAGCTTGATACCATTGTGGTCAGAAAAGATGCATGGTATGATCTCAGTCTTCTTGTGTATTGAAGCTTCTTTTGTGACCTAACATGATCTGCTCTGGAGAAGTTCCCAGTGCACTTGAAAAGAATGTGTATTCTGTTATTTTCTTTTAAAGTTTTTTTTGTTTTGTTTTGTTTTGAGAGAGAGAGAGATTTTCTTTTAAAGTTTTTTTTTTGTTTTGTTTTGTTTTGTTTCCTTTTGTTTTTTACTTATTTTAAGAGAGACAGAGAGAAAGAAAGCAAGCAGGCTCCGCACTATCAGCACAGAGCCTGATGTGGGGCTCAAACTCATGAACAGTGATATCATGACCTGAGCTGATATCAAGAATCAAAAGCTTAACCAACTGAGCCACCCAGGTGCCCCATGTTTTCTCTTATTTTTGGAAGGAATGTTCTTATATATGGCCATCTGGTCTAAGTGTGTCATTCAAAGGCACTCTCTTTTTTTTAATTTTTCTGCCCAAATAATGTATCCATTGATGTAAGTGGAGTGGTAAATTCTTCTGCTGTTATTTCTCTTTTTATATCCATTAATATTTGTTTTATGTATTAAGTGCCTTTATGTTGGGTGCATAGACACTTACAATTGTTATATCCTCTTGTTCAATTGATCCCTTTATTATTATATAATGCCCTTCTTTGTCTCTTGTTAGTCTTTGTATTAAAGTGTATTTACTCTGATATAATTATTCCTACCCCAGCTTTTCTTTCACTTCCATTTGCATGGTAATTTTTTTTCCATCACTTCACTTTCAGTCTGTCTGTATTTTTCTTTAGGTCTAAGGTGAATCTCTTGTAGGCAGCATATAGATGGGTCTTGTTTTTTTTTTTTTTTTTTTTTTTTTTTTTATCCGTGTCACCACCCTGTGTGTTTTGCTTGGAGCATTTAGACTATTTACATTTAAGGTAATTATTGATAGGTATGTACTCATTGCCATTTTGTTCATTGTTTTGTGATTGTTGTTTTAGTTCTTCTCTGTTCCTTTTGTTCTCATGGTCTTTGTGATTAATGTGTTTCTATAGTGTTATGTTTGGCTTTCTTTGTGTTTATTTTTGTGTCTGTTATAGGTTTTGAGTGTTGTTACCCTGGGATTCCTATATAACATCCTAAGTATATAGTAGTATATAGTAAGTTAATAGTCATTTAAGTTCAAACACATTTTAAGAAAACTTTTTTACTACAGATATTATGTATCAGCTGTCGTATTTTATATCATTTTATTCATCATTTTCTTGCATCTAATTGTGGTCATCTTATTTCCACTTAAATCACTTTAGCATTTCTTTTTTCATTTTCTTTTCTTTTCTTTTCTTTTCTTTTCTTTTCTTTTCTTTCTTTTCATTCTTTCTCTTTCTTCTTGTAATCTCTACTCCCAACTTGGGGCTCTAACTCAACTCTGAGATTATGAGTCATATACCCTACCGACTGATTCAGTCAGGTGCTTCCACTTTAATGTTTCTTGTAAGGCTGGTTGAGCCATGCTAAACTTCTTTGTCTTTTGTTTCTGGGTAACCTCTTTACCTCTCCTTTTAATTTGAATGTTAATCTTGTTAGGTAGAGTATTACTGGTTGTAGGTTTTCTTTTTTTTTCTTTTCAGCACTTTGAATATATCATACCACTCCCTTCTGGCTTGCAAAGTTTCTGCTGAAAAATCAGTTGATAGTCTTATAGGACTTCATTTGTATGTAACTTCTCTCTTGGTGCCTTTAAAATTTTTCCTTTATTTTTAACCTTTGACATTTTTCTTTTGTTTTTATTTTTTCTTGAGCAATAAGCATCTTTATTACATGACAATTACAAGATTGGAGGGAGGAAGATTTATTTGTCTTTCCAGACTTTGATTTTCTCCAGCTAGAATTCTAGCTCCTTGTCCTCTAGCAGGTAGCCATGTACTTCTGAAATCCCTGTTAGGTGAATGTTCACTTGATGTTGTCCAAGTGATCCTTAATTTATCCCATTTTAAAATGTTATTTTTTCATTTGATATTAGCTTTGCTGCTTTCTGTTATCTTCCAGATTATTGGTATATTCTTCTGTATCCACTAATCTATTATTGACATCCTGTAGTGTTTTTTTTTTCATTTATTGTATTCCTCAACTCTGATTGGCTCTTTTTTATATTTTCTTTCTCTTTGTCAAAGGTCTCACTGAGTTCTTGCACTATTTTTTTCAGCCCGGTGAACATCTTTATGATCATTACTTTAAATTCTTTTTGAGGCATATTGCTTATTTCTGTTTCATCTTGCTTTTTTTCTTAGGTTTTGTCTTGTTCTTTCTTTTGGAGCATGTTCCTTTGTCTCTGCATTATGTTTATTTTCTGTTTTTGTTTCTATGGATTAGGTGGAACAGCTGCTTCTAAACTTGAAGGAATGGTCTTGTGTATGGTCATCCTCTTTGTAGTCTGTGCATTCTTAGTTACTTTTGCTGGCTGGCTGTAGCTGTAGCTGCACGGACTTGGGGTCCTGGGTCTCTCAGTGGGATTGATGCCTGTTCTGGTAGGGCAGCTAAAGTGAAGTAGGCATAGGTCAGTGCAGACTCAGACCTCCATGCAGCAAGTGGCCTGGCAGGACAGGTTAAGCTAGAATGGGTGCAAGCCAGCATGTCCTGAGTTTCTATATGCAGAGGATGTCTTGGTAGGATAGCTGAAGCTGATGTGGGTGTTATCCAGGGTGTCCCTGGGCTCTTTCTACAGTGTGTGCCCTGGCAGTGCAACTGTAGCTGAAGCAGAGTGCAGGCTGGGAGGTCCTGGGGCTTTCCATGCAGGACTGCTAAAGCTGAAATGGGTACATTCCTAGGTATCTTGAGATTCTCTGTGGTGAAGGCACCCTGGCAGGACAGCTAAAGGTAAAGGGGGCACAGTCCAGTGCCCTGGGCTCTCCATACAAAGTGTGCTCTGGCAGAACAGCTGAAGCTGAAGTGGTTGCAAACTGTGGTGTCCCAGGACTCATTAGCTGAGTGCACCCTGACAGAACAGGTGAAGCTAAAGTCGGTACAGGCTGGTGTATTCCAGTGTGCTCAGTGCCTACCCAGGCAACTGAACCTGAGGCTGGTACAGGTGGGTATGTTCTGGGGCACTCCACACAAGGAGTACCCTGTCAGGGTGGCTGGAACTCATGTAGGCACCAGCTGGGAGTTCCAAGGTACTCCTCACTGTGGGTACCTTGGCAGTATGGCTGGATCTGAAGCAGATGTCAACCAGGAGGTTCTGGGTCACTCTATGCTTGGGTGCCTTAGCAAGCCATCTAAAGCTGACATGATGTGGGCCTGGAGTATTCCAGGGTACTTTGTATCTGTGTCACCTTGGCGTGAAGGCTGGAGCTGTAGTGAGTGCTAACCAGGGGTGTCTCAGTGTGCACAGCCCGTTGGCTGCCTTGGTGTGACAGTTGGGACTGGTGTGGACTCAGGTCCCAGGGCTTATGAGGCAGCATACTGGTTAGGGCACCTAGACCATGCATTGCTCTGTGCTTTCAAAATGGAAGGGGTGTTTAGACCATGTTCATCACCCCCTCCCACCCAGAGAGAGTTTCAACAGTTCCCTTGTCATTTCGGGGAGTTCTAGGGCTAGCTTTTTTATATGCTAGTTGGATTTTTAAAATGAGGCTTTTTTCCTGTGCCCCAGGACATCCAGGGCTAGTGTGTGCTAGGAGACCTGATGCTCACTGGGGCAGGAGGCTGACTAGGGCATGTGGGCTTCACCCCCATTCTCTTTATTAAGGTGGAGAGGAAGCACAAACCATGGCATCTTCCAGCCCCCCTGACCCAGAGAGTTCCAGAAGCTCCTTTGCCTTTTGGTGGAGTTCTGGGGCTGGCTCTTTTATATGCTAGCTACTAAACACTCCATGTTTTGTTTGTTTGTTTGATTGTTTGTTTTTCCTGTGCCCAAAGAAAGGAATCTGCTCCAGTCTTTAAGTATTCTCCCTCCCTACTACAGTTCACAGCCCCAGGGATGGGAGTAGGGTACCCTTCCTTGTGTGTCTCCTTCTCTCTTGCTGTTCTCTACCTTTTGTTGTGCAGAGGCTGTTCAGTCCTCCCTCAGTTCTTCAGGAGGAATTACTCTATAAATAGCTGTAATTTGGTGTGTTCCATAAAGGCGGTAAGTTCAGGGTCTTCCTGTGTTGCCATCTTGCACCAGAACCCTTACTAGTTTTTACTTTAAAATTAATCACCAGTGTTAGTTAGAACTCTAGAAGCCATAGAGGCATGTTCTAAAATATGAATGGATATCCCTGGAAACATATCTTGGTGAGCTAAGCTAGTGACTGTCCCTCATTTCAGAATAATTTACTATTTCAAAAGCAGATTTCTGATGCTCATATAGACCAGAAATGCCCAGCAGAGATGCTATCAAGGACACCAAAAATACCTTTTGTTAAAAATAAAAAAACTGTAGATAATTTGTTAAATGGATTTTCATTAGAGTGGAATTGATGTTATATAGGAAATATTTGAAAGCCAGTTAGAAATATGCATTAGCATGTAAACACTGGTCAGTTATACATCATTTATTAAGCACCCTCTAGTGTGCTGTAGTTGCCCCAAATACATTCTTCAGATGGCAGAAATGTATCCTTTTAAGATTGAAATTTTTACCATGTTTTTTTTTTTAAACAATTATCCTTCTAGTGTTTCATACATTTGTTTGGCATTCCGTACTGAATCTATGAAACATTTTAACCTTTTTCTTATCACTTAGGGATATTATGAGCATTATTTATTCTATTTATTTATTTATTTATTTATCTATCTATCTATCTATCTATTCACTAGGCCCTTGAGGACTATCGAGCTGTTTGGGCCTATTTTCACCTGTGCTACATGACCCTACACAGTCATGTTTTATCATTTCTTACATCTACATTTTATATCTCTTCTTTGGGCTGTTTTCACACAGCTGTCAGGATGTCCTTTCTAACAGTACTTTCCACTGCCCTCCCTTCCCCCTTCTTTATGGCTTATAATCTTTCAGAGGGCCAGAAAACAAGATAGCCAAGGTTGTTGAAATTGCATGTAATATTAATATAACCAAGTTCTGAGTAAGCGGTTGTGTTAGTCTATGAGCATTTTAACATCTACTTGAGTGCTGAAAAGCCCTTTTTGGGGCGGCAGGTATACTTCCGGATTCTAGGTTGTATGTAAAAGACTTCTAATTAAGTGATATGTTACTGTAATTGCAATATAAACAGAAGTCAAAATTGCTTAAGTTGGTATTTTAATACAGTGATAGGAAATTATTTTATCAATAAATAATGTAGGGCTTTTCTAAGCAAACTTAGGTTAGCTGAGTTATTTTATCTTTTTTAAGGTAGTGATATTACATTTTTTTAAATCTATAAAATTCCCCTCCCCTCAGCTAATTTGAATTTTTGAGATTGTTAAATATTTCAAATTTATCTATTGTATTTTCTAAAGCTCAACAAGTCATATTTTTTACGCATATACTTCACCTTTCAGAACATACATCTTTATTTTCCACTCATCTTATATTCTAAATGAATCTAATATGGAGTTTATTTTTCTTTAAAATCATTTATAAATGAGCAAAATAAAATTTCTATAGCCCTTCCATTTGAATATATCCAGTTTTACCACTCTTTATAGTACGTATTCATACCCTAGGCATTTTGAAATCTATTTTTGGTATATAATACTTTATCAGTAGCAGCTGTGTTATTTTGGGATTTGGTGCTATAGGATGTTGGATGCTTAACTGAGCCACCCAGGTGCCCCTGATGTTACAGAATGTTATTTATTTGTGATATGATTATATATTTCTGAATATATAAACTGACTTGGCCAAGTAGATACAGAGAGAATACCAGACCCACACAATCATCATCTACTATATCACCCAGCTACTGTACATTATATTTGTCACTTTTGTCACTTTTATTTTTTCTCCACTAAATTTTTATTTAAATTCTAGCTTACTTGCAGTGCAATATTGGTTTCTAGTGTAGAATTTAGTGATTTATAACTTAACATACAACACCCAGTGCTCATCACAAGTTCCCTCCTTAATCCATCACCTACTTAACCCATCTGTCCCTGAACCTTGCCTCCAGTAACCATCAATTTTTTCTTTATACTTAACAGTCTGTTGCTTGGTTTGCCTCTATTTTTTTCCCATGTTCATTTATTTTGTTTCTTAAATTCCACATGAGTGAAATTGTATGTTATTTGTCTTTCTCTGACGGATTTTGCTTAGTATATTACTCCCTAGCTCCATCCACATTGTGGCAAATGGCAAGATTTCATTGTTTTATGTGTATACATGTATACATATACATATACATATACATATACATATACATATTTCCATAATTTGGCTATCATGGATAATGCCGCTATAAATTTTGTGGTACATGTGTCCCTTCAAATTAGTGTTTTTGTATCCTTTGGGTAAATAACCTAATAGTACATTTGCTGGATCTTAGGGTAGTTCTATTTTTAACTTTTTGAGGAAACTCCACACTGGCTGCACCAGTTTGCATTCCCACCAACTGAGTAAAAGAGTTCCCTTTCTCCACAGTCTCACTAACACCTGCTGTTTCCCATGTCAGTAATTTTAGCCATTCTAACTAGTGTGAGGTGATATCTCATTTTAGTTTTGATTTGTATTTCCCTGATGATAAATGACGTTGAGCATCTTTTTTATATGTGTGTTGGCCATCTAAATGTCTTCCTTGTAAAAAATGTTTATTCATGTCTTTTGCCCATTTTTTAACTAGATTATTTGTGGTTTGGGTGTTGAGTTTGGTTAAGTTATTTATAGATTTTGGATACTAACCCTTTATCAGATATGTTATTTGTAAATATATTCTCCCATTTTTACATAGGTTGCCTTTTAGTTTTGTGGATTGTTTCCCTCACTGTGGAGAATCTCTTTTATTTTTATGAAGTCCCAACAGTTTATTTTTGCTTTTGTTTCCCTTGCCTCAGGAGACTTATAGTAAGAAGTCGCTATGGCTGATGTAAAAAAAAAAAAAAAAAAGGTAACTGCCTGTGTTCTCCTCCAGGAGTTTGATGATTTCCTGTCTCACATTTAGGTCTTTCATCCATTTTGAATTTATTTTTGTGTATGCCCTAAGAAAGTGGTCCTTTTTCATTTGTTTGCATATTGCTGTCCAGTTTTCGCAACACCATTTATTGAAGTGACTGTCTTTTTTCCATTGGATATTCTTTCCTGCTTTGTCAAAGATGAATGGAACATTTAGTTGTGGGTTCACCTCTGTTTTCTATTCTGTTCCATTGATCTATGTATCTATGTTTATGCCACTACTACACTGTCTTGATCACAACAACTTTGTAATATAATTTAAAGTCTGGAATTGTGATGCTTCCAGCTTTGCTTTGCTTTTTCAATTTTGCTTTGGCTATTCAGGATCTTTTATGGTCCAGACAAATTTTAGGATTGTTTGTTTTAGCTCTGAGTAAAATGCTGGTGATATTTTGATAGGGATTGCATTGAATGTGTAGAGTGCTTTGGGTAGTATAGCATTTTATCAATATTGATTCTTCCCAACCATAAGTATGGCATGTTTTCCCATTTCTTTGTATCCTCTTCAATTTCTTTCATCTGTGTTTTATAGTTTTCAGAATATAGATCATTTCCTTCTTTGGTTAGGTTTATTCCTAGATATGTTATGGGTTTTGGTGTAATTATAAATGGGATAAATTCCTTCATTTCTCTTTCTGCTGTTTCATTATTAGTGTATAGAAATGCAACAGATTTCTGTACATTGATTTTGTATGCTGCAACTTTACTGAATTTGTGTATCAGTTTTAGCAATTATTTGGTGAAGTATTTTGGGTTTTCTATATAGAGTATCATGTCATCTGCAAATAGTGAAAGTTTGACTTCTTCCTTACAGATTTCAATGCCTTTTATTTCTTTCTACTGTCTGATTGCTGACTGTGTTAAATAACAGTGGTGAGAGTGAACATCCCTCTCTTATCCCTGACTGTAGAGGAAAAGCTCTCAGTTTTCCCCATTGAGGATGATATTAGCTGTGGGGTTTTCCAATATGGCCTTTATGATGCTGAGGTGTGTTCCTTCTGTCCCTACTTTGTTGATGGTTTTTATCATGAATAGATGTTTGTACTTTGTCAAATGATTTTTCTGCATGCATTGAAAAGATCATATAGTTCTTTTTTTATGTTTTTTTTTTTTTATTTTTGAGAGAGAGACAGAGACAGAGTGCAAGAAGGGGATAGGCAGAGAGAGAGAGAGAGAGAGAGAGAGAGAGAGAGACATAGAATCTGAAGCAGGCTCCAGGCTATCAGCACAGAGCCCGACATGGAGCTTGAACTCACAAACTGTGAAATCATGACCTGAGCTGAAGTCAGATGCTTAACCAACTGAGCCACCTAGGCATCCCAATCATATAGTTCTTATTCTTTCTTTTATTAACGTGGTGTATCACATTGATTAATTTGCGAATATTGAACCATCCTTGCAGCCCAGGAATAAATCCCACCTGATCATGATGAGCATTTCTTTTAAAGTACTGTTGGATTTGGGGTGCCTGGGTGGCTCAGTTGGTTACATGTCCAACTTCGGCTCAGGTCATGATCTCAGGGCTCATGAGTTCGAGCCCCATGTCAGGTTTTGTGCTGACAGCTCAGAGCCTGGAGCTTGCTTCAAATTCTGTGTGTGTGTCTCTCTGTCCCTACCCCACTCATGCTCGCTCACTCTCTCTGTCTCTCTCTCTCTCTCTCTCAAAAAATAAATATTTTAAAAATTTTAAGTACTGTTGGATTTGATTTGCTAGTATTTCGTTGAGAATTTTTGCATCCATGTTCATCAGGGATTTTGGCCTATAGTTATCTTTTTCAGTGGAGTCTTTCATTTTGGAATAGGGTAATGCTGGCATCATAGAATTTGCAAGTTTTCCTTCCTTCTCTATTTTTTTTGGAATAGTTTGATTAGAGTAGGTATTAATTCTTCTTTAAATGGCTAGTAGAATTCCCCTAGAAAGTCATCTGGCTTTGGACTTCTGTTTGTTGGGAGATTTTTGATTACTGATTCAATTTCTTTGCTGGTTATGGGTCTGTTCAAGTTTTCTATTTCCTGTTTCAATTTTGGTAGTTTATATGTTTCTAAGAACTCCTCCATTTCTCCCAGATTGTCAATTTGTTGGCATATAATTTTTCACAATTTTTTCTTACAATTGTATTTCTGTAGTGTCAGTTGTGATTTTTCCTCTCATTTGTGATTTTACTTATCTTGGTCCTTTTTATTTTCTCTTTGATAAGTCTGGCTAGGGATTCATCAGTTTTCTTTTTCTTAATTTTTTAATGTGTATTTATTTTTGAGAGAGAGAGAGTGAGCATGAGTGAGGGAGGGGCAGAGAGAGAGGGGGACAACAGAATCCAAAGCAGGCTCCAGGCTCCGAGCTGTCAGCACAGAGCCCGACACAGAGCTCAAACTCACAAATAGTGAGATCATGACCTGAGCTAAAGACAGACACAACCAAATAAGCTACCCAAGCACCCTGTTTTCTTAATTTCTGTATCATTTATTTCTGCTCTAAACTTTATTATTTCCTTCCTTCTGCTGGCTTTAGGCTCATTTTGTTGTTCTTTTTGTAGCTCCTTTAGGTGTAATATTAGCTTGTGTATTTGAGACTTTTCTTCCTTGTTGAGGTAGACCTGTGTTGCTATATACTTCCCTCTGTTTACAGTTTGTTTTATCCCAAAGATTTGAACCAAAATGTTTTCATTTTTATTTGTTTCCATTTCCATGTTTGTTTGTTTGTTTTAATTTATTCTTTGATTTCCTGGTTGACCCATTCTTTATTAGCATGTTGTTTAGCCTCCATGTACTTGTGGTCTTTACAAATTTTTTCTTGGGGTCGACTTCAAGTTTCATAGCATTGCGGTTGGAAAATATGCATGGTACGATCTCAATCTTGTACTTTTTGAGGCCTGATTTGTGACCTAGTATGTGATCTATTCTGGATAATGGCCTATGTTCACTTGAAAAAAGTCTGCTGCTTTAGGATGGAATGTTTTGAATATATCTGGTAAGTCCATCTGATCCAGTGTGTCATTCAATGCCATTGTTTCCTTTTTGATTTTCTGCTTAGATGATCTGCCCATTGATATAAGTGAAGTATTACTGTCCCCTACTATTATTGTATTATTTTAAATGAGTTATTTTATGTTTGTTATTAGTTGTTTATATATTTGGGTGCTTTCATGTTGGGGGCATAAGTATTTATAGTTGTTAGATCTTCTTATTGGGTAGTCCCTTTTATTATACTAATAGCGCCCTTCTTCATCTGTTGTTAGAGTTTTTGGCTTAAAATCTAGTTTGTCTGATATAAGTATGGCTACTCTGGCTTTCTTTTGACCTCCATTTGCATGAGAAATGCTTCTCCGTCCTCTCTCTCAATCTTCAGGTGTCTTTAGGTCTAAAATGGGTCTCTTATAGGCAGCATATATATGGGTTATGGTTCTTTATCCATTTTAACACTGTGTCTTTTGATTTAAATGTTTTGTCCATTTATATTTGGAGTAATTATTTATAGATATGACTTTATTGCTATTTTATTACTTGTTGTATTCTGGAGATTTTCTCTGTTCCTTTCTGTTCTTTGTCACTTTTGGTCTTTCCTTTCCACTCAAAGAGTCCCCTTCAATATTTTTTATAGTGTTGGTTTAGTGGCCAGCACTTTAGTTCTTATTTGTCTGGTAAACTCCTTTTCTTTCCTTCTACTGTGAATCATAGTCTTGCTGGATAGAGTATTCTTGGCTCCCTATTTTTCCCGTTCAGTATGTTGAATATGTCATGCCACTCCCTTATGACCTAACAAGTTTCTGTGGAGAGTCTATTGCTAACTTTATTTGTTTCCTCTTAAGTTGGGGATTCCTTTTCCCTTTCTGCTTTTAGGATTTCTTCATCCCCATATTTTGAAAATTTAACTACAATATGTGTTTGTGTTCACCTGCTTTTTTTGATTTTAGTGGGAGTTCTCTGTGTCTGTTGGATTTGTATCTCTGTTTCCTTCCCAGATTAGGGAAATTTTTAGCATTATTTCCTCAAATAAACCTTCTGCCCCCTTTTCTCTCTCTTCTTTTTCTTGGACTCCTATGATACAAATGTTATTACATTTGATGGAGTCACTGAGTTCCCTTAGTCTATTCTCATGATCCATAATTCCTCTTTCTTTCTTTTTTTCAGCTTCATTATTTTCCATTATTCTATCATGTAGTTGCCTCTTCTGTCCTTGTTGTCATTACATCCAATCTGTTTGAGTATCAGATACTGCATTTTTCACTTCTTACTGATTTTTAACTCTTTAATCTCTGTGGTAATGACCTCCCTGAAGTTTCCATTCTTTTCTCAAGCCTGGAAAATATCCTTATGATTATTGCTTTAAAAGTCTTCATCAGGTATTTTACTCATATCTGTTTCAATTATAACCCTGACTATGACCTTTTCATGTTATTTTTGGTGGGGATGAATTCCTCTGTCTTAGCATTTTGTCTCTGTCCTCTGTGTGTTAGAAAACCCTATTATGTTTCCTGCATCTGAGAGTAATGGCTTCATGAAGAAGAGGTCATATAGTGTCCAAGGCCTGGCCCTTCAAGGAGTGTCTCTGGTGTGTGCTGCATTCACTCTGATGCTGTGTTTCAACTGCTATACCTTTCAAGTCAGTCATCTGCAGAGGCTCTCCATGCTTGCAGTGGGGAATGTTTGGACTTTGGCCATAGTGTATCGAGTTTTAACGAGTGTGATCTGGTTTTCTTCTTAAATGACACCTGATGCTACTTCCACCAGAACTGAAGCCTTGCTGAACTCTCTGGTCAGTAGACGTGGTATGTGTAGGGATATCTGCTGGTTTTCTGGGCATGGGACCCATTGCACTGGGACTTAGACACACTCTCCCAGGAAAACTAGTACCAGCAGAACACAGGGGGAGGGGTGGGACTTGTAAGCAGATTAGGCAGCCAGGGTTAGAGCTGTGCTGTTTACTGCAAGTGTTTCTGTGCTTATGCTGAGGGACAGGGAAGGGAAATGAAACCAGCCAGCTCCTTTGTGCCCAGAGAGGGTTCTCTGTGCTCCTGCTCTCGGGGAAGCACTCCCAGAAAAGCAAATAATTTCCTCCTGTGTGTCCATGTCATTTTTCAGAGTGCCATTTTCATGCTGTCTCTCTCTGGGTCACTTGCCTGGCTGGAGCAGTGCAGTGCACATTAAGCTCTTTCCCAGCCAAGTCTACTGACTTTTAAAACCCCAGACTTTAGGGAAGTGCTGTGGCAGGGGCCAGTGCTGGTCTTCTGACGCAGTGTCTTGCCATGCTAGGAGGGATGCAGGTTTGACTGAGAAATGCAGTCACTCTGTGCTAGAGCTCAGGTGAGTGGCATTTGGAGCAAGCAGGCTAAACGGAGACTATCTGAGTTAGCCATTCTCAGCAGGTGTCTCTGTGCCTATGATGAAGGGGAGGGGAGGGAAATGGCATCCACTGGCCTTTTTGTTCCCAGAGAGGTGTCTCTGTGAATGTTACCTCTCACAGATATACTCCCAAAATAAGCAAACAGTGTCTCCCCCATGTGCCGTAGGTGATCCTCAGCTGGCACTGTCTACCCTGGGGTTGTTTGCCTGCCTTTTCTCCAGGAGTAGGGCAATGCCTTCAGGGCTCTATCCCAGCCAAGCCTGCTAACCTCTAAAACTCCAGTCTTTGAGCTCTGCTGTTTGCAAAACCTCATGAAAATCAGCCCCTTTTGTTTTCCCAGCCAGTGGCCTTGGAGCAGTATTCTCCTTGTGAGTTTCTGTGTCCACTCCTCTCTCTCTCCCTTTTTTTTTCACAACTGAGTCTCCCCTCCACAGCACCAGCCATCCATTTGTCTGCACTTCCTACCTTCCTAGATGTGGTCTCTTCTCTCCCTCTAGTAGTGCAGTTCTGTCAATCACGTCAATTTCTTGTATATCCAGAATATTTTGATAGTTATCTAGTTGTGTTCTAGGTCACTTTGTTAGTTTCAAATGTGCTTGTTATTATTGTCATGCAAACTGAATAGAAATCCCAGTTGTTTTGTGTTTCAGAACGAAAACCAAAGCTTACTAAAGGGCAGCAGCTTATTATAAGAGACATCATTGTTCTGATTTCAGTTTTAGAGAACTGAAAGCATGGTGTCATTTAAAAAAATAAATGGAAGTAAATTTTTTTTAAAAAATTTCCTAGGACAATAAGGTTCTAAGTATTTTTTAAATATCTTCTGGATTGAGTAATTAATATTATTTGTGTAAAATTAAACTATCATACATATATTACAATTTTGATAAGGAATTATTAAACACAAAATAAATTTATTGAAATGCATTGCTTAATAAAAGTGGAAGGAAGCAGGGTTGAGCAACTGAATGTTGAGTTCCTTAGAATTATTGTAACTTGTGAAAAGGTCTCTTGTATTTTTGTACACACTCTAGTTAGAAGACTGCTACTTTAAGTGATTGTGCCTTCTACAGGAAATTATTACAATTACCCACCATCATTTAGGGACTAAGAGTGGGCACTCTAGAGGCATACCACATGGGCTTGAATTCCATCTCTGAGTCCCAGCTGTTTCTTTTACTAATGACATGACTTTAGGAAATCTGCTTAACTTCACTATTCCTGTTTTCTCACCTGTAAAATGAGGATAACAGTTGGCTGTTGCACAGGTAAAATGAAATAATATTTCTAACATGCATAGAATAGTGTCTGACTTATGCAGTTTAGCTGTATAGTCAATTCTAGATAATCTTGACTTCTATTGAGAATATTATAGATATGTCTAAAAGCATTTATCAGGCATATTTAAATAATTGGAGGATTATCTATTGATACTTTCCTTTTGTCTATCCTGGTTGATCAGATAATTTCCTCCATTTTATGTAATAAACTAGTAAAAATTTTCCCGATGCATGTATATGTCTACATACATTTTTATGCACATATATGTCTATTTAAGCCTATGAATACTTAGTCTGCCTATGACAGGGAAGCAAATTATCTTTTGCCACAAGTATTTGTTGAATACCCGTGTAAGTGAAAGCTAAATTTGACAGATACAGAAAAGAAAAGCTGGCTCTCAAACTTGTCCTTGCAAAGGACTTATGAAAGTTATGAAGATTAATAAACCATTTTTGAAAATAATCTGTATTTTAAAAAACACAACCAACAATCTCTCAGATTTGAAAAGGCACAGTAAATTCAGAGTAACCTATACAAGGAAGTAATGTAGATAACAAAAAGTAGGAAGTTGTAGGGAGAAAGAAATCATTGTTTATACCTTAAATTTGTAGCTCAGTTAATAATTAGCATCTAATCAGAATCAATTTCAGATATTATAACCCAGGTCATAATGTCTTTAGTATTTCTAAGAATTGCTATAAAACTCATTAAGTGCAAGATGATAATCTGACTTGACTATTAGAAATTTTTGCTAGCACTTCCTGAACTCTGATAATTGTTAGGAAATGTAAGGATGTAATTATTCCAGTATATATTTCCTTTAGATATCCTGTTTAACAGAACCAGTAGTTTACCATTAAGATATTCAAATATATTTTTTGTTTATATTTATGTTCATCTGCTTTCTCCCTAGTACACATTTATTGAATAGGAAAGAACTGGAAAATTGAGAACTTTGGCCTGGATATTGGTATTTTATGAGACAGGACAGTTTCTCTTGAGTTTTATCATGGATTTCTACCTTTGTAGTTCTACACCCCATTTAATTCAGTAATTACGTAGGGAGTTTAAATTCCCTTCCCACCAAAGTTATATGGCATTTGAAAAATTTTAGTTAATTAGGAATAATTTTGTTGTAAAGATTATTATACCTTTTGATATTATTAGTACCATACATCCTGGAATACCCCAGAATTAATGGGAACCATTGTTACAGTCATGTAAAAACATTACCTACATAAAACAGAAACCTTAGAATATCACTTTTTTTGGTGGACCTAAAAAAAAAAAAAAAACATTGGATTTTACCTCACATGGTTATTAAGAGTCCTCAATTTATGCTTAGATATATTTTTTAATAGTTGAATGTGGAATGAATTTTAATCATGAGAACCCACTTTTGATGTTGACTTCAATGATGAGCTTTGAACTGTCTTCCTGGGGTTTAAAAAAAAAAGTCTACTAGTCTAAACTTTCAGAAAAGAAGTGGGTGTATTTGTCTATGGTGTTTTAGGGGAAAAAATTTCTTAGTACTTATACCATTATCTAATATAGTCTTCCTGCTATTCTATCCTGTCCCAAGCTCTTTCCTTGACCATAAGAATTTCTTCCATTTAGGGATCCCCTTAGTCCTTTCTTTCAGTATACAGAACTTTTTATCCCTCCTTTATGTTTGTTGTTGGCCTTTAGCGATTCTAAATGTATTAGGCTACAGTGCTTTACTTCTATGAAGGGCCTTTTTTGTGCATGATATTCTCTAATGCAAACTTTCTCTGAGGCCCAGGCCCCATGAATCTGTAAATGCAAAAGTAAAGTGATTTGGAATTTCTGAAAATACTATATACTGCTTTAACTTGTGCCATTTTATGGACTTTCAGCTATATGTATCACTCTAAGTCAATAGTGTTCCCCCAAAAGGTTTCTTAGAGAACCCTATAATGAATAGATGATATGTGAACTTATCAGTAAAGTTTGTATAAATGAATTTTTCTGTCGAAAAATATGAACTGTGTTCTGTAAGTAAATAAATACTCCATTTTCAGTCTTATTTACATAGTTATTTTGCTTAGCAATCCTTTATCCAGCTTCTTTGGGAATGTTATAAGGATAAGTTAAGCTCTTTCTATGAATAAATGGTTTCCTAGGCTTTTCTACTCTGCTAGTTTTACAAACTGGACCATCAACTGTTACTTCTTCTTGGGTCTTAGTGTGCTCTTAGTTATTAGTTACCACATTATTAGGTATTAACACATATAGCATATTGTTATGTTACATATTTCCCATCACTAGATTATAAACTCCTTAAAGGCAGGAGGCATGACTTGCTCAGCTCTCCATTTCCTGTGGCACCAGCTTAGTGCTTTGAAAATGAGTATTACACAGTGAAATGTGTGTAGGCAGGAACTCAAAATATTATTTTTTTTTTAAAAACAGATTTGGTTCATTTGACTTGTACATCTTCTAAAACAGCAAGAGAAGATTTAGAACCAGTTGTGCAGAAATTGTTTACTCCATATACCGAAACGGAGATAGGTAAGAGTAATAATCAACGATTTATGATAGAAAGGTAACGTAACCACTTTACCCTCTTAGATATCTCATGAAGGTTTCTGCAACCTGGACTGAAATATGATGTATTCAGCAACAGTCCTTACATATTGTAGTAGCATGAACAAACATTCTCTCCCTAAAACTGGGAAAATATTCCACTCTATAATGGTAAAGGAAAAATACACGTTTCACACACAACATGTATAATTATGTGCAAAAATACACATTTATATGTGTACATACTCACATGCATAGAAAAAAAGACTGCCTGTAAATCTCTCAGTTTCGACGGAATTATGGACAACTTTTATTTTTTTCCTTTTAATTTTCTTAATTTTATAGATATTACACCTAAGAGTATATATTCCTTTATCAGAAAAAGTTATCATTTTTAAAAAGCTAATATAATATTAAAATATTAATTGACAAATGTAGAAATCCTTCCTAATAATTGTCTTTTAATGTGTAGCTTGCTACTGATGCGATAAATATTTAACTCTCAAAATATATATGCCACTATGCTATTTATTCATGGTGGAAAATGTTTTTCAACCACAAATTTTTTAACTTTTCTCCTCATAGGGTAGCTCTTATAGCTATGAATGGAGCAAATTTTGCTGTATTTTGTATGTAAATGATCAAAAAGTAGTCTGATGGATATTATTCATTTATATGAAGTGAGGGTGATTTTTATTATATAGGATTTGCATGTCTACTTGAATCATGACCAGTTTCCTTGCTGAGTCATATATCTTTATTTCCTTTGGATTTTATGTTTGTTCAGGCAACCATTTATTTACTCCCACCTGTTGTATTTTCTTTACGTTCATCTATGTGTCTTACTTGTTTTCTTAATGCAGAGATAGTACATAGAGGGGCATTTATATTTACATCAGTAAACTCCATTTTCAGGAACTAATATCAGTATAATTAATTTCTTTTTTAGCTGCCTGAATAAAATCCTGAAATCTGAAACTTTATTTCACTTTAGTTTGGAATTTAGTTTGTTTCATATTTACATTTTATATACTGGAAAGTCTCATAAATGTTTTCATTATTGTTAAAAATTTGATTGCAAACTTATGATACATGATGATATTTCTAAACCTAATATGGAATCATGGACTAATCCTTGGCTTTAATTACTTTGCTTATTAAAAACTCTGAATTTCTTCCCTCTTTCTGAAATTTTTCATAATTTTTTGTTTTAATTTCATTGTGTGGTAGTCTCAAATAATACACTAAATTTGAATCTTGTATCATTGCTTCTCACTTTTTAAAATGCATTTAATTTTCTTTTAAAAACAACAAGCTGGGCAAATTACACATTCATTACTTAGCACTCTCTAGCCATTTTAGATTTTTAAACATTAATCTTAATGGTTAAAGTGATCCCATTTTGAAATGATGTATTGTTTAGAACCTGACTGAAATTCTTTAGAAAGAACTATATGCTCAGAGGAGTCCTCAGGTGCACTGAGGCACTGAAAAGCTAGTTTTCACTGACACATAGCCCTTTTTATCATCAGGATGAGGTAGTGGTCATATTTTAATTAAAATGTCAGAACAAATACTGTTGGAGTTATTGAAAATGAATCACCAGATAAAGTGAGCACTGGGCCATGGCAGGTCAAAGAGGCAAAGTCACCTGGAGAAGAGAACTCAATTCATTTTCCTGCCTAAATGAGAAGAAACTTTATGAGCAATATCAACTTTTAGTACATTAAAAGCACGTTCTTCTTTACAGCAAAAGCACCTATTTTCACAGATTAATGACCATTATTATTAAGTTTTAATTACTTGATGGTGATATGAAGCTTTATACTTTGGAGCATTGTAATTATTTTGTTTTAAAATGTGTGCCAAAGGAATAATATTACTTGAGCTAATTTTTTCTTTTTATTTGAGTTCTACTTTCTATTTAGTGCTATACTTCATAAATCTTTCTGAAAGTCAGCCTAGTTACCCTGCAAGGAAGTTTATTTATTGTAAAAGATAATGTTCTCTTCTCAGATATAGAACTTCTTTGCTGGTGTATCTGAAAAATTCCAGTAGGGTTGTGAATGGTATTCCCTCTTTCCTTCTCTTACTTTTTACATTTAAGATATCACCTGGAGCTCTTGACATATGTTCTGTCTTAAGAAACAGTTGTACCAATACTTCCAAGAGCCCTAACCTCCCAGGCTCCTTTAATAACATTAAAGATCTCAGGGCACCTGGGTGGCTCAGTCAGTTAAGCATCTCATTTCGGCTCAGGCCATGATTTACCAGTTCATGAGTTCAAGCCCCACATAGGGCTCTGTGCTGACAGCTCAGAGCCTGGAGCCTGCTTCGATTCTGTGTCTCCCCCTCTTTGCCCCCCCCCCACTTGCACTCTGTCTCTCAAAAATAAATAAACATTAAAAAAATTAAAAAGAGAACATCAAAGATCTCTAAACCCTTCCCTCCTTCCAAGTCCAAAGAAATTTCAGATGTTTTATGCTTAATGAACCTGATTGTACACGTGAGGAAATTAGGTGATCACTCACCATTCATACCCATCTGGATTAATTCTTCCAGACTCCAGAATATTCTTCAAAGCACTGAGTGAGCAGTAGTATAACTATCCTAAATGTTTTCTTATTTTACTCAGGAAATTGAGATTTCTTCATGAATTGAAGCAAGAATTTCATTAGTACTATATCTTGAAATGTGTACAATGTAGTATCATTGCTGCCCCATGTTCTTTCTGTTTTTCATTTGATTGTATATGGCATGTGGAATTATCTCATCCCATCTCATTCATTTCCTACCTCAAAAAAGTAAAATTCCCCTCACAGTGTTATTTTGAGGCCCATGGCTGATAAAGATATTAAGTAATTGTTGGACTCAGAAATCAAATACCTTGTCTTAATTCCTTTTTGTATTTGTTGTGTCCAGACCAGATCACAGCTGTAACAGTCTCCCAGTCTTTTGGCCTTATGCTAGTCTGCTATGTTACTAAAATAGTCTCTTCCTAAATATGGCATGTACCTATAGGTCATGTATTGCCTTTATTTGGTATGCCATTGTTGATTTTTTTTTCTGTCTACTTTGTTCTGTACTTAACCCAGTTTAATTTGCCCAAGGTCTTATTCTAAATTACCTACTACATGTTTAGTCCTTTACACTATCTAATTGATGAAATGAGATATTACAGAAAACCAGTTCTACTCCTGGTTAGGTGATATATTCTCAGGCAAACCTCAGCAGCTTTACTATTTATTTTTGACAACTGTGTACTTCACAGCTGCATGTTATTTTTCCAGCTATCTCTCTGCCTTCTAGCTGACCTCAAAGAAAGATGAAGCAATTATATGTCTTTTTGAGGGTTTTAAGGTCAAAGCCTGATAACTCCCTTCTATCTAGAGCATTTATCTTCAGCCTATGTCAACTTTTCATCTTCTTCATGGTTCCTTCTCAGTGCTTCAATCCCTGTGAATTTTTTTTCTATAATCTATTGGAGTATTCATTTTTCCCAGCTTCTATTGGGTGAAAGCCCTCCTTTGAGCTGGAACTTTCACAGAATACAAGATAAATTCTCTTTATGCTTAGAAATGGACTAGGCAATATTAAAGGAATTCCAGACTTTAGCCCACTTTTCTGCAATGCTCATGGAGTCTGGTGTCACAGATCACGGGCAGTACGTTTAATTATCTTCCTGTAAGATTTAGTGAAACTAAACTTAACCAATAAATTTATTAAGAGCCATATGGTTTTAGCTGTGAAATATGAATTCCTTATATTCCTTTATTTTGTCAGTAAATAGGTTTCACCACCTATCATATGTTTACATGAAGTTAGCGATACCTTTGACTCATAGATCTTAGCATTAGGAAGGGGCATTGTAAAGGATCACTTCTTCCATTCAAAGTTTCTTCATCCTATCACACTAATAATAATGGATTATTCAAAATGAACTAGAAAAATAACATAGTATTTTTTAAATTTTTTTAACATTTATTCATTTTTGAGAGAGAGACACAGTGTGAGTGGGGGAGGGGCAGAGAGAGGGAGGCACAGAATCCGAAGCAGGCTCCAGGCTCTGAGCTGTCAGCACAGAGCCTGACATGGGGCGTGAACCCACAAACCATGAGATCATGACCTGAGCTGAAGTCAGATGCTCAACTGACTGAGCCACTCAGGCACCCCTTATAACTGGTATTTTTGTAGTAGAGGTATTTTAATTTTTTTTACATTTATCTATTTATTTTTGAGAGACAGAGATAGCACAAACAGGGGATGGGCAGAGAGAGAAGGAGACACAGTATCTGAAGCAGGCTCCAGGCTCCAAGCTGTCAGCACAGAGCCCACTGCAGGGCTTGAACTCACAAACTGAGATCATGACCTGAGCCGAAGTCGGCCGCTCAACCAACTGAGCCACCCAGGCGCCCCTGTAGTAGAGATATTTTAAATTAAATATAACAAAATCCTGTTTATCCTGAATTGGGGAATTGGATATTCTTGTTAACTGAATACTACAATTAGCTGTGAATTTCTCTACATTGATTTCCAGTTTAACAATAAGAGGTAATTAACTAGTTATACCTTTAATATTTTCTTTATGATTCACAAGGTGCCCCATGGTCTTGGGTAATCTTTATATACACCTAAGGTTGAACCTTTTAATAAGCACATCGTATTTTGATTATACCTGAAAGCAGGATTAAAATCAATTTAACAATTGTTCATTGAGTGTCTGTTATGTGCTAGGCTCTGTATTAGGGAATATAAAAAATCAGAAGCCTAAGGACTAAGTCTACTTTACCTGTGTATTTCTAGCTGCTAGCCTAATGCCTAACACACATAATAGATGCTTGCTGTTAAATGAGAGAATGTGTGCTAAAAACAACTTGAAGTCTCACATCTTTATCTTTGTTCCAATTTAATATATATGCTGCTGAAGCAAGCACTCGCAACCTTATTTTTATTTTTTGCCAGTTGCCATTGCTTTTATAATCCAGTAGGACAAAGCATCAGTGTTTTAGGATATCAATGTTTTAATCCCATATACACTATTTTTTAATAGTGGCTTTATTAAGATATAATTATGAATTTATTGAGATATAATCTTCATACTATACAGTTCACACACGTAAAGTGTAAAATTCAATGGTGTTTAATATGTTCATCATCAAATTGTTCACACATCACCACAATTTCAGAATATTTCCATCACCTAAAATAGAACCTCACACCCATTAGCAGTAATCCCTCACTTATTCGAATTCCCCCAGCCCTAAGTAACCACTAATCTACTTTCTGTCTTTATAGACTTGTCTCTTCTGGATATCTCATAATCCTGTATATATCATTGATTTACTGTATATAATTTTCAAGTTGGTTTGTTTATGAGAAACATAAAAAAATATGTTATCTTCTTCATTGACATAATTTAAGGATGAATGTGATCAGAAGCACTATGATACTGCTGAGAAGAAATAATAGAAATTGAAGAGAATACAGTTGGTGTTATATCTAAGTAACATACTAGTAATCTTATTTGAGGTTGAAAAGCCATCATTGCTTGAAATATACACATGTATTAGAGTATGTGGATACAGATTTACTATTTTTTTTACATACAGAGCTCTGATTTACTACACTATACAGTCATGGCTTTGTTAGTAATTGGCTACACTGTATTAAATGACAGGCTTATTGTGCTTTAGATGTGACTAAAATTTATGTCTACATTTAGAAAATGAAGAAGATGAGAAACCAAGACTTTTGTGGGCTCTTTACTTCAATATGAGAGATTCTTCAGATGTCAGCAGGAACTCTTATAATGATTTACCATCCAACATTTATGTCTGCTCTGGCCCAGACTGTGGTTTAGGAAATGATAATGCGGTCAAACAGGTAAGGCTGTTGGTGTTTCTCAGTTTTGTGTTAAAAACTTGGTGTGGTAGGGACAGTAAGTTGTTTTTTTCCTCTGGGATGTGGGAAAAAAGACTATAAAAGCATCTCTGTCATTTAATACTACCTCTGTAATTTGCCCCTAAACTTTTTCCTATGAATGACAAAGTTTCTTTAAATATACTTGAAATATAGTATCCAATATTTTCACATTCTTGACTACAATAATGAATTGCAAGAAAGAATTTAGGAGTTCCATTGTGGGAATATGGATGGAAGATGTTAGAAATACAGATTCTGAAAAATGAATTTATAATGCCAGTTTTCCAAAGAAACTTTGCTTCTAATTTAAACTGTTGGCCTCTTATTATTTTGAAATACATGAACCGTTTTTCTTTATTAACTTCTGAGTCATTTCAAAAGGAGTATAACTAAGTCAGTAAGTAATTGCATACAAAATGTAATTTTTAAATGGTCTTAACCCATTTTTTTTAATTTTGGAAAAGATCATGTAACTTAGTTTCTCACAGTTAACATGATTCCTTTAATGTTTTGACACAAGCTGGTGTTCCAAAAGCTACTGTCATAGCTGCTGAGGAATATGCTAAATCAAGGTGGAATTTTGTGACAGCACTTCTGGGCAAGGCTATGAACTGGTATAGCGCAGGCTGAGAAAAGAAAAATGAACTATGATTCCATTCAGATGAAGATCTATGTGCATATAGATCTTTGCGCATATATATATATATATATATATATATATATATATACATTTTATATATAAATGTAATTCTCTGCACTTGACAGGAAAAGAACAGAAAATATATTTTTTGAGGCACAAGTCTAAACTTTTCACAGATATAGTTGGCATATCTATTGAATCAATAAATGGATAATTTAACATTGTTTTAAGACCACAGATAGAAGTTTCAATCCTACTAGTGGCAGGGATCTCGTAGGAGCAAATGGCTTCATTGTCCCTTTAATTTTTAGTCACAATGGCAAGGCCATGACCCCATGCATCTGTAGTTTTTGCCACATTCTTTGTTTCTCATCTTCAGAGTCAAATGGTGATCCTGGATATTCCTATTCAGCCAGTGATATCAAAAGTGGGAAGTTCTCTATCATTCATTCTATTAGTTTAATAGGAATCCAAGATGGTTCCAGTTCTGCATTTATGGCCTAAAATGACCAAGGCATTTTTGCTTTGATGTTCCAATTTTTTCTGAGCAGAAATTGCCAACATGTTTTCAGCCAGATAGCTTAGGTCATTTTTATTACTGAGTGAACTTTAATGTTTTTTTAGCCAAAATGGAAGGCATTTTACATAAGGGCTTATTATACCAGTGCTAATGTGATCTGAACTATCAGCTAAAAGATTATAATTAAAGAATAATTTTGTTATGAAGTAACTTGCTTCCTCAGAAGATACACTTCAATGTTATAATAAAAAACAATAATAATGCTACTTCTGGTACTAATTATATGCTATTAAATATGAATAGTTTTAATTGTTATATAGCTTTAACCTCACATCACTTTGGGGAGAAATAATACCTACTTTAAAGGGCATCAGTAATAATATTTATAAATAGCTAGTGTGTTCAGATAAACTTTTCTAATTCCAGTATTTCATCATATGTTTAACCACTCACTAATTGATTACTTTTGTTTTCTAAATTATCTATAAAAGCTCTTAGAATATCACCTAAGGCTTTAGGCTATATAGCAAACATAAGCACCGGCAGATTCCCTTTTTTACAAGTAAAATGCTTTATTTTACCTGTTAGCAAGTTTGCATCTGCTTTTCTTATTTGTAAATGTATAGATGTTGAATAGCATAGTCTTATCTCCCTTGTGTTCATATGGAACTATTTATGATTTGGAAACATACTAAAAATATAAAGTGATCTCTGTTTAATACAAGTTAAAGTGTGCAAGAGCACACCAAGACATTCTCTATTATCACCACAATGATGCTAGCCCAAGTGATAATTGTGATTCTTTATGTGAAAGAAAGAATCTGGTTTTTCTTATAGTTTGTTACTTCAGGTTTTTTTTTCTGAAAATGACATATGATATCTCTTTTCTTAATACAAGTAGTATCTCATTTATCCACACATACTGATGAGCAGACTGGTCTATTGTACTCTACTCCCAAGATCATTGATAGCTCTCCTCCTTCAGGAACCCCCATCCCCTAGGAAGTGCCACTACCATGAGAACAACAATAATTATATAGTACTGTATACTTTGTATTATATTTCAAGTGTAAAATGGTTTAAATTAGCTGATGTGGGCAGCCTAAAACAACCATTTAGAATGTTGTCTTTATGGCATATTAGCAATTTGTTTATGACTTTTGGTACAGAATTTGTAAGTTGAAGTTTATAGTTTTATAGATCATATGGCCTATCAAGTTGCTCACATATTGCATTATCCCTCACTTTCTCATGCCATTGAGGGAGAGGGCGATTTTAGGTGTCACATTTTGTAAAGCCACCATTCATTGAGCATTTTCTGTGTACCATTATATATATATTATTTCATTTGGTCCTCACAATCATATGAGTATCTGTAACATGCCATTTTACAGATGAGGAAACTAAGACCCAACAGGGGCTAAATAACTTGTCCAAAGATCACATAGCTGGTTAATTTGAGCCAAAACTTAAACTCAAGTCTGTTGGACCCCAGTGCTTGTACATTCATCTAGTGTGCTGTGCTACTTTCATCTTGTTAATGTGGATACATTATTCTAAATACATTAAACTGCTAGATTGACATTTTTTTATGTTTTGTGTAGATGTGTGTTAAATAAACATAGGAATGTCTTCAATAACTCAATGTGTCCTTTCTATACTTCCCAGTATAAAGAAGCCAAGTCATCACATAATGCCTTTTTAATGTCTTTAGCCACCTGAAACTACCCTTTAAGCTAACTATTGGCTTAAAAAGGGCAAGAAGAATTTAAAAGCTAACAATTCACTATGAATTAGCCTCTTTATGACAACTCTCACAATCGAGGCTTAGTTAGCAAATAAAATGCAGCAGACCAAGAAGCATTAGATACACCTTCCAGAACATGGCAGTTGACCCTAAGAGGTTCCAGCAATTAGAGGAAAGACTGTAAGGGCTGGAGGCTGGTCATAGGAAATTGGCATTAGTGAGGGCCAGTGGCAGATGGGCTGATGGTGAGAGTTGCACCAGCAGGTAGAAAACAAATAAGGGTGGTGCCTGCGATTGGTTGGCGATTCTAGGAGACAGAATGTGACAAGGATATATGGAAAGAGAGGGTGGGATCCAGCCACAGGGCCTGAGATCCAGGGGAAAATGTATCCTATAGGGAGGTAACAAAAGGGAGACAAGGTGTGAGAGAGATACAGAGGAACTGGAGTAGAAGTAAAGTAGTAGTATTAAGTATTATTATATTCAACATTTCTACAATATACAGTTTTTAAAATTTTTCAGTTTGTTAAAAAATGTATATTGGGATTCTATTCCACACCAGGAATAGTTGAATGAAACCCAGTCCTTCTCATCCCTGGAGGAATCACTGTCTACTAAGGAGAAGAACATGTAAACAAATGACAGTGCAGTGCAGTATATGCAATAATAGAATAATGTCAAAGTTCAAAAATAAAACAGAGGAGCCATGAGCTCTATTTAGGAGTCAAAGAACTTTACATAGAGAGATATAAAAGATGAGTAGCAATTCCCCATACAAATGGAAGATAATTGAAACATTCCAACATCTACACCAATCCAGGATATAAACATCATGGTGTGTTTAAGACAGCACCCATAGATAGGTATTAGTGAAGCAAAAGGTCTGAAAGGTGAAAATGAGATGAAATAAATGATTAGGCCAGAGAAGTAGACCTATAGAGTTTTGTATGCCATAACAAGGATCTTGGATTTTTATCTTGTTAGAAATGTGGAGTCATTGAAATGTTTTAAGCCAGAAAATGGCATAAACAGAATTTCATTTCCATAGACCCTTCTGAAGGCAGCATAGAGATGGATTACCTGAGGGAACCCTCAAGGCAAGGTGACCAGTCCGGTTCTGAGATATTGCTATTGTCTAATGGAAAGATAATGTATGCCTGGGCTATGGCTAGAGGGAAGGAAAAAATGGAGTCAAGAAGTAGGAGAGAAGATTGTCATGACTTGGTCATTGATTGCATGCAGAGAGTGAAAGGAAGTGAGGGGGAGAGAGAAGTTCTATAGAAAGACAAGGTTGAGATAAAAGACAAAAAGACGATTAGAGGAACTGAATTGTGAAATGTAAGCTCTGACTGACCTCAGTCCTCCTACTTCCAGGTACTAAGTGTCTCCAGCAAACATTATGGTAAGTTCCTGGAGTAGGGAATGAAGCAGGCATCTCAAATATTTCATTTCAAAATAGTCATAGTAAAATGGCATACCCAAAAATAATACCCTTGAACTATACTCAAGAAAGAAAGAAACTGTTTTTCTCTCCATCTCTTCTTTCAACTTCACATCAAAGCTCAAAAGTTGTTTTTTTTTTTTTCTGAACTCAGGATGTGACTTTTAATAATAATTAGCATCATCAGTAGACCACCATGGGTCAACAGCCTTGACATCCATTTGATAAACTGAATGAAACAGTGGAGAATATTGACATTGCTCTTCACCATCAATTCTCCTAGCTATTGAATTTCACCCTTTTTCTATCTTCCCGCTTTTCCCAATTGTTAAGGTCACTTTCCATTTCAATCCTGTTTCCAAGTCCTTAGCCAACACATCCAACTTGCTGTCAGTGGGATATTTATTAAGAATACTCATCCCACTATCCAAAACTTTGATTAAATGTCTAGATACCACAAGACAACTTCTCTCAGAGTGTGTCCTCTCTTCCCTTCAAGTCACAATGACCCGTTGACAAATACTTTCAATTTGAGCCAGCTGTGTACTTAACAGTAAAATGAGCTAAACAATTTTCTTAGGTTCTTGATGAATATGACACGTGGGACTGGATTTTAAAAGCTTCTGGAGTCATAATAAAAGGTTTGAAACACATCCATTTGTCCCTACCTGACAAAATAAAGAACAGCAACTCTGTCAGTTAGTAAACCTAATCTTTCAGATTTTTCTATTATTTTTTTAATTTTTTTAATTTATTAATGTTTTTTTAATATATGAAATTTATTGACACATTGGTTTCCATACAACACCCAGTGCTCATCCCAAAAGGTGCCCTCCTCAATACCCATCACCCACCCTCTCCTCCCTCCCACCCCCATCAACCCTCAGTTTGTTCTCAGTTTTTAACAGTCTCTTATGCTTTGGCTCTCTCCCACTCTAACCTCTTTTTTTTTTTTTCCTTCCCCTCCCCATGGGTTCCTGTTAAGTTTCTTGGGATCCACATAAGAGTGAAACCATATGGTATCTGTCTTTCTCTGTATGGCTTATTTCCCTTAGCATCACACTCTCCAGTTCCATCCACGTTGCTACAAAAGGCCCTATTTCATTTTTTCTCATTGCCACGTAGTATTCCATTGTGTATATAAACCACAATTTCTTTATCCATTCATCAGTTGATGGACATTTAGGCTCTTTCCATAATTTGGCTATTGTTGAGAGTGCTGCTGTGAACATTGGGGTACAAGTGGCCCTATGCATCAGTACTCCTGTATCCCTTGGATAAATACCTAGCAGTGCTATTGCTGGGTCATAGGGTAGGACTATTTTTAATTTTCTGAGGAACCTCCACACTGCTTTCCAGAGCGGCTGCACCAATTTGCATTCCCACCAACAGTGCAAGAGGGTTCCCGTTTCTCCACATCCTCTCCAGCATCTAGAGTCTCCTGATTTGTTCATTTTGGCCACTCTGACTGGCGTGAGGTGATACCTGAGTGTGGTTTTGATTTGTATTTCCCTGATAAGGAGCGACGCTGAACATCTTTTCATGTGCCTGTTGGCCATCCGGGTGTCTTCTTTAGAGAAGTGTCTATTCATGTTTTCTGCCCATTTCTTCACTGGGTTATTTGTTTTTCGGGTGTGGAGTTTGGTGAGTTCTTTATAGATTTTGGATACTAGCCCTTTGTCCGATATGTCATTTGCAAATATCTTTTCCCATTCCGTTGGGTGCCTTTTAGTTTTGTTGGTTGTTTCCTTTGCTGTGCAGAAGCTTTTTATCTTCATAAGGTCCCAGTAATTCACTTTTGCTTTTAATTCCCTTGCTTTGGGGAAGTGTCGAGTAAGAGATTGCTACGGCTGAGGTCAGAGAGGTCTTTTCCTGCTTTCTCCTCTAAGGTTTTGATGGTTTCCTGTCTCCCATTCAGGTCCTTTATCCATTTTGAGTTTATTTTTGTGAATGGTGTGAGAAAGTGGTCTAGTTTCAACCTTCTGCATGTTGCTGTCCAGTTCTCCCAGCACCATTTGTTAAAGAGACTGTCTTTTTTCCATTGGATGTTCTTTCCTGCTTTGTCAAAGATGAGTTGGCCGTACGTTTGTGGGTCTAGTTCTGGGGTTTCTATTCTATTCCATTGGTCTATGTGTCTGTTTTTGTGCCAATACCATGCTGTGTTGATGATGACAGCGTTGTAGTAGAGGCTAAAGTCTGGGATTGTGATGCTTCCTGCTTTGGTCTTCTTCTTCAAAATTCCTTTGGCTATTCGGGGCCTTTTGTGGTTCCATATGAATTTTAGGATTGCTTGTTCTAGTTTCGAGAAGAATGCTGGTGCAATTTTGATACGGATTGCATTGAATGTGTAGATCGCTTTGGGTAGTATTGACATTTTGACAATATTTATTTTTCCAATCCATGAGCAGGGAATGTCTTTCCATTTCTTTAAATCTTCTTCAATTGCCTTCATAAGCTTTCTATAGTTTTCAGCATACAAATCCTTTACATCTTTGGTTAGATTTATTCCTAGGTATTTTATGCTTCTTGGTGCAATTGTGAATGGGATCAGTTTCTTTATTTGTCTTTCTGTTGCTTCATTGTTAGTGTATAAGAATGCAACTGATTTCTGTACATTGATTTTGTATCCTGCAACTTTGCTGAATTCCTGTATCAGTTCTAGCAGACTTTTGGTGGAGTCTATCGGATTTTCCATGTATAATATCATGTCATCTGCAAAAAGCGAAAGCTTGACTTCATCTTTGCCAATTTTGATGCCTTTGATTTCCTTTTGTTGTCTGATTGCTGATGCTAGAACTTCCAGCACTATGTTAAACAGCAGTGGTGAGAGTGGGCATCCTTGTCGTGTTCCTGATCTCAGGGAAAAAGCTCTCAGTTTTTCCCCGTTGAGGATGATGTTAGCTGTGGGCTTTTCATAAATGGCTTTTATGATCTTTAAGTATGTTCCTTCTATCCCGACTTTCTCAAGGGTTTTTATTAAGAAAGGGTGCTGGACTTTGTCAAAGGCCTTTTCTGCATCGATTGACAGGATCATATGGTTCTTCTCTTTTTTTTTGTTAATGTGATGTATCACGTTGATTGATTTGCGAATGTTGAACTAGTCCTGCATCCCAGGAGTGAATCCCACTTGATCATGGTGAATAATTCTTTTTATACGCCATTGAATTCGATTTGCTAGTATCTTATTGAGAATTTTTACATCCATATTCATCAGGGATATTGGCCTGTAGTTCTCTTTTTTTACTGGGTCTCTGTCTGGTTGAGGAATCAAAGTAATACTGGCTTCATAGAATGAGTCTGGAAGTTTTCCTTCCCTTTCTATTTCTTGGAATAGCTTGAGAAGGATAGGTATTATCTCTGCTTTAAACGTCTGGTAGAACTCCCCTGGGAAGCCATCTGGTCCTGGACTCTTATTTGTTGGGAGATTTTTGATAACCGGTTCCATTTCTTCGCTGGTTATGGGTCTGTTCAAGCTTTCTATTTCCTCCTGATTGAGTTTTAGAAGAGTGTGGGTGTTTAGGAATTTGTCCATTTCTTCCAGGTTGTCCAATTTGTTGGCATATAATTTTTCATAGTATTCCCTGATAATTGTTCGTATCTCTGAGGGATTGGTTGTAATAATTCCACTTTCATTCATGATTTTATCTCTTGGGGTCATCTCCCTTTTCTTTTTGAGAAGCCTGGCTAGAGGTTTGTCAATTTTGTTTATTTTTTCAAAAAACCAACTCTTGGTTTCGTTGATCTGCTCTACAGTTTTTTTAGATTCTATATTGTTTATTTCTGCTCTGATCTTTATTATTTCTCTTCTTCTGCTGGGTTTAGGCTGCCTTTGCTGTTCTGCTTCTAGTTCCTTTAGGTGTGCTGTTAGATTTTGTATTTGGGATTTTTCTTGTTTCTTGAGATAGGCCTGGATTGCAATGTATTTTCCTCTCAGGACTGCCTTCGCTGCGTCCCAAACCGTTTGGATTGTTGTATTATCATTTTCGTTTGTTTCCATATATTTTTTAATTTCTTCTCAAATTGCCTGGTTGACCCACTCATTCGTTAGTAGGGTGTTCTTTAACCTCCATGCTTTTGGAGGTTTTCCAGACTTTTTTCTGTGGTTGATTTCAAGCTTCATAGCATTGTGGTCTGAAAGTATGCATGGTATAATTTCAATTCTTGTAAACCAATGAAGGGCTGTTTTGTGACCCAGTATATGGTCTATCTTGGAGAATGTTCCATGTGCACTCGAGAAGAAAGTATATTCTGTTGCTTTGGGATGTAGAGTTCTAAATATATCTGTCAAGTCCATCTGATCCAATGTCTCATTCAGGGCCCTTGTTTCTTTATTGACAGTGTGTCTAGATGATCTATCCAATTCTGTAAGTGGGGTGTTAAAGTCCCCTGCAATTACCACATTCTTATCAATAAGGTTGCTTATGTTTATGAGTAATTATTTTATATATTTGGGGGCTCCGGTATTCGGCGCATAGACATTTATAATTGTTAGCTCTTCCTGATGGATAGACCCTGTAACTATTATATAATGTCCTTCTTCATCTCTTGTTACAGCCTTTAATTTAAAGTCTAGTTTATCTGATATAAGTATGGCTACTCCAGCTTTCTTTTGGCTTCCAGTAGCATGACAAATAGTTCTCCATCCCCTCACTCTCAATCTAAAGGTGTCCTCAGGTCTAAAATGAGTCTCTTGTAGACAGCAAATAGATGGGTCTTGTTTTTTTATCCATTCTGATACCCTATGTCTTTTGGTTGGCGCATTTAATCCATTTACATTCAGTGTTATTATAGAAAGATACGGGTTTAGAGTCATTGTGATGTCTGTATGTTTTATGCTTGTAGTGATGTCTCTGGGACTTTGTCTCACAGGGTCCCCCTTGGGATCTCTTGTAGGGCTGGTTTAGTGGTGACAAATTCCTTCAGTTTTTGTTTGTTTGGGAAGACCTTTATCTCTCCTTCTATTCTAAATGACAGACTTGCTGGATAAAGGATTCTCGGCTGCATATTTTTTCTGTCTAGCACCCTGAAAATCTCGTGCCAATTCTTTCTGGCCTGCCAAGTTTCAAAAGAGAGATCAGTCACGAGTCTTATAGGTCTCCCTTTATATGTGAGGGCACGTGTACCCCTTGCTGCTTTCAGAATTTTCTCTTTATCCTTGTATTTTGCCAGTTTCACTATGATATGTCGTGCAGAAGATCGATTCAAGTTACGTCTGAAGGGAGTTCTCTGTGCCTCTTGGATTCTAATGCCTTTTTCCTTCCCCAGTTCAGGGAAGTTCTCAGCTATTATTTCTTCAAGTACCCCTTCAGCACCTTTCCTTCTCTCTTCCTCCTCTGGGATACCAATTATGCGTATATTATTTCTTTTTAGTGTATCACTTAGTTCTCTAATTTTCCCCTCATACTCCTGGATTTTTTTATCTCTCTTTTTCTCAGCTTCCTCTTTTTCCATAACTTTATCTTCTAGTTCACCTATTCTCTCCTCTGCCTCTTCAAGCCGAGCTCTGGTGGTTTCCATTTTGTTATGCATTTCGTTTAAAGCGTTTTTCAGCTCCTCGTGACTGCTCCTTAGTCCCTTGATCTCTGTAGCAAGAGATTCTCTGCTGTCCTGTATACTGTTTTCAAGCCCAGCGATTAATTTTATGACTATTATTCTAAATTCACTTTCTGTTATATTATTTAAATCCTTTTTGATCAGCTCATTAGCTGTTGTTATTTCCTGGAGATTCTTCTGAGGGGAATTCTTCCGCTTGGTCATTTTGGATAGTCCCTGGAGTGGTGAGGACCTGCAGGGCAGTTCCCCTGTGCTGTGGTGTATAACTGGAGTTGGTGGGCGGGGCCACAGTCAGACCTGATGTCTGCCCCCAGCCCACCGCTGGGGCCACAGTCAGACTGGTGTGTGCCTTCTCTTCCCCTCTCCTAGGGGCGGGATTCACTGTGGGGTGGCGTGGCCCGTCTGGGCTACTTGCACACTGCCAGGCTTGTGATGCTGGGGATCTGGCGTATTAGCTGGGGTGGGTAGGCAAGGTGCACAGGGGCAGGAGGGGCAGGCTTAGCTCGCTTCTCCTTAGGTGATTCACTTCAGGAGGGGCCCTGTGGCAGCGGGAGGGAGTCAGATCCGCTGCCGGAGGTTTGGCTCTGCAGAAGCACAGAGTTGGGTGTTTGCGAGGAGCCAGCAAGTTCCCTGGCAGGAACTGGTTCCCTTTGGGATTTTGGCTGGGGGATGGGCAGGGGAGATGGCGCTGGCTAGCACCTTTGTTCCCCACCAAACTGAGCTCTGTTGTCCGGGGGCTCAGCAGCTCTCCCTCCCTTTGTCCTCCGCCTTCCCGCTTTCTGAGCAGAGCTGTTAACTTATGACCTCCCAGACGCTAAGTCGTGCTTGTTGTGGGAACACAGTCCGTCAGGCCCCTCCGCTTTTGCAAGCCAGACTCGGGGGCTCTGCTTGGCCGGCGAGCCGCCCCTCCGCCCCGGCTCCCTCCCGCCAGTCTGTGGAGCGCGCACCGCCTCGCTGCCCTTCCTACCCTCTTCCGTGGGCCTCTCGTCTGCGCTTGGCTCTGGCAACTCCGTTCTGCTAATCCTCTGGCGGTTTTCTGGGTTATTTAGGCAGGTGTAGGTGGAATCTAAGTGATCAGCAGGACGTGCAGTGAGCCCAGCGTCCTCCTAAGCCGCCATCTTGCAAATCTCAGGTCAAAGCTCAAAAGTTTTTATTTACTGTCCTTCCACCCATTCGCAAGGAATGTCAATTTTAATTACCTAATGCAGGAGTCTACCAACTGTAGATAGCCAGATGGTAAATAGTTTAGATTTTGCAACCCCTGTCATCCCTTTGGCATCTACTCAACCCTGCCATTGCAGTGCAAAAACAGCTATAGAAAATAGATAAATGAATGAGAGTGGCTGTGTTCCAATAAAACTTTATTTACAAAAAAAAAAAAAAACAGGCTGGATTTCACCTGTGGGCCATAGTTGTCAACTTCTGGCCTAATGAATGACTTTGTGTGCATGTCAGGAAGAAGGATTGAAGCAGTTCAGAAAGACATTGTGGCCTTTAAAACAAGCATATATCTTAAAACCATTTAATGGCTTTGTTTACCAATAGGATAGAGTGCAATCTCCCTAGTATCGCAGGGACCCTGATCTACCAATGAGCTGTATTCATCTAAACAAAAGAGCTATTCATGTTTTCTGCCCATTTCTTCACTGGATTATTTGTTTTTCGGGTGTGGAGTTTGGCGAGTTCTTTATAGATTTTGGATACTAGCCCTTTGTTCGATATGTCATTTGCAAATATCTTTTCCGATTCTGTTGGTTGCCTTTTAGTTTTGTTGATTGTGTCCTTTGCAGTGCAGAAGCTTTTTATCTTCGTGAGGTCCCAATAGTTCATTCTTTATGCTAAGTGAAATAGGTCATACAGAGAAAGACAGATACCATATGTTTTCACTCTTATGTGGATCCTGAGAAACTTAACAGAAGACCATGGGGAAGGGGAAGAAAAAAAAAGTTAGAGAGGGAGGGAGCCAAACCATAAGAGACTCTTAAAAACTGAGAATAAACTGAGGGTTGATGGGGGGTGGGAGGGAGGGGCGGGTGGGTAGTGGGCATTGAGGAGGGCACCCGTTGGGAGGAGCACTGGATGTTGTATGGAAACCAACTTGACAGTAAATTTCATGTTTAAAAAAAGGTGTATTCATCTAAATAAAAGTAGGGATATGTTTAGAATAGAATAGCAGTGTTTCTTGTCACATTTACTTTCACGTGTGTGTGTATTTGTCGTTAATTAAGATCACATTCACTTTCTTATTCTCTTAGCCTGCCAGACTAAGCTCAGCTTAAATCTTGACATTTTAACTTAGTTATTATTAATAACAGTGATAACAGCTACCATATGTAGAGGCTTAGTTAGTCTCGGCCATTTTACAGACAAGGAACACAAGGCTCAGGAGTTAACTAAGCATTCCCCCAAATTGCATTGCTGCTAAGTGGCAGAGACAGCATTTGCACATGGCTATCTATTCAGAGACCATGATCTTGAACACTGTGTTATACTCCTTAAAGCCCGGGGGAAGGTCAATTATTCCAGAAAAGCAAATACTTGAGCAAATAATGAAGATTTTTCTTGATTTTAAAAGTGATTCATTAAAATTATATGCTAAATTTGTACAGCTATCAAAAATAGGCTTTATTGGGAAATTACATAAAGAATATTAAGGGAAATTGAATTTGTACTGACATGAAGAATGAATGTCCTTAAATTCTCAGCTATCTAACACTTGATAATCTTTTTTCTAAATTTTTTTATTTTTTTTAAATTTTTTGAAATTTATGGTCAAATTGGTTTCCATACAACACCGAGTACTCATCCCAACAGGTGACCTCCTCAATGCCCACTACCCACCCTCCCCTCCCTCCCACCCCCCATCAACCCTCAGTTTATTCTCACTTTTTAAGAGTCTCTTATGGTTTGGCTCCCTCCCTCTCTAGCCTTTTTTTTTTTCCATCCCCTCCCCCATGGTCTTCTGTTAAGTTTCTCAGGATCCACATAAGAGTGAAAACATATGGTATCTGTCTTTCTCTGTATGACTTATTTCAGTTAGCATCACACTCTCCAGTTCCATCCATGTTGCTACAAAAGGCCATATTTCATGCTTTCTCATTGCCAAGTAGTATTCCATTGTGTATATAAACCACAATTTCTTTATCCATTCATCAGTTGATGGACATTTAAGCTCTTTCCATAGTTTGGCTATTGTTGAAAGAGCTGCTATAAACATTGGGGTACCAGTGCCCCTATGCATCAGCACTCCTGTATCCCTTGGGTAAATTCCTAGAAGTGCTATTGCTGGGCCATAGGGTACATCTATTTTTAATTTTTTGAGGAGCCCCCACACTGTTTTCTAGAGTGGCTGCACCAGTTTGCATTCCCACCAACAGTGTAACAGGGTTCCTGTTTCTCCACATCCTCTCCAGCATCTATAGTCTCCTGATTTGTTCATTTTAGCCACTCTGACTGGCGTGAGGTGGTATCTGATTCTGGTTTTGATTTGTATTTCCTTGATGAGGAGTAATGGACATTGAGCATCTTTTCATGTGCCTGTTGGCCATCTGGATGTCTTCTTTAGAGAAGTGTCTATTCATGTTTTCTGCCCATTTCTTCACTGGATTATTTGTTTTTCGGGTGTGGAGTTTGGTGAGTTCTTTATAGATTTTGGATACTAGCCCTTTGTCCGATATGTCATTTGCAAATATCTTTTCCCATTCTGTTGGTTAGCTTTTAGTTTTGTTGATTGTTTCCTTTGCAGTGCAGAAGCTTTTTATCTTCATGAGGTCCCAAGAGTTCATTTTTGCTTTTAATTCCCTTGCTTTGGGGATGTGTCAAGTAAGAAATTGCTGCAGCTGAGGTCAGAGAGGTTTTTTCCTTCTTTATTCTCTAGGGTTTTGATGGTTTCCTGTCTCACATTCAGGTGCTTCATCCATTTTGAGTTTATTTTTGTGAATGGTGTAAGAAAGTGGTCTAGTTTCATCCTTCTGCATGTTGCTGTCCAATTCTCCCAGCACCAATTGTTGAAGAGACTGTCTTTATTCCAGTGGATATTCTTTCCTGCTTTGTGAAAGATTTGTTGGCCATATTTTTGTGGGCCCAATTTTGGAGTCTCTATTCTATTCCATTGGCCAATGTGTCTGTTTTTGTGACAATACCATTCTGCCTTGATTATTACAGCTTTGTAGTAGAGGCTAAAGTCTGGGATTGTGATGTCTCCGGCTTTGGTCTTCTTCTTCAATATTACTTTGGCTATTCGGGGTCTTTTGTGGCTCCATACAAATTTTAGGATTGCTTATTCTAGCTTCAAGAAGAATGCTGGTGCAAGGGGCGCCTGGGTGGCGCAGTCGGTTAAGTGTCCGACTTCAGCCAGGTCACGATCTCGCTGTCCGTGAGTTCGAGCCCCGCGTCGGGCTCTGGGCTGATGGCTCAGAGCCTGGAGCCTGTTTCCGATTCTGTGTCTCCCTCTCTCTCTGCCCCTCCCCCGTTCATGCTCTGTCTCTCTCTGTCCCAAAAATAAATAAACGTTGAAAAAAAAATTTTTTTAAAAAGAAGAATGCTGGTGCAATTTTGATTGGGATTGCACTGAATGTGTAGATAACTTTGGGTAGTATTGACATTTTCACAATATTTATTCTTCTAATCCATGAGCAGGGAAAGTCTCTCCATTTCTTTATATCTTCTTCAATTTCCTTCATAAACTTTCTATAGTTTTCAGCATACAGACCTTTTACAACTTTGGTTAGGTTTATTCCTAGGTATTTTATGCTTCTTGGTGCAATTGTGAATGGGATCAGTTTCTTTATTTGTCTTTCCGTTGCTTCATTATTAGTGTAATGCAGCTGATTTCTGTACATTGATTTTGTATCCTATGACTTTGCTGAATTCGTATCAGTTCTAGCAGACTTTTGGTGCAGTCTGTCGGGTTTTCCATGTAAAATATCATGTCATCTGCAAAAAGTGAAAACTTGACTTCACCTTTGCCAATTTTGATGGCTTTGATTTACTTTTGTTGTGCGATTGCTGATGCTAGAACTTCCAACACTATGTTAAACAACAGCGGTGAGAGTGGACATCCCTGTCATGTTCCTGATCTCAGGGTGAAAGCTCTCAGTTTCTACCCATTGAGTACGATATTAGCTGTGGGCTTTTCATAAATGGCTTTTATGATGTTTAAGTATGTTCCTTCCATCCCGACTTTCTTGAGGGATTTTATTAAAGGATGCTGAATTTTGTCAAATGCTTTTTCTGCATCAATTGACAGGACCATATGGTTCTTTTCTTTTATTAACGTGATGTATCACATTGATTGATTTGTGAATTTTGAACCATCCCTGCAGCCCAGGAATGAATCCCATTGTTCATGGTGAATAATTCTTTTTATATGCTGTTGCATTCTATATACTAGTATCTTATTGAGAATTTTCGCATCCATATTCATCAGGGATATTGGCCTGTAGTTCTGATTTTTTTTGCTGGGTCTCTGTCTGGTTTAGGAATCAAAGTAATGCTGGCTTCATAGAATGAGTCTGGAAGTTTTCCTTCCCTTTCTGTTGTTTGGAACAGCTTCAGAAGGATAGGTATTATCTCTGCTTTAAATGTCTGGTAGAATTCCCCTGGGAAGCCATCTGATCCTGGAGTCTTACTTGTTGGGAGATTTTCGATAACTGATTCAATTTCTTCGCTGGTTATGGGTCTGTTCAAGTTTTGTATTTCTTCCTGCTTGAGTTTTGGAAGTTTGTGGGTGCCTAGGAATTTGTCCATTTCTTCCAGGTTGTCCAGTTTTTTGGTATATAATTTTTCCTAGTATTTCCTGATAATTGCTTGTATTTCTGAGGGATTGGTTGTCATAATTCCATTTTCATTCATGATTTTATCCATTTGGGTCATCTCCCTTTTCTTTTTGTGAAGCCTGGCTAGAGGTTTATCAATTTTGTTTATTTTTTCAAAAAAACAACTCTTGGTTTCATTGATCTGCTCTACATTATTTCTCTTCTTTTGCTGGGTTTGGTGTGTCTTTGCTGTTCTGCTTCTATTTCCTTTAGGTGTGCTGTAAAGTTTTTATTTGAGTTCTTTCTTGATTCTTGAGATAGGCCTGGATTGCAATGTATTTTCCTCTCAGGACTGCCTTCACTGCATCCCAAAGCTTTTGGATTGTTGTATTTTCATTTTCATTTTTTTGCATGTATTTTTTTAATATCTTCTCTAATTGCCTGGTTGACCCATTCCTTCTTTAGTAGGGTGTTCTTTAATCTCCATGTTTTTGGAGGTTTTCCAGACTTTTTCCTGTGGTTGATTTCAAGTTTCATAGCATTGTGGTCTGAAAGTGTGCACGGTATGATCTCAATTCTTGTATACTTATGAAGGGCTGTTTTGTGACCCAGTATGTGATCTATCTTGGAGAACGTTCCAATATGTACTCGAGAAGAAAGTATATTCTGTTGCTTTGAGATGCAGAGTTCTAAATATATCTGTTAAGTCCATCTGATCCAGTGTATCATTCGGGGCCCTTGTTTCTTTATTGACCCTGTGTCTAGATCATCTATCCATTGCTGCAAGTGGGGTATTAAAGTCTCCTACAATTACCACAGTCTTATCAATAACGTTGCTTATGTTCGTAATTAATTATTTTATATATTTGGGGGCTCCCATATTCGGCGCCTAGACATTCATAATTGTTAGCTCTTTCTGATGGATAGACTCTGTAATTATTTTGTAATGCCTTTTTTCATCTCTTGTTGCAGCCTTTAATTTAAAGTCTAGTTTGTCTGATATAAATATGGCTGCTCCAGCTTTCTTTTGACTTCCAGTAGCATGATAGATAGTTCTCCATCCCCTGACTTTCAATCTGAAGGTGTCCTCAGGTCTAAAATGAGTCTCTTGTAGACAGCAAATAGATGGGTCTTGTTTTTGTTTGTTTGTTTGTTTGTTTGTTTTTCCATTCTGATACCCTATGTCTTTTGTTTGGAGCATTTAGTCCATTTATATTCAGTGTTATTACTGAAAGATATGGGTTTAGAGTCATTGTGATGTCTGTAGCTTTCATGCTTGTAGTGATGTCTTTGGTACTTTGTGGTCCTTGCAACATTTAACTCACAGAATCCCCCTGAGGATCCCTTGTGGGGCTGGTTTAATGGTGACGAATTCCTTTGGTTTTTGTTTGTTTGGGAAGACCTTTATCTCTCCTTATATTCTGAATGACATACTTGCTGGAAAGGGTTCTTGGCTGCATATTTTTTTTCTGTTCATCACATTGAAGGTTTCCTGACATTCCTTTCTAGCCTGCCAAGTTTCAGTAGATAGATCTGCCACTACTCTTATGGGTTTACTTTTGTAAGTTAGAGCGTGTTTCTCCCTAGCTGCTTTCAGAGTTTTCTCTTTATCCTTGTATTTTGCCAGTTTAACTATGATATGTCACGCAGAAGATCGATTCAAGTTATGTCTGAAGGGAGTTCTCTGTGCCTCTTGGATTTCAATGTCTTTTTCCTTCCCCAGATAAGGGAAGGTCTCAGCTCTGATTTGTTCAAGTACACCTTCAGCCCCTTTCTCTCTCTCTTCCTCTTCTGGAATTCCTATTATATGGATATTTTTGCGCTTGATTACATCACTTAGTTCTCTAATTCTCCCCTCATACTCCTGGATTTTTTTTCTCTCTTTCTCAGCTTCCTCTTTGTCCATAATTTTATCTTCTAATTCACCTATTCTCTCCTCTGCCTCTTCAATCCGTGCTGTGGTCACCTCCATTTTATTTTGCACCTCACTTATAGCATTTTTTAGCTCCTTATGACTATTTCTTAGTCCCTTGATCTCTGTAGCAATAGATTCTCTGCTGTCCTCTATGCTTTTTTCAAGCCCAGCCATTAATTCTATGACTATTATTCTAACTTCTTGCTCCATTGTATTGCTTAAATCGTTTTTGATCAATTCATTAGCTGTTGCTACTTCCTGGAGTTTCTTTTGAGGAGTGTTCTTCTGCTTTGTCATTTTGGGTAGTCTCTGAGGTGGCTCCAAACTGCAGGGAACTTTCCCTGTGCTGTCCAGAGTAACTTGTGTTGGTGGGCGAGGCCACAGTCATACCTGATGTCTGTCCCCAGCCCACCACTGGGGCCACAGTCAGACTGGTGTGTACCTTATCTTCCCCTCTCCCAGGAGCAGGACTCACTGTGGAATGGTGTGGCCCCTTTCTGGGCTACTTGCACACTGCCAGGCTTGTGGTGCTGCTTTGATGGGATCTGGCATATTAGCTGGGGTGGATCTGCAAGGTGCACAGGGGAGGGAGGGGTAGGTTAGCTCACTTTGCCTGTGGTGGTCTCCTGTTGGAGGGGCCCTGCAGCACTGGGAGGGAGGCAGGCCCCTGGGAGGGTTGGATCCACTGAAGCACAGTGTTGGATATTTGTGAGGTGCAAGCAAGTTCGGTGATGGGAACTGGTTCCCTTTGGAATTTTGGCTGGGGGGATGAACACTTGATAATCTGGTCAAGTACTGATAATACATGAAGGGTGGTCCTGAATGCTTGCATAGAATTGGAGAAAAGTCATGAAATTCTGACAGTGGATTTTTAAAAAATAGTGTATACTTGATAACGTTTTGTAACAAAGTAATTTTCAAGGGTGATACCTTCATTTTTAAAATAATTTCAGAAAGTCATATACATTTTAAGCTGATGACCAAAAACTATCATGTCCTTTCTTCCTTGTCCAGGCTGAAACACTTTTCCAGCAAATCTGCCCCAACGAAGACTTCTGTCCACCCCCACCAAATCCTGAAGACATTGTCATTGATGGGGACAGTTTACAATCAGAGGCTTCGGAATCTAGTTTCATACCAGAAGCGAACTCAGAGACTCCCAAGGAAAGCAGAAGTCTGGGAAACCCAGAGCTGTCCTCTCAATAATGGGTATACACCAAACTATACACGCACTTTGAAAATTCCTCCTGGCCTCAGAGTCTTCTTCATGGAAGAAATGTTTGAAAAATGTTAGAAAACAGCAGCCAGTTGACATACATTATTACCAAGAGAACAGGGCATAGAAATCCAAAAGGGGATTTTCCTGAAAGAGGACATTGCAAGAGCACAAAATACTTGTAAACCACATTGGCTTGCCTACTTAAAGATAATACACCTGTGGAATTAGCAGATGAATATAAATGGATTGATTCCCAGGAATATAGCTGTGGATATGAAAGTGATCCTATGCATTGTTAGTAATTCTGTGGTATTAGGAAAGCTTTTGCTTATCACTTTGGGTCTTTGATTGAAATCCACATCTTCAGAATCCAGTCATGTATTTCCTGTGATTATTTTAATTCTATTTTCTTTATGGATATAAGCATGATGGCACCAATGATAAAAGCACATGTAAATGTAATTGAGGAGAGCTAAAATATCCTGATCTAGGCAGGAGCCTATGTTCGGAATAGAGGTTTGGCTTGTTTTCTATCTTGAGAATTACTGAAAACGCCAATATTAAGGTATACATTTTTACAAACAAATCATGAGTCCATGTACTCAACATTTTTTAATGTTAGTAGTGCTATTTGTATGTGAATCATTTGCATACTAGGAAAGCTTATAGGACTGAAGGAATGGAAGGAAAGATTTGGATATGCTCATCAGTATGTGGAAATTCTGTCTAGTCAAGTAATTAGAACCTAATTGTATATGGACCCAGTTTAGTCCTAGCTGTACTACTGATGAGATTAGACAAATTGTTTATTTTGTCTAAAAATAGGGCTCACTTTCTCCATATGTAAGATAGAAATAGTAACACTCTCCCTACCTTAGGAGGATGATTTTGAAGATAAATGCAGTGCAAACCTTAAAATGATTTTTGGGGGGTTGGGGGGAATGTTGTTTTCCCCTTGACTTGAAGGTGAATATCAAAAATCTCATGCAGCAAATTGTTTGCTGTCAACTCCCCCAACACAGTAGTTCACAGTGTTTTTATTGCATTAAGCTTTTAAAATAAAACTATTTCCTAAATTAGTATTTTATAGTCTATAGGCCATAAAACATAGTAACATGGAATTTTGGTTTTGAATCTTAATAAGGAAAGCACTGTATAAATTATTCATATTCCTTTTCTGGTAGGTAAACCTAAAACCACTAAAGACTCTCAATACAATATGACAATTGGTAAACCCTAATATACACTTAACATAAAAATGTTAGGGTTGTACATAGCCAGCAAACCTAGTTACAGTGACCATGACAATTTAAAATTTTTCCAGGTGCCAAGCTCTGATGATTTGCTTTATTTGAGCAATAGTTTAGACTTAATTTGTTTCAATAATTAAATACATAAAATGTTTATTGTGCATTCTGGCCTATATTGCCAATCAGAGAGCCAAAGCTATAGTAGAAATCATGTAGTTCTTACTTCAGTTGCAGTGGGGCTATGAGCTCTTCAGGTCACAGACTCCTAAGAAATGGAAAGAACCAAGGAATGTAGCCCTTGCCTCACCTTTCCAATCCCCTATAGATACAATGGAATCCAGGTGAAAGGAAAACCTTCCCAGCCTTTCAGGCTGCTCTTAACTGCTCTGCCCATTGTACAGCCCATCTCCTCTCTCTTTGGACCCTTCTGTGTCTCTCTTCCCCTTTTATATTATCATACAAATCAGGGATAGTGGAATCACATTATAATATATTCTGTTAATAGATTCAGATCTTAAATCATGTTTCCCAAAACCCAACTTATGCCATGGTCTAAATGCACAATACATACCTAGAAGCACCAGGTATTGGCCCTGCCCCTCAATACCAGCAATATGAAAGGTCCCACTGTATAAAAGTATTGAGTCTAAATACAATGGCACCAATTAAAATACTGTACTTTGTTACAGTCTAAGAGTTAAGGCCTCTTGAATACAGCATACATATTTATGTAAACAATCAGAGTAGGCTCAGAATAATAACTAGAAAATTACAATAGCTTTACTGCAGCTATCTATATGTAGACAAGGAGATATTTTGTGGTCTCATGGCCCAACCCGTATTGTACCCTATTTTATCCATTAGCCATCCGCATAATCTCTTCCAGGTTATTTATTAAATACTATTGAAATATTTAAAAGTTCCTAAATATGATTAGTGGTGACTAAAATATTACACAACCGTTTAAAACATTTTGATAGAGAATCTTAAATATTTCCTGTTGCCTCAGAATGTAATAGAAATTATTCTAAGAGCTTTCTTTTCAGCTGTCTTAAGTACTGCAAATAAATTTTTTTATAGTTTTAAAACAAAAAACTTTTTGGTTTTGTTGTAAAATCATAAGCCTGAAGTTATATAAATAAAGTTAACATGTTATATGCAATACAGAAGTTTCAGTAGCTAATTTAAAATGTTGAACATTATTGTCAAAGAATTTTGATTCATATGTTTAAAATGTTTAGTTATGCATGCTTTTTTAACCAAACATGATAATACCACTCAGTTTAGTGTTCTATATGAAAGCCAATTACCCTGTGTTGCTACTGTGTCTTTGTCTAGTTGGTATGCCTATCCAGAAAAGCAGATAGGTAGGTAGGTAGGTAGATAGGTAGATAGATACTATAAATTTAGGTATTTTCTATAGGAAAACTGAATTACAATTTTTCCCATCTCCAGTGATACTTAAGGTGCCTGTAGTAAAATGGCCACGTTAATAGTTAACTTCTAGAATGGTAGTTTCTGAGATTGGCAGCCTTTTATCTAAAATAATGACCATGCTAATGATTAACTTCTGTCACAGCTGTACTTCCCAAGAAGGCAGCCCTTTGTCTAAAGTCCTAAAGATCTCAAAAAATTTTGTTGAAATTTGATTGCTAAGTAGTATTGATCCTTCAAAGCAATAATTAATTTTCTTACAAGTAAGTTATTTACTGCTATTGGTATTGAGTGATCTATCTCTACTCCTGGGTAATTTTCTTATATGCACTTCAAAAGCATAAATATGATTATTCATAATTTTCACACAGTAACAGTAAGTTTTCAGAGGAAGTAAAATCTGTTTTGATGCCTTTCAGGCATGGTTTCCTAGTTTTGAACATTAAAATTTTGCATGTATGCCAAGAAATTAAAGATTGTCTTGGAACTGATTTCTTGGTATCAGTCTACTATTTAAGCAATTAATTATCCAGCTGTATACTTGGTTTTGTTTCTAAGCACTTGAGAAAGGCAATCAAATGATACATGGGTTGATTTACTTAGCAAATTGTTCTAGATGCCAGCATCAGACCTCATTCTGTTTGAAATCAGTGCTGTGAGGCATGAACTAAGGTTTTATAGTACATTGATTGCCTACAAACTGTTTTCACATCTCACTTAGTATGTAATAATATGAATTGTTTTTTATATTTACTTGGTGAATGAGAACATGAAATGTTTTTCTCTGTGGTGGCTGAATCCCTAACAACTTACTTGAAATAGATAAGAGACTGCTGATGATGTTCTTACAGAAATCATTCAGTGAACTATGATTTGCTCTTGAATCAAATAATTAAAGCAAAGTGACATTTTCTGTCAACTCCAGGTATTTTCCTAAAGCGTGTTAGATAGAATGCATTCAAAAGATAACAGGAGTCTTTCAAAGCTGACAATTTATCTGTGAGATGATTCATAAATTTAAGAAAAATAAGGTTAATTTAATTTTTAAACAAGTAGCCATATTATCCTTCAAGCATCTTGGAGCTCATACAATATTCACACTTTTTTTTTAAACAAGTGATTTGATGTTTGAATTCACCTCTTTAATGGTGGAATTTTTAAAACATTCGTTAAGTGGTTTAACACTTAGCATCCCACATCACATTTTGAAGACAAGTTTTCTTTCCATTAATATAGTTTAGCTGTGGAGCTGCAATGACATGCCCTTCCCATACAAGTTGCCATGTCCGCTCTTCCTGGCTATGATGACTTTTAGGGGCATTTGACAGATAATCATTAGAACTGGAATTCTAGTAGGCTGGAGAGTCTTTTCACCTATCACTGCAATGTGATTTATGCTGGTAACTCCTATTAATATTAATGGGACTTGCATGTGTAAATCCTTTTCCTCTCAATGATACAGCTGACCCCTAAAAGAAATATTCTTTAGACATGGATACTTGCTGATCTAGAAGCATTAGTGAGTTGTTTTATTCAGGATTTTCATGTGGGGTAAAAAAAAAATAGACTATCAATTTAGCAGAGGATTTGTTTGTAGAGATTAAAAAGATAAAATACTAGCTCTTAATTCTCTATTCCCATTTCTAATAGTATCTAATATATTAGCATCTATTATATACTATTCTTTTTCATCTATCGTTGCTTTCATTGCTATGTCACCAACCTTTTTATTCTAGAAACTAATAAAAAGAAAGAAGCAATTATTATGTCTTTCCTGTAAAAACTGTATTTTCAGGGTATTCAAATAGTTGTTGAAGGAAAATTGTTATAGAAGAATCACCATTTGTAATTACATGAGGAATGATAGAATTAGGGAAAAAAATCACCATTTTGTAAACTCAATGTAGTAATGGACCTAGGTAATGGTTATTATTATTAAAACCTTTAGTGATAATAGTTTGATGCAGACATCACCTGAACCTAGTGATCAATCTTAAAAACAGTACAAGTAGAAAATAAGATGTTTAAGTACCCAGCACTAACTGGGAAGCATTCCACTACCAATTTATAGACATTAGGGGGATAGAAGCATATTTAATGACATCATGGAGATGCAATGTATAAAATTCTACAGGACAGATAACCTGATTCTATCAACAATTAACTGACACAAATAAAATGAAGGGAGCACCACTACAGAATAAAGGAGACTTTAGAGATGTATCAACCAAGTGCAACATGCTAACCTTGTTTGGACCTTGCTTTGAATAAATAAAACCTTTGTTTTAAAAAAACAAAAAATCCATTTTGAGACAATCATAGGGATGAACATTGCCTGGGTGTTAGTTGATATCAAGGATAATTTTAACTACTGGGTGTCGTAATGGTAATTTTTTTAAAAACCATTATCTGTTAGAGATTTTTTAAAGGCAGGTGAAGCAAATACATATAATAAAATGTTAACAATGGTTAAATCTAGGTTATGCTATATGAGTGTTTCTATTTTGTATTTTTGTGTTTAAAACTTTTCATAGCAAATTTTTTAAACGACAGATAAAAGTCCATTGATTAATAGTAATAATAATAACCTATAGATAGTATGTTACTTTACAAGATGACTATTGTGTTTCTGAAAATGAGGCCTTAATATGTTCAGTCCTATCCTATATATTTTGTTTTATAATGTTTTGAAACCATGGGCTACAAAAATCACATATTTGAATTTATTACCTTAGGTCAGTGGCTTCTAGGGTCAGAGAGAAAGAATCTTGCTGAGCAACCTCTTTGGCACAAGGGCAAGTTTGGAAAAAATAAACATGTTTACAGCCTCTGTCTCTCAAATTGAAAATGAAAATAGCATTATTGAGTCAGATGGAGTGGGGAAATTGATATTCATGCAACTCTGAAAACCTTTATTTTGTACTTTGTTGATAAATATCAATGATAAAATTTTAATGCTTTTTAACCTCTAAAATGTTTCTTTTTACTCATGTTTTCAGATGTTGCAACATGGAGACTGCTACTAATTTCCAACATGAAACCTCTCTGGTGCCTATACACATTTGGGCTTGTGACCACTACTCTATGGGAATCTGTTGAACATAATCATATTTTGGGGAAACTAAGCTGAACACATATATTGTAAAACATAACATGCCCCAATTATCCATATCAAATTTCAGTCTTATTTCCTATATTAACAATATAGTTTAGCTGTAAGCAACTGTTGTTCTAACAATTGTTGCTAATGGCACAGTAGATCCCCCATTCAGGCTACTACTGAGTGGAGATCACTTCAGTTGTTTTTCTCCAATTAGAGCTACCAATGGAACAAATGAAAAGTCAATTGAAATGTGCACAGTGTTTTTATTTTAATTTTTTAAGTACAGTTAACTCGTTACATTAGTTTCAGGTGTACAACGTAAGCAACATCCCTATAGATTATCCTATGCTCACCACAAGTGTAGCTACCATCTACTATTGTGTTTTTAAAAATCAAAGAAGTTGATAAAGTAGTAGAAAAAGATCTATTTATCTTGCTTACATACATGTAAAATCACAACTTCTCACTCCTCAGTTCCCATATTTAGTTGGACACAAAATCTTTTTGGTTCTATCTCAGAAATATTTTCTATCTCAGAAATATTTTCCTGATAATGGCTCCCTCCTCTCTATTCCCACAACCCATTGTTCTCATTGGTCTTGACACAAGGCTCCCCATTCTATTCCAATTACCTATTGAGGAAGAAGCCACTGCATGAATTCCTTCTCATGCTGACACAAGGTGAGGAGTTATTTAGCATAATAACACACCAAAGTTAAGTGAAAATGAAGCCCTTGAGGGCACATCCCTAGCCTGCACCAAATATGGTTGTGAGAGTGTGTGGCTTGGGACTCTGAGGACCAGCAAAGGGTAGGAAAAGAAATGAAGGGTAACACTTGCAGTGCCTACTATGTACCAGGAACTATTAACACTTTTAATCTCAAAACAACATGTAAGTACTATTATCATTCTCTATTTTACAGATTAGGGTCTTGATGATGAAACTGAATCACAGAGATAAAATGACTTGTCCAAGGTCACATAGTTAGATTTGGGTTGCTCCTCTCCTCTGAATTCTTCATGCACTGAAACATGTTTATGATCTACTAGTAATAAGATTATATTCTTTCTCATAATAATGAGCTGTATCTACCTGCCCTAGTAGTGGCAGAGTTTCACTTAAATACAAATAGCCCTAATCATGTCACTTCTCTCCTTAAAAACCTTTACATACTAAGTAAAATCTGACTTCTTTAGCATTGCATATGAGACTACCATCCCCCAAAAACATTGTTTCCCTTTGCCTTCATCTCCTATCACTCTACCTCTCTCTCCTCCTCACACTCTAATTTTCAGTCACAATGAACTCCTCAGGATCTTCACTCTTTGGCTCATTGCATATATCATTTCTTTTCTGGAATTCCCTCACCTCTCTGCTACCACTACACCCTTTTTCCTCTAATAAACTTTCTATTCTGCGTTTAAAACCCAAATTTAATGTTAATTTAACTACTAACACTTCGGCAACCTCATTTGGCAAAGATATTTTTCCCTCTGAGCTCCCCACAGTACTGTTCATAAAGCCCTTATCTCATTGAATTTAAAGTTTTCTGATTTTATTCCTGTATCCTAGATAGTGAACAACTTGAGGGTAGGTATGCTGCTATTCATCCTTATATCTACTGTACCTAAACAAAACACCACATGACCATGCATCTCCTGCATAACACTGCTCCTCTGGCCATAGTAGCTTCAATCGAGTGGAATCAGGCCCCTAATGCATTTTGGAATTGGTACCCATTAAGTGTTTGACTTTCTGAGTAGCTGAGCCATATTGCAAAATCTCTTTAGCTATGAGCAGCTATATTTTCTACCATGTGGCCAGGGGAGCAAAGTCAGTTTGCAAAGAAAGAAACAGTGATGAGACAGAATTGCCAGGTGGACCTAGCTAGCATTGGTTTCTGAGAAGTTCCTAATTTCATGATCCAGTCCTCCCTGAGGCTCAGTATCATTCCTGCTCTTCAGTTTTTTTGAGAAACTCCTGTCTCATAAGATTTCTTTTGGTCTTCAGGAAATGTGTATTGATTTGATACTTGCAAACACAAATCTTTAACTAAATAGACACATCTGGGAAGATGACAGAGTAGTAGGAGTACCTTAGACTTCCCTCGTCCATCAAACACAGCTAGATAAATATCAAATCATTATGAACACTCAAGAAATCAATCAGAGGACCAACAAAACACACAACCCGAGGGAGAGAAAATGCCACATTGTGGAAGGAAGGAGGTGTGGAGATGTGATTTTGGAGAGAAAAGGATTACGGATATTATGGAGAGGAGGGAGCCCTGGTCATGGGGAGAGGTGAGAGAGAGAGGAATGCACAGGGGATTGCACAAGGAAAATGCTTCCCTAAAGACATTGAGAAAATGAAAGGGGTTGGTTTTCATGAGTTTTTACAAGCAACGGGGCTCAAAGACAAGAGTTTTAGAAGTCCACAGTGTGGTTCATATGGAGCCCAGCTGGCACTGCAGTGCTCCTGTGGAGAAGGAGAGTGGATAGCCTGGTAGTGGATGGCACAATCTGAGGATCACTTGGGACACACCAGGAGAGATGGTTCCCCCTTCATGGAGAACATCTGGGAGAGGTGCATTGCCTCATCAGGGACAAAAGAGCCAGCAGGCATCATTACCCTCCCCTTTCCACCAACATAGATGCAGAGATACCTGCTGAGGGTGGCTAACCTGGATACTGGTTATTTCCTGCACTTTATTCCAAATCCACCCCCTTGCACTTTGGTGTGACTGCCCTTCTGGGACAAACCTGCATCAGTTCCAGCATGGTGAGACCCTCCCCCAGAGGACCAATGTGGGACCCAGCCACACCAGGTCCCTAAACTTGGAGTTTTAAAACTCAACAGGCCTCCATGGGATATAACAGAGGTGCATGGAGCTGCCCAGTGAGCAGATGGCCTAGACACAGGGTGAAGGCAGGGATCCGAGGGATGCCTGGGACACATGAGATTGTTCACTCTTTCTGGAAGAGCTTCCAGAACAGAGGCAGGTGCAAATTCCCCCTCCTGAGATGAGAGGGTCAGGTACCATTTCTTTTCCACAATCCTCAGTGTAAACTAACTTCAGTGAGCAGCACAGTGTTAACAGTGGCAGCCTAAGCTGCTTACACCAAGCCCATCCCTCCTGCACTCTGCAGGTGCTACTTTTCTAGGGAAAGCATGCCTGAGAACCAAGGCAGCAGATGCCTCCTCCAGACCATCAACACAGATCCCTCACAAGCATCAGGTCTACTGACCATAGAGTTCTGCAAAGCTTCAGCTCTAGTGGAAATAGGATCATGCCTCTTTTAACAAGCTGACTAACGCACACCTACTTAAAACTTGCCACTCTGCGGCCAAGATCCAAACACTCCCCACTACTGGCAATGAGAATCTCTGCAGAGGGCTGATCTGAGGGAAAGAGCTGCCAAAGCGCAGCAGCAGAGTGCATACAGCATACATCAGAGATGCTTCCTAAAGCTCCAGGCCCTGGATAGTAAATGACCACTTTTTTTAAGTTTATTTATTTATTTTGAGAGAGAGAGAGCACAAGTGAGTGAGGAGCAGAGGGAGAGGGAGATAGAGAATCACAAGCAGGCTCTGTTCTTTCAATGCAGAGTCTGATGCAGGACTCAATCACATGAACCATGAGATCATGGCCTGAACCAAAATCTAGAGTCAGACACTTAACTGACTGAGCCACCCAGGCATCCCTATGACCACTTCTTCAAAAAGCCATTACTCTCAGGAGCATGAAATATAACAGGCTTTCCAAACACACAGAGGACAGAGACTTACACAAAATGCCAAGATTGAGGAATTCATCCCAAAAGAAAGAATAGAAAAAGGTCACATCCAGGGATCTAACTGAAACACGTATAAGTAATATGCCCGATCCATAATTTTTTTTTATTTTTTAATGTTTATTTACTTTTGAGAGAGACAGAACACAAGTAGGGGAGGGGCAGAGAAAGAGGGAGACACAGAATCCAAAGCAGGCCCCAGGCTCCAAGCTGTCAGTAAGAGCCTGAATCAGGGCTTGAACTCACAAGCCATGAGTTCATGACCTGAGCTGAACTAGGCATCCAGGCACCCCTGCCTGATCCATAATTTAAAGCAATGATCATAAGGATACTAGCTGGTCTTGAGAAAAGCATAGAAAACACCAGGGACTCCCTTACCACAGAGATAAAAGACCTAAAAAAGAGGCCAAAATAAAAACGGCTATAAGTGAGATCTGAAACTGGATGTAATGACAACAAGAATGGAAGAAGCAGGGAAATGAATAAGAAGATAAAATTATGGAAAATACTGAAGCTGAAAAGAAGAGGGAAAGAAAAATATTGGATCACAAATGTAGACTTAGGGAATTCAGCAATTTCATAAAGCAATAAAATTTTCATATCATAGTGGTCAAAAAGAAGAAGAGAGAGGAAATGAGCAGAAGGTTTATTGCAGGAGGCTTTAGCTAAAAATTTCCTAATCTGGGAAAGGAAAGAGACATCCAGATCCAGGAAGAAGAGAGAATTCCCATCACCAAAAGCAGGCCAACACCAAGATATATCATAGTTAAATTTGCAAAATATAGAGAAAAAATCCTAAAACCAAAAAGACAGAAGAAGTCTATAATTTATAAGGGAAGACAAATAAATTTAACAGCACATCTCTCCACAGAAATTTGACAGACCTGAAGGGAGTGGCATGATATATTCAACATGCTGAATGGGAAAAATATGCATCCAGCAATACTCTAACCAGCAAGGCTGTTATTCATAATAAAGGAGTTCATGACCACTAAACCAGCCCTGCAAGAAATATTAATGGGGACTCTTTGAGTGGGAAAGAAAGAAAAGTGACAAGGACTAGAAAGGAAAAGAAAATCTCCAGAAACAATAACAAAATAAGTAATAAAACATCACTAAATTAATATCTATCAATGATTACTCTTAATGTAAATGGACTAAATGCTAAAATAAAAGACATATGGTATGAGAATGGTTAATAAAACAAGTCCCATCTATATGCTGCCACAAGAGACTCATTATAGACCTAAAAACCCTTACACATTGAAAGTGGGGGGGTGGTGGTGGAGAAATATTTCTCATGCAAATGGAATCAAGACAAAGCCAGAGTAGCAACACTTACATCAAAATGTTTATAGATATAGCTATAGATATATAGATATAGATGATAGATATAGATATAGATATAGATATGATATAGATTTAGACATAGATACAGATTTTAAACTGAAGACTGTTAACAAGAGATGAAGAAGGGCACTATATCATAATAAAGGAGTCTACCCAATAAGATCTAATAATTGTAAACATTTTGCCTGCAACATGGAACACTCAAATATATAAACAATTAATAACAAACATAAAGAAACTCATTGATAATAATATAATAATAGGGGATTTAAACACCCTGCTTAAAGCAATGGACAGATCATCTAAGCAGAAAATCAATAAGGAAACAATGGCTTTGAATGACACACTGGACAGGATGGACTTCACAGATATAGTCAGAACATTGCATCCTAGAGCAGCAGAATACACATTATTTTAGAGGGCACATGGGACATTCTCCATCATATAACACATACTAGGTCACACATCAGCCCTCAAAAAGTACAGAGACACTGAGATTATACCATGCATATTTTTAGACCACAATGCTATGAAACTTGAAGTCAACCACAAGAAAACATTTGGAAAGACCACAAATACATGGAGGTTAAAGGACATCTTACTAAAGAATGAAGGGGTTAGCCAGAAAATTGAAAAAGAAATAAATATTGGAAGCAAATGAAAATGAAAACAGTCCAAAACCTTGGGGATGCAACAAAAACAGTCATAAGAGAGAAGTATATAACAATAGAGGCCTACCTCAAGAATCAAGAGAAATCTTAAATGCTTAGCCTAACCTTACACTTAAAGGAGGTAGAAAGAGAACAACAAAAGAAGCCTAAATTCAGCAAAAATGGGAAACAATAAAGATTAGAGCACAAATATATGATATAGAAACAAACAAACAAAAAAACCCACAGTGGAGTAGATCAATAAATCCAGGAGCTGGTTCTTTGAAAGAATTGATAAAAATTGTAAAATCCTAACAAGACTTTCAAAAAGAAAAAAGACTCAAATATTTAAAATCACAAATGAGAGAGGAGAGATCACAACTAATACAACAGAAATACAAACAATTGTAAAAGAATATTTTGAAAAATTATATGCCAACAAATTTAGCAATGTGAAAGAAATGGATAAATTCATAAAAACATATAAACCACAAAACTGAAATATGAATAAATAGAAATTTTGAGGAAACCCATAATCAGCAAAGAAATGGAATCAGTAATCAAAAATTTCCCAACAAATAAGAGTCCAGGGCCATATGGCTTCAAGGAGAATTCTACCAACCATTCAAAGAGTTAAAACCTATTTTCAAACTTTTCCAAAAAATGGAAATGGAAGGACAACTTCCAAACTCATTTTATGAGGCCAGCATTACCTTGATTTCAAAACCAAAGATCCCTCTATAATGGAGAATTATAGGCCAATATTCCTATTGATAAATGGATGCATAAATTCTTAACAATATATTAACAAATCAAATGCAACAGTACATTAAAAGAAGCATTCACCATGATCAAGAGGGATTTATTCCTGGGCTACAGAGTTGGCTCAATATTCACAAATCAATCAGTGTGATACACCACATTAATGAACGAAAGGATAAGAACCATATGATGCTGAAAGAAAAAAAAGTATATGATACTCTCAATAGATGCAGAGAAAGCATTTGACAAAGCACAGCACCCTTTCTTGATAAAAACCATCAGCAAAGTAAGGATAGAGGAAACATACGTCAATGTCATAAAGGCCATATATGAAAGACCCATGGCTAATATAATCCTCAACGGGGAATATCTGAGAGTTTTTCCTCTACAGTCAGGAACAAGAGAAGGATGTCCACTCACACCATTGTTATTTAACATAGTACTGGATGTCCTAGCCTCAGCAATCAGCAAACAGAAATAAAAGGCATCCAAATTGGCAAGGAAGAAGTCAAACTTTCACTATTTACTGATGACATGACATTCTATGTACAAAACCCAAATGACTCTACCAAAAATATTTCTATAACTAATATAAGAATTCAGTAAAGTTGCAGGATACAAGTTCAATTACAGAAATCTGTTGTATTTCTATACAGATATAATGAAGTACCAGAAAGAGAAATCAAGGGATCAATCCCATTTACACTTTCACCAAAAACCATATGATATCTGGGAATAAACCTAATCAAAAAGGTAAAATATCTGTACCCTGAAAACTACAGAACACTTATGAAAGAAGTTGAAGATGACACAAAGAAATGGAAAAATTCTCCATGCTCATGAATTCGAAAAACAAATATTGTTGAAATGTCTATACTACCCAAAGCAATCTACACATTTAATGCAATCATTATCAAAATACCAAAAGCATTTCTCACTGAGCTATAATAAACAATCATAAAATTTGTATAGAATCACAAAAGACCCTGAATAGCCAAAGCAATCCCGAAAAAGAAAAGCAAAGCTGGAGGCATCATAATTCTCGACTTCAAGTTATATTACAAAGCTGTAGTGATCAAGACAGTATGGAACTGACAAAAAAACAGATATATAGATCAATGGGACAAAATAGAAAACCCAGAAGTGGATGCACAACTATATTGATCAACCAATCTTTGATAAAGCAGGAATAAATGTCCATTGAAAAAAGGACAGTCTCTTCAACAAATGGTGTAGAGAAAGCTGGATGACAATATGCAAAAGAATGAAACTGGACCACTTCCTTACAGTATACAAAAATATAAATTCAAAATGGATAAAAAACCTAAATGTGAGACATGAAACCATCAAAATCCTAAAGGAGAACACAGGCAGCAATCTCTTTGACATCAGCCATAGCAACTTATTACTAGACACGTCTCTGTAGGCAAGAGAAACAAATGCAAACTATTGGGACTTCATCAAGATAAAAAGTTTCTGCACAGTGAAGGAAACAATTAACAAAACTAAAAGGCAACCTTCAGAATGAGAGAAGATATTTGTAAATGATATATTTGATAGAGTCAATATCCAAAATATATAAAGAACTTATCAAACTCAGCACCCAGAAAACAAATAATCTAGTTAATAAATGGGCAGAAGACATGAATAGATGGTTTTCCAAAGATGTATAGATGGCTAACAGACACATGAAAAAATGCTCAATGTCACTCATCACCAGAGAAAAACAAAACTACAATGAGATGTTACCTTACACCTGTCAGAATGCTAAAATTAACAACACAGGAAACACTGATGTTCACGAGGATGTGGAGAAATAGGAGCCCTCTTACACCATTGGTGGGAATCCAAACTGGTGGAGCCACTCTGGAAAACAGTATAGAGTTTCTCCAAAAAGGTACAAATAGAACTACCTATGATCCAGCAATTTCACTACTAGATATTTACCCAAAAGATACAAAAATACTGATTTGAAGTGATTCTTGCACCCTGATGTTTATAGCAGCTTTATCAACAATAGAGAAACTATGGAAAGAGTCCAAATGTCCATCAAATTTTGAATGGAAAAAGATGATGTGGTATATATACACAATGGAATATTAATCATCAAAAAGAATGACATCTTGCCATTTGCAAAGATGTGGATGGAGCTAGTATGTATTATGCTAAGTGAAATAACGCAGTCAGAGAAAGACAAATACCATATTATTTAACTGATATGTGGAATTTAAGAAACAAAACAGATGAGAGGCACCTGGGTGGCTCAGTCAGTTAAGCATCCAACTTCAGCTCAAGTCATGATCTCACAGTTCATGAGTTCAAGCCCCACCTCAGGCTTTGTGCTGACATCTCAGAGCCTGGAGCCTGCTTAGGATCTGTGTCTCCCTCTCTCTGCCCATCCCCTGCTCATTCTCTGTCTCTTTCTCAAAAATAAATAAACATTAAAAAATTAAAAAAAAAAGAAACAAAACAGATGAACACAGAGGGAAAAATAGAGAGAAACAAACCATATAACACACTCTTAACCATGGAGACAAATATGAGGGTTGCTGGAAGAGAGGTGGGTGGGTGGATAGGTTAAATGGGTGATGGGTATTAAGGAGGGCACTTGTGAAGAGCACTGGGTGTTGTAAGTGATGAATCACTAAATTCTCCTAAAACTGATGTTTCAGTGCATGTTAAATAACTGTAATTTAAATAAAAACTTTTAAAGAAGGAAAAAAGGGATGCCTGGGTGGCTCAGTCAGTTTAGCATCTGACTCTTGATTTCATTTCAGGTCATGATCTCAAGGTTCCTGGGACTGAGCCCTGCTTCAGGCCCCATGCCTACAGTGCAGAGCCTGCTTGGGATTCTCTCTCTCCCTCTCTCTGCCCCTCCCCTGCTCATGTTCTCTCTCTCTCTCTCAAAAATCAATAAATAAACTTAAAGAAAAGAAAAAAATAATGAACACATCTTGGAAATTTCATTGTTAGAACCTCCAAAACCAACTTTATCTGTGTATATATGTGTATGTACGTATATAAATGCATGTGTCCAATGTGAAATTTTGATTTTTAATGTAAAATGTAACTGTTATAATGGAAATCAATCAAAATAGGGTACCTCAAACCTAGTGCCTTTGGCCATGTGATCTTAAATTGTTCTTTTTTTTTTAAATTTATTTTAGAAGTAGGTTTGCAAAATAATACTCTGGAATAAGACTTAAAATGCTGGCTCTAACGTTCAAATATGCTCTAAGGTTTTGCAGAAATCCACCTTTGTTTACTATGGAAGATATTAACATAATATGTGAACATTTAAAATAGTTTTACAGGTAAGTATGTGTACAAAGCATGAGATATAATCTCAGTGATATACACTAAGGAGCTTAGAATTTTAAAAACCGGAAATAGGCAATGTACCAGAAAGTGATTTCCTTTGGTTGAGCTTATGTAATAACAAAAAAAAAAATTTGTACAAAACTTAAAACTTTATTACTCTTTATTATGACTATAAAAAGTTACCTACAGGAAATGCCATTCATTTTCTAAATCTGGATTTGAAAATTGTGTGGAAAGGTAAGCTAAATCTTGAACATCATTTGTCTTTCAGATCTCTTGAAAAATAATATTTGGCTGCTAGATGTGAGATGGTAATCTATTTTCAGGCACATCCTCTCTTAACACTATCATAATGTCTATATTTATAAGCACAACACTTTGGAGCCTGTTACAAAATGGTTCTTTGCTTTACCAATGAATTCAGGTTTTGTTTTTTTTAAGTAGGAGTTCCTAGGAGTTCCTAGGTAGTACATATCAGCACTACATACACTATTAACTTATAGGCAGAGAAAGGTAGGTGTGCTACTGTAGAACCACTGACAAATGAAGACTAAATTGACAATATAGCAATTCTAAAATGATTGTGGAAGTAGAAGATATGGATTGATAGAAGCCCAGTTTGAGCACAAATTTTCAGGAATACATCTGTGGCATAAAGTGTGTTGCACTGAAAATTAATATTATATAAAGAGGACAGTGATCTCCCAATAGTAGGTCCCATCCATCTATTAGATTGCCTTCAATAAGTCTATGTGAAAATGCCATTCAAAAATATCCATTTATTCTTGATTCATATTTTACACTAATCCTACATGGCCATGATCTTCTTGACCAAAAGATTATATGGAGGATAGTCTTTTTTTCTTATATGTCTAAGGGTAAGTATTGAAACCATGGAATTGACAATGTGGCATGGGCCTTATAAATGAGAAAATATTGATCTTTAATAAAGCTGGGAAGACTGTGTAAACATATCTCAGAAATAGAAAAGGTAATAACACCCCCTGGAAATGTGAAATATCATGAATATGTTAAATTTACTTATAATTAAATTTGAAGGGGCTAAGTAAACCCAGGAGTAGGATCTCAAATTTATGGCTTGTGCCATAGGACCCAAATTGCCTCTCCTGATGGGGTGTTGGGGTGCCTTCTGCTGCCTCACCACATCCCTTCCTTTGTCTCCTTCACTCTCTAAGTGGTCAGTAGTATGTGGGTGTAGCAGCAGGAGCACCTTGGCAGGATATATCAATGCCAAGATCAAGAGCCCTCCAGTCCACCCATAATCCTATTTCAGTTCTATTTAGCATTATACTCCTAAGGGAAATTACACTTTTTAAAATTAAGTATGTATATGGAAAGGAAACCTTACAAGAAACAACTACAAAATATTTATTCAGAAAAATGATTTCTGAACATCACTAATATACAAGACCAAAGATATGGAATAAAGCCTGACTATATTATAGTGGAAAGAAGAAACAATGGCTAAAATGAATGAGTTGGAGGAAAGCTTGAGACCATTTACTTTTAGTTCAATCTCTGGAGGCCGAGAGACAGGAATTAACTTGTCCAAAAGCTTTAATGCTAGAAACACGGGACAATTTAGCATTTTGGAGTCAGAGAGACCTGGATTTGAATTCTTGTTTCTCCTCTTGTTAGCTATAACTCTTGGCAAGTTATTTCAGCCTCTCTAGTCATCCATTTCATTGTTTGTTACATGGAAATGATAATAGTACCTACTCTACAGGATTTTTGTAAGAATGAATATGAGAAAACTTCACATGAAACACTCAACAAAGTGCCTGAGACATAGAAAAGCACTCATTAAAAAGCAGAATTACTGTTGCATAATTAAGGACAGAGACAAGATTAGGACCCAGGTTTCTTTCTTTTTTCTTTTTTTTCCTTAAATAATTGTTTTAGGACCTAGGTTTCTTAATTGCCATGTTACTGTTCTCTCCACTATTACTGCGACAGAAAGTGTGCTAGAGAATATTTTAACATATACTTTCTAGTTGTACTCAATTAATCAGACCACAGTCCCTCTCTTTACCGGGTGTTAGTGGTTTTAGCTATGTTAACCTACACATTGAATAGTGACATCTACAATTCCATCAAGAGATAATTAAATCTGAACATTCAGATTCAATCCCAAGAGAAACAGAACAGCATACTTTCCAAGTTATACTTTATCAAGTAAACTTTCTAAATACCTGAAATTTAGTCATAAGACAGAAAATTTAGGAGACATGTAATATTCAAGCTTTTGTTATTGGAAGAGAATTTGTTATTGAATTCCACAACTAACTTTATTTATTTATTTATTTATTTATTTATTTATTTATTCCTGTTATTTATTGTCCAATTGGTTTCCATACAACACCCAGTGCTCATCCCAAAAGGTGCACTCCTCAATACCCATCACCCACCCTCCCCTCCCTCCCACCCCCCATCAACTGCCAGTTTCTTCTCAGTTTTTAAGAGTCTCTTATGCTTTGGCTCTCTCCCACTCTAACCTCTTTTTCTTTTTTTCCTTCCCCTCTCCCATGGGTATCTGTTAAGTTTCTCAGGATCCACATAAGAGTGAAAACATATGGTATCTGTCTTTCTCTGTATGGCTTATTTCACTTAGCATCACACTCTCCACTTCCATCCACGTTGCTACAAAGGGCCATATTTCATTCTTTCTCATTGCCACATAGTACTCCATTGTGTATATAAACCACAATTTCTTTATCCATTCATCAGTTGATGGACATTTAAACTCTTTCCATAATTTGGCTATTGTTGAGAGTGCTGCTATAAACCTTGGGGTACAAGTGCCCCTATGCATCAGTACTCCTGTATTCCTTGGGTAAATTCCTAGCAGTGCTATTGCTTGGTCATAGGGTAGGTCTATTTTTAACTTTCTGAGGAACCTCCACACTGCTTGCCAGAGTGGCTGCACCAATTTGCATTCCCACCAACAGTGCAAGAGGGTTCCCGTTTCTCCACATCCTCACCAGCATCTATAGTCTCCTGATTTGTTCATTTTGGCCACTCTGACTGGCGTGAGGTGATATCTGAGTGTGGTTTTGATTTGTATTTTGCTGATAAGGAGCGACGTTGAGCATCTTTTCATGTGCCTGTTGGCCATCCGGGTGTCTTCTTTAGAGAAGTGTCTATTCATGTTTTCTGCCCATTTCTTCACTGGGTTATTTGTTGTTCGGGTGTGGAGTTTGTTGAAATCTTTATAGATTTTGGATACTAGCCCATTGTCCAATATGTCATTTGCAAATATCTTTTCCCATTCCGTTGGTTGCCTTTTAGTTTTGTTGGTTGTTTCCTTTGCTGTGCAGAAGCTTTTTATCTTCATAAGGTCCCAGTAATTCATTTTTGCTTTTAATTCCCTTGCCTTTGGGGATGTGTCGAGTAGAGACTGCTACAGCTGAGGTCAGAGAGGTCTTTTCCTGCTTTCTCCTCTAGTGTTTTGATGGTTTCCTGTCTCACATTCAGGTCCTTTAGCCATTTTGAGTTTATTTTTGTGAATGGTGTGAGAAAGTGGTCTAGTTTCAACCTTCTGCATGTCGCTGTTCAGTTCCCCCGGTACCATTTATTAAAGAGACTGTCTTTTTTCCATTGGATGTGCTTTCCTTTTTTGCCAAAGATTAGTTGGCCATATGTTTGTGGGTCTAGTTCTGGGGTTTCTATTCTATTCCATTGGTCTATGTGTCTGTTTTTGTGCCAATACCATGCTGTCTTGATGATGACAGCTTTGTAGTAGATGCTAAAGTCTGGGATTGTGATGCCTCCTGCTTTGGTCTTCTTCTTCAAAATTGCTTTGGCTATTAGGGGCCTTTTGTGGTTCCATATGAATTTTAGGATTTCTTGTTATAGTTTCAAGGAGCACACTGGTGCAATTTTGATTGGGATTGCATTGAATGTGTAGATAGCTTTGGGTAGTATTGACATTTTGACAATATTTATTCTTCCAATCCATGAGCAGGGAATGTCTTTCCATTTCTTTATATCTTCTTCAATTACCCTCATAAGCTTTCTATAGTTTTCAGCATACAGATCTTTTACATCTTTGGTTAGATTTATTCCTTGGTATTTTATGCTTCTTGGTGCAATTGTGAATGGGATCAGTTTCTTTATTGTCTTTCTGTTGCTTCATTGTTAGTGTATAAGAATGCAACTGATTTCTGTACATGGATTTTGTATCCTGCAACTTTGCTGAATTCATGTATCAGTTCTAGCAGACTTTTGGTGGACTCTATCAGGTTTTCCATGTATATTATCATGTCATCTGCAAAAAGTGAAAGCTTGACTTCATCTTTGCCAATTTTGATGCTTTTGATTTCCTTGTGTTGTCTGATTGCTGATGCTAGAACTTCCAACACTATGTTAAACAGCAGCGGTGAGAGTGGGCATCCCTGTCGTGTTCCTGATCTCAGGGAAAAAGCTCTCAGTTTTTCCCCGTTGAGGATGATGTTAGCTGTGGGCTTTTCATAAATGGCTTTTATGATCTTTAAGTGTGTTCCCTCTATCCCGACTTTCTTGAGGGTTTTTATTAAGAAACGGTGCTGGATTTTGTCAAAGGCCTTTTCTGCATCCATTGACAGGATCATATGGTTCTTGTCTTTTCTTTTATTAATGTGATGTATCGTGTTGATTTATTTGCGAATGTTGAACCAGCCCTGCATCCGAGGAATGAATCCCACTTGATCACGGTGAATAATTCTTTTTATATGCTGTTGAATTCGATTTGCTAGTATCTTTTTGAGAATTTTTGCATCCATATTCATCAGGGATATTGGCCTGTAGTTCTCTTTTTTTACTGGGTCTCTGTCTGCTTTAGGAATCAAAGTAATACTGGCTTCATAGAATGAGTCTGGAAGTTTTCCTTCCCTTTCTATTTCTTGGAATAGCTTGAGAAGGATAGGTATTATCTCTGCTTTAAACGTCTGGTAGAACTCCCCTGGGAAGCCATCCGGTCCTGGACTCTTATTTGTTGGGAGATTTTTGATAACCGATTCAATTTCTTTGCTGGTTATGGATCTGTTCAAGCTTTCTATTTCCTCCTGATTGAGTTTTGGAAGAATGTGGGTGTTTAGGAATTTGTCCATTTCTTCCAGGTTGTCCAATTTGATGGCATATAATTTTTCATAGTATTCCCTGATAATTGTTCGTATCTCTGAGGGATTGGTTGTAATAATTCCATTTTCATTCATGATTTCATGTATTTGGGTCATCTCCCTTTTCTTTTGAGAAGCCTGGCTAGAGGTTTGTCAATTTTGTTAATTTTTTCAAAAAACCAACTCTTGGTTCCGTTGATCTGCTCTACAGTTTTTTTAGATTCTATATTGTTTATTTCTGCTCTGATCTTTATTATTTCTCTTCTTCTGCTGGGTTTGGGGTGTCTTTGTTGTTCTGCTTCTATTTCCTTTAGGTGTGCTGTTAGATTTTGTGTTTGGGATTTTTCTTGTTTCTTGAGATAGGCCTGGGTTGCAGTGTATTTTCTTCTCAGGACTGCCTTCGCTGCATCCCAAAGTGTTTGGATTGTTGTATTTTCATTTTCGTTTGTTTCCATATATTTTTAAATTTCTTCTCTAATTGCCTGGTTGACCCATTCATTCTTTAGTAGGGTGTTCTTTAACCTCCATGCTTTTGGAGTTTTTCCAGGTTTTTCCTGTGGTTGATTTCAAGCTTCATAGCATTGTGGTCTGAAAGTATGCATGGTATGATTTCAATTCTTGTATACTTATGAAGGGCTGTTTTGTGACCCAGTATATGATCTATCTTGGAGAATGTTCCATGTGCACTCGAGAAGAAAGTATATTCTGTTGCTTTGGGATGCAGAGTTCTAAATATATCTGTCAAGTCCATCTGATCCAATGTATGATTCAGGGCACTTGTTTCTTTATTGATTCTGTGTCTAGATGATCTATCCATTTCTGTAAGTGGAGTGTTAAAGTCCCCTGCAATTACCACATTCTTATCAATAAGGTTGCTTATGTTTATGAGTAATTGTTTTATATATTTGGGGGCTCCGGTATTCGGCGCATAGACATTTATAATTGTTAGCTCTTCCTGATGTATAGACCCTGTAATTATTATAAAATGCCCTTCTTCATCTCTTGTTCCAGCCTTTAATTTAATGTCTGGTTTGTCTGATATAAGTATGGCTACTCCAGCTTTCTTTTGGCTTCCAGTAGCATGACAAATAGTTCTCCATCCTCTCACTCTCAATCTGAAGGGTCCTCAGGTCTAAAATGAGTCTCTTGTAGACAGCAAATAGATGGGTCTTGTTTTTTTATCCATTCTGATACCCTATGTCTTTTGGTTGGCGCATTTAATCCATTTACATTCAGTGTTATTATAGAAAGATACGGGTTTAGAGTCATTGTGATGTCTGTATGTTTTATGCTTGTAGTGATGTCTCTGGGACTTTGTCTCACAGGATCCCCCTTAGGATCTCTTGTAGGGCTGGTTTAGTGGTGACGAATTCCTTCAGTTTTTGTTTGTTTGGGAAGACCTTTATCTCTCCTTCTATTCTAAATGACAGACTTGCTGGATAAAGGATTCTCGGCTGCATAGTTTTTCTCTTCAACACATTGAAGATCTCCTGCCAATCCTTTCTGGCCTGCCAAGTTTCAAAAGAGAGATCAGTCACGAGTCTTATGGGTCTCCCTTTATATGTGAGGGCACGTTTATCCCTTGCTGCTTTCAGAATTTTCTCTTTATCCTTGTATTTTGCCAGTTTCACTATGATATGTCGTGCAGAAGATCGATTCAAGTTACGTCTGAAGGGAATTCTCTGTGCCTCTTGGATTTCAATGCCTTTTTCCTTCCCCAGTTAAGGAAAATTCTCAGCTATTATTTCTTTAAGTACACCTTCAGCACCTTTCCCTCTCTCTTCCCCCTGGGATACCAATTATGCGTATATTATTTCATTTTAGTGTATCTTAGTTCTCTAATTTTCCCCTCATACTCCTGGATTTTTTTATCTCTCTTTCTCTCAGCTTCTTCTTTTTCCATAATTTTATCTTCTAGTTCACCTATTCTCTCCTCTGCCTCTTCAAGCCGAGCCGTGGTCATTTCCATTTCATTTTGCATCTCGTTTAAAGCGTTTTTCAGCTCCTCGTGACTGTTCCTTAGTCCCTTGATCTCTGTAGCAATAGATTCTCTGCTGTCCTCTATACTTTTTTCAAGCCCTGCGATTAATTTTATGACTATTATTCTAAATTCACTCTCTTTTATATTATTTAAATCCTTTTTTATCAGTTCATTAGCTGTTGTTATTTCCTGGAGATTGTTTTGAGGGGAATTCTTCCGCTTGGTCATTTTGGATAGTCCCTGGAGTGGTGAGGACCTGCAGGGCACTTCCCCTGTGCTGTGGTGTATAACTGGAGTTGGTGGGTGGAGCCGCAGTCAGGCCTGATGTCTGCCCTCAGCCCACCGCTGGGGCCACAGTCAGACTGGTGTGTGCCTTCTCTTCCCCTCTCCTAGGGGCAGGATTCACTGTGGGGTGGTGTGGCCCGTGTGTGCTACTTGCACACTGCTAGGCTTGTGGTTCTGGGGATCTGGCATATTAGCTGGGGTGGGTAGGCAATGTGCACGGGGGCAGGAGGGGCAGGCTTAGCTCGCTTCTCCTTAGGTGATCCACTTCAGGAGGGGCCCTGTGGCAGCGGGAGGGAGTGAGACCCGCTGTCGGAAGGGTGGCTCCACAAAAGCACAGTGTTGGGTGTTTGCACGGAGCAAGCAAGTTCCCTGGCCGGAACTGGTTCCCTTTGGGATTTTGGCTGGGGATGGGCAAGGGAGATGGGGCTGGCTAGCGCCTTTGTTCGCTGTCAAACTGAGCTCTATCGTCCCAGGGCTCAGCAACTCTCCCTCCTTTAGTCCTCCAGCCTTCCCGCTTTCTGAGCACAGCTGTTAACTTATGACCTCCCAGATGCTAAGTTACACTTGCTGTCGGAACACACTCTGTCTGGCCCCTCCGCTTTTGCAAGCCAGACTCGGGGGCTCTGCTTGGCTGGCAGGCTGCCCCTCTGCCCCGGCTCCCTCCCGCCAGTCCATGAAGTGCACACCACCTTGCTGCCCTTCCTACCCTCTTCCGTGGGCCTCTCGTATGCGCTTGGCTCCGGAGACTCCATCTGCTAGTCTTCTGGCGGTTTTCTGGGTTGTTTAGGCAGGTATAGGTGGAATCTAAGTGATCAGCAAGATGCGTGGTGAGCCCAGCATCCTCCTATGCCCTACATCCCACTAACTTTATTTATAGACTTTTGGCCCATATTCTAATAGTGATTGGTACATCACAGGCTGAAGTGGGAACTTCATGGAAATACTGTAAATCTCTGTGGGAATTGGGATTCATGACTTGACAGAGATCCAAACAGATGCAGTGTCTGCCTACATAGGAGGTATGATCAAAGAGAACTTGAATTGAAAACACTATTTGTGCCATAACTTGAACAGACAATAAAGACTTGACTAACAATTGTATTTGTGGTAAGGAAATCTACTTGGATGTATATAAAAAATGTACTGTATGTTTAAATCAAGTTTTGTAAAAAGAGTAATTGACTTGTTTTCCTGTTAATGTTGCACTCCAGACCAAAAGAACATTTTCCAGGTATTTTCTATAAAAACCTCAACCTCTCTATAGAAATTTCTTTGAAAAGTATCTCACTTCAATCACAGTGATGGACACGCTTCCCCTAATGCTCCTTCATATATCAAAATACCTAATCTGAATGAGCAGTGTTGATGTTACATATACAAAACATATTTCTACAGCAATAAAAATAATGTCTTAAGAGAACATTAAAGAATTCAGATGTTTATAAGCACGGTATTTGGAAAATCCTGAAATATATTAAGCACTATAAATGTTTGTTAAATAAAAAAGGTGGGGAATTAATGTCATGGTAAAAAATCCACAGGGGCGCCTGGGTGGCTCAGTCGGTTAAGCAGCCGACTTCAGCTCAGGTCATGATCTCACGGTCCGTGAGTTCGAGCCCCACATCGGGCTCTGTGCTGACTGCTCAGAGCCTGGAGCCTGTTTCAGATTCTGTGTCTCCCTCTCTCTCTGACCCTCCCCCGTTCATGCTCTGTCTCTCTCTGTCTCAAAAATAAATAAACATTAAAAAAAATTAAAAAAAAATCCACAATATATAGTCGAACAAAAGAAGGAAGTTACAAAAAGAGCATATATATAGCATTGTCCCACTTCGTGAAAAAAATAAAAATAAGTCTGTGTGCATATGTGTATGTATGTACAAATTCTAGAGGAGTGTAGATAAATGGTAGTAATATATTTTTGAATTGTGTGATTTTATGAATATTTTTCTTTATACTTTTTTGAATTTTCTACTTTTGAGATATTCATTCACCACTTAATATCACTCCTCTTCAGATGTAAAACTGTTGTTTTATACACAATGAGTATATATTTTTTTTAAGTATTTAAAAACCTTAATTGGCTTATATCATAGTTCTATAAGTGGAGTTTTTATATTATTAATTTTTTTAAATTTCATTAATTTATTTTTAAATTTACATCCAAGTTAGCATATAGTGCAATAATGATTTCAGGAGTAGTTTCCAATGATTCATCCCCTATGTACAACACCCAGTTCTCATCCCAACATGTGTCTTCTTTAATGCCCCTTATCCATTTAGCCCATCCCCCAACCCACAACCCCTCCAGCAACCCTCAGTTGGTTCTCTGTATTTAAGTCTTTTATGTTTTGTCCTCCTCCTTGTGTTTATATTATTTTTGCTTCCCTTCCCTTATGTTCATCTGTTCTATGTCTTAAATTCCACATATGAGTGAAGTCATAAGATATTTGTCTTTCTCTGACTAATTTCGCTTAGCATAATACCCTCTAATTCCATCCACGTAGTTGCAAATGGCAAGATTTAATTCTTTTTGATTGCCAAATAGTACTCCACTGTATATATATATATATACCACATCTTCTTTATCCATTCATCTGTTGATGGACATTTGGCCTCTTTCCATACTTTGGCTATTGTCAATGTCACTGCTATAAACATTCGGATGCATGTGCCCCCTCAGAACAGCACACATGTATCCTTTGGATAAATACCTAGTAGTGCAATTCCTGGGTCGTAGGGTAGTTCTATTTTTAACTTTTTGAGGCACCTCCATACTGTTTTCCAGAGTGGCTGCACCAGTTTGCATTCCCACCAGCAGTGCAAAAGAGATCCTCTTTCTTGTAACTGGAGTTTTTAAAAAATGATATATCTGAGACATAGAACACCAATACACAAAAATTTTCTTCCATCTTTTTAATTGCTGCTTAGTGCTCCATGGTATAAAATCTATTTAACCAATCATTATCACTTTTTAAGTTTTTTTTTATTTTGATTCCAGTCTAGTTAACATACAGTGTTATATTAGTTTCATGGGTACAATATAGTGATTCAACAATACTATACATTACTCAGTGCTTATCATAAGTGTATGCTTTAATTCCCATCACCTATTTCACCCATCCCCCCCCCAACCTGCCTCCCTTCTGGTAACTATCAGTTTGTTCTCTACAGTTAAGAGTCTGTTTCCTGATATGTTTCTCTCTCTCTTTGTTTTCCTTTGCTTGTTTGTTTTGTTTCTTAAATTCTACATATGGGTGAAATCATATGGTATATGTCTTTCACTGAGTGTTATGCCCTCTAGATCCATCCATCTTGTTACAAATGGCAAGATTTTAATTCTTTTATATGGCTGAATAATATTCCATTGTATATTTATACCACAACTTCTTTATCTACCCATCTATCAATGGTCACCTGGGCTACTTCATAACTTGGCCATTGTAAATAGTACTGCAATAAACATAGAGGTGCATGAATGCCTTTGAATTAGTGTTTTTGTATTTTGGGAATAAATACCAAGTAGCATGATTACCAGATTGTAGGGCAGTTCTATTTTTAACATTTTAAGAAGCCTCCATACTGTTTTCCACGCTGGCTGCACCAGTTTGCATTCCCACCAACAGTGCTAGAGGGTTCCCCTTTCTCAAGTCCTCACCAGCACCTGCTGTTTCTTGTGCTGTTGATTTTAGTCATTCTGACTTTTGTGAAGTGATATCTCATTGTAGTTTTGATTTGCATATCCCTGGTAGTAAGTGATGATTAACATATTTTCTTGTGTCTGTTGTCCATCTGTATGTCTTCTTTGGAGAAATGTCTGTTCACGTCTTCTGCCCATTTTTAAGTTGGATTATTTTTAGGGAGTTGTGGAGTTGTATAAGTTCTTTATATATTTTGGATGCTAACCATTTATTGGATATGTCATTTGCAAATATCTTCTCCCATTACATAGGTTTCCTTTTAGTTTTGTTGATTATTTGCTTTGCTGTGCAGAAGCTTTCTATTTTGATGTAGTCCCAATAGTTGATTTTTGCTTTTATTTCCCTTGCCTGAGGAGGGCAGGAAAAATGTTATGGCCAATGTCAGAAAAATTACTGCCTGCACTCTCTTCTAGGATATGTATTGTTTTAAGTTGCACATTTAGGTGTTTAATTCATAGTGAGTTTATTTTTGCATATGGTGTAATAAAGTGGACCAGTTTCATTGTTTTGCATGTAGCTGTCTAGTATTCCCAATACCATTTTTTAAAGAGACATTTTCCCATTGCATATTCTTTCCTCCTTTGTTGCAGATAATTTGACCATATAATTGTGGATTTATTTCTGGGTTTTCTATTCTCTTCTGTTGATCTTTGTGTCTTTGGGGGCGGGGGTGGGGGGAGGTACCATACTGTTTTGATTATTACAGCTTTATAATATAAGCTGAGGTCTGGAATTGTGACACCTCCAGTTTCTTGTTTCCTTTTTTAGGATTACTTTGGCTATTCGGGGTCTTTTGTGGTTCCATACAAATTTTAGGGTTGTTTCTTCTAGTTCTGTGAAAAAGACTGTTGGTATTTTGATAAAAGATTATATTAAATATGTAGATTTCTTTGAGTACTAAAGACTTTTCTAATCCATGAGAATGGGATATCTTTCCATTGGTGTTGTCTTCAATTTCTTTCATGAATGTTTTATAGTTTTCAGAGTACAAGCCTTTCACCTCTTTGGTTAAGTTTATTATTAGGTATTTTATTAATTTTGGTGCAATTGTAAATGTGATTCTTAATATGCCTTTCTGCTATTTCATTATTGGTGTACAGAAATACAACAGATTTCTGTACATTGATTTTGTATCCTCTGACTTTACTGAATTCATTTATCACTTATACTAATTATTTGGTGCAGTTTTTCAGGTTTTATGTATACAGTATTATGTCATGTGCAAATAGTAAAAGTTTTATTTCTTCCTTACCAATTTGTATGCCTTTTTTTTTCTTTTTGTTGTCTGATTGCTCTGGTTAGGACTTCCGGTATTCTGTTGAATAAACGTTATGAGAGTCCACATCTTGTTCCTGATCTTAGGGGAAAAGCTCTTGGTTTCTCCCATTGAGTATGATGTGTGGTATGGGATTTTCATGTGTGGCCTTTGTTCTGTGGAGGTATGTTCCTTCGAACGTACTTTGTTGAGAGTGTTTTCATGAATGGATGTAGTACACTGTCAAATGCTTTTTCTGCATCTATTGAAATGATCATATGATTTTTATCGTCTCCTATTGATGTGATGTATCACATGGATTGATTTGTGAATATTGAACACTTTTGCATTCTGGGAATGAATCCCACTTGATCATTGTGAATGATTTTTTAATATATTGGATTTGGCTGCTTAATATTTTGTTGAGGATTTCTGCAACTATGTTCCTCAAAGATATTGGCCTATAGTTCTCTTTGTGTGTGTGTGTGTGTGGTGACTTTATCTGGTTTTGATATCAGAATAATTTTGGCCTCATAGAATTAATTTGGAGGTATTCCTTCCTCTTCTATTTTTTGGAATAATGTGAAAAGATTAGGTAATAACTCTTCTTTAAATGTCTGGTAGAATTTGCCCATGAAGCCGTCTCTGGTCCTGGACTTTTGCTTATTGAGAATTTTTTGGTTATTGATTAAAGTACTTTGCTGGTTATTGGTCTGTTCAAATTTTCTGTTTCTTTCCATGTCAGTTTTGGTAGTATAACATATAATATGTTTCAGAGACTTGTCCATTTCTTCTAACTTGATCAGTGTGTTGACATATAATTTTTCATAATATTCCCTTACAAGTGTTTGTACTTCTATGGTGTTGGTTGCTATTTCTCCTCTTTCATTAGTGATTTTGAGTCCTCTCTCTCTCTTTTTTTTCTGATGAGCATGGCTAGAGGTTTATTAATTTTGTTGATCTTTTCAAAGAACCAGCTCCTTGTTTCATTAATGTGTTGAATTTTTTTTTTAGTTTCTATATAATTTATTTCTGCTCTAATCTTTTTATTACCTTCTTTCTTCTGGTTTTGGGTTTTGTTTGTTCTTCTTTTTCTAGCTCTTTTAGGTGTAAGGTTAAGTTGTTTATTTGAGATTTTTCTTGTTTCTTGAGGTAAACCTCTATTCCTATAAAGTCATCTTATGACAGCTTTTGCTGCATCCCAAAGATTTTGGAACACCACTCTTTCATCTTCATTTGTTTCCACGTAATTTTTTATTCTTCTTTGATTTGCTGCTCAACCCATTCATTGTTTAGTAGCATGTTATTTAATCCCATGTATTTGTGGTCTTTCCAGATTTTTTCCTGTGGTTGACATCTAGTTTCAGAGTACTGTGGTCAGAAAAAAATGCATGGTATGATTTTGAATTCTTTTTGAATTTATTGAGGCTTGTTTTGTGGCCTAATATGTGATCTATTCTGGAGGATGTTCCATGCCCACTTGAAAAGAATGTGTATTCTGCTATTTTAGGATGGAATGTTCTGAATATTTGTAAGTCCATCTGGTCCAGTGTGCCATTCAAAGCCACTGGTTCCCTGTTGATTTTCTTGTTTAGATAATCTGTCCTTTGGTGTAAGTGGAGGGTTAAAGTATTCTTCCATTATTGCATTGATATTGATTAGTTACTTTATGTTTGGTATTAACTGTTTTATGTATTTGGGTGCTTCCATAATGGGTGCACATTATTAAAATTGTTATATCTTCTTTTGGACTGTCCCCTTTATTATTATTATTTTTATAATTTAATTTTATTTATTTATTTATTTATTTTTAATTTACATCCAAATTACTTAGCATAAAGTGCAACAATAATTTCAGGAGTAGATTCCTTGGTGCCCCTTACCCATTTAGCCCATCCCCCTTCCCACACCTCCTGTAACCCCCAGTTTGTTCTCATTATTTATGAGTCTTTTATGTTTTGTCCCCCTCCCTATTTTTATATTATTTTTTGTTTCCCTTCCCTTATGTTCATTTTTCCATACTTTAGCTATTGTTGATAGTGCTGCTATAAACATGGGGGTGCAAGTGTCCCTTTGAAACAACACACCTGTAGCCCTTGGATAAATACCTAGTAGTGAAACTGCTGGGTTATAGGGTAGTTCTATTTTTAGTTTTTTGAGGAACCTCCATACTGTTTTCCAGAGGGGCTGCACCAGCTTGCATTCCCACCAACAATGCAAAAGAGATCCTCCTTCTCTGCATCCTCGCCAACATCTGTTGTTGCCTGAGTTGTTAATGTTAGCCATTCTGACAGGTGTGACGTGGTATCTCACTGTGGTTTTGATTTGTATGTCCCCGATGATGAGTGAAGCTGAGCATTTTTTCATGTATCAGTTGGCCATCTGGATGTCTTCTTTGGAGAAGTGTCTATTCATGACTTTTTCCCATTTCTTCACTGGATTCTTTGTTTTTTGGGTGTTGAGTTTGATAAGTTCTTTATAGATTTTGAATACTAACCCTTTATCTGATATGTCATTTGCAAATATCTTCTCCCATTCTGTCAGTTGCCTTTTAGTTTTGCTCATTGTTTCCTTCTCTGTGCAGAAGCTTTTAATTTTGATGAGGTCCCAGTAGTTCACCAGTAGTTCGCTTTTGCTTTTGTTTCCCTTGCCTCCAGAGACATGTTGAGTAAGAAGTTGCTGCGGCCAAGATCGAAGAGGTTTTTGTCTGCTTTCTGCTCGAGGATTTTGATGGCTTCCTGTGATACATTGAGGTCTTTCATCCATTTTGAGTTTATTTTTGTGTAAGGGGTAAGAAAGTGTCCAGGTTCATTATTTTGCATGTCGCTATTCAGTTTTCCCAGCAACACTTGCTGAAGAGACTGTCTTTATTCCACTGGATATTCTTTCCTGCTTTGTCAAAGATTAGTTGGCCATACGTTTGGGGGTCCATTAATCGGTTCTCTATACTGTTCCATTGATCTGAGTGTCTGTATTTATGCCACTACCATATTGTCTTGGTGATTACATCTTTGTAGTACAGCTTGAAGTCTGGGATTGTGATGCCTCCTGCTTTGGTTTTCTTTTCCAAGATTGCTTTGGCTATTTGGGGTCTTTTCTGGTTCCATACAAATTTTAGGATTATTTGTCCTCACTCTGTGAAGAATGCTGGTGTTATTTTGATAAGGATTGCATTGAATATGTAGGTTGCTTTGGGTAGTGTTGACATTTTAACAATATTTGTTCTTCCTCTCCAGGAGCATAGAATCTTTTTCTATTTTTTTTGTGTGTCTTCTTCAATTTCTTTCATAAGCTTCTCTAGTTTTCAGTGTATAGGTGTATTGGTTAGATTTATTCCTAGGTATTTTATGGTTTTTGGTGCAATTGTAAATGGGATCGATTCCTTGATTTATCTTTCTTTTGCTTCATTGTTCGTGTATAAGAATGCAACCGTTTTCTGTGCATTGGTTTTATATCCTGCAACTTTGCTGAATTCATGATCAGTTCTAGCAGTTTTTTGGTGGAATCTTTAGGGTTTCCATATAGAGTATCATGTTATCTGTGAAGAGTGAAAATTTGACCTCCTCCTGGCCGATTTGGATGCCTTTTATTTCTTTGTGTTTTCTGATTGCAGAGGCTAAGACTTCCAATACTATGTTGAATAACAGTGGTGAGAGTGGACATCCCTCTCTTGTTCCTGACCTTAGGGGGAAAGCCCTCAGTTTTCCCCCAATGAGGATGATATTAGTGTTGGGTCATTCATATATGGCTTTTATGATCTCAAGTTATGCTCCTTCTATCCCTAGTTTCTTGAAGGTTTTTATCAAGAAAGGATGTTGTATTTTGTCAAATGTTTTCTCTGCATCTATTGTGAGGATCAGATGGTTCTTGTCCTTTTTTTATTGTTGTGAATCACATTGATTGTTTTGCGGATATTGAACCAGCATTGCATCCCAGCTATAAATCCCTCTTGGTCGTGGTGAATAATTTTTTTAATGTATTGTTGGAGCCAGTTCGCTAATATCTTGTTGAGGATTTTTGCATCCATGTTTATCAGGGAAATTGGTCTATATTTCTCCTTTTTAGTGGGGTCTCTGTCTGGTTTTGGAATCAAGGTAATGCTGGCTTCATACAAAGAGTTTGGAAGTTTTCCTTCCATTTCTATTTTCTGGAACAGCTTCAAGAGAATAGGTGTTAGCTCTTCCTTAAATGTTTGGTAGAATTCCCCTGGAAAGTGATATGGCCCCGAACTCTTGTTTTTTTTTGGGAGATTTTTGATTACTAATTCGATTTCCTTACTGGTTATGGGTCTGTTCAAATGTTCTATTTCTCCCTGTTTCAGTTTTGGTAGTGTATATGTTTCTAGGAATTTGTCCATTTCTTTCAGATTGCCCATTTTTTTGGCATATAATTGCTCATAACATTCTCTTATTATTGTTTTTATTTCTGCTGTGTTGGTGATCTCTCTTCTTTCATTCTGGATTTTATTTATTCGGGTCCTTTCCTTTTTCTTTTTGATCAAACTGGCTAATGGTTCATCAATTTTGTTAATTCTTTCAAAGAACCAGCTTCTGGTTTCATTGGTCTGTTCTACTGTTTGTTTGCTTCTTTTTGTTTGTTTGTTTTGTTTCTATACCATTGGTTTCCACTCTAATCATTATTATTTCCTGTCTTCTGCTGGTTTGGGGTTTTATTTGCTGTTCTTTTTCCAGGTCTTTAAGGTGTAAGCTTTGGTTGTGTATCTGAGATATTTCTTCCTTCTTTAGGAAGGCCTGGATTGCTATATACTTTCCTCTACAACTGCCTTTGCTGTGTCCCAGAGGTTTTGGGTTGTGGTGTTATCATTTTCATGGGCTTCCATGAACTTTATTTATTTATTTTTTTTAATGCTTATTTATTTTTGACAGAGAGAGAGACAGAGCATGAGCGGGGGAGGGGCAGAGAGGGAGAGAGAGGGAGACACAGAATCCTAAGCAGACTCCAGACTCCGAGCTGTCAGCACAGAGCCCAACGTGAGGCTCGAACCCACAGACCGAGAGATCATGACCTGAGCCGAAGTCGGACACTCAACCAACGGAGCCACCCAGGCGCCCCTTCCATGAACTTTTTAAGTTCCTCTTTAACTTCTTGGTCAGCCCATTCATTTTTTAGGAGGATGTTATTTAGTCTCCAAGTATTTGGTACCTTTCCAAATTTTTTCTTGTGGTTGATTTCAAGTTTCATAGCGTTGTGGTCTGAAAGTATTCATGGTATGATCTCAATATTTTTGTACTTGCTTAGGGCTTTTTTGTGTCCCAGTATATGGTCTATTCTGGAGAACATTCCATGTGCACTGGAGAAGAATGTATATTCTGCTGCTTTATGATGAAATGTTCTGAATATATCATTTAAGTCCATCTGGTCCAGTAGGTCATTCAAAGCCATTGTTTTCTTGTTGATTTTTTGATTAGATGATCTGTCCATTGCTGTGAGTGAGGTGTTGTAGTCTCCTACTATCATGGTATTAATATCGATGAGTTTCATTATGTTTCTGAATAATTGATTTATATATTTGGGTTCTTTCACATTTAGCGCGCAAATGTTTACAATTGTTAGGTCTTCTTGGTGGATAGACCCCTTGATTATGGTATAATGACCTTCTGCTTCTCTTGATACAGTCTTTATTTTAAAGTCCCAATTGTCTGATATAAGTATGGCTTTTCTGGCTTTCTTTTGTGGACCATTAGCATGATAGATTGTTCTCCATCCCCTTATTTTCAATATGAAGGTGTCTTTAGGTCTAAAGTGGGTCTCTTGTAAACAGCATATAGATGGATCTTGTTTTCTTATCCATTCTGTTACCTTATGTCTTTTGATTGGAGCATTGAATCCATTGACGTTTAGAGTGAGTACTGAAAGATATGAATATTGCCATTATGATGCTTGTAGAGTTGGAGTTTCTGGTGGTGTTCTCTGGTCCTTTCTAATATTTTTTGCTTTTGGTATGTATGTATGTATTTATATTTTCATCTTTTCTCCCCTCAGCAAGTCCCCCTTAAAATTTCTTGCAGGGCTGGATTAGTGGTCACAAACTCCTTTAATTTTTGTTTGTCTGGGAAACTTTTTATCTCTCCTTTTTTGAGTGACAGACTTGCTGGATAAAGAATTCTTGGCTGCTTAGTTTTCTGGTTTAGCTCATTGAATATATTCTGCCACTACTTCCTGACTTGCTAAGTTTTTGTGGATAGGTCTGCTGCAAACCTGATATGTCTTCCTTTGTAGGTTAAGGACTTTTTTCCCTTGCTGCTTTCATGATTCTCTCCTTGGCTGAGTATTTTGTGACTATGATATGCCTTGTTGATGGCTGGTTTTTGTTGAATTTAATGGGGGTCCCCTGTGCTTCCTGGATTTTGATGTTTGTGTCATTCCCCAGGTTAGGAAAGTTTTATGCTATGATTTTCTCACATAACCTTTCTATCCTTATATCTCTCTCTTCCTCTTCTGTGAACCCTATGATTCTGATATTGTTCCTCATCTGGGACGTCTATAATTCTGATGTTGTTCCTTTCTAATGAGTCACTCATTTCTCTAATTCTTAAATCGTGCTCTTTTGCCTTAATCTCCCTCTTTTTTTCTGCTTCATTATTCTCCATAAATTTGTCCTCTATATTGCTAATTCTCTGTTCTGCCTTATCCATCTTTGCGGCCATGGCATCTGTCCATGATTGAAGCTCAGTTATAACATTTCTTATTTCATCCTGACTAGTTTTTGCTTCTTTTATCTCCACAGAAAAGGATTCTAATCTATTTTCGAATCCAGCTAGTATTCTTATTATTGTGATTCAAAATTCTGGTTCAGACATCTTGCTTGTATCTGTGTTGGTTAAATCCCTGGCTGTCGTTTCTTTGTGCTCTTTTTTTGGGAGTGAATTCCTTCATTTGGTCATTTTGAAGGGAGAAAATGAATTAATTAGGTAGAAAAATTAAAATTAAAAATAAATTAAAATTTAAAAAATATCAAAATTTAAAAATTAAAAACACGCACACACACACACACACACAAATAATTGAATAAATGATGCTAGATCCTAGGTGTGTTTTTGCCTAGGTGTTGAAAGTGGTTCAATAGATTAGAGAAAAAAGGTGGAAAAAAAAGGAAATCATTTGAGAATTTGAAAAAATTAATACACTGAAGTAGTCTAAAATGAAATGATGGGAGTAAGAATTTGAAAAAATTTACACAAAAGTAAAGAATATAGTAGAAAAAAGAAAAATATTTTACAAAATTAAGAGTAAAACTGAATTTTTTCTCATTCTGTATTCAAGAAAAAGAATAGTGAAAAAGAGAAAAAGAAAGAAAGAAAATTGAATAAATGGACCTGCTAACACGTTGAAATACGACTGAAATTACTGTTTTCCCCTAGAAGTCAGACTATGAAGTGTTTGATTTATTTATTTATTTATTTATTTATTTATTTTCAATATATGAAGCTTATTGTCAAATTGGTTTCCATACAACACCCAGTGCTTATCCCAAAAGGTGCCCTCCTCAATACCCATCACCCACTCTCCCCTCCCTCCCACTCCCCATCAACCCTCAGTTTGTTCTCAGTTTTTAAGAGTCTCTCATGCTTTGGCTCTCTTCCACTCTAACCTCCTTTTTTTTTTCCTTCCCCTCCCCCAAGGGTTTCTGTTCAGTTTCTCAGGATCCACATAAGAGTGAAACCATATGGTATCTGTCTTTCTCTGTATGGTTTATTTTACTTAGCATAACACTCTCCAGTTCCATCCATGTTGCTACAAAGGGCCATATTTCATTCTTTCTCATTGCCACATAGTACTCCACTGTGTATATAAACCACAATTTTTTTTTATCCATTCATCAGTTGATGGACATTTAGGCTCTTTCCATAATTTGGCTATTGTTGAGAGTGCTGCTATAAACCTTGGGGTACAAGTGCCCCTATGCATCAGTACTCCTGTATCCCTTAGGTAAATTCTCAGCAGTGCTATTGCTGGGTCATAGGGTAGGTCTATTTTTAATTTTTTGAGGAATCTCCATAGTGTTCTCCAGAGTGGCTGCACCAGTTTGCATTCCCACCAACAGCGCAAAAGGGTTCCCCTTTCTCCACATCCTCACCAACATATGTTGTTTCCTGAGTTGTTTTTATTTATTTAATTTATTTTTATTTATTTATTTTATTTTATTTTTTAAAAATTTACGTCCAAGTTATCTAGCATATAGTGCAACAATGATTTCAGGGGTAGATTCCTCAATTCCCCTTACCCATTTAGCTTATCCCTCTTTCCACAACCCTTCTTGTAACCCTCTGCTTGTTTCCATATTTAAGAGTCTCTTATGTTTTGCCCCCCCCCATCCATCCATCCATTGGTGGACACTTGGGCTCTTTCCATACTTTGGCTATTCTTGATTGTGCTGCTATAAACATTGGAGTGCATGTGCCCCTTCGAAACAGCATACCTGTACCCCTTGGATAAATACCTAGTAGTGCAATTGCTGGGTTGTAGGATGTTGTTAATTTTAGGCATTCTGACAGGTGTGAGGTGGTATCTCACTGTGGCTTTGACTTGTATTTTACTAATGATCAATGATATTGAGCATAATTTCATGTGTCTGCTAGCTATATGGATGTCTTTTTTGGAAAAATGTCTTTTGTTTTTTTTTTTATACTAAAAGAATAAAGATTTTTATTAAGCATTGTAAGTTGCATTCAATAGGCTTTGATACACTATGCCACAGCCACCTACAATCAGTCATACCCAACAGCAGTTCATTCTTGCACAATCCATGAGTTAGGGCAGAACTCCCTTCAACTTACAGTAAGATCCTACTCAGGTCTTGAGGGCAGGGACTGGGGAATTACATCTCATTTCTGATCACTAATGTGTGATGAAGAGCATCAGGAGAATTATATGAAAACGAGTAAGAAGTGATTCTGATTTCAAAGTACATTATTTGGAAACATTAACAAAAACATCAAAATGATATAAGTTTACCTACTTCTACTAAATTCTTGATGGTAAAGTTCTCAAGAACAAGCAATTTGTTTCCTGCTACAGAAGGGGTTTTTTTTTTTTAAGATCAAAGGGATTTTATTTTTGTTTTTCACAAAATTTCATATTTTGCTAATATGAAGGCATAAAACAGCAACAATGAACAATAATGCATACAACAGTGAATAAACCAGGATAATGTTGATATTTGAAACAGCTAGATAATTTTGGGGGGGTTTTAGAATAGATGCAACAGAGGTCAATAATCACAAAATTTTAAGGTTAGAGCAAGATCAGTCAATGACTAAACAGAGTTAACATCTTTTATAGGACTATTACCGATTATTAGCATTTGTTTTGCAAATGGGCACATACTGGTAAGAATGGAAGGACAATAATATGCATAATATTTTTATTTTATTTTATTTTATTTTTTTTTAAATTTTTTCAACGTTTTTTTATTTATTTTTGGGACAGAGAGAGACAGCATGAATGGGAGAGGGGCAGAGAGAGAGGGAAACACAGAATCAGAAACATGCTCCAGGCTCCGAGCCATCAGCCCAGAGCCTGACGCGGGGCTCGAACTCACGGACCGCGAGATCGTGACCTGGCTGAAGTCGGACGCTTAACCGACTGCGCCACCCAGGCGCCCCAATAATATGCATAATATTAACTACACACTTTAAATTTTTTTTTTCAACGTTTATTTATTTTTGGGACAGAGAGAGACAGAGCACGAACGGGGGAGGGGCAGAGAGAGAGGGAGACACAGAATCGGAAACAGGCTCCAGGCTCCGAGCCATCAGCCCAGAGCCTGACGCGGGGCTCGAACTCCCGGACCGCGAGATCGTGACCTGGCTGAAGTCGGAGGCTTAACCGACTGCGCCACCCAGGCGCCCCTAACTACACACTTTAAAAATTATGAACCATGCCGAAGGTTAGCTCAAGTAATAGCTCTAATGTCTACGTCCGATTCAAAACCACATAGTTCATTGATCACAGATGCATGGTATTAAGTCATGAAAAGTTTCAGAGGACATTGTGTTGATTTTGAAAGGTCATTTGCGTTTTCTATGATTTCAACTTTATCTCCATTTAACTTGCTTGTAAAGTAAGTGTGATGTACTGCATATTTAAAATCAGCAGAACGGCAATGTTACTCTATAATTTTTTAGTTTTGATAGTTGCACTTTTTTTTTTTAACACAAAAGAACCACATCAACAGTGATGAGATTTAAGTAATCTTCACTGGATTATTTGTTTTTTGGGGGGGTGTTGAGTTTGAGAAGTTCTTTATAAATTTTGAATACTAATCCTTTATCTGATATGTCATTTGCAAATATCTTTTTCCATTCCATTGGTTGTCTTTTAGTTTTGTGGTTTCCTTCACTGTGCAGAAATTTTTATCTTAAAGAAGTCCAAATAGTTCATTTTTGCTTTTGTTTCTCTTATTTCCAGAGATATGTCTAGTAAGAAGATGCTGAAGCCTAGGTTAAACTGACTTACAGAATAATGGAACCGAATAGATAACCTGGAAATGGACCACCAAATGTATGGCCAACTAATCTTCAACAAAGAAGAAAAGAATGTACAATGGAAAAAAGTCTCTTCAACTTATGGTGTTGGGAAAACTGAACAGCCACATTCAGAAGAATGAATCTGGACAACTTTCTTACACCATACACAAAAATAAACTCAAAATGGATAAAAGACCTAAATAAAAGACAGGAAACCATCAAAATGCTAGAGGAGAAAACAAGCAACAACCTCTTTGACAAAGAGTATTTTAAAAGTCATGGTTATGGGGCCACTTGGATGGCTCAGTTGGTGAAGCATCCCATTCTTGATTTCAGCTCAGTTCATATTTCAAGGTTTGTAAGATCCAGCCCCACAGCCAGCTCTGTGCTGACAGCCTGGGGCATGCTTGGGATTCTCTCTCTGCCCCTCCCCTGATTTTACTCTGGTTCTCTTTCTCTCAAAATAAACAAAAACTAAAAAAAAAAAAAAAGATTTAAAAAGTCATGACTAAACTACAAATCCCAGAAATCATCCCACCTTTACAAATAAGAAGGAATTGAGAAATGACAATCACATATAATACTAGATCATTTAATCTACCTGCTTCTTTCCTGGCTCACTTTTCAGTCTGAACACTGTCCCAGGCTAGTCACATCCCCTCCCATGACTTTAATTGCCCTCTGCTGATGACAAATACACACACACGCACACACACACACACAGTCCTGAGATCTAAACCCATATTTATCACTACTTCTTATACATCTTTACTTAAATACCTCCAAAGAGCCCTTGCGCTCAACCTGTTCATTATCTGATAGTTTCTACTCACAAATTTTCATCTTCTCTTATTATTCTCTAGTCATTAAGAAATGGCACTCACTATATGATCAATAAGTATTCAACAAAACAGGAAAGAATATCCAATGGAAAAAAAATCTCTTCAACAAATGATGTTGGGAAAACTGGACATTGACATGCAAAAGAATGAAATGGGACCACTTTCTTACACCATACACAAAAATAAATTCAAAATGGAATAAATACCTAAGTGTGAGACTTGAAGCCATATAAATCCTAGAGGAGATCACAGACAGTAGCCTCTTTGACATTGACCAATGCAACTTCTTTCCAGATAAGTCTCTTGAGGCAAAGGAAACAAAAACAAAAACTAGTGAGACAACATCAAAATAAAAAGCTTCTGCACAGTAAAGGAAACAATTGACAAAACTAAAAGTCAACTCATGTAATTGGAGAAGATATTTGCAAATGACATATCAGATAAACAGTATCCAAAATCTATAAAAAACTTATCAAACTCAACACCCAAAAAAAACAGATAATCCAGTGAAGAAATGAACAATATACATGAAGAGATATTTTTGCAAAGAAGACATTGAGACGGCTAACAGACACATGAAAAGATGTTCAACACCACTCCTCATCAGGGAAATACAAGTCAAAGCCAGAATAAGATACTACCTCACACCTGTCAGAATGCCTAAAATTAACTCAGGAAACAGATGTTGGCAAGGATGTGGAGAAAGGGAAACCCTTTTGCGCTGTTGGTGGGAATGCAAACTGGTGCGGCCACTCTGGAGAGCACTATGGAGGGTCTTCAAAAAATTAAAAATAGTGGGGCGCCTGGGTGGCTCAGTCGGTTGAACGTCCGACTTCAGCTCAGGTCACGATCTCGCGGTCTGTGAGTTCGGGGCCTGTGTTGGGCTCTGGGCTGATGGCTCAGAGCCTGGAGTCTGCTTCTGGTTTTGTGTCCCCCTCTCTCTCTGCCCTTCCCCTGTTCATGCTCTGTTTCTCTCTGTCTCAAAAATAAATAAACATTAATAAAAAATTTAAAAAATATTAAAAATAAAGCTACCCTATGACCCAGCAATTGCACAACTAAGCATTTATTCAAAGGATAAAAAATTGCAGATTCAAAGGGGCACACGCACCCCAATTTTTATAGCAGCACTATCCACAATAGCCAAATTGTGGAAAGGGCCCAAATGTGCAATTACTGATGAATGGATAAAGAAGATGTGGTATTTATACATAATGGAATACTACTTGGAGATCAAAAAGAATGAAATCTTGCTATTTGCAACAATTTGGATGGCACTAAGCTAAATAAATCAGAGAAAGACAGATATAGTATGATTTCACTCATATGTGGAATTTGAGAAACACAGCAGATGAACATAGGGGAAGGGAAGGAAAAATAAGATAAAATCAGAGAGAGAGTCAAACTTCATAAGAGACTCAAATACAAAAAGTAAACTGAAGGTTGGTGGAAGGGTGTTGTGTGGGAGATGGGCTGAATGGGTGTTGTGCGTTTAGGAGGGAACTTGCTGGGATGAACACTGGGTGTTACATGTAAGTGATGAATCACTGGGTTCTACTCCTGAAACCAATAGTATACTATATGTTAACTAACTTGAATTTAAATAAATACAAATTTTAAAAAGGAAACAAATGCTGCATTCATTCAACTTGAACATGCTGAGTGGCAGGTATGATATATTTGCTGAAATAGGAGGTTTGCTTTGTAGACAATCTCATTCTGAAAGCAGAAGGGAGGTTGAGAAAATATCTAACAATTAAACAAATGAGGTTAATAGGAAAAACACAAGCAATCTTCTCTTTAGAATGAGAAATGTGCTTTTTTAAACCAGATTTAACTTTTATTAATTCAATTTTATGATTTACTAAGACTGATAATTAGCTGGTAACTAACACATAACAAACATTTTTCAGGTACTTCATATACATAAAGTCAGGGAAGGAGGCACTATTTTTATCCCTGTTTTTACAGATGAGGAAACTGCAGCACAAAGAGGTTAAATAACTTGGCCAATATCACACATCCAAGAGACAAATCAAGACTTGAACCCAAATTCCAAACCAATCTGGTTCCAAACCAATTAAAACATATAAAGGTTTGGTCATTTGGATTTTATAAAAGCAGTAACTAAATCTAAGTGCATATCCCCCCCTTCCTGCCCCCTTTCCCTACTACCCTTGCACTATCTTCTTCTTTTAGGGAGTTAAACTAAAAATAGAAGAAGTCAAATGCTTGATTTTGATGCAAATCTCTCACAATTATTTAAAACAATGTTGAACAATTTTAATTCTTCAATTTCTGTATAATTTTTAAAATTTTTTAATTTTTTAAAAAGCTTATTTATTTTGAGGGAGTGTGTAACTGGGGGGGCAGAGAGACAGGGAGAGAGAGAGAATCTCATGTAGATTCTGCACTGTCAGCATAGAGCCTGAGGCGTGCCTCAAACCAACGAACCTTGAGATCTTGACCTTAGCCAAAATGAAGAGTCAGACACTTAACCGAGTCACCCAGGTGCCCACAATTTTTTAAATTAAAAAAACAATTTTTTTTAGAGGGAGAGGGAGCAAGTAGGGGAGATGGGCAGAGGGAGAGAGAGAACCTTAAGCAAGCTCCATGCTCAGTGCAGAGCTCAAAGTGGGGTTTGATCCCGTGACCCAGGGACCATGACCTAAGCCAAAATCAAGAGTCAGCACTCAACTCACTGAGCCACCCAGGTGGCCCTGTATATTTTTTTAATCAACAACTTTAGAGTAGAAATGCTATGATAACCATCTACAACCTCATGTGGCAGAGTTTTATCTGACTTCCATTAAAAGAAAGTAATATATTTCATATTTAGAATCTTGTACTCTAATAATGTAGACTGCTGAAAAAAAGGTTTATAGGTATAGCTTTCACTATCACAGAACAGTGAGGAGTATGCTACACCATCAGATAAATTAATGCCTAGCCAAATATTTCAACAAAATTAAATGAGTCCCCTCTTAAGTGAGCCATCTTGCCCATGAAAACTGGGCCCTGACAGATAAACTGGATCAATTAGGCCCAGATTTTTGCTAAAGAGTTTGGATTATTATATCCTGGAAGTGAGAGATCACATCCTTTTTCACCTAATGTGAAAGATATGTCTTTATTCAATTCTTAAAAGATACTGGTGAGTGAGCATAAGATTGAAATTTGAGCTAAGTGGAACTATTCAAGCTTAATTGGTGGTGTCAAAACAAGTATATAAAGATCATATTTTCCAAAGGCTCTAAACTTTGATATAATGTGGCAATCAAATGCAATCAATGTTGCCAGTGTATCTTTGAAAGTATATAATCTTGGTATGCAACTAAAACTATTCTGCCTGATTTAATTACACAGCTTGGTTGACAACAGTCAATGCAAACAGTCCATTCTAATGCCTTCTGCAGAGATTAAGTCCAGGTACCTAAACGGTGCCAGAACAGTGATAAATGGCTAGATAACCTTCTTCTGACATGAATAACAACACTGATTCAACAGTGTGAAATGTTGTTTAGCAGAAGAAAGAGTGTTAATGATATGCTATAAATGTGTGCTGGAAAAAAATGCTGAAGACAGGTGCAAACAATTTTCTGTATGGAGAATCAAATATAGATGTAATGATAATTGATAGAACAGCAAATGTTTCCCAGAGCAAGTATTACTTCCATCACTAATGCTTTCCTTACTTTTTCAAGCCACTTTCATTAACCCATAGAAACACTGTTTTGTTTGGGGTTTAATAAAAACAGAAGTAATTAAAGTGTAACACAAAATGACATTTTATTTTACTTCTGTACATGATTTACTAGCAAAAGGAAAACTGTTGTTTATGTCCATTATGTCGTTATATTTCTTGCTTGATAAGGTTGTGAACTTTCTTGTTTATGGTCAAGTGATAAAAAATGTCATATTATTTTTATATTAATAGTTCTGACTATAAAATACATTTTTAAGTTTTTTCAAAAAATATTCATTTTATTGGAGTGCCTGGTTGACTCAGTTGGTTGAATGTCCAACTCTTGATTTTGGCTCAGTGTGGTTTGTGGGATCAAGCCCCTCATGGGGCTCAGTGCTGACACCATGGAACTTGCTTGAGATTATCTCTCTCCCCGTCTCTTTCTCTCTCTGCCCCTCCCCAACTTATGGTTGTGCATGTTCTGTCTCTCAAAATAAATAAATATAATTTTAAAAACCTCATTTTAGAGGGTGGAGGAGTCAACATGATGGAGAAGTAGGGGGATCCGAATTTCCCTAATTCCTCAAACACAGCAGTATTGAGGCTTAGAAGACTTGGAATTCCAGGAATTGAGGCTACAGAGTGACAAAAACATCTCCAGGGTTCCACGGGGACAACTTGGAAGGCCATATGTGCACGATTACAAACTGGGAGAGATAAAATGGGTGGCATAGGAATGGAGGAGAGGTATCCTCTTTTGTAGAGAGACAGAAAGAAGAGAGAGAGAGGCTGTGGAAATGTAGGGTTGCATTTGGACAAGAAAAAAAAAACATGGATCAGGGAACAGTAAAAAAAAAAACAGAGAAAGAACCAATTTCTGTGAGGCTTTCTGCAAACTGGGGCTGGCCACCCAGTTTGTGCACCTGGGAAGGAGGAAAACCAGCCCTCGGCTTGGTAGCAAGCTCAGAGGTACAGTAAGTAGGAGAGACCAATTCCCTCCCTTGAGTGCCGTGGGAAGAAGGCAAATAGCTGCTCCAAGAACAAAAGACTCTGCAGGTGCCTGTCAGCCAGAGGCCGTCAGCTGGCTGGTGGAGTGGAACTACCCCAGAACTGGGCCATGCAGAGTGGGATTCTTTAAGACATCAGGGTTTGAATCCCAGCTAACTGCCTGAGAGGCATAGGAGGCTGACGAGTGGAACAAACTGGCCTGCTTGTGCCAGCAGGGCACTGTGTGGATAGGCTGAACAGAGTGGTTTGGGACACCTGGTCCAGGGAGGAGAGACTGGGGTGTCACCTTTTCTCCCCATCACCAACAAGGTGGGGCTTCAGAGGATGGACAGTGGGCCTATAGTGGAGGCAGAACCCACCTACATGAAACAACAACCCTCTGAGCTTGGTAACTGCTAACAGAGGAAGATTGACACCAACCAAAATAGACCTTCCTCCAGACCAGAGCAGCCACCAGTTCCAAGGCACCATCAGATATTGGTCTATCAGTTTTGCTTTTTATGATTTGATTCTTAGTCAATTTTTATTATATATATATATATATTTATTATATATAAAGCAGTTTTTCATTTACTGATTTGATTCTTAGTCAATTTTATTATGTATATTGTATATATTTATAAATTTATTATATATATTCTTCCTTCTTTTTAATACATATATATATTAATACATTATATTATACAGTATACATATGTATATACTCTATACAGTGTGTATATATATATATATATATATTCTTCTTTTTCTTCCTCTTATTTCTTCCCTTCTCTAGTCTGGTTATTTTGGTTGTTGGTTTGCTAAGAATACATTTTTAATCTATTTTTTTTACACTGCTTCTGTGTCTCCTTTATTTTCCCCTCTCTCTCTCTCTCTCTCTCTCTCTCTCTGTGTGTGTGTGTTAAGCCATATAGTTTCTCTGATATTCTGCCTGGTCAATTTTTTTTCTTTTTTTTCCCCACCCCTGTCATTTCTCTCTTTGTGTGGGATAAAGCTTCCTCCAATACCCCCTTTTTAATTTTAATTTTATTTTTTAATGTTTATTTTTCTTGGTGAGAGAGAGACAGAGACAGAGACAGAATGAGAGTGGGGAAGGGGTAGAGAGAGACACACAGAATCTGAAGCAGACTCCAGGCTCTGAGCTGTCAGTACAGGGCCTTATGTGAGATTCAAAGCCATGAACCATGAGATCATGACCTGAGCTGAAGTCGGATGCTTAACTGACTGAGCCACACAGGTACCCCATTCCCCCCCCCTTTTAATTTTTTTCCACAGTTACTTCAACAAACAAATAAAGCACTCCTGGTGGAAAGTTGAAACTACCACTATGAGTAGGGATATAAAGTACTGGAGTCACAACAGAGAGCATGCAGCACACTCCAAAAACACCTCCTGAAGGGCCAGACCCTGGATAATGTATGACCCTTTTTCAATATAGAAGTGCTTGCAGGTGCAGGAAACATAAGCTATTAAAACACATAAGGGACAGAAAACTAGCCCAAATGATGGAACAGAAGAATTTTCAAAAGAAATTCCAGGAAGAAATGAGAGCTAGAGAATTGCTCAAAACAGATACAAACAATATATCTGAGCAATAATTCAGAATAATAGTCATAAGATTAATAGCTCATCTTGAAAAAAGCATAGAAGACAGCAAAGAATCTATTGCTGTGGAGATCAAGGAACTAAGAAATAGTCACAAAAAATTAAGAAAGGTTGTAAATGAGATGCAAATAAACTAGATACAGTGACAGCAAGGACGGAGGAAGCAGAGGGGAGAATAAGTGAAATAGAAGATAAAATTACAGAAAATGATGAAGCCAAGAAAAAGAGATAAGAAAATGCTAGATTATGAAAGGAGAATCAGAGAAATAAGTGATTCAATGAAGTGTAATAATATCTGTATCATAGGAGTTCCAGAAAAAGAAGAGAGAGAGAAAGGGACAGATGATTTACTTGAACAAATCATAGCTGAGAACTTCCCTAATCTGGGGGAAAAAGCAGACATACAAATCTAGGAGGCACAGAGAACTCCCTTAAGATTTAGCAAGAATAGGTCTTCTCCATGTCATGTCATAGTGAAACTGGAAAAATACAAAAGAGAGAATTCTGAAAGCAGCCAGGGGCAAACAGACCTTAACCTACAAGGGTGGACACATAAGGGTAGTAGCAGGCCTGTCCACTGACACTTGACAAGCCAGAAGGGAGTGGCAGGAAATATTCAATATGCTGAATAGGAAAAATATGCATACAAGTATCCAGCAAGGTTGTCATTCAGAATAGAAAGAGAGATAAAGACTTTCCCAGACATAAAATGTTTACGGAGTTCATGACCACTAAACAGCCCTGTAAGAAATCTTATGGGGGAACTCTGTGAGTGGAATGCTGTAAAGACTACAAAGGACACGAGACATCACCACAAGCACAAAACCTACAGATGACACTAAATCCATATCTTTCAATAACAACACTGAATGTAAATGGACTAAATGGTCCAATAAAAAGACATAGGGTATCAGAATGGATAAAAAAAATTCCATATATATTCTGTCTGCAAGAAACCCATTTTTAGACCTGAGGACACCTTCAGATTGAAAGTGAGGGAATGGAGAACCATCTATCATGCTACTGGAAGTCAAAAGAAAGCTGGAATAGCCATACTTATATCACACAAACTAGATTTTAAACTAAAGATTGTAACAAGAGATGAAAAGGGAATTATATAATAATTATGGGGCTTATCCATCAAAAAGAGCTAACAATTGTAAATGTTTATTCTCCCAACTTGGAAGGGCCAAAATATATAAATCACAACGTAAGCAAAATCACAAACATAAACATAAATCACAAACATAAACATAAATCACAAACATAAGCAATCTTAATGATAACAATACAGTAATCGCACTCCACTTACAGCAATGGACAGATCATCTAGGCAGAAAATCAATAAAGAAACTGCCTTGAATGATACAGTGGGCTGGATGCACTTGAAGGTTATATTCAGAACTTTTCATCCCAAAGCAGCAGAATACACATTATTCTCGAGTGTGCATGGAACATTATCCAAGATAAATTGCATACTGGGTTATAAAACAGCCCTCAATAAATATAAAAGAATTGAGATCATACCATGCATATTTTTATATCACAATGCTATGAAACTTGAAATCAGCCACAAGAAAATATTTGGAAAGCCTCCAAATGCATGGAGGTTAAAGAACATCCTACTAAAGAATGAATAGGTCAACCAGGCAATTGAAGAAATTAAAAAATACATGGACGCAAGTGAAAATGAAAGCACAACAGTCCAAACCCTTTGGGATGCAGCAAAGGCAGCTCTAAGAGGAAAATACATTGCAATCCAGGCTTATCTCAAGAAACAAGAAAAATCCCAAATAGAGAATCTAACAGCACACCTAAAGGAACTAGAAGCAGAACAGCAAAGAAAGCCCAAAGCCAGCAGAACAAGAGAAACAATAAAGATTGGAGCAGAAACAAAAAATATAATATCAAAAAAAAAAAAAAAGAAAAAATACAGTAGAGCAGATCAATGAATCTAAGAGCTGGTTTTTTGGAAGAATAAACAAAACTGATAACCCCAAGCCAGGCTTCTCAAAAAGAAAAGAGAGAGAAACCAAATCAATAATATCACAAATGAAAAAGGAGAGGTCACAACCAACACCACAGAAATACAAACAATTATTAGAAAATAATGTGAAAATTATATCCTAGCAAACTGGACAATCTGGAAGCAACGGACAAATTCCAAGACACCCACACACTATCAAAACTCAAACGGGAAGAAATAGAAACCCTGAACGGACCCATACCCAGAGAAGAAATTGAATCAATTATCAAAAATCTCCCAACAAATAAAAGTTCTGGCAGGCCAGATAGCTTCCCAGGGGAATTCTACCAGATGTTTAGAGTTAATACTTATCATTCTCAAGCTGTTCCAAAAAAATAGAAACAGAAGGAAAGCTTCTGGACTCATTCTATGAAGCCAGTATTACCTTCATTCCCAAACCAGAAGCCTCACTAAAAAGGAGACTTACAGGCCAATATCCCTGATGAATATGGATGCAAAAATTCTCAACAAGATAATATCAAATTGAATTCAACAGTACATTAAAAGAATCATTCACCATGATCAAGTGGGATTCATTCCTGAGCTGCAGGGCTGGTTCAATATTTGCAAATCAATCAATGTGATACATCACATTAATAAAATAAGGGTAAGAACCATACGATCCTGCCATTAGATGCAGAAAAAGCATTTGACAAAATACAGCATACTGTCTTAAAAAAATCCTCTAGAAACTCAGGATAGAAGGAACATATCTTAATATCATAAAAGCCATATATGAAAAGCCCACAGCTAATATCATCCTCAATGGGGAAAAACTGAGAGCTTTCTCCCTGAGATCAGGAACATGGCAGGGATGTCCACTCTCACCACTGTTGTTTAACATAGTGTTGGAATTTTTAGCATCAGCAATCAGACAACAAAAGGAAACCAAAGGCATCAAAATTGGCAAAGATGAAGTCAAGCTTTCACTTTTTGCAGATGACATGATATTATACATGGAAAATCCGATAGACTCCACCAAAAGTCTGCTAGAACTGATACAGGAATTCAGCAAAGTTGCAGGATACAAAATCAATGTACAGAAATCAGTTGCATTCTTATACACTAACAATGAAGCAACAGAAAGACAAATAAAGAAACTGATCCCATTCACAATTGCACCAAGAAGCATAAAATGCCTAGGAATAAACCTAACCAAAGATGTAAAAGATCTGTATGCTGAAAACTATAGAAAGCTTATGAAGGAAATTGAAGAAGATATAAAGAAATGCAAAAACATTCCATGATCATGGATTGGAAGAATAAATATTGTTAAAATGTCAATACTACCCAAAGCTATCTACACATTCAAGGCAATCCCAATCAAAATTGCACCAGAATGCTTCTTGAAGATAGAATAAGCAATCCTAAAATTTGTATGGAACCACAAAAGGCCCCGAATAGCCAAAGTAATTTTGAAGAAGAAGACCAAAGCAGGAGACATCACAATCTCAGACTTTAGCCTCTACTACAAAGCTGTAATTATCAAGACAGCATGGTATTGGCACAAAAACAGGCACATAGACCAATGGAATAAAGTAGAAACCCCAGAACTAGACCCACAAAAAGTACGGCCAACTAATCTTTGACAAAGCAGGAAAGAATATCCAATGGAAAAAAGACAGTCTCTTTTACAAATTGTGCTGGGAGTACTGGACAGCAACATGCAGAACGATGAAACTAGACCACTTTATTACACCATTCAAAAAAAAATGAACTCAAAATGGATGAAGGACTTGAATGTGAGACAGGAAACCATCAAAATCCTAGAGGAGAAAGCAGGCAAAACCTTTTTGATCTTGGCCACAGTAACTTCTTACTCAACATGTCTCCAGTGGCAAGGGAAACAAAAGAAAAATGAACTATTGGGACCTCATAAAAATAAAAATCTTCTGCACAGTGAAGGAAACAATCAGCAAATCTAAAGTGCAATCAACAGAATGGGAGAAGATATTTGCAAATGACATATGAGATAAAGGCGTAGCATCCAAAATCTATAAAGAACTTATCAAACCCAACACCCAAAAACCAAATAATCCAGTGAAGAAATGGGAAAAAGATATGAATAGACACTTCTCCAAGGAAGACATCCAGATGATCAACTGACACATGAAAAAATGCTCAACATCACTCATATTCAGGGAATTACAAATCAAAACCACAATGAGATACTGCCTCACACCTGTCAGAATGGCTAACATTAACAACTCAGGCAACAACAGATATTGGCGAGGATGTGGAGAAAGAAAATCTCTTTTGCATTGCTGGTGGGAATGCAAACTGATGCAGCCACTCTGGAAAACAGTATGGAGGTTCCTCAAAAAGTTAAAAATAGAAATACCCAACAACCCAGCAATTGCACTACTAAGCATTTATCCAAGGGATACAGGTATACTGTTTTGAAGGGGCACATGCACCCCAATGTTCATGGCAGCACTATCAACAATAGCCAAAGTATGGAAAGGGCCCAAATGTCCATCAATGAATGAATGGATAAAGAAGATGTGGCATATATATATATACAATGGAGTATTACTCAGCAATCAAAAGAATGAAATCTTGCCATTTGCAACTACGTGGATGGAACTAGAGGGTATTATGCTAAGCAAAATTAGTCAATCAGAAAAAGACAAATATACGATTTCACTTATATGAGGACTTTAAGACAAAGAACAGATGAACATAAGGGAAGGGAAGCAAAAATAATATAAAAACAGGGAGGGGGACAAAACAGAAGAGACTCATAAATATGGAGAACAAACAGAGGGTTGCTGGAGGGGTTGTGGGAAGGGAATGGGCTAAATGGGTAAGGGCACTAAGGAATGTACTCCTGAAATCATTGTTGCACTATATGCTAACTAATTTGGATGTAAATTAAAAACATTAAAGTTAAAAATAAATAAGTAAATGTTAAAAAAATAAAATGGAGAAAAGAAAGGGAAAATACCTTATTATTAGGCATATAGCCTGTATTTTTAAACATAATTTTTAAGAATTGCTCAATCACATTACATTTATGTGTCTATTGGTTTGCTTGTTTATTTACATATTTACTGAATTCTCTATTCATTCATGTAAACTTTTGTCTATTTCCATGGATGATTTGATGTAAATATGTTACTGCTCTTTTTATCTCCTCACACTTAGCAAATATTACAACTATCTGTAACTGCATACCCCGACTAGTTCTTGGGGTATGATTTTCATAAAATATTGCTTTCCCTGGCATATTCTGCTTCCTCCTCATCAGTCCTGAGAATGCTCAAAATAAAAGTCAGACCTTATCTGAAGCATTTTGTTTTTAATTTTTAAATTGTCTTATTTTTAAATTATTTATTTATTTATTTATTTATTATTTATTTATTTATTTATTTTTAAGAATTCAAGCATTATTAACATACATTGTTACATTCATTTCAGGTGTACAATACAATATAATGTGAATAAGTCAGCCAGAGAAAGCCAAATATCATATAATTTCACTCATATGGAATTTAAGAAACAGGGGTGCCTGGGTGGCTAAGTCTGTTAAGCCTCTGACTTTTGATTTCAGCTCAGGTCATGGTCTCATTGTCATGAGATTGAGCCCTGCATTGTACTCAGTGCTGGGCATGGATCCTGCTTAAGATTGTCTCTCTCCTCTCCTCCTGCCCCCTCCCCAGATCACATTCTCTCTCTCTCTCTCAAACAAAACAAAACAACAATAACAAAAATGAAGAAATAAAAAAGTGCCAAAAAATAGACTCAAATATAGAAAACAACCTTGTGATTGCAGGAAGGGAGGAAGGTAGGAGGATGGGTAAAATAGGTGAAGGAGATTAAAAGTATAATTATGAGCACTAAATAATGTATAGAATTTTTGAAACATTGTATTGTATGCCTGAAATAGACTTTTGCTAATATTTACAAGTTTATCAGAAACATGTAGAATTATTTAAAAATATATGTAATAAACCTCAAAGCTGGTGAGAGGAAGATGGCGGCATAGGATGATGCTGGGCTCACCGTGTCCTGCTGATCACTTAGATTCCACCCACATCTGCCTAATTTACCCCGATAACCACAAGAAGACTAGCGGAATGGACTCTCCGGAGCCAAGCATAGACGAGAGGTCCACGGAAGAGCGTAGGAAGGGCGGAGAGGCGGTGCGTGCTGCACGGACTGGCAGGATGGAGCCAGGGCGGTGGAGGTGCAGCCTGCCAGCCCAGCAAGGCAGAGCCCCTGACTCTGGCTTGCAAAAGTGGAGGGACTGGACGGAGTGTGTTCTGACAGCCAGTGGGACTTAACATCTGGAATGTTATAAGTCAACAGCTCTGCACGGAGAGTGGGAGGGAGTGTTGTTGAGCCCCAGAGGACAGAGATCAGCTTGGCAGGGAACAAAGGCACTGGGAAGCGCCTTCTCCCTTGCCCATCCCCCAGCCAAAATCCCAAAGGGAACCAGTTCCCATCACGGAACTTGCATGCACTGTGCAAACACCCAACACTGTGCTTCTGCGGATCCATCCCTCCGATGGGTCTGCCTCCTTTCTGGTGCCACAGAGCCCCTCCTGAAGCAGACCACTGCAGGCAAAGCGAGCTGAGCCTGCCCCTCCCACCCCTGTGAACCTTGCGCATCCACCCCAGCTAATATGCCAGATCCCATCCAAGCAGTACCACAAGACTGGCAGTGTGCAAATATCCCAGAGAGGGGCCACACCACTACACAGTGAGTCCTGCCCCTGGGAGAGGGGAAGATAAGGTACACACCGGTCTGACTGTGGCCCAGTGGTGGGCTGAGGGCAGACATCAGTTCTGATTGCAGCCCCGCCCACCAACACAAGTTACTCCAGACAGCACAGAGGAAGAGCCCTGCAGTTCCCCACCATGCCAGGCACTATCCAAAATGACAAAATGGAGGAATTTTTCTCAAAAGAAACTCCAGGAATTAGCGACAGCTAACAAAATGATCAAAAACGATTTAAGCAATATAGCAGAAAATGAATTTAAAATAATAGTCATAAAATTAATCGCTGGGCTTGAAAAAAGTATAGAGGACAGCAGAGAATCTATTACTACAGAGATCAAGGGACTAAGAAACAGTCAGGAGGAGCTAAAAAATGCTATAAATGAGCTGCAAAATAAAATGGAGGCAACCACAGCTAGGATTGAAGAGGCAGAGGAGAGAATAGGTGAATTAGAAGATAAAATTACAGAAAAAGAAGAAGCTGAGAAAAAGAGATATAAAAAAAAATCCAGGAGTATGAGAGGAGACTTAGAGAACTAAGTGACATAATTAAGAGACATAATGTATGCATAATTGGGATTCCAGAGGAGGAAGAGACAGGGAAAGGTGCTGAAGGTGCACTTGAAGAAATCATAGCTGAGAACTTCCCAGATCTGGGGAAGGAAAAAGATATTGAAATTCAAGAGGCACAGAGAACTCCCTTCAAATGTAACTTGAATCGATCTTCTGCATGACATTTCATAATGAAACTGACAAAATACAAGGATAAAGAGTGAATTCTGAAAGCAGCTAGGGATAAACATGGTCTAACATATAAAGGGAGACTGATAAGACTCGTGATGGATCTGTCTACTGAAATTTGGCAGGCCAGAAAGGAATGACAGGAAATCTTCAAAGTGATGAACAGAAAAATTTTGCTGGATAAAACCTTTATCCAGCAGTTCTGTCATTTAGAATAGAAGGAGAGATAAAGGTCTTCCCATAGAAACAAAAACTGATGGAATTCATTGCCACTAAACCAGCCCTACGAGAGATCCTAAGGGGGATCTTGTGAGACAAAGTACCAGAGCCATTACTGCAAGCATGAAAGCTACAGACATCACAATAACTCTAAACCCATATCTTTCAATAATAACACTGAATGTAAATGGATTAAATGCTCCAACCAAAAGACTTGGGTATCAGAATGGATAAAAAAACAAGACCCATCTATTTGCTGTCTACAAGAGACTCATTTTAGATCTAAGGACACCTTCAGATTGAGAGTGAGGGGATGGAGAACTATTTATCATGCTACTGGAAGCCAAAAGAAAGCTGGAGTAACCATACTTATATCAGACAAACTAGACATTATTTTTTTTTATTTAAAAAAAATTTTTTTTCAATGTTTATTTATTTTTGGGACAGAGAGAGACAGAGCATGAACGGGGGAGGGGCAGAGAGAGAGGGAGACACAGAATCGGAAACAGGCTCCAGGCTCTGAGTCATCAGCCCAGAGCCTGATGCGGGGCTCGAACTCACGGACTGTGAGATCGTGACCTGGCTGAAGTCGGACGCTTAACCGACTGCGCCACCCAGGCACCCCAAACTAGACTTTAAATTAAAGGCTGTAACAAGAGATGAAGAAGGGAATTATATAATAATTACAGTGTCTATCCATCAGGAAGAGCTAACAATTATAAATGTCTATGCGCTGATGATGGGAGCCCCCAAATATATAAAATAAGTCATCACAAACACAAGCAACCTATTGAGAGGAATGTGGTATTTCAGGGGACTTTAACTTACAACATTGGATATCATCTGACACGGGATCAATAAAGAAACAAGGGCCCTGAACGATACATTGGATCAGATGGACTTGACAGATATATTTAGAACCCTGTATCCCAAACCAACAGAATATACTTTCTTCTCGAGTGCACATGGAACGTTCTCCAAGATAGGTCACATACTGGGTCACAAAACAGCCCTTCATAAGTTTACAAGAATTGAAATCATACCATGCATACTTTCAGACCACAATGTGATGAAGCTTAAAATCAACCACAAGAAAAAGTCTGGAAAACTTCCAAAAGCATGGAGGTTAAAGAACACTCTACTAAAGAATGAATGGGTCAACCAGGCAATTAGAGAAGAAATTTAAAAATATACAGAAACAAGTGAAAATGTAAATACAACAATGCAAATGCTTTGGGATGCAGCAAAGGCAGTCCTGAGAGGAAAATACATTGCAATGCGGGCCTATCTCAAGAAACAAGAAAAATCCCAAATACCAAATCTAACAGCACACCTAAAGGAAATAGAAGCAGAACAGAAAAGAGACCCCAAACCCAGCAGAAGAAGAGAAATAATGAAGATCAGAGCAGAAATAAACAATATAGAATCTAAAAAAACTGTAGAGCAGATCAATGAAACTAAGAGTTGTTTTTTTTTGAAAAAATAAACAAAATTGATAAACCTTTAGCCAAGCTTCTCAAAAAGAAAAGGGAGATGACCCAAATAGATAAAATCATGAATGAAAATGGAATTATGACAACCTATCTCTCAGAAATACAAGCAATTATCAGGGAATACTATGAAAAATTATATGCTAACAAACTGGACAACCTGGAAGAAATGGACAAATTCGTAAACACCCACACTCTTCCAAAACTCAATCAGGAGGAAATAGAAAGCTTGAACAGATCCATAACCAGCGAAGAAATTGATTCAGTTATCAAAAATCTCCCAACAAATAAGAGTCCAGGATCAGATGGCTTCCTAGGGGAATTCTACTAGATATTTAAAGCAGAGATAATACCTATCCTTCTCAAGCTATTCCAAAAAATAGAAAGGGAAGGAAAACTTCCAGACTCATTCTATAAAGCCAGGATTACTTTGATTCCTAAACCAGACAGAGACCCAGTTAAAAAAACAGAACTACAGGCCAATATCCCTGATGAATATGGGTGCAAAAATTCTCAATAAGATACTAGCAAATCGAATTTAACAGCATATAAAAAGAATTATTCACCATGATCAAGTGGGATTCATTCCTGGGATACAGGGCTGGTTCAATATTCACAAATCAATCATGTGATACATCACATTAATAAAAGAAAAGAGAAGAAACATATGATCCTGTCAATCGATGCAGAAAAGGCATTTGACAAAATTCAGCATCTTTTCTTAATAAAAACCCTCCTAAAAGTCGGGATGGAAGGAACATACTTAAAGATCATAAAGGCCCTTTATGAAAAGCCCACAGCTAATATCATCCTCAATGGGAAAAACTGAGAGCTTTCTCCCTGAGATCAGGAACGCGACAGGGATGTCCACTCTCACGGCTGTTGTTTAACATAGTGTTGGAAGTGGTAGCATCAGCAATCAGACAACAAAAGGAAATCAAAGGCATCAAAATTGGCAAAGATGAAATTAAGCTTTCACTTTTTGCAGACGACATGATATTATATATGGAAAACCCAATAGACTCCACCAAAAGTCTGCTAGAACTGATACATGAATTCAGCAAAGTTGCAGGATATAAAATCAATGTACAGAAATCAGTTGCATTCTTATACACTAACAATGAAGCAACAGAAGACAAATAAAGAAACCGATCCCATTCACAATTGCACCAAGAAGCATAAAATACCTAGGAATAAAACTGACCAAAGATGTAAAAGATCTGTATGCTGAAAACTATAGAAAGCTTATGAAGGAAATTGAGGAAGATATAAAGAAATGGAAAAACATTCCGTGCTCATGGATTGGAAGAATAAATATTGTTAAAATGTCAATACTACCCAAAGCTATCTACACATTGAATGCAATCCCAATCAAGATTGCACCAGCATTCTTCTCAAAGCTAGAATAAGCAATCATGAAATTTGTATGGAACCTCAAAAGTCCCCAAAAAGCCAAAGGAATTTTGAAGAAGAAGACCAAAGCAGGAGGCATCACAATCCCAGACTTTAGCCTCTACTACAAAGCTGTCATCATCAACACAGCATGGTATTGGCACAAAAACAGACACATAGACCAATGGAATAGAATAGAAACCCCAGAACTAGACCCACAAATGTATGGCCAACTCATCTTTGACAAAGCAGGAAAGAACATCCAATGGAAAAAAGACAGCCTCTTTAACAAATGGTGCTGGGAGAACTGGACAGCAACATGCAGAAGGTTGAAACTAGACCACTTTCTCACACCATTCACAAAAGTAAATTCAAAATGGATAAAGGACCTAAATGTGAGACAGGAAACCATCAAAACCCTAGAGGAGAAAGCAGGGAAAAACCTCTCTGACCTCAGCTGCAGCAATTTCTTACTTGACACATCCCCAAAGGCAAGGGAATTCAAAGCAAAAATGAAGTATTGGGACCTCATGAAGATAAAACCCTTCTGCAAAGCATAGGAAACAACCAATAAAACTAAAAGGCAACCAACGGAATGGGAAAAGATACTTGCAAATGACATATTGGACAAAGAGCTAGTATCCAAAATCTATAAAGAGCTCACCAAATTCCACACGCGAAAAACAAATAATCCAGTGAAGAAATGGGCAGGAAACATGAATAGACACTTCTCTAAAGAAGACATCTGGATGGCCAACAGGCACATGAAAAGATGGTCAACGTTGCTCCTCATCAGGGAAATTCAAATCAAAACCACACTCAGATATTACCTCACACCAGTCAGAGTGGCTAAAATGAACAAATCAGGAGACTATAGATGCTGGTGAGAATGTGGAGAAATGGAAAGCCTCTTGCTCTGTTGGTGGGAATGAAACTGGTGCAACCACTCTGGAAAACAGTGTGGAGGTTCCTCAAAAAAATTAAAAATAAATCTACCCTATGACTCAGCAATAGCACTGCTAGGAATTTACCCAAGGGATACAGGAGTACCGATGCATAGGGGCACTTGTACCCCAATTTTTATAGCAGCACTCTCAACAATAGCCAAACTATGGAAAGAGCCTAAATGTCCATCAAGTGAAGAACGGATAAAGAAATTGTGGTTTATATACATAATGAAATACTACGTGGCAATGAGAAAGAATGAAATATGGCCTTTTGTAGCAACGTGGATGGAACTGGAGAGTGTTATGCTAAGTGAAATAAGTCATACAGAGAAGGACAGATTCCATATGTTTTCACTCCTATGTGGATCCTGAGATTCAACAGAAGACCATGGGGGAGGGGAAGGAAAAAAAATGTTTAGAGAGGGAGGGAGCCAAAACATAAGAGACTGCTAAAAACTGAGAAGAAACTGAGGGTTTATGGGGGGTGGGAGGGAGAGGTTGGTGGGTGATGGGTATTGAGGAGGGCACCTGTTGGGATGAGCACTGGGTGTTGTATGGAATTCAATTTGACAATAAATTTCATAATAAAAAAAATAAAAATAAACCTCAAAGCTGACATTTTGTATGCAAATTTTGAAAGTTATTCCTTTTTGTCAAAGTAGATATTGATGAAGTGTCATTTCTGCCAATGCTTCTGATGACATTTTAATATATCTAATAAGTATAGAAACACATAGTCAAATAACCAGATAGTATAGAAAAGTCTACAATTAAAATCAGGAGCCTCCAGAGAGGCCCCTCCCCACCTCTTGTTCCCCAGATGCCAACACAATTAACCAATTTTGTTTTTAGTTCTTCAGTATTTACCTCCATAAGTCTAAATTATATGCTTACACCTCTATATAGTGTTTTATTAGCTTTCTGTTATTCTGGATGAAGCTACAGTTCACTTATATCATCCCCAGACCTAACTTCCATATAACTTCCCAATAGAGTAATATTAATATTGTTAATTTTAAGTGAAATAAAAAGCCCAAGATACTTTTTTACAATCAAGATTTTAAGAAAGTTGTGGAGTCTTTAGTCTTGCATGTGTGAGAAAAGGGAAGTGTGAATAATCTTTTTCTGATTTGACAAGAAAACAAATATTTATAACTTTTAGGAATATTGAGATCATAATTAAAATATTTTTACTATGGTAAAAAATTATCAAAAGACATTGAACACTTTCAGGGAAAATTTAATTTATGGTTCTTTATTTATTTTGCACCTAGCCAAGTTCTGCTAACATTCTTTTAACTAGATTCCAAAATCATTTTTGGCGGCTTTGAATTTTTCAGGACACAATATTCACATCTTCATATTCCAAGTAACAGTCCCTCCCATTTTAAGGGTCTCATGTTACCAAAGAATGGGACATAATATTAGTGAAATTCACTTTGTTATGTGTCTAGAGCCACACAACTCACTAGGGTATTGTATGATAATGTATTAAGCACAGGAAACCATGGAGTCAGACAGATCTGGCTTAGAATCCTAGATCCACGACCTACTAGCAAGTTATGTAATTGACTTGTTGCCTCAGTCTTTTCAATTAGAAAATGGACATGAATGCCTATTTTATAGCATTTTTGTGGTGTCACACAATTGGTTTGTTATTGTATGAAAACATGTGAAAATGATTAAGGTGTATAATATATGTCCAGCTTGCCATTATCACTCCAACAGAATTATAATGTGCTTCTACTTATTATATTGGCAAAATAATATGAGTTACTCAAGTAGCACAATGCATTTAATTCAAAGACAAGTGTAATATTTTTTTAAATGTTTATTTATTTAAAATTTTTTTTAACATTTATTTATTTTTGAGACAGAGAGAGACAGAGCATGAACAGGGGAGGGGCAGAGAGAGAGAGGGAGATACAGAATCTGAAACAGGCTCCAGGCTCTGAGCTGTCAGCACAGAGCCCGACGCGGGGCTCGAACTCATGGACCATGAGATCATGACCTGAGCAGAAGTCGGCTGCTTAACTGACTAAGCCACCCAGGCGCCCCAAAGACAACTGTAATCTTTATGGCAGTGAGATACAGTATAGTTACCAACAATCCAAGACCTCTTAAACAGAGGTCACAAAACCTATAGGGGTCAGGCAGATGATCTAAATGAATAAAGAGGCTCTGGTGTGGACTTTGGCCAACTAGAGAACACAGATCTTTCCTAAACTAAGCATCATCTATTCAACAACTGCCACCTGTGGCAATGTGGTTTTTCCCATGCAGGGATAGAGACCACAGTTGCCAGACCTCTGACTTTGCAAGAGTACCTAGATATCCAAGGTGTAATATAATATCTCTTGATTAACTTTTGGCAATAAATTCATTTTAAAAACACTGTGTTGGCCAAACAACATAGGCTGGAGGTGGCTTATGGGTCTCCATGGTACCATCTGTATAACAACTCCTTATATATCAGAACACAATTATCTTTACAGAGTTTAAAAAAGCATAAATAATCAAGAAAACTGAGTAGGCATTAAAATCATTATCCCATTTCTGCTAAAAATGTAACACATTTTGCTTTCCCTTTTATGTCAAAATTGCTTCTTAGTGCAAATGTCTACATGTAGATTTTTTTCCCAAAGCAGTTTGGTTAGATTTTATCAGATATATTGTAAAGAAGAAATTTTATGTTACACCTCTTGTTGTTGCTTCTGCAAATTTAGTGATAATCTTATAATGCAATAATATTTAATCTTAAAATGTAATGTATCTCAATGTAGTGAGCTGCTTATTGGTGAGGGTGGACAAGTGGGAGATAGATTTAAGGAAGAAACAACTCAATTCTCTTTTTGTCACGAACAGCTTTTCTATTAAGAAAAATCTGAAATGCCTATTTTCTATGAATTTTTCAAATCAATTTGAGCTTTATAGGTGAAATAAATGTTAGTATGCATTTTATGAGTAATTCTTAGAAACATTGTTTTGAACACTTTTTTGAATAAGCATTTAATAATTTACATTCCTGAAAAATCAGAGTTTCCTTTTTTTCTTAGTAGGAAATAACTCAGAATACCAGAAATTTAAATATTATCCAAACAAGAAACCTGGATCATCAATCATCAATGCTTTTAGCAATTTATGTCCATATTTGATACATCATTTCATTTATGTCATACCCTGTATTGTATAATTTATTATTTTGCTCTCATACTATTTTCCCTAATGGGGAGGGACCTGTTTATCCCACTGATTCATCATAGGTACATTACTTGTCTTTTCTATTGACTTGAAAACTACTATAGTGTGAAGATGCATTCCTCTTTATCATAAAATACATTTAGTATATTAAAAATTATGTTTTCTTTTTTATAAAAAGCTATTAACACTTATAGGCATATAATTATGGATGTTGGGAACAGCTTGTCACAGAGTACACTTGGAGAAACAGTTAGGTGGCTATAACCTAAAATAAATACCACCTAGTATTTATTACTTTTGTGATTTGGTTTATTCTACATGACTGATAATTGAAATGATAGTAATTTTTATTACAATTCCTCTTTACAGATTCTTAGTTACTTGATTATTGCTCTTATTTTAATGATCCTAAATTTGTCTCTGTTGTTTGTAAGTTCTCCCAGTATTCTTTGAAATCATGCAACAACATCTTCAGTCTAGACTTTCCACTTTTTACGATGGTCATTTCAGAAGGTTCTCTTCAGTGCAAATTCATAATCTTAACTCTAGAGTTTGCCATTGAACTTCAATACATAATATCTGAAAGTGTACCATGTCTATCATATCGTTAGATTTTTCAAGATCTACAAGTAATCCAATGCTTGTTTGAGCACTGTTTTAGATGTTATTTAGACATTCAATGTTGATAACTTAGCAAGGTATTGGCATCAATTCCTTACTTTCTTTTCACTTTATGATACTTATTCTACAAACCGAACTTTTAACATTTCTTTCAAGGTTCCCTTTTCAATAAAAGTATGACTTTTTTTTCATTGACTGCTTTTTTTGCTTCTTAAAATGTTGTGTACCTTGAATATTTAGGAGATATTTGTTCACAACCTTGTGAAGTTTCTTATTGCTGGACAATTTTCTCTTTTGGCCTTTGTGATGAGATTTTTAAACAAAGGACAATTTCATTTTCAAGTACTGTTTTGGGATTATATGACATACAAACAACACGTACACATCTGCCTTAATGAAGCAAGGATGTGACTGTGGAAATCTACATTTTCCTTTGCTTGCTCCAAATGAATAAGCCAATATAAAAATTATTATCCCATTCCTAACTAACCAACAGATGCTCTAGCAGCAGTTGGCATGGACTGACACCTTTGCTGACATTTTTAGAAGCATAGCCACAGGGTAAATGAATGTACAATTTAGCTTAGACTATTTTCACAACAGGTGTGCCTACAAAGGAAGCTCATGATCCATTTTAAAAGATTTGTGTAGGAAACACAACACAGCTGCCAACACGTGTTAACTTTGTGTAAAGCTAGGTCAATGATTTTGATATGTGTGATAGTTATCCTGTCTGAAAAAACCATCCTCTTCGACTGAAAGCAAATTTGGGCAAAGAAAAGGTTGAGTGAGACGGGTTTGCTACATTGATCCTACCGATCAATGGGATGACAAATGTGACAACATGCTCATCCTTCTATTTAAGTACAACTTCGTTAATGGAAAAGAAAGGTAAGTTGAGACGAAGACCCATTCGTAGACAGTCAATACTATCTTCTTTCTACTCAAAACAACAAGGCCCATTCTGTGAGACATTTTTTCCAGCTTCATTGATGTCTAAATGACAAATAAATTTGCAATATATTTAAAGTGTACAATGTGCTTATTTGATACATGTATACATTGTGAAATAATTCTTACAATTAAGTTATTAACACATCCTTCACCTCATATAGTTACTTTTTTCAAAAATAAAAATGGTTGAGATATACTCTCAACAAATTTCAGGTATACAATACAGTATTATTAACTAGGATACATTTCTAAAATCTAAATTCCATTAGTTTATTGAAATAAGTAAAACATATGCATGGTTTTAATTCCAAAATAAACAAATGGGTATGCAGTGAAAATTAAGTCTCTCTTTCACCCACACACCCAATTTCTCTCTTCAGAGGTTAAGAGTTTTTAGCAATTTCCTGAATATATTTCCTAAACATGATCTATACGTATTTAATTTTTTCATACAAATTACAAGATAACAGAACATCTCACTTGTTTAAACTACCCTGAGAATTGTTGAATATTGGCATAGAGTTGCCTCAGTTTTTGGTGGTTGCATGATATTTCATTGTAGTTATCTATTGCAATTTATTTAACCAGTCCCTCTAATGATAAATGGCTAAGCTTCATTCAAAGAAGTCATATTGTACCATTGATACTTTACTTTTCTGCCTCCCTCTTCCTGGCATCTAAGGCATTCAATGCCTTTTTACTGCTCTCTGGATGCTCTCTAAAGTCTGCATTTCCTTCCCCAAACTGCTCCATCATCAATAGAGTTTTCTACTGATTTCACAATTACCATTCATAATATAGCATCTGTCACTATGTGCTCCACAAATATTGGTTTATTTCCTCAGGTTGATTACATTAGTTACTGTATTTCAGAAGGAAAACTGATGAACCAAATCACACTTGAGTAAATGATCAATAATACATTGTCTTGTAATCCACTAAATGTGTTGCATTTTAAAAGAAGACTTTAAAAATTCAGAGACAAAACTCTAGGGATTTAAATGACAAATTAATGTAAATAAATCAGGTAATGTGGGATAGATAGAAGTACCCTAAAGGTATTGGTAACTCTTTGCCTTCAAAGGCTGGCTGTTGATTAGATAACCTCTAAGGTACCATCCAGTTCTAACTTTGTCTTGATTCCTAATTCTATTATAGAGAAACCACATTTGTAAACAAGATTTTAACATAAAAGATTAAGCCAATCACAATCCTAGTTGTTTGATTTTTGCCAATTTTGTGCCATTTTAAACATATTTAAATAAAATACATTAAAAATTCTATATTATCACTACATTAATAATTTAATTGAAATTACCTATCACTTTATTAAATGAAACAATGTAGTCTACTCATTCAATAAGCAAAAGTATTGGAGTACTTGAACACCATGAGAATAACTGCTTCTTTAAATTTTGTGCTCTCGGTACCATGCTTGCCTCATCCTAGTACTGACTCTGGTCTTGGCTATGAGGTAAGCTTACCTCTAAAAGATAAAAGGAAGCCTTTCTTTTCTGTAAGTCCTAGGCTAGTGATTCTCAACTTGTGTTTGCGTTAGAATCACTGAAGGGTTTGTTGAAATATATTGCTGGACCCCAGCCCGAGTTTCTGATTGATTAGTTTTGGAGTGGGGTCAGAGAATTAACGTTTGTAACAAATTCTCAAGTGATTCTGATTATATTTGTGCTCATGTGGAGGGGTAGGAAGGTACACTTTGAGAACCACTGTCCAAATAACAAATACCTGTGTCTTGTCCTGCAAATTCATTCTCTAAAATTTATAGGTTCCTCTGTTAGAGGAAGTCTTCCTAAATCTTGCTGTTTGTGAATGGGATGCTAATTTTATTTCTAGGGTGAGTATTAAGAAGCCCACTTGTCCATAGGTATAAATAACATGCTTAAATATCAACTTTATCAGTAGTGCAGCAATATTTTAGATTCCCATCTTCGGACTTATGTCTCAATAGATTTAGAACACCTGTGAGAAATAAAAGTGCTAGTTTTTTTTTTGTTGTCTCTTCCCCCAACACTCTAACATATACTGACACAATATAAGACATATGAATCTTTTCTAGAATACCTCTACTAAAATAAATGTTAAGTGGATATTTTCCAGAATTTGGAAACACAGTCAGAAGTATGTAGCTGAAGAAAACTGCAGTTGGTAAGAATAAGATTACTCTGAAAGCAAAACACTATTTTTGCTGTGTGAAGTATTCATTTATACATTTACTTGCTACTCAGTCCTTTTATCAACAAGAAAAATTAAGTATATTACATGTGCCAGATAGTTTTATTTGTTGAGGAAAAGTGTTAAAGATTAGACAATGTACCTACTTTTGTGAAACTTACATTGAAGTAAATATATGTAAAAATAAATAATGAAGTATCAAGTGGTGAAAAGTGTTATCATGAAAAAAAAATAGAAAGGGATTCTGTTGGTGGGAATGCAGATTGGTGCAGCCACTGTGGAAAACAGTATGGAGGTTCCTTAAAAAGTTAAAAATAGAACTACCTTACAGTCTAGCAATTGCACTACTAGTTATTTACCTAAAGGATACAATGATACTAATTTGAAGGGACATCTGCACCCTGATGTTTGTAGCAGTATTATCAACAATAATCAAATTTTGGAAAAAGCTGAAATATCCATTGGCTGATGAATGGATAAGAAATATGTGGTATATATATATATACATATATATATATGTATATATATATATACACACTGGAATATTACTCAGCCATAAAGAATAATGAAATCTTGCAATTTGCAATGATGTGGATGGAGCTAAAGAGTATTTTGCTAAGCGAAATAAGTCAGATACAAATACCATATGATGTCACTCATATGTGGAATTTAAGAAACAAAATAAATGAACATAGGTGAAGGAAAAAGAGGCAAACTATGAAACAGACTCTTAATTATAGAGAACAAACTGAGAGTTACTGAAGGGGAAGTGGGCGGGAGGAATAGGTGATAGGTATTAAGAAGGGCACTTGTGATAAGCAGCAGTGTTGTATGTAAGTGCTGAATCATTAAATTCTACACCTGAAACCAATATTACACTGTATGTTAACTAACTGGAATTAAAAAAAAAAAACTTGGAGGAAAAAAAGAAGCATGTGGGAATACCTTCATGTTTAATTCGTTGAAATAAAACAAACAAAACTATAGTTGTGCATGAAATCACTTAGTACATAGAGGAAGGGAAAGGTCCCAGGGCAGAACTTGTACACTAACAAAGTGGTTAAAAAGTGTGTCTCAAATACCACTCAATTATATAATTGCATACTCTTTTATTATAACATTGTCTTAAAGTAATACTACACAAAGCAGAAAAGAAACATTGTCTTTAGTTAAATATTCCAAAGATCACTTGAAATCTGGTATAATTATCATTTTCCCCTCAAAGTCAAATTATAGATGTGTATCTATGTGTTTATAGTTTGACTATTTGGTTATATGACTTTATCTTTCTTTTTATTTATTCTATTAATTTTTCACTTAAAAAAGTCTCTCACTTCCAAAAAGCAATTTATCTGACAGTTCCTTCAAGGTGTGAACAAATATGTTGGTATCATTATCTGATTCATTAGTTCAGATATGCTGACAAGCTGATATCAAGAAGGGATTATATGTACAGTAGATTTATTGGGAACAGGAGAAGGAGAGGAAAGACTTCAAACCACAATCTAGGCTTGATACTTGTGAAAGAAGAGAAGGAAGGGAGATTGGGTAAGAAGAGTCTTCAACTGTATCACAGTTCCGAGTGTGGTTCAGCCAGTCCAGTGAGGAGTCCTTAAGCCAAAACTTCCATTGAAGGAGTCCTGTATCTCTCAAGAATTGTCTTGCTTTAGTATTCCCACTAAATATTAGTTATTGCTTGGGAGCAACTCACAAGTTATTGGTGCTTAGTTATTGGTTTGGAGCAACTCACAAAAAATAATGAGTCATCATAAATGTAGTGGTGAACCCAGATAGGTATAGTTTGAACCATAAGTCAATTATGATTCTTATAGCAGGAGATCTGAGTGGCATGTTTATGTGGCTGCAACATCTTAATAATACTTAGTACTGCATAATTCACAGATAAATAATAGATGATTATTTCACATATCTTTATTTAGCACTTGCTAATTATATGACCTTGAAAAATCATTAGCACTTTTTGGTCCTTAGATTTACTATTGGTAAAATGATATCTGCCTTACCTGTTTTCATAGAATTGCTAGGATAAAGCGAGGTCATGAATAAGACATTACCATAATGTTCTATACCTTAACAGAACAGTATTGTTTCCACTTAAGGCTACTATACTCTTGAAATGTACTTAATTAAGATGTGCTCTAAGTGGGAGGAAGAGGTTGGGAAGATGGTGGAATAGGAGGACCCCAAGTTCACCTCCTCCCATGGATAAAACTATATAACACCCACATCAGCATAAATAACCCGAAAACAACCTGAAGAGTGGCAGAACAAACACCACAACTAAAGATAGAGAAGAGGCCACACAGAAGAATATAAGAAAGGTGGAGATGCAGTTTGGGAGAAAATGTACCATGGTTTTCCATGATTAGGAGAGAGCTAGGAGCATGGTGAAAAGCAAGAAATGTACAGTAACACTGGAAAGCCCTCGTGGGGAATATGAATTCCCATAACATTTGCCTTTGAAAGCGACAGGCTGATTTCATGAAGTCTTACAACCAGCATGACTTAACTTCTGGAATTTTAAAAATCAATGGGCTCATCTCTGGGGTAGTCTGGAGTACATTAGAAACCTGAGTTCACACTCTTAAAAAGACAGACAACAAATAGGCCACAGAAATACAGCTTAGAAGCAGCAGATTAAAAAATACATGGGCATTCTCTGACTGATTTCATTTAGCATAACACACTTCAGTTCCATCCATGTTGGTGCAAATGGTCAGATCATGTTTTCAGTCATATGTGGATCCTGAGAAACTTAACAAAAGACCATGGGGGAGGGGAAGGGGGAAAAAGTTACAGATACAGAGAGAGAGAGAGAGAGAGAGAGAGAGAGAGAGGCAAACCATAAAAGATTCTTAAATACTGAGAACAAACTGAAGGTTGATGGGGGTGGGGGAGAGGAGAAAGTGGGTGATGGGCATTGAGAAGGACACTTGTTGGGATGAGCACTAGATGTTGTATGGAACCCAAATTGACAATAAATAATATTTTTCAAAAAAAAAAGATCAAATTATTTCTGAATTGTATTCTTGACTTTAAAGAAAAAAATTAAAAAAAAACCCCTGGGCATAAGGGAGAAAGAGTTATTTACTCATATCAGAGAATATCCTGAACAGGCAGGGATGAAAGGAAGACCCCTCTAGGTACAAAGTAGCTGACACATTCCACTTCCCTCTCCCACCCTTCCACATAAAAACACGACCATTTGCAAGACCAGCATGGACACACACTCCCCAATTTGATTACATCAAGCCCTGAACCCCATGTTTAAGCACATCTGGCCTTACAGTTAAGTTTGGCTCAGTCCCAAGGCTATGTGTCCCCGACCCCAGAAGATGTTGGTGCAAAATGCGCCATCATTGTATCTCCTGACCTCTGTATTTTGTAGGGCCTGAGTTCTAGTGGTAGCGATAGCAGGTCTCATTTCAAAAGCAGAGCAGGGCACACCTTCTTAAAATTCACCCCACTCAGTTAGGGACCAAACAAGGCATCAACAACCAAAGAAAGCCTCTGTAGATGACTGGAATTAAGAGAAAAACAGCCAGGAATCAACATCAGGGCACACAACACACACACACAGGAGATACTCCCTGAAGCACCAGGTCCTGGAGAGTAAAGGATACTGCACTTCAGGGCATGAAAGGACTTCTTCATAAAGCCATTTGCATCCAAAGCACAAGATATAACTGACTTTTCTAACAGAGAAACAGAGGCAGAGCTAAGCAAAATGAGGAAACACAGGAATATGTCCCAACTGAATGATCAGGATAAAACCACAGCAAGACACCAGAGTGAAATGGATATAAATAATATGCCTGATAGAGAATTTAAAGTAATGATCATAAATATAATCCCAGGACTTGAGAAAAGAGTGGAGGTCATCACAGGTGCCTGGCTAGCTCAGTTAGTTAAGCGTCCAACTTCAGCTCATGTCATGATCTCACGGTTCGTGAATTCAAGCCATGCTTTGGGCTTGTGCTGACAGCTCTGAACCTGGATCCTGCTTCAGATTATGTGTCTCCCTCTCTCTCTGCCCCTCCCCTGCTCATGCTCTGTCTCTCTCTCTCTCAAAAATAAACATTAAAAAAAGAGTGGAGGTCATCAGTAAGACCCTTAAAAAAGGGCAAAAAAAAAAAAAAGAGATGAAGAACACAACAAAGGAAATAAAAAATGCACTTTTTGGGGAGGGGGAGCTAAGATATAGTAGGAGGATTCAAGGCTACCTAGTTCCTGGAACACATCTAGATAACTATCATAATCATTCTGAATCCCCAAGAAATCGACCTGAGGACTGACAGAACAAATTGCACAACTAGAGTGAGAAAAGGGGCCACAATAAGGAAAGTAGGAAGAAAAGAGGCCACAATGAGGAAAGTAGGAAGTGCAGAAATGTGGTTTGGGGAGAAATGGATCATGAATGTAGAGGAGGGGAAGGGAGCTCTGGTCTCAGAGAAAAGTGACAGTGAGCGGAGCATGCAGGGATATGCACAAAGAGAATATTTCCCCAAAGCTATTGGCTGGGAAAATGAGAAGGGCTGGTTTTGGTGGGTTTTTACAATTAGTGGGGCTTAAAGACTTGAGTTTTAGAGGTTGGCAGGTTTGGCTGCAATGGAACCCTGAGGGTGCTGCCCTACTCCTGGAGAGAAGGCAGGTAAACAAACATGGAGCAAGCAACCCCAGGGCAGAGTGCGATCTCACGATCACTTAAGTGATTGTCTGCTCTTCTTGGAGATTATCTGTGAGATATGGCATTCATAGAGACACCTCTCTGGGGACAAAAAAGCCTGTGGATGTCATTTCCCTCTCCTGCCCCTCAGTATATGTGCAAAGACACCTGCTGAGGGTGGCTAACCCGGACACTATCTATTTAGCCTCCTTTGCTCCAAATCCCATGCCCCTGCACTCTGGCGGTACTGCCCTTCTCAGTCAATCCTGCATCTGACAAAGTGCAGTAAGTACCTCCTCAAGAAGACTAGTGCAAGTCCCCACAACACCACATACCAAAAGTATGGGATTTTAAAAGTCAGCAAGCGTTGCTGGGATAGATCCTAAAGGGCACTGCACTGCTCCAGGCAGGCAGGGTACCCAGAGACAGACAATTTAAAAACAGCAATCTGAAAAATACCTGGAATGCATGAGGGGAAATTAATCGCACTTTTGGAAGGGCATCCCGGAGAGCAGAAAGCAGGGAAACCCCTCTCAAGGGACAAAGGAGCTGGTTGGTGTCATTTCCCTCTCCTCTCCCTCAGCATAAAACAACTGCAGTAAGCAACTAAGTGCCAACACTGGCTGCCTCACCGGCTTACACCAAGTCCTGCCCCTGGCACTCAGATGGTACTGCTTTTATTGGGTAAATATGCCTAAGAATCAGTGCAGTGGGTCTCATCCCAGGAAGGCCAGCAGACACCTGCACATGCAACACATCTATAAACCATAGAGTTCTGCAAGGCTTCAGTTCTAGTGGAAGTAGCATCAGGTCTCATTTAACAAGTAGAACAGAGCATGCCTAGTTGAAACTCACCACATTCTCGTTAAGGACCAAACACTGCCCATTGAAGGCAAGGAGAGCCTCTGCAGACAACTGACCTGAAGGACAAAGCTGCCAAAACATAGTAGCAGAGTGCACACAGCACACACCAGAGACACTCCATGAAGTGCCAGGTCCTGGAAATCATATGACCTCTTATTCATAAAGGATTACTCTCAGGAGCAAGAAACATAACAGGCTTTTCTAACACAGAGAAGAAAACATAGATCTAGACAAAATGCAAAGGTGGAGGAATTCATCCCAAAAGAAGGAACAAGAAAATGTCATGGCCAGAGATCTAATTGAAACATATACAGGTAATATGGCTGGTGGAAAATTTAAAGCAACAATCATGAGAATACTCACTGGGCTTGAAAAAGAATCTAAGACTTCGGGAAGGCACTTACCACAATTAAAATAGTTAAAAAAATCAAGCTGAAATAAAAAAAGTTATAATTGAGATGGGAAACTGAATGGTGTAATGACCCAAGGATGAAAGAAGTGGAGGAATAAATAAATGATATAGAATATAGAATAATGGAAAATAATGAAACTGAGCAAAGGAGAGAATGAAGAATTATGGATCAGAAGAATAGACTTAGGTAACTCAGTGACTCCATCAAATGTGGTAACATTCATATCTTATAAGTCCAAGAAGAAAAGAGAGAAAAAGGGGGCAAAAGTTGATTTGAGGAAATAATAGCTGAAAACTTCCCTAACCTGGAGAAGGAAATAGACATCCAAATCCAGGAGGTACAGAGAACTCCCATCAAAAATAAAGAAAAGCAGATCAACATCAAAAGATATTGTAGTTAAATTCGCAAAATATAGTGATGAAGAAAAAAATCCAAAACGCAGCAAGACAAAGGAAGTCTCTAACTTACAAGAGAAAGCCCGTACGTTTAGCAGCAGATCTCTCCACAGACACTTGGCAAGCCAGAAAGGAGTGGCATGATGTATTCAATGTGCTGAATGGGAAAAAAATCTGCAAACTAAAATATTCTACCCAGCAAAGCTATGATTCACACTAGAAGGAGAGATAAAGAGTCCCTAGACAATCAAAAACAAAGAATGCCGTCACCAATAAAGCAGCCCTGCAAGAAATATTAAAGGGGACTCTGAGTGGGAAGAAAAGGCCAAAGTGCAAAAGACTAGAAAGGAACAGAGAAAATCTCCAGAATCAATGACAAAACAAGTAATAATGATACTAAATACATATCTAAGAATAACTACTTTGAACATAAATGGACTAAACACTATAATCAAAAGACAAAGGGTAGAGGAAATGGATTAAAAAAAAAAAGACCAATAAGGGGCACCTGTCTGGCTCAATGAGTATAGATCATGTGACTCAATCTCAGGGTATTAATTTCAAGCCTCACATTGGGCATGGAGCCTACATAAAAAGAAAAAAAAGAAAAAACAAGACCCAGCAATGCTGCGTACAAGAGGCTTATTATATTATATTTCATTTATTTATTTTAATATGAAATTTATTGTCAAATTGGTTTCCATACAACACCCAGTGCTCATCCCAACGGGTGCCCTCTCGATGCCCATCTCCCACTTTCCCCTCACTCCCAGCACCCATCAACCCTCAGTTTATTCTCAGTTTTTAAGACTCTCTTATGATTTGGCTCCCTCCCTCTCTAACTTTTTCCCTTCCCCTCCCCCATGGTCTTCTGTTAAGTTTCTCAGGATCCACACAAGAGTGGAAACATTTGGTATCTGTCTTTGTCTGTATGCCTTATTTCTTTTTTTAAAATTTAAATATGAAATTTATTGTCAAATTGGTTTCCATACAACACCCAGTGATCATCTCAAAAGGTGCCCTCCTCAGAACCCATTACCCACCCTCCCCTCCCTCCCACCCCCCATCAACCCTCTGTTCTCAGTATTTAAGAGTCTCTTATGCTTTGGCTCTCTCCCTCTGTAACCTCTTTTTTTTTCTTCCCCTCCCCCATAGACTTCTATTAAGTTTCTCAGGATCCACATAAAAGTGAAAACATATGGTATCTGTCTTTCTCTGTATGACTTATTTCACTTAACGTAACACTCTCCAGTTCCATCCACGTTGCTACAAAGGGCCATATTTCATTCTTTCTCATTGCCACGTAGTATTCCATTGTGTATATAAACCACAATTTCTTTATCCATTCATCAATTGATGGACATTTAAGCTCTTTCCATAATTTGGCTATTGTTGAAAGTACTGCTATAAACTTTGGGTTACAAGTGTCCCTATATATCAGCACTCCTATATCCCTTGGGTAAATTCCTAGCAGTGCTATTGCTGGGTCATAGAGTAGATCTATTTTTAATTTTTTTAGGAACCTCCATACTGTTTTCCAGAGCGGCTGCACCAGTTTGCATTCCCACCAACAGTGCAAGAGGGTTCCCGTTTCTCCACATCCTCACAAGCATCTATAGTCCCCTGATTTGTTCATTTTAGCCACTCTGAATGACGTGACATGATAGCTCAGTGTGGTTTTGATTTGTATTTCCTTGATGATGAGTGTCGTTGAGCATCTTTTCATGTACCTGTTGGCCATCTGGTTATCTTCTTTAGAAAAGTTTCTATTCATGTCTTCTGCCCATTTCTTCACTGGATTATTTGCTTTTTATGTGTGGAGTTTGGTGAGTTCTTTATAGATTTTGGATATTAGACCTTTGTCCTATATGGCATTTGCAAATATCTCTTCCCATTCCATGCATTGCCTTTTAGTTTTGTTGATTATTTCCTTTGCAGTGCAGAAGATTTTTATCTTCATGAGGTCCCAATAGTTCATTTTTGCTTTTCATTCCCTTGCCTTTGGAGATGTGTCAAGTAAGAAATTGCTGTGGCTGAGGTCAGAGAGGATTTCCCTGCTTTCTCCTCTAGGGTTTTGATGGTTTCCCTTCTCACATTCAGGTCCTTTAGCCATTTTGAGTTTATTTTTGTAAATGGTGTAAGAAAGTGGTCCAGTTTCATTCTTCTGCATGTTGCTGTCCAGTTATCCCAGCACATTTGTTAAAGAAGCTGTCTTTTTTCCATTGGGTATTCTTTCCTGCTTCGTCAAAGAGTAGTTGGCCATACTTTTGTGGGTCCAATTCTGGAGTCTCGATTCTATTCCATTGGTCTCTGTGTCTGTTTTTGTGCCAATACCATGCTGTCTTGATGATGACAGCTTTGTAGTAGAGTCTAAAGTCTGGGATTGTGATGCCTCCAGCTTTGGTCTTCTTCAAAATTACTTTGGATATTCGGGGCCTTTTGTGGTTCCATACAAATTTTGCGATTGCTTGTTCTAGCTTTGAGAAGAATGCTGGTGCAATTTTGATTGGGATTGCATTGAATGTGTAGATAGCTTTGGGTACTATTGATATTTTAACAATATTTATTCTGGCAATCCCTGAGCACAGAATGTTTTTCCATTTCTTTATGTCGTCTTCAATTTCTTTCGTAAGTTTTCTATAGTTTTCAGCATACAGATCTTTTACATCTTTGGTTAGGTTTATTCCTAGGTATTTTATGCTTCTTGGTGCAATTGTGAATGGGATCAGTTTCTTTATTTGTCTCTCTGTTGCTTCATTATTAGTGTTCAAAGTCTATAAAGAGCTCACCAAACTCCACACCCGAAAAAAAAATAATCCAGGGAATAAATTGGCAGAAAACATGAATACACACTTCTCTAAAGAAGACATCCGGATAGTCAACAGGCACATGAAAAGACGGTCAACGTTGCTCCTCATCAGGGAAAATACAAATCAAAACCACACTCAGATATTACCTCACGCCAGTCAGAGTGGCTAAAATGAACAATTCAAGGAGCTATAGATGCTGGTGAGGATGTGGAGACACGGGGACCCTCCTGCACTGTTGGTGGGAATGCAAACTGGTGCAGCCACTCTGGAAAACAGTGTGGAGGTTCCTCAAAAAAATTAAAAATAGATCTAACCTATGACCCAGCAATAGCACTGCTAGGAATTTACGTAAGGGATACCGGAATCCTGATGCATAGGGGCACTTGTACCCCAATTTTTATAGCAGCAGTTTCAACAATAGCCAAATTATGGAAAGAGCCTAAATGTCCGTCAATTGACAAATGGATAAAGAAATTGTGGTGTATATACACAATGGAATACTATGTGGCAATGAGAAAGAATAAAATATGGCCTTTTGTAGCAACATGGATGGAACTGGAGAGTGTTATGTTAAGTGAAATAAGTCATACAGAGAAAGACAGATACCATATGTTTTCACTTTTATGTGGATCCTGAGAAACTTAACAGAAGACCCTGGGGGAGGGGAAGGAAAAAAAAAAAGGTTCGAGAGGGATGGAGCCAAAACAGAAGAGACTCTTAAATGCTGAGAACAAACTGAGGGTTGATGGGGGGTGGGAGGGAGGGGAGGGTGGGTAATGGGTATTGAGGAGGTCACCTGTTGGGATGAGCACTGGTGTTGTATGGAAACCAAGTTGACAATAAATTTCATATTAAAAAAAAATTCAAAGTAGTGCAGCCAGTGTTGGAAACAATATGTAGCTGCCTCAAAAACTTAAAAATAGAACTACCTTGTGATCCAGAAATTTCACTACTAGTTATTTATCAAAGAATGCAAGAACACAAATTCAAAGAAATACATCCATCCCTATGTTTATAGCACAGTTATTTACAGTAGCCAAGATATGGAAGCAGCCCAAGTCTACATTGATAGAGGAATGGATAAGGAAGATGAAATATTATTCAGTCATAAAAAGTGAAATCTTGCCATTTGCAATGACATGGATGGAACTACAGATTATAATACTACGTGAAATAAGTCATTCATAGAAAGACAAATACCATATGATTTCACTCACATGTGGAATTTAAAAAATTAACGAAACAAACAAAAAGAAGGAAAATAAGAGAGAGAGAGAAGGCCAGAAACATACACTTAACTATAGAGAACAAACTGATGTTTACTAGAGGGGTTGTGGGTGGGGGATAGGCTAAATAGGTGATGTTTATTGAGGAGTGCACTTGTGATGAGCACTGGCTATTGTATGAAAGTGTTGAATCACTATATTTTATAACTGAAGCTAATACAACACTGTGTGTTAACTGGAATTAAAATAAAATCTTAAAAAGATGGAAGCAAGAAAGGGAACATTTCTGCACTGTTGATGGGAGTGTAAATTGGTACACCCACTATGGAAAACGTTTCAGAAGTTCTTCAGAAAATAAAAAAAATTGGTACTATGTAATCAATCAATTTCTCTTCTGGGAATATATACACAGGAAATAAAAATACTAACTCAATGAGATATATGCACCTCCATGTCCATAGCAACATTATTTACAATAACCAAGACACTGAAACAACCCAAGTTTCTATCAATAGATAAATGGGGGGAAATTGTGGTACATATACACAATGGAATATTATTCAGCCATAAAAATGAGGAAATCATGCCATTTATGGATGTAACTTAAAGGCATCATGCTAAGTGAATTAAGTCAGAAAAAGAAAGATAAATATTGTATGATTTCACTTAAAAAACTTTTAAAAAAACCTTAAAAACTTTTTAAAAATACACACTTATGGAAGAAGAGATTAGACTTTTAGTTACCAGAAATGGAAAGTGAGGAGAGGTTCTATTGGAAGAAGGTGGTCAAAAGTTGTAAAGTAAATAGTAAAAGTTATAAAGTACTAGGGATTTAATGTATGATATGATGAATATAGGTAACACTGCTGTATGATATACAGAATGTTTTTAAGAAAGTAAATTCAAAAAGTTTACATCACAATGTGAATTTTTTTCTGTATTCCTTTCTTCGTTCTTTTTATTGTATCTTTACATTATGGGTGTTAGCTAAACTTATTGTGGTAATCATTTCACAATATATGTAAATCAACCTCTTATATGCAGTGATATACACAGTGATATATATATATATATGTTTCTCAATAAAACTTGGAAAAAAGAACATACAACGTTACATTTTAAAATAAAGGTGAAATAAACTTCTATAATTTTTAAGTTGCTGTTATTTTGGCTTTCTGTGGCAACAAATACATTTATATATTAGAAAGTTGGTGAACCAGAATTTAAAGGGGATGTGATAGCAATTATGAGAGTGAGGCAATATAGAGTTATTTTATTGTTTTGAATGTAAATTCCTTAATCTTTAAAATAAAAGTAATATTAGTACATACCTCATAGTGTTTAGATAATTAAATTAAACAATGCATATAAAATACCTAACACTGTGATTTACACATAATGGGTACTCAGTAAAAGGTAGTTTCTCTTATCATTGTTGGAATAGTGAAGATTAAATGAGATAAATATGAAATATGTTTGGCATATTGTAAATAAATGATAAGTGGTATCTTTTATTTTTGATGTATTTATTATTACTATTATTATTGTCATTATTATAGTTATTGATGATGGTGGATTCATATTGAATAGGAAAGCAATTAAATCCAGAATTATTATTATTTTAATTATTATTTATTTAAAAAATTCAAGTATAATTAACATACAATGTTACTTTACTTCCAGGTGTATGATATAATGATTCAGCAATTTCATACATTACTCAGTGCTCATCATAAGTGTACCCTTAATCTCCTTCACCTATATTACCCAGCCCCCAACCAAGTGCCATTTGGCAACCACTAGTTTGTTTTCTGTATTTGAGTCTGTATTTTTGTTTGTCTCTTTTTTCTTTGTTCATTTGTTGTGTTTCTTAAATTCCACATATGAGTTGAACCATATGGTATTTATCTTTTCTGAATGACTTATTTATCATTATACCCTCTAGATCTATCCATGTTGCTGCAAATGATAAGATTACATTTTTTATGACTGGGTAATATTCCATTACATATAAATACATCTTCTTTATCCATTCATCTATGGATGGACACTTGAGTTTCTTCCAAATCTAAGCTAGTGTAAATAGGGGGGAAATACACGTAGGGATGCATATATCTTTTGGATTTAGTGTTTTCGTTTTCTTTGGGTATATACCCAGTAGTGGAATTACTAGATTATACAGTAATTCTTTTTTTTTAAATTTTTTGATGACCCCCCCATGCTGTTTTCAACAGTGGTTGCACCAGTCTGCATTCCTACCGACAGTGCACAAAAGTTTCTTTTTCTCCACCCTTGTCAACATTTGTTTCTTGTGTTTTGGTTTTAGCCATTCTGACAGATGTGAGGTGATATCTCATTGTGGTTTTGACATTCATTTCCATGATGATTACAGATGTGGAGCATCTTTTCATGTGTCTGTTGACCATCTTTATGCTTTCTTTGGAAAAATGTCTATTCATGTTTTCTGCATATTTTTTAATTGGATTATTTGATTTTTGGTGTTGAGTTGTATAAGTTCATTATATATTTGCATATTAACTCCTTACTGGATATATTACTTACAAATATCTTCTCCATTCAGCAGGTTGTTTTTTGTTTTGTTCATGGTTTCCTCAACTCTGCTAAAGCTTTTTATTTTGGTGTAGTCCCAATAGTTCACTTTTGCTTTTCTTACCTTGCTAAAGAAGACATAGTTAGAAAAATGTTTCTGTGGCTGATGTCAGAGAAATTACTTCCCATGTTTTCTTCTAGGAATTTTATGGTTGCAGGTCTCACATTTACATCTTTAATCCATTTTGAGTTTATTTTTATGTATGATGTAAGAAAGTGGTCCAGTTTCATTCTTTTGCATGTAGCTGTCCAGTTTTCCCAGAACCATCTGTTAAAGAGGCAAGCTTTTTCCCATTGTATATTCTCTTTTGTTGTTGAAGATTAATTGACCATATAAGTGTGGGTTTATTCCTGGGCTCCCTATTCTGTTGTATTGATATATGTGTCTATTTTTGTGCCAGTATCATGTTGTTTTCATTACTACAGCTTCGTAATATATACTGAAATCTGAGATTGTTATACCTCCATTTTTGTCCTTCTTTTCCAAGCCTGTAAAGTTAGAATTATTTTTAGACCAAGAAGGTGTTGTTGGAACAAAATTCATGATGAGAACAAATATCAGATTCAGGAGTGAGTGAAAAGAAGAATTAGACAACCTAGGAATTAAAGTCACAAAAAAAGAAATTTCCAATTCAACCTGAATTTATACAAGATTCCACCAATTATGTGTATAAATGATGCATATTAACCATAATACTTGAAATCTACTGGCTTTTTCCCCATATACTGATGCATGGCCTCAATCCTCTCTAAAGTGCTACCACCAATTACTCTCCAAACCATTTATAGAAGTGTCTAGGTATGTTTCACCTGGTGCTCATAAATACATATGCTCCCTCCTCGCACCATCACCACTCAGCCAGTCCACTGGGCTGATGCTGGAGACTGTAGTCTTGACTTGGCCATGTGGTCCCTGCTAGGTGTTAGTGCTAATTCTGCCAGGCACCACAGCTTCCCCTAGACACCATTGCTAAAAAAAATACAATACTCACAGTGCCAAAGTTCTACAAAAGTTGGTTATGAGGTAAAGAATACTTTTCTTCTTTCCTGTAATAATTTCAAAAGGAAGACAGTGCTGTTTTGCCCCAGTTGTCTTGCGGGTGTTTTTAGTGAAATAGACTTTTCAGTTTTGTATATATCCCTCTTGTTCTCCATAGATCCCATACATAAGTATTTTTAAGGGCCAAGAGAAAAGACAAATCAGAATTAGAAGCACAATATTATACTCAGAATTGTTATCCTCTTTCAAGGATTAAGGATTCATTCTGGATTAAAAATTTTTGCCCTTTTTCTTTTTTTCTATGCAGAATTACCCAAAAGATACCTAGGTTCCTCTGCAAATGCTCTTCTGTCAGGCAATCCCCTTATTTCACCAAATAAACTCAGAAACATCTGAATGGCCACTTAACTTTAAAAATCTGGTGTTCTATATCCTTTGCAGATAGTCTGGAGCCAGCCCTTCGGACATCTTGTTAGGATGGAGTCAGTGGTTGGAGTTGAAAGAAGCCCTGGGATGGAAGGACAAAACCAAAATAGTGGGTGATGCCAGGGTCAGAGGACAAGCTAAGTCTAAAACCAGACTGCATTCCAAAAAGTCAGAAAGAGCATAAACTAGTGTATCACATTCCAGTGTGGTCAGAAGTGGTTTTGAATGCAAAGTAAAGACAAAGCCAAGAGTCTGGCAAGAGAGAAATCAGAAGTATAGTCAGGTCCAGTTCAAACTGGGAAAGTACTGAATAATTACCTAATGTATTTGCTACTTTTTTTTGCAGTCCAGTGAGGTCAAGATCAGTGGTTGCATCAGCCTGGTTTGAAGGGTCAGATGTAAGAGCAACACACTTATTTTAATATTTTTAACATCTTTCCTGGATGAACAGAAATTAGGGCAGTGCTGTACTCACTTGGTGGAAATCCCTGATATATTCTTGAACATTAAAAACAATTATATAACATTAGTAGGATTTTTTAAATATAGAGATAGATTTGAACGACTTTGTAGAATATATTGGCAGAGTAGGAGGACCCTAGGCTCATCTTTCCCATTAAGATAACATTCAAATCCGGGGCACCTGAGTGGCTCAGTCAGTTAAGCATCTGACTTCTGCTCAGGTCATGATCTCATGGCTGGTGGGTTCAAGCCCCACGTTGGGATCTGTGTTAACAGCTCAAAGCCTGGAGCCTGCTTCAGATCCTGTGTCTCCTTCTCTCTCTGCCCCTACCCTGCTCTTGCTCTGTCTCTGTCTCTCTCTCTCTCACTCTCTCAAAAATAAACATTAAAAAAGATAACATTGAAATCATTCTAAATACCTCAGAAATCAATTTGAAGACTGAAAGAACAAACTCCACAACTAAAGGGAGTGAAGGGACCACACCAAAGAAGGTAGTAAGTGTGGAGACATGGTTTAGTGGAGAAATGAATCACAGGCGCTTTGCATGGGAGGCAGCTGTGGTTGTGAAGGGTGAGAGAGAATGAGAACACAAGGGAACGCAAAAGGAGAACATTTCCTGAAAGCCATTTGCTGGGAAAATGAGAGAGGCAGATGTTTGTGAACTCTTGAAACCAGTGGCAGGAGGGCTTGGGAGGACTTAAAGCCTATAGTTTTCAAGGTCAGTGGGCTTGTCTAGGATAGAGTTTAGAGTCCTGAGGACACTGCCCTGCTAATAGAAAGAAGGCATGCAAACAGCCCAGGAGGCTGATGGCATGGAAACAGAAATTTGAGCAACACCTGGGGACACACAGGGGCGAGGTTACTTGCTCTTATTTGAGCATGTCCCTAAGAATCAGCATTCATGGAGATGCCTATCTGAGGGCAAAGGAGTTGGTCAGTACCACTTCCCTACCTTGCCCCTCAGCATAAACACAGAGCAACATTCAGGAAGCACCGCAGTGCTGACACTGGCTAATGAACTTGCTTACACCAAGTCCTACATTCCTGTTCTTGGGTGGAATTTTCCTTCTCAGTCAAGCCTGCCTCAGTCCCAGTGCAGTAGACCCCTTCCCTAGAAGACCAGCAGAAAGCCCTTCCCACACCATGTCTCCCAACCAGAGAGTTCTGCAGGGCTTCAGTTCTAGTAGAAGTAGTATCAGGTCATATTTAATGAGCAGACAAGAGCACACCTTGTTAAAACTTACCATAGTCTGTGCAAGGACCAAACACTGACCATGGCAGGCAAAGAGACTCTTTTGACAACTGGCCTGAAAGATAGAGCACCCAGAACACATGCAGCACTCACTGGAGACACTCCCTGAATCAACAGGACCTGTACACTACATGAACTCTTCTTCCTAAAGCCATTATTCTCAGGAGCAGGAAATATAAATAGCTTTTCTCACACAGAGAAGAAAGCAGACAGACAGAATGCCAATTTGGAATGAATTCATCCCAAATTGAACAACAAAATAAGTCCACAGCTAGATTCCAAGTGACATAGATGTAAGTTATATGCCAGATAGAAAATTTAAAGCACTTCCAAGATAGATCATGTACTGGGTCACAAAACAGCCCTTCATAAGTTTACAAGAATTGAAATTATACCATGCATACTTTCAGACCACAATGTTATGAAGCTTGAAATCAACCACAGGAGAAAGTCTGGAAAACCTCCAAAAGCATGGAGGTTAAAGAACACCCTACTAACGAATGAGTGGGTCATCCAGGAAATTAGAGAAGAAATTAAAAAATATATGGAAACAAATGAAAATGATAATACAACAATCCAAACGCTTTGGGATGCAGCGAGGGCAGTCCTGAGAGGAAAATACATTGCAATCCAGGCCTATCTCAAGAAACAAGAAAAATCCCAAATACAAAATCTAACAGCACACCTAAAGAAACTAGAAGCAGAACAGCAAAGGCAGCCTAAACCCAGCAGAAGAAGAGAAATAATAAAGATCAGAGCAGAAATAAACAATATAGAATCTAAAAAAAAACTGTAGAGCAGATCAACGAAACCAAGAGTTGGTTTTTTGAAAAAATAAACAAAACTGACAAACCTCTAGCCAGGCTTCTCAAAAAGAAAAGGGAGATGACCCAAATAGATAAAATCATGAATGAAAATGGAATTATTACAACCAATCCCTCAGAGATACAAACAATTTTCAGGGAATACTATGAAAAATTATATGCCAACAAATTGGACAACCTGGAAGAAATGGACAAATTCCTAAACACACACATTCTTCCAAAACTCAATCAGGAGGAAATAGAAAGCTTGAACAGACCCATAACCAGCGAAGAAATTGAATCAGTTATCAAAAATCTCCCAACAAATAAGAGTCCAGGACCAGATGGCTTCCTAGGGGAGTTCTACCAGACGTTTAAAGCAGAGATAATACCTATCCTTCTCAAGCTATTCCAAGAAATAGAAAGGGAAGGAAAACTTCCAGACTCATTCTATGAAGCCAGTATTACTTTGATTCCTAAACCAGACAGAGACCCAGGAAATAAAGAGAACTACAGGCCAATATCCCTGATGAATATGGATGCAAAAATTCTCAATAAGATACTAGCAAATCGAATTCAAAAGCATATAAAAACAATGATTCACCGTGATCAAGTGGGATTCATTCCTGGGATGCAGGCCTGGTTCAACATTCGCAAATCACTCAATGTGATACATCACATTAATAAAAGAAAAGACAAGAACCATATGATCCTGTCAATCGATGCAGAAAAGGCCTTTGACAAAATCCAGCACCCTTTCTTAATAAAAACCCTTGAGAAAGTCGGGATAGAAGGAACATACTTAAAGATCATCAAAGCCTTTTATGAAAAGCCCACAGCTAACATCATCCTCAACGGGGAAAAACTGAGAGCTTTTTCCCTGAGATCAGGAACACGACAGGGATGCGCACTCTCACCGCTGTTGTTTAACATACTGTTGGAAGTTCTAGCATCAGCAATCAGACAACAAAAGGAAATCAAAGGCATCCAAATTGGCAAAGCTGAAGTCAAGCTTTCGCTTTTTGCAGATGACATGATATTATACATGGAAAATCTGATAGACTCCACCAAAAGTCTGCTAGAACCGATACATGAATTCAGCAAAGTTGCAGGATACAAAATCAATGTACAGAAATCAGTTGCATTCTTATACACTAACAATGAAGCAACAGAAAGACAAATAAAGAAACTGATCCCATTCACAATTGCACCAAGAAGCATAAAATGCCTAGGAATAAATCTAACCAAAGATATAAAAGATCTGTATGCTGAAAACTATAGAAAGCTTATGAAGGTAATTGAAGAAGATTTAAACAAATGGAAAGACATTCCCTGCTCATGGATTGGAAAAATAAATATTGTCAAATGTCAATACTACCCAAAGCTATCTACACATTCAATGCAATCCAAATCAAGATTGCACCAGCATTCTTCTCGAAATTAGAACAAGCAATCCTAAAATTCATATGGAACCACAAAAGGCCCTGCATAGCCAAAGTAATTTTGAAGAAGACCAAAGCAGGAGGCATCACAATCCCAGACTTTAGCCTCTACTACAAAGCTGTGATCATCAAGACAGCATGGTATTGGCACAAAAACATACACATAGACCAATGGAATAGAATAGAAACCCCAGAACTAGACCCACAAACGTATGGCCAACTCATCTTTGACAAAGCAGGAAAGAACATCCAATGGAAAAAAGACAGCCTCTTTAACAAATGGTGCTGGGAGAACTGGACAGCAACATGCAGAAGGTTGAAACTAGACCACTTTCTCACACCATTCACAAAAATAAACTCAAAATGGCTAAAGAACCTGAATCTGAGAAGGGAAACCATCAAAATCCTAGAGGAGAAAGCAGGAGAAGACCTCTCTGACCTCAGCCATAGCAATCTCTTACTCGACACATCCCCAAAGACAAGGGAATTAAAAGCAAAAATGAATTACTGGGACCTTATGAAGATAAAAAGCTTCTGCACAGCAAAGGAAACAACCAACAAAACTAAAAGGCAACCAACGGAATGGGAAAAGATATTTGCAAATGACATATCGGACAAAGGGCTAGTATCCAAAATCTATAAAGAGCTCACCAAACTCCACACCCGAAAAACAAATAACCCAGTGAAGAAATGGGCAGAAAACATCAATAGACACTTCTCTAAAGAAGACATCCGGATGGCCAACAGGCACATGAAAAGATGTTCAGCATCGCTCCTTATCAGGGAAATACAAATCAAAACCACACTCAGGTATCACCTCACGCCAGTCAGAGTGGCCAAAATGAACAAATCAGGAGACTCTAGATGCTGGAGAGGATGTGGAGAAACGGGAACCCTCTTGCACTGTTGGTGGGAATGCAAATGGGTGCAGCCACTCTGGAAAACAGTGTGGAGGTCCCTTAGACAATTAAAAAGAGACCTACCCTATGACCCAGCAATAGCACTGCCTGGGATTTACCCAAGGGATACAGGAGTACTGATGCATAGGGGCACTTGTACCCCAATGTTTATAGCAGCACTCTCAACAGTAGCCAAATTATTTATTGTTAAATTGGTTTCCATACAACACCCAGTGATCATCCCAACAGGTGCCCTCCTCAATGCCCATCACCCACTTTCCCCTTCCCCTTACCCCCATCAACCCTCAGTTTGTTCTCAATATTTAAGAGCCTCTTATGATGTGCCTCCCTCCCTCTCTGCTTGTAACTGTTTTCCCCCTTACCCTCCCCCATGGTCTTCTGTTAAGTTTCTCAAAATCCACATATGAGTGAAAACATATGGCATCTGTCTTTCTCTGACTGACTTATTTCACTTAGCATAATACTCTCCAGTTCCATCCACATTGCTGCAAATGGCCAGATTTCATTCTTTCTCATTGACAAGGAGTATTTCATTGTATATATAAACTACATCTTCTTTATTCATTCACCAGTTGATGGACATTGGGCTCTTTCCATAATTTGCCTATTATTGAAAGTGCAGCTATAAACATTGGGGTACATGTGCCCCTATGCATCAGTATTCCTGTATCCTTTGGATAAATTCCTAGCAGTGTTATTCCTGGGTCATAGGGTAGCTCTATTTTTAATTTTTTGATGAACCTCCACACTGTTTTCCAGAGTGGCTGCACCAGTTTGCATTCCCACCAATAGTGCAAGAGGGTTCCCATTTCTCCACATCCTTGCTAGCATCTATTGTGACACATGGGTAGTTATATCTATTGTCTCCTGATTTGTTCATTTTAGCCATTCTGACCAGCGTGAAGTGGTATCTCAATGAGCCTTTGATTATTATTTCCCTGATGATGAGTGACGTTGAGCATCTTTTCATGTGTCCGTTGGCCATCTGGATGTCTTCTTTGGAAATGTGTCTATTTATGTCTTCTGCTCATTTCTTCACTGTATTATTTGTTTTCAGATGTGGAGTTTGTTGAGTTCTATATAGATTTTGGAAACTAGCCCTTTATCTGATATGTCATTTGCAAATATCTTTTCCCATTCTGTCAATTGCCTTTTAGTTTTGTTGATTGTTTCTTTTGCAGTGCAGAAACTTTTTATCTTGACAAGGTCTCCATAGTTCATTTTTGCTTTTAGTTCTCTTGCCTTTGGAGATGTGTCGAGTAAGAAATTGCTGCGGCTGAGGTCAAAGAGGTTGTTGCCTGCTTTCTTCTCTAGAATTTTGATGGTTTCCTATCTCACATTTAGGTCTTTCATCCATTTTCAGTTTTTTTTGTGTATGGTGTAAGGAAGTGGTCTAGTTTCATTCTTCTGCATGTTGCTGTCCAGTTCTCCCAGAACCATTAGTTAAACAGGCTGTCTTTTTAACATTGGATACTCATTCCTGCTTTGTCAAAGATTAGTTGGCCATACATTTGTGGGTCCAATACTGGGCTGTCTATTCTATTACATTGGTCTATGTGTCTGTTTTGTAGCAATACCATACTGTCTTGATGATTACAGCTTTGTAATAGAGGCTAAAGTCTGGGATTTTGATGCCTCCCCCTTTGGTTTTCTTCTTCAATATTACTTTGGCTATTCGGGATCTTGGGTGGTAACATACAAATTTTGGGACTGTTTGTTCTAGCTTTGAGAAGAATGCTAATGCAATTTTGATTGCGATTGCATTGAATGTGTAGATTGCTTTGGGTAGTATTGACATTTTAACAATATTTATTCTTCCAATCCATAAGCATGGAATGTTTTTCCATTTCTTTGTGTCTTTTTCAATTTCCTTCATACGCTTTCTATAGTTTTCAGCATACATATCTTTTACCTCATTGGTTGGGCTTATTCCTAGGTATTTTATGATTCTTGGTGCAATCGTAAATGGGATCAGTTTCTTGATTTCTCTTTCTGCTGCTTCATTATTGGTGTATAATAATACAGCTGATTTCTGTACATTGATTTTGTACCATGCAACTTTGCTGAATTCCTATGTCAGTTCTAGCAGCCTTTTTGTGGAGTCTGTCAGGTTTTCCATGTGGAGTATTATGCTGTCTGTGAAAAGTGAAAGTTTGACTTCTACTTTGCCGATTTTGATGCTTTTTATTTCATTTTGATGTCTGATTGCTGATGCTAGGACTTCCAACACTATGTAAACGTTAGTGGTGAGAATGAACATTGCTGTCGTTTTCCTGATCTCAGGTGGGAAGCTCTCAGTTTTTCCCCATTGAGGATGATATTAGCTCTGGGCTTTTCATAAATGGCTTTTGATGTTTCAGTATGTTCCTTCTATCCCAATTTTCTTGAGGGTTTTATTAAGAAAGGATGCTTTGTTTTGTCAAATGCTTTTTCTGCATCTATTGACAGGATCATATGGTTCTTATTCTGTCTTTTATTGATGTGATGTATCTCATTGATTGATTTGAAAATATTGAACCAGCCCTCCAGCCTAGGAATGAATACCATTTGATCATGGTGAATACTTCTTTTTATATGCTCTTGAATTCGATTTGCTAGTAATTTGTTGAGAATTTTTGCATCCATGTTCATTAGGGATATTGGTCTGTAGTTCTTTTTGTTGTTGGGTCTCTGTCTCATTTGGGAATCAAGGTAATGCTGGCTTCATAGAATAAGTCTGGAAGTTTTCCTTCCATTTCTATTTTTTGGAGCATCTTGAGAAGAATTGATATTAACTCTGCTTTAAATGTCCATTAGAATTCCCCTGGGAAGCCATATGGTCCAGGAATCTTATTTGTTGGGAGATTTTTGATAACTGATTCAGTTTCTTCACTAGATATGGGTATGTTCAAATTTTCTATTTCTTCCCGTTTGAGTTTTGGAAGTGTGTAAGTATTTAGGAATTTGTCCATTTCTTCCAGGTTGTCCAGTTTGTTGGCATATAATTTTTCCTAGTAATCCCTGATAATTGCTTGTCTTTCTGGGAGATTGGTTGTATAAATACATTTTCATTCCTGATTTTATCTATTTGGGTCCTCTCTCTTTTCTTTTTGAGAAGCCTGGCTAGAGGTTTATAAATTTTGTTTATTTTTTCAAAAAACCTAGCTCTAGTTTCATTGCCCTCTTATACTGTTTGTTTGTTTGTTTTTATATTGGTTATTTCTACTCTAACCTTTATTATTTCTCTTTTTCTGCTTTGTTTGGGATGTCTTTGCTGTTCTACTTCTAGTTACTTTAGGTGTGCTGTTAGATTTTGTGTTTTGGATTTTCCTTGTTCTTGAGATGGGCCTGGGTTGCAATGTATTTTCCTCTTAGGACTGCATTCGCTGCATCCCAAAGGGTTTGTATTTTTGTGTTTCCATTTTCATTTGTTTCCATATATTTTTACATTTCTTCTCTAATTGCCTAGTTGACACATTCATTCTTTAGTAGGATGTTCTTTAACCCCCATGCTTTGGGATGTTTTCCAGACTTTTTCCTGTGGTTGATTTCAAGTTTTATAGCATTATGATTTGAAAGTGTGCATGGTATGATCTCCATTCTTTTATATTTATTGAGAGTTTTTTTGTTACCCAGTATATGATCTATCTTGGAGAATGTTCCATGTGCACTCAAGAAGAAATTATATTCTGCTGCTTTAGGATGTAGAGTTCTAAATATACCAGTCAAGTCCATCTGATCCAGTGCATCATTCAGGGCCATTGTTTATTGATTTTCTTCTAGATGATCTGTCCATTGTTGTAACTGGAGTATTAAAGTCCCATGCTATTACCACATTCTTGCCAATAAAATAGCTTATGTTTGTGATTAATTATTTTATGTATTTGGGTGCTTTCGAATTTGGCGCATAGACATTTATAATTGTTAGCTCTTCCTGATGGATAGACCCTGTAAATATATAATGCCCTTCTTCATCTCTTGTTACAGCCTTTAATTTAAAGTCTAGTTTGTCTGATATAAGTATGACTACTCCAGCTTTCCTTGACTTCCAGTAGCATGGTAGATATTTCTCCATTCCCTCACTTTCAATCTGAAGGTGTCCTCAGGTATAAAATGGGTCTCTTGTAGACAGCAAATAGATGGGTCTTGTTTTTTTTTTTTTTATCCATTCTGATATCCTATGTCTTTTGGTTGGAACATTTAGTCCATGTACATTCAGTGTTGTTATTGAAAGATATCCGTTTAGATTCATTGTGTTATCTGTAGGTTTCGTGCTTGTAGTGATGTCTCTGGTATTTTGTGGTCCTTGCAACATTTCACTCAGAGTCCCCATTAGGATCTCTTGTAGGTTTAGTGGTAATGAATTCCTTCAGTTTTTGTTTGGGAAAACCTTTATCTCTCCTTCTATTCTGAATGACAGGCTTGCTGGATAAAGGATTCTTGGCTGCATATTTTTCCTGTTCATCACATTGAAGATTTCCTGCCATTCCTTTCTGGCCTGCCAAATTTCAGTAGATAGGTCTGCTACTGCCTTTATGTGTCTACCTTTGTATGTTAAGGCCCATTTATCCCTAGCTGCTTTCAGAATTATCTCTTTATCCTTATATTTTTCCAGCTTCACTATGATATGTCATGCAGAAGATCAAGTTACATATGAAGGGAGTTCTCTGTGCCTCTCAGATTTCAATGCCTGTTTCCTTCCCCAGATTGGGGAAGTTCTCAGCTATGATTTGTTCAAGTACACCTCTTTCTCTCTCTCTTCTTCTGGAATTCCTATGATACAGATATTGTTCCCTTTGATTGCATCACTTAGCTCTCTAATTCTCCTCTCATACTCTTGTATTTTTTTATGTCTCTTTTTCTCAGATTCCTCTTTTTCCATAATTTTATATTCTAATTCACCTATTCTCCCCTCTGCCTCTTCAATCTGCATTGTGGCCGCCTCCATTTTATTTTGCACCTCATTTGTAGCATTTTTTAATTCATCATGACTGTTTTTTAATTCATTAATCTCTGCAGCAAGATTCTCTACTGTCTTCTATGCCTTTTTCAAGCCCAGTGATTAATCTTATGACTATTATTCTCAATTCTTGTTCAGTTACATTGCTTATATCTGTTTGATCAATTCTTTAGCTGTCTCTTCTTCATGGAATTTCTTTTGAGGACAATTCTTTCTTTTCATCATTTTGGCTAGATTTCTGTCCCTCATGAGTTTTAAGTTTGTTATGTGCTCTGCACCTGCAATCACTGCTATAATAAAGGGGGAGGGAGATCTTACAATGTCCATGGCCTGATCCTTCAGGAGGTGTTTTTTGGAAAGTTTTACTTGCTCTCTGTTGTTGTGATTTTGATTATTTTATCTCCCTACTCATAGTGACGTTTTGGACCCTCCACCTGGTGTGCTTTGATTTGTTCCTTGAAGTAACCCTCGAAAGGAAAACAAACAGACAAACAGGAAACAAAACCATGCAAACACACAAAGAAATAAAACAAAAAACAAACAAACGAACAAAAGCAACAACAAAAATCCAAAAGTAAAAACAAAGCAGAAATACCAGCTACAAGTAAAAAATAAGGTAGAGGCAGTGCTGATGGAAGAACACATAAAAAGAGAGAAATGACAGGGGCAGGGGGAAAAGAAAAAAAATAAACATTGACCAGGCAGAGAGACTAAATGGCACAATCCAGAGAGAGAGAAAGGAAAATAAAGAAGGAAGCAGGGAAAAAGAAATGAAGATGGAGTACCCACTATATGGCTTGATTATTCCAAAGAGAGAGAAAGGAAATGGAAGGAGGTGTAGAACATGTATCAAGAGAATGGGTTAAATAGGTCTGCTTAAACAAACCAACAACCAGAATAACCAGCCTAGAAGAGGGAAGAGATAAGAAGGAGAAAAGGAAGGAAGAACATATCTAAAAAACAAGAATTGTCCTAGAATTAATCCAAGCAATGCAGCAGAGCTGATTTGGAGGAGTGGGCTATCTGTTCCTTAGCGTCTATCCAGCTCCAGTAGATTTGAAGTTACCTGGTGAGGAAGGGTGTGGTTTGGGGTAGGCGGGTCTGCCTCCATGTTGGGCCCCACAGAAGATCCTGCCTTGGTGGTGGTGGGAAGAAAAATGCGACCCCCCCCCCAGACTCTTTTCCATGGACCCCGTGTCCCAAATCACTCCATTTGAGCCATCCTCACTGTGCCAAGAGCACAGATGAGGTGGTTTGTCTCACTCTGCTGACCCCCGTGCCCTGGTAGTTTCTTGGGATTTAAACTCCCACACCGTTTGCCCTGGCACTGGGGAAGCGCCTCTCTATGCTGCCTGATATGTGGTCCTGGCTTGTTTTGTCCTGTCCCACCACACTTCAGGGAGGGAGCTGCTTTCTCCTACTGCAGACTGTGCCTCTGACCTACCACCAAACCCAGGGGTTGCTCCCCTCCTCCCCAGGTGTGTGAACAGGGCAGCCAGCCCCAGTCAGGAGACAGCCCTTCTGTTAGAGACAGGATCCCTCTCCGTCCTGATCTGAGGCTTTTCTCTTGTCCAGATACAGTCTTATGCTTCTCCAGCCACTCCTTCTCTTCCCTTTGTCTCTCCCCAGAAGGGGATCCCTCCCTTCCGTGCCTACTTGGCCCATTTCATCTCTCCTCGTTCGCAATCACCCACCTATGGCCCATCAGATTGTCCTGGTGTCTCCCTGGTAGACTCAGTCTCTTCCTCCCAGACTCCTGTGGTTCAAATCCTTTGACTTCAACCTTTCTTTGTTTGAGAGACCTGGAAAGTACAGATCCTCTTACTTCTCTGCGATGTTGGATGATTACCGCTTTTAGTGTTAACCATGTGATCCTTTTTCACCCATTTATATTTCCTTTTATATGTTAATAGAGTTTTAAGATTTCTTCATATGGTTCATTCACATTACTTGTTTAGTTACTGCCTGGGTATTTTATCTTTTTGGTTACTTTATAAATTTATTTGTTCTCTATCATTAAGAATCTGTTTCTTTGTCTCCCCTTCTTTTTTTACTTTGCTCATTGTTTTTCTTTTCTTAAATTCCACATATGAGTGAAATAATTTTGTATTTGTCTTTCTCTGACTTATTTCACTTAGCATTATACTCTATAGGTCAATCCATATTGTTGCAAATGGCAAATGCTTTGTAAATTGAATCTTTTTGGTGCACCTGGGTGGGTTGGTCACCACAAGCGACCAACTTCAGCTCAGGTCATGATCTCACGGCTTGTGGGTTCCAACTCTGCATCAGGCTCTGTGCTGGTAGCTCAGAGACTGGAGCCTGCTTTGGATTCTGTGTTTCCTTCTCTGCCCCTCCCTCCCTCATGCTCTGCCTCTCTCTTCTTCTTAAAAATAAACAAATATTAAAAATTTTTAAATAAAATGAATCTTTTCTTACATTATATATTTTAACTGTATTGGTGAGTTATCAGAGAGCAGTTTGGAGCTATTGTACTTGGTAACAATGAACTATATGGAATGGCACATCATGACATTTATTTTTTTATTTCATAAATGAAATACAGAGGTTTACCCTCTGGTGCTGGTATATTTACTCCATCATCATCAAAGCCCAAGTTTGTTGTTGTTGTTGTTGTTGTTGTTGTTATTGTTGTTTGCCGCATTGCTTTGCCATATGTAGCACATTTCTACATGCTATGATATGCTGCATGAATGGTTCCAAATAACAGCACCAACTCCGTTCTTACCAACAGGGTGATTTCGTTCCACATCTCCCGATGGCATGTATTCTGTCTGCATTTTAGACAGCAAGAAGGTGAAAAAGGACAAGAAGTATGAGATCTTCTGCTGTTTAAGGATGCTTCTTGGAAAACCTATACATTTTCCTTTGTCTCATTGGCCAGAATTTAGTTACATAACTACTCAGAGATGTAAAGAGGCTGCAAAATATCCTCTCTTCAGAGAGGTGTTATGCCCACCTTAAAAATATGGTTTTGTTACTAAAGAAAAAAGGTGGGGAAGAAATGATGAGGTAGACAACCAGCAGTCATTCTCATCCTTTTGCATGTACTTTTGCTTCCTTCAAACTGCAACCAAAGCATTTTCTGAAACACATATTAAATTCACCCATTTCCTTACACATGGTGCATCATGGTGTCAAAAACCCTACATTGCCTTGATATCACTTCTTTTCTAGATTCTTCTATCCCTCTTTTCATCTTGCTTTGTGCACTCAAGCCACTCTGTATTTAAGTTTTACAACCATGCTATGGAATCTTTTGCCTCACAACCTTTGCCCATGCAGTTCTCTCTGCTTTGGATGCTTTTCCCTCTAGCTACTTCCTTTAGCCAACCCTTATTTTCCTTTTAGATCTCAGATTAAAGGTCACTACCTAAGGGGGTAGTGGGGATCATATATCTCCCATTATATGGTTTCATAGTACTTTTATTTTTTACTTCATAACATTTATTTGTTTGCAATTTTACATTTGTGTAATTATTTCATTAAGTAATCACTTCTCCCAGTGGATTGTAATTCCATGAGATCAGAAGCAATGTGTTTTTAGTTTATTTATGTATACACAGTGCCATGAACAGTGCTTAGAACATAGGAGGTGATTAATAAACATGTATTGAATGAATTAATTAAATCCATCGTAACATCATACCATGGATGTTTGGGGATCAGGAGCTGATATAGTAGTCCCTCTAGTTTTTCCAGTCCAGGATTTTAAAAGGTCACTGTGGGTAGAGCATAAGACTTAGGAATTTATCGTTCAAGATGAACATAGTCCTAGGCAACAAATTTCAGGGTGTGGTCATGGTAATGGGTTATTAAAATTAAGTGAAGATGTGGATGGTTTGAGTCATGCAGTTAAAAAAATATCTGAGTTAAAGTATTGGATAAGTTGCCTTCAGTGTGTCCATGATGATCACAATAATGAGGGCAGAGAGAAAGAATGTGAACCAGGTGCCACAGTCTCCAGTGAATGTGAGAAATTAATCAGGCAGTTGATAAAGGGACAGAAACAAGGTGGGGCAGGATACTATAGCTAGATGGCAGTAGTTTCAAAGGTAGAAAGAACGGCTTTTCCAGAAATGTGGAAGAATAGTCATGTAGAGGTGGCAACAGGAAGAATGCTAACCCAGTCTGCAGCTATGCGATATGTGTACCCTATGAGAATAAACAGCTTTAATGCAAAAGGGTGGAAGTGAGAGTGATGTCCTCTAGTAATAGCCAGGCTTCAGTCAAGATGAGGAGGCAGAGAGGGAGTTTGGAGAAGAGGAAGAAAAGACAAGGGAATTTGGTTTATAATGAAAGAGGATTCCAGAGCACAATAGAAGCATTGGGAGGGAGGACAGCAGTGGGGAGGATGAGTCAAGGAGAAGAGCAAGAAAAGAGGATAGGTAGAAGGGAAATGCCTTTAGAGGGCTTGTATCTGGATCACTGGTCAAATATAATTACTAAGAGGTATTTTGGGTTAAGTTCCTGACAAGTATAATCTGAGAGCCATCTGGTATCAGAGGACTAATGAGTCTATTTGGCCGTGACTTAGACATCAGTCTGTAGCATTTCCTCAGTGACCAAACCAAAAGTTTGAGAGGAATTATTTTTTTAGGCCCAAAAAGAGTTGAAATGAATGCAGCATGGATTGTTAGGGATGAGTATTCACCAGGTCAGAGAAAACCCTGTTATCCAATAAACTCTCTTGCTGCCAACACCTCCTATTTACAATACTAAAACATTATTTCACAATCATCTTAATTGAAATGAATCAATTTTCCTTCTAATTTTTTATATTTTTTTTCTAAAATTTGCTCAATGATAGTCTTCTTTACTGTCCGTGTAGCAGTTTCCAGCTTATCCTTTCCTAAGCTTTCTCCTTCCTATAATTTGGCAAGTGTAGAGAAATGGAAAAGCTGTCCTTTTAGGAATATAACATGCTTCATTACTCTAATATGTCACTGACTATAAGACATACTGTTATTTTAGGTTCCACTAAGAAAGAAAAAATGCTGCCAATTAATCTGTGATAAAATGGTTTTTAAAAATCAACTAGAGGCTTTATTTTACACTTATTTTAAGAACTCGATTAGAACCATTTAGATAGGTTTTTAGTATATATCACTCTTATAAATGCATAAAAGTGGAAATATAAGCAAAACACATAAGTGAGGGATTCCTAAAACTTCTTCACATTCAGCCTAGCTTTTTTTCAGTCATAGTTTGACTCAGTTATTGATGTCTTTGTATTTTTACAAAGAATAGTTCTCTATATAATTAAGAACATTGATGATGAATCATTTAAAAACAACAAAAACCAAGGGGAAGTGGTCCACTGTTGTCTCTGAGGTTTTCCTCTAACTCACTGACATTCTGCAAGTCTTAATGTTGGCATTTACTCTTCCAGTGGTACATATTTGTTTCACTAATGTCAAATTACACCCCACTGTTCCATTTTCATACCTTTCTGCTTACACAATAACATTTTGTTCTGATGATTACAGGCAGTGTAATCTTTTTGAAGATATTTTAAATGGCAATTAACACATGTAGTACCAACAGTGCATATAATTCAATTGAAGTGTTTATATCATGAACAACTATGACCAGGTTTCCACATGTACATGCAATGACAACTGTATCATAATAGCTACCTGGCCAATATTAGCTATAAGACACAATTGTTGAAAGTAAATCCTGATGTCAGAAATATATAATTTGTTGGAAGTCAATCTTAATTTCAGAGATTTGTTATGGAGAAAATATGCAAAATAGTGTGTCTTAGAACTGATTAAATGTGGTATTTACATAAGAATTAATCCTAAGAGAGACCATTAAGATTTACCAAGTTCACCCAAAGGCAATGAAGTAAGGTCAGAGGAAGGCACTGGATGGGAATATCAAATATCTTCTAGACTGGTAACCTTGGACTCCTCCTGAATCCCTGGGTGAGGGGACTACTCTCAGTGCAAACATTAGTGAGCACCAATCTATTTGAGTAGATTAATAGCACTGTCATTCGTGGTGACAAGAGACATACCATATCAGGCCTAAGAAGGAGAGGCATCTCATTAATTAGGTATCCTTATTCCATTTCTAACCCCCTTCTCCCTTGCTACTTATAGAAACTAGAAAGTAGAAAACTCAATTTCCTACACTCATTTGCAGATAGGAGGGGCAATGTGACTCTGTTCTAGTAGTGAGACAAGCAGAAGTCTGACACTGACTCTTTCTTCTCTCTGCCTTAAATGTAAACATATCTGGAGCTTCAGCAGCCATCTTATAACAATAGGATGACAAGCATGAAGATGAAAGTCTATATGGTATGAATAGTGGGTCAGAAAAAAAATAGAATTTCCTTGGGTCCATTGGGAACAACCTTGGGCCCATTGTTGAACAACTAAATAAACACCAGCAATGACCTACATCTAGACTTGCTTTTAAGATTTGCTTTTATGTGGAAAAATAGGTCATTCATTTCCTTAAACTCCAATTGGTTAGTTTGTAACTTGCATCTGAATATGTTTTTTAAATAACATGGAGGCAAGTGGCAGCTGTCACTGAGGGGCCAAATGTTCTAATTTGTGGGACATGTGTAGATCACCCACTTTCCCCATCCCTCCTCTTCTAAAGGAAATTCTGAGTATCTGGGGAGAAAATGATGGTCTGTACTTCCCTCAAAATAGCCATGGATATTCATTATAAATTTTTTGAGGAAATTTGGAAAGCCATCATGTTAGTCTGCGATGGACTATGTTTTTAAAAAGTAAAAGTATTTGCAATTTTATGTTATTTCTTCTGAAATTGGGCCCTCAAAATATCCTCCAAATACTTTCTCAAATAAAAATACCCATGATTTACCTAATGTTTTCATTTTCAACTCACAGAGATAATTTATTGTTTCAGGAATATGTTAATTACATAGTACACAGATCTGCATTTATAATTCAACAAATATGCCAGCAAATCTTATTACCCACTCTTCTTTGAAAATGTAGCCTGTGACATACTTCAAAAACTGAGAAGCCCTGCTGAACTGGGACCATTTCTCCCAACTATCACCTACAGGGACAGGAGAATAAATTTAATGACATTCTGCAACATGCCACTAACAATGGGGAAGAAAAATCCTGCTCTTCTAGATAAAATTCTAGCTTTCAATAGCCTAAAATTAACAGATTAATATTCCAGTATAGACCACAATGTAGATTTATTTTCAGAGAATCTTTCATATAAATTACATTGGAGGTACATTAGGTTTCAAAGATAGAAAAGACCAGAGATTCTAGTTTTAATTCATTCTATAGCACAAAAATGTCAAACATCTAAAAGATGAAATAAACAAATATAGGAGAGAAGTTTAAAGTTACAAAGAAACAGATAGCTCTGGAGTTCCTGATGTATAAGTATCATTACCATCATCATGCTTTACATATTGAGTTTAGATGAATCCAGTCTTAACAGTGTGACAAGTGGCCAAATACAATAATCTACTGTTTGTACAGAAACATCCTTACAGTTTGTTATGTGTGTAGAAGCATTTCTTTCTGAAATGATGTTCAAGTAAGATAAATTATGAATAGATGATGTCTAGTTTACAAGCAAGGAGCCCATTTAGTGCCAGAACTAGCTTTAGTCTGACAGTCTTAAATTTATAGCTTTACTTTTCTCCTCTGCCATTGTCTGATATTTCTTTTAGTATTTCTCTTAGTTGTTTGTGATATTTCTATTTCTTAATATTTCTACCCAGATAGTCAATAAGTGGCTTTGATTAAAAAAAATCAGTATAGAACAAAAATGGGATGATATTTTTGGACTATATCCAGTGTCTACAAATAATTCAGGGTTTTCTCTAACAAGTCCAGTATGAAATACGTTATGGATCAGATAGACACAACTGTGTTTTAAAGTTAGTATTGCTTATAAAGTCATTGATGATATTACAATTCTAAGGAAAGGATTCATAAGTCAAAGAGGGAATTGGTCCAAAATGGAAGCCTGAGATTACCAGAATTCAGTTACAATTTTAAGAACTTGAAACTAATATAACATTGTAGGTCAATGATATTTCAGTAAGTAAAAAAAAAATTTTATGAAGCACCTAGAAAGTGATTTTCATACAGAGTCTGTTCTTAAGGAGCTTATGTTTTAGTGAGGAATCAAAAGATGTAAAATTAAAAACAAAGAATGTTGATGCAGTGGGTTAAGTGTTATGATTAAAACAATCCCACAGTCCTAAGAGAATACAGAGGAATAGTACCTAACCCAGGCTGGGACATAGCATGGGAGATATCTTGATAAATGTTAGGATGAGGCACGTACACTGGCTCTCAAAGGAAGAGTTAGCACTATCTAGGAATTAATTGTAAGGTGTGATGAAAGAAGTAGACAAAAAGTTTCCTGGTAGAGAGTTCAGAAATAGTATGGTATGGGCACAGAAGTACACTCAGATCGGTTCTATTGGAACAGAAAGAAGGGGAAAGAGAGATGAGCAGAGACTAGATCATGAAGGCCTTGGAGGCCAGGTTATGAAGCTTGGATTTTATCCTCTGGCAATTTGTTACACTGGGGTTTTTCAAGACTAGTTAACACATATGCCAATGCACAGGGCACTTGTTGGGATGAGCACTGGATGTTGTATGAAAACCAATTTGACAATAAATTATATTTAGAAAAAAGGCACAGGGCAAACATAATGTGTGTTTATGAGGCATCCATTTTATTTGAAGGTAAATAATTTGAAACATTATTTCTATATTAAAATAAACATATATTATCATTTTTTAGTTCAAAATTACCAGTGAACAAGTTAAAGATAAAACACAAGACTTCAAAGAATTTTCAAACTTCTAGTCCTTGTCATCACCTTCCACCCTACCTTTATTTTAGGGTTTGTGTAAAGGTTTTTCTTTCTTGCATGATATTTCAGAAGTTTTAGATTTACAGCTCTAAACTATGGGCAGGCAAGGATTGAAGGATTTTGTGCAAGGTGAGGAATGGCAAGGTGAAACCTATGTTTTAGATTGCCATGACAGTTGTGTGAAGGGTGGATTTGCCCAGGGATAGGAGAGCAAGGCAGGAGGATAGCTTAGAGGTCTATTACAACAGTTGAGATCAGGGAGGGGTCATGGTGGATTGAAAAGAGGGTACAGAGATAAGAATGATTTTATAGGTAAAATTGGAAGAATTTAATGAAATATTGGAAGTTAGGAAGAGGGAGTATTTAGAAAATACTCCAATTTCTGTCTTGAATATTGGGGTAGATAGAGTTCATAGGTGGAAGATCTGGCTTTAGGAAAAGATAACCTCTTTATGTTGAATGTAATGAGTGGGAGATGCCTGGCAAGACTTGAAGGTTGAAGCTTTGTATGACCCACATAGGTTATAAGATATGGAGATGTTGTTCCTTTCAGCTTTCAGCATGGTTGTATATTTTCAGAGCAACTAGAGTCCCCAGTGGTAAGACTGCACTACCTCATGTGTACTACATGTGTAACTCATGTGTACTACCTCATGCGTTAAACCCAATGTGTTGCATAATTATTTCTGTTTTCTATATGTGTCATGTCATAAAAAAAAATTGGAAGCAACAGTTTAGATGATGGTGCCAGTTGGCTGTTGAATACAAAATTATGAAACTCAGTAGAGTTATCAAGGATTAAGATATAGATTTGGGTATAATCCACACACAGAGGCTAATTAAAACCAGGGAAGTGCTAAGATGAAGAGATACACAGGAAATAGTCTACAAATGACCAGAGAGGTCCAATGGAGTTAATTCTAGGTATTTCTGCTGGTTAATAGTACATTAAATAATAAAAATAACAACAGTGAACATTTTTGAGCACTTAATATGTGACAGGCATTGTTTTGAGCACTTTACATTTATTAATTAATTCTTTTTATATATATATATATGAAATTTATTGACAAATCGGTTTCCATACAACACCCAGTGCTCATCCCAAAAGGTGCCCTCCTCAATACCCATCACCCACCCTCTCCTCCCTCCCACCCCCCATCAACCCTCAGTTTGTTCTCAGTTTTTAACAGTCTCTTATGATTTGGCTCTCTCCCACTCTAACCTTTTTTTTTTTTCCTTCCCCTTCCCCATGGGATCCTGTTAAGTTTCTCAGGATTCACATAAGAGTGAAACCATATGGTATCTGTCTTTCTCTGTATGGCTTATTTCACTTATCATCACACTCTCCAGTTCCATCCACGTTGCTACAAAAGGCCCTATTTCATTTTTTCTCAGTGCCACGTAGTATTCCATTGTGTATATAAACCACAATTTCTTTATCCATTCATCAGTTGATGGACATTTAGGCTCTTTCCATAATTTGGCTATTGTTGAGAGTGCTGCTATGAACATTGGGGTACAAGTGGCCCTATGCAACAGTACTCCTGTATCCCTTGGATAAATTCCTAGCAGTGCTATTGCTGGGTCATAGGGTAGGTCTATTTTTAATTTTCTGAGGAACCTCCACACTGCTTTCCAGAGCGGCTGCACCAATTTGCATTCCCACCAACGGTGCAAGAGGGTTCCCGTTTCTCCACATCCTCTCCAGCATCTATAGTCTCCTGATTTGTTCATTTTGGCCACTCTGACTGGCGTGAGGTGATACCTGAGTGTGGTTTTGATTTGTATTTCCCTGATAAGGAGCGACGCTGAACATCTTTTCATGTGCCTGTTGGCCATCCGGATGTCTTCTTTAGAGAAGTATCTATTCATGTTTTCTGCCCATTTCTTCACTGGGTTATTTGTTTTTCGGGTATGGAGTTTGGTGAGCTCTTTATAGATTTTGGATACTAGCCCTTTGTCCAATATGTCATTTGCGAATATCTTTTCCCATTCCGTTGGTTGCCTTTTAGTTTTGTTGGTTGTTTCCTTTGCTGTGCAGAAGCTTTTTATCTTCATAAGGTCCCAGTAATTCACTTTTGCTTTTAATTCCCTTGCCTTTGGGGATGTGTCGAGTAAGAGATTGCTACGGCTGAGGTCAGAGAGGTCTTCTCCTGCTTTCTCCTCTAGGATTTTGATGGTTTCCCTTCTCAGATTCAGGTCCTTTAGCCATTTTGAGTTTATTTTTGTGAATGGTGTGAGAAAGTGGTCTAGTTTCAACCTTCTGCATGTTGCTGTCCAGTTCTCCCAGCACCATTTGTTAAAGAGGCTGTCTTTTTTCCATTGGATGTTCTTTCCTGCTTTGTCAAAGATGAGTTGGCCATACGTTTGTGGGTCTAGTTCTGGGGTTTCTATTCTATTCCATTGGTCTATGTGTCTGTTTTTGTGCCAATACCATGCTGTCTTGATGATGACAGCTTTGTAGTAGAGGCTAAAGTCTGGGATTGTGATGCCTCCTGCTTTGGTCTTCTTCTTCAAAATTCCTTTGGCTATTCGGGGCCTTTTGTGGTTCCATATGAATTTTAGGATTGCTTGTTCTAGTTTCGAGAAGAATGCTGGTGCAATTTTGATTGGGATTGCATTGAATGTGTAGATAGCTTTGGGTAGTATTGACATTTTGACAATATTTATTCTTCCAATCCATGAGCAGGGAATGTCTTTCCATTTGTTTAAATCTTCTTCAATTACCTTCATAAGCTTTCTATAGTTTTCAGCATACAGATCCTTTACATCTTTGGTTAGATTTATTCCTAGGTATTTTATGCTTCTTGGTGCAATTGTGAATGGGATCAGTTTCTTTCTTTGTCTTTCTGTTGCGTCATTGTTAGTGTATAAGAATGCAACTGATTTCTGTACATTGATTTTCTATCCTGCAACTTTGCTGAATTCCTGTATCAGTTGTAGCAGACTTTTGGTGGAGTCTATCGGATTTTCCATGTATAATACCATGTCATCTGCAAAAAGCGAAAGCTTGACTTCATCTTTGTCAATTTGGATGCCTTTGATTTCCTTTTGTTGTCTGCTGATGCTAGAACTTCCAACAGTATGTTAAACAACAGCGGTGAGAGTGGGCATCCCTGTCGTGTTCCTGATCTCAGGGAAAAAGCTCTCAGTTTTTCCCCGTTGAGGATGATGTTAGCTGTGGGCTTTTCATAAATGGCTTTTATGATCTTTAAGTATGATCCTTCTATCCCGACTTTCTCAAGGGTTTTTTTTAAGAAAGGGTGCTGGATTTTGTCAAAGGCCTTTTCTGCATCGATTGACAGGATCATATGGTTCTTCTCTTTTTTTTTTTTTTTTTGTTAATGTGATGTATCATGTTGATTGATTTGCGAATGTTGAACCAGCCCTGCATCCAAGGAATGAATCCCACTTGATCATGGTGAATCATTCTTTTTATATGCTGTTGAATTCGATTTGCTAGTATCTTATTGAGAATTTTTGCATCCATATTCATCAGGGATATTGGCCTGTAGTTCTCTTTATTTCCTGGGTCTCTGTCTGGTTTAGGAATCAAAGTAATACTGGCTTCATAGAATGAGTCTGGTGTTTTGCTTCCCTTTCTATTTTTTGGAATACCTTCAGAAGGATAGGTATTATCTCTGCTTTAAACGTCTGGTAGAACTCCCCTGGGAAGCCATCTGGTCCTGGACTCTTATTTGTTGGGAGATTTTTGATAACCGATTCAATTTCTTCGCTGGTTATGGGTCTGTTCAAGCTTTCTATTTCCTCCTGATTGAGTTTTGGAAGAGGGTGGGTGTTCAGGAATTTGTCCATTTCTTCCAGGTTGTCCAATTTGTTGGCATATAATTTTTCATAGTATTCCCTGAAAATTGTTTGTATCTCTGAGGGATTGGTTGTAATACTTCCATTTTCATTCATGATTTATCTATTTGAGTCATCTCCCTTTTCTTTTTGAGAAGCCTGGCTAGAGGTTTGTCAATTTTGTTTATTTTTTCAAAAAACCAACTCTTGGTTTCGTTGATCTGCTCTACAGTTTTTTTAGATTCTATATTGTTTATTTCTGCTCTGATCTTTATGATTTCTCTTCTTCTGCTGGGTTTAGGCTGCCTTTGCTGTTCTGCTTCTAGTTCCTTTAGGTGTGCTGTTAGATTTTGTATTTGGGATTTTTCTTGTTTCTTGAGATAGGCCTGGATTGCAATGTATTTTCCTCTCAGGACTGCCTTCGCTGTGTCCCAAAGCGTTTGGATTGTTGTATTTTCATTTTCGTTTCCATATATTTTTAAATTTCTTCTCTAATTGCCTGGTTGACCCACTCATTCGTTAGTAGGGTGTTCTTTAACCTCCATGCTTTTGGAGGTTTTCCAGACTTTTTTCTGTGGTTGATTTCAAGCTTCATAGCATTGTGGTCTGAAAGTATGCATGGTATAATTTCAATTCTTGTAAACTTATGAAGGGCTGTTGTGACCCAGTATATGATCTATCGTGGAGAATGTTCCATGTGCACTCGAGAAGAAAGCATATTCTGTTGCTTTGGGATGTAGAGTTCTAAATATATCTGTCAAGTCCATCTAATCCAATGTCTCCTTCAGGGCCCTTGTTTCTTTATTGACCATGTGTCTAGATGATCTATCCATTTCTGTAAGTGGGGTGTTAAAGTCCCCTGCAATTACCACATTCTTAACAATAAGGTTGCTTATGTTTATGAGTAATTGTTTTACATATTTGGGGGCTCCGGTATTCGGCGCATAGACATTTATAATTGTTAGCTCTTCCTGATGGATAGACCCTGTAACTATTATATAATGTCCTTCTTCATCTCTTGTTACAGCCTCTAATTTAAAGTCTAGTTTGTCTGATATAAGTATGGCTACTCCAGCTTTCTTTTTGCTTCCAGTCGCATGATAAATAGTTCTCCATCCCCTCACTCTCAATCTAAAGGTGTCCTCAGGTCTAAAATGAGTCTCTTGTAGAAAGCAAATAGATGGGTCTTGTTTTTTTATAATTCTGATACCCTATGTCTTTTGGTTGGCGCATTTAATCCATTTACATTCAGTGTTATTATAGAAAGATACGGGATTAGAGTCGTTGTGATGTCTGTATGTTTTATGCTTGTAGTGATGTCTCTGGTACTTTGTCTCACAGGGTCCCCCTTAGGATCTCTTGTAGGGCTGGTTTAGTGGTGACAAATTCCTTCAGTTTTTGTTTGTTTGGGAAAACCTTTATCTCTCCTTCTATTCTAAATGACAGACTTGCTGGATAAAGGATTCTCGGCTGCATATTTTTTTTGTCTAGCACCCTGAAAATCTCGTGCCAATTCTTTCTGGCCTGCCAAGTTTCAAAAGAGAGATCAGTCACAAGTCTTATAGGTATCCCTTTATATGTGAGGGCATGTTTACCCCTTGCTGCTTTCAGAATTTTCTCTTTGTCCTTGTATTTTGCCAGTTTCACTATGATATGTCGTGCAGAAGATCGATTCAAGTTATGTCTGAAGGGAGTTCTCTGTGCCTCTTGGATTTCAATGCCTTTTTCCTTCCCCAGTTCAGGGAAGTTCTCAGCTATTATTTCTTCAAGTACCCCTTCAGCACCTTTCCTTCTCTCTTCCTCCTGTGGCATACCAATTATGCGTATATTATTTCTTTTTAGTGTATCACTTAGTCCTCTAATTTTCCCGTCATACTCCTGGATTTTTTTTATCTCTCTTTTTCTCAGCTTCCTCTTTTTCCATAACTTTATCTTCTAGTTCACCTATTCTCTCCTCTGCCTCTTCAATCTGTGCCGTGGTGGTTTCCATTTTGTTATGCATTTCGTTTAAAGCATTTTTCAGCTCCTTGTGACTGTTCCTTAGTCCCTTGATCTCTGTAGCAAGAGATTCTCTGCTGTCCTCTATACTGTTTTCAAGCCCAGCGATTAATTTTATGACTATTTTTCTAAATTCACTTTCTGTTATATTATTTAAATCCTTTTTAATCAGCTCATTAGCTGTTGTTATTTCCTGGAGATTCCTCTGAGGGGAACTCTTCCGCTTGGTCATTTTGGATAGTCCCTGGAGTGGTGAGGACCTGCAGGGCACTTCCCCTGTGCTGTGGTGTATAACTGGAGTTGGTGGGCGGGGCCGCAGTCAGACCTGATGTCTGCCCCCAGCCCACCGCTGGGGCCACAGTCAGACTGGTGTGTGCCTTCTCTTCCCCTCTCTTAGGGGTCGGATTCAGTGTGGGGTGGCCTGGCCCATCTGGGCTACTTGCACACTGCCAGGCTTGTGATGCTGGGGATCTGGCATATTAGCTGGGGTGGGTAGGCAAGGTGCACGGGGGCAGGAGGGGCAGGCTTAGCTCGCTTCTCCTTAGGTGATCCACTTCAGGAGGGGCCCTGTGGCAGCGGGAGGGAGTCAGATCCACTGCCGGAGGTTTGGCTCAGCAGAAGCACAGAGTTGGGTGTTTGCACGGAGTGAGCAAGTTCCCTGGCAGGAACTGGTTCTCTTTGGGATTTTGGCTGGGGGATGGGCGGGGGAGATGGCGCTGGCGAGCGCCTTTGTTCCCCACCAAACTGAGCTCTGTTGTCAGGGGGCTCAGCAGCTCTCCTTCCCTTTGTCCTCCAGCCTTCCCGCTTTCCGAGCAGAGCTGTTAACTTATGACCTCCCAGTCGCTAAGTCGCGCTTGCTGTGGGAACAGTCCGTCAGGCCCCTCCACTTTTGCAAGCCAGACTCGGGGGCTCTGATTGGCCGGTGAGCCGCCCCTTCGCCCCGGCTCCCTCCTGGCAGTCCGTGGAGCGCGCACCGCCTCACCGCCCTTCCTACCCTCTTCCGTGGGCCTCTTGTCTGCGCTTGGCTCTGGCAACTCCATTCTGCTAATCCTCTGGCGGTTTTCTGGGTTATTTAGGCAGGTGTAGGTGGAATCTAAGTGATCCGCAGGACGCGTGGTGAGCCCAGCGTCCTCCTACGCCGCCATCTTCTCTTCTCTCCTCACATTTATTAATTAATTCTAACAGCAATCCCACAAAATAGTAAGCATTATTTTCTATCCCCATTTGACAGAGGAGAGAACTAAAGTACTGAGATGTTAAATAATTTACCCAAAGTCCCATAGCTAGGAACTCGAAGATCCAGGGATTGATGCTATTAACCAGTTAAATCATGTATCTCACTGTACTTGTTCTGTATCTGTGCTCAACAAGCAAGCTTCTGAGTATGTTTTGATTTCCTATGTAAGCTACTGAGAGAGAATGGACTGATCAGAAGATGAGTAATTTGATCTCTTTGGCAAATATAACTATCATAACATAATGGGCCAATGTTCTGGTTTAGATGCCAGTCTTTGGTGAACTTGGTAAGTTTGTAAGGTCTTTGGAAACTAACCAGCTTTAGAAATACAGACAGGACTGAAAGTTTGACCTTGAAAAACAGATTGACAGACCCTATACTCTGATCACTATCAGCACAAAATATTTCTAGGCAGTCAAAAGACTTCTGGTAAGGCCTGACATAATTTTCTTTGCACTTTAAACTATAGAAGCTGGAAAAAGGGGTGGGGGTAAGGCAAACTGAATGAAAGAGATATGAGTGCTGCTTTCTATATGTGGAACCAGCTAAAGGCAGTGATTCTGCTCACCAGGATGTACACAAAGTGAGGAGGAACCCAACTTCAATTCAATAAATACAGCAAATAGCTTGACACAGATTAATACTAGAAATACTGCATTTAGAGCCAATTATGTGTGGGTGACAAGGAGTAAACCCAGTATGTTCATACATGTAGTTTATGTTTGCTTTTTAACATCTGCCTATGAGGTCTCCAGTCAAATTGAAAGGTCAGGAGCCCAGGCCAGAGAAATTTAAATCACAATTGGATTGAAACTCAGAAAAAAATAATATTGTTAATTGGTGAGTTTGGGGAGCTCAGAATTGTTTTTCCCTTCACCTTAGAATGAAGAGAGTATCTTTCTCTTGGCAAGGCTGCAAAACTCTATGCTGTCTCTGTACACTTTCTTAAGTAAATATATTTTGAAGTAATCAAGAATCAAGGAGAAAAGGACAAAGGGAAAAGTTCAAAAATTATTAAAAAATAAATAAATGTTACATAAGATTTTGTATCTTATGTATAAATACTGTCTGCTAAGCAAGTTACTTAAGCTCTCCAAATCTGAGTTTCCTCATATATAAAATTTGGATAATGGTAGCTAATTCTTAGGATGGAGACTGAATAAAATAATTTTTTTTTAAATTTTTTTTCAATGTTTATTTTTGGGACAGAGAGAGACAGAGCATGAACGGGGGAGGGGCAGAGAGAGAGGGAGACACAGAATCGGAAACAGGCTCCAGGTTCTGAGCCATCAGCCCAGAGCCCGATGTGGGGCTCGAACTCACGGACTGTGAGATCGTGACCTGGCTGAAGTCGGACGCTTAACCGACTGCGCCACCCAGGCGCCCCTGAATAAAATAATTTGTAATGATGTCTAGATCACAGTGCTTGATATATGTCAGAAAATCAATAAAAGGTGACTATTACAAGCTTCATGCAAGTCTTCTTACACATAATGATTAGAGCCGTCCTTTGAAAATGTAAGTCATCTCACTGCTAACCACAGAGAGTGTTGACTTCTTAGAAGTATTTTGAACAAAGTTTTTGGGGTGTATTTAATCTCAGTATTTCTTTTTTTAAAATTATATTCAAGTTCTTCACATGTAATGTAGTATTGGTTTCAAGTTTAGAATTTAATGATTCATCACTTACATATAACACCCAGTGCTCTCTCAGTATCTCCTTTAAAATGCAGTGTAGCCATTGCCTAATAGATTTCAGACTGGTGACCTACATGACCTTGTCACTTCAGTGCCTCTTGTTTGTATGCAGGTTTCAGTTGGTGGCATGATCCCCTATTAAAATTATTCTTAGGCAATGAAAACTTACTTTTTGTTTCCTTTTTTCAATTTTCTCTTTCCTGTGAACCCAGACCTGCCTTATACTGCCATCTCCTGGAAGTGTCTGGTCTTGAACAATTTCTCAATGTATATAAGGATATTTTGCTGGTCTGTGGCTTGCTTGTTATTAGATATCAGGGTCTACGTGTTGGTTTTGATCTCCCTAGTTTTTTTTTTCTTTTAGACTGTACTCTGACTAAACACTGAACTATAAACATGCGGATTTTCTAGAGTGCTTCATGACTTCATCTTTGGGCAGTAAAATCAACAGGGGTGTTGCAAAAGAAAATGGTCAATAAAGATTGAGCTTGTTTTTTTTCCATAGCAATTTCAGCTGGTTATAAGCCTAGTAAGACAAATGTAATTTTATATATTATCAAACTTAATGCAGCTAAACTATGGTAGATCATTTCCTTCAAAGATCATTGGAGGAAGAACACTCTTACTGAAATGGGAAACTGAGGAGAGAGGGAAGATGGCGACCTAGGAGGATGCTGGGCTCACCCGCGTCCTGCTGATCACTTAGATTCCACCTACACCTGCCTAAATAACCCAGAAAACCGCCAGAAGATTAGCAGAACGGAGTCTCCGAAGCCAAGGGCAATGAGAGGCCCACGGAAGAGGGTAGGAAGGGCGGCGAAGCGGTGCACACTCCACGGACTGGCGGGAGGGAGCCGGGGCGGAGGGGTGGCTCGCCACCCAAGCAGACTCCCCGAGTCTGGCTGGCAAAAGCGGAGGGGCCTGACGGACTGTGTTCCGACAGCAAGCGCAACTTAGCGTCTAGGAGGTCATAAGTTAACAGCTCTGCTCGGAAAGCGGGAAGACTGGAGGACAAAGGGAAGGAGAGCTGCTGAGCCCCCTGACAACAGAGCTCAGTTTGGTGGGGAACAAAGGGGCTCGCCAGCGCCATCTCCCCCGCCCATCCCCCAGCCAAAATCCCAAAGGGAACCAGTTCCTGCCAGGGAACTTGCTCGCTCCGTGCAAACACCCAACTCTGTGCTTCTGCGGAGCCAAACCTCCGGCAGTGGATCTGACTCCCTCCCGCTGCCACAGGGCCCCTCCTGAAGTGGATCACCTAAGGAGAAGCGAGCTAAGCCTGCCCCTCCTGCCCCCGTGCACCTTGCCTACCCACCCCAGCTAATATGCCAGATCCCCAGCATCACAAGCCTGGCAGTGTACAAGTAGCTCAGATGGGTCACGCCACCCCACAGTGAATCCCGCCCCTAGGAGAGGGGAAGAGAAGGCACACACCAGTCTGACTGTGGCCCCAGCGGTGGGCTGGGGGCAGACATCAGGTCTGACTGCGGCCCCACCCACCAACTCCAGTTATACACCACAGCACAGGGGAAGTGCCCTGCAGGTCCTCACCATGCCAGGGACCATGCAAAATGCCCAAGTGGAAGAATTCCCCTCAGAAGAATCTCCAGGAAATAACAGCTAATGAACTGATCAAAAAGGATTTAAATAATATAACAGAAAGTGAATTTAGAAAAATAGTCATAAAATTAATCGCTGGGCTTGAAAACAGTACAGAGGACAGCAGAGAATCTCTTGCTACAGAGATCAAGGGACTAAGGAACAGTCACGAGGAGCTGAAAAGCGCTTTAAACGAAATGCAAAACAATATGGAAACGAAGACAGCTCAGATTGAAGAGGCAGAGGAGAGAATAGGTGAACTAGAAGATAAAATTATGGAAAAAGAGGAAGCTGAGAGAAAGAGAGATAAAAAAAAATCCAGGAGTATGAGGGGAAAATTAGAGAACTAAGTGATACACTAAAAAGAAATAATATACGCATAATTGGTATCCCAGAGGAGGAAGAGAGAGGGAAAGGTGCTGAAGGGGTACTTGAAGAAATTATGGCTGAGAACTTCCCTGAACTGGGGAAGGAAAAAGGCATTGAAATCCAAGAGGCACAGAGAACTCCCTTCAGACATAACTCGAATCGTTCTTCTGCACGACATATCATAGTGAAACTGGCATAATACAAGGATAAAGAGAAAATTCTGAAAGCAGCAAGGGATAAACGTGCCCTCACATATAAAGGGAGACCTATAAGACTCGTGACTGATCTCTCTTTTGAAACTTGGCAGGCCAGAAAGAATTGGCACGAGATCTTCAGTGTGCTAAACAGAAAAAATATGCAGCCGAGAATCCTTTATCTAGCAAGTCTGTCATTTAGAATAGAAGGAGAGATAAAGGTTTTCCCAAACAAAGAAAAACTGAAAGAATTTGTCACCACTAAACCAGCCCTACAAGAGATCCTAAGGGGGACCCTGTGAGACAAAGTACCAGAGACATCACTACAACCATAAAACATAGACATCACAATGACTCTAATCCCATATCTTTCTATAATAACACTGAATGTAAATGGATTAAATGCGCCAACCAAAAGACATAGGGTATCAGAATGGATTAAAACAAGACCCATCTATTTGCTGTCTACAAGAGACTCATTTTAGACCTGAGGACACCTTTAGATTGAGAGTGAGGGGATGGAGAACTATTTATCATGCGACTGGAAGCAAAAAGAAAGCTGGAGTAGCCATACTTATATCAGACAAACTAGACTTTAAATTAGAGGCTGTAACAAGAGATGAAGAAGGGCATTATATAATCATTACAGGGTCTATCCATCAGGAAGAGCTAACAATTATAAATGTCTATGCACCGAATACCGGAGCCCCCAAATATATAAAACAATTACTCATAAACATAAGCAACCTTATGGATAAGAATGTGGTAATTGCAGGGGACTTTAACACTCCACTTACAGAAATGGATAGATCATCCAGACACATGGTCAATAAAGAAACAAGGTCCCTGAATGAGACATTGGATCAGATGGACTTGACAGATATATTTAGAACTCTGCATCCCAAAGCAACAGAATAGACTTTCTTCTCGAGTGCACATGGCACATTCTCCAAGATAGATCATATACTGTGTCACAAAACAGCCCTTCATAAGTTTACAAGAATTGAAATTATACCATGCATACTTTCAGACCACAATGCTATGAAGCTTGAAATCAACCACAGGAAAAAGTCTGGAGGTTAAAGAACACCCTACTAACGAATGAGTGGGTAAACCAGCCAATTAGAGAAGAAATTAAAAAATATATGGAAACAAACGAAAATGAAAATACAACAATCCAAACGCTTTGGGACACAGCGAAGGCAGTCCTGAGAGGAAAATACATTGCAATCCAGGCCTATCTCAAGAAACAAGAAAAATCCCAAATACAAAATCTAACAGCACACCTAAAGGAACTAGAAGCAGAACAGCAAAGGCAGCCTAAACTCAGCAGAAGAAGAGAAATCATAAAGATCAGAGCAGAAATAAACAATATAGAATCTAAAAAAACTGTAGAGCAGATCAACGAAACCAGGAGTTGGTTTTTTGAAAAAATAAACAAAACTGACAAACCTCTAGCCAGGCTTCTCAAAAAGAAAAGGGAGATGACCCAAATAGATAAAATCATGAATGAAAATGGAATTATTACAACCAATCCCTCAGAGATACAAATAATTTTCAGGGAATGCTATGAAAAATTATATGCCAACAAATTGGAAAACCTGGAAGAAATGGACAAATTCCTAAACACCCACACTCTTTCAAAACTCAATCAGGAGGAAATAGAAAGCGTGAACAGACCCATAACCAGCGAAGAAATTGAATCGGTTATCAAAAATCTCCCAACAAATAAGAGTCCAGGACCAGATGGCTTCCCAGCGGAGTTCTACCAGACGTTTAAAGCAGAGATAATACCTATCCTTCTGAAGGTATTCCAAGAAATTGAAAGGGAAGGAAAATTTCCAGACACATTCTATGAAGCCAGTATTACTTTGATTCCTATACCAGACAGAGACCCAGTAAAAAAAGAGAACTACAGGCCAATATCCCTGATTAATATGGATGCAAAAATTCTCAATAAGATACTAGCAAACCGAATTCAACGGCATATAAAAAGAATGATTCACCATGATCAAGTGGGATTCATTCCTGGGATGCACGGCTGGTTCAACATTCGCAAATCAATCAACGTGATACATCACATTAACAAAAAAAAGAGAAGAACCATATGATCCTGTCAATGGATGCAGAAAAGGCCTTTGACAAAATCCAGCACCCTTTCTTAATAAAAACCCTTGAGATAGTCGGAACAGAGGGAACATACTTAAACATCATCAAAGCCATTTATGAAAAGCCCACAGCTAACATCATCCTCAACGGGGAAAAACTGAGAGCTTTTTCCCTGAGATCAGGAACACGACAGGGATGCCCACTCTCACCGCTGTTGTTGAACATAGTGCTGGAAGTTCTAGCATCAGCAATCAGACAACAAAAGGAAATCAAAGGCATCCAAATTGGCAAAGATGAATTCAAGCTTTCACTTTTTGCAGATGACATGATATTATACATGGAAAATCCGATAGACTCCACCAAAAGTCTGCTAGAACTGATACAAGAATTCAGCAAAGTTGCAGGATACAAAATCAATGTACAGAAATCAGTTGCATTCTTATACACTAACAATGAAGCAACAGAAAGACAAATAAAGAAACTGATCCCATTCACAATTGCACCAAGAAGCATAAAATACCTAGGAATAAATCTAACCAAAGATGTAAAAGATCTGTATGCTGAAAACTATAGAAAGCTTATGAAGGTAATTGAAGAAGATTTAAAGAAATGGAAAAACATTCTGTGCTCATGGATTGGAAGAATAAATATTGTTAAAATGTCAATACTACCCAAAGCTATCTACACATTCAATGCAATCCCAATCAAAATTGCACCAGCATTCTTCTCGAAACTAGAACAAGCAATCCTGAAATTCATATGGAACCACAAAAGGCCCCAAATAGCCAAAGTAATTTTGAAGAAGAAGACCAAAGCAGGAGGCATCACAATCCCAGACTTTAGCCTCTACTACAAAGCTGTCATCATCAAGACAGCATGGTATTGGCACAAAAACAGACACATAGTCCACTGGAATAGAATAGAAACCCCAGAACTAGACCCACAAACGTATGGCCAACTCATCTTTGACAAAGCAGGAAAGAACATCCAATGGAAAAAAGACAGCCTCTTTAACAAATGGTGCTGGGAGAACTGGACAGCAACATGCAGAAGGTTGAAACTAGACCACTTTCTCACACCATTCACAAAAATAAACTCAAAATGGATAAAGGACCTAAATGTGAGACAGGAAACCATCAAAACCTTAGAGGAGAAAGCAGGAGAAGACCTCTCTGACCTCAGCCGTAGCAATCTCTTACTTGACACATCCCCAAAGGCAAGGGAATTAAAAGCAAAAGTGAATTACTGGGACCTTATGAAGATAAAAAGCTTCTGCACAGCAAAGGAAACAACCAACAAAACGAAAAGGCAACCAACGGAATGGGAAAAGATGTTTGCAAATGACATATTGGACAAAGGGCTAGTATCCAAAACCTATAAAGAGCTCACCAATCTCCACACCCGGAAAACAAATAACCCAGTGAAGAAATGGGCAGAAAACATGAATAGACACTTCTCTAAAGAAGACATCCGGATGGCCAATAGGCACATGAAAAGATGTTCAGCGTCGCTCCTTATCAGGGAAATACAAATCAAAACCACACTCAGATATCACCTCACGCCAGTCAGAGTGGCCAAAGTGAACAAATCAGGAGACTATAGATGCTGGAGAGGAGGTGGAGAAACGGGAACCCTCTTGCACTGTTGGTGGGAATGCAAATTGGTGCAGCCGCTCTGGAAAGTAGTGTGGAGGTTCCTCAGAAAATTAAAAATAGACCTACCCTATGACCCAGCAATAGCACTGCTAGGAATTTACCCAAGGGATACAGGAGTACTGATGCATAGGGGCACTTGTACCCCAATGTTCATAGCAGCACTGTCAACAATAGCCAAATTATGGAAAGAGCCTAAATGTCCATCAACTGATGAATGGATAAAGAAATTGTGGTTTATATACACAATGGAATACTACGTGGCAATGAGAAAAAATGAAATATGGCCTTTTGTAGCAACATGGATGGAACTGGAGAGTGTCCTGCTAAGTGAAATAAGCCATACAGAGAAAGATACATATGGTTTCACTCTTATGTGGATCCTGAGAAACTTAACAGGATCCCATGGGGGAGGGGAAGGAAAAAAAAAAAGAGGTTAGAGTGGGAGAGAGCCAAAGCATAAGAGACTGTTAAAAACTGAGAACAAACTGAGGGTTGATGGGGGGTGGGAGGGAGGGGAGGGTGGGTGATGGGTATTGTGGAGGGCACCTTTGGGATGAGCCCTGGGTGTTGTATTGAAACCAATCTGACAATAAATTTCATATATTAAAAAAAAACAAACCAAACAAACAAAAAAAAAAAAGAAATGGGAAACTAAATGTTCACCCCATTGGGACTTGTTTTTCATAATGATCCTTATTAGCAGTATGACAAAGTAGAAGATTGTTAAGACTGGGAGTCAGGAGACTGCAATTCTAGGTCTTATCTTAATAGCTAATGGTCCTGTATAAGCCAATTCCTCTTTCTGGGCCTCAATTTTTACACATTGTGAAATAAGAGTGGAACTAGGTGATATATAAATTCATTACAGGATCTCACATTCCGTAATTTTATGAAAGATCAAGATGGCATTGTGATTAATCATATCCAAATGGAAGCAGACTGAGTTATGCAAATGGTGTTGCAGCAGTCTTAGTGAGATGGGAAAGTGACATATGTAGGTTTGCCCCTAACTTCTATTGAAAGAAAAGTTATTGATAAAAATGGTTGTATGTATGAAATTTTATTGTGATTACATCTTATGTCAAATACAAGTTTTCTGATTCTTTTTAGATGTTCCTACCTTTTTTTGTTGCATTCTAATATCAGAAGCCCCAGTGCTGGTATTTAAACACGGGTCAGTTTATACATTAATAGCCAACTAGGAGGCAAAATATGGGAGTCACAGATCTACGAGACCTGTGGGTTGAAACCTTGTTAGACCCTGATGAAACATGCTTGCTAACATGGACATGAAGACTTTATCATTAACTGAAGCCTTATTTTGAGATTATTTATCATTTCTTTTTTTTTTAATTTTTTTTCAACGTTTATTTATTTTTGGGACAGAGAGAGACAGAGCATGAACGGGGGAGGGGCAGAGAGAGAGGGAGACACAGAATCGGAAACAGGCTCCAGGCTCTGAGCCATCAGCCCAGAGCCCGACGCAGGGCTCGAACTCACGGACCGCCAGATCGTGACCTGGCTAAAGTCGGACGCTTAACCGACTACGCCACCCAGGCGCCCCTATTTATCATTTCTTTAACAAAGCAGGGTTCTAATGGAATTGGGACATTGGACTATGAGGTCTGAGAGTGGAGGGGAGGGGGATGACCATAGTCATATAGTGGAAGAGGTTAGAGTAGTCAAGATTGTGAGTACAAATAATTATCATTTAATGAAGTTTGAATGTGAAAGGAAAGAGACACTAGAATGCCAGGAACAATGAAGAATACCTTATTTTTTAAAGTCATCATGTCCTAAACCATTACAACTATCCAACCCTACTATCTAACATGGGCAGGAGACCAATAAATCTATGTAAGACTATGTAGCTGAACTTCATAGCCACCAAGGGGCAGCACTGAGAAGATGTGTGTTACATGTTAAGGGCTGCTATGTCCAAGCCAGGTTTGTCGTTGACAGCATCCACTAATGCACAGCCTCTCTTGTTGGACACTACACCTCATTCAAAAAGTTGAACTCAGTTGCGGCGCCTGGGTGGCTCATTTCAGTTAAGCATCTGACCTTGGCTCAGGTCATAATATTGTGGTTCGTGAGTTCAGGGCCCTGCATAAGACTGTGCTGACAACTCAGAGCCTGGAGCCTGCTTCGGATTCTGTGTCCCCCTCTCTCTGCCCCTCCCCTGCTCGTGCTCTGTTTCTCTGTGTGTCTCTCTGTCTCTCTCTCTCAAAAATAAATAAACATTAATTTTTTTTTAAATTGAACTCAATTCACAGGGACTTTGATGGCTCTACCTATTAGTTTCCTAGAGCTGCCATAACAAAGTACCAAAAAGTGGGTGGCTTAAAAAAACATAAATTTATTTTCTCAGTTCTAGAGGCTAGAAGTGTAAAATTAAGGTATCAGCAGAGCCATGCTTCCTCTGAGACTCTAGGTAGAATTCATTCTTGCCTCTTCCTAGCTTCAGGCAGTGGCATCATCCTTTGTGCTCCTTGGCTTGCAGCTGATTACTTCAATCTCCACCTTTGTAATCCCAGGAGATTCTATCCCCCACCCTTGTCTTCTTCTTCTTTTTAATAAGGATACCATTTATATTGGATTAAAGGTCTGCCATATTACAGTATGACCACATCTTAACTAATTTCATCTGCAACAACCCTATTTTCAAATAAGGTCATACTCTGAGGTACTAAGGGTTGGGACTTCAGCATATATTTTGGGGACACAATTGAACCTATAACACCCTACATCAAACAAGACACCTTCAATAGGAGACCACTTGCAGGAGAAGCTTGGCTTATTCCCCACCCTCCCAGCTTTATTGAGATATAATTGACAATTAAAAATATATTTAAGGTGTACAACTTAATTTTTCAAAATTTTTTATCTAAATTCCAGTTAGTTAACATACAGTGTAAAATTAGATTCAGGCGTACAATATAGTCATTCAACACTTTCATGCAACTCCTGGTGCTCATCACAAGTGCACTCCTTAATCACCATCAAAAAGTTTACAATATGATTTCATATTCCAGACGGTTGACTTCTTCATCTCCCAGACTCTCAGTGGTCTTAGGACATATTCTGGGTCTATATTTTATCCCTTACTTTCTCACTCTCCCTCCCTTCACATACACACATGGATGGAGTGAAATCCATTCCCTGCCTTCACACACACACATACATACCTTCCCTAAAACCCTCCTCTAAGGCTGGTGGATAATCTTACCCAAATGAGAGACTTCATCCCCTACACTGCCTCATGGTCTACATTAGCCATCACTATCTTTTTCATTAATACCATTGACAACTACTTAATATCTGACAATAATTTCTAATTTGTATCCTAGTTCTGGGGGGTGCTGTTCAAGTTTCTAAAGTCCAAGTCCACATAAAGTCCACTTCATTATACATGGACCCATGCCCAAACACAGTGTAACAAGCTGATACATGAGAAATACTCCTTATGTGTCATCTCCTGCTCAAAAAACTCCTGGGGCCTGTAACTACAGAAAAAGGCATTGACAACAATTGTCTGTATATCTCTACCTGCCCTCCTTAATCCCCATCACCTATTTAACCCATTCTGCCACCCAATTCTCTTCTGGTAACCATCAGTTTGCTCTTTATAGTTAAGAGTCTGTTTCTTGGTTTGCTTCTCTTTCTTTCTATGTTTGTTTCTTAAATGCAACATATGACTGAAATCATATGGCATTTGACTTTATCTGACTGAATTATTTTATTTAGTATAATACTCTCTAGCTCCAACCACATCATTGCAAATGGCAAGACTTCATCCTTTTACGAGGCTGAGTAATATTCCAGTGTATGTATGTTTTTATTCCATACATACATACATATATATAATATAAATATAAATATAAATATAAATATAAATATAAATAAATAAGTAAATAAATAAATATGTGTGTGTCTACATATATACATCTTTATACATTCATCAGTCATTGGACATTTGAGCTCCTTCCATAATTTGAATAATTTTAATAATGCTGCTATAAGCATCAAGGCATATGTATCCCTTTGAAGTAGCATTTTTCCATCCTTTGGTAAATACTTATGGCATAATTTCTGGATTGTAGGATAGTTATATTTTTAACTTTTTCAGGAAACTCCATACTGTTTTTCCAGAGTGGCTGAACCATTTTGCATTCCCACCATTAGTGTAAGAGGATTTCCCTTTCTCTGCATGCTCACCAACATCTATTGTTTCCTGTGTTATTAATTTTAGCTATTCTGAACAGGTATGAGATGATATCTCATTGTGCCTTTGATTTGCATTTCCTTGATGATAAATAATATTGAACATCTTTTTATGTGTCTGTGACCATCTATATGTCTTCTCTGGAAAAAGGTCTATTCATATCTTTTGCCCATTTTTTTAAAAACAGGATTACTTGTTTTGGGTGTTCAGTTTTATAAGTTACTTGTATATTTTGGATACTAGCCCTTATTAGATAAAGCATTTGCAAATATCTTTTCTCATTCTGAAGGTTGCCTTTTAGTTTTGTTAATTGTTTCCTTTGCTGTTTTTATTTGACTATTATTTTATTATTATTTTGCTACATTTTTATTATCCCTTAGAAGTTTTTATTTTGATGAAGTCCCAATATATATGTATGTATATATGGAATAAAAACATATATACACTGGAATATTATTTTTGCTTTTCTTTCTCTTGCCTCAGGAGACATATCTAGTAAGAAGTTGCTATGGTTGATGTCCAACAGGTTACTTACTATATTCTACTCCAGAATTGTAATGGTGTCCCGACTCACATTTAGGACTTTAATCCATTTTGAATTTATTTTTGTGTATGGTGTAAGAAAGTGGTACAGTTCCATCCTTTTGCATGTTGTTGTCCAGTTTTCTCAACCTTTGTTGAAAACACTTTTTCCCATTAGATATTCATTCTTTGTTTGTTGATGATTAATTGACCATATAGTTGGGCATTCATTCATAGGTTTTCTATTCTGTTCCTTTGATCTATGTGTCTATTTTTGTGCCACTACCATACTGTCTTCTTGAATACACATATGTAATATAACTTGAAGTCTGGTATTGTAATGCCTCCAACATTGCTTTTCTTTTCGATTGCTTTGGCTATTTGGGTTTTTTTTTGTGGTTCCATATAAATTTTATAATTATTTGTTCTAGCTCTGTGAACAGTGCTGTTGGTATTTAATAGGGATTGCATTAAATGTGTAGATTGATTTGGGCATTATAGACATTTTAACAATATTTGTTCTTCATATCCATGAGCATGGAATGTTTTTCCATTTTTTTGTGTCATCTTCAATTGCTTTCATCAGTGTTTTATAGTTTTTGGAGTACATATCTTTTACCTCTATGTCTAGGTTTATTCCTTGGTATTTTATGTTTTGTGGTTTTTTTTTTTTTTTGGTGAAATTATGCCTGGGATCGACTCCTTGATTTCTCTTTCTGCTGCTTCATTATTCGTGTATAGAAATGCAACAGATTTCTGTGCATTGATATTGTTCTGTGACTTCACTGAATTCGTGTATCAGTTCTAGCAATTTTTTGGTGGAGTCTTTTAGGTTTTCTATATAGATTAGCATGTCATCTGCAAATAGTGAAACTTCTGTGCAAATTTGAATATATCTTATTTCTTTTTGTTGTCTGATGACTGTGGCTAGGACTTCCAGAATTATGTTAAATAACAGTGGTGAGAATGGATATCCCTGTCTTCTTCCTGACTGTAGAAGAAATACTCTCAGTTTTCCCCCATTAAGGGTGATGTTACCTGTGGGTTTGTCATATATGGATTTTATTATGTTGAGGTGTATTCCCTGTAAGCCTCCTTTGTTGAGAGTTTTTATCATGAATGGATGTTACACTTTCTCAAATGCTTTTTCTGCATTGGGAATAATGTATTGAGAGAATAATATGGTTCTTATTCTTTCTTTTATTAATGTGGTGTGTCACGTGTATCACATTGATTGATTTGCAGATCAGCCTAGGAATAAATCGCCCTTGATCATAGTAAATGATTATTTTATTTTATATTTTTAAAGTACATTATTCATTTATTTTAATGCAAGTCTGGAATTGGGATGCCTCCAGCTTTGGTTTTCTTTTTAACATTACTTCAGCTATTCAGGGTCTTTTCTGGTTATATGCAAATTTTAGAAATGTTTCTTCTAGCTCTGTGAAGAATTCTGGTGTTGTTTTGATAGGAATTGCATTGAATGTAGATTGCTTTGGGTAGTATAGACATTTAAACAATATTTATTCTTCCAATCCATGCATATGGAATGTTTTTCCATTTATTTGTGTCCTCTTCAATTTCTTTCATAAGCTTTCTATAGTTTTCAGCATACAGATATTTTTGCTGAATAAAGAATTCTTGGAAGAGTATTTTTCCCATTAAGCACATTGAAAATTTCCTGCCATTCCCTTCTGGCCTGCAAAGTTTCAGAGGACAGGTCTGCTGCTACCTTTATGTGTCTACCCTTGTAGTTTAAGAACTTTTGTCCCTAGCTTTTTTCAGAATTCTCTCTTTAACTTTTATTTTGCAAGTTTCACTATGATATGTCGTGGTTTTGACCTGTTTTTGTTTATTTTGAAGACATTTGTCTGTGCCTCTTGGACTTGGATGACTGTTTCCTTCCCCAGATTAGGGAAGTTCTTAGCTATATATATTCAAATAAACCTTCTGCCCCTTTTACCACTCTTATTCTTCTTGGACTCCCATGATATGGATATTGTTTCATTTCATTGAATCAATTAGTTCTCTAAGTCTCCTATTATTATCTAATAATTTTCTTTCCCTCTTTTTTTCAGCTTCATTATTTTCCATAATTTTATCTTCTTTGTCATCTATTCTCTCCTCTGCTTCTTCAATCCTCATGGTGACTGTATCCAGTTGTTTGGCATCTCAGTTATATAATTTTTTATTTCATTCTGACTAGATTTTAGGTCTTTTTTTAATTAACTTTTTATTTTAAGATGATTGTAGATCCACATACAGAGAGATCCCATATATCCTTACCCTTTCTCTATATGGCAAAACTATAGTACAATATCACAGGCAGGATATTGACATTGATACAGTCAAGATTCAAAACATTTCTATTAAGGCAAGAATCATTCATGTTGTCCTTCTGCAGCCACACCCACTTCCCTCCTTCCTCCACCCCCTCTTTAATCTTGACAACCACCAACGTGTTATGCACTTCTATATTTTTGTCATTTCAAAGATGTTATATAAATGGAATCATGAAATGTATAACTTTTGGTGATTGCCTTTTTTCAGCAAGCTTTATTCTTTAATCTCTGAAACAAGGGTTTCTTTGGTGTCTTCTATACTTTTTTCTTTTCTTTTTCATTGCCTTGTGATTTTATTTTATTTTATTTTTTTATTTTATATATGAAATTTATTGTCAAATTGGTTTCCATACAACACCCAGTGCTCATCCCAAAAGGTGCCCTCTTCAATACCCATCACCCACCCTCTCCTCCCTCCCACCTCCCATCAACCCTCAGTTTGTTCTCAGTTTTTAACAGTCTCTTATGCTTTGGCTCTCTCCCACTCTAACCTCTTTTTTTTTCCTTCCCCTCCCCCATGGGTTTCTGTTAAGTTTCTCAGGATCCACATAAGAGTGAAACCATATGTATCTGTCTTTCTCTGTATGGCTTATTTCACTTAGCAGGACACTCTCCAGTTCCATCCATGTTGCTACAAAAGGCCATATTTCATTTTTTCTCATTGCCACGTAGTATTCCATTGTGTATATAAACCACAATTTCTTTATCCATTCATCAGTTGATGGACATTTAGGCTCTTTCCATAATTTGTTTATTGTTGAGAGTGCTGCTATGAACATTGGGGTACAAGTGCCCCTATGCATCAGTACTCCTGTATCCCTTGGATAAATTCCTAGCAGTGCTATTGCTGGGTCATAGGGTAGGACTATTTTTAATTTTCTGAGGAACCTCCACACTGCTTTCCAGAGCGGCTGCACCAATTTGCATTCCCACCAACAGTGCAAGAGGGTTCCCGTTTCTCCACATCCTCTCCAGCATCTATAGTCTCCTGATTTGTTCATTTTGGCCACTCTGACTGGCGTGAGGTGATACCTGAGTGTGGTTTTGATTTGTATTTCCCTGATAAGGAGCGACGCTGAACATCTTTTCATGTGCCTATTGGCCATCCAGATGTCTTCTTTAGAGAAGTGTCTATTCATGTTTTCTTCCCATTTCTTCACTGGGTTATTTGTTTTTCGGGTGTGGAGTTTGGTGAGCTCTTTATAGATTTTGGATACTAGCCCTTTGTCCGATATGTCATTTGCAAATATCTTTTCCCATTCCGTTGGTTGCCTTTTCGTTTTGTTGGTTGTTTCCTTTGCTATGCAGAAGCTTTTTATCTTCATAAGGTCCCAGTAATTCACTTTTGCTTTTAATTCCCTTGCTTTGGGGATGTGTCGAGTAAGAGATTGCTACGGCTGAGGTCAGAGAGGTCTTTTCCTTCTTTCTCCTCTAAGGTTTTGATGGTTTCCTGTCTCACATTCAGGTCCTTTATCCATTTTGAGTTTATTTTTGTGAATGGTGTGAGAAAGTGGTCTAGTTTCAACCTTCTGCATGTTGCTGTCCAGTTCTCCCAGCACCATTTGTTAAAGAGGCTGTCTTTTTTCCATTGGATGTTCTTTCCTGCTTTGTCAAAGATGAGTTGGCCATACGTTTGTGGGTCTAGTTCTGGGGTTTCTATTCTATTCCATTGGTCTATGTGTCTGTTTTTGTGCCAATACCATGCTGTCTTGATGATGACAGCTTTGTAGTAGAGGCTAAAGTCTGGGATTGTGATGCCTCCTGCTTTGGTCTTCTTCTTCAAAATTCCTTTGGCTATTCGGGGCCTTTTGTGTTTCCATATGAATTTTAGGATTGCTTGTTCTAGTTTCGAGAAGAATGCTGGTGCAATTTTGATTGGGATTGCATTGAATGTGTAGATAGCTTTGGGTAGTATTGACATTTTGACAATATTTATTTTTCCAATCCACGAGCAGGGAATGTCTTTCCATTTCTTTAAATCTTTTTCAATTACCTTCATAAGCTTTCTATAGTTTTCAGCATACAGATCCTTTACATCTTTGGTTAGATTTACTCCTAGGTATTTTATGCTTCTTGGTGCAATTGTGAATGGGATCAGTTTCTTTATTTGTCTTTCTGTTGCGTCATTGTTAGTGTATAAGAATGCAACTGATTTCTGTACATTGATTTTGTATCCTGCAACTTTGCTGAATTCTTGCATCAGTTCTAGCAGACTTTTGGTGGAGTCTATCGGATTTTCCACGTATAATATCATGTCATCTGCAAAAAGCGAAAGCTTGACTTCATCTTTGCCAATTTTGATGCCTTTGATTTCCTTTTGTTGTCTGATTGCTGATGCTAGAACTTCCAGCACTATGTTAAACAGCAGCGGTGAGAGTGGGCATCCCTGTCGTGTTCCTGATCTCAGGGAAAAAGCTCTCAGTTTTTCCCCGTTGAGGATGATGTTAGCTGTGGGCTTTTCATAAAAGGCTTTGATGATCTTTAAGTATGTTCCTTCTATCCCGACTTTCTCAAGGGTTTTTATTAAGAAAGGGTGCTGGATTTTGTCAAAGGCCTTTTCTGCATCGATTGACAGGATCATATGGTTCTTCTCTTTTTTTTGTTAATGTGATGTATCACGTTGATTGATTTGCGAATGTTGAACCAGCCGTGCATCCCAGGAATGAATCCCACTTGATCATGGTGAATCATTCTTTTTGTATGCCGTTGAATTCGATTTGCTAGTATCTTATTGAGAATTTTTGCATCCATATTCATCAAGGATATTGGCCTGTAGTTCTCTTTTTTTACTGTGTCTCTGTCTGCTTTAGGAATCAAAGTAATACTGGCTTCATAGAATGAGTCTGGAAGTTTTTCTTCCCTTTCAATTTCTTGGAATAGCTTGAGAAGGATAGGTATTATCTCTGCTTTAAATGTCTGGTAGAACTCCCCTGGGAAGGCATCTGGTCCCGGACTCTTATTTGTTGGGAGATTTTTGATAACCGATTCAATTTCTTCGCTGGTTATGGGTCTGTTCAAGCTTTCTATTTCCTCCTGATTGAGTTTTGGAAGAGGGTGGGTGTTCAGGAATTGGTCCATTTCTTCCAGGTTGTCCAATTTGTTGGCATATAATTTTTCATAGTATTCCCTGATAATTGTTTGTATCTCTGAGGGATTGGTTGTAATAATTCCATTTTCATTCATGATTTTATCTATTTGGGTCATCTCCCTTTTCTTTTTGAGAAGCCTGGCTAGAGGTTTGTCAGTTTTGTTTATTTTTTCAAAAAACCAACTCTTGGTTTCGTTGATCTGCTCTACAGTTTTTTTAGATTCTATATTGTTTATTTCTGCTCTGATCTTTATGATTTCTCTTCTTCTGCTGGGTTTAGGCTGCCTTTGCTGTTCTGCTTCTAGTTCCTTTAGGTGTGCTGTTAGGTTTTGTATTTGGGATTTTTCTTGTTTCTTGAGATAGGCCTGGATTGCAATGTATTTTCCTCTCAGGACTGCCTTCGCTGCGTCCCAAAGCGTTTGGATTGTTGTATTTTCATTTTCGTTTGTTTCCATGTATTTTTTAATTTCTTCTCTAATTGCCTGGTTGACCCACTCATTCGTTAGTAGGGTGTTCTTTAACCTCCATGCTTTTGGAGGTTTTCCAGACTTTTTTCTGTGGTTGATTTCAAGCTTCATAGCATTGTGGTCTGAAAGTATGCATGGTATGATTTCAATTCTTGTAAACTTATGAAGGGCTGTTTTGTGACCCAGTATATGATCTATCGTGGAGAATGTTCCATATGCACTCGAGAAGAAAGTCTATTCTGTTGCTTTGGGATGCAGAGTTCTAAATATATCTGTCAAGTCCATCTGATCCAATGTCTCATTCAGGGCCCCTGTTTCTTTATTGACCATGTGTCTAGATGATCTATTCATTTCTGTAAGTGGGGTGTTAAAGTCCCCTGCAATTACCACATTCTTATCAATAAGGTTGCTTATGTTTATGAGTAATTGTTTTATATATTTGGGCGGTATTTGGCGCATAGACATTTATAATTGTTAGCTCTTCCTGATGAATAGACCCTGTAACTATTATATAATGTCCTTCTTCATCTCTTGTTACAGTCTTTAATTTAAAGTCCAGTTTGTCTGATATAAGTATGGCTACTCCAGCTTTCTTTTTGCTTCCAGTAGCATGATAAATAGTTCTCCATCCCCTCACTCTCAATCTAAAGGTGTCCTCAGGTCTAAAATGAGTCTCTTGTAGACAGCAAATAGATGGGTCTTGTTTTTTTATCCATTCTGATACCTTATGTCTTTTGGTTGGTGCATTTAATCCATTTACATTCAGTGTTATTATAGAAAGATACGGGTTTAGAGTCATTGTGATGACTGTATGTTTTGTATGTATGTGATGACTGTATGTTATTATAGAAAGATACAGGTTTAGAGATACTGTATGTTTTGTATGTATGTGATGACTGTATGTTATTATAGAAAGATACGGGTTTAGAGTCATTGTGATGTCTGTATGTTTTATGCTTGTAGTGATGTCTCTGGGACTTTGTCTCACAGGGTCCCCCTTAGGATCTCTTGTAGGGCTGGTTTAGTGGTGACAAATTCCTTCAGTTTTTGTTTGTTTGGGAAAACCTTTATCTCTCCTTCTATTCTAAATGACAGACTTGCTGGGTAAAGGATTCTCGGCTGCATATTTTTTCTGTCTAGCACCCTGAAAATCTCGTGCCAATTCTTTCTGGCCTGCCAAGTTTCAAAAGAGAGATCAGTCAGGAGTCTTATAGGTCTCCCTTTATATGTGAGGGCACCTTTACCCCTTGCTGCTTTCAGAATTTTCTCTTTATCCTTGTATTTTGCCAGTTTCACTATGATATGTCGTGCAGAAGATCGATTCAAGTTACGTCTGAAGGGAGTTCTCTGTGCCACTTGGATTTCAATGCCTTTTTCCTTCCCCAGTTCACGGAAGTTCTCAGCTATAATTTCTTCAAGTACCCCTTCAGCACCTTTCCCTCTCTCTTCCTCCTCTGGGATACCAATTATGCGTATATTATTTCTTTTTAGTGTATCACTTAGTTCTCTAATTTTCCCCTCATACTCCTGGATTTTTTTATCTCTCTTTCTCTCAGCTTCCTCTTTTTCCATAACTTTATCTTCTAGTTCACCTATTCTCTCCTCTGCCTCTTCAATCTGAACCGTGGTGGTTTCCATTTTGTTATGCATTTCGTTTAAAGTGTTTTTCAGCTCCTCGTGACTGCTCCTTAGTCCCTTGATCTGTGTAGCAAGAGATTCTCTGCTGTCCTGTATACTGTTTTCAAGCCCAGCGATTAATTTTATGACTATTATTCTAAATTCACTTTCTGTTATATTATTTAAATCCTTTTTGATCAGTTCATTAGCTGTTGTTATTTCCTGGAGATTCTTCTGAGGGGAATTCTTCCACTTGGTCATTTTGGATAGTCCCTGGCGTGGTGAGGACCTGCAGGGCACTTCCCCTGTGCTGTGGTGTATAACTGGAGGTGGTAGGCGGAGCCGCAGTCAGACCTGATGTCTGCCTCCAGCCCACCGCTGGGGCCACAGTCAGACTGGTGTGTGCCTTCTCTTTCCCTCTCCTAGGGGCAGGATTCACTGTGGGGTGGCGTGGCCCATCTGGGCTACTTGCACACTGCCAGGCTTGTGATGCTGGGGATCTGGCGTATTAGCTGGGGTGGGTAGGCAAGGTGCACGGGGGCAGGAGGGGCAGGCTTAGCTCACTTCTCCTTAGGTGATCCACTTCAGGAGGGGCCCTGTGGCAGCAGGAGGGAGTCAGATCCGCTGCAGGAGGTTTGGCTCCGCAGAAGCGCAGAGTTGGGTGTTTGCGCGGAGCCAGCAAGTTCCCTGGCAGGAACTGGTTCTCTTTGGGATTTTGGCTGGGGGATGGGCGGGGGAGATGGCGCTGGCAAGCACCTTTGTTCCCCACCAAACTGAGCTCTGTCGTCAGGGGGCTCAGCAGCTCTCCCTCCCTTTGTCCTCCAGCCTTCCCGCTTTCTGAGCAGAGCTGTTAACTTATGACCTCCCAGACGCTAAGTGGCGCTTCTTGTGGGAACTCAGTCTGTCAGGCCCCTCCGCTTTTGCAAGCCAGACTCGGGGGCTCTGCTTGGCCAGCGAGCAGCCCCTCCGCCCCGGCTCCCTCCCGCCCGTCCGTGGAGCGCGCACCACCTCGCCGCCCTTCCTACCCTCTTCCGTGGGCCTCTTGTCTGCGCTTGGCTCCGGAGACTCCGTTCTGCTAATCCTCTGGCGGTTTTCTGCGTTATTCAGTCAGGTGTTGGTGGAATCTAAGTGATCAGCAGGACGCGCGGTGAGCCCAGAGTCCTCCTACGCCGCCATCTTCCCTCCCTCCTAGCTCGTGTTTTCTTAAACTGGGCTCTACTTTGGGTGCTTATTAAAATACTTGAATATTCTGGTTTCTTTCCTTGAAATTGAATAGCAAATGGGAATTCTTACAAGTGATGCTTTCCCAAAGTAAACCTCTAGGGAAATGTACCATGTACAATGATGGGGATAGTTTACCACAAGGAGGACCATTTAAGAGTTAAGTTTCATAAGTACAGACCTTAGTTCGTTTATTTCTTTTTTAGATTTTTAAAAATTTTTTATATTTATTTATTTATGAATACAATTTATTGTCAAATTCGCTTACATACAACACCCAGTACTCATCCCAACAAGTGCCCTAACAATGAATATTTCATTTATTTTTGAGAGAGTGCAAGCAGGGGAGCGTCAGAGAGAGGGAGACAGAGGATCTGAAGTGGCTTTGCACTGACAGCAGTGAGCCAGGTGTGGAGCTTGAACTCATGAACTGCTAGATCGCTGGGGACAAAGTCAGATGAGCTACTCGGGTGCCCCTGGATCTTACTTCTTTTAGAAAGTAAAGGGGATTCTTACTGTGCTCTAAAACTCCCTATTGAAGACTTGGCATCCTCAAAATTTTTCAAATCACATGCTATGACTTCCTTATCATATAATTGCATTAAGATTAACATTAATTACACAAAAATACTTTTTACTAAAAAAAAAAACATTATGGAGCAAAACCTTTCTATATAGCTTATTAACCGAACCTTTTTGTTATCTTCACATTCCCCATGCACCTAGAAGTTTGCCTGGGAGTCAGCTGTTAGACTCTGAGGCCTAGATAACAGTGAGTCTATTTCTTTTAGAACAGTGGCTAACTAGAATACAATTATATATTATAGGTGTGTGGCCATGGCACTGATGTCATCAGATCAGGAAATGGTCTAATAAATTTATTCTTCTTAATGGCTAAAGTAATCTGTTAAGATTATTCGATAAAATTACAACTTTGTTCTATATAAGATGCAGTAAAAATAGATATAAATAAAGGAAAATGTGGATATAAACCTTTGGACAGAGTTTTACGGACTTAACTAAAAATCAGTTTAGTGTACAGTATAAAAGTGTACATTAATTCTTTTTTTTAATGTTTATTTATTTTGAGAGAGAGAGTGTGAGTGGGGGAAGGGTAGAGAGAGAGAGGGAGACACAGAATCAGAAGCAGGCTCCAGGCTCTTAGCTGTCCGCACAGAGCCCAATGTGGGGCCTGAACCCACAAGCCGCAAGATCATGACCTGAGCCAAAGTCAGACGCTCAACCGACTGAGCCACCTAGGCACCCCAAAACTGTACATTAATGCTTTAGAGGAAAGAAGCAACTTTCTAGAAAGAGGGGGAAATTTTTACAGATTCATTAGTTGGAGACATTTATTTAACAATCTAATTGAGTTTAGTTTTCATAGCATTTTTTTCTCTCAATTAGAAATCAGTACTGTTCAGAATTACAGTTCTCAGGAAAGCATAGCCTTAGAGATAAAGATAGATTAGCTTTTACAAAGTTCTAATTAATTTATAAATATCTTTTACCCTCTTTTGATGTTAGTTGAAGTTTAATCAGCTAGCAGAAAATATTTATTTCAAAAGTGTCACCTCTGGAAAGTGGTATTACCAGGAAGAACACTTAACCCTTCTGATACTCTACACCATCTTTGAAAGTATTCTTACTAAAGAAGATATTTGGTTTAGTTTTCCAAAAAGCAGACATAAATGTTTGTTATAGTCAAAGTCCCCAAACGTCAGGAAGTATGACAATCCTAAATAACCACTGTGACTTCCATATTTATTGTGTTTTCTGTTAGATTTGTTTATCATGTAGTAGAATATGTAGCTGCCTTTGGTTCTTTTGGAAAGAATAGAAACATTATCTATATAGTTCCTGAGGAGGCCAGGTATCCTGATAAATCCAATACATGAAAGGATATTAGTTGCAAATTCATAAAGGCAAATATTATTTTATTAAGCATATATTATGTTTAGTTGAATAAAGTTTGCTTATATTTTTCCTCACCCTTTAATTTTTTGTCTTGACTTTCAAACTAATGAAAACTAGTGAATTGGAGTCATAATAGAAAAGCTATTACTATGATTTGAGACTAGGAGTAAAAGAAATTCTGAGTACTGGCATGTTTTAGACGAATGTTTAGAAGCACATGAAATTTATTTCTTATCTACCTCTCCTAGGGTGTGAAAATTTCAGTATTGTTCATGTTTGTTTGCCATATAAATCAACATTTTATTTCCTTTACACGTTATGTCTTACCAGTTTTCATAGTGAGTGTTTTCTCTTAATCGCTACTTCATGTGAGCCTCACAGTTGTCTGCTAAGACAGGACATTCTAAATCTTTTGTTATAATCAATTATAGAGTATATTAAACCTCGTGGAATTTTTTTTTCTTATATCATACCTAAATGTCACATTATAAGTCTATTTTTTGCACGGGTTTTATTGAAAATGGAGTAAATCTTTTGTGTAGATAAAATTCATTTTGTTCATTTTTTTAACTTTCTCTTCTCCTGTGCTTGGACTCCTTATTTGTCTAAAAGACACATTTTTAAGGTATGTTATATGTGAAGGCTAACAATAAAATATTAACAGCAACTATGATGTCCCTGAAGGCTCCTTTTGGTTGAGAGAAACAGAACCCCATTCATACTACCTTGAGAAAAAACAAAAGGAGGGTGATAAGAACTTAAGTCAAGAATCATCATTACCATAGAGAACTCAAGGACAGAAAGTAAATATTTAGGAGGAACTGGAATCAGGAACCCATGTAAAAATGTTTTCGTCTGTCTAGAGGCATATGATATGTGGTTTCAACTTCCTTTATGTATGGCTGTTTTATTCTTCACATTCTCTGCTTCTTGACTTTTTTCTACTTCTCTAGGAATATGACAGACTGTTTTCTCGTAGTGCCTGAGAATGCCTGTCCACACTTCAAACACAGCAGAAAAACACCCGAATTCTAACTCTAAATCCCAAGTAAAGAGAATCTACTCCAATTTGGGTAAAATTCCAGCTACCTACAACCAAGGGACTGGGTAACAGTACCAATGCAGCTTTGGGAATGGCCATTAGTTCTTGGAAAGGTAGAGGCTAGGAACACACCTTACAACATATCTATCATGTCTGCCCTTATACTTAAATATTAATTCTGAAGTTTTACTTTGGAAGAGGTTCTCACTATGACTTTCCCTCAAGCACAAGTGAAGCTAATGAAGTGATATACTCCCCTCAATCAAAATTACTAAGTGTGCTATTTTTCATGGTAAATGCAACCGAGAATTTATAACTTGGTTTATGATTTATTTTGCTTTTACAGCCAATAACTACAACTAATTCATCAAGTGAACTTATATTCTCACTTCAAGATGTGTCCCTTCCAATTGAAATAGTACCAGAAAAATTTGAATATTTTTCCCCAGAAAGGCTCAACACTCCAAGGTAAGCCTCACTAAAAACCAGATCTACAACCTTAACTTGGTGTAGAATATAGAAAGTTTGTTTTATTTTCCACTACATTCTTAACATGATATTCAAGTCCCAAAATAATGATTCATTGATTAGAAAGGAACAAGAAAATAGTACATTTCAAGAGAGTGTCCTAGGCAGGCTATTACTTTCAGCTGTAATGGAAAACAGTTAATGTAAGGGTAAATGCAAGTGTAAAATCTGCTTACACTGATACTATTCCAATTTGTTCACAAGAATGTTGGTGGTGTTTCTTACTTTCTACAACCTGATAGAAATGTGTACTCTATAGTATTTTCACACAGAAAGGTTTTCAACAGAGAAAACATTTAACATTTGATGAATATTTTTAAGGTGTTCATGTTTGTCTTTCTTTAAGTAATGAAGGAGCAATTGTGATATCACATGATGAAGGAAGAAAGTCTGAAACAGAAGCTTCTGATACAAAAATTTCTGAAATTTCAACGGGTTCTTTGGACTATAAAAGTCTCCAAGACCTAAAAATAATTGAAAGTGACACCCCCTTGCTGGAATCTGGCTCTGAAAGATGTGTGATTGATTCTGACTCTGATAGAGGCATTGGTTTGGACTCTGACTTGGAACAGCACTCAAAAGACTCTGATTCAATAATATGGGAAATGGACTCAGACTCAGAAAAACGTCTCATGGACTCAAACTCTGTGAAACAACTACAAGAAGCAGAAAAATACCAGGTGGCTTCAAGTTCTATGAAAGACCTGATGGAGTCAGAGCAACAGCTAGTGGGAGTTGAACAATGCCAGATGGACTCTGACTCTTTTGAACACTGGATGGACTCAGATTCAGAAAAATGTTTGGCAGACTCTGACTCTGAAAAATATGGGTTGAACTCAGACAGTGAAAGACCTGAGATGGATTCAGACTTAGAAAAATCCCCTATGGCTTCTGCATCTGTGAAACACCCGCTAAAGGCAGAAAAATGTCAAATAGCTTCAGATTCTGTAAAAAGCCTGATGGAATCTCCGAAAATGTTGATGGAGACCAAACAACACTGGATGCTCTCTGCTTCTGAGAGGTATGTGATAGACTCAGACATGGATAGAGATGAAATGGACTCAGCTTCTGCATCGTCAGTATGTCTGATGGGGGAAGAAAAACACCAGGAAAAGATAAGATCTAAGAGATATATAATGGAATCTGATTCTGAACCATGTGAGATGGACTCAGACTCAGAAAGATATGGGCTAGCCTCAACAGCTGTGAAATGTGTCATGGATGCTAAAACATTCCAGTTCAGCACTGATACTGAGGGATGCAGGATGGATTCTTGGTCAGAAAGACATACGAATGACTTAGATTCTGAAAGCCCAGAGATGGTCTCTGATTCAGTGAAACACACAATTAAGGCTGAAAATTGCCAGAGGGCCTCTGACTTGGAAAGTTTATGGATGGGCCTCAGGTTTGAATCTAAAAGATGCTGGACTGACTCTGAAAGACAAAAATTGAACTTTGACTATGGTAGATGTTGGGATAGCTCTGGAAGATATCAATTCAGGTCTGAAAGAATTCAGCATAGCTCTGGAAAATGTAGGGATGACCCTCAAAAACGTTGGGATAGCTTTGAAAGACATCAAATAGACCCCAATTCTGGAAAATATCTAGCAGATTCTGAAAATAAAAGACATAAAAATGAGTTTGAAAGTGAAAGACTTATGATGGATATGGCGAAGGAACAGTGTCTGATATTTGAAAATAAGAGACTTCAAACAGATGAAGACAAGAAAAGGTATCTCATAACATCTGACAGTGAACAAGAGCACAAGATTGTATTTCACAATGAAAGACACCCCGTTTACTCAGAAAATGAAGCACAAAGGCTTGGTGCTCGCAAGAAGGATAATCGTCCTCAGGGTAAGCCTAAATATGTGTGACTTTTGAAAGTATAATTAATAACATGGTGACAATTACAAAATGTCAGTAGCTTTAACGGGTTTGGGCCTGAGATCATTTCATCAGAAGCTCAGAGAAAAGGCATCTTCATTCTAGATTTCCATTCACTTTTGAAAATTAGGCAAATAGGAGCACCTGGCTCGCTCAGTCTGTAGAGCATGTGACTCTTGATCTTGGGGTTGTAAATTGAAGCCCCATGTTGGGTGTAGAGGTTACTTAAAATATTCAATAAAATTAGACAAATCATCTCTCTTTATCTACTTCATAAAAGAATAAAAATTAGAGAATTATTAGCAAATATGGTTATTTGTGCCTAGAAAACAGCATGCTAAATTTTGCTCCGATTGTTCTGGAATGGGTCAGTAGAAATTGCTCGTAAACTTTTCCCCATTATTAGTTGGTGTGAAAAGTAGTATCCAAGCCTAACTATACAGACATCCAGCTTAACTTGCTTCTCTCAAAATTATTATAAAAGCTGCATAATTCTCAATAGATAGTTGGCATTTACCTTGTTAGTCACATTTACTTTTACTTCACACTACATCATTATAATTCTCCATTTCCTAAACCATTGCATTAAGGTATGCTTAAAACAAAGGAACTATTATCATTTCATAAAATGTTTTTCTTCGTATTATTCATTTTCCACAGAGTCCTTTAGCTACAATTCAAAGGAGAAAAAAAACTAAGAACTTGACCCCTAAACATTCAAAAGAGATTTTACCTCTGAAAATATAACAAGAAATTTTGTGCTTCAATAAATTCCAGTGACTCTTCAAAAATAGATCATTTGAAATAGTATATATTTAATGTATGATAAAGTTTTCCTATTTTAATATGCTATTTATACAGGAGTCTTTGAAATTTATCCTATATAATACTGACTTTTACATGTTATATTCTTTTAAGTAGAACAGGTTATTGAATCCAATAAAAATATACTATATATTTTTGGGCATTTACTAACACAAAGTGTTATCCAGGGGTTTCCTTGATTGTCAGACAGGTACATTTATCCTCAAGCCATTAATTCAGTTGGATTAACTGTGCGATATTTTATTTGAACAGTCAGAGGAAAATATTCATCTCATTCTTTATATTCCCTAACAAAAATAATCTGGTTTCAATTAGAAATGAAATTCTATTGGAAAAGATTAAGGAGTGTAAGAAATGAATTTCTGAGATCCTCTTACAATGCAACATATTGGTAGGGTGGTGAAAGAAGTATGCTACTTTTCATGAAGAGGGGGAAAACCCTTAAAACAATGTTTTTATTGGATTTGAATTTGGTAACACTAAGTTGAATTATCTCCTAACCAAATATCATTCTCTTCTAACAAGGCAATATTAGTGATTCTTTAAGAGTTGTATAAATCAGCATGGAGGGTATAAAGATTAACATTTCACATTCAGCTTCACTTTTGATATTTTCAAACAATATCTAATAAATGTCCAGTGAAATAGCATAAGTACTTCTAAAGAACTCAACTGCACTGTTATTGATGTGCTTTGTAAAATTTTGCCAATCAAGTGCTTACCATATGCTCAGCATACAATAAAAACATAAATGTACAATACCTTAAATTTCTATAACACCTTTCAGCCTTCCAAAGTCCATTAATATGAAAATAACAACCATCTAATATTGTCAAGCACTGTGCTACACAAGTCACATGCATTATTACATCTAAACCCATCCTTTACATAATACCTAAGCTTTATACAACACTGCTAGGAAAAACTCTAAGCATTGTATGCATACTAATCTGTTAGTACCAATTCACCAGAACCAATTAATGAATACTAGTTCACAAGTTTTACATGTGTGAATTCATTAAACCCTTACAGCAATCTAGGACATAGGCACGTTTATCATTTCTAGTTGACCAATGAAGAAACTGAGGCACAAAGAAATTATATAATTAACCAAGGTAACATAATACATGGTAGTCAAGATATGAACCCATGCTCCAAAGTCTGTGCTATTAAACATGAAGACATCTTTCAGCTAAGAAGAATATATACTATCCCAGGGTGCCTGGGTGGCTCATTCAGTTAAGCGTCCGACTTCGTCTCAGGTCATGATCTCACAGTTTGTGGGTTTGAACCTTGTGTTGGGCTCTGTGCTGACAGCTCAGAGCCTGGCGCCTGCTTCGGATTCTGTGTCTCCCTCTATCTCTGCCCCTCCTCTGCTCTCTCTCTCTCTCTCTCTCTCAAAAATAAATGAACATTAAAATAATTTAGAAGAACATGAATTATTCCAATTTTATACTGAGAAAAATGAGGCTATAATGCTCAAAAGAGTTGTGCTGGACTTTGAAACTGGATTTATCTGCCTCCAGAGCCTGAGTTTTTAAGTATGTTGCTTATACTTATATCCCAACTCTTGTTTAACCTCATATTCTTTTTTGTAATTTTTATTTGTTTACTTTTAATTTATTTAGATTCAAGTTAGCTAACATACAGTGTAGTATTTATTTCGGGTAAAACACAGTGATTCATCACTTACATATAACACCCAGTGATCATCCCAATAAACTTCCTCCATAATATCCATCTCCCATTTCGCCCATCCCCCCACACACCTCCCTCCAACAACAGTGTGTTCTCTATATTTGAGAGTCTCTTATGGTTTGCCTCCACTCTGTTTTTATCTTATTTTTCCATCCTTTCCCTTATGTTCATCTGTTGTGTTTCTTAAATTCCACATATGAGTGAAATCATATATTTGCCTTTCTCTGCCTGACTTATTTCACTTAGCATAATACAATCTCGTTCTATCCACATTGTTACAAATTGTAGATTTTGTTCTTTTTTATCACTGGTAGTATTCCATTGTAAATATATGACACATTTTCTTTATCCATTTATCAGTGGATATACATTTAGGGTCTTTCCATAATTTGGCTATTATTGATAGTGCTTCTATAAACATTGGGGTGTATGTGCCCCTTCAAATCAGCATTTTTTGTATCCTTTGGATAAATACCTAGCAGTGCAATTGCTGGGTCGTAGGGTAGTTCTATTTTTAGTTTTTGAGGAGCCTCCATACTGTTTTCCAGAGTAGCTGCACCAGTATTCATTCCTACCAACAGTGCAAAAGAGTTCCCCTTTCTCCACATCCTCGCTAACATCTATTATTTTCTGAGTTGTACATTTTAGCCATTCTGACAGGTGTGAGGTGGTATCTCAGTGTGGTTTTGATTTGTATTTCCCTGATGATGTGCAATGTTGAGCATCTTTTCATGTGTCTGTTAGCTATCTGGATGTCTTCTTTGGAAACGTGTCTATTCATGTCTTCTTCCCATTAATTCATTGTATTATTATTATTATTATTATTATTTTGGTGTTGAGTTTGGTAAGTTCTTTATAGATTTTGGATACTAACTCTTTATCTGATATGTCATTTACAAATATTTTCTCCCATTCTGTTGGTTGCCTTTCAGTTTTGTTCATTGTTTCCTTAGCTGTGCAGAAACTTTTTATCTTGGTGAAGTCCCAATAGTTCATTTTGTTTTTATTTCCCTTGCCTCTGGATGCATGTCTAGTAAGAAGGTGCTGTGGCCAAAGTCAAAGAGGTTGCTGCCTGTTTTCTTCTGTAGGATTTTGATGGTTTCTTGTCTCACATTGAGGTATTTCATCCATTTTGAGTTTATTTTTGTGTATGGTGTAAAAAGTGGTTCAGTTTCACTCTTCTGCATGTTGCTGCTGTTCAGTTTTCCCAGCACCATTTGCTGAAGAGACTCTCTTTTTTCCATTGGATACTCTTTCCTGCTTTGTTGAAGACTTTTGAAGAAGTTGGCCATACATTTGTGGGTCCATTACTGGGTTCTGTATTCTGTTCCATTGATTTATGTGTCTGTTTTTGTGCCAGTACCATACTGTCCTGATGATTACAGATTACAACTTTGTAATACGGCTTAAAGTCCAGAATTATGCTGCCTCCAGCTATGGTTTCCTTTTTTAACATTACTTTGGCTATTTGGGGTCTTTTGTGGTTCCATACAAATTTTAGGATTGTTTGTTCTAGCTCTGTGAATAATGATGGTGTTATTTTGTAAGGATTGCACTGAATGTGTAGATTATTTGGGGTAGTATAGACTTAACAGTACTTGTTCTTAAAATCCATGAGTGCAGAATGTTTTTCCATTTCTTTCTGTCTTCCTCAATTCCTTTTATTAGCTTTCTGTAGTTTTCAGCATACAGACCTAACCTATTTGGTTAGGTTAATTCCTAGGTATCTTATGGTTTTGTATGCAATTGTAAATGGGATCGATTCCTTCATTTCTCTTTCTACTGTTTCACTATCGGTGTATAGAAATGCAATAGATTTCTGTATGTTTATTTTATATATTGTGATTATTCTGAATTCACGTATCAGTTCTAGTAGCTTTTTGATGGAGTCTTTTTGGTTTTCCATGTAGAGTATCAAGTCATCTTTGAAGAGTATAAGTTGGACTACTTCTTTGCCATTTTGTATGCCTTTTATTTCTTTTTGTTGTCTGACTGCTGAGGCTAGGATTTCTAGTACTATGTTGAACAACAGTGGTGAGAGTGGACATATCTGTTGTGTTCCTGACCTTAGGGGGGAGGCTCTCATTTTCCCCCATTGAGGATGATATTAACTATGGGCCTTTCATATATGCCTTTTATTATGTTAACACATGTTCTTTCTACCCCTACTTTCATGAGGGTTTTTATCAAGAAAGGATGCTGTGTTTCATCAAATGCTTTTTCTGCATCTATTGAAAGGATTGTATGGTTCTTATGCCTTATTTTATTAGTGTAATGTATCACATAGATTGATTTGTGAATACTGAACCAGCCCTGAAGCCTAGGAATAAATCCCAATTGATCATGGTGAATAATTTTTGAATTTGGTTTGTTAGTATCTTATTGAGAATTTTTGTATCGAAGTTCATCAGGGATATTGGCCTGTAATTCTCATTTTTAATGGTGTCTTTGTCTGGTTTTGGAATCAATGTAATAATGCTGGCTTCATAGAATGAGTTTGGAAAGTTTCTTTCCATTCCAATTTTTGGAACAGTTTCAGAAGAATAAGTATTAACTGTCCTTAAATGTCTGGTGGAATTGTCCTGGGGAGCCTTTGGCCCAAGACTCTTATTTGCTGGGACATTTTTGATAACTGATTCAATTTCTTTGTTGGTTATGGGCCTGTTCAAATTTTCAATTTCTTCTTGATTGAGTTTTGGTAGTATGTGATTGTCTAGGAATTTGTCCATTTCCTCCAGATTGTATAGTTTGCTAGCATATAATTTTTCATAGTATTCTCTTATAATTGTATTTCTGTGGTGTTGGTTATGACTCTCCTCTTTCATTCCAGATTTTATCTACTAGGGTCCTCTTTCATTTCTTTTTCATAAGTCTCATTAGGGGGTTATCAATTTTGCTTATTCTTTAAAAAAATTATCCTGAAATTTCATTGATCTGTTCTACCATTGTTTTCTTTGTTTCTTTGTTTCTATATTGTTTATTTCTTCTTTAATCCTATTATTTCCCTTCTTATGCTGACTTTAGGCTTTCTTTGCTGCTCCTTTTCTAGCTCCTTCAGGTATAAGGCTAGGTTATGCATTTGAGACCTTTCTTGCCTCATGAGATAGTCCTGAATTGCAATGTACTTTTTTCTTAGGACTGTGTTTGCTCTATCCCAAAGGGTTTAAGCTGTCATGTTTTCATTTTAATCTCCATCCATGTATTTTTTTTATTTCTTCTTTAAATTCCTGGTTAACCCATTAATTCTTTAGAAGGATGTTCTTTAACCTCCATGTATTTAAAGGCATTCCAAATTTTTTCTTGTGCTTGACTTCAAGTTTCATAGCATTATAATCTGAAAATATGCATGTTATTATCTCTATCTTTTTGTACTTGTTGAGGGCTGATTTGTGACCCAATATGTGATCTGTTCTGGAGAATGTTCCATGTGCACTCAAGAAGAATGTGTATTCTATTGCTTTAGGATGAAATGTTCTTAAGATATCTGTTAAGTCCATCTGGTCCATTGTGTCATTCAAATCCATTGCTTCCTTGTTAGTTTTCTGCTTAGATGATCTGTCCATTGTTGTAAGTGTTGTATTAAAGTCTCCTACTATTATGGTATCATTCTCAATTAGTTTCTTGATGTTTGTTATTAATTGATTTATATATTTGGGTTCTTTCAAGTTGGGGACATAAATATTTATAATTGTTAGATCTTCTTAATGGATAGACCCATTAATTATGATATAATGCCCTTCTTCATTTCTTGTTACAGTCTTTGGTTTAAAATCTAGTTTGTCTGATATAAGTATGGCTACTTCAGCTTTCTTTTGACCTCCATTAGCATGATATATGGTTCTCCATCCCCTTATTTTCAATATGCAGGGTCCTTAGGACTAAAATGAGTCTTTCCTAGGCAGCATATGAATGGATTTTTTTTTTTAAATCCATTGTGATACCCTGTGTCTTTAGATTGGAGCACTTAGTCCATTTACATTAGTGTGATTATTGAAGGATATGAATTTAGCGCCATTGTGTTATCTGTAGAGTTAGTGTTTTTGGTGATGTTCTCTGCTCCTTTGTAGTCTTTTCTGCTTTGGCCTTTTTTTTTTTTTTTCTCATGCAGAGAGTGCCCTTTAAAATTTCTTACGGGGCTGGTTTAGTGGTCATGAACTCCTTTCCTTGTTGTTTGTCTGGGAAAGTCTTTATTTCTCCTTCTATTCTGAGTGACAGCCTTGCTTGATAAAGGAATCTTGGCTACATATTTTTTCCTATTCAGCACATTTAATATTTCCTACCACTCCCTTCTAGCCTGCCAAGTTTCATTGGACAGGTCTGCTTCTAAATTTATGTGTCTACCTTTATAGGTTAAGGACCTTTTGTCCCCAGCTGCTTTCAGAATTCTCTCTTTATCTTTGTATTTTGCCAGTTTCACCAAGATATGTTGTGGTGTTAACCTGTTTTAGTTGATTTTGAAGGGAGTTCTCTGTGTCTCTACGAATCGAATGCTTGTTTCCTTCCCCAAATTAGGGAAGTTCTCAACTATAATTTATTCAAATAAACCCGTCCCTGTTTCTTGCTCTTCTTTTGTGCCTTCTGTGTTATGGATATTGTTTTGAGTCACAGAATAACTTAGTTCTCTAAGTCACCCTTTATTATCTAGTAATTTCTTTTCCTTATTTTTTCAGATTAATTATTTTCCATAATTTTATCTTCTATTTCACCTATTCCCTCCTCTGTTTCTCCCATGCTTGCTGTCACTGTATCTAGTTTATTTTGCATTTCAGTTATAGCATTTTTAAATTCATCCTGACTAGTTCTTAGGTCTTTGATATTTGCAGCAAGGGTTTTTCTGGTGTTTTCTATGATTTTTTGAAGCCCAGATAGTAGTCTTATGAATGTTCTAAATTCCTGTTCAGATACATTGTTTATATCTGTTTTGAGCAAGACCATGACTAATTTCTTCTTGACCTTTCTTTTGGGGAGAATTCTTCATTCTTGTCATTTTGGCTCAGTTTCTGTCTTTTGAGTGTTTTACAAGTTTGCTATATTCCCTACACCTGAAAGTACTGCTATATTTAAAAGGAGTCATACACTGTCCAGGGCCTGGCACTCCAGGAAGTGTTTCAGGTGTATGCTGTGTGAACTCTGCTGTTGTGTTTTGGCTACTTTTTCCCACTGGTCAGTCTTCTGCAGAGCTTCTCCTTGCTTGCACTGGTGGAGTGTTTGGACCTTTAACTAGGTGTGCTTTGATTTGCTTGTTGAAGTAACCCTGGGGGCAAAAAGGGAGGGGAGCCTTATACTAAAAAGAGAAAAGGAAAAGGAACAAGAAAATGTGAATAAAAAATAAAAAATCTATAAGGCTTACTCCAAGGAGAAATAAAGCAAAAAAAAAAAAAAAAAAAAAAAAAGAAAGGAGAAAAGAAGGGTAAAGAAAAGAGTAAAAAAGCCTGATCCAAAATAAAAAGAAAAGATAAAAGGAATGAGAGAAAACAAATCAGAAATCATGAGCTTAATTTCCAAAAAAAAAAGAAAGGAGAAGGAGGTAAAAAAGAAAATACACAGTTGTCTGTTGGTGCCTGAGGGGTGGTGGTTGTGCTGGTCTGGAGGAGAGACTGTGTCATCTCAGAGTCAGTCTTGACCCAGTAAATAATCAGGTGCCAGTCACAGAGGTGGCAGGGTTTGGTGTACATGTGTCTTGCCTCCACTGGGGGCTGATGTGTTCCTTTCTGAAGTCCCACCATGTTGGTGTTAGGGGGAAAATGGCACCACCCCAATCTCTCATCACCAGACCAGAGATCTCCACCTCTGCTATTCAGGCAGCCCTCACAGTATAGTGAGAGAAATCAGCTCTCCCTTCGCCAAAACTCTCTTGCACTTTTTCATTGGTGCAGGCTGGGATTCAAAATCCAAAGTCTTAAAGGACCCAACACAGTGTGCATCTCCTCCCCTCCTCGGGAGTAGAGCCTCTCCATCCTGCTGATGAAAGACCTTTAGATGGCAACATCAGGGTCTTTTGTCTTTGGGGAGGCAATAAACCTTATTCCAAAAGTACTTCAGGAAAGAGACTGTTCTTTCCCAGGGCACCCTGGAGATCACTTCACGACACTATACAGTCCCGGGCCAGCTCCCCTCTCCAGGAGCATGTGCAACAGCTCTGCTCCTAACAAAGTCACAAACTTCCAAAACCTCAGAGTTTGAGCTCCAAAAGCTGTTTGCAAAAAAGAACTGAGATACTCGGTACTTCTTGTTCCCCATTCCATGGTCCAGAGAGGTTTTCCTCCTGTGCTAACTCAATGAGACACTTTCTCAACCCCTCTCTTTTTCTATTTTTTGTCTTTCCACATAAAGGGTTCCTCCCTTCTGCGGCTCCACCATTTTCTCTCCCCCAATTCACATTCACGCACCTCTCATCTGCCATGCTGTCTCCTTGTAACTTTGGAGATCCTTCTGCCACTCTGCAACTCTATTTCCTCAATATTCCAAGTAATCTTACCTCAAAACAGCTGTGTTTGAGGGACAAGGAAAGACCAGGGTCCTCCTACTTATGCACCATCTTAACTCCTCCCCTAATGTCACATTCTTCTTATTTAGAAAGAGCTACTACAGTAAAGAATTATTTCTGCTTTAAAAAATGAGAAAAATGAGATGCAAGCAGACTACGTTCCTAAATGTCGCATAGGTAATTAGTGGTTAGGCTAGAGTATAGAAACTCCTAGTCTACTGTTATCTCAACTACATCTGTGACTTCATGAAGTTTATAATCTAACTGAGGAAATATTCCACATGAAACCAGTCAATTAACAACACTTTACCTGAGCCTAATTTTTTTTTATAAAAGTCTTTGGCACACTTTAAATATTTGCATTTAGACTGTATTTAATATGTGGATTATTATTAATGTAAAGCATGCGCTTGGGTATAGTCAATCCATAGGTGAAGCCCTTTCATATATAAATCAAAAGTTTGCTAGCTGTTTTCACCCATCTTCAGATGTTCTATATGGAAAACATAAACTGATAGAAAGAACATACCTGAACATCATAAAAGCCATATATGAAAGACCCAAGAATGGATGCTGTATTTTGTCAAATGCTTTTTCTGCATCTATTGAGAGGATCATATGGTTCTTATCTTTTCTTTTATTAATGTGGTTCGTCATATTGATTGATTTGCAAATATTGAACCAGCCCTATAGCCCAGAAATAAATTGCACTTGATCATGGTGAATAATTCTTTCAATGTACTGGTGAATAATTCTTTCAATGTACGGTTGGATTCAATTTGCTAGTATCTTTTTGATAATTTTTGCATCCATGTTCAGCAGGGATGTTGGCCTTTTTAAGTGAGGTCTTTGTATTTGGATCAAGGTAATGCTGGCCTCATAGAAGGAGTTTGGAAGTTTACCTTCCATTTCTATTTTTTGGAACAGTTTGAGAATAATACATGTTAACTCTTCTCTAAATGTTTGGTAGAATTCCCCTTGGAAGTCATCTGGTCCTGGACTTTTGTTTTTTGGGACATTTTTTATTACTGATTCATTTCTTTGCTCCCTACAGGTCTGTTCAAATTTTCTGTTTCTTCCTGTTTAAGTTTTAGTAGTTTGTATGTTTCTAGGAATTTATCCATGTCTTTGAGATTACCCAGTTTGTTGGCATACAATGCTTCATAATATTCTCATGACTATTTATATTTCTGTGATATTGATTAGCAATACACTCTTCTTTTTTTAAATTTTTTTCTAATGTTCATTTATTTTTGAGACAGAGACAGAGCATGAATGGGGGAGGGTCAGAGGGAGAGGGAGACACAGAATCTGAAACGGGCTCCAGGCTCTGAGCTGTCAGCACAGAGCCCGACACGGGGCTCGAACTCACAGACCGTGAGATCATGGCCTGAGCCGAAGTCGGACGCCCAACTGACTGAGCCACCCAGGCGCCGCAGCAATACACTCTTCTTAAAGTCAGAGCTTGCATTGTGTCTTCCCCTTATCTATGCTTTCTATGGTAAAGAGACAGAAGAAATGACTTTGCTGCATTTCCTAGGCCAAAAATTAAGTCGTTTTGCTCCTCTGACTATGGATTCTAAATAATATTTTTAAATGAATAGTTGTTTATAAAACAGTTTTTTATCTTTTTTACACACTGCTTTTCCTGGGAACAGTATAAATCTCATTAATAATATTAACTAGTTTACTCAACTTCTATGTCTGTTATAATTATATTTAGAATTTATCTTGCACCTTAAAATTTTACACCAAGTACTATCACTTTGGGATTATTGAATTGAATTCTCCATTCCATTTGACATGAGAATATTTCCATATCCTACATAACCTGTTGTTAGCCATTTTTGTCTCATTAAAAATTTGTGGTAAAGGGGCGCCTGGGTGGCTCAGTCGGTTGAGCGGCCGACTTCAGCTCAGGTCATGATCTCGCGGTCCGTGAGTTCGAGCCCCGCGTCAGGCTCTGTGCTGACAGCTCAGAGCTTGGAGCCTGTTTCAGATTCTGTGTCTCCCTCTCTCTGACCTTCCCCCATTCATGCTCTGTCTCTCTCTGTCTCAAAAATAAATAAACATTAAAAAAATTTAAAAAAAATTGTGGTAAAATATGCATAAAATAAAATTTAGTATCTTGATCATTTTTAAATGTACAGTTTAGTGGTAAGTTCAGATTGTTGTGCAACCAGTCTGCAGAACTCTTTTCATCTTGCAAAACAAACCTTATACCCATTAAACAATAACTTACCACTTCCCCTTTTCCTCAGTCCCTGGCAACCACAATTCTACTTCCTTTCTCTATGATATTTTTAAGTTTCTATTTGTGTTCCAGTTAGTTAACATAGTGTAATATTAGTTTGAAGTGTGCAATTTAGTGATTCAACCTTCCATATAACACCCTGTGCTCATCACAAGTGCACTTCTTAATCCCCATCACCTATTTAGCCCATTCCCCTACCCACCTCACCTCTTATAACCATCAGTTTGTTCTCTGTAGTTAAGCATATGTTTATTTTCTTTATGATTTTGACAAAGGATCTCATATAAGTATTTATTTCATATATAGTATTTGTGTATATCTGCTTGCCTTCTTGAAGTCAGCATAATGTCCTTGAAATTCATCCATGTTGTTGCATGTGTCAAAATTTCCTTCCTTTTTAAGGATAAATAGTATTCTATTGTATGGATATACCTGAATTTGTTTATCCATTCATGTCTCCCTGGATAGATGTTGGTGTTGGGTAGCTTTCATCTTTTGGCTATTGTGAATAATGTCACTATAAATATGAGTGGTAAATATCTCTTTGAGATCCTGCTTTCATTTTGGGGGGTATATAATCAAAGGACAATTGTTGGATCGTATGTTAATTATATATTTTTTTCATTTTTTTTTGAGGATTTGTCATACTGTTTTCTATAATGGCTGTACCATTTTACATTCCCACTAACAGTGCACAAAGGTTCCAATATCTGTACCATTTCACATCCTCACCAATAATTGTTTTATTTTTTTTTCAATTTTTAAATTTTATTTAGTTTTAGAGAGAGAGAGTGCATTAGTGAGTGAGAGGGGCAGAGGGAGAGAGAGAAAAAACCTTGAGCTGACTTCATGCTTAGCATGGAGCCCAACACAGAGCTTGATCCCATGACCCTGGGATCATGACCTCAGCTGAAATCAAGAGTTGGACACTCAACTGACTGAGCCACCCAGGTGCCTCTGTTTTTTGTGCAGTAGTCATCCTAATGGGTGCTTTTTAGGAAATTTTATGCCAATATTTCATTTATTAGGACATGAACTGGCTATAAAAGTTTTTAGAAAAACTTAACTGAGAATATTCTGAATTTTTATGTGAGGTAACTATATCAATAGCATATGGTGGAATATTTTTAACTTCATCTTCAATATTGCTTTAATAAGCTCCATGAAAATTGGGAAGAGGATCTCCATTAATTTGAATAAAAATAGTACTATCATAAACCTTAATTCACTGCAGAATCATATAATGTTTCCTTTCTACAATCTTATTAGGAATTGGAAAATAGTTATGTCTATTTAATGTTTACAGGTTTTTGGAGGCCTGTTTTCTTGTCATCTCCATTTAGCCAAAGAAAGAGAACTGAAGAACAAAAGTCTGTACAACAAATTGATAACAGAGGTGAGTATATTCGATAGAAATTGCCAAATGGTTTTAGATATTTTCTATCAATATTTGGAAAATTTTAAGCCAGGATTTGTTGTATCAGGGATCCCCAAGGCAATATCTGAATACAGTCATTCTCTAGGAGTATACACTGGACTCAACATACAGTAGTACTCAAAGCTAAAATTTACTACAGCAAAAGATCACACGATAAAATCAGTAATGAGAAAAGGCGCATAGAATGAAGACTATCAGGAAGCAGGTACAAGGTTTCAAGAGTCCACACTTCCAACGGAGTCATACGAAATTCATTTAATTCATCTAGCAAGTTATGACAACATCTGTGAGATGTTGTCTACCAGGGAAGCTCATTAAATTCTCAGTTTCCAGAAAATTAAAAAAAAAACAGATTTATTGTGCTATAACTCACTCATTCAACATGGTTCAGTGGTTTTAAGTATACTCACAGATATGTGCAATCATCACAAAAATCCCTTTTGGAAAAATGTTACCACCATAAAAGGTAATCCTATACTCTATATTTATCATCTGCCTACCTCTCCCATTTCCTTTATCCCTAAGACACCACTAATGTGCTTTGTGTCTATATAGATTTCCCTATCTTGGACATTTTTTATGAGTACAATAATATAATACAGGGCCCTTTGCGACTGCATTCGTTCAATTAGTATAATGCTTTCAAGGTTAGTCCATTGCATGTTTTCATTTCTCTTAATTATATGCATAGGAGAAAAATTGCTAAATAACATGGTTACTCCATGTTTAATTGTCATGCTGTTTTCCAAAGTGACTACATAATTTTACACTCCCACCATCATTGTATGAGGATTCCTATTTATCCACATTCTTGTAAACACTTTTCATTATCTGACCTTTTTATTTTAACCTTCCTTGTGGTATGAAATGTTATTAATTTATGATTTTTATTTGTAAGTCCCCAATAACTAATAATGTTGAACATATTTTTATGTGCTTTTGACCATTGTAGATCTTCCTTGGATAGATATCTATCCATACAAATATCTTTTATAGTCTATATTTTTATTATTTTTTTGTTAGTGAGTTGTAAGTTCTTTATATATTCTGAATACATGTTTTTTATCAGATATACAATTTGCAAACATATTATACCATTCTGTATTGTCTTTTTATTTTCGGATGGTGTCCTTTGAAATACAAAACTTTTTAACTTTATTACAGTTAAGATTATTTATTCTTTTCCTATTATTGTTCATAATTTGGGTGTCATATCTAATAATTATTTGCCAAATCCAAGATTGTGAAGATTTATAACTATGTTACTTCCTAATAATGTTATAGTTTAAGTTCGTACATTTAATTTCTTGATGCATTTTGAGTTATTTTTTTCTGTATAGTGTGATGTGAGGGAACAATTTAATCCTTTGAATGTGACAGTCCAGTTGACTCAATACCACGTGAAGAAAAGACTATTTTTCTCCATGTAATGGTATTTGCTCCTTGTCAAAAATCAGTTGACCAGAGATCTGTAGTTTTATTTCTGTATCTCAGTCTTATTCCACTGATCTATAAGCCTATCTTGTGCTTTACCACATTGTCTTAATTACTGTTGCTTTGTAATACATTTTTAAAATGGAAGCATGAGTACTCCTACTTTGTTCTTTTTAAAGACTGTTTTGCCTATTTTAGGTCCATTAAAATTACACGTAAAATTTTAGGATCAACTTGTCAATTCATTAAAATAAGTCAACTTCTATTCTGATAGTGATTGTGTTGATCTGTAGATTAATTTGTGAATTATTGCCATCCCAACAATATTATGTCTTCTGATACATAAATATAGAATATTTCCATTAATTTAGATCTTTTAAAATTTCTTCAGTGTTTTCCAGTTCTCCCAGTACCATTTGTTAAAGAGACTGTCTTTTTTCCATTGAATACTCTTTCCTGATTTCTCAAAGATTAGTCGGCCATACATTTGTGGGTCTAATTCTGGGGTCTCTATTCTATTCCATTGGTCTATGTGTCTGTTTTGGTACCAATACCATACTGTGTTGATGATTACAACTTTGTAGTAGGGGCTAAAGTTTGGGATTGTGATGCCTCCCGCTTTGGTTTTCTACTTCAATATAACTTTGGCTATTTGGCGTCATTTGTGGCTCTATAGAAATTTTAGGTTTTTTCTAACTTTGAGAAGAATGCTGGTGCAATTTTGATTGGGATTGCATCAAATGTGTAGGTTGCTTTGGGTAGTATTGACATTTTAACAATATTTATTCTTCCAATCCATGAGCACAGAATGATTTTCCATTTCTTTGTATCTTCTTCAATTTCCTTTATAAACTTTCTATAGTTTTCAGCATACAGATCTTTTACATCTTTGGTTAGGTTTATTCCTAAGTATTTTATGGTTTTTGGTGCGATTGTGAATGGGATCAGTTTTTTTTATTTCTCTTTCTATTGCTTCATATAAAAATGCAACTGATTTCTGTACATTAATTTTGTATCCTGCGACTTTTCAGAATTCATGTATCAGTCCTAGCAGACTGATGGAGTCTGTGGAGTCTGTGGTTTTTTTCAATGTAAAATATCATGTCATCTGTGAAAAGTGAAAGTTTGACATCATCTTTGCCGATTTTGATGCTTTTCATTTCATTTTGTTGTCTGATTGCTGATACTAGGACTTCCAACACTGTGTGAAACAACAGCAGTGAGAGTGGACATCCATGTCGTGTTCCTGATCTTAGGGGGGAAACTCTCACTTTTTCCCCATTGAGGATGATATTAGCTGTGGGCTTTTCTTAAATGGATTCTATGATGTTTAAGTATATTCCTTCTATCCTGACTTTCTTGAGGATTTTCATCAAGAAAAGATGCTGTATTTTGTCAAATGTATTTTTCTGCATCTATTGACATGATCATATGGTTCCTATATTTTATTTTATTAATGTCATGTATCACATTGATTTGTAAATATTGAACCATCCCTGCCCAGGAATGAATCCCACTCGATCATGGTGAATAATTCTTTCCATGTGCTGTTGAATTTAATTCTCTAGGATCTTGTTGAGAATTTTTTCTTCCATATTAATCAGGGATATTGGCCTGTAGTTCTCTTTTTTTGGTGGGTCTCTGTCTTTTTTGGAAATCAAAGTAATGCTAGCTTCATAGAATGAGTCCATAACATGCAGAAGAATGAAAATAGACCACTGTCTTATACCATACACAAAAATAAACTCAAAATGGATGAAGGACCTGAATGTGAGACAGGAAACCATCAAAACCCTAGAGGAGAAAGGAGGAAAAAACTCTTTGACCTCAGCTGCAGCAATTTCTTACTCAACACATCTCCAAAGGCAAGAGAATTAAAAGCAAAAATGAACTCTTGGGACCTCATGAAAATAAAAAGCTTCTGCACTGCAAAGGAAACAATCAAAAAAACTAAAAGGCAACCAGCGAAATGAGAAAAGATATTTCCAAATGATATATCAGACAAAGGGCTAGTATCCAAAATCTATAAAGAGCTCAAAAAACTCCACACCTGAAAAACAAATAATCCAGTGAAGAAATGGGCAGAAGACATGAATAGACACTTCTCTAAAGGAGACATCATGTGTCAGACACAGACACATGAAAAGATGCTCAACATCACTCCTCATCAGGGAAATACAAATCAAAATCACACTTAGATACCACCTCACGTCAAAGTGGCTAAAATGAACAAATCAGGAGACTATAGATGCTAGCAAGGATGTGGAGAAACGGGAGCCCTCTGGCACTGCTCGTGGGAATGCAAACTGGTGCAGCCACTCTGGAAAACAGTGTGGAGGTTCCTCAAAAAGTTAAAAATAGAACTACCCTATGACCCAGCAATAACACTGCTAGGAATTTGCCCAAGGGATTCAGGAGTGCTGATGCATAGGAGCACATGTACCCCAATGCTTATAGCAGCACTTTCAACAATAGCCAAACTGTGGAAAGAGCCTAAATGTCCATCAACTGACGAATGGATAAAGAAGATGTGGTTTATATATAAAATGGAATACTACTTGGCAATTAGAAGAATGAAATCTGGCCATTTGCAGCAACATGGATGGAACTGGAGGGTATTATGCTAGGTGAAATAAGTCAGTCATAGAAATATACCATATGTTTTCACTCATATGTGGATCTTGAGAAACTTAACAGAAGACCATGGTGGAGGGGAAGGGGAAAAAAAGTTACAGAGAGGGAGGAAGACAAGCCATAAGAGACTCTTAAATACTGAGAACAAGCTGAGGGTTGATGGGGGGGTGGGGGAAAGGAGAACATGGGTGATGGGCAGGGAGGAGGGCACTTGTTGGGATGAGCACTGGGTGTTGTATGGAAACCAACTTGACAGTAAATTATATTAAAAATTTTTTCTTCTATGTTTTGTAGTTTTTAAAGTGTAATTTTTTTAACATATTCTATTAAGTTTATTGCAAATTTTTATTCTTTCTGATGCTATTATAAATTGAGTTTTTAATTATATTCTTTCATTCTTCATTTCAAGTATACAGAAATAAAATTGATTTTTTTCATGTTATTACTTAAATTCCAGTGAGTTAACATACAGTGTACTATTGGTTTCAGGCGTAGAATTTAGAGATTCATCACTTTCACAGTACACATCACAAGTGCCCTCCTTAATACCCATCACCCATTTCACCCTTCCACCTGACCACCTCCCCTCTAGTAGCACTCAGTTTATTCTCCTTAGGTAACACTATGTTTTATGGTTTGCCTTGCTTTCTATCTTTTTTTTCCCTATGTTCATTTTTTGTTTATTTCTTACCTTCCACATATGAGTGAAATCAGGTGGTATTTGTCTTTCTCTGACTGACTTATTTCACCTAGCATAATACTCTTTAACTCATTCCACATCATTGAAAATGGCAAGATTTCATTCTTTTTGATGGCTAAGTATTATTCCACTGTGTATATATACTACAGCTTCTTTATGCATTGATCAGCTGATGGACATTGAGGCTCTTTCTATAATTGGTTATTATTAATAATGCTGATATAAACATCAGGGTGCATGTATCCCTTTGAATCACTATTTTTGTATCCTTTGGGTAAATACCCATTAGCACAATTGCTAGATCATAGGGTAGTTCTGTTTTTAATTTTTGAGGAACCTCTATACTGTTCTCCAAAGTGGCTGCACCAGTTTGCATTCCCACCAACAGTTATAGAGTGTTTCCCTTTCTCTGCATCCTCGCCAACACCTGTTGTTTCCTGTGTCATTAATTTTAGCCATTCTGACAGGTGTGAGGTGTTATCTCATCATGGTTTTGATTTGTACTTTCCCGATGATACGTGATGTCGAGGATATTTTCATATGACTGTTAGCCATCTGGATGTCTCCTTTGGGAAAATGTCTATTGATATCTTCTACCATTTTTACTTGGATTATTCATTTTTGGGTGTTGGGTTTTATAAGCTCTTTATATATTGTGGATACTAATCCTTTATCAGATATGTCATTTGCAAATATATTCTCCTATCCTGAAGGCTTTTAATTTTGTTGATTTCTTCCTTTGCTGTGCAGAAGCTTTTAATCTTGATGAAGTCCCAATAGTTGTTTACATACCTCGTAAGAAGTTCTTACAGCCTATGTCAAATAGGTTACTACATATGTTCTCCTCTAGGATTTTAATGGTTTCCTGTCTCACATTTATGTCTTTCATCCATTTTTAATTTATGTTTGTGTATGGTGTAAGAAAGTGGTCAAGTTTCATTATTTTGCATGTTGCTTTTGAGTTTTGCAAACACCATTTCTTGAAGAGGCTGTCTCTTTTCCATTGGATATTCTTTCTTGTTTTGTCAAAGATTAGTTTACCATATAGTAGTGGGGTTTTTTCTGGATTTTCTGTTGTGATCTATTGATGATGTGTCTATTTTTGTGCCAGTACAATACTATGTTCATCACTACAGCTTTTTAATATAACTTAAAGTCCAAAATTGTGATGCCTCCAGCTTTGCTTTTTCTTTTTTTTTTTTTTAATTTTTTTAAATGTTTATTTACTTCTGGGAGAGAGAGAGAACACAAACAGGGGAGGGGCAGAGAGAGACGGAGACACAGAATCTGAAGCAAGCTCCAGGCTCTGAGCTGTCAGAACAGAGCCCAATGTGGGGCTTGAACTCATAAATGGTGAGAACATGACCTGAGCCGCAGTCAGACGCTCAACCAACTGAGCCATCCAGGCATCCTTGCTTTTCTTTTACAAGATTGCTTTGGCTGGTCAGGGTCTTTTGTGGTTCCATACAAAGTTTAAGATTGTTTGTTCTAGCTCTGTTAAAAAATGTTTTTGGTGTTCTGATAGGGATTGCATTAAATATGTAGATTGCTTTGGGTATAATAGACATTTTAACAATATGTGTTCTTCCAATCCACGAGCGTGGAATGTTTTCCTATTTTTTTTCTGTCATTGTCAATGTCTTTCAGAAGTGTTTTATATTTTTCACAGTACAGATTTTAACTCTTTTGTTAGGTTTACCTAGGTATGTTTAGTTTTACATGCAATTGTTAATGGGATTGTTTCCTTGATTTCTCTTTCTGCTGCTACATTTTTGGCGTATAAAAATGCACCAGATTTCTGTATATTGATTTTTATCCTGCAACTTTACTGAATTAATGTATCAATTCTAGAAATTTTTTGGAGGTATCTTTAGTTTTCTATACAGAATATCATATCATATACAAATACTGAAAGTTTGAATTCTTCCTTGACAATTTGGGTGCCTTTTATTTCTTTTTGATATAAGATTGCTGAGGCTAGGACTTCCCAGTACTATGTTAAATAGTAATGGTGAGAGTGCTCATCACTGTTTTGTCCTTGACCATAGAGGAAATGCTCTCAATTGTTTTCCATTATGGATGATATTAGCTGTTTGTTTTTCATATATGGCCTAAATATCCTGAGGTATGTTCCCTCTATCCTTAATTTGCTGAGTGCTTTTATCATGAATGGAAATTATATTTTGTCAATTGATTTTTCTTCATCTATTGAAAGGATCATATGGTTCTTGTCCTTTGTTATATTATTGTGATGTGTCACATTAATTGTTTTGTGAATATTGAACCATCCTTGCAGCCCAGGGATAAATCCCACTTGATCTTGGTGAATGGTTCTTTTAATTTATTGTTGAATTTGGTTTGCTAATTTTTTCTTGAGAGTTTTTGCATACATGTCCATCAGGGATATTGGCTTGCAATTCTCTTTTTCAGTGGAGTCTTTGGTTTTGGAATCACGGTAATGCAGACCTCATAGAATTTGAAGTTTTCCTTCCATTTCTATTTTTGGAATAGTTTGAAAATAGATATTATTTTTTTAAATAATTGGTAGAATTTACTAGTGATGCCATCTGACCCTGGACTTTTGTTTCTTGGGAGATTTTTCATACTGATTCAATTACTGGTTATTGGTCTATTCAAGTTTTCTATTTATACCTGTTTCAGTTTGGGTAGTTAATGTTTCTAGGAATTTATCCATTTATTCCAGACTGATTTGGTGGCGTTAATTTTTCATAATATTCTCTTATAGTTGTTTATATTTCTGTTATTTGGGTTGTGATCTCTCCTCTCTCCTCTTTCATTTGAGATTTTATCTAGTTGAGTCCTTTATCTTTTCTTTTTGATCAGTCTGACTAGGGGATCATCAATTTTATTAAATTTTCAATAACAGATTCTGGTTTCAGTGATCTGTTCTACTGATTTTTTACCACATCCTTTATTTCTGCTCTAATCTTTATTTCCCTTCTTCAACTGGCTTTAAGCTTTATTTGTTTTTCTTCTTATATCTGTTTTAGGTGTAAGGATAGGTTGTGTATTTGAGATTTTTCTGACTTCTTGAAGTAGGCCTCTATTTCTATATATTTCACTCTCATGACCATTTGTGCTGCATCTGAAAGGCATTGGGACATTGTGTCTTCATTTTCATTTGTTTCCATTTTCTTTTTATTTCTTGTTTAATTTCCTTGTTGAACCATGCATTCCTTAGTAAGATGTTTCTTAACTTCTATATATTTGTGGTCTTTCCAAATATTTCTTGTGATTGACTTCAAGTTTCACAACACTGTGATCAGAAAAATATGCATGGTACTTTTTGTACTTTTTGGGGGCCGATTTGTGACCTAGCATGTGATCTATTCTGGAGAATGTCCTATGTGCACTTGAAAAGAAAGTGTATTCTGCTGTTTTAGGATGAAATATTCTGAATATATGTTAAGTCCATCTGTTCCAGTGTGTCATTCAAAGTCATGGTTCCTTGTTGATTTTCTGCTTAGATGATCTGTCCATTGATGTAAGTGGGGTGTTAAAGTCCCCTATTATGATATTTTTATTATCAATGAGTTCCTTCAGGTTTTTTATTAATTGTTTCATATATTTTAGTTGTTCCAAGTTAAGAGCATTGATATTTACAATCGTTAGATCTTTGATACTCACCTTTATTATGATATACTGCTCTTCTTCATGTCTTGTTACAGTCTTTGGTTTAAAATATAGTTTGTCTGACTTAAGTATTGCTACTCCACCTTTCTTTTGCATGATAATTGTTTTTCCATCCCCTCACTTTCAATCTGCAGAGGTCTAAAATGAATCTCTTGTAGGCAGCATATACATGGGTCTTGTCTTTTTTTTATCCATTCTGACATCTTATGTCTTTTGATTGGAGCATTTAGTCCACTTACATTAAAAGTGCTTATTGATTGATATGTTGTTTAGTGCTATTTTATTACTCATTTTGTCATTGTTTCTGGAGTTTTTCTCTGTTCCTTTTTAGTCTTTGTCACTTTTGGTCTTTCTTTCCCACTTAAAGAGTCCCCTTTAATAATGCTTACAGGGCTGGTTAACTAGTCATGAACTCCTTTAGTTTCTGTTTGGGAAATTATTTATGTCTCCTTCTATTGTGAGTGATAGCCTTGCTGAATAGAGTATTTTTGGCTGCAGTTTTTTCACAGTCATCACATTGCCACTCGTGCCACTCCCTTCTTGCCTATCAAGTTTCTGTGGAAAGACCTGCTGCTAACCTTATGGGTATTCTCTTGTAAGTTAGGGACTTTCTTTGTCTTCCTGTTTTTTTTAATGTTTTTAATGTTTATTTTTGAGAGAGAGAGAGAGAGTGAGCGGGAGAGGGGCAGAGAGAGAGGGAGACACAGAATCTGAATCAGGCTCCAGGCTCTGAGCTATCAGCCCAGAGCCTGACATGGGGCTCGAACTCACGAACCATGAGATCATACCTGAGCTGAAGTCAGACGCTCAACTGACTGAGCCACTCAGGCGCCCCTTTGTCTTCCTGTTTTAAGATTTTTTCTTTATCACTATATTTTGCAAATTTAACTACAGTATGTCTTGGTGTTGACCTGCTTTTATTTATTTTGATGGGAGTTCTCTGTGCCACCTACATTTGGATGTCTGTATCCTATCCCAAATTTTCAGCTATTATTTCCTCAAACAGACCTTCTGCCTTCTTTTCCTTCTCATCTTCTAGGACTCCTATGATACGAATGTTATTACATTTGATACAGTCACTGACTTTCCTAATTCTACTCTCATGATCCAAAATTTTTCTTTCCACTTTTGTTCAGTGTCACTATTTTCCATAATTCTATCCTCTATATCATTTACCTGTTCGTCTTCTTCCTCCATCCTTGTGGTCATTACAATCAGTTGGTTTCAAATGTTGGTTATTGAATTTTTCATTTAGGTCTGATCTTTTTTTTTAGTTCCTTTATCTCTGCAATAAGGGTCTTCCTGATGTCTTCCATGCTTTTCTCAGGCCCAGCTAGTATTCTTATGGTTGTTGCTTTAAATACTGGATCAGGCATATTACTTCTATTTGTTTCAGTTAGATCCCTGGCCATGACCTTATCTTGTTCTTTCTTTTGGGATGGATTCCTCTGCCTTGCCGTTTTGTCTAGGTCTCTGTCTTTTTCTGTTAGGAAAGCCTGTTATGTTTCCTGATCCTGAGAGAAATGACTTTATGAAGAAGAGGTCATATAATGTCCTAGGTCTAATGTGCCCTGAAGTGTCTCTGGTGTGTGCTGCATGCACTCTGCTGCTGTTTTGACTGCTCTATTTCTGTGGTCATTAATCTGCAGTTTATTCTTGCCTGAAATTAGGAGTGTTTTGACTTTGGCCAGAGTGTGGCAAAATTTAACTAGATATGCTCTGGTCTGCTTGTTCAAAGAGACCTGATGTTACTTCTACTAGAACTTAAGCTTTGCAGAACCCTACAGTCAGGAGAGGTGGTGCTTGTGGTGACTTGTGCTGGTCTTCTGGGGAAAGGTCCTGCTACACTGAGCCAAAGGCACACTTGCTTGAGAAAAGCAGTACCAGCAAACTCAGGGTTGTGACCTGGTGTAAGCAGGTTGGGCAGCCAGTGTTGGCACAATGCTGTTTATGGAAGTTGGTTTCTGCTTAGGTGTAGGGTAGGGAAATGGCACCAGCAAGCACCTTTGTCCCTAGAGAGAAGGGTTTGTGCTAGGTGCTCTCAGAGAAGCACTTTCAGAGGAGCAAATAATTTTCCCTCAAGTATCACAGGCTTTTTTTCAGATCGCTCATCTTACACTGTCTGTCTCTTGGTTACTTGCCTGCTTGGAACAGCCCAGGGTATCTTGGGCTCTATCTCAGCCATGTCTGTTTATTTTTAAAATTCCAACCTACAGGGGCTTGGTGTGGCAGGGACTTATGCTTGTCCTCTAGGAAAAGGTCTTGCCACACTGGAACTGATGCATGTTTGATCCAAAAGGGCAATTTTTACAGAGCACAGGGCCATGGTATTTGGAGTAAAGCAGGCTAAAGTGCCAGTTTCCCAGTCAACCACCCTCAAACACTGTCTCTGCACCAATGCTACAAGATAGAGAGGGAAAGCCTACCCTCTAGTTTTTTGTCTCCAGAGAAGCTATGCTACCTCTCACAGATACACTCCAAAAAGTCTGGAGTAGACTCTCCCTGTGCAACTTAGGGAATCCTCATAGCATGCAGTCTATCCTGGAGTTTCTAGCCTTCCTCTTCTTCAGGAGTAGGGCAGTGTCCTTATGTCTCTATCCTAGCCAAGCCTGAGGACCACTAAAGCTCCAGTCTTTGATCTCTGCTGGTTAGAAAAACTCATGAAAATCAGCCCTTCTCATTTTCCAAGCCAATGGCTTTAGGGAAGTGTTAGCCTTGTGCATATTGCTGTATGCTCCACTCTCTCTCACCTCTCTTTACAACCAGGGCTCCCTCCCCTCCACAGGACACGTGATCCTTTTCCTCCCCAAACCACATCTCCACACTTTCTGCCTTCCTCAAAGTGGCTTCTTTTCTCCCTCTAGTTGCGCAGTTTGTTCTGTCAGTCCTCTGGTTGATTTCTTTTGGTATTCATAATGATTTGATAGTTATCTAGTTGTGTTCAAAGGATGATACAAGCATCAAGTCCTTCTACTATGCCACTATCTTAGCTCCCCTTCTAATACAATTGATTTTTGAATATTGATCTTGTATCTTGAAACTTGGTGAAGTCCTTCATAAGTACTAATCGTTTTTAATAGATTACTCAGAATTTTCTGGGTATACAAGTATATTATCTGTGAATAGAGATAATTTACCTCTTCTTTTCCAATCTGGATGCTTTTCTCTTTCCCCCCTAATTTCTCTAGCTAAAACCTCCAGTACAATGTTGAAGAGAAGAGAGAAAAAACTGAAATCCTTGTCTTGTTCCTCCTTCTAGATGAAGAAAACTCAGCCTTTCATCATTAAGTATTATGTTAGTTTTTGTTTTTTCTAGTGGCTGTAGATAATATTGTGGAAATTTCCTTCTATTCATTTTGGATAGTCCCTGGCGTGGTGAGGACCTGCAGGGCACTTCCCCTGTGCTGTGGTGTATAACTGGAGGTGGTGGGTGGAGCCGCAGTCAGACCTGATGTCTGCTCCCAGCCCACCGCTGTGGCCACATTCAGACTGGTGTGTGCCTTCTCTTCCCCTCTCCTAGGGGCAGGATTCACTGTGGGGTGGCATGGCCCATCTGGGCTACTTGCACACTGCCAGGCTTGTGGTGCTGGGGATCTGGCGTATTAGCTGGGGTGGGTAGGCAAGGTGCACGGGGGCAGGAGGGGCAGGCTTTGCTCCCTTCTCCTTAGGTGATCCACTTCAGGAGGGGCCCTGTGGCAGCAGGAGGGAGTCAGATCCGCTGCCGGAGGTTTGGCTCCGCAGAAGTGCAGAGTTGGGTGTTTGGGCGGAGCCAGCAAGTTCCCTGGCAGGAACTGGTTCTCTTTGGGATTTTGGCTGGGGGATGGGCGGGGGAGATGGCGCTGGCGAGCGCCTTTGTTCCCCACCAAACTGAGTTTTGTCGTCAGGGGGCTCAGCAGCTCTCCCTCCCTTTGTCCTCCAGCCTTCCCGCTTTCTGAGCAGAGCTGTTAACTTATGACCTCCCAGACGCTAAGTGGCGCTTCTTGTGGGAACTCAGTCTGTCAGGCCCCTCCGCTTTTGCAAGCCAGACTTGGGGGCTCTTCTTGGCCGGCGAGCCGCCCCTCCGCCTCGGCTCCCTCCCGCCAGTCCGTGGAGTGTGCACCGCCTCGCCGCCCTTCCTACCCTCTTCCGTGGGCCTCTCGTCTGCGCTTGGTTCCGGAGACTCCGTTCTGCTAATCCTCTGGCGGGTTTCTGGGTTATTTAGGCAGGTGTAGGTGGAATCTAAGTGATCAGCAGGACGCGCGGTGAGCCCAGCATCCTCCTAAGCCGCCATCTTCCAGGAATCTGTGTATTCTATACTTTTTTCAAATCCAGCTATTATTATTCTGAATGCTGTTCTAAATTATTGTTCAAGATATATTGCTTATATATGTTTTGAGCAAGTCCCTGGCTGTGATTTCTTCTTGAACTTTCTTTTGGGGAGAATTCTTCCATCTTGTCATTTTTGCTAAGTTTCTGTCTTTTGTGTGTTTTAAAAGCTTGTTATGTTTCCTGCACCTGAGAGTAATCCTATATTAAAAAGTGGTTATACATCGTCCAGGGCCTGGCACTTCAGGAAGTTTTTCTGGTGTATATTATGTGCACTCTGCTGTTGCATTTTGGCTGCTCTTTCCCTCTGGCCCGTCCTCTGCAGACCTCCTTCTTGTTTGTTGTGGTGGAGTGTTTGGACCTTTATCTAGGTGTGTTTTGATTTTTTTGTTGAAGTAAACCTGGAAAAAAGGGGGGGGGACCTGAAACCAAGAAAAAGAGAAAAAGTAAGGGAACAACAACAACAACCAAAAAAAAAAACAAAAACAAAAACAAAGAGAATCAAAAAACTATAAGGTTGATTTAAAAGAAGAAGAAAGGAAAAAAAAAAGAAAAAAACAAAAGAAGGATAAAAGAAAAGGAAAGGAATGAAAAAGCCTGATCAAAAAAAGAGAAAAGGAAATTAAAAAAAAAAAGCAAACAAGATACTATGAGTCTGATTCCAAAAGAAAAAGAAAAATAAGAAGAAAGAAACAATGAAAAAAGATTTTCAGGGCACTTGGTGCATGGCTTGTGCTGGCTGTGCTGGTCTTTTAGAGGAGAGGATGCTGCTTTGGCTCAGAGTCAGTCTTACCCCAGTAAATAAGCAGCTGTCAGGCACACAGGGGTGGGTTTTGGTGTAAGCAAGTTTCACCTCCACTGGGGCCACTGTGTTGCTCTCTGAAGCCCAACCTTGCTTTTGGGGTGAAAATGGCACCACCCCAATTTCTCCTACCCAGACCAGGTATCTCACACCCCTTGCTGTTCAGGCAGCCCTCACAGTATAACAAGGGGAGTCAGTTCACCCTATGCCACAGCTCTTCTGTTATTTCTTTGGCATATAGCTGGATTCAAAACCCAAGGTCTTTTTTTTTCTTTTTTTTGGGGGGGGGGCAGGAGAATACCTTTATTTATTTATTTTTTAAATATTTATTTATTTATTTATTTACTTATTTTTAATATTAAACTTATGGTCAAATTGATTTTCATACAACACCCAGTGCTCAACCCAACAGGTGCCCTCCTCAATGCTCATCACTCACTTTCCCCTCCCTCCCACCCCTCATCAACTCTAAGTTTATTCTCAGTCTTTAAGAGTATCTTATGTTTGGCTCCCTCCCTCTCTAACTTTTTTTTTTCCCTTCTTCTCCCCCATGGTCTTCTGTTAAGTTTCTCAGGATCCAACATGGATGGAACTGGAGAGTGTTATGCTAAGTGAAATGTCATACAAAAAAGGTAGATACCATATGTTTTCACTCTTATGTGGGTCCTGAAAACCCAAAATCTTAAAGTACCTTGGCATCTCGAATATCCACTCCCTTCCTATGAAGTAGAGCCTTTCCACACTTGTGAAGTCCTCTGTCCATGAGAAACAATTCCATGTCTGCACAGTGTGTGGAATCTATGGTGTAGCACCTCTAAAAGCAGCAAAGGTTCTTTTCCCTCTGGCCCCTCCCAATCCCCTGCTGATGAAAAGCCTTTGTCTGGGACCTGAGGGACTTTTGTCCTTGAGAGGCAATAAACCCTCTTCCAAAAGTACTTCAGGAAGGGGAATATTCTCTCCTAGTGTGCCCCAGAGATCCCTACACCACACTATGCATTCTGAGGCCAGCTCCCTTCTCCCCAGAAGCTCATACCACAGCTTCACTCCTGAGAAGGTCACGCACTTTCAAAACCTCAGAGTTTGAGCTCCAAACACTGTTTGCAAAAACAAACAAACAAACAAACAAACACAAAATTGGAATACTCTGTACTTCTCACTCCCCAGTCCATGGTTCAGAGAGGATTTCCTCTTGTGTGAACTCAATGCTGTACTTTCTCAACCCCTGTCTCTTTCTCTCCCTTTTGTCTCTTCACAGAAAGGTTCCCTTTCTTCCATGGCACCACCATTTTTTTCTCCCCTAATTCACTTCCATGCACCTCGCACCTGCCAAGCTGTCTCCCTCCAACTTTGGAGATCTTTCTGCCACTCCACAGATTGATTTCCTGGGTGTCCCAAGTGATTTGACTTCAATACAGCTGTGTTTGAGGGACAAGGAAAGCCAGGGTCTCCATACTTCCCTGTAATCTTAACTCCTCCCTCTGATCATGATGAATGAATCTTTTAATGTACTGTTGGATTCAATTTGCTAGTATTTTGTTGAGAATTTTTGCATCCATGTCTGTCAATAATATTGGCCTGTAGTTCTCTTTTTTAGTGAAGGCTTTGTATTTGGAAGCAGGGTAATGTTGTTCTCATAGAAAGAATTTGGAAGTTTTCCTTCCATTCCTATATTTTAGAACTGTTTTAGAAGAGCAGGTATTAACTCTTCCTTCAATGTTTGGTAGAATTCTCCTGTGAATCTATTTGGCCCTGGACTTTCTTTGTGTGGGAATGTTTTTGAATAGTGATTCGATTTCTTTTCTGTATCAGTCTGATCAAGTTTTAATTCTCTTCCTGTTTCAGTTTTTGTAGTTTCTATGTTGGTACATAGAATTTAACCATTTCTTCCAGATTGCTCAATTTGTTGATCTTTAACTTTTCATAATATTCTTTTATAATTGTATTTCCGTGATGTTGGTTGTTATTTATCCTCTATCATTTGTGATTTTATTTATTTGTGTACTTTCTCTTTTTGATAAGACTGATTAAGGGTTTATCAATTTTATGTTTTCAAAGAATCAACTCTTGGTTTCATTGATCTGTCTATTGTTTTTTTTTTAGCTTGTATATCATTTATTTCTGCTCTAATCTTTATTATTTCCCTCCTGCTAGCTTTAGGCTTTGTTTGTTGTTCATTTTCTAGCTCCTTTATGTAGAAGGTTAGGTTGCATATTTGATACTTTTCTTGCTTCTTGATGTAGGCCTGGATTGCTATATACATCCCTTTTAGAACTGCTTTGCTGCATCCCAAAAGTTTTGGATCACTGTGTTTTCATTTTCATTTGTTTCCATGTATTTTTTTAATGTTTTATTTGATTTCATGGTTGGCTCATTCATTTTTTAGTAGAATGTTTAATCCTCATGTATTTGTGGTCTTTCCAAAGTTTTTCTTGTGGTTGACTTCAAATTTCATAGAGTTGTGGTCAGAAAAGATGTATGGCATGATCTCAATCCTTTTGTATTTTTGAGGCCTGATTTGTGACTTAGTATGTAATCTGTCCCATGTGCACTTGAAAAGAATGTGTATTCTGCTACCTTAGGGTGAAATGTTTTGAATATAACTGTTAAGTTCATCTGGTCCAGTGTATCATTCACAACCATTGTTTCCTTGTTGATTTTCCCTAGATAATCTGTCCATTGTTATAAGTAGGGTGCTAAAGTCCCCTACTATTTTGTATTATTATCAATCAATTCCTTTATGTTTGTTATTTATTATTCTATATGTTTGGGTACTCCCATATTGGATGCATACATATTTACAATTGTTAAATCTTCTTTGTTGGATACTGCATTTTATTATTATGTGTCCTTCTTCATCTCTTGTTACAGTCTTCGTTTTAAAATCTAGTTTGTCTGATATAAGTATTGCCACTCTGGCTTTTTGTTGTTGTTGTTCATTTGCCTGATGTATGTTTCTCCATCCCCTGACTTTCAGTCTGCAGGTGTCTTAAGGTCTAAAATGAGTCTCTTGTAGGGAGCATATAGATGGATCTTTTTAAAATCTATTCTCATACCTTATGTTTTTTTGATTGGAGCATGTAGTCCATTGACATTCAGATTAATTATTGATAGGTATGTATTTAGTGGAATTTTGTTACTTGTTTTTCATTGTTTCTGGAGACTTTTTTGTTCCTTTCTTGTCTTTGTCACTTTTGGACTTTCCTTTCTACTCAAAGAGCCCCCTTTAATATTTCTTGAAGAGCTGATTCAGTGGTCACAAACTTCTTTAGTTTTTGTTTGGGGAATTCTCCATGTCTCCTTTTATTATAAGTGATAGCCTTGTTGGAGCAAGCAGGCTAGGCAGCCAGTGTCAGGGTGAGCTGCCCTTCCTAGGTGCCTCTGTATTTATGCTGAGGAACAGGTGAAGTAAGTGGCTCCTTCCAGCTCCTTTGTCTCTAGAGAGGTGTCTCTATGAATGCCACATGTTAGTGGTATGCTCCAAGAAGAGTGAACAATCTCCCCCTTGTTTGTCCCAGGTATTCCTCAGATCTGTGCCTCCATGCTGTCTGCCCCCAGGTTGTTTGCCTGCCTTCTCTCCAGGGCTCTATCCAGGCCAAACCTGTGGACCCTTAAAACTCCAGTCTTCAAGCCCTACTGGTTGTAAAAAACGAATGAAAATCAGCCCCCACTCATTTTCCCAGTGAATGACTTTGGGGAAGTGTTATGCTTGTGCATCCCCATGTGTGATTTTCTTTTTCTGTCTCCATGACCATGGCTTCCTACCCTCCACTCCAAATGGGGTGATCCATTTCACCCCAAAACTATGTCTCTTCACTTCTTACCTTCCTCAGTGTGGCCCCTTCTCTTCCTCTAGTTGTGGAGTTTGTTCTGTCAGTCTTCAGGTTGATCTCTTGGGTATTCAGAGTGATTTGATAGTTATCTAGTTGTTTTTAAGGGACAATATGAGCCCAGGATCCTCCTACAATGGCACCATCTTAGTTCCCCTTCTCTACCACATTTTCTTTATCCATTCATCCATTGATAGACATTTAGGTTGTTACCCTATCTTGGATTTTGTAAACATAGCTGCAATGAACATGAGAGTTTTTCTTACTGTCATCCTCAGATTTCTAATCCAATCCTAACATTCATTGAAGACATCAACCTTCTTTCCACATCTTTTTTTGGTGTCATCCAGGGCAAGTCAACACCTAGGTAGATTATTCCAATCAGCCTTACTCTAGCCTTGATAACTTCAACACCAAAGACTTTTATCACCACTCCTCATCATTCATCCATTTCCATAACTATAACTTAAATCTTGTAACCTGATATTGCTTCATCTCTGAAATTTTAAACTCCAGTATCCCATGTTCTGACCATAATCTTTTATTCTTCCAGTCGTCTCATTCCTTTGTTGCCATCTCATCTAAGCTTCTACCTGACTTTACTTTCCCTGGGCTTGGCCCCTGCTGATCAGCTCACTTCCAGATGCACTTCCATCTCTCTCCAGTATAAATCCCATAATCTGTCATTGATTAATTTATTAAGTAAATATTTTAAAGGTGCCTACAGTGTGGTAAGCTCTTCTGTAAGAACTTTGCATATAGCAATAAAATCCACAGCCTCATAGAGCTTGCATTCTAGTGAGAGAAAGGAAACAAACAAAAAACAAATGATAATGTATTATGTCAGGAAATAAATGCTATGGAGAAAATAAAACAGAAATGTTCAATATGGAATGTGGCAAGGTGACATTTGAGGATATCTTAAAGGAAATGAGGGAGTAGTGTTTCCAAATTCCTGACAGATATTAATATTTGCAATCCACAGTCAATAAATTGGAATTCTTGGGCATTCTCAGAAATTTCTAAAGTCATAAGACACTCAGTATTTTTCATAAAATTTACTTGAATTTTTCTAATTATGATTTTTTATAATAATAAATAGTAGACTGTTTTTATCTGACACCTATAAAATAAAATCCAGTATAATAATATATGTATGGTTTATTATTATTATAAATGACATATAATAAAAAGATTATATATTTCAATTACATGTAAAAATTATGTCTACCTGATATAGATGACTGATAACAGAAAATATTAAAAGAAAGTAACATTAGCACAAAAATGCCAAATAGAAATCATTTGAAAACTTGAAAGATAATGCCACAAATATTTTGTATTTCAAAGATAAGATAACATTATTAAAATAAAATTTAAATAAATATATTGCACTTTTTCCAGCTTTATTATAGTATGATTGATGAAAAATTATGTATATTTAGGTAGCACAACATGGTGTTTTTAAAGGTGTACAATGTGATGATTTAATATATGTATACAATTGTGAAATGATTACCACAATCAAGTTAATTGACACATTCATTAACTCATATGGTTACTTTTTTTGGTGTGTGTGGTAGGAACCCTTAATTACTCTCTTAGCAAATTTCAAGTATGCATTATTATTAGCTGTAGTCACTATGTTGTATAATAGATCCCCAGAACTTATTCATCTTATAACTGAAAGTTTGTATTCGTTGAACAACATCTCCTCATTTTTCCAAACCTCCAGCTCCTGAAAACCACCATTATACTCTCTGATTGTGAGAGGCAGATACAGAGAGAATACACTTGAAATTGGAGAGTGAAAGAAAGTGGTCAAAAATGATACTAAAGTTTTGTTCTTTAACAGGAAGAATAGAATTACCATTGAGACGAGAAAGACTTGCTTAAAAGTAACAAGAATTTGAGAAAATGTAAAAGTAAAGTATTGGGTGGATCTGGAGCTGTTTTAAGATGTTAATTTTAAGATCCCTATAATATATCCAAGTGGAAATGTTTAGTAATAAATAAGCTGGATGTTTAAGTCTGGAGTTCAAGGAAGAGGTCTATACTACAGATATAAATTTGAGAATCATAAGGATTTAGATTATATTTAAAGCCATGCAACTAACTGGATGCCTCTTCAAGGAAATAAATACATAGAGAAAAGAGAAGAAATACATAGAGAAAAGAGAAGATATCCAAATAATTGGTAATCTGCAACATTTAGAGGTCATCATAATAAATAACAGTGGGTAGAGAAGTCAGTGGAAAACCAGGAGACTGCATTACCCTGGAAGTCAAGTGAAGAAACTATTTCAAGGAGGAAGGAGGAAACAAATGACTCAAATGCTGCTAATTTTTAGGCAAAATGAGGACTGAAAATTGGTTTGGGTTTAACAATATGAAGACCTTGACAAGAACAATTTCAATCTGTAAGTAGGTACAAAGCTTTATTGGAGAGGGTTTAAGAGAAAATTAAAAGAGAGGAAATGAAGACAGTCAGTATAGAAAATTTATTCAAAGACTTGTACTATAAAAGGGACCGGAGAAAAGAGATTAATTCCTTTCTACTTGCAGCCCTTTCCATTGACGCCACCCACAAACTAAAATCTTAGGGTAATCAAGTATTTTAACACTGTTTCTATAACTGAGCTGTTAGACCTTGTAGAAAAAAAAAACAATCATGCTGATTGATACCACCAGTTTTCATGGCCTTCAACTTGAGCTGGACCCCGAACACTTCAAGGCATCTTTTCATACATCCTTACTCTCATTATTCAATTTTACATCTTTCCTCAAACTCCCCCAATCCATACTCCCCACTCTCCACTGAATCTGTACAAGTAATCAGTTACCAAAATATTGTTGGTTCTACCAGTACGGCTTCACTGTCACCTCTGTAATGATTTAGTTCCCTCTAATTTATCTTCTGGATTATAACAGTAGCCCACCTGCCTTTAGACTATCTCCTCTATAATACATTGATCCCACTGCTACAAGATTGGACTTTCTAAACCAAAAATGTGAGCACATAATTCTGTTTAAAGGACCTCATTGGCTCCCTATCACCAATAAGGTAAAATCTAACTCTCAAGTTTAACATCTAAGGTCCTTCAAGATATGACTTATATTGTTCGTTCATTTAGTCTTTCAAAAAATATTTCTTGGGGGCCTATTGTGTTCCAAACTCCATGTTATTTGCTGGTAACACCAAAATGGATACATCGTGATCTCAGTTTCAGTGAGTTCCCAGTCTAATTTTATTTCTATACCACTCTTTAATAACTATCATTACTTATAGTCATCTCTTTAAAATTTTTTTAATGTTTATTTATTTTTCACAGAAAGAAAGAGACAGAGCACGAGTAGGGGAAGGGCAGAGAGACAGGGAGACAGAATCTGAAGTGGGCTCCAAGCTCTGAGCTGTCAGCACACAGCCCCACTCAGGGCTCAAACTCACAGACCATGAGATCATGATCTGAGCGGAAGTCAGCCACTCAACCGACTGAGCCACCCAGGCACCCCATAGTCATCTCTTTAAACTTAGGGTTCTTGAAATATGTCTTACTGCTTCAATGTCCTTTGACTTTTTCTACCTAAAATATCATCCTTGTTTCTTCAGATTCTGCTTGGCTCCTTTAAAATTCAACCTAAACATCACATCCTCATGAATACTTTTCTTATTTAAATTCCTTTTCTGTCTTCCCATAGCACTCTGATCTTACCCCTATCATATTACTTATCACACTGTACTGACAAAATTTATTTATCTGCCTTCCCCAGTGAGACAGTGAGTTCTTTGAGGAACAGTCTTGTTTGTCTTTGAACACCCACTATCTAGCTTAGTGTCCTATATATAGTAGGTACTCAATAAATATTTTACAACATGAATGAATTAAGAAAAGTTTCTCATACTTTGCTTAATCTCATTAAACTTTTACCCTGTGAAAAGCTTTATGAATCCTACTTCTTTCATACATTTTAGCTTCCTTTCCAAGTTTTGTATAACCTGCAAATCTGATCTACATTCCTTTTAGTAGTGTGTCACTACAAGACACATTCTCTAAGTTTAACATCAATCCATTAATCACCAAACTTTGGTAAAGTCCTTCCAGTTATTAACCTCTTGGGCAATGCTATTACCCAGATCAGATTCTTCCAGCACCTTATCAAATACCTTGCTGAAATCCAGATTAAAAAAAAAATCTGTAGCATTCTTATCATCTATTCTGTCAAGTGGCCTTATTAAAAAAACAAAAACAAAAACAAAAGGAAATGAGGCTAAACTGACCTCTAAATTGGTTGTTCTTCCTAAGCCTCTGTTGCCCTCCACACTCCACTCCCAATCCATACCTCTCTTCTATTTCTAAACACATGGAAAATTATGTTTTCTCAATAATGTCTCACATGCATGTCTATTCTCACACTGTCCCCTCTGTCTGAAATTATTTTTCCCTTTCTCTATTTGTTAATGTTGAAATTCAACTTCTTAGAACTCTTCTAAGAATCTTACCCCTCATTGTACCTTGTATGATGCAGTGAAATGGGATTGTCTTTGCTATTTTTTTTAATAAAAGTCTGGGAGGAAAATGAGGGATTGAAAATTGTGTGTGAAATTAATTGTGGTGTCCTTCACAATTAATTACAGAGCAGAGTGTAGGACAAAGATCTCTTAGTATAATAAAGTCAGAGTTAATAGTTTACATTATGTATATTTAAAGCATTCAAGTTTGTCATATAAGCTATATAGGGCTTGGGGGAAGAAGATTCACTTTAAGGTGTCAGAAATTATTTATGTTAAATATATTAGGAGAGAACATACTTGTAACCCTATGCCTACCCTTACACATATACACAGAAGATAACTAAAGAGAAATTCTGAGAGACAGAAAAGGTATATATCACATGGATCTGAAGATTAGAGTGATATGGCCATAAAACAAAGAATAGTACCTGCTATCATAAAATTAAAGGAGAAGGAATTTGATTCTGCTCTAGAGCTTGCACAGGTAGCAAAGCCCTGCTGACCCTTTTTTTTTTTCAACGTTTATTTATTTTTGGGACAGAGAGAGACAGAGCATGAACGGGGGAGGGGCAGAGAGAGAGGGAGACACAGAATCGGAAACAGGCTCCAGGCTCTGAGCCATCAGCCCAGAGCCTGACGCGGGGCTCGAACTCACGGACCGCGAGATCGTGACCTGGCTGAAGTCGGACGCTTAACCAACTGCGCCACCCAGGCGCCCCCCTGCTGACCCTTTGACTTCAGCCCAGTGATACTGATTTTGGACTTCAGATATTCAGAACTGTAAGAGAGTGAATGTGTTTTATGCCATCAAGTTTGTGGTGAATTGTTACAATAGTCACAGGAAACTAATGCAGATGGAAGGAGAATAAAGAAGTCTATCCATGTATTATAATATATCATATAACATATAAGCTGTTTTGCATTAAGTTGTTAATTACATACCCCACCACCTTACAATACACTAGAATATGTGCTGCTTGAGTTCCAAGACTGTGTCATTATCACCATTGTGAATTTTTTTTCATTCCTATTAAGGAATGCTTCAGTCAGAGCCTAATTTCTAAGTGATTCTTTTTTGTGTGATATAATAATGCATATGCTCCTTTATTGATCATTAACAAGATGTATCAGTGTATCCAATGTTTTAGTTTTGGAACAGTGATGAAAAAATTGTTATTTCATTATATCTGTATAAATGTAGTGTGATATGAACATATCTTTGGTTTCTATGGGTGACAGGGTCACAGACACTGTGAACACTACTGTGGTTTATTGCTTAATGTTTGTAACGGGAGAAAAAACTGAATTTCAGTTAGAGGTTTCTACAAACAAAGATGTAATTTCCCATCCAAATTTCTGGATCCCTTGATTTCTATCCATGGACCCTTTCTATCCTGTCAACCCCAGGCTGAGGGTCTTGTCATGGAGTGTTGAAGCTGGCTCACTTGCATGTCTATTCTCTAGCACTAATAAAAGGGAAAAAGAAAAGTTAATAGACAGCAATCTTGTCTTTATGGAGATGAAAGTGTGCCCATCACTTCTCATAGTCCATTGACTTGAACTTGGTCTTATGGTTTCAAGAGAAACTGTGTTTCAAGAGAAACTGTCTGTGGGCTGGCTCTGTGCCTGGCTAAAATTAGGTACTTTTACTATTAAACAGGAGAAAGAATAAATTCTTAGTAGCTACTATAGGAATATAGGACTCCCAAAAGTATGCCTGAAATTCAGTTTTCTACCAACCAGACTCAGAAGAGATTGTGTGATTTAAAGAGGAGTATTATGAGGATTACCTACAGTGTGTTAAAGTGGCTGGTAAAGAGTAAGTGCTGAATAAATATTCACTGAAGCTGACTTGCATGTGACCAGGCTCTGTTAGAGGAATAATGCACATCCCAGAATTCCTGGGATGATAAAGGGTCAAAGATATTTATGTTTAAATTAATTCATTCATTTGTTCATCCAAGAAATATTTTTTGAGCTTTGAGCCAGACACTGTTGTAGTTGCCAGAAAAATGGCAGTGAGCAGTATTATGATTAGGTGATGTTATATGGCAAAGGTAGGGAGATTTTGAGAGTGCAATTAAGTTCCCAAATCAGCTGATTCTGAGCTAATCAGAAGGGACATTATCCAAGATGTGCTTGACTGAATAGGGTAAAAGCCCTTAAAGGAGGAACTTCACTCCACATCTCTCCACAAGAGAGAAATTCTCTTGCTAGCTTTGAAGAAGCAAGCAGCCATGTTGTGAACTGAAAATGGAAGGAAACACATGACAACGACCTGAGGGCAGCCCCTAAGAGCTGAGAGCAGTCTCTTTCAGCTACTAAGAAAATAAGAATCTCAGTCACACAGCTCTAAGGAAAATGAATTCTGCCAAAAACATGAATGGGTTTGGAAGTGGATTCTTCCCCAGTCAAACTTTCTGATGAGAACATAGCCTAGACAACATCTTGTTTGCAGCTTTGAGAGAATAAGCTATGCCCAGATTCCTGACTCAAGAAACAGTGATAAAATACATGCCTCTTGTTTTAAGCCACTTCGTTTGTGGTGATTTGTTGTATAGCATAAAAAACTAGCACAAATGATATTTTATTTTTTATTTTTCTTACATGCTCAATTCTAAATCTCATTTATTTTACTTTTCTGCAGCTCAGATTCCTTATATTTGAAATGAGAATAATAAGCTATCTCATAAGGTTAAGATTAAATAGGGTCCATAGGTACCTGACTTATGCTCTAAATGTTTGGGGATTTTTTGTTTTGTTTTTAGTTTTTTGTTTCTTTTTTTTAAAGTTTTATTTTATTTTATTTTTTTAATTTTATTTTTTATTTTTTAGAATTTACATCCCAATTAGTTAGCATATAGTGCAACAACGATTTAAGGAGTAGATTCCTTAGTGCCCATTACCCATTTAGCTCATCTCCCCTCCCACAACCCCTCCAGTAACCCTCAGTTTGTTCTCCATATTTATGAGTCTCTTCTGTTTTGTCCCCCTCCCTGTTTTGTATTATTTTTGTTTCCCTTCCCTTATGTTAATCTGTTTTGTCTTGTAAAGTCCTCATATGAGTGAAGTCATATGATTTTTCTCTGAGTAATTTCACTTAGCATAATACCCTCCAGTTCCATCCACGTAGTTGCAAATGGCAAGATTTCATTCTTTTTGATTGCTGAGTAATACTCCATTGTGTGCATGTGCCACATATTCTTTATCCATTCATCCATCGATGGACATTTGGGCTCTTTCCACACTTTGGCTATTGTTGATAGTGTTGCTATAAACATGGGGTTCATGTGTCCCTTCAAAACAGCACACCTGTATCCCTTGGATAAATGCCTAGTAGTGCAATTTCTGGGTCGTAGGGTAGTTCTATTTTTAGGTTTTTGAGGACCCTCCATAATGTTTTCCAGTGTGGCTGCACCAGCTTGCAATCCCACCAACAATGCGAAAGAGATCCTCTTTCTCTGCATCCTTGCCAACATCTGTTGTTCCCTGAGTTGTTAATGTTAGCCACTCTGACAGGTGTGACGTGGTATCTCATTGTGGTTTTGATTTGTATTTCTCTGATGATGAGTATATTGAGCATTTTTTCATGTGTCGGTTGGCCATATGGATACCTTCTCTGGAGAAGTGTCTATTCATGTCTTTTGCCCATTTCTTCACTGGATTCTTTGTTTTTTGGGTGTTGAGTTTGATAAGTTCTTTATAGATTTTGGATACTAACCCTTTATCTGATATGTCATTTGCAAATATCTTCTCCTATTCCATTGGTGGCCTTTTAGTTTTGCTGATTGTTTCCTTGACTGTGCAGAAGCATTTTATTTTGATAAGGTCCCAGTAGTTCACTTTTGCTTTTGTTTCCCTTGCCTTCAGAGACGTGTTGAGTAAGATTTTGCTGCAGCCAAGATCAAAGAGGTTTTTGCCTGCTTTCTCCTCGAGGATTTTGATGGCTTCCTGCTTGCATTGAGATCTTTCACCCATTTTGAGTTTATTTTTGTGTATGGTGTAAGAAAGTGGTCTAAGTTTATTCTTCTGCATGTTGCTGCCCAGTTTTCCCAGCACCACTTGCTGAAGAGACTGTCTATTCCATTGGATATTCTTTCCTGCTTTGTCAAAGATTAGTTGGCCATATGTTTGTGGGTCCATTTCTGGATTCTCTATTCTGTTCCATTGATCTGAATGTTCTTGTGCCAGTACCATACTGTCTTGATGATTATAGCTTTGTAGTATAGTTTGAAACCTGGGATTGTGATGCCTCCTGCTTTGGTTTTCTTTGTCAAGATCGGTTTGGCTATTCAGGGCCTTTTCTGGTTCCATATAAATTTTAGGATTATTTGTTCTAGCTCTGTGAAGAATGCTGGTGTTAATTTGATAGGGATTGCATTGAATATATATGCTTTGGGTAGTATTGACATTTTAACAATATTTGTTCTTCCTATCCAGGAGCATGGAATGTTTTTCCATTTTTGGTGTCTTCTTTAATTTCTTTCATAAGCTTTCTATAGTTGTCAGTGTATAGATTTTTCCCCTATTTGGTTAGATTTATTCCTAGGTATTTTATGGTTTTTGGTGGAACTGTAAATGGGATCGCTTCCTTGATTTCTCTTTCTATCACTTCATTGTTGGTGTATAGGAATGCAACCAATGTTTGTGTGTTGATTTTATATCCTGCCACTTTGCTGAATTCATGAATCAATTCTATCAGTTTTTTTGGTGGAATCTTTTGGGTTTTCCATATAGAATATCATGTCATCTGCAAAGAGTGAAAGTTTGACCTCCCCCTGGCTGATTGGGATGCCTTTTATTTCTTTGTGTTGTATGATTGCAGAGGCTAAGACTTCCAACACTATGTTGAATAACAGTGGTGAGAGTGGACATCCCTTCTTGCTCCTGACCTTAGGGGGAAAACTGTCAGTTTTTCCCCATTGAGGATGATATTAGCGTTGGGTCATATATGGCTTTTATGATCTCGAGGTATGCTCGAGGTATCCCTAGTTTCTTGAGGGTTTTTATCAAGAAACGATGCTGTATTTTACCAAAGGCTTTCTCTGCATCTATTGAGAGGATCATATGGTTCTTGTCCTTTCTTTTATTGATGTGATGAATCACGTTGTTTTGCAGATATTGAACCAGCCCTGCATCCCAGGTATAAATCCTACTTGGTCGTGGTGAATGATTTTTTTACTGTATTGCTGGAGCCGGTTGGCTAATATGTTGTTGACGATTTTTGCATCCGTGTTCATGAAGGAAATTGGTCTATAGTTCTCCCTTTTAGTGGGGTCTCTGTCTGGTTTTGGAATCAAGGTAATGCTGACTTCATAAAAAGTGTTTGGAAGTTTTCCTTCCATTTCTATTTTTTGGAGCAGTTTCATGAGAATAGGTATTAACTCTTCCTTAAATGTTTGGTAGAATTCCCTTGGAAAGCCATCTGGCCCTGGACTCTGGTTTTTTGGAAGATTTTTTATTACTAATTCTATTTCCTTACTGGTTATGGGTCTGTTCAAATGTTCTATTTCTTCCTGTTTCAGTTTTGGTAGTGTATATGTTTCTAGAAATTTGTCCATTTCTTCAAGATTACCCATTTTATTGGCATGTAATTTCTCATAATATTCTCTTATTATTGTTTTTATTTCTGCTGTGTTGGTTGTGACATCTCCTCTTTCATTCTTGATTTTATTTGTTTGGGTCCTTTCCTTCTTTTTTTTTAATCAAACTGGCTAGTGGTTTATCAGTTTTGTTAATTCTTTCAAAGAACCAGCTTCTGGTTTCATTGATCTGTTTTACTGTTTTGTTTTTGTTTTTGTTTTTGTTATTTTTGGTTTCAATAGCATTAATTTCTGCTCTAATCTTTGTTATTTCCTGTCTTCTGCTGGTTTTGGGTTTCATTTGCTGTTCTTTTTCCAGGTCCTTAAGGCTTAAGGTTAGGTTGTGTATCTGAGATCTTTCTTCCTTCTTTAGGAAGGTCTGGATTTATGTATACTTTCCTCTTATGACCGCCTTTGTTGCGTCCTGGTGCAATTTTCAGTTTGGAAGATTCACTACTCATATATATCATCTGTATTAGTGGCAATGTCTACAATCCTCTCATCAAATCACTAAAAAGTCCAGGATTTTCTTTTTTTAAGCTTTAGGACAGTTTCTATTTCAGTTCATGGTGCTATCATTGTATATCCTTGTGAATTAATTTAATATCTTGAAATTTCTTATTCTAAGTGTATTTATTTTTTCTTCCTCTAAATTTAAATCCTGGTTCTACCACTTATTAGTTGTGTGCCCTCTGGGAAATTACTTAAGCTTTCCAAGTCTGCTTAATTATCAGTAGAAGTGGGATCATATTTCTTACTTCAAAGGATTTTTATAAAAATTGAATAAGATAATGCATGTATATCTGGGTTAAAAAAATTAAACTTCACCCTTAATATAGCTTCTCTTGCCTCCCAAGGTGTATGTGGTGGGAAAGGGAAGCTGGTGGTGGAATAAATTTCCATAAGAAAATTCATCTTTATTTCTATCCCATCTGTATTGGTTTTTTGTGACCCTTGTAACAAATCACCACAAACTTGATGGATTAAAACAATACACATTTATTCTCTTGCAGTTCTGAATATCTGAAGTCCAAAATCAGTATCATTGGACTGAAATCAAGGTGACAGCAGGGCCTTGCTCCTTGTGTAAGCTCTAGAGGAGAATCAATTTCCTGCCCCTTTAATTTTCTGATAGCGGCTGGTATTTTTGCCTTGTGGCTGTATCACTCTAACCTTAAAATCTCTGTGTTCCATCTTCATATTACCTTTTCTTTTATGTGTGTCAACTCTCTGCCTCCCTCTTATAAGTATACATGTAATTGCATTAACGGCCCACCTGGATAATCCAGGATAATTTCACCATCTCAAAATTATAAACAGCCACATCTGCAAAGTGTAGTTTTCTAAGTAAGGTAAGATTTACAAGCTCCAAGAATTAGGACCTGGTACTTTTGGGTGCCCATTATTCATTCCACTATGTCATCCATTTCTAAATTGGGGAGAGAGAAGGAGAAAGAAATCAAAAGCTCAGAATATCTACTAATCTGCAGGTGCTTCTGAAGGGTGAGCCTCCAGCATGTGTAGACCTACACTTTGCAGATTATGTTAATGTGTTTGGGGATACAAAATAGTAAGCCTTATAAATGTTATAGTCTGAATTGTGCCTCCCCAAAATTTATATGTTAAAGCTGTAACTCTCGATGTCACTCTACGTAGAGATAGGGTTTTTAATGAGGTAAATAAGGTAAGCTAGGTCATAAGGTTGGACCATAATATAATATGACTCGTGTCCTTATTAAAGATGGAAGAGATGCCAGGATCATGTGAACACAGAGAAAAGGCCATGTGAGGACACAAAAAGAAGGTAGCCATCTGGAAGCCGAAGAGAGAGACCAACCCTGCTCATACCTTGATCTTGGACTTCCAACCTTCAGAACTGTGAGAAAATAAGTTTCTGTTGTTTCAGCTATCCAGGTTGTGATATTTTCTTATGGAAGCAGGAGCAGGAATAATGTCTAAAGTTCAGTTCCAAGTTGCTCATTTTGCATCAGTGTAAAGTCTCTCTTTTGCTCCAAATTACTAATAAAAGATACTCTTCTATACATTGCTCATGTAAGCACTTTGGGATAAAATCAAGGGAAAAAAATAGAGTTTCTTCAGTGGCTGGGTATCAAACAGAAATAAAGAGAAAAACTGTTAGAGAGATTAGTGAAAACAGGAACTCAAAATCAGATGTGATTATTAGACCATAATTCCCTGAAGATTCATGGAAATTACAGGGAAAGCATTGGGCTTCCTCACAATATGTGCTAGAAGACTTGTGCCAAAATTATGGAAATCTCAAAGCACAGATATCAACTGACATCTGGGTAGCATATGCAAATTTCCCAGTATAGTGTCTACAGTTTAATAACCACCCAGAAAATTGTGGTTTATTTTCTCCTTCTTCTTATCACTACTAATGAGGACAGGTAGTTGTGTCTATGAGTTGAAATAAAACAAACTTTTCAATAAGTTATGCATGGATTAATATTCAGTCTAATACTTTGTAAAGTCATTAATACTCTAGTGTTCAGAAAGAAAATGAAACATTATCCATAAAAATAGTAAGACACAGGGACTCCAAAAAAAACCAGCATAAACATTTTGTAGATTTTATGGAAACTAGCAGAAGAAAAAAGATACTTTTCCTTTTGACATGGTAGTTGTAAACCCCAATTTAGAAATCATTCAAAAGCCATAAAGGTAAGCCCTGCCACTGAGAAATTCTCTAGGAATTTTCTTTTTTCAATAGCACAGCTCTATACACAGGGAAGAAGTATGAGTGTACTTTTTTCTAATTTGAAAGAGCATGAAATATCTTGAAAAATAATATTAATTAATCATATACATTCAGATTCAAGTGCAGCAACCATGAAAGCACCACATACAGAGGAAGTTAATAACATATTCCAGAAGCCTCAGGTCTTCTTAAGATTTCTTTTGAATGAGAACCCATGTGCAGTATCTCATGAACAAGGATAGTCCCAGATTTGAAAAATGTTTCTTTACCAAGGCCTCAGAGAATCACAGTCAGTATGCCCAGAACCCCCCAAAATAGTATGGTAATTGAGTGTTTCATAAGAGCATCGGTCCTCTTTGGGCAGTTAACATGGACGTCATTCAACACATCCACCATTTCAAAGGTTCTGCTTTCTCCCCATCCCCAGCTCCACAGAAGTGGAAATCCTTTTAGCTATTCCTAAGTGAAGTTTTATTACAGAGCAGAAAATTATGATGAGCATCTTCAACATAACTACTGATAAGAGTGATGTTTCCTAACAAAGTCATAACCCCCGAAGGGGTGAATCAAATTCTATTTCTTTATGCTTACTTTTGAAATTTATTTCAGGACTGCTGAGAGCAGCAGAAAGACCGCTTGCACTTGGGAAGCTCATATTTCTTCAATACTTAGATTTTTCATTTGATCAAAATCAGTTCTATAGTGACCCCCTTATTAAGTATAATTGGCTGATTGCAGATATTGTAGCTGACACAAGAATGAAGTTCCCAGCAGGCATTATGAAAGAACTCCTCCAGACTGAAGCATTGCATGAAAATAAAAGTTGCACTGGAAAGGAACTCTATAAAAATAAACTTTAAAGAACTTTTATCATGTAAATATCTTTAAGATATAAGTGGAAAAATACCAGAGAACCATGAAAAATATAATTCCATTTTGTTCAAAAATATCTATTTATTTGTGCAACATATACACACATGCATACACACACACATACACACAAAACATCTGGAAATACATACACCAAATTGCTGACATGGGTAATCTCTTGGTTAAGTAATTATTGGAGATTTTTTTTTGTTATTTGCATTTTCTATATTTTCAATAACGAGCATGGATTATGTATATAATAATTGAATAGTAATCATATTTTTAAATAAAGAAATTTAGTTATTCAAATTCACTTCCCATCTTGGATTCTGGGTTTTGCCACAAAATTTATGAATGTTTTTCTATAAGATTTGCATATCTTTTTTGACAGAGGACCACATTTGCCAAACTCTTGGCTCCTTTCCCAATTAAAAAAAATAAATTTTGTTGTTCATTTGAAAAATATTCACTGAAGACCTGCTCTAACTTTTTAGCCAATGAAATGGATTACTCTCCCCATCCTAGTTGCCTTACATATGGGATTTTTTTAAAAACAGACTCTTGCTTTGCTTAACAGGATAGGTTGATGCAATAATTTGAGAGCTTTGTCTCTAGAAGAATGGTTCTGTTTAGAATTTTGAAGTAAAGGAGTGGCATTGATTCTGGGAAAAGAAAGATTTTTTCAGGTTTGAACGGTATCTTTCAATAATGATAACTAACATTGATTAAGCATATGCCAGGCACTTTACATGCCTTATTTTACATAATCCTCAAAATAATGTTTTTAAGTGTAATTGTTCCTATTTTCTAGGTTAGAAACTGAGCCCTTACTCTATGGCTTTCATACCATGCTAAGTAAGCACCAGATAAGGACCAAGAAGCACTGGAATTAATTTCCTATAACTGTGGGAACAAATTTTGGGTGCCTATCTCATTGTGCTCTGTGAGATAGTCTAATTAAATCATCCCAATTTTCCAGTTGAGGAAACATATACAGAGAACATCATTGAACGATTAGATAAGCAAAGAAAAGAAAAAAATTGATTCAAATAAATTTGAAGAATAGCATAACATGGACAAATACCAGTGTGCAAAGTGCATAGTAAGATCTTTAGACATAGCCAAATATAAATTAAAAAAATTAAGTGCTCTCATATAGTATTAATTTACATGCTTTTTCCTCAAAATATTTTTTTAATTCAAGTTAGTTAACATACAGTATAGTCTTGCTTCAGGAGTAGAACACAGTGATTCATCTCTTACATATGACACCCAGTACTCATCTCAACAAGTGCCCTCCTTAATGCCCATCACCAATTTAACCCACCCCCATACCCACCTCCCCTCCAGCAACCCTTAGTTTGTTCTCTGTATTTAAAAGTCTCTTGTAGTTTGCCTCCTTCTCTGTTTTTATCTTACTTTTCTTTTCCTTCCCCTATGTTCATCTGTTGTTTATCTCAAATTCTACATATGAGTGAAAATATGTGATATTTGTCTTTCTCTGACTGACCTATTTTACTTAGCTTAATACCCTGTAGATCAATCTACATTGTTGAACATGGCAATATTTCATTCTTTTTTTTATCACCAAGTAGTATTCCGTATATATATATGTATACACACACACACACACACACACACACACACATATACATATTCCATAGTGTGTGTGGATATTCCATAGTGTGTGTGGATCCATAGTGTATACGGATAATACACTACATTTTCTTTATCCATTCATCAGTCGATGGCCATTTTGGCTCTTTCCATAATTTGGTTATTGTTGATAGTGCTGTTATAAACATTGGGATGCATGTGTCTTTTTGAATCAGCACTTTTTTAGGTTGAAATTGGCATTTATTTATAAAAAAAGTCTACATGTACTGTTTGCATTTTAAAATGAGGTTCAAGATAGCAAGAAAATTGCCATTAGCTTTAAGTGGTTAAAGTCACCCTAAGCATTCACCTTGGAGTAGATGCCAATCTCATGGAACCTAATAATGAAAGAGCAAATTGATATTAAAAAAAAAACCCTCAGCATTAAGAATGAATTCTAACTTTCTTTGAAGCCACTCACTTTCCTTTAAAAAACCAGCAACAGTAGAGGGAGCACAGACCATTCACTCTTTACACAGTGAAGTGTGTGTTCACAGGATGCAAACAAAAACCCCACATCAAAACAACATCCTCTTTAACCTGTGAACCACACAAAGTTGCTTTGGTAAATTCTTTTCTTAAAATTTTTAACGTTTATTTATTTTTTGAGAGACTGAGACCCAGCATGAGCCTGAAAGGGGACAGAGAGAGAGGAGGAGTCACAGATTCCAAAGCAGGCTCCAGGCTCAGAGCTGTCAGCACAGAGCCTGACACGGGGCTCAAACTCATGAACCATGAGATCATGACCTGAGCTGAAGTTGGATGCCTAACCAACTGAACAACCCAGGTGCCCCTGCTTTGATAAATTCTATCAAGGAAAAATACTTTTTTCCCAAATCACATCAATAAATATATTTAAAACCACAAACATACTTATTTTCATTTAATCAGATGAAAAGAAGAAGAGTTTATTTTTACATTAATTTTTGCAGATAGGAAAAATGATTTTTTCTTTGGATAAATACCTAGTAGTGCAACTTCTGGATTGTAGACTAGTTCTATTTTTAGTTTTTTTTTAAGAATGTCCATACTGTTTTCCAGAATGGCTGCACCAGTTTCCATTCCTGCCAACAGTGCAAGAGGTTTCCCCTTTCTCCAATCCTCGCCAATATCTGTTGTTTCCTGAGTTGCTCATTTTAACCATTCTTACAGGTATGAAATTGTATCTTATTGTGGTTTTGATTTGTATTCCCCTGCTGATGAGTGATGTTGACCATTGTTTCATGTGTCCGTTAGCTATCTGGATGTCTTCTCTGGAAAGGTGTCTATTCATGTCTTCTGCTCATTTCTTAAATGGATTATTTGTTTTTTGGGGGGAGTATTCAATTTGCTAAGTTCTTTATATATTTTAGATACTAACCCTTTATCACATATGTCATTTGTAAAAGCCTTCATCCATTCTGTCCCGCTCTTCAGCCCCAAGTTGTAGCTTTGATCCACTATAACAAGGCTGCTCTGCTGCTGCATTGCACCCTGACCCTAAGTATGAAGTCAAGGTTATAACCTGCCATTACTGAAACCACGCTGCTATTGCTTTGCACCCCATCACCCGAGTGCTGTCAACATGCAGCTTTAATGAGTCATCATTGGGTTAAGCTGTTGTTGTTCTGTGACTGCTGCCTGGGTCCTAAATCATAGCTTTGACTTACCATCAATGGACTGGACTACTGCTGCTCTGGGGTTCTAAGTCCCACCTTTTATCTGTCATCACCAGGGCATAGCTGCTACTCTTCTATGACTGGCCCCTGGGGCTAGAGTCAGACTTTGACCCACTTTCCCCAGGGAATACTCTTATTGCACGCTGAGCCCAAGTTCTCACTTCACCTTATCATCACAGGGTTTCTGCTATTGCTGCATCCTAACACCCCACCCCTGAGACTGAGCTACTTTGGTGAGACCCAGAGACCAAGGCCCCAGTTCCATGGGAGATATGTACATGTTTGCATATCGGATGCTGGTACCATTAATGTAGCAAGTGTACCTGTGCTCCAGGACCAAGGGGTTGTGGTAGTTATACGTGTGCCTGATTCCCAAGACCCCAGGTCCACAGTCATTCATAATGCAAGCACACAAGACCTGGTGCCAAAAGGGATCTCCTAGCTAGAACTTCAACCCACAGACCAAAAAGGAAAACAGGACGACCTCAGTAGTCTTTTCTTCTGAGGACCCAGTAGGCCTAGCCACCACTGCTACCTCCAGGATCTCTGCAATCTTCATTGAGTTGACCTCAACTGATGGAGATTCACAAAGACTACACAACCATGTCCTCTCAGGAACCAGAGGCTGTGCATTACATAGTGTCCTGCAGCCATGTTCAAATGGAGGTCTTTTTCCAAAATGAGTTTGAAAGGCTGAAAGAGGTATCTGCTCACTCAAATGTTCAGACATCAGTGCAAAGCCATTAGAAACACAAAAAAGCAAGGAAATGTGACACCACCAAAGGGACACAATAATTTACCAGTTATTGACCCCAAAGAAATGGAAACCTGAGACTTACCTGAAAAAAAATTAAAATAATTATTTTAAGGACGTTCAGTGAGATTCAAGAGAAAACAGATAAAGGAAACTCCATACTGTTTTTCATAGTGGCTGTACCAATTTACAGCCCTACCAACAGTGCACTAGGATTCCTTCTTCTCCACATGCTTGCCAACACTTGCTATTTCTTGTCTTTTTGATTCTAACCATTCTGATAGGAGTCACATTATATCTCATTGTGGTTTTGATTTGCATTTCCCTGATGATTAGTCACGTCAAGCATCTTTTCATGTGTCTGTTGGGCATTTCTATGCTTTTTTTGGAAAAATGTCTATTCAGGTCCTCTGCCCATTTTAATCAGATTATCCATTTTTTTTTTCGTGTTGGTTTGTATAAGCTCTTTATATATTTTGGATATTAACTTTTTATCAGATATACCATTTATGAATATCTTCTCCCCTTTAGTAAGCTGCCTTTTCACTTTGTTGATGGTTTCCTTCACTGTGAAAAAGCTTTATATTTTGGTGCATCTCCAATAACTTATTTTTTTTTTCATTTGTTTCCCTTGCCTGAGGAGACGTATCTAAGAAATGTTAAGGTCAATATCAAAGAGATTACTGCTTATGTTTTCTTATAAGAGTTCTGTGGTTTCGGGCCACAGGTTTAGGCTTTTAATCCATTTTCAACTTATTTTTGTGTATTGTATGGTGTAAGAAAGTCGTGGGGACTTCCCAGGGGGTGGAAACCGCGTGGTTTCCAGGGGGCAAGTGTTGGGAAATGGGTGAAATAAAGGGCATTAAAAGGCACAAACTTCTAGTTACAAAATAAATTAGTCATAGATAAAAACTACAACACAAGTCAATAATATTGTAATAACATATGGTGACAGATTGTGACTAAACTTAACATAGTTAGCATTGAGTAATGCATAGAATTATTGAAACAATGTCTTGTACACCTTAAACTAATATAAGATATATGTTAATTATATTTCCATAAAAATAAATAAAAATTTAATTTTTAATTAAATTTAATTTCTGGAGTTGCAGAATACAATGAATGAAATGAATAATTAATGAATTAAAGAGCTTCAACAGCAAGCTCAACCAAGAAGAAAATAGAATCTGTGTGTGTGAAGACAGATCTCTTGATATTATCCAATCTGAACAGAAGAACAAACAAATAAACAGAGTGAAGAAAGCCTACATGAATTATGGGGCTAAATAATGTTAAGTAAAATAATATTAACATTATGGAAGTCTCAGAAGGAGAATAATGAGAGAAAGGGGCATAAAATCTATTTAAAGAAACTTTCTAAATCTGAGGGGAAGATTTGACCATCTAGGTGCAAGAAGCTTAAAGATCCTTAAACAGATCAACCCAAAGAGGTGTTCAAGATACATGATAATTGGGGCACCCAAGTGGCTCAGTTGGTTGAATGTCCAACTTTTGATTTCAGCATCAGGTCATGATCTCACCATTCATGGGATCAAGCCCTGCATCGGGCTCTGTGCTGACAGTGTGGAACCTGCTTGGGATTCTCTCTCTCTGCCCCTCCCCTGTGCATGTGTGCTATCTTTCACTCTAAAAATAAATAAATAAACATTTTAAAATATACATATTATAATCTCAAAAATCAAAGATGAAGAAAATTTTGAAAGCAGCGAAAGAAAAGGACTTATCACATACAAGAGAAACACAATAAAGCTATTGGAAAATTTCTCAGCAGAAACCTGGCAGGCCAAAAAAGATACATTCAAAGTGCTCAAAGGAAAAAAAAATAGGATACTTTACCCAGCAAAGTTGTTTTTCAGAAATGAAGGAATGATAAAAACTCCCAGGCAACCAAAAACTAAGGGAACTTATCACCATTATACCTACCTAACAAAAAATGCTAAAGAGAGTTCTTCAACTTGAAAAAAAAAGATATTCATTAGTAACATGGAAACATAAAAGTATAAAATTAACTGATAAAGGTAGGTATATAGTCAAATTAAAAATATTCAAATACTGCAATGGTGATGTGTAAATTACTTTGAATGCCATCATATAAGTTAAAAGGCAAAAGTATTAAAAATTGGTATAGCTACAATATTTTATCAATGGTTATAGAGTATAAAAAGATGTAAATAGTGACATCAGCAACATAAAAATGTGGGGAAAGTCATGTAAAAGTGTATAGCTTTGCCATACAATTGAAGTTAAATTGTTATCAGCCTAAAAAAGACTGCTGTAAATATAAGATATTCTATGAAAACCTCACAGTAATCACAAAGGTAAAAAATAATAGATACACAAATGATGATGAGAAGAAGATAAAAGCATATCACTGTTGGGGTGCCCGGGTGGCTCAGTCAGTTACGTGTCCAACTCTTGGTTTTGCATCAGGTAATAATCTCACAGTTCATGAGTTTTAGCTACACATTGGGATCTGTGCTGACAGTGCAGAACCTGCTTGGAATTCTCTCTCTCCCTCTCTCTGCTCCTCTTCTACTTACTCTCTTTGTCTCTGTCTCTCTCAAACATAAATAAATAAGCTTAAAAAATAATAAAAAACATGCTACTGCAAAACATTTCATCAATTTAAAAAGAAAGCATCAAGAGTAAAATAAAGGAACAATGGAACTATAAAACAGTGAGAGAAAAAGGAACAAAATGGCAATAGGAACTCTTCACCTATCAATAATTACTCTAAATGTAAATGGTTTAAATTCTCCAATTAAATGAAACTCAAAAAAACTAAAAAACAAGACCCAACTTTATGTTGCATAGAATATATTCACATAATATTTAGGAATGCTCATAGGTTGCAAGTGAAGGGATGTGAAAACATATTCCATGAAAATGGATACTAAGAGAGCAGAGGTAAGCTATTGCTATACTTATATGATGCAAAATAAACTTTATTTCCAAAGCTGGAACAAGAGACAAAGAAATCATTATATAATAAAAGGGTCACTTCATTAAGAGGATATATTAACTGTAAATATGCATATATCTATAAAAGCACTTAAATATATTACACAAATATTAACAGATCTGAAGGGGAAAATAGACAGCAATACAATAATAAAAGAGAAACTCAATACACCACTTCCAATACTTGATAGATCATCAAGACAGTAAAGTAGTAACGAGATATTGGACTTGAACTACTCTTTAGGACACATGGATCTACGAGATATATACAGAACATTCTATACAGCAACAGCAGAATACACATTCTTCTCAAGTGCACATGGAACATTCTTAAGGATAAATCATATTTTAGGTCACAAAACAAGTCAACAAATTTAATATTGAAATTATATCCAGATATTTTCTGAGCACAATGGTACGAAACCAGAAATGAGCAAAAAGAGGAAAGCTGAAAAATTCGCAAATAGTTGGAAGTTAAACAACATACTCCTGAATAACCAATGAGCCAAAGAAAAAATCAAAAAGCAGATCAAAGAATATATTGAGACAAATGAAAATGAAAATTCAACATACCAAAACTTAAGGGATTCAGTCAGAATAATTTTAAGAGATAGTTTTATAGTGACAGACACCTACATTATGAAAAAAGGAGGACTGAAAAAAATAACCTAACTTTCCACCTCAAGAAACTAGGAAAAAAAGAACAAAGTCAGCAGGAGAGGAATAATAAATATTAGAGCAGGAATGAATGAAAGAGACACTGGAAAGACAATATAAGAGATAAATGAAACTAACAATTGGTTTTTCAAAAGATAAATAAAATTTACAAATCTTTAACAAAAGTAATAACAAAAATATTATTCAAATTAATAAAATTACAAATGAAAGAAGAGACATTTTAACTGATATCACAGTAATACAAAAATCGTAACAGACTACTGTGCACAATTATATACCAACAAATTAGATAACTTAGAAGACACGGACAAATCCTAGAAACATGCAACTTCCCAATACTAACTCATGAAGTAATAGAAAATCTGAAAAGACTAATAAGAAGGATGGAGAATCAATAATTAGAAATTGTCTTACATGAATGCATTTCTAGTGAGCATCAAGTGTTGTATGGAAGTGTTGAATCACCATATTGTACACCTGAAACTAGTATTAACACTGTATGCCAACTAATGGGAAATTAAATAAAATCTTAAAAAAAAATAAAAGAAACTTTCTAAGTATTAGAAAGTCAATTGAAATATAAATAAAGGACAGTACATTTGATCATAAGGCTCAAATACCAAACATGACAAGAGACTTGAGACAAGTCTGCCTCACATTGGATATCCAGTTGACCCTTGAACAAACACAGGGGGTATAACATCAACCCCCCACATAGTCAAAACTCAATGTATAACTTTGACTCCCTAAAACTTAACAACTAATAGACTACTGTTGACTGGAAGCTTTACTGATAACATGAACCATTGAGTAACACATATTTTTATGTTATATGTATTCTATACTCCATCCTTATAATAAAACTAGAGAAAATAAAATGTTATTAAAAAATCATAAGGAAGAGAAAATGCATTTAATGGTAACTATATATCAAAACCCACTAATAAATTTGCAAAAAAAATAAGAAGGTAGAAATCTAAATATGTCACTAAAGAAAATTAGCTGAACATGAAACAGAGAAAGACAAGAAATGATCAGAGAAAATCTCCAGAAACAAGCACAAAACACGTTATGAAATGACAATAAATACATATCTATCAATAATAACTTTGAATGTAAATGGACTAAAGTCTCCATTCAAAAGACACGCAGTGTCAGAATCGATAAAAAAAGAACACCCATGAATCAATAAAAAAACCACCTCCAAAACTCCCATGTGCTACATATAAGAGGCTTATTTTAGATCTAAAGAGATCTGAAGATCGAAAGTTAGGGGTTGGAGAAATATTTAGCAGGCAAATGGTTATTCAAAGAAAGTCGAAGTAGCAATACTTATATAAAAGTGGACTTTAAAACAAAGACTGTAACAAGGGACAAAGAAGAATAATATATAATCACAAAGGGGACAATCCAAAAAGAAGATATCAAAATTGTAAATATTTATGCACCTAACATGGAGCATCCAAATATATAAAACAGTTAATAACAAACAAAAAGGAACTAACTGATAATAACACAATAATGTTAGGGGACTTTAACACCCCAGTTACATTGATGGACACATCAACTAAACAGAAAATAAATAAGAAAACAATGCTTTGAATGATGCACTGTACCAGTAGGACTTAACAGATATATTCAGAATTCCATCCTAAAACCACAGAATACACATTCTTTTCAAGTGGGCATTGGACATTCTCCAGATGAGATCATATATTAGGTCATAAAACAGTCCTTAACAAATACAAAATATTGAAGTCACACCATGCACTTCTCTGACCACAACACTGTGAAACTAGAAATCAACTATGAGAAAAAAATCTGTAAAGACTACAAATATATGGAGGTTAAACAGCAGGCTACTAAACAATGGATGGGTCAATGAGCAAATTAAAGAAGAAATTTAAAAAGGACATAGAAACAAATGAAAATAAAATGGAATGGTCCAAAATCTCTGACATGCAGCAAAACAGTTCTAACAGGGAAATATATAGCAATAAAGGCTTGCTGCAAGAAGCAAGAAAAATCTGAAATAAACAACCTAACCTTACACTTAAAGGAGCTAAAAAAAAAAAGAACAAAAAGCAAAACAAAAATCCAGTGCAAGGAAAGAAATAATAAATATTACAACAGGAATAAATGATATAGAAGCTAAAAAAAAAACAATAGAACAGATCAATGAAAGCAGGTGCTTGTCTTTTGAAAAAATCAATACAACTGATAAACCTCTAGCCAGATATATCAAGAATAAAAGAGAAAGAACTCAATAAATGAAATCACAAATGAGAGAGGAGAAATAATAAACAACAGCACAGAAATACAATTATAAGAAAATATTATGGGGGTGCCTGGGTGGCTCAGTCGCTTAAGCATTCAACTTCAGCCCAGGTCATGATCTCACAGTTTGTGAGTTTGAGCCTTGCGTTGGGCTCTGTGCTAACAGCTCAGAGCCTGGAGCCTGCTTGGGAATCTGAGTCTCCCCCTCTCTCTGCCCCTTCCCTACTTGCACTCTATCCCTCTCTCAAAAATAAATAAACATTTAAGAAATTTAAAAAAAAAGAAAATATTATGGGGGCACCTAAGTGGCTCAGTTAGTTGAACTCTGACTCGATTTCAGCTCAGGTCATCATCCCAGGGTAGTGAGATCAAGCCCCATGCTGGGCTCCTTGCTGAGAATGTAGACTGCTTAGGATTTTTTTCTCTCTCCCCCTCTGCCCCTTGCCCCCACTCAGGATTTCTCTCTCTAAAAACAAGAGAAAAATTAAAAAAAAGAAAAAAGAAAATATTATGAAAAACTATTAGCCAACAAATTGGAGAACCTGGAAGAAATGGATAAATTCCTAGAGAAGTAAAAATTATCAGCTGAAACAGGAAGAAATTACCAGCAAAGAAATTGAATCAGTAATAAAAAAATTCTCTCAAAAAACAGAAGTCCAGTGCCAGATGGCTCTACAGGAAAATTCTACCAAATATTTAATGAAGAGTTAATACCCAATAATCAAACTATTTCAAAATATATAAAAGGAAGGAAATTTTTACATTCATTTTATTATGTCAGCATTACCCTGATACTAAAACAAGATAAAGACACCACAAAAACAGAGTACTACAAGCCAATACCTCTGGTGACCATAGATGGAAAAATCCTCTCAACAAAATACTTGCAACCCAAATCCAAAAATATATTAAATGAATCACTTATCATGATCAAGTGAGATTTATTCCTGGGCTGCAAGGGTGGTTCCACATTAGCAAATCAATCAGTGTGATACACCCATTAATAAAAGAAAAGATTAGCACCATATGATCTTTTTGATAGATGCAGAAAAAGTATTTTACAAAGTACAGCATTCATTTATGATAAAACTCACAATAAAATAGAGTTAGAGGGAACATCCCTTGACATAACAAAGACCATATATGAATGTCCCACAGTTAACATCTTCTTTCCATCTGAAAACTTTTCCTCAAAGGTTAGGAAAAAGACAAGCATGTCCCTTTTCACCACTTTTATTCAACATAATACTGGAAGTTCTAGCCACAGCAATTAGACAACAAAAATAAATAAAAGGCATCCAATGGCAAAGAAAAAATCAAATGTTCAATATATGCAGATTACATGATATTTTGTATACAGGACTTGAGAGACTCCATCAAAAAACTGCTGAAACTGATCAATAAATTCAGTAAAGTTGCAGGATACAAAATCAATATACACAAATCTGTTTCATTTCTATACACCAATAATGAAGCAGCAGAAAGAAGTTAATTAATCAATACTATTTACAATTGGACCAAAATACATAGTAATAAACTTAACCAAAATAGGAAAAAGTCCTGTACTCTGACAAGTATAAAACACTGATGAAAAAAAAAATGAAGATCACACAAAGAAATGGAAAGACATTCCATGACGATGGATTGAAAGAACAAACATTGTTAAAATTTCTACAATACCCAAATAATCTACATATTTAATATAATCCTTATGAAATTACCAAAGACATTTTTCACAGAGCTACAAAAAACAATCCTAAAATTTTTATGGAACCACAAAAGACTCCAATTAGACCATCTTGAAAAAGAAAAGCAAAGGTGGAGTCATACCAATTCTGGTCTAAAAGTTATATTACAAAGCTGTACTGATCAAAACAACATAGTACTGACAACCAAATAAGTATATAGATCAACAGAACAGAATAGAAAACCCAGAAATGAGCCCACACCTATATGGTCAATTAATCTTCAACAAAGCAGGGAAGAATATCCAGTGGACAAAAAGTCTCTTCAACAAATGGTGGTTAGAATATTAGACAGCAACATGCAAAAGAAAGAAAGATAAAATTATGAAAAATAAGCTTAAAAGAAGAGGGAAAGAACATTATTGGATTAGAATGTAGAATTAGGAAATTCAGTGGATCCATAAATCAGAATAACATTCATACAATAAGAGTCCCATAAGAAAAAGAGAGGAGGAAAGAGACAGAAGGCTTATTTGAACAAATTCTGGCTGAAAACTTCCTTATTCGGAGAAGGAATCCGACATCCAAATCCAAGAGGCACAGAGAACTCCCATCACAATCAACAAATCCAGGCCAACATTAAGACAAATCACATTACAATATCCAAAATACAAAGTTAAAGAAAGAATCCTTAAAGCAGTAAGGTAAAGAAATCCCTAAACCAGAAGGAAAACAAGGTTTGCCTCAGACCTCTCCACAGAAACTTGGCAGGACACAGGGAGAGGCTTGATATATTCAATGTGCTGAATGGAAAAACTATGCAGCCAAGAACACTTTTATCCAGCAAGGTTGTCATTCAGAATAGAAGAAGAGATAAAGAGTTTACCAGCAAAACAAAAAAATAAAGGAGTCCATGAAACAACACTGCAAGAAATATTAAAGGGGACTCCTTGAGTGGGAAAGACCAAAACAACAAAGACTAGAAAGGAACAGAAAAAAATCTCCAAAAACACTGACTTTACAGGTAATACAATGGCTCTAAATTCATATATATCAATAATCACTCTGAATGTAAATGGATAAAGGATCCACACAAAAGACATAGGATATCTAAGTGGATAAAAATTAAGACCTATCTGTATGCTGCCTAAAATATACTGATTTTGGACCTTAAGACACCTGATGATTGGAAGTCAGGAGACAGGGAAATATTTATCATGACAATGGATGTGGAAAGGAAGCCAAAGGTGCATTACTTATATTTGGCAAACTATATCTTAAACCAAAGACTGTAACAAGAGATGAAGAAAGGAGCTATATCACTATAAAAGGGTCTATCCAAGAAGAAGATCTAAGAATTGCAAATATTTATACCTCCATCTTGGAGGCACTCAAATTCATAAATAAATTAACAACTAACATAAAAACTCATTGATAATTATACAATAATCATGGGGGATTTCAACATCCCACTTACAGCAATGGACAGATCATTTAAGCAGAAAACCAACAAGGAAACAATGGTTTTGAATGACACAATGGACCAGATAGACTTAACAGATATATTCAGAACATTTCATCCTAAAACAGCAGAATACACATTCTTTTTGAGTAAACATGGGACATTACCTAATATAGATCACATACTTGGTCACAAGTCAGGCCTCAACAAGTACAAAAAGATTGAGTACATACCATGCATATTTTCTGACCACAACACTATGAAACTGGAAGGCAGCCACAAGAAAAAATTTGGAAAGGTCACAAATATATGGAGATTAAAGGACATTCTAAAGAATGAATGATTTAACCAATAAATTAAATAATAAGTCTAAAAAAAAACATGGATAAAAAATAAAATGAAAACATGACAGTCCAAACCTTTGGGATGCAGCAAAAGAAGTCCTAGAAGATAAGTATAAAACAATAAAGGCCTATATCAAGAAGCAAGAAAAATCTCAAATACACAAGTTAATCTTGCACTTAAAGGAGATAGAAAAGGAACAGCAAATAAAGCCCAAATCCAGCTGAATGGAAGAAATAATAAAGATTAGAGCAGAAATAATGATACAGAAAGAAACAACTAAAAAAACAGTGGAACTGAACGATGAAATAAAGAGCTGATTCTTTGAAAGAATTAATAAATTGTTAAACCCCCAGCCATACTTATTGAAAAAAAAAGATAGGGGCGCCTGGGTAGCTCAGTCGGTTGAGCTACCAACTTCAGCTCAGGTCATGATCTCATGGTTTGTGAGTTCAAGCCCCGCGTCAGGCTCTGTGCTGACAGCTTGGAGCCTGGACCTTGCTTCTGATTCTGTGTCTCCCTCCCTCTCTGGACCTCCCCCGCTCATGCTCTGTCTCTCTGCCTCAGAAATAAATAAACATTAAAAAAAATTAAAAAAGAAAAGAAAAGATAAAGGACCCAAATGAATAATGCCATGAATGAAAGACAGGAGATTACATTTATCACCACAAAAACACAAACAATAATAAGAGAATGTTATGAAAAATTATAAGCCACAAATTGGGCAATCTGAAAGAAGTGGTTTAATTCTTAGAAACATAAACTACCAAAAGTGATACAGGAAAAAAATTTGAAAAGACCCATCACCAGCAAGACACTGAATAAATCAGTAATCAAAAATCTCCCAAGAAACAAAAGTCAAGAGCCAGATGGCACCCAGAGGAATTCTAATGGACAACTAAGGAAGTATTAATAATTATTCTTCTCAAATTGTTCCAAAAAATAGAAATGGAAGAAAAACTTCCAAACTCATTCTTCAAGGCCAATATTATCTATATTCCAAAACCAGACAAGTACCTCACTAAAAATTAGGACACTTACAGGCCAATATCTTTGATGAACATGGATGAAAAACTTCTCAACACAATATATCGAATTGAATCCATGAGTATATAAAAGAATTATTCACCATAATCCAGAGGGATTTATTCCTGGGCTGCAAGGGTGGTGCAATATTCTCAACCAACATGATATACCACATTAACATAAGAAAGGATAAGAACCATATGATCCACTCAGTAGATGTAGAAAAAGCATTTGACAAAATATAGCATCTCTTCTTGATAAAAATCCTCAACAAAGTATAGAGAGAGGGAGCATACTTCAAAATCACAAAGGCCATATATGAAAGACCCAGAGTTAATATCATCCACAATGGGGAAAAACTGAGGGCTTTTCCTCTATGGTGAGGAATAAGACAAGGATGTCCACTCTCACCATCATTATTTAACATAGTACTCAAAGTCCTAGCTTAGTAATTGTTCAAGAAAAAATAATAAAATGTGTTTACATTTGCAAGGAAGAATTCAAACATTCATTATTTGCAAATGACATGATAGTCTATTTAGAAACCCAAAGGATTCCACCAAAAATTTCTAGTAATATTGCATGAAATCAGCAAATTCATAGGATACAAAGTCAACATACAGAAATTGACTGCATTTCTATATATCAATAATGAAGCAACATAAAGAGAAAACAAGGAATTGATCCATTTACAATTGCACAAAGAAAACCCAAAAGATACCTAGGAATAAACCTAAGGAAAGAGGTAAAATATCTCTATTCTGAAAACTATAGAACATTTATAAAGGAAATTGAAGATCACAGAAAAAAAATGTAAAAAAATTTCTTGCTCATGGATTGGAAGAACAAATGTTAAAATTTCTACGCTATACAAAGCAATCTACACATTTAATGCAATCCCTATCAAAATATCAACAGCATGTTTTATGGACCTACAACAAACAATCTTAAAAATTTTTATAGAACTACAAAGGACCCAAAATAGGCAAAGCAATTTTGACTAAGAAAACAAAGCTGGAGGCATCACAATTCTGGACTTCAAGTTATATTAAAAGCTGTAGGCATTAAGACAGTATGGTACTGGCACAGAAACAGACACACAAATCAGTGGAAACAGAATAGAAAACCCAGAAATGGGCCCACAATTATATGGCCAACTAATCTTCTACAAAGCAAGGAAGAATATTCAATGGAAAAAAAGATAGTGTTTTCAACAAATGGTGTTGGGGAAACAGTACAGCAACATACATACACTAGAATGAAACTGAACCACTCTTGCACCATACACAAAAATACATTCAAAATGTATGGAAGGCTTTAATGTGAGACAGGAATCCATCAAAATCCTAAAGGATAACACAGTCAGCAACCACTTTGACAACAGCCATAGCAACTACTTAGTAGACACTTCTCAGGAGGCAAGGGAAAGAAAAGCAAAAATGAACTATTGGGACTTCACTAAGATAAAAAGTCTTTGCACAACAAAGGAAATAATCAACAAAACTAAAAGGTAATCTGCAGAACTGGAGAAGATATTTGCAAATGACATATCTGATAAAGGGCTAGTATCCAAAATCTATAAAGAACTGACCAAACTCAAAATACCCAAAAAACCCAAAAAACAAATAATCTAGTCAAGAGATGGGCAGAACACATGAATAGACACTTTCCCAAAGAAGACATTCAGATGGCCAGCAGACACATGAAAAAATGCTCAACATCACTTATTATCAAGGGGATACAAATCAGACCTACAATGAGATATCACCTCACATCTGTGAGAATGACTGAAATTAACAATACGGGAAAATACAGATGTTGGCGAGGATTCAGAGAAAGGGTAACCCTCTTTCACTATTGGTGGGAATAAAGACTGGTGCAGCCACTCTAAAGAGTATTGAGGTTCCTCAAAAAGTTAAAAACAGGGGCGCCTGGGTGGCTCAGTTGGTTAATCATCTGACTTTGGCTCAGTTCGTGATCTCATGGTTGTTGAGTTTGAGCCCCTCATCAGGCTCTGAGCTGACAACTCAGAGCCTGGAGCCTGCTTCACATTCTGTCACCCCCAACTTGCACTCTGTCTCTCTCTCAAAAGTAAATAAACATTAAAATTTTTTTAAAGTTAAAAATAGAACTATCCTACATCCCTGCAATTGCACAACTAAGTGTTTACCTAAAGAATACAAAATTACTGATTGGAAGGGACATATGCACCCTGATATACAGCAGCATTATCAACAATAACCAAATTATGGAAATAGTCCAAATATTTATTGAAAGATGAATGGATATAGAAGAAGTGATATATATATATATTATACATATATATACATACATACATGTGTATATACATATATATATAACATATATACATATATACACACATGTATACATACATACATATGCATACATATATGTATAATAAATGATATATTATGGAATATCATATACAATGGAATATTTTATATATTATATATAATAGAATATTAGCTATCAAAAAAGAATAAAATTTTACTATTTGCATTGACATGGGTATAACTAGAGTATATTATGCTAAGTGAAATAAGTCAGTCACAGTGACAAATATAACTTCACTCATGTGTGGAATTTAAGAAACAAAACAGTTGCACATAGGGGGAGGAAAGGAAAAAAAAATAAGATTAAAACAGAGAGAGGCAAATTAGAAGAGACTTTTATCTATAGAGAACAAACTGAGGGATGCTTGAGGGTAGATGGGTGGGGGATGGGCTAAATGGGTGATGGTTATTATGCAGGGAACTTGTGATGGACACTGAGTGCTATATGTAACTGATAAATCACTAAATTCTACTCTATATTACACTATATGGTAAGTAACTAGAATTAAATAAAAACAAACAAAGAAAAAAGAACACAAGAAAAAACAGGTGTTGTCAAGGATGTGGAGAAAAGAGAACCTTCTTGCAGTGTTGGTTGAATGCAAACTGATGCAATGACTTTGGAAAACATTATGGAGATTCCTCAAAAATTAAAAACAAAAATAGAAGTACCTTAGGATCCATCAATCATACTACTAAGTATTTACCCAAAGAATACAAAAATACTAATTCTAAAAGATATATGCACCCCGATGTGTATAGCAACATTATCTACAATACCCAAGTTATGGAAACAGTCCAAATGTCCATTGATTAATGAGTAGACCAAATAGATGTGGCAGAAAAATTCAATGTAATATTATTCAGCCATAAAAAAGAATGAAATCTTGCCATTTACAACGACAAAGATGAAGCCAGAGAGCATTATTCTAGGCAAAATAAGTCAATCAGAGAAAGTCAGATTCTATATGATTTCACTCATATATGCAATTTAAGAAACAAAGCGAACAAGCAAAAGGAAAAAAGAGAGAGCCAAACCAAGAGATAGGTTCTTAACTATATAAAACAAATTGTTGGTCACCAGAAGAAAGTCAGGTGGGGGGTGGGTTAAATAGCTGATAGTGCTTCAGGAGTGCACTTTTGATGAGCACCAGGTGATGTATGGAAGTGTTGAATCACATTATTGTACATCTGAAACTAATATTATGCTATATGTTAACTAAATAAATTTAAGTAAGGACTTTTAAAAAACACTATATGTTAACTAAATGGAATTAAAATAAAAACTTAAAAGGAAAAGTTAAAATGGCATAGTAGAGGAACTCTATGTTTGCCTCCTTCCTTCAACACAGCTAGATAAATATCAAGTCATTCTGAACACCCAATAAATCAATCTGAGGACTGAGACAACAAACTGCATAACTACAGAGAAAGAAGAGGCTACACTGTGGAAGGTAGGAGGTGTGGAGACATGATTTCTGAGATAAAAGAATCACAGGTGTTTGGGAGGGAGGGAGCCCTCCCTAATCATAGCAAGAGGAGAGAGAAAGAGAGAGGGAGAGGGAGAGAGAAAGACAGAGAGAATGAGAGAGAGAGAGGCAACAGTCCACAAGGGATTACAAAAGAAAAACACTTTTCCCAAATCATTGACTAGGAAAACAATAGGGGCTGATCATTGAGAGCTTCTACAAGCAGCAGAACTCAAAGACTGAAGTTTTGTAAGTTCACAATATTGTCTCTGTGGAGTCTGGTTGGTGTAGTGATGTTCTTGTGGAGAAGGAAGGCTGAGGTCTGGAGTGGAAAGTGTGCTTTGATGTTCCCCTGGGTCTCATTTCTTGGAGTGCATTTGGGAGTGCAGTTCCCTTCTTGGAGTGCATTTGGAAGAGGTGTCACTGCCTCTCAGGTGACAAAATAGGCAGTGGACACCATTGTGTTTCCCCATTCATTAGCATAGGGGCAGAGACATCTGCTGAGAGCAGCTAACCTGGAAGCCACTTTTTGGCAGCACTGTACCATAAACTCCAAGCCCCTGCACACTCGTGGAACTGCTCTTCTGGGGCAAATCAGTACCAGGAGCAGTGTGACAAAACCCTTCCCCAGATGACCATAGCAGGTCTGTGCCATGCCAGGTCCCTAAAATTTGGGGTATTGAAACAGGCACAATGTCTGGAATGAAACATTGGAATGTTGGGTCACTGATTGAACAGACTTCTCAGGCACAGATAGGGTGAAACTCCTGGGACACTGGTGGGGAGGTTGTTTGCTTTTATGTGAGGACTTCCTGAAGAGTGGTGGGCATGAACTCCCCTCTTTGGAGACCAGAGAGTTGGCTGACACCATTTTTATCCTCCACCCATCAGCAAGGAGGGACTTCAATGACTGCACAGCGCCCACAGTGGAAGGTTGAGCCACTTACACCAACCCTGCCCTACTGTGTTCTGCAGGTGCTTTTTTACTAGGGTAAGTGTGCTTAAGAGCCAGAGATGCCCTGGGACCTTCTCCCAGAAGACCAGTTCAAATCCCCCACACAAACAAGTCTACTGACCATAGAGTGCTGGAAAGCTTCAGCTCTAAAAGAAATGGGATCTGGCCTCTTTCGACAAGCTGACTAAAGTAGACCTTGTTAAAACTCACCACACATTGGACAAGACCCAATCATTCTCTACTGCAAGCAAGGAGAAATTCTGTGGGGACTGATATTAGGGAACAAGCAGCCAAAACACAACAGGAGAGTGCACACAACATACAGCAGAAACAATTCCTGAAGTATCAGCACCTGGACAGTATATGACCTCTTCTTAATAAACCCATTACTCTCAGGAACAGGAAACATAAAAGGCCTTCTGAACACACAGAAGAAGACAGAGACCTAGAAAAAATGTAATGTGGAATAATTAATCCCAAAAGAAAGAACAAGAAAAGATCACAACTAGGGCTCGAATTGAAACAGATATAAGTAATATGCTTGAACCATAATTTAAAGCAACATTCATAAGGGTACTGACTGGGCTTCAGAAAATCCTAGAAGACACCAGGAGTCCCTTAATGCAGAGATAAAAGAGCTAAAAATGAGTCAGGTAAAAATAAAAAATGCAATAACCGAGACGTGAAATCAAATAAATGTAATGATCACAAGGATGGAAGAAGTAGAGGAAAGAATAAGTGACATAGAAGATAAAGTTACGGAAAATAAAGAAGCTAAAAACAAGAGGGAAAGAAAAACATGGGATCATGAAGGTAGATGTAGGGTACTCAGCGAATACATAAAGCATAATAACATTTGTATTATAGGAATCCCAGAAGAAGAGAGGGAAAAGGGGGAAGAAAGTTTCAGCAAGTTATAGTTAAACCTTCCCTAACCTGGGGAAGGAATCAGACATCCAAATCCAGGAAGAAGAGAGAACTCCTATCAAAATAAGCAAAAACATATCAAAACCAAGACCTATCAATAAAATTTGCAAAATACAGAAATAAATAAAAAATTCTAGTAGCAGGAAGGGAAAAGAATTCCCTAACTTACAAGGTAAGACAAATAAGGTTAGCAGCATATCTATCCACACATTGTTAGCAGGCCAAAATTGAGTGGCATAACATATTTGATGTGCTCAATGGGAAAAATATTCACCAATAATACTTCATCCAGCAAGGTTATCATTCAGAACAGAAGGAGGGATAAAGATGTTCCCAGAGAAACAAAAACTAGAGAATTTTGTGAACACTGACTCAGCCACACATGAAATATTCAAGGGGACTCTTTGAGTGGGAAAGAAATATCAAAACAACAATGACTAGAAATGAAGAGAGAGAATCTGCATAAACACCAACTTTACAGGTAATAAATGGCAGTAAATTCATATCTATCAATAATCATTTAGAAGGTAAATGACTAAATGCTCCAATCAAAAGATATAGGGTATGAGAATGGATTGAAAAGAAGACTCACTTATATTCTGCTTACAAGAGACTCATTTTTGACCTAAAGATACCTACAGATTGAAAGTGAAGGGATGGAGAAAATGTTATCACAATAATGTATGTTGAAAGAAAGCCAGAGAAGCCATACTTATAACAGACAGGTAAGATTTTATATGAAAGAATGTAACAAGGTATGAAGAAGGGCACTGTATCATAATAAAGGGGTATATCCAACAAGAAGATCTAACAATTGTAAACATTTATGCCCCTGTCTTGGAAGGAAGAATCCAAATATTTAAATAAATTAATAATAAACATAAAGAATGTCATTTGTAATAATACAATAATAGTAGGGGGTTTTGACACCCCACTTACAGTAATAGATCACCTAAGGAGAACATCAACAAGGTATCAATGGCCTTTAACTACACACTGGACTATGTGGACTTAACAGATATATTCAGAACATGTCATCCTAAAGCAGCAGAATAAGTATTCTTTTTGAATGCACATGAGACATTTTCCAGAATACGTCACAAATCAGGACTCAACAAATATAAAGTATTGAGATTATACTATGCATATTTTCTGACAACAACACTATGCAACTAAGAGCAGCCATAAGAAAAAATTAGGAAAGACCACAAGTACATGGAGATTAAAGAACATTCTACTAAAGAATGAATGAGTTAACCAGAAAATTAAAGAAGAAATTAAAAAATACATGGAAGCAAGTGAAAATGAAAACACGATGGTCCAAAACCTTTGGGATGCAGCAAAAACACTCCTAAGAGGGATATATTAGAAATACAGGCCTACCTCAAGAAGCAAGAAAAATCTCAAATAAATAACCTAACCTTGCACCTGTAGGAGCTAGAAAAGGAATAGTAAAGAGACCAAAGCCAGAAGAAGATGGGAAATAATAAAGATTAGAATAGAAATAAGTATATAGAAAAAAAATAGAACAGGTCAATGAAACTAGGAGCTAGTTCTTTTAAAGAATTAATAAAATTGATAAATCTGTATGAAGACTTATCAAAAAAGAGAAAGGACTCAAATAAACAAACTCACAAATGACAGAGTTGGGATCACAGCAAATACCATAGGAATACAAAAAATTATAAGAAAATATCATGAAGAAATTTATGCCAAAAATTGGGGAATCATGGAGAAATGGATAAATTCCTAGATACATCCAACCACCACAACTTAAACAGGAAGGAATAGAAAATTTGAACATGCCCATAACTAGCAAATAAATTGAATCACTTATCAAAAATCTCCCGAAGACATGGGGCGCCTGGGTGGCGCAGTCGGTTAAGGGTCCGACTTCAGCCAGGTCACGATCTCGCGGTCCGTGAGTTCGAGCCCTGCGTCGGGCTCTGGGCTGATGGCTCAGAGCCTGGAGCCTGTTTCCGATTCTGTGTCTCCCTCTCTCTCTGCCCCTCCCCCGTTCATGCTCTGTCTCTCTCTGTCCCAAAAATAAATAAACGTTGAAAAAAAATAAAAAACAAACAAACAAACAAACAAAAAAAACAAAAAATCTCCCGAAGACAGATGTCCAGGGCCAAATGGCTTCCCAGGGGGAATTCTACCAGATATTTCAGGAAGAGGTGATAACTATTCTTCTCAAACTTTTCCAAAAGAAAAAAAAAGGAAGTAAAACTTCCAAACTCATTCAAGGCCAACATTACCTTGATTCCAAAACCTGACAAAGAACCTAATAAAAAAGAGAATTATAGGCAAATATGACTGATGAACATGGAGGCAAATATTCTCAACAAGGTACTAGCAAATCAAATGCAACAGCACATTAAAAGAATTATTCACCACAATCACATGGGATGTATTCCTGAGCTACAAGGGTGATTCAATATTTGCAAATAAATCAAGGTGATATACCAATTAATAAAAGAAAGGGTGATATTATCCTCTCAATAGATGCAGAAAAAGCATTTGACAAACTCCAGCATCCATTTTTGATAAAAAAGCAAAGATACAGGGATCATACCACAACATTATAAGGTCATATATGGAAGACCCAGAGGTAATATTCTCAATGGGCAAAAACTGAGAGCTTTTCCTCTACAGTCAGAAACAAGATAGGGATGTCCACTCTCACTATAGTGATTTACCATAGTATTAGATGTCCTAGCGTCAGCAATCATACAACAAAAATAAATAAAAAGCATCAAAGTCACTGAGGAATAATCAAACGTCCCTATTTGCAGCTGATAAGATCCTTTGTGTAGAAAACGTGAAAGACCCCCCAAAATTGCTAGAATTGATAACATGAATTCAGTAAAGTTGCAGGATGCAAATTTTATATACAGAAATCTGTTTCATTTCTGTATACCAATAGTGCAGCAGCAGAAAGAGAAATCAAGGAATCAATCCCATTTAAAATTGCACCAAAACCCATAAGATACCTAGGAATAAACTTAAGCAAAGAGGTAAAAGATTTCTACTCTGGAAACTGTAGAACACTTATGAAGGAAATTGAAGATTACATAAAGAAATGGGAAAACATTCCATGCTCATGGATTGGAAGAATAAATACTGTTAAAATGCCTATCCTACCCAGAGCAATCTACACATTCAATGCAATCCCTATGAAAATATCACCAGTAGTTTTCAGAGCAAGAATAAACTATTGTAAAATTTGTATGGAACCATAAAGGACATTGAGTAGCCAAGCAATCCTGAAAAAGAAAAGAAAAGCTGGAGGCCTCACAATTCTGGGCTTCAAGTTGTATTCCAAAGCTGTAATCATGAAGACAGTATGGTACTTGCATAAAAACTGACACATAGATCAATGGGAAATAATAGAAAACCCGGAAATGGTTTTCCGCACAGCTGTGAGATCAACTAATCTTTGACAAAGCAGGGAAGAATATCCAATGGAAAAAAGACAGTCTCTTCAACAAATGGTGTTGGGGAAACTAGACAGCAACATACACCAGAATGAAGCTGGACCACTTTCTTACAACATAAACAAAAATAAATTCAAAGTGTATGAAAGACTTTAATGTGAGAAAGCAATCCATCAAAATCCTAAGGGAGAATACTGACAGTAAACTTGGCTATAACAATTTCTTACTAGACACTTTTCAGAAGGCAAAGGAAACAAAAGCAAACATGAACTATTAGGACTTCATTAAGTTTAAAAGCTTTTGGAAGCTCCTGGGTGGCTCAGTCAGTTAAGCTTCCAACTTTGACTCAGGTCGTGATCTCACACCTCATGAGTTTCAGCCCCACGTAAGGCTCTGTGCTGACAGCTCAGAGCCTGGGGCCTGCTTAGGATTCTGTGTCTCCCTGTCTCTCTGCCCCTCCCCTGCTTGTGCTCTCTCTCTCTCTCTCAAAAAAAAAAACATTAAAAAAAATTAAGGATAAAAACTTTTGCACAGTGAAGGAAACAATCATTAAAATTAAAAGGGAACCTATGGAATAGGAGAAGATATTTGCAAATAAATACCTAATAATGAGACAGTATCTAAAATCTATGAAGAACTTATCAAATTCAACACCCATAAAACAAATGATCCAGTTAAGAAATGACCAGAAGACATGAATAGACACATTTCCAAAGAAGATAAACAGGTCACTATCAGACACATGGGAAGATGTTCAACATCACTCATAATCAGGGAAATACAAATCAAAATTAAGATAAGATACCTCACCACATCTGTCAAATGGCTAAAATTAATAACAGAGGAAACAACACACCTTGGCAAGGATCCACAGAAAGGGGAAACCCTCCAGCACTGTTGGTGGGAATGCAAACTGGTCCAACCAATCTGGAGTACAGTGTGGAATTTCCTCAAAAAGTCAAAAATAGAACTACCCTGCAATACAGCAATTGCACTACCAGGTATTTATACACAGGATACAAAAATGCTGATTCAAAGGAGTGAATGCATCCTGATGTTTATATTGGTATTGTCAAAAATAACCAAATTATGAAAAGAGCCCAAATGTCCATTAGCAGATGAATAAAGAATTCTATATACGTAATTCTTTATACATTATATATTTATTATACAATAATAAATAACCATATAATAAATATAATATATCTATACTTATAAATTATTATAATTATATATTATAATTAATTCATATATTCATTCCATCATACGGAATATTACTCAGCCATCAAGAGAATGAAATCTTGCCATTTTCAAGAGGTAGAGGGAGTTAGAGTGTATTATGCTAAGCAAAGAAAGTCAGAGAAAGCAAATACGATTTCAATCACACGTGGAATTAAAAAAATTTTTTAGATTGGTGGCCCAGAAGATGATGGCATTGGAGGATGCCGGGCTCACCTTGACCTGCTGATCACTTAGATTCCACCCACAGCTGTCTAAATAACCCAGGAAACCACCAGAAGACTAGCATAATGGATTCCCTGGAGCCAAGTGTAGACAAGAGGCCCACGGAAGAGGGTAGGAAGGGTGAGGCGGTGCAAGCTACATGGACTGGTTTGAGGCAGCTGGGGCGGTGGAGGGGCAGCCCGCCCAGCAAGGCGGAATCCCCGAGTCTAGCTTGCAAAAGCAGAGGGGCTGGATTCCGTGAGTTCTGACAGGCAGCGGGACTTAACATCTGGAATGTTATAAGTCAACAGCTCTGCTCTGAGAACAGGAGGGCGAGAGGAAAATGGGAGGGAGAGGTGTTAGGCCTTGGAAGACAGGGCTCATCTCGGTGGGGAGCAAAGGCGCTGGCAAGCGCTATCTCCCTCTCCCATTCCCAGGCCGAAATCCCAAAGCGAACCAGTTCCCATCACCAAACTTGCTTGCCCCATGCAAACACCCAGAGCCGTGCTTCTGTGGATCCATCCAAATGACGGGTCTGCCTCCCTCCCTGTGCTGCAGGGCCCCTCCCACAGCGGACAACGGATGGCAAAGCTAGCTAAGCTTGCCCCTCCCACCCCTGTGCAACTTGTGGATCCACCCTGGCTAATACACCAGATCCCATCAAATCAGCACCACAAGCATGGCAGTGTGCAAGTAGCCCAAACAGGGGCCATACCACTCCACAGTGAGTCCTGACCCTGGGAAAGGGAAAGGTAAGGTACACACCAGTCTGACTGTGGCCCAGCCCACCAATACAAGTTACTCTAGACAGCACCGGGGAAGTGTCCTGCAGTTTGACACCACCCCAGGGACCACCCAAAATGACAAAACGGAAGAACTCTCCTCAAAAGAAACTCCAGGAAGGAGCAACAGCTAACCAATTTATCAAAAATGATTTAAGCAATAAAACAGACCATGAATTTAGAATAATAGTCATAAAATTAATCACTGGGCTTGAAAAAAGCATAGAGGATAGCAGAGAACCTCTTGCTACAGAGATCAAGGGACTAAAATAGTCATGAGGAGCTAAAAAATGCTATAAATGATGTGCAAAATAAAATGGAGGCAGCCATAGCACGGATTGAAGAAGCAGAGGAAAGAATAGGTGAAATAGAAGATAAAATTATGGAAAAAGAGGAAGCTGAGAAAAAGAGAGATAAAAAAAATCCAGGAATATGAGGGGAGAATTAGAGAACTAAGTGATGGAACCAAATGGAACAATAACCGTACCATAGGAATGCCAGAAGACGAAGAGAGAGAGAGAAATAGGCTGAAGGTATACTTGAACAAATCATAGCTGAGAACTTCTCTGATCTGGGGAAGGAAAAAGGCATTGAAATCAAAGAGGCAAAGAGAACTCCCTTCAGACGTAACTTGAATCGATCTTTTATATGACATATCATAGTGAAACTGGCAAAATACAAGGATAAAGAGAAAATTCTGAAAGCAGCTAGAGATAAACAGGCTCTAACCTATAAAGGGAGACCCATAAGAGTAGGGTAAGACCTATCTACTGAAACTTGGCAAGCCAGAAAGGAATGGCATGAAATCTTCAATGTAATGAACAGAAAAAGTATGCAGCCAAGAACCCTTTATCCAGCAAGTCTGTCATTCAGAATAGAAGGAGAGATAAAGGTCTTCCCAAACAAACACTGAAGGAATTCATCGCCACTAAAGCAGCCCTACGAGAGATCCTAAGGGGGATTCTGTGAGTGAAATGTTGCAAGGACCACAAAGTACCAGAGACATCACTACAAGCATGAAACCTACAGACATCACAATGACTCTAAACCGATATCTTTCAAAAATAACCCTGACTGTAAATGGACTAAATGTTCCAACCAAAAGACATAGGGTATCAGAATGGATAAAAAAACAGGACCCAACTATTTGCTGTCTACAAGACACTCATTTTAGACCTGAGGACACCTTCAGATTGCAAGTGAGGGGATGGAGAACTATCTACCATGCTAGTTGAAGTCAGAAGAAAGCTGGAGTAGCCATACTTATATCACACAAACTAGATTTTAAACTAAAGGGGGTAACAAGAAATGAAGAAGGGCATTATATAATAATTACAGGGTCTATCCATCAGTAAGAGCTAACAATTATAAATGTCTATGTGCCAAATATGGGATCACCCAAATATATAAAACAATTAATCACAAACATAAACAACCTTATTGATATGAATGTGGTAATTGCAAGGGACTTTAATACTCCACTTACAACAATGGATAGATCTAGGCACAGGATCAATAAAGAAACAAGGGCACTGAATGATACATTGGACCAGATGGACTTGACAGATACATTAAAACTCTGCATCCCAAAGCAAAAGAATATATTTTCTTCTCGAGTGCACATGGAACATTCTCCAAGATAGATCACATACTGGGTCACAAAACAGCCCTTCACAAGTATAAAAGAATTGAGATGATACCATGCACACTTTCAGACCACAAAGCTATGAAACTTGAAATCCACTGCAGGAAAAAATCTGGAAAACCTCCAAAAGCATGGAGGTTAAAGAACACCCTACTAAAGAAGGAATGGGTCAACCAGGCAATTAGAGAAGAAATGAAAAAAATATATGGAAACAAATGAAAATGAAAATACAACAATCTAAACGCTTTGGGATGCAGCGAAGGCAGTCCTGAGAGGAAAATATATCGTGATCCAGGTGTATCTCAAGAAACAAGAAAAATCCCAAATACAAACTCTAACAGCACACCTAAAGGATAGAGAATCAGAACAGTAAAGACACCCCAAACCCAGTAGAAGGAGATAAATAATAAAGATCAGAGAAGAAATAAACAATATAGAATCTAAAAAAGGTGTAGAGCAGATCAATGAAACCAAGAGTTGGTTTTTTGGAAAAAAAAAAACAAAATTGATAAACCTCTAGCCAGGCTTCTCAAAAAGAAAAGGGACATGACCCAAATAGATAAAATCATGAAAGAAAATGGAATTATGACAACCAATCCCTCAGAAATACAAGCAATTATCAGGGAATACTAGGAAAAATTATGTGCCAACAAACTGGACAACTTGGAAGAAATGGACAAATTCCTAAGCACCCACACATTTCCAAAACTCAAACAGGAAGAAATAGAAAACTTGAACAGACCTATAACCATCAAAGGGATTGAATCAGTTATCGAAAGTCTCCCAACAAATAAGAGTACAGGACCAGATGGCTTCCCTGGGGAATCTACCAGACATTTAAAGCAGAGATAATACCTATCCTTCTCAAGCTGTTCCAAACAACAGAAAGGGAAGAAAAACTTCCAGACTCATTCTATGAATTCAGAATTACTTTGATTCCTAAACCAGACAGAGACCCAGCAAAAAAAAAAAAAAAAAAAAAAAAAAAAAAAAAAAAAAAAAAAAAAAAAAATCAAAACTACAGGTCAATATTCCCGATGAATATGGATGCAAAAATTCTCAATAAGATACTAGCAAATCGAATCCAACAGCATTTAAAAAGAATTATTTACCATGATCAAGTGGGATTCATTCCTGGGATGCAGGGCTGGTTCAACATTCGCAAATCAATCAATGTGATACATCACATTAATAAAAGACAAGAAAAGAACCATAGGATCCTGTCAGTTGATGCAGAAAAAAGCATTTGACAAAATTCAGCACCCTTTCTTAATAAAAACCCTCAAGAAAGTCGGGATGGAAGGAACATACTTAAACATCATAAAAGCCATTTATGAAAAGCCCACAGCTAATAACATTCTTAATGGGGAAAAACTTAGAGCTTTCCCCTGAGATCAGGAACACGACAGGGATGTCCACTCTCACCGCTGTTGCTTAACATAGCGTTGGAAGTTCTAGCATCAGCAATCAGACAACAAAAGGAAATCCAAGGCATCAAAATTGGCAAAGATGAAGTCAAGCTTTCGCTTTTTGCAGATGACATGATATTATACATGGAAAACCTGATAGACTCCACCAAAAGTCTGATAGAACTGATACACGAATTCAGCAACATTGCAGGATACAAAATCAGTGTACAGAAATCAGTTGCATTCTTATACACTAACAATGAAGCAACAGAAAGACACATAAAGAAACTGATCCCGTTCACAATTGCACCAAGAATCTTAAAATACCTAGGAATAAACCTAACCAAAGATGTAAAAGATCTGTATGCTGAATAGTATAGAAAGCTTATGAAGGAAATTGAAGAAGATATAAAGAAATGGAAAAACATTCTGTGCTCATGGATTGGAAGAATAAATATTGTTAAAATGTCAATACTACCTAAAGCATTCTACACATTCAATGCAATCCCAATCAAAATTGCACCAGCATTCTTCTAGAAGCTAGAACAAGCAATCCTAAAATTTGTATGGAACCACAAAAGACCCCAAATAGCCAAAGTAATTTTGAAGAAGAAGAACAAAGCGGGAGACATCACAATAACAGATGTTAGCCTCTACTACAAAGCTATTATCATCAAGACAACATGGTATTGGCACAAAAACAGAGACCAATGGAATAGAATAGAAACCCCAGAACTAGACCCACAAAAGTATGGCCAGCTAATCTTTGACAAAGCAGGAAAGAATATCCAATGGAAAAATGATAGTCTCTTTAACAAATGGTGCTGGGAGAACTGGACAGCAACATGCAGAAGAATGAAACTAGACAACTTTCTTACACCATTCACAAAAATAAACTCAAAATGGATAAAGGACCTGAATGTGAGACAGGAAACCATCAAAACCCTAGAGGAGAAAGCAGGAAAAGACCTCTCTGACCTCAGCCGTAGCAATCTCTTACTTGACACATCCCCAAAGGCAAGGGAATTAAAAGCAAACATGAACTCTTGGGGCCTCATTAAGATAAAAGCCTTCTGCACTGCAAAGGAAACAATCAACAGAACTAAAAGGTAAGCAACGGAATGGGAAAAGATATTTGCAAATGACATATCGGACAAAGGGCTAGTATCCAAAATCTATGAAGAACTCACCAAACTCCACACCCAAAAAACAAATAATCCAGTGAAGAAATGTGCAGAAAACACGAATAAACACTTCTCTAAAGAAGACATCCAGACGGCCAATAGCCACATGAAAAGATTCTGAACATCACTTCTTATCAGGGAAATACAAATCAAAACCACACTGAGATACCACCTCACACCAGTCAGAGTGGCTAAAATGAGAAATCAGGAGACTATAGATGCTGGCAAGGATGTGGACAAATGGGAACCTTCTTGCACTGTTGGTTGGAATGCAAACTGGTGCAGCCGCTCTGGAAAACTGTGTAGAGGTTCCTCAAAAAATTAAAAATAGATCTACCCTATGACCCAGCAATAACACTGCTAAGAATTTACCCAAGGGATACAGGAGTACTGATGCATAGAGCAATTGTACCCTAATGTTTATAGCAGCACTTTCAACAATAGCCAGATAATGGAAAGAGCCTAATGTCCATCAACTGATGGATGGTTTATATACACAATGGAATACTACTTGGCAATGAGAAAGAATGAAATAGGGCCTTTTGTAGCAACGTGGATGGAGATGGAGAGTGTTATGCTAAGTGAAATAAGTCATAGAGAGAAAGACAGATTCCATATGTTTTCACTCTTATGTTGATCCTGAGAAACTTAACAGAAGATCATTGGGGAGGGAAAGGAAAAAAAAAGGTTAGAGAGAGAGGGAGTCAAAACATAAGAGACTGTTAAAAACTGAGTACAAACTGAGGGTTGAATGGGGGGTGGGAGAGAGGGGCAGGTGGGTATTGAGGTGGGCGTCTGTTGGGATGATCACTGGGTGTTGTATGGATACCAATTTGACAATAAATTTCATATTAAAAAATAAATATTTTTTTGCATTTATTCATTTTTGAGAGACAGAGACAAAGCACAAGCAGGGGAGGGGCAAAGAAGGAGGGAAACACAGAATCAGAAGCAGACTCCAGGCTCTGAGCTGTCAGCACAGTTGGATGCTCAATTGACTGTGCTACCCAGGTGCCCCTCATATGTGGAATTTTAGAAACTAAACAGATGAACGTAGGTGTAGGAAGGGAAAAAAAGAGAGGGAGGTGTACCATAAGATACTGTTAACTATTGAGAACAAACAAGGTTTCTGGAGTGGAGTAGGGTGGTGATGGGCCAAATGGGTGATGTCTATTAAGGAGGGCAGTTGTTGTGATGACCAGTGGATGTTATATGTAAATGATGAATTACTATATTCTACTCCTGAAACCAAAAACAAAGCAAATGAAGAAAAAACAACTTTAAAATTTTAAATAATAAAAAAGTCATAAAAGATTAATTTGAGAGACATGTGACTCTTCCTTTCAACTTGAACATAGAGGCCAATGTAGGTTTATTTGTTGGCTTAGTTTCAATATTGTTGTGTCTCAGTGAATAGGGAGGTCTGAGGAGAGGAAGAAAGATGATGGAACATCCAGTCAGTGGAGCAGTCAGCACATACACAACATTTTTGTTTTGTTTTGTTTTGAGTACGTTTGACACACAATATTACATTAATTTCAGGTGTGCAACATAGTGATTTGACAAGTTTATATTTTATGTTATGTTCACCACAAGTGTAGCTACTATCTGTCCCCATACATTGCTACTACAATATCACTTACCATATTCCCCATGCTGTGCCTTTTATTCACATGATTTATTTATTCCATACCTGGAAACCTGTATCTCCCACTCCCCTTCACCTATTTTCCCTTTACTCTCAATCCCCTCCCCTCTGACAACTATCAGTTTGTTCTATTTATAGGTCTGATTCTGCCTTTTCTTTTTCTTTTTGTTCATTTTATTTTTCAAATTTTAGATTCCACTTATGAGTGAAATATATAGAATTTTTCTACTCTGACTTAGTCACTTAACATAATATCCTTGAGGTCCATCTATGTTGTCTCTAGTGGCACAATCCTGCTCTTTTTTATGGCTGTGTAGTATTTTCGTGTATATATATATATATATATATATATATATATATAATTCCTTCTTCATACATTTGTTCATTGTTGAACACTTGGGTTACTTCCATATCTTACTCTTGTAAATAATGTTGCAATAAAGCAGGGGTCTATACATCTTTTTTAATTAGTGTTTTTATTTTCTTTGTTTAAATACCCAATAGTGGAATCACTGGATTATATAGTATTTATACTTATAATTTTTGGAAGAATCTCCCTACTATTTTACACAGTGACTGTGTAAGTATACATTGGCACTTACAGTGTATGAGTGTTCCTTTCTCTCCACATTTTTGCTAACACTTGTTATTTCTTGTCCTTTTTATTTTAGCCACTTTTACAGGTATCAGGTGATACTTCATTGTGATTTTTACATTTTCCTGAAGATTAGTGACATTGGGCACCGTTTCATGAGAACACAGACAATATCTATTAAGTTTGTTGTGTTATATAGGTGCAGTTCATGGAGCCCAAAACAATTACAATGTTAATATCAAAGATCACAAATCACCATAACACATACAGTAATGAAAATGTTTGAAATATTGTGAGAATTACTAAAATGTGACACAGAGACATGAAATGAGCAAATGTGATTGGAAAAATTGTGCTGATAGACTTGCTCAAAACAAGGTTGCAGAAGCATCCAATTTGTAAATGCAATATCTTCAAAGTGCAACAAAGTGAAACACAATAAAACAACATATGCCTGTACTTAGAGTAGTCAAATTCATAGAGACAGAAAGTAAAATAGTGTTTTCCAGAGAATAGAGGTAAGGGGAAATGGGGGTTATTGTTTAATGGGTATAGAATTTCAGTATAGAGAGATGAAAATTTTCTGGGATTGATTGTAGTGATGGCTGCACAACAATATATTTAATGCCACTGAACAAGACACTCCCTTGATGATTTTGAAATAAGTAGATGTTTAGGAATCACTGTTCTAAAGTTAACCCTCATAGGGGTGCCTGGGTGGCTTAGTTGATTAAGCATCCAACTCTGGATTTAGCCTCAGGTCATGATCTCACATTTCATGACTTTGTGTCCCACGTCAGGCTCTATGCTGATGAGGGTGCAGAGCCTGCTTGGAATTCTCTCTCTCCCTCTCTCTCTGCCCTGTCTCCATGCACACACACATTGTCTCAAAATAAATAAATAAAAACTATAAAAAATTATAAAGTTATCCCTCTTAAATCCCTTCAGCTGGGAAACTTAAAAGATCCTTGAAAGTAGCAGGAGGGAGAGGGTTAGCAGTGGGATGTGAAAGAAGACCTCTTTTGCCACCGAGACTCAAATAAATGCCTTCTGTCAGAGCCATGTGGTGTTCTAAAAGTCATTGGCAAAGAACCTATCTCAGCTAGAATGAAAATTGACATTTTATGTTTTGTAGCACTGGTCATATCTGACAGATGTCATTTTGGATTTTCTTATGAATGCCATTTGCTCTTTCCAACTCTATGGCTCCTGGTTTTGGCCTGAAGCATTCTCTGAAAACAGTGTATAGCTTGGGTCCAAAATTGTCTACTACCCACTTTGAAAGCCAAATGATGATTTCTCTGTCAATTGCAAAGTATTTTCACTAATGTTAAATGCCCTTCTATTTGAATTACTTCTGACTTACATAAATTAGAAAAACTTTTAACTCTAATCGGAAAATTTTGCACCAAATAAGTTGGCAAAGACCTAATGCAAGGTGAAACACTGTGAAGACAAAATTAGTTTTTTTTTAATCACTGCCTAGAACATTCTAATTAAAAAAAAATCCATCAACAAACAAATTTACCTAGCACCAAGAACAATCCCTAGGCAAAACTGTAGTCATAATTTCACCTCATCTTTTTTTTCTGTTTTTATCTTCTTATTTTTGAGTGCTCTAATTCCATCTGTTTCATTAGTACCTAATTAGAATGCCATGTATTTTCACTATGGGCAAAACTACTTGGTGTTATCACTTACTCAGGATCAGTATATATATAAAACTAGTATTTAAAAAGAAGACTTTCTGGACAGTTTAATTAATTGAAAGGAATGATTTACTAAAGGTTGAAGTTTAAGTACCACAAGAAGTATCCAGGAAGGGAGAGAGTTAAGGGATGAGAAATCATTTTCAAGTATTTCACAAGTCATACTATACACCCAAGTAGTCTAACCATAAAGATGACCCCACTATCACTTTCTTTGACCATAATTTTACTATCTTGCACTCATTTCAGCTGAGCAATTCCTCAATCAAGTTCTTATATGTTTTGTTTTTAGAAGTATTTATTAGCCAAAAAGATATCAAGAATTTCTTTTAATGCCAGTCTGGTTGTGTCATAGGGGAAAAGAAACATGCTTTTATCTCCACTCCCATTTATTCTTTTAAATCTCATTTTCTAGGAAGAAAACATTCTATTCTTTTTCAAGGTTCCTAAGAGGCAGATAGTGCCTCAAGGAGTCTTTGAATCTCATCCAAACTCTATGTGTCACCATACTACTGAAAACCCCAGTATTTAAAATTGGGGACAAATTTTTAAAAATCGGTGCTCATTTGCAAATTTTTATCTAAATATAATGGTATCTTTGTGGGATTGTTAATCTTAAAAAATATTCTTTTTGTTTTCTTTTTAAGGCTTTGTTCTGAAAGTTTCTTCCAAAATCAAGGAACATTTAAATAATAATGATTATTTATATAATTGGTATTCCTTTATCATTTAGACAACAACTTTATATCTATCAACATTGTCCTAAGATTTACTCTGAACAGTAAAAAGAATTGGTTATTCAAGTGGAACTGTATTATATTTCCCAAACCATTGGATCTCTTTCTCTCAAGTTCTTCTACTCTATTTATTTATTTATTTACAAAAATTTTAATGTTTATTTATTTTTGAGAGATAGCATGCACTAGTGGGGTAGAGGTACAGTGAGAGGGAGACAGAGAATCCAAAGAAGGCTCTGCACTATCAGGCTTCATATGGGGCTTGAACTCACAAACCATGAGATCATGATCTGAGCTGAAGTCAGATGCTCAACCAACTGAGCCACATAGGTGCCCCCCATAATTTATTTTTTTAAGTTTTTATTTATTTTTGAGAAAGAGAGAGAGTGCAAGTGTTGGGGAGGCAGAGAGAGAGAGAGAGAGAGAGAGAGAGAGAGAATACCAAGCAGGCTTCCTACTGTCAGCACAGAGTCTAATATGGGACTCCATATCATGAACTGTGAAATCATGATCTGGGACAAAATCAAGAATCAAACGCTTAACTGACTGAAACAGCCAGGCACTCCTTACCCGCCCCCGCCATAATTTAAAATGTTGTTGCTATTTGGTCCACGGAAAGTAAAATTTGCACATAGTGATTATTAATCATGGTATAGAGAGAAATAATTAATTGTACCAAAGCCAAAGCTCAGACTATTTACTATTAGAACTTATATTTGTATATTATAGGAAGCAGGTTAGTCCATTTGAAAATATCTTTTACAGATAATTTAGGTAGTTAAACTTGTTGGCAAATATTTTCATTCTATGCCTTTTTAAAAACCGTTTTTCCGGGAACCCTCTTGCACTGTTGGTGGGAATGCAAATTGGTGCAGCCGCTCTGGAAAGCAGTGTGGAGGTTCCTCAGAAAATTAAAAATAGACCTACCCTATGACCCAGCAATAGCACTGCTAGGAATTTATCCAAGGGATACAGGAGTACTGATGCATAGGGCCACTTGTACCCCAATGTTCATAGCAGCACTCTCAACAATAGCCAAATTTTGGAAAGAGCCTAAATGTCCATCAACTGATGAATGGATAAAGAAATTGTGGTTTATATACACAATGGAATACTACGTGGCAATGAGAAAAAATGAAATAGGGCCTTTTGTAGCAAGGTGGATGGAACTGGAGAGTGTGATGCTAAGTGAAATAAGCCATACAGAGAAAGACAGATACCATATGGTTTCACTCTTATGTGGATCCTGAGAAACTTAACAGGAACCCATGGGGGAGGGGAAGGAAAAAAAAAGAGGTTAGAGTGGGAGAGAGCCAAAGCATAAGAGACTGTTAAAAACTGAGAACAAACTGAGGGTTGATGGGGGGTGGGAGGGAGGAGAGGGTGGGTGATGGGTATTGAGGAAGGCGCCTTTTGGGATGAGCACTGGGTGTTGTATGGAAACCAATTTGACAATAAATTTCATATATAAAAAATAAAAAAATAAAATAAAATAAAATAAACGTTTCCAGTTAAATGCTAAAAAAAAATAAAATAAAAAATAAAAACCGTTTTTCTTCTTTATTCAGTTTATCTTTCTTATTGGAATATTATCACATTTTTCTAGGACACTAAAAACTACAAGTTTAATTTATAGCATTGTAGAACCTGATGAAAATATGATAAAAGGGATGTCAGATGATTTAGTAAAAATCAACTTAGGGAACACATTTGAACTGCATAAATATGGTCATTTTTTTAACAAAAAAATTCAGTTGGGTAAATGAAAAGAAAGGATGAACTTGTTTACCTCAGAATATTTTAATCACTGAATATATATTTAACTGCTGGTAGATCACCTAACACTTTTCTAATAAACCACTTTATTAATATACTTTCTATTTTGTAATATTAATATCTCTGATAGCTAAAGAGACTCTGATACCAGTTATTTTTTATTGGTTTGTTTACTTGTTACTTTTTATGTAACTTTTTCTTGACCCATAATTGACATACAACATCCTATAATAATGATTGGTACAAACTAATAATTTTTTATTTTTATATATTGCAAAATGACCACAATAAGCCTAGCTAACATCCATCACCATACATAGTTATATATATTTTTTTCTGTGATGATAACTTTTAAGATCTACTCTCTTAGCAACTTTCAAGCATGTAATAGAGTATTATTAACTATAGTTGAGCGAGCTTGGGCTCAGCTTTAGGAGGCCCTCTTTGTGTGTCTGTGCTAAGAAACCAACACTGAGTCTGCTCACTGGCTCCTCTCTAACTGCTCATCTATATGGTGTTTTCCCACCTCCACCCACTCCTCTGCCTGCTCTTCCTGAGTTAACTTCCTTCTGGACCCTTTAAGGCTGCCAGACCCTTTCTGAAGCAGAAGGCCTGCCCAAAGCTAGTCCTTTGTACTTCCCTTTCCTGCAAGAGTCTCACAGCATTTTTCTTTAAGGTCTTCATTTTTTGGAGGAGGAGGGGCCAACATGGTAGAGAAGTAGGGGTTTCTGAAGTTCCCTCATCTCTCAAACAAAGCAGTGTTGAAGCCAAAAGACTTTAAAGTCTAAGAGTCTGGGAGGCAAAGAGACAGAGTTAATTCCAGGGGCCAACCAGGACAAACTGACAGGCCATAGATGCATGATTGTGAATTGGGAGAGATAAAACGAATGGAGGGGAGGTATCCTCTTCTTGGGAGAAACAAAGGGAAGAGAAAGAGAGGCTGGGGAAGCATAGGACTGTATCTGGACAAGAGAAAAAACACTGAGATAGAGAAAGATTCAATTTCTAACTGAGGGACTTTCTCTGGACTGGGGCTGCCTGCCCTGATCACACAACTGGGGAGGGGAGCCAGGCCTGGACTCGGTGGCTAGGTTAGGGGCGCAGTCTGCAGTAGGAGAAAGTTATCCCTTCCTTGGAGGGCCATGAGAAGAGGGGTTATATCCACTCAAAAAGACAAAGACTGCCTGTGCCCACCAGCCAGAGACCATATATTGGAAGGTGAGGAGTGGCACTCCCCCAATACCAGAGTGCAGAGAGGGGGAGTTTGAATCTCAGCCAAGTGCAGGACACAGGAGCCCATGGAGTGGGACAAACAACCTTGTTTGTGTCCACAGCACAGTGAGGATAACTTGAACAGAGTGGTTTCGGATACTGGTCCGTGGAGGAGGGACGCTGTGGGGGTGGGGGGTGGTCGCCATTTTTCTCTCTATTGTTGCATCCACACAACTCCTGAAACAGAATGCTACGGGCACCAGTGGCAGTCACAACAAAGTTTGTTACAATGAGAGGCAAGGCCGACCGATTGGGACCAACACTCTTGATAAGAGTGCGGCCTCGAACAGCTGGGGTACAGTTTTTAAAGCCAATCACATCGTTTAATCATTACCTGGGAACAGAACAGAGAAACAGTTCCCAGATGAGTTAGAAACAGTTGCCAGATGAGTTAGAAACAGTTGCCTAATGAGGTGTTTATTTTAGACTTTCTGCCTCTAAGTTGCAACCAGTGGATCTCCTTGACCTTGCCTTTGATGCTCTTTTCTTTGAACTTTTGTTTCCTTCATTGGTAAAGCCTAATTTACAAGAGTAAAAGCAAGGCTGTTATCTTTTGACCTTCAGTGTCAGAACAAAGCTGTTATTTTTCAAGCTAAGCGTTAGCCCTACACTACAATTTAACCCTTACACTATCACCAACAAGGTGGGGCTTCAGGGAATGGATAGCCGGCCCACAGTGGAGGTGGAACCCACCTACACCAAACCACACCTCTCCACACCTGGTAACTGTGTATCTACTAAAGCAGGAATGACACTGATGAACCAGACAGCCCCTCTTCCAGACCAGCACTTTTGCATTGTCTGGTTTAATTATTGGACAATTCTTATTATATAGATACATTATTCCTCCCTTATCTCCTTCTTATCTCTTCCCTCCTCTCCTCAGTTACTCTCGCTGTTGGTTTGTTTAAGCAGACATATTTAATACATTCTCTTGATACATGTTCTATACCTCCTTCTTTATTTTACTTTCTCTCTCTCTGTATTAAGCCATATAGTTTCTCTGTCTAGTCAATTTTCTTTTCTTTTCTTTTTCTCTGCCTCCCTCTTTATTGTCCTTACTGTCACTCTGGATTAAGCCATATAGTTTCTCCACCTGGTCAATTTTTATCTTTTTTTCTTTTTCCCCACCCCTGTCATTTCTCTCTTTGTATGGGATAAGGCCTCTTCCATCCGAAAAGCCTCCACCCTGTTGTGTACTTGTAGCTGGTGATTCTGTTTTGTTTTTGTTTTTGTTTGTGTCCTTGAATGTTTTTGTTTTCTGTTTGTTTTTTGTTTGTTTGTTTACCTTTCCAGGGCTACATCAACAAACAAATCAAAGCACACTTGGTGGAGTTTCCAAAATGTCACTACAGTAGGGAGATAAAGTAACAAGCCACAACAACAGAGCAAGTAACACTGCCCAAAAAACATGCCCTGAATGTCCAGGCCCTGGACAATGTAGGACCCTTCTTTAATATAGCAGTGCTCACAGATTCAGGGCACATAATAAGCTTTTAAAACACATAAAGGACAGAAAACTAGCCAAAATGATGAAATGGAAGAATTCTCCACAAAAGAATTTCCAGGGAGAAATGATAGCAAAAGAATTGCTCAAAACAGATATACACAATATAACTGAATAAGAATTTAGAATAATAGTCATAAGATTAATCACTGGACTTGAAAAAAAACACAGAAGACAGCAGAGAATCTATTGCAGCAGAGATCAAGGAACTAAAAATAGTCATGTTGAATTAAAAAATTCTGTAAATAAGGTGGTAGAGGTAGTGACAGCACGGATTGAGGAGGCAGAGAGGAGAATAGGTGAAATAGAAGATAAAATTATGAAAAGCTGAGAAAAAGAGAGATACAAAAATTCTGGATCATGCGGGGGAGTATTATAGAACTAAGTGATTCAATGAAAAGGAACAATATCTGTATCATAGGAGTTCCAGAAGAAGAAGAGAGAGAGAAAGGGTTTGAAGGTATACTTGAACAAATAACAGCTGAAAAATTCCCCAACTGGGGAAGGAAACAGGCATTGAAATCCAGGAGACACAGAGAACTCCCTTCAGATGTAACTTGAAATAATCTTCTTCATGATATATCATAGTAAAACTGGCAAAATACAAAGATGGAGAATTCTGAAAGCAGCTAGTGATAAACAGGACTTAACCTACAAGGGTAGACACATAAGGGTAGTAGCAGACCTATCTACTGAAACTTATCAGGCCAGAAAGGAGTGGCAGGAAATTTTCAATATGCTAAATAGGAACCACTTGCAGTCAAGAATCCTTTATCAGGCAATCCTGTCATTCAGAATAGAAGGAGAGATTAAGATTTTCCCAAACAAAAACTGAAGGAATTTATCACCACTAAACCAGCCCTACAAGAGGTCCTAATGAAGACTCTGTGAGTGGAAGGTTGCAAAGACCAAAAAGGACCAGAGACATCACTACAAGCACGAAACCTACAGATAACACAATGACCCTACACCCATATCTTTCAATAATAACACTGAACGTAAATGGACTAAATGCTACAATGAAAAGACATAGGATATAAAGATGGATAAAAAACAGGACTCATCTATTTGCTGTCTACAAAAGACTCATTTAGACCTCAGGACACCTTCAGGTTGAAAGTGAGGGGATGGAGAGCAATATATCATGCTACTGGAGGTCAAAATAAAGCTGGAGTAGCCATACCTATATCAGACAAACTAGATTTTAAACTAAAGGTTGTAACAAGGATGAAGAAGGGCATTATATAACAATTATGGAGTGTATCCATCAAGAGGAGCTAACAATTATAAATGTTTATGTACCAAATTTGGAGCACCCAAATATATAAAACAATTAATCAAAACATAAGCAATCTTATTCAAAAGAATGTGGTAATTGCAGGGGACCTGAATACCCCACTAATAGCAATGGACAGGTCATCTAAAATCAATAAATAAACAATGGCCCTGAATGATACACTGGATCAGATGGACTTGACAGATATATTTAGAAGTTTCATCCTAAAACAACAGAATGCAAATTCTTCTTGAGTGCACATGGAACATTCTCCAAGATAAATGACATACTGGGTCACAAAAAAGCCCTCAACAAATATAAAAGAATTGTGATCATACCATGCACACTTTCAAATCACAGTGCAATGAAACTTGAAATCAACCACAGGAGAAAGTATGGAAAACCTCCAAAAACATGGAGGCTAAGGAACATACTACTAAAGATTCAATGAGTCAACCAGGCAATTAAAGAAGAAATTAAAATATATATGGAAACATGGGTTGCCTGGGTGGCTCAGTCAGTGTAGCGTCCGACTTCAGCTGAGGTCATGATCTCACCATCTGTGAGTTCGAGCCCCGCATCGGGCTCTGTGCTGACAGCTCAGAGCCTGGAGCCTGCTTCGGATTCTGTGTCTCCCTCTTTCTCTGCCCCTCCCCTGCTCGTGCTCTGTCTCTCTGTCAAAAATAAACATTAAAAAATTTAAAAAATATATGGAAACAAATGAAAATGAAAATACAATTCAAAACCTTTGGGATTCAGCAAAGGCAGTCCTAAGACGAAAATACATTGCAGTCCAGGTCTATGTAAGAAACAAGAAAAATCCCCAATACAAAATATAACAGCACACCTAAAGGAACTAGAAGCAAACAGCAAAGAAAGCCCAAGGCCAGCAGAGAAGAGAAATAATAAAGATTAGAGCATAAATAAACAATATAGAATCCAAAGACACAGTAGAACAGATCAATGAAACTAAGAGTTGGTTTTTTGAAAAAATAAACAAAATTGATAAACCCCTAGCCAGACTGCTCAAAAAGAAAAGAAAGAAGACCCAAATAGATAAAATCATGAATGAAGATGGATTTATTACAACCAATCCCTCAGAAATACAAGCAATTGTAAGAGAATACTATGAAAACTTATATGCCAACAAACTGGACAACCTGGAAGAAATGGACAAACCCCTAAACACCCACACACTACCAAAACTCAAACAGGAAGAAATGGAAAACGTGTACACACCCATAACTAGTGAAGAAATTCAGTCAGTTCAATTTCCCAGCAAATAAGAGTCCTGGACCAGATGTCTTCCTGGGGGAATTCTACCAGATTTAAAGCATAATTAATACCTATCCTTCCCAAGCTGTTACAAAAATAGAAATGGAAGGAAAGCTTCCAGACTCCTTCTATGAATCCAGCATTACCTTCATTCCCAAACCAGATAGAAACCCAACAAAAAAAAGAGAACTACAGGCTAATATCCCTGATGAACACGGAAGCAAAATTTCTCAACAAGATACAAGCAAACTGAATTCAACAGCATATAAAAAGAATTATACACTGTAATCAAATGTGATTCATTCCCAGGCTTCAGGCCTGGTTCAATATTCACAAATCAGTGTATGTGATACATCACATTAATAAAAGACAGGATAAGAACCATATGATCCTCTCAATAGATGCAGAAAAAGCATTTGACAAAATGCAACATTCTTTCTTAATAAAAACCCTCAAGAAATTTTGGGTAGAAGGAACATATTTAAACATCATAAAAGCCATATATTAAAAGCCCACAGCTGATATCATCCACAATGGGGAAAAACTGAGAGCTTTTCCTCTGAGATCAGGAACATTACAGGGATGTCCACTCTCACCACTGTTGTTTAATATAGTAAGTCCTAGCATCAGCAATAAGAAAACAAAATGAAATAAAAGGCATCAAAATTGGCAAAGAAGAAGTCGAACTTTCACTTTTTGTAGATGACTTGATACTCTACATGGAAAACCTGACAGACTCCAACAAAAGACTCTTAGAACTGATATATGAATTCAGCAAAGTCGCTGGGTACAAAATCAATGTAGAGAAATTGGTTGCATTTTTATACACCAATAATGAAACAAAAGAAAGAGAAATAAAGAAGCTGATCCAATTTACAATTGCACCAAAAACCATAAAATTCCTAAGAAAAAACTTAACCAAAAATGTAAAAGATCTGTATGCTGAAAACTATAGAAATACTATGAAGGAAATTGAAGAAGATATAAAGAAATGCAAAAACATTCCATGATCATGGATTGGAAGAATAAATATTGTTAAAATGTCAATACTACCCAAAGCAATATACACATTCAATGCAATTCCAATGAAAATTGCACCAGCATTCTTCTCAATGCTAGAACAAGCGATCCTAAAATTTGTATGGGACCACAAAAGACCCCAAAGAGCCAAGGTAATATTAATGAAGAAAACCAAAGTGGGAGGCAGCACATTCCCAGACCTTAGCCTCTACTACAAAGCTATAATCATCAAGACAGTATGGTATTGACACAAAAACAGACAGACCAATGGAATAGAATAGAGAACCCAGAACTGGACCCACAAATGTATGGCCAGCTAATCTTTGACAAAGCAAGAAAGTATCCGATGGAAAAAAAAGACAATCTCTTTAGCAAATGGTGCTGGGAGAACTGCGCAGCAACCTGCAGAAGAAAGAAACTAGACCACTTTCTTACACCATACCCAAGAATAAACTCAAAATGGATGAAAGACCTAAATGTGAGACCCGAAAGCTTCAAATCCATAGAGGAGAAGGCAGACAATAATCTCTTTGACCTCAGCCACAGCAATTTCTTCCTCAACACATCTCCAAAGGCAAGGGAATTAAAAGCAAAAATGAACTATTGGGACCTCATCAAGATAAAAAGCTTCTGCACTGCAAAAGAAACAATCAACAAAACTGAAAGACAACTGACAGAATGGGAAAATATATTTGCAAATGACATATCGCATAAAGGACTAGTATCCAAAATCTATAAAGCACTTACCAAACTCAACACCCAAAGAAACCAATAATCCAGTGAAGAACTGGGCAGAAGACATGAATATACACTTTACCAAAGAAGACATCCAGATGGCCAACAGACACATGAAAAGATGCTCAAAGTCACTCATCATCAGGCAAATACAAATCAAAGCCACACCAAGATATCACCTCACACAGGTCAGAATGGCTAAAGTGAATAAATCAGGAAACTATAGATGTTGGTGAGAATGTGGAAAAATGGGAGCCTTCTTGCACTATTGGTGGGAATGCAAACTGGTATAGCCGCTCTGAGAAACTGTGTGGAGTTTCCTCAAAAAATAAAAAACAGAACTACTCTATGACCCAACAATAGCACTACTGGGAATTTACCCAAGGGATACAGGAGTGCTGATGCATAGGGGCACATGTACGCCAATGTTTATAGCAGTACATTCAACAATAGCCAAATTACAAAAAGAGGCTAAATGTCCATGAACTGATGAATGGGTAAGGAATATGTAGTTTATATACACAATAGAATACTACTTGGCAATGAGAAAGAATGAAATCATGCCATCTGCTGCAATGTGGATGGAACTGGAAAGTATTATGCAGAATGAAATAAGTCACTCAGAAATGGACAGATATCATATGTTTTCACTTATATGTGGATCTTGAAAAACTTAACAGAAGACGATGGGGTAGGGGAGGGGGAAAATAATTACAAACAGAGGGAAGGAGGCAAAAGAAAGAGACTCTTAAATACAGAGAACAAACTGAGAGTGGATTGGGGGTTTGGGGGAAAGGCGAAAATGGGTGATGGGCATTGAGGTGGGCACTTTGGATGAGCACTGGCTGTTGTATGTAAGCCAATTCGACAATAAATTATATTTAAAATCTATAGTTGATATGCTGTGTATTAAATCACAGAACTTATTTTATAACCGTAAGTTTGTACCTTTGTATTCCCTTCACCATTTGTCCCATCCCCCACTTCCTACCTCTGGCAGTCGTCATTCAACTGTTCTCTGTATCTATGAGCTTGTGTGTGTGTGTGTGTGTGTGTGTGTGTGTGTGTGTGTGTTTTAATTTTTAGATTCTTCGTTTTAGTGAGATTATATGGTATTTGTCTTTCTCTGACTTATTTCATTTAGCATAATTCCCTCAAGGTACATCTATGTTGTTGCAAATGACAAGATGTCATTTTTTTTTGTGCCTGAATAATGTTCCGTTTTATATACATGCACATTTTCTTAACCCATTCATCCATCATGGACAAGATTATATATATATATTATAATATAATATTTTTTCATATATATATATATCATATATTTTCTTTATCCATTCATCAGCTGATGGACTTTGAGTGCTTTTCATGATTGGCTGTTGTTGATAATGTTGCTATAAACATCGGGTTGTATGTGCTTTTTCAAATCAGTATTTTTGTATCCTGTAGGGAAAATACCTCATAGTGCAATTGCTGGGTTTTAGGGTAATTCTATTTTTAAACTTTTGAGGAACCTCCATACTGTTTTCCAAAGTGCCTGCACCAGTTTGCATTCCATCAACAGTGTAAGAGTGTTCCTCTTTCTCTGAATCCTCACCAACACCTGTTGCTTCTTGTGTTGTTAATTTTTAGCCATTCTGAGAAATGTGAGGTTGTATCTCATCTTAATTTTGATTTATATTCCCCTGATGATAAGTGATGTTGAGCCTCTTTTCATGTGTTTGTTATCCATCTGGATGTCTTCTTTGGAAAAATGTCTATTCATGTCTTCTGTTAATTTCTTAACTGGATTATTTGGTTTTTGGGTGTTCAGTTTGATAAGTTCTTTATAGATTTTGGATGCTACCCTTTATCAGATGTATCATTTGCAAATATCTTCTGCCATTCCATAGACTGCCTTTTCATTTTGTTGACTGTTTCCTTTTCTGTGCAGAAGTTTTTACTTTGATGAAGTTCCAATAGGTGACTTTTGCTTTTGTTTCCCTTGCCTCAGGAGACATATCTAGTAAGAAGTTTGCTATGGCCATGGTCAAAGAGATTACTACCTGTATTCTTTCTAGAAATGTTATGGTTCCTCTCTCACATGTAGGTCTTTCATCCAATTTGAATTTATTTTTTTGTATTGTGTAGGAATAAAGTGCTCCGGTTTCATTGTCTTCCATATTGCTGTCCACTTTTCACAGCTCCATTTGTTGAAGAGACTGTCTTTTTTCCATTGGATATTCTTTCCTGTTTGTTTGACCATATAGTTGTAGGTTCATTTCTGGGTGTTCTATTCTGTTTCATTGATCTATGTGTTTGTTTTTGTGCCAATAGCATCCTGTTTTCATGACAACAGCCTTGTAATGTAGCTTGAAGTCCAAAATTTTGATGCCTTCAACATTGTTTTTCTTTTTCAAGATTGCTTTGGCTATTTTGGGTCTTTTGTGGTTCCATACAAATTTTAGGGTTGTTTGTTCTTGCTTTGTGAAAAATGTTGGTGATATTTTGATAGGGATTGCATTAAATGTGCAGATTTCTGGGACACCTGGGTGACTCAGTTGGTTAAGCATCCAACTTTGGCTCAGGTCATGATCTCATGGCTCATGGGTTTGAGCCACATGTTGGACTCTGTGCTGACAACTTGGAGTCTGGACCCTGCTTAGGATTTTGTGTCTCCTTCGCTCTCTGCACCTCCCCTGCTTGTGTTCTGTCTCTCTCTCTCTCAAAAATAAATAAACATTAAAAACGTTTTTTTTTTAATGTGCAGATTGCATTGGGTAGTATAGACACTTGAAAAATATTTGGTCTTCCAATCCTTGAGCATGGAATGTTTTTCCATCTCTATCTTTCATGTTCAGTTTCCTTCATAAGTGTTCTACAGGTTCAGAGTACAGATCTTTTACCTCTTTGGTTACATTTATCCCTGGGTATCTTATGGTTTTTGGCATAATTATAAATCAAAATGATTCCTTGCTTTCTGTGTCTGCTGCTTCATTACTGATGTATAGAAATGCAACATAATTCTGTACATTGACTTTATATCCTGAGACTTTTCTGAATTTTGTGTACAACTTCTAGCAATTGTTTGGTGGAATCATTTATGTTTTTGTTTTTGTTTTGTTTTTGTTTTTGTTTTTGTTTTTTACCTAGAGTATCATGTTGTTTGGGAATAGTGAAAGGTTGAATTCTTTCTTGCCAATTTGTATGCCTTTTATTTCTTTTTGTTTTCTGATTGCTGAGGCTAAGACTTCCAGTAGTATGTTAAATAACAATTGTGAGAGTGGAAATTTCTGTCTTGTTGTTGATTGTAGAAGAAAACCTCTCTTTTTTTGTCCATTGAGGATGACGTTAGCTGTGGTTCTTTCTTATATGGCCTTTATGATGTTGAAGTAGTCTTCCTCTATCCCTACTTTTTTGAGGATTTTTATCAAGAATGGGTGCTGTATTTTGTGAAATGCTTTTTTTTCATCTATTGAGAGGATCATATCGTTCTCAAGCATTATTTTATTAATTTATGTATCACAATGATTGATTTGTGAATATTGAACTGCATTTGTAGCCCAGGAATAAATCTGACTTGATGATGATAATTCTTTCCATTACAGGTGGATTCAATCTGTTAGTATTTTGTTGAGAATTTCATCAGGGATATTGCCTATAATTCTCCTTTTTAGTGGCTTCTTTGCTGGATTTTGGAATCAAGCTAATGCTGACTTCATAGGTGTTAGGAAGTTTTCCTTCCATTTATATTTTTTTGAACAGTTTAAAGACAATAGGTATTAATTCTTCTTTACATATTTGGTAGAATTCCCTTGGGAAGTCATCTGGCCCTGGGCTTTTTTTTTTTTTTTTTTGGTGGGAAGATTTTTGATAACTGATTCAATTTCTTTTCTGGTTAGGTGTGTGTTCTAATTTTCTATTTCTTCCTGCTTCTGTATTGGTGGTTGGATATTTCTAAGAATTTATCCATTTTTCCAGATTGCCCATTTTTTTGGCGTCTACTTTTTCATGATATTCTCTTATAACTGTTTGTATTTCTGTGGTGTTGTTTGTATCTCTCCTCTTTCATTCATGCTTTTATTTCTTTGGATCCTTTTCCTTTTATTTTTAATAAGGCTGGCAAGGGGCTTATCAATTTATTAATTCTTTCAAAGAACCAGATTTTAGTTTCTTTGAATCAATTTTATTAATTCTTTCAAAGAACCAGCTTTTACTTTCTTTGATTTGTTCTACATTTTTGTTTCTATACCATTTATTTGTACTCTAATCTTTATTATTTCCCTTCTGATAGCTTTAGGCTTCATTTGCTATTCCTTTACTAACTCCTTTAGGTATAAGGTTAGTTTGTGTATTTGAGACTTTTCTTGCTTCTTGAGATAGACCTGAATTTCTGTATATGTCCCTCTTATGATCTACTTTGCTGTACCCCAAATTTTCTGGACTGTTGTGTTTTCATTTGCATATATACATATATAATTTCCTGGTTAACCCATTCATTCTTTGGATGTTCTTTAATCTCCATGTATTTGTGATCTTTCCAATTTTTTTCTTGTGACTGACTCCAAGTTACATAGCATTGTGGTCTGAAAACATGCATGAGATGATGTCAATCTTTTTGCACTTGCTGAGGCTTGATTTGTGAACCTGGTATGTGATCTATCCTGGATAACATTCCATGTGCACTCAGAAAGAGTGGGTATTCTGGTACTTTGGTATAAAACATTCTGAATATATGTTTTATGTCTGTCTGGTCCAGTGTGTCATTCAAAGCCATTGTTTCCTTGATTTTCTGCTTGTATGATCTATCCTTTGCCATAAATGGGATGTTAAAGTCCCCTACTATTATTTTATTATTATGAATGAGTTTATTTATGTTTGTTATTAATTGATGCAAATATTTGTGTGCTCTCATCTTGGGGGCATAAATATTTACAGTTGTTAGATCTTCTTCTTGGATAAGTTATTTTAACAAGATATAGTGCACTTTTTCACCTCTTGTTACAGTCTTTGGTTTAAAATCTAGTTTGTCCGATGTAAGTATAGCTATGTGGGCTATCTTTTGCATCCATTAGTGTGACAGGTGATTCTCCACTCCCTCAGTTTTAATCTAGAGATATCGTTAAGTGTAAAATGAGTCTTTTGTAGGCAGCATATAGATGGGTCTTATTCTATTATAGATTTGGATGTTATGTCTTTTGATAGGAGCATTTAGTCCATTTATCTTAAAAGTGATTATTGATAGATAGTAATTTAGTGCCATTGTATTACTTGTAAGGTCAAAGTTTTTGGAGATTTTCCCTGTTTCTTTTTGTCTTTGTTGCTTTTGGTCTTTCATTCCTACTCAGAGTCCCTTTCAATATTTCTTGCAGGGCTGGTTTAGTGGTCACAAACTTCTTTAGTTTTCATTTGTCTGGGAAACTCTATCTCTACTTTTTAAAATATATTTTTTTAAAGTTTATTTATTTATTTTAGAGCAAAAGACACAGAGACAGAAAGAAACAATCACAAGCAGGTTCCACACTTAGAGTGTGGAGCTTGATGCAAGCCTTGTACCCATGAACCCTAAGATCATGACCTGAGCTAAAACCAAGGATTGGTCACTCAACTGACTGAGCCACCAAGGTGTTACCTCTTTAACTCTCCTTCTATTCTGAATGGCAGCCTTGCTGGATAAAGTTATCTTGGCTGCATCGTTTTCCCATTCAGTACATTGAATATATCATGCCACTCTCTTCTGGCCTGCCAGGTTTCTGTGGATAGATCTGCTGCCTAATTGATTTATCTTTCTTGTATGCTAGGAATTTTTTTTTTCCTTTCTGTTTGCAGGATTCTTTCCTTATCTTTGTATTTTGCAAATTTTACTACAGTATGTCTTGGTGTTAGCTGGCTTTTGTTGATTTTCATGGGAGTTTTCTGTGTGTCCTGGATTTGGATGTCTGTTTCTTTACCCAGATTATGGGTTTAATTTCCAGTTATAATTTGCTCAAATAAACCTTCTCCCTCTCCCTCTTTTCATCTGAGACTGCTAAGATTGGATTGTTATTATGCTTTGTGTAGCTGCTGAGTTTCCTAATTCTACATTTGTGATCCAATATTTTCCTTTCCCTCTTCTTTTCACCCTCGTTATTTTCCACAATTTTATCTTCTATATCACTGATTCTTTCCTCTGTTTCCTTCATCCTTATGGCCATTACCTCCTTTTCAGTTTGTATTTTGGCCAGAGCATATTTTAGTTCAGCCTGGCTTATTTTTAGGTCTTTTGTCTCTTCAGTAAGGGGGTGACTGTTTTCTTCTATGTTTCCCTCAAGCCCAGATAGTACTCTTATGAATATTGCTCTAAATTCTGGTTCAGGCATATTACTTATATCTATTTTTATGTGTTCCCTGGCCATGACCTCTTCTTATTCTTTCTTTTGGGATGAATTCCTCCATCTTGGCATTAATCTAGGTCTTTGTGTTTTTTGTGTTAGGAAACCTATACCTGACCTATTTCCACTAGAACTGAAGCTTTGCAGCACTGTATTATCAGTAGACATAAGGGTGTGTGCTAGTAATCTGGGGAAGGGGCCTGCTGCTGTTCTGGCTCTCAATCACACCCTAGTAAAAACAAAAGGCACCTACACAGCTCAGGGTGTTGGGGCTTGGTGAACGAGACTCACGCCTCCACTGTGTGCACTGTGTTGCTCGTTGTAGTCTGCTGGTGCTGATGGGAGGGATGAAAAATGGCGAGGCCTGCTCTCTTCCCTAATGAGTGGAGTTCAAGCATACTGCTGCTCAGGAAGCCCTCACAAAACAGTGAAAAATCTCCCTTCTTGTGACCCAGGCTTCTGTTATACCCTTGCCTTCACCCTGTCTTTGTCTGAGCCATCTGTAGGTCTGGTGGTGCAGTGTTCCTGTGTTTTATCTCAACAGTGCAGCTGGGTTTCAAAACTCCAAATTTTAGGGACCCAGTGCCATGCAGACTCATGCTGTTCCACTAGGGAAGAGTTATGCCATGCTGTGGCTAGTATGCATTTGTCCCAGAAAAGCAGTCACACAACCATGCATGGACTCAGATTTTACGGTAAAGCATACCAAAAAGATGGCATCAAGGTTATCTGCCCTCAGCAGACACTCCTGGTTGTATGCTAATGAATGGGCCAGCTCCATGGCATTTGCTGGCTCTTTTGTTCCCCAAGAGGCAGTTCTACCTCTCCCAAATGCACTCCAAGAAAAGGAACTGTCTTTCTCAGCACAACCCAGGGGATCTTCAGAGCACACTGTCCACTCCTGGGCCTCTACCCTCCTTCTCCATGGGACAACTACTATGCCTGCCAGGCTCAATCTTGGCAATGCAGCAGACTTCTGAAACTTTAGACTTTCAACTCCACTTCTTGTAAAATCTCGCAATAAAAAGCCCTTCTTGTTTTTCCAGTCAATGGTTTTGGTGAAGTGTTGTCATGTGTGTGTGTGTGTGTGTGTGTGTGTGTGTGTGTGTGTGTGTGCAATCCCTTGTGCTGTTTTATCCCTCTCTATCTTTCTCTCCGTGATCAGTGCTACTTCCCTTCTGCAACACCTTTTCTCCACCAAGTCACATCTCTGCACCTCCTAACTTCCATGGGTTGGCCTTTTTTCTCTAATTATGCAGTTTGTTCTCTCAATCTTCAGATCTATTTCCTTGGTGTTAAGAATAATTTGATAATTATCTCACTGTGTTCCAGTGATGAAGCAAGCATAAGGTCCTCCTACTACTCTGTCTTAACTCCTCCTCTAAATAGGCTGTTTTTTAATTTTAAAATTGTGTCACTTTTTATGCTTTAATATGATAATAAAAGTCAATTATATTTACAATATAATAAGTAATAAGTTTTAATTAGTAATATTAAAAGTTGTCAACCTTATATTTGTTAGTATAATTTAGGGAAAAAAAATTACTGGGCCATGAAATCCTAGAATATTAAAACCATTTCGGAAAACTACATACACGTGGTTTCGATTAATATGATTATTTTGTTTTCTTTTGGACCCCTGAAAAGAATTACATTTTATTAGCAATTTATTTGTATGTAATCCTTTACATGAAGATTAATGTTTTCTGTGTGTGTGTGTGTGTGTGTGTGTGTGTTTTGATGAACCCAGACTCTAAACTTTATGTTTCATTTACCATTTAAATTTTTCTATTCTGTTTTATTAAAATTAAAAATCACTCTCAATCATTGTAAATTCCAAATCTTTAGCAATTATTGTACAACAGTTGTTTAAAATATTTTTGGAACAATAATTATAAATATTTAAAAATAGTTCCATATACAAACAGTAGATGGTGCTAATGACTTTCTAACAAAATTGTTTCACCCTTAAATTTAGTATAAAATGGGTAAAATGGATGAGTCACAACTTGAACAAATGTCCAAAGTTTGAGGATTTTTAAAAAGAGTTAAGGTTAAAATAATAAATCAATTAGTCAAAACATCAGCATTTATTAGTTGGAGTGCAAGAAAAAGTGCCATATCAAATCTCTTTTCTCCGATTATAGTGCCATATAATACCTGAAAATGCCATGAAATTTTTGAGATAAAACATGGATCTAACTGTAAAGTCCTGAATATTTTTATAGAGAAAGGAGATCTTAGAGTATTGTCAATGTAACTCTAAAAAAGGCCTTTTGTGGCATGTTGGAAAGGGTATATTCAAAAAAATTAGCATTGCTCTGAGTAGAACAAATGATACCTATGAGTTATGAGCATTTGCAATTTAGAGTGGCTATTGAGGAATAAGGAAGTTACTTTTTTCCCATGTGAAGTAACTAACAAAATGTAAAACTTTTATTTGTTATACTGAACAACCTTTTTAAAAACAGAGATTCCCATGGAAATGCACCACATGAGATAGACATTCCTTCAGGATTTATAATGTACTTGATTTGTGAGATAGTGTGATAATGGCAATAAAGTTACCATTTGAGGATTGTGTTTCTGAAAGTATTTTTGGTTGAGATATATTACATAACTTGCAACTAATGTTACTCTCTCATTTCATTTTTAATCACATTCTTGGAAACTGGATTTCCAAACACATTGTTAAAATAAAGCACATAAGATCCTGGAGGGTCTGAGCTGGTCTAGCTTGGGGAGGGGGGTGGAGAGACACAAAATAGCTCATTATTTTGTTCCAGTATTTGTCAGAATTTAACTGTTGAACTGATTTTGTTCACCCTAAGGAGAACATAAACAATATGCCTCTGTGGAAGTAGTATAATGTGAGTCATGTCAGAACTATTTAGTGAAGCTTTGAAAACATTTTAAACATTTAAAGTGATCATAGTCCATGAAAACGTTATACATATCTCAATAAGTTACACGTAAGGAAACTATTATAAGTTGATTCCTGTCTCCCTACAAATATGCTCATTTTGAGTGGGAAAATGTAAAGGAATATATTTACACACATTTGTTTAACTCATTAATCCTCTGCCAAAAACCAGTTGCTACATTCAATTTACTTTTTTTTTAAGCAAGCAAGTTGAAACAAAGACCTCTAGAGTCTGTAGGTTATGTTCATATTGTGAAAAATCACTAAAGTTTTTTTTCATATAAGAAGGGCCATAAGGACATATTTTGTCAATAGCTTTGAGACCTTAAGACAGTTTGTACACTGACAAAGTAAAAAAATTTGAATTTATAAAACTCAGGAGAATGCCATCTTTTCCTAAGCATTTTGAAATATTTGTAAAATGAAAGCTGTACTTTCAGACAGTTTTGCAAATATCTCACTAAGAAGTATGGAAAGCATCATGCATTTTAGATGTGTTGCATATAATTTATTTTAATTCACCATCACACAAAACACCATAATGATTCAATTAGAATAGGATTTTTTTTGTTCTTTTGTTCTTCTACCTGCTTTACCTGAAACCCCTGGTTCAAGACTTATTCCTGAAATTACTCTGAATTGTCATATGAAATGGAGTGAATTGAGTGTACATTTCCTCCCAGTTTAGTAGAAAATGTATTAAGTTTTGTGTGAGAGTTCTATCAGAATTGAAGTTTCTATTTTTTCTAACTTGAAAAACTGACTATTGTGATTAGAGCAGTAAAGCCTCATTTATTTCAGATTATTATGTGTTTATTCTCTGAAAGCCACACTAGAAATGTACCACAAAGAGATGATTTAGCTCAATTGTCATATGGAGCTGAGTGCATACACTATTACATTATAGTTAGATAGTAAAACTGTGAAAATTTCAAGACCTCAAAAAAAAATATATATATATATACTTAAAATGCTAAAAAATAGTAAGAATTTATATTCCTAACTCTGTGCATTAAGCAGGAAAATAATAGTCAAATGCCATTCTGTTGTTTTAACCTGAATGTCACCCAGAAAGTACATCCTAATTTTATATTATCATCACATTATTAATATGAAAATGTATTTAAAAAGTGAGGGGAGAGAATGAATTAAAAAACACATTTTCACTTGGACTCATTTTGATAAGCTGTTCCACTTAATATAGCACCTTAAATATATTTATTTAATTTCACTTCTGGATACAGATAGTAATTGTTTATGTACTAGGTAATGGCTCTTCATTAAAGAATGAGGGAGAATGGATATTTCTGAAAATGTACAGAGTGACTTTTTCCTGTCTAAGTGTTTTATATCTATTATTTCATTTATAGATCTCTGGTTGTTTGTGGAAAACAGCCCCCTGAAAAAGTTTGAGATAATTGATTTTTATGTTCCTGTTTTAAACAACAACCTAAAATACTGGTAGGATATAGGGTAAATGGAATCTACATTAAAACTATAGTATCAAATAGCTAATCTGAAGATTAATATAGGCATAGTTTATGATAATAAAGTAATACACTTGGTGAATTATTTTTTATATGTGTCAAATCTGAATGGTAAATCTTATGCATGTGCAAGATTTTGAAGAGGAAGCATACTTAGTTCATATGGGATATATTCTTGGATATTAGCTATTTACACATAAATAACTGTCTTCTATGGACAGAAATATTTGAGGTAAACCAGTATTTTAAAACCTTATGACAGCACTGCAGAATACAATCCTGTTTCTGGTTAATGGATTACATTGGAATAATAATGAAATAAATTAAATTTAACCAAAGAAAATGGTGGCAAATAGAACTATACCACAGTTCCTTTAGTATAATTGCTGTTGAGCTGGGCTTGATATGTGAAAAGAGAAAGGGAGAAATAATATGTTATTTTCTTTTCTTTCTAAAAGTAATATTTACATAAGGGGCATTTTAATGCACATAACCACTTTAAGCTAAGTTAAATGAGCTTAAGTAAAACATAAATGTGTAAATTTCAAAATGTCATTAAAAAGCCCATACTACTAAACAGATTTACAGATTTAATGCAATCCCTATCAAAACTCCAATGGTATTTATCACAGAAATGAAAAAAGTCTATATTCGTATGGAATAACAAAAGTCCACCAATAGTCAAAGCATATTTGTGGAAAATGAATGAACCTAGAAACAAAACAGTATGCTATTACCATAAAAACAGACACATAAACCAATGGAGCAGAATAGGGAATCCAGAAATGAGTCCTTGAATTTATAATCAAATAATATTTGACAAAAGAGTTTAGAATACTAAGTGGAGAAAAGAAAGAAGATGGCAGAGGAATGGTAGGACCCTGGGCTCGTCCAGTGAATTAGAAGACTATCAAATCATTCTAAATATCCCAGAAATCAACTTGAAGACTTATGGAAAAAACTCCACAACTAAAGGGAGAGAAGAAGCCACACTGAAGAAGATAGGAAGTGCAGAGATGTGGTTTAGGAAAGAAATGGATTGCAGGTGCTGTGTAGAGGATGGAGCCATGGTTGTAGAGAAAGGAGAGAGAGAGAGAGAGAGAGAGAGAGAGAGAGAGAGAGAGAGAGAGAAGCACACAGGGGAATGCACAAGAAGAACATTTCTCTAAAGCCATTGACTGGAAAAAGGAGAGGTGCTAATTTTCAAAAATTCTTTCAATCACCATGGCTTAAAGACTGGAGTTTTAAAGGTCAGAGGGCTTGGCTGGGAAAGAGCTTTAAGAGCACTATTGTACTTCTGGAGAAAAAGAAAAAGCAGGCAAATGAAACTGGGGCATGGAAACAAGGATCGGAAGAATACCTGAGGAACACAGGGGATAGATTATTCACTGTTTTCTGAGTGCTTCCATGAGAGGCAACATTCACAGAGACACCTTTCTGGGGACAAAGGAGGTGACTGGCAGAGTTTCCCTGGCCTGACCCTCAGCATAAACACAGAGTCACCTGTGGGGAAAAAACCCAGTCCATACCTGGATGCCTAAACTGCTTAAACCAAGTCTCACACCCTTGTGCTCTGGCACAATTGCCCTTCTCAGTTAAGATTGCTTCAGTCCCACCACAGAGGGTCCTTTCCACAGAAGGTCAGCAGAAATCCATGCCCGCAACCACATTTCCCAACCAAACAATTCAGCAGAACTTCAGTTATAATGGAAGTAGTATCAGACTAATTTAACAAGGAGACCAGAGGACACCTAGAAGACCCCATTCTGGTGAAGGACCTAACACTGCCCACAGTAGGCAAGGAGAGTCTCCGAAGCCAACTGGCTTGAGGATAGAGCAGCCAAAACACAACAGCAGAGCAAACGCAACACACAACCAAGACACTTCCCGAAGTGCCAGGCCCTGGACATTATATGACCTATTCTTCATAAAGCCATTACTCGCAGGAGCAGGAAACATAACAGGCCTTTCTAAAATGAAGAAGAAGGCATAGACTGAGACAAAATGCCAAGATGGAAGAATTAATCCCAAATAAAACAACAAGATAAGATCACTCCCAGATGTCTAAGTAAAACACATATAAGTAATATGCCTGATGGAGAATTTAAAGCAACAATTACAAGGATACTAGCTGGGCCTGAGGAAAGAATGGAAGACTTCAGAAAGACTCTTACCAATGAGACTAAAAGGGTTAAAACATCAATCAGAGATTGGATAAGGCTTAATGCAAGGAGCACAATGCTGGAAGAAGCAGAGGAATGAATTAACAACATATAAGACAAAATAATGGAAAATACTGATGCTGAAGAAAAAAGAGTAGGAAGAATTTTGGAACAAAAGAATAGACTTATGGAAGTCTGTAACTCCATCAAATGTAATAACATTCACATAACAGGAGTCTCAGAAGAAGAGAGAAAAGGGGGCAGACAAATAATTTCAAGAACTAATACCTGAAAATGTCCCTAATCTGGGGTAGGAAACAGACATCCAGATCCAGGAAGCACAGAGAACTCCTATAAAAATCACAAAAGCGGGCCGAAACCAAGTCATATTCTAATCAAACTTGGAAAATACCATGATAAAGAAAATCCTAAAAGCAGCAAGACATAAGAAGTTCTAAACTTACAAGGAAAGACCAATAATATTGGCAGCAGATCTTTCTACAGAAACTTGGCAAGCAAAAAGGGAGTGGCATGATATGTTCAACATGCTGAATGGGACAAATCTGCAGCCAAGAACACTCTACCCAAGGGATATCATAGTAAGAGAGAGAGTTTCCCACACAAACAAAAACTAAGAAGTTCATGTCTGCTAAACCAGCCCTGCAAGAAATATTAAAGGGGACTCTTGAGTGGAAATGAAAGCATAAAAGTGACAAAAACAAGAAAGTAACAGAGAAAAACTCCAGAAATAATGACAAAGAAAGTAATAAAATGGCACTAAATATATATGTATCAATAATTACTCTGAATTTCAATGCATTAAACACTTCATTCAAAAGACACAGGTTGTCAGAATGGATATAACAAACAAGACCATCAATATACTGCCTACAAGAGACTCATTTTATTTTTATTTTTTAAAAGTTTATTTATTTTGAGGGGCGCCTGGGTGGCTCAGTCAGTTAAGCGTATGACTTCGGCTCAGGTCATGATCTCACGGTCTGTGAGTTCGAGCCCCGCATCGGGCTTTGTGCTGACAGCTCAGAGCCTGGAGCCTATTTCAGATTGTGTGTCTCCCTCTCTCTCTGCCCCTCCCCTTTTCATGCTCTGTCTCTCTCTGTCTCAAAAATAAATAAAAGTTAAAAAAAATTATTAAAAAAGTTTATTTATTTTGAGAGAAAGAGTATGGGTGGGGGAGGGGCAGAGCCAGAGGGAGAGAGAGAATCCCAAGCAGGCTCCACTCTGTCAGTGCAGAGTCCGATGTGGGGCTTGATCTCACCAACCTTGCCCAGGTGCCCCAAGATTCATTTTAGACCTAAAGACACCTGCATATTGAAAATGAGAGGATGGTGGGGCACCTGGATGGCTCAGTCAGTTAAGCATCCAACTTCGACTCAGGTCATAGTCTCACTCTTGGTGAGTTTGAGACCCACATCAGGCTCTGTGCAGACAGCTTGGAGCCTGGAGTCTGCTTTGGATTCTGTGTGTCTCTCTCTCTCTCTCTTCCCCTCCCCCGCTCATTCTCTGTCTCTCTGTCTCTCTCTCTCTCTCTGTCTCTCTCTCTCTCTGTCAAAAATAAATAGACATTTAAAAAAAAATGAAAGATCTAGCTTGGTTTGCATGTCCAGTTTTTATCTGGGGAGAGCAGGTAACTGATTTACATATTTATCAAGACTATCCATGTTAGAGGAAAGTTAATTCTACCATAAGATTTCTGAAAGGGAATGTTTGCTGGGCATCCCTACCCAATATATATCCACTACAAATCTTCTTTCCTTACATAGTCCTGATATGCTTTCTAGACTTCTGTCTCCCTCCTTTCATACATGCTCAATGCTTCAGTCAAACTTCTCTAGTTACATTTTCATGAACTGGTCATTTTTAGTATTTTTAATCTTTGTTCATACTATTCCTTCCCTTAGGAAAGTCTCAGTTTTTCCCCTTCTTCTGTTGAAATCCTGTTTGTCCTTTAAGACTTAGATTAACCATCTGTAAAGCCTATCTGACTGAATTCAGAAAAAAATCATCTCTCACTTTGTGACCTTTGTTAATACCATTTTAAGACAGTTATCTCATGCTGCTTGTATTATAATTATGTTTGTATTATAATTATGTTTATCTCCCCTACGAGAACATAATCTCAGTAAGGATAGAGAATCACAACGTTCGCCACAGTCCATTGCATATAGTAGGTGTTCAATAAATACTTTTGTAAAGAACAAATAAATGAATGAAAAAAACAAAGGTAAGTCTACAGTTCTGGGTTCCTGGAATCATATCAAAAAATCATATTGCATTTAGAAATACAAAATTGTGCATATATCATAAGCATATTATAGATATTTAAAATTTGGCCAAATGATCAGTATGTTTTGTTAATAAGAACTAATGTATCTATTTGAATGATTAGATTTTTTTCTTTCTTTTTTTAATTTTTTAAACACTTATTTGTTATTGAGAGACAGAGAGACACAGAGCGTGAGCAGTGGAGGCGTAGAGACAGGTGGAGACACAGAATCTGAAGCAGGCTCCAGGCTCTGAGCTGTCAGCACAGAGCTCAATGCAGGGCTCAAACTCACAAACTGCAAGATCATGACCTGGACTGAAGTCCATCGCCTAACCAACTGAGCCACCCAGGTGACCCAATTAGATTTTTTTCTTAATGAATCACCTTTCCCCCCCACTTCACCAGTTATTTCACTGTTATTTTTTAAAAACCTAAGAGCAAGTCTAAAGAATTTCACTGTATTTGATTCTGTTTATTGTTGTTATCTCTTTTTTTATTTGTTTGTTTTCTTATTTTAATTCCACATATGAGTGAAATCATATGATATTGTCCTTCTCTGTCTGGCTTATTTCACTTAGCCTTAAACCTTCTAGATCCATCCATGTTGCAGCAAATGGCAAGATCTCATTCTCTTTTATGGACACAAACAGACAAAACAGACTCTTAAATACAGATAACAAACTGTCAGTTGTTAAAGGGGAGGTAGGTGGAGGGATGGGTGAAGTAGATAAAGGGGATTAAGAGTTACAAACTTCCAATTATAAAGTAAATAAGTCATGGAGATGAAAAGTACACGATAGGGATTATAGTCAATAAGATTGTAATGATATTGTTTGGTGACAGATGGTGACTACATTTATCATGGTAAGTACTGAGTGATGTATAGAATTGTTGAATCATTATGTTGTACTCCTGAAACTAATATAACCTGTATGTTAATTATACTTCAATTAAGCAAAAATAAGTTAAAAATTAAAAAAACAATTTTTTAACGTTTATTTATTTTTGAGACAAAGAGAGAGACAGAGCATGAACGGGGGAGGGTCAGAGATAGGGAGACACAGAATCTGAAACAGGCTCCAGGCTCTGGGCTGTCAGCACAGAGCCCAACGCGGGGCTCAAAATCACGGACCGCGAGATCATGACCTCGCCAAAGTCGGCCACTTAACCGACTGAGCCACCCAGGCGCCCCCCCAAAAAATTTTAAAAAATTAATTTAAAGTATTTCAAAGCCATCCTTTAATTCAATGAGAACCTGGAATCTCAAAGTTGTACTGTCCCAAATAGTAACCACAGAAAACATAAAGATAACATCTCACTAAAACAATTACAAACTTTTTTTGTAGTGACAGGTGGGAATGGTGATATGAGTAGTCAGCAATACATATCACCGAAAGAAATTGTGACTTCTAAATATAAATATTTATTTCTACCTACATAGCTCAGTCCAGAGCTGTGAATTTTAAACACCTAAACAAACAAGGCTAAATCAAGTCTTCAAATAAGACTTTACAAAAGTGTGTCCTGCCAGCCTCTATAAATGTTTTTTTTTTTTTCTATACTGCCTGGTATATTTTTAGGGCTCTGTCATACTACAGACTGTTGGAAGTTTTACAACAACTATGTTTCTGGATACATGTCCTGGTGTGAGTTACTGTGCTTATGAATGGATGTAAAGGTTTCACTTTTTTTTCTGAGATTTGGGTAAAACAAATATCCTACTGTATAAACATATTTTACAATGTTTGAATTCGATGTTTTGAAATTTTTCAGCCTTTATTTTTTCTTTTAATTGGTAATAATCTTTCCATCCCTTTATTCTAATGCCTAAAATGTTTCTTATTTTCCAGGATTAACAAACACAAGGGAGTGTGTAGATGAACTGCAATTGTCTATTACCAGTGTAAAATTTGAGAGAAACAGGGAGCTTGCCCTAATCATAGAAGGAATTATGTAGCAGCAGAAATAACACTGAAATAAACCTTTTGTTACAAAGATCATTCTCTTAGAACCTCCCCAACTGGTTAGGGTTAGTTTCAACTGAGGTGGAGCTGGCTCTGCAATTACATTGTTATTATTACCAATAATTATTTTTATTGTGCCATGGAATATCTACATTGTATTTCATATCTTCACACATAAAGACAAAGTTTCTTTCTTCCAGATCTTGAAGGACTAGTTGAGGAAAATATTAGGTGTGTGGACTTTTAAAAATTAAGATTTTGTGTTAATTTTATACACATTGCCTTCCTGAACTCCACAGGTATTCACTGAACACTTTTAATGCTTAAAATAAAATATGTGACAAGACCTTCCAACATAAATCTCATAGCTGCACCTGACATACATCCTTCTTGAGGAAACCAGTCTTTCTTCCTCTGCTCAATTCATTCATTCATCCATTTATTTACAATGTTTAATTTGACTTCCGAGAAGAAAACATAAGGACTTATTTTGGAAGTTTCTAGATTGCAAATTTTTCATCCAATGGCAATCAGATTTTGAGCAATATTCACTTATACTAATAAGAGCTTTAGTCAGTTGCTTTTAGGTGGTACTTCATATGAGCCGACATTTGAGAGAAATATAGAATATTATAGTCATTTCTATGAAGCCATCTATGATCTACAAGGTTTTTTTGATATTTATGTAAACAAAAAAATTACTTAAGACCAAAGTATTCTCTCTTACTCAAGTTGAAAATAGAAATATCCCAAATAGAGAAAGTGAATCAGTGAACAAAACACCTCCTTAAACTGACTCTAGAAATGTTACCAAAATTAAAAGGAAACCCCACACATGAAAACCATTGAAAATTGTTCACTCAAGATTGACGCTTTTGTGGATCAAAACAGCCTTTCATAATATTGAAGAATAAAGAAAGACTATAGCAATACATTTTCCATGTTAGGCTTATTAGAAATGTCAAGATACTACTGTGTGTATATACATATCTATTATGTTAGGATACTACTGTGTGTATATAAGTATCTATTATGTTAGGAACAATCAAATTTAAAAGAATTATATTGCTTCAAGACTCACACAGTTTTCTCTATCCATAAACAGATTATGATGATTATGATGATGATGATGATAGATAGGTAGATAGATAGATAGATAGATGATAGAGACATATATAATATCTATAATGCTATATAATGTATATAACATATAATTTGTTAGTAAGTTCATTTATTATTTCCTGAGTTTTCGCCACATATTTATCTCTAGGCATATAGATCATAAAAACAAATACAAATGACAAGGTTTTAGGAATCATTCTTTTAAACTCATTGATGAAGACATATAAATACTCTGAAAGGATTTCCATTTTTTAGTTGCTTTTTTTAATTTGGAGATTTTATTTAAATATTAGTTAGTAAAAATTACTCTGAGGAGTAGAATTTAGTGATTCATCACTCACATAGAACACTCACTGCTCATGACAAGTGGTCTCATTAATACCCATCACCCATTTAACACATTCACCACTCCACATCTTCTCCAGGAAACCTCAGGTGTTTTTCTATATAGTTAAGTATCTATTTCTCATTTAGTGATCATTTATTACTCAATTTATTATTCATTTATTAATGAGTTATTTTGATTACGATAATAAAATCTAGCTCCTTCCACATCACTGCAAATGGCAAGGTTACATTATTTTTTATAATTGAGCAATATTCCATTATATATATGCGTATATGTATATGTACATACATACCAAGTTTTCTTTATCGACTCATCAGTCAATGGACACTTGGGCTCTTTCCATACTTTGGCTATTGTTGTTAATGCTGCTATGAACATTGGGGGGCATGTGTCCCTTCAAATCTGTATTTTTGTATACGATGTGTAAATACCCACTAGCATAATTGCTGGGTCATAAGATAGTTTTATTTTTAACTTTTTGAGGAACCTCCATACTGTTTTCCAGAATGGCTGCTCCAGTTTGTATTCACACTAACAGTGTAAGAGGGTTTCCCATTTTCTGCATTCTTGCCAACGTCTGTTGTTTTCTGTTATTTTTAAACGTTCTGACAAGTATGAGATGACATCTCATTGTAGTTTTGATTTTTATTTCACTGATGACGAGTGATGTTGAGCGTCTTTTCATGTGTCTGTTAGCCATCTGTATGTCTTGTTTGGAAAAGTGTCTATTCACATCTTCTGCCCATTTCTTAACTGCATTATTTACTTTGGGGTGTTGAGTTTGATAACTTCTTTATATATTTTGGGAACTAACCCTTTATCAGGTATGTCATTTGCAAATATCTTCTCCCATTCCAAAGGTTGCCTTTTACTTTTGATAATTGCTCCCTTTGCTGTGCATAAGATTTTATCTTGATGAAGTCCCAATGGTTCATTGTTGCTTTAGTTTCCCTAGCCTCAAGAGATGTATCTAGCAAGAATCTGCTATTGCCAATGTCAAGAGGTTGCTGCCTGTGTTCTCCTATAATATTTTGATGGTTTCCTGTGTCATATTTAGGCCTTTCATCCATTTTGAATTTATTTGTGTGTATGGTGTAAGGAAGTGGTTCAGTTTCATTCTTCTGCATGTTGCTTTCCACTTATCCTGACACCATTGGTTTAAGAGATTGCCTTTTCTCCACTGGATATTTTTTCCTGCTTTGTTGAAGATTTGTTGACCATAGATTGTGGGTACATTTAGAGGTTTTATATTCTGTTCCATTGATCTATGCGCCTGTTTTTGTTTTTGTTTTTGTTTTTGTTTTTTGCCTGGTACCACACTGTCTTGATCACTATTATATTGTAATATTACTTAAAATATGGAATTGTCATACCTCCAGCTTGCTATTCTTTTTCAGAGTTCCTTAGCTATTTTTTTTGTTCTTCCATACATTTTTAGGATCATTTATTGTAGCTCTAAAAAATGTTGATGGTATTTTGACAGAGAATGCATTAAATGTATAGATTCCTGGGGCGCCTGTGTGGCTCAGTCAGTTGAGCATCTGACTTCAGCTCAGGTCATGATCTCACAGCTCATGGGTTTGAGCTCCGCATAAGGCTCTATGCTGACAGCTCAAAGCCTGGATCCTGCTTCGGATTCTGTGTCTCACTCTGCTCTCCCCTGCTCATGATCTACCTCTCTCTGTCTCTCAAAAATAAATAAACCTTAAAAAAATTAAAAATGTGTAGATTGCTTTGGGAGGTATAGACATAATAACAATATTTGTTCTTCCAAGAGCATTGAACTTTTTTTTTTTTTCATTTCTTTGTGTCTTCTTCAATTTCTTTCATCAGTGTTCTATAGTATTTGGAGTACAGATCTTTGATCTCTTTGGTTAGGTATTCCTAGGGATCTTATGGTTTTTGGTGTGATTGTAAATGGGATTGATTCCTTGATTTCTCTTTCTGCTGCTTCATTATTGGTGTATAGAAATGCAACAGATTTCTGTACATTGATTTTGTAGTCTGTGACTTTATTTAATTCGTGTATCAGTTCTAGCAATTTTTTGGTGGAGTCTTTGCGTTTTCTACACAGAATATCATGCCATCTACAAATAATTAAAGTTTGACTTCCTCCTTGCTGATTTGGATGCCCATTATTTCTTTTTGTTCTCTGATTACTGAGGCTAAGACTTCCAGTAGTATGTAAAACAACAATAGTGAGAGTGGACATCCGTGTCTTATTCCTGACCATAGAGGAAAAGCTCTCACTTTTTCACCATTGAGGATATCAGCTGTGGGTCTTTTGTGCAGGGCCTTTACGATGTTGAGATATGTTCACTGTATCCCTACTTTGTTGAGGGTTTTTTATCAAGAATGGATGCTGTACTTTGTCAAAAGCTTTCTATGCATCTATTGAAAGGATAATATGGTTCTTATCCTTACTTTTATTAATGTGGGGTATCACACTGATTGATTTTTGAATATTAAATCAGCCTTGCAGCTCAGGAATAAATCTCACTTGATTATGGTGAATATTCCTTTCAATGTACCCTTGAATTCGATTTGCTAGTGTCTTGTTGAGAATATTTGCATCCATGTCCATCAGAGATATTGGCCTGTAATTCCCCTTTTTAGTGGGGTCTTTGTCTCGTTTTAAAATCAAGGTAATGCTGGTTTTATAGAATTAGTTTGGAAGGTTTCCTTCCATTTCTATTTTTTTTTTTTGAACAGTTTGAGAAGAATAGATATTAACTCTTCTTTAAATGTCTGGTAGAATTCCCCTGGGAAGACTTCTGGCACAGAACTCTTTGCTGGGAGATTTTTGATTACTGATTCAATTTCTTTGCCGGTATGGGTCTGTTAAAATTTTCTATTTCTTATTTCAGTTTTGGTATTTTGTGTGTTTCTGGGAATTTGGCCAATTCCCAGTTTGTTGGAATATAATTTTTCATAGTATTTTCTTATAATTGTATATCTGTGGTGTTGGTTGTGATCTCTTCTCTTTAATTTTGAGTCTCTTTGGGTACTTTCTGTTAAGTCTCAAAAGGAGTTTATAAATTTTGTTTATTCTTTCAAAGAACCAGCTCTTAGTTTATTGATGCATTCTGCTTTTTTTGTTTCTATATGGTTTATTTCTGCTCTAATATTTACTATTTCCCTTCATTTCATTAGCTTCCATGTATGTTTTTATTTTTCTTTAATTTCCTGGTTAACCTATTCATTCATTGGTAGGATGGCTTTCCAATTTTTCTTGGGGTTGACATCAAATTTTGTAGCATTGTGACCCAAAACTATGCATGGTATGATCTCAATCTTTTTGTACTTGTTGAGAGCTAATCTGTGACCCAATATGTGATCTATTTTGGAGAATGTTCCACTTGACCTCATAAAGAATGTGTATTCTGCTGCTTTAGGATGAAATGTTCTGAATATATCTCTTAAGTCCATTCACTCCAGGGGTCCATTCAAAGGTATTGTTTCCTTGTTGATTTTCTGCTTCATTGATCTGTCCATTGTGGTAAGTGTGGTATTAAAGGACCCTACCTTTATTGTATTATTATCAATGAGTTTCTTTATATTTGTTATATACTGGTTTATTTATTTGGGTGTTTTAATGTTGGGGGCATAAATATTATCAGATCTTCTTGATGATAGACCCCTCAATTATAATATAATGCCCCTCTTCATCTCTTGATACAGTCTTTGTTTTAAAATCTAGTGTCTGATGTAAGTATAAGCTACTCTGGCATTATTTTGACATGAATTAGTATGATATTAGTATGATAGATGGTTCTCCATCCTCTCATTTTTAAACTGTAGATGTCCCTAGGTCTAAAATGAGTCTTGTGTAGGCAACATATAAAAGGATTTTGGGTTTTTTGTCCATTCTGAAACCCTATGTCTTTTGTTTGGAGAGTTTAGTCCACTTACATTCAGAGTGATCATAAAAGATACAAATTTAGTTGTTCTCTGGTCCTTTCTAGTCTTTGTTGCTTTGGACTTTTTTTTCTGCACTCAAAGAGTTCCCCTTTAAATTTCTTGCAGGGCTGGTTTAGTAGTCACAAACCCCTTTACTTTTGTCTGGGAAGCTCCTGATGTCTTTTTCTATTCTTTATGACAGCCTTGCTTGATAAAGAATTCTTGGCTGCATATTTTTTTCCCATTCAGCACATTGAATATTTCCTACTACCCCCTTCTAGCCTGCCACGTTTCAGTGGACAGGTATTCTGCTAAACTTATGTGTCTAAACTTGTAAGTTAAGGACCTTTTGTCCTTATCTGCTTTCAGAATTCTCTCTTTATATTTGTATTTTGCCAATTACATTATGATATATCATGGTGTTGACGTCTTTGTTGATTTTGAAGGGAGTTATCTGTACCTCTAGGACTTGAATGCCTGTTTCCTTACCCAGATTAGGGAAGTTCTCAGCTATAATTTGTTCGAATAAACCTTTTCCTCCTTTTTCCCCACTCTTCTTCTGGGACCACTATGATACAGGTATTTTTTCACTTGATAGAATCACTGAATTCCCTAAGACTCCCTTTGTGATACAATAATTTTCTTTCTCCCCTCTTTTCAGCTTTATTATTTTACATAATTTTATCTTTTTTGGAAGTAAATATATTTTTATTTTATTATTATTTTTTAATTTATTCTCAAGTTACTTACCATACAGTGTAGTCTTGGCTTTAGGAGTAGATTTCAGTGTTTCATCAGTTATATATAACACCCAGTGCTCATTCAAACAAGTGCCTTCCTTAAGTCCCATCACCTATTTTCCCCACTCCCATCAACCTTCAGTTTGTTCTCTGTATTTATGAGTCTCTTATAGTTTGCCTCTATGTTTTTATCTTAAAATTTTTTTAAGTTTATTTATTTTTGAGAAAGAGAGACAGAGAGGGAGAGAGAGAGTGTATGAGTGGGTGAGGGGCAGAGAGAGAGAGGGAAACACAGATATGAAGCAGGCTACAGGTTCTGAGCTTTCAGCATAGAGCCCAATGTGGGGATCAAACTCAGGGATGGTGATATCAGACCTGAACTGAAGTATGACGCTTAACCGACTGTGCCACTGGCTCCCCATGCCCCTATGTTTTTATTTTATATAATTTTGTACCCTTCCCCTATGATCATCTGTCAGGTTTCTTAAATTCCACACGTGAGTGAAATCATGTGATATCTTTCTCTGACTGACTTATTTTGCTTAGCATTCTTTCTCATTGCCACGTAGTATTCCATTGTGTATATAAACTACAATTTCTTTCTCCACTCATCAGTGGATGGACATTTATTCTCTTTCCATGATTTGGCTATTGTTGAAAGTGCTGCTATAACCATTGGGGTACAAGGGCCTCTATGTATCAGCACTCCTGTATCCCTTGGGTAAATTCCTAGCAGTGCTATTGCTGGGTCATAGGGTAGGTCTATTTTAAATTTTTTGAGGAACCTCCACACTGTTTTCCAGAGCAGCTGCACCAGTTTACATTCCCATCAACAGTGCAAGAGGGTTCCCGTTTCTGCACATCCTCGCCAGCATCTAATGAACACCTGTTTTGTTCATTTTAGCCACTCTGACTGGCGTGAGGTGATATCTTAGTGTGATTTTAATTTGTATTTCCCTGATGAGAAGAGACGAGCGTCTTTTCATGTGCCTGTTGGCCATCTGGATGTCTTCTTTAGAGAAGTGTCTGTTCATGTTTTCTGCCCATTTCTTCACTGGATTATTTGGTTTTCAGGTGTGGACTTGGTGAGCTCTTTATAGATTTTGGACACTAGCCCTTTGTCCGATATGTCATTTGCAAATATCTTTTCCCATTCCACTGGTTGCCTTTTAGTTTTGTTGATTGTTTCCTTGGCAGTTCAGAAGCTTTTTATCTTAAAGAGTTCCCAATAGTTCATTTTGCTTTGAATTCCCTTGCCTTTGGGGATGTGTCAAGTAAGGAATTGCTGCGGCTGAGGTCAGAGAGGTTTTTTCCTGCTTTCTCCTCTAGAGTTTTGATGGTTTCCTGTCTCACATTCAGGTCCTTTAGCCATTTTGAGTTTATTTTTGGGAATGGTGTAAGAAAGTGGTCTAGTTTCATCCTTCTGCATGTTGCTGTCCAGTACTCCCAGCACCATTTGTTAAAGAGACTGTCTTTTTTCCATTGGATATTCTTTCCTGCTTTGTCAAAGAGTAGTTGGCCATACTTTTGTGGGTCTAGTTGTGGGGTTTCTATTTTATTCCATTGGTCTATGTGTCTGTTTTTGTGCCAATACCATGCTATCTTGAGGATTACAACTTTGTAGTAGAGGCTAAAGTCTGGGATTTTGATGCCTCCTACTTTAGTCTTCTTCTTCAAAATTACTTTGGCTATTCAGGGCCTTTTGTGGTTCCATACAAATTTTAGGATTGCTTGTTCTAGCTTCGAGAAGAATGCTGGTGCAATTTTGATTGGGATTGCATTGAAAGTGTAGATAGCTTTGGGTAGTATTGACATTTTGACAATATTTATTCTTCCAATCCATGAGTGTGGAATGTTTTGCCATTTATTTCTATCTTCTTCAATTTCCTTCATAAGCTTCTATAGTTTTCAGCATACAGATTTTTTTTTACCTCTTTGGTTGGTTTATTCCTAGTTATTTTATGATTCTTGGTGCAATTGTGAATGAGATCAGTTTATTTATGTGTCTTTCTGTTGCTTCATTATTAGTGTATGAGAATGCAACTGATTTCTGCACATTGATTTTGTATCCTACAACTTGCTGAATTCATGTATCAGTTCTACTAGACTTTTGGTGGAGTCTATCGGATTTTCCATATATAATATCATGTCATCTTCAAAAAGTGAAAGCTTGACTTCATCTTTGCCAATTTGGATGCCTTTGATTTCCTTTTGTTGTCTGATTCCTGATGCTAGAACTTCTAACACTATGTTAAACAACAGCGGTGAGAGTGGGCATCCCTGTCGTGTTCCTGATCTCAGGGGGAATACTCTTAGTTTTCCCTATTGAAGATGATATTAGTTGTGGGCTTTTCATAAATGGCTTTGATGATGTTTACGTATGTTCCTTCGATCCCGACTTTCTCGAGGGTTTTCATTAAGAAAGGATGCTGTATTTTGTCAAATGCTCTTTCTGCATGAATTTACAGTACCATATGGTTATCTTTTCTTTTATTAATGTGCTGTACCACAATGATTGATTTGTGAATGTTGAACCATCCCTGCAGCTCAGGAATGAATCCCACTTGATCATGGTGAATAATACTTTTTATATGGTGTTGAATTCAGCTTGCTAGTATCTTGTTGAGAATTTTTGCATTCATAATCATCAGGGATATTGCCTGTAGTTCTCTTTTTTTGCTGGGTCTCTGGTTTTGGAATCAAAGTAATGCTGGCCTCATAGAATGAATCTGGAAGTTTTCCTTTCATTTCTCTTTTTTGGAACTGCTTGAGAAGGATACTTTTAACTCTGCTTCACATGTCTGGTAGAATTCCCCAGGGAAGCCATCTAGCCTAGTACTCTTATTTTGTGGGAGATTTTTGGTTACTGATTCAATTTCTTCGCTGGTTATGGGTCTGTTCAAGTTTTCTATTTCTTCCGGTTTGAGTTTTGGAAGTGGGTGGGTGCTTAGGAATTTGTCCATTTCTTCCAGATTGTACAGTTTGTTGGCATATAATTTTTCATAGTATTCCCTGATAATTGCTTGTATTTCTGAGGGATTGGTTGTAATAATTCCATTTTCATTCATGATTTTCTCTATTTGGGTCATCTCCCTTTTGTTTTTGAGAAGCCTGGCTAGAGGTTTATCAATTTTGTTTATTTTTTCAAAAAACCAACTCTTGGTTTCATTGATCTGCTCTACAGTTTTTTTAGATTCTATATTGTTTATTTCTGCTCTGATCTTTATTATTTCTCTTCTGCTGCGTTTGGGGTGTCTTTGCTGTTCTGCTTCTCTTTCCTTTAGGTGTACTGTTAGATTTTGTATTTGGGATTTTTCTTGTTTCTTGAGATAGGCCTGCATTGCAATGTATTTTCCTCTCAGGACTGCCTTCGCTTCATCTCAAAGAGTTTGGGCTGTTGTATTTTCATTTTCATTTATTTCCATGTATTTTAAAATTTATTTTCTAATTGCCTGGTTGACCCATTCATTCTGTAGTAGGGTGTTCTTTAACCTCCATGCTTTTGGAGGTTTTCCAGACTTTTTCCTGTGGTTGATTTCAAGCTTCATAGCATTGTGGTCTGAAAGTGTGCATGGTATGATCTCAATTCTTGTAAACTTATGAAGGGCTGTTTTGTGACACAGTATGTGATCTATCTTGGAGAATGTTCCATGTACACTCGAGAAGAAAGTATATACTGTTGCTTGTGGGATGCAGAGTTCTAAATATATCTGTCAAGTCCATCTGTTCCAATGTATCATTCAGGGCCCTTGTTTCTTTATTGATCCTGTGTCTAGATGATCTCTCCATTGTTGTAAGTGGAGTATTAAAGTCCCCTGCAATTACCACATTCTTATTAATAAGGTTGCTTATTTTTGTGGTTGTTTTATATATTTGGGAGTTCCTGTATTCGGAGCATAGACATTTATAATTGTTAGCTCTTCCTGATGGATAGACCTTGTAATGATTATATAATGCCCTTCTTCATCTCCTGTTACAGCCTTTTATTTAAATCTAGTTCGTCTGATATAAGTATGGCTACTCCAGCTTTCTTTTGACATCCAATAGCATGACAGATAGTTCTCTATCCCCTCACTTTCAATCTGAAGTTGTCCTCTGGTCTAACATGAATCTCTTGCAGACAGCAAATAGATGGGTCTTGTTTTTTCATCCATTCTGGTACCCAATGTCTTTTGGGTGGAGCATTTAGTCCATTTACATTCAGTGTTATTATAGAAAGATATAGGTTTAGAGTCATTGTGATGTCTGTAGCTTTCATGCTTGTAGTGATGTCTCTGGTACTTTGTGATCCTTGCAGCATTTCACTCACAGAGTCCCCCTTAGGATCTTTTTTACAGCTGTCTTAGTGGTGATGAATTCCTTCAGTGTTTGTTTTTTTGGGAAGACCTGTATCTCTCCTATTCTGAATGACAGACTTGCTGGATAAAGGATTCTCACTTGCATACTTTTTTTGTTCATTACATTGAAGATTTCCTGCCACTCTTGTCTGGCCTGCCAAGTTTCAGTAGATAGGTCTGCCACTAGTCTTATGGGTCTCCCTTTATAGGTTAGAGCCTGCTTATCCTTAGCTGCTTTCAGAATTTTCTCTTTATCCTTGTATTTTGCCAGTTTCACTATGATATGTCATGCAGAAGATCAATTAAAGTTATGTCTGAAGGCAGTTCTCTGTGCCTCTTGCATTTCAATGCCTGTTTCCTTTCCCAGATCAGGGAAGTTCTCAACTATGATTTGTTCAAATACCTTCAGCCCCTTTCTCTCTCTCTTCCCATTCTGGAATCCCTATTGTATGGATATAATTGCACTTGATTGCATCATTTAGTTGTCTAATTCTTCCCTCATACTCCTGGATTTTTTTTTATCTCTCTTTTTCTCAGCTTCCTCTTTTTCCATAATTTCATCTTCTAATTCACCTATTCTCTCCTCTGCCTCTTCAAGCCGAGCTGCGGTTGCCGCAATTTTATTTTGCACCTCATTTATAGCATTTTTTAGCTCCTCATGACTGTTTCTTAGTCCCTTGATCTCTGTAGTAATAGATTCTCTTCTTTCCTCTATACTTTTTTCAATCCCAGCCATTAATTTTATGACTATTATTCTAAATTCATGGTCCGTTATATTGCTTAAATCATTTTTGATCAGTTCATCAGTTGTCGCTACTTCCTGGAGTTTCTTTTGAGGAGAATTCTTGTTTCATCATTTTGGATAGTTCCTGGAGTGGTGAGTAACTGCAGGGCACTTCCCCTGTGCTATCTGGATTAACTTGTGTTGGTAAGCGGTGCTGCAGTCAGTCCTGATGTCTGTCTCAGCCCACCACTGGGGCCACAGTCAGACTGGTGTGTACCTTATCTTCCCCTCTCCCAGTGGCAGGACTCACTGTGGTGTGGCCCCTGTCTGGGCTAGTTGCACACTGCCAGGCTCGTGGTGCTGCTTTGATGGTATCTGGCGTATTAGCTGGGGTGGCTCTGCAAGAGACACAGGGGCGGGAGGGGTAGGATCAGCTTGCTTTGCCTCCAGGGGTCCCCTGTGGGAGGGGCCCTGCAGCACCAGGAGTGAGGCCAACCCATCAGAGGGATGGATCCACAGAAGCACAGCGTTGGGTGTGTGTGTGGTGCAAGCAAGTTCGGTGATGGGAACTGGTTCCTTTTGGGATTTTGGCTGGGGATGGGAGAAGGAGATGGAGCTGTGCAAAGGCCAGTGCCTTTGTTCCCCACCAAGCTGAACTCTGTCTTCTGGGGCTCAACAACTCTCCCTCCTGCTGTCCTCTCACCCTCCTACTCTCTGGGCAGAGCTGCTGGCTTTTAACATTCCAGATGTTAAGTCCTGTTGGCTGTCAGAACTGACGCAGTCCGGCCCATCTGCTTTTGCTAGTCAGACTCGGGGGCTCTGCCTTGCTGGGCAGGCTGCCTCTCCAATGCCCTGGCTCCCCCCTCCAGTCGGTGTAGTGCGCACCACCTCTCTGCCCTTCCTACCCTCTTCCGTGGGCCTCTTGTCTACCCTTGGCTCCAGAGTCCATTCTGCTAGTCTTCTGGCAGTTTTCTGGGTTATTTAGGCAGATGTGGGTGGAATCTAAGTGATCAGTAGGATGCGATGAGCTCAGCATCCTCCTATGCCACCATCTTCTCCTATATAGAATCTTCTTAATCCATTCATCAGGTGATGGACATTTGCGCTCCTTCTATAATTTGGCTATTGTTGATAGTGCTGCTATAGTCATTGCGGTTGAAGCACCTCTTCAAATAAGTACTCTGGTATCCTTTGGATAAATTCCTAGTAGTGTAATTGCTGGGTCACAGGGTAACTCTATTTTTCATTTTTTGAGGAACCTCCACACTGTTTTTCATAGTGGCTGCACCAGTTTGCATTCCCACCCACAGCGCAAGAGGATTCCCCTTTATCCACATCCTCGCCAACATCTGTTGTTTCCTGACCTGTTAATTTTAGCCACTCTGACAGGTGTGAGGTGGTATCTCAAGGTGGTTTTGATTTGTATTTCCTTGATGATGAGCAATGTTGAGCATCTTTTCATGTGTCTATTAGCAATCTGGATGTCTTCTTTGGAAAAGTGTCTATTCATGTCTTCTGTCCATTTCTTTACTGGGTTATTTGTTTTTTGGGTGTTGAGTTGTATGGTGAAAGAAAGTACTCCAGTTTCATTCTTGCATACGTTGTTCTGTTCTCCCAGCACCATTTGCTAAAGAGACTGTCATTTTTCCATTGGATACTCTTCCTTGATTTGTCAAAGATTAGTTGGCCCTACATTTGTGGGTCCATTTCTGTATTATATATTCTATTCCATTGGTCTATGTGTCTTTTTTGTGCCAATACCATATTGTCTTGGTTATTACAGCTTTGTAATACAAGCTAAAGTCTGGGATTGTGATGCTTCCAGCTTTGGTTTTCTTTTTTTTAAATTAACGTTTATTTACTTTTGAGAGACAGAGAGAGACAGAGCATGAGCAGGGGAGGGGCAGAGAGAGGGAGACACAGAATCTGAAGCAGGCTCCAGGCTCTGAGGTGTCAGCACAGAGCCCGATGCGGGCCTCAAACCCATGAACTGTGAGATCATGACCTGAGTCGAAGTCGGACGCTTAACTGACTGATCCACCTAAGCACCCCTGATTTTCTTTTTCAACATTAATTCAGCTATTGGGTGTCTTTTGTGGTTCCACACAAATTTTAAGATTGTTCTAGTTCTGTGAAAAATGCTAGCCCTCTTTTTATTGGGATTGCATTGACTGTTTAGATTGCTTTTTGTAGAATCGACATTTTAACAATATTTGTTCTTCCAATCCATGAGCATGGAATGTCTTTCCATTTCTTTGTGTCTTCGTCAATTTATTTACTAAGATTTCTATAGTTTACAGCATATAGATTTTTTACATCTTTGGTTATGTTTATCCCTGGGTATTGTATAGTTTTTGATGTAATTGTAAACGGGATCAAATCCCTGATACCACTTTCTGTTGGTTCATTATTGGTGTATAGAAATGTGAGTGATTTCCGTACATTGATATATATCCTGCAACTTTGCTAAATTCCTGTATCAGCTCTAGCAGTTTTTTGGTGGAATCTTTTGGGTTTTCCATGTAGAGTATCATGTAATCTGCAAAGAGTAAAGTTTGACTTCTTCTTTGCCAAATTGGAGGCCTTTTATTTTGTTTTGTTGTCTTATTGCCAAGGCTAGGACTTCCAACACTATGTTAAACAACAGTGGTGAGAGTGGGCATTCCTTTCCTGTTCCTCATCTCAGGATGAAAGCTCTCAGTTTTTCCTCATTGAGAATGATAATAGATGTGGGTCTTTCATGTATGGCTTTTTTGATGTTTAGGTAAGTTCCTTCTATCCTGACTTTCTTAAGGGTTTTTATTAAGAAACGATGCTGTATTTTGTCAGATGCTTTTTAGGCATCTACTGACAGGATCATATGGCTCTAATCCTTTCTCCTCTTAATGTGGTGTATCACATTGATTTGATTTGTCAATATTGAACCAGTCCTGCAGCCCAGAAATGAATCCCACTTGATCATGGTCAGTAATTCTTTTAATGTAATGTTGAATTTGCTTTGCTAGTATATTGTTGAGAATTTTTGCATCCATGTTCATCAGGGATATTGGCCTGTAATTCTCCTTTTTAGTGGAATCTTTGTCTGGTTTGTGAATCAAGGTAATGCTGCCTTCATAGGACGAGTCTGGAAGCTTTCCTTCCGTTTCTATTTTTTGGAACATTTTAAGGACAATAGGTATTAACTCTGTTTTAAATATTTGGTAGAGTTCCTTTGGGAAGCCATATGGCCGTGGACTCTTATCTGTTGGGAGATTTTTGATTATTGATTCAATTTCTTTGCTGGTTTTGGGTTTGTTCAAATTTTCTATTTCTTCCTGTTTGAGTTTTGGTAGTGTGTGAGTGTCTAAGAATTTGTCCATTTCTTCCAGATTGTCCACTTTGTTGGAATGTAATTTTTCATACTCTTCACTAATAATTGTATTTCTATGGTGTCAGTTGTGATCTCTCCTCTTTCATTCATGATTTTATCTGTTTGTATCCTCTCTCTTTTCTTTTTGAGAAGTCTGGCTAAGGGTTTGTCAATTTTGTTTATTTTTTCGAAAACCAGCTCTTAAATTCATTGATCTCTTATACTGTTTTTTTTTTCCTATATTGTTTTTTTCTGCTCTAATATTTATTTCTCTTCTTCTGGTTGTTTTGGGTATTTTTTTGCTGCTGCCTTTCTAGCTCGTATAGGTGTAAGTTTAGGAAGTATTTGGGACATTTTTTGTTTCTTGAGACAGGCCTGAATTGCAATGTATTTTCCTCTTAGGACGGTCCTTGTGCATCCCAAAGGTTTTGGACCATCATGTTTTCATTTTCATTTGCTTCCATATATTTTTATAATTTGTCTTTAATTTCCTTGTGGACCCATTAATTTTTTAGTAGGATGTTCTCTAACCTCCATATGTTTGGGGCTTTCCAGATTTTTTTCTTGTGGTTGCTTTCAAGTTTCATAGCATTGTGATCTGAAAATATGCATGGTATGATCTCAATCTTTTTATAGCTGTTGAGGGCTGTTTGTGGCCCAGTAGGTGATCTATTTTGGAGAATGTTCCATGTGCACTTGAGAAGAATGTGTATTCTGGTGCTTTAAGATAGAAAGTTCTGAACATATCTGTTAAGTCCATTTGGTCCAATGTGTCATTTAGAGCCATTTTTTACTCACTGATTTTCTGACTAGATGATCTGTTCATTGTTGTAAGTGGAGTTTTAGATCCCCTACAATTATGGTATTATTTTCTATACATTTGTTTATCTTTGTGATTAATTGACTTATATATTTGGGTTCTCCCACATTGGGCAAATAAACATTTACAATTGTTAGCTCTTCTTGATGATAGACCCTTTAATTATTATATAATGCCCTTCTTCATCTCTTGTTACTGTCTTTAGTTTAAAATCTAGTTTGTCTGATATAATTATGGCTACTCTGGCTTTCTTTTGACTTCAAGTAGAATTATAGATTGTCCTCCATCCCTTTACTTTCAATCTGCAGGTGTCCTCAAGTATAAAATGATTATATTGTAGTCAGCATAGAGATGGAACTTTTTTTTTTATCCGTTCTGATACCCTATGTCTTTTGATTGAGGTATTTAGTCCATTTACATTCATAGTGGTTGTTGAAAGATATGGGTTTAGTGCCGTTGTGCTATCTGCAGTCTTCATGCTTGTGGTTATATCTCTGTTCCTTTGTAATCTTTGCTGATTTCCACTCAGAGTCCCCCTTAGGGTTTCCTACATGGCTGGTTTAGTGGTTATGAACTCCTGTAGTTTATGTTTTTCTTGGAAAGCCTCTATCTCTCCTTCTAATCTGAATGACAGCCTTGCTGGATAAAGGATTCTTGGCTGAATATATTTCCTGTTCAGCACATTGAATATTTCCTACCACTCTCTTCTGGCCTGCCATGTTTCCGTGGACAGGTCTGCTACTACCCTTATGTGTGTACCCTTGCAGGTAAAGGACCCATTGTCCTTAGCTGCTTTCAGAATTCTCTCCTTCCCTATTCATTTTGCCAGTTTAACCACAATATGTCATAGTGTTGACATATTATTGTTGATTTTGAAGGGAGTTCTCTGTGCCTCTTGGACTTGGATGCCTGTTTCTTTCCCCAGATTAGGGAAGTTCTCAGCTGTAATTTTTTCAAATAAACCTTTTTCCCCTTTCTCTTGCTCTTTTGCTTCTGGAACTCCTATGATACAGATATTGTTTCATTTTATGGAATCATTTAGCTCTCTAATTTTTTCCTCATGATCTATTAATTGCCTTCCCCTCTTTTTTTCAACTTCATCATTTTCCATAATTTTATCTTCTATTTCACCTGTTGTCTACTTTGCTTCTTCTATCTTCACCGTTACTGTATCTAGTTTATTTTTCATCTCATTTATAGCATTTCTTAATTCATTGTGACTATTTCTTAGGACTTTGATCTTTGCAGCAATAGATTCTCTGCTGTCATCTATGCTTTTTCAAGCTCAGCTATTAGTCTTATGACTGTTATTCTAAATTCTTGTTAAGAATATTGCTTATATCTGTTTTGAGCAATTCTCTGACTGTAATTTCTTCCTGGATATTCTTTTGAGGAGAATTCCATTTCTTCACTTTTGCTAGGTTCTTGTCTTTGACGTGTTTCAATGACTTTCTATGTGTCTTGAACTTGCAAGTACTACTATATTAAAAATGGGTCATACACTGCCCAAGGCCTGACACTTCAGCAAGTGTTTTTGGAATGTGTTGCATGCATTCTGTTACATTTTGGCTGCTCTATCTCTCTGGTTAGTCCTCTGCAAAGCTCCTCCTTGCTCATAGTGGTAGAATGTTTGGACCTTCCATAAGGTGTGCTTTAATTTGTTCATTGAAGTAGCTCTGGAAGAAAGGAAAGGATGGGAAGGCCAGATCCTGCACAAAGAGAAAAATGAAAAGGGTGAAAAACATACCAAGCAGAGAATCAAAAAGAAAGAAAGAAAGAAAGAAAGAAAGAAAGAAAGAAAGAATAAAAACAAAAACAAACTATAAAGCTTAATCCAGAGAGAGAGAAAGGAAAATAAGGGAGATATAGAAAAGGTGTAAAAAGAATAGAGTAAAAATGCCTGATTAAACAAACAAAACAGAAATTATATATATATATATATATATATATATATATATATATATGAATTGACCAAAAGAAATCAGAAACTATAAGCCTGATTCCAAAAGAAAAGAGGGTTAAAAGAAAAAGAAAAGAAAAGAGAAAAGAAGAACGAACAGACAGACAAACAGACTAAGAAAAAAAACTCAAAATAGTTGTCTGTTGGTGCCTGGGACTGGTGGTTGTGCTGGTCTGGAGGAGAGACTGGTTCATTCAGTGTCACTCTTCCTCCAGTACATAAGCAGTTGCCAGGCATGGAGGTGTGGGGTTTGGTGTAACCTGATCCTGCCTCCACTGGAGGCCATTATACTGCTCCCTGAAGTCACACCATGTTGGTGTTAGGGAGAAAAATTGCAACACCCCAATCTCTCCTCCCCTGACCAGGTGTCTGAAACCACACTGTTCAGGCAGCCCTCACAGAGTACTGCAGCACTTGGTCAGCTTGCCCTGATCCACAGTTCTCCCATGCCTCCTAGGTGTTGGTTGGTATTCAAAACCCAATGTCTTAGAGGCCCCTTACCCCATGCAGAACTTATTCTGGTGTATAGCCAATCAGCCCTGCCAATAAAATGTCTTTTTCTGGCACCTGTGGGGTCTTTTGTCCTTGGGGAGGCAATAAACCCTCTTTCCACAATACTCAAGGAAAGGGACTGTTCTCTCCCAGTGTGCCCCTGAGATCATTACTGCACCACAGAGCTGGATCCCCCCATTTGCTTTTATCTTTGGTCTGGAGAAAGTCGTGCACTTTGGAAAACTCAAATCTTTAGCTACTAAGGTTGTTTGTAAAATAGAAACTGTCACTCTCCGTATTTCTTGTTCCCCAGTCTGTGGTCTGGAGAGGTCTTCCTCTTGTACTAACTCAATACCACAATTACACAGCCTCTATTTCTTTCTCTCTTTTTTGTTTTTCCACAGAAGAGGTTCCCTCCTCTCCGTGCCTACATCATTTATCTACTCCAGTTCACATACATGCACCTCAGTCTCTCCAAGCTGTCTCTATCCACCTGTGGAGATCTTTCTGCCACTCCACAGATTGATTTCCTGGGTGTTCCAAGTGATCTGACTTCAATACAGCTGTGTTTGAGGAATGAGAGAAATCCCAGTTCCCCTACTCCTCTGCCATCTTAACTCTTCTCTGATAATGTTATCTTTTATATCACCTATTCTCTTCTCTGCTTCTTCAACCTTTGTTGTAACTATATACAGTCAGTTTTGCATCTTAGTTATAACATTTTTTATTTCAGCCTGACTAGTTTTTAGGTCATTGATCTCTGCAACAGGGGTTTCTCTGGGTTTTCAAGCCCAGCTACTTCTCTTATGTCTGTTGTTCTAAATTCTTGTTGAGGTATTTTGCTTATATCTGTTTTGACCAAGTTCCTGGTTGTGACTTTCTTGACCTTTCTTTTGGGGAGAATTCCTCCTTATTGTCATTTTGGCTAAGTTTCTGTCTTTTGTATGTTTTGAAAGCTTGTTACATTTCTTGCACCTGAGAGTAATGCAATATTAAAAAGTGGTCATACACTGTCCAGAGCCTGGCACTTCAGGAAGTCTTTCTGGCGCATGCCGTGTGCACTCTGCTATTGCATTTTGGCTGCTCTTTACCACTGGTCTGTCCTCTGTAAACCTCCTCCTTGCTTGCAATGGGGAGTGTTAGGACTTTTAACCAGGTGTGCTTTGATTTGTTTGTTGAAATAAGCCTCACACCTGCCACACTATCTCCTTCAACCATGGATATCCTTCTTCCAGTCTTCAGACAGATTTCTTGGGTGTCCCAAGTGATCTTACCTCAATACAGTTGTATTTGATAGATGAGGAAAGCCCAGGGTCCCCCTAGTTCTCCCCCATCTTAACTTCCCCCCTCATAATATTCTCTTATAACTGTATTTTTGTGGTGTTGGTTGTGATCTCTCTTTTATCATTCATGATTTTATTTATATGGATCCTTTCTCTTTTCTCTTTTATAAGTTGGTTAGGGCGTTATCAATTTTATTATTTTTTTTCAAAGAAACAGCTGCTGGTTTCAATAATATGTCTTTATTGTTTGTTTCTACATCATTTATTTCTGCTCTCATCTTTATTATTCCACGTCCTTTTCTGGCTTTGGCTTTGTTTGCTGTTCTTTTTCTAGCTCCTTTAGGTTTAAAGCTAGGTTGTGTAGTAGAGATTATTCATGCTTATTGAAGTAGGCCTGTATTGCTCTATACTACCTTCTTAGGACTGCTTTTGATGCATTTCAAAGATTTTGGATTGTAATGTTTTCATTTTCACTTGTTCCCATGTATTTTTAGATTTCTTCTTTAATTTCCTGTTTGTCCCACTCATTTTTTAGTAACATCTATTTTAACCTGCATGTATTTTGGCCTTTCCAATTTTTTTTCTTGTGTTTACTTCAAATTTCATAGCATTGTGGTAAGAAAATATGCATGGAATGATCTTAATCCTTTTGTACTTGTTGAGGCCTGATTTGTGGCCTAGTATGTAATCTGTTCTGGAGGATGTTCCATGTGCACTTGAAAATAATGTGTATTCTGCTACTTTAGAATCAAATGTTATTAATATATCTGTTTAGTCCATCCAGTGCAGTGTGTTTCCCTTTTGATTTTCTGCTTAGATGATCTGCCCATTGTTGTAAGTGGGGTGTCCAAGTCTCATGCTATTGTTGTATTTTTAACAATGAGTTCCTTTAATTTTGTATTAATTGTTTATATATTTGGGTTCTCTCATGTTGGGGGCATAAATATTTATAATTGTTAGATCTTCTTGGTGGATACATCCCTTTTTATCATATAATGCCCTTCTTTATCTATTGTTACTGTAGTCTTTGTTTTAAAATCTAATTTTTCTCATACAAGTATGGCTATCCCAGCTTTCTTTTGATGTCCATTAATATTATAGATTTTTCTCCATCTCTGAACTTTTAATCTGCAGGTATATTTAGGTCTAAAATAAATATCTTGTAGGCAACATATGGATAATTTTGTTTTGTTTTGTTTTGTTTTAATCTATTATGATACACTATGCCTTTGAATGGGAGCACTTAGTCCATTTACACTCAGAGTTATTATTGATAGATATGAATTTAGTGCTATTCTATTACTTGTTAAGTCATGGCTTCTGGAGATTTTCTCTGTTCCTTTCTAGTGTTTGTCACTTTTGTTATTTCCTTCCCACCCAAAGAGTCCCCTTTAATATTTCTTACTGGGCTAGTTAAATGGTCATGAACCTCTTTAGTTTTTGTTTGTCTGAGAAATTTATCTTTCCTTCTATTCTGAATGGTAGCCTTGCTGGATATTCTTGGCTGCAGATTTTTCCCATTCATCACATTGTGTATATTATGCCACTCCCTTCTGGCCTGCCAAGTTTCTGTGAAGAGATCTTCTGGTGACCTTATTTGTCTTCCCTTGTAAGTTAGAGATTTGTTCTCTTGCTGCTTTTAGGATTTTTTCTTTATATTTATATTTTGTAAATGTAAGTATTCTATGTCTTGTTGTTGGCCTATTTGTTCATTTTGATTGGACTTCTCTGTGCCTCCTAGATTTGGATGTATGTTTCCTCCCCCAGATTAGGGAATTTTTCAGCTATAATTCTTCAAGTAAGACTTCTAGCCCCTTTTCCCTCTCTTCTTCTGGGACTCCTATGATATGAATGTTTTTATGCTTTATGGAGCCGCTGAGTTCCCTACATCTACATTTGTGATCTAATATTTTTCTTCCCCTATTCTTTTCTGCTTTATTATTTTCCACAATTCTATCTTCTATATAACTTATTTATTCCTCTGCTTCTTCCATTTTTGTGGTCATTATATCCAGTTTCCCATTTCAGGTATAACTTTTTAAATTTCAGGCTAATTGGCTTTTAGCTCTTTTATCTTGGTGATAAGGGACTCCCTGATGCCTTCTATGCTTTTCTTAAACCCACCTAGTATCCTTATAGCTGTTGTTTTAAAATATGGATAAGGCATATTACTTATATCTGTTTTGATTACATCCTGAACCCAATCTTTTCTTGCTCTTTCTTTTGAGATTAATTCCTCCATATTGGCACTCTGCCAAGGCTTTTTATTCTCTGTATTAGGATAGCTTGTTATGTTTAGTGCTCCAGAGTGTAATGGCTTTATAAAGAGGTCTTATACTGTCCAGGGTCTTGTGCCTCAGGAAGTATATCTGATGTAGGCTGTGTGAACTCTGGTGCTGTGTTTTGGCTGCTGTTTCCCTCAGGTCAGTTCTCTGCATAGTTTCTCTTTCCCTTCCTCATGGAGTGTTTGGACTTTGGCCAGAGTGTTGTAAGTTTTAAGTAGGTGTGCTCTGGTCTGTTAAAAAAAGATCTGATGTTATTTCTACTAGACCTGAAGTTTTGCAGAACTCTGTGGTCACTAGACATGTAGTGTAGGGGGGTAGTTTTCACTGGTCTTCTGCGGGGAGGGGCCTGCTCTTTGGTTATCAGGCAAGCTTGCCCTAGAAATGCAGCATCTGCAAAGCACAGGGTGGTGGGGTTTGGTGTAAGTGGTTTTGGCTGCCACTCTTGGTGCCACTTAAAGAATTTAGTTTTTGCTAAGGGACAGGAGACAGAAATTGCACCAGCCAACTCCCTTGTTCCAAAGAGTGGAGTTCATGCCTGCTTCTTCCTGGAAAGTCTTCACAAAAGAGTAAACAATGTTCCCCCATGTGTCACAGGTTTTCCTCAGATTCCTGCCTTCACAATGACTGTATCCAGTTCATCTGCCTATTTGGCAGCACAGTGCACCTGTTTTTTCTTTTTTCTTTTTATACTAGTTAGGCCAGCTAAGTTTTAAAACTCCAAACTTTAGGGACCTGTTATGGCAGGGACCCACACTAGTCCTCTGGGGAGGCTCTTGCCACACTAGTACTGATTCAGATTTATTCCAGAAGAGCAGTGACACCAAAGCACATGGGGGGGGGTGGATTTTGGAGTAAAATCCAGCATAGAGTCTAAGTTAGCTGTCTTCAGCAAGCATCTTTACACTTATGTTGAGGGACAGGATGGTAATGGAACCCACCAGCTCTTTTTTCCCTGGAGAGGCAGTGCTACCTCTTCCTGATGCACTCCAAGAAGGAAGAACCACCTTTCCAGTGCATCCCAGGGGATCCTCAGATTGCAGCTTCTGCTACCAGGTTATCTACCCTCCTCTACAGAAGCACTGCAGCACCTGCCGGGCTCCACACCAGCCATGCCATGGTCTTCTAAAACTCCAGTCTTTGTGCCCTACTTGTAAAAACTCACAAAAATCAGCCTCTCTCATTTTCCCAGTCAATGTTTTGGGGAAGTGTTTTCCTTGTGTGGCACCTTGTATACTTCTCTCTCTCTCTCTCTCTCTCTCTCTCTCTCTCTCTCTTCCACGTCTGTCTGTGACCAGGGTTCCCTCCCCTCCACAACATCTGTAATACTTTTCTGCCCCAAATCACATCTCTGCACCTCCCACATTTCACAATGTTGCCTCTTCTCTCCTAGTTGTGCATTTTCTGATGTCAGTCCTCAGATGGATTTTTTTGTGTATTAAGAATGATTTGACATTTATCTAGCTGTGTTTGAGGGCTGAGGCAAATCTAGGGTCCTCCCATTACTCTGCTATCTTGCCTTCTCTCCAGGATATATATTATTTCCAGGATTTACATTTTTAAAGCAACTTAATGGTTCTAATTAATCTTATAGGAGAATTATATACTATACCAATATTATAGACTGCAAATATTATTTATTAAAAGTTTATTCTTACTATGCATTTTATTCCTATGATGTATTGCACATAGATGTATGTGGAATCACAGATTCCTATGATGTATTTATAAATTAGGATTTTTAATCTGTGCCATGTTGTTCAGGGGTTAAAATACAAATTTTAGGTCAATGATTTGATTTATAATGCTATATGACCAAATTGTACTCTGGCGTTCTGATTTAGCAATGTCATAAATAGAAAATCATGAATTCTATAAAATATTACAGCTGACTTTGCATACTGTTTTTTGATTAGATGATGAGGTAAAGGTTGAATTTCTATAAATTTTGGGATATTTCATAAGAAGTCACATCCATAGGTTTCTTCTTATATTAGATTGAAATTTAAATTATTATTGGTAAAAGAAGAAGATTTTTATTTATAATGAAGATTCTTTACAAAAACCTAATTCCTCAGGTTCTTGGCTGGCTCAGCTGGTGGAGCATGCAACTCTTGATTTTGGGATCATGAATTCAAGCCCCACATAGAGCCTACTTAAAAAAAAAGAAGCAAAAAAAAAAAAAAAAAAAACAAACCCTAATTCCTAGTACAAGTACCTATCACAAGATATTTGGACTAAGGATTTTAATTTTATTGCTCCACAGTTGAGTAAAACTAAGTTTTCATTAATTTCAGACACACCTAACTAAACGAGTTTTAAATTTGTACACACGATCCTCCTATTGACAAGTCACAGCTATAGTACATTTGAGAGTAATTAAAATTTTTTGATAAACTCTTCTAGTAACCCACCTTATCAACAGTGATGAAAATTTGACAATAAATGTAACTGATTCATTCAGAAATAAGATCACTTAAAATTACATTTCATTTATGTCATCAGTTACACTACTTTAAGTATTCTGGTCTGTAAGAAACAAAATGATTTTCACCTCCAAAAGTGCCTCATGGTTTTACCATTAAGTGGAATTGATTTCAACAGTAAGTTTAGATGTCACCATTAGTCTCTACAAAAACAAAAAAGCTTTCATTACACAGTTAAACTAAGCAACCATTTTTGAAACTCAAATCCTCTAAACCACTGAATTTGGGTTAATTCTACAAGGTTTGGTGAATACAGGACAACTACAAAGATGCAGGGAAGATAATTTGAAAAATTGTTAAAACTTCACAAGTTTTTATTCACCTGTTTTATAAGTGAAAATGGACTGAAGCATATTACTGAGATGATTAGGCATTAATTTTTTTTTTTTTACTAAGAAAATATATAGGAAAAGATAATGGGATTATAGGATAACCCTTCTCAAAAGTCTGGGTACACTCTATCCATTTATTCACCTGTTCATTCATTTATAAATTTATGCAGCCAATATATTGTGTGCTCCATCTCTGTGTGGTTTCCTGTAATATATTTTTAATGTTTATTTTTGAGAGAGAGACAGAGCATGAGCAAGGGAAAGGCAGAGAGAAAAGGAGACACAGAATCCGAAGCAGGCTCCAGCCTCTGAGCTGTCAGCACAGAGTCTGACACAGGGCTCAAACTCACGAACTGTGAGATCATGACCTGAGCTGAAGTTGGACGCTTAAGTGAGCCACCCAGGGGCCCCAGTTCTAGTTTATTTTTTTTAATTGAATACTTGGCATACAATATTGTATTGGTTTCAGTTGTGCAGCATAGTGATTTGATATTTATATATTTATTGTGGTAACATTACAAAGTTGTCACTGCAATAAATCTATTAACCATCTGTCACATACAAATTTAGTTACAATGTTATTGACTATATTCCCTATGCTGTACATTGTATCCCTGTGTCTTATTTACTTTAGAACTTGAAGATTGTAACATTTAATTCCTTTCAGCTATTTTGTCCATCCTCCCAATCCCCCACCCCACTGGCAACCATTAGTTCTCTATGAGTCTGTTTCTGTTTTGTTTTGTTTATTCGTTTTTTAGATTCCACATATAAATGAAATCATATATTGCAGTATTTGCCTTTCTGTGTCTGACTTATTTCACTTAGCATAATACCCTCTAGGTCAACCTATGTTGTTGTAAATGACAAGATTTCAGTATGCCATATCTTTAGACACATCTACCAATGGGTATTTAGATTGTTTCCATATCTTAGCTATTGTAAATAATGCTGTGATAAACATAAGGGTGCATATATCTCTTTGAATTCATGTTTTCATTTTCTTTGGAAAAATACCAGGAAATGAAATTGCTGGATCATATGGTAGTTTTACTTTTAATTTTCTGAAGAACCTCCATCCTGTTTTTCATAGTGGCTGCCCCTGCTTATATTTCCACCAACAGTGCACAAAAATTCCTTTTACCCACATCCTTACAAACATTTGGTATTTCTTGATAAGGTCTGGTATCCTTGTCTTATGATCGATCTTAGAAGAAACACTTTAAACTTTTCACCATTCAATGTTAGTTGTGCATTTGTCATATATGACATTTATTATGTTGAAGTATTTTCTCTTTATATCCACTTTGTTGAGAGTCCTTGTCATTAATGGATGTGGAATTTTGCCAGATGCTTTTTCTACATCTGAGAAAATCATGTGGTTTGTTATTCTTTCTTTTGTTGATGTGGTGTATCACATTAATTTGTGGATGTTGAAACATCCTTGCATCTCTCAAAAATAAGTCTTACTTGATTATATGTATTACCCTTTTAAATAATTGTTAAATTCAGTTTCTTAATATTTTCTTGAGGATTTTTGCATCTGTGTTCATCAGGGATAGTGGTTTATAACTTTCTTTTATAGTGTCTTTGTCTGGCTTAGATATCAGGGTAGTGGCTTATAACTTTCTTTTTTTTTATAACGTCATGTCTGGCTCAGCTATCAGGGTAATGCTGGCCTCACAAAATGAACCTGAAATCATTTCTTCCTCTTCAATTTTCTGGAACAGTTTGAGAACAATAAGTACTAATTCTTCTTTAAATGCTTGATCAAATTCACCTCTGAAGCTCTCTGGTCTCTCTGGACTTTTGTGTATTGGGATTTGATTTAATTTCATTTACTAGTAATCCATATGTTCTGATATTCTATTTCTTCCTGATTAAGATTTGGAAGATCATGTGTTTTTAGGGATTTATCCAATTTTTCTTGACTGTCCAATTTGTTGACATATGGCTATTCATAACAATTTTTTATCATACTTTTTAGTTTTGTGACATCAGAAATGTACTTTCTCCTCTTCTATTTCTGATTTTTTTTTGAGCCCTCTCTTTTTTATTCTTCATTGGTCTTGATAAAGGTGTATCAATTTTGTTTATCTTTTCAAAGAACTACCTTTTAGTTTCATTAATATTTTCCATTGCTTTTTACTCTCTGTTTCATTACTTCCACTCTGATCTTTATTATTTCTGTTCATCTACTGACTTTGGGGTTTGTTGTTCTTCCTTTTCTAGCTCTTCCATAGGAAAGATTAATATATTTATTGTATTACTGTGCATTTTTCCTTTATGTCTGTTAGTATTGCTTTATATATCTAAGTGCTATAATCTTGGGTGCATATGTATTTACAAGTGTTATATATTCCTGTTGGATTAATCTCTATATTATTATGTAATGCAATTTATTGTTTATTGTCACAGACTTTGTATTAAAGTCTATTTTGTATAAATAAGTCCATAACTTAAAAGGGAAGACCTATAAAGCTAACTGCAGATCTCTCCAGAAAAAAATTGGCAGGCCAGCGGGGAGAAGCATGATATAGTCAATGGGATGAATGAGAAAAAAAAAAAACATAGCCGAGAATACTTTATCTAGCAAGGCTGTAATTCAGAATAGAAGGAGAGATAAAGAGATTACAAGACAAAAAACAAAAAACAAAAAACAAACAAAACAAAAACAAAAACCGAAAGGAGCTGGTGACCACTAAACCACTCCTGAAAGAAATATTAAGGGGGACTCTGAGAGGTAAATAAAGAACAAAGGCAACACAGACAAGAAATGAATAGAGAAAATCTCCAGAACACCAACAATACAAGTAATACAATGACACTAAATTTGTATCTGTCAATAACAAATCTGAATGTAACTGGACTAAATTCTTCAATCAAAAGACATAGGGTACCAGGGTGTGTAAAAAAACAAGACACACCTATCTGCAGCTTACAAGATACTGGCTTTAGATGTAAAGATATCTGAAGATTGAAACATAGAAGAGAAGTGGGCGGGGGTGAAGTTCTTTTAGTCCTCAAACACAGCAGTATTGAAGACAGAAGACTTTGAATTCGGGGGAAGGAGCAAGATGGCAGAACAGCATGCAAGTTTTTGTCTGTCTTGCTTCCATGAAATACAGCCAGACCAACACTAAACCATCCTACACACCTGGAAAATTGTGTGGAGGATTAACACAATCTGCACAACCTGAACCACAGAATTCAGCAGGTATGTGGTGCAGAGAGGTGAATTGGGGAGAGAGAAGCTAGCAGTGGGCAGGAAGCCACCTTTTCAGGCGGAAAGAGGAAAGAGACTGGGATGAGGGAGAATATGGGAAAAGCACCCCTCCCCAAAAGCAGCTGGAGAGAAAGTGGAAAATTGGAAACAGGCACAGGGACTAAACTAAAAAGTGAGAAAGGAGAAATGAGAGTGTTTAAATTCCATTAAGACTGTAAACAAGGGAAGCTTCAAGTCTGCAGCTCCACAGCTCGATAACTGGGGGTGCAAATCCCCAGGAACAGAGTGGGGTCTAGCAGGTTCTTGGGCCACACGAGGAAAAGTGGTTCCCCTGCTGGAAGGACATTGGGTGGAGACTGTTGAAGCCACCTGGTCCCAGCAGACCCCAGAAAATGGCTACATTCGCTCGTGCTGGAACAAGGTTGTTAAGGGCGAAGCCTGGTGCCAGATGTGTGTTGTGATTTTCCATAATCCCTGAAAAGCTGTTGCTACACTATCTTATAAACTTTTCCTCTCAATAGATGCAGAGAAAGCATTTGACAAAATACAGCATTCTTTCTTGATAAAAACCCTCGAGAAACTAGGGATAGAAGAAGCATACCTGGAGTTCATAAAAGCCATATATGAGCGACCCAATGCTAATATCATCCTCAATGGGGAAAATCTGACAGCTTTCCCCATAAGGTCAGGAACAAGACAGGGATATCCACTCTCACCACTGTTATTTCACATAGTATTGGAAGTCTTAGCCTCTGCAGACAACAAAAAGAAATAAAAGGCATCCAAATAGGCCAGGAGGAGGTCAAACTTTCATTCTTCACAGATGACATGATACTCTATATGGAAAACCCAAAAGATTCCAGCAAAAAAACTGCTAGAATTGATTCATGAATTCAGCAAAGTTGCATGATATAAAATCAATGCACAGATATCGGTTGCATTCCTAGACAAGAGCAATGCAGTGACAGAGAGAAATCAAGGAATCGATCCCATTTACAGTTGCACAAAAAACCATAAAATACCTAGGAATAAATCTAACCAAAGAAAAGAAAAATCTATACACTGAAAACTATAGAAAGCTTGTGAAATAAGTTGAAGAAGACACAAAAAAATGGAAAAAGATTCTGTGCTTCTGCATAGAAAGAACAAATATTGTTAAAATGTCGAGACTACCCAAAGCAATCTACATATTCAATGCAATCTCTATCAAAATAACACCAGCATTCTTCACAGAGCTGGAACAAATAATCCTAAAATTTGTATGGAACCAGAAGAGACCCCGAATAGCCAAAGCGATCTTGAAAAAGAAAACCAAAGCAGGAGGCATCACAATCCCAGACTTTAAGCTATACTCCAAAGCTGTTATCAAGACAGTATGGTATTGGCACAAAAACAGACACTCAGATCAATGGAACACAATAGAGAACCCAGAAATGGACCCACAAATGTATGGCCAACAAATCTTTGACAAAGCAGGAAAGAATATCCAATGGAATAAAGATAGTTTCTTCAGCAAGTGGGGCTGGTAAAACTGGACAAACACATGCAGGAGAATGAACATGGACCACTTTCTTACACCATACACAAAAATAAACTCAAAATGGATGAAAGACCTAAATGTAAGACAGGAAACCATCAAAATCCTCGAGGAAAAACCCGGCAAAAACCTCTTTGATCTTGCCCGCAGCAACTTCTTACTGAACATGTCTCCAGAGGCAAGGGAAACAAAAGAAAAAATGAACTACTGGAACCTCATCAAAATAAAATGGTTCTGCACAGCCAAGGAAACAATCAGCAAAACTAAAAGGCAACCGACAGAAGAGGAGAAGATATTTGCATATGGCATATAAGATAAAGGGTTAGTATCCAAAATCTATAAAGAACTTATCAAACTCAACACCCAAAAAACAAATAATCCAGTGAAGAAATGGGCAAAAGACATGAATAGACACTTCTCCAAAGAAGACATCCAGATGGCCAACCAACACATATAAAAAATGCTCAACATCACTCATCATCAGGGAAATACAAATCAAAACCGCAATGAAATACCACCTGACACCTGTCAAAATGGCCTACATTAACAACTCAGGCAACAACAGATGTTGGCAAGGATGAGGAGAAAGAGGATCTCTTTTGCATTGCTAGTGGGAATGCAAGTTGGCACAGCCACTCTCTAAAATTGTATGGAGGTTACTCAAAAAACTAAAAATAGAACTACCGTATGACCCAGCAATTGCACTACTAGGAATTTATCCAAGGGATACAGGTGTGCTGTTTTGAAGGGACACATGCACCCCTATGTTTATAGCAGCACTATCAACAATAGCCAAAGTATGGAAAGACCCCAAATGTCCATTTTTTGATGAATGGATAAAGATTTGGTATACACACACACACACACACACACACACACATGCACACAATGGAGTATTACTCAGCAATCAAAAAGAATGAAATCTTGCCATTTTCAACTACATGGATGGAAGTGGAGAGTATTATGCTAAGTGAAATTAGTCAGAGAAACATAAAAATCATATGACTTCTCTCATATGAGGAATTTAAGTGACAAAAAGTGATGAACAGAAGTGAAGGGAAAAAATAATATAAAAACAGGGAGGGGGAGAAAACATAAGAGACTCATAAATATGGAGAACAAACTGAGGGTTACTGGAGTTGTTGTGGGAGGCGGGGTGGGCTAAATATGTAAAGAGTACTAAGGAATCTACTCCTGAAATCATTGTTGCACGATATGCTAACCAATTCGGATGTAAATTAAAAATAAATAAATAAATAAGTAAAACATGTTATAATAAAAAAAATTAAAAAAAGAAGACTTTGAATTCCAGGATCCAGGCTACAAAGTGACAGAAACATCTCCAGTGGCCCACAGAAACAGCTTGGCAGAACAGAGGTGCATACTTGCAATTTGGGAGTGATAAAACAGGCAGCATAGGCATGGAGTGGGGTAACCCCTCCAGTGGAGAGACAAAAGGAAGAGAAAGAGATGCTGTGGAAGTTTGGAATTGTATTTGGGTAAGAGAAAAACGTCTCCAGACCACAGACCGGGGAATGGATAAAATGGAGAGAGGCAGTGTCCAACTTGCAAACAGCCTTAGGAGTGACAGTCGAGGGTTGGCATGACTTTTCCTGAACTGGAGCCACTCTGGGGGGAAGGCGGAGTCAGCCCTGAGCTCAGTAGTAAGCTCAGAGGTGCACTAGGAGAGCAGTCCCCACCCTTGAGTGCTGTGAGAAGAAGTTATATTGCCGCACCAAAGACAAAAGACCCTGTAGGTGCCGGCCAGAGGTCCCGTGTCACCTGGGTAGACTGGCACTACCCAAGAACCTGGGAGCAAAGATCAGAATCCTTTAAGACATCGGGGTTTCAATCCCAGCTGAACGCCTAGGAGGCACGGGAGATTGTGGAATGGGACAAACCAGCCCACTTGCACCTATGTGATGCTGTGAAGACTGCCTAAACAGTGTTGTTTGGGACACCCAGTCTGGGGAGGAGAGACCGGGGTGTTGCCATTTTTCTCCCCATCACCAACATTTTGGGGCTTCAGGGAACAGGACAGTGGGACCCAGTGGAGGGGAACAAAACATACCAAACACATCTCTCCGTGTCTGGCAACTGCATTTCTACTGGAGTGAGATTGACACTGACTGAACCAGAGGGGACCCCCTCCAGACCAGCGCACCCACCGGTTCCAAGGCACCATCAGACAATAATCCAGCATTTTTGCATTTGCTGATTTGATTTTTGGTCAATTCTTACTATCTATATCTATATCTATATCTATATCTATATCTATATCTATCTAGATATAGATATCTAGATAACTATATCTAGATATCTAGATATCTAACTATATCTATATCTCTATATCTATATCTTTATATCTATATCTGTATCTATATATATATTTTCTTCTTTTCTCTTCTATTCTCTATTCTGGTTGTTGGTTTAATTAAGCAGACATTTTTAATCTATTCTTTTTACACCTCTTCTGTATCTCCTTTGTTTCCCTCTCTCTCACTATCTCTCTCTCTCTCTCTCTCTCTGTCTCTGGGTTAAGCCGTATAGTTTCTCTGATCCTTTGGTCAATTTTTCCCCCACCCCTGTCATTTCTCTCTTTGTATGGGATAAGACTTCTTCCACCACCACACCCCTTTTACATTTTTTCCAGTGTTACTTCAAAGAACAAATCACAGCACACCTGGCAGAAGGTCCAAACCACCACTAAGGGTAGAGAGATAAATCAACCAGAGTCACAACAACAGAGAGCATAGAACAAACTCCAAAAACACCTCATGAAGGGCCAGGCCCTGGACAGTCAATTACCCCTTTTTGATATAGTAGTACTCGTAGGTGCATGACACAAAACAAGCTAATAAAACACTTAAAAGACTGAAAACTAGCCAAAATAATGAAACAGAAATATTCTCAAAAGAAATTCCAGAAAGAAATGGCAGCCAGAGAATTGCTCAAAACAGATATAAACAATACACCTGAACAAGAATTTAGATTAATAGTCATAAAACTAATAGATGGGCTTCAAAAAAAGCATAGAAGACAACAGAGAATCTATCATTGCAGAGATCAAGAATGTGAGGAATAATCATGACAAATTAAGAAATGCTGTAAATGAAATGCAAAATAATATAGATGGAGTGACAGCAAGGATGGAGGAAGCAGAGGAGAGAATATGTGAAAAGAAAGATAAAATTATGCAAAATGATGAAGCTGAAAAAAAGTGAGATAGGAAAATACTAGACCACGAGGGGAGAATTGCAGACCTAGGTGATTCAATGAAATGTAGTAATGTCTGTATCATAGGAGTACCAGAAGAAGAAGAAGAGAGAAAAAGAGGTGAAAGGTTCATTTGAACAAATTATAGCTGAGAACTTTCTTAATCTGGGGAAGGAAGCAGACATCCAAGTTCAGTAAGTACAGAGAACTCCCTTCAGAATCAACAGAAAAGGTCAACTCCATGGCATATATAGTGAAACTGGAAAAATACAAAGATAGAGAGGATTCTGAAAGCAGCTAGGGACAAATGGCCCTTAACCCACAAGAGTAGACAAATAAGGATAGCAGCAGACCTGTCCACTGAAACTTGGCAGGCCAGCAGGGAGTGGTGGAAAATATTCAATGTGCTGAATACGAAAATACAACCAAGAATCCTTTATCCAGTAAGGCTTTCATTCAGAATAGAAGGAGAGGGGAATCCTGGGAAGATGGTGGGGTAGGAGGACAATGGGCTCACAGCGCATCCTGCTGATCACTTACATTCCACCTACACCTGCTTAAATAACCCAGAAAAGAGCCAGAACACTAGCAGAATGGAATATCTGGAGCCAAGCGCAGATGAGAGGCCCATAGAAGAGGGTAGGAAGGGCGGCGAGGCAGTGCGTGCTACACGGACTGGCGGGAGGGAACCAGGGCGGAGGGGCGGCCCGCCGGACAAGCATAGCCCCTTGTCTGGCTTGCAAAAGTGGAGGGGCCGGATGGAGTGTGTTCCGACAGCAAGAGGGACTTGACATCTGGAAGGTTAGAAGCTAACAGCTCTGCTCAGAGAACGGGAGGGCTGGAGGACAATGGGAGGGAGATTTGTTGAGCCCCGGACAACAGAGCTCAGCTTGGCAGGGAACAAAGGCGCTCGCCAGCACCATTTCCCTCGCCCATCCCGCAGCCAAAACCCAAAGGGAACCAGTTCCTGCCAGGGAACTTGCTTGCACCGCGCACACAATGCTGTGCTTCTGCGGATCCATCCCTCCATTGGCGGGTCTGACTCCCTACCAGTGCTGCAGGGCCCCTACCAAGGCGGATCTCTGAAGGAAAAGTGAGCTGAGCCTGCCCCTCCCACCCCTGTGCACCTTGACCATCCACCCCAGCTAATACACCGGATCCCCAGCACCACAAGTCTGGCAGTGTGCAAGTAGCCCAGATGGGCCACGCCACCCCACAGTGAATCCCGCCCCTAGAAGAGGGGAAGAGAAGGCACACACCAGTCTGACTGTGGCCCCAGTAGTGGGCTAGGGGCAGACATCAGATCTGACTGCGGCACCACCCACCAACGCAAGTTATTCAAGACAGCACAGGGGAAGTGCCCCACAGTCCTGCACCAATCCAGGGACTATCCAAAATGACAAAACGGAAGAATTCCCCTCAGAAAAACGTCCAGGAAATAACAACAGCTAACAAATTGATCAAAAATGATTTAAACAATATAACAGAAAGTGAATTTAGAATAATAGTCATAAAATCGCTGAGCTTGAAAAGAGTATAAAGGACAGCAGAGAATGTCTTGCTACAGAGATCAAGGGACTAAAGAACAGCCAGGAGGAGATAAAAAATGCTATCAACGAGTTGCAAAATAAAATGGAGACAACTACGGTAGGATTGAAAAGGCAGAGGAGAGAATAGGTGAACTAGAAGATAAAATTATGGAAAAAGAAGAAGCTGAGAAAAAGAGAGATAAAAAAATCCAGGAGTATGAAGGGAAAATTAGAGAACTAAGTGATGCACTAAAGAGAAATAATCTACACATAATTGGTATTCCAGAGGAGGAAGAGAGAGGGAAAGGTGCTGAAGGTGTACTTGAAGATATCATAGCTGAGAACTTCCCTGATCTGGGGAAGGAAAAAGGCTTTGAAATCCAAGAGGCACAGAGGACTCCCGTCAGACGTAACTTTAATCGATCTTCTGCACGACATATTATAGTGAAACTGGCAAAATACAAGGATAAAGAGAAAATTCTGAAAGCAGCTAGAGATAAACGTGCTCTAACATATAAAGGGAGACCCATAAGACTCGTGACTGATCTCTAATGAAACTTGGCAGGCCAGAAAGGAATGGCAGGAAATCTTCAAAGTGATGAACAGAAAAAATATGCAGCCGAGAATCCTTTATCCAGCAGGTTTGTCATTTAGAATAGAAGGAGAGATAAAGGTCTTCCCAAACAAACAAAAACTGAAAGAATTCGTCACCACTAAACCAGCCCTACAAGAGATCCTAAGGGGGATCCTGTGAGACAAAGTACCAGAGACATCACTACAAGCATGAAACCTATGGACATCACAATGACTCTAAACTCATATCTTTCTATAATAACACTGAATGTAAATGGACTAAATGCTCCAACCAAAAGACATACGGCATTATAATGGATTAAAAAAAACAAGACCCATCTATCTGCTGTCTACAAGAGACTCATTTTAGACCCGAGGAGGCCTTCAGATTGAGAGTGAGGGGATGGAGAACTATTTATCATGCCACTGGAAGTCAAAAGAAAGCTGGAGTAGCCATACTTATATCAGACAAACTAGACTTTAAATTAAAGGCTGTAAGAAGAGATGAAGAAGGGCATTTTATAATAATCACAGGGTCTATCCATCAGGAAGAGTTAAAAATTATAAATTATAAATGTCTATGTGCCAAATACAGGAGCCCCCAAATATATAAAACAATTACTCATAAACATAAGCAACCTTATTGATAAGAATGTAGTAATTGCAGGGGACTTTAACACTCCACTTACAGAAATGGATAGATCATCTAGACACACGGTCAATAAAGAAACAAGGGCCCTGAATGACACATTGGATCAGATGGACTTGACAGATATATTTAGAACTCTGCATCCCAAAGCAACAGAATATACTTTCTTCTCGAGTGCACATGGAACATTCTCCAAGATAGATCACATACTGGGTCACAAAACAGCCCTTCATAAGTATACAAGAATTGAAATCATACCATTCATACTTTCAGACCACAATGTTATGAAGCTTGAAATCAACCACAGGAAAAAGTCTGGAAAACCTCCAAAAGCATGGAGGTTAAAGAACACCCTGCTAAAGAACGAATGGGTCAGCCAGGCATTAGAGAAGAAATTTTAAAATATAAGGAAAACAATGAAGATGAAAATACAACAATCCAAATGCTTTGTGATGCAACGAAGGCAGTCCTGTGAGGAAAATACATTGCAATCCAGGCCTATCTCAAGAACAAGAAAAATCCCAAATACAAAATCTAACAGCACACCTAAAGGAACTAGAAGCAGAACAGCAAAGACAGCCTAAATCCAGCAGAAGAAGAGAAATAATAAAGATCAGAGCAGAAATAAACAATATAGAATCTAAAAAAAACTGTAGAGCAGATCAACGAAACCAAGAGTTGGTTTTTTGAAAAAATAAACAAAATTGATAAACCTCTAGCCAGGCTTCTCAAAAACCAAAGGGAGATGACCCAAATAGAGAAAATCATGAATGAAAATTGAATTATTACAACCAATCCCTCAAAGATACGAGCAATTATCAGGTAATACTATGAAAAATTATATGCCAACAAACTGGACAACCTGGAAGAAATGGACAAATTCCTAAACACACACACACTTCCAAAACTCAATCAGGAAGAAATAGAAAGCTTGAACAGACCCATAACCAGAGAAGAAATTGATTCAGTCATCAAAAATCTCCCAAGAAATAAGAGTCCAGGATCAGATGGCTTCCCAGGGGAGTTCTACCAGACGTTTAAAGCAGAGATAATACCTATCCTTCTCAAGCTTTTCCAAAAAATAGAAAAGGAAGGAAAACTTCCAGACTCATTATATAAAGCCAGCATTACTTTGATTCCTAAACCAGACAGAGACCCAGGAAATAAAGAGAACTACAGGCCAATATCCTTGATGAATATGGATGCAAAAGTTCTCAATGAGATACTAGCAAAGAGAATTAAACAGCATATAAAAAGAATGATTCACCATGATCAAGTGGGATTCATTCCTGGGATGCAGGGCTGGTTCAACATTCGCAAATCAATCGATGTGATACATCACATTGATAAAAGATAAGAACCATATGATCCTGTCAATCGATGCAGAAAAGGCCTTTGACAAAGTTCAGCAACTTTCTTAATAAAAACCCTCAAGAAAGTCGGGATAGAAGGAACATACTTAAAGATCATAAAAGCCATTTATGAAAAGCCCACAGCTAACATCATCCTCAATGGGGAAAAACTGAGACCTTTTTTCCTGAGATCAGGAACACGACAGGGATGTCCACTCTCACTGCTGTTGTTGAACATAGTGTTGCAAGTTCTAGCATCAGCAATCACACAAGAAAAGGAAATCAATGGCATCAAAATTGGCAAAGATGAAGTCAAGCTTTCACTTTTTGCAAGTGACATGATATTATACATGGAAAATCCGATAGACTCCACCAAAAGTCTGATAGAACTGATACAGGAATTTAGCAAAGTTGCAGGATACAAAATCAATGTACAGAAATCAGTTGCATTCTTATACACTAACAATGAAGCAGCAGAAAGACAAATAAAGAAACTGATCCTATTCACAATTGCACCAAGAAGCATAAAATACCTTGGAATAAACCTAACCAAAGATGTAAAAGATCTGTATGCTGAAAACTATAGAAAGCTTATGAAGGAAATTGAAGAAGATATAAAGAAATGGAAAAACATTCTGTGCTCATGGATTGGAAAAATAAATATTGTCAAAATGTCAATACTACCCAAAGCTATCTACACATTCAATGCAATCCCAATCAAAATTGCACCAGCATTCTTCTCGAAACTAGAACAAGCAATCCTAAAATTCATTGGGAACCACAAAATGCCCTGAATAACCAAAGTAATTTTGAAGAAGAAGACCAAAGCAGGAGGCATCACAATCCCAGACTTTAACCTCCACTACAAAGCTGTAAACATCAAGACAGCATGGTATTGGCACAAAAACAGACACATAGACCAATGGAATAGAATAGAAACCCCAGAACTAGACTCACAAACGTATGGCCAACTAACCTTTGACAAAGCAGGAAAGAACATACAATGGAATAAAGACAGTCTGTTTAACAAATGGTGCTGGGAGAACTGGACAGCAACATGCAGAAGATTGAATCTAGACCACTTCCTCACACCATTCACAAAAATAAACTCAAAATGGATAAAGGACCTGATTGTGAGACAGGAAACCATCAAAACCTTAGAGGAGAAAGCAGGAAAAGACCTCTCTGACCTCAGCCGCAGCAATTTCTTACTTGACACATCCCAAAGGCAAGGGAATTAAAAGCAAAAATGAACTACTGGGACCTTATGAAGATAAAAACCTTCTGCACAGCAAAGGAAACAACCAAGAAAACTAAAAGGCCACCAACGGAATGGGAAAAGATATTTGCAAATGACATATCGGACAAAGGGCTAGTATCCAAAATCTATAAAGAGCTCACCAAACTCCACACCCGAAAAACAAATAACCCAGTGAAGAAATGGGCAGAAAACATGAATAGACACTTCTCTAAAGAAGACAACCAGATGGCCAACAGGCACACGAAAAGATGCTCAACGTCACTCCTCATCAGGGAAATACAAATCAAAACCACATTCAGATATCACCTCATGCCAGTCAGAGTGGCCAAAATGAACAAATCAGGAGACTATAGATGCTGGAGAGGATGTGGAGAAATGGGAACCCTCTTGCACTGTTGGTGGGAATGCAAATTGGTGCAGCCACTGTGGAAAACAGTGTGGAGGTTCCTCAGAAAATTAAAAATAGACCTACCCTATGACCCAGCAATAGCACTGCTAAGGATTTACCCAAGGGATACAGGAGTACTGATGCATAGGGGCAATTATACCCCAATGTTTATAGCAGCACTCTCAACAATAGCCAAATTATAGAAAGAGCCTAAATGTCCATCAACTGATGAATGGATAAAGAAATTGTGGTTTATATACACAATGGATTACTACGTGGCAATGAGAAAGAATGAAATATGGCTTTTTGTAGCAACATGGATGGAACTGGAGAGTGTGATGCTAAGTGAAATAAGCCATACAGAGAAAGACAGATACCATATGGTTTCACTCTTATGTGGATCCTGAGAAACTTAACAGAAACCCATGGGGGAGGGGAAGGAAAAAAAAGAGGTTAGAGTGGAAGAGAGCCAAAGCATAAAAGACTCTTAAAAACTGAGAACAAACTGAGGGTTGAAGGGGGGTGGGAGGGAGGGGAGGGTGGGTGATGTGTATTGAGGAAGGCACCTTTTTGGATGAGCACTGGGTCTTGTTTGGAAACCAATGTGACAGTAAACTTCATATATTGGAAAAAAAATAAATGCGTGGGAAAAGAGCAATTCTGTGCTCTAGGGAAGTGGTTAAATTATTTGTGTATGGTTAATGACAATTAGAGCGATTGTGTGGTGGATTCAAATCAAACAATATTGTTTCAATACAGTTTCTAGTTTTGTGATCTTATATTACTTGAAACTTCCATGTCCCATCTTTTTTAATTTCTAAAGTTAAGTAAGAATATCCCCCTGAAAAGTAAAAAAAAAAAAAAGAAAGAAACAGAATAGAAGGAAAGATAAAGACTTTCCTAGAAAAACGAAAACTAAAGTATTTCATGACAATTAATAAAGTGCTGCAAGAGATCCTAGGGGAGACTCTGTGAGTTTAATGCTGCAAAGGCTACAAAGGACCAGAGACATCACCATAAGCATGAAACCTATAGATAACACAATGACACTAAATCCATATCTTTCAGTAATCTTTCTAAATGTAAATAGACTAAATGCCTCAATAAAAAGACATAGGATATGAGAATAAATAAAAAACCAAGATCCATCTGTATGTTGACTACAATAGACTTGTTTTAGACCTTAGGTCCCCTCAGATTGAAAGTGAGGGGATGGAGAACCATCTATAATGCTACCGCAAGTCAAAAGAAAGCCAGAGTAGCCATACTTGTATCAGACAAACTAGACTTTAAACTAAAGACTGTAACAAGAGATGAAGAAGGGAATTATATCTTAATTAAGGGGTTTATCCATCAAGAAGAGCTAACAATTATAAATGTTTATGCCTATATATATCCATATATATATATACACACACACACAAATATATATATAAATCAATTAATCACAAACATAAGCAATTTTATTGATAATAATGCAGTAATTGTAGGTGACTTTAATACTCCAATTATAGCAATGGACACATTATCCAGGCAGAAAAATAAGAAGTAATGGCCTTGAATGATACACTGGACCTGATGGACTTGACAGACATATTCAGAACTTTTCATCCAAAAGCAGCACAATACACATTCTTCTTGAGTGCACATGGAACATACTCCAAGATAGATAACATACTGGGTCACAAAATAGCCCTTAATAAATATAAAAGGATTGAGATCATACCATGCATATTTTCAGATAACAATGGTATGAAACTTGAAATAAACCACAAGAAAAAATTTGGAAAGCCTCTAAATACATGGAGGTTAGAGATCATCTTACTTAAGAATTAATCTGTCAAATAAGCAATTAAAGAAGAAATTAAACAATATATGGAAGCAAATGAAAATGAAAACATGAAAGTCCAAACCCTTTGGGATCAAGCAAAGTCAGTCCTAAGAGAAAAAAATATATTACAATTGAGGCCTATCTGGAGAAACAAGAAAAATCCCACATAAAGAACCTAATCTTGGAACTAAAGGAACTAGAAGCAGAGCAGTAACGAAACCCCAAATCCAGCGGCAGAAGAGAAATAATAAAGAGTAGAGCAGAAAGAAACAATATAGACTAAAAAAAACAGTGTAACAGATCAATGAATCTAAGAACTGTTTTTTTGTAAGAATAAACAAAATTGATAAACCCCTAGCCACACTTCACAAAAAGACAGAGAAACCAAATGGATAAAATCACAAATGAAAGAGGAGAGATCAAGACCAACACCACAGAAATAAAATAATTATTAGAGAATACTATGAAAAATTGTATGCCAACAAACTGGAGGAAATGGACTAATTCCTAGACACACACACACACTAGCAAAACTCAAACGGGAAGAAATAGAAAATTTGAACAGACCCATAACCAGGGAAGAAATTGAATCAGTTGTCAAAAATCTCCCAACAAATAAGAGTCCTGGCCCAGAAGTATTCCCAGTGGAATTCTACCACATATTTAAAGCAGAGCTAATGCCTATTCTTCTCACGCTGTTTCAAAAAAATAGAAATGGTAAGAAAGATTCCACACTCATTCTATAAGCCAGAATTACCTTGATTCCCAAAACAGAGATCCCACAAAAAAGAATTATAGGCCAATATCACTGATGATCTTGTGATATCATATCACTGATGAACATGGATGCAGGAATTTTCAACAAGATACTAGCAAATCGAATTCAACAGTATATTAAAATAATTATTCACCATGATCAAGTGGAATTCATTCCTGGGCTGCAGGGCTGGTTCAATATCCACAAATAAATCAATGTAATACATAACATTAATAGAAGAAAGGATAAGAACCATATGATCCTTTCAGTAGATGGAGAAAAATCATTTGAAAAAGTTCAGCATCCTTTCTTAAAAAATAAAAAATCAAGAGAGTTGAGACAGAAGGAACATACGTTAACATCATAAAAGCCATATATGAAAGGCCTACTGCTAATATCATCCTCAATGGGGAAAAACTGAGTGCTTTCCCCCTGAGATCAGGAAAATGATAGGGATGACCACTCTCGTCACTGTTGTTTAACATCGTGTTGGAAGTCCTAGCCTCAGCAATCAGACAACAAAATGAAATAAAAGGCATCAGAATTGGCAAAGAAGAAGTCAAAATTTCACTTTTCACAGATGACATGATACTCTACATGGAAAACCTGGAAGACTCCACCAAAAACATCTAGAACTGATACATAACTTCAGAAATGTTTCAGGATATAAAATCAATGTACAGAAATTGGTTCCATTTATAAACACCAATAATGAAGCAAGAGAAAGAGAAATCAAGAAATTGATCCCATTTACAATTGTACCAAAAGCCATAAAATACCTAGCAATAAACTTAACCAAAGATGTAAAAGATCTGTATGCTGAAAACTATAGAAAATTTATGAAGGAAATCAAAGAAGACACAAAGAAATGGATAAAAATTCCATGCTAATGGATTAGAAGAATAAATACGGTTAAAATGTCAATACTACCTAAAGCTACGTACGTTTTCAATGCAATCCCAATCAAAATTGCACCAGCATTTTTATCAAAGCTAGAACAAACAATCTTAAAATTTGTATGGAACCACAAAAGACCCTGAATAGCCAAAGTAATGTTGAAAAAGAAAACTAAAGCAGGAAGCCTCACAATCCTAGACCTTAGCCTCTACTACAAAGCTGTAATCATCAAGAGAGTATGGTATTGGCACAAAAACAGACACATAGCCCAATGGAATAGAATAGAGAACCTAGAATTGGACGCACAAATGTATGGCCAACTAATCTTTGACAAAGCAGGAGAGACTACCCAATGGAAAAAAAGAGAACCTCTTTAGCAAATGGTGCTGGGAGAACTGGACAGCAACATGCAGAAGAATAAAACTGGATGACTTTCTTACACCATACACAAAAATAAACTCAAAATGGATGAAACACCTAAATGTGAGACAGGAAACCATCAAAACCCTAGGGCAGAAAGCAGGCAACAACCTCTTTGACCTCAGGTGCAGCAACATCTTACTTGACACATTCCAAAGGCAAGGGAAATAAAGGCAAAAATGAATGATTGGGACTTCATCAAGATAAAAAGTTTCTGCACAGCAAAGGAAACAATCAATAAAACTAAAAGACAAGCGATGGAATGAGAGAAGATATTTAAAAGGACATATTAGATAAAGGGCTAGTATCTAAAATCTATAAAGAACTCACAAAACTCCACATCCAAAAGACAATCCAGTGTTAATTTATTCTTTAGCCGTGATTGATACTTTCTTATATTTTCTCTCTTTTTTGAAGTTCTCACTGTGTTCATTCATTTTCTTTTGAGTTCAGTAACATATTTATGACTATTTGAATTCTTCCTTGGGTAGATTGTTATCTCTGTTTCATTTGGTTCTTTTTCTGAGATTTTTCTTGTTCTTTCATTTGAAACATATTATTCTGTTTCCTCATTTTGCTGAAATTTCTGTGTTTGTTTCTATGTGTTAGGTAATTCAGCTACATCTCCTGTTCTTGAAAAATAGCCTCATATAAGATATGTCATGTGGAGCCCAGAAGCATAATCCCCCCTGGTTACAAAACCAGGTGATCCAGGGGTGCCCCCTGTACTGGTTGTGTGTACCCTCCTGTTGTAGTGGGGCCACAATTGCTGTGGGCACTCTTATGGGCACTGGTCGTCCCACAGCCCATCTAACTATGAGGCTCAGTCATAATTGTTGTGGGCTCACTGATGGATAGGGGTGGTCCCTTGGCTCTAAGGCTCAGCTGAGCTGCAGTGTTGTGTGAACTTCTCAGTGGGGTGCATTCTCTGGTGTTATCAGCCTAGAAGGAGGATTCCAAAATGGCCCCTGTTAGCACTGGGGTCAGCATGGCAGAAGCTACCAAAACTGGCTGCTGCCAAGTGTCTTAGTCCCCATTAAGAGGCCCAGTTTCTTCTTACCTCTATGACAAGCACTCCAAGATTACTTAGTGGGTCTTCTTAACCTATGGTCTATGCACTTTTTGATCTGGTGCTTTTTTTTCTAATCATGTGAGTTTGTTATAAGCCCTTTAAGAAGAGGTTTCCCTTTCCCCACAATACTATAGTTTTCCTGATGTATTCCTCATTAGTTTTCAAAAACAAGTGTTTGGGGCTTGTCTCTCCCAAGCAAGATCTGACGGTTGGGGTGTCTGTTGTGAATCTCAAATCCCTTGCTCCTCAGGGGAAAATTATATAATTTTGAGATCCCTCTCAACCATGGCATCCTGTGCATGGTTGTTTTTTTTTTTAACTTAGCACAACCATGTCTCTGACTGTATCCATCTCAGTGCTGTCCCTTATTGTGAAGACTCTGTTAATTCATTTTCTAGGTACTCTTCAGTGGTAGTTTTTCCAAATGTAATTGAAAATTTTTTGCATTGCAAAAAATGAATTTGTGATCTTTATAGGCTTCCACTGTGAACCTTTCTCATCCCTGCTCTAGGTGTTGAGGACATCATTGTGAGAAAAATTTAAGAGAGTTAAAATGAAGTGTAATAAATGTTATGATGAATTTAAGTATGGGGTGCTGTTGAAGCATGCAGGAGGAGAGCTTACTTCAGTCTTGAGGAGTCAGAAAAGCATTTTAAAGGAAGCAACATATAAGCTTCATCAGATGAAGTGATTTGGGTGTTTCAGATGGAGGAAGCAAGCAATGTGTACAAAGCACTGTAAGAAATAATTTTGAAACTCATAATTCATTATTCTCTGCATATATGGAGTCTAATCATGCAAAAACCCGCCTCATCTTCTTTTCTTGTGGCGGAGCTCAATTGAATAATTGTATTTTTGTACACCTTACAATGAAAATGCAACTGCAACAAAATGCTTATCAATACAGAATACAGAGAAAGTGTTTCAAGAGAAGGAACCAGCATTCATGGAATGAGTATTCCTTCACAAGATCCTCCAAACAATTAACTCTGTGGAATACACAGGAGCCTCAGTGTGAAAAAACGAGTTAAATCAGAGGTGACTTATTAGATTAGATATTAACCAGATCATTTTTACTGGTATTGATTCCATTGTTTAGTATACCTTTAAACAAATTTCAAGTGACTGATACAATGGTTTTTCTCTCTTGTCTAAGTCATTTAAGCAATTTCAGTTTTAGTCATGTTCGCTGTTGAATAGCTTTAGAGAAGAGGCTGAGAAGAGACAGCACAGTGAAAGAATCTGACACAAGTGCATTCAATCTTTAAAGTTGAGTCATTCTATAGGGTGTCTATTGGAAATCTATTGGATGTTTTTATTGGAAATAAAACATTTTTCCATTAACTATCTATCTCCCTGATTAAAAAAGCATGTGCTATATTTTTATATGGATGATACTCATTAAATGTCAACATTAAATGTCAACTGGGCTTGAGGCCCAGTCTCGGTCTGCATGATTTCACCCATAAATCTTCAATCTTCCTGCCACATAGTTTCTGTAACTATGTGCCTGAAGTGAAAGCCACATCAGTGGATATATTGTCACGAGATATTCCTTTAGCCTCCAAGCACCTTCTCACAGAAACGCCTCCTTGTTAAGTAATAAAACCAACTACTTCGTTTTCTTACCATTAGGGGAAAGCAGATGTTATAAATAGAATTCCTTTTGTCATAAAGTGGGACCATCTAGGTAGGGCCTGTGGTTATTGTGAAGATACTTTAGGACATTCGGGTTTTATGTAAGTTATTTTACATTTTGGTTTCTAATTTTGTATTTATATTATGCGTGAGTGTGGTTCATTTGGTCTTAACATTACACAAGAAGTTTTAAGACAGTTCTGAATGCTAAGGCAAGTTTGGAAAAAAAAAAGATACAGCTCCTGTTTTGGAGGGATTATTTGGAGGGGTTGTTTAGAATAGGATGAATTTAGTTGGAATCATTCTTATTTATAAATCAGACAAGTACATTTTTTTTCTTTATGAGAACTATGATGCAGGTTTTAATAACATAAACAAGTAATCAAGTTGCTTCTCCACGGTTATAACACCTTCTACCACAGTTATAAGAGATATTTCCTTAGGCACTCAAACTATACTAAAATTATCTAATTTAAACTTGATAAGTCCGTTGACACAGTGAACATGTAGGATTTAATAGTCAAAATAACCCTTTGTACAGTTTTCATAAAGATGGCCACAGAAAGGGGACTTGAGAAGAAAATCCAGGAAAAATAAATTTTGGGAGAAACTTTAAACTTCAAAATTGAATAGATATGAGACAGAAAATTGTAATCAGCTGGATGAATTTGGGCAACTCAATTAATTTCTATCGGTCTCTGTCTAGCTATACAATGACAAAGTTAGAAGACATTATTTCTAGAGTCCCTTCTAGAGTTTTTGAATTATTTTTTTTCCACATCAAAATAAATTTAATTAGGGGCACCTGGTGGCTCTGTTGGTTAAGCGTCCAACTTCGGCTCAGGTCATGATCTCACGGTTCATGAGTTTGAACCCTGCATCGGGCACTGTGCTGATAGCTCGGAACCTGGAGCCTGATTTGGATTCTGTGTCTCCCTCTCTCTCTGCCCCTCCCCCATTCATGCTCTGTCTCTCTCTGTTTCAAAAATAAATAAACATTAGGAAAATTAAAAAAATAAGTTTAATTAAAAAGTAACAGTTTTTCAAAGAAAATGCAGATACAGGATATTAATCAATTTTACCTTTGATTGGCTACCTTGAAGATCAGGGGCCAGTGGTCCAATATGGGAGGGCAAAAGAATTGAAGAATTGCTTCCAACTAATGGATCTGACAATTATTTACTGGGTATATTTGTTTATCTCATTGACTTCAATTTAAAATCATCAAAAGGTTATTGAGCTCCAAATAGAATGTATGTTGAAAACTGGGATAGACCACACCTTTTCATGCACAAGGAACTAACTCTTCCCTCATAGAACTTAGAATATACTTTCATTTAGCTATTGCATCAAATTTAGAGTGTTTAACCTACTCTAATTCTTCTTGAAATGTCAATGAATAAAGTTTTACTCACTACCATATTTTATAAAGCCTTAAAAGGTGTTTTTGCTCTGAGAATGGGTGGTGAGAAAAAGAATAGTTTGAGGGACATTGTTTTATTCAATTTATATGAAATATAGTATTATAATATAATTCTATGTAAGTAAAATTTCCACACACTTTTAACTTATTGAAAAACTTTGGTTTTTAGGTATGAATATGAGAGAATTAGTAGTGAAGGTAAACTTATTGCTAGTTTGTTAAATATATACCACCACTAACCCCTTCCTCCAGCAATCACTAGGGAAAGGCTGGTGTTACCCCAGATTTATGCCCTATTAACACACACACACACACACACACACTACTGACACACATATTTGAAAGATAAAGGCTTATCTTTCTTCCATCTATCATCTCTCTTTCCTTTCTCTCCTTCCATACCATCTTTCAAGTACACATTAGGTTGGCTGAGGGTAGAGTAAGGAACGTCCAGAGGCAGTTAACTGATGAAGCAACAGGGGAGCAGTACCCTCAGATTAGTCATTCAGCTATCTGATTTGAGGGTGACATTAGCCATGAATAGAACTTGACGGTAGAGCTCTCTGCAGATGTAAAAAATTCAGTCTTTGGGAACAACTGGTAAATGACAGAAAACAGAATGAAATCGTTCTTCAAAATAAGGAAAAATAGTACAAGTTAAAAAGGATCAGGTATTATCCTAATTAGAAAATATCCAAGGAATAACAGCACGGTCTCAAAAAAATAATCTAATCTGATAGGATTTGGGAAATTTTTCTCTTTATTTAAGTCTGAACTTGTGTTAAATGCCTGGTGGGGTGGGGGACAGGTAGAGTTCTTTATTAAATCTCAGAACCTGATTCCCACTTTTGTAAGTAAAATATTGACAGGAAATCTTGAAAAAATATATCTATAGCAGCCAGACCAATGGCTTGCTTGCAGTAGGCTCTCTAATACGTGTTAGTCAATCGAGTAATTAAATTTAAGAAGTTTGAAAGTTGAAATAATAATTAAAGAGCCTGGTCTAGTTGAATTTTTCTCATTTTATAAATGGAGAATTGGGGTCCAGAATAACAAAATGAATTGCCAAGGTTCATGTAGCTATGAGTAAGTTCATGCATTGAATTTTTTATGTGAAAGATATCAAAGGCAGCATTGTATCAGTATTGCTTCTAAAAGATGACTATCTAATTAATAGGTACATATTATAATTATGAGAAGTTATGAAGAGACTTTCTACCAAAGAACCCACTAATTATATAGTTACCGGGATAAGTGCCTTCTAGTGAGAGCTTCTTAGGGAGAGAGAGAGAGAGAGAATGAATGTACTTTTGATCAACAATCACTCTTCTGAACAAAATCTTTTTGGTAAACTGTAAATGGAAATAATAAAATTAAGCTGTATAATTAGAGATATCTTTTCATTAACTGCTATGAAAACTTTGATTACTTCAATTATAAATCAATATCCAAAGTTTTGATCTCCAAGAAAAGGTGGGGAGAAAAAGAGTTAAAAATATTTAGCAGTCACTTGAACTTTGGCTGTGAGGTCTTCAAAGTTTGTCACAAATTAGCTTAATTTAGGGGTTTTGGGTGGCTCGGGCATTTGAGAAACTGTTGATTTTGGCTCAGGTCATAATCCCAGGGTCATGGGTTTGAGCCCCATGTTGGGTTCCACGCTGAGGGTAGAGCCTGCTTAATATTCTCTCTCTCCCTCTCTCCCTCTACCCCTATCCACCACTCATGGCTCTCTCTCTCTCTCTCTCTCAAAAAAAATGACTAATTAGCTTCCACTGTTTATCCACCATCACAATGTGCATCTGTCCACCCGAGTAAAATGATCACACTTAACATTTATCAAGTGTTTCTTGTATGTTAGGTACTATTCCATATCTTTACATTAAAAACTTCGTTAATTCTTAATCAGTTTTATGAGATTAGGTACTATTACTGTCAGTCAGTCTGTTGTTATAAGGAAATCGAGGCACCCAGAGAATAATTTGTCTAAAGTTACACAGCTGATAACTAGTTGCTTTCAGAACTAAACCTAAATAGTCTGTCTTCAGCACTAACATGTTTACTCATTTATGTGAATGAAGATGAGTAAAAACTAGCTTTTATTTTCTGATCATTTTCTAATGTGCTGGGCTTTCATGATAAATTTATTTTCCAATATTTATTTATTTACTTATTTATTTATTTAGAGAGTGTGAGCGGGGGGGGGGGATGCAGAGAGAGAGGGAGAGAGAATCCCAAGCAGGTTGCATGCTCAGCATGGAGCCTGATGTGGGGTTCAGTCTCATAACCGTGAGATCATGACCTGAGCCAAAATCAACAGATTCTTAACCATCCAAGCCACCTATCATAAATTTTAAAATAAAAAAATTACATATAATTTTTTATGCTGTAAATTGTGAAGAGAGTAAATAATTATGATCAAAGATTCTATCTTCTTTCCAATGACATTTTATCATGACAAGAGTAAAATTGTCCATTTTAAAAAGCAAAATATTAGTTTCTTTATCTCTTATAAATCTCAAAGTGTTAAAGCAGAAAAACATTTTCTTTTTTTTTTTAATTTTTTTTCAACGTTTTTATTTATTTTTGGGACAGAGAGAGACAGAGCATGAACGGGGGAGGGGCAGAGCGAGAGGGAGACACAGAATACGAAGCAGGCTCCAGGCTCCGAGCCATCAGCCCAGACCTGACGCGGGGCTCGAACTCACGGACCGCGAGATCGTGACCTGGCTGAAGTCGGACGCTTAACCGACTGCGCCACCCAGGCGCCCCAGAAAAACATTTTCATATCAGAAATTATTTATTCATATGTGTGGGAAAAATAAGGTAGAGTAATAATTACATATTTGGTTTTATTTATTGAACTAAGCTAAATCAAAGCATTAGACACATGACGAAATTTCACAAGAAATATAAATAGAAAACCTCAAGCCCAACAGATACAGAATCTATCATCTTTTACACTGGCCTTTAGTATAAGAGAAAAATATACTGGGAAAATTAACAAATTTTTTCCCATTGCAGTATTAATTATTCCAATTAAGAGCACAAAATATTGAAGCACATTAAAAACACTCATTTACATAGAAAATATTTGTATTGATGATAAAATATTCTCATTTATTCTTTCAATTAAGTTAAATGTATAATGTGTGATAAAGCACATTACAATATACAAATACCTTATTAAATATAAGATTTTAAAAATAAAATTAGGGACTAGAGAACATCTTCCTAATAATTTTGTGGATCAATCTATCTATTTGCATGCCTGAGATTAGAAGTTATGGTAAAGGTGTCCCTATCATTCACTACATCCAGGGGGCAGGGGAAATAGATATCTGTTCTTTTCCCTCCTGCTATATTTCTTTTGGCATTGTGAAGCACTTTAATCCTAAGGCTTTTATCTGTCCACTCAAAAACTTTTTTTTCTATTTCCTCTACCTGAAGTGTTTGCAAGTGAATTAATATGATTAAATATCTATTAACAAAGAATAATATACTTTCTGAATGCTACCTCATTTTAGAGAATTTCCATTTTAAAGAGAATAAATCTTAAACTAAAGAAAAAACACTCTATGAGTGACATTTTCAACACCATATAGTATGGACTCTTGCAGTAGGTATAAGGAAGTATAGGTGGATCAGAAATTATATCACATTGGAACTACCTACTGTTGCTGAGATTAATTTTTCAGGAAATGGTTATAAATATCCCCACCCTAACAGTAGCAGAAAGAACCTTCCATTTTCACGTATTGAGTTGAGTAAAAATTATGAGATGAAGGTGACCAGATTGGTTGCTTAATAGTTAATGTTGAGGTATACCTGAGGCAAGACTGCTATCTTTTAGGAACACATATTTCAAGGGTTCTTCAAACTCAATAACCTTCAATTTAGCTATAATCTCAAAATAATTTTCACAGTTCTCATCCTCGACTAGGAAGGAAGTTGCAACACAGTTAAGTCACAAGCAACAGTAAAGTTGTCTCCTATAGCTTCTTTATGGAGTCTATCCCTGTACTCACACACTGTGTTCTCCAAACTGCCCCATCTTCTAACGTCAAACTTCTTGTTGATACTCTAGAGAAATAGCTTTTGCATGTTGTGATGTAATCTAGTGACTCATGACTCGATTCATCTGTTAGAAAATCATTCAGAAGGAGGAGAGGGAGCTAAGATGACAGTGAAGTGGGAGGACCTTTGGCTTGCTTCATCCCATGAACACAGCTAGATAACTATCAAATCATTCTGAATACTCGAGAAATTGACTAGAGAACTGAGAAAACTACACAACTACAGGGAGAGAAGAGGCCACTTTGAAGAAGGAAGGAAGTATGGAGACATGGTTTGAGGGAGAAATGTTTCATGGGTGCTACAGAGGGGAAGGAGCCCTGGTTGCATAGAAAGGTGAGAGTGGAACACACAGTGATACACACAAGAAAACACTTCCCCAAAGCCTTTGGCTGGGAAAATGAGAGTGACTGAATTTAGTGAGTTATTATAAGCAGCCAGGCTCAAAGACTGGAGTTTTAGAGGTCTATGGGCTTGGCTGGGATAGAGACCTTAGGACATGCTCTACTCCTGGACAAAACACAGGGAACCAACCCAAGGCAGACTTTGCAATCTGAGGATTGCCTAAGGGGCTGAAGGAGAGATTGTTCATACTTTTTGGAGGGCATCTGTGAGAAGTGTCATTGCCTCTCGGGACAAAAGAAACAGCAAAGGTCATTTCTCTCCATCACCCCTCAGCATAGGTGCAGAGATACCTGCTGAGAGCAACTAATCAGGACCCTGGCTTTTTAACCTGCTTGCTCCAAATTCCATGCCCCTGCACTCTTGTGAAACTGTCCTTCTGTGTCAAACCTGCATTCGTCCCAATATGGTCAAATCGTTACCCAGAGGATGAGTGCAGTTCCCTGCCACACCAAGTCCCTGAAGTTTAGAATTTTAAAAATCAGTAGGAGTGGCTAGGGTACAGCCCAAGGTGCACTGCACTGAGTCAGGTAGTCAAGTGACCCAGAGATAGACACTATGAAATCAGTAATCTGAAAAATGCCTGTGATGCAATAGGGGAAATTATTTTCTCCTCTGAAAGTGCTTCCCTGAGAACAGCAATCAAGGACCTACCTCTTCTGGGAGGAAGGAGAGGGGTGGGGACAACATCCCCCCTGCCCAAACCCTCATCATAAACCAATGTCAGTAAACAGCACAGCATCAACACTGGCTGCCTAACCTGCTTACACCAAGTCAGAACCCCATTCACTGCTTCTCATGGCACTGCTTTTCTTAGGCAAGTATGCCTAAAAACTCATGCAACAGACCCCTACCCAGAAGAACAGCACAAACTTTTCAAGCACTGCATCTACTGTCTATAAAGTTCTGTGAAGCTTTAATTCTAGTGGAAATAACATCAGGTGTTTTTTAACAAGCACACCATAACACACCTACTTAAAACTTGCTACATGCTGGTGAAAGTGCAAGGAGAAACTCTGCAGGCAATTTCAGGGATAGAGCAGTGAAACACCACAGCAGAGTGCACACAGCACACACCAGACACACTTACTGAGGCACCAGGCCTGGACAGTGTATGACTTCTTCATAAAGCCATTGTTCTCATAAGCAGGAAACATAACAGGCTTTCCTAACACACACAAAAGACAGAGACCTAGAAAAAAATACCAAGACAGAGGAATGCATTGAAAAAAAAAAAAAAACAAACAAGAAAAGAACAAGAAAAGGTCACAGCCAGAGATCTAATTGATACAGATATCATTAATATTCCTTATGGAGAATTTAGGGCAACAATCAAAATGACATTAGCAAGGCTTGAGAAAAGCATAGAAGACATTAGGGAGATGCTTATCACAGATATAAAAGAGCTAAAAAACAATCAGTCTAAAATGAAAAATTCAGTAACTGAGATTCAAAACTGACTGGATGTAATGACCACAATGATGGAAGAATAAGAGTAACATATAAGTGATATAGAAGATAGAATTAGGGAAACTAAAGAAACTGAACAAAACAGAGAAAGAAAAAATTGGGGTCATGAGAGTAGATTTAAATAACTCATTGACTCCACCAAACTTATTAATATTATTATCATAGGAAGCCCAGAATAAGAAGGAGAAAAGGGGGCCAGAAGGTATATTTGAGGATTTTATAGCTGAAAACTTCCCTAATCTGGAAAAGGAAACAGACATCAAAGTCCAGGAGGCACAGAGAACTCCCATCAAAATCAAACAAAGCAGGCCAGCATCAAGATATATCATAGTTAAATTTGCAAAATATAGTGATAAAGAAAAATTTATAAAAGCAGCAAGACAAAAGAAGTTCCTAACTTATAAGGGAAAACCAATCAATTAGTAGCATATCTGTCCACAGAAACTTGTCAAGCCAGGTGGGAATGGCATGATATATTCAACATGATGATTGGGGAAAACCTGTAGCCAAAAACACACTAGGCAGCAAGATTATCATTCAGAATAGAAGGAGAGATAAAGAGTTCCCCAGACAAACAAAACTAAAGGAGTTTGTGACCACTAAACCAACCTGCAAGAAATATTAAGGTGACTCTTTGAGTGGGAACAAAAGAGCAAAAGCACCAAAGACTAGAAAGAAACAGAGAAAATCTCCAGAAACAATGACAACACAAGTAATAAAATGACACTAAATACTTATCTATCACTAATTACTCTGAGTGTAAATGTACTAAATGCTCCAATCTAAATACATCGGGTGTCAAAATAGATTAAAAAATACCTATATATATGCAGCCTAAAAGACACTTAGTTTGGACCTAAAAACATCTCCGTATTGAAAGTGAGGGAATGGATAAACATTTATCATCAGAGAAAGCCAGAGTAGCCATTCTTATATCAGACAAATAGATTTAAAACCATATACTGTAACAAGACATACAAAAGGGCACTATATCATAATAAAGGGGAGTATCCATCAAGAAGATCTAACAATTGTATTTATGCAACCAACATGGGAACCCCCAAATATATAAAACAATTAATAACAAACATAAAGAAATTCATTAATACTACAATAATAGTAGGGGACATTAACACCCCACTTATATCAATAGACAGAACACCTAAGCACAAAATCAACAAGGAAACAATGGCTTTGAATGATACACTGAACAAGATAGACTTAACTGATATATTCAGAACATTTCATCCTAAAGCAGCAAAATGCACATTAGTTTCAAGGGCACAAGGGACAATCTCCAGAATATTTCACATACTGGATCATAAATTTGGCCTCAAGAAATACAGAAAGATTGAGATTATACCATGCATATTTTCTGACCACAATGGTATGAAACTTTAAGTCAATCACAAGAAAAAATTGAAAAGACCACAAATACATGCAGGTTAAAGAGCATGCTACTAAAAAATGAATGGGCCAACTAGGAAATTAAGGAAAAAATGAAAATGAAAACACAATCACCCAAAACCATTGGGATGCAGCAAAAGCACTCCTAAGAGGGGTATATATAGCAATAAATGCCTACCTCAAGAAGCAGGAAAAATCTTAAATACAGAACCTAATCTTATACATAAAGGAGCTAGAAAAGGAACAACAAATGAAACCTAAAGCCAGCAGAAGAAGGGAGATAATAAAGATTAGAGCAGACATAATTGATTAAAAAAAAAGTAAAATATATCAATGAAACCAGGAACTGGTTTTTGAAAAAAAATAATAAAATTGGTAAACCCCTAATCAGACTTTTCAAAAAGAAATGAGAAAGCACCCAAATAAAATCACAATAAATACCACAGAAATATGAACAATTAGAAGAGAATTTTATGAAACATAAAATGCCAAAAAAATGGACAATCTGGAAGAAATGGATGAATTCCTATAAAAATATAAACCACCAAAGCTGAAACAAGAATAGAAATTTGAACATGACAATAAACAGTAAAGAAATTGAATCAGTAATCAAACATCTCCCAACAAACAAAAGTCCAGGGCCAGATGGCTTCTTAGGGGAATTCTACCAAATATTTAAAGAATAGTTAATACCTATTCTTCTCAAACCTTTCTAAAAAATGAAAGAAAAACTTCCAAAATCATGTATGAGGCCAGCACTATCTTGATTACAAAATCAGACAAAGACTCCACTAAAAAAGAGAATTATGGGCCAATATACCTGATGAACATGGATGCAAAAATTCTCAACAAAATACTAGCAAATCGAATTCAACAGTACGTTAAAGGAATCATTCACCACAATCAAATGGGATTTATTCCTGAGCTGCAAGTGTGGTTAAATATTTTCAATCAATCAACGTGGACACCACATTTATGAGAAAAAGGATAAAAACCATATGATCCTCTCAATAGATGCAGAAAAAGCATTTGATAAAGCACAATATCCATTCTTGATAACAGCCATCAGCAAAGTAGGCTTAGAGGGAACATACATAAACATAATAAAGGCTATTATGAAAAACCCACAGCTAATATCATCATCAATGGGGAAAACTGAGAGCTTATCCTCTAAGGTCAGGAAGAAAACAGGGATAGCCACTCTCACAACTTTTATTCAACATAGTACTGGAAGTCCTAGTCTCAGCAATATGACCACACAAAGAAATAAAAGGCATCCAAACTGGCAAGAAGTCAAACTTTCACTATTTGCAGATGACATGATACTGTATACAGAAAACCCAGTATACCCCAGTAAAAAAAAAAAATTGCTAGAACTTAAACACAAACACAGTAACGTACAGGATATAAAATCAACATACAGAAATCTGTTACATTTCTATACAATAATGAAGCAGCAGAAAAATATATCAAGGAGTCAATCCCATTTACAGTAACAACAAAAGCCATAAGGTAGCTAGGAATAAACCTAATGAAAGAGGTAAAAACTGTACTCTGAAAACCATATATCACAGATGAAACATATTAAAAAATGACATAAAAATGGACAGACATCTCATGCTCATGGATTGGAAGAACAGATATTGCTAAAATGTCTATAGTAACCAAAGAAATTGCATTCAATGCCATCCCTATCAAAATACCACCAGCGTTTTTCACAGAGCTAGAACAAATAATCCTAAAATTTGTATAGAACCGCAAAAGACCCCAAATAGCCAAAGCATCTTGAAAAACAAAGGTGGAGGCATCACACGTTGTATTACTTCAAGTTGTATTACAAAGCTGTTGTGATTAAGATGGTATGGTGCTGGCACAAAAATAGACAATAGATCAATGGAATAGAAAACCCAGAAATTAACCCAAAGCTACATGGCCAATTCACCTTTGACAAAGCAGGAAAAATTGTCTAATGGAAAAAAGGCAGTCTCTTCTATAAATAGTGTTTCGAAAAGTGGACAGCCACATGCAAAGGAATGAAACTGGACCAGCTCTTACATAATACAAAAAAGCAAATTCAAAATGGATGAAAGACTTAAATGTGAGAGAGGAAGGAAACCATCAAAATTATAAATGAGAACACAGGCAGTAACCTCTTTTACATCAGTTACATCAATAACCTCTTTTACAACTTCTTATTAGATATGTTTCCTGTGGCAAGGGAACCAAAAGCAAAAATAAACTATTGGGACTTAAGATGAAGAGCTTATGCACAGCAAAATAAACAACCAATAAAACTAAAAGGCAACTTCCAGGATGGGAGAAGATATTTGCATGGGACATATCTGATAAAGGGTTGATATATGAAATCTATAAAGAACTTATCAAACTCAACACACAAAAAAAACAAATAATGCGGTGAAGAACTGGTCAGAATACATGAATAGATATTTTCCCAAAGAAGACATAGAAATGGATAATAGACATATGAGAAGATGGTCAGCATTACTCATCATCAGGGAAATACAAATGAAAACTACAATGCAATATCACCTCACACCTGTCAGAATGGCTAAAATTAACAACACAGGAAATCACAGGTGTTGCCAAGGATCTGGTGTTGGTGGGAATGCAAACTGGTACAGTCACTCTGGAAAACAGTATGGAGGCTCCTCAAAATGTTAAAAATAGAACTACGCCACAATCCAGCAATTGCACTACTATGTACTTACTTAAAGAATACAAAAATACTAATTCAAAGGGATACATGCACCCTGATGTTTATAGCAGCATTATCAACAATAGCCAGATTATAAAGCCCAAATGTCCATTGAATGATGGATGGATAAAGAAAATGTGGTATAGGGGTGCTTGGGTAGCTTAGCTGGTTTAGAGTCCCACTTCAGCTTAGATCATGATCTCATGGTTTGTGGGTTCGAGCCCCATGTCAGGCTCTGTGCTGACAGATCAGAGCCTGAAGCCTGCTTCGGATTCTGTGTCTCCTTCTCTTTCTGCCCCTCCCCTACTCATTCTCTGTTTATCTCTCTGTATCTCAAAAATAAATATTTTTTTAAAAAATAAAATGTGATACACACACACACACACACACACAATGGAATATTACTCAACCATAAAAAAGAATGAAATTTTGCCATTTTCAATGACACGGATGGAGCTTGAGCGTACTATGCTAAGCGAAATAAGTCAGTCAGAAAAAGACAAATTCCATATGATTTCACTCACATGTGGAATTTGAGAAACAAAACAGATGAACATGGGATGGCGAAGAGAGCCAAAACAGACTTTTAACCATAGAGAACAACTGAGGGTTACTGGACAGCAGATCAGTGGGCAGATGGGTTTAATAGGTGATGGCTATTAAGAAGGGCACTTGTCATGAGCACTGTCTGTTGTAAGTGATGAATCACTAAATTCTACACCTAAAACTAATATTACAGTGTATGTTAACTAACTAGAATTTAAATAAAAACCTGAAAAACAACAAACAAAATGTTTAAACAATCACTCATATTTTTGTGCATGTCAGGCTGTAAACATCTGAGGAATCATTTTAAATAATTGAGCCGTTATTTCCCACTTTAAGTATTTCCAATATGCACATTCACCAAAAAGTCATTAGATTTCATATCAACATATTAAACACCTTTGCACAGTGGAGTGCAATATCTTGGAAAACTTGATGTGCTTGTTTTGAGACTGACTAAAACAAAGTGTCTAAAGTTCATATTGCCTAATAATAACTATGTTTTAAATTCACTTTTATAGAAAGCAAGAAGATAGGTGATATATGCTATTAGTTATTAGCAATGATTACCAATATAATATCATTCATGTCATGTTATTATCACTGCCAAAGAAACTGCTTGAAGTTGCTTCTACCCTAAATTATTTAGTAGTAGATATACCCACAATACTGGGTTTCAGAGAATTCCATTTACAACTATATTTGAGTTTAAAGTCCATTTAATTTAATGACAATTATGTACCAGAAATAGTACCCAAAACACCCAAGAAGAAAAACAATTCTTATTATGAGAAAAACATCACTGAGTCTTGAATTCAGAGACATACACAAAAAGGCAGAGAAAACAATGGAATATAAATATTTTTCATTCACTGAGACAATGTACACATCATGACATTCATTCAGTCTTCTTCATTTTGAATAGTGGTTTGGGTTATTGTTATCTAATTTTGAGTAAATTGATGTGTGTTTTATTTGATTCCAGCATCAGAATCATTAGAATAATATGGCCAGTTGTTGTCATAAAAAGGATAGAAATAATTCATGGAGTGCTCAGCTAGAACTCAGGTTCTAATAATGGTATTATTTCCATTTTATAGCACATTTCAATGAAAAAGAAAAAAAAGTATGTGCATTATCTTTTTTTATTCTCAGCATAATTCTCTAAGGTTTGTCTTATCATCTTCCTTTTATAGGTAAAAAAAATAAAGCAGTCTCAGAGACTAGAGGATTAGCTTGAGAGCTATGCTTTGAGCTCAGTTACCCTAAAACCAAGTCTAAGACTTTGTCCTTTATCCCACACCTCTGCCTTCCTGTTCCAGTACAGATGCTGACCTCCTAAAATCACTTAGCCCCTTTGAATGTAATTTTTCTACCTGCAAAACTGGCCATGGGGTATGGAAAGTAAGGGTTGAAACTCAGTTGTTTGATCCTGTGAACCAAAAATTATTTGGCATAGGAGTGACAGAGGGTTCAAAAATATTACAGGGAGTACATGAAATTATATATCCATTGAGCATAAATAACATATATTGCACATATGTGTATATAAATTCTGCTGAGATTAATAAAATGCACATTCACTCAAAACCAATATTGAATTAATTGTAGCTTTTTGTTATTATGTATTTCCTCACTTAATGGCTACTAAAAGTGCCATCATTTTCTTGGGAGAACCACTATATTTTGCAGTATTAAAAGTGGTCTCTATACTCAAACTTGTCGGGAATCTCTAAACTACATCATCTCCAAAACACTTTTGAGCTTGAAAATTTTATGAAATTGTTATTCAAACCAGGCCTTACTCAGTCATTAGAACAGAATAAGACTGATTAATTGGTATTCAATTGACTCTGTATTGATTGAACCATAGTAAAATTGATCTAATTAATCATGTAAAACAAGTTTGAGTATTTTCATGTAAGAAACAAATTAAGGGAGGGTGGCTCTCAAAAAATAAGTAAACATTAATTTTTTTTTTAAGAAGGGGTGCCTGGGTGGCTCAGTCGGTTAAGTGTACGACTTCGACTCAGGTCATGATCTCACAGTTCATGAGTTTCAGCCCCCCGTCGGTCTCTGTGCTGACAGCTCGGAGCCTGGAGCTGCTTCCGATTCTGTGTCTCCCTTTTTCTGCCCCTCCCCTGCTCGACTCTATCTCTCTCTAAAAAAATAAATAAGCATTAATTAAGGGAGGGTGGGATATTTGATAGAACAGTGGTTTCAAAAAAGAAATAATCATAATTCTCATATACATTTATTCTTTCATGATTCTGAGTTGTGGGTGAGATAAGGCTAGTTAATTATATCAGTAATAGCCTTCAAGGGGCTTATAATATCTTTATTATTTTACTGCCCCATCTCATTTGAAATATGTCTAGGATATGACCAATTCTCATCACCTCCTCTGTTATAAACTGACATAATCTCTTGCTAGTAATATTACAACACCTTCCAAAGTGATTTCCTTTTTCATGCCATTATCTCCACTGATAGAGGAGATGTATTATGTATTCTCAATACATAAGCCAGACTGATATTTTAAAAACAGAATCAGATCATGTCACTCCTCTTCTCAAAATTCTCCAATGATATCTTATATCATTCAAAGTAAAACTTGAAGTCTTTCAAATGGTCAAATGCCCTACATGATTTTCCTCTTATATTCTACCTCTGTTTTGTATTACTCTCTCCCTCCACTTGGCCTTTACATTTTATCTGTGCCTATCTCCATTTCTGGAACCAAAGTTTCCAGTGAGTAATTGTTATTTTGTGCTACTAGTTCCCTAAGGCTTCCCCGCAATAAGTTATACTGGTCTGAACAAGTAGAGGCATTTCGTAAGTACAGCAGCTCAAATGTCAGGAAAAGGCATTAACACTTTGATAAGAAAGCTCTATTTGCTATGGCTAGACTAGAAGTGAATCTGACTTCTCTGGTAGGCAAATATTGGTAAAATTAAATAACAAGTCTTGCCTGTTTGTTTTATCTAGTATTTCCCAGGCACCTTGACTTTATGTTTTATGATGACTTTTATTGTTTTATGATTTGAGGGTCGCAACTAGTCTTAAAATCAGGGAAATTTGACGGACATAATGAATAACATAGGTTTAATTTTATGATTGTATATTTCACATTGTCCAAACTGGTATGCATAATAGGAACAAGTTATAACATGCACTTAATTATGTGCCATGCAAACACATTACCAGGGCAGTTTCTGTAGGTGCGGCTCCAAATGTGAATTCATGTTAAATCATATTTACTACAACATGTGAAATGTAAGAAAGAAACTCCTAAATAAAGAGTTTTTACATTAATATTTTTGCTACCATTTTGTGCATAAATAAAATAGAAAGCTTCATCATTCTCTTAAGTTCATAACTCTTATCTCAGAGAAGAACTGTCAAGTATTCAAATATATGAGATACACCTCTCCAATAATGTATTACACAGAGCATCTTCTAAAACCAATCAACAAAATACAATTTAACATGAAATGAGGAATTGAAAGGGAGTAGTTAAAAAACCCAGGGATATATGTAATGATACAACTTTGAAGAAGTCTTTACATGAGACTGGATTTGAATCATCAAAGCTCAGCTCTACTTAAGGGGAAAAAAAGTGGTGACAGGAGAAAATGAGAAAAGGTTTGGATAAGGAGTGATACAACCTGAATGTTACGATTACACTCTTGTAACTCTTTGTGTTTAGGAATGGATTCATTGGGTGTATATCCTTTAAAGGGGATATTTTATACAATTTTCTCAGAGCCAGTTAGAAAGAATACAAATATTAAGACAAAATAAAGAAAAAGAAAGAAAGAGGAAGGAAGGAAGGAAAAGAGGGAGGGAGAGAGGAAGAAGGAAAGAGAAAAGAAGGAACAGAGGAAGAGAGGGAAGAGGAATAAAGGAGAGAAAGAGGGAGGGAATGAAAGAAAGGAGACATATATACATTGTCACTTAATGTTCACAATAACTCAACAAGGTAGGTATTCCTTTATTTTGAGAAAGGGACAATGAAACTGTAAAAGGTTAAGCGATTTGCCTAAGTTCTTGCAACTACTAAGTGGCTCAGTTAGAATTCAAACCTAGGTTTGTCTGACTCCATGTTCATGTGATCATTCCAGTATGTCAAATTTCTATGATAAGTCTGACACAGAAATTTGGTTTGCAAGTCATGGTTCATGTGGGTTTTTCAGGTGGCCTATAGGTTATCTTATACCATTAGTAAAAATAATGTAACAATGCATAATCTTTACTTCCTGTTGTGTATTCTGTTATGCAACAGAATTTCTGTTTTTAATAAAAATGCAGACATAACCTCATTCCACCTCATCAAAAGTAGGACTTTCCCCAATTCTGAGGATTTTTTTTTTTTCGTAAAGGAAGGAGCAAGTGGAATACATGGTCTGTGAAGTCTTTTGCCCCATCAGAGGGGCCAAAAAAATGAAAATATTTTAGAACAACTTAATATATATATTCTACATGAAGTAGGCACAGTACATATTTTTGATTGATACCAGAAATGTATTCTTCTCAGTAGGTTTACTCAGGCTGAATGCAGAAGAGCAATTATCTAATTTAATCAACGTCACTACATTGCATGTGTGGAAGCCCTTAGGATCCCACTGTTCTTCTGGATCCAAATGAGATAGTTTAATAATTGAAAGAGCCTTCCTTGGAAGTTCTCTTTGTACTTTATTGCCCAAGAAACTATGATAAACATGTCTTATGCTAAAGTCCTCTGGAAAATGAAACAAAAAGTTTTACAATGAGACTGCAGTATATGCAGGTCTGGGTAAAACTAAAAAGACATGTAAACATGGTTCTTACTCTTTGAAGATATACTGTATTTAAGATTAAAAAATATTTTCTAAAGTGAATGGGGAAGATAAGACATCTAATGTTAGCAATAGCTACTACCTAGGAGTGGATTGGGATGGGGGTGGGCACATTTAATGGAACTGTCACTTTTTACTGTATATACTTTTGTAATGTTTAGTTTTTCTACTATAAGAATGTGTTGATACATTATTTGTGTAAACTTAAAAAATTAAACCAGTCAGTAAAAATAAAAAGAAAATTTCTAGCTTTGCGATTGTTATTATATATATATATATATATATATATAAGCAATATATATATATATTGCTTATTTTTGAGAGAGAGAGACAGAGTGCGGGTGGGGGAGGGGAGAGATAGAGGGAGACACAGAATCCGAAGCAGGCTCCAGGCTCTGAGCTGCCAGCACAGAGCCTGACACAGGGCTCAAACTCACAAACTGTGAGATCATGACCTGAGCTGAAGTCAGACTTTGACTCAGCCACCCAGGTGCCCCTGAGATTGTTATTTTAAATAGTGGCAGATTTTTTTTTAATGAGAAGGATTAGGTAGAAAATATTGCTAGGAATAAGTAAGGGGAAATCCAGCAACTCCAACAAACTAACTCTTTTACTCTCTTTTTCACTTTCCTCATTAAACTCATTTCCCTCTTCTCATATTGTCCACACTTTGGAAAAAAGGAATTGAAACAGAATTTACAAGACAGAAGTCTGGCTGGTTAAATAGGGAAGTTTTTCAGTTGAACTAAAAATTTAATAGTATTGTCCTACTATTCATGTATTTTTGAGTTTGAAAAATGGTATTTACATAAATAAAAACTTGCGGTCAGAAAAGGAATCAGAGATTTTTTTTAAAGTAAAAATTCTAGTTATGTTTCCTGACATTAGAAAAGTTGGAAATTTGTACTATCAGAGTAATGAAGATGCCAAGTTCCTATTGTTTTCACTTTTTGAATGCATTCATATTGATTAGTCTTCTCTGCTTGAATTATTTTTATAGACAGGTAGAATCTGCCACTTTCTAGCACCTGGTGGATACTTTCTGCATGGCTTTGTGAGAAGTTTTCACTTCAAGGCCTGTTGGGTTGGGCTACAAAGCCAACTAGAGGCTATAAATTGACTATTTTCAGATATTCCTTCCAGAGAACATAATGTGGCTCAGAATAACAAAAGGACAGAAAGGAAACAAGACCACCCTTATTGTAGAAAAGCTACATAATTCTAACTTCCCTTTCCCTAAATAAGATAAATAAACAACTCTATCTTGTTTGCTTTCTAGAAATGAAAGAGTTAAAAAAGTTATTGTCTTCCCCTTTCATCTTCACTTTGTCTATAACCTGCTCATAAAAAAAAAAACATATTATGACATGTTATAGGTTCTGTTTGTCAGGCTCTTAGATGTAATTTTTACTTATTAATAAAAACAAGGGTTCCTAACTTAGAAAACTCAAGTTAAATATTAGTTTGCATCAATGTAAAAACGCAAGAAATGCCAATCACAGAATAACCATGTTAAGATGATAGGACAAACTGCAAATATAGGCCATCATAACTCACATGAATCATTCAATACATTTAAAACCGGTCTGCATGATGACATCTTGGGTTAGGAAATTTAGAAACCCTAAGACGCCCTAGCTTTTGCTGGAAGGAGGTACAGAGCAGGCACGCTCATCTCTGTAGACTATAAAGATGACTATAATGATACAACTCATATGGCACATTTTTGCTTGCAATATAAGACCTTGCAGCTATGACCTGACCTGGAAAAAGACTAAATTAAAAACAAAACACACAAGAACATCAACAGTCAATGAAGCCTATGTCCTGGGTCAAAGATGTCCTTTTCTCTGGAATACCCATGTCTCATCCCAGTCCCACTCATAAATTTATAATAAAAATCATATGCATTATGTCTCATCAGAAGGCATTGTCAATTCGTCTGTGTTCTCTTCAATTGATTAAATTCAAATAAAGCACACACGCTGAACAAACATCTATTAAGTTCCATGTCTTTTAAGGACTCCACTACTTTGTCTCTGAGACCTCACTAAAACTAGAATAATTAGATGGATAGATTTTATCTTTTTTCTTTCTTTTTTATCCCTTTTTTTGCTTCTTCTTTCTTCATTTCTTCCTTTCTTCTTTTTCTTCCTTCCTTCCTTCCTTCTTTCTTTTCATATAGCTAATAATAACTAAATACTTACTATGTGTCAAGTACTGGCTAATGACAGGTATATGAAACATACCTAGCACTGTCCTCCAGGATCTCACAATCTATGGGGATCTCCAGAATAGTAAATCTGTAATTATGATATAATGTGGTAAGCACCAGGATAGGTGAAGTAGGGGAAGTTATATAAGCATGAAAATTGTATTCATCCTTGGGGCGCCTGGGTGGTTCAGTTGTTTAAACGTCTGACTCGATTTCAGTTCAGGTCATGATCTCACAGTTTGTGAGATCAAAGTCTGCATCTGGCTTTGCTCTGATAGCACAGAGCCTGGTTGGGATTCCCTCTCTCCCTGTCTCTCTGCCCCTCCCCTGCTCATGCACATTCTCTCCTCTCTCTCCCTCTCTCTCTCTCAAAATAAACTTAAAAAAAGAAATACAACAGATTTCTGTACACTGGTTTTGTATCCTCTGAGTTTACTGAATTCATTAATCAGTTCTAGAAGTCTTTTGGTGGTATCTTTCAGGTTTTCTATATAGAGTATCATGTCATCTGCAAGTAATGAAAGTTTTACATCCTCCTTATTGATTTGGATGCCTTTTATTTCCTTTTGCTTGATTGCTGTGGCTAGGACTTCCAGTACTGTGTTGAATAAAAGTGGTAAGAGTGAACATTCATGTCTTGTACGTGACCTCAGGAGAAAAGCTTATAGTTTTATCCCCATTAATGATGATGTTAGCTGTGGGTTTTTCATACATGGCCTTCATTATGTTGAGGTACATTCCCTCTAAACCAACTTTGCTGAGTTTTTTTTTTTTTATCATGAATGGATATTGTACTTAGTCAAATGTTTTTTTTTGTGCATCTATCAAAAGGATCATATGGTGCTTATCCTTTCTTTTATTAATGTGGTGTATCATGTTGATTTGCAAATATTGAACCACCCTTGGAAGAATTGGTAATAAAAGTATTAACAGATTATTTTAATTACACTTTAAAAGAAGTATAAATAGTGCTTAATGAAAGGTACACATTGTTAGAGATTTGGATTCTATTTTTTTAATTTAAATAAAATTTTAGGGGCGCCTGGGTGGTTCAGTCAGTTAATTTTCCGACTTCAGCTCAGGTCATGATCTTATAGTTCATGAATTCAAGCCCTGCATTGGGCTCTGTGCTGATGGCTAAGAGCCTGGGCTAGCTTCAGATTCTGTGTCTCCCTCTCTCTCTCTGCTCCTCCCCTACTCCTGCTCTGTCTCTATCTCTCAAAAATAAATAAACGTTAAAAACATAAAAAATAAAATAGAAAATATTTTAAAGTAAGTTCTCGGCCCAACGTGGGGGTTGAACTCACGACCCTAAGATCAAGAGTCACATGCTCAACTGACTGAGCCTAATATGGTGCCATTTTTTAGACACTTTAGTGTAAGAATTTTGGAATTCTTTTGTTACTTAATCTTTTCATAAACAGATTTTATCCTAAAAGAGAAGGGTAACATGTGGAATAGGCAGTTTTACCATGAAGTCTCTTTAAAAATACATTTTGGTTACTTATAAAAGAGGAGGAAAGTTTCTGAAATAGGATACAAGTTCAATATTTAGTTCTCTGAAGAGTTGGACCATGACTGTCAACAAAACCCAGCATCTGAGTGGTAGTTTGGGTTGAGTTTTACATTGCTCTATAATTTAATAGCTTGGTGTGACTATTATGCTAAGAAGATGACCTCTTTGGGGCACTTTTATAAATTACCCTATACAAGCACTAAAATTTAATTGGCTTATTCAGTCTTATGAGATCTATTTTTTACTATATCATTACAAGATCAGATGGATCTTGGTTTGAATTATAGCTTTGCCACTTAAAGCTGTGTGGCCTTGGACAATTAATTTAATCTTGCTTACACTCATTTTCTTTATCTGTAAAATACAAATAAGTACATCATCTACTTCACATAATTGTTTTAAGGATTAAATGAGACATAGCATGTCAAGGATACACATCACATAAGAGCCTGGAATATGGTAAACCGTTGATTCATGTTAGCTTTTATAATCAACCTCTGTGATCTCTGTAATTTCTCTTTTCAGGTTGCAGAGGTTTCTGTGAGAGTCAGCACAGCTGCAGTCAGTAATTTTTCTATATCTACAAAACAGAGACTCCATTTAGAATGAAGTAAGATTCTATAAGACTTAAGCCCCGAAATCAAATAACACAGAAAATGAAACAGTAGATGAATTGGTTTGATGCTTTCTTATTCTTATACCCAGGCTTACACTCAAGTACTAAAATTATAACACAATCCCAATGTTACCAGTTATTGCCTCCACTCAATATTTTTCAGTTATTCCCATCATATCTTTGACAATTGGACCAGGTTTACATTTTAAAATAGGAACCAATGGGTTTATATACACAATGGAATATTACGTGGCAATGAGAAAAAATGAAATATGGCCTTTTGTAGCAACGTGGATGGAACTGGAGAGTGTGATGCTAAGTGAAATAAGCCATACAGAGAAAGACAGATACCATATGGTTTCACTCTTATGTGGACCCTGAGAAACTTAACAGGAACCCATGGGGGAAGGGAAGGAAAAAAAAAAACAGGTTAGAGTGGGAGAGAGCCAAAGCATAAGAGACTTTTAAAAACTGAGAACAAACTGAGGGTTGATGGGGGGTGGGAGGGAGGAGAGGGTGGGTGATGGGTATTGAGGAGGGCACCTTTTGGGATAAGCACTGGGTGTTGTATGGAAACCAATTTGTCAATAAATTTCATATAAAAAAATAAAATCCTATTTCCAAGCAAAAAAAATAAAATAAAATAAAATAGGAACCAATGATGAGTGAACAAGCATCTAATCAAGGATCCAAAGCTCTAAGACAATGTGTTAGGACCTTCTAAAATTCACATTTTTGTTTTTTTGGGGAGAGATGGGGAGAAAATGATCCTGGGGAAAAGGTAATAGCTTGGATGTTTTAAATGTCCCCAAATGAGCTTTAATGGGCTGGCAGAAATGTCACCCAGAATTCTCATGAGCACAGAAGAAGTAGTAATTAATTGTTTCAAAATGTTTGGTACAGATGAACCCTTAATGTTTTGTTTTCTCCACTCATCTCATTTCCTGATGAGGTCTCAGCAGGAAGCTCTCCATGTAGAGGTCCATTTGTTGGTTGTTGAAGAAAGTTGAAGTATATCCGGAAAAAGTTATGATATACATTACTTTTGTGTTAGAATTCATAGCCTTTTTTTTTTCCTTGTGGGGAGACTTCCTCCCTCAGGTAGCCAATGTCTCTTTGTAGTACTTTGAGTTTTTATACTCTTGAATTTTGTGTTTTCTTTCTAAGGTATCTCTCAGCTCTGAACCTTTTTTCTTCCATCAAAACCATCCATCAAAGCCTTTTATCTATATTATTCCTTCACAACCATAGCAGATGAGAAAAATAAGATCATTTGCCACTCATTATTAATATCTGGTAATTAAATCTAGCAAGCAGGGGAGCCTGGGTGGCTCAGTCGGTTGAGCGTCTGACTTCGGCTCAGGTAATGATCTCACAGTTCATGGGTTTGAGCCCCTCATCAGGGTCTGTGCTGACAGCTTAGAGCCTGGAGCCTGCTTCAGATTCTGTGTCTCCCTCTCTCTCTGTCCCTCCCATGCTCATTCTCTGTTTCTCTCTGTCTCTCAAAAATAAATAAACATTTAAAAAAAAGAAAAGAAAAAGAAATCTAGCCTGCAACATCAAATCACCTGGGTAGTCTGACAAGTACAGATTCCAATGTCCCATGACAGACACACTGAATCATGAGCTCTTAAAGTAGAGTCTAGAAATGTATGGTAAGCAGAATTCCCAGTTGTTTTTAATGTGAAAACTACTCTAAATATATTCATGAAGGGTGCCTGGGCGGCTCAATCGGTTAAACGTCTGACTTTGGCTCAGGTCATCTCATGATTCATGGTTCAAGCCCTGCATCCGGCTCTGTGCTGACAGCTCAGACCCTGGAGCTCACTTCAGATTCTGTGTCTCCCTCTCTCTCTGCCCCTTGCCTGCTTGTACTCTCTGTCTCTCTTTCTCAAAAATAAACAAACATTTAAAAAATTAAAAATAATAGGGGCACCTGGGTGGCTCAGTCAGTTGAGCAGCCGACTTCGGCTCAGGTCATGATCTCGCAGTCTATGAGTTCGAGCCCTGCGTCCGGCTCTGTGCAGACAGCTCAGAGCCTGGAGCCTGCTTTAGATTCTGTGTCTCCCTCTCTCTCTGCCCCTCCCCTGCTCATGCTCTGTCTCTCTCTGTCAAAAATAAACATTAAATTTAAAAAAAAGTAATAAAAAATTTAAAATAATATAAAAACAGGGAAGGAGACAAAACATAACAGCCTCTAAATATGGAGAACAAACAGAGGGTTACTGGAGGGGTTGTGGGAGGGGGGATGGGCTGAATAGGTGAGGGGTGGTGGGGTGGTCTCATGAAATCATTGTTGCACTGTATGCTGGCTAACTTGGATGTAAATATATATATATATATATATCCCCAATATATATATATATATATATATATATATATATATATATATGAAATAATGACTTGTCCTAACTGGAATTTAAATAAAAACTTCAAACAACAACAACAAAAAGAAATAATGAATTGCCACAGGAGACTTCTAGAAAAAGTAATGGTACAAGCCAAAGGAATAATTCTCAGGTGGTAATATTTCATGTATGGTGGCAAGCTGCTATGCATTCTGGATAGGGATGTCACTGAAATTACATTCCTTGAGTCCCCCGTAGTTTTTAGTATAGATGGTTCATGAGTACTTCTCTGCCTTTTGGGGCTATTAGAATATTTAATCTCTCATTTCCTCCACCCTCCTGGTTCCACTCAAGAGATGCTTAAGCCACTTGCCATTTTCCTGAGAATGTAGCTAGTGACAAGATTTATATTTGCCCTCGGTAGCCCTCTACTTTTGCCAGAGATGTCACATATAAAATCAAAGAACCCGGGATGCCTGGGTGGCTCAGTCGATTGAGCATCTGACCTCAGCTCAGGTCAGGATCTCAGGTTCATGGTTTCAAGCCTCGCGGCGGGCTCTGTGCTGACAGCTCAGAGTCTGGAGCCTGCTTCAGATTCTGTGTCTCTTTCTCTCTCTGCCCCTCCCCCACTCATCCTCTGTCTCTGTCTCTCTCAAAAAATGAATAAACGTTAAAAAAATTTAAAAAGATAAAATAAAATAAAATCAAAGAACCCTCTATACTCATAGTGTAGATCTCACACAAAATAGCTACTATATTGATTAGGACTTTTTGCTTTCCAAAGCCCTCACCTGATGCCACAATTATTATGAGTAAATAACATCATTATAATTGTTTTAATGAAAGAAATGTAAATTGAAAAACCAGTGGGTCAGTGATGGAACACAGAAAAGACTTGGGAGTTTCTTAATTCTCTCTAGTACGCATACCATACTGGATAGTTTCTCAACTTCAAGTTTCTCAGATTCAGTCAAGAGGGTGTTGAGTGTTATATTTTAATATTTATATAGATATGTCCATAATTTGAGTGCTATAGTGGTTGAACTAGATTAATTGATACTACTTTCTATTTGAGAGCAAAAGCTGAAATGCTGGTGGACAAATACTTGTATCTGATGACCTTTAAAATTGTTCTAATTCCATGCATTTCATAATTGCCAAAATTTTGATTACATATGACAGTATATAATCATTATTCCCTAGTTCAATAAAAATTTTAATTAATGGCATAAAAAACTCTAAGTATCTTGGAAAAGTGTCTAATTCGATGCAATTTTATAATAATGTATTCAGTCTTTATCTCAATTTGCAAATTTTCCAACTTACTGTGGTTTTTAGAAGTTGCTTATGTTATGATTCTTCCTTTTAGTTTATTTACTTCTTCAAATATTCTGTTTATATCTTATCCTGTTTATTATCAATAAAACTAACACAAAAAAAGAAGGCTACTTCTGATTGAAAGCTCATTTTAAATGATATTATTCTTGATTTAAAATCTGTCCATATATTGAGTTTTTTCAAAGGCACATTATTTCAGTAACTATAATAAAAAAATGATCTCAATGAGATAAATGAGACTCAGAACATAAAGTTGAAGTCTTAATTTATAAATTGTTTTTTGAGTATAACAAGTACATAGAGATCCAAGTTTTTCACATTTTCTTTTTCCTATCATGTCACTAATAATGTAAATAGAGCTATAAAACTTTGTAATAATAATAGTAAGTATTTCAAGTTATGAATCATTGCTTGAGTAGCTTTATACTAACTTAAACTTCTTTTGGAGGGAATGATTTCAATATTCAGCAGTAGCAAACTTCTATAGGTTGCTTTTTAAGTGAATCCTAAGAATTTAGGAACTTGGAACAAAGTACATCAAATAAAGCAATTCTACAGTCCAAGCTAGTATGTCACCACAGCAGTAAATATAGTTATTAATAAGTAGAAGATGTGGCTTGGAAAAGCCTGAATTTCACAATGAATTAGAGATCCATCAAAAATATGGAGCTCCAACTCTCCTTTGACACGATCTCCACTCCAACCACAAAAATGATAGGTTGAAGCCTGGAATATATTGTTGTATAAAATTTAATTTCTTAAAAATTCTATTTTGACTCAGAGTAAGTGAACATAGATTCCTCTATATCCCCATGGTCTCCTACTAATGCCATCATGTCATGACTAACAAAACTGTAATACATTGAGAGGAGATTTCCCTCCCCACATAATCCACAGAATTTTTCTTCCATTTTCTACTTTTTTCTTACAAAGCAATCATAAGTTATATATAATCACAAGTGATCAGTTGTCTAGTAAAACATTAGAATTCATTCTGTGAGAAAGAAAAGAAAAGAAAAGAAAACAAAGGCTGAGCTTTCTTTAAAATTTTATCTTTCAATACCTCTAAATAAAATCTACAATATCAATCATTTAAGATCAAAAGAAATTATCATCAGACTATGTCAAAGTTTGTAATTTGTGTACTAATTCTAGTACACACACACACACGCACACATGCACACACACACACACACACAGAAACACAAACACACTCACACCAGAACTATTATAGTACTATTCTGTAGTCCAGTGAGAATGAAAGGGGAAGATTCTTTTCAAACCATAGTTTTCAATTTCAGGGAACACAAACCAAAACCTGAAACTGTGATAAAAAAAAACAAAGAAAATAAAGTCAAAAGTTGATAGAATTGTTTTAATTTGCATTGGAAGTTTACTTATTCATGTCACAGGTTAAATTTCAGAACTGAAATTCTGAGAGAGATCATAAAGTAAGGCTGCTGCTCTCCCAATCCTCAAACTTAATAAACCAAAATCAGTTGCTAACAATGCAGAGTATGAATGCACCCTATCTCCATTCCTATTTTCCCATCTCCAGTTTCCCATGGTGCTCTCCATTACTCATTTTTTTTTTCTGTAATCTGAAATGGGCTAAGTGCTCTCAATGAATAATCCCTCTGCAGAGCTCTGTTTCATGTATTTAAGCAGGGAGGCTTGGTAGAGGAAAGAGCATTATATTAGAAATAGAAATACTGGATTTGAAGCCTGGATTGATTAAAATATTGTTCTTCATTTGTCTATAGACTTCAATTTTTCTCCTGTATAACTAGATGGTTTAGATAATGGCTATATTTTCTTCAGACTGTAAAATTCTATGATTTGCAATGTTCGTTTGCCTCATTTGCTTACTGTGGATTTATTTCCAGTTTTCTTTTTTTCCCCTGTTCATAAATGACTAGGTTAAGCAATGAGATATCAAAAATTAAAAACCCAATTAGTTGATTATGAAATAAACAGGGATCATATTCTGAATAAATGAATTTGAAAAACAACTGCTCTGCACAATAAAATAATACCATTGCCTCAGTAAATGCAGTAATAATGATAACCAATAACCCATAGAGGCTTTTGATTAAATAGCTCACAAAACCAACTCTACTCCCCTCCCTCCCTTCCCTCCCTCCCTCTTTCTCTCTTCCTCAGTCACAAATATAAATGACAACATTTAATGAATGTAGCAAGAAAATATATTTTAGGAAGCAAATGAACACAAATTTGACACTTGTGCTACACAAGACTGTCCCAAGACAACTCTCATCTAATCTACATTTTAGTTCTTGTTGGAAGACAATTGTGGTTTTAAGGACCATGTAGCTATCATAGTGACCAGTATAAGGGGCAGTCCAGGTATTTTGGTGATGATGATGGTAGTGATGGTGATAGCAGCTACCATTATTATTATATGCAAGGCAATATGCTACTATGCCTGAAAGATGAGAATATTCTTATTTTACAGATAAGGAAACTAAAGCTCAAGAAGACTAAATTGCTAAAGGCTATAAAACTAGTATGTGGCTTTGCTATTACCACAGTTTTGGAAAATAGCGATGATATATATCTGGTCCATATCCAAGATTTAGAGTGGGGAATTCACAGGAATTTAAAACAGCCAACTGTTCCTCAGGAATATTCCCCATGCCCCTCATTTTTCTTTCTCAACATCCTTTACATTATTAAGTTTACCTATTCTCTTGAGAGATTTTATGTAGAAATCTGCATGAACCTGTCCAATCCATCACTCTCTCATCACTTTTTATGGCTATCTGACTATCCCTCTCTGCCAACATGCCTCTATGTCTCTCATAGTCTTTCTCTCTGTCTGTCTAGATTTCTCTCTAGTGGAGAGAAAATGAAGTCACTAGGCTGAAAACAAATAAATGTGGAACCTAACATTATACTAACCTCTAAATTCAGTGGGAAACATTTGTGGACATACAACTGTGTGCAACTTGCCTTCCATTGGCTATTTAGAACTCATAAAAGCAGAGAATAGAATAGAAGCTGACAGGGGATGGTGTGGGGGAAATAGAGAGGTGTTCATCAAAGGTACAATGTTTCAGTTATGCAGGATAAATGAGTTTGGAGATTTAATGTACAGCATGTTGACTATCCTTAATAAAGCCATATTGTATACTTGAAACTTTCTAAGAGAGTAGATATTAAAGTTTCCTACTGCAAAAAATATGCTAAATATGTGAGGTGATGGATAGTTAATTAAGTAGTTCATGGTAATCATTTCAGTGTATATGTAAATGCACAATGTATAGCAAAACATTACATATACACTTAAGTATATATAATTTTTGTCAACTACACATCAATAAAGCTGGGGTAAATGTAAACAAAGTAAAAGTGGTTAAGGAAGGCCTTTCTGAAGAGAATAGTAGAATAGAAGCCTGGAAGAAGAGACGGAGCAAGCCAAAGCCTGAGAAGAGAGCATTCACGACATAAAGAAAAATAAATATAAAGGATTTGGATCATAGAATAAGTGTTTTTTTTTTTAATAGTAAGAATGCCATGGTGGTTGGATAAGGGTCAGTAGAGGGCAGAGTGATAGGGAATAGGGCAGAGAGCTTAAATAATGTACAATCTGTAAGCCATGGTAAATGACTTTGGAGTTTATTCTCAATGCAATAAGAAGCCATTGGAATATGTAAAGAAGGAAAGTAGTATAATGTAATATGGGTTTTTAAAGATCAATCTAAGTGCTGTGTGATAGATAGAATATAGGGGGCCAAGAGTAGAAGCAAGACCAGTCAAGGGCTACTACACTATGCAGGCAATTAAGTCTAGGCCAGAGTTGATAGTGGTTTGGACGAGGGTTATGATAGTGAAAATGTGAAGAGCGTTTTGATTTTCAATAAATTTTGAAGGAAAAACTGACATGTCTTCTCGGTGGAATGGATTAGGTTGTGAAGAAAAGAGAAAAGTCAGAAATAATTCCTAGTTTTAAAATATTTTTCTACAGCAATTTATTATTATTATTATTATTATTAAAGTATAATTGGCATACAATGGTATATTACCTTCATGTGTAAAAAATGACTCCTAGGTCTATGACTCTAGCAGTTTGGCAAATAGTAGTGACATTTATTGAGATGGGAAGTACTGAAGGAGAGAGTTTTGGATGGGGATAATCATAAGTTCTATTTTGGTCATACTAAGTGAGTTGCCTTAAGCAGAGCATTCATAGGTAGTTGGGTTTGAGTCTGGTGGACAAAGAGCAAGCTCAGGGATGGAGATGTATGAATTAAGTAACCAATTTGTGATAAAATCTAGATTAAGAACCATGAAGTACCTACTAAAAATATAACAAAACGCACTGTCAATCAGGAAACCTATAATGGCATTCAGAATATACAGTATATGTCTATAGGACAAACTTAGGAATGTTTATAAATAGAAAGGTTGTACACATGAACATAAATTAATATAAATTAATATATTTCAGTAATACCCAATGGAGTAAAAAATAAACATATATTTGAAGACAAGGTAGGGCTAATACAGAGTATCCACAAAGGTATGGGAAAATAGGATTAATGAAAAGGCATGATTCATTTTCTCCTTGATAAAGGCCTTATAAAAGATAACCATCTGTATGTCTTCTTTGGAAAAGTGTCTTTTCATGTGTTCTAGCCATTTCTTAACTAGATTATTTGCTTTTTGGGTGTTGAGTTTGCTAAGTTCTGTATAGATTTTGAATACTAATCCTTTATCACATATGTCATTTGCAAATATCTTCTCCCATTCTGTAGATAACCTTTTAGTTTTGTTGATTGTTTCCTTCACTGTGCAAAAGTGTGCGTTTATATCTTAATGAAGTCCCAATAATTCATTTTTGCTTTTCTTTCCCTTGTCTCCTGAGATGCGTCTAATAAGTAGTTCCTATGGCTGTTGTAAAAGTGGTGGCTGCCTCTGTTCTCCTTTAAGATTTTGATGGATTCCTTTGTTGCATTTAGGTCTTTCATTCATTTTGAATTTATTTTTGTGTATGGTGTCAGAAAGTTGTCCTGTTTCTTTCTGATGCATGTGGCTGTCCAGGTTGCCCAACACCATTTGTTGAAGAGACTGTGTTTTTCCATTGCATATTTTCCCCTGCTTTGTCAAACATTAGTTGACCATATAGTTGTGGGTCCATTTCCAGGGTTTCTACTCTGTTCTGTTGATCTGTGTCATTTTTAGAACCAATACTATACTGTCTTGATGACTACAGCTTTGTAAAATAGCACGAAGTCTAGAAATATGATTCCTTCATCTTTGTTTTTCATTTTCAAGATTTCTTTGGCTATTTGGGGTCTTTCGTGGTTCCATAAAAATTTTAATATTGTTTGGTGTACCTCTTTGAAAAATGCTGGTGTTACTTGATAGGGATTGCATTGAATGTGTAGATTGCATTGGGTAGTATAGACATTTTAACGATATTTGTTCTTCCAATCTATGAGCATGGAATATTTTTCCATTGCATTGTATTATCTTCGGTTTCTTTCATAGTGTTCTATAGTTTTTGGAGTACAGATCTTCTACTTCTTTGGATAGGTTTATTCCTAGGTATCTTATGGTTTTTGGCGCATTGTAAATGGAATCAATTCCTTGATTTCTCCTTCTCTGCTTCATTATTGGTGTATAGAAATGCAACAGTTTTCTGTAGATTGATTTTGTATGCTGCCACTTTACTAAATTCATGTATATTAATGTATCAGTTCTATCAATTTTTTGGTGGAGTCCTTCGGATATCCTACATAAAGTATCACGTCCTTTGTGAATAGTGAGATTGACTTTTTCCCTTACCAATTTGACACCTTTTATTTCTTTTTGTTGTCTGATTGCTAAGGCTAGGACTTCCATTACTATGCTAAATCACAGTGATGAGAGTGGACATCCCTGTCAATTCTGGACCATAAAGGAAAAGCTTTCAGTTTTCCCCCATTGAAGATTATATTAGCTGTGGGTCTTCTATATATGCCCTTTATGATGTTGAGGTGTGTTCTCTCTATCCTTACTTTGTTGAGGGTTTTTTTTATCAAGAATGGATGCTGTAATTTAAAAAATGAATTTTCTTTGTCTATTGAGAGGATCATAAGGTTCTTATCATTTCTTTTGTTAATGTGGTTTATTACATTGATGGATATGTGAATATTGAACCACATTTGCAGCTCAGAAATAAAGCCACTTGATCGTGGTGAAAGATTCTTTCAGTGTACTGTTGGAATCAATTTGCTAGTGTCTTGTTGAGAATTTTTCCATCCATATTCATTAGGAATATTGTCATGTAATTATCCTTTTTAGTGGGGTCTTTGGTTTTGGCATCAAGGTGATACTGGCCTTGTGGAATGAATTTGGAAGTTTTCCTTCCAATTCTGGTTGGTGTTTTTTGGAATAATTTGAGAATAAGTATTAATTCTTCTTTTAATGTTTGGTAGAATTCCCCTGAGAGTCCATCTGGCCATGGACTTTTGTTTGTTGGGAGACTTTATTTTTTTATTCATTCAATTTCTTTGCTAGTTATAGGTATGTTCAAATTTTCTATTTTTCCCTATTTCAGTTTTGATAGTTTATGTTTCTAGGAACTTAGCTATTTCTTCCAGAATGCCAAAAACTTGGCATACAATTTATCGTAATATTGTCTTGTAATTGTTTGTGATTCTGTGGTGTTGCTCATGACTTCTCCTCTTTCATATGTGACTTTAATTATTTATATCCTTTCTCTTTTTTTTTTTAAGTCTGACTAGGGGTTTATCAATTTTATTAATTCTTTCAAAGAACCAGCTTTAATTTATTGATTTGTTCTATTGTTGTTTTGTTGTTTTTTCTATATCATTTATTTTTTCTCTTATCTTTATTATTCCTTTCTTCTGCTGTATTTTGCTGTATTTAGGGTTTATTTGCTGTTCCTTTTCTATTTTCTTTAGGTGTAAGGCTAGGTTGTATATTTGAGACTTTTCTTGCTTTTTGAGGTAGACCTGTATTGCTCTATACTTCCCTCTAATGAGCACTTTTTCTGCATCCCAAAGGTTTTGGATTGTTTGTTTTCATTTTCATTTGCTTCCATGAATTTTTTTTATTTCTACTTTAATTTCTTGGTTAAGTCATTCATTCTTTAGTAGGATGTTCTTTAACCTCCATGTATTTGGTTTTTATTCTTTTTTTTTAATTTTAATTTTAATTTTAATTTTAATTTTTTAAAATTTACATCCAAATTACTTGGCATAGGATTTCAGGAGTAGTTTCCATAGTGCCCCTTACCCATTCAGCCCATTCCCCCACCCACAATCCCTCCCATAATCCTCAGTTTGTTCTCCATATTTATGAGTCTCTTCCGTTTTGTCCCCCTCCCTGTTTTTATATTATTTTTGTTTCCCTTCCCTTGTGTTCATCTGTTTTGTCTCTTAAAGTCCTCATATGAGTGAAGTCATATGATTTTTGTCTTTCTCTGACTGACTAATTTCACTTAGCATAATCCCCTTCAGTTCCATCCACGTAGTTGCAAATGGCAAGATTTCACTCTTTTTGGTTGTTGAGTAATACTCCATTGTATATATATACCACATCTTCTTTATCCATTCATCCATCGATGGACGTTTGGGCTCTTTCCATACTTTGGCTATTGTTGATAGTGCTGCTATAAACATGGGGGTGCATGTGTCCCTTCGAAACAACACACCTGTATCCCATGGGTAAATGCTTAGTAGTGCAATTGCTGGGTTGTAGGGTAGTTCTATTTTTAGTTTTTTGAGGAACCTCCATACTCTTTTCCAGAGTGGATGCACCAGCTTGCAATCCCACCAGCAATGCAAAAGAGATCCTCTTTCTCCACATCCTTGCCAAGATCTATTGTTGCCTGACTTGTTAATGTTAGCCATTCTGACAGGCGTAAGGTGGTATCTCATTGGAATTTTGATTTGTATTTCCTGATGATGAGTGATGTTGAACATTTTTCATATGTAGGTTGGCCATCTGGATTTCTTCCTTGGAGAAGTTTCTATTCATGTCTTTTGCCCATTTCTTCGCTGGATTATTTGTTTTTTGGATGTTGAGTTTGATAAGTTCTTTATAGATTTTGGATACTAACCCTTTATCTGATATGTCATTTGCAAATATCTTCTCCCATTCTGTCAGTTGCCTTTTAGTTTTGTTGATTGTTTCTTTTGCTGTGCAGAAGCTTTTAATTTTTTTTTAATTTTTTTTTAATTTTTTTTCAACGTTTTTTATTTATTTTTTGGGGGACAGAGAGAGACAGAGCATGAACGGGGGAGGGGCAGAGAGAGAAGGAGACACAGAATCAGAAACAGGCTCCAGGCTCTGAGCCATCAGCCCAGAGCCTGATGCGGGGCTCGAACTCATGGACCGCGAGATCGTGACCTGGCTGAAGTCGGACACTTAACCGACTGCGCCACCCAGGGGCCCCAAGAAGCTTTTAATTTTGATGAGGTTCCAGTAGTTCATTTTTGCTTTTGTTTCCCTTGTTTCCAGAGACATGTTGAGTAAGAAGTTGCTGCGGCCAAAATCAAAGAGGTTTTTGTCTACTTTCTGCTCGAGGATTTTGATGGCTTCCTGTCTTACATTGAGATCTTTCATCCATTTTGAGTTTATTTTTGTGTATGGTGTGAGAAAAGTGGTTCAGGTTCATTCTTATGCATGTCACTGTCCAGGTTTCCCAGCACCACTTGATGAAGAGACTCTCCTTATTCCATTGGATATTCTTTCCTGCTTTGTCAAAGATTAGTTGGACATACGTTTGTGGGTCGATTTCTGGGTCCTCTATTCTGTTCCATTGATCTCAGTGTCTGTTCTTGTGCTAGTACCATACTGTCTTGACTATTACAGCTTTGTAGTATAGCTTGAAGTCTGGGATTTTGATGCCTTGCTTTGGTTTTCTTTTTCAAGATTGCTTTGGCTATTTGAGGTCTTTTCTGGTTCCATACAAATTTAGGATTATTTGTTCCAGCTCTGTGAAGAATGCTGGTGTTATTTTAATAGAGATTGCATTGAATATGTAGATTGCTTTGGGTAGTATCGACATTTTAACAATACTTGCTCTTTCTATCCAGGAGCATGGAATCTTTTTCCATTTATTTGTGTCTTCTTCAATTTCTTTTATAAGCTTTCTATAGTTTTCAGCATATAGATTTTTCACCTCTTTGTTAGGCTTATTCCTAGGTATTTTATGGTTTTTTGTGCAACTGTAAATGGGATCAATTCCTTGATTTCTGTTTCTGTTGGTTCATTGTTGGTGTATAGCAATGCAACTGATTTCTGTGCGTTGATTTTATATCCTTAAACTTTGCTGAATTCATGAATCAGTTCTAGCAGTCTTCTGGTGGAATCTTTAGGGTTTTCCATATAGAGTATGATGTTATCTGTGAAGAGTGAGAGTTTGACCGCCTCCTGGCCGATTTGGATGCCTTTTGTTTCTTTGTGTTGTTTGATTGCAGAGGCTAAGACTTCCAATACTATGTTGAATAACAGTGGCAAGAGTGGACATCTCTGTCTTGTTCTTGACCTTAGCGGGAAAGCTCTCAGTTTTACCCCATCGAGGATGATATTAGCGTTAGGTTGTTCATGTATTTGAAGGCTTTCCAAATTTTTTTTCTTTTGCTCAACTTCAAGTTTCATAGAATTTTGGGGAAGAAATATGTACAGTAAAATCTCAATCTTTTTGTATTTGTTAAGCCCTCATTTGTGACCTAGTATGTGATCTATTCAGGAGAGTGTTCCATGTGCATTAAAAAAATATATTCTGATGCTTTAAGAAAAAGTGTACTTGAGTATATTTGTTAAATCCATCTGGTCTAGGATGCCATTCAAAGTCATTATTTCCTTGTTGAATTTCTGCTTAGATGATCTGCCCATTGCTGTAAGTGGGGTGTTCAAGTCCCATACTGTCATTGTACCATTAACAGTGAGGGTTTTTTTTGTTACCAGTGTGTATATATATATATGTGTGTGTGTGTGTGTGTGTGTGTGTGTGTATAAATGGGTGCGCTCAAGTTGGGGATATATATATTTACAATTGTTAGGTCTTGTTGTTGGATAGTCCCCTTTATATATAGTGCCTTTATTCATCTCTTGTTACAACCTTTGGTTAATAATCTAGTTTGTTTGATATAAGCATGTCTATTCCAGCTTAATTATGACACCCATTAGCATGTTAAATGGTTCTCCACCTCCTCACTTTCAGTCTGTAGGTGTCTTTAGGTCTAAAGTCAATCTCTTGTAGGAGCATATAGGTGAGTCTTGATTTTTTATTTTTTTGTCCACTCTGATACCTTATGTCTTATGATTGGAGCATTTAGTCAATTTATATTCATAATGATTATTGAAATATATGAATTTTGTGCCATTGTATTTCCTGTAAATTCATTGTTTCTTGAGATTTTTCTCTGTTCATTTCTAGTCTTTGTTGCTTTTGTTCTTTCTTTACCACTCAAAGTGTTCCCTTTATTATTTCTTGCAGGGCTGGTTTAGTGGTCACATACTCTTTCAGTTTTTGTTTGCCTGAGAAACTCTTTATCCCTCCTTCTATTCTGAATGACAGCTTTGCTGGATAAAGTATTATTGGCTGCATATTTTTTCCCACTCAGCAAATTGAATATTATGCCACTCCCTTCTGGCCTGCCAAGTTTCTGTGGACAGATCTGCTGCTAACCCAATTGTCTTTCTTTATAAGTACAATATGTCTTATTGTTGGCCTGCTTTTGTTGATCTTGATGGGAGTTCTCTGTACCTTCTGGATATGGTTGGCTACTTCCTTCCCCAGATTAGGGAAGTTTTCAGCTATAATTTGCTCAAAAAAAGTCTGCCCCTTTTTCCTCTCTTCTTCTTCTGGGACTCTTATGATAGGAATGTTATTATGTTTTGTGGAATCCCTGAGTTCCTTAGGTCTACATTAGTGAGCCAATATTTTTCTTTACCTCTTCTTTTCAGCTTCATTATTTTCTTTTTTTAATGTTTATTTATTTATTTTGAGAGAGAGAGAGAGATGGAGGAAGAGAGAGAGAATCCTAAGCAGGCTCTGCACAGCACAGAGCCCGATGTGGGGCTCGACCACACAAACCATGAGATCATGACCTGAACTGAAACCAATAGTCATATGCTTAACTGACCAAGCCACCCAAGTACCTCAGTTTCATTATTTTTCTTTATTTTATCTTCTATATCACTGATTAACTCCTCTACTTTGTCCATCCTTGTGCTAATTACATACAGTTGTTTTCACATCTCAGTTATAGCATTTTTTATTTTGGTTTTACTAGTTTTTAAGCCTTTATGTTTATGGTAAGGGACTCCTTGGTGTCTTGTATGCTTTTCTCAAGCCTGGCTAGTGTCCTTATGATTAATGTTTTAAATTCTGGTTCATGCATATTACTTATAACCATTTTGATTAGATCCCTGGCCATGACCTTTTCTTGTTATTTTTTGGAGAATGAAATCCCTCATCTTGGCATTTTGTCTATGTCTCTATCTTCTGTGTTTTAGGAAATGCTGTTGTGTTTCTCACTCCTGAGAGTAATGGCTATATTAATAATAGGTCATATACTGTCCATGGCCTGGTACTTCAGCAATATTTCTTGTGTATGCTGTGTGTACTTTCCTATTGTGTTTACCTTCTCTTTCCCTTAGATCAATCCTCTGAAGAGTTTCTTCTTGTCTGCAGTGGGGAGTGTTTTGACCTTGTCCAGTGTGTGGTGTGTTTTAACTAGGTGTGCTTTGGTCTGCTTGTTAAAAAAGTCTAGATCTTGTTTCTACTTGGCAGAAGCTTTACAGCCCTCTATGTCATTAGACTTGGCACATGTGGGAGAGATTTTGCTGGTCTTCTGTGGGAAGGGTTTGCTGCTGTTGTGGCTCTCAGGTACATTTGCCTTAAGTAAAACAGTGGGGAGAAGCTTGGTATAAGCAGCTCAGCCCTCCACTATGGGCACTGAGCTGGTCGGTGTTGTCCTTATGTGCTAATGGGCAAGGGTAGTAAATATTGTCCGTCCACTCTCTCATCCCTGGAAAGGGGAGTTCATGCCTTCCATTGTTCAGAAAGCCCCACAGAAGAGCAGATATTCTCCTTTCATTTGTCCCTGATTTCCCTCAGATCCCTGCCTTCATGCATTTGTTGCAGGCCTTTTGAGGTGTTCCTTTGTTTTCTCTCAAATGTGCTGGCTGTGCTTCCAAACTCCACATTTTAGGGACCTGACATGGTGCAGACCTGCACTGATCCTCTGGGGGAGGGTCTTGCTTTGTGTGGCTGGTGCTGGTTTGTTTCAGATGGGCAGCACACAAACATGCAGGGCGTTGGAATTTGTGGTAAAGCACAGCAAAAACTGGCATCCCGGTTAGCTGCCCTCAGCAGGTGTCTCTGTTCCTGTGGTAATCAATGGGGCAGCTTTGTGGCACCATGGGTATTTTGTCCCCAGAGATACAGTGCCACCTCTACCGAATGCACTCCAAGAAGGGGTAACTGTCTCCCCTAGTGTGACCCAGGAGATCCTCAGACCATACAGTCTTCTCCTGGGCCTCTGCCCTCCTTCTCTACAGAAGCCCCACTGTGCTGGCCAGGCTCCACACAGGTGATGGCATGGACTTCTAAAACTTCAGTCTTTGAGCTCCACTGCTTATAAAAACTTACAATAATTGGCCCCTCTTGTTTTCCCAGTCAAAAGTTTTGGGGAAGTGTTTTACTTGTGCAATCCCCTGTGCAATACTCTCTCTCTCTCTCTCTCTCTCTCTCTATCTATCTCTATCTCTCTCTCTCTTTTTCTCCTCTCTCCATGATCAGGGTTCCTTTCCTTCCACAGAACCTGTGATTCTTTTCTCCCCCAAATCATGTCTCTGCACTTCCTACCTTCCACATTGTGGCATCTTTTCTCCCTGTAGTTGTGCAGTTTGTTTTCTCAGTCCCCAGATCTATTTCAGAATGATTTGATACTTACCTAGCTTTGTTCAAGGGACTAGGAAAACATCGGGTCTCCCTACAACTCTGCTATCTTAAATCCTCCTTGTAGTGCTTTTTTTTAAATGTACTTGCCATTCTATTTTCACTGCCTTCGTTAGGGGAAAAACAATTAGAAAACAGGTAGCTCACACAGACCTATTGTAATTACCCTGATTTAAAACAAGCTAACTCAGAAAGTTGGAACAGTAAAACCTGTCTCTCATTCAAACACATGAGATCATATAACCAAAATAGAAGCACAGCTTGAGCAAGAAGTTGGAAACTACACTAATTACATGGAGCATGCTTCACATTATGCAATGTTCCACAATTTTGCTTAGAAGTAGCTTCAGTTGCAACTTAATTGTTTCCTATGGGAAGCAAATTTGCCCCTTTAACTGCCTCCATTCTCCCTCATTCATGTAATGGTTCAGACAAGTCTGGACATAGACAAAGATATCTTTATAACACATAACAAAAATAAAAATAAAATGTACTAGAAATTATTTTCATGTGTGGAAATAAAAATATTCAACTTCTTGGGATTTACAGATTTACAGATGTTTGGGAGTAGCAGATTCATTTCAACAGATGAAGTTCAGGAAGGATGTCACAGTGCCTTTGCAATAGGGACTTTATTTTATTTGAAGGGAGAGTGATAAGGAGTGGGTGTAAAGAATAAAGGCTTTGAAAACACTAGCATAACACCAGACATTTTTAATTTGTTTGGTGACTATTATAACTCATCCATGGCTTAGTCCTTAGTTGCTATCTTAAATAACAAGCTTCACAAATCTTAGGCAAAACATGGGAGAAAAAGTAAGTCAATGAAATGCAAAACTTTTTTGGATGACTGCAAACATTTGCAATTAAGTCTAAGCTATTTTTTTCTTGTTTGACCTGAAAAATGAGTGCAGATGAAAGAGTACTAAATATGGATCTATTACTTAGGACAAAGATCTTGAAAAGGTTAAATCATCCTACAAGAGGGATTGAGGTAATCTTGTAAAAAAATTTTTTATGTAAGTTTGAAGAGCATTTTTGCAGTTTTAACTCATTGAAAAAGGTTATATTTAAATAAAACAAAAATTTATACGCACTTATTTTTACTTTTTTCTGATATTTTGAAATACTTTTGGCATATGATTCCAATTCTGTGTTCATTGTCTGTTGTTATTGTTTAATAGAAAGACAAGAGCCCAATCCATGCCCCAGAATTTTACATGTTTACAGAGATCTCTTTAGGGTGATATTTGGGAAACCAAAATCTCAAGATTTTACTCAGAGGGGGAAAATATACAAAGGGAAGAGTTAGTTAAACTTTCATCATGCACTTTAATTTCTGTCATTCTCCAGTCAGTGCACCTCACTCAGTAGCTCCTCTTGGTTCCTAAATCTGGCAGCTGCTTCTGAAACCATACCTTATTCATTTTTGTAGCTGCAGCACATGGTATGCAGCTTTGCCTTGAACAAGTATTCTAGTGGTTGTCTTGAAACCTATTTTGTGCTGGGAAATTTGCTAAGTGCTATGATATAAAACAGGGGATATGACAGACACAATCACTACCCCAAATAGAATAAATTTTAGGTGGAAGGTAGACTAAAGGTAATAAACAAGCAAATATATACAGGCATACCTTTTTTTATTGCACTTAAGTTTATTGTGTTTCACAGATATGGGTCTTTTACAAATTGAAAGATTGTGGCAACCTTGCATTAAGCAAGTCTATCAGCGTCATTTCCTCAAATAGCATTTGCTCACTTTATGTCTCTGTATCACATTTTGGTAATTCTATCAATATTTTAAACTTTTTCCTCATATCTTATTTGTTATGGTAATCTGTGATCAGTAGTTTTGAAGTTATTATTGTAATTCTTTTCAGGCACCATGAACTGCTCCCATATAGCACAGTGAACTTAATAAATGTGTGTGTTCTTACTGCTCTGCCAACCTTCCATTCCCCCATCTCTCTTCCTTTCCTTGGGCTATTTCCTGAGACACAATATTAAAATGGCCAACAAATATCCTACAATGGCCTACAATGGCCTCTAAGTGTTCAAGTGAAAAGAAGAGTCACATGTCTCCCTTCAGCTACAAAGCTAGAAATAATTGAGCTTAGTGAGGAATGCACATGGAAAGCTGAGATAGGCTGAGGCCCCTTGCATCAAACATTTGGTCAAGTTGTGAATGCAAAGGAAAAGTTTCTGAAGCAAATTAAAAGTGCAATTCCAGTGAACACACAAATGATAAGAGTGTGAAACAGTCCTATTGCTGATATGGAGAAAGTTGTAGTGGTCTGGATATAAGATCAAACCAGTGACGTTTCCTTCAGCCAAAGTCTTATCTAGAACAAGGCTTTAATGACCTTCAATTCTACAAAGGCTAAAAGAAGTGAGGAAGCTGCAGAAGAAAAGTTTAAAGCTGACCAAGGTTGGTTCATGAGATTTAAGAAAACAAGCCATCTCCAAACATAAAAGTGCAACGTTAAGCGGCAAGTCCTGATGTAGAAGTTGCAGAAAGTTGGGGCACCTGGGTGGCTCAGTCAGTTAAGCATCCAACTTCAGCTCAGGTCATGATCTCGCAGTTCATGAGTTCAAGCCCCACATCAGGTTCTGTGGTGACAGCACATAGTCTGGAGCCTGCTTCGGAATCTATCTCTCCTTCTCTCTCTACCCCTCCCCTACTCATGCTCTGTCTCTCTCTCTTTATCTCAAAAATACATAAACATTAAAACTAAAAAGTTTAAATTTTTTTTTTCAACGTTTATTTATTTTTGGGACAGAGAGAGAGCATGAACGGGGCAGGGGCAGAGAGAGTGGGAGACACAGAATCGGAAACAGGCTCCAGGCTCCGAGCCATCAGCCCAGAGCCCGACGCGGGGCTCAAACTCACGGACCGCGAGATCGTGACCTGGCTGAAGTCGGACGCTTAACCGACTGCGCCACCCAGGTGCCCCAAAACTAAAAAGTTTTAAAAATAATTAAAATAAAATGTAGTTTTTTTAAAAAAAGAAAACGTTACAGAAAGTTATCCAGAAGATCTAGCTAAGATAATTCATGAAGGTGGCTACACTAAACAACAGATTTTTAATGTAGACAAAACAGCCTTCCATTGGAAGAAGATGCCATCTAGGATTTCCAGAGATAGAGAGGAGACAATATTTGGCTTCAAAGCTTCAATGAACAGGCTGTCTTGTTAGGGGTTAATGCAGTGGGTGACTTTAAGTCGAAGTCAATGCTCACTTACCATTTTGAAACTCATAGGACCCTTAAGAATTATGCTAAATCTATTCTGCTTGTGCTCTATAAATGGAACAATAAAGCCTGGATCATACAACATGGTTTATTGAGTATTTTAAGCCCATGGTTGAGATCTACTGCTCAGAAAAAAAAGATTTCTTTAAAAATATGACTGTTCATTGCAAATGCACTTCGTCAACCAAGAGTTCTAAAGGAGATGTACAATGAGACTAATGTTTTTTTCATGCCCACTAACACAACATCTTCTCTGCAGTTCATCGATCTAGGAGTAATTTTGACTTTCAAGTCTTATTATTTAACAAAGATATTTTGTGAGGCTATAGCTGCCATTGATAGTGACTACACTGATGGATCTAGGAAAAGTAAACTGAAAACTTTCTGAAAAGGATTCACAATTCTAGATGGCATTAAGAACATTTATGATTCTTGCAAAAAGCTCAAAACATCGATATTAACAAGAATTTGCAAGAAGCTGATTTCAACCCTCATGGATGATTTTGAAAGGTTGAAGACTTCAGTGGAGGCAGTAATTGAGATATACTGGAAATAGCAAGAAAAAGTAGGATTAAAAGCGAACATTTAAGATGTGGCTGAATGACCGCAATCTCATGATACAACTTAACAAATGGGATGTTTCTTGTTGATGAGCAAAGAAACTGAGTTTTTGAGATGGAATCTACTCCTGGTGAAGATGTTGTGAAGATTATTGAAATGACAACAAAGGATTTGGAGTATTACCCAAACTTAGACACTATAGAAGAGGGAGTTTTGAGAGGATTGACTCCAATTTTGAAAGTTCTATTATGTGTAAAATGCTATCAAACAGCATTGCAGGCTACAGCAAAATTTTTCATGAAATAAAGAGTCAATTGATCCTTCAGACGTCATTGTTGTTTTAAGAAATTGACACAGTCACACAAAACTTCAACAGCTATCAACATTGAAGCAAGACCTTCCACCTACAAAAAGATTACAATTCACTGAAAGCTCAGATAATGGTTTGCATTTTTAGCAGTAAAGTTTAATTAAAGTATGTACATTGCTGTTTTACACATATGCTATTATGCACCTAATAAGCTACAGATACTGTAAACATAACTTTTATATGCACTGAGAAATAAAAAAAAAATCATTTGACTCTCTTGTGATATTTGCCTTATTGCAGTGATCTGGAAGTATCCCACAATACCCCTGAGGTATGCCTTTATAAAATATCTCACTTAGTGGTAAGTGTTATATGGAAGATAATGAAGGGAATTGTGGTAGAGAAAAACAGAGGCTTATAATTTTAAGTAGTAAAGGTAAGCAAAGGCCTCTCTAAAGGTAAATTTTAGCATAGGTTTGAATGAAGAGTCCTGTAAAGACCTGTAGAGATGGTAATGAGGTTGAATTATAGGCAGAGGAACAAGTTCAAAGACCTTCAAACCCTAAGGCCCTATGACAAGCTTACTATGCTCTTAGAATAGCAAGGATCCCAGGATAGCTGAAACACAATGAAGATAGGAAAAATTCTAGGTGGTAAAGTTGAAAAGAATGATAAAATCATGTAAGGACTTATAGCTAAGTGAGTGTAATGGGAAGCCAGTACAATACTGAATTTTGAGAAAAGGAGGGAGCGGTCATTATTTTACCTAATTTACATCTGGCCAATATGTGAGGAACTGAGTGGGGTGTGGGTTAGGGAGTGGACATAAAGGGAATCCAAGACATCAATTAGAAGGCTAGAGCAATCCCTATCAAAATAACACCAGCATTCTTCACAGAGCTAGAACAAACAATCCTAAAATTTGTATGGAACCAGAAAAGACCTCAAATAGCCAAAGCAATCTTGAAAGAGAAAACCAAAGCAGGAGGCATCACAATCCCAGACTTCAAGCTAAACTACAGAGCTGTAATCATCAAGACAATATGGTACTGGCACAAAAATAGACACTCAAATCAATGGAACAGAATAGAGAACCCAGAAATGGACCTATAAATGTATGGCCAACTAATATTGACAAAGCAGGAAAGAATATCCAATGGAATAAAGACAACCTCTTCAGCAAGTGGTGCTGGGAAAACTGGACAGCCACATGCAGAAGAATGAACCTGGACCACTTAAACCATAGACAAAAATAAACTCAAAATGGGTGAAAGACCTCAGTGTAAGACAGGAAGCCATCAAAATCCTAGAGGAGAAAGCAGGCTAAAACCTCTTTGACCTCAGCCACAGCAACTTCTCACTGAACACATCTCCAAGGCAAGGGAAAGAAACAAAAATGAACTATTGGGACCTCATCAAAATAAAAAGCTTCTGCACAGCAAAGGAAACAATCAGCAAAACTAAAAGGTAACCGAGAGAATGGGAAAAGATTATTTGCAAATGGCATATCAGATAAAGAGTTAGTATCCAAAATCTATAAGGAACTTATCAACTCAACACCCAAAACACAATCCAGTGAAGAAATGGGCAAAAGACATGAATAGACACTTCTCCAAAGAAGACATCCAGATGGCTAACAGGCATTTGAAAAAAATGCTCAACATCACTCATCATCAGGGAAATACAAACCAAAACCACACTGAGATAACACTTCACCCCTGTCAGAATGACTAACATTAGCAACTCAGGCAACAACAGACGTTGGCAAGGATGTAGAGAAAGAGGATCTCTTTTTCACTGCTGATGGGAATGTAAACTGGTGCGACCACTCTGGAAACCAGTATGGAGGTTCCTCAAAAATTAAAAATAGAACTACCCTACGACCCAGCAATTTCACTACTGGGCATTCACCCAAGGGATACAGGTGTGCTGTTCTGAAGGGGCACATGCACCCCAATGTTTATAGCAGCACTATTGACAATAGCCAAAGTATGGAAAGAGCCCAAATGTCCCTCAGCAGATGAATGGATAAATAAGATGTGGTATATATACACAATGGGGTATTACACGGCAATTAAAAAGAATGAAATCTTGCCATTTGCAACTATGTGGATGGAACTAGAAGGTATTATACTAAGCAAAATTAGTCAGAGAAAGACAAATACATGACTTTACTCACATGAAGAATTTAAGATACAAACAGATGAACATAAGGGAACGGATGTAAAGATAATATAAAAACAAGGAGGGGGACAAAACATAAGAGACTCTTAAATATAGAGAACAGAGGGTTGCTGGAGGGGTTGTGTGGGAGGGGGTTGGGCTAAACGAGTAAGAGGCATTAAGGAATCTACTGCTGAAGTCATATTCGCACTATATGGTAACTAACTTGGATATAAATTTAATGGTAACTAACTTGGGTATAAATTTAAAAATTAATTACTTTTTTTTAAAGTTGATGGCAGCTTGGAATCTTTGGTGTAGTGGAATTGGTGAGCAATGGTCAGATTTGAGATACATTTTATAGGTTATCAGGTATCTGCAGAAATTTCACTTTTTTTAATTTCCCAAATATCCTTATTACATCTACATCTGCTGATCAAATCATGGACTCTGCTGGTGAACTCTCCTGAGATTTTAAACTTTATTGTCCCACTCTCTGACTATAATAGCCTCTAATCCTTTCCATTCTCTCCTCTTTCTTCTGCTATAATCATATTTCACCTTTCATATACCTCTGGTCTTTTGACTTCCAGGACTATTTCTAGGTTTCCAAACCCCTCTTGTATTTCTTTCCTCCATCATTCCAGGCTGCAACATCTGCCATCTTATCTACTATTTGACATCCATTTGTAAGACTGTTTCTTTTACGTACGTCTTCTTTCAAGTCACCCACAAACTCCCACACCTACAGTCTCAGCAAACTATTTTACCTCCTTCCAAAACCATTAGGCTAGAATATTTAAGCATATAATTTCATACTTATAAATTTATCTATATTCATACCCATTTTCCCTTGTTTCCCATCTTCCTTTTTCATTCTAAATAATTCCTTAGCCTATGCTGTGTATATTAGCCTTTCCCATTTCTTTAGGGTCCAAAGACTATTAATATTGCCTCCCTCAAGTTTCTCCAAAGGGTTTTCCCTTCAATTCTCTATCCTCTCTAGTTACCATATGTCTGCTGAAATTTTTGACATATTTTTTAAAACTTTTATTAAGTTTTTAATTTTAATGTCTGTATAGTTAAAATATGGTGTTATATTAGTTTCATGTGTACAATAGAGTGGCTCAACAGTTCAACAGTTCTATACATTACTCAGTGCTCATCATGATAAGTGTCTCTTTAATCTCCATCACTTATTTCACCCATTTCCCAGACCCACCTCCCCTCTGGCAACCTTCTGTTTGTTTTCTATAGTTAGAGTCTATTTTTTGCTTTGTCTTTCTCTCCTTTGTCCTTTGTTCACTTGTCTTATTTCTTAAATTCCACATATGAGTGAAATCATATAATTTTCTTTCTCTGACTGACTTATTTCACTTAGCATTATACTCTAGGCTCATCCATGTTGTTGCAAATATGAAGATTTCATCATTTAGTATAGCTAAATAATATTCCACTCTGTGTGTGTGTATATTTCCATATATATGCATATACTATATCTTCTTTATCTGTTGATTGACATCTGGGCTGCTTCCATAATTTGGCTATTGTAAGTAATGCTGCAATAAATGTTAGAGTACATGTATCCTTGTGAATTAATGTTTTTGTATTTTAGGGGTAAATGCCCAGTAGTGTAATTATATCAATTATAATACTTAATCCACTACACTGGCATTCTCTCTCTCTCTCTCTCTCTCTCTCTCTTTTTTATTTATCACTAAAATGTAAGCTCCTCAAGAATAGAATCTGTATGTAAATCACCTTCTAGGTGCTCAGTAAAATTACTTGTTTATTTATTGAAATTTCATTGACACACAATGTTATATTAGTTTCAGATTTTAAAAAGAATGTAACTGAATTCTGATAATCTATACTTCCATTGTTGACCAATTCCCTCCTTGACTGATTCCTTTTCTTAGAATTGCAATGTTGTCAATCACATTATTATCAAGACTAACTTTAAACAGAGTTGCATCTCTCTGATCCATTATGCATTTCATACTTTACCTCTTGGAGAAAAACTCCTAAATTATTTGGAGACCCTGGATATAGTCCAAAAATCCCCCTTTTTTATATACTGATTTTTTAAATAAGAGCCACTTTTTGATCATCTGGGTAGAAATAAAAAGAAATCAAAATACTACAAACAAGAAAGAAAAATACTAAAAAGACATGACAGACAATGGCACAGGAGAAAAGTAAAGTTAGAAATTTAAGATTATTGGACTAAACACCACAGAAATACAAACAATTATAAGAGAATATTATGAAAACCTGTATGCCAACAAATTGGAGAACTTGGAAGAAATGGATAAATTCCTAGAAAGATATAAACTACCAAACTGAAACAGAAAGAAATAGAAAACATCAACAAACTGATACCAGCAATGAAATTGAATCAGTAATAAAAAAATCTCCCAAGAAACAAAAGACCAGGGCCAAATGGCTTTACAGGGAATTTTACCAACATTTAAAGAAGAGTTTATACCAACTCTTCTCAAAATATTCAAAAGAAAAAAAAGAAAGAAAGAAAGAGTAAAGAAAAAAGAAAAAGCAAAGGAAGGAAAACTTGGAAATTCCTTCTATGAGGCCAGAATTACCCTGATACCGAAACCAGATAAAGACTCTACTAAAAAAAGAGAACTACAGGCCAACATCCCTTATGAACATGGATGCAAAAATTCTCAATTAAATACTAACAAAATGAATCTAACAGTAGTTAAAAAGAAATTCACCACAATCAAGTGTGATTTATTCCTGGGCTGCAAGGGTGGTTTAATAATTGCAAACCTGACACAGAACATTAAAAGAAAGGATAAAGACCATATAATAATTTCAACAGACGCAAAAAAAGAATTTTACAAAGAACATTCATGAGGAAAAAAAAACCTCAACAAAATAGAGTTAGATGGAATATACACAGGCCATTATGAAAAACCCACAGATAATATTATCCTCAATGTGGAAAATCTGAGAACATTTCCTCTACAATTAGGAACAAGACAGGGATGTCCAATTTCACCACAGTTATTTAACATAGTACTGGAAGTCCTAGTCATAGGAATATGACAAAAAAGATAAATAAAAGGAATTCAAATTGGCAAGGAAGAAGTCAAGTTTTCATTATTTTCAGATGGCATGATACTCTATATAGAAAACCTTAAAGACTCCACCAAAAAATTCCTAGAACTGATACATAAATTCAGCAAAGTTGTAGGTTACAAAACCAACATACAGAAATCTGTTGAATATCTATACACAAATAATGAAGATCAGAAAGAGAAATCAAGGCATCAATCCCATTTACAATTTCACAAAAAACAATAAGATACCTAGCAATAAACCTAACCAAAGAGGTAGAATACTTGTACTCTTAACACTATAAAACACTGATGAAAGAAATTGAAGAGAACACAAAGAAATGGAAAGACATTCCATACTCTTGGATTGGAAGAACAAATATTCTTTAAATGTCAACACTACCCAGAATAAACTGCACATTTAATGCCATCCCTATCAAAATAACACTAGCATTTTCCACAGAACTAAAACAAACAATCCTCAAATTTGTATGGAACCAAAAAATATATGGAATAACCAAAGCAATCTTGAAAAGAAAAGAAAATATAAAGGCACCACAATTTGAGACTTCAGGCTATATTACAAAGCTGTAGTGATCAAGACAGTGTGGTGCTGGCACAAAAATAGTCGAATAGATCAATAGAACAGAATACAAAAACCAGAAATGAACTCACAAATATATGGTCAATTAATCTTTGACAAAACAGGAAAGAATATCCAATGGAAAAAGACAGCCTCTTCAACAAATGGTATTGTGAAAACTGGACAGCAACATGCAGAAGAATGAAACTGGACCACTTTCTTACAATTTATTGAAAAATAAATTCAAAATGGATGAAAGACCTAAATGTGAGACAAGAAAACATTAAAATCCTAGAGGAGAACATAGGCAGCAACATTTTCAACATCAGATGTAGCAACTTCTTAATAGATCTGTCTCCTGAGGCAAGGGAAACAAACGCAGAAAGAAACTATTGGGACTTCATCATAATATAAAGTTTCTTCACAGTGAAGGAAACAATCAACAAAACTATAAGGCAACATTGGAATGGGAGGTTTTTGCAAATTACATAGATGATAAAAGTTAGCATCCAAAATTTATAAAGATGTTATCAAACTCAACACCCAAAAAACAGATAGTCAAATTAAAAAATGGGCAGAAGACATTAATAGACATTTTTCCAAAGAAGACATACAGATGGTGAACAGACACATGAAAAGATACTCAACATCACTCATCATCAGGGAAATACAAATCAAAACCACAATTATATATCACCTTAAACCAGTCAGAATGGCTGAAATGAACAACACGAACAGATGTTGGTGAGGATGCAGAGAAAGGAGAACACTCTTGCAGTGCTGATGGGATTGCCAACAAGTGGAGACACTCTGGAAGACAGCATGGAGGTTCTTCAAAAATTTAAAAATAGAACTACCCTACGATCCAGCAACTGCACTACTAGGTATTTATCCAAAGGATTAAAAAAAAAACTGATTCAAAGGGATACACGCATCCTGATTTTGATAGCAGCATTATCAACAATGGTCGAATGGTGAAAAAGTCCAAATGTCCATTGACTGATGAACGGAGAAAGAAGATGTGTGATAAAATATATACATGTATACATGACATATTACTCAGCTATAAAAAAGAATGAAATCTTGCCATTTGCAATGATATGGATGGAGCTAGAGTATTATGCTAAGCGAAATAAGTCAGAGAAAGACAAACCATATGATTTCACTCATATGTGGAATTCAAGAAACAAAAAAAAAAAAAATGAACACAGGGGATACAGAGAGGCAAACCAAGAAACAGACTCTTAACTAATGAGATCAGACTTACAGTTACCAGAGGGGAAATGGGAACCGTGATGAGTTAAATAGGTGATGGGGATTAAGGAGGGCACTTGTGATGATCACTGGGTGTTGTATGTATGTGTTGAATCACTAAGTTCTACACCTGAAGCTACATTTACACTCTATGTTAACTATGTGGAAGTTAAAGAAAAATTTGGAAATAAAAAAAGGGTAAAAAAATACTATCAGAATAAAACTAGTTCTAGCACTGAATGGGCTCATTGCTTATACACTAGACATCATCTATTGGTAATTTATTTGAGTGTCATTTCAGAAAGAAATGTTTCTATAAACATGACAAACTGTAAGATTTCTGTACAAACAACATATTATTGTATTTGGCCACTTGTTATACTGTTAACACTTGATTCATCTAAACTCAACATATAAAGCATGATAATGCTTTTAATGTATACATTTAATGTATAATGATGTTTATACATCAGGAACTCTAGAGCTGTTTCTTTGTAATTTGAAATTTCTCCTATATTTCTGTTTTATTTCATCTTTTAGATGTTAGACATTTTTGTGCTATAGAATGGATTAAAACCGTAGAATCACCAGTCTTTTCTATCTTTGAAGCCTAATGTCTCTCAAATGTAATTATATGAAAGATTCTCTGAAAATAAATCTCTAATGTGGTCTATAATTGAGTATTAATCTGTCCATTTTAGGCTATCAAAAGCAAGAATTTTGTCTAGAGAAACAGAATATTTTTTTCCATTGGTAGTGGCAGGGTGAAGAATGCCACTAAATTTATTCTCCTGTCCCTGTAGGCAATAGTTGGGAGAAATGGTCCCAGATCAGCAGGGCTCCTCAGTTTTTGAGGTATAACCTACATTTTCAAAGCTGAGTGGGTAATAAGGTGGCTGGAATATTTGTTGAAATATAAATGCAAATCTGTGTACTATGTAATTAACATATTCCTGAAACAATAAATTTTTTCTGTGAGCTGAAATTGGAACATTATGTAAATCATAGGTATTTTTATTTGTGAAAACATTTGGAGGATATTTTGAAGGCCCCATTTCAGAAGAATACCATACAATTGCAAATGCTTTTACTTTTTAAAAACAGTTCATCGCAGACTAACATAATGCCTTTGCAAATTTCCTAAGAAAATTTATAATGAATATCCATGGCCATTCTGCAGGAACTCTAGACCATCATTTTCTCCCCAGATACTTGGAAATTCCTTTAGAAGAGGAGGGGTGGGGAAAGTGGGTGATTTCTCACACGTTCCACAAATTAGAACTTTTGAGCACTCAGTGACAGCTGACATATGCATCCATATTTATTAAAAATATGTTCAGATGCAAGTTACAAACTAACCAATTGTGGCTTAAGCAAATAAATGGCTTATTTTTCCAAATAAAAGCAAGTCTTAAAAGCAAGTCTAGATGTAGGTCATTGCTGGTGTTTATTTAGTTGTTCAACAATGCCATTTGGACCCAAGGAATTTCTTTTTTTCTTTTCTGACCCACTATTCATACTATGTAGACTTTCATCTTCAGGCCTGTCATCCCATTGTTATAAGATAGCTGCTGAAGCTCCAGATATCATGTTTACATTCAAAGCAGAGAGAAAGAAGAAGAAAGATTCAGTGCCAGCAGATTTCTGCTTGAAGTCTCACTATTAGAACTGAGTCACATTGTCCCTCCTATCTGCAAGTAAGTGAGGGAAATTGGGTTTTCTGCTTTCTAGTTTCTATAGTAGAAAGTAGCAAGGGGGAATTGCGTTAGAAATGTATTAATTAGAGCTAATTAATGAGATGCCTCTCCTTCTTAGGTCTGATAAGGTATGTCTCTTGTCACCACCAATGATAGTGCTTTTAGTCTAATCAAATAGAATGGTGCCCACTAATGTTTGCACTGAGAGTAGTCACCTCACCCAGGGATTCAGGAGGAGTGCAAGGTTACTGGTACAGAGGATATTCGGAGTGAAAGTCATTATGGTGATCCCAGCCAGTGCCTTCCTCTGATCTTACTTCATTGCCTTGGGTGAACTTAGTAAATCTTAATAGTCTCTCCTCTTAGGATTAATTCTAATGTAAATACCATATTTAATCAATTCCAAGACACACTATTTCACATATTTTCACCATAACAAATCTCTGACATTAGGATTTACTTCCAACAAATTATATATTTCTGACATTAGGAATTATTTTCAAAAATTTTGTCTTATAGCTAAAGTTGGCCAGGTAGCTATTAAGATATAGTTGTCATTTCATGTACATATGGAAACCTGGTCATAGCTGTTCATGTTATAAACACTTCAGTTGAGTTATATGCACTGTTGGTACTACATGTGTTAATTGCCATATAAAATATCTTCAAAAAGATTACACTGCCAGTAAGCATCAGAAAAAAATATTATTGTGTAAGCAGAAAGGTATGAAAATGGAACAGTGGGGTGTAATTTGACATTAGTGAAACAAATATGTACCACTGAAAGAGTAAATGCCAGCATTAAGACTTGCAGAATGAAGTGGGAGGCATCACAATCCCAGACTTTAGCCTCTACTGAAAAGATGTAATCACTAAGACAGCATGGTATTGGCACAAAAACAGACACATAGACCAATGGAATAGAATAGAAACCCCAGAATTAGACCCACAAAAGTATGGCCAACTAATCTTTGACAAAGCAGGAAAGAATAGCCAATGGAAAAAAGACAGTCTTTAACAAATGGTGCTGGGAGAACTGGACAGCAACATGCAGAAGAATGAAACTAGAACACTTTCTTACACCATTCACAAAAATAAACTCAAAATGGATAAAGAACCTGAAAGTGAGGCAGGAAATCATCAAAACTCCAGAGGAGAAAGCAGAAAAAAACCTCTCTGACCTCAGCCGCAGCAATTTCTTACTTGACACATCCCCAAAGGCGAGGGAATTAAAAGCAAAAATGAACTATTGGGACTTCATGAAGATAAAAAGCTTCTGCACTGCAAAGGAAACAATCAACAAAACTAAAAGGCAACCAAAGGAATGGGAAAAGATATTTGCAAATGACATATTGGACAAAGGGCTAGTATCCAAAATCTATAAAGAACTCACCAAACTCCACACCCAAAAAACAAATAATCCAGTGAAGAAATGGGCAGGAAACATAAATAGACACTTCTCTAAAGAAGACATCCAGATGGCCAACAGGCACATGAAAAGATGCTCAACGTCGCTCCTCATCAGGGAAATACAAATCAAAACCACACTCAGATATCACCTCACACCAGTCAGAGTGGCTAAAATGGACAAATCAGGAGACTATGGATGCTGGAGAGGATGTGGGGAAATGGGAACCCTCTTGCACTGCTTCTGGGAATGCAAACTGGTGCAGCCACTATGGAAAACAGTGTGGAGGTTCCTCAAAAAATTAAAAATGGATCTAACCTATGACTCAGCAATAGCACTGCTAGGAATTTACCCAAGGGATACAGGAGTTCTGATGCATAGGGGCACTTGTACCCCAATGTTTATAGCAGCAATTTCAACAATAGCCAAATTATGGAAAGAGCCTAAATGTCCATAAACTGATGAATGGATAAAGAAATTTTGGCTTATATATACAATGGAATACTACTTGGTAATGAGAAAGAATGAAATCTGGCCTTTTGTAGCAATGTGGATGGAACTGGAGAGTGTTATGCTAAGTGAAATAAGTCATAGAAAGAAAGACAGATACCATATTTTTTCACTCTTATGTGGATCCTGAGAACCTTAACAGAAGACCATGGGGGAGAGGAAGGAAGAAAAAACAAGTTAGAGAGGGAGGAAGCCAAACCATAAGAGACTCTTAAAAACTGAGAATAAACTGAGGGTTGATGCGGGTGGGAGGGAGGGAAAGTGGGTGATGGGCATTGAGGAGGGCACCTGTTGGGATGAGCACTGGGTGTTGTATGGAAACCAATTTGACAATAAATTTCATATTAAAAAAATAAAATAAAAGGAAAGTAAGGGTTGGCTAAAGGAAGTAGCTAGAGGGTAGAGCATCCAAAGCACAGAGAACCACATGGGCAAAAGTTGTGAGGCTAAAGAATCCATAGCATGTTTGCATAATTTAAATACAGAGTGGCTTGAGTGAACAAACCAAGATGAAAAGAGGGGCAGAAGAATCTAGAAAAGAGGTGATATCAAGGCAATGTATGGCCTTTGACCCCATGACGCAGAAGGCATTGATTGGTGTAAGGAAAGGGGTGAATTTAATATGTGTTTCAGAAAATGCTTTGGTTTCAGTTTGGAGGAAGCGAGAGTACATGCAGAAGGATGGGAATGACTGCTGGTTGCCTACCTCATCATTTCTTCCCCGCCTTTTTTCTTTAGTAACAAAACCATATTTTTAACATGGGCACAGCACCTCTCTGAAGAGAGGATTTCTTGCAGCCTTTTTACATCTCTGAGTAGTTATGTAACTAAATTCTGGCCAATGAGATAAAGGAAAATGTATAGGTTTTCCAAGAAGCCTGCTTAAACAGCAGAAGATTTCATACTTCTTTTCCTTTTTCACCTTCTTGCTGTCTAAAATGCAGACAGAATACATTCCATCTGGAGATGTGGAACGAAATCACCCTGTTGGGAAGAACGGAGTTGGTGCTGTTATTTGGAACTATTCATGCAGCATATCATAGCATGTAGAAATGTGCTACAGATGGCAAAGCAATACGGTAAAAACAACAACAGCAACAGCAGCAATAACAACAACAGCAAACCTAGGTCTTTGATGATCATGGAACAAATATACCAGAGGGCTTACCTCTGTACTTCATTTATGAAATAAAAAAATAAATTTCATAAGGAGCCATTCCATATAGTTCATTGTTACCAAGTACAATGGCCCCAAACTGCTCTTTGGTAACCCATCAATGCAGGTAGAAAATACAGTGGAAGAAAAGATTCAATTTATGAAGCAACCAAATAGATAAAATACCCAGGCAGTAACTAAACAATTAATGTGAATGAACCATATGAGAAAACCTTAAAACTTTATTAACATGTAAAAGGAAATGTAAACGGGTGAAAAAAGGATCACATTGTTTATGGCTAACATTAAAAGCGGTAATCATTTTGCAATATGTAAGTGTTTCAAATCAACACGTCATGCACCTTAAACTGCACAATGTCATATGTCAAATATATTTCAATTAAGCTTGAAGAAAGTAATAAATCTACCCAAAATTAACTCACCGATATTAAACTCTAAAATCAAATATAATCCCAACTAAAATATCAATAAGATCTTCTTTAATTTTACTTTTTAGTAAGTTTTCAATTTTAATTCCAGCATAGTTAATATACAGTGTCATATTAGTTTCTGGTGTACAGTATGATGATTCAACAATTCTATATATTATTTTGTTCTTATCCATGATAATTATACTCTTTAATCCCCATAATCTATTTCATTCATCCTCTCCACCTAAACTCCACTAACCATAATTTTTTTCTATAGTTAAGAATCTGTTTCTCGGTTTCTCTCCATCTCTTTTTTTTTTATTTTGCTTATTTGTTTTGATTCTTAAATCCACATATGAGTGAAATCATATGGTATTTGTCTTTCTGTGACTGACTTATTTCACTTAGCATTATACTCCATAGCTCAATCCATATTGTTTATCCATTCATTACTTGTTAGACACTTGGGCTATTTCCATTTCTTGTACATGTTGTACATAATGCTGCAATTAACATAGGAGTGCCTTATACACTTGAATCTATGTTTTTGAATTTTTTTGGTAAATACACAGTAGTGTGATTTCTATATTAAAAGGGTAGTTCTGTTTTTATCTTTTTGAGGAATCTCCATACTATTTTCCATAGTGGTTGTACCAGTTTGCATTCCAGCCATCAGTGACAGGAATTCCTTTTACTCCACATTCTTGCCAACACTTGCTTCTCATGTTTTTTTAAATTAATTTATTTAATTTTTAGTTAATTAACACACAGTGCAATATTGGCTTTGGAAGTAGAATTCAGTGATTCATCACCTACATACAACACCCAGTACTCATCACAACTAGTGCCCTCCTTATTACACATCACCCATCTAGCCAATACCCAGCCACCTCCCTCTATCAACCCTGAATTTGTTGTCTATAGTTGATCTCCTGTGGTTTGTTTCCCTCTCTTCTCTTCTTCACCCCTATGTTTATCTGTTTTGTTTCTTAAATTCCACATATGAATGAAATCATATGGTATTTGTCTTCCTCTGATTGACTTATTTCCTTAGCATAATAAATTCTAGCTCCATTCACATCATTGCAAATTGAGAGATTTCATTCTTTTTGATGGCTGAGTAATATTCCAGTGTGTGTATGTGTGTGTGTGTGTGTGTGTGTGTACCAGATTTGTGTGTGTGTGTATATATACACACATATATATGTATATATACATGTACATACATATACTCACACATACATACATACATACATACCACATTTTCTTTATCCATTCATCAACCAATGGACATTTGGGATATTTCCATAGTTTGGCTATTGTTGATAATGCTGCTATAAACATTGGGTGTGTGTACTCTTTGAATCTATATTTTTGTATCCTTTGGGTAAATACATAATAGTGAAATTGCTGGATCGTATTGTAGTTCTATTTTTAGTTATTTGAGGAAACTGCATACTGTTTTCCAGGGTGGTTGCATGAGTTTAAATTCTCACCAACATTGCAAGTGATTTCCTTTTTCTCCACATCCTTGTCAGCACTTGTTTCTTGTGTTGTTGATTTTAGCCATTCTGACAGGTGTGAGGTGGTACCTCATTCTGGTTTTGATTTGTATTTTCCTGACGATGAGTGATGTTGAGAGACCCTTGCTGCAGAGATCAAAGACCTAAACCTAGTCAAGCCGGAATAAAAATGAGAATTTGACTGGATACAGTCACCATGGGGATTGAAGAAGCAGAGGAGAGAATAAGTGATATAGAAATAAAATTACAGAGGGACGCCTGGGTGGCGCAGTCAGTTAAGTGTCCGACTTCAGCCAGGTCACTATCTCGTGGTCCGTGAGTTCGAGCCCCGCATCAGGCTCTGGGCTGATGGCTCAGAGCCTGGAGCCTGTTTCCGATTCTGTGTCTCCTTCTCTCTCTGCCCCTCACCCGTTCATGCTCTGTCTCTCTCTGTCCCAAAAATAAACAAACGTTGAAAAAAATTAAAAAAAAAGAAATAAAATTACAGAAAATAATGGACCTGAAAATAAGAGAAAAAGAAAACTATTAGATTACAAAGAGAGACTCAATTCCATAAAGAGAAATAATATCTATATCACGGGAATCCCAGAAAAAGCAGAGTGGTGAAAAGGGGCATCAGGTTTATCTGAACAAATTATAGCTGAGAACTTCATAATCTGGGGAAGGAAACAAGCATTCAAGCCTAAGAGGCACAGAGAACTTCCCTCAAAACCAATAAAAAGACATCAACACCATGACAAATTACAGGGAAACTTGCAAAATATAAAAATAAAGAGATAATTCTGAAAGCAGCCAGGACAAAAGGAACTTAACCTACAAGCATAGATACTAAGGTTAGCAGCAGACTTATCCATTGAATCTTGTGCTTTTGATTTTAACCATTCTGGTGGGTGTGAGAGCTCATTTTAGTTTTTATTTGTATTTCCATGATTATGACTCATGTTTAGCATCTTTTCATGTATCTGTTACCCATCTGGATACCTTCTTTGTAAAAATGTCTATTAATGTCTTCTGCCCATTTTTTAATTGGACTTTTCATTTTTGGTGTGAGTTTTATAAATTCTTTTTTTAATGTTTATTTATTTTTGAAAGAGAGAGAGACAGAGAGGGAGAGAGAGAGAGAGAGAGAGAGAGCGCAAGTGGGGAAGGGGCAGAGAGAAAGGGAGATCAGAAGCAGGCTGGGGCTCTGAGCTGTCTGCAGAGCCCAATGTGGGGCTCGAACTCACAAACTGCGAGACCATGACCTGAGCTGAAGTCAGATAGCCAACTGGGCTACAAAGGCGCCCCTATAAATTCTTCATATATTTTGTGTACAAACCCTTTTTCAGAGATGTCATTTGCAAATATCTTCTCATATTCCATAGGTTGCCTTTTAGTTTTGTTGATTGTTTCCTTCACTGTGCAGTAGCTTTTTATGTTGATGGAATCCCAGTATTTGAACTATACTTTAAAGTTCCTCTCTTCATTAGACATATATATAAAAAATATTGCGAGGGCCAATGTAAGAAAAATTACTGCCTGTGCTCTCTTCTAGGATTTTTACGGTTTCAGATCTCACATTTTGGTCTTTAATCCATTTGAGTTTATTTTTGTGTAGTGTGAGAAAATGGTCCAGTTTCGCTCTTTTGCATGTTGCTGTCTCGTTTTTCCATCATCATTTTTGGAGAAGACTGTCTTTTTCCCATTGTGTATTTATTTCTCCTTTATCAAACATTCATTGACCATATAAATATAGGTTTATTTCTGGGTTTTTTGGTCTGTTCTATTGATCTATGTGTCTATTGTTATGTCAGTACCATATTGTTTTGATTACTACACTGTTGTAATATAACTTCAAGTTCAGAATTGCAATAACCTTGTTTTTGTTTATCTTTTTCAAGATTTCTTTGGTTATTCAGGATCTTTTGTGATTCCAACCATTTTTTATGATTGTTCTAGTACTGTGAAATGCTATTGGTATTTTGATAGATATTACATTGAGTGTGTAGATTGGTTTGGATAGTATAGATGTTTTAACAACAAGTGTTCTTCCAATCCATGAACATGAAATATTTTTCAATTTCGTTGTATTATCTTGAATTTCTTTCACCAACATTTTTACGTTTTAAGAGTACAAGTCTTCCACCCCTTTAGTTGATTTCTAAACACTTTATTACTTCTGATGCAAATTTAAATGGGATTTATTCCTTAATTTTCTTTCTGCTGCTTTATTCTTGGTGTATACAGGTGCAACAGGCTTCTGAAAATTGATTTTGTATCCTGTGACTTTACTAAATTCATTTATCAGTTCTAGTAGCTTTTTGGTGGAGCCTTTCAGGTTTTCTATATAGAGTATCATGTCTCCTGCAAAATTGTGAAAGTTTGACTTCTTCCTTGATGATTTGGATCGCTTTTCTTTCTTTTTCTTATCTAATTCCTGTAGGTAGTATTTCCAATACTATGTTGAATAATAGTGGTAAGAGTCTACATCCTTGTCTCACTCCTAACCTTAGGAGAAAAGCTCTCAGTTTTCACCATTGAGTATTATGGTAGCTGTGGATTTTTCTTATAAGGTCTCTATTATGTTGAGGTATGTTTCCTCTAGACTTTGTTGAAAAGTTTTATCATAAATAGATGCTATACTTTGTCAAATTATTTCTCTGCACTATTGAAATGATCATATGGTTCTAATCCTTTCCCTTATTTATGTGATTCATCACATTGATTTGTGAATATTTTTTAAATTTTTTTAACATTTATTCATTTTTGAGAGACAGAGACAGAGCCTGAGTAGAGGAGGGGCAGAGAGAGAGGGAGACACAGAATCTGAAGCTAGCCCAGGCTCTTAGCCATCAGGCTCTGAGCTGTCAGCAGAGCCTGAGGCGGGGCTCGAACTCATGGACTGCAAGATCATGACCTGAGCCGAAGCCAGATGCTCAACCTGGCTTCGGAGCCAGGAGCCACCCAGGCGCCCCTGATTTGTGAATATTGAACCATGCTTGAATCCTGGGAATTAATCCCACTGATCATGGTGAATAATTTTTTTAACGTATTGTTGGATTTGGTCTGCTAGTATTTTCTTGAGGTTTTTTGCATCTATGTTCATTAGAGATAGTGGTCTGTAGTTCTCTCTATTTTGGTTTTCTGGTTTTGGTATCCAGGTAATACTGGCCTGAAAGAATGAAATCGGAAATTTTACTTCCTTTCCTATTTTTTGGAATAATTTTAGAAGAATACATATTAACTCTTCTTTAAATCTTTGGTAGAATTCAACCGTGAATCCATCTGGTTCTAAACTTTTGTTTGTTGGAAATTTTTTTGATTACTGATTCCATTTCATTGCTGCTAATCAGTTTGTTCAAATTTTCTGTTTCTTCCTACTTCATTTTTGGTGTGTCAGATGTTTCCAGGGATTTCTTCATTTCTTCTTGCTTATCTAATTTGTTGTCATATAGTCTTTCATAATATTAACTTACAATTGCTTGTATTTCTGTGTTGTTGGTTATTATTTCTTTTTCATTTATTTTGTTTATTTGGGTCTTATCTCTCTTTTCTTAATGTGTCTGTATAAAGATTCATCAATTTTGTTGGTCTTTTCCAAGAACCAGCTCCCAGTTTCATTAATATTTTCTTTTCTTTTTTTTTTTTTTTTTTTTTAGTTTCTATATCATTCATTTCTGCTCTAATCTTTATTATTTCCTTACTTATACTGGTTTGAGGTTTTGTTTGCTGCTCTATTTCTAGTTCCTTTAGGTGTAAGGTTAGTTTGTTTATTTCAGAGTTTTATTCCTTCTTGAAATAGTCTTGTATTGCTATAAACTTCCCTCTTAGAATCACTTTTACTTCATCTGAAAGGTTTTGGACTATGGTGTTTTCATTTTCTTTTGTTTTCATGTATTTTTTAATTTCCTCTTTGATTTCTTGGTTGACTCATTTATTGTTTAGAAGCATATTAATTACCTTCCATGTATTTATGATCTTGTAAGATATTTTCTTGTGTTTGATTTCTATTCGTAGTTGTCAGCAGAAAAGATGCATGAAATAACTTCAGTCTTTTTGAATGTTTTGATACTTGGTTTGTGGCCAAATATGCTGTCTGTACCAAAGAATGTTCCATGCCCACTTGAAAAGAATGTGTTCTTCTGCTGTTTTAGGATGGAACATTCTGAATATATGTTAAGTCAATCATTTCTAATGTGTCATTCAAAGCCACAGTTTCCTTGTTGGTTTTCTGTTTGGATGATCTGTCCATTGATATAAGTGGGGTGTTTAAAGTCCCCTATTATTATATTACTATTAATTAGTTTCTTTATGTTTGTTATTAACTGTCTTAAGTATTAGATGCTCCCATGTTAAGTGAGTAAATATTTACAATTGTTATATCTTTTTTTTTGGCTTTTCCCCTTAATGATTATATAGTGTCCTTCTTATCTTATTGCAATCTTTGTCTTAAAGTCTGTTTTGTCTAATGTAAGAACTGCTACTTAAGGTTTCTTTTGACATCCCTTTGCTGGATAAATAATTCTCCACCGCCTCACTTTCAATCTGCAAGTGTCTTCAGTTCTAAAATCAGACACCTATAGTCAACATATAGATGGGTCTTGTTTTTTTCCACTCTTTCACCCTATGTACTTTTATTGGAACATTTAATCAATTACTTTGAAAGTAATTATTAGTAAATATGTATTTATTGCCATTTGTTACTTCTTTTGTATTTGCTTTTTTAGTTTTCTCCATCCTTTTCTTTTCTTCATCTTTTCTCTCATGATTAGTTGGCTCTTCTTAGTGATATACTTGGGTTACTTTCTGTTAACTTTGCAAATCTGTTACTGGTTTTTTATTTGTGGTTACCATTATGTTTGTATATACCATATTCTTTATAAGCAGTCTATAGTAAGTTGATTGTTGCTGAAGTTTGAAGCCATTCTTTACTCCTTTATGTCCCACTTTTTATTGTATGGTGTCATACTTTACATCCTTTTATTCTGTGTGTCCATTGACTGATTTTTACAGCTATACTTATTTTTACTGATTTTATGTTTCCTACCTTCCTTACTTTTGATTATGGTCTTTCCTTTCCCTTCAAGGGGTTCCCTTTAACATTTCTTGTAGTGTTCATTTAGTGGTCATGAATTTCTTTAACTATTTGTCTGAGAAACTATCTCCCCCTTTCATTCTGATTGAAAGCCACTCTGGATAGAGTATTTTAGGCTGCAATTTTTTTTTCTTTTAGTACCTTGAATATGTCATGCCACTCCCTTCTGAACTTCAGTTTCTGTTGAAAAATCCTCTGATATCTTTATAGGGTTTCCCTTTTATGTAACTGATTTCTCTTGTTGTCTTTAAAATTCTCTCTTTATTACTACTCTTAGCCAACTTAATTACTATGTATCTTGGTGTGGACCTCTTTTGATTGATTCTGTTGGGAGATCCCTGTCCCTTCTGAATCTGGACTTCTCTTTCTTTGCCTGGACTTGGGAAGTTTTAAACTATTATTTCTTCAAATAAATTTTGTGCCACCTTTTCTTTTTTTTCTTCTTGGATCCTTATAATGTGAATGCTATTACTTTTTACTGTATTGCTGAGTTCTCTAAGTCTATTCTTATTTTGCATAATTGTTTTCTCTCATTTGTTTAGCTTGATTACTTTCCATTACTGTCTGCCAGGTCACTGAGATTTATTTTTCTGCTTTGTTTAGTCTACTGTTTATTCCATTTTGTGTAGTTTTAATTTCACTTATTTTGTTCTTTATCTCTTATTGGTTCTTTTTTAAATATTATTTTAAGGGCCTCACTGATGTCCACCTCTTTCTCAAGGTCAGTGAGTATCTTTAAGATCATTAGTTTAAATTCTCCATCAGGCATATTACTTATGTATATTTTACCTCAGTCTCTTGCTGTGATCTTATTCTGTTCTTTCATTTGAGACATATTCCTCTGTCTCCTCATCTTGTCTAACTGCCTGAGTCTGTTTCATTGTGAAGAAAGGCAGCTGCATCTGCACTTGAATGTGATGGCCTTGTGAAGAAGAGGTCCTGCAGGGTCCTACCATGCAGTGTCCTCTGTTCACCAGAACCTGGTGCTTTAGTGGTGTCTCCTATGTGTGATGCATGCATCCAACTGTTGTGGCTGAGCTGGTTTTTCCTTCAGGCCAGTCATCTTCAATGTATCTTTTGCCTACTATGGCCAGTGCTTGGCTCCCATGATGTTAGTGTGTCTGGGGACTCGTTGGGCTTGAGTTGTGTCAGACCAGGCATTTGCCAGAGATTCACTAGCATCAAATGGCAGGGCAATTTTCCTGTGCTGTCCTCCAAGAAGGTTTTGTTGGTGTATGGGGCCTTCAATCAGACTAGTTGTCTGCCTCCAGCCCACTCCTGGGGCCTCTGTATGACTTGCGTGTGTGGTTATCTTTCCTTCCCTCTGGGGCAGGAATTGTTTTGGAGTGGTGGCTGTTTACACATTTCCAGCCCTGTGGCTCCACCATGTATGGGCTCTGGCCAAGAGCATATGGGAGAGGGTTGATCTGCCAAAGCACAGTGGGGCGGGGGGCAGTGTGGCAGTACTAGCAAAGTTTGTCACTGTTTCTTTGTGAGAGGGACCCTGCAGTGCCCATACTGATGTGCACTGTCCAGAAGGGTGGACTGGCAGAAGCACAAAGCTGGGGGGAGAGGGGGAGAGAGCAGCAGTGCTAATAAGATAAGTAGGGAGTCCCACAGGTAGTTGTGTGCTTACACTGGGAAATGGGGGATGAAAGTGGTGCCTGTCAGTTCCATTGTTCCTGGGGGAGTTCCCCAGTGATTTCTGTCACTCCAGGACATGCTCTGAGATTAGTAAATAACTGCCCCTCCCATATGCTCCAGGTGACTTTCAAACTTCTATGTTGTATCTTCTTGGACTGTTTATGGTGCTCTCTCTTAAAGTGTAGGGACTCAGTTTTCTCTTGCCCACTGGCTCTCCCTATTCAAGCCCACTGATTTTTTTTTTAATTTCAGGTTTTAAGTCTTGCTACTTGTAAGAACACAAGAAATTCGGCCTCCTTGGTTTTCAAAGTCAAATGTTATGGGGATTCATCTTCACCATGGGGGCTCCCTGGTGTGGGGGTCTGTTTCTTTCACCTTTCCATGCCTTCAATATCCATCCTTTTCATGGACATTCTTGTGAGTCTGTTTAATTCCCAATGGTGTCTCCACCTTCCTTATCTTCCTCATTGTGGTCTCTTCTCTACCTTTAGTTGTTGAATTTGTTCTTCCAGTCTTAAGATTATTTTCTGGGTTATTTACACTGAGGTAAGTATTATCTAGTTGTATCTGGGATGAGGTGAGCCTAAGGTCCTCTTACTCCATCACCTTCCCCAAAAGTCCTTCCATATATCATACTTTCTCTATAGTCATTGTGTGGAAATAATAGTTTAAAGTCACTGCTGCTTTTCTTTCATTGTCCAATCTTCAACCTCTTTTGATTTGTTTTCCACATTATTAACCCAGTGAAATCTATTTTGATAGTATCACAGTGGGCCTTCCAATTGCCATACCGAATGGACAAATTTTAGTGTTTAAATAGAAAATAAAAATCATACTTCCTTTGTCCAGACTATGAGGCCCTTGATAATGTGGCCCTTACTTACATTTATAGGTTCATCTCCCTCTCTATATATACCCTGATCTCCAGCTATGTTCAAATGTTTGCAATTCAAAGAGTATACAATAATTTTTCCCAACACTTTTGTATATGTTGTTTCTCCATACTGGAAAACTCATGTACTTGATGAACTAGTTTTAAAACTAAACATAATGTGACAACCAGATGAAACTTTAGCAAATCTCCTTAGTCAAAGATAAACCTTTTTTCTTCTATATCATACCATAGCACCTCATCCATATAGCACTAATTGCATTACTGTAGTATTTCATTTACAACTCTTTCTCCCCTCCAGACTGTGAGACCCTGGGAGCAGGAAGAAGACAACTTTCAAATTATCTTCATATCTTTATTCACACAGATCTTAAAACAACATATATTGATGTTTAGTAAATACTTGATGAGTAAATAAATGAATAAATATTATCAGTAAACATTTATTGGGAATCTACTATTCTCAGGCTTGTGCTAAGTGCAGAGTAAGTCAAATAAAGTACATGACATGGTGTTGATCCTCAGCTCACTTCCAATATAGTTAAAATAACAGAACTAATATAAGACAGATATATACATAAAATTATGAAATGAGCAAATATACCAAAGCAGGGACACATGTACTATGTTCAGGGAACTGCTACTAGAAACATCTATTAAGAGTGGAAAGTTCAAAACCTAGTTCCACCACTTTCTCACTGTGTGATCTTGAGTCCCCTCACTAGTAAAAGAGGATTACAATGTTTCTTTTCTCATAGGGTTGTCAGGAAATTAAATATATTATAGACATATATACACATATGTAATGCTTTATATTATATAAATGTATTTATTACATTGTTTATATATTATATATAAATATATAATATACATTTAATAATAGGTATATTATTAGATATGCATTTATATATTACAAAAACATATACATAGGTATGACCCATAGTAAGCACTAAATAAATACTATTTTGTTGTTACTATTAATAAGGAGTAATACAAATACAATATAGGTTGAAACCAATGGTGCCTGCTGGCACTTTATCCCTGGAGAGGCAATGCCACTTCTAGATGGGCTCCAGTCTTTGAGCCCTTCTGGTGCAAAAACTCACAAAAAATAAGACCTTCTCATTTTCCCAGCCAATGGTTTTGGGGAAGTATTTTCCTTTTGTTTTTTTTTTGTTTTTTTTTGTTTTTTTTTTTAATTTTTTTTTTCAACGTTTATTTATTTTTGGGACAGAGAGAGACAAAGCATGAACGGGGGAGGGGCAGAGAGAGAGGGAGACACAGAATTGGAAACAGGCTCCAGGCTCTGAGCCATCAGCCCAGAGCCTGATGCGGGGCTCGAACTCACGGACCGCGAGATGGTGACCTGGCTGAAGTCGGACGCTTAACCGACTGCGCCACCCAGGCGCCCCTCCTTTTGTAACCCCCTGTGTGCTTTTCTCTCTCTCTCTCTTTCTCTCTCTCTCAATGAATGTAAATGAATATAAATCTAAATGAATGTAAATGCCAGAGTGTATTGGGTTTATTCCTTAGTTCACAGAACATTTCCCCCTTGATCAGGGGAGTGTCCCATATAAAGTTCTGTTTTATGAAGATTGATGTAAGAATATTGTATAAGATAGAGAGACCAGTTAAGAAGCAACTGTACTGGTCCAGAGTGAAGTTCTGAGGCTATAAATAAGATGGTTATTTCATTCATGGGAATGAAAACGGTAACAAAGCACTTAAAATAATCTAAAGGACCTGGTGATTAGATATTGGAGGTAAACAAAACAGATGAGTTAGTGGAACTCCAACATTTTCAACATTTAGTGGCTAAGAAAGGGGAGCAGCTAAGGTAGCAGAGTAGTAGGAGGATCCTAAGCTTGCCTCATCCCTTGAACACAGCTAGATAAATCTCAAATCATTCTGAATACCCAAGAAATAGGTCTGAGGAATGGCAGAAAAAAAATCTGAACAACCAGAGGGAAAGAAGAGGTTACATCGTGGAAGGTAACAGGTGCAGAGATGTGGTTTGGGGGAGAAACAGATCCTGGGTTCTGCAAAGGGGAGAGAGCCCCAGTCACAGAGAGAGGAAAGAGATGAGAGGGAGAGAGAGAGAGAGAGAGAGAGCACACAGGGGATTGCCAAAGTAAAATACTTCCCCAAAACCATTGGCTGGGAAAATAAGAGGGTATTATTTTTGTGAGTTTTTACACCAGAAGGGCTCAAAGACTGGAGCCTATCTAGGAGAAGTGGCATTGCCTCTCCAGGGATAAAGTGCCAGCAGTCACCATTTTCCTCCCCCACCCCTCAACATAGGCACCTCTGCTAAGGGCAGCTAACCTGGACACTGGCTCTTTACTATACTTTACTTCAAACCCCATGCTACTGTGCTCTGGTGTGACTGCTTTTCTAGGTCAAACCTGCATCAGACCAGTGCATCAAGACCCTACTACAAAAGACTAGTATAGCTTCTCTACACCAGTTGCTTTGAGTATGAGGTTTTAAAACTCAGCTGATTTGGTTGGTGTAGAGCCCAAAGTGCACTGTGCTGCTCCAGGTGGGCTAGCAACAGAAATTGTGAAGGCAGAGATCTGAAGGACACCTGGGATGCATGAGGGGAAATTGTTCACTCTTCTGGGAAAGCTTTCCAGGCAGCAGCAAGCACAGACTCCCATCTCCATGAATGAAGGATCTGGCTGGTGCCATTTCCCTTCCCCACCCCTCAGCATAAACTAAATTCAGTAAACAGTACAGCACCAACACTGGTGGCCTAAACTGCTTATACCAAGCCCTGACCCCCTGCACTCTGCTTTTCTCAGGGAAGTAAGCCTGATAACCAGCACAGCAGTTGGCACTTACCTCAGACGACCAGAACAAACTCTACATGCACCATGTCTACTGACCATAGAGATCTGTAAAGCTTCAATTATGGAGTAAATATCATCAGGTCTCTTAAAAAGCAGACCAGAGCACACCTAGTTAAAACTCACCACACTATGGCTAAGGTCCAAGCACTCCACACTGCAGGAAAGGAGAAAATCTGCAGAGGACTGACCTTACAGATAAAGCAATCAGCAGCAGAGTGAAGGTAGCATACACGAAAGACATTTTTTGAAGTGCCAGGTCCTGGACAGTATATGACCACTTTTTAATAAAACAATTACTCTTTTAAGGAGCAGGAAACATAACAGACTATCCTAACATAGAGAAGAAGACAGAGACCCAGACAAAATGCCAAGATGGAGGAATTCATCCCAACTCAAAGAACAACGAAAGGTCAGAGTCAGGGATCTAATTGAAACAGATATAAGTAATATCCAGAATAAGTAAAATCCAGAATTTAAAACAACAATCCTAAGGGTATTAGCTGGGCTTCAAAAAAGCATAAAAGACACGAGGGAGTCCCTTTCTTCCCAGACAGAGGAGCTAAAAATCCATCAGGCCAAAATGAAAAATGTAATAACCAAGAACCAAGAAATTGATGTAATGACCACAAGGAGGGAGAAACAGTTATATACAAGTTATATGCAAGGGAGAAACACTTATATACATATAAAATTATGGAAAATAATAAAAGAAAAAGAGCTAAAGAAAACATGGATCATAAAAGTAAACTTAAGGAACTCAGTGACTCTGTAAAGCATAATAACATTCATATTATAGGAGTCTTGTAAGAAGAAGAGAGGGAAGAGAGGGTAGAAGGTTTACTTGAGGAAATAATAGCTGAAAACTTCCTTACTCAGGGGAAGGAAACAGTCATCCAAAACCAGAGGCACAGAGAACTCTTACCAAAATCAACAAAAGAGGGTCAACACCAAGACATATTGTAATTAAACTTGCAAAATATAGGGATAAAAATACCCAAAAAGCAGCAAGACAAAAGAAGTCCCTAACTTACAAGGGAAGAAAAATAAAGTAAGCAGCAGATGTCTATACAGAATCTGGCAGGCAAGAAGGGCATGCATGATATATAAAAGATGCTGATTGAGGAAAATAGGGAACAAAAAATGCTCTATCTAGCAAGGTGATAATTCAGAATAGAAGGAAGGATGAAGAATTTCCCAGACCAACAAAAACTAAAGCAGTTCATGACCAGTATACCAGCCCTGCAAGAAATATTGAAGGGGTTTTCTTGAATGGGACAGAAAGGCCAAAAGTGACAAAGATCAGAAAGGAATAAAGAAAATACCCAAAAACAAAGATTTAACAGTAATGCAATGGCACTAAATTCATATCTCTCAATAATTATTTTGAATATAAATGTATTAAATGCTCCAATCAAATGATACAAGGCTTCAGAAGTATTAAATAAAAAGTTCCATTATATACTGCCTACAAGAGACTCATTTTAGATATAAAGACCCCTGCAGATTGAAAGTGAGTAGAGGGAGAAACATTAACCATGCAAATGGATGTCAAAAGAAAGCCAGAATAACAATACTTATCAGACAGAGTATATTTTTAAACCAAAGACTATAACAAGAGATGAAGAAAGACACCATATTATAATAAAGGGATTTATCCAACAAGAAGATCTAACAATTATAAATATACATGCCCCAAATTGTGAGAATAAAACAACAAATAACAAACAAAGGATCTCATTGATAATAGTACAATAATAGGGAACTTTAACACCCACTGACATCATTGGGCAGATCATCTAGGCAGAAAATCAACAAAGAAAAACTGGCTTTGAATGACACATTGGACCAGATGGATTTAACAAATATATTCTGAAAATTTCATCCTAAAACAGCAGAATGCACATTCTTTTGAGTGCACATGGGACATTTCCCAAAATTGTTGACATACTACATCACAAATAAAGCCTCAACAAGTACAAAAAGATTCAGATCATACCATGAATTTCTTCCAACCACAACACTATGAAAATAGAAGTTAAGCACAAGAAAAAAATTGGTAACACCCCAGGGTTAAAGGAGGTTATGTCTGTGGAAATTTTCTATTTCTTCCTGTTTCAGTTTTGGTTAAAAAACATGTTAATAAAGAATGCAGGTGAAAGAACAAGTTACCAAAGAATGAACAGGTCAAGCAGGAAATTAAAGAAATTGAAAACCAAATGAAAGTGAAATCATAATGGTCAAAAACCTCTGAGATGCAGCAAAAGCAATCATAAGAGGGAAGTACATAGCAATACAGGATTATCTCAAGAAGCAAGATCTCAAATATGCAACCTACCCTTACACCTAAAGGAGCTAGAACAAGAAAAACAAATGAAGCCTAAAGCCAGCAGAAAAAGGGAAATAATAAAGAGTAGAGTAGAACTCAGGAAACAACAAATGTTGGTGAATATGCAAAGAGAAAGGAACACTATTGCACTGTTGGTGGGAATGCAAACTAGTTCAGCTACTCTGGAAAACAGTATGCAGGTTCCTCAAAAAATTAAAAATACAATGACCTTAAAATCCAGCAATTGTACTACTAGGTATTTATTCAAAGTATAAAAAAAATACCTATTCAAAGGGGCACATCCACCATAATGTTTATAGCAGCGCTAACAACAATAGCCAAATTATGGGAAAAGCCCAAATATCCAATAACTGATGAATGGATAAAAAAGATGTGGTACATATATACAATGGACTAGTATTCAGCGATCAAAAAGAATGAAATCTTGCCATTTGCAAAACATGAATGGAAGGAGAGTGTTATGCTAACCAAAATAAGTCAGGCAAAGAAAGACAAATATCATATGATTTCACTCCTGTTTGTTTGGCATTTAAGAAACCAAAAAGATGAACATAGGGGAAGGGAAGGAAAAATAAGACGAAAACAGAGAGGGAGGCAAGCCATAAGAGACTCTTAAATACAGAGAACAAACTGAGGATTTCTAGAGGGGAGATGGGTGGTGGGGGGGATAGGCTACATGTGTGATGGGCATTAAAGAGGGCACATGCTCGGATGAGCATTGGGTGCTATATGGAAGTTATGAATCACTGGATTCTACTCTTGAAACCAACACTACACCGTATATTAACTAACTTGAATTTAAGTTAAAGAAATGAAATAAATGATACTGAAACAAACAAACAAACAAAAAACACAGTATAACAGATCAATAAACCAGGAACTTGTTCTTTGAAGGAGTTGTTAAAATTTATAAACCTGTAGTCAGGCATATGAAAAAGAAGAGACAAAGGACTCAAATAAAATCACTAACGAGAGAGGATAAATCATAACCAACACCAGAGAAATACAAAAAGTATATATTATGAAAAACTATATGCCAACAAACTGAGAAATCTGAAAGAAATTAATAAATCCTAGAAACATATAATATTACCAAAACTGAAACAGCAATAGATAGAAAACTTGAACAGACCGATAACCAGCAAAGAAATTGAATCAGTTATGAAAAATATCCCAACAAACAAAAGTCCAGGGTCAGATGATTTTCCAGGGGAATTCTACCAAACATTTAAAGAATAGTTAATACCTATTTTTCTCAAACTATTCCAAAAAAAATGGAAAGAAAACTTCCAAACTCCTTCTATGAAGCCAGCATTACCTTGATTCCAACACTGACAAAGATCCCATCAAGGAGGAGAATTACAAACCAATATCCCTGATGAACAAGGATGCAAAAATTATCAAAACTATTTTTGGAAATAGAATCCAACAGGGTATTAAAAGAATCATTCATCACAATCAAGTGGGATTTATTCCTGGGTTGCAAGCATGGTTCAATATTCACAAATCAATCAATGTGATATATCATATTAATTAAAGAGAGGGTACGAACAATATTATCTTCTCAGTAGATACAGAAAAAAAAACATTTGACAAACTAAAGCATCAATTTTTGATAAAAACCCTCAACAAAGTATGCATAGAGGGAACATACCTCAACATCATAAATGCCATATATGAATAACCCACAGCTAATTTCATCCTCAGTGGAGAAAAACAGAGTTTTTTCTCTATGGTCATGAACAATACAGGGATGTCCACTCTCACCACTGTTATTTAATGTAGTGCTGGAAGTCTTAGGCTCAGCAATCAGAGACAACAAAGAAATAAAAAGGCATCAATCAGCAAAGAAGAAGTCAAACTTTCACTATTTGTAGGGGACATGATATTCCAAGTAGAAAACATGAAAAATTCCATCAGAAAAATCACTAGAACTGATACAAAAATTCAATAAAGTCACAGGTTACAAAATCAATGTAAAGAAATATGTTTCATGGCTATATCAATAATGAAGCAGCAGAAATGGAAATCAAGGCATCAATCTCATTTACAATTGCACCAAAAACCATGACATACATAGTAATAAATCTAATAAAAATCTGTAGTCTGAAAGCTATAAAACACTGATGAAGAAATTGAAGAAGACACAACGAAATAGAAAGACATTGCATGCTCATGGATTGGAAAAATCAATTTTGCTAAAATGTCTATATTACCCAAAGTAATCTATGCATTTAATGCAATCCCTGCCAAAATACCATCAGCATTTTTCACAGAGCTAGAACAAACAATCTTTAAATTTGTATGGAATCATGAAAGACCCCAAATAGCCAAAGCAGTCTTGAAAAACAAAAGCAAAGCTGGAGGACTCACAATTCCAGATGTTAAGTTATATTACAATGTGATCAAGATGGTATGGTACTGGCACAAAAAAACAGACAAATAGATCAATGGAACAGAATAAAAAACCTAGAAATGGACCCACAACTGTGTGGTTAACTAATCTTTGACAAGTCAGGAAAAACTGTCCAATGGAATGAAGACAGTTTCTACAACAGACAGTGTTGAAAAAACTAGATAACCACATGCAGGAGAATGAAACTGGACCACTTTCTTACACCATACATAAAAATAAATTCAGAATGGATGAAATGTCTAAATGTCCGACAGGAAGCCATCAAAATCTTGAAGAACACAGGCAGTAACCTCTTTGACATCATTTGTATTAACTGCTTTCTAGATATGTCTCCTGAGGCTAGAGAAAGAAAAGTGAAAATGAACTACTGGGATTTCATCAAGATAAAGAGCTACTGCACAGCGAAGGAAACAATCAACAAAACTAAAAGGCAACCTATGGTATGGGAGGAGATATTTGCAAATGACATATCAAATAAAGAGCTAGTATACAAAATCTATAAAGAACTTATCAAACTCAACACCCAAGAAACATATAATCCAGTTAAGAAATGGGCCGAAGAAGTGAATAGATTCTTTTACAATAGACTTCGAGATGGCTAACAGACACATTAAAAGATGTTCAACATCACTCATCATCAGGGAAATACAAATCAAAACTACAATGTGATATCATCTAATACCAGTCAGAATGGCTAAAATTTACAACACAGGAAACAACAGAAGTTGGTGAATATGTGGAGAATTGGGAACCCTCTTGCACTGTTTGTGGGAATTCAGTTTTGCATCCACTCTGGAAAACAGTATGGAGTTTTCTCAAAAAAGTTAAAAATACAACTACACTTCAGTGCAGCAATTGCAGTACTAGGTAATTATCCAAAGATAGAAAAATACTGATTCAGAAGAATACATGCACCCCAATATTTATAGCAGCATTATCAACAACAGCCAAAGTATGGAAAGAGCCTAAATATCTATCAACTTATGAATGGATACAGAAGTTGTGATCTATATATACAATGGAATATTAGCCATAAAAAAGAATGAAATCATGCTATTTGCCATGACATGGATGGAGCTACAGAGTATTATGCTAAGTTGAATAAGTCAGTCAGAGAAAGATAAATACCATATGATTTCACTCATATTTTACATATATACCACATCTTCTTTATCCATTCATTCGTCAACGAAAATTTGGGCTTTTTACCATAATTCGACTGTTGTTGATAGTGGTGCTATAAACATTGGCGTATATGTGCCCCTTTGAATCAGTACTTTTGTATCATTTGGATAAACACTTAGTGGTGCAAATGCTGGGTCACAGAGTAGTTCTATTTACATAAAGGTAGTTCTTCTTTCTGAGGAATCTCCACACTGTTTTCCAGAGTGGCTTCACCACTTTGAATTCCCACCAACAGTGTAAGTGGGTTCCCCTCTCTTCACATCCTTGCCAACATCTGTTTCCTAAGTTGCTCATTTTAGCCATTCTGACAGGTGTGAGGTGGTATGTCACTGTTGTGTTGATTCGAATTTCTCTTATGATGAGTTATATTGACTGTTTTTTCATGTGTCTGTTAGCCATTTGTATGTATTTTTTGGAAAAATATCTGTTCATGTTTTCTGCCCATTTCTTCACTGGATTATTTGTTTTTGGGTGTTGAGTTTGATAAGTTCTTTATAGATTTTGGATACTAGCCCCTTATCCAATATGTCATTTGCAAATATCTTCTCCCATTCTTTAGGTTACCTTTTAGTTTTATTGATTAGTTACTTCGCTGTGCAGAAGCTATTTATCTTGATGAGATCCCAATAGTTCATTTTTTGCTTTTGTTTCCCTTACCTCCACAGACATGTTAATAAGAAGTTGCTGTGGCTGAGGTCAAAGAGGTTGCTGCCTGCATTCTCCACTGGGATTTTGATGGTTTCCTGTCTCACATTTAAGTCTTTCATCCATTTTGAATTTATTTTTGTGCATGGTGTAAGAATGCTGTCTAGTTACATATTTCTGTTTGTCTCTGTCCAGTTTTCCCAGCACAATTTGTTGAAAAGACTGTCTTTTCCACGGGATATTCTTTCCTGCTTTGTCAAAGATGATTTGACCATATAGTTATAGATCCATTTCTGGGTATGACATTCTAACCATTAATCTTTCTTATATTTTTTAAATCACGAATCTCTATGTAGTTGTGACTGATTATACTCCCTTCTGTTTGTTTATCATTCACTCAATGAGTCAAAATTATGTCAGTTGTGCCACTCTCCTACCAAAGACAGCTCTGTTATATCATCCTAATATTCCTCCTGGAACAGAGTGATGACATCATTCAGTCCTTCATGCAAAGGATATAAGAAGTGGCAGTGTTGAGCCACTTCATTTTGTTTTGTGTTATAAAGTTTTGTTTCATTGACTTATTTAAATACTTCTAAATCGATAACCTTTTCACACTGCCACATCTTTCATAAATGATGATATTACAGATATTGCTGAGTGGACACAAAGTTATACTTTGTATTAAAAGTGTATTAGAATAGACTTCTAGTCACTCAATCAACACAAGGAACAACTTATTCCAAGCAAATAGAGAAGAATGACAATTGCTATTGATTTACTATTTACGTGTGTGCTGCATTGAAAATTGGCTGGGAGTGTGGTGGGATGGGAAGGTGTGAACTCTTAATGATATTTTATATTTATATTTATTTTAATGTTTTATACTTGCCTTAAATGTTAAATTTCTTTACTCCCTTTAAAAAAGAGCATACACCAACATTTAAAGTACTTTCAAGTGTCTCTTTTTGGGAATAAGAAGTCTGTCTGTTTCTTATGCTTCCATTCCACAATTTTTGTTCCAGTCTTCCCATCTCTGTGCTATCTTGTTGCTACTAAGGCATTTTGTAGTATATTCAAGCTGTTCTTCCAGATCACTCAGTGCCTTGTTATTCTGTTGTGTGTTTGGGGCTTTGAGGGAGTTTGTTTTGTTTCATTTTGTTTTGTTGGCTGAAGTCTTGGACAAGTGATTTGTTAATTCAAGTGCTTTGCTCTTCTAGTACAGCAAGATTCTTTTGTGATGTAATTATGAAAGCGGTATGCTTTTATTGACTAGCAGAAGCTGGTGAAATATGGCATGGGAGATTATATTGTTTATTCTCTCAAGGTCAAACTAAAGAAGTTAGTGGATTTGGCAGCAAATGTTGCTGACAGCATCAGGGAGAGTATCTCATCTGAAACATAGTGTGAATACTGTTTATATGATCTGCAAGCTAGCACTCCATTTACAGGGAGTGATTTTTTTAACATTGTTTCAAAAAGGATTTTGCCAAGGAAGCTAGGCATAGCTCTTCTCATACACTTGTTACACTTAAATCTTTTAAAAACATTTCTAAAAATGTCTACATTTTTTAAAATGCCATTTCAACATGAAGCATTACACAGCAGCAAAACATGAACTGGAAACTATGGACAGTCCCTCTGGCTCAGCTGAGTTGGAAAAAAAGTCAAACTGTTGAAAGTGGCAAAGCCTTCAACTTGATGTGATTAATGAGGCATTGGTTTCTAGTGCACACCATGGAGTAGGATAGCAGGTATTTACTCTTACAATAAGTGATGTTAGGGACTTTTGGGGGGCAGACAGCAGACATAAGCTCTAAGAAAAATAGTCCCTACATGAAGCTTAGGTGTCTCTCTGTGAAATCTTAAGACAACCTGCTTCTTCAAAATCATATTGTTGACTTGGAAAGAAACTTAGATGTCCACTAGAGATTATCAGAATGCTTACCCATAGTAGGGACTCCTTAACTATTTGTCTCATGACAGACTTAATAAATGGATAAACGCATAAATACACCACATGCCAGAATCCCTACTACAGAGGTTCCTGCCAAGTGGTTAACCAGTCTCTACCTGAATACCTCAAATAACAAGAAATTTAACACCACCTGAGTAATCCGTTCTATCTTGGAATAGCTCTGATTATTAGAAAGAAGTAAAATGAGTTTCCTTGTGGCTCCCACCTACTTATTTCTCCTATTGATAATGCTTGGAGTCACGAAAAATTAATCTAATTCTTCTTTATTAGCCCTTAAGATTTTTGAAGACTACCATTAACTGATCTTCCCCACTACACGTTTTCTCCAGTCCTCATATTGGTTCCCATATATATACCCTCTTCAGTATCCCTCACATAGACATACTCTTTTCGATATGATTTGACACAAGTAAGACTATCATATTATTAAGAATAATAATAACTAGTATATTGAATGTTTGTACTTAGCCCAGTGCTGTTTTACATTGATTTTCTCATTTAATCCTTAAAAAAACCCTATGGGGAAAGTAGTATTATTATTACCCTGATTTTACAGATCTGACAATCTGGCTCTACTGACAATCTGCCACCTAAGGTTGTACTTGCTTTTTTTTTTTTCATTTTGTTGTATTAGTTGGTTTCAGGGATGCTTGTGATTAATAAAATCCCATATTTTTTCACCGCGAATTGCTGTCAGGTTTCTCTCTCAGTTTTCTGATTTTCTAAGCTAATATAGAAGTTTACATTTGCATTTACTAAATTTCTCCTTAACAGTTTTATACTATTTTTATTTATCTTCTTTGTTTTCTGGATGGGGGTGCATTTTTCTAGAATTTTCATAGAATTCTATTTTGATCTAAATAAACATTTAACATCTTACAACATTGAGGTTATCTTTCAGAGTGTTAATTACTCTTCCCAGCTTTGTTCATTTACATGCATGATAAAATTGCCTCTTCATCTTCATCCAAATAATAATAATAATGCTAAAGAAAACAGAGTTATGGACAGAATTCTGTAGCACAGCATTCAATAGATCTTTCCAGAATAATGAAAACAACAGTGTTTGGGTTCAGTTGTTCAATGCACCTAACCACTATTCAGCTTTCATTTTATCATATTATTAACTAGGACATTATGAAACACTTTGTCTAAACTTATTAGGAATAACATATATAATCTCTGGGGTATTCACTTTTCTACCTAACTAGTAACTTCATCAAGAAAAAAAAAAGACACCCACGTGGTAGAACTTGTTACCAATCAACCTTTGCTGTCCTCTTAGATGTCTGCTAAGTATGCATAAATCACCCACAGTATTATATTCTTTAATCTTTAAGAATCAAGGTTAAATCTACCTGTTAATAATTTCCAGAATCCAACTTTCCACTCTTATGGCATCTTTACCGATTTTCATATTTTGCTCAAGATTACTGACTGGTTCAGCAACCAAGTCAGTAAACTCTAATTTGTCTGAGTTAAAGAGTTAAACCTACAAAAGGTGGCTCACTGATACCTCGATATTGTCTCCCCTGTCTTAGGCTTCACTTCTTTACTTTAAAGATACAGTCTGAATTTTGGTATTGAGAGCCCCCTTCCAGTTTTCTTTCTCTTCCACCTTGCTTGTCACTAGACAAGATAAATGAATATGTCCTTGGCAATTATATGGTCAAAAATGGGTTCTAGGTGGTGGCGGTGGCCACGGGAGCAAGTCCCCTGCCAGGCTGTGGCAGGCTGCCTAGCCGGCGCTTTCATGCCCCAGCAAGGGGCTGTGTCTGGGTGGCACTGAAGGTGGAGCAGGTGGCAGGCAAAGAAGAGAGGAAGATAGCAGCGTAGGAGGATGCTGGGCTCACCGCGGGTGTCCTGCTGATCACTTAGATTCCACCTACACCTGCTTAAATAACCCAGAAAACCGCCAGAAGACTAGCAGAATGGAGTCTCCGGAGCCAAGCCCAGACGAGAGGCCCACGGAAGAGGGTAGAAAGGGTGGCGAGGCAGTGCGCTCTACACGGACTGGCAGGAGGGAGTTGGGGTGGAGGGGCGGCCTGCAGGCCAAGCACAGCCCCCGAGTCTGGATTGCAAAAGGGGAGGGGCCCTATGGAGTGTGTTAGGACAGCAAGAGGGACTTGACATCTGGAAGGTTATAAGCTAACACTTCTGCTCAGAGAACGGGAGGGCTGGAGGACAATGGGAGGGAGAGTTGTTGAGCCCCAGAGGACAGAGCTCAGCTTGGTGGGGAACAAAGGCACTCGCCAGTGCCATCTCCCTCGCCCATCCCCCAGCCAAAATTAAAGGGAACCAGTTCCTTCCAGGGAACATGTTTGCACCGCTCAAAACCCAAAGCTGTGCTTCTGCGGATCCATCCCTCCGGTGGGTCTGACTCACTCCCGGTGCCACAGGGCCCCTCCCGAAGCGGATCTCTGAAGGAAAAGCGAGCTGAGGCTGCCCCTCCCGCCCCTGTGCACCTTGCCCATCCACCCCAGCTAATACACCAGATCCTCAGCACCACAAGCCTGGCAGTGTGCAAGTAGCCCAGATGGGGAACGCCACCCCACAGTGAATCCCGCCCCTAGGAGAGGGGAAGAGAAGGCACAAACCAGTCTGACTGTGGCCCCAGTGGTGGGCTGGGGGCAGACATCAGGTCTGACTGTGGCCCCGCCCACCAACACAAGTTATTCAAGACAGCACAGGGGAAGTGCCCTGCAGTCCCTCACCACTCCAGGGACTATCCAAAATGACGAAATGGAAGAATGCCCCTCAGAAAAAAGTCCAGGAAATAACAACAGCTAACGAACTGATCAAAAACGATTTAAACAATCTAACAGAAAGTGAATTTAGAATAATAGTCATAAAATTAATCGCTGGGCTTGCAAAGAGTATAAAGAACAGCAGAGAATCTCTTGCTGCAGAGATCAAGGGACTAAGGAACAGTCAGGAGGAGCTAAAAAATGCTATCAATGACTTGCAAAATAAATGGAGACAACTACGGCTAGGATTGAAGAGGCAGAGGAGAGAATAGGTGACTAGAAGATAAAATCATGGAAAAAGAAGAAGCTGAGAAAAAGAGAGATAAAAAAATCCAGGAGTATGAGGGGAAAATGAGAGAACTAAGTGATGCACCAAAGAGAAATAATATACGCAAAATTGGTATTCCAGAGAAGGAAGAGAGAGGGAAAGGTGCTGAAGGGGTACTTGAAGAAATCATACCTGAGAACTTCCCAGATCTGGGGAAGGAAAAAGGCATTGAAATCCAAGAGGCACAGAGAACTCCCTTCAGACGTAACTTGAATTGATCTTCTGCACAAAATATCATTGTGAAACTGGCAAAATACAAGGATAAAGAGAAAATTCTGAAAGAAGCTAGAGATAAACGTGCTCTAACATATAAAGGGAGACCTATAAGACTCATGACCCATCTCTCTACTGAAACTTGGCAGGCCAGAAAAGAATGGCAGGAGATCATCAATGTGATCAACAGAAAAAATATGCAGCCAAGAATCCTTTATCCAGCAGGTCTGTCATTTAGAATAGAAGGAGAGATAAAGGTCTTCCCAAACAAACAAAAACTGAAGGAATTTGTCACCACTAAACCAGCCCTACAAGAGATCCTAAGGGGGATCCTGTGAGACAAAATACCAGAGACATTCTTACAAGAATGAAAACTATGGACATCACAATGACTCTAAACCCATATCTTTCTATAATATCACTAAATGTAAATGGACTAAATGCTCCAACCAAAATACATAGGGTATCAGAATGGATAAAAAAACAAGACCCATCTATTTGCTGTCTGCAAGAGACTCATTTTAGACCTGAGGACACCTTCAGATGAAAGTCAGGGGATGGAGAACTATCTATCACACTACTGGAAGTCAAAAGAAAGCTGGAGTAGCCATACTTATATCAGAAAAACTAGCCTTTAAATTAAATGCTGTAACAAGAGATGAAGAAGGGCATTATATAATAATCACAGGGTCTATCCATCAGGAAGAGTGAACAATTATAAATGTCTATGCGCCGAATACAGGAGCCCCCAAATATATATAACAATTACAAACATAAGCAACCTTATTGATGAGAATGTGGTAACTGCAGGGGACTTTAACACTCCACTTACAGCAATGGATAGATTATCTAGACACACGGTCAATAAAGAAACAAGGGCCCTTAATGATACATTGGATCAGATGGACTTGACAGATATATTTAGAACTCTGCATCCCAAAGCAACAGAGTATATTTTATTCTCGAGTGCATATGGAACATTCTCCAAGATAGATCACATACTGGGTCACAAAACAGCCCTTCATAGGTATACAAGAATTGAGATCATACCATGCATACTTTCAGACCACAATGCTATGAAGCTTGAAATCAACCACAGGAAAATGTCTGGAAAACCTCCAAAAGCATGGAGGCTAAAGAACACCCTACTACAGAATGAATGGGTCAACCAGGCAATTAGAGAAGAAATTTAAAATATATATCAAACAAATGAAGGGGAAAATACAACAATCCAAACTCTTTGGGATGCAGCGAAGGCAGTCCTGAGAAGAAAATACACTGCAATCCAGGCCTATCTCAAGAAACAAGAAAAATCCCAAACACAAAATCTAACAGCACACCTAAAGGAAATAGAAGCAGAACAACAAAGACACCCCAAACCCAGCAGAAGAAGAGAAATAATAAAGATCAGAGCAGAAATAAACAATATAGAATCTAAAAAAAAACTGTAGAGCAGATCAACGTAACCAAGAGTTGGTTTTTTGAAAAAATAAACAAAATTGATAAACCTCTAGCCAGGCTTCTCAAAAAGAAAAGGGAGATGACCCAAATAGATAAAATCATGAATGAAAATGGAATTATTACAACCAATCCCTCAAAGATATGAGCAATTATCAGGGAATATAATGAAAAACTATATTCCAACAAACTGGACAACCTGGAAGAAATGGACAAATTCCTAAACACCCACACGCTTCCAAAACTCAATCAGGAGGAAATAGAAAGTTTGAACAGACCCATAACAAGCGAAGAAATTGAATCAGTCATCAAAAATCTCCCAAACAAATAAGAGTCCAGGACCAGATGGCTTCCCAGGGGAGTTCTACCAAGCATTTAAAGCAGAGATAATACTTATCCTTCTCAAACTATTCCAAAAAATAGAAAGGGAAGGAAAACTTCCAGACTCATTCTATGAAGCCAGTATTACTTTGATTCCTAAACCAGACAGAGACCCAGTAAAAAAAGAGAACTACAGGCCAATATCCCTGATGACTATGGATGCAAAAATTCTCAATAAGATACTAGCAAATCGAATTCAACAGCATATAAAAAGAATTATTCACCATGATCAAGTGGGATTCATTCCTGGGATGCAGGGCTGGTTCAACATTCGCAAATGAATCAACGTGATACATCACATTAACAAAAAAAAAAAAAGAACCATATGATCCTGTCAATCGATGCAGAAAAGGCCTTTGACAAAATCCAGCACCTTTTCTTAATCAAACCCTTGAGAAAGTCGGGATAGAAGGAACATACTTAAAGATCATAAAAGCCATTTATGAAAAGCCCACAGCTAACATCATCCTCAACGGGGAAAAACTGAGAACTTTTTCCCTGAGATCAGGAACACGACAAGGATGCCCACTCTCACCGTGTTTAACATAGTGCTGGGAGTTCTAGCATCAGCAATCAGACAACAAAAGGAAATCAAAGGCATCAAAATTGGCAAAGATGAAGTCAAGCTTTTGCTTTTTGCAGATGACATGATATTATACATGGAAATTCCGATAGACTCCACCAAAAGTCTGCTAGAACTGATACATGAATTCAGCAAAGTTGCAGGATACAAAATCAATGTACAGAAATCAGTTGCATTCTTAGACACTAACAATGAAGCAACAGAAAGACAAATAAAGAAACTGATCCCATTCACAATTGCACCAAGAAGCATAAAATACCTAGGAATAAATATAACCAAAGATGTAAAAGATCTGTATGCTGAAAACTATAGAAAGCTTATGAAAGAAATTGAAGAAGATTTAAAGAAATGGAAAGACATTCCCTGCTCATGGATTGGAAAAATAAATATTGTCAAAATGTCAATACTACCCAAAGCGATCTACACATTCTATGCAATCCCAATCAAAATTGCACCAGCATTCTTCTCGAAACTAGAACAAGCAATCCTAAAATTCATATGGAACCACAAAAGGCCCCGAATAGCCAAAGTGATTTTGAAGAAGACCAAAGCAGGAGGCATCAGAATCCCAGACTTTAACCTCTACTAAAAAGCTGTAATCATCAAGACAGCATAGTATTGGCACAAAAACAGACAAATAGACCAATGGAACAGAATAGAAACCCCAGAACTAGACCCACAAACGTATGGCCAACTCATCTTTGACAAAGCAGGAAAGAATATCCAATGGAAAAAAACAGTCTCTTTAACAAATGGTGCTGGGAGAACTGGACAGCAACATGCAGATTGAAACTAGACCACTTTCTCACACCATTCACAAAAATAAACTCAAAATGGATAAAGGACCTGAATGTGAGACAGAAAACCATCAAAACCCTACAGGAGAAAGCAGAAAAGACCTCTCTGACCTCAGCCGTAGCGATCTCTTACTCGACACATCCCTAAAGGCAAGGGAATTAAAAGCAAAAGTGAATTACTGGGACCTTATGAAGACAAAAAGCTTCTGCACAGCAAAGGAAACAACCAACAAAACTAAAAGGCAACCAACGGAATGGGAAAAGATATTTGCAAATGACATATCGGACAAAGGGCTAGTATCCAAAATCTATAAAGAGCTCACCAAACTCCACACCTGAAAAACAAATAACCCAGTGAAGAAATGGGCAGAAAACATGAATAGACACTTCTCTAAAGAAGACATCCGGATGGCCAACAGACATATGAGAAGATGCTCAACGTCACTCCTTATCATGGAAATACAAATCAAAACCACACTCAGATATCACCTCACGCCAGTCAGAGTGGCCAAAATGAACAAATCAGGAGACTATAGATGCTGGAGAGGATGTGGAGAAACGGGAACCCTCTTGCACTGTTGGTGGGAATGCAAATTGGTGCAGCCACTCTGGAAAACAGTGTGGAGGTTCCTCAAAAAATTAAAAATAGACCTACCCTATGACCCAGCAATAGCGCTGCTTGGAATTAACATAAGGGATACAGGAGTACTGATGCATAGGGGCACTTGTACCTCAATGTTTATAGCAGCACTCTCAACAAGAGCCAAATTATGGAAAGAGCCTAAATGTCCATCAACTGATGAATGGATAAAGAAATTGTGGTTTATATACACAATGGAGTACTACGTGGCAATGAGAAAGAACGAAATATGGCCCTTTGTAGCAACATGGATGAAACTGGAGAGTGTGATGCTAAGTGAAATAAGCCATACAGATAAATACAGATACCTTATGGTTTCGCTCTTATGTGGATCCTGAGAAACTTAACAGAAACCCATGGGTAAGGGAAGGAAAAGAAAAAAGAGGTTAGAGTGGAAGACAGCCAAAGCATAAGAGACTGTTAAAATACTGAGAACAAACTGAGGGTTGATGGGGGGTGGGAGGGAGGGGAGAGTGGGTGATGAGTATTGAGGAGGGCACCTTTTGGGATGAGCACTGGGTGGTGTATGTAAACCAATTTGACAATAAACTTCATATATTGAAAAAAAGTGGATTCTAAATGAGAATGCTGTTAAGATAAGAGCACTTTTTACACAGCTTCATAATCTCTTCCTTTTATTTACAATCAAGATAGAACTAATGTAATCTAATTCAACAACCACAGTAAACAAACTTGATTTGTTTTGATTTACATTGTAAACAAAAATCTATGTTACACTAAAGAAAACTTTGGAGTGGAGGAAATTCATCACAGTAAAAACTGAGACACTAAAAGTATATGAAATAAATTAATATATCTTTTCAAATTAGTGCACATATCTTGACAAATTAGTATTTTTATTTTCTTTTGGTAAATACTCAGGATTGTGAATTACTGGATCATATGGTAATTCTATTTTTAATTTTTACAACAACCTCCATACTGTTTTTCACAGTGTCTGCACCAATTTACATTCCCAACAGCAGTGCACAAGAGTTCTCTTTTCTCCAAGTCCTTGCCAACACTTGTTATTTCTTGTCTTTCTGATACTAGCTATTTTAACTGGTGTGAGGTGAAATAAACAACAACAAAAAAGAACGGAAACAGACTCATAAATACAGAGGACAAACTGGTGGTTGCCAGTGTGTGTGTGTGTGGGGGGGGATAGGTAAAACAGGTGAAGGGAATTAAGAGTACAAACTTCCAGTTGTAAAATAAAGTCATGGGCTGTCAGGAGGTAGCAAGGGTGGTGGAGGGGCAACCCACGCAGCAAGGCAGAGTTGAGGGGCTTGTAAAAGCAGAGGGGCCAGACTCCATGTGTTGGGACAGCCAGCTAGACTTAACATCTGGAATATTAAAAGTCAATAGCTCTGCTCTCTGAGAGTGGGGAGGGCGAGAGGGCACTGGAAGTGAGAGTGGCTCAGCCGCTGAAGTCAGAGCTCAGCTCCAGGGAGAACAAAGGCAATGGCAAGCACCATCTCTCTCTCCTATCCCCCAGCCAAAACCCAAAGGGAATCAGTTCCTGTCACCGAACTTGCTTACACCTCAAAAACACCCAACACTGTGCTTCTGTGGATCCATCCCTCCCACCAGTCAGCCTCCCTCCCAGTGCTGCAGGGCCCCTTCCACAGGGGATCACCGACAGCAAAGCAAGCTAAGACTGCCTCTCCCGCCCCTGTGCACCTTGCAGATCCACACCGGCTAATATGCCAGATCCCATCAAAGCAGCACCACAAGACTGAGAGTGTGCAAGTAGCCCAGACAGGGGCCACACCACTCCACAGTGAGTCCTGCCCCTAGTAGAGAGGAAGGTAAGGTACACACCAGTCTGAATGTGGCCCCAGTGGTGGGCTGGAGGCAGACATTGGGTCTGACTGTAGCCCTGCCCACCAACACAAGTTACTCCAGACAGCACAGGGGATGTGCCCTGCAGTTGGGAGCCACTGCAGGAACTACTCAAAATGACAAAACGGAAGAACTCTCCTCAAAAGAAACTCCAGGAAGTAGCGACAGCTGAAGAATTGATCAAAAACGATTTAAGAAATATAACAGAAAAAAATTTAGATGAATAGTCATAAAATTAATCACTGGTCTTGAAAAAAGCATAGAAGACAGCAGAGAATCTATTGCTACAGAGATCAAGAGACTAAGAAATAGTCATGTGGAGCTAAAAAATGCTATAAATGAGGTGCAAAATAAAATGGAGGCAGCCATAACATGGATTGAAGAGGCAGAGGAGAGAATAGGTAAATTAGAAGATAAAATTATGGAAAAAGAGGAAGCTGCGTAAAAGAGAGATAAAAAATCCAGGAGTATGAGGGGAGAATTAGACAACTAAGTGATACAATAAAACAGAACAATATCCGTATCATAGGAATTTCAGAAGACCAAGACAGAGAGAAAGGGGCTGAAGGTGTAGTTGAACAAATAATAGTTGAGAATTTCCGTGATCTGGGGAAGGAAAAGGGCACTGATATCCAAGAGGCGCAGAGAAATCCCTTCAGACATAACTTGAATCGATTTGCAGGACATCTCATAGTGAAAATGGCAAACTACAAGCATAAAGAGAAAATTCTAAAAGCAGCTAGGGATAAACATGCTCTAACATATAAAGGGAGACCAATAGATCTAGTGAAAGACCTATCTACTGAAACTTGGCAGACCAGAAAGGAATGGCAGGAATACTTCAATGTGATGAACAGAAAAAAATATGCAGCTAAGAATCCTTTATCCAGTAAGTCTGTCATTCAGAATAGAAGGAGAGATAAAGGTCTTCCCAAACAAACAAAAACTGAAGGAATTTGTCACCACTAAACCAGCCCTACAAAAGATCTAAGGGGGATTATATGAGTAAAATGTTGCAAGGACCACAAAGTACCAGAGACATCACTACAAGCATGAAACCTACACACATCACAATAATTCTAAACTGATATCTTTCAAAAATAACACTGTAAATGGACTAAATGCGCCAACCAAAAGACATAGGGTATCAGAATGGATAAAAAAAAAAAACAGGACCCATCTATATGCTGTCTACAAGAGACTCATTTAGACCTGAGGACACCTTCAGATTGAAAGTGAGGGGGTGGAGAACTATCTGTCATGCTACTGGAAGTCAAAAGAAAGCTGGAGTAGCCATACTTATATCAGACAAACTAGATTTTAAATTAAATGTTGTGATAAGAGATGAAGAGGGGCATTATATAATAATTACAGGTCTATCCATCGGGAAGAGCTAACAATTATAAATGTCTATGCACTGAATACGGGAGCCCCCAAATATATAAAACCATTAATCGCAAACATAAGCAACCTTATTGATAGGAATGTGGTAATTACAGGGAATTTGATACCCCACTTACAACAATGGATAGATCATCTAGACACAGAGTCAGTAAAGAAACAAGGGCCCTGAGTGATACATTGGATCAGATGGCCTTGACAGATACATTTAGAATTCTGGACCCCAAAGCAACAGAATATACTTTCTTCTTGAGTGCACATGGAACGTTCTCCAAGATAGATTACATACTGGGTCACAAAACAGCCCTTCATAAGTATACAAGAATTGAGATCATACCATGCATACTTTCATATCACAATGCTATGAAACTTGAGATCAACCACAGGAAAATGCCTGGAAAACCTCCAAAAGCATGGAGGTTAAAGAACACCCTACTAAAGAAAAAATGGGTCAACCAGGAAATTAGAGAAGAAATTTAAAAATATATGGAAACAAATGAAAATGAAAATACAACATTCTAAACGTTTTGGGATGCAGCGAAGGCAGTCCTGAGAGGAAAATACATTGCAATCCAGGCCTATTTCAAGAAACAAGAAAAATCCCAAATACAAAATCTAAAAGCACATGGAAAGTAAATACAGGCAGAACAGCAAAGCACCCCAAACCCAGCAGAAGAAGAGAAATAATAAAGATCAGAGCAGAAATAAACAATATAGAATCTATAAAAACTGTAGAGCATATCAATGAAACCAAGAGTTGGTTTTTTGAAAAAACTAAACAAATTGATAAACCCCTAGCCAGGCTTCTCAAAAAGATAAGGAAGATGAGCCAAATAGGTAAAATCATGAGTGAAAATGGATTTATTACAACAAATTTCTCAGAAATGCAAGCAATTATCAGGGAATACTATGAAAAATTATATGCCAACAAACTGGACAACCCGGAAGAAATGGACAAATTTCTAAGCACGTACACACTTCCAAAACTCAAACAGGAAGAAATAGAAAACTTGAACACACCCATAATCAGTGAAGAAATTGTATCAGTAAAGTCTCCCAACAGACAAAAATCCTAGACAAGATGGCTTCCCAGGGGAGTTCTACCAAGCGTTTAAAGCAGAGATAATACCTATCCTTCTCAAGCTTTTCCAAAAAATAGAAAGGGAAGGAAAACTTCCAGACTCATTCTATGAAGCCAGAATTACTTTGATTGCTAAACCAGACAGAGACCCAGCAAAAAAAGAGAACTACAATCCAATATCCATGATGAATATGGATGCAAAAGTTCTCAATAAGATACTAGCAAATCAAATCCAACAGCATATAAAAAGAATTATTCACTATGATCAAGTGGTATTCATTCCTGGGCTGCAGGGCTTGTTCAATATTTGCAAATCAATCTCTGTGATACATCACATTAATAAAAGAAAAGAACCATATGATACTGTCAATCGATGCACAGAAAGCATTTGACAAAATTCAGCATCCTTTCTTTATAAAAACCCTCGAGAAAGTCAGGATAGAAGGAACATACTTAAACATCATCAAAGCCATTTATGAAAAGCCCACAGCTAATACCATCCTCAATGGGGAAAAACTGAGACCTTTACCCCCTGAGATCAGGAACATGACAGAGATGTCCACTCTCACTGCTGTTGCTTAACATAATGTGGGAGGTTCTAGCATCAGCAATCAGACAACAAAAGGAAATCAAAGGCATCAAAATTGCAGATGACATGATATTATACATGGAAAACCCAATAGACTCCACCAAAAGTCTAGTAGAACATGAATTCAGCAAAGTCGCAGGATACAAAATCAATGTACAGAAATCAGTTGCATTCTTATACACTGATAATAAAGCAACAGAAATACAAATAAAGAAGCTGATCCCATTCACAATTGCACCACGAAGCATAAAATACCTAGAAATAAGCCTAACCAAAGATATAAAAGATCTGTATGCTGAAAACTATAGAAAGCTTATGAAGGAAATTGAAGAAGATACAAAGAAATGGAAAAACATTCCATGCTCATGGATTGGAAGAATAAATATTGTTAAAATGTCACTACTACCCAAAGCGATTTACACATTCAATGCAATCCCAATCAAAATTGCACCAGCATTCTTCTCAAAGCTAGAACAAGCAATCCTAAAATTTGTATGGAACCACAGAAGACCCAGAATAGCCAATGTAATTTTGAAGAAGAAGACCAAAGAAGGAGGCATCACAATCCCAGACTTTAACCTCTACTACAAAGCTGTAATCAAGACAGCATGGTATTGGCACAAAAAGAGACACAGAGACTAATGGAAGAGAACAGAGACTCCAGAATTGGACCCACAAAAGTATGGCCAACTAATCTTTGACAAAGCAAGAAAGAATATCCAATGGAAAAAAGACAGTCACTTTAACAAATGGTGCTGGGAGAACTGGACAGCAACATGCATAAGAATGAAACTAGAACACTTTCTTACACCATTCAGAGAAATAAACTCAAAATGGATGAAGGACCTGAATGTGAGACAGGAAACCATCAAAATCCTAGAGAAGAAAGCAGGACAAAAACCTCTGTGACCCCAGCCGCAGCAATTTCTTACTTGACACATCCCCAAAGGCAAGGGAATTCAAAGCAAAAATGAACTATTGGGACCTCATGAAGATAAAAACCTTCCTCACTACAAAGGAAGCAATCAACAAAACTAAAAGGCAACCAACGGAATGGGAAAAGATATTTGCAAATGACATGGGACAAAGTGTTAGTACCCAAAATCTATGAAGAGCTCACCAAACTCCACACCCGAAAAACAAATAACCCAGTGAAGAAATGGGCAGAAAAGATGAATAGACACTTCTTTAAAGAAGACATCCAGATGGCCAACAGGCACATGAAAAGATGCTCAATGTCACTCCTCATCAGGGAAACAAATGAAAATCACACTCAGATACCACCTCACGCCAGTCAGAGTGGCTAAAATGATCAAATCAGGAGACTAGATGCTGGCGAGGATGTGGAAAAACGGGAACCCTCTTGCACTGTTGGTGGGAATGCAAACTGGTGCAGCCACTGTGGAAAACAGTATGGAGATTCCTCAAAAAATTAAAACTGCATCTCCCCTATGACCCAGCAATAGCACTGCTAGGAATTTACCCAAGGCATACAGGAATGCTGATACATAGGGTCACTTGTACCCTAATGTTTATAGCAGCACTGTCAACAATAGTCAAATTATGGAAAGAGCCTAGATATCCATCAACTGATGAATGGATAAAGAAATTGTGGTTTATATACACAATGAAATACTACGTGGCAGTGAGAAAGAATGAAATATGGTCTTTTGTAGCCACACGGATGGAAGTGGAGATTGTTATGGTAAGTGCAATGTCATACAGAGAAAGATAGATACCATATGTTTTCACTCTTATGTGGATCCTGAGAAACTTAACAGAAGACCATGGGGAAGGGGAAGGGAAAAAAACAAGTTAGAGAGGGAGGGAGCCAAACCATAAGAGACTCTTAAAAACAGAACAATCTGAGGGATGATGAGGGGTGGGATGGAGGGGAGGGTGGGTGATGGGTATTGAGGAGGGCACCTGTTGGAATGAGCAGTGGGTGTTGTATTGAAACCAATTTGACAATAAATTTCATATTAAAAAATAAAGTCATGGGGATGAAAAGCACATCATAGAGAATATAGCCAATCATATTGTAATAACTTTGTATGATGACAGATAACATCTTCACTTATCATTGTGAGTGCTGCGTAATGTATAGAATTGTCAAATCACTATGTGTACACCTGAAACTAATATAACATTGTATGCCAACTATGCTTCATTTAAGAAAAAAAGACCTTACAATTGGTGAATGGACATTAGAAGGAGCAACTCTTTAATGAGTTAAGAATAAAAAAATAATTGAAGTATTAAATATTTCAGAAATAAGAATTATGGATTTGGGAACAGTGGAGGTAAAATTTTACAGGAATTGTAAAAAAACCATAACTTTCTTCCTGGACATGTGATTTCCATAGCAGTAGCACCAGAATTTCCTCCCCTGTAATTCCCCACTCCAAATTCTAAAGTGATGAATAATGTCCTGTGTCTGCAAAAGACTACTTATCTTGCACTTGACTTATCTCCATAGGATCCCTAATCCAACAAAACTGTGATAGGATTAATGAATGTGTCATAAGGATTAATATTGGGAACATGAAGGAGTATATAGTGAGAAAGTAGTCCCAAAACTAAGTAGCAGACAGTTGTATTCCATCTGGCTTCAGAACACCAGCGAAAGCCCAAACCATTGTGTCTTAATCCTTCCAACACACACATGCACACATACATGCATTACAAATTCTTCTTTGAATTCCATCACGTTTTGGTCTCAGATACACGTTCAAGTGGCTGAGGATTACCCTCCTCACCAATTTCATAAAATTTTCTAACCTTAAGTTATTCACACCAATGGAAAGAAGCTTTGACTACCTTCTATTTTTTTTGGAATCTGCATCATATTCATGTTCCTTCTATGAACATGAATATTTGAGAGCCAACTGCACTATTTAGCTACAGACCCAGCGTTTCCTTCTCCTATCTAAGCTTCTCTTTTCATGAGACCTTTTGCTGAGCACTGAGATCTGATAATCTTTAAAAAAGAGAGACTTGGCATGACCTTTCATAAAATATATGATTATAATTATACCTATCTGTGATAAATATCTGATGTGTGATTGTTTGCAGGACCCTAGGGAAAAAAAACAGCTGAGAACATGCTTGGGTGTGGCACACTATGAGCTAATTACTAACATTTTCTCTGGAAATCTCCCTTAATGTGGTAGAACATACTAGTTGGAAAGAAATTTCTAATGAAGTGTTTAGTAGGACAAAGCCAGTTCTTGCACTTAAGAACTCATTCCAAAGAATAGTGTTCCAAGTAGTTCCTTACTAAAATATTTATTTGCTATATCTTATGAAGGTTATGTGTTAATATTTAACTACTAAGAGAATATGCCAATTTTTAAAATTTTGGTATTCTAAGAGCTATTCTGAACATTGAAGAAATATTACACCTTAGTTCAAAATTTAGGAAAATTAGAAAATTTTCAGACGTGTAGAAGAAATTGATTGACTTCTGGTGTTATTTTCAATAGTATTTGAGTCAAAGATAATTTCTCAACGCTCTGTTTTCAATATCCTTATGGGCAACCATTCTACTTAATCCATGTCACTGCAACAAACCTGAATCATTCCAAAATAGCCTTCAGTCAACTTCCTTTTTCAAATCAAACAGAAACATTAATTAAAAATAAAACATCTTTCCCCCATCTGTGAGGTTGAATTTTATTTTTTAGGATAGATTTCTTTCAAGCTCTTTCTAACTAAACACAGTATTTGATTATATTTGTGCCTTTAATCTGTGTGTCAGTGCTAAAATGAATCATTTGACTGCTTTCAAAGTAAGTGCCTTTGCAGTGACTTTTAGAAGTTAATAAAACTATACTATGGATAAGACACTAGAAAAAGAGGCTAGATAAATACTATCTTTAGAGATGAGTTCTTTCAGCAATTCCTTGAAAACAGTAATTTCCATGATGAGGAAAAATTAATGGTGTTTTCTTTCTTATTAAGTATAGCACATAAAACACTTAATGCAGCAGCATATTCCTTGTGGCTACTTAGGTCAAGATGATGATAATAATGACTATTTCTTCTGCAGGAGGCTTTCCCTGTAATAACCTTAAAAACTCACCTTTCATTTTGGACCATTTCTCCTAGTGAACACTTATAATTAGCATAGGTTGACATATATGTTTTTCTCTACACATCTGTGTATATTAATATCTCATTAGTTTGTCTTCTCCTTTCCTTTAAGATTATAAAAAATTAGGTGAAGAGATATGTTTTATATAAAACATTTAACAAATGGTAGTATTTATGCCTGATTGAGTAGCATCCATTTCAATCAATATGTATGGTCTCTTGAAAGAACAAAATCTATGTTTCTTTCCCTTGGCAAAGTTAAAATGAGGTGGGCACACTCATACCCTGATGGTAGATGTGCAATTTTGAGTATTTTCCAAGGGCAAATCAAAAATATTTTTGACAAAATAACATATACTTTATTACCTACTTCTGTTAATTTAATCTAAGAACATAATTAGGAAAAGCACAAAGGCTTCTTTATAGGAATATTTATCAAAGTTGTTTATAATATCAAAGTTAATGTTTAACAATAAAATATCTATTAAAGTATGATACAGTTTTATTACATGGCTATTAAAATTTTTAAATGTAATATGTATTGGCATTGAAATGTTTTTGAAATATGGCTAGATGAAAAGCAAGTAACAAGATAATATGTTCAGATGATACTATTTGTTTTTTAAATCTCTATGAATTTACATAAAAGACTGGAATAACATTTGTCTTTAGGAAATTGACTTATGGATGATTTATGTTATTTTTTCCTTCCTATATTTTTCTAGTTTTCTTCAATAAGTATGCATTACTTTAGAAATTAGGGCTGAAAATATAGCAATATATATAATATCAATCCTCTCCTTTATAAAGGCTACCAAGGAATAGTAAGTGAAATGAGAAGTAGGTAAAAGCTACTTGATTTCTCATATGTATGCTGGATGGTTGCTACCTTTAGTCTCTGATTTCCTCATTCAAGCCAGGCTCCTGAGAAATGCCTCACTGGCCACATGTCTGCCAAATGCAATCTATTCCTGGGTAGATTCTTGTCCCAAAGCTTGCTTGTTTTCCTGCCATGGTTAACTAGGCTGGTCAATAAAATCCCCTCTACTGCCATTCCTAAAGTCATTAAAGCTAAAGGAGACCTCTGGCAAGGAAAACTTGTTTTCTTTCCTTTTGGATTCTCCTTCCCCACTCTGGAGAGTTAAAGGCACTAACTGGACAGAATAAACCTCAGGTTATCAAATTAACCTGTTCCTGTATTACTATTCAAGGAATCAAGAAAGTAGAAAAGAAAGCTTTTTATAATTCTTACCATAAGAACAGGAAAGAAAGGAGGACACACACCATGTCACACCACTCATATTTCCCAGAGAAAAAGTTTTTTAACTGTTGAAAATGTGATGAAATTATCAAAGTACCTGAATTCAGGGACTTAAAGTACATCACACTTCTCCTTGTTCTGTGAGGGTATGAAGATTACATTTTCAAAAAGATAATGATAAAAACTGAGCCTTCTTACATCTGTGTAACCATTTTAACTACACCGATAATGTGTGTGGCACATCATAAAATCCATACTCACATATCATGTGTTGTACTAACTTGGGGAGGAAGTTGCATGTGAAAATCAGGGAATGTCTGTTACTCTCTCTAATACTCCAAATGGTATTTTTCCACATCATGTTACTCTTTTCATTACTATAATGGTTCTTTTAAAGCTGCCTACTTTTTAACTCCTTGATGCATGTGCCAGGGCCTCTGAAGGGATTGGAACAAAGACAGTGAATATGGGGCCAAGAAATAATTCAACATGGTAAACCTTTGGTAAAAAAAAAAGAGTCCTAAAAGTACATCTTTAAAATTACCAGTTCTGGAATCTGGGGGAAGATTGCAGAGTAGAAGGACCTTGAGCTCTCCCTGCCCGATATTTACAACTACATATCATCTACATCCAAGTCTATAAATTGGAAAGCAATCTGAAGACTGGCAGAACAAACTCCACAACTGAATATACAGAAGACACTGCATCTGAAAGGGTATGAATGTTTATGAAAACTGTTGTGCTTTCCTTTTCATTTGTTTCTATATATTTTTAAATTTCTTCTTTAATTGCCTGGTTGACCCATTCATTCTTTAGCAGAATGTAATTTAACCCCCATGAATTTGGAGGTTTTCTAAACTTTTTCCTGTGGTTGATTTCAAGTTTCATAGCATTGTGATCTGAAAATGTATATGGTATGATCTCAATTCTTTTATATTTATTGAGGGATGTTTTGTAACCCAGTATTTGATCTATCTTGGAGAATGTTCCATGTGCACTCGAGAAGAATGTGTATTCTGCTGCTTTAGGATGAAAAATTCTGAATATATCTGTCAAGTCCATCTGATCCAGTGTATCATTCAGGGGCATTGTTTCTTTATTGATTTTCTGTCTGGACGATCTCTCCATTGCTGAAAGTATTAAAGTCCCTTTTAATTACCACATTCTTACCAATAAGATTCCTTATGTTTGTGATTAATTGTTTTATATATTTGGGGGCTTCTAAATTCGGTGCATAAACGGTTAAAATTGTTAACTCTTCTTGAAGGATAGACCCCATAATTGTGATATAATGCTCTTCTTCATCTTTTGTTACACCCTTTAGTTTAAAATCTAGTTTGTCTGCTATAAGTATGGCTACTCCAGCTTTCTTTTGACTTCCAGTAGCATGATAGATAGTTCTCCATCCCCTCACTTTCAATCTGAAGGTGTCCTCAGGTCTAAAATGGGTGTCTTGTAGACAGCAAATAGATGGGTCTTGTTTTTTTTTTTTTATTATCCAATCTGGTACCCTATGTCTTTTGATTGGAGCATTTCGTCCATTTACATTCAGTGTTATTATTGAAAGATATGGGTGTACGGTCATTGTGTTATCTGTAGGTTTTGTGCTTGTAGTGATGTCTCTGGCCCTTTGTGGTCTTTGAAACATTCCACTCAGAGTCCCGCTTATGATCTCTTGTAGGGCTGTTTTAGTGGTGATGAATTACTTCAGTTTTTCTTTGTCTGAGAAAACCTTTATTTCTCTTTGTATTCTGAATGACAGGTTTGCTGGATAAAGGATTTTTGGCTGCACATTTTTCCTATTCAGAACATTGAAAATTTCCTGCCATTCCTTTCTGGCCTGCCAAATTTCAGTAGATAGTTCTGCTATTACATTTATGTGTCTACCCTTGTACATTAAGGCCTGTTTGTCCCCAGCTGCTTTCAGAAATCTCTCTTTATCTTTGTATTTTTCCAGTTTCACTATGATGTGATGTGCAGAAGATCAATTCAAGCTATGTCTGAAGGGAGTTTTCTGTGCTAATGCTGCTTCTTTGAATTTGCAATTCTATATATTCACCACAGAGCTTGACAAAAAGAGGGCTCAACCTTTGTTTTTACAATTATAGTCTAATGTTTTCCTCAGTCATTTTACCTATGTTCATAAACCACTGATTATTTTTACAAAATCATGAAGATATTGGCACCCTGTATCTTCTATTTGGTGCATGAGTTGGAATAGTGGGAACTACCCTAAATGTTCTAATCCATGCCAAACTAGATCAATCCAGGGCCATACTGTAAGATGACAAAATTTATAATGTAATTGTGACTGCCCACACATATTCATAATAATTTTTCTTTATAATATTGTCTATTATAATTGGAGGGTTTGGAAAGTGATTAGTACCACTAATAATTGGAACATCTGATATACCATTTCTCTGAATCAACAATAAAAGCTTCTGACTATTACCACCATCATTTGTACTCTTACATCATCCATAGTTAAAACAGGTTCAGGAACCGGTTGGACTGTATATCCTCCTCTAGCTGGCAATCCAGCACACACAGGAGCATCACTAGATCTATTTTTCCCCTCTACTTAGCAGGTGTATCCTCAATTTTAGTGGCTATCAACTTCATTACTATATCAACATGAAACCACCTGCTATATCCCAATATAAAACACCTTTATTCATTTGTTTTGTCCTAATTACAGCTGTTCTACTTCTGTCACTTTCAGTTTTAGCAACTGGAATTGCTATGTTACTAACAGAACACAACCTAAGTACCACATTTTTTGACCCTACAGAAATATGAGACACTATTTTGTAACAACTATATTGATATATTGATTCTTCTGGCACCCTGAAGTGTATATCCTAATTTTACCCGATTTGGGAATGATTGCACATATTATTACCTATTATTCAGGGGGAAAAAAAGAACCCTTTGTATATATAGAAATAGTTTCAGCCATAAGTCCATCAGATTCCTAGCTTTCATTGCATGAGCTCACCATATATTTACTGTAGGCATGAATGCCAACACATGAGCATACCTTACATCAGCCTTTGTAATTATTGCTATCCAAACAGGAGTAAAAGTATTTAGTTGACTAACAACCTTTCATGGAGGTGACATCAAATGATCACCAGGCATGCTATGAGTCCTGGGTTTTATCTATTTATTCACAGTGGGGGGCTTAACAGGAATTGTATTAGCTAATTCATTCCTAGATATTCTCCTCCATGACACATATTATATAGTAGCACATTTCCACTATGTCTTATCAATAGAAGCAGTATTTGCTATTATTGGAAGTTTCATTCATTGATTCCCTCTATTTTCAGTCTGCACACTTAATTTTACTTAGGCATAATTATATTTCTTGAGGTTGATATAATCTTCTTCCCACAACACTTTCTTGACTTATCAAGAATACATTCATGCTATTCCAATTATCCAGATGTGTACATAACATGAAATACCTTCTCATAAACAGGCTCATTCATCTCATCACCACAGTTATATTAATAATCTTTATAGTTTGAGAAGCTTTTGCATCCAAATGAGAACTAGCAATGGTAGAGGCGATTAATTCTAACTTCAAATGACTACTCTGATGCCGTCCTCCATCTCACATATTTGAAGAATCCACTTGCATAAGTCTAAAATAAGAAAGGAAGGAATCAAAACTTCTCAAACTTGTTTCAAGCCAACACCATAACCATTACGTTTTTCTCAATAATGAGATGTTATTAAAAATTACAAAACTTTGTCAAAGTTAAATTATAGGTTGAAGTCCTGTATATTTCTATGGCATACCCCTTTCAATTAGGTTTCTAAGATGTGACATCTCCAATGATAAAAGAATACTTACATTTTCATGACAACATGCTGATGATCATCTTAATCAGCTCTTTATTACTTTATATTATTTCATTAATACTAACAACTAAATGGGGGCCCCTGGGTGGCTCAGTCAGTTAAGCATCCAGCTCTTTGTTTCAACCCAGGTAATGATCACAGTTCATGAGTTTGAGCCCCACATGAGGCTCAATAATGACAGTGAAGAGCCTGCTTGGAATGATCTCTCCCTCTCTCTCTGCCCTTCCCCACTTGTTATCTCTCTCTCTCTCTCTCTCTCTCTCTCTCTCTCAAAATAAATATATAAACTTAAAAAAATACTAAAAGGTAAATGTCACACCCCCTCGAGGAAGATGGCAGTGTAGGAGGACACTGGGCTCACCGTGTCCTGCTGATTGCTTAGATCCCACCCACATATATATAATTTACCCAGAAAAATACCAGAAGACTAGCTGAACGGACTCTCCAGAGCCAAGCATAGATGAGAGGCCCATGGAAGATGGTAGCAAGGGTGGAAAGGCAGTGCGCACTACATGGACTGGTGGGAGGGAGCCAGGGCGGTGGAGGGGCAGCCAGCCCACCCAGCAAGGCAGAGCCCCTGAATCTGGCTTGCAAAAGTGGAGGGGCGGGACAGAGTGTGTTCTGACAGCCAGTAGGACTTAACCTCTGGAATATTATAAGTCAACAGCTCTGCTCGGAGAGCCGGGGGGCTAAAGGATATTGGGAGAGAGAGTTGTTGAGCCCCAGAGGACAGAGCTCAGCTTAGTGGGGAACAAAGGTGCTGTGAAGGGCCATCTCCCTCGCCCATCCCCCAGCCAAAATCCCAAAGGGAACCAGTTCCCGTCACGGAACTTGCATGCACCGTGCAAACACCCAATGTTGTGCTTCTGTGGATCCATCCCTCCGATGGGTCTGCCTCCCTTCTGCTGCCGCAGAGCCCCTCCTGAAGCAGACCACTGAAGGCAAAGCGAACTGAGCCTGCCCCTCCTGTCCCTGTGCACCTTGCAGGTCTACCCCGGCTAATATGCCAGATCCAATCAAAACAGCACCACAAGCCTGGCAGTGTGCAAGTAGCCCAGAGAGAGGCCCCACCACTCCACAGTGAGTCCTGCCCTGGGAGAGGGGAGGATAAGGTACACACCAGTCTGAGTGCGGCCCCAGGGTGGGCTGGGGGAAGACATCAGGTCTGACTGCAGCCCTGCCCACCAATGCAACTTACTCCAGACAGCACAGGGGAAGAGCCCTGCAGTTACCCACCACTCCACGGACTATCCAAAATGATGAAATGGAAGAATTCTCCTCAAAAGAAACTCCAGGACATAGCGACAGCTAATGAACTGATCAAAAATGATTTAAGCAATATAGCAGAAAATGAATTTAAAATAATAGTCACAAAATTAATCAATGGCCTTGAAAAAAGTATAGAGGACAGCAGAGAATCTATTACTACAGAGATCAAGGGACTAAGAAACAGTCAGTAGGAGCTAAAAAATGCTATAAATGAGCTGCAAAATAAAATGGAGGTGACCACAGCTCGGATTGAAGAGGCAGAGGAAAGAATAGGTGAATTATAAGATAAAATTATGTAAAAAGAAGAAACTGAGAAAAAGAAATAAAAAAAATCCAGGAGTATGAGGGGAGACTTAGAGAACTAAGCGACATAATTAAATTAAATAATATATGCATAATTGGTATTCCAGAGGAGGAAGAGAGAGGGAAAGGTGCTGAAGGGGTACTTGAAGAAATAATAGCTGTGAAGTTCCCAGATCTGGGGAAGGAAAAAGTCATTAAAATCCAAGAGGCACAGAGAACTCCCTTCAGACGTAACTTGAATTGATCTTCTGCACAACATATAATAGTGAAACTGGCAAAATACAAGGATAAAGAGAAAATTCTGAAAGCAGCAAGGGGTAAACAGGCTCTGACCTATAAAGGGAGACTGAGAAGACTCGTGATGTATCTGTCTACTGAAATTTGGCAGGCCAGAAAGGAATGGCAGGAAACCTTCAATGTGATGAACAGAAAAAATATGCAGCTGAGAATCCTTTATCCAGCAAGTCTGTCATTTAGAAAAGAAGGAGGAATAAAGGTCTTCCCAAACAAACAAAACTGAAGGAATTCATCGCCACTAAACCAGCCCTACAAGAGATCCTAAAGGGGATCCTGTGAGACAAAGTCCCAGAAACCTCGCTACAAGCATGAAAATAGACATCACAATGACTCTAAACCCATATCTTTCTAAAATAACACTGAATGCAAATGGACTAAATGTGCCAACCAAAAGACATAGGGTATCAGAATGGATAAAAAAAATAGGACCCATCTACTTGCTGTCTACAAGAGACTCATTTTAGACCTGAGGACACCTTCAGATTGAAAGTGAGGGGATGGGAAATTATCTATCATGCTACTGAAAGTCAAAAGAAAGCTGGAGTAGCCATACTTATATCAGACAAACTAGATTTAAATTAAAGGCTGTAACAAGAGATGAAGAAGGGCATTCTATAATAATTACAGGTCTATCCATCAGGAAGAGCTAACAATTATAAATGTCTATGCGCCGAATACAGGAGCCCCCAAATATATATAAAAAATTAATCACATACATAAACAACCTTATGGATAAGAATGTGGTAATTTCAGGGTACTTTAATACTCCACTTACAACATTGGATAGATCATCTAACACAGGATCAATAAAGAAAGAAGGGCCCTGAATGATACATTGGATCAGACGGACTTGACAGATGTATTTAGAAGTCTGCATCCCAAAGCAACAGAATATATGTTCTTCTCCAGTGCACATGCAATATTCTCCAAGATAGATCACATCCTGGGTCACAAAACAGCCCTTCATAAGTATACAAGAATTGAGATCATACCGTGCACACTTTCAGACCACAATGCTATGAAGCTTGAAATCAACCACAGGAAAAAGTCTGGAAAACCTCCAAAAGCATGGAGGTTAAAGAACATCCTAAAAAAGAATGAATGAGTCAACCAGGCAATTAGAGAAGAAATTAAAAATATATGGAAACAAATGAAAATGAAAATACAACAATCTAAACGCTTTGGGATGCAGCAAAGGCAGTCCTGAGAGAAAAATACATTGCAATCCAGGCCTATCTCAAGAAACAAGAAAAATCCCAAATACAAAATCTAAAATCACATGGAAAGGAAATACAGGAAGAATAGCAAAGACACCCCAAACCAAGAGAAGAAGATAAATAATAAAGATAAGAGCAGAAATAAACAATATAGAATCTAAAAAAACTATAGAGCAGATCAATGAAACCAAGAGTTGGTTTTTTGAAAAAATACACAAAACTGATAAACCTCTAGACAGGCTAGAGGTTTCAAAAATAAAAGGGAGATGACCCAAATAGATAAAATCATGAATGAAAATGGAATTATTACAACCAATCCCTCAGAAATACAAGCAATTATCAGGGAATACTATGAAAAATTATATGCCAACAAACTGGACAACCTGGAAGAAATGGACAAATTCCTCAGCACCCACACACTTCTAAAACTCAAACAGGAAGAAAAAGAAAACTTGAACAGAACCATAAACAGCAAAGAAATTGAATCAGTTATCAATAATCTCCCAACAAATTAACAGTCCAGGACCAGATGGCTTCCCTGGGGAAGTCTACCAGAAATTTAAAGCAGAGATAATACCTATACTTCTGAAGTTGTTTCAAAAAATAGAAAGGGAAGGAAAACTTCCAGACTCGTTCTATGAAATCAGAGTTATTTTGATTCATAAACCAAACAGAGACCCAGGAAAAAAAAGAGAACTACAGGCCAATATCCCTGATGAATATGCATGCAAAAATTCTCAATAAGATACTAGCAAATCAAGTTCAACAGCATATAAATGAATTCTTCACCATGACAAAGTGGGATTCATTCCTGGGCTGCAGGACAGGTTCAACATTCACAAATCAATCAATGTAATACATCACATTAATAAAAGGAAAGAAAAGAACCATATGATCCTGTCAATCGATGAAGAAAAACCATTTAACAAAATTCAGCCACGTTTCTTAATAAAAACCTTTGAGAAACTCAGGATAGAAGGAACATACTTAAACATCATAAAAGCCATTTATGAAAAGCCCACAGCTAATATCATCCTCAATGGGAAAAACTGAGAGCTTTCTCCCTGAGATCAGGAACATGACAGTGATGTCCACTCTCACCGCTGTTGTTTAACATAGTGTTGGAGGTTCTAGCATCAGCAATTAGACAACAAAAGGAAATCAAAGGCATCAATATTGGCAAAGATGAATTCAAGCTTTCACTTTTTGCAGATGACATGATATTATACATGGAAAACCCAATAGACTCTACCAAAAGTTTGCTAGAACTGATACATGAATTCAGCAAAGTCGCAGGATACAAAATCAATGTACAGAAACCAGTTGCATTCTTATACACCAATAATGAAGCAACAGAAAGACAAATAAAGAAACTGATCCCATTCACAACTGCACCAAGAAGCATAAAATACCTAGGAATAAATCTAACCAAAGATGTAAAAGATCTGTATGCTGAAAACTATAGAAAGCTTATGAAGGAAATTGAAGAAGATACAAAGAAATGGAAAAACGTTCCCTGCTCATGGATTGGAAGAATAAATATTGTTAAAATGTCAATACTACCCAAAGCGATCTACACATTGAATGCAATCCCAATCAAAATTGCACCAGCATTCTTCTCGAAGATAGAACAAGCAATCCTACAATTTGTATGGAACCACAAAAGGCCCCGAATAGCCAAAGTAATTTTGAAGAAGAAGACCAAAGCAGGAGGCATCACAATCCCAGACTTTAGCCTCTACTACAAAGCTATCATCATCAAGACAGCACGGTATTGGCACAAAAACAGACACATAGACGAATGGAATATAATAGAGACTCCAGAATTGGACCCACAAAAGTATGGCCAACAACTCTGACAAAACAGGAAAAAATATCCAATGGAAAAAAAGACAGTCTCTTTAACAAATGGTACTGGGAAAACTGGACAGCAACATGCATAAGAATGAAACTAGACCACTTTCTTACACCATTCACACAAACAAACTCAAAATGGATAAAGGACCTGAATGTGAGACAGGAAACCATCAAAACCCTAGAGGAGAAAGCAGGGAAAACCTCTCCAACTTCAGCCTCAGCAATTTCTTACTTGACACATCCCCAAAGGCAAGGGAATTCAAAGCAAAAATGAACTATTGGGACCTCATGAAGATAAAAAGCTTCTGCACTGAAAAGGAAACAATCAACAAAACTAAAAGGCAACCAACAGAATGGGAAAACATATTTGCAAATGACATATCGGACAAAGGGCTAGTATCCAAAATCTATAAAGAGCTCACAAACTCCACACCCAAAAAAACAAATAATCCAGTGAAGAAATGGGCAGAAAACATGAATAGACACTTCTCTAAAGAAGACACCCAGATGGCCAACAGGCACATGAAAAGATGCTCAACGTCGCTCCTCATCGGGGAAATACAAATCAAAACCACACTCAGATATCACCTCACGACAGTCAGTGGCTAAAATGAACAAAACAGGAGACAATTGATGCTGGCGAGGATGTGGAGAAACGGGAACCCTCTTGCACTGTTGGTGGGAATGCGAATTGGTGCAGCCACTCTTATTGTTTATTCTAATGCTATCTGCTCTAGTACTATTCTCACCTGACCTCTTAGGAGACTCAGACAATTACAACCCTGCCAACCCTTTAAATACCCCATCACGTATTAAGCCTGAATGATTCTTATTTGTCTATGCGATCCTCTGCTCCATCCCTAATATATTAGGAGGTGTACTAGCCCTACTTAATCTTTTCTATCTTAATTCTAGTATTCATTCCCATACTTCAGACATCAAAACAGTGAAGTATAATATTTGGACCCCTATAAATGCTTATTCTGATTATTAATAGCAGACTTACTAACACTAACATAAATTGGAGGACAGCCAGCTGAATGTTCATTTATCACTATCAGTCAACTAACATAAATTCTATACTTTTACATTAACCTAATTCTTATGCCATTGCAACTGTAATTGGAAACAACCTTAGGGCACCTGGGCGGCTCAGTTGGTTGAACGTCTGACTTTGATTCAGGTCATGATCTCATGGTTCGTGAGTTTGAGTCTCACATCAGGCATGCTGCTGTCAGCCTACCAGCGCAGAACCTGCTTTGGATCCTCTGTCTCCCTATCTCTAGCCCTCCCCTGCTTGCACTCTCCCAAAACTAAACACAATTAAAAATAAATAAATAGATAAATAAAACAACTTCATAAAATGAAGAGTTTTTGTAGCATATTCTCCCTAGGGCTCAAGGATGAAACAGCAGTTCTACCATCAGCACCCAAACCTGACACACACAAAAAAATGACAAGTGTTGACAAGGATATTGAAAAATTGGAACATTCATACACTACTGGTGGGAATGTAACATGGTATGGCGACTTTGGGAGATAGTTTGATAGCTTCTCAAAAATGTAAACATATAATTACCTATCCCAGTAATTTCACCTACAGGTCTCTATGCTGCCCCCCCAAAATAAAAATACAAATGTTCACACAAAAATGCACCAAGTGTTTTTATTAACATTATTTTGGCAGCTCCCAAGTGGAAACAGCCCAATTGTTCAACTCATGAATGGACAAACAAAATGAGGTATATTCATTATAAAATCTAACATTCAACCATGAAAATGAATGACATACTGATAAATTCTAGCACAATGATGAGCCTTGAAAAGGTTATGCTAAGTGAAAGAAACCAGAAACAAAAGGCATGCAAAATTTTTTTGATATGAAATTTCCAGAATAGGAAAATCCATAAATATAGAAAACAGATTCAGTGTTGCCAAGGTTTGGGGGTAATAGGGAGTGACTAATAATGAGTACAGGTTTCATTTTAGGGGTGATGAAAGTTTTGGAATTGGAAGGCAGTGATGGTTGCACACCTCCTAGAATATACTAAAAACCACCTAATTGTACACTTTAAATGGGTAAATATTTTTATCTCAATAAAAAGAAAATGTATGGAGACACAGTAGATTGGGGGTGGCTTGGGGCTGAGGGTGAGAAGAGGAAGTATCTGTAAATGGATGGGGGATTGGGGAGGTTGGTAGAAATATTCTAAAATTAGATTTTGGTGATAAATGCATAACTGTACATTTATTTAAAAACTACTGAATTGTGCACTTCAAATGAATGAATTTTATTATATGTAAATTATACCTCAATAAAACTATTTTTTAAAAAGATATGAATGTCTGGTCTGCTCCTAGGGGTATATTGGGGGTATGTTCTAGTTATCAGTAATTTCTAAAAATTCCCCTGGTGATTGTAACATGCAGCTGCAATTGAAAACCATTTTATTAAATCATGGCTTCTGAGTTAAAGAATTGATTGATCTTGCAATGGCAATTCTCACGGCTGATAAAATTCCTGGTACCCTCACTAATACTGCACCCTCATCTTACCCTACTTGCTATTTACACAGAATTAATTCATTCATTCAATAGTAATTTATTAGGCATCTAATGTGTGCCAGGTGCTGATCTGGTCACCAAAAACACAACTGATATTCTAGTGGGATACAGAGACAATGTGAACATCAAATTGCCATATGATGTGATAGGGGTAAGTGAGGTATATACTAGATCCATAAGTCCAGGGAAAGGATGACTAACTCAGCCAGACATGCTACTTACAGTCAAATGATGAAGCAGATATGAAAATTAATAATTAAAATACAGTATCCTAAGAATTGTTATAGCTTAATCATTCACAAAAGGCAATATGAGCACCAAGTCTTTCTGGGAGTCTTAGGGAAAGCTTTACAAAGATTACATTTGAAGTCAATATTTAAAAAGGAGAAATAATTTGCCAAGAGAAAGGGGTGGGGAATGAAGGAGAATGACTAGCATTCACTGAGGGTTTACTACAAACCAATTATTGTTCTGAATTTTTTATATATGTTCTTAGTGAGCTTCAGAAACTTTTGCAATTACACAATTAAATTGTAAGACCAAACTTTGAACCTATGTGGTCTGAATATAGATCCCCAAATCAACCACTACACTATTATAGGCTGGGATTCTGGTAGCTAACAATATAACCTCTGTGGAAAGGCAACTAAAGTGTGAACAATTTTAACAAACACCAAAATGTCCACTTAAGTTGTGACCACATCTTAATTGAGGGTTGATTTGATCCACTGTTATTAATTTATAGTGGGTGAAAAAGTTTTGTATAATTTGGGTAATTCCTATATTCTTCAATTCCTGTGACTCCAAGATATAAAGAGGCTGAAAAAAATAGGATGTATATTTGAATTACTAGAAAAGAATCTCTGTTAACTCTTGGCAGTGTTAACTGTCCTTTGAATATCTTACTTGAGAAGCTTGAGAATAGGATACATCCTGTAAATTATGGCTAGAGAAGAAATAGCCATCAACATCTATAGGAGGAAAGATCAATAATAAACTCATTCAAATATTGATATTGGTCCCTGGAATAATCCTTTTTTAGAACCTGGTTACCTCCTTCAGAGGGAGAGAGAGAATCCCAAGCAGACCCTGGGCTTTCAGCAAGGAACCCCATGCAGTGTCGGTCCCATGACCTTGAGATCATGAACTGAGCCGAAATCAAGAGTCGGATGCTTAACCGACCAAGCCACTCAGGTGTACCTTTCATTACTCATTTATCAGTTCTTTTTTCTGTCTGATTTTATTGCCACCCAATTAGTTTGAGACCATAGGCCTTAAAATATGGCTGAATCTACTCTTTTATGAGACAGTGATCTGAGCTTAAGCAAATGCTATTTTTGAAATGTAATGATCAACTCTTAGAACATAATTTAAGAGGGTTATTAAAAAATTTGCATGCACAATCCATGTAAAAGTTATGACTACACAATCTGGGGGGAAAAAGGGAGTGCTGTTGTTCACTTTCTCCTTGGAAGACTGCATCTATGTTTTTTGTGGATATACTCACTGAGACCCACTGAAAGGATTGCTGTTTTTCTCCCTACTGGATCAACTAAATGAGGTAGGTCCAATTCAATGCCAAATTGAAGATTCCTGTAATAATTTCCACCCTCTTTTCATGATGTTTTAATATGTTCGACTTTTTTTTTTAGAGTAGTGAGAAACTAGAATCCTTTAATTATTTTTGGGCTAGGTGGAATTAGAGTTTGTTCTTATTGCATGCACTATTACTGTATAAGTCTATGTTTTCTGTGTAAAGGTCCACTCATTTAGAGGGAAAACAAGCTGCTATTTCACTTCATAAACTAGAAAGTGATTTCTAATCAGACTAAGATAATCCATTAGTGCATTATTCACATTTTTGTGGAACTCTAATCACTAACTTGCATCAAATATATAGAAGAATACTTGGCACACAGTTGAAGACCCACAATAAACATTTGTTGGCTTGATCAGTGACTATATATTTAATTGAGAACCTACTTTCATGTAAGCCTTGGAAGACATCTTATGGAGGACTCAGGAAAAAATAACGACTGGTTTCATCTTATAAAGAAATTTAAAAACTCGCTTGGGCAGCAAATATTGGCACATTTTCAAATAATTAACAACTATACAAAGCAGCATGCAATTCCGTATAAAATTAGATTTCACAAGCTAAATATTCTAAGTAACATTAAGAGCCTTGAGTTATTTTTGAGTAAATGGAATATTAAATTATTCATATTGTCAATGAGTGAAATATATATTTGCATGTTCAAATAAACATTAGATTATGCTACATTGCACAACTGTAACTGAAGCTCAGTCAATATTTTTCTTTTAACAAGTAATAAACCAGCTCTTCTCTTCACTAGTTGGAAGCATGAATCTAAAAATGATTATAAATAATTTTAAAAGAAATGTAGTTCTATAACTTGCAATTTTATAGCCATTAAATGAAGCTACAAATTACAAAGAACTTCACATAGAAATGCTTTAGTGAATAGATTTTTAAGAGAGTTTGAAAATAGCATAGCAAATGTTTGAAAGGAGTTTGTGTTTTTAAATCTCAGTTTGTTCTCTGAGGTAGCTTAGATATATTCCAAAAAAAGTATTTGCAGGGGGGCCTGGGTGGCTCAGTCGGTTAAGCGTCCGACTTCGGCTCAGGTCACGAGCTCACGGTCCGTGAGTTCGAGCCCCGCGTCGGGCTCTGGGCTGATGGCTCAGAGACTGGAGCCTGCTTCTGATTCTGTGCCTCCCTCTCTCTCTGCCCCTCCTCCGTTCATGTTCTGTCTCTCTCTGTCTCAAAAATAAATAAACGTTAAAAAAAATTAAAAAAAAAGTATTTGCATTATTATCTTGCATGGCAAAACATTTCCTCCATAAACATCAAGAAACTAAATGTAATCAAGGCCATTTTCCAATTGTGAAAATTTCCAAGCTAAGAGAACCTGAATTATTCATGCATTTAACAAACATTTTCTGCACAAACAAGTGCCAAGCAATATTCCAGATATTTGGGATACATCAGTAAACAGGCAAAAAGTTTATGTTCTCTTGGAGTTTATGTTCTAGTATGAAAGGTTCATGAGATTCTAACTACACTCAGACATGGAGCAAAGGGCTTCTGGATGGCTTAGTTTGTTAAGCATCATACTCTTGATTTCAGGTCAGGTCATGATCTCAGGGTGGTGGGATTGAGCCCTGCATCAAGCTCTGTGCTCAGTGTGGAACCTGCTTGAGAATCTTTCTCTCCCTTTCTCTCTGGCTCTTATCTTCCCCACCTTCTAAAATTAAAAAAAGAAAGAAATGGAGTGAGAATGAGAAAACTTTACTTATAAAATCAAAAGTCTTTTAAATGGTACAAAGTAATTCAGTAAGATGTTTGGCTGTTATATCTTAAACGAGTACAAGACAATTACACATTCTTAAATTTTTTTAGTGTTTATTTATTCTCTGGGAAAGATCGAGAGAGAGCATGAGAGGGGAGAGGCAGAGAGAGAGAGACACAGAATCTGAATCAAGCTCTGAGCTGTCAGCACAGAGCCCAACGCAGGGCTCAAAGTCATGAACCATGAGATCATGACCTGAGCCAAAGCCAGATGCTTAATCAACTGAGCTACTCAGGCACCCCACTTAATATATTTTTTAAATCAGAAAGTGCAATGTTTTATAGTCTGCATCAAATTTCCCCATGTCAAAATATCTCTACCAACGTAGCAAGGTAAAACAAAATCAATATCCTTGATTTCAATATTGTTCCATCAAAATGACCATGTCAACAATGTTATGTACCCATATAACTAGTGTGGCTATAAGAATAGGCTTTCTGTAGATCCAGTATGAATCCAGTTATATGCCTCATATCTGTGATAAAATGCCAATTTCTTGTTTCAATGCCCCTATTAATACAACTTACTCTTTCTACTGCAATTACTCAAAATGCAGTCTTGAATTACCAAGTATTTGTCAATTGATTTGTATGTATTACCTTCTCTCCAAAGCTCTCTGCAGTATGCTGTGACTGATATTGAAGCTGTCTATATTCAGAAAGATGAAATGTATTCTTTTTCTGAGTTACTTTTTCAACTGTGTTTTCATATATAATCCTTTTGGCTAGAAAGGTCACTTAGGGCTTAGCTCACTAAGCACTCTTAGAGTGGAAGCTGAAATGAATCTTCCATTTGCATTTCCCCTTCAGCAAACCATTGTCCATCCTAGATAAATAGATGGTAGATAGATGTTGAGAGATGATAGATAGACAATAGATAGATAGATAGATGATAGACAGATATGAGAGACAGACTTGCTAAGTTATCGCTGTAAGTAAGCATTTGCCTGTTAGCAATAACTTTGTTTATTGGTCATTTTTAATAATGAAGCCTGGAGATATATTGGCATTTAAATATTTAGCATGTAGAATCGTTGTGGGCTATTGTGTTTCAAATTTCCTTAAAATCATGGCTAAATTTTTCCTCACTCCCTTAAAAAAATGTATGTGCAGAATCCCTGGAGCTCATCCTGTCAGAGTATCCTTCCTAGAAGTCCTGTATCTCCACCATCAAAGTTCTCTGGAAGAAATTACAAGTAAGTTCTCTTAAAAAGAAAGTTAAAACATGTAAATACTGAAAAAGAAAGCCCAATCTTATTTGGAAATAATTTTAGTAGAGAGTTTTATGTATTTATTTTTCAGTAGGAGGTGGGGGTGCAGTGAGGAAGAGGCACTGTCAGAGATAACAATGTTTCTAACCAGAAGTATCTGTCGCTGTATTTATACCAGACTAGAAGGTAACTCTTTGACACATTTATTGAGGAAAAAGGCAGTATTGACCAAATTAATCTGCAAGATTTTTAAAATTGTACTTCCTTCATTTATCTAAATATCATAGTAATTTCTCAAACATTCTGAGGAAGAACAGGAAATATTCCCTAACAAAACCCCTAGTTTTAGTGAGAAATTGAATAAAAGGAGAATGATTTTCTTTGTTTTATGAGGATGCCATTATTTTATTATATGTGTTATATCAATCAAAGGTGACTTCTGGATTATTTTATTTATTTGTTTCCTGTAGAGTATAGTAATAACAATCTATTTTAGTATAATACTTAACACTATGTATTTTATTTTTTAAAGCATCCTGAAATATTTCATATTTATTTTTTTTCATTTAAAATAGCTTTATGATTCATGAACACAAAGAGGACAATCCTTTCATCTATCTATCTTATAAATGGGATGGCTCTCTGGGAACAGCTAAACTTGAAAGAAATTATGGGAGCAAATATTCTTCAACCACATACTTGAAGCCACTCTTCGTATGTATCATGCATTTCAATCTCTATATGTGGTTATCATCATCATAATTCAAGTAAAAATAACACAATGAATACTAAGACTTTGCTATAGCAAAATGATATGACAATATCAGTTGAGATAAAGATGGAAAGATTAGCTTGTAAGACTTGCTATCACAATTATTTCATTTGTAAAATGAGATTAGGAAATATGAGTCAAAGATATAGTGTATTTAATACTCCATACACATGCATATACTTTATGTATATAAAATATTATGTAAAATATTATATAAAGTATACACGAATCATTAGAAATATGAGTCAAAAGTATAGTATATGTAATACTTCAAATGTATTAATATACTATATATACCTTAGTGAAATTTGCAATTTTTAGAAAGGAGATTTGATATCACCGGAAGACTAGTTAAATGCTATGAGATTAACTCAGAGGTCAGAACAGTCTTATGTTATTATAATATTAACTTTCAGAATTTACCTGCTATTTTGTGTTTCAAATAACACATTAAATAGTACATTGTTCAAGCTAATGCTGAACACTAGCTAATTGCTTATCTTTAGTTACAAGACGTATTAATAATTAACATAAAGTGCAAACTGTGCTTCTCTGTACAAGTAGAAACAGCAATCAAAATAATAGTGAAATGGATTATCATCTAAAAGTTATTTTTATGGATTTTCTTGAAATGTAATAAATTATAGAAAAATGGGACTAAAAATTCATCAAAAATGAATACCTGGTTTTGTTGACATATTGAAGTGGTTTTTTGAGGAGACGGTTTTAGTTAAGTTGACCACATGACAAAATAACCTTCCCCAAAAAACTCACTGCGGGGAGTGACATCACCAAGATGGCAACATAGGTCTTTCCTGACTTCACTTCCTCTCACAAGAAGAACAACTAATGACTATTTATGAACAAGACACCATTGAGAGAATCCTAGAACATGGGGCTGAGGTTGAAACACCCGCCAGCACCACAGAGAACAAGACAGACTTCATTAGAAGGGTAAAAGAAGCAGCTACACGGTGACCACATCGTCCCTCCCCTAGGCCAGCATACCACCACTGGGAGACATCTCTCCTGAGTCTCCAGTTCCTCCAGTGGGAAAAAAGATCCTAAGGGGACAACTAGTCCCCAGCACTGTGGGAGTCCCTAATGTGGTGTCATCCCATGAGGGCTACAGTGGAATCTGCAGGGCTCAACCACTGGCAATCTGTGACAGGGAAGGTGGGGGACTTGCAACAACCAATTTACATATCTTGGAAAACTGAGTTCATCTCTGCAGTGTCCAAGTAGTAATTCCAACCAGCAGTTCTGCTCATCTGAAGAAGTTGGCGGTACACTTTGTCTAGAGAAGTTTTAGGATGCAGAATTGCCTGATTTGGGTCCTCAATTGAGTTTTTCAGGCCTTAGTGTCTGGTTTGTCCATTCCCAGGAAAACCCCCAACTGGGAGGAGTGTCTCTGGGCCCCATCTGACCATAGGGGCTGGCAAGAGCACATGGAAGCTGTGTAGTCAAGCAATGCTCCTGCTGAGAGGCACGTGGTGGTGATTGCTCCCAAAGAAAAGCCAGTAGCAGGCATGGAGGATTATTCTGCTATGCCCAGGCAGGAGAGTTAATTTATAGCCAAGCCTGAAAGTAGCTCCCAGTCCCTCTGAACTGGAAAGCCTGTTTGTGAAAAATGTAAGGGGCCTGGAAGGGCCCTTTCTTATTCTGCCCAAACGAGGAAACTGAGACACAGCTCCATCCACTGTGGAGAGTGTCTCCCAACCCCGTCTGAACAAAATGACTGGAAGTAAGATCTGGTTACACAGGTAACTCAGTAATGCTCTAGCTGAGAGATAGGCAGGCAGAGCCAACAGACTTCAGAGTAAAGCCAGTGGCTCTCTGTGGCCAGGAAACTTGGAGTATGGGTTGGCTTGAGCTAAGACAACAAAGAGCTTTATCAGCTTGAGAGCTGCTTCTTCTGCTGCACCTAGGAAAGAAAACTAATTCACAGCCTCACTTATTGCTGAATATAGTTTTCAGCCTGCCTGACAAGGGAACCTAACCAGAACACATGGGAAGCTGTGTAGCTCATCCAACAGTCTTGCTCACAGTGGCACTTGAACAAAGCATGGCCTGTGGCTTTCCCCAACTGCAGAGCAAAACTAGTGACCTCACCTGACAAGGGAAATCAGTCACACTCTTGCATGATTGGGGTCCCCAAACAATGAGCCCAGACCTTGCATCCCAACCTGCTTCCCAGCAGGGAAGCTAATTCATAGTCCCATTTACTACTGAATATAGTACCCAGTTCCAACCATCTAGTAAGCCTGGTCAGTTCCAACCATCTAGTAAGCCTGACCAGAGAATCAGGGCAACCCCACAGCCCATACTACAGCTTCACTTGAGCAGTGAACCAAGCCAGCAATACTATACTACTGTTCTCAGCCAGTGGTACACCTCCTTCATTCCTGACCTCAGAGCTTTAACAGCTGCCTCACCTAAAAATAGACCTTAATACCCATCTCCACCTACACAAGGACACTACCAGAAGATACCCAGAAATGCAAGCTACACCTAATGGTGAATATCTGCCTCTACCAAAGTAAACTTATAAAGTCTGGAAGAAAACCTCAATTACTCAAATGTACAAACACCAATATAAGGAATCAAAGATAACGAAAAATCAGGTAAATATGACACCACCAGAGGAAACTAATAAGGCTCCAAGTAACTCACCCTAAAGAAATAGGTATTTATGAACTGTCAAAAAATTCAGAATAATCCTCTTAAAGAAGATTAGCAACTAAAAGAACACACAAAATCTAAACAAAATTAAGTGAACAAGACGTGAACTAAACAAGAATTTCAACACATAGAAACCATAAAATAACCCCAGAAATCTTAGAGTTGAAAAATACAATAGCTGAAATTAAGAGTTCAACAGAGAGCTCCAAAAGCAGATTCAACCATGCAGAAGAATGAATCAACGACTTGAGGATAGGACGTTAGAAATCATTTAGTCAGAGGAGCAAAAAAAAATTATTTTTAATGAAACAGAGTGAAAAAAGCCTATGAGACTTATGCAACATAATGGAAACATACAATATTCACATTATGGGAATTCCAGAAGAAGAGAAATAGAAAAGAACAGAGAGTATATTCAAAGTAATAATCACTGAAACCTTTCTGAACTTGAGGAAAGAAATGGACATCCAGATACATGAGGCCTAAAAGATCCCAAATAGGTTGAACCCAAATAGAACTACATCAAGACACATTATAATCAAATCATCAAAAGTCAAAGAGAAAAAAAAAGAATTTTAAAAGCAGAAAGAGAAAAAAGAAAAGTTACATACAAGAAAAACTCCGTAAGACTATGGGTAGATTCCTCAACAGAAACATTTCAGGCAGGAGACAATGGGATGACATATTCAAAATATTGAAAGAAAAAAAAAACGTATCAACCAAGAATATTATACCTGGCAAAGCTTTCTTCAGAAATGAAGGAAAGATAAAGACTTGCCCAAACAAACAGAAGGTGAAGGAATTTATTACCACTAGGCCTGCCTAACAAGAAATGCTCAAAGGAGTTCTTTGAGTGGAAATAAAAGATGCTAATTAACATCATGAAAACACAAAAAGTTAGTGTAAAACTCACTCAATGGTAAACATATAGTCAAAGTTAGATTCTGTAATTTGGTAATGGTGGTAAATAATTCACTTACAATTCTAATTTAAAGGTAAAAACAAATGTAGTAAAAATAACTGTAATGACAACAATCTATTATTAGTTACATAAAAAATATGTAAAGTGTAACAGCAGTAACCTAAAATTTGAAGGAGAGGAAATGTAACACTGTAAAGTTTAGGAATTATATTGAAGTTAAGTTGTTATTGGCTTAAAAATAGAGTGTTATAATTTAAGATATTTTATGTAAGCCTCATAGTAACTGCAAGGGAAAAACCTGCAGTGATTACACAAAATAATGTGATAAAGATGTCAAATTATACTGATACAAAATATATCAAAATATACACAAAAATACAGCAGAATAAGAAGCCAAAAACCGTGAATCTACAAAATACCAGAAAACAATTAACAAAATGACAAAAGTAAGTCCTTACCTATAAACAATACTTTCAACATAACAGGATTAAATTCTCCAATTCAAACACATAGAGTGGCTGCCTACAAGAGGCTCACAGTAGCCTTAAAGACATGCATAGACTTAAAGTGAAAGGATAGAAAAATACATTTCAAGCAAATGGTAACATACACACACACACACATACACACACACACACACACACATATATATACATAAAATATACACACACACACATATATAGGATAGTCATACTTATATAAGACAAAATATGCTTTAAAGTAAAAATGGTAAAAAGAGACAAAGAAGTCATTACATAATGATGGAGTCAACCCATCAAGAAGATATAACAATTGCAAATATTTATGTGCCAAACATTAGAACATCTAAATATATAAAGCAAAAGGAAACATAGCTGAAAGGAGAAATAAACAGAAATACAATAATAGTTCAGGACATAATATCCCACTCTCAAAAATAGCACTGCTAGGAATTTACCCAAGGGATACAGGAGTGCTGATGCATAGAGGCACTTGTACCCCAATGTTTATAGCAGCACTTTCAACAATAGCCAAATTATGGAAAGAGCCTAAATGTCCATCAACTGATGAATGGATAAAGAAGTTGTGGTGTATATATACAATGGAATACTACTTGGCAATGAGAATGAATGAAATATAGACTTTTGCAGCAACGTGGATGGAACTGGAGGGTGTTCTGCTAAGTGAAATAAGCCAGGCAGAGTAAGACAGATACCATATGCTTTCACTCTTATGTGGATCCTGAGAAACTTAATAGAAGACCACGGGGGAGGGGAAGGGGGGAAAAGTTACAGAGAGGGAAGGAGCCAAACCATAAGAGACTCTTAAAAACTGAGAATAAACTGAGGGTTGATGGGGGTGGAAGGGAGGGGAAAGTGGGTGATGGACATTGAGGAGAGCACCTGTTGGGATGAGCAATGAGTGTTGTATGAAAACCAATTTGACAATAAGTTTCATATTAAAAAATAATAAAAAAATAAATAAATACACTACCCAGACAATCAATAAACAGTGGATTTGAACAAAATTATAGACCAAATGGACCTAACAGATATATACAAAACATTCTATCCAATAAGAGCACTGTACACATTGTCTCAATTGCACATGGATCATTTTCTAGGAGACATTATACGTTAGGCCACAAAATAAGTCTTAGCAAATTCAAGACTGAGATCATAACAAGTATCTTCCCTGACCACAATCACATAAAACTAGAAATCAATACCAAGAAGAAAAATGGAAAGTTCACAAATAAATTGAAATTAAACAATACTCTTCTGAACAACCAATGGATCAAAGAAGAAATTAAAGAGAAAATAAATGAAAAAAATGTATTGAGACAAATGAAAGTGGAAACCAAACATACTAGAATTTACGATTTGCAGCAAAAGCAAGTCTAAGAGGAATGTTTATCAAAATAAATGTCTAAATTTTTTAAAAAAGCAAGAAATATACCAAATAAAAAAAAATTAACTGAACACTTTAAGAAACTAGAAAAAGAAGAACGAACTGAGCCCAAAGTTAGCAGAAGGACAAAATAAAGACTAGAGCAGAAATAAATGAAGTTGAGATCAGAGAAACAATAGAAAAGATTACCCAAACTAAGAATTGGTTCTTTGAAAAGGTAAACAAAATTGACAAACTTTTAGTTAGACTAATCAAGGAAAAAAGAGAGAGGACCCTAATCAATAAAATTACAAATGAAAAAGTCATTACAACTGATACCACAGAAATACAAAGGATTATAAGAAGCTACTATGAATAACTACATGCCAACAAAGTGGACAACCTAGAAGAAATGGAAAAATTTAGGGGTGCCTGGGTGGCTCAGTCGGCTAAGCAACCGACTTCAGCTCGGGTCATGATCTCACGGTTCATGTGTTTTTGGGGCCCACGTTGGGCTCCATGCTTAGGGCTTGGAGACTGGAGCATGCCTCAGATTCTGTGTCTCCCTCTCTTTCTCTGCCCCTCCCCTGCTCGTGCCCTATCTCTCTCTCTCTCTCAAAAATAAACAAACATTTTTTTTTAAAAATTATAAAACGAAATGGAAACATTCTTAGAAACATACGACCTACCAACTGAATCAGGAAAAAAATTAAAAATCTGAATAAACCAACTACTAGTAAGGAGATTGAATCAGTAAGCAAAAATCTCCCAGTGAATGAAAGCCCAGGATCAGAGGCTTCTCTGGTGAAGTTTACCAAACATTTCAATAAGAATTAACATCAATCCTTCTCAACCTCTTGCAAAAATAAATAGATGAGGAACACTCTCAAACTCATTTTACAAGGCCAGCCTTATCCTAATTATGCTAATATCCTAATACTTAATATCCGAATCAAAGCCAGAAAAGGACATTACTAGAAATTATAGACCAATATCCTTGATGAATACAGATGCAAGAATTCTCAATAGAATACTAGCAAGGCAAATTAAGCAGCACATTAGAAGGATCATTCACCATGATCGAGTGGGATTTATCCCTAGGGTGCAAGGATGGTTCAGCACATGCCAATCAATCAATGTGATGCATCACATTAATAGAATGAAGGAAAAGGATGATTATCTCAATAGACAGAAAACATTTGACAAAATTCAACATCAGTTCATGATAAAAACACTTAACAAATTAGACATAGAAGGAATATATATCAACATAATAAGGGACATATGGGATAATCCCACAGCTAACATCATGCTCAATAGTGGGAAATTAAGAGCTTTTCTTCTAAAATCAGGAACTAGACAAGGGGACTTAATGTCACCATTAAAAAAAATAAAATCTAAGTTAGCATATAGTGTAATAATGGTTTCAGGAGTGGAATTTAGTGATTCATTGCTTCCATACAACACTCAGTGTTCATCCCAACAAGTGCCCTCCTTAATGCCCATCACCCATTTAGCCCATCCCCCCCCCACCTTCCTCCAGCAACCCTCAGTTTGTCCTCTGTATTTAAGAGACTTATGGGAGCGCTTGGGTGGCTCAGTCGGTTGTCTCTGACTTCAGCTAAAGTCATGATCTCATGGTTCATGGGTTTGAGTCCAGATCAGGCTCTGTGCTGACAGCTCAGAGCCTGGAGCCTGCTTTAGATTCTGTCTCCCTCTCTCTCTCTGCCTCTCTCTCTCTCTCTCAAAAATAGAATAAACGGGCGCCTGGGTGGCTCAGTCGGTTAAGTGGCCGACTTCGGCTCAGGTCATGATCTCGTCGGGCTCTGTGCTGACAGCTCAGAGCCTGGAGCCTGTTTCGGATTCTGTGTCTCCCTCTCTCTGACCCTCCCCCATTCATGCTCTGTCTCTCTCTGTCTCAAAAATAAATAAACGTTAAAAAACAAATCCTTCAGCTTTAAAAAAATAAAATAAAATAAACATTAAAAAAATTTTAAAAAAGAGTCTCATGGTTTGTCTCCCTCTCTGTTTTTATCTTATTTTTCCTTTCTTTCCCCTATGTTCATCTCTTTTGTTTCTTAAATTCCATATATGAGTGAAATCACATGATATTTATCTTTCTCTGCTTGACTTGTCTTACTTAGAATAATACATTCTATTCCCATCCACATTGTTGCAAATGGCAAGATTTCATTCTTTTTGATTGCCAAGTAGTATTCGTCGCATCTTCTTCATCCATTCATCAGTCAATGGACATTTTGGCTCTTTCCATAATTTGGCTATAGTTGCTAGTGCTGCTATAAACAATGGGGTGCATGTGTCCCTTCAAATCTATATTTTTGTATTCTTTGGATAAATACCTAGTAGTAGTGCAATTTCTGGGTCATAGGATAGCTCTGTTTTAATTTTTTGCAGAATCTTTATACTGTTCTCCAGAGTGGCTACACCAGCTTGTATTCCCACCAACAGTGCAAAAGGGTTCCCCTTTCTCTCCGTCCTCACCAACATCTGCTTTGATTTTCTTTTTCAACATTACTTTGGCTATTCGGGGTCTTTTCTGGTTTCCCATAAATTTCAGATTTTTTTGTTCTATCTCTATGAAGAATGCTGGTGTTATTTTGATAGGGATTGCATTGAATATGTAGACTGCTCTGCATAGTGTCGACATTTTAACAATATTCTTCTCATCCATGAGCATAGAATGTTTTTCCATTTCTTTGTGACTTCTTCAATTTCTTTCATAAGCTTTCTATAGTTTTCTGCATACAGATATTTTACCTCTTTGGTTAGGTTTATTCCTAGGTATTTTTTTGGTTTTCTGTGAAATTGTAAATGGGATTGATTCCTCGATTTTTCTTTCTGCTGCTTCATTATTGGTGTATAGAAATGGAAATGATTTCTGTGCATTGATGTTATATCCTGCAACTTTACTGAATTTCTGTATCAGTTCTAGCAGTTTTTTGGTGGAGTCTGTCAGCTTTTCCATGTAGAGAATCATGCCATCTTCCAAGAGTGAAACTTTGACTTCTTCCTTGCTGATTTGGATGCCTTTTATTTCTTTTTGTTGTCTGATTGCTGAGGCTGGGATTTCCAGTACCATGTTGAACAGACATCCCTGAACTCAGGGAGAAAGCCCTCAGTTTTTCCCCATTGAAGATGATATTGTCTATGGGTCTTTCTTATATGGCCTTTATGGTTTTGAGTATGTTCCTTCTATCCCTACTTTCTTGAGGGTTTTTATCAAGAAAGATACTGTATTTTGTCAAATGCTATTTCTGCGTCTATTGAGAGGATCATATGGTACTTATCCTTTATTTATTAATGTGATATATCACTTTGATTTATTTGTGGATATTGAACCACTCCTGCATCCCAGGAATGAACCCCACTCGATTGTGGTGAATACTTCTTTTAATGTATTGTTGGATTATCACTCTCGCCATTTTTATCCAACACAGTAAAGGAAATCTAGCTAGAGCAATCAGAGAAGAAAAATAAATTAAAACATCAAAATTGGAAAGGACCATTAAAATTGTTTCTATTTACTGATGAAATTATTTTATATATAGATAATCCTAAAGAATCAACCAAAAAGACTTAGAAATTATCAACGGATTCAGAAAAGTTGCAGGATATAAAATTAATATACAAACATCAATAGCATTTCTATACACTAACAGGAAATTTTCTGGAAAAAAAAAAGAAAATGATCCTGTTTACAATAACATCAAAAACAATAAAATCCTTAGGAATAAATTTAACCAAGGAGGTGAAAGATCTGTACTCTGAACACCATAAGGGATTAATAAAAGAGATTGGAGAAGACATAAATAAATGGAAAGGTATTCTATATTCGTGGATTGGGATAATTAATACTGTTAAAATATCTATCGTATCAAAAGCCATCTGTATATTCAATGCATTCCCTACCAAGATTCCAATGGTATTTTTTACGAAAAAAAAAAAACCTCCTAAAATTTATATGGAAACACAAAAGACCCCAAATAGCCAAAGAAATCCTGAGAAAGAAGAACAAAGCAGGAGGCATCATACTTCCTGATTTAAAGCTATATTATAAAGCTATAATGATTAAAACAGTAAGGTACTGGCATAAAAACAAATGGACCAGCAGAAAACAATCAAGAGCACACAAATAAAACCAAGCATATACCATCAGCTAATATTTGACAAGGGAACCAAGAATACTTAATGAAGAAAAGGCAGTATCTTCAATAAATGGTTCTGAAAACATTGGATATTTACATATTAAAAAATGAAGCTTGACCCCTATCTTACACCACTCACAAAAACAAACTTAAAATGGATTAAAGACTTAAATGTAAGAACTGAAGGGGTGCCTGGGTGGCTCAGTTGGTTAAGCATCTGATTCTTGATTTCAGGCTCAGGTCATGATCTCATGGTTTGTGAGATCCAGGCCCCATCAGGCTCTGTGCTGACAGCGTGGAGTCTGCTTGGGATTCTCTCTCTGCCCCTCCCTTGATTCTTTTAAAGTAAGACCTAATCTCTGCCCCTCCCTTGATTCTTTTATATTTATTTTTGGTTTTTTTAATAATATAAATATATAAATAAATATATATATACAGTCAAATTGGTTTACATACAACACCCAGTGCTCATTCAAGTGCCTTCTTCCATGTACATCAACCATTTTCCCCTCTACCCACCCCCATCAGCCCTCAGTTTGTGCTCAGTCCTTAAGAGTCTCTAAATCACTGGGCTTGAAACAGGCATAGAAGAGAGCAGAGAATCTATTACTGCAGAGACCAAGGAAGTAAAAAATAGCCATGATGAATTAAAAAAATGCTATAAATGATGTGCAAAATAAAATGGAAGCAGCCACAGTGCAGATTCTTTCAAAATAAGACCTAAAACACAAGCAACAAAATCAAAAGTCAACAATTGGGGCTACATCAATCTACAAAGCTTCTGCACAGTGAAAGAAACCATAACCAAAGTGAAAAGACAACTTATGGAATGGGATAAAATATTTTAAACCATATATCTGGCAAGAGGTTAACATCTAAAATATATAAAGAACAAATACAACTCAATAGAAAAAAAGAAAAAAACAAATAATCCAAAATGAGCAAAGAAGCAGAATAGACATTTTTTCCAAAGAAGATATACAAATGCCCAACATGTACATGAAAAGATGCTCAACATCAGTAGTCATCAAAGAAATGAGAATTAAAACCATAAGGAGATATCATCACATTTCTGTTATAATGGCCATCATTAAAAAGACAAGAAATAACAAATGCTGGTGTGGATGTGGAGAAAATGGAACCCCTGTGCATTGTTGGTGGGATTATAAACTGGTACAGCCAGTACAGAAAACAGTAAGGAGGTTCCTCTAAATAAACAAACAAACAAACAAAGGATAAATAAGTAAATAAATAAATAAATAAATAAATAAAGGAGCTATGAGATGATCTAGCAATTTCACTTCTGGGAATATATTCAAAGGAAATGAAAACACTAACTCAAAAAGATATCTGCATTACCATGTTCACAGCAGCATCATTTGCAATAGCCAAGACATGGAAACAACATAAGTGTCCATCCATAGATGAATGGATAAAGAAGCTGTGGTATGGGGCGCCTGGGTGGCTCAACTGGTTAAGCTCCCAACTTTGGCTCTGGTCATGATCTCACGGTTCATAGGTTCGAGCCCTGCATCAGGCTCTGTGCTGACAGCTCAGAGCCTGGAGCCTGTTTCAGATTTTGTGTCTCCCTCTCTCTCTATCCCTCCCCCACTCACCCTCTGTCTCCCTCTGTCTCAAAAATAAATGAACATTAAAAAAAAAGAAGTTGTGGTATATGTATCCAAAAGGAATATTCAGCCATTAAAAAAATGAGGAAATCCTATCATTTGCAACAACATGGATGGACCTTTCAGGCATTGTGCTAAGTGAAATAAGTGAGACAGGGAAAAACAAATATTGTATGATCTCATTTATATGTGGAATCTAATGGAGGTTGGGGTGAGGGGAGGAGGAACAGGAGGAAGGTGGTCAAAACGTACAAACTTCCAGTCATAAGATGAATGAGTACTAGGTGTGTTAATGTAAAACATGATTACTATAGTTAATACTACTGTGTGATATATAGGAAAGTTGTTAATAGAGTAAATCCTAAGAATTCTCACCACAAAGATACTTTTTACCTTTTTATTGTATCTATAAGAGATGATGAATGTTAACTAAACCTGTTGTGGTAATAATTTAACGATATATGTGAATCAAACCATCATGCTGTACACCTTAAATTTATACAGGGATGTAAGTCAATTGTTTCTCAATAAAACTGGGAAAAAATCTGATGAGTGGCATCAGAGAGGTAAATTAAGGAAATGCAAAAATGGAATTTTAAAGATGTTAATTGTGCAAAATACAGACAAAATGCTGGATGTGTGATAGAATAAAAACTGATTTTTGTAATTTGCTCAGCAAATATTACATAGGTGGTACCATCTATGCGGACCAGGACCAGTGATTCTGGAAGATAGTACTGGGAAGAACCTGGGAACATTTAAAGGACATGTGAAATTAGTTAGAAAGAGGAGGAAATAAGAGAGTGGTACTGAACTTATTGTGGGTCATTATATGTGGAAATCCAAGAAGAGAAAGTCTAAGTAATAAAAGAGGAAAGACTGATATTGAGACTATAGAGGGAAAACTGGCTGAGTTTGAATGCAAGTAGCTTCAGAATTAGTTTTGATATGTAGATTAGTTTTGTTGCTGCAAATTACCACAGACTTATCATCTTAAAACAGCATACATTCATTATGCCACAGCTTATGTGGGTCCAGAGTCTGGATATGACTTATCTGAGCACTCTGCTTAGGGTCTTACACAAGGCTGCGATTAAAGTATTAGGTGGGCTTAATTCTCATTTGGAGTTTGGGTTGTCTTGCAAGTTCACATGGTTGTTGGCAGAATCCAGTTCCTTGCAGGTGTAGAATTTAGGTAGTCTCCTCTCACCCCATTTCTTTCCTTGCTGTCTGTCAGCTAGGGAGTTGCTATTAGTTCCTAGATATCATTTACAGTTGCCATGTGGACCTCTGACAGACCATCTCACAACATTGTAGTTTTCATCAAGGCTGGTGGAAGAATCTCTAGGTCCATTGTTCCATGAGGGTGATAGAGGCTGAGACACTGATCCTTGTCTCACGGAGTCGAAGAATGAATCTCCCGGACAACAGAGAGTGAGCAAAACGATAGAGTTTATTGAGGGAAAGCATAAAGCTCTCAAGACTGAGAGGAGTTCCTACTGGGTTGCCATGGAGGAGTTTTGTCCCTGAATGGGACCTTATTAGAAAGTTTCTGAGACTCCACTCATGGCACCTATCCCAGGAAAGTCTGGAATAAATTTATCGGTTTTTCCCCCCAAAACTCCCCACCACTTCTTCAGCTTCCCACTTGAAGCTACAGCTTTCCTCCTCCTCCCAGAGGGTCCCTTATGTCTCTGGGCCTAATGTTAACCCTTTCCCTACTCACCATTATGCTAGGACAGAGTCTTATACAACAAAACCTATTCAAGGAAGTAACGATCCCATTTATATCCCCTCACATTTTCTCCACATTTTGTTGGCTAGAAGAAAGTCACAGGTTCTGCTCACACTCAAGAGTAGGGGGTAATGCAAGGGACATGACCCATTGGGGGGGATCATTCATTAAGGTGTGAACAGATAAATAGCATGTTAGCCATTAAAAGGGACTAAAGTGGTACTAAATGAAATAGCTCAGCTTTTTACTTTAAGGCAAGGTGAACAGGAAAAAAGTATACATATGGCGACCATTCAAGGTTATGAAATTAGAGAAATCTTGGGACAGATAATCTTTTAAAACTTAGTGACGTTAACTGAGTAACATGACATTTTTCATTCATTCAACCAAGTGGTTGTCCATGTTGTGTCAAGCATTGTTGTTGTAGTTAAACAATGATAAAAGTTACTATGCCTGCTCCATGGATCTATAATATAGTACGGGAAACAGACATTAAGCAAGTAAACACATATAGGATTACAAATTGCTGACTCCAAGGGGAAGATGGCCATGTAGGAGGACACTGGGTTCACCTCATCCTGCTGACCGCTAGATTTCACCCACATCTGCCTAAATAATCCAGAAAACCACCAGAAGACTAGCAAAACAGACTCTCTGGAGCCAAGCGTAGACAAGAGGCCCACGGAAGATAGTAGGAAGTGCAGAAAGGAGGTGCATGATACACGGTCTGGCAGGAGGGAGCCGGGGTGGTGGAGGGGAGCCCGCCCTCAAAGTCTGGCTTGCAAAAGCTGAGGGGCCAGACTCTGTGAGTTCTGACAACCAACGGGACTTAACATCTGGAATGTTAAAAAACAACAGCTCTGCTCTCAGAGAGTAGGGAGGGTGAGAGGATGCGGGGAGCGAGATTTGTTGAGCCCTGAAGACAGAGCTCAGCTCTGAAGGGGAACAAAGGCTTTGGCATGAGCCATCTCCCTGTCCCATCCCACAGCCAAAATTCCAAAGGGAACCAGCTCCGGTCACTGAACTCACTTGCACCGGACAAACGCCCAATGCTGTGCTTCTGTGGATCCATCCCTCAACGGGTCTGCCTCCCTCCCATTGCTGCAGGACCCCTCCCCCAGGAGACCTCCAACGGCAAAGCAAGCTAAGCCTGCCCCTCCCGCCCCTGTGCACCTTGCGGATCCACCCTGACAAATACCCCAGATCCCGTTGAAGCAGCACCACAAGACTGGCAACTACCCCAGACAGGGACCACACCACTCCACAATGAGTCCTGCCCCTGGAAGAGGGGAAGGTAAGGTACACACCAGTCTTACTGTGGCCCCAGCGGTGGGCTGGGGGCAAACATCCGGTCTGACTGTGGTCCCTCCCACCAACACAAGTTACTCTGAACAGCACAGGGGAAGTGCCCTGCAGTTCCGAGCCACCGCAGGGACTACCCAAAATGATGAAACGGAAGAACACTCCTCAAAAGAAACTCCAGGAAGTAGCAACAGCTAACGAATTCATCAAAAATGATTTAAACACTATAACAGAACAAGAATTTAGAATAATAGTCATAAAATTAACCCCTGGGCTTGAAAAAAAAGCATAGAGGACAGCAGAGAATCTATTGCTACAGAGATCAAGGGACTAAAAAATAGTTATGAGGAGCTAAAAAATGCTATAAATGAGGTGAAAAATAAAATGTTAGCGGCCATAGCACAGATTGAAGAGGCAGAGGAGAGAGTAGGTGAATTGGAAGATAAAATTATGGAAAAGGAGGCAGCTGAGAAAAAGATAAAAAAATCCAGGCGTATGAGGGTAGAATTAGAGAATTAAGTGCTGCAATCAAACAGAACAATATCTGTATCAGAGGAATTGCAGAAGAAGAAGAGAGAGAGAAAGGGGCTGAAGGTGTATTTGAACAAATTATAGCTGAGAACTTCCCTGACCTGGGGAAGGATAAAGGCATTGAAATCCAAGAGGCACAGAGAACTCCTTTCAGACATAACCTGAATCGATCTTCTGCATGACATATCATAGTGAAACTGGCAAAATACAAGGATAAAGAGAAAATTCTGAAAGCAGCTAGGGATAAACATGCTCTAACTTACAAAGGGAGACCTGTAAGAATAGTGGCAGACCTATCTACTGAAACTTGGGAGGCCAGAAAGGAATGGCAGGAAATCTTCAATGTAATGAACATAAAAACTTTGGTTTGCCTTTCTCTCTCTCTCTCTCTCTCTCTCTCTCTCTCTCTCTCTGTCTCTCTTTTTCACCTTGTGCATTTGTTTTGTTTGTTAAATTCCACAAGGAGTGAAATCATATGGTATTGTTTATGACTCACTTATTTTGCTTAGCATAACACTCTCTAGCTCCATCCATGTTGTTGCAAATGGCAACGTTTCATTGTTTTTTATGACTGAGTAACATTCTATTGTGTACATATACCACTTTATACATTCATCATTTGATGTACACTTGGGCTGTCTCCATAATTTGGCTATTGTAGATAATGCTGCTATAAATATTGGGGTGAATTATCCCTTTGAATTAGTAGTTTTGTATTCTTTGGGTTAATACCTAGTAGTGCTTTTCATGTGTTTGCTATCCATCTGTATGTCTTCTTTGGAAAAATGTCTATTCAGGCCCTCTGTCCATTTTTTAATTGGTTTATTTGGCTTTTTGTGTATTGAGTTGTATAAGTTCTTTGTATATTTTGGATATCAACACTCCTTATCGAATATATCATTTGTAATGATTTTCACCCATTCAGTGGGTTGCCTTTTTTGTTTGGTTGATGTTTTCTGTGACTTTACAGAAGTTTTTTTTTTTTTTTTTTTGGTGTAGTTGAAATGGTTTGATTTTGTTTTTGTTTCTCTTACCAGAGAAGACATATTTAGAAAAATGTTTTTATGGCCAATGCCAAATAAGTTACTGTCTATGTTTTCTTCTAGGAATTTTATGAAAGTTCAGTCTTGAATCCATTCTGTGGGTATTTGTGTGTGCGTGTATGGTGTAAGGAAGTGGTCCAATCTCATTCTTTTGCATGTAACTGTCCAATTTTCATGACACTGTTTATTGAAGAGAGCATCTTCTACCCATTGTATATTCTTGCCTCATTTGTTACAGATTAATTGACCAAAAAAGGTGGGTTTATTTACAAAGTCTCTTTTCTGTTCTATTGATTTATGCATTTATTTTTGATCCAGTACCATGTTATTTTGACAACTACAGCTTTGTAATATATCTCAGAATGTGAGATTGTGATACTCCCAGCTTTTTTCTTCTTTTCCAAGATTGTTTTGGCTATTCGGGTTCTTTTGTGGCTCTATACAGATTTTAGGATTATTGTTTTAGTTCTCTGAAAAGTGCTGTTAGTATTTTGATACAGATTACATTAAATCTATAGATTGTTTTGAGTAGTATGGACATTTTAACTATGTTGATTCTCCCAATGCATCAGCATGGAATATCTTTCCATTTGTTTGTGTCATCTTCAACTTCTTAAGTCAAAGTTTTATAGTTTTCAAAGTACAGGTTTTTCACCTCTTTGTATAAGCTTATTCCCAGGTATTTTATTCTTTTTGGTGCAAATAAATGGGATTGTTTTCTTAATTGCTCATATTTTATTCTTTTTGGTGCAAAATAAATGAGATTGTTTTCTTAATTGCTCTTTCTGTTACTTCATTATTAGTGTATAGAAATGCAATCGATTTCTGCATATTAATTTTGTATCCTGAAACTTTACTGAATTCATTTATTAAATCTAGTAGTCTTTTGGTGGTGTCTTTAGGATTTTCTATATATAATTTCATGCCATCTGCAAATAGTAAAAGTTTTACTTCTTCCTTACCAATTTGGATGCCTTTTATTCCTTTATTGTGGCTAGGACTTCCAGTACTATGCTGAATAAAAATGTAGAGAGTGAACGTCTTTATCTTGTTCCTGATTTTAAGGGAAAGTTCTCAGTTGTTCACCATTGAGTATGATGTTAGTTGTGGGTTTTCTTAAGTGTCCTTTATTACGTTGAGGTATGTTCCTTGTATACCTATTTTATTGATAGTTTTTAAATCATAAATGAATGCTGAACTTTTTCAAATGTTTTTTTCTGCATCTATTGAGGAGATCTAATGAATATTATCTTTCATTTTGTTAATGTGCTGTGATTTGCATATATTGAAGTATCTTTGCATCTTTGGAATAAATCCCATTTGATCACAATGAATGATTTTTGTAATGTATTGTTGGATTTGTTTGCTAATATTTTGTTGGGGATTTTTGCATCTATGCTCATCAGGAATATTGGCCTGTAGTTTTCTTTTTGCAGTGTCTTTCTCTGGTTTTGGTATGAGGGTAACGCTAGCCTCATAGGATGAATTTGGAAACTCTCCTCCTCTTACATTTTTTGAAATAGTTTTGAGAGGAGTAGGTATTAACTCTTCTTTAAATGTTTGGTAGAATTCACCTGTGAAGAGAATGGTCCTGGACTTTTGTTTATTGGGAGTATTTTGATTACTGATTTAATTTAATTGCTAGTAATTGTTCTGTTCCAAGTTTTTACTTCTTCCTGATTCAGTTTTCTATATGTTTCAAGGAATTTCCCATTTCTTCTAGATTATACAATTTGTTGGCATATAATTTTTTGTAATATTCTCTTATAATACTTTCTGTTTCTATGATGTCAGTTGTTATCTCTTTTTCTTTATTTCTGATTTTATTTGTGTTTTCTCTCTTCCTTTTTTCATGAGTCTGGCAAAAGGTTTATGAATTTTTTGATCTTTTCAAAGAAACGGCTCCTAGTCTCATTGATCTGTTCTACTGTTTTTTTAGTCTCTATTTCTGCTCTAATAGTTATTATTTCCTTTCTTCTGCTGTTTTTTTTTCTTATTGTTCTTTTTCTAGTGCCTGTAGGTGTTTATTTGAGATTTTCCTTGCTTCTTGAGGTGGACTTGTATTGGTATAATCTTTCCTCTTAGAACACTTTTTTTCTGTATCCCACAGATTTTGGACTATTGTGTTTTCATTTTCATTTGTCTCCATGTGTTTTTTTTTTAATTTCCTCTTTGATTTCTTGGTGGAATCTTTCATTGTTTAATAGCATGTTATTTAGCTTCCATGTACTTGTGTTTGTTTATATGTTTTCTTGTAATTGATTTCAAGTTCCATACTGTTGTGGTCAGAAAAGATGCATGATATAGTTCCAGTCTTTTTGAGTTTATTGAGAGTCATCTTATGGCCTAACATTTGATATGTTTGGGAGAATGTTCCTTGTAGACTTGAAATGAATTTTTATTCTGCTATTTTAGATGGAATTTTCTGAATATATCTATTAGATCCATTTGGTCCAATGTGTCATTCAAAGCCACTGTTTGTTTCCTTATGAATTTTCTGTTGGGGTGATCTATCCATTGATATAACTGCAGTGTTAGTGTCCTCTACTAGTAGTGTATTACTGTCAATTGCTTCATTTATGTCTGTTACTATTTGCTTTATATTTAAGTTCTTTCATGTTGGGTGCATTAATATTTACAACTGTTATATTCTTTTGTTGGATTGTTCCTTTTATCATTATGTAGTGTCCTTCTTTGTCTTTTGTTACATTTTTGTTTTAAAGCTTATTTCATCTGATACAAGTATTGCTTCCCCAGGTTTCTTTTTTGATACCATTTGTATGGTAAATGTTTTTCCATCGCTTCACATTCACTCTACATATGTCTTTAGGTCTGAAGATAGTCTCTTATAGGCAGTATATAGATGAGTCTTGCTTTTTTATCCATTCAGTCACTCTGTATTTTTTTTTATTGGAGCACTTAGTCCATTTACATTCAAAGTAAATATTGATATGTATGTACTTATTGCCATTTTATTGTTTTACAGTTGTTTTCTAGTGTTTTTCTGTTCCTTTCTTCTCTTGTTCTCTTCCCTTGTGATTTTGACTTTCTTTAGTGATATGATTGCATTTCTTTCTCTTTAATTTTTGTGTAACTATTACACATTTTTTATTTGAGGTTCTCATTAGGCTCATATATAATGTCTTATGCATGCAGTATCTATATTAACTTGATAGTCGCTTAAGTTTGAGCCAATTCCAAAAGCACTACATATTTGGGCTTGCTTCAGCAGCACATATACTAAAAGCACTACATATTTACCCCCTCACACATTTTATGTATCTGATGTCATAATTTACATCTTTTTATGAATTCCTTGACTAATTTTTATAGATATAATTGATTTTATTGCTTTTGTACATTAACCTTTGCACTGATTTTATAAGTTAATAATCTAGTACTTTTATAGTTTGTATTTCCTGTGAATTTTTTCTAACTCCTCATTATGACCTTTTCTTTACATTCAAGGAATTTTCTTTAGTGTTTCTTGTAAGGTTAGTTTGATCATAATGATTTCTTATAATATTTCTCTGGGAAACACTTTATCTCCTTCTACTCTGATTGATAGCCTGCGGGGTAGAGTTTAGTGGCTTCAGCTTTTTTCTCTTTTTCTTTTTTAAATTTTGACTTAAATTCTAGTTAGTGAAAATACAGTGCAATATAAGTTTCATGAGTAGAATTCAGTGATTGATCACTTACAAAGAACACCCACCCATCATAATAAGTGCCCTCCTTGATACCCATCAGCCATCTAGCCTATCCACCACCCACTCCCCTCTATTGACTCTCAGTTTATTTTCTATCATTAAGACAGTATGGTATTGGCACAAAAACAGACACATAGGTCAATGGAATAGAATATTCCATTTCATAAATGGACCCACAAATACATGGCCAACTAATCTTCAACAAAGCAGGAAAGAATATCCAATGGAAAGAAAAACAGTCTTTTTTAAGCAAATAGTGCTGGAAGAAAGAAACTGCTCCACTTTCTTACACCATATACAAAAAGTAATGGTGAGAGTGGATATCCCTGTCTTGTTCCTGACTGTACAAGAAAAGCTCTCAGTATTTCCCTAAAGAGAATCATATTAGCTGTGGGTCTTTTGTATATGGCCTTTATGATGTTGCGGTATGTTCCCTGTATCCCTACCTTGTTGAGGATTTTTATCAAGAATGGATGCATTCTCTGCATCTATCGAGAGGATCATATGGTTCTTATCCTTTATTAATATGGTGTATTGCATTGATTGATTTGAAAATATTGAACAACCCCTGCAGTCCAGGAATAAATCTCACCTGATCATGTTGAATGATTCTTTTAATGTACTGGTGGACTTGAATTCCTAGCAACGTGTTGAGAATTTTTGCATCCTTATTCATCAGGGATATTGGCCTGTAAATGTCCTAATTTTTAATAGGGTCTTTGTCTGGTTTTGGAATCACTGTAATATTTGCCTTGTACAATTAGTGGGAGTTTTCCTTCTGTCTCTATTTTTTGGATAAGTTTGAGAAGAATAGTTATTAATTCTTCTTCAAGTATCTGGTAGAAATCCCTTGGGAAGCTATCTAGCTCTGGGCTTTTGTTTGTTGGGATATTTTTGATTACCAATTCAATTTCTTTGCCAGTTATGGGTCTGTTCAAATTTTGTATTCCTCCTGTTTCAATTTTGGTAGTTTGTATGTTTCTAGGGATTTATCCATTTCTGCCATATTGTCCCATTTGTTGGCAGTTAATTTTTCATAAATCTCTTAAAACTGTATTTGTGTGGTGTTGGTTGTGATCTCTCCTCTTTCATTCATGGTTATTGTTTTGTTTAGTTTTGTATTTGAGTCCTTTTTCTTTTTGATGTGTGGCTAGGGGGTTATCAATTTTATTAATTATTTTGAAGAACAATCTTTTAGTTTTGTTGATCTGTTCTACTTTTTTTTTGCTTCTATATCATTTATTTCTGATCTAATTTTATTATTTCCCTTCTGCTGGCTCCAGGCTTTATTTGCTGTTCCTTTTGTAGCTCATTTAGATAAAAGATGTGAGACTTTTCTTGCTTCTTCAGGCAGTTCTATAATCATATATACCTCCCTCTTATCACCGACTTTACTGTATCCCAAGGTTCAGGACTGTTGTGTTTTCATCTTCATTTGCTTACATTTTTATTTTTTATTTTTTATTTTTAAAAATTTACATCCAAATTAGTTAGCATATAGTGAAACAATGATTTCAGTAGATTCCTTAATGCCTCTTACCCATTTAACCCATCCCCCCTCCCACAGCCCCTTCAGTAACCCTCAGTTTGTTCTCCATATTTATGAATCTCTTCCGTTTTGTCCCCATCCCTGTTTTTATATTATTTTTCTTTCCCTTCCCTTATGTTCATCTGTTTTGTCTCTTAAAGTCCTCATATGACTGAAGTCATGTGATTTTTTTGTCTTTCTCTAACTAATTTCACTTAGCATAATACCCTCCAGTTCCATCCATGTAGTTGCAAATGGCAAGATTTCATCCTTTTTAATTGCCGAGTAATACTCCATTGTATAGATATACTATTTCTTTATCCATTCATCCATTGATGGACATTTGGGCCCTTTCCATACTTTGGCTATTGTTGACAGTGCCGCTATAAACATGGGGGTGCATGTGTCCCTTCGAAACAGCACACCTATATCCCTTGGGTAAATGCCTAGTAGTGCAATTGCTGGGTCGTAGGGCAGTTCTATTTTTAGTTTTTTGAGGAACCTCCATACTGTTTTCCGGAGAGGCTGCACCAGCTTGCATTGCCACCAACAATGCAAAAGAGATCCTCTTCCTCTGCATCCACACCAACATCTGTTGTTGCCTGAGTTGTTAATGTTAGCCATTCTGACAGGTGTCAGGTGGTATCTCATTATGGTTTTGATTTGTATTTCCCTGATGATGCGTGATATTGAGCATTTTTTCATGTGTCAGTTGGCCATCTGGATGTCTTCCTTGAAGAATGTCTATTCATGTCTTTTGCCCATTTCTTCACTGGATTATTTGTTTTTTGGATGTTGAGTTTGATAAGTTCTTTATAGATTTTGGATACTAACCCTTTATCTGATATGTCATTTGCAAATATGTTCTCCCATTCTGTCAGTTGCCTTTTACTTTTGCTGATTGTTTCCTTGGCTGTGCAGAAGCTTTTTATTTTGATGAGGTCCCAGGAGTTCATTTTTGCTTTTGTTTCCCTTTCCTCTGGAGACGTGTTCAGTAAGATTTTGCTGCAGCCACGATCAAAGAAGTTTTTGCCTGTTTTCTCCTTGAGGATTTTGATGGCTTCCTGTCTTACATTTAGGTCTTTCACCCATTTTGAGTTTATTTTTGTGTATGGTGTAAGAAAGTGGTCCAAGTTTATTCTTCTGCATGTTGCTGTCCAGTTTTCCCAGCACCACTTGCTGAAGAGACTGTCTATTCCATTGGATATTCTTTCCTGCTTTGTCAAAGATTAGTTGGCCATACATTTGTGGGTCCATTTCTGGGTTCTCTATTCTGTTCCATTGACCTGAGTGTCTGTTCTTGTGCCAGTACCATACTGTCTTGATGATTACAGCTTTGTAGTGTAGCTTGAAGTCTGAGATTGTGATGCCTCCTGCTTTGGTTTTCTCTTTCAAGATCGTTTTGGCTATTCGGGGTATTTTCTGGTTCCACACAAATTTTAGGATTATTTGTTCTAGCTCTGTGAAGAATGCTGGTGTTACTTTGATAGGGATTGCATTGAGTATGTAGATTGCTTTGGGTAGTATTGACATTTTAACAATATTTGTTCCTCCTATCCAGGAGCATGGAATCTTTTCCCATTTCTTTGTGTCTTCTTCAACTTCTTTCATAAGCTTTCTATAGTTTTCAGTGTATAGATTTTTCACCTATTTGGTTAGATTTATTCCTAGGTATTTTATGGCTTTTTGTGCAACTGTAAATGGGATCGATTCCTTGATTTCTGTTTTTGTCACTGCATTTTTGGTGTATAGGAATACAACCGATTTCTGTGCATTGATTTTATATCCTGCAACTTTGCTGAATTCATGAATCAGTTCTAGCAGTTTTTGTTGGAGTCTTTTGGGTTTTCCATATAGAATATCATGTCATCTGCGAAGAGTGAAAGTTTGACCTCCTCCTGGCCAATTTGGATGCCTTTTATTCCTTTATGTTGTCTGATTGTAGACGCTAAGACTTCCAATACTATGTTGAATAACAGTGGTGAGAGTGGACATCCCTGTCTTTTCCCTGACCTTAGAGGGAAAGCTCTCTGAGCTTACATGTATTTTTAAATTTCTTCCTTAATTTTCTAGTTAACCCATTCATTCTTTAGTAACTTGTTCTTTAACATCCATGTATTTGTGGTCTTTCTGAATTTTTTCTTGTGGTTGACTTCAAGTTTCATAGTCTTGTGGTTTAAAAGTATGCATGGTATGATCTCATTCTTTTTGTACCTGTTGAGACTTGATTTGTGACCCAATATATGATCTATTCTGGATAATGTTCCACGTATACTCAAAAATAATGAGTATTCTGCTGCATTAGGATGAAATGTTCTGAATATATCTGTTAAGACCATCTAGTCGAGTGTGTAACTCAAGGTCTTTGTTTCCTTGATTTTCTGCTTAGATGATCTGTCCATTGCTGTAAGTTGGGTGTTGAAGTCAATGAGTTTATGTTTGCTACAACTGATTTATATATTTGGGTTTCTCTAAGTTAGGGGCATAAACACTTGCAATTGTTAGATCTTCTTGTTTGATAGACTCCTTTATTTTGATACAGTGTCCTTCATTTCTTGTTAGTCTTTAGTTTAAAATTTCATTTGTCTGATATAAGTATGGCTAATCTATCTTTCTTTTGATGTCCATTTGTATGATAAATGGTTCCCCATCCCTCTTGCTAAATCTGCAGATGTCTTTCGGTCTATAATGAGTCTCTTGTAGGCAGCATATAGATGGGTCTTGTTTTTTATACATTGTGATTCTCTTTTGGTTGGAGCATTTAATCCATTTACCTTCAGAGTGATTATTGATAGATAGGAATTTAGTGCCATTGTATTATCTGTAAAGTTGTTGTTTCTGGATATTTTCTTTATTCCTCTCCAGTCTTTGTTGCTTTTGTTCTTTCTTTCCCACTCAAAGAGTCCCTTTTAATATTTCTTGCAGGGCTGGTTTAGTGGTCACAAACTCCTTTAGTTTTTGTCTGTCTGGGAAACTCCTTATCTCTCCTATACTGAATGACAAACTTACTGGATAAAGTATTCTTGGCTGTATACTTTTCCCATTCAACGCGTTGAATATATTGTACCCTCATTTCTGGCCTGCCACGTTTCTGTGAGGAAATCTGCTGCTAACCTTATTTGTCTTCCCTTGTAGCTTAAGTATTTTTTTCCCATGCTGCCTTCAGGATTCTTTCCATATCTGTGTAGTTTGCAAATTTTAGTATATCATATCTTGGTGTTGACCAGCTTTTGTTGACTTTGATGCGAGTTCTATGTGCCTCCTCGTTTTTATCTGTCTCCTTCATTAGATTATGGAAGTTTTCAGTTATAGTTTGCTCAAATAAACCTTATGCCCCCTTTCCCCTCTCTTCTTCTTCTGGGACTCCTATGATACAAAAGTTATTACACTTTATGGAGTCACTGAATTCCCTAAGTATACATTCATGTTCCAATATTTTTCTTTCCCTCTTCTTTTCAGCTTCATTATTTTCCATAATTTTATCTTCTATATCACTAATTCCTTCCTCTGTTTCTTCCATTCTTTTTCTCAGTAAATCCAGTCAGTTTTATATCTCAGTTACAGTATTTTTATTTTAGTCTGATTAGTTTTTAGCTCTTTTTTTCTCTGCAGAAGGGACTTCCTAGTGTCTTCTATGCTTTTCTCAAGCCAAACTAGTATCTTTATGGTTGTTGTTTTAAATTCTGGTTCAGGTGTATTACTTACGTCTGTTTTGATTAGATCCCTGATTATGACCTCTTCTTGTTCTTCCTTTTGGGAGGTATTCTTTCATCTTGGTATTTTGTCTAGATCTCTGTCTTCTCTGTGTTAGGAAAGCCTGAATGTTTTCTGCTCCTGAGAGGAATGGTTATATTAAAAAGAGGTCATATGCTGTCCAGGGCCTGGTGCTTCAGGAAGTTTTTTTGGTATATGCTGTGTGTACTTTGCCATTGTGTTTTGGCTGCTCTTTCCCTCAGATCAGTTCTCTGTAGAGTTTCTCTTTCCCTGCATGGGGAGTGTTTGGACCTTTTCCAGTGTGTTGCAAGTTTTAACTACGTGTGTTTTGGTCTGCTTTTTAGAAAAGGCCAAATCCTATTTCCCTTAGAGCTGAAGTGCAGCACTCTAAAATCAGGGGACTTGGTGGGTATAGGGGGTTTGTGCTGGTCTCCTATGCAAGGGGCCTGTTGTGCTGGTTCTCAGGCCAACTTGTCCCAGTAAATATGCACTTGCAAGGTGCAGTGGGTTGAGGCTTGGTGTAAGCAGATGCAGCCTTCACCGGGCTCTGGGTTGCTCACTGAAGTCTGTCAGGGGAGATGAAGGTGCCAGGGTCAGGGCAAATGGCATCACCTCTCTCTCTCTCATCCCCAGAGAGGGGAGTTCACCCATGCCACTGTTCAGGAAGTGCTCACAAATGAATGAACAATCTTGTGCCCCAAGTTTCCATCAGAACCCTGCCTTCACCCTGTGTATGTCTAAGCCATTTGCCTGCCTGGCAGCACAGTGCTCCTGTGTTTTATCTCAGGCCCATGTCTGGGTTTCAAAACTCCATGTTTTAGGGATCCAGCACAGTGTGGACCTGCACTGATCCTCTGGGAGATGGTCTTGCTGCCCTGTGACCATTGCCAGTTTATCCAAGAAAAGCAGTCACACAACTGTGAAGGGGCTCAGAGTTTATGGTAAAGTGCAGCCAAAAGCTGGCTTCCAGGTTAGCTGCCTTCTGCAGGTGCCTCTGCTTTTATGCTATTTAATAGAGCTTCTCACTGGTGACCACCATCTCTTTTGTCCCCTGAAAGGCAGCACCACTTCTCCCAGCTGAACCCCAAGAACCTCTACAAGAACTGTTTCTCTCAGTATGACCTAGGGGATCCTCAGACCACACTGTATGCTTCTGGGCTTCTGTCCTCCTTCCCCAAAAGAATACCACTAAGCTTCTACCAGAAAAGACCCTGGCAATGTTGTGGACTTCTAAAACTTCAGACTCTGAGCTCTGCTGTTTGTAAAAACTCGTAATATTCAGCCCCTCTCCTTTTCCCAGTCAATGATTATGCGGAGGTGTTTTTCTTGTGTAATCCCCTGCATGCTGCTTTATATTTCTCTGAATCTCTTTCACTGTGTCCTCCCTCCATGATCAGAGTTCCCTCTTTTCCACAACACCTACAATTCTTTTCTACCCCAAATCAACTCTTCATAAATCCTACCTTTCACAATATGGTTGTTTTTTCTCCCTATAAATGTGCAGTTTGTTTTCTGGGTTCTTAAATCAATTTATTGAATGTCCAGAATGATTTGATATTCATCTAGCTGTGTTTGAGGGACAAGGCAAGCATAGGGTCCCCCTACTACTGAGCCATCTTAACTAACCCATTTCCTGTTCTATTGTGCTTTATTTTGCTTGTTTTTAGTTTCTATATCATTTATTTCTGCTTTAATCTTTATTATTTATTTTTTTTGGTTGGTTTTGGATTTTGTTTGTTGTTCTTTTTTGAGCTTCTTTAGATGTAAGCTTAGATTGTTTATTTGACATTTTTCTTACTTCTTGATGTAGGCCTGTATTGTTATAAATTTTTCTCCTGAGCCACATTTGTTACATCCCAATGATTTTGGACTGTTTTGTTTCCATGTACTTTTTGATTTATTCTTTGATTTCTTGGTTGAACCATTCATCGTTTAGTAACATGTTATGTAACCTCCATGTATTTGTCCTCTTTCCAGATTTTTTCTTCTGATTGGTTTCTGTTTCATAACATTGTAGTCAGAAGAGTTTCATTTTATTACTTCACTTTTTAAAAATCTGTTGAGACCTGTTTTGTGACCTAATATTCTGGAGGATGTTCCATGTGCACTTGAAAAGAATGTGTATTCTTCTGTTGTAAGATGAAAAAGTTTGAATATGTCAAGTCCAGCTGGTTCAGTGTATCATTCAAAACCACTGTTTCCTTCTTGATTTTCTGTTTGGATGATCTGTCAATTATTGTAAATGGGATGTTAAAGTCCCCTACTATGATTGTATTACTATTCATTAGTTCTTTCTGTTTATGTATTTGGTTGCTTCCATTTGGGGTACATAAATATTTACAATTGTTGTAGCCTTTTTTTGGATTATGTCCTTTATTATTATACAGTACCTTTCTTTGTCTCGGGTTAAAGTGTTTGTTTTAAAGTTTAGTTTGTCTGATATAAGTATTGCCACTCCAGATTTATTTTGACATCCATTTCCACGTTAAATATTTCTCCATTTCTTCACTTTCAATCTGCAAGTGTCTTTAAGTCTGAAATGAGTCTCCTGTAAGCAGCATATAGATGGATCTTGTTTCCTTATCTGATCTGGCACCCTGTGTTTCAATTGGAGTGTTTAGTTCATTTATAGTTAACATTATTATTGATAGATATGTATTTATTGCCATTTTGTTACTTGTTTCATGATTGTTTCTAGAGATTTTTTTCAGACATTTTCAACTCTTATCTCTTTCATGGATTGTTGGCTTTCTTTAGCAATATACTTGGATTCCATTCTCTTTATTTTCTGCATATCTATTACAACTTTTTGATTTGTGGTTACTGTTAGGTTTTTATATAGCATCTTCTTCATATAGCAGTCTTTTATTAAGTTGATTATCAGGTTTAAGCCCAATCTTTACTCCTCTCACCTGCCCTAAGTTTTAGGTGTATAGTGTCATATTTTTCATCTTTTTATTTTAGAAATCCTTCGACTGATTTTTAAAGAATTATTTATTTTTACTGCATTTGTGTTTTTTTTACTTTTAATATTCTCACTTTTGGTCTTCCTTTCCACTCAAAGAATTCTCTTTCATATTTCTTCTATGACTAGTTTAGTGCTCACAAGCTCCTTTAGTTGTTTTCTGTCTGAGAAACACTTTATCTCTCCTGTTCTGTCATGATAGCTTTGCTGGATAGAGTATTCTTGGCTTCACATTTTTCCCTTTCAGCACTTTGAAAATATCATGACTTACCCTTCCAGCCTGCAAAGTTCTTGCTAAAAAACCCACTGTTAGATTTATGGTGTTTCCCTTGTATATAACTGTCTTCTTTTCTCTTGCTGCTTTAATTTTTTTTTTCTTTATCACTACTTCTTGCCATTTGAATTACTTTGTGTCTTGGCGTGGACCTCATTGGGTTGAATTTGAGGGGAGAAATTTGTGTTTCCTGGATCTGGATATCTATTTCATTCCTCAGATTAGGGAAGTTCTAAGCTATTATTTCTTCAAACAAATCTTCTGCCCCTTTTCTTCTCTCTTCTTCTCCTGAGATCCTTACAATGCAAATGTTATTACGTTTGATGGCATCACTGTTTACTTAAGGCTATTCTCAATTTTCATAATTTTCTTTCCTCTCCATTTCTCAGCTTGGTTACTTTCCATTTGCTTGTCTTTCAGATCATTAATTCATTCCTTTGCTTTATCTAGCCTGCTATCTATTCTATAAAGTGTATTTTTTAAGTTTTTATTTATTTATTTTGAGAGAGAATGAGTGGGGGAAGGGCAGAGAGAGAAGAGGACAGAGGATCTGATGAGGGCCCTGTGCTGACAACAGAGAACCTGATGTGGGGCTTGAACCCATGTACCATGAGATCATGACCCGAGTTGAAGTCAGACACTTAATTTACTGAGCCACCCAGGCACCCCCATCAAGTGTATTTTTTTTTATTTTTTTAACATTTATTTATTTTTGAGAAACAGAGTGAGACAAAGTGTGAGTGGGGGAAGGGCAGAGAGAGAAGGAGACACAGAATCCGAAGCAGGCCCCAGGCTCTAAGCAAGCGGGCAGCACAGAGCCTGATGCGGGGCTTGAATCCAAGAACTGTGAGATCATGACCTGAGCCAAAGTCGGATGCTCAACGGACTGAGCCACCAGGCACCCCTCAAGTGTATTTTTTATTTCATTGATTATGTTCTTCATCTCTGATTGGTTCTTTTTTATCTCTTGTTCAGGGTCTCACTTATGCCCTCCACTCTTTTCTGCAATCCAGTGAGTATATTTACGATCATTATTTTAAATTCTCTATCAAGCATGTTACTTATATCCATTTTGCTTTGGTCTCTTATTGTGGTTTTGTCTTGCTCTTTTATTTGGCAGATATTTCTCTGTCTCATTTTGTCTTACTTTCTGTATATGTTTCTGTGTGTTAGGAAAGTGAGGTGCTTCTCTTGTTGTTAACAATAATAGCCTTATAAAGAAAAGATCCTATAGTGTCCTTCAGTGCAGTATCCCCTGTTCCCCAGGGCCTTGAGCTTCAGGGAGTGTCTCCTATGTGTGTTGCATGTGCTCTGCTGCTGTCTTGGCCTCTTTTTCATTCAGTCTGGTTGTCTGAAAATGCTGTCTTTGCTTATTGTGGACAATGTTTGGCCCCCAGCAAGGGTGAAGTGCATTTTAGGAAGGTGTGCAGTGGTCTGCTTGTGAAATGGGACCTGCCCCTGCTGCTGCCTGACTGACTGAGTTCCCACAAAACACACAGTTCAGAAGATGTGGTGTTGACAGATTTGGGGCCAGTTTTCTGGGGGAAAGGCCCACTGTGCCAGGACTGAGGCCAGTGTGACTGGGAAGAGTCGATCCCCTGAAGTGCAGGGAATGCAGGGTTTGGTGCAAGCAAGTCAGGTAGTGAGTGTTGGTGTTGTTCCTGCAGGTAGCCATTGTTTATCTTGTGGGTGGGGAAGGGAAATGGAACCTGCCAGCGCCTTTGTTCCTGGAGGGGTCACTCCCTGGTCCCTGTCTCACTAGGCTATGCTCTGAGATGAACAAATCACTGCCCTTCCCATTTGCCCTTTAAACTCCTGGTTCTAGTCTATATCTGCAGGGGCTGTTTGTTGTGCTATCTTTTTAAGGGAAAGGACTCTGCTTTCTTTTGTCCTCCATGCTTTCCCAGATCAGAAGTCTGCAGATTTTTAAGATCTAGGCTTCAAATCCTGCTGGTTGTAAGAACTTAAGAATCATCCCCTCTTGCTTTCAAAGGCAAATATTATGGAGATTCATCCTCCCCATTTGTGGGGAGAAAAGTCTTGGCATGCCTTGCCAAGCCATAGAGCTAATATACAGTAGAGCTAAAATTTAAATCTATGTCTGTCTGATTGCAAAGCTACACTCATCAACACTACATTATATAGTCCTTTGGTATACTCCAATATTCCCTTTTTATTAAAATAAAAATATTTTGTTTAATATCATATACCTTAGATAGCTCTAACTAATGTACTACACCATAGTTTATTCCCATTCTAACTTCTCTCTCTATATAGAAAAGTTTAACTCTTACCAAGGATTGTAGCTCTGCTTTCTTAAGGACTTTTAATCATCTGAGCTACTTACTAGTTCTTAGCCAATACACTACAAGTTTTATCTCTCTGGCACTGCCATCTTCCTCTTTTATCCAAGCCTGCCCTAAACACACTGGTATAATTCAGGATTCACAAAATTGTAGTGTGCATCAGAATCACCAGGAAAGCTTGTGAAACAGACTGTTGGGCACCACCCCTCTAGTTTCAGACTCAGTAGATGTGGGGTGGGGCCCAATAATTTGCATTTCTAAAATGCTTCCAGGTGAAGCTGATGCTTCTGGTTCAGGGACCTCACTTCAAGTATCACTGGTACAGTGATGTGGCTTGATCAAATGGTCTTTGGTATGTTTTAATGATATTGATAGAATTATAAATTAGGTATGAATTCCCACTTGCTTTATGAGTTAGTTTAAAGCATATGGAGGAAGAAAGCATAAGGAAGAAAAAAATCTGAAGAATACAATTCACTGAAGCTATTCCACAGAAAATATATTCCATCATCAGCAAAACTTGAAAAACTGTACACATCACATCACCCATTTAGAAGCTCATAGTGTATATTAGCTTATGAAAAGCTATAATGTTGTCAATAAAGCTATTTTTCAAAGTATAGTTAACCAGCTATTTCTTAAACTCATTTGGATACAAAACACTTCTCTTTCCTAGGTGTAACACTCTATAGACTGGTGTAATTTAAGACACACTTTGAAAAAAGCTGTTTTAAAGTAATCTTTTTTATAGCAAAGTTCAGATATCCCTGGGGGATTGCAAGAATAATAGAAGCTTTCTCCCTTTTCAAATGCGTTAAAATCATACTGAGGAGTTATTTACTCTGTATAGAATTGAGGTCTGTTTTTCTCTAGTGTGGCTCTTGGAACATCGAAATTAGTTCTGAGCAAATTTATGCCACAGTTAACACTTACTTAAGGACTAAGATTCAGAAACCAGGATAGGGGGTAACCAAAGGTCTTTCAGAGATCACTTATCTCTATTTTAAGTATGTGTATCATCAGCCACACGTTGGCTGAATTGTTGTCAGACTAAACTGTTTAGTTTGTAAACTTCACCATTCATATTTTTAAATCAAGACAATGTTTTTTTCATATCTGATATCCTGAAACATTTCCTAGTCTAAAGTTATCCAACAGCAGTTAAGCAAGCTCAACTTTAAGTTCTGTCAAAAGGCTGGAATGGAGTTCTGCTGGATCAAGTGACCTAGATCCATTTAATAAAACATAGGTGCTTTCATACAATCATCTCACTACCTTGGGCTTCAGCTCCCTCTGACCAATGCTTATGGACCCTTTCCATATGAACACACTTCTACTTGATCACAAAGAAGGCAGAAGTAAAAAGGCTTGAGTAATTTCACTTTAACTCTCTATCCTTTGCCATTACACCATGAGGTTCAACAGTGGGCCAAGGCTTGAGATAGACCTGAGCTTCATTCCCATAAAACAAGAGGTGGAGTACAGGATTATATAAACTCTATTGCTGATGCTGATGAAATTCATTTGGTGTTAAATTTATAATTACTTATATTGTTTCATATTCTAAGATAGTTTTATATATCCATTTTGGTAAATTAATTACTGATGTATTTTACTTCAATGGTTTTAGGTAGCTAAGCTTTTCAAAAATCAGGCCTATAGCTTCCTATGACATTCATATTTGCTTTTCAAACCCTAATATTTTACAAAAATCACACACATCATCTTTGAGTAATATATTTAAAAACTTATCCATGGATGATGCATTATAATTGGCAGACACTTTCTCATTTGATTGTAAAAACAATTTTATGAGGTAGGTAAAATCAAGACTTTTTCAGATGATCTTCAAAACATCTCAGTCAAAATGTAAATCACTTATTTTTTAACTATCAATAATGTATACAGCAAACATTCCTGATTGTTAACCCATCCTTTACTCTCACTATCAATATGGGAAGTTTCATTTTCTACTTTATTCACCTATTTAATTACTTGAATTTTTAAAGAATGAATTAATTTTGTAAGCAGGAACAATAAAGATTTTTTAATCTGTTAGAACTAAATTAGTTTATAAAGTGATATCAGTTGTAAAGGAAATCAAATCTATCATATAAATGAGTCTTTTTCAGTACTAAACATAAAATGTCTATGTTACTGAGTAGAACAAAATAACTGCCAGAAATATAATTAAAGATTCCATGAACAAGTCTGTAGCTGAGAATAAGGAATCAACTCTTACTATTCTATCCACCAATATTAGAAGGGTAGCAGAATCATGAAGCGTGCAGAATTCAGTGTCAATCCCTTGGATTTTCAACTAGAAAACAAGACAAATACCATTATTAAACAGTCAAATATATTTATATGAATTTATTAATAAAAATAGGTGAGTATTAATATCATCTGCATAAAGTTGAAATAAGACAATTAGAGATTCAGATCATTGAAGACACAAATAAATTCTCAGAAAAGGAGCAGAAACTTTGGTTAGAATACTGATAAACCTCTCTGAGGTGAACCAAAGTAGTCAATATCTATTTCGTAGTCAGATGTGGTTTGTCTGCCAGATAATGCCTAATCCAATTTCTTATATACTATCTTTGAGCTTCAAGTTCTTTCTCTCCTTCATGCCCATGGGGAAGAATAATGGATGAGGCTCAGGGAACCAACACATTAATTTTTGCCCAAATGCATAAAGGTGGCTGCCTCAAAAAGAGGGCAGGTATGGTCACCATTTTATGGATGAAGGAATTTTTATTATTTATTTCCTTGTCTTAATTTACTAGGCCACCTCTTGGCTGAAGATATTAACAGTACTATGTATATGTGTTTGTATTTTCAATCTAGAGTTAAACAATCAGAGCTGACTGGATGACCTCACTTACCCATTCCCTGTTCACACACAAAGCTTATCCAAAATGATACTGCTAATGATATTTGCAAGTTACCAATCTGATATTTTGCCAAGCTGTTTGTCAGATCACATGTTTCTAAGTAAAATTTCATTGATTCTTGGGGCGCTCGGGTAGCTCCAGCGGTAAAGAGTCCAACTTCTGCTCAGGTAGTGATCTCACGTTTTGTGAGTTCAAACCCTGTGTCAGGCTCTGTGCCGACAGCTCAGAGCCTGAAGCCTGCTTCAGATTCTGTCTCTGTCTCTCTCTGCCCTTTCTTGGCGCGCGCTCTCTCTCTCTCAAATATAAATAAACATTAAAAATTTAAAAATAAGGGGCTCCTGGGTGGCGCAGTCGGTTAAGCGTCCGACTTCAGCCAGGTCACGATCTCGCGGTCCGGGAGTTCGAGCCCCGCGTCGGGCTCTGGGCTGATGGCTCAGAGCCTGGAACCTGTTTCCGATTCTGTGTCTCCCTCTCTCTCTGCCCCTCCCCCGTTCATGCTCTGTCTCTCTCTGTCCCAAAAATAAATAAACGTTGAAAAAAAAATTTAAAAAAAAAAATAAAAAATAAAAATTTAAAAATAAATACATAAATAAATTTTCATTGATTCTTGAGGAATAGCGTTAAAATGAAGAAGGATTAGATTTGAAGTACACAGCACACAATGTAAATATACAATAAATTATTTTAAAGAGTTTTCAAGGTTGATTTTCAGCATTTTGCACACCTCTCTCCCACAAAAAATCCAAAGATTCCTTTTAAAGTCACTTACAAAGGATCAGTTAAAAACTGTTTTTTGATTTTCCACCTAGAATATTTGTTAGATGACCAGATGCAGAACACAATTTTAAAATTTATCTAGCAGAATAATACAGTAAATAAGAGTTTAGCCTCTAAAATGAGTTGCCTTATATTAAAATCCCAGACCCACCATTTACTAGTTGTTTAACTTTGGGAAATTTCTGTGCCTCTCTATGTCTGTGCCTCAGTTCCTCACCTATACACCCTCATAAAGTTGTGAGGATGACAGATAATCTATGTAAAATTCCTCACACAGTACCTGGTCATAGTAAGTGACCAGTAAATCATTATTTTTTGTTCACTTAGCAAATAAAAGCCTGGCTAACCAGCTCAATAATATTCTCCTCTTCTCTAGGATGGTGAAGATATGCTAGATTCTATGGTGGATATACACACTAGGAAGACACCCGTTTTCTGAAGACACACTTGGTGAGTATTCTAGAGTTCAGGGATGCTAAAGTATCCTGAAAGGCAAAATTTGGTAGGGAAGTAGGCATGCATTATGATCTCTAATTTAAAATAGTAATAAGTGCTGAGCATGTTTAAATCTCATTACATAAAGTAAGGCATCTCTCAGGACTTGCAGCTCCCTTAACAGCTAGATATTAAAAAAGAAATCAAAGTCAGTGTTTCCTAGGGCACATATAAAATCAGGGTATATTCTTTTGTAAAAATGCAAAACAATAAAAACAAATGCTGAAATGCAAAGTATTTGTGGAATGGTAACAGCTTTCTTGACCAATCTCCCATTTATAGACAATAATTCAATCATTGAGACAAATCCAGTTCAATGTACATTAGAAAGTCATACTAGGCCTGGTTCAAGATGCACAGGCCCATAAATTAGAGTTGCTAGAAGTAGACCCCAAAGCAATCTCCCTTAACTGTAATTACCAGCTGGGGTTTGCAAAGAATGCAAATTTATATGTAAAAATTAGGGTGTCCTTAGGCAAATACCTTATATTTTGGTCTGGGACTCTGGAATGATAACACCCATGCTTGTAATTTTTTTTGCTAAGCTTAAGAACCATGAGTAAGTCACTTTCATGTGATATTTGTGACTTTTTTTCTCTAGTAAATTTAGGCATGAGCATGTCTTTGTCTGCCTATTTACAGTTAAATGAATTTCCAAGCCTGTGGACTTGGAAGCTCTGGCTTCAGCCCTAAAAATCCCACATTTCTGTTCTTTTCAAACTCTCTTACCTACTCAAATGCAGCCTTGAATCTCCGTGGCAAAGCAGGGCCTCTCCTGGTAGGTAAACCTGCCAGGTGAATCCACCCCTGAGGGGTGTGTCAGTACCATTTCCTGGAGCAATCTCACAGGGTGACTCAACTTTTCATTTGCACTCAAATACCTGCTGCCTCCTCTGAAGCTGCCAGACCTGCTCCTGCTGCTGCTCAGGTAACTCTAACCTCTCCTGGGCACCATTATAAGCAGAGGGGGTTGATAAATGGCTTCTACATGTGCATGCTTGCCTTCCTTCCTACCCTTATTCATGAGCGCTCTCTCTCTCTCTCTCTCTCTCTCTCTGTTTTTTCTGTAGGAAGAGTGTCTGAGGAGTACTTTGCTGACCACTGAGAACATCATGAGCTCAAGCTGTTGGAATGAGAACAGCAGCAGTAGCTGTGGGACTCAGCAGCCCCCAGAGGTGCCGCAGTGCCAAACCCAGCATTACCACTGCCACCATCAGTCAAGCCAAACCCAGCACCTACCAGAAAAAAATGTAGTGTATGAGAGAGTGAGAACCTACAGTGGGCCCATGAACAAGGTGGTTCAGGCCTTGGACCCCATCAACTCACAGGAAGTGCTCTCCCCTCTCAAAACTGCCTCCTCCTACCAAAATTTGGTTTGGAGCAACCATTCTCAGGTACCACAATGATAGTTAAGCCAAATTCATAGGGGATGTCTTCAACCTCATTTCTTTTCTTTCAGCTTCTCTGCCTCTGTTCTACAGGATGTTATCTCTTGGTGGATTGCAGCTATATATGCAATGTACAGTCACCTAAATTCCATCTCTTGCTGTTTTTTCACTTCCTAGTGCTTGTGGTTGTTTTAACAGCTTCAGTGAGTTTTATAATCTAGAGCATACGATGACTCATTTTTTGTTGGATTTGATTGGAATATCTGACCCGAAGTATTTATTTGCCTTTACCACAAAAACAATCCTCAACTTGAATACAATGATTTTTATAGAGTAAGTTCCCACTGATTCACTTGCTTTCAGAAACAAATAGATTTTTTTTAATATCAAATATGGTAGTACAGGGGCAATGGCTTATATGGAGTGATGAGCAATTATTTGTGTTCAGCAAACAGTGTGCTGCTCCAGGATAAGTGATAGGCACAAATATCATTTCAAATTGCTGTATGTGTTTCATCTTCTGAAAACAACACACTGGTTCTTGTATAGCCAACGTGAATAATTTATGAATATTGGCAGACAGAGGATTGAAAGAGTGGATATAGGACTGAGGAAAGCAAGATGTAAGTAATTGTTATATAAAAGTTTAAAAAGGCAGAACTTTAAGGCACCCTTTAAAATAAAATAAATTTGCTTTTAAAGGGGCTATTTAGCATTAGTATCTGTGCTAATAATCTTGCCAATGAATGTAAAAGAACATTGCAAGACTATGTAAAATTAACAGCTCTGTTTGTTTTCATTCTTTGAATCCCTTTACATTAAATTTGTATGAATTTAAGCTTTCTGGAAACATCTGTCTAAACTAAAATTATGTTTTCAAGATAAAATTTATACAGTAAAAAGTTCAAAAAGCAACCATTGGGATGATATTATCTGATGTTGGATTCTTGTATAAATCTGGAATAATATGAGTTATTTTCCCAAAAACCACAATGTAAAGTAGAATATAAAGCAAAATTTCTAAAGTATATAATAAAACTTTTTAAAGAATTTTGAAAGACCTAGATAACCCAACAACTACAAAGACCACAATTTTACTGACATTTTGTGCCTAGCTTAATTTGGGGGGAAAATTATGAAGAAAAAATCCAGAATTTACTGTAGGTAATTTTCTAGTTGAAAAAAACTTCCACCTGTATTGAAGTCAAAGGAAGAAAATATAAAGATAAAAAAAAATACTACTTTGCATAACTGATAATAATAATGCAAATGTAAATTCTAATATTTAGTATTAGGATGTTAATGAACAACAAAGTAGGTATCATCTATGTTCCTTAGTAGCCCCAAAACAATGCAAAAACAGGTTACTATTATTATAGAAATGCTAAAATCACCCTGTCATAGTTATTTAAAAACATTAACCCTTTTTCTTGTCAACTTGCTAGTAAAGGAAATATAGATAAAAATTTAAGAGTGGAAATTTAACAAATTGTAAATATTGACTACAGAACAAATTTTAGGATCACTTTATCGTATACTCCTTATTTCAACTGTCCTTTTTAAAAATCCCAGGACCAAGCTGGTCAAGCTTTTTTACAAGACTTTTCTTCTTTCTATCTGGCAATTGCTAAAGCAATCCTTATAAGACTATTGCCATCCTGAAACACAGTTTCCCATAGACAAATTTATAAAGAACCCTAGGGAAATCAAGTATTGCCACAAAAACTTGGATAAGAGATTGGAATGGAGAATGTTGTGAAGTCTGAAGTTTTTTTTAATTGAAAAGAAAAAAAAAGGTTGTGTGAGGATGAGGTAAGTGAAATTCTATATATTTAGTAAAGGACAAAACTAAGACGTTTCATTCCCTTAGTGAAACAAGAAGAAAATTTGACTATAAAATTTCAAACCTAGTTAGATATCAAAGGGCGTTCACAAATCCACTAAAAGATAATTTGGCAAGAATTATTTAGGTAGCTGTCACAAACAATGTGATGAAGAAACTCTTCTATTTTACTTTTCTTTCTCCCTATTTCTTAACAGGATGTCATTGTGTAAAGTAGAACCTAGATTTTATATGAAATTACCTTCCTGGTAATGTAATGGGTAAGATGTGGCAGAAGCTTTATTATGTACCATGCCAAGAAAAATCAAACAGCACATATTACTCAAAATCTTTTTTTGTTTGTTTCATGTTTTAATAAAGTCTCTCTTTAATATGCCATACTTTAGAGCCATTTTGAGTTGGTATGTAGCAACTATTCTGAGGCTAGAGTTTGTCATCCTGGCAGCTAGGCCTGTGTATTATAATCAATTGTTGCTTACCATAAATTCAGTTAAACTTTTACTTTAATTGCCTTTAGCATTTTGGTGTTTTGGATGACATTCAGATAATTCATAAGATTTAAAAATATATAATTGGGGTACATGACTGTCTCAATCAGTAGACCAGGTGACTCTTGATCTCAAGGTTGTGAGCTCAAACTCCATGATGAGCATGGAGCTTACTGTAAAATAAATAAATAGGGGCGCTTGGGTGGCAAGCGTCAGACTCTTGATTTGGGCTCAGATCATGATCTCATGGTTCCCGGGATCGAGTCTTCCATTGGGCTCTGCACTGACAGCTCAGAGCCTGCTTGGGATTCTCTCTCTTCCTCTCTCTCTGTCCCTACCATGCTCATTCTCTCTCAAAATAAATAAATACACATTTTAAAAATAAATAAATAAATAAATAATAAAATATACTTGTCAGTAGTAAAATATGTTCCCTTTGAGAAACTGAAAATGTCACTCTTCTTTGTTTCCTGAATCTTAATTTTAGCTTATGTAGTAGACATTTTAGATTTAACCAAATGCTTTTTGCAGCACTTTAGTATTTTCTGTTTCTTTTTAGTATATTGTTTTCCTCTATTGCTTTCTTGTGCACTCAGATGGGGTTTATAAATATAAATATTTTAAATTTCTCCAGATATAATGTTGCCCTGTTTCTCGTCTATAATTAATAGATACATTTCATTATTCTCTCAGTTATTGTTTTATCTCATTGATAGAACAGAGAAAATTGAATGTAGAAAGCAGTTGCTGATGAAATTACATAAATTAATGCTTGAATTAAAACGACCAGATTTATATATATGGACAGGTAAAATCAAACACAGGGGTAATCAAAGGCACAGATGCATTTTAAAACTGAACGCAATCTTGTAAATAAATGGAGTTCTAGAAACTACACAAAACAAAATAAAACATTTTACAACTCAACCTTTTAAAAAGCTTAAATATTAGCTTACCATTATCAACACAAAATGAAAAACTGTCTTAATGAATACCATTGATGTAAAATTACTGAACATATATGTTTCCCATCTACTAATTAGCTTTTCATGAAATTTAAGATATTTTCCATGTATGCAAAGGAGCTCTTTTGCATGAGAGAGAATTGAATCAAAATAAAAAAAGTGTTTTTACATTTTTTAAATGTTTTATTTATTTTTGAGAGAGAGACACAGAGACAGAGACAGAGACAGAGTATGTGCAGGGGAGAGGCAGAGAGAGAGGGAGGCACAGAATCTGAAGCAGGCTCAAAGCTCTGAGCTGTCAGCACAGAGCCCAATACAGGGCTTGAACTCTTGAACCATGAGATCGTGACCTGAGCCAAAGTGAGATGCCTAACCGACTGAGCCACCCAGGTGTCTCCAAAATAAAATATTTTTTAATATCAGTCATTAATTGAACTGAATATTTATTAAATGCCTATTATATAGAAAACATAGTAATTATTTGGATAAATACCATTTGCTTATCCTAGAGAAAATCCATGTTGAGGATAGATGTATAGGAAGTGGTCTGTAAGTGTTCCATATGTCTACATTTCATTTTTAAATATAATTTTGTGCTTTGACCATCAATATTTTATTGAATAAAATAAGTTTTGGTGAAAGAAGGGACCTCTTAATATGTGTGCTGCATGGGTTACCATTCTTCTGAATTTAAAACTTGAAACCCAATTTAACTCTAGAGAGTTTCCCGGGGAGAATCTATGTTTATGTGTGTTATTGATAACTTCTGCTATCAATAATTAGTCAGCTTGGGCTTATCTTTGTTTAGGTGATATTTTCCCCTTTTCTTTGGTTACAAAGATTGTGGATAGCTCCCTCACTGTGCCAGGATTTTTATACACTATCAGAAAAATTTCCTTGTCTGTGTGGAGGGGTGTGTTGCTTTGATACATTGTTGTTCAAGGGTGTGGTCAATAACGTGAATGATTGTTCAGGGAAGTAGGTTGCCTTAAAATGGAATGAGGTCATAGGATAAAGAGGCCCATGTTTTCAGCTTTGGTCAGCCTTGTTTTGCTTACAATTAAATAAAGCCATAGAAATTGTGAGTGCAACTAATTGCTGGGTAAAAATTCCCATGGCAGTTGTCTCTTATTTAAGGGAGGTTTGATAAATTGCTGGGCCTGTTTTCAGGCCATGACACTCACAAGCTTTCCTTGTGTGTGTATTTGGAAAGGTGGGGGAGGGGGCATGGCAAGGGGAAAGGAGGTGAACTGGTCCTTTAACTGCTATGATCCAAATTTCTTTGTTCGGTAATTCATGGTAAAATAACCGGGAGAGTTGCCATGCTCTTAAATCCCACTTATTTTTATTAATTTTTTTTACTATAGCTGAGACACAATGTTACATTAGTTTCAGGTGTACTGCATAGTGATTCAACTTCTCTATACATTATGCTATGCTCTCCACAAGTATAGCTGCCATCTGTTCCTCTACAGTATAATTACAATATCATTAACTATAGTTCCTATGCTGTTTATTATTTTTATTATTTATTATTATTATCAAAAAAATGTGAGTGGGAGGAGGGGCAGAGAGAGAGGGAGAGAGAGAAATCCCAAGCAGGCTCCAGGGGGGTTTGAATCCAGGAACTGTTAGATCATGACCTGAGCCTAAATCAAGAGTTGGACACTTGGACACTTAACTATCTGAGCCACCCAAGTGCCCCTGTGCTGTTTATTCCTGTGATTTATTCATTCCATACTGGAAGCCTGTATCTCCCACTCCCCTTCACCTGTTTTGCCCATACCCTCACACCCCTTACTTTTGGCAACCATCAGTTCTATTTATAGGTCTGATTCTGCTTTTTGTTTGTTAAACCCCATTTAAAAGTAAAAACTTTTGGGGGCGCCTGGGTGGCTCAATTGGTTAGGTGACCTACTTTGGCTCAGGTCATAATCTCACGGTTCATGGGTTTGAGCCACACATTGGGCTCCCCCTGACAGCTCAGAGCCTGGAGCCTACTTCGGATTCTGTGTCTCCCCCTCTGTGTCTCTCTGTCTGTCAATAATAAACGTTAAAATTAAAAAAAAAAAACAGAATGCCTCCTAAATTTGGAGCACACTTTAAAAAAATAAATAAAAGTAAAAACTTTTTGTAAACAAGTATTTTTTAGCTAACTTTTTTTTTTACAATAACAGCTATGGCAGTAGCATCTTTTTTTGATTTCCAATGGAGCATATATATACTTCTAGTTTTTAAAGACAAAAAGCATGTACAAAGAGACTGTACACTTTATTTTTTCTCCTAGGTTCCTTCAGGAAAGGAAGAGAAAGTCTCTTATATGAGGAATTCCCTTTGGAGGAAAGGGATGAGGGGAAGGAGTCCTATTACTAGTACATTCTAATACATCCTATTGCTTTCTTTACATGAGAACAGAATTACAGATTTTATTCTAAATCAAGGAAGTATTTGCTTCATCTAAAAAAAATATCATTAGAATTTATATGTTTCTTCCTGTACAAAGTTCAGAACAGCATTCAACAATAACCTAAGGCAGGTATTTAACCATGTTACTAACGTTGAAAGGTTTTAACAAAAGCATCTTTTTTACTATTCAAGAAATTTATTCAAATGGCAGTTTGCCTTGGCAAATTCTGCCAGCATAAATGTCAGGTGGTTTTTAAAGACATTGCCTCTTTTGAAACTGTTAGTCCTAAACTGTTCCTAAGTCACTATTATTATGTTCAGGGATTCTCACAGTCATCTTAAGACTCCTTCTTGGAACATTATATTATTTATTAGTTTTTAAAAGTTTTAAAGTTCAAATTAGATAGCATGAGAGTTCCATTCATTTCAACAAGCTTCTAAATATTTAGAAAACAAAGTCCTATACTATGAATGTAATCTCTTACCTAATTGTCATTCCCAGAAGTCTTGCCATCTCTCCTGTATCTACGGCACCAAAGTCTTGAACTCTTTGATAAGATTATCAGTAAGAAAATGAAAGCCAATAGATGTTGGCTGAAGAGGTTCATATTTTTCAGATTGAAAATATGAGTCACAAAAAAATACTGTGTGGAGAAAATGCCCATAAATATGAATCTATTTGGAATGGCTTATAGAGAGGCAAATAATAAATGGGCAGTGATAAGGTAGACTTTAGCAGAACAAAACTATGAAACAGTCTAGTGTAGTGGCTAAGAATGTAGACTTATGTTTTAAATGTCTTAGGTTTAATTCCTGGTTCAGGGACATGCTATCTATGGGGATCAGTTGCTTAATCTCTAAAATGGGACAATAATACTTAACTCATAGGATAGTTGTTAGGGTCAAATTCGATAACATATGATGGAAAACGCACAGCATAGTGCCTAACACACAGTAAATATTAAGTCCTAGCACCTAGAATAAATTACTTGACCTCTCAGGACCTCAGTGTCCTTATGGGTAAAGTGGGGACAATAATACCTTTCCTCAGGGTTTTAGTGAATAATGAATAAGATATCATGTCACGGTGTCCAGCACACTACCTGGCATAAAGCACTCAATAATTCTTTCCGATTTTATCATTGATTTATAAAAATATAGCCAAAAAACCCCTTAGCATCACAGACAAAATAAAATAATAGATAATGAATAGGGTATAAAATAAGAGCTTTTTTAACACTGGAAAGATTGGGTAAAGACATATGCTTGAAAGGCTTATTAGGGCTCTACTAGCTAAGAGAGACTAATGAGGAAAAGCATTAAAACAATTTTCTAAAACTCATGGTATATGATCAAAATACTAGAATAGCAGGGATGTATTTATAATGTTTACTGGCATAAGCACCCTTTAGAAAGAGTAATTTGGAAGTTCCCATGTTCTTAGTGTCTTTGATATTTTAGATGGAGTGTTTTTAGTTTGTGGTTTTGTTTTATTCTTCTAAAATGTAGTGACACTGAACATTAAAGCTTGTTTGCTCTCCGATTCTTACCTAATGTTTCTTCTAAAGCTGCACTTCTAATAGGGTAACGTGTGACTATTTTCATTTATATCTAAATTAATTAAAATCAAATAAAATTAAATACTCCATTCCTCAGTCACACTAGCCACATTTTAACTGTTCTACAGCCATATGTAGCTAGTGGCTGCTATATTGGATAACACAAATATAGAACATTTCCACCATTGCAGAGTGTTCTACAGGACACTGCAAATCTGTATATTCAGGCTACTCATTTAAATATAGAAATACCTTTAAGATAATCACATTCAAGAAAATTTATGGTGGTACAAATGTGTGATCAAAGTGTTGTCAATTTACATGATCAGCTATAATGGGTAGATTAAAATGAAATAAAAATGAAGCCATAAATGCTCAAAGTATAAGTTTACAGGAAAAAGAGAATTAAATTCATAAACCTTTTTAAAAAGAAATGAATGAAATATTTTTATGTATATATGCCTGTATGTATCCTTCTAGCTACATGATTTTCCTGGAACCTCACTTTTTGACAGAGTAAATGGTTAAGAAGATGAAAAAGATGAAAAATTACATCCCTCAATCAAAATGCATCTTTCTTTCTTTCTTTCTTTCTTTCTTCTTTCTTTCTTTCTTTCTTTCTTTGTCTTTCCTTGTTTTTAAGGTTTATTTTGAGAGAAAAGTGCATGCTGTAGGGGGAGGGAGGGAGGAAGAGAGGGAAAATCCCAACCAGGCTCCGCCCTGCCCTGTCAGCAGGAAGCCCAAGTTGGGGCATGAATTCCCTAACAGTGAGATGACCTGAGCAGAAACCTAGAGATGGATGCTTAACCACTTAACTGACTGAGCCAACCAGGCACCCACAAATGCATCTTTCCTTGTTTTGGACACATGATCTGGGTTTCATAGCCTCTCTGAAACTACCTATCTCCCTTAACCTACTGAATCAATTTTAAACTTTAGTAAGGTTCAAATGCCATTCCCATTTTTACAGATGTGGCAACTGAAACAGTGAGATGTTATATGACTTACTGAAGTTCATATAGGTAGTATGTGGTAGAACTAAAATTTAAATCTAACAGTCTAGTTCCAGGTCTATACTTGTAATCACCATATTCCTGGTCTACACATTTGACTCTTATTTATCTCACACAGTAACATCTGATATCTGATTCTTACTTATACTTCATGATCATTTCCTTATATGTGCTTCCATTATGAACCATTTAAAATCTTTTGACACAAGCCAGGGCATAAATAATAATATAATGAACATTTAAATACTTTAAAACTTTGCTATTTACAAAGAAGGCTGACTTTTTTGCTGCTGTTCAGAATTCTTTTTTAAAATATTTTTCTTACAGATTGTATTGACTGTTTTGTATTAAAATATACAAGGCTCCAGCACTGGATAATAATAAGTTCATTAAATTTTTAGTTATTTAAAAGTTCATAAATGCTTTAGGAGAACATTGATAGAAATAGTAAGAAATAAAGTGAGCTTTATTAAGAAATAAAGTGAGATTTTACCTTAGCATGGAATTTATAATCTCAGCAATAAAATGATATTTCATTTGTAATACAGAATCTTTTCAAAAAATTTGATAATCGAGTTCCAAAATTAAGTTCAAACTCCTCACCATGATGATGTCAAAGGATCTCCTAGATCCTTAGAACAGTCTTATCCTAATTTTCCAGTCTTATCTCTCACTACCTGCTTCCTCCCACCTTGTGTTCTGGACACACTGTACTGCTTTCTGTTTCTTGAGCAGACTGAGCATTTTGCCTCCCTCCTATCCCTGCCTTTGTTCATTTCATTCCCCACTCTGGCAACAGCCACCCTTCCCTCACATCTCCGGAATTCTACATATCCCTCAAAATACATCTGGAAAGTTATCCTCTTGAAGACATCTCCAATTCTGAATCTTCTTACCCTCTCCTCAGTGTAGTACTCCACTCCCACCTCCATCCCAGATGTGTTCTCCTACCTAGTATCACTTTATATTATTTAACTATAACACACTTATATTACTGAGTAGTATATTATTGATGTGGTCCTTCTTCCCCTCCACCATAGACTCTACACTTGTTGAGGTTTAGATTTTTTAGAAATCAAAACTCAAAGACAAATCAAAACAAATATTTTGGGGAATGGGATGGAACTGGAAATTCTCTCTTACACTCTTTCTCTCTTCTTTTTCCCCCCTCTCCCCTCTCCCTTCTCTCCCAGCTTTTCTGTGTTTTCTCTCCCCCCACATTATGATCGTGGCTTGCAAAAATGCCTGAATGTGGCTGTAAGCAATGGCTTTAATAAAGATATATAGTTATTATTGTTTGTGGGCTTCACCTTTCTATGCCTTTTCTTTGAACTGAAAATGGAAAGTAGGACACAAATTGCTTCTTTAAAAAAGTGAACAACACATAACGTATATATTAGGAAGCTATTTAATAAGCCAATTCATTTTCTATTTTAGTTCTTTGGTCACATTAAGCATTTATATTTGATTTATATTTTTCCCCTATGAACAAATATTTATTATTACTTATGGCAAATTCTGTTAAAGGGTTAGTGACTCTGATCTGTCATCATATTATTTCCCAGGGATCTTTTTGTGATATTCCCTTTAAGCAAATTATAGTTTGAGGCTGCTAATTAGTCTGCTTATAAAGATATTTTCTTTACCTCCCCTGTTACTGAAATTCTGTCTAGGTGAAGTGATTTTATTTATTGAATCTTGCTCAGTTATCTGTAATTGTTTTAGCACATCAGTTATATGCCCCAAGATTCCCTCATAAAAACTACTACTACTGCTGAGTATTCACCCATACACCAAAATGTATTTTAAAATTTCCAAGGAAAGATTTTTACCCTCAAAAATAGTATTTACCCATTTCTTTTCTAAAACAAACTTCAGCTGGGATGCATAGTTTCCTGCATAACATTATTTTAAAATAATTCACAAATATAATTATATCTAAGAATATGTTATCTAGAAAAGTTGCTTCAATTCCCTACAAATACCCTATATCATTGCCTGCCTCAATAAAACCTTCAGCAACACTCAGTGTCTATAAATTTCTTAGTCTGACTTTCAGAGCCCTTCATTATCTGGCTTCTAGGGACCTTACTTCCTGAAACTCCCCTTCTAGTGTTCTGTTTCAGCCAAAATGTAAACTGTTGTTCTCTAAATATAGCCCCTAATGTTTGCTCATGTTGCTCTTATACCTGAAATGTCCCATTCCCCATCCTTACCAATCTAGATATGTTGAAATTACAACAATTTTTCAAGAGTTTCCTCAAGTGTAACCTTGTGATGAAATCTTAAGTTGTCCCATGCTGAAATCTTCTCTTAGCTCTCAAAAACTCTCATAGTAAGTTCCTCATAGCTCTTATGATACTGTATCTCTATTTACACTAATAGTTTTTACCACCTAATAATTATAAGCTTGGTAAGGGTAGAGAGTATATTCTGTCTATGCTTTATATCTCTTTCACCACCATCAAATAACAAGTATTGAAAAATTACTTAGTTATACATGTAACCAATCCAGTAAAAATTATGCCTCATATTAACAGATGGTATTTTTTTTGAAATTCTTTTACATGCATTCTTTACCCACTGGAATTCCAAAAAATAAGTAGGAAAATATTACATCCACTGTACAGTGTGCAAGTAAAAATATGCATTGTGTATTATTGTCTATTGTACAGATAAAGAAATTGAGGCTCAAATAGCTCAGAATAATAACGTGTCCATGTTATAACAGCTAGTTAATGAATGTCCTAGATTTAGAAACCAGCTGTTGATAGTTTCCCTATGTCAACTATCACCCTTAATTAACCTTAGATACTAAAGTATTTTCAGTTTAAACAGGTTTAAATTTTTGAGATTCAGCAAATCACTTGATAGATTTCCCCATTGTAATGTTCCATTATCAGAGTGGAAAGTATAAAAAATATATCAAAGAAAAAAAATAGTATCTGTTCTAAATTTCAAGGTCTTGCCCTGAGATAATCCTGGAATTCAGAGTATGTCCTAGATTTTTAAAGTTTTCCTTCTACCTGAAGGAGAATAACACCTCTCCAGCTTCTGCTTTCCCTTCTTTCTGCACTTCACTGAGCTACTGGAAAGCTTTCTCACTGAGGTGAGTAACTGAGAAATTGGGGCCATTTGCATTCCATATTATTTGTTAATTCTGAAAAACATAACTATTTTAACAAACAGAAATAAGATGCAGTTTTGTGAATCCTTCCTAGGGCAACTTGAGTTTCCCAGCTCTGATTTAGGGTATACCAAGGTATGGACAATTATCTCAGGTGATGTAGTGAAATTATCCCAAAAAGCAGATGGATTTAATCCACTCTGATCTTAAAATTGGTGATGTCATATGTGCTTTATAAATGGAGGAAAAAGAGAAGGAAAAGGAGGAAGAGGGCTGGTACAACTTTACAAGTTGAAAATCATTACTTTAGGAAGTGTGGGAAAAACAGCTTGGATTTTATGGTAAGCCTAAGCCCACCTGATTATAAACAAAATTATTTTTTTTTTTACCAGAACTCTACCTAAAGATAGTAGCCAACAAGGCAATAGTTACGTATATGGCAAATGTGAGCCACAGGAATAAACAACTCAATACTGTGCTGAATATTTAAACATAAAAAGTAGGACCTTCTTACAAAAATTGAAGGACTTAGACAATATGAGTAGTAAAGAAAAATTTAATGTTTTATTGAGTTTGAAGGCCTTTTCATACACTCTGTAAATATATCATGCAGTCTGTAAAAAATACTCCATTGAAGTTTTTAGAATTTTAAGTTATTTAATCAGGGTATTTTTTCACACAGTCACTTTTGGGTGGATCTCTTATTTTCAGGCACTCAAAAGTTACTTTTGATAGTAATTTAAAAAAGGCAAATATCTATCCTGTTATTATAAGAACTAGTCAAATCTAACAGAATTTGTTCGACAACTTGAAAAACAAAATATAATGAGGCAACCTATAGATGCAGCAAAGTATAGTGACTAAAAGCATGAGTTCTGGAGTCATGCTATTTGAGTTGGAATTCTAACACTGTAGTATTAGCTTTATGATTTTCAGCCAATTACTTAACTTATCTTTGTGTAACTTTTATATGTAAAGTGGGATGATAATAGTACCTCCCTCATGGGATTGCTTTAAGTGTCAAATGAAATAATCTATGTAATCTATTTGGTGTAGAAAGCTCTTAGTGTTAGTCATCATCATTATCATCATCATCATCAAAGGAAAGCAAGACAGACAAGTTTAAAGGATTTGAAATTGCTTTGTATCTATGGAAAAATAAGCTGGAAATCATCTCCTATCTTCTAATTCACACTCACCCACACCCAAATTCCATTTCTCATATGAGGAAACTGACGCTCAGGGAGACCTGTTTGATATCAGTTTGATATCAGTTGTTTGATGGCACACAGCTGGCTGATAGTGTAACTATAAGTAGAACCCAGGATTCTTGATTCCTAAGTCTAGGACTCTTTCCACTAGATTATTATACTTATCACTACCTCTTCCCCAGGCTTTGATTATTTTATTACAAGGTATGTAAGACAGTTGCACAGGGGGCTGAAGCACAGAAGATGTACTTATTCATTGAATTTAATGTTTTCAACATGAAGGATTTAAGTAAGCTATATACATATAAGTGACACTGAAAATTAAACATTCATGTAGGTTACCAAGTGGGAGAGTTAGTCCTTTTCCTGGGATGCCTTTGAAACTAAGACATCTTCATTCACTTATTCACATTTTTTTATCACTTCCTATGGAGTAGGCAATGACTATTTGTGGGGTGACTTGCTGCAATCCTGCTTAGAGATAGATGCCATTGAAAGTAACTTCCATCATTAAGATAATGTTCATTTGGGACATTTACTCACACTATTTTAGTTAATTTTGTAGACTTCCAAGGAAAATGTTTTCTTTAGCAGGTATTTCTGGAATTAATAAACCTTCTATTCAGTTGGTTTTTTGAACCTTTGATCAGCCTAATACTGCTATGATTTAAGTTCATGCTGGTCAACACTACATGTCTTAATCTTTTTTACCCTTATTAAGCTATCACCTTAATATTTCACTTTTTGGAAATACTCCACTTGTCCTCTGTTTCCATGAGGGTTTAATGGGAAAAGCTACATTTGCCTAGATTAATTCTAATAATGAAGGCTTAAACTAATTAAGTAAATTATAAGTTATAGAATTAATTTACTGGACTTTCAAATATAAGAAGATTGAGTATGGAATTAATTTACTGGCTTTCAAATATAAGAAGATTGAGTAATTTCTTCATTTTAAGACCAAACTAGTCTTTGTATAAATGCACCAATTTTCTTTTAAATAACTACTGTCTTGGCATCTGAATAAAGTAACCCTGTCTATACCACTATAAATAAGTGTCCTAAAGGTGTGATGTGATGTGATGTGATGTGATGTGTGTGTGCTTATCCTTGTTCTCATTAATTTTTGCAAGTTTATAAAACTTCTCAGTAGACTTTTGGGGGCCTTGTTGGCTCAGTCAGTTAAGCGTCTGACTTTGGCTCAGGTCATGATCTCACAGTCTGTGAGTTGGAGTTCCATGTCAGGCTCTGTGCTGACAACTCAGAGCCTGAAGTTTGCTTCAGATTCTGTGTCTCCCTCTCTGCCCCTCTCCCACTCATGCTCTGTCTCTCTCAAAAATAAATAAACATTAAAAAAATTTAAATACTTTTCAGTACACTCTTTTATCTTAAAAGTTAGTCTACTTGGCTAATAAGTTTCATTCTATTTAATTTGCTGATGTCATCAGATTTGAATTGGTTAAAGGAAGGGGGAAAGAACTACCATTTACAGAATACCTATCAGGTGGCAGGTAGTGTGGACAATTGTCTTCTCAACATGATCTAGTATTACTAGTCCCAGCCTAAAAAGGCTAAAAATTTGCAGAAAAACATCCTGCAAACATGTATACTTTTGCACACTGCTGGCAGATGTGTAATTGGCATAGCCATTTGGGAAATCACTTGGCAATATCTGTTAAAATGAGTAATGCACATACCCTGTGCCCCGTCAATCCCACTTCTTTGTGTAATTTTATAGAAACACTCACATGCACAAGGATGTTCATTGCAGCATAGTGAAAACTGGAAACAATTTAAACATTGTTCAGTAGGGAAGTAGATAAGTTATTAAACATTATGGAATACTATATATTAATTTAAAATAATGAACTAAGACATATATCTAATATATAATACAATATAATACAATATAATATAATACAATACAATATAATCTAATATATAATCTATAACATATAATTAATCTATAATTATGTATTATATAATTAATCTATAATATATAATTAATCTATAATATAATATATAATATATAATATATAATATATAATATAATATAATATAATATAATACAATACAATATATATCTAATACATAATACAATATAATATATAATATACAATATAATACAATATTATATAATATATAATACAATACAAAAGATGTTTGATTTGCATTACAGAATAATAAAAGCAATAAAGATTATTATTTGTACATATATATGTAATGGTACATGAAACAATGATTATTTCTGGGTAAAGGATTTGGATAAAGGGAGGATGATTAAGGAAAGATCTTGAGTTTTATCTATATAAATTTTTATGTTCACATGTATTCATGTGTTATTGCACAACTAAAAATCACCTTTCATTTTCTTATATCTCTAAACATTCTCCCCTTGGATCTGTGGGCCAAACCCACCTGCATTTGGTTGCATTTATAACCATCATCCTGAGGTAAGGATGATATACTTCTTTGGCCTACATTTGTCTGAGAAATTCTCCTCAGCTACAGCAGGAAATGTGAGAACATATTCAAAGGCTGCCTTGATATATTAAGCTTGCAGTATTACTGTTGGTGTAACAGGGAAAGGGGGGATGAAAATGTTCCAAGATGAACCAAAAGAAAAACCATAGCATACAGAATATTTGGCAATTTGTTTTAAGAACAGCACATTACACCTACTTTGTAACTATGCTTCCATATGAGTCTGTCAGTGTTTCCCTTGTAAGTCCATGATTCTAATTTTTAATAGCTTCCTTGTTCTAAATAAAAAAATATTTCTATTGTTGTGGGACTATATCCTGTAGTTGTGTCAATTAGCTGTAAATTACAGTAATGTATGAAGAGATTGTGTAAAGCTATCAACTTGTTGCACACTAATAAATCTACACAGTTTGTTGATTTGGGAAAAATGTAAGGAATGTGAGCATAATCAATAAACTGACTTTTATCAGATCATTATTAAAACCCATACTCTCACTTTTATAGACCATTTTTTGAACATCAGAGTTTACTCTTTGAAATTTAACCACAAGTAGATCAGACAGACCATAATTAAAAGTCAGACTGAAGTAATCTCAGGGAAGTAGCCTTTTTTTAAGTTTTTATTAGAATTCCAGTTAGTTAACATACAGTGTAATATTAAATTCAGGTGTACAATATAGTCATTCAACAATTCCATACATCACCCAGTGCTCATCACAACAATTGCACTCCTTAATCCCCATCGCCTATTGAACCCATCCCCCCACCCACCTCCCCTATGGTAACCATCAGTTTGTTCTCTGTAATTAAGAGCCTATTTCTTGGTTTCTCTCTGTCTCTGTCTCTCTCTCATATGTTTTATTTCTTAAATTCCACATATGAGTGAAGTCATATGGTATTTGTCTTTCTTTGACTTGTCCCCCAAGCAGTATACATAGAATCCAAAATACAGAACAGGTAAAAGAAGTTATGGTTATATATTAGGTTCTTTTCTTTTTTATATAAGCCTTGCTCATATGTTTAAGTAATCTTGAATCCCTCCTAAGGCTTTACACATTCACAAAATGTCTGGAACACAAAACTAGAAAGGTAATTCTCACATATGGTAATCAGCTCAGCCCATTAAAGCAATGTGAAACAAACGCTGAAATAAACGCTGCAAACTGAGACTTTTCAGCTTCATTGTCTATTCAATCTGATTGCTTTTAGTGTGACTTTTAGTCAAGGATCTCCTAGTGATTATATATTTTAAGGGTCTTCAATTTTTAGCACAAATAAAATACTTAGATCTTAGATTGATCAAGGACCTGATTGTGAGTGATATAACTGTAAGTTTACATTCAGAGAGAATAGCTTATAGGGTCAGAACTAGCCCTTCTCAAAGGTACATGACTTGAAAGACATGCAAGGATCTAGTTCCCTTAGCCTTTATGACTTAATAATTCCACTTTTAAGATTACCCTGGAGACTAGGCATTATATCTCCAAAAAGTACCTGTAATAATAATGAAATAACATATTCACAAATATGTGTTTAATGAACTGGTCTCCATAGAGTAAAAAGTGAATTCTAAGAAAATAAAACATAAAACATCCTAAATTTGTTACTGCATAGGAGGGGAGTATAAAGGGTGTGGATTTTGGAGGTTAGGAGGGAGAAAGATGGTGTTCTAAGAAAGCAGACCTTCCCAGATGAGGTACCAAGGTATGAACTTGCACAGTAAGGGAACAAAGAACCAAAACTGGTCTCTAGAGTTCAGTACAGTAAGGAAAAGGTGATCTTATGTAAAACAAGATTATCAAAAGTTTGTCTACCACTTCCCAATTTGGCTTAGCCTAGAGCTAAGTCAGTTAGAGTCATGCATTTATTAAGCAAACATTTACTGAGAGCTATCAAATATTGTACAAAGATACATTAGATCCAATTGCTATTCTCAAAGAGCTCCTAGACTAGCATGGGTCACATATATAGCAAAACATAGGGCAGGGGCATGAAGGCTACAACAGTGATAGAAATAGAGCCTTACAGGATCACCAAGATAGGATTGCCTTAGAAAAATAAGTCCAATTAAATAGTAGAGCTATTCACTACATTCAAATCCAGTCAGCAAATTACATTAGCTATTATTTTTCATAATGAAGGGCTTTAAAATTTGTTTTACTGTGTTTTAATTCTGATAATAAAAATATGTTTATTGTAGAGAGTTTTGGAACAATAAAAAATGGAAAAAAGAAGAAATAAAAATCACTCATGATCCCTTCTCTTACCCACAGATACTATACTAGCCATGAAATGCTAGATTCATGTTTTCTTCCATTTAAATAAGGAATTGAGATCATACTATATATGCAGTTTTATATCTTCATTTCTCACTTAACATTATATAATGTTATGATTTTTTCATGCAAGTTTGTATTTCTAAAATCATTATTTTAATAGCTACATATTTCACTCCTCCTACTTCACTTTCATCACTATTATTATTTAAATATTTTTGTCCAGGGGCTCCTGGATGGCTCAGTCAGTTAAGGGTCTGACTTCAGCTCAGGTCATGATCTCACTGAGTTCGAGCCCCACATCAGGCTTTGTGCTGACAACTCAGAGCCTGGAGCCAGCTTTGGATTCTGTCTCCCACTCTCTCTGCCCCTCCCTCGCTCATGCTCTGTCTGTCTCTCTCTCAAAAATAAATAAACATTAAGAAAATAAAAAAATAAATAAAAATTTTGTCCAGTTAAAATATGGTATCCTTTTGTTATGTTTATTTGATTCTTTGTTTGAATATTCTTGCTGTCTATTAACCATTTGTTTTTCTTTTATAAATGTTTGTGCCATTTTATCATTTTTGTAGTAGTATGAATTTTTTTTCTTATTGAGGTATAAAAATTCTATATTAATGATATTGATCCTTTTTCCATTAAAAGTCTATAAATTACTTTGTTCTAGTGTTTTGTCTCTTTTTTTTGAATTAATTTTTTTTAAAGACAGAGAAAAGAGTGAAAACTGGGGAGGGGCAGAGGGAGAGGGAGGGAAAGAACATTAAACAGGCTCCTGGCCCAGTGCGGAGCCTGATGTGGGACTCCATGTCACTACCCTGAGTTGATGAAGGAAGCTGAAATCAAGAGTTGGATGCTTAACAACTTAATCAAGTGAGCCACCCAGGCACCCCTTATCTCTTTTTTTTTTATTTATAATTTTTTAATGTTTATTTTTGAGACAGAGAGAGAGCATGAGCAGGGGAGGGGCAGAAAGTGAGACACAGAATCAGAAGCAGGCTCCAGGCTCTGAGCTGTCAGCACAGAGCCCCACACAGGACTCAAACTCACAAATTGTGAGATCATGGCCTAAGCGAAGTTGGATGCTTAACCGACTGAGCTATCCAGGCACCCTGCCTCTTGTCTCTCTTTTAATGTTATTTATGGTCCTCTCCCACCACTGCATTGAAGATTTAAATGCTTAAGGACACACACACGTGCACACATACACACATTTTTCTCTTTGTGTCTCCTTCCATTTTTAAAAATATGGGATAATTAATAAATATTAAGCTATATTTTCTTCTATTCATGTGGGAACATTTACTATGAAATGAATATTTTGAAACTCTCATGAAATATAGTTTGGGGTCCCTGGGTGGCTCAGTCAATTATGGATCTTGGTTTTAGTCCCAATTGCTGGTAGGATCAAGCCCCATGTGTGCTGACAGCGTGGAACCTGCTTGGGTGCTTGGGATTCTTTCTCACTCCTCTATCTATGCCCCTCCCCCACTCTATCTCTCTCAAAATAAATAAATAAACTTAAAAAAAAATATATATATATAGTTTGGAATGTGTGATGAATTACCATGAAATGAGTATAATAGAAACACCTAGCATAGTGCTGAGCACATAAACACATGCTTTCATGTATGTTTCTAAGACTGAAATTAACTAAAACCGTAAACTCATATGTCATCATTATGCAAATGACTTTTAAAATTTCACTCTGAAAATTGTTCTTTATTATTAATGGCTTCAAGTTCACTAAACAACTATAATTATATGCAGCTTTTACCTTTTTTCCCAGGAACTCCATTCTCCAACAGTGAAAGTCACTGCATATCCACAGACTACTATTAGGAGATACATAGTACAAAATCCTGAACAGGTAAGCTATATCACAGAAACCTTTGTTCCAGCCCATAATTCCTTAGAAGTTGATAGCTTAAACAAGAAAGGTGAGTCAGTACCAGATCCCTAAAATCAGATTGTTGGTGTTTCTTCCAGTTATAAATTTAATTACTAATAATTATTATTCAAAAAGTCATTTTTAATTCCAGACAACTGTGTGCCCATATATTCTGATTCAGGGATGCAACAGTTTCAAACAGCATGGAAATTCTTGGTTATAAAGTTTTTCTACTTCTGTAGCTCCACCTTTGTGCTACAAAGGATTTTGTGCCCTTTGAACCAAAGGAAAAAGGGACAAATTTCTTTCACAGACTTCACATAAAAATTATCAGCTGTTACATCAGGGATTGGAGTCTTTATTTAGATATGCCATTGAGACATGGGATAGGAAGAAGAAAATGAAAAGTCAAAAGTTCAAAAGTGTCTCCATGACTTTGTTGCCTATATTATGAACTTTTGTTGCTAGCAATAAGGTCTTTTGAAAATTATATTGTTATATTTTCTACTAAGATACATAACTTTATATTTTACACACTAAGATATTATTTTCTATCTCCTTTTTTTTCTTCCAAGATTTTATTTAAATTTTTTTATTTTATTTATTTTATTTTATTTTATTTTATTTAAATTCATATTAGTTAACATATAGTGTAGTATTGGCTTCAGGAGAAGCCAATACTTTGACTTTGATTAATGTAATCAAATACTTTGATTACTTTGGCTTTGATTAATGTAATGTAGTGATTCGCCACTTACATATAACACCCAGTGCTCATCCCAACAAGTGCCCTCTTGATGCCCATCACCCATTTAGCACCCCCCCGGTCACCTCCCCTCCAACAACCCTCAGTTTCTTCTCTAAAGTTGAGTCTCTTATGCTTTGCCTCCCTCTCTGTTTTTATCTTATTTTATTTCTTCTATCTCATTTGAGGAGAAAATTAAGAAAACTTTTTTCCCATGGTAAAAGGCCTTCCTCAACACACACAAAACCATAAACAACCTTTCTTTAGCTGCAACAGGAGGTTCTATGGGGTTATAAGGACAAAGTTTCACAAATAGAAAGTGTGCCCCAGATAATAATACAGCAATTATTTGCTTTTCTCTTTATTTTACTTCCTCACTATTACAAGAAAGAATCCTCCCCTATCTCACAAAACAAAATCAATTATTTGCTTCAGCTGTGGAAAGCAAAGGATTAAATTAGGGTAACACACTTAATATGTCTAGGTGTATGGATGGCGGGGGTGCACTATTTTTCTGCTTCTATCTATCTCCCCTCTTCTTTATTTTAAAATCATTTTCTCATGTCTGTTCAGCTACAAAAGAAGTTAGTTGCACATGTGTCCATGCGTTAACATATGAGCATGCAAGCTCTGTGATGGGGGGATGATTATTTTGAACATTTGCTTTAGTTGTCACATATATATGTAAATACCAAAAGAGAATGTGATTACAGTATAGCAGTTATTTGTGCCTTCTTATGCACAATCAAATGTTTAAACAATATATCTAAAAAGTATGTTGTGGAAGAGAGACATAAAGAGGGCTTGGAAGATGACAGTGTGCATTTTTCTACAACATGGCCACTTTACCCCTTCCCCTTCTTCCCTCTTTCTCTTTTTTTTTTCTTTCACACACAAACTGGGAGACATGTATACTTGGATGCATATTGCACTTGATATCCCTGGCTTTCAAAGAATTATTTTTGATAGCACTTTTTTTTATTAATATGGGAATTTCAGTGTTTACATAGTATATATTCAGAGAGTAATTTTTATATATTTGGGGGCTCCGGTATTCGGCGCATAGACATTTATAATTGTTAGCTCTTCCTGATGGATAGACCCTGTAACTATTATATAATGTCCTTCTTCATCTCTTGTTACAGCCTTTAATTTAAAGTCTAGTTTGTCTGATATAAGTATGGCTACTCCAGCTTTCTTTTGGCTTCCAGTCGCATGATAAATAGTTCTCCATCCCCTCACTCTCAATCTAAAGGTGTCCTCAGGTCTAAAATGAGTCTCTTGTAGACAGCAAATAGATGGGTCTTGTTTTTTTATCCATTCTGATACCCTATGTCTTTTGGTTGGTGCATTTAATCCATTTACATTCAGTGTTATTATAGAAAGATACGGGTTGAGAGTCATTGTGATGTCTGTATGTTTTATGCTTGTAGTGATGTCTCTGGGACTTTGTCTCACAGGGTCCCCCTTAGGATCTCTTGTAGGGCTGGTTTAGTGGTGACAAATTCCTTCAGTTTTTGTTTGTTTGGGAAAACCTTTATCTCTCCTTCTATTCTAAATGACAGACTTGCTGGGTAAAGGATTCTCGGCTGCATATTTTTTCTGTCTAGCACCCTGAAAATCTCGTGCCAATTCTTTCTGGCCTGCCAAGTTTCAAAAGAGAGATCAGTCACGAGTCTTATAGGTCTCCCTTTATATGTGAGGGCACGTTTACCCCTTGCTGCTTTCAGAATTTTCTGTTTATCCTTGTATTTTGCCAGTTTCACTATGATATGTCGTGCAGAAGATCGATTCAAGTTACGTCTGAAGGGAGTTCTCTGTGCCTCTTGGATTTCAATGCCTTTTTCCTTCCCCAGTTCACGGAAGTTCTCAGCTATGATTTCTTCAAGTACCCCTTCAGCACCTTTCCCTCTCTCCTCCTCCTCTGGGATACCAATTATGCGTATATTATTTCTTTTTAGTGTATCACTTAGTTCTCTAATTTTCCCCTCATACTCCTGGATTTTTTTATCTCTCTTTTTCTCAGCTTCCTCTTTTTCCATAACTTTATCCTCTAGTTCACCTATTCTCTCCTCTGCCTCTTCAAGCCGAGCTGTGGTGGTTTCCATTTTGTTATGCATTTCGTTTAAAGCGTTTTTCAGCTCCTCGTGACTGTTCCTTAGTCCCTTGATCTCTGTAGCCAGAGATTCTCTGCTGTCCTGTATACTGTTTTCAAGCCCAGCGATTAATTTTATGACTATTATTCTAAATTCACTTTCTGTTATATTATTTAAATCCTTTTTGATCAGCTCATTAGCTGTTGTTATTTCCTGGAGATTCTTCTGAGGGGAATTCTTCCGCTTGGTCATTTTGGATAGTCCCTGGCGTGGTGAGGACCTGCAGGGCCCTTCCCCTGTGTTGTGGTGTATAACTGGAGTTGGTGGGCGGGGCCGCAGTCAGACCTGATGTCTGCCCCCAGCCCACCGCTGGGGCCACAGTCAGACTGGTGTGTGCCTTCTCTTCCCCTCTCCTAGGGGCGGGATTCACTGTGGGGTGGTGTGGCCCGTCTGGGCTACTTGCACACTGCCAGGCTTGTGGTGCTGGGGATCTGGCGTATTAGCTGGGGTGGGTAGGCAAGGTGCACAGGGGCAGGAGGGGCAGGCTTAGATTGCTTCTCCTTAGGTGATCCACTTCAGGAGGGGCCCTGTGGCAGCGGGAGGGAGTCAGATCCGCTGCCGGAGGTTTGGCTCCGCAGAAGCACAGAGTTGGGTGTTTGCGCGGAGCGAGCAAGTTCCCTGGCAGGAACTGGTTCTCTTTGGGATTTTGGCTGGGGGATGGGCGGGGGAGATGGCGCTGGCGAGCGCCTTTGTTCCCCACCAAGCTGAGCTCTGTCGTCAGGGGGCTCAGCAGCTCTCCCTCCCTTTGTCCTCCAGCCTTCCCGCTTTCCGAGCAGAGCTGTTAACTTATGACCTCCCAGACGCTAAGTCGCGCTTGTTGTGGGAACACAGTCCGTCAGGCCCCTCTGCTTTTGCCAGCCAGACTCGGGGGCTCTGCTTGGCCGGCGAGCCGCCCCTCCGCCCCGGCTCCCTCCCGCCAGTCCGTGGAGCGCGCACCGCCTCGCCGCCCTTCCTACCCTCTTCTGTGGGCCTCTCGTCTGCGTTTGGCTCCGGCGACTCCGTTCTGCTAATCCTCTGGCGGTTTTCTGGGTTATTTAGGCAGGTGTAGGTGGAATCTAAGTGATCAGCAGGACGCGCGGTGAGCCCAGCATCCTCCTAAGCCGCCATCTTGCAGCTTCTCCCAGAGAGTAATTTTTAAATATAAAATAATTTGGACTCCACTCCACTTTGCCAGTGATTTCTTATGTGACTTTTGATAAATTCTTACTCTTTAGTTAATGGAGAAAGGGAAGAGTTAATCTTTATTGGGTATACACTCCTTGCTAGGAAATTTACATATTTTATCCCATTTAATTCAAAGAAGGCAAGAAAACAGAAGCACAGACAAGTTCACTTATTCATTCAATTAATATTCATCGATTGCTTACTATGTCCTAAGAATTGCCCCCAAGAACTAGGGATAGAGTAGTGGACAAAACAAACCCTCAACCTCCTTGAAATTTAAGCTGTTAACTAGCCCTAAACCATTCAGTTATAAAGCAACAGAGGGAGAACAGAAATTGAACAATGCCGATGTGGAAGAGTCACATTTGCAAATTAGGGACAATTGAGGATGTAGGTGAATTAAGCTCCAGAGACTCATCTACATACCACCTCCCCTCCTCATCCCCAGTGACAGTGTGATACAAAGGCAGAGAAATTAGAAGTATGTATACAAATACATAACATATTTGTAACACTTGGCCTGCTCCTGTAAAGGCTTATTATTATGGCTCTGTTCAACTACAAAGAAGCAAATAGTTTCTCAGGGAAAACATCCAACAAAGGGTAATGATTATTTTAAAACTTTTAACTCTTTCTACTATTGAGGAATAAAACAAATTTTAACCCCCATGCTTCATGCACAAAAATAGTCTAACTGGTTTTGCAGAACAGCTTGAAAATCCTATTTAGAGACATAGCCCTGAGCAGCCATGTGGTGTTAAGATCATTAGGATGGTCCTCGTGACTGCATGCAGGATTCCACAGAGGAAGATGGCAGCATAGGTGGACCCTGGGCTCACCTTGTGCTGCTGACCACTTAGATTCCACCCACATCTGCCTAAATAACTCAGAAAATGACCAGAAGACTAGCAGAACAGACTCTCCAAAGCCAAGCGTAGACAAGAGGCCCACGGAAGAGGGCAGGAAGGGCAGAGAGGTGGTGTGCGCTACACGGACTGGCGGGAGGGAGCCAAGGCAGGGAGGGGCAGCCTGCCCGGCAAGGTGGAGCCCCTGAGTCTGGCTTGCAAAAGCAGAAGGGCCAGACTCCGTGAGTTCTGACAGCAAGCAGGACTTAACATCTGGAATGTTATAAGTCAACAGCTCTGCTCCAAGAGCGGAAGGGCTAGAGGACAACGGGAGGGACAGTTGCTGAGCCCTGGAGGACAGAGCTCAGTTTGGTGGGGAACAAAGATGCTCACCAGCATCATCTCCCTCACCCATCCCCCAGCCAAAATCCCAAAGGGAACCAGTTCCCGTCACTGAACTTACTTGTACTGCACAAACACCTAACACTGTGCTTCTGTGGATCCATCCCTCCGACGGGTCTGCCTCCTTCCTGGTGCCACAGGGACCCTGCTGAAGTGGACCACTTAAAGCAAAGTGAACTGATTCTGCCCCTCCCACCCCTGTGCACCTTGCCGATCCACCCCAGCTAATACACCAGATCCAATCGAAGCAGCACCACAAGCCTGGCAGTGTGCAAGTAGCCCAGACAAGGCCAAACCACTCAACAGTGAGTCCTGCCCTGGGAGAGTGTAAGATAAGGTACACACCAGTCTGACTGTGGCCCCAGCAGTGGGCTGGGGGCAGACATCAGGTCTGACTGCAGCCCCACCCACCAACGAAAGTTATTCAAAACAGCACAGGGAAGTGCCCTGCAGTTCCATACCACTCCACTCCAGGAACTATGCAAAATGATGAAACAGAAGAATTCTCTTCAAAAGTAACTCCAGGAAGCAGCGACAGCTAATGAACTGATCAAAAAACGATTTAAGCAATGTAACAGAAAATGAATTTAAAATATTAGTCATGAAATTAATCCTGGGCTTGAAAAAAAGTATAGAGGACAGCAGAGAATCTATTACTACAGAGATCAAGGGACTAAGAAACAGTCAGGAGGAGCTAAAAAATGCTATAAATGAGCTGCAAAATAAAAGGGAGGCAACCACAGCTAGGATTGAAGAAGAAGAGGAGAGAATAGGTGAATTAGACTAAAATTATGGAAAAAGAGGAAGCTGAGGAAAAGAGATATAAAAAAATCCAGGCATATGAGGGAGAATTAGAGAACTAAGAGACACAATTATACGCAATAATATATACATAATTGGGATTCCAGAGGGGAACAGAGAGTGAAAGGTGTTGAAGGTGTACTTAAAGAAATCATAGCTGAGAACTTCCCTGGACTGGGGAAGGATAAAGGCATTGAAGTCCAAGAGGCACAGAGAACCCCCTTCAGACATAACTTGACTCGATCTTCTGCACAATATATTATAGTGAAACTGGCAAAATACAAGGAAAAAGAGAAAATTCTGAAAGCAGCTAGAGATAAACGTGCTCTAACATATATAGGGAGAGTGATAAGACTAGTAATGGATCCATCTACTCAAACTTGGCTGGCCAGAAAGGAATGGCAGGAAATCTTCAATGTGATGAGCAAAAAAATATGCGGCCGAGAATCCTTTATCCAGCGAGTCTGTCATTTAGAAAAGAAGGAGAGATAAAGGTCTTCCCAAACAAACAAAAACTGAAGGAATTCATCACCACTAAACCAGCCCTATAAGAGATCCTACAGGGGATCCTGTGAGACAAAGTACCAGAGACATCACTAACAGCATGAAACTTACAGACATCACAATGACTCTAAACCCATATCTTTCTATAATAACACTGAATGTAAATGGACTAAATGCTCCAACCAAAAGACATAGGGTATCAGAATGGATAAAAAAAAAAGACCCATCTATTTGCTGTCTACAAGAGCCTCATTTTAGACCTGGGGACACCTTCAGATTGAAAGTAAGGGGAGGGAGAACTATCTATTGTGCTAATAGAAGTCAAAAGAAAGCTGGACTAGCCATACTATATCAGACAAACTACAATTTAAATTAAAGGCTGGAACAAGAGATGAAGAAGGGCATTATATAATAATTACAGGGCCTAGCCATCAGGAAGAGCTAACAATTATAAATGTCTATGTTCCGAATACGGGAGCCCCCAAATATATAAAAAAATCACAAACATACGCAACGTTATTGATAAGAATGTGGTAATTACAGGGGACTTTAAGACCCCACTTACAACAATGGATAGATTATCTACACACAGGATCAATAAAGAAAAAAGGGCCCTGAATGATACATTGGATCAGATGGACTTGACAGATATATTTAGAACGCTGCATCCCAAAGCAATAGAACATACTTTCTTCTTGAGTGCACATGGAACGTTCTCCAAGATAGATCACATACTGGGTCACAAAACAGCCCTTCATAAGTATAAAAAATTGAGATCATACCAGGCATACTTTCAGACCACAATGAGATGAGGCTTGAAATCAACCACAGGAAAAAGTCTGGAAAACCTCCAAAAGCATTGAGGTTAAAGAACACCCTACTAAAGAAGGAATAGGACAACCAGGCAATTAGAGAAGAAATTAAGAAATATATGGAAACAAACGAAAATGAAAATACAACATTCCAAACGCTTTGGGACGCAGCGAAGGCAGTCCTGAGAGGCAAATACATTGCAATCCAGGCCTATCTCAAGAAACAAGAAAAATCCCAAATACAAAATCTAACAGCACACCTAAAGGAACTAGAAGCAGAACAGCAAAGACACCCCAAACCCACCAGAAGAAGAGAAATAATAACGACCAGAGCAGAAATAAACAATATAGAACCTAAAAAACTGTAGAGCATATCAATGAAACCAAGAGTTGGTTTTTTGAAAAAATAAACAAAATTGATAAACCGTTAGCCAGGCTTCTCAAAAAAGAAAAGGGAGGTGACCCAAATAGATAAAATTATGAATGAAAATGGAATTATTATAACCAATCCCTCAGAAATACAAGCAATTATCAGGGAATACTATGAAAAATTATATGCCAACAAACTGGACAACCTGGAAGAAATGGACAAATTCCTAAACACCCACACACTTCCAAAACTCAAACAGGAAGAAATAGAAAGCTTGAACAGACCCATAACCAGCTAAGAAATTGAATCAGTTATCAAAAATCTCCCAAGAAATAAGTGTCCAGGACACTTCCCAGGGGAATTCTACCAGACATTCAAAGAGAAATAGTACCTATCCTTCTCAAGCTATTCCAAAAAATAGAAAAGAAAGCAAATTTCCAGACTCATTCTATGAAGCCAGTATTACTTTGATTCCTAAACCAGACAGAGACCCAGTAAAAAAAAGAGAACTGCAGGCCAATATCCCTGACGAATATGGATGCAAAAATTGTCAATAAGATACTAGCAAATCGAATTCAACAGCATATAAAAAGAATTATTCACCATGATCAAGTGGGACTCATTCCTGGGATGCAGGACTGGTTCAACATTCGCAAATCAATCAATGTGATACATCACATTAATCAAAGAAAAGATAAGAACCATATAATCCTGTCAATCGATGCAGAAAAAGCATTTGGCAAAATTCAGCATCCTTTAATAAAAAGACTGGAGAAAGTCAGGATAGAAGGAATATACTTAAACATCATCAAAGCCATTTATGAAAAGCCCACAGCTAATATCATCCTCAATGGGGAAAAACTGAGAGCTTTTTCCCTGAGATCATGAATACGACAGGGATGTCCACTCTCACCGCTGTTGTTTAACACAGTGTTGGAGGTTCTAGCATCAGCAATCAGACAACAAAAGGAAATCAAAGGCATCAAAATTGGCAAAGATGAAGTCAAGCTTTCACTTTTTGCAGATGACATGATATTATACATGGAAAATCTGATAGACTCCACCAAAAGTCTGCTAGAACTGATACATGCATTTAGCAAAGTTGCAGGATACAAAATGAATGTACAGAAATCAGTTGCATTCTTATACGCTAATAATAAAGCAACAGAAATACAGATAAAGAAACAGATCCCTTTCACAATTGCACCAAGAAGCATAAAATACCTAGAAATAAACCTAACCAAAGATGTAAAAGGTCTGTATGCTGAAAACTATAGAAAGCTTATGAAGGAAATTGAAAAAGATATAAAGAAATGGAAAAACATTCCGTGCTCATGGATTGGAAGAATAAATATTGTTAAAATGTCAATACCACCCAACGCGATCTACACATTCAATGCAATCCCCATCAAAATTGCACCAGCATTCTTCTTGAATCTAGAACAAGCAATCCTAAAATTTGTATGGAACCACAAAAGACCCCAAATAGCCAAAGTAATATTTGAGAAGAACAAAGCTTGAGGCATCACAATCCCAGACTTTAGCCTCTACTACAAAGTTGTAATCATCAAGACAGCATGGTATTGGCACAAAAACGGACACACAGACCAATGGAATAGAATAGAGACTCCAGAACTGGACCCACAAAAGTATGGCCAACTAATCTTTGACAAAGCAGGAAAGAATATCCAATGGAAAAAAGACAGTCTCTTTAACAAATGGTGCTGGGAGAATTGGACAGCAACATGCAGAAGATTGAAACTAGACCACTTTCTCACACCATTCACAAAAACAAACTCAAATTGGATAAAGACCTGAATGTGAGACAGGAAACCATCAAAACCCTAGAGGAAAAACCTCTCTGACCTCAGCTGCAGCAATTTCTTACTTGACACATCTCCAAAGGCAAGGGAATTCAAAGCAAAAATGAACTATTGGGACTTCATGAAGATAAAAAGCTTCTGCACAGCAAAGGAAACAATCAGCAAAACTGAAAGGCAACCAATGGAATGGGGAAAGATATTTGCAAATGACATATCGGACAAAAGGCTAGTATCCAAAATCTATAAAGAGCTCACCAAACTCCACACCTGAAAAACAAATAATCCAGTGAAGAGATGGGCAGAAAACATTAACAGACATGTCTCTAAAGAAGACATCCAGATGGCCAACAGGCACATGAAAAGATGCTCAACGTCGCTCCTCATCAGGGAAATGCAAATCAAAACCACACTGAGATACCACCTCACAGCAGTCAGAGTCGCTGAACTGAACACATCAGGAAACTATAGATGCTGGCGAGGATGTGGAGAAACGGGAACCCTCTTGCACTGTTGATGGGAATTTAAACTGGTGCAGCCACTCTGGAAAACAGTGTGGAAGTTCCTCAACAATTAAAAATAGACCTACCCTATGACCCAGCAATAGCACTGCTAGGAATTTACCCAAGGGATACAGGAGTACTGATGCTTAGGGGCACTTGTACCCCAATGTTTACAGCAGCACTCTCAACAATAGCCAAATTGTGGAAAGAGCCTAAATGTCCATCAACTGATGAATGGATAAAGAAATTGTGGTTTATATATATATACACAATGGAGTACTACATGGCAATGAGAAAGAATGAAATATGGCCCTTTATGGTTTATATACATAATGGAATTCTACGTGGCAATGAGAAAGAATCAAATGGGCCTTTTGTATCAACGTGGATGGAACTGGAGTGTGTTATGCTAAGTGCAATAAGTCATACAGAGAAAGACAGATACCATATGTTTTCACTCTTATGTGGATCCTGAGAAACTTAACAGAAGTCCAGGGGGGAGGGGAAGGAATGAAAAAAAGATAAAGGTTAGAGAGGGAGAGAGCCAAAGGATAAGAGACTCTTAAAACCTGAGAACAAGCTGAGGGTAGATGGGGGGTGGGAGGGAGGGGAGGGTGGGTGATGAGTATTGAGGAGGGCACCTGTTGGGATGAGCACTGAGTGTTTTATGGAAACCAATTTGACAATAAATTTGATAATAAAAAATAAAAACAAAACAAAACAAAAAAAGAAAATCCTATTTAGATATATTACCCATTTTATTTATCTAAGTATATATATTTTTTTTTGCTTGGTCTTTTAAATTCCCCCAGGAGAAGATTCTGGCTTAATTACAATATTTATAATAAGCTGAGCCTCCTCAAATGGCAACTTTATCCTCTTTCACCTCCCAGCTTCTCTAATCTTCACTTCTCCCTATAATTAAACTGATGTCACTCTACTTCTCTCATTATGATTTTCTTCTCCCTCTGTTCAGCCTTTTTATTTTTGGTGGTTACTTATCTTCTTGATTTTCCATTTATTTTCAATTTACTCAAAAGATTTATGCATTCTGGTATAGAAGTTGATCTAGAAATGAAGAATATATGTTTTTTCCATCAGTAGATAGAATCCAATTGATATTAATCAGTTTTATTAATTTTCTCATTGTGGGGAAGGCACTGTATAGCCTTTAAATTGGGGTAAAAAAGGAAACAAGACATGGTTCCCATACCAAAAGAGCTTACAGTTCCTCTCAGCAAGGGAAATAAGATATGTCCACAAATAGCTATATAAAATACATGGTAGAGTGTATGAGAGATACCATGAGAGAATTACAGATGAAGTCTTATTGAAATTCCAGGAGTTGGAGATAACACATTGGTTTGGGGAAATAAGAAAAGGATTTATTCTGTTATTTAAGGTATTTTGACAGTTAACATGGTTACTGCTATCATTTTACTAATGAGGAAATTAAAGCTTAAATAAGTGTGACTTGCTCAGGTCTTCTCATACCAAATATGGAAAAGATGGTAGATCCTGAGATGTGTTTGAATCAGTAATGTTTGAGGTGCATGGAATAGAAAATGACCACACAGGTAGTTAAAAATGACCTGAAGAAAGGTCACATTTGAGATAGAGACATAGGAATTATTCCTCTGTAAATTGTCATTGTAGCTGTGAGAATGAGTGAGAAAACTAGGGGATAATGGAGAGGGTTGAGGTATAGCACCTTGAGAAATGTCTACTTTAACAGAAATAGAAAGGAGCCACTTTCATGGGCAGAGGAGTTGTCAGAGAGAAATGTGAACACAGAGAAACTTAAATAAGGAAAAGATGTGGTCAACTGTCTCAAATGACCAAATGGCCGTAGAGAGTTTGAACATTAAGAAACTAATGGTGATATTTGAGAGAGCAGGTTCCTTATACTTGGGAGGCAAAATCCAGATGGAAAAAGTAGATGGGTGAATGGATCAAGAAGTGGAGGAAATAAGTGAGGATTACTCTTCTAAGAAAGATATTGACCAAAATAAAGAAAGATGGGATGGTAGCTAAAGGAGAAAAGAGAAACTTGGATATCTGAGAGATTTATAGACAGAGGGAAAGAACCAGTAATAAGATTAAATATGCCACAGAGAAAGGGTACAAATGGAACACAATTCTGGAAGAGAAAAGAGGGGATAAGATTCCAGGTATGGATTGAAAAGTGACTTCGGGACAAAAGGAAGAGAATGTCTTTCTTGGTAATGAAATGGAAGGAACAGAAATTGAAGAGAGACTTGAAGTAGGGAGGAAAATGGAGGAATCTCACTGAATAGATCTTGGTTTTCTCAATTTACTTATTGAGGAGAATGAGGGAACATGAGCATAGGGAGTTAAGGAAAATGAAAAAAATTGTAACCACAGTTATAGAGAATTTAATAAATAGAAGTATGACCATGAAGGTTGGAGGGGCTCTTAAAGTTAGATAACTTGAATTTGCACTGAGCCAAATCAGCAAATATTTTAAATTTTTCTCCAGCAAGGTTTCATGGCCTGGGAACAGCAAAGTAGATGCTGGGGATTATGCACTTTGTTAGATGTGAGAACTACTATCAGAGGTTCTAAAAGTATCAATTAAAATGATAAGATCAGCCAGATTTGAAGACACCTATTAATTTTTAGGGTGGATCTAGCACCAATTCAAATGTACAGATAAAAAAAATAAGCTGCCCAAGTAGTAAAACTGTCTAACAGCTCATTTGTGAAAAATCTAAGACTTCTAATTAAATTTATTGTTCTGATTTGTTTGACTCAGAATGATTTATTCAAATATAGTAAAATTTGGCTGTACTCTTTTACACATTTTTGGAAAATAATAGTCCCCTTAATTTGGATTTTTTTTTTCAGCAAGTCATATAAAATAATAAGTCCAAACACACATTTTGGAGAGAATCAACACTGTTAGCACCTAAACCATTTTTTTTTCTTTTTTTTTATTTTTAAAAAAAATTTTTTTTAACTTTTATTTATTTTTGGGACAGAGAGAGAGAGAGCATGAACAGGGGAGGGGCAGAGAGAGAGGGAGACACAGAATCGGAAGCAGGCTCCAGGCTCCGAGCCATCAGCCCAGAGCCTGATGCGGGGCTCGAACTCACAGACCGCGAGATCGTGACCTGGCTGAAGTCGGACGCTTAACCGACTGCGCCACCCAGGCGCCCCTAAACCATTTTTTTTCTTAAAAATATTAATGGTTCGGCATTTATAGTGAACAAGAGAAATTTTCATGCTTTTGATAAATTTGTTTTCCCCTCTTAGAAGGTGCTTATATCCTTAAGATAAATGTTCATATCATTTCTTCTCATCCAGTTATCTGTTCATTCACTATGGGGTATTCAAGATGGATACAGTCCTTGCCTTCAATAAGCCTACTTTTGTATATACTTTAATTTTTTTTAATGTTTTTATTTATTTTGAGAGAGAGAGAGAGACAGCATGAGCAGGGGAGAGGCATAGAGAGAGGGAGTCACAGAATGAGAAGCAGGCTCCAGGCTCTGAGCTGTCAGTACAAGCCTGATGTGTGGCTCAAACCCATGAACCGTGAGATCATGACCTGAACCGAAGTCAGCCACTTAACCAACTGAGCCACCCAGGTGCCCCATACTTTTGTATATATTTTAGGTTGATATCTTAGAAAATTTCTAACAAGGTTCTTACAAAAATTTTTAAAAGCAGTATGGACTTAAAAATATATTACTGGGGCGCCTGGGTGGCTCAGTTGGTTAAGCGGCTGACTTGGGCTCAGGTCATGATCTTGCTGTCCATGAGTCTGAGCCCTCCGCTGGGCTCTGTGCTGACAACTTGGAGCCTGGAGCCTACTTCGGATTCTGTGTCTCCCTTTCTCTATGCCCTTCCTCTGCTTGTACTCTCTCTCACTCTCAAATTATTATGTTACGATATTATTGCAAACCAATGTCTTTTGTACATTAAAATCACAGATTAAAGGTACTTTAAAATACATTCTTTTGCTTGATATAATGTATTCTGCATTACTATTTCTATTATAAAGAAACTGAGCCTCAAAGAAGGTAAATGACTTGCTTACATTTCCATGGCAAGTAGGTGATAGAGGCAGAAATGAATATAGGTTTTATGACTCCAGAATTTTTTTTCCATGATACCTTCTTCCACTAATTTTAGTGGTCAGATCCAGTGGAACTATAGTAGTCCAAATCCAATCTGCTTTGGAATTCTCACCTGTTGACCTCTCTGAAGCATTTATACCTTCACTCACCTTTCTACTGTTTTTTGAAAATTTTTCTTCTCTTAATTTGATTTCAATTTTCTCTTCTGATCCTCATATCTCTTAAGGCTTATGTAGTTATGTCTTTGATCTTCACTTGACTTTTCAGAAGTTGCATGATTTTAACAAGAACTTCTAAGCATATGCTTCTGAAGTCTAGAACTAGAACTATAGCCACGAAATCTCCACTCACCTGTGTTCTGGAGATCAATATAACCCGAATGCTTACCTACACATTTAGGTAAAAGTCTATTTGCTAATTCGTTGCAATAGTTTAACACATGTTTAAAGGATTACTATGCACTGTATATGTACTGTTATGAGGAATAAAAACATGAATCAGACATAGATTCTTACCAGGAGCACATGAAATTCAATATGTCTCAACTTTTCCTGTTTTTGACACCATGGGTTATATAGTAGATTTCTCAGGTTTAAGATCTTAGAGTCATCTTTGGAAAGTACTATCCTTGGAGATTTAGTATAATCTCTTAACTAGTCTCCTCACCTGTACTCTTTCCTTTCTCCAACTAATCTTCCTGAAGTAGATTTACATTCACCTCACATCCCAGTTTAAAAGCATTTAAAGACTTCTCACTGCTTTCAGAACCAAGTTCCATCTGCCAATTGTGTCCCCTACGTATAATTTATACTTTTACAGCCTTGGTGTCATGACTTATTCTGTTGACTTCAATTGGAATACCATTCTCTTCCATCTCCTTATATGCAAAGCCCACCTTAACCTTCTTTCAAATGCCACTGATCCAAGTAGCCTGAGTACTGCCAGATGGAATTCAATATTTCCTCTTCTGAATTCCATCCCATAAGTTCTTTCTCTATACTTTTTATAGGGACTTGTTTCTTTCTACCTTGTATGTTTATGTTCATATATCATCCAGACCCAACATCAGCAAAATTTTCCTATAAAGAGCAAAATAGTAAATATTTTAGACTTTGCTGTCCCCATAGGGTTTTGGTCTTCCTTCTTTGCACTTACAGTCCTTGAAAAATATAAATACCATTCATGGGGCTCCTGGATTGCTCAGTCAGTCGAGCGTCCGACTTCAGCTCAGGTCATGATCTCGCTGTCTGTGAGTTCAAGCCCCATGTTGGGCTCTGTGCTGACAGCTCGGACCCTGGAGCCTGTTTCAGATTCTATGTCTCCCTCTCCCTCTGCCCCTGCCCCACTCATGCTCTGTCTCTCTCTGTGTGTGTCAAAAATAAAAACAAACATTAAAAAAATCTACATATCATTCTTATTGAAGATACTATGAAAATAGGCTGCTGGCTATAGTTTAATGAATACTGATCAATATTCAGTGCTTGTGGTAATAATCTAAGTTTGATTCATGCCTTGTAACACTTAGCAAAGTATATTGTGCATAGTAAACTCATAAACGTGTGTTACATGCTTGCAAATAGGCTTTTTTTTTACAAAAAAAAAAAACAAACAAACACAAAAGAGCTTCTAGGGGAATCTTTTTAAATATATCCATCTTTAGATTTAACAATTCATCAGCTAACTAAATTTAATCACTTGTATATTTGTTTCACTTAAGTATTCCAGGAACATTTAGTTAAAGTACATTTTATTCAAACTTGAATACAAGAAGTATATACCTTTGGATTCAAGGGTGTCTTACATTCTCAACAACCAGTGTTTTTATCCAACTGTGTTTAAGAGTTTTTATGATAGCAGATAACAAAAACGCTACCATATTTTGTTGATTTTGAAATGGTCTTTTTATTTTTTTAAGTTGACTTATTTATTTATTTTGAGACAGAGAGAGAGAGAAAGAGAGAGAGAGAGAGAGAGAGAGAGAGAGAGAGAGAATCCCAAGCAAGCTCCTCAATGTCAGCACAGATCCCAGAACAGGGCTTGAACTCACAAACTGAGACCATGGCCTGAGTGGAAACCAAGAGTTGGATGCTTAACCGACTGAACCACCCAGGCACCCCAATTCTGAAATGGTTTTAAACACATTAACTGGTAGCAGACTTAGTCAATCTCCTTCCACACTGTTCCCCTGTATTACAAAAATAAATGAATGCAATTATTCTTTCTAACAAAACATCCTCAACTCCCCCCATACAAGTAGACTCATATGAAAACTGAAAGAAGGGAAAGAAATATAGTAATATTGCATTTATTTTAAACTCTTGGTCTGATTCTTACTACTCCTTCCTTGGTTTCTTTCAGATTTTGGACCTGTCACCAGCCTTTATTTCATTGGCTGACATCTTTTAAATGCTTGGATAATCCTACATTAACTTAGTTGATTATATGGGGATACGTGGCTCTTAAAGCCTCTACTCTGTTCTTGGTATTCAAAACATATGTTATACAGAGAGATTTAGCTTTGATTATAATCACAAGTAAGAATTGTACACTTCAAAATCACTGAAGCTAAGTTCCGGGAAAAAAAAAATCTTTAATATAGTTCTACTACCTACTTTGCAGCTCAGTAGTGAATTGTTTGTTTTGCATTTCTCCAATAATACTTTTGCATAGAAAGAAACTTGCCAGTGAACTCAACTTAAATGAAGTTGACCTCAGGCCTGTCTACTTCAGAGGAAACTCATTATATCTTGTCTCAGAAACAGAAAAAAAATATCTTTCTCACCTCCTTCCAATTTCTCTTAAAACACTGTTAAGCCTAAAATGTACTAAGAGAATCCAGATTGCTCTGTTTGAGAAAATAGACTATCTTTATGGTTTTTCCTTACATCTCTCAAAACCTTATTGGGATGTCATTCCACTCTCCTAAAGTCTGCCACTAAGTCAGATTTTATTAGATACTAGATATTTGCTTAAGTTAAGGTTTCTCTGAAAAGGTACCTTTCAAAACAAAACACAGTCATTACTGTCTTTATAGGAACCACTTTCTCCATTCCTAAGAGGAGGCCATTTCTTCCCAGGAAACAATGTTATTTATGAAAAAACAATAAGAAAAGTAGAGAAGCTAAATATGGATCAGGTATGTAAAATCTGTTTTAAAGCTTATTAACTGTATACTTTTGAATCATGAGTATTTTAATAGAGTTAAAATGACACTCAATTGTCAAGTGCTAAGCAAGATCACTGTGAGTCATAATACCTTATTATGTCTACAGCCTTTCAGATCATCCTTAACACTTTCATATTCATTTTCTCATGTGAAGTATTATTGTCCCTATTTTACTGAAAGGGAAACTCAGGTAAAAATATGTCAAGTCACATAGAAAATTAGTGGTAGAATCTGAATTTAATACAGATACCCCAAACCTTTGTATGTTTCTTTCAAACTGCTCTCACAAAAATTATAATTTAAAACATTATAACTTTGTCTTAATTCACTTAATACAAAGTGAATTTTCAATGAACAAATGAAAAATATGTATGAGGATATATGTAAAATACTATAAAATTCTAGAAAACTAAAGTTCAAGTCACATTTTAAAATTTTAATTAAATTTGACTGAGAGACCAAGTATATAACATTTAAAACTAGCAGGGCAATGGTAGTTTCATGGCATATAGAGCTACCATTCCTTCAAGCAGAGCTTTTACTGTAACCAGCAGAGGTTTCACATTGATCTTCTCAGTGGATACAAAGCATGTCAAGCCCAGACAAAGCCTGGGACTTGTTTCTTGGACATGCTTGAACTAGAAGAGTGTATCAATTTCTTAAGGCTGCTGTAACAAAGTACCACAGTCTGATGGCTTAAAACAACAAAAATTCATTGTCTCATAGTTCTGGGGCCAGAAGTATGAAATCATGGTTTTGGCAAGGCCATGGTCCCTTCTGTAGCCTTTAGGTAAGGAGCTCTTCTATGCCTATCTCCTAGATTCTTGTGACTTTAGGCATTCTTTGGTTTGTAGATGCATAACTTTAATCTTCCATCTTCACATGACATCCTCCCTGTATGTTGTCATATCATCTTCTGTCTGTGCATGTCTGTCTTTGTGTACAGATTGTTCCTTTTTATGATGATACCAGTCATATTTGATTAGGAGCCATGCAAATGACTTGTGTTAACTTCTTAATTCTATAAAGGTCTTATTTCATAAAAAAAATCTGTTTCTAAACAAGGTCACTTTCTGAGGTATAAGGGTTAAGACTTTAACATACGCTTTTTGTGGGAGCAGCACAATTTAACCTACAACAGACAGTGAAATAATATCAAATAAATTTTTACCACAAAATCATTTTTCTCATATACAAATTAAACATTAAAATATACTAAATTCTTTTTAATTCTCTTGGCATGAGAACACATCTTCTTTTTATAAGTATTTATGGGCACTTGTTACAAGATTCATAGGAATTAATACATTATTACTTATTTGATGCTCATTAAAAATAAAATAGTGTAAACTGTCAGAATCATAAACATCCAAACCTTTAAGACTTTGGTCTGCTTGGAATATTGGATTTATTAGAGGGTATGGTATAGTATGTATTGAACGCCTATCTTTCAGAAGAACAGCAGAATATTTCTGGATATTATGATGCCAAATAGAAAAATTTCATCAAATGTGTCAGTTCTTCAAGGGGCACTTTCCTCAAGCTATAAATTTATAACATCTCTCTTTTGTCCAACTGAACTGACAAAACAATAAGTTTGACACATTTTACATAATAAGAAATGTTTGAGATGCATCATTTCAGGTTCCTTCTAATTTCTTGTCTCAAAAAGGATAAAGATTTTCTAAGTCTTGGTTCCTAGAGGAAAAGATTGAATATCCTGTACATTATTATTGCTATAAATCTGGAACAATTAAAGAACTCCTTTGAAAGAACACTACTATTACTTATTATCAATTTGAATATTTACTTTTTTATGCCCATTTTTTTCAGTAATGACTTAAATGACTTGGGAGTTTTGGAACTGCCATGGCAGACTTCCCGAGGTAAAAGGAACCATACATATGGAACAAACTACAACTTTTTGACCTAGTTGAGTTTCCTCAGTGATAGAGATGCTGGAGAGAGATGTAAGACAAGCTGGATAAAGCCAGAGTTTGGATGAAATGGTTTAATATCACATGAGACTAGTTCAAATAGCACTAGTTCTTAAGAGATGAGACCTGACCAAAAAAGAGATCTTTGTCATGGAAGGGTGGTAAATTGGTACCAGTTACAAGATAATTATCCAGTTCATATGAATTGTACTCTGTGTATTTTTTCCTCTATCAAAGATGACAAAACATATAATAAATCAGAAATGTTTGAGATTTTGTACATTAAAAATTGACCTTGTGGTACACTTCAAAAGTATGAATAATGTATGAATATCTTGTTTTAGAACAATAACATTAGTAGTCAGGTATGAGAATTGAAAACTGAAAGTTGTCTAAGATTTCAACGATACTAATGAGTGGTTCAGAAGCCAGACAGGCTCAGGGAAACCACAAGACAACCCAGATGGAGAGACTGTTAGCATTCTATTCAAGAGTCAACTGATATATTAAGAAAGGAAGATGATTGAAAAATGAGTTTTGCTTTATTGTTCTGTATTGATGTGTCCTTCAAAGTGTTTCCTAACTTGCTTTTTAAGGAACACATTAATTTTGTTTTCAGGAGGAATTCTATTTCAGTAGTGTATAAGTTTCCCACTGGCTGAAGTTTTTCTCAGACTGTCACAGTGACTTTATTCTAATACAATGTATGAAGATATTTTATAACATAAAAGAATAGATAATACATTCACCCACACAATTTGTACAGAAATTGTTGATAGTACATAGCCTGACTTCTAAACTGTAGAGATCTTAGTGCTAGCATATTTATAAAGTGAGTTGCACTTGAAAAGATCCTAGAGAAAATGATTCTATGAAATGATTCTGTGACCTTTATTACCAACGACTACGAAAGTAATTTCTATTTGTAAAATATGTTTTTCTATGTATTTTTCTTTCTTTAAAAATAATTTTTGTACACATAAAAAAGATAATTTGTGTACATGTTAAAATTTTCAAAAATAAAAAGTATAAAAAGGTACAAAAAGAGTGTAAAAAGAGAATAAAAAATGTACACAGTGAAAAAAAAAGCCTCTCTATACTAACACCCTTGTCTCTCAGTTCCTCTTGCCGGGGGCAGTCACCCTTAAAAGAGTTTTGCTTTATGCATTTAAAAGCAGTTATGTATATTTGTAAATATACACATATGTTTATTTTAAAATGTTATACAAAAGGTAGCAAAGTATATTCATTCTTGTGCATCTTGCTTTTTTAATTTAATATCATTTGAAAATTGTTCCACATAAAAAACATAAAATTTGAAGTGGTTTACTATATTAATGCAGGTCAGCTTTCCACTGTCAAAAGGAAATAGAGCATTGAATTTATACTTTCAAAGGAAATGCATGCGCATTAATGTAGCATTAAGATTCAAAATAGAGTATGTTTTTCTTTGAAAACTGGTGTTCAGATGACTGTTATTAAAGTAGAATAATAACAAAATAATATAGGAAATGCAAGTATGCCTGAAATCCACAAAACTGAAACAACCAGATATCCTTTCTTACTCTGGGCTCTATACTTTCTCAGAAAAACAAAACAAAACAAAACAAAACAAAACAAGAAACAAGCAGATAGCAAAGATATAGTTTAAAAACAACTCTAGACTATTTTGAGGACAGTAAAAATTCAACCTTATATTTTGAAAGAACTCTGAACTAGAAATCATGAGTTCCAATCCCAATTTTTCCATGAATTAGTCGTGGCATTACAAGTAAAACATCTTACTTCTCTGGACCTCAGTGATTTTTTTCTACCTGAAAAATTTGTAGGGTGGATGATGATTAAGTTGAAGGTGACAATGATAAAGAAATAATATAATAATAATAATAAATATTTATTATCCACCTACATTGTACTAGGCATTTTATAAACATCAGTTCATTTACTCCTCATAGCAGTCCAATGAGACACATATTATCTCAACATTTGCAAATGAGGAAATTGAGGCTCATAAAGATTGCATACACAATTTCCCAAGATCACAGAGTAAGTGGTAGAATCAGAGTTAGAATACCTGTTTTCTGGATGTGGAGCTTCAGTCACTGTTTTCCAAGCTTTTTTCTTAATTCATGCTTGATTTTCATAAGCATAAGAATTTTGCCTGCCCCACTGTGATTCTAATATGCTTCCTGAAATTGAAAATCACTACATTATATTATTTTCTAATATTATTTACATCTAAATCTTCAGTATGATAATATTATGAAATTAGATCCTGAAATGCCTGGTGAATTATCAAAGAATAGTTAATATTAATATTCATTATAGTTTTAGTGTTAAGTATAGCTGGAATATTAATTTAACCAGAACATGCAATTCCTTGGCCAATTTAAGTAAGTATTTGGATGGTCACTGCCACCTGATCAAACAAAATAGAATTCAATACATTTTCTCCCAATGAAATAATTTTAAAAAACAATATATCACATATTAAAACTATATATCCTAGGACTTGAATTATCTTGTGAAAGAACACATTAAATTTTAAAAAACGGATTCAGTGGGTTTTCTTGATTAGTAATTTTTATTCTCAGTGGCTATTTTGGCATGTATATGTTTTTTTAGGAATACTATCCACAGGTTCAATGCCATCATCACATTGTCCAACAGCCCCAGATCATCCACTCTCCACACTGCCAACAATCCCATTCTAGCCAACAAATCCAAATCATCACGGGAACTGATTCAATTTCTACAAACACTGGAAATGAGTTGTACCATGGTGGATTAAGCCATATACATGACCAGGTAAGATCAACTGATTTGCTTATAAAACTGAAATAACTCTCTTAAACTCTTCTCACACCACTTTATAGCCACTCACATTGAATTTTCATCAAAATATTGGGGTATTTGTGTTTTGTTTATGGCATCTTTAAAACAAAATTTTCTATTTCCTCTCAGAAGACAAAATAATTCAGGTCTATTAATGCATGAAGTCTATGAAGGAAGTTATAAACTGAAAAATGAATACCTGATTTCTAGCTGATCCTCAGTTCTAAAATTGGTTCTACAGTTGTGCAATATTAAATATTTTCATGAGGTATAGTATTTAAATGAGTAATGAATTGGAAATAATTTTATCTACTTTGGTCATATTGGAAAAAATAACCATAAAAGATTCAAAATTCGTATTTTTCCAACCTAAAAAAAGCCTAAAAGTATCTTTTCTTTGAATATCATGTATGGAAATATTGTGGTCTAGGATTACTCTAAAATATGGTTCAGATGGTCTTGAACTTCTTACATGAAATGGATTAGCAATAATGATTAAAAACATTTTATTATGTGAAATCATTTGAAATTGTCATTTTTATAGGTCAATGTTGATCAAATAGAAACAATTTCATACAGTTCAATCTAATACTTTGCTTTGCTTCGGTTTCTCATCATAAAGATTTATTGATCACTTCTTTTTTAATTTTTTTTAATGTTTATTTATTTTTGATGGAGAGAGAGACAGAGTGTGAGTGGGGGAGGGGCAGAGAGAAGGAGACACAGAATCCAAAGCAGGCTCCAGGCTATGAATTGTCAGCACAAAGCCCCATGCAGGACTTGAACACACGAACTGCAAGATCATGACCTGAGCTGAAGTCGGTTGCTTAACTGACCGAGCCACCCACGCGCCCCTATTGATCACTTCTTATAGGGTTATTGTAAAAAAAATTATATTTTATATGTTAAGCACTTACCATAGTTGAGTGCTAATGGTAAGTACTTAACAAATAGTAATTATTGGTTTTTAGTAGTAATTATTATTCATACATATTAAATCTTCATGCCAAGTACTATGAGAAATACACAACTGGGTAAGACATTGTCACATTTCTTATAGGTGCTTACCGTCTAATAGGGGAAAGTGGCAAACACATAAAACATGATGCAAAGCAATGTGTTGTCTGTCATAAAAGAGGAACAGGCGATGTGCTTTGGGAATAGAAGAGAAAAGAAATTAATTTCTGCTGGCAGATCAAGGAAAGCTTTATTGAGGAGATAGGAACTGACGTGGACTTTGAAAAGTGAGAATTTCAATATATGGTATTGTGATGTGGCACGGAGATGACATCCTGAGAAGAGGGAATTACATGAAAAAATTCATAGATTTGGGAAAGTACCTTTTGGGTTTCAGGAAATGTCAGTGATTCAGTTTGTATTGAAAGGAAAACATGAAATGAGGAGTACTAGAGTATAATGTTAAAATGGTACATTAAGGCCATATCATGAGGTCCTTGGATGTTAAGTTTAAAAATTTGTACTTTATTTGGTAGGCAATGGAGAGTAAGTGAAGGCTATTAAGTAGGAAAATATTGATACATATGCCTTATGAGGTTAATCCTAGCAAATTTTATACAAGATAGATTGGCATATTGATTAATTTTCTTCTCACAATGATCAGTTGAGGAAGGTGTTATTGTTGCCCTTATTGCCCTTACTGTTACCCTTATTTGGTAAGGAAACTGAGGTTCAGAGAGGTTAAGTTACTTGCAATGTTTTGCACAGCTAGTATGTGGTGGAGTCAGAATTCATACAGAGAGGAGAGTTCTTTATCAATAATGGAAATGTGAATAGAGCACTGGATTAAGAGCCTGCCAGTAGAGAGGTATTGGTGACATAACAGAAAGTGGACTAGCCTCAGAGAAGGAAGACCTGGGTTCCAGCCCCAGGCTTTGTACTTTTCAAACTGTGTGTTTTTAATAAATACTAAATCTCTCAGAAACACTCATCCATAAAAGTTCAGGTAGTAATGTCGACCTCACAGGGTTGATGATGTAAAGTCTAAATAAAAACATATGTTGAAACTATAAAGTCTACAACATGAAAAATGCCACGGAAGAAGATTTGCAGAGATTATTAGAAGCTATTTCTTTTTTTTTTTCAACGTTTTTTATTTATTTTTGGGACATAGAGAGACAGAGCATGAACGGGGGAGGGGCAGAGAGAGAGGGAGACACAGAATCGGAAACGGGCTCCAGGCTCTGAGCCATCAGCCCAGAGCTTGACGCGAGGCTCGAACTCACGGACCGCGAGATCGTGACCTGGCTGAAGTCGGAGGCTTAACCGACTGCGCCACCCAGGCGCCCCTATTAGAAGCTATTTCAAGTGTAAAACTTAAGCTATAATAATAACAGTAGGAATAAAGTGAGGGATAATTATCAGAGATGGGGAAGAATACCACAGGATTAAAAATCTTGTCTAGTGTCAGTGGTGATACTATGATATCCTTTTACTAGCTTAGTATGACTAATAGTACATTTGACTAGACTAGATACTGTCTATTTAGAAAATGGGAAGAGTTAGATGGCTAATATATTAGTTTCTGTTTTATTATGTATACTTTGGTTTGAGATTCTGATGTAATTTTGTTAAAGACCGAAGGTGTTTTGTATAGATTAAATTTTTCTGACTTTTCAATATTTTTTGAGGAAAAAGTTGCAGTGCTGCTGAAAACAAGATAGTGCCCTGGGAAGCATAGAGCTAGTAATTTCACTTGTATGAATTTCATAGGATTGGATCCACCCCTGGTCAGAGTGAAGATGGGATAATCTGGTTGTACAGATCCCATAAACAAAGGAGAGAAGAAAATGAGTTCTCCCATCTAGGCTCCTTGATTTTTAAATGTCTCGTCCATATGTGTGGAAGAGTCTCTTTAATGAGTTATAAAGCAGATACAGGTTGGACTTTCTTAAAACTAAAGGTTGGCCCATTTTTAGTTTGTGTTTAGAATTAAATTGTAACTTGGAGGTAGCATAAGAATGTGAAAAGAACAAAGACTTTCAATTCAATTATTTTAGTTTATAAAAGCTGCCTCTGCTGGGCTGCATGATCTTAGGTAACTGACCTAACTAGACTGAGATAATTGACTTAACTAGAACCCAATTTCCCCATTTATTGTATTAGATACAATAAAATATATAATGTACTCAGCTTAGAGTCAAGTACATAGCAGATGCTGAAATAAATGTTTGATTCTGTATCTTCTTTGTTCCCCAATGCCAGTCTCCAAATCTGTCAAAACATCAATAGAAGAAATTGATTCCCACTGTAATATTTTCATTTTATTTTTTTTTACATTTTTAAGATGATTTTGTTCGTTTGTTTCAAGTTTTAATTTAAATTCCAGCTAGTTAACATATAGTGTAATATTATTTTAGGAGTAGAATTTAGCGATTCATCACTTACATATAACGCCCAGTGCTTATGTAATGATGATTTTTTTATGGTGATTACTTTTTTTAAATTTAAATTCAAGTTAGTTAACATGCAGTGTAGTATTGGTGTCAGGAGTAGAACCCAGTGATTCATCTCTTACATATAACACCCAGTGGGCATCCCAACAAGTGCCCTCTTAATGCCCATCACCCATTGAGCCCATCCCCCTACCCACCTCCCCTCTAGCAACCCTCAGCTTGTCCTCTATATTTGAGTCTCTTATGGTTTGCCTCCCTCACTGTTTTCTATCTTATTTTATTTTTCCTTCCATTCCCTCACTTGGATATTGCTATTGTCAATGAAAATACTCCAAATTGTGATGCCTTTCTCCCATTACTTGAAAATTCAATTTTTGTCAGCATCAAGACAGTACAAATCTTAATGTCAGGTGCTTTTTCTGGCAATTATACAGGAAGCTTGCTACAATGTTTAACATGTCATTCACTAATGATGGAATCTCTAGGCTGGTTAGCTCAATAAACTCAGCAGTTTTTCCTGCTTTCTCTCTCACTAAAATGTAGCTTAAGTCCCTCTTTGTATGTTTTGTTTTCTTCAACGAATAAGTGAATTGAAAATGAATTTTCTTTTGCACAAACCTCTACCCCCTGCTTATCCCTTCCAAAAATTCAATACATATTTATTCTGGACCCATCTTTTCCAAACTCCACTCTTGTCTGTCTCCTGTTACCTCCTGCACTGGTTCGCTTTTGTACTCTTTGTTTTGTGGTGAACAAGAATTGTTACTTATTTGCTCTTTCAAAAAATAGTTTTTATTTTTTAATCAAAGTAATACATGTATATAGCTTAGAAGTTCAAATAGTACTAAAAGGCATATTATAGCAATTCCCTGTCCCAAACTTGTTCCAGAAGCAACCATCTTCAATTTTAGCTTTTTCTTTTCATATTTACCTCCATACAGCTAAATAATATGCAAATTCCTATGCTATTGTGTGATGTAGCAATGTTGTATATTATCTGTTGATAATTCTGATACATAAGGATTTAGTTCTATTCATCCCCTATCCATCTGTTTCCATCCCTTCCATCATCCTAATATAGTTAAATCCCCATTTTCTGGCTAAAACAGTATTCAGTGTTTCTTAATGCTATGAAAATATTATTTACTGCAGAACCAATTTGTGTACTATTTTGCTTCTTTATTAACACAACTATTTTTTTGTTGTTAATAATTCCCTATTTTTTTCATTTGTTTTGTTTTTTATATATCTATTGCTAATTCTTTTCTCAATACAATTTTATACACTCTTGTGTTCTGGGATTTTTGATCAGCCACCTCCTTTCTCTAAAACCCTGCAAACTATATACAGCATACCTCTTGGCTTGAATTGTCACTATCTACTGGCCTCGTTATTCTTCCCATATTTTGACAGCTTCATTGGTACACTTACAATCTTCTGTCCACTTCCTGCTAACCCGTGTCCTGGAATCATCTATGAAAACTTCATCACTCATATCAGTGATATTTCCCACATTCTGTCCTCATGTTTCTTTACCACCCTCAATTTCTTCATTTCCAGTACATCTTCAGCCCTCACAGATTTTGGCCACTCTTTGAACCTCATCACTTGAAACTGTTTAATGTCTGTTCTTCTTATCATCACTTTTTTACTTCATCTTCTACACTCTCATTCCTGCTAAACTTCACCCTCATCAAGGTCTCCAGTCCTCAGTTCCAAGCCAGACTGGACTCCATTTTCACCCAACAATGCTTTTGCTAGAAACCCTTAAAATTTATGTTGCATTCTCTGATTACTGTCCTCATTTTACTGATCCCTTACTTTTGGGTAGACTACCATCCATTTTATCTGCCCCTAGATTTTGACTTTTGTAATCTAGAGAAAGTCCACAAACTAGGCCAATTTAGTCTAGAACAGATTGTCTCTATCTTGCTGGAACCCCTCTGTTGCTAGAAATTCATTTCAATTAATTCTAATTAACTTTCTGCCACAGTCTTCAAAATCTAATCCTTATCTTTCCCACCCTCCTCATGCTCTGTGTTCCACTGCTGTTCTCTCCCTCTCTGCATGTAGTTTTTACCCTCTACTGAGAATGGCTACTGGAACTCACATTTTATTATGCACCACAATCAGTTAGAGGGTGTGCTTAAATAGAGATTGCTGGAACTGGATAATTTGCATTTCTAAGTTCCCTGATTACCCTAAAACTCCTGGTCTGGGGGACCACACTTTGTTCTTTCATCAGGTGATCATCTCCAAGAACGTGTCCTTGGCTTCCTTCTCCTTTCTTTACCCTCTCTCGCTTGACTATATGATATAAAATCTTGACTTCTTCAATATTTACATGGACAACTGCACATGATTATCTTTACATGGACAACTCCCAAAACTTTTCTCCTCTGCTCTAGTTCATCATTTTTAATGGACTAGTTGCATCTCTACTTGGCTGTCCCATAGTCACCTTCAACTGACCACATAATAGTTTTTCATTCTATGTCCCCTATTTATATTAATATCTTCAGTGCCCTAATCACAAAGATTAGAATTTAGCATTATTTTTTTTACTTTCCCTTTCCTTTGCCACTCCAAACCTAATCAGTTGTCATAGTCTGAAGATTCTTCCTATTTATACCCCCCCTCATAGAGCTGAAGGTTAGGTGTCCTTCTTATAACTCCCTTAGTATTTGATCTGTGACTCTCTTTATAGCCCTTACTAATTGGTCAACATATTCTTTACATTAAACTTATTTAGGTACATGTCTTAGCTCTTCTAAAAGATCATAAAGCCCTTGAGAGAGAAGATAGTAGCTTATGTATGTATATTTTCCAGTAGCACTTAGAAGTGTACCTTAGGACAGTGTTTAAAAAGTTCTCACTAAATGTGTGCTGAATGAGTGAAAAGGATCACACCACTGAGATCTTTTAAATCCTGAATGTGGCTTGTGGGTATAGATTTTAGACTTTGGTTTAAGAAAAAAAGTTAGAATATAAGATAAATTGCATTAAAAGAGCTACTGCATATGCATAGTAAGTTCCTTCAATGGTTTACCTTACATAAAAATGTGGTTCTATTCCTTGAATAAATTACATACTAAAGAATGGTGGAATATAGAAATGACAGAGAAGTGGAAAAGAGAAAAATGTGGTGACAAAGGTGTTACCAAGAAGTTATGCATTAAAAAATACATGGTCATTTGAAATCAATTTCTTTGAGGGGCCCCTGTCTGGCTCAGACGGTAGAGCATCTGAACCTTGATCTCAGGGTTGTGAGTTCAAGCCCCATGTTGGGTGTAGAGATCACTTAAATAAGTAAAACTTTAAAAAATTAATTTAATTTCATTTGTATATATCCCACTTCATTACAAAAAGGAATAAAATAATTTGGGGGCACCTGGGTGACTCCTTGTGTTGAATGTCCTATTAATTTCAGTTCAGGTCATGATCTCATGGTTTGTGAGATCGACCCCCATGTCGGGCTCCATGGGAGTCTGCCAGGGATTCTTTCCCTCCTTTTCTCTCTTTCTCTCCCCGGCTCGTGTTCAATCTCTCTCTCACAAAATAAATAAACTTAAAAAAAAGGATTTTGAGTAGCTCAAGAGAATAAGAGGTAATAGAGTACAAATAGATGTCAGGGACAGTGTAAATATAATGGAGTAATAACCCCAGAAGGAAAAGAGAGTACACAGAAAAACAGGCCACAGAGTTCCATGTCACTAGTAAAACTAGGCTAAATACTTGGCTCTGAGCTTTCTTGAAACCATAGGGGAAGAAAAGGGGAAACATGATTAGTGAAAAGTGTCCATTATGAGAAAAAGTTTTATGAATTCTTGATAGTCACTTGTATTATAGGAAAATATTATACATTTTTTTCTAGTCAGAAAGAATAATCTAAGCTTTCACAAAATGTTACAAATTCAATCACCTGTATTCATTCTAACATGACAATCCAAACAACCTACCTTTTTCCACTTGGTTGGGAGTGGAAAAATCATCTTATTTTATAACATAATGTCAAAATTCACACACACACACCCAATGAGGAATGAGGACAATTTTGATTAGGTTTCACTCAAGGTGTTAAAGCACCTCTTCCATATAGTGCTTTTCCATCTATTATATTTAACATTTAGCCCAATTACAACTTTTATTACAACTTTCTCACTACTTACCTTGCAACAAATGTTTAATTAGCATCTGCAATACTCAGGTACTATGCTAGATGGTGGAATTAAATAGAGATATAAAGACTGTGTCTCTACTCTCAGGCAGTTGAGATTTTTATAGAAAATTTACAATTGTCTTCCATTCCTTCTATCACTATTTGAATAGCCAATTGTCCATTTGCCTTAGGTTAAATAAAACCACTAATTTATATGATAGTTTAACAATTTACCAAAAAAATGTGATATCTCCAGTAACTTTATCAAATAGGTAATAAATTATTTACATTTTATAGTTGAAGTTCATAGAGGTAAGCAATATACTTAACCTTCAACTAGGAAGTGGGATCTCCATTTTTGGCTCCAATTTCCATTCTTTCTCATTGTAACATTTTGCTGCCTAGGTTTAGTTACGTAGGAAATTAAATTAGGCCTTTATTTCAAGTACAGAATTGTTGTTATGAGTAAAGTCTTCAGTTTAGAATTGTGATTGTTGTATAATACATTTCAATTCAGTGTCAACATTTATTGAAAATGTTCTATGTACCAGGTACTGTATAATGCAACTTTTCTTTATTAAAGTACATATGAAGATTAAAATAGAAGTGAGGATTTTCAAAACCTAAAATTCTGACACTTTGTATCCTGCTATGATTTCTTCTTGTGGTACAAGATAGGAAGAGACCAATTATATTTTTTACCTTATTAGCTAAATGATGTTGTACCTAAAAGGCATTAAATTCCATAAGGGTTAATTTCCCCAGGATTAACTAGGGCTTCAATCAGTCTGACAGCTATTAAATGTTCCAAATCAAAGCAAAATTAATGAAGCAGTAACATTATTTATCTATAAATGTCGCTATATCATTATGAGCTTTGCAAGATAATAATCTATACGTTGAAACTTTTTATTAATAGTGATATTTTCCATTATCGTGTAGCAAAGTTACTACTCAATAAAGTCTAAGCACAACAGAACTTGCTATTTAATATGTTCATGACCTTTTAGAGGGTTAGGCATTTATGTATAATCACTTTTATATAACATGGCATTTTAAGCACTTTATAATCTGCTAAGCAACCCTTCTAAATAGGCCAAAAATGTATACACTTAGGCCAGTTACTCAGTGGAAATAAACTTAAGCCAACACCCTGTACTACTGGATTGTGATTTATCCCTTGATCACAAACTATCCTTAGTCCTAAGCAGCATTCTCACAAATGTGTGCCATTAAGCTTGAGGGACACCAGACAAGAAAATATAGATGGCTCAGCTGAAATCCATAACTATTGCATGTCTACTATCTGCAGCGGCTTTATAATAACTACCAATGAACTTTGTAAATATGGTCAAAAGTATGATCTTTAAATATCAAAATATATCTAATGTATATGCTAGCAAGAAAATTCCACTCCTGGAATCTCATAGACTACACATAGGAAACAAAACCCCAGACTGGAACCAGGACAAAAACTTCTAAGGCAGGAGTAAGTTGAGGCCCATGGTTTTCCTTTAGAAAGTAATTTCTTTCTATAGATTTTCTGAAAAATGACCACAAACTTGCCTCTGGTTTCACTCCTAACCATTGTTGCCTTGTCTTGGGTTTATGGCGGCAATTCTAAAAAAAGAATTTTTAACTGCAATCAGAAACGAGGAGTTGGACTGCTTGGCCATTATTATAGTTAAATAATGATCTGATTGAAGGTACTTGATTGATGCATGCTAAACAATCTTTAATGATTTTTGTAAATTTTTGGAGAAATGTCACTGGGAACAACTATTTTTCAGCATAGTTTGCATTCCTTCCCCGTTTATATGTGAAAAATTAAAGCTATTATCCAAGATTGACATTTAAGATACCTCTCATTCATCAGGCAGAAGAGTAGATATGGATACACCTATATCTCAATCAATCCTATCAATTCAATATTTGTCACAGAGAGAAAACCTCCATCCATTAGAACTACCATTATTCTGACCCAAACATTCATGTTTTCTTGGGAGGCTCCTTATTTTGGCTTTTTCAAAGAAATAAGAACATAGATTTGAGCCAAGTCTAAAATATATGTCACAACATACCTAAAAACAGTTCCAATAAAGTTGAGGAGCTCCAACAACCTGTGATTTAGTAATAGAAAATATTTGTAACTTGCACATCACAGTTTATGGTTAGGAAATTTCATCTTATTGTTAAGCACAGTCCTGTAAAAGACTTAACAGTGTATGAGAATCTGACTTCTGTCTGTCCTCTCCCTCCAAACTTTTGAACCCAACTTGCTTTGTTTTTTACTGAGTATTACTCAAATGTTATAAATTGTAGACGATACAAAACTGAGAAGAAATATACACACAAAGGAGTGATGTTTTGCTTCTTGATTTTCCATCTTGACATCTTTTTGGCCAGAAGAACCCATTCTTCAATTCTAATGCTCTTACCCTTTCACTAGCTGATTAAAATTTATTACCTAAAATTCAGGCATATTTTGCATAGTTTTCCACTAATAAAATCAAACTCTTACTGTTTATTTTTTTAATTTTTTAATGTTTATTTATTTTTGAGAGAGAGGGAGACAGAGTGCACCTGGGAGAGGGGCAGATAGAGAGGGAGACACAGAATTGGAAGCAGGCTCCAGGCTCTGAGCTGTCAGCACACAGCCTGATGCAGGGCTCGAACCATAAGATCATGACTTGAGCCAAAGTCGGGCGCTTAACTGATTGAGCCACCAAGGTGACCCAACTTCTTACTGTTTCAAGTTGTAGCCCAACTAAACTCCAAAATAGCGCAAGTAGAGACAGTGTAATTCAAAAGTAGCTGAAAAAACAAATACAAAAGGTCATCTGGGGAGACAATTTTTCTAGTGGGTATGAGAAAGCATTACCTCATTTAATATTTATGTAGAGTTCATAACATTGACTGGCACATAGTAAGGACTAAATAAATACTAGTTATTATTATCATTTCCCAAAATAAAATCACTTTCTTTCTGTAACTTTTAGCACCTCTTTATAACTATGGACACAGATACAATGTTGATGTAAATCATTCCTTATCCTAGACTCTGTGATTTTTTTAGTTTATTCATTTATTTTGAGAGAGAAATAGAGAGAGTGAAAGCATGGGGGAGGGGCAGAGAGTGAGAGAGAGAATTCCAAGCATGCTTGGTGCTGTCAGTTTGGAGTCTGATGTGGAGCTTGGTCCCACTAACCTCAAGATCATGACCTGAGCTAAAACCAAAAGCCAGATATTTAACTGACTGGACTCTGTGATTCTTTATTTGGGTGCCTAAATCCACCACATAGAAATCACATGATCAAAAGTTTTAGTAATGGCACTAAATATTCATGTGGGGAAAGAATTATGTACTTAAAAGGTGTGCTAGTGTGAAGTGCAATGACAAAATATTTGTGCAAAAATAAGAAAAAAAGAAATATTTTAAGACAGTTTGGAACCATGAAATTACTCTGTCAAATGAATCACACTAAAAGGAAATAAAATGATTTTCACAACATTATGAGGGGATTATAAGAAGCTAAAAGAAAAATATGCAAAATACTAAACATCAAATAGTTGCTTGGAGATTCTAATGGGAGCTCAGCACTTGAATATATTAGCTAAAGAAATGTCATCTTTTACTTGGGAAAGTTACAGGTTTGGAAGGGACACACATAGAATGGTGAGGCAGGAAGAGGTTATCTACCTGACCAGCTACAGCAATGAAACAACTTGAAGGTCAGTAGAATGACACTAACATAACAGCTAGATTTTCCCTTATCCAGTTATCCTTGAATGTTAAAATCATATTTGAAAACATTTTTTTTTTATTTTTTTAAAGCTTTTTTATTTTTGACACAGAGAGAGAGCGAGCATGAGCTAGGGAGGGGCAGAGAGAGAGGGAGACAATCTGAAGCAGGCTTCAGTCTCCGAGCTGTCAGCACAGAGCCTAACGCGGGGCTCGAACCCACAAACTGTGAGATCATGACCTGGGCCGAAGTCGGACGCTTAGCCGACTGAGCTACCCAGGCACCCCTTGGAAAACATGTTTTTAAGCCACTCCGAGTTTGGTAAATATATAGATGGTTGATAAGGGAGTAATGCATGAGAAAAATATGAAATCAAAAGCATTCTTTTGATTATTCTGAATAAAGCCTTGCTTAATTTTGATCTTCATTTCCTGAGAGGGGCCTACCACTAAGGACCCGACTGCCAAGATCTAGAAATATAGGTAAGACTCAAATGCCAGTATCCAACTCTGCAAGGAGTTCAGTTTAGTTGCTACAATTAGACTTACATAAACTTAGGAAGAAAGTGTAAGGGATAACCACAATATCCTTGAGGAAGTGCTATCTATGTTCTTTTTTATTCTAACCATTCTTGGTTAGCTTCTTTAAGAGAGAAACGTGTAAAAAAATCTTTCCAGAATCAACTAGCATTTGGGATCACTTCTAACCAGGTAGATACATGACTTATTTCAATTCAACAAATTCTTACTAAGCAACTAACTATACAGTGTTCAACCAGTATTGTGCTAGATAATATGGGATATATCAAAAAGTATGACTCATTCATTATTCTTAAGTTTATTTCTTTTGGGGAGGGAGAGAATGCTGAGAGAACAAGATTTACATATGTAAAATAATATGAAAATGATTCAAGATAATTGAGCACAAAAAGCTAATTTGAATTAGCTTGTTGGCTGGCATATTTTCAGTTTTAATGGTGATATTAAATCTTGAGATGGAGTTCAAAGTATGGGTAAGATTTGGATACACAGCCAGAAGAAGAGAGAGTTTTCCAAGCAGCAAAAAATGTGACTAAAGACTAGAGACAGGAATAACATAATGTGTGCCCAGGACAGTGAAATCTATGGTTAGAACAGAGAAAATGTTGGGAAATAGATAATGTTACTATATTCATGTTAGCATTTGAAGGTTTTATATTGAATATACACAACTTAGTAATTCTATGACATTTACACATATTATATGATGATATTGACTTTACCAATTTATCTATTCATGCCTTCACATAGGAGATTTTACCCTCTTTCAGAGGCAATCATTACTTCTCCGGGAGCAACTTCAAAGGGTAAATGGACAAGATAACATTGTGGTGTATTCATTAAGACTTTCAAAAGTGTGAAAAATATATATCTTAATAAGATGTGATGATACTATACTGTTTTTTGAATATGGTCTTTTGTACTTATCTGTATATTACAAATGGCTTAGCATAACACAGACATGGCTATGAAAGTCCATCTTGCTTAGTTTGCAATATTACTTTGCAAATCTTCCATTTGCCTTAGCATGCATGATATTTTTAGGGTCTGTATTCAGAAGACAGGTTGCAAAGGAAGTATCAGTGGTCAAATTTGGAGTTCATTTGTCCTATATATACTCAGGAATAAATGTATTTATAGGACATCTTTGGTCCCACATGCAATATCAAAGGTAGTATGGAATGCAACCTAAGTTATTAACCTCCCCATAGTGCTATTTTGGAGGTGGGTGGCAAGGCGGTCAACATTATTGAAAAGATTGATATCAAATTATATGAGGCCAACAGAATAGGTTTTATTTTGGGCACTATTCATAATAATTTGTGTTTAGGATTTCAAATGTCTTTGAGATCTATGAATTTTCTACATTTGGCCCTTAGCTACTCTTTCCCATGTCAGTTGACTAGATATTTAGTCCAAATAGTAAGTGGAGGGAATATAAGAAGAAATACATAAAACATTGAATCGAGGTTAATTTAATCTATCTTCAAGGTATGCTAATAAATTAAACTGCCTTTCATTGAGAAGATGCAAGTCCAAATGAAAGTAATTCTTCTATGTCAATATAATTCAAATAATTCATATGTTCTTTTCCAATAGGGAATAGAAGAGTAAGCCATGCAATGATAATGGGAAATTTACAGATTTTGATTTACTAGTTTTACTGTTTTATGCAAGCATATATATTCAAGAACTTTAATATAAATTATTCAAGTTTTGCATTCATTAGGTCACTTAGATTAGTGATATAAAATTGAAAATACTATTGCAATGTTGCTTTTCCTTTAAATTCCTCCCATATTGAAAAATGTATACCTCAGATGCAAAGAAAATTTAGTGAGTTGATTCATGTGATGACTTTGTAATGAGTGACTTGTATTAATAGGTTATGTAACTTTTTTTTCATTTGACATCAAAACATCTATCAATTTAGAAATACTTAATGTTGTTTATAATTGTGGTTGATGTTTTTGTCAGGTGATAACTGAAGATGATTGCCCTGCAAAATTGGACCCCCAATATTTTGGAGAGTTACTTGCTGATCTAAGCCGTAAAAATACAGATCTATATCACTGCTTATTAGAACATTTGCAGAGAATTGGAGGAAGGTACTGTAAATATATCATTTGCCTCAATGTTGTAGCTATCAAACATTCTATGATACTTTGGTATTTTTAATGTGCTTTATTGTTTAGAGCACTTTTGGGCTCACAGTGAAACTCTAGAACTTTTTTTAAAGATTTTATTTTTAAGTAATCTCTACACCCAAAATGGGGCTCAAACTCACAACCTCAAGATCAAGAGTTGCATGCTCCACTGACTGAACCAGCCAGGTTCCCCAAAACCCTTGTACTCTTAATGGAGAAACAGGGTAACTAATGAGCATATCTGAACACATGTCTTAAGAGTTAATATACTTTATGAAAATCATCAAAAGAGATCACACCAGTCCTTTCAAGATCAGTAAACAATTCTGTGAACTTTTTTTTATAACATACTTTGATGGCAAATGTGAACTCTTGGACAAGGAGATAAAAAAATTCATGGCATACTGTGACTTGTTTTAAGATATTACACTGATGATGTAAGATACAAGCCCATTGTAAGATATTACATTGATGATGGAAGATACAATCCCACTGTCAATACATCACTGTTTATCTTCCATTGTTATGCACTCAATGTACAAGGCCATAATTTAATATATGTATATTACATATACTATATCAAACATAACTTATATACCTATAAATTAATATAAATACAAATATGTATATTATATTATATACTAAATAATAATTGTATTTAAACATATACACATAAATAATTTATCAACTATTCATGTATAGACGAGAGAATATTATGTCATTAAATGAATTCCATAAGCTATACCCCTTCTACTACATAGTGACATCATATATATGGTCAACTATCAGACAAAGTCTAGGAAAGCTTCACAAATTCAGAAAAATATGTAGGATAAAGGAGTGTTGGTATAATTTTTTTTCTAGTTCAAACTTCACTAACTGGATTCTTCTGCCTCTTAGAGATCTTTAATCTCTTATCCATCTTTTTTCCTCTCCACTTATTACATCCCGTTCTCTCCATTTTTAGCTCCATCCTCTCTAACTTCTTGCTTTAATATTCGTAACTGCAACCATTCTGTTACTATTATCCTCAATTGCTTTACCTCCTTATCTTATTGTCCCTCCCACTTAGCAAAATCCCATCTCTGGAGTAGTCTATCTCTCTTTATATATTGTTTCTTTTTACCACCATCTCCTCTTTCTAATACCTAACATGCACTACCCCTAGAATTCAGAGGACTCTATGGGGGCTATTTTATTTACCCTGATTTCCTTAGTGCTTAGCATGGTGACTAGTTTGTGTGGTGCTCAATAAACATTTGGTGAATATATGAATGCTTTATTTTTTTATTTAAGTTTTTAAATTCCCGTTAGTTAACATATAGTGTAATATAAGTTTCAGGTATGCAATATAGTGATTTAACACTTCCATATATCACCTGGTGCTCATCACAAGTGCCCTCCTTAATCCCCATCACATATTTAACACATCCCCCCACCACTTCCCTTCTGGTAACTATCAGTTTGTTCTCTATAGTTAACTTATAAATCTCAAAACCCAAAAAACAAATAATCCAATTAAAAGTGGGCAGAAGACATGAACAGACATTTTCCCAAAGAAACATACAGATCTCCAACAGACAAATGAAAAGATGCTCAACATCACTGATCATCAAGGAAAGGCAAATCAAAACTACAATGAATGCCTTCTTTACTGCTACATCCATGCAGTTAAACACTGTTAGAGGAAGGCACAAGCATTTATTTGAATTGATGTCATTATAAATGCATGATTTCAATCTTCTATTATTTTATACTAATCAACACTTTCTCCCATTACCCAAACAACTATTTCACACAACTATCCATGTGCATAAGGTCACTAGCTTAAAATCTTCCCCCTCTCTCTGAGTAGTCAATTATTTATTGAGTGTCCACTATGTGCCAGAGACACTGTGCTAAGTGCTTTTCCTATATTGTCTTATTTGCACAGTAACACTATAAAGTTTAAAATAGAGACCCAAAGAGTGTAAGCTATCAAGGTCACAACAGCTACTAAGTGCTTGAGATGGATTAAACATTTCTGAGAACTATTTTTACCTATAAATTGTGATTCAGGTTTTCTGCAAAGCATCCCTTAGATATTTATCTTGGTCTAAGTGTTCCTCTTCTGTGAATTAATTATTCCCTGTGAATATTTCTATCAAAGTATCACATTGTATAATCAAGAGTATATAGAGGGGTGCCTGGGTGGCTCAGTAGGTTGAACATGTGACTCTTGAGTTCAGCTCAGATCATGATCTCAAGGTTCGTGTGTTTGAGCCCCAGGTCAGGCTCTGCACTGACAGTAGTGTGGAACCTGCTTAGGATTCTCTCCCTCTCTCTCTCTCTTTCTCTGCTTGGGATTCTCTCTGTCTCTCTTTCTCTCTCTCTCTCTCTCTCTCTCTCTCTCAGTCTTTTTCTCTGCCTCTCCCCCGCTTGTACTCTCTGTCTTTCTCAAAAATAAATCAATCAAGGGGCGCCTGGGTGGCGCAGTCGGTTAAGCGTCCGACTTCAGCCAGGTCACGATCTCGCAGTCCGTGAGTTCGAGCCCCGCGTCAGGCTCTGGGCTGGTGGCTCAGAGCCTGGAGCCTATTTCCTATTCTGTGTCTCCCTCTCTCTCTGCCCCTCCCCCGTTCATGCTCTGTCTCTCTCTGTCCCAAAAAATAAACGTTGAAAAAAAAATCAATCAATCAATGAATAAATAAATAAGAGTATATAGAGACTTAGTCTTAAGTACCCTGATTCTATATTCAGAGTTCATATCTTTGGTTTATGTTTCAGCTTTAGTTACATACGTGATGTGTAATGTCAGGCAACTTGCTTAACTTCTCTGTACCTCAGTTTCTTCATCTGTAAAATAGGGATTATAATAACAATACTTCTAGATTTGTTATAAGCAATAAATGATTTAAGATGTACACTTACAAACAACATCAGCATCATGTAAGAACTTGAAAATAAACCTACAGACTCAGAAACTCAGGGTGTACGGGTCAGCAACAAACCCTCCAGAGGATTCTGACACATGCTCAAGTTTGAGAACCATTTACCTAAGGCCACAAAAGTGGAACAATCTGGGACTAGAACCCATAATCTGAGAACCTTTTCTCCTTAAGCAAATAATTTAAACTTTATCATTGCTTTTGATGGCTATAATATTTTTTTTAATTTAAATTCAAGTTAGTTAACATACAGGAGTAGAACCCAGTGATTCATCTCTTACATTGGACATCCATTGCTCATCCTGAAAAGTGTCCTCCTTAATGCCCATCACCCATTTAACCCACCCCCCCAACTTCAACTCCAGCAACCCTCAGTTTGTTCTCTGTATTTAAGAGTCTTTTATGGCTAAAATTTCAATACTAGGCATGTATTTCCAAATTTTTTAAGATATTATAGACAAATTGAATAAACTATCAATTTTTTGGATTCATTGAACTTGAAAAGTTCACATAATTTAGACTGGTTTTACATTGTTCAAATTTTGTCTTGGGAAAATTATGTTTGTATGAAGTAAGATAATATTTGTGTTTGTATTGCCCCAAAACAGTCCAGAGCACATGACTTTGACAATGTCGTTTCTCAATAAAGGGATACAGAATGAGAGTTAAATATATTCTAAATTTATTAGTTTCATACTATTTAGAAGCAGACAAAGTAACTGAGCAAATGGAGTTATATTATTTCATAATGATTATTCCAGAAAAGGTGTAATCAGGGCTTCAGAACAGCTCTTTCTTTGAGGAGTTTTGATAAATTTACATGGATGACTTAAATGTGTTATTAAGCAATATAAAGCCTTGAACTTAATTCCTAGATTACCTAAAATACCACACACACAAACGAAATAGAAAGGTAGTGTCTCCACATTAGTAAAAACTCCATTTGGAGAGGGCCTCATAAAATTTTGGTGCTTAAGACTGTCAGAAGTTTGTGAGTTTCTTTTATTACTTCCCCCATTTCCACCTTTCTTTCCTTTTTTTGTTTTTCCTTAATATATTCCATCCTTTCTAAGAGGGGAGATAGCATATAGTAAGTGCCACTATTTTTTAAAATATTTTAAAAAATTGTTTAAAGGATATTTTTTTTAATTCCAGTTAGTTAACATACAGTGTAATATTAGTTTTAGGTGCACACTATAGTGATCCAACACTACCACACAACAGTGGTGCTCATCACAAGTCGACTGCTTAATCCCTATCACCTCTTTAACCCATCCCTCCCTCACTTCCACTCTGGTAACCATCAGTTTGTTCTCTGTAATTAAGAGTCTGTTTTTTCATTTGCCTCTACCTCTCTTTTTCTCCCCTTATGCTCACTTGTTTTGTTTCTTAAATTCCACATATAAGTGAAAGCATATGGTATTTGTCTTTTTCTGACAGACTTATTTCCCTTTGCATAATACTCCCTGGCTCCACCAATGTCATTGCAAATGGCAAGATTTAATTCTTTTTTATGGCTGAGTAATATTCCATTGTGTGTGTGTGAGTGTGTGTGTGTGTGTATACCACCTCTTCTTTATCTACTCATCAGTGGATGGAAATTTGGGCTGTTCCCATAGTTTGGTGTTTGTAGATAATGCTGCTACAAACATCAGAGTACATATATCCCTTTGAATTAGTAATTTTGTATTCTTTGGGTAAATACCTAGTCATGCAATTGCTGGATCCTAGGGTAGCTCTATTTTTACTTTTTGATGAACCTCCATACTGTTTTCCAGAGGGACTGCACCAGTTTGCATTCCCACCAATAGTTCAAGAGGGTTCCTTTTTCTCCACATCTTTTCCAACACCTGTTGTTTCTTGTGTTGTTGATTGTAGCCATTCTAACAGGAGAAAGATAATATCTCATTTTAGTTTTGATTTCTATTTCCCTGATGATCCCTGATGCTGAGCATCGTTTCATGTGCTTGTTGTCCAACTCTGTCTCCTTGGAAAAATATCTATTCATGTCTTCTGCCCATTTTAATTAGATTATTCAATTTTAGGGTGTTGAATTTTATAAGTTCTTTATATAGTTCTTTATATACTAAACCTTTATCAGATATATAATTTTCAAATATCTTCTCCAATTCGGTAGGTTGCCTTCTTTTGTTGATTGTTTCCTTCACTGTGCAGACGCTTTTTATTTTGATGAAGTTCCAATAGTTTAATTTTATTTTTGTTTCCCTTGCCTCAGGAAACATCTAGAAAGAAGTTGATAAGGCAGTATCAAAGAGGTTACTGCCTGTATTCTCTTCTACGATTTTTATGGTTTCAGGTCTCACACTTATGTCTTTAATCTATTTTGAACTTACTTCTGTATTTGATTTAAGAAAGTGGTCCACTTTCATTGTTTTGTATGTTGCTATCCAGTTTTCCCAACACCACTTGTTGAATAAACATTCTTTTTCCCATTGGATATTCTTTTTTGATTGTTGAAGATTAATTGACCTTATAGTTGTGAGTTCATTTCTGGGTTTAACTATGAGTCTGTTTTTGTGCCAGTACCATACTGCCTTGATGACTACAGCTTTGTAATATAACTTGAAGTCCAGAAGTGTGATGTCTCCAGGAAGCACAGAGGACCCCCATTAGATTCAACAAAAACTGACCATCAACAAGGCATATCATAGTTAAATTTACAAAAGACTCAGGCAAGGAGGGAATCATGAAAGCAGCAAGGGAAAAAAAAGTCCCTAACATACAAAGAAGACAGATCAGGCTTGCGGCAGACCTATCCATAGAAACCTGGCAGGCCAGAAAGGAGTGGCAAGATATATTCAGTGTGCTGAATCAGAAAAATATGCAGCCAAGAATTATTTATCCAGAAAGGCTGTCATCAAAATAGAAGGAGAGATAAAAAGTTTCCCATACAAACAAAAATTAAAGGAGTTTGTGACCACTAAACCAGCCCTGCAAGAAATTTTAAGGGGGACTTTCTGAGGGGAGAATAGATGAAAATATACATATAAAAATAAATAAATACCAAAAACAAAAAAGATTAGAAAAGACCAGAGAACAGACCAGAAACTCCAACTCTACAAGTATCATAAAGGCAATAAAATCATATCTTTCAGTGGTCTCTCTAAACGTCAATGGACTCAATGCTCCAAGCAAAAGACATAGAGTAACAGAATGGATAAGAAAATAAGATCCATCTATATGCTGTTTACAAGAGACCCACTTTAGGACTAAAGACACTTTCGGATTGAAAATAAGGGGATGGAGAACCATCATGCTAATGGCCAACAAAAGAAAGCCAGAGTAGCCATAATTATATCAGACAATCTAGACTTTAAAGTGAAGACTGTATCCAGAGATGCAGAAGGGCATTATATCATAATCAAGGGGTCTATAGATCAAGAAGACCTAACAATTGTAAACATTTATGCACCAAATGTGAAAACACCCAAATATATAAATCAATTAATCACAAACATAAAGAAATTCATTGATAGTAATACAATAATAGTAGGAGACTTCAACACCCCACTCACAGCAATAGACAGATCATCTAATCAAAAAATCAACAAGGAAACATCTTTGAATGACACACTGGACCAGATGGACTTCACAGATATATTCAAAACATTACATCCTAAAGCAGCAGAATATACATTCTTCTACCGTGCACATGGAACGTTCTCCAGAATAGACCATATACTGGAACACAAATCAGCCCTAAGGAAGTAAAAAAGACTGAGATCACACCGTGCATATTTTCAGACCACAACGCTAAATCAACCACAAGAAAAATTTGGCAAAGGTAACAAATACTTGGAGACTGAAGAACATCCTACTAATGAATGAATGGGCTAACAAAACAGTTAAAGAGGAAATTTAAAAGTATATGGAAATCAAGGAAAATGATAACACCACAACCCAAAACCTCTGGGACACAGCAAATGTGGGCATAAGGAGTATATAACAATCCAGGCCTTCCTAAAGAAGGAAAAAGGATCTCAGATACACAACCTAACCTTACGCCTTAAGGAGCTGGAAAAAGAACAGCAAATGAAACCCCAAAACAACAGAAGACAGGAAATAATAAATATTAGAGCAGAAATTAATGCTATTGACACCAAAAGAAAAAAAAACAGTAGAACAGATAAATGAAACCAGAAGATTTTTTTTGAAAGAATTAACTAAATTGATCAACCACTAGCCAGTAAGATCAAAACGGAAAAGGAAAGGACCCAAATAAATAAAATCAAGAATGAAAGATGAGAGATCATGACCAACACAACAGAAATAACAACAATAATAAGAGAATATTATGAGCAATTATATGCCAATAAAATGAGTAATCTGTAAGAAATGGACAAATTACTAGAAACATATACACTACCAAAACTGAAACAGGAAGAAATAGAAAATTTGAACAGACCGATAACCAGTAAGGAAATTGAATTAGTAATCAAAAATCTGCCAAAAAACAAGAGTCCAGGAAGAAGGAGAATATGGAGGCGTAGGAGGACGCTGGCTCACAGCATCCTGCTGATCACTTAGATTCCACCCACATCTACCTAAATAACCCAGAAAACCACCAGAAGACTAGCAGAATGGACTCTCCAGAGGCAAGCATAGACAAGAGGCCCATGAAAGGGAGTAGGAAAGGCAAAGGGGCAATGCGCACTACACATACTGGTGGGAGGGAGCCAGGGCGGTGGAGGGGCAGCCGCCTGGCAGGACAGAGCCACTGACTCTGATTTGCAAAAGCAGAGGGGCCTCACTGTGTGAGTTCTGACAACCACTGGGACTTAACATCTGGAATGCTAAAAATCAGCAGCTCTGCTCAGAGAGCAGGAGGATGAGAAGACACCGGGAGGGAAAGTTGTTGAGCCCCGGAAGACAGACCTCAGCTCAGTGGGGAACAAAGGCGTTGGCCAGTGCCATCTCCCTCTCCCATCCCTCAGCCAAAATACCAAAGGGAACCAGTTCCCATCACCAAACTTGCTTGCACCACACACACACCCAACACTGTGTTTCTGTGGATCCATCCCTCCGACGGGTCTGCCTCACTCCTGGTGGTGCAGGGCTCCTCCCTAGGGGACCACTGAAGACAAAGTGAGCAAAGCCTGCACCTCCTACCCCTGTGTACCTTGCGGATACACCCCGGCTAATACGGCAAATACCATCAAAGTAGCACCACAAGCCTGGCAGTATGCAAGTAGCCCAGACAGGGACCATACCACTCCACAGTGGGTCCTGACCCTGGGAGAGGGGAAGATAAGGTGCACACCAGTCTGACTGTGGCCCCAGCTGTGGACTGGGGACAGACATCAGGTCTGACTGCGGCCCCTCCCACCAACACAAGTTACTCCAGACAACACAGGGGAAGTGCCCTGCAGTTCCTCACCACTCCAGGGACTACCCAAAATGATGAAACTGAAGAACTCTCCTCAAAAGAAACTCCAGGAAGTAGCTACAGCTAATGAATTGATCAAAAACGATTTAAGCAATATAATGGACCATAGAGTTAGAATAATATTCATAAAATTAATCGCTGGGCTTGAGAAAAGAATACAGGACAGCAAAGACTCTATTACCACAGAGAACAAGGGACTAAGAAACAGCCAAGAGGAGCTAAAAAATGCTATAAATGAGGTGCAAAATAAAATGGAGGCAGCCATAGCACAGATTGAAGAGGCAGAGGAGATAATAGGTGAATTAGAAGATAAAATTGTGGACAAGGAGGAAGCTGAGAAAAAGAGAGATAAAAAAAATGCAGGAGTATGAGGGGAGAATTAGAGAACTAAGTGATGCAATCAAGGGTAACAATATATGTATAATAGGGATGCCAGAATGGGAAGAGACAGAGAAAGGGGCTGAAAGTGTACTTGAACAAATTATAGCTGAGAACTTCCCTGATCTGGGGAAACAGGCATTGAAATCCAAGAGGCACAGAGAACTCCCTTCAGATATAACTTGACTCAATCTTCTGCATGACATATCATAGTGAAACTGGCAAAATAAAAGGATAAAGAGAAAATTCGGAAAGCAGCTAGGGATAAACATGCTCTAACTTACAAAGGGAGACCCATAAAAGTAGTGGCAGACCTACCTACTGAAACTTGGCCGTCCAGAGGTATGGCAGGAAATCTTCAATGTGATGGACAGAACAAATATAGAGCTGAGAATCCCTTATCCAGCAAGTCTGTCATTCAGAATAGAAGGAGAGATAAAGGTCTTCCCAAACAAGCAAAAACTGAAGGAATTCATCACCACTAAACCAGCTGTAAAAGAGATCCTAAGAGAGATTCTGTGAGTAAAATGTTGCAAGGACAACAAAGTGCCAGAGACATCACTACAAGCATGAAAGCTACAGACATCACAGTGACTCTAAACCCATATCTTTTTATAATAACACTGAATGTAAATGGACTAAATGCACCAACCAAAAGACATAGGGTATCAGAATGGATAAAAAAAAAAAACAGGACCCATCTATTTGCTGTATACAAGAGACTCATTTTAGACCTGAAGACACCTTCAGATTGAAAGTGAGGGGATGGAGAACTATCTGTCAGGCTACTGGAAGTCAAAAGAAAGCTGGAGTAGCCATATTTATGTCAGACAAACTAGACTTTAAATTAAAGGCTGTAACAAGAGATGGATAAGGGCATTATATAATCATTACAAGGTCTATCCATCAGGAAGAGCTAACAATTATAAATGTCGATGCACCAAATACAGGAGCCCCAAAATATATAAAACAATTAATCACAAACATAAGCAACCTTATTGGTAAGAATGTGGTAATTGCAGGGTACTTTAATACTCCACATACAACATTGGATAGATCATCTAGACACAGGATCAATAAAGAAACAAGGGCCCTGAATGATACACTGGATCAGGTGGACTTGACAGATATATTTAGAAGTCTGAATCCCAAAGCAACAGAATATACTTTCTTCTTGAGTGCATATGGAACATTCTCCAAGATATATCACATACTGTGTCACAAAACAGCCCTTCATAAGTATACAAGAATTGAGATCATACCAGGCATACTTTCAGACCACAATGTTATGAAGCTTGAAATCAACCACAGGAAAAAGTCTGGAAAACCTCCAAAAGCATGGAGGTTAAAGAACACCCTACTATGGAAGGAATGGATCAACCAGGCAATTAGAGAAGAAATTAAGAAATATATGGAAACAAATGAAAATGAAAATACAACAATGTAAACGCTTTGGGATGCAGCGAAGGCAGTCCTGAGAGGAAAATAAATTGCAATGCAGGTCTATCTCAAGAAACAAGAAAAATCCCAAATAAAAAATCTAACGGCACACCTAAAGGAAATACAGGCAGAACAGCAAAGACACCCCAAACCCAGCAGAAGAAGAGAAATAACAAACGTCAGAGCAGAAACAATATAGAATCTAAAAAAACTGTAGAGCAGATCAATGAAACCAAGAGTTGGTTTTTTGAAAAAATAAACAAAATTAATAAACCTCTAGTCAGGCTTCTCAAAAAGAAAAGGGAGATGACCCAAATAGACAAAATCATGAATGAAAATGGAATTATTACAACCAATCCCTCAGAAATACAAGCAATTATCAGGGAATACTATGGAAAATTATATGCCAACAAATTGGACAACCTGGAAAAAATGGACAAATTCCTAAGCACCTATACACTTTCCAAACTCCAACAGGAAGAAATAGAAAACTTGAACACACCCATAACCAGTGAAGAAGTTGAAGAAGTTATCAAAAATCTCCCAACAAATAGGAGTCCAGGACCAGATGGTTTCCCTGGGGAATTCTACCAGACATTTAAAGCAGAGATAATACCTATCTTTCTGAACCTGTTCCAAACAATAGAAAGGGAAGGAAAACTTCCAGACTCATTCTATGAAGCCAGCATTACTTTGATTCCTAAACTAGACAGAGACCCAGTAAAAAAAGAGAACTATAGGCCAATATCCCTGATGAACATGGATGCAAAAATTCTCAATAAGATACTAGCAAATCGAATTCAACAGCATATAAAAAGAATTATACACCATGATCAAGTGGGATTCATTCCTGGGATGCAGGGCTGGTTCAACATTCGCAAATCAATCAATGTGATACATCACATTAATAAAAGAAAAGATAAGAACCACATGATCCTGTCTATCAATGCAGAAAAAGCATTTGACAAAATTCAACATCCCTTCTTAATAAAAATGCTTGAGAACGTCAGGATAGAAGGAACAGATTTAAACATCATAGAAGCCATTTATGAAAAGCCCACGGCTAATTTCATCATCAATGGGGAAAAACAGAGCTTTCCCCATGAGATAAGGAACATGACAGGGATGTCCTCTCTCACCGCTGTTGTTTAACATAGTGTTGGAAGTTCTAGCATCAGCAATCAGACAACAAAAGGAAATCAAAGCATGAAAATTGGCAAATATGATGTCAAGGTTTCTCTTTTTACAGGATATTATACATGCAAAACCCGATACACTCCACCAAAAGTCTACTAGAACTGATAAATGAATTCAGCAAAGTCATAGGATATAAAATCACTGTAAACAAATCAGTTGCAGTCTTTTTTTTTTTAATTTTTTTTCAACGTTTATTTATTTTTGGGACAGAGAGAGACAGAGCATGAACGAGGGAGGGGCAGAGAGAGAGGGAGACACAGAATCGGAAACAGGCTCCAGGCTCCGAGCCATCAGCCCAGAGCCTGACTCGGGGCTCGAACTCCCGGACTGCGAGATCGTGACCTCGCTGAAGTCGGACGCTTAACCGACTGCGCCACCCAGGCGCCCCATGCAGTCTTATACACTAATAATGAAGCAACAGAAAGACAAATAAAGAAACTGATCCCATTCACAATTGAACCAAGAAGCATAAAATACCTACGAATAAACCTAACCAAAGATGTAAAAGACCTGTATTCTGAAAACTATAGAAAGCTTATGAAGGACATTGAAGAAGACATAAAGAAATGGGAAAACATTCCATGCTCATGGATTGGAAGAATAAGTATTGTTAAAATGTCATTACTATCCAAAGCAATCTACACATTCAATGCAATCCCAGTCAAAATTGCACCAGCATTCTTCACGGAGCTAGAACAAGCAATCCTAAAATTTGTATGGAACCACAAAAGATCCCAAATAGCCAAAGTAATTTTGAAGAAGACCAAAGCAGGAGACATCACAACCCCAGACTTTACCCTCTACTACAAAGCTGTCATCATCAAGACAGCATGGTATTGGCACAAAAACAGACACATAGACCAATGGAATAGAATAGAAACTCCAGAATTAGACCCACAAATGTATGGCCAACTAATCTTTGACAAAGCAGAAAAGAATATCCACTGGGAAAAAGAGAGTCTCTTTAACAAATGGTGCTGTGAGAACTGGACAACAACATGCAAAAAGATGAAAGTAGACCACTTTCTCACACCATTCACAAAAATAAACTCAAAGTGGATAAAGGACCTGAATGTGAGACAGGAAACCATCAAAACCCTAGAGGAGAAAGCAGAAAAAACCCTCTCTGACCTCAGCAGCAGAAATTTCATACTTTACACATCTCTAAAAGCAAGGGAATTAAAAGAAAAAATGAACTACCGGGACCTCATGAAGATAAAAATCTTCTGCTCTGCAAAGGAAACAATCAACAAAACTAAAAGTCAACTGATGGAATGGGAAAGGATATTTGCAAATGACATATGGGACAAAGGGCTAGTATCCAAAATCTATAAAGATTGCACCAAACTTCACACCAAAAAACAAATAACCCAGTGAAGAAATGGGCAAAAAACATGAATAGACACTTCTCTAAAGAAGACATCCAGATGCCCAACAGGCACATGTAAAGATGCTCAACATCGCTCCTCATCAGGGAAATACAAATCAAAACCACACTCAGATATCACCTCACGACAGTCAGTGGCTAAAATGAACAAAACAGGAGACAATTAATGCTGGCGAGGATGTAGAGAAACGGGAACCCTGTTGCACTGTTGGTGGGAATGCGAATTGGTGCAGCCACTCTGGAAAACAGTGTGGAGGTTGCTCAAAAAATTAAAAATAGACCTACCCTATGACCCAGCAATAGCACTGCTAAGAATTTCCCCAAAGGTTATAGGAGTGCTGACACATAGGGGCACTTGCACCCCAATGTTTATAGCAGCGCTATCAACAATAGCCAAATTATGGAAAGAGCCTAAATGTCCATCAACTGATGAATGGATAAAGAAGTTGTGGTTTGTATGAACAGTGGAATACTATGTGGCAATGAGGAAGAATGAAATATGGCCTTTTGTAGCAACGTGGATGGAACTGGAGAATGTTGTGCTTAGTGCAATAAGTCATGCAGAGAAAGACATATATCATATGTTTTCACTCTTATGTGGATCCTGAGAAATTTAACAGAAGGCCATGGGGGAGGGGAAGGAAAAAATAAAGGTTACAGAAGGAGAGAGCCAAACCATAAGAGACTCTTAAAACTGAGAACAAACTGAGGGTTGATGGGGGGTGGGAGGGAGGGGAGGGTGGGTCTTGGATATTGAGGAGGGCACCTGTTGGAATGAGCACTGGGTGTTGTATGGAACCTAATTTGATCATAAATTTCATATTTAAAGAAAAAACAAAAAGAAAAACAAAAAAACAAGAGCCCAGGGCCAAATGGCTTTCCAGTTGAATTCTGCCCAAAAATTTAAGTAAGAGTTAACACCTATTCTTTTGAAGCTGTTCCAAAAAATAGAAATGGAAGGAAAACTTCCAAACTCTTTCTATGAAGCCAACATTACCTTAATTCAAAAAGCAGACCTAGACCCCACTATAAAGGAGAAATAATGACCAATTTCCCTGATGAACATGGATGCAAAAATCCTCAACAAGGTATTAGCTAACTGGATACAACAATACATTAAAAAAATTATTCACCACGACCAATTGGGATTTATACCTGGGATGCAAGGCTGGTTCAATATCCACAGAATAAATAACGTGATTCATCACATCAATAAAAGAAAGGACAAGAACCTTAGATCCTCTCAATAGATGCATGGAAAGCGTTTGACATAATACAGCATCCTTTCTTGATAAAAACCGTCACGAAAGTAGTGATAGAAGGATCATACTTCGAGATCATTAAAGCCATATATAAATGACCTAATGCTAATATCATCCTCAATCGGGAAAAACTGAGAGCTTTCCCCTAAGGCCAGGAAAAACACAGGGATGTCCACTCTCACCACTGTTATTCAACATAGTATTGGAAGTCTTAGCCTCTGCAATCAGACAACACAAAGAAATAAAAGGCATCCAAATCGGCCAGGAAGAGATCAAACTTTCACTCTTCGCAGATGACATGATACTATACATGGAAAACCCCAAAGATTCCACCAAAAAACTGCTAGAAGTGATTCATGAATTCAGCAAACTTGTAGGATATAAAATCAATGCACAGAAATTGGTTGCATTCCTATACACCAACAATGAAGTGACAGAAAGAATGATCAAGGAATTGATCCCATTTACAGTTGCACCAATAACCATAAATAACCATAAATAACCTAGGAATAAATCTAACCAAAGAGGTGAAAAATCTATACACTGAAAACTATAGAAAGCTTATGAAAGAAATTGAAGAAAACACAAAAAAGTGGAAAAAAGATTCCATGCTTCTGGATAGGAGGAAAAAATATTGTTAAAATGTCGATACTACCCAAAGCAATCTACATATTCGATGTAATCCCTATCAAAGTAACACCAGCATTTTTTACAGAGCTAGAACAAATAATCCTAAAATTTGTATGGAACCGGAAAATACCCCAAATAGCCAAAGAAGTCTTGAAAAAGAAAACCAAAGCAGGAGAGGAGACATCACAATCCCAGACTTCAAGCTATACTATCAAAGCTATAATCATCAAGACAGTATGGTACTGGCACAAGAACAGACACTCAGATCAATGGAACAGAATAAAGAACCCAGAAATGGACCCAGAAATGTATAGCCAAGTAATCTATGACAAAGCAGGAAAGAATATTCAATGGAATAAAGACAGTGTCTTCAGCAAGTGGTGCTGGGAAAACTGGACAGCGATATGCAGAAGTATGAACCTGGACCACTCTCTTACACTATACACAAAAATAAACTCAAAATGGGTGAAAGACCTAAATTTAAGACAGGAAGCCATCAAAATCCTCGAGGAGAAAGGAGGCACAAACGTCTTTGATCTTGCCTGCAGCAACTTCTTACTGAACACGTCTCTAGAGGCAAGGGAAACAAAAGCAAAAATGAACTCCTGGGACCTCATCAAAATAAAAAGCTTCTGCATAGCGAAAGAAACAATCAGTAAAACTAAAGGCAACTGACAGAATGGAGAAGATATTTGCAAATGACATATCAGATAAAGGGTTAGTATCCAAAATCTATAAAGAACTTATCAAACTCAACATCCAAAAAACAAATAATCCAGTGAAGAAATGGGCAAAAGACATGAATAGACACTTCTCCAAGGAAGACATCAGATGACCAACCAACACATGAAACAATGCTCAACATCACTCATCACCAGGGAAATACAAGTCAAAACCACAATGAGATACCACATGATACCTGTCAGAGTGGCTAACAGTAACAACTCAGGCAACATCAGATATTGGCGAGGATGCAGAGAAAGAGGATCTCTTTTGCATTGTTGGTGGCAAAGCACACTGGTGCAGCCACTCTGGAAAACTATATGGAGGTTCCTCAAAAAACTAAAAATAAAAGTACCCTACGACCCAGCAATTGCACTACTAGGCATTTATCCACGGGATACAGGTGTGCTGTTTCGAAGGGACACATGCACCCCCATGTTTATAGCAGCACTATCAACAATAGCCAAAGTATGGAAAGAGCCCAAATGTCCATCAATGGATGAATGGATAAAGAAGAAGTGGTATATATATATATACAATGGAGTATTACTCTGCAATCAAAAAGAATGAAATCTTGCCATTTGTAAGTATGTGGATGGAACTGGAGGGTATTATGCTAAGTGCAACTGGTCAGTCAGAGAAAGACAAAAATCACATGACTCCACTTATATGAGGACTCTAAGAGGCAAACAGATGAACATAATGGAAGGGAAATGAAAATAATATACAAACAGGGAGGGGTACAGAGCATAAGAGACTCATAAATATGGAGAACAAATGGAGGGTTACTGGAGGGGTTGTGGGAGGGGGGATGGGCTAAATGGGTTCCGGGCATTAAGGAATCTACTCCTGAAATCATTGTTTCACTATATGCTAACTAATTTGGATGTAATTTTTAAAAATAAAAAAATTAAATTAAATTAAAAAAAAAGAAAATCAAATGAAATTATCTTTTTAAGAGTTGTATAAGATATTGATCACATCCTAAGGCTTTCCTAAATCATTAATCTTACTTCATATGGCAAATTAATATACAGTTTTGATATTTCCTTGATGAGCGTATTTTTTCATTGTGAAATGTGAGACCAAAATTAAATATAATGACTTAAAAGGATTTCATCAATGTCCAAGATAGTAGAAAAATAATTTTCAGAGTCCTGCTTACCATATATTTTGATAAGTAGTGCAATATATGTATTCTAAGTCTTTTTGTAACTGTAAAATATTTCAAAATATAAAAAAATACTGAATATAGTATAATGAACAATTACATGCCCACTCATGATTAAAGTGTACTTATATCAAAAAAAAAGAAGAAGAATTGTGATGTCTCCAGCTTTGTTTTTGTTTTTCAAGATTGCTTTGGCTGTTTCAGATCTTTTGTGTTTCCATACAAATTTGAGGATTGTTTTTCTAGGTATGTGAAAAATGCTGGTGGTGTTTTTTATAGGAATTGCATTAAATGTGCAGATTGCTTTGGGTGGTAAGGACATTTTAACGATATTTGTTCTTCCCATCCATGAGCATGGAATGACTTTACATTTTTTTGTGTTCTCTTCAATTTCTGTCATCAGTATTTGATAATTTTCAGAGTACATGTATTTCACTTCTTTGGTTATGTTTATTCCTAGGTATCTTATGGTTTTTGATGTAATTGTAAGTGGGATTGATTCCTTGGTTTCTCTTTCTGCTGCTTCATTACTGGTGTATATAAATGCAACAGATTTCCGTATGTTGCTTTTTTGTGCTGTGAATTTACTGAATTCTTGTATCAGCTCTAGGAGTTTTTGGTGGAGTTTTTGGGTTTTCTATCCATAGCATCATGTCATCTGCAAATAGTGAAACTTCTTCCTTGCCAACTTGTATGCCATCTATTTGTTTTTCTTGTCTGATTGCTGTGGCTAGGACTTCCAGTATTATGTAAAACAATGGCAGTGTGAGTAGACATCCCTGCCTTTTTTGTGACCTTAGGGAAAAATGCTTTCAGGTTTTTTTCCCATTGAGGATGATGTCAGCTGTGGATTTTTCATATATGCCCTTTACGATGTTGAGGTATGTTCCCTCTAAATTTATTTTGTTGAAGATTTTTATCATGAGTCGTTGTTGTAGTTCATCAAATCCTTTTTTTGAATTTATTGAAATGATCATACATTTCTTATCCTTTCTTTTATTAATGTGGTGCATCACTTTGATTCTTTTGTGAATATTTAATGACCCTTGCAGCCTAGAAATAAATCCCACTTGAACATGATGAATGAATTTGTTAATGTATTGTTGGATTTGGTTTGTTAGTGTTTTATTGAGAATTTTTGTGTTCATGTTCATCAGGGATATTTCCCTGTAATTCTCTTTTTTAGTGGAGTTTTTATCTAGTTTTTGGTATCAGGGTAATGCTGGCCTCATAGAATGAATTTGTGAGTTTTCTTTCCTTTTCTATATTTTGTGATAATTTGAAAATAATAGGTATTAGGTCTTCTTTAAATGTTTGGTAGAATTTGCCTGTGAAGTCATATGACACAGGTCTTTTTGGGGACTTTTTGATTACAGATTCAATTTCTTTGCTGGTTATTGCTCTGTTCAAGTTTTCTATTTCTTCCTGTTCCTGTTTTGGAATTTATATGTTTTTAGAAATTTATCCATTTATTCTAGGTTGTCCAATTAGTTGGCATATAATTTTTCATAATGTTCTCTTATATTTGCTTGTGTTTCTGTCATGTTGGGTATTAATTCTTCTATCTCACTTCTGATTTCATTTATTAGGGTGCATTATCTTTTCTAGTTGATAACTCTCACTAGAGATTTATCAATTTTATTAAGTTTTTCAAAGAACCATCTCCTGGTTTCATTGATCTGTTCTATTGTTTTTATTTGTTTCTATATCATTGATTTCTGTTGTACTCTTTATTAACCCCTTCCTTTTCCTGTGTTTGGGTTTTGTCTCTTCTTCTTTTTCTTGCTCCTTTAGGTATAAGGTTATGTTGTTTATTTAATATTTTTCTTCCTTCTTGAGGTAGGCCTATATAGCTATATATTTCCCTCTTTGGACTGCTTTTGCTGGATCCCAAAGGTTTTAGACTGTTGTGTTTTCATTTTCATTTGGTTCCATATATTTTTTATTTCTTCTTTGATTTCCTGTTTAACCAATTCATTGTTTAGTAGCATGCTTTTTAAGCTCGATGTATTTGTGGCCTTTCCAAGTTTTTTCTTGTGAATGACTTCTAGTTTCATAGTGTTGTGGTCACAAAAGGTGCATGGTATGATATCAATCTTTGTGTATTTGTTGAGGCCTGTTTTGTAACCTAGTATTTGATCTATTCTGAGAATGTTCCACATGCTCTTGAAAACAATGTGTATTCTCCTGTTTTATGATGAAATGTTCTGAATATATTGGTTAAGTCCATGTGGTCTTGTGTGTCATTCAAGGCCATTGTTTTCTTGTTGATTTTCTGTTTGGATGATCTGTCCATTTATGTAAGCGAGGCATTAAAGTCCCCTACTATTATTATATTATTATCCATTAATTCTTTTATGTTTGTTATTAAATATTTTATGTATTTGGGTGCTCCCATGTTGGATGCATAAATATTTACAATTGTTATATCTTCTTGTTGGATTATTGCCTTTATGATTATATAATGCCCTTCTTTGTCTCTTGTTACAGTCTTTGCTTCTAAGTCCAGTCTGTCTGATACAAGTACTGTTACTCTAGCTTTAGACATCCATTTGTGTGATAAATGTTTCTCCATCCTCTCACTTTCAATCTGCAAGTGTTTTTAGGTCTAAAGTGAGTCTCTTCTAAGCACTATATAGGTGACCCTTTTTTTTATTATTAATTCTGACATGCTATGTCTTTGGATTGGAGCATTTAGTCCATTTATATTCAAAATAATTATTAATTTAAATGTATTTGTTGCCATTTTACTTTGTCGTTGTCTGGAGATATTTTCTGATCTTTTCTTGTATTTGTCACTGTTGGCCTCTCCTTTGTATCAAAGAGTCCCTTTGAATATTTCATGCATGGCTAGTTTTGTGGTCATGAATTCCTTTAGTTTTTGTTTTTTGGGAAACGATCTCTTTCTATTCTGCATGTTAGCCTTGCTGGATGGAGTATTCTTGACTGAAGATTTTTCCCAATTAGCACTTTGAATATATCATGCCACTCCCTTCTGGCTTGCCAAGTTTCTGTTGAGAAATCTCCAGCTAGCCTTATGAGTCTTCCATTGTAAGTTAAGGACTTCTCTTGCCTTGCCACTTTTATGATTTTTTTTTCTTTTTCACTATATTTTGCAAATTTAATTATAATATGTCTTAGTGTTGGCCTGCTTTTGTTGGTTTTGATGAGACTTATCTGTGCCTCCTGGATCTGGATGTCTGTTTCCTTCCCTAGATTAAGGAAGTTTTCATCTATTTCTTCAAATAAATTTTATGTCCCCCTTTCTCTCTCTTCTTCATCTGGGACTTCTATAATATGAATGTTATTACATTTGATATAGTCATTCAGATCCTTAAATCTATTCTCATATTCCATGAATTCTTCTCTCTTTTGTTAAGCCTCATTATTTTCCATTATTTTGTCTTCAGGGTCACTAATTCATTCTTCTGCTTCTTCTAGTCTGCTGTTCATTGCATCAAGCTTGTTTCCAATCTCATTTATTGCATTATTCATCTCTGATTGCTTCATTGTTAACTATTTTATCTGTGTTTGAGGGTCTCCCTGATGTCTTCTATTCTTCTCTCAAGCCCAGTGGGTATCCTTATGATTGTTGCTTTAAATTCTCCATCAAACAGATTACTTATATCTGTTTTGCTTACATCTTTGGTAGTGGCCTTATCTTGTTCTTTCATTTGGGACAGATTCTTCTGTCAGCATTTTGTGTAAGTCTCTGCCTTCTTTTCTGTGTAGGAAAATCCAGTTATGCATACTGATACTAAAAGTAATAGCTTTATGAAGAAGAGGTCATGTAGTGCTCAGGGCCTGGCACTTCAGGGAGTGTCTCAGGTGTGTACTGTGTGCACTCTACTGTGGTGTTTTCACTGCTCTATCGTTCAAGCGAGTTATCTGCAGATGTTCTCCTTGCCTACTGTGGACAGGTTTTTGTCCCTGGCCTGAGTATGGTGAGTTTTAGCTAGGTGTGCTCTGGTGTGCTTGTGAAATGAGACCTGACACCAACTCCACCAGAGCCATGGCCCTGCAGAACTCTCTGGTCAGGAGATGTGGTGTCAGCAAGGGTTTGTGCTGGTCTTCTTGAGGAGGGGCCGCCATGCTGGTATTAAGCTAATTTTGACTTAAAAGGACAGTCTCCCTGGGGTGCAGGGATTGGGCTTGGTATAAGAATGTTTGGCAGCCTCTGTCCCTGCTGAGCTGCTTACTACAAGTGGCACTGTGTTTTTGCTGAGTAGCAGGGTGGGAAGTGGTGCCAGCCAGCTCCTTTCTTCTCAGAGAGGTGTCTCTGTGAAAGCTGACTTCAGTTTGCTCTGAGAAGAGTGAATAATCTCCCCACTGTTTGCCTCAAGCATGCTTCAGATTTTTGTTGCCATGCCATCTGCTCCCATGTTGTTTGCCTGCCTTCTCTCTGTGAGCAGGGTAGTGCCTTCAGGACTCTATCCCAGCCAAGCCTGCTACCCTTTAAAATTCTAGGCTTTAAGCCCTGTTGACTGCAAGTTCTGACTAAATTTTTCCCCTCTCGTTTTCCAAGCCAGTGGCTTTGTGGAAACATTCTCCGTCAGAGTTTCCTTCTGTGCTTCTCTCTCTTCCTCTCTTTCTCTATCTCTCTCTGTCTCTTCTCTGTGACCCTTGTTTTCCTCCCAAAGTACCTAGGATCTATTTCTTCCCTAAACCACATATCTGCACTTCCTACCTTCTTTGATGTGGCCTGTTCTCCCCCCTCCTTTTTTTTTTTAACATTTCTTTTTTTTTCTTTTAATATTTATTTTTGAGAGAGAGACATAGAGAACAAGCAGGGGAGGGGAAGAGAGAGAGACACAGAATCTGAAGCAGTCTCAAGGCTCCGAGCCATCAGCACAGAACCTGACATGGGGCTTGAACTCACAAACCATGAGATCGTGACCTGAGCCAAAGTTGGATGCTTAACTGACTGAGCCACCCAGGTTCACCTCTTCTCTATGTTTAATTGTGGAGTTTGTTTTATCACTCTTCAGGTCAATTTCTGGGGTATTTAGTATGATTTTATAGTTATCTAGCTGTGTTTGTGGGAAGAGGGGAACCTAAGGTCCTCCTACTCTGAAGCCATATTGTTCTTTCTCCTGCTCCTGTTTTTTTCTGCCCATTGTAATTCCAACTATCACTCCCCAAGGCTGGATGGAGGTGTAATTCACATTGGTCTCTCCAACTCTCTGCTCTTATCTCTTTGTTTCCACTCTCTTTCTTTCTTTCCCTCTTCTTTTGTCCCCACTTAATCTCCTTTCTCCATGTTACAATTTAGCAATGAGTGGATGCAGGGTCAGAATTAAAGAAGATTGTCTCATGAAACCATTCTGGTTACTTTAAAAAAATGCAGTATTAAGTCCTGTTGATTGTTAACTGCTCTATTTCTGTTTTGTTTTCTTATCTGTAGAAAGAAATGATTAGGGACATGTGTACTAGGTTGGCTTGGGCAGTGGAATTTTTAGCATAAAGATCCATTAATAACTGTGATTATTTCAGTTAATAGTAATGGAATATGACTAAAGTATTGACTCATATTTTTAACTTGTAACTCCCAGTATATGCATGCAGTTTCTTTAGTAAAACATTTAAAAAGTACAGAATATTTTATTTATTTATTTTACTAGGGCTTCCCCACAATTTCTATTTTGGGCAATATAGGAAATGCCACATACATACATACAGATGATCGCAAATATGTAGTCTTGCCTTGGGTAAATTTAACCTTCAGTTTTCTTCCTCCACATTAGCATATATATTTTTATAAATATATGCAAGAGGTTTTGCACAGTAAGAGACCTTCTTATCTCTGCAAGCAATATATTACCATAAGCAGTTACTTAGAAGGTAAAGGTAAGAGATAATGTCCTAACGTCTCTAATATATTTTTCTTTTATATCAAAGATATGTCACTCATATACCTCCGATTTTATACAAGCATCTTTAAAATATACAAGCACTTTTAAAATATTCTGCCTTGTTGTCAGAACATGTGTAGTGTGTTTTTGTTTGAGAAGTACATTCACCATATATTTTGTGCCGAATTCTTCAGTGAAGCACAGATAAAACAAGTAGTCAGAAATAAAGACCTGTCTGTTGCCACTGACACTGAAACTGTATCCTTTTCCACTTTCATCACTCCCCAAAGAAGCAAATGCCAGACTGGTATAATCACTAAGAATTCTTTTGTGGTATTTGCCTACCTAACATGGCTTCACAAAGGGTCTTCTAACCTGGTGCTCAAATCCTCATTTTGATGTTGGAAGTTATATCATCCCACTAGAATTTTGGTCATGTTGCTTAAAGCTCTGTCTCTATGTAAATATCCAGGTATGTGTAAGGTTTTGTCACTGCCATATATACTGTAGTGTAGATTGAATGAATTTATATTGCAAGTTTTGATTTTGATGAAAGGGTATGGAATAACTTGAAGACCCTATACAGAGAGGTTGGACTCAGCACTGAAAGTGAATGATACAAGAGAAAATGTGGGTGGAGAGAGAGAACAACTATTATTGTTATTCATTCACTCAGGCAGGATTTATTACAAAGCACCAAGGACTTGTACATCTAGTCATAAACAGATTAGTGCTAGTGCATGGCAGTAACTGATTCTGTATATTCTTTTGGCTTGTTATTTTGATATTGTTCATTTTTTATTTAAATACAATTTATTGTCAAATTGTTTTTCATACAACACCCACTGCTCATCCCAAGTGCCCTCCTCCATGCCCAACATCCATTTTCCACTCTCCCCCACCCCCCATCAAACCTCAGTTTGTTCTCAGTTTTTAAGAGTCTCTTATGGTTTGCCTCCCTCCCTCTCTATAACTTTTTTCCCCTTCCCCTCCCCCATGATCTTCTGCTAAGGTTCCCAGGATCCACATATGAGTTAAAACATATGGTATCTGTCTTCCTCTGCCTGACTTATTTCACTTAGCATAATACATTCCAGCTCCATCCACGTTGCTGCAAATGGCCATATTTCATTCTTTCTCATTGCCACATAGTATTCCATTGTATATATAAAGCACATCCTCTTTATCCATTCATCAGCTGATGGACATTTAGGCTCTTTCCATAATTTGGCTATTGTTGAAAGTGCTGCTATAAACATTGGGGTACAAGTGCCCCTATGCATCAGCACTCCTGTATCCCTTGGATAAATTCCTAGCAGCCTATTGCTGGGTCATAGGGTAGTTCTATTTTTAATTTTTTGAGGAACCTCCACACTGTTTTCCAGAGCTGCTCCACCAGTTTGCATTCCCACCATCAGTGCAAGAGGGTTCCCATTTCTCCACATTCTTGCCAGCATCTATAGTCTCCTGATTTGTTCATTTTAGCCACTCTGACTGCCGTGAGGTGGTATCTGAGTGTGGTTTTGATTTGTATTTCCCTGATGAGGAGCGATGTTGAGCATCTTTTCATGTGCCTGTTGGCCATCTGGATGTCTTCTTTAGAGAAGTGTCTATTCATGTATTCTGCCCATTTCTTCACTGGATTATTTGCTTTTCAGGTGTGGAGTTTGGTGAGGTCTTTACAGATTTTGGATACTAGCTCTTTATCTGATATGTCATTTGCAAATATCTTTTCCCATTCTGTTGGTTGCCTTTTAGTTTTGTTGATTGTTTCCTTTGCAGTGCCGAAGTTTTTGTCTTGATGAGGTCCCAATAATTCAATTTTGCTTTTAATTCCCTTGCCTTTGGAGATGTGTTGTTTGAGAAATTGCTGCAGCTGCACTCAAAGAGATATTTTCCTGCTCTTGGCTCTAGGATTTTGATGGTTTCCTGTCTCACATTCAGGTCTTTCATCCATTTTGAGTTTATTTTTGTGAATGGTATAAGAAAGTAGTCTAGTTTCATTCTTCTGCATGTTGCTGTCCAGTTGTCCCAGCACCATTTGTTAAAGAGACAGTCTTTTTTTTTTCCATTGGATACTCTTTCTTGCTTTGTCAAAGATTAGTTGGCCATACTTTTGTGGGTCCAAATCTGAGTTCTCTTTTCTGTTCCATTGGTTTATGTGTCTGTTTTGTGTCAAACCATGTTGTCTTGATGATTACAGTTGATAGTAGAGGCTAAACTATGGGATTGTGATGCCTCCTGCTTTGGTTCTCTTCTTTGATAGTACTTTGGCTACACGAGCACTTTGTGGTTCCATACAAATTTTAGGGTTGTTTGATCTACTTTGAGAACAATGCTGGTGTAATTTTTATTGGGATTGTATTGAATGTGTAGACTGTTTTGGGTAGTATTGACATTTTAACAATATTTATTCCAATCCATGAGCACGGAATGTTTTTCCATTTCTTTGTCTCTTCTTCAATTTCCTTCATAAGCATTCTATAGTTTTCAGCATAAATATCCTTTAAATCTTTGGTTAGATTTATTCCTAGGTATTTTATGGTTCTTGGTGTAATTGTGAATGAGATCAGTTTCTTTATTTCTCTTTCTGTTGCTTCATTATTGGTGTATAAAAATGCAAACAATTTCTGTACATTAATTTTGTACCCTGTGACTTTGGTGAATTTATGTATCAATTATATCAGACTTTTGGTGGAGTCTGTCAGGTTTTCTAGGTAGTGTATCATGTCCTCTACAAAAAGTGAAAGTTTGATTTAATCTTTGCTGATGTTGATGCTTTTTTTACATTTAGTTGTCTGATTGCTGATACAATACAGTCCTATGCTGATACATAGGACTTACAGCACTATGTTACACATAGCGGACATCACAGAGAGTGGACATCCCTGTCATGTTCCTGATCCCAGGGGTAAAGTTCTCAGTTTTTCCCCATTGAGGATGATATTATCTGTGGGCTTTTCTATGATGTTTAAGTATGTTCCTTCTATTCTGACTTTCTTGAGGGTTTTCATCAAGAAATGATGCTGTATTTTGTCAAATGCTTTTTCTGCATCCATTGACAGGATCATGTGGTTTTTATATCTTCTTTTATTAATATGATGTATCAAATTGATTGATTTCCAAATATTGAACCAGTCCTGCAGCCCAGGAATTAGTCCCACTTGATCATGATGAATAATTCTCTTTATATGCTGTTGACTTCACTTTGCTAGTATCTTGTTGAGAATTTTTGCATCCATGTTCATCAGGGATATTGGCCTGTAGTTCTCTTTTTTTGCTGGGTGTCTGTCTGGTTTGGGAATCAAAGTACTGCTGGCTTCATAAAATGAGTCTGTAAGTTTTCCTTCCCTTTCTATTTTTTGGAACAGCTTGATAAAGATAGGTATTAACTCTGCTTTAAATGTCTGGTAGAATTCCCCAGTGAAGCCATCTGGGCCAGGACTCTTATTTGTTGAGAGATTTTTGGTGACTGATTCAATTTCTTCACTAATTATGGACCTGTTCAAATTTTCTATTTCCATATGATCCATTTGAGTTTTGGAAGTGGGTGGGTGCTTAGGAATTTGTCCATTTCTTCCAGGTTGTCCAGTTTGTTATCATATAATTTTTCATAGTATTCCTTGATAATTACTGTATTTCTGAGGAATTGGTTGTCATAATTCCATTTTCATTCGTGATTTTATCTATTTGGGTCCTCTCTCTTTTCTTTTTGAGAAACCTGGCTACAGGTTTATTAATTTTGTTTATTTTTTCAAAAAGCCAACTCTTAGTTTCACTGATCTGTTCTAGTGTGTTTTTGATTCTATATTGTTTATTTCTGCTATGTTCTTTATTATTTCTCTTCTGCTGGCTTTGGGGTGTCTTTCCTGTTCTGCTTTTCTTTCCTTTAGGTGTGCTGTTATATTTTGTATTTGGGATTTTTCTTGTTTCTTGAGATAGGCTTGGGTTGCAATGTATTTTCCTCTCAGGACTGCCTTCGCTGCATCCGAAAGCATTTAGATTGTTGTCTTTTCGTTTTAATTTGTTTGCATACATTTTCGAATTTCTTTTCTAATTGCCTGGTTGACCCATTTGTTCTTTAGTAGGGTGTTCTTTAACCTCCATGCCTTTGGAGGTTTTCCAGACCTTTTCCTGCAGTTGATTTCAAGTTTCATAGCATTGTGATCTGAAAGTGTTCATGGTATGATCTCAATTCTTTTATATTTATTGAGGGCCATTTGTGACCCAGTACATGATCTATCTTGGAGAATGTTCCATGTACACTCAAGAAGAAAGTATATTCTGCTGCTTTTGGATGTAGAGTTCTAAATATATCTGTCAAGTCCATCTGGTCCAATGTATCATTCAAAGCCATTGTTTCTTTACTGATTCTGTGTCTAGATGATCTGTCTATTGTTGTAAGTGGAGTATTAAAGTCCCCTGCAATTACCACATTCTTATCAATAAGATTGCTTATGTTTGTGATTAATTGTTTTAAATATTTGGGTGCCTTCGAATTTGGTGCATAGACATTTATAATTGTTAGCTTTTCCTGATGGATAGATCCTGTAATTATTACCTAGTGCCCTTCTTCATCTCTTGTTACCGACTTTAATTTAAAGTCTAGCTTGTCTGATATAAGTATGGCTACTCCAGCTTGCCTATGACTTTGAGTAGCATGATAGATAGTTCTCCATCCCCTCATTTTCAATCTGAAGGTGTCCTCAGGTCTAAAATGAGTCTCTTGTAGACAGAAAATAGATGGGTCTTCTTTTTATCCATACTGATATCCTATGTCTTTTGATTGGAGCATTTAGTCCATTTACATTCAGTGTTATTTTTGAAAGATATGGGTTTAGTCATTGTGATGTCCCTAGCTTTCATACTTGTAGTGATGTCTCTGGTACTTTGTGGTCTTTGCAACATTTCACTCACAGAATCCCCCTTAGGATCTCTTGTAGGACTGGTTTAGTGGCGATGAATTCCTTCAGTTTTTGTTTGTTTGGGAAAACCTTTATCTCTCCTATTCTGAATGACAGACCTTCTGGATAGAGAATTCTCGGCTGCATGGTTTTCCTGTTCATCACATTGAAGATTTTCTGCCATTCCTTTCTGGCATGCCAAGTTTCAGTAGTTAGATCTGCCACTACTCTTATGGGTTTACTTTTGTAAGTTAGAGTGTGTTTATCCCTAGCTGCTTTCAGAATTTTCTCTTTATCCTTGTATTTTTCCAGTTTCACTATGATATGTCATACAGAAGATCGAATCAAGTTATGTCTGAAGGGAGTTCTCTGTTCCTCTTGTATTTCACTGCCTTTTTCCTTCCCCAGATCAGGGAAGTTCTCACCTATGATTCATTCAAGTGCATTTTCAGACCCTTTCTCTCTCTTTTCTTCTTCTGGAATTCCTATGATACGGATATTGTTTCAGTTGATTGCATCACTTACTTCTCTAATTTTCCCCTCTTGATCCTGGATTTTTTAATCTCTCTTTTTCTCAGCTTCCTCTTTTTCCATAATTTTACCTTCTAATTCACCTGTTCTCCCCTCTGCCTCTTCAATCTGTGCTGTGGCCGCCTCCATTTTATTTTGCACCTCATTTATAGCATTTATTAATTCATTGTGACTGATTTTTAGTTCCTTAATCTTTGCAGTAATAGATTCTCTGCTGTCTTCTATGCCTTCTTCAAGCCCAGTGATTAATCTTATGACTATTATTCTAAATTCTTATTCAGTTATATTGCTTATATCTGTTTATATCAATTCTTTAGCTTTCAGTTCTTCCTGGATTTTCTTTTGCATGGAATTCTTCCATTTCATCATTTTGGCTACTTTTCTGTCCTTTTTGAGTTCTAAAAGCTTCTTATGTGCTTTGTACCTGTGAGCACTCTTATATTAAAGGGGGGTCATACACTGTTCAGGACCTGGCCCTTCAGTAGGTGTTTTTTTGGAGAGTGTTACTTGCTCTGTGTTGTCCCGACTTTGGTCATTTTATTTCTCTACTTGTAGTGATGTTTTGGACCCTCCACAAGATCTGCTTTGAGTTGTTATTTGAAGTAGCCCTGGAAAGGAAAACAAACAGAAAAACCAACAGGAAACAAAGACAGGCAAAAACACAGACAAATAAAACAAACAAACAGACAGACCAGACACACACACACATAAAACAAACAAACTAATCCAAAAGCAAAAAAGCAGAAACACCAGCTACAAGTAAAGAAAAAGGTGGAGGCAGTGCTGATGGAAGAGCATATACAAAGAGAAAAATGACAGGGGTGGGGACAAAGAGAAAATAAACATTGACTGGGCAGAGAGGCTAAATGGCCTTATCCAGAGAGAGAGAAAGAAAGAAAATAAAGAAGGAGGTGGGGGAAAAATAAAAGATAAAATTACCCAGACAGAGAAACTATGGCTTGATTATTCCAAAGAGAGGAAAGGAAAGTAGAGAAGGTGGTGTAGAACATGTATGAAGAGAATGGATTAAATATGTCTGCTTAAACAAACCAACAACCACAGTAACCAGCCTAGAGGAGGGAAGAGATAAGAAGGGAATATATATCTAAATAACAAGAATTGTCCGAGAATTAATCCAGGGTCTGCAGCAGCACTGGTCTGGATGATAGAGCCCTTTGGTTTCACAGCATCTGTCCTGCTCCAGCAGATATGCAGTGACCAGGCATGGAGGGCGTGGTTTGGTGTAGGCTGGTTCTGCCTCCACTATAGGCCCCAGACAGATCCCTGAGGTCTCCCCTTGGTGGTGCAGGGGTGGGGGTGGGGGGGAATGGTGATCCCCCAGCCTCTTCTCCATGGGGCTTGGTGGATTCCATTTGAGTCCTCCTCACTGTGCAGCAGGCGCAGATGGGGCGGGCCTTCTTGCTCCCCTGACTCCCCTGACCAGCGCTTGGCTAGGATTCAAAATCCCATTCTGTCTGCTCTGGCACTGAGGAAGTGCCTCTCTGTGCAGCATGATATGTGCTCCCAGCTGGCTTTGTCTGTGCCGCAGCACTTCAGGGAGGACCACTTTTTCCTGCTGCAGACTGTATTGCTGACATCCCCGCTGAACCCCGGGATGGCAGAGGCAGGCAGGCTTTGTCCTTTCCCACAGCACTCCAAGGAGGGGACTGGTTTCTTCTACTGTGTACTGCACCCCTGACCTACCACCGAACCCAGGGCTGGCTCCCCTCCTCCCCAGGTGTGTGAATGGGTCAGCTGGCCCCAGTCCAAAAAAGCCCCGCAGTTAGAGATGGTATCGCTCTCAGTCCCAGCCGAGGTTTATCTTTTGTCCAGATACAGTCGTATGTTTCCCCAGCAACTGTTTCCCTTCCCTTTGTCTCTCCACAAAAGGGGATCCCTCCCCTCTGTGCTTACATGGCCCATTTTATCTCCCCCAGTTCTCAATCACCTACCTATAGCCCATCAAGGATGTTCCAGTGACTCCTTTTTAGACTCAGTCTCTTTTCCTCCCAGACTCTTGGGGGTTCAAAGTCCTTTGGCTTCAGAACTTCTTTGAGAGATGTGGGAAGTTTGGATTGCCCCACTTCTCTGCCATGTTGGCCTCTTCCTCTCCCTAATCAATATTGGTCATTTTTAGTAGATTAACTAGTTTCAGGAAAATTATCTTTATTTTTCATAAGGGCCATTTTAGTTAGCTTAAAATTTCTTATTTGAATTGTAAATTGAATTGCTGTTATTATGATATATTAAAACTAAGATAAAAGAATTAGAAACACGAGCATTTATATATGATCAATACATACATTTTCTTAAGGTTGTCTATCTTTTTATTTTCATTTTTGCAGCAAAGAGGACTTTGAGTCTACAGATGAGGTAAGTGCAAAAATAGTTGAAAATCAAATATAGGTGATAACAAAGCAGATTCTGATATTTGCATCAATAATACTGTTTTAGTTTGGTACCTTTATTAGACTGGAAACACAGATTAGTGAAAGATATAATGATCATTTTGTCTTTAAAATGATAGAACCATTTATATGTTTGTAATTATGGGGCACCCTGGGTGGCTCAGTTGGGGAAGCATCCGACTCAGTTCAGGTCATGATCTTACAGTTGGTGGGTTTAAGCCCCAGGTTGGGCTCTGTGCTGACCATGCAGATCCTGGAGCCTGTTTCAGATTCTGTGTCTCCTTCTCTCTCTGCCTTTCCCCTGCTCACACTCCATCTCTCTGTGTCTCTCAAAAATAAATTAAAATGTTAATTTTTTTTATATTTTTCTAATGGCTATAAAAGTAATAATCATAAAGGTAATAATTATTAATGTGAAAAATATTTCATCAACTGTTGTTTATGACTTTGTCTTTGCTTATCAAAACATTTAAAATTTCATTTACCACATACTCTCTGCTTTAGAAAATTAAGACCTACATTAACTAAGTAGCAAAGTTAGTTTTAATGTATTTTGAACCTTATGACCCATGCCAAACAGAAATCAACTTAAGTTTTTTTCAATTTTTAATTCTATTATATATGCACATTTTGTTAAGTATTACTTCAAATGGAATAAGTAATCAGCTAGAGAAAGAACTGATTTCAATGTAATAAAAAAGCACAGTGGCCTCTTTTGTGTTTTTTTCTTTTTTATAAAAATTTTTTTGCTTACATTTATTTATTTTTTAATAGAGAGAGACAGAACACAAGTGGGGGAGGGGCAGAGAGAGAAGGAAACACAGAATCAAAAGCAGGGTCCAGGCTGCGAGCTGTCAGCACAGAGCCTGTCACAGGGCTCGAACTCACAAACCATGAGATCATGACCTGAGCCAAAGTTGGACGCTTAACCGACTGAGCCACCCAGGTGCCCCAATTTTTTTCTTCATTTGCAATGTATTGATATACTGCATTCATTACAGTGATTTTCACTTAAAATTAGTTGAAGCTTCTCACAAAAGGGAATGTCAGTGGGGATATGGCTGAAATAAATAACAGGGCTTAAGAGTATACTTATTTTAATAAGCACTGAGAAATTTATAGAATTGCTAAATCATTATATTGTACACCTGAAACTAATATAACACTGTATGTTAATTATATTTGAATAAATAAAAGAAGACAATGATACTTGGTGGGCTGGGCATAGGATTTGGCAAGATAAGTATGTGCTGTGATGTCTTAACTTCAGTCCTTGGCTATCTGTTTTTGTTTTTTGTTTTTTTGTTTTTTGTTTTTTGTAAGGACATCATCCTTCTATGGTTTGGGATAAGGGTACTGAAGTCAGAGGTACTGGATGGTATTCTAATTAACTTGTCTTGCAGCAGCCATAGAGAAAAATCACCCGCTGAGGAAGAGGGAAAGATGTCTTCTGAGGAAGTGGATTCTTGGTTAGTCATCCAAAGAGGGTCTTGAGCAGGTGGAAGAGAAGACCCTTCCTCTATTAGAATCTCCTTCTCTTGGATCTAAACCTCATAGAGGGAACCTGTATGGATATGAGCTTCAGAAGAAGGGCAATAAGATTATGTGGAAGACAGAATAGCTCCCCAATGATGTCCACACCCTAATCCCTGAAACTTTTGAATATGTTACCTTAACATGGTAAAATAAACTTTGCAAATGTGACTAAGTTAAGAATCTTAAAGTGAGGAGCTTATCCTGGATTATGTGGGTGGGCCCAATGTTAACACTAACGGTCCTTAAAAGAGAGAGGCAGGAGGTCAGAGTCAGGAGATCTGCCAATGGAAGCAGAGATGGGAGTGATGAGGCCACCAGCCAAGGAATTCAGGAAGCCTGTAGAAACAAAAAGGCAATGAAATAGATTCTCCCCTAGAGCCCACCAAAAGAATGCAGTTCTGCTGACACATTAATTTTGCCCCATTGATTCCAACCTCCAAAACTACTGGATAATAAATTTGCATTGCTTCAACTAAAAAAAAAAATCAGTTAAAGCTTTTCAATGTTGCTGTGTCAACATTTACTTTTTCATAAGTCATCATAGCTCAATGTAAATCCTCAATTTTCATTATTTAAAAAATCAGCCTCTAAAATGTCATATTTACCACTCATCAAAGCTTCCAGTTGTTGAAAGATACACTGAGAGTATTTAATGGGACTTGAGAGACCATCTTTTTGTTTTTTAAATTACTCTTAAAAAAATGTAGAAATGGAACATCTGATTGGTTGCATAAAGTTTTTCCCGAAAATGCCTAGAATTCAAGGTACTTTCCATAGTGTCTGTAGTATAATCATTTTTTTAATTTTAAATAATTTGTTTAAGTTTATTTATTTTGAAAAAAACAGAAACAACATGAGTGTGGAAGGGGCAGAGATAGTGAGAGAGAGAGAGAGAGAGACAGAAAGAGAGAGAGAGAGAATCCCAAGCAGGTTCTGCCCTGTCAGCACAGATCCCAGTGCAGGGCTGGAACGCACCAAACTGTGAAGTAATGATCTGAGCTGAAACCAGAAGTTGGACACTTAACCGACTGAGCCACCCAGGTGCCTCTATAATCATTTTTTTAAAAGTAAGAACTATCATGGTAGAAATGAAGTTGGTAGCAATTATCGCCCAAAACTGAAATAATCTTTTGATGTTCCTAAAAATATGCTCTGCTGCACAAAAGTCTGTGAACTGCAGACCCTACAATTACAATACTCATGTGTATCTTTTCAATGTATAAGGCTCTCTTTTCTTACAGTCAGAAGACATTGAATCGTTGATTCCCAGAGGATTGTCAGAGTTCACAAAACAGCAAATTCGCTATATTCTGCAGGTAAGATGGGGTCAAGAGTGGATGTGAAATCAACAGTGACAAACCACTAGCCAAACATGCGTCCCTTAATTAAGAACAGAAAGTTCTAAATAAAAATCCTGTTTTACAAGAGTTGATTATACTTTGATTAAAAAAGGGTTGCATTATAGTTGATTATACTTTGATTAAAAAAGGGTTGCATACCACTTATATTGAATAATTAGCATTCAGGAAAGCATTATAGAAATAGTAATGCCCTTATTCTCTCCTGACTCCTATAGCAAAACCTGATTCTAACTTGCAGTCTTTGTCCCCATCTTTTCCATTTTGTATTCTTCCCCTCCCCACGGTATCCTTGTAGTAAGATGAGAAAGGCCAGTGCCTTGCTTTTTCTGATTTACGGAAGGGTAGAGACTACTGGAGTAGTAAGTTTCCCTACAATGAAATGAGAAACAGAAGAAGATAGATGCTAAAAGAATATGGCTAGATTCTCATTTGGAGGGATTGGTCGGGAAGATGGCGGGGTAGGCGAACGCTGGGCTCACTGTGTCCTGCTGATCACTTAGATTCCACTTACACCTGCCTAAATAACCCAGAAAACCGCCAGAAGACTAGCAGAATGGATTATCTGGAGCCAAGCACAGACGGGAGGCCCACGGAAGAGGGTAGGAAGGGCAAAGAGGCGGTGCGTGCTACACGGACTGGTGGGAGGGAGCCGGGGAGGGGCGGCCCGCTGGCCAAGCAGAGCCCCTGAGTCTGGCTTGCAAAACCGGAGGGGCCAGACGGAGTGTGTTCTGACAGCAAGCAGGACTTAACATCTGGAAGGTTATAAATTAACAGCTCTGCTCGCAGAGCAGGAGGATAGGAGGACAATGGGAGGGAGATTTGTTGAGCCCCGGACAGCAGAGCTCAGTTTGGTGGGGAACAAAGGTGCTGGCCAGACCCATCTCCCTCACCCATCCCCCAGCCAAAATCCCAAAGGGAACCAGTTCCTGCCAGGGAACTTGCTTGCACTGCACAAACACCCAATGCTGTGCTTCTGCAGATCCATCCCTCCATTGGCGGGTCTGACTCCCTTCCAGTGCTGCAGGGCTCTTCCTGAAGTGGATCACCAAAGGATAAGCGAGCTGAGCCTACCCCTCCCACCCTGTGCACCTTGCCAATCCACTCCAGCTAACATACCAGATCCCCAGCACCACAAGCCTGGCAGTGTGCAAGTAGCCCAGACGGGCCACGCCACCCCACAGTAAATCCCGCACCTAGGAGAGTGGGGAAGAGAAGGTACACACCAGTCTGACTGTGGCCACAGCGGTGGGCTGGGGCAGACATCAGGTCTGACTGTGGCCCCGCCCACCAATGCAAGTTATTCAAGACAGCACACGGGAAGTGCCCTGCAGGTCCTCACCACTCCAGGGACTATCCAAAATGACCAAACAGAAGAATTCCCCCCAAAAGAATCTCCAGGAAATAACAACAGCTAACGAACTGATCAAAAATGATTTAAACAATATAACAGAAAGTGAATTTAGAAAAATACTCATAAAATTAATCGCTGGGCTTGAAAACAGTATAAAGGACAGCAGAGAATCTCTTGCTACAGAGATCAAGGGACTAAGGAACAGTCAGGAGGAGCTAAAAAATGCTATAAATAAACTGCAAAATAAAATGGAGGCAACCACGGCTCAGATTGAAGAGGCAGAGGAGAGAATAGGTGAACTAGAAGATAAAATTATGGAAAAAGAGGAAGCTGAGAAAAAGAAAGATGAAAAAACCCAGAAGTATGAGAGGAAAATTAGAGAATTGGTGATGAACTAAAGAGAAATAATCTACGCATATTTGGTATTACAGAGGAGGAAGAGAGAGGGAAAGGTGCTGAAGGGGTACTTGAAGAAATCATAGCTGAGAAGTTCCCTGAACTGGGGAAAGAAAAAGGCATTGAAATCCAAGAGGCACGGAGAACTCCCTTCAGACGTAACTTGAATCGATCTTCTGCACGACATATCATAGTGAAACTGGCAAAATACAAGGATAAAGAGAAAATTCTGAAAGCAGCTAGAGATAAACATGCTCTAACTTACAAAGGGAGACCTACAAGACGCCTGACAGATCTGTCTACTGAAACTTGGCAGGCCAGAAAGGAATGGCAGGAAATCTTCAATGTGATGAACAGAAAAAATATGCAGCCGAGAATCCTTTATCCAGCAAGTCTGTCATTTAGAATAGAAGGAGAGATAAAGGTCTTCCCAAACAAACAAAAACTGAAGGAATTTGTCACCACTAAACCAGCCCTACAAGAGATCCTAAGGGGGATCCTGTGAGACAAAGTACCAGAGACATCGCTACAAACATAAAACATACAGATATCACAATGACTCTAAACCCATATCTTTCTATAATAACACTGAACATAAATGGACTAAATGCGCCAACCAAAAGACATAGGGTATTAGAATGGATTAAAAAACAAGACCCATCTATTTGCTGTCTGCAAGAGACTCATTTTACACCTGAGGACACCTTTAGATTGAGAGTGAGGGGATGGAGAACTATTTATCATGCTACTGGAAGCCAAAAGAGAGCTGGAGTAGCCATACTTATATCAGACAAACTAGACTTTAAATTAAAGGCTGTGACAAGAGATGAAGAAGGGCATTATATAATCATTACAGGGTCTATCCATCAGGAAGAGCTAACAATTCTAAATGTCTATGCACCGAATACCGGAGCCCCCAAATATATAAAACAAGTACTCACAAACATAAGCAACCTTATTGATAAGACTGTGGTAATTGCAGGGGACTTTAACACTCCACTTAAGGAAATGGATAGATCATCTAGACACATGGTCAATAAAGAAACAACGGCCCTGAATGATACATTGGATCAGATGGACTTGACAGATCTATTTAGAACTCTGCATCCCAAAGCAACAGAATATACTTTCTTCTCGAGTGCACATGGAACATTCTCCAAGATAGATCATACACTGGGTCACAAAACAGCCCTTCATAAGTTTACAAGAATTGAAATTATACCATGCATACTTTCAGACCACAATGTGGAGTTTGGGGAGCTCTTTATAGGTTTTGGATACTAGCCCTTTGTCCAATATGTCATTTGCAAATATCTTTTCCCATTCCATTGGTTGCCTTTTAGTTTTGTTGGTTGTTTCCTTTGCTGTGCAGAAGCTTTTTATCTTCATAAGGTCCCAGCAATTCACTTTTGCTTTTAATTCCCTTGCCTTTGGGGATGTGTCGAGTAAGAGATTGCTACGGCTGAGGTCAGAGAGGTCTTTTCCTGCTTTCTCCTCTAAGGTTTTGATGGTTTCCTGTCTCACATTCAGGTCCTTTATCCATTTTGAGTTTATTTTTGTGAATGGTGTGAGAAAGTGGTCTAGTTTCAACCTTCTGCATGTTGCTGTCCAGTTCTCCCAGCACCATTTGTTAAAGAGACTGTCTTTTTTCCATTGGATGTTCTTTCCTGCTTTGTCAAAGATGAGTCGGCCATACGTTTGTGGGTCTAGGTCTGGGGTTTCTATTCTATTCCATTGGTCTATGTGTCTGTTTTTGTGCCAATACCATGCTGCCTTGATGATGACAGCTTTGTAGTAGAGGCTAAAGTCTGGGATTGTGAGGCCTCCTGCTTTGGTCTTTTTCTTCAAAATTACTTTGGCTATTCGGGGCCTTTTGTGGTTCCATATGAATTTTAGGATTGCTTGTTCCAGTTTCAAGAAGAATGCTGATGCAATTTTGATTGGGATTGCATTGAATGTGTAGATCGCTTTGGGTAGTATTGACATTTTGACAATATTTATTCTTCCAAACCATGAGCAGGGAATGTCTTTCCATTTCTTTATATCTTTTTCAATTTCCTTCATAAGCTTTCTATAGTTTTCAGCATACAGATCTTTTATATCTTTGGTTAGATTTATTCCTAGGTATTTTATGCTTCTTGGTGCAATTGTGAATGGGATCAGTTTCTTTATTTGTCTTTCTGTTGCTTCATTGTTAGTGTATAAGAATGCAACTGATTTCTGTACATTGATTTTGTATCCTGCAACTTTGCTGAATTCCTGTATCAGTTCTAGTAGACTTTTGGTGGAGTCTATCGGATTTTCCATGTATAATATCATGTCATCTGCAAAAAGCGAAAGCTTGACTTCATCTTTGCCAATTTTGATGCCTTTGATTTCCTTTTGTTGTCTGATTGCTGATGCTAGAACTTCCAGCACTATGTTAAACAGCAGCGGTGAGAGTGGGCATCCTTGTCGTGTTCCTGATCTCAGGGAAAAAGCTCTCAGTTTTTCCCCGTTGAGGATGATGTTAGCTGTGGGCTTTTCATAAATGGCTTTTATGATCTTTAAGTATGTTCCTTCTATCCCGACTTTCTCAAGGGTTTTTATTAAGAAAGGGTGCTGGATTTTGTCAAAGGACTTTTCTGCATCGATTGACAGGATCATATGGTTCTTCTTTTTTTTTTTTTTTTTTTTTTTGTTAATGTGATGTATCACGTTGATTGATTTGCGAATGTTGAACCAGCCCTGCATCCCAGGAATGAATCCCTCTTGATCATGGTGAATCATTCGTTTTATATGCTTTTGAATTCAATTTGCTAGTGTCTTATTGAGAATTTTTGCATCCATATTCATCAGGGATATTGGCCTGTAGTTCTCTTATTTTTACTGGGTCTCTGTCTGGTTTAGGAATCAAAGTAATACTGGCTTCATAGAATGAGTCTGGAAGATTTCCTTCCCTTTCTATTTCTTGGAATAGCTTGAGAAGGATAGGTATTATCTCTGCTTTAAACGTCTGGTAGAACTCCCCTGGGAATTCATCTTGTCCTGGAGTCTTATTTGTTGGGAGATTTTTGATAACCGATTCAATTTCTTTGCTGGTTATGGGTCTGTTCAAGCTTTCTATTTCCTCCGGATTGAGTTTTGGAAGAGTGTGGGTGTTTAGGAATTTGTCCATTTTTTCCAGGTTGTCCAATTTGTTGGCATATAATTTTTCATAGTATTCCCTGATAATTGTTTGTATCTCTGAGGGATTGGTTGTAATAATTCCATTTTCATTCATGATTTTATCTATTTGGGTCATCTCCCTTTTCTTTTTGAGAAGCCTGGCTAGAGGTTTGTCAATTTTGTTTATTTTTTCAAAAAACCAACTCTTGCTTTCGTTGATCTGCTCTACAGTTTTTTTAGATTCTATATTGTTTATTTCTGCTCTGATTTTTATTATTTCTCTTCTTCTGCTGGGTTTAGGCTGCCTTTGCTGTTCTGCTTCTATTTCCTTTAGGTGTGCTGTTAGATTTTGTATTTGGGATTTTTCTTGTTTCTTGAGATAGGCCTGGATTGCAATGTATTTTCCTCTCAGGACTGCCTTCGCTGCGTCCCAAAGTGTTTGGATCGTTGTATTTTCATTTTCGTTTGTTTCCATATATTTTTAAATTTCTTCTCTAATTGCCTGGTTGACCCACTCATTCATTAGTAGGGTGTTCTTTAACCTCCATGCCTTTGGAGGTTTTCCAGACTTTTTCCTGTGGTTGATTTCAAGCTTCATAGCATTGTGGTCTGAAAGTATGCATGGTATAATTTCAATTCTTGTAAACTTATGAAGGGCTGTTTTGTGACCCAGTATATGATCTATCTTGGAGAATGTTCCATGTGCACTCGAGAAGAAAGTATATTCTGTTGCTTTGGGATGCAGAGTTCTAAATAGATCTGTCAAGTCCATCTGATCCAATGTATCATTCAGGGCCCTTGTTTCTTTATTGACCATGTGTCTAGATGATCTATCCATTTCCTTAAGTGGAGTGTTAAAGTCCCCTGCAATTACCACAGTCTTATCAATAAGGTTGCTTATGTTTGTGAGTACTTGTTTTATATATTTGGGGGCTCCGGTATTCGGTGCATAGACATTTAGAATTGTTAGCTCTTCCTGATGGATAGACCCTGTAATGATTATATAATGCCCTTCTTCATCTCTTGTCACAGCCTTTAATTTAAAGTCTAGTTTGTCTGATATAAGTATGGCTACTCCAGCTCTCTTTTGGCTTCCAGTAGCATGATAAATAGTTCTCCATCCCCTCACTCTCAATCTAAAGGTGTCCTCAGGTGTAAAATGAGTCTCTTGCAGACAGCAAATAGATGGGTCTTGTTTTTTAATCCATTCTAATACCCTATGTCTTTTGGTTGGCGCATTTAGTCCATTTATGTTCAGTGTTATTATAGAAAGATATGGGTTTAGAGTCATTGTGATATCTGTATGTTTTATGTTTGTAGCGATGTCTCTGGTACTTTGTCTCACAGGATCCCCCTTAGGATCTCTTGTAGGGCTGGTTTAGTGGTGACAAATTCCTTCAGTTTTTGTTTGTTTGGGAAGACCTTTATCTCTCCTTCTATTCTAAATGACAGACTTGCTGGATAAAGGATTCTCGGCTGCATATTTTTTCTGTTCATCACATTGAAGATTTCCTGCCATTCCTTTCTGGCCTGCCAAGTTTCAGTAGACAGATCTGTCAGGCGTCTTGTAGGTCTCCCTTTGTAAGTTAGAGCATGTTTATCTCTAGCTGCTTTCAGAATTTTCTCTTTATCCTTGTATTTTGCCAGTTTCACTATGATATGTCGTGCAGAAGATCGATTCAAATTACGTCTGAAGGGAGTTCTCTGTGCCTCTTGGATTTCAATGCCTTTTTCTTTCCCCAGTTCAGGGAAGTTCTCAGCTATAATTTCTTCAAGTACCCCTTCAGCACCTTTCCCTCTCTCTTCCTCCTCTGGGATACCAATTATGCGTATATTATTTCTTTTTAGTGTATCACTTAGTTCTCTAATTTTCCCTTCATACTACTGGATTTTTTTTATCTCTCTTTCTCTCAGCTTCCTCTTTTTCCATAACTTTATCTTCTAGTTCACGTATTCTCTCCTCTGCCTCTTCAATTCGAGCTGTCGTCGTTTCCATTTTGTTTTGCATTTCGTTTAAAGCGCTTTTCAGCTCCTCCTGACTGTTCCTTAGTCCCTTGATCTCTGTAGCAAGAGATTCTCTGCTGTCCTTTATACATTTTTCAAGCCCAGTGATTAATTTTATGACTAGTATTCTAAATTCACTTTCTGTTATATTATTTAAATCCTTTTTGATCAGTTCATTAACCGTTGTTATTTCCTGGAGGTTCTTCTGTGGGGAATTCTTCCGTTTGGTCATTTTGGATAGTCCCTGGAGTGGTGAGGACCTGCAGGACACTTCTCCTGTGCTGTGGTGTATAACTGGAGTTGGTGGGCAGGGCCGCAGTCCGTCCTGATGTCTGCCCCCAGCCCACAGCTGGGTCCACAGCCAGACTGGTGTGTGCCTTCTCTTCCCCTCTCCTAGGGGCGGGATTCACTGTGGGGTGGCGTGGCCCGTCTGGGCTACTTGTACACTGCCAGGCTTGTGGTGCTGGGGATCTGGCGTATTAGCTGGGGTGGGTAGGCAAGGTGCACGGGGGCAGGAGGGGCAGGCTTAGCTCGCTTCTCCTTAGGTGATCCACTTCAGGAGGGGCTCTGTGGCAGCAGGAGGGAGTCAGATCCCCTGGCGGAGGTTTGGCTTTGCAGAAGCACAGAGTTCGGTGTTTGCGCGGAGTGAGGAAGTTCCCTGGCAGGAACTGGTTCCCTTTGGGATTTTGGTTGGGGGATGGGCGGGGGAGATGGCCCTGACGAGCGCCTTTGTTCTCCACCAAACTGAGCTCTGCCGTCCGGGGACTCAGCAGCTCTCCCTCCCTTTGTCCTCCAGTCTTCCGGCTTTCCGAGCAGAGCTGTTAACTTATGACCTCCCAGAAGCTAAGTCGCGCTTGCTGTCGAGACACAGTCCATTAGGCCCCTCCGCTTTTGCCAGCCAGACTCGGGGGCTCTGCTTGGCCAGCGAGCCGCCCCTCCACCCAGGCTCCCTCCCGCCAGTCCGTGGAGCGCGCACCACCTCGCCGCCCTTCCTACCCTCTTCCATGGGCCTCTTGTCTGCGCTTGGCTCCGGAGACTCCGTTCTGCTAATCCTCTGGTGGTTTTCTGGGTTATTTAGGCAGGTGTAGGTGGAATCTAAGTGATCAGCAGGATGCGCGGTGAGCCCAGCTTCCTCCTACGCCGCCATCTTCTTCCCTCTCCTCCCAGGCACCTTTCTTAATAAAAACCTTCGAGAAAGTCAGGATAGAAGAACATACTTGAAGTTCATAAAAACCATTTATGAAAAGCCCACAGCTAACATCATCCTCAATGGGGAAAAACTGAGAGCTTTTTCCCTGAGATCAGGAACACGACATGGATGTCCACTCTCACCGCTGCTGTTTAACATAGTGTTGGAAGTTCTAGCATCAGCAATCAGACAACAAAAGGAAATAAAAGGCATCAAAATTGGCAAAGATGAAGTCAAGCTTTCACTTTTTGCAGATGACATGATATACATGGAAAATCCGATAGACTCCACCAAAAGTCTGCTAGAACTGATACATGAATTTAGCAAAGTTGCAGGATATAAAATCAATGCACAGAAATTAGCTGCATTCTTATCCACTAATAATTAAGCAACAGAAATACAAATAAAGAAACTGATCCCATTCACAATTGCACCAAGACGCATAAAATACCTAGGAATAAATCTAACGAAAGATGTAAAAGATCTGTATGCTAAAAACTATAGAAAGCTTATGAAGGAAATTGAAGAAGATATAAAGAAATGGAAAGACATTCCCTGCTCATGGTTTGGAAGAATAAATATTGTCAAAATGTCAATACTACCCAAAGCGATCTACACATTCAATGCAATCCCAATCAAAATTGCATCAGCATTCTTCTTGAAACTGGAACAAGCAATCCTAAAATTCATATGGAACCACAAAAGGCCCCGAATAGCCAAAGTAATTTTGAAGAAAAAGACCAAAGCAGGAGGCCTCACAATCCCAGACTTTAGCCTCTACTACAAAGCTGTCATCATCAAGACAGCATGGTATTGGCACAAAAACAGACACATAGACCAATGGAATAGAATAGAAACCCCAGACCTAGACCCACAAACGTATGGCCAACTCTTCTTTGACAAAGCAGGAAAGAACATCCAATGGAAAAAAGACAGTCTCTTTAACAAATGGTGCTGGGAGAACTGGACAGCAACATGCAGAAGGGTGAAAGTAGACCACTTTCTCACACCATTCACAAAAATAAACTCAAAATGGATCTAGGACCTGAATGTGAGACAGGAAATGATCAAAACCCTAGAGGAGAAAACAGGAAAAAACCTCTTTGACCTCAGCCGTAGCAATATCTTCCTTGACACATCCCCAAAGGCAAGGGAATTAAAAGCAAAAATGAACTACTGGGACCTTATGAAGATAAAAAGCTTCTGCACAGCAAAGGAAACAACCAAAAAAACTAAAAGGCAACCAGTGGAATGGGAAAAGATATTTGCAAATGACATATTGGACAAAGGGCTAGTATCCAAAACCTATAAAGAGCTCCCCAAACTCCACACCCGAAAAACAAATAACCCAGTGAAGAAATGTGGAGAAAACATGAACAGACACTTCTCTAAAGAAGACATCCGGATGGCCAACAGGCACATGAAAAGATGCTCAATGTCGCTCCTCACCAGGGAAATACAAATCAAGACCACACTCAGGTATCACCTCACGCCAGTCAGAGTGGCCAAAATGAACAAATCAGGAGACTATAGATGCTGGAGAGGATGTGGAGAAACGGGAACCCTCTTGCACTGTTGGTGGGAATGCAAATTGGTGCAGCCACTCTGGCAAATAGTCTGGAGGTTCCTCAGAAAATTAAAAATAGACCTACCCTATGACCCAGCAGTAGCAGTGCTAGGAATTTACCCAAGGGGTACAAGAGTGCTGACGCATAGGCGTTTGTACCCCAATGTTTATAGGAGCACTTTCAACAATAGCCGAATTATGGAAAGAGCCTAAATGTCCAACAACTGATGAATGGATAAAGAAATTGTGGTTTATATACACAATTGAGTACTACAGGGCAATGAGAAAGAACGAAATATGGCCCTTTGTAGCAACGTGGATGGAACTGGAGAGTGTGATGCTAAGTGAAATAAGCCATACAGAGAAAGACAGATACCCTATGGTTTCACTCTTATGTGGATCCTGAGAAACTTAACAGAAACCCATGGGGGAGGGGAAGGAAAAAACAAAAAAACAAAAAAAAGAGGTTAGAATGGGAGAGAGCCAAAGCATAAGAGACTCTTAAAAACCGAGAACAAACTGAGGGCTGATGGGAGGTGGGAGGGAGGGGAGGGTGGGTGATGGGTATTGAGGACGGCACCTTTTGGGATGAGCACTGGGTTTGTATGGAAACCAATTTCCCATAAATTTAAAATAAATAAATAAATTAAAATAAATAAATAAATAAATAAATAAATAAATAAATAAATAAAAGAATATGGCTAAAGAGTACATCTGTTTGCAAGAATGGATTCTAGAGATAACCTAGCATTGTCTAAGTGAGGCCAATTTCTAAGTTTGTTCTTAAACCTTTTTTGGTCTTCCAAATATTGTACCTGATGTCATTTTTGTGAAACTAAAATAAAATAATTTAAGTGTCATACAGTCTGTATTATAAAGAGACAGTGGTATAGACAACACATATGCTCTGCAGAATCTGAATCTTGGAGGCATTCTTGATATTATCTCTGGTGGTCGGATGTCTATTGAAAGTGAATTCAAGACCTATTTCTTTGAAAAACTCTTTTGGAGGATTTTTGCATCTAAGTTCATGAGAAACATTGGTCTATAGTTTTCTTGTGTTCCCTTTGGTTTTGCTATCAGGATAATACTAGCTGCATAAAATGAATTGGGACCTGTTTCATCATTGTCTACTTTCTAGAAGAGACTATATAGACTCTGTATGAATTCTAAACATTTAGTAGAATCATTCAGTAAAAATATGTGGGCCTGGAGATTTGTTTTCTGGGGAGTTTAAAAAATTCTAAATTCAAATCCTTAATAGTTATAGGTCTATTCAAATGATCTATTTCATGTTGGGTGTGTTGTGGTAACTTGTATTTTCCAATGAAGTAGTCTATTCCGTCTAAATTGTCAAATTTACAGTGTATAGTTGTTCATAGTATTCCCTTATTATCTTGATGTCTGCAGGGTCTGTATTACTATCCCCTACTTAGTTCTTGATACTAGTAATTTGTGTCTTCTCCTTTTTTTTCCTTGTCAGTCTTGCTAGAGGTTTACCAATTTTATCATTTTTTTTCATAAAACTGGACTTTAGTTTTATTGATCTTCTTTATTATTTTCCTGTTTATACTTCCACTGATTTTTGCCCCTGTCTATATATTTCCTTCTTTTGCTTGTTTTTGATTTGTTTTTCTCTTCTTTGTCTAGTTTCTTGATATAGAAAGTTAGATTATTGATTTGAGACCTTTTGTGTTCTCTAATGTAAGCATTTAGTTAGTGCTATAAACAGCCTCTCAGCATGGCTTTAGCTGTGTCCCACAAATTATGATATATATTTTTATTTTCTGTCAGCTTTATGTACTTTTTAGCTACCTTTAGACTTCTGCATTGACTTGTGGATTATTTTGAAGTATATTATTTACTTTCAGAATGTTGAGAGATTTTCCTGTTCTCTTTCTGGTATTGATTTTTAGTTTGATTCCACTGTGCCCAGAAAATATATTCCATATGAAATTAATTGTTTTGAAATGGTTAAGTTTTGTTTTATGGTTAAGGATATTGTATATCTTGGTGTATATTCCATGGGTACATGAAAGGGTTAGATACTTTGATTGACGGGGTTGTTGAGTTCTTATTTATTTTTGCTCATTTTCTGCCAAGTAGTTCTTACCATTTGCTGAGAGAGGCATATAGAAATCTTCAGTTATAACTGTGAGCTTGTCTTTTTTCTTTCAGTTCTATCAGTTTTTGAAGTACTATACATTTTGCAGCTCTGTTGTTTGGTGCATAAACATTTAGGATTTACTATGTATTCTTGGTGAATTGACCCTTTTATCATTATGTAATGGTCCCTCTCTGTTTCTGGTAATTTTCTTTGCTCTGAAGTCATTTTTATCTAATATCAACATAACACTCTTGTTTTCTTTTGATTAATGTTTGCATGGTATATCTTTTTTCCCCAACTTTTTACTTTCATTATATATTTTTAAATTTTCATTATATTTGAAGTTAATTTCTTGTAGAAAACACGTAGTTGGGTCAAGGTTTTTTCACACTCTGTAAATCTCTGTCTTTTGGTTGGTGTATTTAGACCACGTTGCAATTATTTAAATGTTAGGGCTATATTTCCTATTTTTATTTTTTGTTTTCTGTTTGTTCTGCTTTTTTGTTTCCCTGTTTTCTTTGTCTTGCTTTCCTGTGGATTAGCTGAACATGTTTTATAATTTAATTTTTATTTATCTCTGATTCTTTTGATTATATCTTTTAGTATAGCCTTTTTAGTGGTTGCTCTAAGAATTACATTATATATCCATAATTTATCCTAGTTATTGTTGTCAACAATTTGTCAGTTTCAGTGAATTATAGAAAAGTTTGCTTCCTTTATCTCTCTTTACTCTCCACATTTATAACATAATTGTCTTAAATATTTTCTCATCATGCATTGAGATCCACATCATACAGTGTTATAATTTTGCTTCAACCACCAAATATAATTTAGAAAATGCAAAAGAAGGCAAACCTACTCTGTTTACTCACATTATTACTTAAGATGTTATTTCTTCCTTTTTGATGTTCCAAATTCCATCATTTTCTTTCTCTTCAGAGAACTTCTTTCAGCCAGTTATTAGGGTAGGTCTGTTAGTGACAAATTTTTTTCAGTTTTTTTCATCTCCTAATTTTGTGATTCCCTCTTAATTCTTAAAGGATATTTTCATTAGATACAGAATTTGTAGTTGACAGTTCTTTTCTTTCAGCACTTCAAAGTGGTGTGCTATTTCCCTCTGGCCTTTAGGATTTCTGATGAAAAATGTGCTGTCTTTTGAGTTGTTATTACCAATAGTTAAGTTTCTCTTGCTGGTTTAAAGATTTAAAATTTATCTTTAGTTCTAAGAAGTTTCTTTGGATTTCTTTGGATTTATTCTATTTGGAATTTGCCCAACTTCTTGAACTTATATTTACAATTTTTGCTAATTTGGAGAAGTTTACAGCCTTTATTTCTTCGAATACTTTTTCAACTCCCCCCTCTTTTTTCTTTCCTTCGAGGATTCTTATGACATGTATATAAAGATATGTCTTATACTCCCACAGGTCTCTGAGCCTCTGTTCAATTATTTTCCAATCTATTTTTTCTCTGATGTTGTGATTAAGTACGTTTTTATTTTTCTACCTGATTCTTTGCTCTGTTGTTTCCATTTTGCTTTTTAGTCCATCCTTTAAGGTTTTTGTTTATTTTTTTAGTTATTGAGTTTTATAATTCTAAAATTACTGTTTAGTTATTCTTTATACCTTCTATTTCTTTTCTGAGATTTTCTGTTTTGTTGCTGAGACTTTATTTTTGTTTTAAGTCTGTTTGTAAATTTTTATTAAAGTATGTTTATAATGACTGCTTTAAAATCCTTGTCAGACAAGTCTAACATTTCTGTTATCTTGATGTTGGTATCTGTTAATTGTTTTTCTTATCAAGCTAAAATTTTCCTGGTTCTTAGAATGACTAGTGATTTTTTAAATTGAAATCTGGACATTTTGAATATTATGTTATGACTCTGAATCTTATTCATATCTTCTGGTTTAGTAGGCTTCCTTTATTTTTTATTATTTTTAATATAATTTATTGTCAAATTGGTTTCCATACAACACTCAGTGCTCATCCCACAAGTGCCCTCCTCAATGCCCATTACCTACTTTCCCCTCTCCCTACCCCCATCAACCCCCAGCTTGTTCTCAGTATTTAAGAGTCTTTTATGGTTTGCCACCCTCCTTCTCTGTAAGTTTTTTTTCCCCTTCACCTCCCCCATGGTCTTCTGTTAAATTTCTCAAGATCCACATAGTAGGCTTCCTTTAAACTGAAACAACAGAGGACATGGGAGAACTGCCTGTTACTATCAGCTGTGGGTGGATGTCCAGGTTCCCCATTCAGCCTCTGTTGACACTTATCCGGGGAGGAACTCCTTTTTCCTCCTAGGCCAGGGTAGAAATTGTGGTTGTCTACTAAGCCCCCACTGATTTCACTGTGGTTTGGATTAGAGAAGTGCCTCATAACTGTTCCCCAGTTGGCCGCCACTGACATTGCAAGGTGAGCGGCCTCATTTCTGTTGGGCAGTGATGAAAGTCCTTACTCTTCATTGAGAAATCTCTGACATCACCCTAGCAGGGAGGCAGAGCAGTATTAATACTGGATAAAGTGAAAGCCTAGGCTCCTTTCATACTCTCAACTGAACCACAGTGCTGAGGGTCTCATTTTGTTCCCAGCGGGGATGAAGGTCCCATCTCTCCACCTTGCCTTCTCTAACACCAACCTGGTAAGCGATGTTGATGGACCTTTTTAGAGCCTAGTAAGAGAGAAAGTCTACGTTCCTTTCTTGACATTTGATAGTTTGGGTGGCAGTAAATTTAAAAATTATTTTCTGTGGTGTTTGACTGGAATAACTGGATATTATCTAAAAGTTCTCTGCCTTGCTAGGCTGCTCTTTTCATGGTCCTTTGGCTAGATAAAGCAGGCTTTTCTAAAGACTTTTGTTGTCTGTTTCCAGTGCTGTTTCTCCAACACCAGTCAGTGATACATGAAGCAAGAAAAAAAACCCAGAAACTCACTTCTGTGTTATTTTTTGAGTACAAATCTTCCTAACCAGACTTCCTTCTTTCCACCTTTCCAAGTCTTTTTTTTTTTTTTTTATACATAGTAATGTCCAGGGGTTTTAGTTATACTTAGCAGAAGGAATAAAGAAAATTATTTCTACTCTAGCTTACCAAAAATGGAAGTTGTTTGTTTTTTAAACCATTTTTTAAAAATAAGTGAGTTTAATCTAGTGAAAGGGATTTTCTCCATCTTCTTTAAAAATTGAGATGTTTCTATATTTCAAGGTTAAACTAAATTAATATTATATTCTTCTCACTTCAGGAAAAATCCATGCATTTGGAAGCACCTTAGGGATATGCATTTTATTATTTGAAGTTTGAATGCCTCATGTTTTCTAATCTTTAAATAAAGTATAAAAGCAAATTTAAAAATTTGCTGATAGATTTCTGTCTTGTGAGAAAGATGAAACTTCATGGGAAAAATAATAGACCCTTGTTCTAATCACATAGCTATGATCTCTTCAGGAATGCTGATTGAATTACTTGTGCATGTTATTGACAAAATGCCTTGTATCACTATTCTAATATTGATATATAAAAAATAAAACTTTAAATAAGTTTGTTTATGGGAATAGAAAAATAAGACTACTATTACTTATATTGCCTATTTGTAAATGCTAGTAAATACAAACCATCAATCGTTTTCTTCCTCCAGATGAGGGGTATGTCTGATAAATCACTCCGGCTAGTGCTGTCCACCTTCAGCAACATACGGGAAGAGCTTGGACATCTTCAAAATGACTTGACAGTAACACTTATTTTAATTTTTCTTTCCAAAGACTTACTAGTTCTTACCTTTCTAATGTAGAAATGAAGTCATTTAATCTACCTTGCAAAATTCAATACAGTGCAACAATATTATGCTCATCTAGACATATATTCTTGAAACAGTTACTTGGGGTTGAGAGAGGAAATAAAAGATCCCCAATGTCAAAATGAAAAAAGTTGGGCATACACTTATTATTTAGTTTGACACAAAGGTAATTTGATACCTAGATCCAGGAAGTAGCTTCCAAAATTAGAATAGTCTAACCCATTGAATGGGAATTTCCCCTTTTTTCTGTAATAATAAAGCATACTTTGAATTTCTTAGAATACTTGAAAACTCCTTTCTCCAAGAACTTAACCTTTTTAGTTGGTGGTTTTGGTGCCATTATCTAAATATATTTAGAATACCTTGAGCCTTTTTAGTTGGCATTCTTGGTGGCATTATCTAAATATATTTAGAATATCTTGCATACAATGAAGCCTGGAGTGGGTTATTTCATTTCTGGGTTCTGATGAACACATTTAGATTATAATTTGAAAATTCACCATCTGCTGGGATTAACAAAAAGTCTTTGCAGATTGGGGCAAAACATTACAATAATTTGAAGGTTCTGCTTCATTGAACTTAGAATTGGTTCATCAAATGTCTCTTAGAATGCAAATTTTTAAAGTTTCACCCATTTGTATCCTATATTTTGCTTGATTTTTTAGAATTATGTTTTATTAGACAACTGCAAACGAACCAAGTGTTTATTTAAGGCTTCAAATATAAACAAATCTTTGTATTATGTGATTGTTGACAAGTTCTGAATTATAACAAATAATTTTGCTTCTAGGCACTGGAAAATGACAAGATAAGACTTGAGAAAGACTTGGCATTCAAAGAAACTCAAATAAAAGAGTATGAAGAACTCTTGGCATCAGTGAGAGCAAATAACCGCCAGCAGCAGGTAAGTTGATATTTTCATTTATGATAAAGTAGATTGATAGATTTTCATATGCACAATTATTGACACATTGTAGTTATGACATATAATACAGACAGAATTAAAATATGATGGAACAATTTATTCATATGAGACTTGAGTGGCTTTGGTTATTTACAATGACTGAAAGACTTCTCATAAGAACAGATAACCTTGTATGATATAGATATAAAGTATATACAACCCACAATTATCTGTGCTGTTGGGAGACAAAAATTGTATAAATATTGAAGAGGTAAGTTCACTCATTCATTTAATCTACTAATATGTTGATTAAAAAGGTTCTGTAGTCTCAACAAATGTTTTTGCAGTGAATAAATGAATAAACTCTGGAAGTATTATCCAGATGTCTGAGCAGAGATGATTCCTAAGAAATTGTTATCAGTCCCTAAGGCTCATCCCTTCCTAATCTTCACTTCTATGACAGTCTCACATTTTTTCTCAGCTTCCACCTAAATAATCAGGTATATCATCATTTTGGTGCCTATTAGAAGGCAAAATATTGTCAAAGAGTAGCAAGAGTCAGATTGCTAAATTGGAACACTGAAAATTTGTTCAGTCTTAATTCCTTCTCATTCAAGATAAGCATATCACACTAGGGGCAAGAATCTATTTTATGGCTGATCTAATTTACCATGTAAGGGTAAATATATAATGGAAAAATATTTGCTTTATTTCATTGAATTAATCAACTAAGAGAGTACTCTCCTCCAAAAAAAGTAGATCCTTTTGTCTTATTTACTTGTGTTTTTTTTATAGCAAGGACTTCAAGACTCAACCTCAAAATGCCAAGCATTGGAAGAAAACAATCTCTCTCTTCGATATACATTATCAGACATGGAATATAAACTAAAAGAACTGGACTACTGTAAGCGTAATTTGGAACAAGAGAATAAAAATATCAGAATACAGGTACTAAAATTTTGTTTTAAATACACATTATTGCCTTAGTTATACCATTGTAATCCTAGAATTTCCAACAGTAAATATATGCATATCTTACATGTGTATATATCCCATTCCTCTTGAGAAAATATATGGCTGCTTTCTGATGATTTCATATGTGGTTATGTCTCATCTCACTGCCATTTGAACTATATAATGCAATTCCTAAACATCACTCTTGTTATTTCAATGCTTTGTTTAATCGTGTGATTTTCATCTTATAATAAGTCTTATAATATAATATGTATTTCCTTCATAACAATCCAAGTACGGAAAGTTATTTTTCCTTCTGTAGGTTTCTGAGACTTGCATAGGCCCGATGCTGCAGGTGAAAATGGATGAGATTGGCAATCATTACATGGAGATGGTAAAAAACTTAAGAATGGAGAAAGATAGAGAGATCTGCAAGTTAAGGGTATGTTGATCCTCCAGTGCATAAATACACAGGTCAGCACAAAGTTTCTAATAAGATTATGATGGTTTCAAGTTTAAAGCTACAAAAAAATCAACTAAAGGTAGAGTCAGGAATATGGCATAGAACCTTTTTTAAATACATATTACTGTGTATAGATATTGCTAAATTGTTTTCTAATTTAATCTTCTTAAATTTAATCACCTTAATTTAATCATGTTAACCTTCTCTATAAAAGCAAAATAAAACATTAAGTTCAGTGTTTTGGTTTTTTATTTTTATTCATTTACTTTTAGTGGTTGGGAGGAACCCGTTATGATTTTGCTTACAGCATGCTTGTGCAGTCAAAAGCAACATTTGAGATTATCCAGCAAAACCACAGTTTGATTTTTAAAAATCCTCACTTGACTTTGAAGGATGATACATAGCAAGAACTTTGTCAAGCACAAGGATAAAAACAGTGTTGAATTATGTACCTTTAATTGGCTTCAAAATTAGGATTATATTTGTAAGAATAAGTATATGTTACCTTATCTTGCAATTCTACATCAAATTGATTAATTCTTAATTTAATGATTCCTAAAATAGTTAAATATACTTAAATATTTAATGGAAAAACTGACCATAGGTTTTTCTCTCCAAATACCACCATAGAATTTTTTCCAAAAACCAAAATGAAACAAAATGTAGTTTGTTCAAAAGCCTACCAATTTTTCTAGAAGATTACCTTCACTTGTTTCTTTTTCATCCTAACATAACTAATAACCCTTCAACTTAACATCCGTCTATGTACACATAATGTAGTACAGAAGAAAATGGGTGGGGTTTGGAGTCAGAATACCTGTTTTGGAATTGCAGCTATGTTGCTTACTAGCTGTGGCACTTTATGTCATATAACCTCTCTGGTAATCTCATTTAACTATTTTGTGAATAGGATTTTTTTTTTAATTTTCTTAATGTTTATTGATTTTTGAGAGAGAGAGAGAGGGAGAGAGAGAGAGCATGAGTGGGGGAGGCACAGAGAGAGAGGGAGACACAGAATCCAAAGCAGGCTCCAGGCTCTGAGCAGACAAATCATGCCAGAGGAATACTTTGTGAACTCTAAATCACAATACAATATTAGTTATTATTAGTGAGTTTTCTTTAATTAATATCTGAAGGAATCTAAAGTACCTATTTCTTAGCTTTATTTTAATCGTTGTGGCCTAGGACTGCTACTTAAGTAATGCTTAGCCCTATATAGTAAAGACACCTTTAAAAAATGAGAAATTCTTATTGGCATTTTAATTCACATTTTTTATTCATCAAACTCTACAAATGTTTACAACTATTGGCACTTTGCTCTTCATTTCATAATTTCCTGTATGACTTTATGCCACTTAACCTCTTGGAACTCAATTACCTATTTTATAAATCATATCTATAATAATTCTTATTTCTTTTTAATCACTAGACTCAATTAAATCAGTACCAAAAAGATGTTTCAAGAAGAGAAGGAACTTGCAGTGACTTCCAATTCAAGCTTCATGAACTGACAAGCTTGCTGGAAGAGAAGGACTCCCTTATAAAACGTCAGTCAGAGGTAAGAAGGGAAGTGATAGAGATGGAGAGGAACTCAGTTAGGTATGATAAATACTTCCCATGAATTAGACAAGGGCACGTTTCCAAGACTCACTTTATTCATTAAGTAGAATGTAACTACGAAGAAGAGCAACATTCATATTTGAAGAGATATAATTCAAATGAAAGCAAGAATTAAAGCAAAAAGAGTGCTATTGTGCATTTAATATTTGTACCTTTATATCTCATTAGCAGTGAAACTTCCAGGAAGACTGTGAGCTCTTTACTAGAATATTAGCTGCTTCAGCAAAGGACTGTGTTATATTCCTCTCTGTATCTGTAGCATGTGGTCCAGGATCTGTTATAAAATAGTTTATATTGAAGAAAGGAACTACCAAAAACGGTGGCTGATGTTATATTGTTGTTATTGAACTAATGGTGTTTGTAATAATGATCAGTGATAGATTTTCAGTTAGAAAATAATACCTGCTTCCATATTGAAGTTTTAGTGCTTTTCTGCTATGACTATACTTTTCAAACTTTTTAGGACAAAAACTTTCACATCTATGAGAACCATGTCCATTCAATATCATGTAATCCCTCAAATAAAGAGATCCTACACCAGTTAGTGAATTCCTGCACAAGCATATAACGTAACTTATTTGGCACCATAAAGCAATAATATAACGTATTTAACAGATGGGATTAAAACACTCTTATGTCCAAGCTAAAGGGGGAGGAAAAAAAGTAATTATTCTTACTAACCTTATTAAATGATCAAACATGCTTCTTACCTCATGTTTCTACTTTTTTCAAATAATTATATTTTCTTTTATTTGTAAGGAACTCTCAAAATTGAGACAAGAAATGTATTCATCTCATAACCAACCCTCCAGTGGTGGAAAGACTACTATTATCAAAAAAAAGTAATGTATTTTTAAATGAAATTTGAATGCAACTTTGGTTATTATATAATCCAAGTTATAGCATGTTTAATTTATATATATATATATACAATCCAAGTTATAGCATATATGTGTGTGTGTGTGTGTGTGTGTGTGTGTGTGTATGCACACCCCTAGACAGAGTTTCTTTTCTGCAGGGCAGTGAATCTACTGAAGAACGGATATTTGCACAAGGGCATAGCAATTATAGTAAATAAAATTCTGTAGCACCTTTCCTGTATTTATAATATATCAAATACAACGTAAGTGAAAAACAAAATTTGTTGTTTAACCAACCATATTAGTCAATATTCTTTTAGTTGCACATGCCAAAAATTCAACTTAACATGGAAATTAGTTAATTCACTTAATTGGAATTGCTTGGTGTCCAGATGGATTTGTATGCTCAAAACATGTCTTCAGAAATATGTCTTTCTTTATCTCTTGGCTCTGCCTTTTCCCATGTAGACATCATTCTTAGGCATCTCCTCTCATAATAGCAATTTGACCACAGCTTACATCCCAGAAATTTAGCAAAGTCAAATAGAAAGTGACTCTTTAAGAACAGTTTCAGCAAAAGTCTATTTTGGATATTTCATATAAATGGAATAATATAAAATGTGGTCTTTTGTGACTGGATTCTTTCACCTTGCATAATGTTTTCAAGATTCATCCATGTTTTAGCATGTGTCAATACTTCGTTGCTTGTTGTTACTAAATAATATTGCATTATATGGATATACAACATTTATCCATTCATAAATTGATGGACATTTGGGTTGTTTTCAACTTTTGACTATTAAGAATGATGCTATTGTGAATATCTGTGTGCAGATTTGTGTGGACACATGTGTTCATTTCTTTTGAGTATATACCTAGGAGTGGCATTGCTGGGGCACATGGTAACTCCACATTTAACTTTTTGAGTAATGGCTAAACTGTTTTTCCAAAGCAGCTGTACAATTTTACATTCCCACCAGCAGTGTATTGAGTGTTCTAATTTCTCTCCATCCTCCTCAGAACTTGTTACTGTTTGTCTCTTGGATTATAGCCATGCTAAGGATGGGAGGTGGCATCTTATTGTGGTTTTCATTTGTATTTCTCCAATAATTAGTGTTTAGTATTTTTTCATGTGCTTATTGGCCATTTGTATATCTTCTTTGGAGAAATGACTATACAAATTTTTTCTCCATTTTTAAACTGGATCTACTTGCTTTTTTTACTGTTGGATTGCAAGAAATATTTATATATTCTGGATACAATTCCCTTATCAGAGATATGATTTGTAAATATTTTCTTCCATTCTATGGGTTGTCTTTTTACTGTCTTGATAGTATCATTTGAAACACAAGTTTTTAATTTTAAGGAAGTCCAATTCATCTATTTTTTTCTTTTCTTACTTGTACTTTGGGTATTATATTAAGAAACCATTGCCTAACCCAAAGTCATTAAGGTTTATACCCAAGCTTTCTTCTAAGAGTTTTATACTTTTACCTATTACATTTAGATCTATGAACTATTTTGAGTTAATTTTTTATATGGTGTTAAGTAGGGTTACAAGTTCATTCTTGTGCATGGGGCTATACAGTTGTTCCAATATCTTTTGTGGAATATACTATTTTTCCTCCCCCGCCCCAATAAATTAACTTGGCATTTTTGTCAGTAATCAAAAGATCATAAATGTAAGGCTAAATTTATAACCTCTCAGTTTTACTCCATTGATCTACTTGTATTTATATAAGTACTGATCTATTTGTTTATGCAAGTACCACACTGCTTTAATTACTATAGCTTTTTAATTTGAAACCAGGGGTATGAGTTTTTAAACTTCTTTTCAGGACTGATTTGGCTATTTTTGGTCCTTTGCTTTTCCATATGTGTTTTAGGATAAGCTTGTTAAGAGATTAATTAAATATGTAGAAAACTTTGGGTATTATTGCCATGCTAACAGTATTAAGTCTTTTTATCCATGAGCATGGAGTCCTTTTCCATTTAGATCCTCTTTAATTTCTTAAAATAGTATTTGATAATTTCACTGCATAAGTCTTAGCCTTCTTTTTTGTTAAATTTATTTCTAAGCATACTATATTTTTTATGTTACTGCTAAGTATACTATATTTTTTATGTTACTGTAAATAGAATTGTTTTCTTTTTCTTTTTTTATGTTTTAAGTTTTTTATTTAAATTCTAGTTAGTTAACATATAGTGTAATATTAGTTTCAGGAGTAGAATTTAGTGATGAATCACTTACATATAACACCCAGTGCTTTTATTTGAGTATACTTGACACACAATGTTACATTAATTTCTGGTGTATAATGTACTGATTCAACTTCTCTATATGTTATGCTACATTTATCACAAGTGTAGCTACCATTAGTCACCATGCAACACTATTAGAGTATAATTGACTATATTCCCTATGCTGTGCCTTTTATTCCTGTACTTACTTTTTCCATAATTAGAAGGCTGTATCTCCCACTCCCCTTTACCATTTTGTCCATACTGTCACAATACTTCCTTCTGTCAACCATCAGTTTGTTCTCTATTTACAGGCCTGATTCTGCATTATGTTTGTGTATTTTTTTTTAGGCTTCGTATGAATGAAATGCTATAGTATTTTTCTTTCTTTGTCTGACTTATTTCACTTTGCATAATGCCCTCTAGTTCTATACATGTTGTTACAAAAGGCAAGATCTGATCCTTTTATGGCTGAATAATATTCCATTTTATATATCTATATCTATAGGTATAGATATAGATAGATATAGATAGATACAGATACAGATATATAGATATAGATATAGATATATAGATATATATCTTCTTTATCCATTTCATATATCATTTCAAACTAGTATTTTTGTTTTCTTGGTTAAGTACTCAAGAGTAGAAATATTAGACCATATGGTATTTCTATTTTTAATTTTTTAAGGAAAGTTCATGCTGATTTCCAGAGTGGCTGTACCAATTTTCATTCCCATGAATAGTACACTAAGTTTCCTTTTTCTCCACATCCTCACCAACACTTGCTATAGCTTGACATTTTTTATTTTTGCTATTCTGAAAGTTGTAAGGTGATATCTTATGGTAGCTTTGATTTGCATTTTCTGATGATTAATGATGTTGAGCATCTTTCCATGTGTCTATTGGATATCTATATGTCTATTTTGGAAAAATGTCTACTCGGGTCCTTTGACCTTGTTTTGAACATATTGTTGGGTTTTGTTTTGTTTTTTTTGGTTTTGAGGTATGAACAGTCTTTATATATTTTGGATGTTAACCCCTTATCAGATATATCTTTGCAAATATCTTCTTCCATTCAGTAGATTGCATTTTTGTTTTGTTGATGGTTCCTTTGCTGTGCAATCTAGAAAATGGCTGCCAAGGCCAATGTCAGAGAAGTTATTACCAGTGATTCTTCTAGGATTTTTATGGCTTCAGGTCTCACATTTAGGTCTTCAATCTATTTTGAGTTTATTTTTGTGTGTGGTATAAGAAAGTGGTCCAGCTTCATTCTTTGCATGTTGCTGCCCAGTTTTCCCAACATCATTTGTGGAAAAGACTATCTTTTCCCCGGTATGTTCTTGCCTGTTCTGTTATAGACTAATAGACCATATAAGTTTGGGTTTCTTTCTGGACTTTCTATTTTGTTCCATTGACATATATGTCTAGTTTTTGTGCCAGTTCCATAATGTTTTAATAAATTCAGACTTGCAGTATATCTTGAAATTTGGAATTGTGACACCTGCTCCTTTGTTTTTCTTTATTTTTTTCCTATTAGAGATGAATATAATATTCACATATGTTTTTTTAATTTTATTTTTTATTTTTTAAAATTTACATCCAAATTAGTTAGCATATAGTGAAACAATGATTTCAGGAGTAGATTCCTTAATGCCCCTTACCCATTTCTCAAGATTGCTTTGGCTATTCAGGGTCTGTTGTGGTTCCATAAATATTTTAGGATTGTTTGTTCTAGTTCTCTGAAAAATGTTGTTTTTTTTTTAAGGGATTTCATTGTATCTGTAGATTGCTTGGGTAGTATAAACATTTTAACAATAGTAAAACTTCCAACCCATAAGCATGGTATATGTTTCCATTTGTTTGTTGTCTTTAATTTTTTTCATCAATGTTTGACATTGTTTTCAGAGTATAGGTCTTTGACCTCTTGGTTAAGTTTATTTGTAGGAATTTTGTTCTTTTTGGTGCAATGTAGATGGGATTGTTTTTTAATTTTCACTTTCTGCTGCTTGACTATTAGTTTATAGGAATTTAATAGATTTCTGTACTTTGGTTTTGTATCCTGTGACTTTACTGAATTCATTTATTACTTCCAATTGTTTTTTATAGAGTCTGTAGGATTTTCTATGTTATAGTATTATGTCATCTACAAATAATAAAAGTTTTACTTCTTCCTTACCAATATGGATGCCTTTTATTTCCTTTTCTTACCTGATATCTGTGGGTAAGACTTTCAGTACTATATTGAATAAAAATGGTGAGAGTGGATATCTTTATCTTGTTTCTGATCTTAGAGGAAAAGCTCTGTTTTTCACCATTGAGTATGATGTTAGCTGTGGGTTTTTCATATGTGACCTTTATTATGTTAAGGTATTGTTCCTCTGAACCCACTCTGTTGGCAGTTTTTATCATGAACAGAGTTGAATTTTGTCAAAAGCATCAGTTGAGATGATCATATGATTTTTATCCTTCCTTTGCTGATGTGGTGCATCACTTTGATTGATTTGGGAATATTGAACTATCCTTGCATCCCCTGAATAAATCCCACTAGATCATGGTGAATGGTCCTTTTAATGTATTGTTGAGTGTAGTTATCTTTGTCTGGTTTTGGTATCAGGGTAATGCTGGTCTCATAGAACGTATTTGGAAGCTTTTCTTCCTCTTTTATTTTAGGAATAGTTTGAGGAGAATAAGTATGAATTCTTCTTTAACTGGTAGAATTCACCTATGAATCCATTGGTCCTAAACTTGTATTTTTTGATAGTTTTTTTTCAACTAATTCAATTTTGTTACTTGTAACCAGTCTGTTAAGATTTTCTATTTCTTCATCCAGTTTTGGAAGATTGTATGTTTCTATGTATTTATCCTCTTCTTCTAGGTTGTACAATTTTTTGTTTATAATTTTTCATAATATTCTCTTATAATGCTTTCTATTTCTGTGGTGTCAGTTGTTACTTATTTCTTTTCTGATGTTTTTACTTAAGTCCTTTCTCTTTTTTTCTTGATGAGTCTGGCTAAGGATTTATTAATTCTGCTTATCTCTTCAAAGAGCCATCTCTTGGTTTTATGCATTTTTTTCTTTTTCTTTTTTTTTTAGTCTTTATGTCATTTATTTCTTCTCTAATCTTTATTATATCCTTGCCTCTACTCACCTTGGGCTTTTTTTGTTTGTTCTTTTTCTAGTTCCTTTAGGTGTTAAGATTAGATTGTTTATTTGAATTTTTCTTATTTCTTGATTTAGGCCTGTCATCATTATATATTTCCCTCTAAGAACTGCTTTCATTGCATCTGAAAGATTTGGGACCATTGTGTTTCCATTTTCATTTGTCTTCATGGTTTTTTTTATTTATTCTTTGACTTGTTGGTTGTTTAGTATCATTTTGGTTAGCCTCCATGTGTTTGTGTTTTTCCAGTTTTTTCCCCTTGTGATTGATTTCTAGGTTTATACTAATGTGGTTGGAAAAGATGCATGGTATTTCAATCTGCTTGAATTTATTGAGACTTGTTTAGTGGCCTAACATGTGATCTATTCTGGAGACTATTCCATGTGCACTTGAAAAGAATTTGCATATTTTCCTTTGTGAGGGAATGTTCTGAATATATCTGTTATATCCATCTGATCTAATGTGCCAAAGACACTGTTTTCTTATTGATTTTCTGTCTGAATGGTCTATTCCTTGATGTAAGTGGGGTGTTAAAGTTCTTTGCTATTACTATCAATTTCTGTCTTTATGTCTGCTAACATTTGCTTTTATGTAATTTAAGTTCTCTAATGATGGTTGCATAGATATTTACAGTTGTCATATTCTTTGGTTGGATCAATCCTTTTATCATCATTCAATTCCCTTCTCTTTCTCTTGTTACAGTCTTTAAGTCTGTTTTTTTCTGATATAAGTATTGCCACTCTAGCTTTTTTGTTTTTTATTTTTTGGCTTCCATTTGCAAGGCAAATGTTTTTCCATACCTTCACTTTCAGTCTTTATGTGTCTTTAGGTCAGAGGTGAGTCTCTTGTAGGCAGCATATAGATGTGTATTAATTTCTGTAGCCATTTTACCACCAATGGCTTTTGATTGGAGCATTTAAGTCATTTACATTTACAATAACAATTGATAGGTAACTATTGATGAAATAACTTATTGCCATTTTGTTATTTGTTTTCTTTCTTTTTTTGTAGTTCTTGTCTTTTCTTCTCCTCGTGTTCTTTCTTTGTGATTGGTAAGTTTCTGTAATGGTGTGTTTGGCTTTATTTCTCTTTATTTTGTTGTATATTTATTATAGGTTTTGTGTTTGTGGTTACCATGTGGTAGAATTGTTTTTCTTAATTTCATTTTCAGATCATTTATTGCAAGTACACAAGATTAAAATTGATTTTTGTGTATTGAATTCTATTCTTTAACTTTGCTTTTAAGTATTTCTTTTAAACTGTTAAAACCTATAGTCTGGGACTAATGTCATCCCACTACTAAGGCAATATTTTTTCTGTAGTTTCTTCCTGATGCCCACCATATTAGGAAGGTCTTCCCACTCTTGTTAGTGACACACAAGCTATTCCCTTTACTGTGTGAGCTCCAGGGATTCTAGGCTTCTCTTTCCTAGTTCTTTCCCCAGGTTCAGTAACTTTTTCACATGCCTCCACTAATCAGTACTCATCCAAAGACTTGTAGAAAACCCTCTACAGGTCTCTTGACCTCTATCTATATAGTTCTCTCCTGTCTGGTGTTCTACCCCACACTGGATGCTTTGGCACACCTTTACTTGAAATTCAGTCACTTCAACTTTGTGAGACTGCAGGGATCTATTTGGCTTCCTTTTCCCTGTCCCGTGACCAAGAAACTCTCTAGGCAGTGAACTAGGCACTTGTATGGTTCATATTATTTGGTTCCCTTCTGTAGGACCATTGTCTTGTGCTGCTAGTGGTCCATCATTGCCAGAAGCAGAAGTATTTCCCTTTTACCCTTTTAAAATAATAGTAGTAAAGCTTTGTACAGTAAGAGGGGATTTTCTTTTTAGAGTTAAAAGGCATTCAGAGCCATGTTAGTTTAATAAGGGGTTTTGAACTAGGAGTGACTAAAAAGGAAGGAGAGTCATTTTTTTGTGCAGCTGGTAAATTAACTTTTTTTGTATAGGTACAGGACACAATATCCAATCCTAGGACTCCTTTATGATGATTATGAATACATACCACCAGGTAGTGACACACAGACTATTGTGATTGAGAAAACAGAAGACAAATGGACTTGTGTAAGTTCACTTGGGTATTTATAGTCATATTAGTTGTAGAAATTTATATATATCCTAAATATAACAAATAGCCTTCAAAAATTGTGGTAAAATACCAAAGCAAACTAAAATATTCCGGTTTGATTTTCTCTTAAAGATTTTTCCATGTTTTCCTTACTGATATATAATGTGAATTAAGAAACTTTGGGATGATTCATACATGGATAATATAATTCTTATTGAACTAATTCCATTGAAATTTTCAAAAAAAAACCTTCTTTTTTCTAAAGCAGGTAGACAGTTATGAAGAATGACAGACGGAGAAGAGACATGTTTTAATAGCGTTTGTCTTGCAGTCTTGAATATGCTACTTATTCCTGTAGATAGAAACTTTTTAATATTTTGAAAGGAGGTGTGTTTGTCTTTGTCAATAGATTGTAAGAACCCCCAGCTTTAAATCCCACAATTATAGTGGTGCTGATGAAGAATACTTTATAAGTCATGTACTCTAAAACCTACCTTTTATAACATCCTCCAAGATGACCAAGTGACATGGACCTTAGCATCTTTCTAAGTAGTCCAATGCATTGCTAAGTTGGCTGATTACTAAAACCCTGTTCTTATAAAGGACTGAAGCTATTTTCCTAAAACTTTTACTTATTGTTCTGTTAACTTTTAAAGTAGTGAACATCAAACAAGGGATATATTTACCCTAGTGCAGTGGCTATCAGGGACAATTTTCCCCCCTAGGGGGCATTTAGCAATGTTTGGAGACATTTTTGGTTTTCACAACTAGGGATTGGGTACTATTGGCATCTGGTGGGTGAAAGCTAAGGATGCTGCTAAGGATCATACAATGAGCAGAACAGTCTCTCACAACAAAGAATTGTCCAGCCCAAAATGCTAATACTGCTGAGGGCTGAGAAACCTTGTTAACATGACAGAATCATCATGGGGGGGTTTCTTCCTAATTGTATACTCTACATTACTGCCAAGAGAGTCTAAAAGTAAACCAATGATAATGATGGGAATGTATGATATCCCTCAAGTATAATGGACAGAAAATAACATTGAGGATCATAGCTTTAAAACACACAGAATCTAACTTTAACACTGAAAATGACAGCCTTTGTTTTATTATATTAAAAACTGCTTAAATACCAAAAGCAGATAAAACTAAGCTATGGTTATTAAAATCAGGAAATGGTTATCCGTGAGGGAAGGTACTGATTGGAAGGGAGCATAAGGAGGATTACTAGGGTCTTAATGTGCTGTTACTTGATCTGCATAATGGTTGCATATATGTGTTCAGTTTGGAAAAATTAATTTAGTTGTATACATATATGTGTACTTTTTCTATAGGCTTATTATACTTGAATAAGTTTTAAAATGCCTAACTATATATACAATGATAAGCAATAGATAAATGCACAAATGTCAATTATTCTGCAGAACCTTTTAAAGAAATTTTAAAATTGCAGAGCTATAGTTAACAAAATATTGCAGAAATATTGTTAATAAATTACTGCTAATATATAGTTAATAAAATTAAGTCTCTGTTAAATAACTCACACTAAAAATGATCTTTTAGATGAATAAGCTCAAATATTTGAATAACAAGAATTTCAAAAAGTTTTTAGCCTTGAAGCCCATCTCTTAAGTACAATCAGCCATCAATCTTGATTATATGGTTGTCTATCATCAGTGAAAGCAACCAATATTTGGTAGCCCCCCCCCCACCAAATAATAGTTTGAGCTTTGACATATATTGTGTTTCTCAGTCCATTAGTTAGCTGAGAACTATTTATTACTAATTAAATGATAAAGGCTACTTGATGGCCCAAGAACCAGTAGCAAGAGAAAGTCAGCATAGGATCTAAAATTTGTCACTCAGAGATTATTTGATACTGAAATTTAAGATTGGAAAGCAATCACTGCTACTAACCACATGTGCCCAAGAGGTAGCATCAATATGAGGACTTGCCAAATAAAAGATCTACATCTACATCAAACTGATATTTGAAGGGGATTAGATAGTGAGAGAAAATTCAAAATATATTTTAGTAACTTCACAGATGATAGATCTATATTTATTAACAGATATGTTTGAACATATTTCACCTGTAAATAAGACAGCAAGGAAGAAATCTATTCAATCCTCCCTTCAGTTATTGAAACACATACCTTGAAAAAAGTCAGAGAGACCATTGTTTCACTGAATATACATATAAAATGTTACCATAAAAGTGCAGTACATTTCTTTTGGTTATATATATATAAATTTAAATCATTGTCCATAACTGTATACATACAATAAGAATATCTTAAATGAATTATGAACCAATTGTAAACTAACTTTTTTTTCATTTTCTAGCCATGAATGGATCTCCAACTCATAGGAGTTTTTTTTTTGTATGTGTCTACATTAGTACTTTGTTATTTCCCATAACTAAAGGCCAATCCAAATTTTGAACCATGCTACTACCCAGTGAATCTAATGGAATTAATTAGTTCTGCAAATGACAGTTTCTTCAGCCACTTATGAAGCCTAAATGCTTTCTATCACATTTTTGTATTCAATATAGCAACATGCTGTTTGTTTAAACTCCAATTCCAGATACTGTAGAACATAATCTACTGGTTTTCAATAGGGTGCTTTCTAGACACTGAATTAATTTGTTGGGGTAGAGACTTTACAAGTTATTATTAGAAGATTTTCTCTGTTATTAGATGTGCAATTCAGCTACAAAATACTGTTTTTAACCAAAAAAAAAGAAAAAAAATACTGTGTTAAAAAAAGTTTAACTAGTATATGGTATATACAGCATATATTTGCTTTCATCACATTAAACCTTGTGACTAAAAGAGATACTCTATTACATGCTATTTATACCTCTTAGAAACAACTAAATCAAAGGTGATGGTTAATTTCATTTAGCAGAGAAGTAGGATAATATCTTTTTAAAAAAACTAAATCCACTACATTAGTCATTATGCTATTATAGTTCTAAGAACATATCAGTGTCTTGATTTGGCAAATCTGTTCTTTCAAAGCATATTGTCCCCAAATGAGCCTACCCCACTTCTTTAAAAATATGTAATACCATATTGTAGTAGTGGGAAGAAGGCAGGCAGGCATTTTTACAGAAGTATAAAACATGTAACATTGAATTGTATAAAGGCTTAGGGAATACAAAGAGCAAGAACAAATACTTGCTATCTATATCCTATTTGGGAGAAAAAGATTTTATAGTAGAGTATTTAATGCATTTAGAAGCTGGTTGATTAATTGGGTTCTAATGACTTTACAAAGTGAATGAAAGTATTTTCCAAATACATTAGTAGATGAAAATTAAATCTTAATTTCAACCCCTCTGGTTAAAGTTAAGAATTGGCAAAAATTAAAATGTTTACATTTGACAAAGTATAGATTAAGGCAGTAAATATATTTGGGCTACATGTGAATGAGGTTTTGCAATGAAATACCTTTGAATATATCTATATAGAATTGCCATGCCTGACAATTATATGCTAATAATTACTCATTATACTAAGAAACCATTAAGGTAGGAACAGATGAGGAATTACACTAAATCAAACCATAAATGAGATAAATGTTTTTAAAATTCTTATATAATATTTAAATAGGTCTTGATATGAAACTAAGAACCTTATTTTATTATCTTAATACTTTGACTAAAATGTTAAGCTTTATAATGTGGATTAATACAATTCCAATTTTATCACTATTTTGTGATATTAAATGTTAATATTCTTCATGAGCTATACAGTCCTTAAATTTTTTTCCTTGGTGTAGGAACAACAGAGCAGTTTCTCTTCTGCTAACTACACATACATGTAACTACAACAAAATTACGCCTTGTTATCTACCCATTACATATGATAAAATGGAAGTTTTTAGTAGCCTGATAGATATGGTAGTCATGCTACCATGACATATGAAAATTAGAACAAGTGTGATTTTCCTAAAATGTTCTTAAATAAAAATCACAATGTCCAAAATTTGGGGCAGTTAAGAAATCAACAGTTCAGTGACTCAGTTGATCCATGCACAATGGATGGGTATTATAATGAGGTGCTCATTATACTTAACAAACTTAAATGTATGTATTCCTTTTCCAATTTGTGGTTAAGATTAATAGAAATAGTAGTGATATTTTTCCTCTCACAAGTTTCACACAGCTTATCTTTGAAAATTGCACAGTTATTGTCAAGTGAGAAATACCTGTTTATCTAATTTCTATTCCAGTATGTTTTGCTTTAGATATCAAATAAAATGGAGACTGTGCAACTACATGCAAGGCAATTTGTTTAAGTGTCTAAATAAAATATGTTGAGGCACCTGGGTGGCTGTTGGTTAAGCGTCTGACTTTGGCTCAGGTCAGGATCTCAGCATTCATGAGTTTGAGCCCTGAGCCCTACATCAGGCTGACTGTTGTCCACTCAGAGCCTGCTCCAGATTGTCTATCCCCCTCTTTCTGCCCCTCCCCTGCTTGTTCTCTCTCCCTCCCTCTCTCTCTGTCTCTGTCTCTCTCTCAAAAATAAACAAACATTAAAAAATATGTTAAGGGGCACCTGGGTGGCTCAGTTGGTTAAGCATCCAACTTCAGCTCAGGTCATGATCTCACAGTTTGTGAGTTGGTGTTCCATGTTAGACTCTGTGCTGACAGCTCAGATCCTGGAGCCTGCTTCAGATTCTTTGTCTTCCTCTCTACCCCTCCCCTGCTCATGCTCTGTCTCTCTCTCTCTCTCCCTCAAAAATAATTTTTAAAAAAACATAAAAAATATGTTAAGTATCTGTATGGTTTTTGTGGAAGTCCTAGCAGGAAACATATTTTTAGCTTAGCTGTATATTTTCATCACAAAGTTATTATCATGTGAATGTTTATATTAGAACTAATAAGCACAACCTTAATTTAAAAAAAAAAAAAAAAAACGCCTAATGTGAACTACTAGAGACAACACTGTAACATAGTTGGACCTCTGGTTGATGCAAGTTTCTGCTTTAAATGAGAATTTCTTTGCTTACAAACTTAGTCTTTCAAGTTCCATAACTCATTGTTTCAAATGTTTTATGTTTCTCCCTAACAAAAACCATTCTCACTTATTTCTATTATTGTAATCTACAGAGATGCCATGTAGACATAATTGTTTTGAAGGTAAATAATAAGCTGTGAAAATACTTTTCTCTACAAGGTACCTCTCCACCACAAAACACCATTATTAAATTTATTGGATTTCCATAGTACTTTTCAATAAAAATATAATGTATTTCATGCTCATCCTAGAATATATAAAATAATAAATATAATCTTTTTAAAAGTAAGGAATGTAATAATTACATTCATCTTAATAAAACCTTTAACATTTAGTGACAAAATAACACATACCTCTTTTGAGTCTGCAAAAGAACACTGGAATTGTTATATAACACAATTAAATGATAACCAGGCAGTCTTGGTAATCTTGAATTGGTCTCTTGTAAATGAGATGTCGTTAAGTCCAGAGTCTTTATGTTTGGTATCCATCCCATTACGTTAAAATAATTTTGTTATTAAAGTTTATGTTCCAGAGATCTTGTATGTTAAGGGATAGCCTTTACAATATGCTTTGCCTCAGTAATTGGTATGCTAATATAATCAGTGTTGAACACTCCTAGCTTATGTGTGCCCAGGTGAAACAGACCAATTTATTAAAATGGAAGAATATATAAACTTTTTGAGATGGTTCCCTAAAGGGTTCTGATGACCCAGCCATGTTATGATAGGGAGGTGGTGCTGGAATCTAGGATGACAGGGTTTTGGACTCAGGAGGTGACTGGGACATACATTATGGGTTAAAAAGGATAGTTTCAATATTGCCAATTGGTCCAGATTTTAAAACAGAGTAGCGTTCTCTTTGGAATACTCAGATAATGCTCAATAGAAAGGGATAGCAACTGGAACAAGGCATAGGAAAACATTTTTAGTTCAGGGTACCTAGTGCTAGACCATTGACTCTACAAATTACACAATTTCTAATGTGAGGCCTCCAAATTCCAAATAACAATATACACTTCTCATTCTAGGATCCAAGGTTCTTAGACCTTTCTTAAACAGTATCAACTTTACAAAGCTAATTCTTTTGGAAGGACAGGGTGAACCTGAACAAAGTTGGTAAGATTCTCTAATCCAATGATATTCTAGGGTTTTAATTTAGTTCTGTGTTTTCTCTAAGTGAAGCCTTATTAGTCTCAAGAACATTATTGAATAGAATTCCAAGTCTAGCCAGTTTTTTTTCCTTGATTCTCACAAGGGGAATAGAAAGATCTGAATTAAGAGGATTCTTTTGTTCCTCCACCCTCATGAGACATAATTTTTTTTTCCCCTGGAAGTAGGCATATTTAAGAATTGTGCAATATTTTCCTTCAAAAACTTTTAAAAAGATGTCAGGGATTTAGTTCAAGTTAAACCACTGGGAAAAGGGGATCTTAAATTATACCAGTGAGGGGTAGGTAGGTAGGTAGGTAGGTGAGGGGAAGGGTGAGGAAGAATATAAATGAGACAAAACTGGCCATGAAGTGATGATTGCTGAAGCTGGTTGATAGCTATCTAGGGCTTCATTATATTCTATCTAGGGCTTCATTATATTCTATCTTTGCAAATGGTTGAAAGTTTTCTGCAATAAAAGCTATCATATCATATATATGTATATATATGTATATACATATATATACACATATCTATACATATATTATACATATAAATATATATAATACATATCTCTAAGGGAAGTTCAAAGTACAAACTGGTGGTTGTCCTGTATGAGACACGAGTTGAATTTGAAAGCCCTACCTGAGTAACAATTTCCTCTGCATCATGGTATAGGTCATTTAGAAGTGACAATCATACAAATCCATCTCCACATAATGACTGTGAACTGATCTGGAAGAATTATTTTGTGGCAATTCCCAAATTATTTCTCCTTCTCTAAAGGTACTTTGACCTGCATTTTTAGATGAAATCTGTTTTACCATATAAGGTGGGCCTTGCTGGTAAAATGTGTATTTTTTTTTAATGTGTATTTTTTAAGAAAATCTTGTTTGTAACATGGACTGAATACTTGTTTAATTTTTAACTATATGCTTAAGTAATTTATTTTTTTATATAATTTATTGTCAAATTGGTTTACATACAGTACCCAGTGTTCATCCCAACGAATGCTTTGAATTCTTATCTGTTGTATCTTGACTGAAGTTTTCTAGAGCAAATTCATAAGTGAAAGAAAGAAAATGCATCTATTTTTCTCCAGCTACACTGTAACTATGAACTGGAATAACCTCTTCACATGGCTTTCTGCTTCTTTCAGCTTCTCTACAATGCCTTCCTCACATAACCTCCAGAGCGATCTTCAAAATGTAAATCATATTAATCCCGTAAAATCCTCTAATGGTTTCCCATATCAATTTCTCACCTCTTATCAGTCAGTCTCCCTCACTGTGGTCCAGCCAAAGCTTGTTCTATCAGGTTATTTGTATTTGCATGCTTCTTTGCCTTGTATGCTCTTCCACAAGATCTTAATGACTCCTTCCTCCTTGTCACTCATGTCTCAGCTGAAAATCCATGTCTTCAGTACAGATTGCCTCTATCCACTCATGCACAGCTATCTATTTAAGCAAATTTGCCAAAGCATACCAGAATTACACTGGAAGATTTTGTCTACCACATTATTAATCCTATGGTGGTAACACATGGGAGCTTACTAGAAATGCAGAATTGTATGTCCCATCCCACACCCACTGAATCAGAACATGTATTTTAACAAGATCCCTAGGTGACCCCATTAAAATTAAAGCTTAAAAAGCACTGGTCTAACATGTAATGACTAAATGATTTCTTCTTTTTCTGTTAGTGATCACTAAAGAATAATTAACCCAATTGACAGTTTTAAGCAATAGGGCTATATATCTAGGTACATGAATTCTATTAAATGTTGACTGCTTTAAATATAGCAGGTTAAGTGTCATTTGCAAAAATCTTTCCCAAATACTTGATTTAATGCTTTTCCTTTTGAATGTACATTGGTCTATTTGGAACATAATTAAATTCTTTTCTCAGGATTGTGTTACTTAAGCAGGTTAGGAATTTTCAGTTTTCTCTAATCTCAAGTCTTAAGATGAACACCTTTATAGCATTTCATCATGGTTTTAGCAGAAATATACATTTTTAAGGAGTAATCATGCCATAGTCATCATAATTATTTAAGTTCCTAGCTCGTGTTGTTTTGAATGCACAAAATCTATTAGACATTACATTATGGACCAAATTACCTATAACAATTTTAAGTAAAAAGTCTTTTAATAAAGAGTGAACATTACAACATACTTTAAATAAATTCATAAAACCCTGACGTGCAATAAATGCTTTTTATTGTATGCTCATTTCAATGAGTAACATTTAGAAATAATAATCCCACATAACAATGACAATCTTATTTTACAGCGTGTACATCATTTACAGCCACATAACACACTATTTTAGATTTTCCAAATTTAATATTCTGAAGTTAAGAAAGATAAAAAATTTATTCTCAAGGAACAGATCCTTATCTGGTGCAAAAACAGAAAGGTGAACATTATTTAAAACACAAATTCACAATATAGCATAAAGTAAATTTACATTTTAGTTATGTTGAACAGCTGAGTGGAAACATGAAGCAACTATAACTTAAAAGTACACATCATATGCATTACATTTATGAACAGGAGTTTCATTAAATTTCCCTAAACCAGCTTTTTATATTAAGCGCCATTTTGATTTGCAGCATGCTAACACAAAGCATTGTTAAAGGGATGCATATTTTAAATTTATACACTGTAAACTGAATATCCACCTCCAAACTCTACTGGCAGCATAGTGTTTTGTTAAATACTGCATATATACTGCATCATATTGAAAATTCATGTTAATAATATGGTATATAGATTTTAAAAAATCAAAATTTCCAATAATGGCATAAAATTGCACCTTTAAACATTAGAGCAAGTACAAATAGAACAATCATACTTGCTAAGACTGCCCTAAAAAGAAACTTCTAAACATAGTATTTAAGAAAACTGTTCTCCCAGTTTAAACTTTAGATCATTAAGAAATATAGTGCTAACTTTATTTGCAACACTACTGTTGCATCTGTTTTAGAAAGCCACATTTGACTCAAACATACTTTTGTCATATATGCCATACTGAAAAATCAACCTGAACATCAGAAAAGAGAACTGTAATCCTAAACTTCACTTTATACTTCAGGAAAGAATGCTATATTTTAAACATCCTATCCTGTGATAAAATCTAGCAGCTCTGAAATTCTTTTTAATAGTACTGAATTAATATAAGCTGTTTTCCAGTGGAATTTCTTTTAATGGATACATAAAACTTTTGCCATTTCTGGAATTCAATTTTCAGGTACCATAAAAAAGGCCCAATGACTAAGTGACTGATGCATGACTAAATTTTATTTCTCCACTTCATTTCTAAAATCACATAAAAGTGAGGCTTGCTTGCCATAGCAAAGCATTGTTAAACTCAATTATGTATGATCTTTTCAGAAGTATTGATCTCTAGTATGATCAGCCAATAAAGTCATTGTCTTTGCTCTTCCCTTCTGTAGTTTATGCATATAACACTATTAAATAGACACTTAAGAGTTTTTCTGCAACCATTCTATGGTGCTTCTTAAATTCTTTAAGTAATTTTCAAAGGGGTATAAGATCCCCTGTCATTTCAAATATTTCAAGATCTCTAATACAAAGAATGTAAAGTTATGATTTACTATCAAGCTTTGGAACTAGATGAAACAGTTCATGAAATTTTCATCCCATGTAGTGTATCATATTTTCTAAATAGCTTCTTTCTTTATATTGATCTTATTACATAAGAGCCTCCTTGTGGTGCCTCATAATATGCTGATTTTTTTCTGATGGTCTTCGGAATCCCTTCTTGCAGAATTCACACCTGTGTGGATAGTCTTTTGTATGTATTGATATCACATGTCGTTTAAAGCCCGATGCATCTGTAGTGCTGTATTCACAATACTCACATTGGTAAATCTTCCTTCCAGTGTGGGTCTTCATATGTTTTTTGAGTTCATTTTGTTGCCTGAACCCTCTCTTGCACCTTTTACACTTCAATGACTGATCCTTAGTATGAACTGAAAGGATATGACCACTAAGAATAAATGGATCTGATGTTTTAAAGTCACAGTGCCTACACTGATGAATCTTCCTACCCTTATGGATATCACTATGCTTTTTGAGCTCAGAAGGACGATGGAAACCTTTTTCGCAGACCTCACATTTGTGAGGAAAATCCTTAGTATGGACAGATATGATGTGCCGCTTAAGGTCACTTGAGTTGGTGCTCTTATGGTCACAATGAGGACACTGGTGTGTCTTATGTCCTTGAAACAAATCCAGATGGCGTTGAAGCTCCCTCTCATCACCAAATGCTTGAGGACAATGCTCACATTTATATGGCAAATTGTTACCATGTTTAGACTTAATATGAGTTTTCAGATTTGACTGATCTGCACACCTGAAGACACAATACTGACACTGATATGGCTTCTCACCAGTATGGGTTCTCATGTGTTTCTTGAGTTCAGAAGGATGTCGAAAGCCCTTACCACACTCAACACAAACATGAGGAAAATTTTTGCTATGAACAGCCAGTAAATGTCTGTTTAACAGTCCTTGTTCTGCAGTTTCATAGTCACAGTATTTGCACTTGTGCATCTTCGGCTCCTTGTCTCTTAATATAAGTTTATTTGAACTCAGTGGACTAGCCTCTCTGTATCTTCGTGTGTATTCTGTAAATTCATGGGTTTTGTCAACTTTGTTTATAAGCTTATGGCTTTCCAAGTGGTTATGGAAACTCACTTTCTTGTTAGTTGTGAAGTCACAATCTGTACACTGGTATTTTTTTCTCATCAAATGATCAGGATGATTCTTCATGTGTCTTTTCAAGAATCCCCTGGATTTAAACTTTTTTGTGCAAATATGGCAAGGGTATACTGTCAGGGGCTGTCCATCAGGGCCTATTATAACAGCTAGATAAAAAAAAAGGAAGTTATGACAGTTGGCCAGATTGTTTTAAAGGGTTTTACAACAAAGGTGCCAAAATTAGCTGACATTCACAATGTGAGAACTATACTAGTAGAATAAAATCCTGTAGAATAAAATGCACATTAAAAGTGATGTGATAAAATACCTCATTAAAAAGTAATGAGCATCACCATAGTATAGACCATTCACCTGTCAAAATGTTATATACATTTTGTAAACCAGAAATAGGCAACCTCTGTGAAACCAACCTGAAAATTCTCTTTGAAAACAACATTTGGGTAAAGAGCATACAAGCATAGTTTTACTAAATGTCAAGCACTTAAAAAAAACCCAACTATTTAAATCAAACACAAACAGGTATATGGGAATAGGACTACTCTGTAACAATGGACTTCTTTTCCTTTGTTTACCAAAAAATGTTTCCACGTTTCAAATCATTATAATATTCATAAAGTATTAGTATTTTTACCTGTTTGCCACTGCCTGGTTTCTCCCCTTCTCCTCTTCTTGGCTTTCTGTTTAAGTACTTTATTTGTATTAATGCTATCACAAATTTGAAGGTACTGTGCTGCTGTACTACTTCTGCTTTCTAATGTTGAGTCCAAAGTATTTCCTGGAAAAAACATGATACACTATTAAATTACATAATATTTATACTTTTTGGTTTTGGATAGATGAATTACTAGAGATGACATGGCATTAAGTTACCATTGCGGTACTAAATTCACAAAGTATACTCATATTCTTTCTTTTATACCCTTACACACACACACACACACACACACACACACACACACACACAACTAAAAACACTTTAAATATCATGTGAAATTAACTTTAAACTATCTCAATTTATTCATCCTAACAGAATAAACTAATAAGGTGAATGTAACATGAGACAATGAATTTTATGACCCAAACAAAATATTGGCATCAGATCAATTTCTCACCAATGAAGGCCGATGATGTCAGGCTCTGCGCTGACAACGCAGAACCTATTTGGAATTTTCTCACCCTGCCCGCCCCCCGACCCTCTCCCTCTCTGAAAATGAACGAATAAACAAAAAAAAAAAACTTAAAAAAAGAAAATAGTTCTGCCCCAAAGAAGACATTAACAAGCAATTGGTATCAAGGAGAATTTTTACTTTAAAATAATTTCTATTTTAACCTTGGCTGCAGCAACTTTTTAATAGACATGTCTCTGGAGGCAAGGGAAACAAAACAGAAGCAAAAATCAACTATTGGGACCTCATCAAGATAAGAAGCTTCTGCACAGCAAAGGAAACAATCAACAGAACAAAAAGGCAACTGACGGAATGGGAGAAAATATTTGCAAATGACATATCGGAAAAAGGGTTAGTATCCAAAATCTATAAAGAACCTATCAAACTCGACACCCAAAAAACAATCCAGTGAAGAACTGGGCAAAAGACATGAACACACTTTTCCAAAGAAGACATCCAGATGGCTAACAGACACATGAAAAGATGCTCAACATCATTTATCATTAAGGAAACACAAATCAAAACCACAATGAGGTATCACCTCACACTTGTCAGAATGGCTAAAACTAACAACACAGGAAACAACAGATGTTGGCCAGGAAGCAGAGATACGGGAACACTTTAGTGAGAATGCAAACTGGTGCAACCATTCTGAAAAACAGTATGGAGGTTCCCCAAAAAAGTAAAAATAGAACTAACCCATGACCCAGCAATTGCACTACTAGGTATGTATCCAAAGGATACAAAAATGCTGATTTGAAGGGGCTCATGTACTCCAATGTTTATAGCAGCACTACCAACAATAGCCAAATTATGAAAAGAGCCCAAATATCCACTGAGTGATGAATGGATAAAGAAGATGTGGTATATATATACAATGGAATATTACCCAGCAGCAATCAAAGAGGATGAAATCTTGCCATTTGCAACAACATGGATGGAATTTGAATGTATTATGCTAAGTAAAATCAGAGAAAGATAAATATCATGTGATTTCACTCATATGTGTATTTAAGAAACAAAACAGGTGGACAAAGGGGAAAGGAAAAAAATAAGATAAAAAGAGAGAGGGAGGTAAAAAGAGACTTTAATACAGAGAACAAACTGAGGGTTGCTAGAGGCCTGTTGGGTGGGAAGATGGGCTAAATGGGTAATGGGCATTAAGGAGGGCATTTGTTGGGATGAACACTGGGAGTTTTATGTAAGTGATGAATCATTAAATTCTACTCCTGAAATCGTTATTACATTATATGGTAACTAACTTGGATTTAAATAAAATTAAAAAATTTTTAAATAAATAAAAAAACACCATTACATTTAAAAAAACAAATAAAATAAAATAAAATAATTTCTATTTTATAATTTTCTCCATAGCAGCCTTTTATGATTCATATTGTAAGTTGCCCAACATCTGTATCATGAGATAAAGCTAAAATGAACTGCACTTGCAGAATAACATGCATTATGTTTGTACCTAAAGTAATCAATTCCCCAAAGAGGAAAACTCTTATGTAACTAACTAGATAAGATATGACCAGGCAAGTAAGAGTCTAACCTATGTGTCCATACACACAAACCAGTAACTGGTTATTTTCCAAACACTATATAAAACTGGCTATTTAACTTACATGTCGCATATAATGCTCTCTTACCTGATGCTTGACAATCTTCATACCTTCGGGAAACTCTTCTTTCATCTCCTAAAAAAAAAAGGCTAATTAAAAACTGATATGCTGAGTATAATGATTACTAGTGGATCACATCTTAATCTACAAAACTCTTACTTTGACCATTGTTCCTTGGATTAAACTTTTTTGTTGTTGAGTTCTTCCACTCCCATAGATTAGATATAATTTCACGCACTGAAAATAAGGGCTACTGTTAGCATCCTTGGAACTGTTAAAATCTAGAACAATCTTATTTTTAAAATAAAAATTGAGTATATATTTCTGCAGAATACACTCAAAATTGAAGATGTTCAATAAATGACTGTTGAATGAATGAACCTTTGGAAAAACTGAGATAAGATTATGCATTTGAACACCAAAACTTTTCAAAATAAAGAGTATACCTGGACCATCTTGTAAATTAAGTAGGAATGAGGTTACATAGAAAAAAAAAAAAAAACCCTGATAAATTTACCTTCCGTTAGATCAATTTACCTTCCATTAGATACTTTCTAGAAGAGCACACCTGGTTTCCTGTTTCTTTTCAAACCCCCCAAATCTTATTTGTGGTGTTAATACATGAAATAAGTTTTTGAAAAAGGGGAAGGATCAATTTTCAAAGGATATTCCTATTTTAGAAAAATAAAACTTTTTATGACACTCACTTATACAGGTAGGATTTTGAATAAAGCCTACTGAAAAACAATAATGCATTAAGCAAGGCTCATTTTAAATAACACAAGATATATGGTAGGAAAATCACGTATGTAACTAGAGATTAATCAGTCCACAGCAAAACATTTTATATTAGTCAACTCATGAGGGCCATTAGCACAGCATATTTAATGACCTAAAGGCTGATCAAATAGATATGTTATGTACTTAGCAGGTGAAAAAATGCCAGTGTCCTACCATATGCCGCAGCCCAGACAACAGGGACAATTGTTTTATTAACATCAGAGTCCTCAAGCTGAGTCTCAGGGAGAGAAGTTCCTTCCTCTTCCCCTACAATGACTTCCATGTAAACTTCATCTGCTATTTCAGCGCAACCTAAATTTTAGAAATAATTGCTTGTTTATAACCCCAAATATTTAATAAATGGGTAAAAAAATTCCAAACAATTAAAATTTTTCAACTGTCAAGATTTCAATTTTGTTAATTTTAAAATTACATTAGGCACTTTGGAGACGAGTGCCTCTAGGAGACAATCATTTATTAAAACTCTTATTCTCCTCTTAGAACCTATCCTATGAAAATGACTTTTAGATTATGTAAAACATTTGCGCTTGGAATATATTGACTAATTTTATAGTCCACTGGGCATTACGAACTTGTAAAAAATGCTGCAGTCCATGATTGTGCTTGACTGATCTTTAGAACTCAGAAAGCATTTCCCATAGAATCAATACTAGAAAGTGATCCTTGCTACCCCATATACTATAACTTAAATGCAGTTCTGTACACGCATTGAAAAGTAGTCAAAAATACTAGTTAATTGAAAAAAATTTAAATAAAAATAATCAAAGTCATATATATGTATATATAAAACATAATGTATATATAAAGTGGTCCTCATGTATATGTGGACATCCTTTAACAGGCAGGATTTTCAGAGACTCTACTGAGAAAACAAGCATTAAGTGAGACTCACTTTTTAAAAATATAGTATCGGAGTAAAAAAATATAAACCTAGAGAGTCATTTAGTATATTTTATGTGACATAATCATTTCGATTTAAGCTGTTAGGTAAAAAATTGGCTTTGAATTTATGCTTTTCCTTTGATTCACATATTGGGAACTTCTATTCACTATGGAAGCAATGTGGAAAAAATGTGAGAAAAAAGTGTCCCTTTTCTCCCAAGTTTCCCTTCTTTCAATTAACGAGAAAGAGACACTGGTCTAAGCTTTCCACTTAGACAAGGAATTCTGGCATCAGTTAACTTAAGCTTCAGTCTCCCAACTTTTATTGTGCCCCTTTGCTGACCAATGAGTAAAAAATAATAATAAAGAATTTAAAGACCAAATAGAAATTACCTCATTTAACACTTTTCCTCTCCAATCAAATCCTCTAGACTTACTTGTTTTTAGATTATCAACTGTGGTGTATTATTCATGTTTGGGATTGGAATTCAGCTTCCCATGGCTTCTAAGGAAGGAAATCTGAGGCGTGGAGGTCAGAGCACAGTCTAGGAAAAGCTGAGTATTATCTAGGTAATGCACTCAAGTGGAGGCTTTTGCCCTTCCAGGGCAAAACAAAATAGTTTTGTCTCAGCATGGAAAGAAGACAGAAAAAGCCATAGTGAAGGGCTGCATTCCTACACTGAGGTGAGAGTGTAACATGCCCTCATAAGGAAATGGGCAGCATGGCAGGAAAGGAAATCTGAGGAGTCATTTTCACCGTATGGTACTCAGCCCCAAGAAACCTTAAGCAGCAACTACTTGGAGACCATCAAAGGCATAATAAGTAAAGATCCTGGGAGCTTAACTTACTTGGGAGAATACTTACTCATCTAATCTTTCAGTGACAGAAGGAGAACAACCAGTTAGCCTTTCCACTGCTAAATCCAGAGAGGCCAATGGTGTTCACTGCCATGTGGAAAGAACACTGGCAGTAGAGTTAGATAGCTAAGAGTTGAAATTGTACATTCCTCCCTTAATATTATAATGATCTTGGGCAATTACTTAAGTTCCCTGAGCACTTTTTTCCTCCCATAAAACAAAGATAATACCACCTACCTCGGAGACGAGTTGTGAGTATTAAATATTTATGCAACATATCCAGTAACACAGACAAAATAGATGCCCAATAATTACCTATGTATTTGTGGGCTCTAATGAAGTCAGGAACCCTATGTTGTGTATCTCTGTATCCCTAGTATCTGAGACATAGCATTTCATGTTTGCTGATTTGAATAATACATGTATGCATGAATGGTCAAAAGGACTGTTTTCTTTTAAATTAATTACAGCAAAGGTCTGACTTATTTTATTGAACTTTGCTCCTATATAGTGCTTGTATCTCTGAGATTGCTTATTTTTTTTTAAAGAATGCATGATGGCTACTGATAAGTCACTACAGTGCCCCTTTTTCTTACTAATATCATCTTCTTCTTGAGAAGAATCTTTAACTGCCATGTAAACCATCTTCTCCCGCTGCATTCGACTCTGGTCAAGCACTCCAGCTACAGAATGTCCATTGGTGTACTCACTCTCTGTGACAATTTCTGTTCCACCTTAAAAATTAAATCACATATCAATATAAAGAAATATCATGAAATAATTCCCTAAGTCAATAAGGAAGATATATAAGAAATATTTTCCTTTGGAAAAATATTCCCCAAAATATTCCAATATAATGTCTAAGTGTCAAGAGAATTTTCTTATAAAATACACTCTGAATTTTCAGTAACCACTGAGAAATAACAACAAATGTTAACATTTACATCACACTTATATGCAAAGCACTATAGAAGTCTTTAATACGTATTTTACCCATTTAGTCTTCACAATAGCCCTGTGAGGTAGTTACTATCATCGTGGCCATTTCATGGATGAGGAAACTAAGGCAGAAAAAGGTTAAGTAACTCACCAATAACCACTCAGCTAAATGGCAGAACTAGGATTAAAATCCAAGCAGCCTGCCTCTAAGCCTGCCCTTAAATACTCATTACAACTTCCTACTCTAAATCAAAGCCTCTCCACTCATTTGTTTTGATAATCCCAACCATAACATTCTACTTATGTTGAAAGAATCCAAGAATGATATATTCTGCATTCCTGCTTATTCACATACAATTTTTTAATATTCCATCCCCAAAGAAGTCTATAAAAATCTGCACTGGGGTGCTGGGGTGGCTCAGTCGTTAAGCATCCGACTTTGCCTCAGATCATGATTTCACAGCTCATGGGTTCGAGCTCCGGGCTCTGTGTTGACAGCTCAGACCCTGGAGCCTGTTTTGGATTCTGTGTCTCCCTCTCTCTCTGCCCCTTCCCCTCTTGTGCTCCATCTATCTCTCTCAAAAATAAATAAACATTAAAAAAATCTGCAGTTTATGGGGCGCCTGGGTGGCTCAGTCAGTTAGGTGTCTGACTTTGGCTCAGGTCATGATCTCGCAGTTAGTGAGTTCAAGCCCCGCATTGGGTTCTGTGCTGACAGCTCAGAGCCTGGAGCCTGCTTCAGATTCTGTGTCACCCTCTCTCTGCCCCTCCCTTGCTTGCACTCTGTGCCTCTCTCTCAAAAATTAAAAAAAAATAAATAAAAATTTAAAAATCTTCACTTTAAAAGAAAGTCACCAGAAAAGAATAAGTTTTCATTCATAACTATTATAGCAATAAATTAAAATTAGTCTTTGTACCTATTTCAACATCATCTTCAGCCTCAGCTTTAAATATATACACTTTTATTACTTCTGAACCAAATCCATCTTCTTTAACATCTTCCTGTGAACCATCACTGCCAATTTTTAATGGTGTGTTCCCCATATGCTCTAATTTTTCCCCAACATCATCCACTGTAAAATATAAAGAAGAAACTATTTTAGACAAAAAGTATAACTGACATTTAGTGGATGTCATAAGAGCAACATGAAATGTGTTGATCACCTATCCACTGTATTCACTTTATGACCTATTATGCAACTACTGAAAGTGCTTTGTTTCATGAAAAAACAATATACAACATCAGATATACTACACAATTGTAACTACAGAAAAAATTTATTCAGAGATTTTAATTTATATATATGAAATACTTAATAACCACAGAGCCTTAATTAAGATGGTTTTGGAAACGATTAAATAATCTTCCATTACATTCAACATTTTAAGTTAAATCCTAACACCAAAATTAATAACAGAAAAAATCAGAACATAAAAATACATAGTACTCATAAAATAAGCTCACATAAACAATTCCCAAACTAAATAGCAGTATTTTAAAAACCAATCAGCATATGAAATTTAGAATTGAGAAAAGAGTAAACATCACCTGAATGATTTTATAAAAAGGCCTTTTCAGAAATTATAAAAACAATATCTTAATACTCTTAATTTCTGTTGAGTCCATGGAAGACAACTTCAAACCAGAAATTTTGTATACTTCTATATTTACAAACATATGCTAGACTTAAAAATCATATAGAAAGGTAAAGCAACAATATTTGAGAGTATTACTTACATTTTAAGTATACATAAAATTTTTATTCTCTACAGTGTTTAAGAATAACATTTATTTTCACATGAATACTATGCACAAACTATGCGATAAGTACATATCAATAAACTTTGTTCTTTAATCATAATATTAATATATTCCTTCAAATATTATATGACTACCATTTTTTATTTCAATGCTATACCTATAAAAACTGAAATATAATCTAATTGAAAATCTGCTTCTACCTATTATGTATATTATAGCATCATATATGAAACATAAAATCCTAAAGCCTCTGACTATATCTAAACAATTCCAGAGCTACTGAAAAAAGAATAAACTGACATAAAAATTATTAATTCAGTATTCTTAAAAAACAAATTTCAAGAAGATCTAAATAGGTAGAAGTCTAGATTTCCCTTACCTCCATTTTAAATTTGATACATGCAAATTCAAAAATATTCTTTTGGCCTTTCAAAATGGTGGAAAACACATTTCAGAAATTCTTTTTACAACGCAAAGCTACTTCAACTCTGTGATTAAATATAAATTATTCCATACTATTTAAGAGTTCAAAGAGTTTGTCTATAAAAGAAAGGACCTAAATAATCAAAATAAATTGACTAAATATGTTCATTCCAACATAGCCCCTAATTCTATTACTGCATTTCCTGGAAATTTTTTTTTACAATGGGACAGATTAAAATGAAAGAAAAACAAGATGAAGTATCTTATATTATCGATTTAATAATAGCTTCTCTTTTAAAACATGTTGAATAAAGCAATGACATCACAGAAAAAAATTAAAAGAGGCAATTTAAGATTTCAGAAAATGTTTTCTCATTCTTGAAAATAAAGACATAAGATATACAAAACCTCAAAAAGTGTCCAAAATATGAATTTCTTAAGTTGGAATAACATAGTAAATAAATGAAATACTGAAAATACTCTCATTTGATAAATACTGCTTTATTATCATTGAATGGTTTAAAGTGATCATAGCTACTTCTGGAACAAATTGAATTAAAACTATAATTCACAAAATTAAAGCTCATGAAGTGAAATACACATTTTTTGGTCACTTCTCAATAATTTTGTACCATAGTTTTTGCTTTAAATATTGAAATAACTGTTGCTATCCTGATTCCATTTATACCTTAAGGTCATCCATGGTTTAACGTATCCATTATTTTCTACTTAGATTCCTCAGAATGAGCAACTTTGAAATGTATTGAGTAACCAAACTTGTTTTGTATTTTAAGATTATAGAAGGTTATAAAGTTATTAAAATGTTACTATGCAGTTTTAAGAGATAAACCATCAACTTCACCAAGATTTATTCTGTATTCTTTGTTACAGAAAGTACAAAGGTAACAAAGATTTAATGGTCAATCAAGCGATTTTAGAAATGGATCCTCAAAGACTCTTAATGCAAATACTAAAAATACCCCAAATTAAGGCTTGCAATATCCAAGTCCCACAGTGTTGTTTCTTAACCCACAGGACATTCCAGACAGTAATAGCAAGTAATATTATCCACATCACAGAATTCTACTGGTGCTAAATGTAACATAAAACAGTAAGATGCATTGTTGATGAGTCTGCTAATGTTTGATATTCCTTTATAGAACTCAATAGCACAATTTGATTAAAAATTCAATATAACATTCCTTTTAAAAGCTAAGTAGGCTTTTTACTGCATCCCTTTTATGTTACATCTACCAAAATTATATTATGGATATGTTATTATCAGTATAGAGTATATTGATGTACTACAGAGATTATTAGATCAGGCAATATGTAAAGAATCTGTATTTCACAGCACTAAAATAAACACAAGTTACTAACATTTAGATTACAAAGGTGTGCCAGTCCCAAGTGTATACCCAAGAGATCTGAAAGCATGTCTGCACAAAATCTTGTACATGAATCTTCATAGCAGCATTATTGATAATAACCAAAAAATAGAAACACCATATGTTTATCAACTGATGGATAACTAAAATGTTTATCCTTATAATTAAATATTAGTAATGAAAAGGAATGAAGTACTGACACATGCTACAATATGAATGATCCTTGAAAGATTATGCTAAATGAAAGAAGCCAGACACAAAAGGCCACAAATTACATGACTCCCTTTAAATGAAATGTTGAGAATAGGTAAATCTATACAGACAGAAATTGGATTAGTGGTTGCCAGAGGAGGGGGAGTGGTATGTAGCAGAGGGGTGACTGCTAAAGGGCATGGGGTTTCTTTTTGGAGTGAAGAAAAAATTGTAAAATTGATTGTGGTGATGTTTATACAATGCTGTGGAATATACTAAAAATCACTGCACACCTTAAATGGTGAACTTCATGGCATGTGAATCATATCTCAATAAAGTTGTTATGTTAAAAAAAACACAAAGGTGTTAACTTTTCTTTTTTACCCTTGAAATTGGTGAGGTTTGATGACATCTCCCATAATGACTATACCAAGACATTTTTCTTTTTACAAGATTATGTTCCCAAAAGAAATATACAATAAAACCTTGGTTTGGGAGCATAATTCATTCCAGAAGCATGCTTGCAATCCAAAGTAATCACATATCAAAGCGAATTTCAAGAACCACTGGCTCAGTTGTGATCATGTGACATTCAGCATCATGTACTACTCATATTGCAAGACATTGCTTGTTTATCAAGTTAAAATTTGTTAGAAATGTTTGCTCCCCTGGCAGAACACTTGCAAAACAAGTTACTTGCAATCCAAGATTTTACTATAAACTGATTTTATAGGTAAAAAACAATTTGAAAGCATTATATTGGTTCATTATTTAATGGAACTTCCTTCTTCCAGTGAAGCCTTTATAAAGATATTATGGATGTTAGTTATTTTTAAAGAGCACACCTAGGATGATTTTAGACAGATATAGTTACTCTACATTACTTTACAAGTTACTTAGCACAAGTGGGAGAGCCTACTCATCTGTTAAGATAAACAATTTGTGATGTTTGGCTTAAAAGGGGAAAAAGCTCAGATGCACCTCAGATATGAGACAAAACAAATTCCCTACCTCTAAAACTTAGCTATGGTAAGAGTTCCTTATAGGAATATTAAGGGACTCAGAAATAAGACAAATGTCTGTTTTAAATCCTCAACTTTATCTCTTAAACATTTTGAAAATCTCTATCTTGGAAAGAAAAACAGAGAAGAGGACTTTTTAAATTAACACTGAGGCCTTTAAGGTAATTTATTCTCTTCACTCCTATAAGATTCAAAGGCCAAGAGAAACCAAGAGGTAAAGAAAATGAAGTGAAGATTAAGAGATGAAGGGAAAAAAGGGAAAAAACTAAATCAAAAGAGAATAAAATAAAACAAATGAAAATGGTAAGGAAGAGCAACTAGTTCCAATTTGAGTAAAATAATCATTATAAAAATGGTCAAAGAACTGGGTGGTAGGAAAATGGGTGATATAAAAAAATATTTAATTTTTGTATATTCCATGTTCCACAATAAAAAAAACTGCTTACGTTTGTTGTTGTTGTCCTTACTAATGATTAAGGAGTTAATTAATTCTCAGACTAAATTTCCCCTAAAATGATCCCACAGCAATCCCAGTATTTGAGCAATACAATGTTCTTTATAATCTTCAGTTTACTCCTATTAGAGTAGAAAGACAGAAGTCCTTTGCATTTGACATATAGGGCAATATAAAAATAAATACTGTGAATTAAAATATTCTAGAAACTCTTTCAAAAAAAACTTTTGCAGAATCAAATCACAGAAGACATGTTAAGGTATGACAATTCACAAAACATATAATGTCTAAATTTTAAACTATTTTAATATCAGAGTTTGACTTGACAAGTACTCTCTTTTAAAATGTTTATTTATTTGGAGAGAGAGAGAGAGCAGGGGAGGGGCAGAGAGAGAGAGAGAGAGAGAGAGAGAGAGAGAGAGAATCCTAAGCAGGCTCTGTGCTGTCAGTGCAGAGCCCAACATGGGGCATGATCCTATGAACTGTGAGATCATGACCTGAGCCGAAATCAAGAGTTGGGCACTCAACTGACTGAACCACCCAGGCACACTGACAAGTACTCTTTTAAAGGCACAATATTATTTTGGTACTAGAAAGGCTACCGACTTTTGTCACACCATTTTATATAATCATAACCATAGTTGGTTTTTTAAACATCAGGTTAAGATATAAATATGGAATTGCTTTAGTAATGGACATCAATTTAAAAAGAGGTAATAACAGTTTGCACAGTCTTTTAGTGACTTAAATCATTCCCTTAAAAACAATGTAAATATTCACCTCCAAAAGTGGTTGTAGAGGGAAAAAGTTAACATGCTATACTTCAGAATCATATTTACAAATTAAATCTAATTTGTTTTTAGTTTTAAATTCACTGATACATATAACATATCACCACTTCATGCACACATACACATTACTCTACTTGTTGATGCACTTCCCAATCAGTCCTTTTTTATTTTAAAAAGAAAAGAAAAATCCACCATGAAAAAGTGAACTTTATCTAATTTTTATTACTTCCAACATGATCCCTCCAAATTGTATAAAGAACAGACCTACTTCTTCCTCAAGTTCCATTAATAACTCATCATGAGATTTTTATTATTGTTGCTGTTCAGGCAAACCCACCACTTAAAATGAGAACAAGATATTTCTATCTTCCTCCTTCAGATAGAATGTCTTAAAGACATCATAAAGCAATCTGAAATAAACACATCAAGGCATTTTTCACACAGAATATACACACGCATATTTAGACAAAAAATAAACACAGGGAGAACTGCAGAATACAATCTGAGTTTAAGATTTCCTTTTCAAGTACTTGATAAAAAATTAATTACACATTCCTTGATATATTATACTTAAATTCCTAAGCAAAACTTAACTGACAACTCCAGTACCTACCACATTAAAAAGCAAGCAGTAGTTGCATAAAATAAACTTCCTATTTTGAAATATACATATTTACCATTAAAAATTTTATCAGTTAATGTTCTTGTTGAATCTTCTTTTTGGTGCTAATGTATTAATAAATTACATTAATTTACCTAATTGTGGTATGAACTTTCATTGAGTAAATTAAAAATATGAGCAAGTTCAAAAAGCATCTCAACAATACAGCTTTGTAAAAAAATATTTTGCAAAATGATTATCCTCTTGTCTTTTATTGACTAGATCCCCCATCCCAGAAAACCTTTCCAGGTTATATATAAATAAATCTCCCAAGTAATTATGTACTTTTGTTTCACTTACAAGATATCATTAAGTAGTCTTCAGAAGTGCTCTTGACATCATCATCATCATCATCATCATCATCATCATCTTCGGTTTTAATAGTAACTGAAGAACCAGGAACACCACCAGCTGCTTGAATCACAGTTTCTGTATCTGAATTAGTTACAAGAACCTCCTCTGATACCATTGTGGGAGAGTCAACTCCTGAAACACAATCTTGGACCACATGTTCTAAGTGTCCATCAGGACCAGTAACAAGGTCAGCCACAAAAACCTGCTCAGGTACTCTAACGGTTTCTGTAATTAGCTCAGAAGTCAAGATATGATCACCATCATCTTCCTCTAAATCTTCTTCAATAGCAACATCAGCTTCAAGTACAGCTTCAGGAACAATTACCCCTTCTGTTACTACATCAGTCTCAGTGATGATATCAGGCCCATGGACAACTTCAGCTGCAAGGCCATGATCAAGAGTTATCCCATCATCTGTGACAACATCAGAAACTAATACAGCCTCAGGAACCGAAACAACAATATGGTCTCCATCGATATGCGCAGTACCAGCCATTCCAGCCACTATAATACAAACAATTATCCAAAAAAAGTAAAGTTATTTTATTAATTAAAAGTACTATAATATATTTAATATATCAGATGACATAAAACATTTAAAAATATGAAGTAGTCCATGCAAACTATCATCTTAAAAATCACGGACAATTTAAATGCAATAAAAACCATCACCAGGTGCATCTGGCTGGCTCAGTTGGTAAAGCATGTGACTCTTCATCTTGGGGGTTGTGAGTTCAAGCCCCACATTGGGTGTAGAGCTTACATAAAAGTAAAAAAAATAAAAACAAAAATAAAAACAAAAACACAAAACATCACCAACCAGGAATTGGGGTGGAGGTAGGTGAAAACAATGTTAGTAAAATCTAAATTAAGAGCTTAAAAACAATGCACTTTATTTTCAAGTAAAATGTAAAAGCCACAGTGAGATATTAGAACAGCTAACATAAATGAACAATAACACCACAGGTTGGTGAGGATACAAAGAAACGATCTCTCATACATTGATGGCAGAAATGTAAAATCGTAGCAACCACTCTGGAAAATATATGGCAGTTTCTTAAAAAACTGAACATGTATTTACCATAAAACCCAACATTTACACTCTAGGGCATTTTCCCTAGAGATATTAAAACATATGTTTACACAAAAAACTGTAGATAAAAATTCATAACAGGTCATTGTGGCTATTACACATAATTGCAAAAAAATAGAAAACAACCCAATTGTACTTCCAGCAGATAAATGGTTGGTAAAACCAACTCTGGCACATCTCTATCATGGAATACTACTCAGCAATAAAAAAAGGTGACAACTATTGATACATTCAACACCTGAATGAATCTCCGGAAAATTAAAGCAAATTACTAAAGATTATGATACTATATAATGTATAAATGGAATCATTAATGTAACATTCTCAAAATTACAAATTATAGAGATAGACAACAGATTCAAAGTTGCCAAAGGTGAGGGTGTGTGTAAATATATTGGCATAGCATATATATGGTAATGGAATAGTTCTAGATCTTTATTGTGGTGGTGTTTACAAAAATCTATATATAGGGTAAAACTACACAGAACTATATACACTTACACAAATATATGTAAAAATAATGGTGATAACTTCAGAAGGTCTTTAGTCTAGTTAACAGTAATGCACCAATGTTAACTTCCTACTTTTGATACTGTAGTACAGTTATATAAGATGTCACCATTCCAAGAGGAGGAGTACAAGCTACATGGGACTCTATGTACTATTTTTTCTACTTCTTGTAAGTATAGTATTTCAACAAAATTAAAATCAAAATAAGAAGGACACACAAACATAAATGCGTACTAATGTTAAATTAAGTTTGTAAAATATGCCAAGCTTAATACATTATAAAATATGCATTAGAAGCATAAAAGTCCCTAAAATTCTTTATCTTATAAGAATTACTATATTCAAAAGTGGAAAGCATCTTTTAACACCTGATTTGGGGGGGAAAACCCAACTCACTGTAGACAAAGATTTGGTTTGATAAAATTCATACATAGGGACTCTAAATTTCACTAAGTTCTAAACCAGTAAGTCTAAAGGAACAAAGCTTTAAACAATGTTTTTCTTGAGCACCAACTCCTACCTTCTTTACAAATATTATAAAAGTATAAAATCACTTCATGAAGAACTCTTAAGTTTTGCCTCACTGAAGTGTACAGGAAACAATAGAGTCTATAGTCCAGGTTATAACAAAATTATCTACATTAAATAATCTAATACAAAGCCTTCTCCACATAATGATCACTTTCTATAAAGTCATACCTGAAAGAGTGCTATACAGTGTTCACTATTATTAACCAATTCATTATGGAAGTTAGTTAACAAGTTAATATGGAAACCAGTACACTATCAAAAGATAAAGTGAGAAAGGAAAACTACCTTTCAGGATTATCTTCCTTTCTACCCCTCTGTACTGTCCTCAATATTCTCAAACTCTTACCTAAACCACCATATTACCCCAAAAGGAGAGAGCTTCAATCTTGAAAATCTGGTAAGCAAAGGGAGTATGTATAAAACAAGTACTTTCTATTCACTGGTTACTCCACCAGCCATTTTGGAGATGGGGAGTTGGTGGAGGTTCAAATCGAACATTCAACCAGACTAGAAATGTGGTTTTTAACAAGGAAAAATTAAATGTTAAGCCTATAAAATTCATAGTATTGGAGTTCTATGTATATAAACAATAAAATGAATATTTTATAAAATCCTTCCACAAGTCAGACTTAAAATATGGAAAATTCTGGAGGTTAGTTTGGTTCCTGAGAGTACACACTAAGGAATGATGGAAAGATAGAATAACACCAAATGCTGGCCTGGGTTCAGATTAACCTGACTGGGAAGATTCTAGCCTCTACTCTAGTAGGAACTTACAGGTCAAAATAAACCAGATGTAAGCATTAAAATAAATCCAAATATGCTTGTTCACACTGAACTAAATAATAATATCAAGGATCCTAGACCAAGAATTGACAAGTTTCCCACAGGGTGCTGACATATTATTCAGACCAAGATCCAAGATGTCCCCTATTAAATTTTGCTTTTTCCTCTCATCAGCTCATCTGCTTAGTTAGATCTCATGAGCTTAGTTAAGCTCATCTGCTTAGTTTTCCTCTCATCTGCTTAGTTAGATCTCATTAAACTTCTAAACAAAGTCACTTATTTAACTACGCACTAGCTGTATTTATTGCTTCCTGACTATGCATCAAGCAACCTACTAATATTTTTATAAATATTATCTTATTTAAGCCTCAGAACAACTTTATGATGTATTATTATCTCCTTTTTAAATATGAAAGAACTATGGTTTAGAGAAGTTAAATAAACTTGCCCAAGGTTCAAGCTGAGGACTGAGCTTATTGCTTAACTCTAGACTGGCTGTTTTCTACCTGTCTACAGGAGGAGAATAGAGTTTATTTACTCTACATACTGTTTTTAAGAGATTTATAGGGTTAACCAAGTGAGTCACTATTAAAGGAACAGTTTGAGAGAGAGAGTAAAAAGATCTATCACAAAGTCACTCAATTAAATTTTAAAGCATTTAGTAAGCAGCATTAAATGGTATTAAAAATGTATCTCACTAGGTAACAAATTATAAATGGTAAGAAATCATCATTTAAAAAGTGTGAAATCAATGAGGTAACCAAATAACAATAAGAAATAAGTCATCATTTCAAGAATTTCCCATTTCACTAAAGTTATTTCATTTAAATGTGAATACCTGAAACTTCACCAGAGGTATAGCATAAAATTTGGTATTTGTTGGGTCTGCCTTGGGCCACATGTAAGGCTGTTTTGCTATTTAAATCACTGAGCAACCAACATACTTTTTGCATCAATAAAATCTTAACTATTAAATTCAATGGAACAGATTCCAAAGAGAACCATTGTACCGAGACACAAGCAAAGTTATACAAACCGTTTTGTAAATTTAAAAATCTCAAATATCCTTCAAAAGAAACTGGCCTACTAAGCTTCTGAATTAATGTTTCAGGTTCTTAATATAATAGCCAGCCCATCCCGACCAAGAACATTATAGAATTTAGAGATCCTCTGACACAGTATATTTACTTGATTAGCTCTACTTGTGTATGTCAACTCTGTTTCACAAAGATCATTAATTTTAAGGATTCCAAATATCTAAGTTTCTATGTTGACAGAAATTTAAATTTTTTTTTACATTTATTCATTTTTGAGAGACAGAGAGAGAGCACAAGCAGGGGAGGGGCAGAGAGAGAGGGAGACACAGAATCCGTAGCAGGTTCCAGGCTCCGAGCTGTCAGCACAGAGCCTGATGTGGGGCTCGAACCCACAAACTGCAAGATCATGACCTGAGCCGACGTCGGACGCTTAACCGACTGAGCCACCTAGGCGCCCCAATTTGAAGAGAAACTGATACAGGCTGCAACATGGATGAAACTTGAAAACCAGGCTAAGTGAAAGAAGCCAGACACAAAAGGCCACATATGGTATGATTCAATTTATGTGAAATGTCTAGAATAGGTAAATCCATAGAAATATTAGTGGTTGCCTAGGTCTGGAGCAGGGTAGGGGGTGACCACTAATGAGTATTAGGATTTATTTCCTCAATGACAAAATGTTCTAAAATTAGGTAGTGGTGATGTTTGTACAACTCTGTGAGTATAATAAAACCACTGAATTGTATTCTTTAAAATGGGTAGGTTGTATGATATATGGATTATTAACTCAAAAGAAAAAAAAAGGATGTACATAATGTATTTCAACATGCATGTTCTACTTCCCTACCAACTAAAAGGAAGTAAAGTATTAGATGTAATAAGGGGTTGATTAAACCTTAAAACACTGAAGAAGAACAAGGAAAAAAGAAGGTAAGAGGAGCATCAAGGAAATATTCACCAGCAGTAAATGGACATTTTTTCCCCAATCTTTGAAAGGAATCAGGCTTTACTTGCTAATACGCAACTTCTTCAGGAGTGAGGGGGGTCTGGAAGTTCACCAAATGCTACAGGGTGGGTTAAATTTTGTATCATATGGAGACAATACTGTATTTTTTCCATTTCTAAGGTATCTTATTTTTAAAATTTTTAAAGGTTTATTTATTTTTGAGAGAGAGAGAGAGAGACAGAGTGACAGTGGGGGAGGAGCAGAGAGAGCGGGGGACAGAATCTGAAGCGGGTTCCAGGCTCCAGGTTCCAAGCTGTCAGCAAAGAGCCTCATGCGGGGCTTGAACTCATGGACCGTGAGATCATGACTTGAGCTGAAGTCAGAGGCTTAACTGACTGAGCCGCCCAGGTGCCTCATATTTTTAAAAGGCAAAAAATTAAAGGTGACATTTCAACCAAAACTTATTAACATACTGAAGTTAAAGTGTTCCAGTATTTTAAAAAAACTATAAGCAAAGAATTCACAACATTCGTTGCGAAAGCTTTACTCTTGAATTCTTTGTCCTTCTTGTAGAATTTATTCCTGTACTTTTTACACCCAAATCACTTCTAAGTCTTTCATAATCAACACAATTGACTTCTGATTCACTTAGCAGAATAAATCAATGATTGCTTTCTACTTCATCAATTGACTATATTGTCATCTTGATCTCAACCATATTCAATCTTGATCTGTGCACCACATCTTTATTCATCAGACAGAAGTGTCATGGAATCAGAACTGGAGAAGACCTTAAATGTTATCTAGTCCAATCCCCACACAAATGTGAATTAAGTAATTTGTCCAAGTTTACACAGATAGTTAATAGGACAGCCAAGACTAGAATCCAGTTCTTCTGATTCTTAACATTGTGGGCTTTACAACAGGGGAGAAAATAACATATTCAACCACATTAATGTGAAAACAGTAGTAACATTTTCTTAATTGAGAAAAGTATCACTAGTTGTAATCCTCCATCCCTAATATCCTCTTTGACAATTCCACAATACCTTGTGTTTTTTGTTTATCCCAATTTACTATTTGTTTTTTCTACTCTCACTCCACTTTTCCTCAATTCTTACCACTCTATCCTTGCCTCTAATAGTTCAGATACCTCAATCTCTTCTATAATTCAGACTGACCCTACCCAAATTCAGTTTCTTTGTTGACTGTTATACAGTCTTAACATCTTCATGAAAATAACTACTGTTAAGAGGCTACTGAAAAACCTGGCCACAAAAGCAGAGAATCTTTTCTTTTTTTAAAAAAAGAAAAATGTAATGCTATTAGAAACAACTTTCTGAAGATACTGCATCAGAATATAATTAACCACCTAATGCATAACTTTCCTATATCACAATATAAGCATCTAACTTCTTTGAAATGATTAAAGTAGTTCCTTTACCAGTTTTATTAACAAAAGCAATTTAAAATGTATTTTAGAAAACCAATTTAAAATTCCGTATATTCAGGGAACCCTCTTGCACTGTTGGTGGGAATGCAAATTGGTGCAGCTGCTCTGGAAAGCAGTGTGGAGGTTCCTCAGAAAATTAAAAATAGACCTACCCTATGACCCAGCAATAGCACTGCTAAGGATTTATCCAAGGGATACAGCAGTACTGATGCATAGGGCCACTTGTACCCCAATGTTCATAGCAGCACTCTCAACAATAGCCAAATTATGGAAAGAGCCTAAATGTCCATCAACTGATGAATGGATAAAGAAATTGTGGTTTATATACACAATGGAATATTACGTGGCAATGAGAAAAAATGAAATATGGCCTTTTGTAGCAACGTGGATGGAACTGGAGAGTGTGATGCTAAGTGAAATAAGTCATACAGAGAAAGACAGATACCATATGGTTTCACTCTTATGTGGACCCTGAGAAACTTAACAGGAACCCATGGGGGAGGGGAAGGAAAAAAAAAAAACAGAGTGGGAGAGAGCCAAAGCATAACAGACTGTGAAAAACTGAGAACAAACTGAGGGTTGATGGGGGGTGGGAGGGAGGTGAGGGTGGGTGATGGGTATTGAGGAGGGCACCTTTTGGGATGAGCACTGGGTGTTGTATGGAAACCAATTTGTCAATAAATTTCATATAAAAAAAAGAAATTGTGGTTTATATACACAATGGAATATTACGTGGCAATGAGAAAAAATGAAATATGGCCTTTTGTAGCAACTTGGATGGAACTGGAGAGTGTGATGCTAAGTGAAATAAGCCATACAGAGAAAGACAGATACCATATGGTGTCACTCTTATGTGGATCCTGAGAAACTTAACAGGAACCCATGGGGGAGGGGAAGGAAAAAAAAAAAAAAAGAGGTTAGAGTGGGAGAGAGCCAAAGCATAAGAGACTGTTAAAAACTGAGAACAAACTGAGGGTTGATGGGGGGTGGGAGGGAGGAGAGGGTGGGTGATGGGTATTGAGGAGGGCACCTTTTGGGATGAGCACTGGGTGTTGTATGGAAACCAATTTGTCAATAAATTTCATATATAAAAAAAAATTCCGTATATTCAAGAACTAATGTGGTTAATTATGTAAGCTGAATTTTTTCATTTTCAATGCCATATTATTACTATATTCCAAGTTTCCTTACCTCAACCTTCCCACAAAATTTTAAGAATGACTTTAAGCAGACTACTGACACATAGCTTTACTTTAAGAAAATGAACCCTACAAATGGATTTTCCTAGCAAAAGAACAACTTTTCATAAATTCTCCCCTTCCTCAACATAGTTTTGACATTTAATATGCTCTGATTTTAAAAAGAAAAAAATATATAACAAAGAAAATGCTTTACCAAAATCCTGCATAATCATGGTATGGGCCATTCTACAGTCTGATGTGTGCAATCCAAGACTTCCACCACCTGAATCCATACTTAGCAAAGTTCATTCACAAATCTCTGTAAAAGAAATGGTTTTAAAATAGTTTAAATATGTTTAGGCCAAAGTCAGTTGTTCTGAGAAAAAAAAAAAAATGCAATGGAAAGTATGCCTCAGAACCAGGTATGCAAATCTCATTACAAAAGAAAAGAAAACAAACCATAAACCTCAATTAGATGCTTTATGTGAAAAACATAAGTAAAAGAAGGGCTAAATGAAAGGAAATAAATCAAATGGATAATAAGACACAGTAAAGGTGAGGAGCCACAGGGGAAGTGATAGAAGCAAGCAAAAGAACAAAACTGTAGCACTGACATTCCAGTTAAAATGTAGGTTATAAGAGAAGAAAAAGAACAAGATGACAACAAACAATAGTTGGGATATTTATACATTACTAGAGGACTCAGGTGTCTAGTATTAGTGAATTTCATCCAGTGGCTCTCATCCATTTCTTCCAGACCCAGATCAGCCCTGCAGCGGAGCTCTGCAGATAAACTTGTGTTCCACCTCTGGCTCCCGGGGTTCTACTTATAATGTAAAATGTTCTATCCCAGTTTCCCTGGAGTTCTTTGAGCCAGTAAGGACTTCTGGCCTCACTCTACTACATTCTCTTGTCACATAGTTTTGAGGACTCATGGAAACATGACTGCTTCCTAAATATGGTAGAGATAAGATCAATCACATATAAACATTTAGCAAATTGTTCCTTTCAGAATATCATTTACTTGTAATTCTACAACTGATTTTTTTCCTTAGTGATTAATAAAGTCATGTTAGCTTCATGTTAGTTTTGAAAGCAAGGATTCAATCTATTTCACTTCAAGTGATGTATCCTATATTTAGGATCCACAGACAGCATGGAACCTAAAGTCGGTTGCTATCACTAAACATTATTTCTTACAATTACATAGGTGTATTTCCCATTCAAACATAAGATTCTAAGTATATCAACCAAAGTAATCTGTCAATTTTATAAAACATTTGTCTCATTTTTATTTAGGAGTGTTTAATAAATTAGGCTATACTGCACAAAAGATGAGATTATCATTAAAGTTTTAGAAAGCTGCCATGTAAAGCAACTTAATCTATCCTTAAATAAGGAGATTACCAAGATTTTTTCCTTGCCTTAAAGTTCTGTAGGAGGCAGAAGAGTATAACATTTGAATGGTGCAGATAAAAATCCTACAGTAGTAGGTGTCATTTCTGTGTATCAATTGATTGGACAAAATCACTTTATGTATGAACAAAATTACAAATTTTTAGAAACTCTTCTGTATTTTTCAAATATCACATTGTTTTCTGTCTCCAAAATGAAGTCATCAGAGGCAAGAGAGTTCATGATAAACTATCCATATGTTCACAGAGATATATCAAAATGTCATAAGGACTTATTTTAACATTTAAAACAGTGTACTATATCAACTTTAGAGTATTGTTTTCTTTATCACATAACTAATAGAACTACAAATGCCTTAAAATGTTTTAAACACTTAATTTTAATTATTAAATAAGATAAAACATTAAATTGTTAATCACCTTAATATGACTGTCTTGAAGAAATTGTAGATTTTCTTACATATTGTAAAATAAAATCTGCAGCAATTTGTTTTTGTTACTTTTCCTTCTGAACTATGTTATTTTCTTTGGAAAAGCGTTCTCTTTACCTATTGTAAAAATACATTCAAAATTAGACATTTTAAAACATTTTCAACCAAATCTCTTACACAACTTAAGAATTTTCTTTACACTTTAACGTGCAGAGTGAGGTAAAGAACGGCTCAAATGCTCAAATCTGTTCATCTAAAAAGCATCCGGAGGGATTCCAACAGAAATAACTACCTACTACGATATTAGCAACATTATTACAATTGAAATTCGACCACTTCATTAAACCAAAATCTTCTTTCTCTAAAGCACATTTAAAAAATCACTAGCTATACCTTATTTTGTAAAGTGAAAGACAACCAACCAAGGGCAAGCTTTATCCTTGCCCAATCGATAGAGAAAAATCTGCACTAGTGCTCAAAGAAGTGTAAAAATTTTAACACATAGTGTAACTACTGTGGTAAGTATTATACTGTATGAATACCCAATAAATAAACTGGAGCACCTTTTCCCATATAGGACGTTGAAATAAGATCAATAATAAATGAGGTATGAGTACAGCAGTGTGTTAAGTATTCAATAGCCAATAGATGGCTGGGCTTCTCAACATTCTCAAGAGTGTATCTTACATCCTGATTGAATGGAGCTAACCACTAAGTACGCTTCAAGTAAACACCTTTCTATCAATGTACGGGGAGCAGAAATCACAAAACAAACAACAACAAAAAACATTTTACTCTCATCTGTCTCCTCCAAACAGCTCACTCAGGACCTAGCTTCTTGATGATGTAAACAGGGTGAGAGGTAGAAGAGAAATCTTAAGGCAGCAGAGCAAGAGAATGCGAAAGTAGTATTTGCAGATAGGAAACAAAGGAGCCCTGGCAAGTAGCAGTATTGCAGCTTTGGACGCAACCAGCTTCCCGCATAAGTCTCCCTTCCCGTGACCATGCCAAGTTCCAATCATTTCGAGCAGAACGCACAGACGTGCCCTCTTATATATTACCCATCTGACTGGATCTTAAGTCAAACAAGAGAACCTTCTCCGTGGAAAGGCAGGAGGCGAAGAGACAAGAATACCCTTTCCCCTCCTCCCTCCTCTCACTTGGTGCAGCGGTCGCTACCGCTGCTACCCACGCCGTGCTGCCCAGCCCCTCATCCTCCTCCCGCTCTCTCTGCCCCGCTACATGGGAGACGGCTGGGAACCAAAATGGTGGTGTTTTAACGGAGGCGACAACTGCCGCACACACCCGCCCCCCCCCCCCCCAGGCTCTGGCTGTTCCCTATTCCCTAAAATGCCCGATTCTGTGCCACCTCCTCGCAAACGCCACCATAACTCGCGCATTCCAAGGTTACCATAAGCAGAGAAAGGGGTGGGGGGGGGGGAGCAGAGAGGTGGAAGAGAGACGAGAGTGAAAGGAATATGGGGGGGGTGGGGGTCGCCGGAGAAAATGCCAGGGGGACGCCGCATTCTTCAATTCACCGTTTTGTTTTCCGCCATTTTCCCGTTACCCTAAACCACCGACGGTCTCAACGACGGCTCTAGACCTTAGGGGCTCTGGCCTAGGAGAAGGAGAGGTTGCCTGAGGGGGAAAACACTCACTTCCCTCAATTCCTCCAGTCACCAGCTGTGGCTGAGGAGAAAAACTGTCAGACCGAGAGGGAGGCAAAGCTTAGGGACTAGACGCCCCTTCCATTGTTCCCTTCGCCCTACACTACAGGCTGGGTGTGAGCCTCTCCTCTCACAGGAGCGACACTGAGCGCAGCGGACCCAAATCCCTCTACTTTCTCTTCAGGAGTCTCCTTACCTGCTGCCACTGCTCCTCCACCGCCGCCGTTGGTTTGTGACCGCGCTCCGGATTTCTGCGGGGGTCGCCAGCTGTGGATCTGTAAGGTCCTCACATTCGGGTTTCCGAGGTTCCGTAGCCCGAGCCAATCACAAGCTACTCTGCGTCTGGGAGGCGCGCCGCCTAGTCCTTCTTTTTATCGCCGCCGACATGCTGAGGTTGCATTACGTCACGCTGCCCTTGCTGCAGGGTAGGGGGCCAAAGGGAGAGCGCGCGCGCGCGCGCGCGCGCGCGATCTGGAGATCAAGAATCCCGCGCTGAGTTTGTGCTTGGAGACGCCAGGGACTTGCAGGGGGTGGGGGTGAGGGTGCAGCACGGGCGAGTCCAAGTAAAGAAGCTTGGATCTTGGGGCGCCCCTGAGGAGTTTCCGTGGGAAGATTTTCAGTTTTCCAGGTTTCCCAAGGGAAAGGAAGAGGGGGAGGGGGAAAAATCAATGACTGAATGGCCATTCACTGAACCTCTAATACAAGCTGAAGACATTTAAAAAAATCGGCCCTGCTCTCGAGGATTTGACCAATTAGGCGGTCCAGAGTGGTAAGAGGTATGCCACCCCCCCAAATTACCTCTGTGTGTTTTGCAGTTTCCCTCCCTCCCTCCCTTCATTCTTTTTTATATTTCATAATGGTAGACAATTAGATCAAGAAAGTAAAGAAGGAAGAAAGGCATAGAAAGGAAAGGTGGATAAGGGACCTAAATGAAATGAACGCTAAATATCTCTTCAGCGTGTCACTTTCAGCTTGTGTCTGCACAAAATGGGAGAACAGTGAGAAATTCAGTGGTGATGGGTGGGGAAAAGAGAGATGAGATGTGACTAAAAGGTTGTATTTGCAAAGCGCTTTATATTCTGAAAATTTAGCTTTAGTACTGTAAGCATTTGGATTGAATAGCAGTGTTTAAACAGGGAAAGGATAGGATCCTAAAACAATAAGCGAAGGTGACTAAGTACCTTTGCATGAATAATTGGAATATTTTATAAATAAAACATGCTATTGTTCTCAATTAGCTAATTTCATCAGTTCCCTATAACCTAATATACCACTAAAGGATTTGACAAAATTAGAGGAGGCACTATGTGAAAGCCCTAGCACAGTACCTGGCTCATAGTAGACTAGGAGTCAGCGACCAGGACCATATAGTAAACATTTTAGGCTTTGATAGCTGTAGGGTCTCTGTCACAAATATTCAAGTCTGCAGGTGTAGTCCCAAAGCAGCCATAGACTGCTTGTATACATAGTATGTACACAAATGAGCATGGCTCTATGCCAATAGAACTTTTATTTGTGGACACGGACTTTTGAATTTGTATCGTTTTAAGGTGTCATGAAAAATTATTTTTCTTTGAATTATTTGAAATGTGAACACCATTCTTAGTTACAATCCATTAAAAATATAGGCAATGCTCCAGATTTGGCCTGTGTCCGGTAGTTTTCCAACCCCTGTAGGTGTTATACTTTTAGGTTCCCTCCTAAATGAGGAAGGTATTTTTATGAGTGTAGTCCCATATGTGACGTGTTCTACATTGGCTACTCTGGCAAATACTACTTGAAATGTCTTCTCCCAGCGACAATTCCAATAGGACACTGATGGAAGAAAACTAAGAAAGATGTGAAGTTTTTTTTAACATAAATCACCTTTGTGAAAAATTGTGGTATATAATTTTTAAAACCTGAAGATCATCCTTGTTCCTCCCTCTTTGTTGAATCATCCGATCCATCAAAATGTTCAGAGAATTCTATTTCCTTAATATTTGTGGAATTCATCCCTTTTGTTTCATTCCTAATATCAATCATTACCTTATTCAGGTTCACATCCCTTCTTACCTGGATTACTGCCATACCTTTCTAACTAGTTTCTCTGTAGTCATTTGCTCATCAAATCCTGAAATCAGAAATCACCAAATGTGAAAAATATCTCAAATCAAGCCTCCCCCTTCGATTTTCACTTTAGTTGAGGTTCTCAGCCAATGGGACTATGCAATACCTTCCTGACTCATTTTTCTGCCACAATTATCTCTTTACTCCACTTGATAGCTTTTACAGAGTCTACACCACCACAGGGTCACTTGCATAACAAAACAAAGGAAATTGATTATCTCACTCTCCTGCTTGAACATTGCTGTCAAATCCCTCTAGAAGTCAAAGATGGCACCCTGTCAAGGACAGAAATGGACTTGTGGGAATCCCAGCTGGGCAACAATGTAGAAGACCATCCAACATATGTTCTTTATATATTTGGTCAGTATTTATTTAGAGGAGTAAATTGAATGCTATGTTAAGGATGGCTGTGCTATTATTTTAAATAGTAAGTGTTTTTATATCCATGCTTCAGCATTTTTGCAGTTTCATATTAGCACCAAGACCAATAATATTAATTAGGTGCTATAAACTCTTTTAATTTGTAGCCTTCTTTGTTTTGTAGCTTCTTCACTTCACTCCTTCTACTTCACCCATTAATCTTGGCCAACCAGTAGTGTTTTGCTGTGGAATATTTAGATGCCACATATTGCTGTCTCTTCTTCCTCATATGCCTCTGGAATCACAGTTTGTTGTCAGCTATATTCCAATATCAACCTCTTTGAAAAGTTAACCTTCTGTCTTTAACTGTAACTTGATCTAAATAATCTAAAATAAATGTGATTCGTGGGTTCGAAATAATCTAAATATCTAAAATAAATAATCTAAAATAAATGAACTAAATAATGTAAATAATCTAAAATAAATGAACCAAGGAATAATCTAAATAAATAATCTAAATAAAGGAAATAATCTAAAATAAATGAACATGAGCAATATTCTGGGTCATCTAAAAGACCACCTTATAATTGAACCCTGTCATACATTATCAACACTTAACATTTGTGTTTACATTTACAAGCACATTGACACTAGATAATACCACTTTAATTATTTGATTTGAAATGAGTCAGACGTTGTAAATTATATGGTCCTATATAGGTATGCTATGCATAATACAGTTTCTTGGTAGTTGGAATTAAGTGGTGAGAAGTGAGTCATCCCATAGCATACCAGACCAGCTGCACCTTAATACACTATCATTGTGGAGTCGTATTCATGTTGTGAACTGTAATTTAGTTATGGCAAAACAATATAATGCCTAACTTTAATGCTGTTAATTCATTAGGTTTTTGCTTATTGTTTTGATTTTATAATTATAAACACCCAAGGTGTTTACTTACACATAGCTCCACTGATGTTTATGTTTAAGCAACATAATAAAACTAATTTAAATCAACATTGAGAGGACAAATTTTCTTCTGTAATAAAAAAAATACAAAATGATGCACAAAAGGTCTCTAAATACTATTCTACATAAAAAGTAGCAGGACTTCTTCAGGGAGGGGGGAGAATAGTTAATCCCAGGTTTGAGATAGGAAATAAATAAGATAAATTGTGTTAAATTGTGTCAGTGAGCAAAAATCATCAAAGATGAATGGGAGCATGTAAAAAGTACACAAAAGCATCAAATAATAATAGTAAGTAGAAGTAATTGAAACACACGGAATATATAAAAAATCATGAGATTATTAAGAATATAGAAAGAGAATTAGAGAGAGATCCCCCCATTCCCAGAGAAAAACCTCACTCGATACCATTTGAAGTAAATATCAACCTCTTACTCTGAAAATTAGCAATTAAAAGAAAAAGAACTTAGTATTTTATCCTGCTTTTCTTTTTTTTTAAGTTTTTTTAAAAATTTTTTTTACATTTATTCATTTTTGGGATAGAGAGAGAGTGCGCGAGCATGAGTGGGGGAGGGGCAGAGAGAGAGGGAGACACAGAATCTGAAGCAGGCTCCAGGCTCTGAGCTGTCAGCACAGAGCCCGACGTGGGACTCGAACCCACGAACCGTGAGATCATGACCTAAGCCGAAGTCAGACGCTTAACCAACTGAGCCACCCAGGCACCCCTTATTCTGCTTGTCTTGTACAGACTATTTCAGGGAAACCAAATAGCCCTAACTTGATGAGAGAAAGTTCTTCTTTTCATAAGAAATAAAATTAATAACTGTAAAAGAAATGTTGAAATAAATGTAGAAAATCACCATTTTACAACCTCTTTTGAAGTAATAGGTCCAGACAGTGATCACAGAAGGGTGAAACATAAGATGAAACACTGATGGAAAAATAGTAAAGGAGTTTGAGCTATCATCACCTGAACCCTCTAATCAGCTTCTCTGTATCCTCAGCAGCATTTGGTATTATAACTATTTTTTACTTCAGCTGGTCTAATAGGTGTGTTGTGATATCACATTGTGGTGTTAATTTGCATTTATCTGATAGCAAATGGTGTTAAACATCTTTTTGTGCACTCATTTGCTATAACCTCTTTGGTGAAGTGTCTGTCCAGGTTGTTTGCCCATCTTTTAATTTGGTTGTTTCCTTAGTGTTGAGTTTCAGAGCTTTAAAAATATGTACTGTGGAGCAAGTCCTTTATCAGATATGTTACTTGTAGGTATTTTCTACCCATCGTCACCTGGTCTTTCCTTTTTCTTTATAGTATATATACTATACTATATACTATACCCTATATATGGCAGAGCAAAGTTTTTAATTTTGAGAGTCTAATTTATTGATTTTTTTCTTATATAGATTGTGTTTTGATATGAATTTTAAGAATTCTTTGCCTACTTTCAGCTCACAAACATCTATTTTTTTCTAAAGGTTTTATTGCTTTAGGCTTTACATTTACTTCTATAATCTATTTTGAGTTAGTCTTTATATAAAGTGTGAGATTTAGATTGTAGTTCATTTGTATGCATATCAATGACTAGAGGTTCCAACAACACTTGTTAAAAAGACTGTCCTTTCTTTCTCTGACTAATTTCACTCATATGAGGACTTTAAGAGACAAAACAGATGAAATCAGAGAAGAGAAACAAAAATAATATAAAAACGTGAGGGGGACAAAACAGAACAGAGTCATAAATATGGAGAACAAACTGAGGGTTACGGGAGGGGTTGTAGGAGGGGGGATGGGATAAATGGGTAAGGGGCACTAAGGAATCTACTCCTGAAATCATTGTTGTACTATATGCTAACTAATTTGGATGTAAATTTTAAAAAATAAAAAATAAAATAAAAAAAATAATCAACTAAAAAAAAAGACTGTCCTTTCTTCTTCAATGAGATTTTGCACCTTTGTAAAAAATCAAATGGCCATATTTATGTAGGTCTATATCTGTCCTATTTATTAGGTTCCATAAAGCTATGTGTATCTATCCTTTCACCTATACCACACTGACTTGATTACTTTAGCTTTTTAGCACTAAAATTGGGTTATTCAATTCTTTAATTTTTTTTCAAAATTGGACTAACTATTCTTGTTACTCTTAGTATCACCTTGCCTATAACTATAAAAAAATCTGTTGAAGTTTTGATTGATATTGTGTGAATCCATAGATCTTTGAGGAAAATTGACATCTTTACTATTTCAATTTTTCTAATATATATAGCAGAGTATGTCCATTTATTTAGGTCTTCTTGGGTAATTTCATCAGCATTTTGTAGTCCTTAGCATTCAGATTCTGTACGTGTTTTGTTATATATACACCTAAGTATTTCACTTTTTGGAATTATTGTAAATATTTTCTTTAATTTTGGTTTCCAGTTGTTTTCTTTAGTATTAATCAGGGTGATTATAATGTATCTGGGCTTGTACTTTTTTGGATTTACTGTTCAGAGTCCATTCAACTAATTTTTTGCATATTTATGTCAGATAATTTGCCAAATTTGAGACATTTTCAGCCATTATTTCTTTGAATACTCTTTCAGCACCATCGTATTTTTCCAGTCCTTCTGAGACTTTGATTATATAAAGTTGAGACTTTTTTTGTCACCCAGTTCCCTGAGGCTTTGCTCATTTTTTCAATCATTTTTCTTTTTGCTGTTCAAGTTGGATAATTTCTACTGGTCTAACTTAAAGTTCGCCAGCTTCTTTTGTCATCTCTATTCTGTTGTTGATTCCAGAAAGTCTTGTGGGTTTTAGACTTTTTGGTTATTTTATTTTTAGGTTATAAAATTTCCATTTGATTCTTCTTTATATATTCTATTTCTTTGCTGATACTTTATTTTAATATTTGATTCAGGGGGGTTCATGATTGCTTATTTTTTCATGTTAATTCCAGTATAGTTAACATAGTGTTATATTAGTTTCAGGTGTACAACATAGTGATTCAACAATCTCACACATCACCCAGTGCTCATCACAACAAATGCACTCCCTAATCCCCATCATCTATTTCACGCATTCCCCCACCTACTTCCCCTTTGATAACTATCAGTTTGTTCTCTATAGTTAAGGGTCTGTTTCTTGGTTTGTCTCTCTCCTTCTCTCTCTTTTTCCCTTGCTCATCTGTTTGGTTTCTTAAATTCCACATATGAGTGAGATGGTCAACAGACACATGAGAAGATACTCAACATTACTCATCGTCAGGGAAATGAAAATCAAAACTACAATACCACCTCACACCTGTCAGAATGGCTAAAATCAAAAATACAAGAAACAACAAGTGTTGGTGAGGATGTAGAGAAAAAGAAACCCTCTTTCACTGTTGGTGGGAATGCAAACTGGTGTAGCCACTGTAGAAAACAGTATGGAAGTTTCTCAAAAAGTTAAAGCTAGAACTATCCTACTATCCAGTGATTGCATTACTGGGTATTTACAAAAACAAACAAAAAAACAAAAAACAAAAAACCAGAAACACTAATTCAAAGGGATACATAAACCCTTATGTTTACAGCAGCGTTATTTACAATAGCCAGATTATGGAAGCATTTTCACTTGTTTCCATGTATTTTTTACTTCTTTAATATACTGGTTGATCCATTCAATATTTAGTAACATGTTTAACCTCCATGTATTTGTGGAATTTCCAAATTTTTCGTTGTGCTTGACTTCAAGTTTCATAGCATTGTGGTCAGAAAAGATGCATGGTATGATCTCAATCTTTTTGTACTTGTTAAAGACTGATTTATAACATGGTATGTGATCTATTCTGGAGAATTTCCCATGTGCACTTGAAAAGAATGTGTATTCTGCTGTTTTAGAGTAGAATGTTCTGAATATATCTGTTATGTCCATCTGGTCCAGTGATTGTAAGCCATTGTTTCCTTGTTGATTTTCTGCTTAGATGATCTGTCCATTGTGGTAAGTGGGGTGTTAAAATCCCACTATTTGTATTATTATCATTGAGTTCCTTTATGTTTATTATTAATTGATTTCTATATTTGGGTGATTTCATATTGGGTGCATAAATATTTACAATTGTTAGATCTTCTTGTTAGAGTGTACCCTTTATTACAATATAGTGCCCCTTTTCATCTCTTATTACAGTCTTTTATTTAAAATCTAGTTTGTCTGATATAAGTATTGCTACTCTGGCATTCTTTTGACATTCGTTTGCGTGATAAATGTTTCTCCATCCCCTCACTCTCAATCTGCAGGTGTCTTCAAATCTAAAATGAGTCTCTTGTTGGCAGCATACAGATGGGTCTTGGTTTTTATTCATTCTGACACTGTATGTCTTTTTATTAGAAAATTCAGTCCGTTTGCATCCTTAATGCAAATTATTGATTTGCATTATTGATAGATATGCATTTTGTGCCATTTTATTACTTGTTTATTACTTGTTTCTGGAAATTTCCCATGTTCCTTTCTTGTCTTTGTCACTTTTGGTCTCTCATTTTTACTCAAAGAGTCATTATTTGAGTTAGCCAAAAACTGGAAACAAACCAAATGTCATCAAGTCATTCATACATTCATAATCTCTGAGTGCCTATCACATGCTAGCCATTTGCCTAGTGCGTCTCTGCCTCTTGGAGCTTACATTCTCGTTGAGATATATAGATAATAAATAAACTAACAAGCAAATTTTGGGAAGTGCTATGAAGGAAATGGTGTGAGTGCTTACATAATGTCTCTCTGAGGAAGTAACAAATTGAAACCTAAAGTTTGAGAAATTTTTCGTCAGAAAATGAGTTGACGAAAAACTAGCACACAGAGAGCAAACATAGGCAAAGGCCCTGAAGCTGGAAAAATATTGATGCATTTAAGAAATTGAAAGAAGGGGCGCCTGGGTGGCTCAGTGGGCTGAGCGTCCGACTTCAGCTCAGGTCATGATCTCACGGTCCGTGGGTTCAAGCCCCGCGTCGGGCTCTGTGCTGACGGCTCAGAGCCTGGAGCCTGCTTCGGATTCTGTGTCTCCCTCTCTCTCTGCCCCTCCCCTGCTCGTGTTCTGTCTCTCTCTGTCTCAAAAATAAATAAACATTAAAAAATTTTTAAAAATAGATTGAAAGAAGGCCTATGTAGCTGGATCATGGTAGGTGAGGGGGAGAACAGTACAAGATGAAATTGAAGGCACACAGAGAGCCCAGATCATTCAGGGTCTTGTAATGAGTTTGGATTTTATTTTATTCACAATGAGAAGTCATTGAAAGATCCGATTGATGCTAACTTCTAAATATTTTTTGTATTCTTCATCCCCCAGGGCCTATACTATATTTCAATCTGTCATCATCTCTTACCTTGATCACTGGAATAGTTTCCTAACAGGTCTTTTAACTTGTTCTGCCCCTCTCTTCAATCTATCCTTTCATGTCCATAAAAGAGCTCTTTTAAAAATGAAAATCTAATCATTCTGATATTTTCTTATATCCTTTGCTTGTTCCTTTTTATTCTAAAGTTCAATTCCTTAACTATGCTTATAAAATTTAGTATGCAATAGCACATCATGACTTTCATAGGCCCTGGGCATTTTTGCCTTCCTTCCTAAGAATATGAGAAAAATTACATTTTGCGACTGCATTAGTGTAAAGACTAATATTATATATTCATTTTTATTCTATTCCTTTTTTCTTCTGATTTTAAAATAAAGTAAAGCATTTTCATGATCTTTAAAGGTATCGTGGGGTCATAGGCATGGTGACTATTGTACTTAATGAGTATGTCAACCCTGCTAGTGTGATTTAATTCCAGCCTAACTCTTTATATACATTCACTGATTAATTTTAAAGTATCTATTGAGTGCCTTCTGTATGCCAGACACTGTTCTAGGAACTGAGTATTAGTACATCAGTAAACAAAAAAGAAAAATAAACATGATTTCATATCATGTTCATTCTATTAAGAAGGAAGGGAGACAAAGGTTAAGCAAATGAATAAGTAAAATGAGTAGTATGATAGACAGTGATGAAGTAGGTTAGAAGGATAAGAATTTGGGGAATGGCTTGCAATTTGAAATATGATGTTCAGGGAAAGCTTTACTGAGAATATGTTATTTAAGCTAGCACCTGAAAGAGATGAAGGAGTGAGATAGGTGGATGTCTGGAAGAAAAACATTCCAAGTAAGGGAACAGCAAATATAAAGGTCTTGAGACAGGAATTTGGCTAGTGTATCTCTGAGTAGCAAGGAAGCCAGTGTGGTTGGAATCAGAGAGATAAAGGTTGTTCAGATCATGGGTTTTTTATCATTATAATAACTTTGACTTTTTGCCTGAAGGAAATGGAAACCTAATGGAAGACTTTTACTATGGAAATGACATGATTTGACATATATTTTTTTAAAGGATGATCCTGTCTGCTGTGTTGAAGGTAGACTATAGCAGTGCAAAATATGAAGCAAGCAAACCATTTAGGAAGTAATGACGATAATTCAGATGAGAAATAATTATGGCTTTGACCATGTTGGTAGCAATGGGTGGTGAGAAATGGTCAGATTGTAGATATATTTTTTAGGTAGACCTAATACATTTCACTGATAGATTAAATGTGAGGCAGAGACAAAGAGGGAAGTCAATAATGAAGAGAAAAAAGAATGACTCCAAAGTTTTCAGCCTGAACAAATAGAAGGATGGAGTTTCTATCAACTGCAATGGGGAAATCTATAGAAAGGAAGCATGTTTTTAGTGAGTTAGTTTTGGGCCTTTCAAGTTCATGGTGTCTGTTAAATATGCAAGCAGATTGTGGACTTTAGGGGAAAAGTTCAGGATAGAAATATAAAATTTAGAGATGATTAAGACAGAGCATAGATACAAAAGAAAAGGACTGAACTCTAGGGAAGCAAATTGTTTAGAGACCAGAAAAATTAGAATAAACTAGCAAAGGAGACTGTGAAGGAGAGAATGGCAAACAAGGAGGAAAATCAGTAGAGTACATCATTTTGGAAGCCAAATGAAAAAAGCTTTTTGAGAAGGGAGTGATTAACTGCATCAGACGCTCCTGATAGTTCAAGTAATAGGAGGACTGAGAATTGATCAGTAGATTTAACAACATCACGGTCATTGGTGACCTTAATAAAAACATTTCCAATTGAGTGGTAGTAGTAAAAGCCTAGTTAGAATGGATTCTAGAAGGAATGGGATGGGAGGAACTGGAAATCATGAATGTAGAAAATTGTTTTCTGTTTTACTGTAAAAGGGGCAGAAAAATGGGGCAATAGTTGGAGTGGGGTACAAGGTGTCTAATGAGGACTTTTTAATGTTAGAAATGAGAGTAATGTTAATATAATGATTGGGGTTGATCCACTAGAAAGAGGATAATTAATCATGCAAGTGGGAAAAATGAGAATTTTTGGAATGATATCTTTGAATAAGTGAGAAGGGATGGGCCGTAATGCACAAAAGGATATGCAGGGATAATGGCAAGGGGAAGAGAGAATATGTGTGCACTGTTGCAGGTCGGTCAGTAGGAATCTTTTTTCCAATTGGTTGTGGAAAATCTCTCTTTTAAAATGTGCTTTATTAATCCTAAAATTTGTATGGAACCACAAAAGACCCCGAATAGCCAAAGTAATATTGAAGAAGAAGACCAAAGCAGGAGGCATCACAATCCCAGACTTTAGCCTCTACTACAAAGTTGTAATCATCAAGACAGCATGGTATTGGCACAAAAACAGACACATAGACCAATGGAATAGAATAGAAACCCCAGAACTAGACTCACAAACGTATGGCCAACTAATCTTTGACAAAGCAGGAAAGAACATCCAATGGAAAAAAGACAGTCTCTTTAACAAATGGTGCTGGGAGAACTGGACAGCAACATGCAGAAAATTGAATCTAGACCACTTTCTCACACCATTCACAAAAATAAACTCAAAATGGATAAAAGACCTGAATGTGAGACAGGAAACCATCAAAACCCTAGAGGAGAAAGCAGGAAAAACCTCTCTGACCTCACCCGCAGCAATTTCTTACTTGACACATCCAAAGGCAAGAGAATTAAAAGCAAAAATGAACTACTGGGACCTCATGCAGATAAAAAGCTTCTGTGCAGCAAAGGAAACAATCAACAAAACTGAAAGGCAATGGACGGAATCGGAAAACATATTTGCAAATGACATATCGGACTAGTATCCAAAATCTATAAAGAACTCACCAAACTCCACACCCAAAAAACAAACAATCCAGTGAAGAAACGGGCAGAAGACATGAATAGACACTTCTCTAAAGGAGACATCCAGATGGCCAACAGGCACATGAAAAGATGCTGAACGTCACTCCTCATAAGGGGAACACAAATAAAAATCACACACAGATACCACTTCACGCCAGTCAGAGTGGCTAAAATGAACAAATCAGGAGATGATAGATGCTGGAGAGGATGTGGAGAAACAGGAACCCTCTTGCACTGTTGGTGGGAATTTAAACTGGTGCAGCCACTCTGGAAAACATTGTGGGGGTTCCTCAAAAAATTAAAAATAGATCTACCCTATGACCCAGCAATAGCACTGCTAGGAATTTACCCAAGGGATACAGGAGTACTGATGCATAGGGGCACTTGCACCCCAATGTTTATAGCAGCACTTTCAACAATAGCCAAATTAGGGAAAGAGCCTAAATGTCCATCAACTGATGAATGGATAAAGAAATTGCGGTTTATATACACAATGGAATACTACATGGCAATGAAAAGAATGAAATATGGCCCTTTGTAGCAACATGGATGGAACTGGAGAGTGTGATGCTAAGTGAAATAAGTCATACAAAGACAGATACCATACGTTTTCATTCTTATGTGGATCCTGAGAAACTTAACAGAAGACCATGGGGGTGGGAAAGGAAAAAAAAAAAGTTAGAGAAGGAGGAAGTCAAACCATAAGAGACTCTTAAAAACTGAGAACAAGGAGGAACTCGGCAAGATGGCGGCTTAGGAGGACGCTGGGCTCACCGCACGTCCTGCTGATCACTTAGATTCCACCTACACCTGCCTAAATAACCCAGAAAACCGCCAGAGGATTAGCAGAACAGAGTCGCCGGAGCCAAACGCAGACGAGAGGCCCACGGAAGAGGGTAGGAAGGGCGGCGAGGCGGTGCACACTACACGGACTGGCGGGAGGGAGCCGGGGCGGAGGGCCGCTCGCAGGCCAAGCAGAGCCCCCGAGTCTGGCTGGCAAAAGCGGAGGGGCCTGACTCCGGAAGGGACTGTGTTCTGACAACAAGCGCGACTTAGCATCTGGGAGGTCATAAGTTAACAGCTCTGCTTGGAAAGCGGGAAGGCTGGAGGACAAAGGGAGGAAGAGCTGCTGAGCCCCCTGACGACAGAGCTCAGTATGGTGGGGAACAAAGGCGCTCGCCAGCGCCATCTCCCCCGCCCATCCCCCAGCCAAAAACCCAAAGAGAACCAGTTCCTGCCAGGGAACTTGCTCGCTCCGCGCTAACACCCAACTCTGTACTTCTGTGGAGCCAAACCTCTGGCAGCGGATCTGACTCCCTCCCGCTGCCACAGGGCCCCTCCTGAAGTGGATCACCTAAGGAGAAGCAATCTAAGCCTGCCCCTCCTGCCCCTGTGCACCTTGCCTACCCACCCCAGCTAATACGCCAGATCCCCAGCATCACAAGCCTGGCAGTGTGCAAGTAGCCCAGACGGGCCACACCACCCCACAGTGAATCCCGCCCCTAGGAGAGGGGAAGAGAAGGCACACACCAGTCTGACTGTGGCCCCAGAGGTGGGCTGGGGGCAGACATCAGGTCTGACTGCGGCCCTGCCCACCAACTCCAGTTATACACCACAGCACAGGGGAAGTGCCCTGCAGGTTCTCACCACGCCAATGACTATCCAAAATGACCAAGCGGAAGAATTCCCCTCAGAAGAATCTCCAGGAAATAACAACAGCTAATGAGCTGATCAAAAAGGATTTAAATAATATAACAGAAAGTGAATTTAGAATAATAGTCATAAAATTAATCGCTGGGCTTGAAAACAGTATACAGGACAGCAGAGAATCTCTTGCTACAGAGATCAAGGGACTAAGGAACAGTCACGAGGAGCCGAAAAACGCTTTAAACGAAATGCATAACAAAATGGAAACCACCACAGCTCGGCTTGAAGAGGCAGAGGAGAGAATAGGTAAACTAGAAGATAAAGTTATGGAAAAAGAGGAAGCTGAGAAAAAGAGAGATAAAAAAATCCAGGAGTATGAGGGGAAAATTAGAGAACTAAGTGATACACTAAAAAGAAATAATCTACGCATAATTGGTATCCCAGAGGAAGAAGAGAGAGGAAAAGGTGCTGAAGGGGTACTTGAAGAAATAATAGCTGAGAACTTCCCTGAACTGGGGAAGGAAAAAGGCATTGATATCCAAGAGGCACAGAGAACTCCCTTCAGACGTAACGTGAATCGATCTTCTGCACGATATATCATAGTGAAACTGGCAAAATACAAGGATAAAGAGAAAATTCTGAAAGCAGCAAGGGGTAAACGTGCCCTCACATATAAAGGGAGACCTATAAGACTCGTGACTGATCTCTCTTTTGAAACTTGGCAGGCCAGAAAGAATTGGCACGAGATTTTCAGGGTGCTAGACAGAAAAAATATGCAGCCGAGAATCCTTTATCCAGCAAGTCTGTCATTTAGAAGGAGAGATAAAGGTCTTCCCAAACAAACAAAAACTGAAGGAATTTGTCACCACTAAACCAGCCCTACAAGAGATCCTAAGGGGGACCCTGTGAGACAAAGTCCCAGAGACATCACTACAAGCATAAAACATACAGACATCACAATGACTCTAAACCCGTATCTTTCTATAATAACACTGAACGTAAATGGATTAAATGTGCCAACCAAAAGACATAGGGTATCAGAATGGATAAAAAAAACAAGACCCATCTATTTGCTGTCTACAAGAGACTCATTTTAGATCTGAGGGCACCTTTAGATTGAGAGTGAGGGGATGGAGAACTATTTATCATGCTACTGGAAGCCTAAAGAAAGCTGGAGTAGCCATACTTATATCAGACAAACTAGACTTTAAATTAAAGGCTGTAACAAGAGATGAAGAAGGACATTATATAATAGTTACAGGGTCTATCCATCAGGAGCAGCTAACAATTATAAATGTCTATGCGCCGAATACCGGAGCCCCCAAATATATAAAACAATTACTCATAAACATAAGCAACCTTATTGATAAGAATGTGGTCATTGCAGGGGACTTTAACACCCCACTTACAGAAATGGATAGATCATCTAGACACACGGTCAATAAAGAAACAAGGGCCCTGAATGAGACATTGGATCAGATGGACTTGACAGATATATTTAGAACTCTACATCCCAAAGCAACAGAATATACTTTCTTCTTGAGTGCACATGGAACATTCTCCAAGATAGATCATATACTGGGTCACAAAACAGCCCTTCATAAGTTTACAAGAATTGAAATTATACCATGCATACTTTCAGACCACAATGCTATGAAGCTTGAAATCAAACACAGAAAAAAGTCTGGAAAACCTCCAAAAGCATGGAGGTTAAAGAACACCCTACTAACGAATGAGTGGGTCAACCAGGCAATTAGAGAAGAAATTAAAAAATATATGGAAACAAACGAAAATGAAAATACAGCAATCCAAACGCTTTGGGACGCAGCGAAGGCAGTCCTGAGAGGAAAATACATTGCAATCCAGGCCTATCTCAAGAAACAAGAAAAATCCCAAATACAAAATCTAACAGCACACCTAAAGGAACTAGAAGCAGAACAGCAAACGCAGCCTAAACCCAGCAGAAAGAGAAATAATAAAGATCAGAGCAGAAATAAACAATATAGAATCTAAAAAAACTGTAGAGCAGATCAACGAAACCAAGAGTTGGTTTTTTGAAAAAATAAACAAGATTGACAAACCTCTAGCCAGGCTTCTCAAAAAGAAAAGGGAAATGACCCAAATAGATAAAATCATGAATGAAAATGGAATTATTACAACCAATCCCTCAGAGATACAAACAATTATCAGGGAATACTATGAAAAATTATATGCCAACAAATTGGACAACCTGGAAGAAATGGACAAATTCCTGAACACCCACACTCTTCCAAAACTCAATCCGGAGGAAATAGAAAGCTTGAACAGACCCATAACCAGCGAAGAAATTGAATCGGTTATCAAAAATCTCCCAACAAATAAGAGTCCAGGACCAGATGGCTTCCCAGGGGAGTTCTACCAGACGTTTAAAGCAGAGATAATACCTATCCTTCTCAAGCTATTCCAAGAAATAGAAGGGGAAGGAAAACTTCCAGACTCATTCTATGAAGCCAGTATTACTTTGATTCCTAAAGCAGACAGAGACCCAGTAAAAAAAGAGAACTACAGGCCAATATCCCTGATGAATATGGATGCAAAAATTCTCAATAAGATACTAGCAAATCGAATTCAACGGCATATAAAAAGAATTATTCACCATGATCAAGTGGGATTCATTCCTGGGATGCACGGCTGGTTCAACATTCGCAAATCAATCAACGTGATACATCACATTAACAAAAAAAAAGAGAAGAACCATATGATCCTGTCAATGGATGCAGAAAAGGCCTTTGACAAAATCCAGCACCCTTTCTTAATAAAAACCCTTGAGAAAGTCGGGATAGAAGGAACATACTTAAAGATCATAAAAGCCATTTATGAAAAGCTCACAGCTAACATCATCCTCAACAGGGAAAAACTGAGAGCTTTCTCCCTGAGATCAGGAACACGACAAGGATGCCCACTCTCACCGCTGGTGTTTAACATAGTGCTGGAAGTTCTAGCATCAGCAATCAGACAACAAAACGAAATCAAAGGCATCCAAATTGGCAAAGATGAAGTCAAGCTTTCGCTTTTTGCAGATGACATGATATTATACATGGAAAATCCGATAGACTCCACCAAAAGTCTGCTAGAACTGATACAGGAATTCAGCAAAGTTGCAGGATGCAAAATCAATGTACAGAAATCAGTTGCATTCTTATACACTAACAATGAAGCAACAGAAATACAAATAAAGAAACTGATCCCATTCACAATTGCACCAAGAAGCATAAAATACCTAGGAATAAATCTAACCAAAGATGTAAAGGATCTGTATGCTGAAAACTATAGAAAGCTTATGAAGGAAATTGAAGAAGATTTAAAGAAATGGAAAGACATTCCCTGCTCATGGATTGGAAAAATAAATATTGTCAAAATGTCAATACTACCCAAAGCTATCTACACATTCAATGCAATCCCAATCAAAATTGCACCAGCATTCTTCTTGAAAGTAGAACAAGCAATCCTAAAATTCATATGGAGCCACAAAAGGCCCCGAATAGCCAAAGGAATTTTGAAGAAGAAGACCAAAGCAGGAGGCATCACAATCCCAGACTTTAGCCTCTACTACAAAGCTGTCATCATCAAGACAGCATGGTATTGGCACAAAAACAGACACATAGACCAATGGAATAGAATAGAAACCCCAAAACTAGACCCACAAACGTATGGCCAACTCATCTTTGACAAAGCAGGAAAGAACATCCAATGGAAAAAAGACAGCCTCTTTAACAAATGGTGCTGGGAGAACTGGACAGCAACATGCAGAAGGTTGAAACTAGACCACTCTCTCACACCATTCACAAAAATAAACTCAAAATGGAGAAAGGACCTAAATGTGAGACAGGAAACCATCAAAGCCTTAGAGGAGAAAGCAGGAAAAGACCTCTCTGACCTCAACCGTAGCAATCTCTTACTCGACACATCCCCAAAGGCAAGGGAATTAAAAGCAAAAGTGAATTACTGGGACCTTATGAAGATAAAAAGCTTCTGCACAGCAAAGGAAACAACCAACAAAACTAAAAGGCAACCAACGGAATGGGAAAAGATATTCACAAATGACATATCGGACAAAGGGCTAGTATCCAAAATCTATAAAGAGCTCACCAAACTCCACACCCGAAAAACAAATAACCCAGTGAAGAAATGGGCAGAAAACATGAATAGACACTTCTCTAAAGAAGACATCCGGATGGCCGACAGGCACATGAAAAGATGTTCAGCGTCGCTCCTTATCAGGGAAATACAAATCAAAACCACACTCAGGTATCACCTCACGCCAGTCAGAGTGGCCAAAATGAACAAATCAGGAGACTCTAGATGCTGGAGAGGATGTGGAGAAACGGGAACCCTCTTGCACTGTTGGTGGGAATGCAAATTGGTGCAGCCGCTCTGGAAAGCAGTGTGGAGGTTCCTCAGAAAATTAAAAATAGACCTACCCTAGGACCCAGCAATAGCACTGCTAGGAATTTATCCAAGGGATACAGGAGTACTGATGCATAGGGGCACTTGTACCCCAATGTTCATAGCAGCACTCTCAACAATAGCCAAATTATGGAAAGAGCCTAAATGCCCATCAACTGATGAATGGATAAAGAAATTGTGGTTTATATACACAATGGAATACTACGTGGCAATGAGAAAAAATGAAATATGGCCTTTTGTAGCAACGTGGATGGAACTGGAGAGTGTGATGCTAAGTGAAATAAGCCATACAGAGAAAGACAGATATCATATGGTTTCACTCTTATGTGGATCCTGAGAAACTTAACAGGAACCCATGGGGGAGGGGAAGGAAAAAAAAAAAAAAGAGGTTAGAGTGAAAGAGAGCCAAAGCATAAGAGACTGTTAAAATCTGAGAACAAACTGAGGGCTGATGGGGGGTGGGAGAGCAGGGAGGGTGGGTGATGGGTATTGAGGAGGGCACCTTTTGGGATGAGCACTGGGTGTTGTAGGGAAACCAATTTGACAATAAATTTCAAAAAAGAAAGTTAAAAAAAATAAAAATAAAATGTGCCTTATTGATGAATTGATAAAGAAAATGTGGTTTATATATACAATGGAATACTACTTGGCAATGAGGAAGAATGAAATTATACCATTTGCAGCAATGTGGAATAAGTCAGAGGAGGACAGATATCATATGTTTTCACTCATATGTGGATCTTGAGTAACTTAACAGAAGACCATAGTGGGGGAAGGGGAAAAATAGGTACAAACAGAGAGGGAGGGAAGCAAACCATAAGAGACTCTTTTTTTTTAAATGTTTATTCATTTTTGAGAGAGAGAGAAACAGAGTACAAGTGGGGGAGGGGCCAAGAGAGACAGGGAGGCACAGAATCCGAAGCAGGCTCCAGGCTCAGAGCTGTCAGCACAGAGCTGGATTCGGGGCTCAAACCTACAAGCTGTGAGATCATGACCTGAGCTTAAGTCAGACACTTAACCAACTGAGCCACCCAGGCACCCCAAGAGACTCTTTTTTTTTAATGTTCTATTTTATTTTTGAGAGAGAGAGAGAGACAGAGAGACAGAGCATGAGTGGGGGAGGGGCAGGAAGAGAGGGAGATACAGACTCCAAAGCAGGCTCCAGGCTCTGAGCTGTCATCACAGAGCCCAATGCAGGGCTCGAACTCACAAGCCGGAGATCATGACCTGAGCCGAAGTCAGATGCTCTACCGACTGAGCCACCCAGGCACCCCCATAAGAGTCTTAAATACAGAGAACAAACTGAGGGTGAATGGGGGTGTGTGGGAGAGGGGAAAATAGGTGATGGGCATTGAGAAGGGCACTTGTTGGGATGAGCACTGGGTGTTGTATGTAAGCAATGAACCATGGGAATCCACCCCAAAAACCAAGAACACACTTTACACACTGTATGTTAGCCAATTTGACAATAAATTATATTAAAAAATAAAAAAATAAAATGTGCTTTATTATGGAAAAGTTCAAACATATACAAAAGTAAAAAGAACAAGATAATGAACCTCTATGTTGCCATTACCCAGCTTAAAAAAAAAAATGTTTCCTTGTTTACTTAGAGAAAGGTACAGCATGAGCGACAGGGGAGCAAGAGAGACAGAGACAGAGAATCCCAAGCAGGCTTTGCAGCTTTAACAATTATCTCTTCATCACCTATCATTTCTCTTATATCCTCACCTACAGTCTCTCTTTTCCTCAGATTATTTTGAAGGAAATCCGTATGTCATATTATTACAGCCGTAAACACTTCATTATATGCCCCTAAAAGATGGCTCTTTAAAAAATATAACCACATTACCACACTTAAAAGGTTAATAATAATTCCTTAATATCACTAAGTGTCCAATCACAATTCCCCAATTGCCTTTTAGCAATGTTTTTTTTTTTTTTGAAACAAGATATCTGAATAAGGTCCATTCATTGCAATTGACCAATATGTATCTTAAGTCACTGTTAATTTATAGATTCTCTTTCCATCTATTTTCTCCACTTTGTTGAACAAAACTGAATTATTTGTCCTATACAGTCTCCTACAGTCTAGATGATTCTGTTCACATCCTCATGGTGACTTTTCACATGTGTTTGAAAATTAAGCATGCTATTACCAACTAACTGCCAACTTTCTTAAAAGAAAAACAACTCATGAATTGCAGGCTCCTAACACAGAGATTTTGTCTCTCATTTGGGGACCATAGCTGGACCTTTGTTTGGTTTAATAAAGGAGAGAAATAAGTTTAGCAGGACTTGAGTTTCAAGAACTTCTTGAAAAGATGAAACATGTTCTGATTTCTTTACCAATGTTAAGAGATTCAGACTTTTAAAATCCGTTTATAATGGAAAACTACAAAATTGGGTGCTTTTAAGATCATGATAATGTAAAACATCTTGTACTATTTATCAGGAGAAAGTTATTGCTCGTGTACCTGGGTGGCTCAGATGGTTAAGCGTCCAACTCTTGATTTCAGCTCAGGTCATGATCTCACCATTTGTGAGTTTGAGACCCATGTCAGGCTGTGCACTGACAGCACAGAGCTTGCTTGGGATTCTCTGTTTCCCTCTCTCTCTGTCCCTCCCCCATTTGCGCTTTCTCTCTCTCTCTCTCTCTCTCTCTCTCTCTCAAAATTAAATAATTTTTAAAAAGAAAGTTATTGCTAAAAGAAAAAAATATTTTCTTCCTATAAATAAAATATGGTAATTTTCAGGCTTTTAATAACTCACTCAGAAACATAATTTTTATTTAGGACTTTCCTTTTGAACTTACCTTCAATCCCTGACAAAGACCATTTCTATTATGGTCATTATCTAGAATTATCTTTTCCCATCCTCCTCCAGTCCATTTCTTCAAATAGTTACTCCTGCTTTTGTGTATAGATTTAAGCCTGTACCTATGTTGAAAACTATCCTGAGTGACCCTGGGAAGGAGGCATGTAAGAAGTTCCTTCCTAAAAGTGTTTTTGGCTCAGTATCAAGCATCTCTGCTTGATATCTTGCTGATGTCCTATGCCTATCTCATAGATCCCTAATTAGATAGCAACATTTTGTGGCCCTGATTCTTTGGTATAAGATCTTTATTTCCCAATTAGCAAGCCTGAGTTTCTTTTCTCTACTAATTGTCCTCTTCTATTTGACCCACTTTCTGGACCAGGGTCCTATCTTGGCTCACCCGCCAGGATTTGGATGATGTAATATAATGGCTGGGAGGGAACTGAAAGGTCATCTAGTCTAACCTTGTCATTTTACAGAGGAGGAACCCAAAAATTTGACCTGTCTTTTCTCTTTGGTTCTATCATATCTCCCTTTTCTTTTCAATTTTTAAATGTTTGTTTTTAATTCATTTGAGAGAGAGAGAGAGAGAGAATGATCAGGGGAGGGGTGGAGATAGAGGGAGACAGAATCCAAAGCAGGCTTCAGGCTCTGAACTGTCAGCACAGAGCCCAACGCGGGGCTCAAACTCGTGAACTGTGCGATCATGACCTGAGCTGAAGTTGGACACTCAACCAACTGAGTCACCCAGGTGCCCCTATTGCCTTTTCTTTGTCTTAGATAGCTTCCCTGAAATTCTCTTTTCTGCCTTACTCAAAATATTACCCCTTTTCCACTCTAATAAAACTTCCAGCCAAGCACTCACCTAATACCAAGAATTCTCTAAGTTACAAGTGTCATAACACAACCTTTGTGGGCAAGGACATGGGATAATTCCTAAGATAAAATAGTTTTACCGTGTATCTCACAGTATCTCAACTAGATGATATGAAGGCACAAACCTTGAACATGTACTACCTAGACCAATGATAACTGAATACACAATGTGTTTGAAATATCTATTAAGATAAAATACTGAGGAAAAATAGAAAATTCCTCTTAAACTCTTAAAAATCCCAGAAGGGATGAATATTGCTTCAGGAAAGACCATGAAAACTTTGTATATAAGACTATAAAGTTGTAGCCATCTCAAGGATAACTAAAACAAGAGCTATTGTGTATAAACTTGAAAATAATATTAGCTAGATATTTCTAGTTTAAAAAGTAATGTAAAGTGGAATATTTTATTCCTTAAGAGTTTAGTAAAAAATTCTCTCCTGCTTGAGGAGAACCTATTTGTGTGGGTACTTACTCTCTTAAACTCTTATCTATGTTATTTTCTGTCTTTTTTAGCTGTGAGGAGCAAGGGATATAAGGACATGTGTATTGTCTGGCAGTGTCAGAAAGGCAAACCAAAATCATACTTGTGCCTAGAAAGAAGCAATTTAAAAACAAATTGTCTTTATCACTGTGAGATATAGGAGTCAACAAAACAGACCTGGTCATAATTTAATAATTAGGTAGTTAAATAAGGTAGTCCAGGTGGCATACACCAGAGGAATACACATGATTGGAAATAGCTAAGGACGGTATAATGAAGCATATACTGTAAATTCAAATGTGATATTTGTTCCTTAGAGGGTCAAAAGCATAAAGGATAAGTCACTTACCCAATTTCCCATAGCTAGTAAGTGGAGAAGCTAGGACTTTAATGCAGAAGGCTGACTACAGAGCTGTCTAGGCTGTTAGCCACTCTGCTACATTATCTTCTGTGTATAGACTATACCTTTGAACATCCTAGGTCTTTCCTGCTCTAACTCTGAAGTTTCCAGCAATTTTGGAACTCTTCAGTACATACAGACAAAATTTTTAACTATCTAGAATAGTTCTTATGACGGCCTCATCATGAAGAGACCAATACTGAACATACCCAACATATATTACTGCTTACACCTCTAAAAGCCAGATAGAGCCTGCTCTTGTGTTGTATTACATACCTACAGAAGTTCTACCATCCAGGGTCTTGTCCTACACAACTATTGAAAGGAAGCTTTCAATAACCTGAAGCCTGTTCCTGTTCAGGACTATATGGCATTTCATACAAAACTTTTAACCATCCAGGAACTCTTTCAGGGTCAGCCTAACTTAGAGGCTTCTTTCTGGGATGGCTACATTTTCCAGAGAAGAAACATCTGAATGCCAAGGACTTATTTCTGATTAGGTTATCTATGTATAGGGAACTACATGTATAAAGGTTCTGAAAGAGAAACAGAAAGCCCAGTATGATTAGAGCAGAGAGCAAGATGGAGATGATGTGTGAAGAAACTGGAAACTTAAAAAAAAAAAAAGCACTGCAATAGTTACAGACTTTGGAGTCAAGCTTGTTGGGTTTGAATCCTGGCTCTGATACTAATTGTGGGGCCTTGGGCAAGTTACTAAACTACTTAAAGCCTCAATTCCCTTATTTGTAAATCAGTAAAAATAATACTATCTACCTCATAGGGATTTTGTGAGGACTTTATAAGATGATGCATGTAAAACATTTCAGTACTTACATCATAGTAAGTATTCTGTAAGTATTATACACTAACACACACTTGATAGATACAGATGTAAATACATTAGATAGATAGATAGATAGATAGATAGATAGATAGAGAAATAGAGACCCTAGGTCTTGGGGTTTTGGAGGGCCTTATGAACTATGGTAAGGGTTTGAAGCCTTATTCTAGGGTAATTGGAAAATATTGAAGGTTTTTAAGGGAGAAGTAACAAGGTTAGGTTAGCATTTTAAAATATTACTCTGGCTGTACTGTGGCAAAAAGGATTAGATGGAGGGAAGTGAAGATGTAGACAGTTTAATTAAGAATCTGTTATGATAGTCCAGGGGAAAGATAGTTGTGTCTTAGACTAGGACAGTGTGCATAGAGATAAAGGTAGTAAAAGGAACATATTAGGAAGGAGAAGAGATAGGGAGTGGAAGCAAGTGAAATAAGACTTGCCAGCTAATTCTTCACCCCCTCCTCACTTCTCCTCAGAAGATTAAGGAGAGATGACTGAAGAACAGGAACAGTAATTGAAAAGTTAATGCAGGACACTTTGTGATGTAAATGTAGGAGGGGGCAATTGCTCTCTTACTATAATAGTTTTGGCAGATAAATGTGTTTGATTTTAGATTTTTTAAAGAACAATTAGCCTCACTGAACCCCACACTGGAAGACCTCTATATTTTTTTCATCCCCACTCCATCCATGAAATCTGAAGAGATGCTACATTCAACACTGGAGGCTATGAAATTTGCGAATCCAAAAAGGGTCTTAGGATTTGTTCATTTCTGTAGGACTTTTTGTAGGAGACACTGACATAGAAAGTTGGCTGGGGAGGGAAGGGGCAAAAAGGGAAAGGGGTGCTGGAAGCCTGGGTAGAGCAAGAGAGTAATGGAGACAAAGAGACAGAATGAGATAGAGATATTGAGTAATTAAGGAATGAGGGGATGCACTTGGTTTATTCTTCCAAGGCTTAAGGAGGAGATACATGATCCCATAACCTCTACAAAGGAGGCCTAATCAGATCTTATCCATTATGCAATAAAGGGGGTAGAGTAACTGCCAAAAGTACTATGCTAGATTCTTCCTCCCCCAACATTGGAATAATCATATGAATCCCTTCTCTCCAGTTGTTGACAAGAATGACAGCATCTTTCCTGTGGAATACTAAGTAGCAATTGAACATTTTCTTGAAACAATAGCCTAAATGGAGAAACTGTAGGGTCAATTCCCCATTTACCCATCCCCATATGCCTTTCTAAAAAGAAGTGCTGCATGGGTCAGAATTGTATTTGGGGAATGCGTCAGACACAGCATACCATTCCAATATCCATTCTCTCCTTCCCTCTTGCCAACACAACTCTCACTGTGATCAAAGCAACTTATTTATTTAGAAATTTAGAAAACCTTGCAATTAGGACTAGCTGTCTGACTAGTGCTGACCAATGAAATTTAAGGGGAAATTGCTGACCAGGACATCCAGGAAGGTTTCCGAAAAGAGACAGACAACTGACAAATACTTTGTCTTTCACCCTTTACTCATTTGCCACTACCCATTCCTCCTAAACATTTATGTGAAGCTATAGGTGAAGCAGCCACCCTGTAACTATGGATGGTTGTCACATGCTAAGGATGAAAGCCACATGTTGAGAAGTGTGAACTAGAAAGATGATATTCTTGAAATATTCTGCACCAGCGATAGGCTGTTGAGCTCTGGACTTCATGTTATATGAGATAAATAAATCCATCTGTTGAAGCTATTGGAATTAGGTTTTCTCTTACTTGCAATCAAATGAGACCCTAAAAGACATAGGATACAAAGAGATTAATGAGTAAATTATGACTCTTAAGTTTCTGGCTTAAACAATGGAACAGTAGAATAATGCCTTTCTCCCAAAGATGTCCATGTCATAATCCCTGGAACCTGTTAATGTTACCTTAAATAGTAAAAGAGAAGGTTGCAGAGGGAATGAATATTGCTAATCAGCTCACCTCAAGATAAGGAGATTATCCTGGATTTATCAGGGTAGGCCCAATGTAATTCTTAAAAGTGAAAGAGGGAGACAGAAGAGGAATTTGGAGTGTTGCAATATGAAAGGTCAACCCACCATTGTTGGAGGCCATGGAGGCCATGAGCTAAGGGATTTTGGCAGCCTCTAGAAACTGGAAAAGTAAAATAAATGGATTTTCTCCTAAAGCAGAAGGAATGAAACAACATCTGTACCTTTATTTTAACCCAGTGAGACTCATGTCAGACTTCTGACCTATATAGATTTCAAGATAATAAATATGTGTTATAAGCCAATTAAATTCCTGACAATTTGTTACAGTAGCTATGGTAAAATAATACATGCAACTAGATAGATGAGCTCACTTTTAGAAATATTGAGATTTCAATGTTTTTGAGATATACAAGTGGAGATGTCCAATAGGAAAATGGCTACATGGGAAGGTCAGGAAGATGTCTAGACTGCAAATATGGACTTGAGAGTTATTGCAGATAATTAAAACAATGGGGGAAAATTAAATTACTTATGGAGAATGAATAGTGTTAGAAGGAAAAAAAAGGCCTAATTCTAATAGTGAATTGAGTAAGGGGAGAAGCCAACAAAAGAAGCTAAGAAAGAGCAAAGAGTTATATATAAGACAAGGAGAACATAGCCTCAGAAAATCAAAGGAAGAAAATATTTCAAGGAGGGTCATTAATGATGAATGCTGATGACTAGTAAAATAACAGATTAGAAATCATATATTAGATTTTATGACACAGGTAATTTATGACCTTAGTGAGAACATTGTGGATGTAATAGTAGGTGTAGTAGGTATTGAAGATAAATTGATGCTAATTGAGGGATGAGACAGAGAGAAAGAAATGAAAAAAGGGAGTAAAGATAACTTATTCCAGAGGCCTGACTGTGAAGGTGAATAGACAAGTTGCAGAAGCAAATGGTGTTGAGAAAGTATGTTTAACTAGTCCCTCCCAGAAGTAAACATCAGGACGGGATTAGACTGTGCAAAGATTTTTTTTTTTTTATTAGAGTAAACACCTGTTGAGAGAAAATGGGAAGGGATTTGGAAAAGGTTGAGAGAATCTTACCCTGAGTGAAGGAGAGAAGTAAGGAAAGTTGGGAGGAAGTGTTCTAGACACGTGTGCAGTCTGAGGAATGTTCAGAAAGCCATTAGGGAATCCTCAAACCAGTCAGCAGAGTAGTCCCATAACTCTTAGAGATGTGCTCACATGAGTATCCCTCTTTCTCTCTTGCCTAAACTAGCTGCAGCCTTGGGAAAGCATAGCCTCCAGGCAAGTGCAGGGATGTATTTCAGAGCACTGTAGCTTGGGCCCTTGGTTAAAGGTCTGCCATGCACATTTTCACAGCTTTCATAGAGGGATTTTCTTTTTTTTTCCTTTTTTAAAGTTTAGTGTATGTTTCAGCTGAGCAGATGGAGCCAGTAGACAGGGAAAGGTTGAAGATGCCCAGAATAAAAAGAAGATAATTGATGCAGCAAGGGCCAGATAAATTCTGGGGAGGATGGAATTCAGAGAACAGGTAAAAGTGTTGCCCTTAAATGAGATGTGAGACACCTTGAAATAAGCGGGTGAATTCAGGACCATTTGTAGGTCTGGGAATTCCCATCTCTGGTTTCCATTTACCCTTTAAATTACAAAATGAGGTCATCTCATGGGAAAGGGGGTGTAAGAATGGGAAACTGGTCAAAGTTCAAGGAAAGGCCAACAATCACTGTGGGGAGTTGTAGAGCGACCTATCTCATGGTCAGATGGCTGGTGGTGTTAATGGCCCAGCTAAATCTGAAGGTCATAGGTTTACAGTGACATTAATTTGCTGCTATCCTTCCAGCTCTTCCATTCTCTTACCCCCACCATCTCTGCTCTCTTCTTCCTCTCATCTCTGACATCTCATGAGCCTCCTGCTCTGGTAAATTTACTTCTTAGAAGTTGCTTCAATATGCCTTTCTTCTCAGTCCTTTTTCTCACTGTTTCAGTTATAGTACTCATTATCTCTGCCTTCTAAATGGTTGCTCTGCCTCTCATTTTTGTTTCCTTCAAACCCATCCTTCACACAGCCATCAAAGTGATCAGTCTAAAACATAAAATCTGGCTATGATTATTTTAAACCCTTCAATGGATCCCCATAACTAATAAGATTTAGTCTAAACTCCTTAACAAGGAATATGAAAGCCTCCATGACCTAGTCTTTAGCTACCTCCTCAGCCTCATCTCTTATCCTATTCTCTTCCTCTGTTTTACACTCCAGCAGTACTTTAAGTTCCCTGCATGTTCCATGTTGTTTCTTACTTCCTTGCCTTTTGCTTTCCTCGTGTCTCATGAAGCTATCATTTACCTTTTGTAAAATTTTATTTATTTGTTTGGAGAGAGAGAGAAGAGCAGGGGAGTGGCAGAGAAAGAGAGAGGGAGAGAGAGAATCCCAAGCAGGGCCTGAGCTATCATTGCGGAGCCCAATGCAAGGCTCAATCCTACAACCATGAGATCATGACCTGAGCCAAAATCAAAAGTCAGATGCTTACCCAACAGAGCCACCCAGACACACCCCACCCCTGCCCTCTACCTTCTATGACAGCTTAAGCATCATCCTTCTTTATCTCCTTCTTCCTCCACCTTTATCAGCGCATTTTGCCCCTAGATTTGGTTAATTGTTCTTTGATTTCCCACTTTCTTGTATACATTTTTATCATTCTATTGATCACACTGAATAATAAGTGATTTTTTTTTAATTTTAAAAGTTTAGGTTTTATTATTTTTTTAGCTTGTATGTATACATTTTATTCATTCATTTATTCATTCATTTATAAAGTATTAAGGGCTGGAAGTTTTTTTTTTTTCAAGTTTTTATTTAAATTCCAGTTAGTTAACATATAGTGTTATATTGGTTTCAGGAGTAGAATTTAGTGATTTATCATTTACATATAACACCCAGTGCTCAGGGGCACCTGGGTGGCTCAGTCAGTTAGGTGTCCAACTTCAGCTCAGGTCATGATCTCACAGTTTGTGAGTTCGAGTCCCGCGTCAGGCTCTGTGCTGATAGCTCAGAGCCTGGAGCCTGCTTCAGATTCTGTGTCTCCCTCTCTCTCTGACCCTCCCCCACTCACACTCTGTCTCTGTCTCTCTCTCAAGAATAAATAAACATTAAAAAAATAACACCCAGTGCTCATCACAAGTACTCTCCTTAATATCCATCACCCATTTAGCCCTACCCCACCCACTTCCTCTCCAGCAACCCTGTTTTTTTCCTCTATAGTTAAGAATCTTAGGTTTGCCTCCCTCTCTTTTTTTCTTTCTTTACCTATGTTCATCTGTTTTGTTTCTTAAATTCCACATATTATTGAAATATTTTATTTGTCTTTCTCTGACTGATTTAATCATTTAGCATAATATACTCAAGCTCCATCCACATTGTTGCAAATGGCAAGATTTCATTCTTTTTTATATAGCTGAGTAATTTTCCATTGTATATATATACCACATCTTCTTTATCCATTCATCAGTCTATAGACATTTGGGCTCTTTCCATAATTTGGCTATTATGGTTAATGCTGCCATAAACATCAGGGTGATTGTGCCCCTTTGAATCAGTATTTTTGTATCCTTTGAGTAAATACCTAGTAGTACAATTTCTAGGTGACAGGATAATTCTGTTTTTAACTCCATACTGTTTTCCACAGTGGCTGCACTAGTTGGCATTCCCAGCAACAGTGTAAGAGGGTTCCCCTTTCTCTGTATCCTCGCCAGCATCTGTTGTTTCCTGTGTTGTTAATTTTAGCCATTCTGACAGGTGTGAGGTGTATTTCCCTGATGATGAGTGATGTTGAGCATTTTTTTCATGTGTCTGTTAGCCATTTATGAATAATAAGTGATTTTTGTCTGTGTCTCTTCTATCAGTCTTGAGCTGCAGGGACTGTCTCAGATTTGTCTTTGTACCTTAGCAACTAACAAGTGCTTGGCACATAGGTGGTGTGAAATAAGTGCCTTTTAAAGAAAAAGATAAAGGGGAGAAGAAGGAATAGGGGAAGAAAGGGAAGAAGGAAAGGAGGAACATAGATCTAGGGATCACTCACCACTCAGTTTACAGAAATCATTTAGCAATCCTTACTTTATTTTAAGGAATTAGTTTAAAATCAAATTGCTTATTTCAAATAGAATTGATTACTTATATGCCTATGGTTTGGTGCAATTCCTTAGATTTATCCAGTAACTAAAAAGTATTTACTATTATTTATAAGCAATTTGCAACCAACCTTCAATGCATTTCACTGACCATTTTATGAAGATACATGTCTTAAATCAATAAGCAAGCATTATGCTGAATTCTGGAGGTAAGTATTTGCCATCTCTTCTGAGTTAATGAAGTTAGATACTGGAAATCAAAATTTTGCTCTGTAGTCATAGGGTGGGGGGAATGAAAAGTTAAAGGTATAAAGAGATAAGAATTAATAGCATAAATAAAGAAATAAAGGCAAAGTATAATTGACAGCAGAGTCATACTCATAGTGTTTTCTTAAAGTATTATGAGTACGATTTTTAATAATCATATGTATGTGTGTATAAATATATATAAACATTTTTTTCTGCAGGAGATTTTTTAATAGTTGGGTTTCATCTGCATATGTCCTACCCTATAAAGGATTTCTGGCTCTTCAGAACTTGGGTATCCAATTTGTTGTTTATCTTTTTGAATGTAGCTTGACTTTGGGACCTCTGGTGTGGAAAAACTCTGCAAGGAAGTTAAAAAATATCAATTGTAATTAAATGGCATTTAATAAAACTTCTATTCTTGTTTAGATACACTTATGTATTAGAAAATTGGTCATATAATATCTGAGTCATTTTAAAAACCTATTTAATCACCATTATAAATTTTACTGATTTAAAACAACATACAAAAATAGTTTATTTTAGCAAATGAATTGTTGGCTATTTTTAAATAACCACTAAATACTGTAGTGGTAATACAGTTGCTCCAGACAAGTTTAAATATTGTACAATCCAGAATCTCTACTAAAGTAAGAAACAAACATTACAGGAACAAATTTACATAAAAAACAAATATCTCTACTTTTCAAAAGTTATAATACTTCACACGCTGATCTTGCACAGTGATGACTGTTAGTACTGTAAAACTGCAAAATTAAATTTGTTGCTTTTACAAAGTATTTCACTTTTCTCTTAGTGTATGATTATTTGAGCAAATGTTAAATTACATCATTAGTGTTTTCACATCATGTTATTATAGCAATATTGTTTATGTCATACTAACCAGACTTTTGTCACTGCTATAGAATTATTTTATGATAGGGTTTCATGCTAAAACTTCATTTTTTCAGCATAACATGTTACTTAATTTTTTTTATTTCAGTGTAGTTGATATGTTACTTTTTGACAATTAAAATTCTACACTCACAGAGTCACTTTTCTATTGCAGAGACCCAGATAAAACATGTTCATGAGCATTTTGAAATATCACTTAAAAATAGATTTGAGAAAGTATGAACACTGAAGGTCTTTATTTTCACAGTTCTCTACATTTTTTTTTTTGAAAAACATAGTACTGGGGCATCTGGGTGGTTCAGTTGATTGAGCGTCTGACTTTGGCTCAGGTCATGATCTCACGGTTCGTGGGTTCAAGCTCCACGTCGGGCTCTGCACTGACTGCTCAGAACCTAGAGCCTGCTTTGGATTCTGTGTCTCTGTCTCTCTCTGCCCCTCCCCCATGCATGCTGTCACTCAAAAGTAAATAAACATTTTTAAATTTTTTTTAAAGAAAAACAGTACTGATCACATTCTCCATTTCTAAAAGAATGATCCAAAGATAAATAAATACATAAAAATATTTAAGTAATTATAATAAATAATTATAACATTATACCTTAGTACAAGAATGAAGGCAATAACAGCTGTTGGGAGGGCAGATGACAGAGCACTACCTCTGTTTAGAGATTTGGGAAAGGCTTCAGGAAGAATGTGATGTTTAAAGTAGATATTTTAAGATGACTGAAAGTTTCCCAGTCATGGATCCATAAATGCTTGAGAACCATATACTTGGAAAACCATACATTTGACATGGCTGATACATAGGGCACAAGCCCAGGATCAGCAGAAGATGAAGCTGGAGAGCTGGAGAGATGAGGGAGGTTAAAATATTAAGGACTTTTATATTTTGAAGTAAATCTGTAGGCAATAAGAATTGTGTATGATATTTTAAACTGGATCACAATAAGATCGTATTTAGTTTTAGGATGATAACTTTGACAGCAGTGTGACAGTTAAGTCTGAAAGGGAGAGACAAATGTTAGGGAAATTACTTAGCAATAATTGAGTAGGGACAAGATCAAGACTTAAATTAAGTCAATGGCAGAGGGAATGGGTTTTTCCAGGATTGAGGGAGTTCCTGTAGGACTTTCAGTTTTAAAACAAAAACTGTCCCAAACAAACTGCGATGATTTAGTCATCCTAGATTTAGGATAAAATAATCCATATGGCTTTGTGCATGATTAGATTTAGGGAGGGCAGTAAGGGAGTGAAGAGAGTCTTCTGGTGTTCACAGACTTCAGTTATAGAAAAATGGAAAAATGACAACACTCACTGAGGTACAGAATACTTGAGAGGAGGAACAGGATAGAGTGAAGAGATAACGACTTAGGTTTTTAAGAGGCCTGCTAGAAATAAAAATGTACAAATATCTTGTAAACTATTAAAATCACTGGTATAGATCTAGAGAGACTTTTATGGGTTGAAATTACTTGAAATCACCAGTAAGATGGAACCCTGAAAAATACCACCATTTAAGTTTGGACAGAGTTAAAGGTGTCTGAGAGTGAATTTGGGGAGTAATAGAGAGGTATGCAGACAACCAGGACAGTGGTGTCCAGGCAGTCGAAGGAAAAGTTCAGGAAGCAGTGAGTATCAAATGCCAAGAGACACATCAGGTTAGGTAGAGTCTTAACAATAGACATTTAGGTTTGACAAATACGGAATTACAGGTATACTCAATGAGAACACTTTTAATAATATCGTTTAAGGGAATGTTTAGTTTGCTTTTCAAGTGTCCATTAAATCATAGTGCAATGAGAGATCTTTTTAAAATTTTTTTAAAAAGATTCTTTAATGTTTATTTATTATTTTTGAGAGAGAGATAGAGACAGATTGTGAACGGGGAGGGGCAGAAAGAGAGGGAGACACAGAATCTGAAGCAGGCTCCAGGCTCTGAGCTGTCAGCACAGAGCCCAAAATGGAGCTCAAACTTGTGAACCCTAAGATCACATGATCTGAGCCAAAGTTGGACACTTAAACGACTAAGGCACCCAGGTGTCCCACTTTCTTAAAAGATTTTTATTAAAATTCCAGTTAGTTAACATACGGTGTAATATGAGTTTCAGGTGTACTAGTTATTCAACACTCCGCTACAACACCCTGGTGCTTATCACAAGTGAACTCCTAAATCCCCGTAACCTATTCAACCCATCCCCCCATCTACCTCCCCTCTGATAACCATCAGTTTGTTCTCTATAGTTAAGAGTCTGTTTCTTGTCTTGCCTCTCTTTTTTTTCTCCCTATGCTCATTTGCTGTGTTTCTTAAATTCCACATATAAATGAAATCATATGGTATTTGTCTTTCTTCAACTTATTTCACTTAACATAATACTCTCTAGCTCCATCTGTCTCATTGCAAATGGCAAGATTTCATTATTTTTTATGGCTGAGTAACAATCCATTGTGTATATATATACCACATCGTAATGAGAGATTTCTTGAGAAAAAAAATAAGTTCAAGCTGTCAAAAGAAACTCAGATGAGATTTTCCCTCAACTATTTCCTAAAGAGCTCTGGGCACATTCTTTCTTGTCTGATGCACTATCTTCTAGCCTTATCAAAATCAACTTCACCTCAACTGTTTCTCTAACCTTGCCTCCTCTACTTCTAATTCTGCCCCTACTTCTCAGAAATTATTGCTACTATTATTTTACTGAAGAAGCCATGAAAAGGAGCTTTGGCCCATTTTCCCCCTTTTAAGTCTCTTGTTCACCTCTTGTATTTTATTGATTTTCTTTTATTGGCTATACTTGAAGAGCAATGTTGATAATACACACTGCACTGAAGGTGATTGCACCAGCTTAATTATTTTCTGTCACTATTCTCTGAGCTATTCCTTCATAGCGCTTATTGCAATTTGTAATTCTTTTTTTAATATGAAATTTATTGTCAAATTGGTTTCCATACAACACGCAGTGCTCATCCCAACAGGTGCCCTCCTCAATGCCCATCAACCACCATCCCCGCTCTCCCATTCCCCATCAACCCTCAGTTTTTTTTGAAGTTTTTAAGAGTCTTTTATGGTTTGGCTCCCTCCCTCTCTAACTTTTTTTCCCCTCCCCTCCCCCATGGTCTTCTGCTAAGATTTTCAGGATCCACATAAGAGTGAAAACATACGGTATCTGTCTTTCTCTGTATGACTTATTTCACTTAGCAGAACACTCTTCAGTTCCTTCCACGTGGCTACAAAAGGCCATATTTCATTCTTTCTCATTGCCACGGAGTATTCCATTGTATATATAAACCACAATTTCTTTATCCATTCTTCAGTTGATGGACAGTTAGGCTCTTTCCATAATTTGACTATTGGTGAAAGTGCTGCTATAAATATTGGGGAACAAGGGCCCCTATGCGTCAGCACTCCTGTCTCCCTTGGGTAAATTCCTAGCAGTGCTATTGCTGGGTCATAGGGTAGATCTATTTTTAATTTTTTGAGGAACCTCCACAATGTTCCCAAAGCAGCTGCACCAGTTTGCAATCCCACCAACAGTGCAAGAGGGTTCCCGTTTCTCCACACCCTCTCCAGCATCTATAGTCTCCTGATTTGTTCATTTTAGCCACTCTGACTGGCGTGAAGTGGTATCTGAGTGTGGTTTTGATTTCTATTTCCCTGATGAGGAGTGACTTTCAGCATTTTTTCATGTGCCTGTTGGCCATCTGGATGTCTTTTTTAGAGAAGTGTCTATTCATGTCTTCTGCCCATTTCTTCACTGGATTGTTTGTTTTTTGGGTGTGGAGTTTGGTGAGTTCTTGCCTTTGTCCAATATGTCAATTGCAAATATCTTTTCCCATTCCATCAGTTCCCTTTTAGTTTTGTTGACTAATTCATTTTCAGTGGAGAAGCTTTTTATCTTCATGAGGTCCCAATAGTTCATTTTTGCTTTTGCTTCCCTTGTCTTTGGAGATGTGTCAGGTAAGAAATTGCTGCAGCTGAGGTCAGAGAGGTTTTTTCCTGCTTTCTCCTCTAGGGTTTTGATGGTTTCCTGTCTCACATTTAGGTGCTTCATCCATTTTGAGTTTATTGTTGTGAATGGTGTAAGAAAGTGTTCTAGTTTCATTCTTCTGCATGTTGCTGTCCAGTTCTCCCAGCAACATTTGTTAAAGAGACTGTCTTTTTTTTCCATTGGATATTCTTTCCTGCTTTGTCAAAAATTAGTTGGCCATACTTTTGTGGGTCCAATTTTGTAGTGTCTATTCTACTCCATTGGTCTATGTGTCTGTTTTTGTGCCAATACCATAGTGTCTTGATGATTAGAGCTTTGTAGTAGAGGCTAAAGTCTGGGATTGATACCTCTCGCTTTGGTCTTCTTCTTCAATATTATTTTGGTTATTTGGGGTCTTTTGTGATTCCATACAAATTTTAGGATTGTTTGTTCTACTTTCGAGAAGAATGCTGGTGCCATTTTGATTGGGATTACATTGAATGTGTGGATAGCTTTAGGTAGTATTGACATTTTAACAATTTTTATTCTTCCAATCCGTGAGCATGGAATGTTTTTCCATTCCTTTGCATCTTCTTCAATTTCCTTCATAAGCTTTCTATAGTTTTCAGCATATAGATGTCCTACATCTTTGGTTAGGTTTATTCCTAGGTATTTTATGCTTCTTGCTGCAATTGTGAATGATCAGTGTCTTTATTTCTCTTTCTGTTGCTTCATTGTTGGTGTCTAAAAATGCAACCTATTTCTGTACATTAATTTAGTACCCTGTGACTTTGCTGAATTCATGTATCAGTGCTAGCAGACTTCGGTGGAGTTTGCCAGGTTTTCCATTTAGATTATCATGTCGTCTGCAAAAAGTGAAAGTTTGACTTCATCTTTGCCAATTTCGGTGCCTTTGATTTCCTTTTGTTGTCTGATTGCTGATACTAGGACTTCCAATACTATGTTAAACAATGGTGGTGAGAGTGGACATCCTTGTCACCTTCCTGATCTCATGGGGAAAGCTCTCAGTTTCTACCCATTGAGGATGATATTAGCTGTGGGCTTTTCATAAATGACTTTTATGATGTTTAAGTATGTTCGTTCTATCCCGAATTTCTTGAGTGTTTTCATCAAGAAAGGATGCTGAATTTTGTCAAATGCTGTTTCTGCATCCATTGACAGGATCATATGATTGATTTACGAATATTGAACCAGCCCTGCAGCCCAGGAATGAAACCCACTTGATCATGGTGAATAATACTTTTTATATGCTATTGAATTCGATCCACTAGTATCTTCTTGAGAATTTTTCATCCATATTCATCAGGGATATTGGACTGTAGTTCTCTTTTTTTGCCGGGTTTCTGTCTGGTTTGGGAATAAAAGTGATGCTGGCATCATTGAATGAGTCTGGAAGTTTCCCTTCCCTTTCTGTTTTTTGGAACAGCTTGTGAAGGATAGGTATTATTTCTGCTTTAAATGTCTGGTAGAATTACCCATGGAAGCCACCTGGTCCTGGACTCTTATTCATTGGGAGATATTTGATAACTGATTCAATTTCTTTGCTGGTTAAGGGTCTGTTCAAGTTTTCGATTTTTCCTGTTGGAGTGTAGGTGCTTAGGAATTTTTCGATTTCTTCCAGGTTGTCCAGTTTGCTGGCATATAATTTTTACTAGTATTCCTTGATAATTGCTTGTATTTCTGAGGGATTGGTTGTCATAATTCCATTTTCATTCATGATTTTATATATTTGGGTCATTTCCCTTTTATTTTTGAGAACCCTGGCTAGAGGTTTGTGAATTTTGTTTATCTTTTCAAAAAACCAACTCTTGGTTTCATTGATCTGCTTTACAGTTTTTTTTAGATTCTATATTGTTTGTTTCTGCTCTGATCTTTATTATTACTCTCTTTCTGCTGGGTTTGGGGTGTATTTGCTGTTCTGCTTCTCTTTCCTTGAGGTGTGCTGTTAGATTTTGTATTTGGGATTTTTCTTGTTTCTTGAGATAGGCCCGGATTGCAATGTGTTTTCCTCTCAAGAATGCCTTCGCTGCATCCCAAAGCATTTGGATTGTTGTATTTTCATTTTCACTTTTATATGTTTCCATATATTTTTTAATTTCTTCTCTAATTGCCTGGTTGACCCATTCATTCTTTAGTAGGGTGTTCTTTAACCTCCGTGCTTTTGGAGGTTTTCCAGACTTTTTCCTGTGGTTAATTTCAAGTTTCATAGGATTGTGGTCTGAATGTGTGCATGGTAGGATCCCAATTCTTGTATACTTATGAAGGGCTGTTTTGTGACCCAGTATGTGATCTACCTTGGAGAACGTTCCATATGCACTCGAGAAGAAAGTATATTCTGTTGCTTTGGGATGCAGAGTTCTAAATATGTCTGTCAAGTCCTTCTGATCCAATGTATCATTCAGGGCCCTTGTTTCTTTATTGACCCTGTGTCTAGATCATCTATCCATTGTTGTAAGTGGGGAATTAAAGTCCCCTGCAATTACCACATTCTTATCAATAAGGTTGCTTATGTTTGTGATTGTTTTATATATTTGAGGGCTCCCGTTTTCGGCGCATCGACATTTATACTTGTTAGCTCTTCCTGATGGATAGACTCTGTAATTATTATATAATGCCCTTCTTCATCTCTTGTTACAGACTTTAAATTAAAGTCTAGTTTTTCTGATATAAATATGGCAACTCCAGCTTTCTTTTGCCTCCAGTAGAATTATAGATAGTTCTCCATCCCCTCACTTTCAATCTGAAGATGTCCTCAGGTCTAAAATGAGTCTCTTGTAGAAAGCAAATATATGGGTCTTGTTTTTTTATCCATTGTGATATCCTGTGTCTTTTGTTTGGGGAATTTATTCCATTTACATTCAGTTCATTTACATTTATTATTGAAAGATATGAGTTTAGTCATTCTGATGTCTGTAGGTTTCATGCTATAGTGATGTCTCTGATACTTTGTGGTCCTTGAAACATTTCACTCACAGAATCACCCTTAGGATCTCTTATAGGGCTGGTTTAGTGGTGTTAAATTTCTTCAGTTTTTGTTTGTTTGGGAAAACCTTTATCTCTCCTTCTATTCTGAATGACAGACTTTCTGGATAGAGGATTCTCAGCCACATGTTTTTTCTGTTCATCACATTGAATATTTCTTGCCATTCCTTTCTGGCCTGCCAAGTTTCAGTAGATAGGTCTGCCACTACTCCTATGGGTCTCTCTTTGTAAGTTAGAGCCTGTTTATCCCTAGCTGCTTTCAGAATTTTCTCTTTATCCTTGCATTTTGCCAGTTTCACTATGATATGTCATGCAGAAGATTGATTCAGGTTACATCTGAAGGGAGTTCTCTGTGCCTCTTGGATTTCAATGCCTTTTGCTTTCCCTAGGTCAGGGAAGTTCTTAGCTATAATTTGTTCAAATACACCTTCAACCCCTTTCTCTCTCTCTTCTTCTTCTGGAATTCCTGCGATACGGGTATTGTTCTGTTTGATTGCATCACTTAATTCTCTAATTCTCCCCTCATATGCCTGGATTTTTTATCTCTCTTTTTCTTAGCTTCCTCTTTTTCCATAATTTTATCTTATAATTCACTATTCTCTCCTCTGCCTCTTCAAACTGTGCTATGGCCACCTCCATTTTATTTTGCACCTTTTTTTTTTTTAGCATTTTTTAGCTCCTCATGACAATTACTTAGTCCTTTGATCTCTGTAGCAATAGATTCTTTCTATCCTCTATGCTTTTTTTCAAGCCCAGTGATTAATTTTATGACTATTATTCTAAATTCTTTTTCTGTTATATTGTTTAAATCATTTTTTGATGAGTTTGTTAGCTGTTGCTATTTCCTAGAGTTTCTTTTGAGGAGAGTTCTTCAATTTAGTCATTTTGGGTAGTCCCTGCAGTAGCTCCCAACTGCAGGGCACTTCCCCTGTGCAGTCTGGAGTAATTTGTGTTGGTGGGAGGGGCCACAGTCAGACCCAATGTCTGCCCCCAGCCCACAGCTGGGGCCACAGTCAGACTGGTGTGTACCTTATCTTCCCTTCTCCCAGGGGCAGGACTCACTGTGGAGTGGTGTGGCCCATGTCTGGGCTACTTGCACACTGCCAGGCTTGTGGTAATGCTTTGATGGGATCTGGCTATTAGCCAGGGTGGATTCTCAAGGTACACAGGGGCAGGAGGGGCAGGCTTATCTCGATTTGACTTTGGAGGTCCCCTGCTGGAGGGGCCCTGAAGCACCAGGAGGGAGGCAGACCCATTGGAGGGATGGCTCCACAGGAGCACGGCATAGGGTGTTTGTGTGCACAAGTTAAGTTCATTGATGTGAACTGGTTCCCTTTGGAATTTCAGCTATGGGATGGGAGAGCGAGATGGCGCATGCCAACACCTTTGTTCCCCTGAGAGTTGAGCTCTGTCTACCAGGACTCAACAACTCTCCCTTCCCGCGTCCTCTCACCCTCCCCACTCTCTGAGAGCAGAGCTGTTGACTTTTAACATTCCAGATGTTAAATCCCATTGTCTGTCAGAACTCACAGAGTCCAGGCCCCTCCGCTTTTGCAAATCAGAGTCCGGGGTTCTGCCTTGCCAGGCGGGCTGCCCCTCCACTATCCCAGTTCCCTCCTGCCAGTCCGTGTAGCACACACCGCCTCGCCGCTCTTCCTACCATCTTCCGTGGGCCTTTTGTCTATGCTTAGCTCCAGAGAGTCCATTTTGTTAGTCTTCTGGTGGTTTTCTGGGTTATTTAGGCAGATGTGGGTGGAATCTAAGCAGTCAGAGGACGAGGTAAGCCCGGTGTCCTCCTACATGGCCATCTTCCCCCTGGAGTCAGCAATTTGTAATCTTATATGTGTTTACTTGCTTAATGTCTGTTTCCCGTACTATATTATAGATCCATGGAGCAGGCATAGTAACTTTTATCATTGTTTAACTACAACAACAATGCTTGACACAACATGGACAACCACTTGGTTGAATGAATGAAAAATGTCATGTTACTCAGTTAACGTCACTAAGTTTTAAAAGATTATCTGTCCCAAGATTTCTCTAATTTCATAACCTTGAATGGTCGCCATATGTATACTTTTTTCCTGTTCACCTTGCCTTAAAGTAAAAAGCTGAGCTATTTCATTTAGTACCACTTTAGTCCCTTTTAATGGCTAACATGCTATTTATCTGTTCACACCTTAATGAATGATCCCCCCCAATGGGTCATGTCCCTTGCATTACCCCCTACTCTTGAGTGTGAGCAGAACCTGTGACTTTCTTCTAGCCAACAAAATGTGGAGAAAATGTGAGGGGATATAAATGGGATCGTTACTTCCTTGAATAGGTTTTGTTGTATAAGACTCTGTCCTAGCATAATGGTGAGTAGGGAAAGGGTTAACATTAGGCCCAGAGACATAAGGGACCCTCTGGGAGGAGGAGGAAAGCTGTAGCTTCAAGTGGGAAGCTGAAGAAGTGGTGGGGAGTTTTGGGGGGAAAAACCGATAAATTTATTCCAGACTTTCCTGGGATAGGTGCCATGAGTGGAGTCTCAGAAACTTTCTAATAAGGTCCCATTCAGGGACAAAACTCCTCCATGGCAACCCAGTAGGAACTCCTCTCAGTCTTGAGAGCTTTATGCTTTCCCTCAATAAACTCTATCGTTTTGCTCACTCTCTGTTGTCCGGGAGATTCATTCTTCGACTCCGTGAGACAAGGATCAGTGTCTCAGCCTCTATCACCCTCATGGAACAATGGACCTAGAGATTCTTCCACCAGCCTTGATGAAAACTACAATGTTGTGAGATGGTCTGTCAGAGGTCCACATGGCAACTGTAAATGATATCTAGGAACTAATAGCAACTCCCTAGCTGACAGACAGCAAGGAAAGAAATGGGGTGAGAGGAGACTACCTAAATTCTACACCTGCAAGGAACTGGATTCTGCCAACAACCATGTGAACTTGCAAGACAACCCAAACTCCAAATGAGAATTAAGCCCACCTAATACTTTAATCGCAGCCTTGTGTAAGACCCTAAGCAGAGTGCTCAGATAAGTCATATCCAGACTCTGGACCCACATAAGCTGTGGCATAATGAATGTATGCTGTTTTAAGATGATAAGTCTGTGGTAATTTGCAGCAACAAAACTAATCTACATATCAAAACTAATTCTGAAGCTACTTGCATTCAAACTCAGCCAGTTTTCCCTCTATAGTCTCAATATCAGTCTTTCCTCTTTTATTACTTAGACTTTCTCTTCTTGGATTTCCACATATAATGACCCACAATAAGTTCAGTACCACTCTCTTATTTCCTCCTCTTTCTAACTAATTTCACATGTCCTTTAAATGTTCCCAGGTTCTTCCCAGTACTATCTTCCAGAATCACTGGTCCTGGTCCGCATAGATGGTACCACCTATGTAATATTTGCTGAGCAAATTACAAAAATCAGTTTTTATTCTATCACACATCCAGCATTTTGTCTGTATTTTGCACAATTAACATCTTTAAAATTCCATTTTTGCATTTCCTTAATTTACCTCTCTGATGCCACTCATCAGATTTTTTCCCAGTTTTATTGAGAAACAATTGACTTACATCCCTGTATAAATTTAAGGTGTACAGCATGATGGTTTGATTCACATATATCGTTAAATTATTACCACAACAGGTTTAGTTAACATTCATCATCTCTTATAGATACAATAAAAAGGTAAAAAGTATCTTTGTGGTGAGAATTCTTAGGATTTACTCTATTAACAACTTTCCTATATATCACACAGTAGTATTAACTATAGTAATCATGTTTTACATTAACACACCTAGTACTCATTCATCTTATGACTGGAAGTTTGTACGTTTTGACCACCTTCCTCCTGTTCCTCCTCCCCTCACCCCAACCTCCATTAGATTCCACATATAAATGAGATCATACAATATTTGTTTTTCCCTGTCTCACTTATTTCACTTAGCACAATGCCTGAAAGGTCCATCCATGTTGTTGCAAATGATAGGATTTCCTCATTTTTTTAATGGCTGAATATTCCTTTTGGATACATATACCACAACTTCTTTTTTTTTAATGTTCATTTATTTTTGAGACAGAGGGAGACAGAGGGTGAGTGGGGGAGGGATAGAGAGAGAGGGAGACACAAAATCTGAAACAGGCTCCAGGCTCTGAGCTGTCAGCACAGAGCCTGATGCAGGGCTCGAACCTATGAACCGTGAGATCATGACCAGAGCCAAAGTTGGGAGCTTAACCAGTTGAGCCACCCAGGCGCCCCATACCACAGCTTCTTTATCCATTCATCTATGGATGGACACTTATGTTGTTTCCATGTCTTGGCTATTGCAAATGATGCTGCTGTGAACATGGTAATGCAGATATCTTTTTGAGTTAGTGTTTTCATTTCCTTTGAATATATTCCCAGAAGTGAAATTGCTAGATCATCTCATAGCTCCTTTATTTATTTATTTATTTATTTATTTATCCTTTGTTTGTTTGTTTGTTTGTTTATTTAGAGGAACCTCCTTACTGTTTTCTGTACTGGCTGTACCAGTTTATAATCCCACCAACAATGCACAGGGGTTCCATTTTCTCCACATCCACACCAGCATTTGTTATTTCTTGTCTTTTTAATGATGGCCATTATAACAGAAATGTGATGATATCTCCTTATGGTTTTAATTCTCATTTCTTTGATGACTACTGATGTTGAGCATCTTTTCATGTACATGTTGGGCATTTGTATATCTTCTTTGGAAAAAATGTCTATTCTGCTTCTTTGCTCATTTTGGATTATTTGTTTTTTTCTTTTTTTCTATTGAGTTGTATTTGTTCTTTATATATTTTAGATGTTAACCTCTTGCCAGATATATGGTTTAAAATATTTTATCCCATTCCATAAGTTGTCTTTTCACTTTGGTTATGGTTTCTTTCACTGTGCAGAAGCTTTGTAGATTGATGTAGCCCCAATTGTTGACTTTTGATTTTGTTGCTTGTGTTTTAGGTCTTATTTTGAAAGAATCTGCACTGTGGCTGCTTCCATTTTATTTTGCACATCATTTATAGCATTTTTTTAATTCATCATGGCTATTTTTTACTTCCTTGGTCTCTGCAGTAATAGATTCTCTGCTCTCTTCTATGCCTGTTTCAAGCCCAGTGATTTAGAGACTCTTAAGGACTGAGCACAAACTGAGGGCTGATGGGGGTGGGTAGAGGGGAAAATGGTTGATGTACATGGAAGAAGGCACTTGAATGAGCACTGGGTGTTGTATGTAAACCAATTTGACTGTATATATATATTTATTTATATATTTATATTATTAAAAAAACCAAAAATAAATATAAAAGAATCAAGGGAGGGGCAGAGATTAGGTCTTACTTTAAAAGAATCAAGGGAGGGGCAGAGAGAGAATCCCAAGCAGACTCCACGCTGTCAGCACAGAGCCTGATGGGGCCTGGATCTCACAAACCATGAGATCATGACCTGAGCCTGAAATCAAGAATCAGATGCTTAACCAACTGAGCCACCCAGGCACCCCTTCAGTTCTTACATTTAAGTCTTTAATCCATTTTAAGTTTGTTTTTGTGAGTGGTGTAAGATAGGGGTCAAGCTTCATTTTTTAATATGTAAATATCCAATGTTTTCAGAACCATTTATTGAAGATACTGCCTTTTCTTCATTAAGTATTCTTGGTTCCCTTGTCAAATATTAGCTGATGGTATATGCTTGGTTTTATTTGTGTGCTCTTGATTGTTTTCTGCTGGTCCATTTGTTTTTATGCCAGTACCTTACTGTTTTAATCATTATAGCTTTATAATATAGCTTTAAATCAGGAAGTATGATGCCTCCTGCTTTGTTCTTCTTTCTCAGGATTTCTTTGGCTATTTGGGGTCTTTTGTGTTTCCATATAAATTTTAGGAGGTTTTTTTTTTTTCGTAAAAAATACCATTGGAATCTTGGTAGGGAATGCATTGAATATACAGATGGCTTTTGATACGATAGATATTTTAACAGTATTAATTATCCCAATCCACGAATATAGAATACCTTTCCATTTATTTATGTCTTCTCCAATCTCTTTTATTAATCCCTTATGGTGTTCAGAGTACAGATCTTTCACCTCCTTGGTTAAATTTATTCCTAAGGATTTTATTGTTTTTGATGTTATTGTAAACAGGATCATTTTCTTTTTTTTTTCCAGAAAATTTCCTGTTAGTGTATAGAAATGCTATTGATGTTTGTATATTAATTTTATATCCTGCAACTTTTCTGAATCCGTTGATAATTTCTAAGTCTTTTTGGTTGATTCTTTAGGATTATCTATATATAAAATAATTTCATCAGTAAATAGAAACAATTTTAATGGTCCTTTCCAATTTTGATGTTTTAATTTATTTTTCTTCTCTGATTGCTCTAGCTAGATTTCCTTTACTGTGTTGGATAAAAATGGCGAGAGTGATAATCCAACAATACATTAAAAGAAGTATTCACCACAATCGAGTGGGGTTCATTCCTGGGATGCAGGAGTGGTTCAATATCCACAAATAAATCAAAGTGATATATCACATTAATAAATAAAGGATAAGTACCATATGATCCTCTCAATAGACGCAGAAATAGCATTTGACAAAATACAGTATCTTTCTTGATAAAAACCCTCAAGAAAGTAGGGATAGAAGGAACATACTCAAAACCATAAAGGCCATATAAGAAAGACCCATAGACAATATCATCTTCAATGGGGAAAAACTGAGGGCTTTCTCCCTGAGTTCAGGGATGTCTGTTCAACATGGTACTGGAAATCCCAGCCTCAGCAATCAGACAACAAAAAGAAATAAAAGGCATCCAAATCAGCAAGGAAGAAGTCAAAGTTTCACTCTTGGAAGATGGCATGATTCTCTACATGGAAAAGCTGACAGACTCCACCAAAAAACTGCTAGAACTGATACAGAAATTCAGTAAAGTTGCAGGATATAACATCAATGCACAGAAATCATTTCCATTTCTATACACCAATAATGAAGCAGCAGAAAGAAAAATCGAGGAATCAATCCCATTTACAATTTCACAGAAAACCAAAAAAATACCTAGGAATAAACCTAACCAAAGAGGTAAAATATCTGTATGCAGAAAACTATAGAAAGCTTATGAAAGAAATTGAAGAAGTCACAAAGAAATGGAAAAACATTCTATGCTCATGGATGAGAAGAATATTGTTAAAATGTCGACACTATGCAGAGCAGTCTACATATTCAATGCAATCCCTATCAAAATAACACCAGCATTCTTCATAGAGATAGAACAAAAAAATCTGAAATTTATGGGAAACCAGAAAAGACCCCGAATAGCCAAAGTAATGTTGAAAAAGAAAATCAAAGCAGATGTTGGTGAGGACGGAGAGAAAGGGGAACCCTTTTGCACTGTTGGTGGGAATACAAGCTGGTGTAGCCACTCTGGAGAACAGTATAAAGATTCTGCAAAAAATTAAAACAGAGCTATCCTATGACCCAGAAATTGCACTACTACTAGGTATTTATCCAAAGAATACAAAAATATAGATTTGAAGGGACACATGCACCCCATTGTTTATAGCAGCACTAGCAACTATAGCCAAATTATGGAAAGAGCCAAAATGTCCATTGACTGATGAATGGATGAAGAAGATGCGACGAATACTACTTGGCAATCAAAAAGAATGAAATCTTGCCATTTGCAACAATGTGGATGGGAATAGAATGTATTATTCTAAGTAAGACAAGTCAAGCAGAGAAAGATAAATATCATGTGATTTCACTCATATATGGAATTTAAGAAACAAAAGAGATGAACATAGGGGAAAGAAAGGAAAAATAAGATAAAAACAGAGAGGGAGACAAACCATGAGACTCTTTTTTAAAATTTTTTTAATGTTTATTTTATTTTATTTTTTTAAAGCTGAAGGATTTGTTTTTTAACGTTTATTTATTTTTGAGACAGAGAGAGACAGAGCATGAATGGGGGAGGGTCAGAGAGAGGGAGACACAGAATCCGAAACAGGCTCCAGGCTCTGAGCTGTCAGCACAGAGCCCGACGAGATCATGACCTGAGCCGAAGTCGGCCACTTAACTGACTGAGCCACCCAGGCGCCCGTTTATTTTATTTTTGAGAGAGAGAGAGAGAGGCAGAGAGAGAGAGGGAGACAGAATCTAAAGCAGGCTCCAGGCTCTGAGCTGTCAGCACAGAGCCTGATCTGGACTCAAACCCATGAACCATGAGATCATGACTTTAGCTGAAGTCAGAGACAACCGACTGAGCCACCCAAGCGCTCCCATAAGTCTCTTAAATACAGAGGACAAACTGAGGGTTGCTGGAGGAAGGTGGGGGGGGGATGGGCTAAATGGGTGATGGGCATTAAGGAGGGCACTTGTTGGGATGAACACTGAGTGTTGTATGGAAGCAATGAATCACTAAATTCCACTCCTGAAACCATTATTACACTATATGCTAACTTAGATTTTATTTTTTTTAATGGTGACATTAAGTCCCCTTGTCTAGTTCCTGATTTTAGAAGAAAAGCTCTTAATTTCCCACTATTGAGCATGATGTTAGCTGTGGGATTATCCCATATGTCCCTTATTATGTTGATATATATTCCTTCTATGTCTAATTTGTTAAGTGTTTTTATCATGAACTGATGTTGAATTTTGTCAAATGTTTTCTGTCTATTGAGATAATCATCCTTTTCCTTCATTCTATTAATGTGATGCATCACATTGATTGATTGGCATGTGCTGAACCATCCTTGCACCCTAGGGATAAATCCCACTCGATCATGGTGAATGATCCTTCTAATGTGCTGCTTAATTTGCCTTGCTAGTATTCTATTGAGAATTCTTGCATCTGTATTCATCAAGGATATTGGTCTATAATTTCTAGTAATGTCCTTTTCTGGCTTTGATTCGGATATTAAGTATTAGGATATTAGCATAATTAGGATAAGGCTGGCCTTGTAAAATGAGTTTGAGAGTGTTCCTCATCTATTTATTTTTGCAAGAGGTTGAGAAGGATTGATGTTAATTCTTATTGAAATGTTTGGTAAACTTCACCAGAGAAGCCTCTGATCCTGGGCTTTCATTCACTGGGAGATTTTTGCTTACTGATTCAATCTCCTTACTAGTAGTTGGTTTATTCAGATTTTTAATTTTTTTCCTGATTCAGTTGGTAGGTCGTATGTTTCTAAGAATGTTTCCATTTCGTTTTATAATTTTTAAAAAAAAATGTTTGTTTATTTTTGAGAGAGAGAGAGAGATAGGGCACGAGCAGGGGAGGGGCAGAGAAAGAGAGGGAGACACAGAATCTGAGGCATGCTCCAGTCTCCAAGCCCTAAGCATGGAGCCCAACGTGGGCCCCAAAAACACATGAACCGTGAGATCATGACCCGAGCTGAAGTCGGTTGCTTAGCCGACTGAGCCACCCAGGCACCCCTAAATTTTTCCATTTCTTCTAGGTTGTCCACTTTGTTGGCATGTAGTTATTCATAGTAGCTTCTTATAATCCTTTGTATTTCTGTGGTATCAGTTGTAATGACTTTTTCATTTGTAATTTTATTGATTAGGGTCCTCTCTCTTTTTTCCTTGATTAGTCTAACTAAAAGTTTGTCAATTTTGTTTACCTTTTCAAAGAACCAATTCTTAGTTTGGGTAATCTTTTCTATTGTTTCTCTGATCTCAACTTCATTTATTTCTGCTCTAGTCTTTATTTTGTCCTTCTGCTAACTTTGGGCTCAGTTCGTTCTTCTTTTTCTAGTTTCTTAAAGTGTTCAGTTAATTTTTTTTTATTTGGTATATTTCTTGCTTTTTTAAAAAATTTAGACATTTATTTTGATAAACATTCCTCTTAGACTTGCTTTTGCTGCAAATCGTAAATTCTAGTATGTTTGGTTTCCACTTTCATTTGTCTCAATACATTTTTTTCATTTATTTTCTCTTTAATTTCTTCTTTGATCCATTGGTTGTTCAGAAGAGTATTGTTTAATTTCAATTTATTTGTGAACTTTCCATTTTTCTTCTTGGTATTGATTTCTAGTTTTATGTGATTGTGGTCAGGGAAGATACTTGTTATGATCTCAGTCTTGAATTTGCTAAGACTTATTTTGTGGCCTAACGTATAATGTCTCCTAGAAAATGATCCATGTGCAATTGAGACAATGTGTACAGTGCTCTTATTGGATAGAATGTTTTGTATATATCTGTTAGGTCCATTTGGTCTATAATTTTGTTCAAATCCACTGTTTATTGATTGTCTGGGTAGTGTATTTATTTATTTTTTTATTATTTTTTAATATGAAACTTATTGTCAAATTGGTTTTCATACAACACTCATTGCTCATCCCAACAGGTGCTCTCCTCAATGTCCATCACCCACTTTCCCCTCCCTTCCACCCCCATCAACCCTCAGTTTATTCTCAGTTTTTAAGAGTCTCTTATGGTTTGGCTCCTTCCCTCTCTGTAACTTTTCCCCCCTTCCCCTCCCCCGTGGTCTTCTATTAAGTTTCTCAGGATCCACATAAGAGTGAAAGCATATGGTATCTGTCTTACTCTGCCTGGCTTATTTCACTTAGCAGAACACCCTCCAGTTCCATCCACGTTGCTGCAAAAGTCTATATTTCATTCATTCTCATTGCCAAGTAGTATTCCATTGTATATATACACCACAACTTCTTTATCCATTCATCAGTTGATGGACATTTAGGCTCTTTCCATAATTTGGCTATTGTTGAAAGTGCTGCTATAAACATTGGGGTACAAGTGCCTCTATGCATCAGCACTCCTGTATCCCTTGGGTAAATTCCTAGCAGTGCTATTTTTGAGAGTGGGATATTATGTCCTGAACTATTATTGTATTTCTGTTTATTTCTCCTTTCAGCTATGTTTCCTTTTGCTTTATATATTTAGATGTTCTAATGTTTGGCACATAAATATTTGCAATTGTTATATCTTCTTGATGGGTTGACTCCATCATTATGTAATGACTTCTTTGTCTCTTTTTACCATTTTTACTTTAAAGCATATTTTGTCTTATATAAGTATGACTATCCTATATATGTGTGTGTGTGTATATTTTATGTATATATATGTGTGTGTGTGTGTGTGTGTATGTGTGTGTGTGTGTATGTTACCATTTGCTTGAAATGTATTTTTCTATCCTTTCACTTTAAGTCTATGCATGTCTTTAAGGCTACTGTGAGCCTCTTGTAGGCAGCCACTCTATGTGTTTGAATTGGAGAATTTAATCCTGTTATGTTGAAAGTATTGTTTATAGGTAAGGACTTACTTTTGTCATTTTGTTAATTGTTTTCTGGTATTTTGTAGATTCACGGTTTTTGGCTTCTTATTCTGCTGTATTTTTGTGTATATTTTGATATATTTTGTATCAGTATAATTTGACATCTTTATCACATTATTTTGTGTAATCACTGCAGGTTTTTCCCTTGCAGTTACTATGAGGCTTACATAAAATATCTTAAATTATAACACTCTATTTTTAAGCCAATAACAACTTAACTTCAATATAATTCCTAAACTTTACAGTGTTACATTTCCTCTCCTTCAAATTTTAGGTTACTGCTGTTACACTTTACATATTTTTTATGTAACTAATAATAGATTGTTGTCATTACAGTTATTTTTACTACATTTGTTTTTACCTTTAAATTAGAATTGTAAGTGAATTATTTACCACCATTACCAAATTACAGAATCTAACTTTGACTATATGTTTACCATTGAGTGAGTTTTACACTAACTTTTTGTGTTTTCATGATGTTAATTAGCATCTTTTATTTCCACTCAAAGAACTCCTTTGAGCATTTCTTGTTAGGCAGGCCTAGTGGTAATAAATTCCTTCACCTTCTGTTTGTTTGGGCAAGTCTTTATCTTTCCTTCATTTCTGAAGAAAGCTTTGCCAGGTATAATATTCTTGGTTGATACGTTTTTTTTTTCTTTCAATATTTTGAATATGTCATCCCATTGTCTCCTGCCTGAAATGTTTCTGTTGAGGAATCTACCCATAGTCTTACGGAGTTTTTCTTGTATGTAACTTTTCTTTTTTCTCTTTCTGCTTTTAAAATTCTTTTTTTTTCTCTTTGACTTTTGATGATTTGATTATAATGTGTCTTGATGTAGTTCTATTTGGGTTCAACCTATTTGGGATCTTTTAGGCCTCATGTATCTGGATGTCCATTTCTTTCCTCAAGTTCAGAAAGGTTTCAGTGATTATTACTTTGAATATACTCTCTGTTCTTTTCTATTTCTCTTCTTCTGGAATTCCCATAATGTGAATATTGTATGTTTCCATTATGTTGCATAAGTCTCATAGGCTTTTTTCACTCTGTTTCATTAAAAATAATTTTTTTTTGCTCCTCTGACTAAATGATTTCTAACGTCCTATCCTCAAGTCGTTGATTCATTCTTCTGCATGGTTGAATCTGCTTTTGGAGCTCTCTGTTGAACTCTTAATTTCAGCTATTGTATTTTTCAACTCTAAGATTTCTGGGGTTATTTTATGGTTTCTATGTGTTGAAATTCTTGTTTAGTTCACGTCTTGTTCACTTAATTTTGTTTAGATTTTGTGTGTTCTTTTAGTTGCTAATCTTCTTTAAGAGGATTATTCTGAATTTTTTGACAGTTCATAAATACCTATTTCTTTAGGGTGAGTTACTTGGAGCCTTATTAGTTTCCTCTGGTGGTGTCATATTTACCTGATTTTTCGTTATCTTTGATTCCTTATATTGGTGTTTGTACATTTGAGTAATTGAGGTTTTCTTCCAGACTTTATAAGTTTACTTTGGTAGAGGCAGATATTCACCATTAGGTGTAGCTTGCATTTCTGGGTATCTTCTGGTAGTGTCCTTGTGTAGGTGGAGATGGGTATTAAGGTCTATTTTTAGGTGAGGCAGCTGTTAAAGCTCTGAGGTCAGGAATGAAGGAGGTGTACCACTGGCTGAGAACAGTAGTATAGTATTGCTGGCTTGGTTCACTGCTCAAGTGAAGCTGTAGTATGGGCTGTGGGGTTGCCCTGATTCTCTGGTCAGGCTTACTAGATGGTTGGAACTGACCAGGCTTACTAGATGGTTGGAACTGGGTACTATATTCAGTAGTAAATGGGACTATGAATTAGCTTCCCTGCTGGGAAGCAGGTTGGGATGCAAGGTCTGGGCTCATTGTTTGGGGACCCCAATCATGCAAGAGTGTGACTGATTTCCCTTGTCAGGTGAGGTCACTAGTTTTGCTCTGCAGTTGGGGAAAGCCACAGGCCATGCTTTGTTCAAGTGCCACTGTGAGCAAGACTGTTGGATGAGCTACACAGCTTCCCATGTGTTCTGGTTAGGTTCCCTTGTCAGGCAGGCTGAAAACTATATTCAGCAATAAGTGAGGCTGTGAATTAGTTTTCTTTCCTAGGTGCAGCAGAAGAAGCAGCTCTCAAGCTGATAAAGCTCTTTGTTGTCTTAGCTCAAGCCAACCCATACTCCAAGTTTCCTGGCCACAGAGAGCCACTGGCTTTACTCTGAAGTCTGTTGGCTCTGCCTGCCTATCTCTCAGCTAGAGCATTACTGAGTTACCTGTGTAACCAGATCTTACTTCCAGTCATTTTGTTCAGACGGGGTTGGGAGACACTCTCCACAGTGGATGGAGCTGTGTCTCAGTTTCCTCGTTTGGGCAGAATAAGAAAGGGCCCTTCCAGGCCCCTTACATTTTTCACAAACAGGCTTTCCAGTTCAGAGGGACTGGGAGCTACTTTCAGGCTTGGCTATAAATTAACTCTCCTGCCTGGGCATAGCAGAATAATCCTCCATGCCTGCTACTGGCTTTTCTTTGGGAGCAATCACCACCACGTGCCTCTCAGCAGGAGCATTGCTTGACTACACAGCTTCCATGTGCTCTTGCCAGCCCCTATGGTCAGATGGGGCCCAGAGACACTCCTCCCAGTTGGGGGTTTTCCTGGGAATGGACAAACCAGACACTAAGGCCTGAAAAACTCAATTGAGGACCCAAATCAGGCAATTCTGCATCCTAAAACTTCTCTAGACAAAGTGTACCGCCAACTTCTTCAGATGAGCAGAACTGCTGGTTGGAATTACTACTTGGACACTGCAGAGATGAACTCAGTTTTCCAAGATATGTAAATTGGTTGTTGCAAGTCCCCCACCTTCCCTGTCACAGATTGCCAGTGGTTGAGCCCTGCAGATTCCACTGTAGCCCTCATGGGATGACACCACATTAGGGACTCCCACAGTGCTGGGGACTAGTTGTCCCCTTAGGATCTTTTTTCCCACTGGAGGAACTGGAGACTCAGGAGAGATGTCTCCCAGTGGTGGTATGCTGGCCTAGGGGAGGGACGATGTGGTCACCGTGTAGCTGCTTCTTTTACCCTTCTAATGAAGTCTGTCTTGTTCTCTGTGGTGCTGGCGGGTGTTTCAACCTCAGCCCCATGTTCTAGGATTCTCTCAATGGTGTCTTGTTCATAAATAGTCATTAGTTGTTCTTCTTGTGAGAGGAAGTGAAGTCAGGAAAGACCTATGTTGCCATCTTGGTGATGTCACTCCCCGCAGTGAGTTTTTTGGGGAAGGTTATTTTGTCATGTGGTCAACTTAACTAAAACCGTCTCCTCAAAAAACCACTTCAATATGTCAACAAAACCAGGTATTCATTTTTGATGAATTTTTAGTCCCATTTTTCTATAATTTATTACATTTCAAGAAAATCCATAAAAATAACTTTTAGATGATAATCCATTTCACTATTATTTTGATTGCTGTTTCTACTTGTACAGAGAAGCACAGTTTGCACTTTATGTTAATTATTAATACGTCTTGTAACTAAAGATAAGCAATTAGCTAGTGTTCAGCATTAGCTTGAACAATGTACTATTTAATGTGTTATTTGAAACACAAAATAGCAGGTAAATTCTGAAAGTTAATATTATAATAACATAAGACTGTTCTGACCTCTGAGTTAATCTCATAGCATTTAACTAGTCTTCCGGTGATATCAAATCTCCTTTCTAAAAATTGCAAATTTCACTAAGGTATATATAGTATATTAATACATTTGAAGTATTACATATACTATACTTTTGACTCATATTTCTAATGATTCGTGTATACTTTATATAATATTTTACATAATATTTTATATACATAAAGTATATGTATGTGTATGGAGTATTAAATACACTATATCTTTGACTCATATTTCCTAATCTCATTTTACAAATGAAATAATTGTGATAGCAAGTCTTACAAGCTAATCTTTCCATCTTTATCTCAACTGATATTGTCATATCATTTTGCTATAGCAAAGTCTTAGTATTCATTGTGTTATTTTTACTTGAATTATGATGATGATAACCACATATAGAGATTGAAATGCATGATACATACGAAGAGTGGCTTCAAGTATGTGGTTGAAGAATATTTGCTCCCATAATTTCTTTCAAGTTTAGCTGTTCCCAGAGAGCCATCCCATTTATAAGATAGATAGATGAAAGGATTGTCCTCTTTGTGTTCATGAATCATAAAGCTATTTTAAATGAAAAAAAATAAATATGAAATATTTCAGGATGCTTTAAAAAATAAAATACATAGTGTTAAGTATTATACTAAAATAGATTGTTATTACTATACTCTACAGGAAACAAATAAATAAAATAATCCAGAAGTCACCTTTGATTGATATAACACATATAATAAAATAATGGCATCCTCATAAAACAAAGAAAATCATTCTCCTTTTATTCAATTTCTCACTAAAACTAGGGGTTTTGTTAGGGAATATTTCCTGTTCTTCCTCAGAATGTTTGAGAAATTACTATGATATTTAGATAAATGAAGGAAGTACAATTTTAAAAATCTTGCAGATTAATTTGGTCAATACTGCCTTTTTCCTCAATAAATGTGTCAAAGAGTTACCTTCTAGTCTGGTATAAATACAGCGACAGATACTTCTGGTTAGAAACATTGTTATCTCTGACAGTGTCTCTTCCTCTCTGCACCCCCACCTCCTACTGAAAAATAAATACATAAAACTCTCTACTAAAATTATTTCCAAATAAGATTGGGCTTTCTTTTTCAGTATTTACATGTTTTAACTTTCTTTTTAAGAGAACTTACTTGTAATTTCTTCCAGAGAACTTTGATGGTGGAGATACAGGACTTCTAGGAAGGATACTCTGACAGGATGAGCTCCAGGGATTCTGCACATACATTTTTTTAAGGGAGTGAGGAAAAATTTAGCCATGATTTTAAGGAAATTTGAAACACAATAGTCCACAATGATTCTACATGCTAAATATTTAAATGCCAATATATCTCCAGGCTTCATTATTAAAAATGACCAATAAACAAAGTTATTGCTAACAGGCAAATGCTTACTTATAGCGATAACTTAGCAAGTCTGTCTCTCATATCTATCTATCTATCTATCGATCATCTATCTATCTATCTATCTATTGTCTATCTATCATCTCTCAACATCTATCTACCATCTATTTATCTAGAATGGAGAATGGTTTGCTGAAGGGGAAATGCAAATAGAAGATTCATTTCAGCTGCCACTCTAAGCACTAACTGACCTTTCTAGCCAAAAGGATTATATATGAATTCCCCTTCCCATTGTCATAGTGTGGAAAACATACCCAGAGAAAACACAGTTGACAAAAGCAACGCAGAAAAAGAATACTTTTCAGCTCTCTGAAAATAGAGAGCTTCAATATCAAACAGGCACAGCATACTGCAGAGAGCTTTGGAGAGAAGGTAATACATACAAATCAATCAATAAATGCTTGGTACTTAAAGACTGCACTTTGAGTAATTGCATTAGAAAGAGTAAGTTGTAGTAATATGGGAATTGAAACAAGAAATCAGCATTTTAACACAGATATGAGGCATATAACTGGATTCATACTGGATCTACACAAAGCCTATTCTTATAACCACACTGGTTATGTTGGGTACATAACATTGCTGACATGGTCATTTTGATGGAGCCATATTGAAATCAAGGATATTGATTTTGTTTTACATTGCTACTTTGGTAGAGATATTTTGACACGGGAAATTTGATGCAGACTATAAAACAGTGCACTTTATGATTTATAAAAAAAATTAAGTGGGGTGCCTGAGTGGATCAGTTGGTTAAGCATCTGACTTTGGCTCAGGTCATGATCTCACGGTTTGTGGGTTTGAGCCCTGCATCAGGCTCTGTGCTGACGGCTCAGAGCCTGGAGCCTGCTTCAAATTCCATGTCTCCCTTTCTCTCTGCCCCTCCCTTGCTCGGGCTCTGTCTCCCTCTCTCAAAAATAAATAAACATTAAAAAAATTAAAAATTAAGTGATTAAGTAAGTAATATGTGAAATATACATCATGACTCATTCCTAACTTTCAGGTCATGTTAACAACCACCTCTGGGAGGTGGAGTGAGGAATCTTGGATTGGTAATAATGTCAGAGATGAGATAAAGATTAGGTATCTAGAAAAACTCTCTGATACAAACAAGAAGAATGAGACTGACCCAATATGTCTCCTCTGTTGTTTAAATATCTTTCTTTTGTCTTTGGGCTTTCCTTTTCTGCTTTGTTTTTGTGATCTTCTTTAAAATAAAACAAAAAATCACAACAAAACAAAAAAAGAAGACCATGACTCTTGAAAGTTTGATTTCAGTGAAGCTTGACAAGAAAAATTCACTTGTGTCTATAGCCCGTCCCTTTGATCTTTGATCCCTGATGTCACAGTAGTCAGAATCAAGGGTTCCTGATCATTCCATACATCAGGTCTTAAAGGGGCTACCTTTGCTTCCATAGTGGACTTAACTTCATTGTATCAGGTCTCTTTCTTTAGAAGGCAAAAGAGAATAGTATATCTGATCTGGTGAAAAGAGGCTTATCCAACATTTGGACTAGGGGTCATAAACCAGATTCTCTAGCTTCAGCAGAATGGATATATTGGGGAGAAAATACCATAGAAAGTAGTAAAGGGGTCATATCATGTAGAAGGACTGCTGTGTACCTCTAGTGTGTCCCATTTTGGGCCTGATTTAAAGTTATTAATCCCGAACTAGCCCTTGATTTAACTATTTAAATGTAGAAATGTGTTTCAGGCAGAATCTAAGAGTACAAAATTATAGAGCAGAAGGCAGGGCCAGACTGACATGGTGAGATTATTTTTTTGAGATTATGCCCTATAGGTAGTGGTGATGGTGGTGCTGATAGTAGTGTGGCACTCTACTCTTGGAAGCACATGGGAGTTCAGAAAAAATAACAGCTAGCTACTGAAGACAGTTTTCTCCAGAGTCAGTGACTATATTAGACCATTGAGACAGGGTGATAATATAGTTTATTGTCCAAACCAGAACACTTAGGAGAGTAACACAGGGAACTGCTAATGTTTGCATTGGAACAACCAACAGAAAGTGGGACTATCCTGGTCACCCTATCCTGAAGTCACTGTTGTTAGACCCAAAGTTGAGCCTTTTCATGTTTTTCAAAAACAATGTGGCTTTCACTTTCTCCATCAAAAATAATTCTTTTTCCATATTTTATTTAAAAAAAAAAACCTTGAAGTTCCCTATTTGGTATTACACAGCCACAATCATTAATTCCATTTTTCAGCACTCATAGTGAAGATGATGCTGTGAGGGTGTGAGACAGATGTATTTAGTAGAGCATTAAGCCATGGTCTAGCTTGACAATTTCAAAGGACAAAGAAAAAGCCTTGTGGAGGGGCCCATTAGGACCTGATAAGGAAAGTCAGTAGATTCCCATTTGAATTCATGATCAAACAGCAAAACATAATCTAAGGGTTGGTAAAAGTATGAAAATCAAGAGAAGTTTCTGGACTTCTCTTATGACATTCCAAAGAGCAAAAAATATTGTGTGCAATAATATACACAACAGGTCCATCTTATCTACCTGGGACAGCCTGACCAGGTGTCCCATGTATTAGAAGTCACAGGCAAAGCACTTGTCCTATTCATTCCCTTTTCCTATGTCAATAAAGTTTTTCCAGTTGTTATAGATTAAGGCTCTATCTAGGGCACAATACCCAGAACCAGGAATAGACTGCATCATGGAGGGCTGGATCTTATTTTCTCAGATGAACTTCAGGTTTGAAAATGTGTGATAAAAAAATTGCAAAGGGCCTAAACGCACTGCTAGCCATTCTAGAATTAATTAATTCATACTTCTACTCTCTGAGACAATTATTTTACCACCCCATCTCTCCACAAACCTCTAGCTTCTACATGTTCTTTATTTTTAGTTGATGACTTCACTTTATTCCACTAAGAAAACAGAAATGATCAGAAGAGAACTATTTTTATCTTCCCACCACCAACTTACAATCCTACCTACATCTGTATCCATACACTCTATTTGGATAAAGATATCCAAAGATCAATTCCTCCAAATGTGCTCATGATCCTTCTTGCCATCTCAAGGACTTTATTCATGTAATTTTTCCCATTCTATCTTGTAGTACTTTTATCCTTCTCTCCTGGATTATTCTTATAAATATACAGATTTGCATTACAAAAAAACTTAACTCCACATTATCTTCCAGTTACTGCTTCATTTTTTTTGCTTCCTTTCCCTCTGAAACATTTCAAAAAAAGGTGTCTGTCTTCATTGTAACAACCCTCTAACTTCTCCTATACTTGTCAATCCATGCCAGGCTTGCTTCTGTCCCCACTACTCTGCTAAAACAGCTCTTGTCAAGGTTACTAATCAATTCACGTTGTCAAATCCAATGTTATTTCTCTTCATCTGGCATTTCTGTCAGTAGCATGTAATATAGTGACCCATTTCCTAATTCTTGAAATACGTTCTTCTCTCTCTTTGCTCCCATGACACTACACTCTTCTGTTTTTCCTCCTAATGATCTATGTGATCTATCCCAGTTCCTTTTGCTGACCCAGCTTCCCCTTGTTACCTTATGTCTAAATATTGAAACATCTGAAGTCTTGTTACTAACCTTTCTTTTTTTTTTCTATATTTACACTCTGTCCATAAGTCTAGTAACATGACTTTAAATAGTAGCCATATCCTGGTGACTATCAAATTTCTATTTCTATTTCAAACTTGTCTCCTGGGATACAAATTTATATATCCAACTGCCTACTCAAGACCTCCCCTTGGATGTCTAGTAGGTGTCCCCAACTAACCATGTCAAAACCGAAGTCTGATTATTCCCCTCACAGTGTTCCTGCTCCTCCTCCAGTGTTCCCCATTCATCCAGCTGCTTAAACAAAAACTAATGGTCATCATTAGTTTCTCTCTTTCCTTTATGCTCTATGTCCAACCTATCAATAAACTTTGTTACACTGCTGAAATAGATTACTTCTTTTTATCCCCACTGTCAAGTTCTAGTTGAAGGTATACTCTCTTGTACTTCTGTCAGATTCTGAACTCTTTTTTCTCCTTCCAGTTGTGGAACCTTGCAAATGATTCTCTGCACAGCATTCAAACTCATTCCTGTGGACTCCTACAGTGTGACTTTCCACTGAGCTGGCAATAAAACTAAATGTCTTAACATATCCTACAAACTCCAGCATGATCCGTCTACTTCATTAACATTCCTGCCATGTTGAATTTCTTTCTTTGAACACAGAAAACCTGTTTTTCCCTTAGGATTTTTGTAGTTGCTCTTCTCTCTGCTAAGTTATTTCTGTGACTTTTTCTTTTGAGAGAGAGAGTGAGAGAGCATGAGGCAGGGGCAGGGGAGAGAGAGAATCTTATGTAGGTTCCATTCTGGGCATGAAGCCCAACATGGGGCTCGATCTCCTGACTGTGAGATCATGATCGGAGCCAAAATCAAGAGTCAAATGTTTAACCAACTGAGCCAACCAGGCACCCCACCCTGACTTTTTTTAATGAGAGTGTTTTACTCAGCTTTAAGTCTCAATTCAAATATCTCTTCAAAGAGTCTTCGTATCTAACATTGCTTCCTTCCAAGTCACTATTACATCACCTTGTTTTTTGCACTTATAGAATTTATCACAATCTGAAATTATCTTATTTGCTTGATTATTTATTTACTGTCTACCTCCTCTCCCTTCCCTAATGTAAGTTCCATGAGGATAACACTTAATCTCAGATACCACTGTATCCTGAGAGTAAACAATAGTTCCACAAACACATAGTAAGCATTCGATATTTTTGTTGTTGTTGGACAGATAAATGAACAATGGTATCTAATAAACACTACTAAGTGGGTTTTTATGCTAGGAACCAAAAGGGAACAACATTGGTTTCTTCTCATTTGGAGTCTACAATTCCTTTGCTGTCATTCTATACTAATGACCTCGTGATGTGTGTATCTTGAAAGAACACTAATCCCAGATGAGGGATAATCTTAAAAATAAATAAGGCATAATGGCTTTAAATCAGAACCAGTCTACTGATTAACCAGGATTGTTCCATTAGCATCTTTAATCAAAAGTTGGTAGAAAGAAAAATATTGTGAAAGGAAATTTAATTAATTTTTTTTTGTCTAGAGATTAAATATATCCATATTTTCTCTTGCCTCAATTCATAAGGAACATGAACATTAGGTATTTAAGATCTGGTGAATAATGGTCACCTAACCAGGGAATGAGTCAAAGAAATGGAATAAAAGGAAAGAAGTATGTAATCTTCAATCTCTTACTCTAGGATTACTACAGTAATCAGAAAAGAATTGTTTCTCTTTCTGCTTCTTCCGCAAATAATTTGGTTCACCAAAAATAGTGACTCTAGGCCCACTTTGAGTTCTTTGGAATTAGTTATGAAGTGAATTTTAATTTTCTTAATGTTCTTCAATTCATGGTAGACTGGCCTGTTAAACTCAGAAAAGTTTCATATCCACAACTGGAAAAAATCTATAAATATGTAGAAAGTACATGTAAATGGAGCAAAAATCACTCATTGAAAACATACCTTAAAACAGATCAAGTGCGTTTCTGTGAAATTCTCCTTGACTCCACCTCTAAATAGGTTTACTAAGTTATTTTCTCTACTTCCTTTCCCTCTTCTTTTCCTTTGTAGCACAGTGTATTTCTTTCACTTGTCACAACTGTGATATTATCCTTAATTTTGTTTTACTTTTTTAATGTATTCTTCCTCATTAGATTCTAATGAATAGAGTGAGCACATTTTTGGTCACCTATTAATTTGTAGCATCCTGTACTAAAATTGAATAAGTTGAATCAGTATTAAGCAGCTACTACTGTCAGGCAATGTACTAAGAGAACATAAAAAAACGAATGTGGTAATATGTGCCATCAGGAAGCTCACAAATTAATGGGAAGAAAAGTATTTTATTTTTTTAATTAATTAATTAATTAATTTTTGGAGAGAGAGAAAGCAAGCATGGTAGGGGCACGGAGAGAGAGGGAGAGAGAGGATCCCAAGCAAGCTCTGTGCTGCCAGCACAAAGCACGATGTGGGGCTTGAACTCAAAAACTATGAGATCATGACCTGAGCCAAAACCAAGAGTCAGACACTTAACCAATTGAGCCACCCAGATGACCCAAGAAAAGTATCTTTTTAAAAAAACTGACAACACTAGATGAGTTTAGGGTTATAATTGAGAATTGAATGTATGTTAAATTTGCAGAGAGGAAGGTCACCTGAAACACAATGAAGTCAAGACAGATTTATGAAAAGAAATGCTTAAGCTAAGGTTTGAAGAATGAGTTCACATGTAATAAAAGGGAGAAAATGATATGAAAATTGGGACAAAATATAATAAATAGAATTTGTAAAGAGGAAGAAAGCGGGAGAGAACTTAACACTTCAAAGATATTGTTTAGGATCTCCACCCCTCTTCCCTGAGTCCCGGCTACCATATCACCTTCTCTTCTCCTCCCACGCCCCTGGACAGAGCATCCCTTCCAGCAGAAATTATATGAGAAGAAACTTGGGAGAAGATCTCATTAGCAGAACTTGGGATTCATCATAGATCTCCTTCCCAACCCAAACCAATGTAGGTGCAGGTTATTAGGCAGAAGACTTCAAATGTCTCACACTAAAGTTCCTGCTTTGTAAAAATTGTCAATGCAATTAAGAAAGATAGCTAGTGGGAGGAGCCAAGATGGCAGAATAGCATGGAAGTTTTCTTGCATCTCATGTCCATGAAATACAGCCAGATCAACACTAAACTATCCTGCACATCTAGAAAACTGATTTGAGGATTAACACAACAATCTGCACAACCTGAACCACAGAACTCAGCAGGTACACAACACAGAGAGGTGAACTGGGGGAGGGAGAAGCTGCAGAGGGCAGGGAGCTCTTTTTGCTTGTGGAGAGAAGACAGAGATGGGGGAAGAGGATGGGAAAAGCACCCCCCCCAAAAGCTGCTGGAGAAAAAGTGGAAAAGTGGAAACAGCCACAGGGACAGAACTAAAAAGGGAGAAAGGAGAAATGAGAGGGTTTAAATTTCATCAAGACTCTTTAAACAGGGAGGCACAGAGTCTGAGTTTCCACAGCTCAATACCTGGCGGTGTTCTGGTGGGAAGGGTGAATCACCAGGAGCAGAGGGAGGCCCAGGGGGTCCTCAGGCCACACGTGGAGAGGTGGTTCCCCTGCTGGGAGGTAATTTGGTAGAGGCTGTGTGGCTGCCCTACAAGAAATGTTCCCAGCGGGCCTGGAGAACAATCACATTCACTGGTGCTGGAACAAGGACATTACGGGGGAAGCCTGGTGCCAGATGGATGTCATGATTTTCCAAAATCCCTGAAATGCTGCTGCTACACGATTGCATGAACTTTTTCCGGGGCGGGCTGGCACCCAACCACAGTCTCTGGGCATCTGCAGCAGCACGGTGCCATGAACATTCCTGGACATGACTGGCACCTGGCCATTGCTCAGTGAGACCCTCTTCCAAAAGGTCTGAGCGGGTGAAAGCTCTCAGAAGTGAGGGATAGGGAAACACAGCCGCATCTGAGATAAAAGTCAGGAGAGAGGTGCCACCTGGCAACCTGACAGCTTGGTCATGGACAATGTAAAATCAGAGAGTGGACAGAAGCCAGAGGCAAAGGACGGGTGCATGATTGCTGAGTGGGGATAACAGAGTTCTGATACTAGAGACTGGGTAGCTGGGCGATGCCATTTTCACCCCTCTTGCACATGCACATACACACCTACACTTGCCACAACAATCCACCCCAGTAAGCTAAGTAGTGCCATCAAGTGGAGAATGGAGCTGTTACACTAAGCCTTGCTCAACTGAGCCAACCTTGCTCTTCAGGAACACAGGTCTCTCCAACTGCTTGGTTTACAGACTATAAAGTGCTTCACAGTTTGAATTCTAGGGGAAAATGATGTAATTTCAATCATATTTCAGTCTGTTCGCTGGTCCATCTATTCAATTTTTGGGTCTTTTTTTCTTTTTCTTGAATACAGAAAGAGAAAAAAATTATTTTCTTTTCAATTAGTATTAAAAACATTTTTCCTTATTTGTCTACTATATTTTTTATTTTTCTGCAAATTTTTCAAATTCTATTTTACTTCCATCATTTCATTTTATTCTATTTCATTGTATTCATTTTTTCAAGTTTTCAAACGTTTTCCTTTTTTTTTTCTTTCCCCCCCCTTTTTCTCTAATCTATTAAGCTCCTTTCAACCACCAGACCAAAACACACCAAGGATCTAGCATCATTTATTTTATTTTGTATGTGTCTGTGTTGTTTTTAATTTTTTAATTTTAATTTTTGACCTTATTAATTATTTTTCTTCCTTCAAAATGACAAAACGAAGGAATTCACCCCAAAAGAAAGAGCAGGAAGAAACGACAGCCAGGGACTTAAGCAACACAGATACAAGCAAGATGTCTGAACCACAATTTAGAATCACAATAAGAATACTATCTGGGGTCAAAAATAGATTAGAATCTCGTTCTGTGGAGGTAAAAGAAGTAAAAACTAGTCAGGATGAAATAAAAAATGGTATAACTTAGCTGCAATGTTGAAAGGATGCCACGGCCGCAGGAATGGGTGAGGTAGAGCAGCGAATCAATGATTTAGAAGACAAACTAATGGAGACTAATGGAGTCCTCATATTATTGTCTGTCTTTTTTTAAGTATTATTTGTTTTTGAGAGACAGAGACAAAGCGTGAGCATGGGGGGGAGGGAGGGACAGAGAGAGAGGGAGACACAGAATCTGAAGCAGGCTCCAGGCTCTGAATTGTCAGCACAGAGCTCGACGTGGGGCTCACCCACCAACTATGAGATCATGACCTGAGCCGACATCAGATGCTTAACCAACTGATCCACCCAGGTGCCCCTGTCTGTATTTTTTTTATTAAAATAACCATTCTAGTGGGTATGAAGCAGAATCTCACTTTGCATTCCCCTGATGGCTAATAACATTGAACAATTTTTCATGTGCTTATTGACCGTTTGTATATATTCTTTAGAAAAGTGTCTATTCAGATACTTGTAGGAATGTGTTGGGTATACTATGTTTCTTCTTTTAACAGCTAATACCCTGTTTTGTTCTCCTGTCTTGAGGAATGCACACCTTTATGAAATAATTTATCTAACTTAAGTTCAATCTTTAAATGTTGCCTTAGTGATCTTTGTAAAATGCAATTCTGAACACCCTCAACTTTCTGAGACACCACAGAAAAAAATTATTTTGATCCATACCCATACTTTCTGCTTTTCTCTAGCTTCAATTTAAAACGTATCCTTCCTTCTGAATCCCACTCCAATCATCAACTTTTTGATCCTAAGTTTTCTCCAAGAATAGCACTATTTCTTGAGCTCTTCATGCTCAGTATTCTAAAAGTGTGGACCACACTACTTCTATTTCTTTACTACCACACTTCTCAATCTACCACTATCTGCTTTTTTGTCCTGAACTAGTCCATTTAAAACATGCTCGCTCTGAATCTGTAGCCCAGAAGAAAAGCCTTGGCTAAAAGTAAAGATTTGGGAGTTATTTACTACAATGATTTTAACTATTATATCTATGGTGATATCTCCCAAATCAATCTTTACAGCCAAGATCTTTGTCCTAAGATTCATACTTATATATTCAGCTGTCTACTGTATGTCTCCATCCTTATGACCCACCGGTCCTTTATACTTAACAGATCAAAAACTGTTGTCTCCAAATATGTTCTTCCTTCCTTATTCCCAGTCTTAGTGAATGTTATATATCCAGTACCCAAATCAGTAACCCAAACCAGAAACCTAAGACTATTCTGGAGTCTCTCTTTTACTTAACACACATATCTTATCATATCTCTCAATTCTATGTTTTAAATATCTTTTTCACTCCCAATATTACTAAGTCAGTTCATGCAATGATTACATTTTGCCTTAACTATAATTGCTGTCTGTCTCTGATCTTGTCAACTGTTTCCTCCACTCCCATTCATTCTGCACACAATTACCAGTGATATTTCTATAATGCAAATCTGATCATGACACTCTTCTTTTTACAATTCTTCAGTTATCTTCCCCAATTCTCCACTCCTTTATCACAGTCTTCAGGATAAAATCCTTTACCATGACTTATATAGGCCTTTGAACTGGATCATGCTTTTTTTTTTATCTCCATGTCCCTTATGTTACAGATATATTGAAACATGAATATATTGTGCGCAGTTCTTAAAATGGTTCACACTTTCACTCACTTCCATGTCTTTTCATGGACTCTTGTACCTGGATTATCTACCCTGCTTCTTTGCTTGAGTAACCCCTGCCCTGGGAAGCCTTTCTTAACAACCCTGGGCTAGGCACATTTATGATCACATAATACTCTGTGATCATTTCTCTATTACAAAATTGATCACATTGTACTGTCTTAATTTTTTTCTCCCTATTAGGCTGTGAGAGTACTGTATTATAAAGATATATTTATCTTTAGCACTTTGCACTGTACCTGGAATCAGTTAGGTGTTCAATAAATATCTGGTGAATGAATGATGTGGAATATAGAGTACTATTGTGTCCTGACGTTTGCATATCTTCCAAAAATACACAACTGCCACTATAGATACAATAATGGCTTGTTTTTAATTGAAACCATTCTATTATTTTTAGTTTTATTTTTCACTTTTTTAGAAGCATCAAGAGGTATAGTGGAGGTTGAACACTTAGGATTAAAACTTTCCCATCATTTTAAAAATACACATATGCTTAATTTGCAATATATTGTGTATAACTTATTTACCAAACAACATCTATAAATAAAGTCAAACAAATAATCTAACATAAGTTTTTAGAACTTACTAGGTTGTATACATTCTGCTATGCAGTAGGGATAAATAAGAGAATGACACAATTTTTAACCCCAAAGAATTAAAACAACTAATGGGGAATATAGATGTATATCCTTACAATTCAATTCAGTATACAATATAGGGTCAGTTTGTATGAGATGTTATGGGAGCACATGGATAAAGAAAATGACTTCAGTGAAGAGTTGCACAAGGAATGTGTTTTTTGAACTAATCTTTGAAGGATGAATATAAGTTGAAAACAACAACAAATATTTAAATCACCATATGCTCATTATATTCACTTATATTCTACTTAAACAAATGCCAGAGACTTGACCTCTTGGGCAAGAGCACTGACACCGACTGTTCCCAGCTCTATCTGGGGGTCTATCTTTGCCCCAGAAGTCAGGCTGTATATTTCACAGGGTTATTTCCCACAAGGTAATAACCCTCATTCATAGTTGAGGTTTGGCCACCAAGAGATCCCATAACATTGTGCCCAAAGTCATCACCTTCATTCTGCAGAACATAATGTTACTATTATTTGAATCTCAAGTGATACATTCAAATTTTAAAAAGGAACAATTGACTTCAATTGAGACTGAAAAAAATGCTTGCAAAGGAAACAATCAAAACATTTCCCAGCTATGCTGGTAATACTAAATTTTATTCTCATTCAATTTAATACTTTAGCAATTCTCTTATGACCAGATGTCAACATGTCCCCTAATGTACATTTGGTTTTATTTTTTCATGGTAGTGCATGCCTTGTACTAGTTGATATATCATTTTTATTCTGGACCTACATGCATAAATGTTCAAGTGTTTAAAAATCTTTCTTAATGTTTATTTATTCTTGAGAGAGAGACAGAACATGAGGAGGGGAGGGGTAGAGAGAGGGAGACACAGAATCTGAAGTAGGCTCCAGGCTCTGAGCTGTCAGCACAGAGCCAGATGCGGGGCTTGAACCCACAAACTGTGAGATCATGACCTGAGCCGAACTCGGACGCCCAACTGACTGAGCCACCCAGGCGCCCCTATAAGTGTTCAAGTTTTATTTGGTAGGCTAGGTGTGACCTTCTTTTTATTTTACCATATTGGTCTATAAGATGAAATAGAGAAAGGTTAAATCAGGCACTCTGTTCAGACTGAGACTGTAATCTATTTGTATTTAGAAAAAGAAACAGCACTAAACTCATGCATTTGACATTTTAATTTTTATAGATTGATCTAGACCTTGTGCCAAGTAAATGACAATGATTGATTATTGGCATATTCATTGTAGGGTAATCCTCTAAGAACCAGTTCAAGTCCTAACTTCACCATAATTAAACTACTCTAGCCCACATTGATCTTTATTTAAACTTCTCCATTTAGCTTTTAATTGTAATTAAATGTATGTTGCTTTAGTCTATCCAACTTTATTATAAGTTCATAGAAGCGAGGAAATACATCCTGTACTTCATTATTCTATACAACATTTAACATAGAAATACTGGATTGGTTAATTCAAATACCATGTATTTAGAAGTACTTACTTCTAGGGTATGTGAAATTAATTGCCTACATAGTTGCCATTATTCTGAAAGTCTCAGTTTTCACATTGCATCAGCTCTTATGATAATAATTTAATGAGGCTGACTTTTTGTTTAGCTTATGAGAATTGGTCTCATTATTTTATAGTAGAATTGTTAACTTGCTTCTCTTTTGAATGAATGATAGAGCCTGGTGATAACACAATTAAAACTGCTAACTGAATAAGTTCCAATTTTTTAAAAGTTATTTATTTATTTATTTTTTATTTATTTAAAGTAATCTCTACACCCAATGTGGGGCTTGATCTCATGACCCCGAGATCAAGAGTCCCATGTTCATTCAACTGAGCCAGCCAGGCGCCCCAAGTTCCACTTTTTAATTTATTTTGTTAAATAGTAGAATATGTATTCTAACAACTAGTACATCTTTTAGCGGGTATTTTCTAAGGTATTCTGTCATTCATGTTGTTAGTTCTTTTATAGCACATTTGTTAATGGATTAACCTTAACATAGTTATCATACCTATTAGGGGAATAATACAAGCCGGACTGAGTTTTTTGAAAACTAAGACCATCATCTTTATCCACCTGGGTTAACTGCCAACATTTGTGGATTGACTACTTGTAGATAATTATAAGTTTTTAGTATTATTACTAATGCTACTTTATTTTTATGTCAGATGACTATGACTTTAATTTATTCAAACAGGACAGACACTATTGTATGCAAATAGTTATTAGAATAACATTTTCCTAGTAAGACAAAAAGTTTTTTAGCTGCCAATTTTTATTTCTTATTTCTCAACTTTATTTCTATTATTTCTACTTTTATGTATCTTTCCTACAAGCAGGACTTTTTTATCCTTAGCTCATTAGCCAAGTGTAGCTGTGTTAGAGCCATAATTTCAGAATAAATATGTTTTAAAATGATTTTATTAAGTAGCAACCCATAATAACTATAAAGACTGATGCTGGACATTATATTTATTTGTAATTAAACAAAAATGTTTAAGCATGAATAAGTGAATGCTCAAATTTTTGAGGTTTTACATTTCTAAGAAGGAATTTGGTAATTATATTTTTCAATTTAGTAATAGATTGGTATGGGAATAAATTAGAACTCATCAGCAAGGAAATAATTGAAGAAAAGATAAGAGGTTGCTTTCTGTGTGTATTCACTTATTGAATGCTGCTATTAGCAATCCTGACCAAGCTGTACAGCTAGCAGTTGCCTGACTGCAACTGTGCAATATCCATATTAGAGCAATACATACCAATTGAATATCAAATCCTGACAAGCAGCATTGATTTTCTTGTGTTACAGATGTATTGCTATGCCTGAATTCTGAAAACTTCATATATGATTCAAGTGGATATTAGCATTAACTTCACAGACAACTTTTAAATAAGGAAGGGGGTTTTGAAGCAAAAGTTGCACAAAGTGGCTCCTTTTTGGGGTGCCATACAGCTGTCAGGAAATCTTATGTAATTACATTTAAACCATGAAAAGTGGGGAAGCCAAACACTGTTCCGTACATATACAGAATTCACCAAATTTCACTGCTGGAATGTGGTAAAGACCTTTTGAAACAATAAAATTGCCACATCAAAATTTGTCTCTTATCAAAAGAGACCCCTTTTGCAACAAGTTTTCTGGGAAGTCATGTGCATAGAACAAGGAATAGAAACTTTCAAAGATAGAACATTCTGACAAAGCTAACAGAAATGAAACTTCACAGTTTCTATTTTTGTCATATATGACTATAATAACTGAAGCCTGACTTCTCAAAAAAAAGGGAGATGACCCAAATAGACAAAATCATGAATGAAAATGGAATTACGACAACCAATCCCTCAGAAATACAGCAATTATCAGGGAATACTATGAAAAATTATATGCCAACAAACTGGACAACCTGGAAGAAATGGACAAATTCCTAAGCACCCACACACTCCCAAAACTCAAACAGGAAGAAATAGAAAACTTGAACAGACCCATAACCAGTGAAGAAATTGAACCAGTTATCAAACATCTCCCAACAAAAAAGAGTCTAGGACCAGATGGTTTCCCTGGGGAATTCTACCAGACATTTAAAGCAGAGATAATACCTATACTTCTCAAGCTGTTCCAAAAATAGAAAGGGGAAGAAAACTTCCAGATTCATTCTATGAAGCCAGCATTACTTTCTTCCCAAACCAGACGGAGACCCAGTAAAAAAAGAGAACTACAGGCCAATATCCCTGATGAATATGGATGCAAAAATTCTCAATAAGATACTAGCAAATCGAATTCAACAGCATATAAAAAGAATTATTCACCATGATCAAGTGGGACTCATTCCTGGGATGCAGGGCTGGTTCACCATTCGCAAATCAACCAATGTGATACATCACATTAATAAAAAAAAAGATAAGAACCATATGATCCTGTCGATGGATGCAGAAAAAGCATTTGACAAAATTCAGCATCCTTTCTTAATAAAAACCCTCGAGAACGTAGGGATAGAAGGAACATACTTACACATCATAAAAGCCATTTCTGAAAAGCCCACAGCTAACATCATCCTCAATGGGGAAAAACTGAGAGCTTTCCCCCTGAGATCAGGAACATGACAGGGATGTCCACTCTCACTGCTGTTGTTTAACATAGTGTTGGAATTTTTAGCATCAGCAATCAGACAACAAAAGGCAACCAAAGGCATCAAAATTGGCAAAGGTGAAGTCAAGCTTTCACTTTTTGCAGATGACATGATATTATACATGGAAAATCCGATAGACTCCACCAAAAGTCTGCTAGAACTGATACATGAATTTAGCAAAGTCACAGGATACAAAATCAATGTACAGAAATCAGTTGCATTCTTATACACTAATAATGAAGCAACAGAAAGACAAATAAAGAAACTGACCCCACTCACAATTGCACCAAGAAGCATAAAATACCTAGGAATAAACCTAACCAAAGATGTAAAAGATCTGTATGCTGAAAACTATAGAAAGCTTATGAAGGAAATTGAAGAAGATATAAAGAAACAGAAAAACATTCCGTGTTCATGGATTGGAAGAATAAATATTGTTAAAATGTCAATACTACCCAAAGCGATCTACACATTCAATGCGATCCCAATCAAAATTGCTGCAGCATTCTTCTCGAACCTAGAACAAACAATCCTAAAATGTGTACGGAACCACAAACGACCCCAAATAGCCAAAGTAATTTTGAAGAAGACCAAAGTGGGTGGCATCACAATCCCAGACCTTAGCCTCTACTACAAAGCTGTAATCAGTAATCTGTAATCTGTCTGTAAAGACAGAATGGTATTGGCACAAATACAGACACATAGACCAATGGAATCGAATAGAAACCCCAGAATTAGACCCACAAAAGTATGGCCAACTGATCCTTGACAAAGCCGGAAAGAATATCCAATGGAAAAAACTGTCTGAAAAGTGGTGCTGGGAGAACTGGACAGCAACATGCAGAAGAATGAAACTAGAACACTTTCTCACACCATTCACAAAAATAAACTCAAAATGGATGAAGGACCTGAATGTGACGGGAAACTATCATTCCCTAGAGGAGAAAGCAGGAAAAAAAACCTCTCTGACTTCAGCCACAGCAATTTCTTACTTTTCACATCTCCAAAGGCAAGAGAATTAAAAGCAAAAAAGAACTATTGGGACCTCATGAAGATAAAAAGCTTCTGCACTGCAAAGGAAACAATCAACAAAACTAAAAGGCAACCAATGGAATCGGAAAAGATATTTGCAAATGACATATCAGACAAAGGGCTAGTATCCAAAATCTATAAAGAAGTCATCAAACTGCACATCCAAAAAACAAAAAAAAATCCAGTTAAGAAATGGGAGAAAACATGAAAAGACACTTTTCTAAAGAAGACATCCAGATGGCCAACAGGCACACGAAAAGATGGTGAACGTCACTCCTCATCAGGGAAATAGAAATCAAAACCACATTCAGATACCACTTCACGCCAGTCAGAGTGGCTAAAATGAACAAATCAGGCGACTGTAGATGCTGGAGAAGATGTGGAGAAATGGGAACCCTCTTGCACTGTTGGTGGGAATACAAACTGGTGTAGCCACTCTGGAAAACAGTGTGGAGGTCCCTCAAAAAATTAAAAATAGATCTACCTTATTTCCCAGTAATATCACTGCTAGGAATTTGCCCAAGGGATACAGGAATGTTGATGCTTAGGAGCACTTGTACCCCAATGTTTATAGCAGCACTTTCAACAATAGCTAAATTATGGAAAGAGCCTAAATGTCCATCAACTGATGAATGGATAAAGAAATTGTGGTTTATATACACAATGGAATACTACATGGCAATGAGAAAGAGTGAAATATGGCCTTTTGTAGCAACGTGGATGGAACTGGAGAGTGTTATTCTAAGTGAAATAAGCCATACAGAGAAAGACAGATACCATGTGTTTTCACTTTTATGTGGACCCTGAGAAACTTTACAGAAGACCATGGGGGAGGGGAAGGGGGAAAAAAGAGGTTAGAGAGGGAGGGAGCCAAAACATAAGAGACTCTTAAAAACTGAGAACAAACTGAGGGTTGATAAGGGGTGGGATTGAGGGGAGGGTGGGTGATGGGTATTGAAGAGAGCACCTGTTGGGATGAGCACTGGGTGTTGTATGGAAACCAATTTGACAATAATTTTCATATTTAAAAGAAAAAGAAATTGTCGTTTTTATACACAATGCAATACTACTTGGCAATGAGAAAGAATGAAATCTGGCCATTAGTAGCAATATGGATGGAATTGGAGAGTGTTATGCTAAGTGAAATAAGTCATGCAGAGAAAGATACCATATGTTTTCACTGTTATATAGATCCTGAGAAACTTAAAAGAAGACCATGGGGGTGGAGGAAGAAAAAAAAAGTTAGAGAGGGAGAGAGCCAAACCATAAGACTCTTAAAAACTGAGAATGAACTGAGGGTTGATAGGGGTGAGAGGGAGAAGAGGGTCGTGATGGGCATTTAGGAGGGCACCTGTTGGGATGAGCACTGGGTGTTGTATGGAAACCAATTTGACAATAAATTTCATATTAAAAGTAATAATAATAAAAATAATTTATACACCTGAAACTAGTACCACACTCTATGTTAACTAACTGGAATTTAAATAAAAACTTGATAAAAAAATAAAAGACTGGAGTACCTGGGTGGCTTAGTTGGTTAGGTGTCTGACTCTTGATTTCAGCTCAGGTCTTGATCTCAGGGTCTTGAGTTCAAGCCCCATGTTGGGCTCTGCCCTGGGCATGGAGCCCTACTTAAACAAAATAATGACGTGTTGTATTTTGAGAGATAGAAGATAGATAGATGATAGATAGATAGATAGATGATAGACAGCATGAGCAGGGGAGGGGCAGAGAGAGAGAATCCCAAGCAGGTTCTACACTGTCAGCACAGAGTCTGATGTGGGCCTCAAACTCACAAACCATGAGACCATGACTTGAGCTGAAACCAAGAGTCAGATGCTTAACTAACGGAGTTATCCAGACTTCCCTGAGAGGTAAATTTTTTTAATGTACTGAAAATCCAGGGGGAAAATGTGTGCATTATTTTAGTGCTTAATACTAGAAAACATTTTTTTCTTTTCTCTATAATAATATATTATTTTGTGTAACAATTTGGGTATTTGAAACACTTTACCTTTATTATCTCACTGAATATTCATAACAGCTTTGTGAGGCACAGAAATTGGCACATAGTCCCATCTTTTTTTATAATTTGTTTTTTATAAATGATGTAACTAACATAGAGAACTGTGATTTGATTGTGTTCACATAGCCAAACTCATTACTCCATGCTCTTTCCGAGATATCAGGATCATAGAGATGATTTAAAGGCTTGATTTTACAAATTAGTTTCAGGTTTTGCTTTCAGAGTTAAAGGAGAGGAACTTGTGACTAAGACTCATAATCATTCATCCCTTTCTCCAAGCAAGTTGGATTTGAGTCTGTTCTGGGACAGGCTAGAATACTCCCAGAGATATTGATCTTTACTGAATTGTCCAGCTCACCCCAAGTAAAATTGAAATGTTAAGTTAATTTGGGAACTGTCATAAGTCTTTAAGTAGGCATCTTGAATCATTCTAGACTTCATATTATTCTTTTGTTCTTCCCCAGACTGAGTCAGAAATGGTATGCCAAAAAAAGAGGAGGAAAGCAACATTTACCTGGGCATTCACTTAAGTGAGTTTTTCTAGATGTTAATTCCAGGAGGGAAATATTTGTAGGTATGTGCACACACACACACACACACACACACACACACACTCTACCCAGCAAGTTTTTACTTATTTGTTTCAAGTTGAACTATTTTATCAAATGAAAAATTTTACTATTGTTAAATGCTTTTTATGATCTTGGCCACCACTAACTCTAATCTTTCCACTTAGATTGTACTTAATATCCCCAGGAGCAAAGAAAAGAAAATTAAAAACAATAAAAGATACACTCTAAACCTTAAAATGGCTACAAATACATTTTCAGTGTTATTATAAAATTAAAAGATCTGGAAGGGGAACATTGAAATGTGTGAGACAAAGTAGAATAGATGAAATAGAATAGAAAAAATTGGGTAAGGGTTTTATTAACAAGAAGTAGTAATCATGGTAATTTTGATTCCAGTCTAAAAACTTTTAAATACTTTCTACCTTGGCCCTGCTTACCTCAGTATGAATTAGAATACAACTTGTAACAGGAGCCAAATTTGCAATAAATAATAGATACGTATTACTAACTTTGCTTTCAGATTAAATATTCTTGATAAATATTCTTGATAAATTTTATAAATTGTGAACAAGGGAGTCTTCAAGGGATACTGAAAACAATGGAAGAGCAAAATACTTTTAGAGAAAAAAAAACTAGTTTTATGTATCTTTGCATTCTGCCCACTCTCCCCAAGCTTAGTATAGTACTTTGACATGTTGAACACTCAAGACGTATTTGGAAATTGAAGTATAAAGAAGACCTCAAGCCAGTCAATTATGCTTAAAGAAAAATGAGGGTAGTAGAAGAGCTGACTTATCAAATCCTCCTTCAATTCCTAAAGTATTTGACTCTCCTCACTTAAAGTTATTTACTCTGTGTTTTATAATTCATTCTTTGTAAAACTAATACAGTTGTTGGGATTGAAGAGTAATGTATGTAAAATATTTAGCATACTTCTTGGAATATAAGTGTTAACCTATGTTAGTTACATTAATGTTTTTTTTTTTAAAATTACTCAGATGGCAGCTGCAGTTTATTGGAAAGAAGATTGAACTTAAACTTCAAAGACCTGGTTTTGTGTCCTGGTTCTGTTGCTTAGTCCTGTGGCCACATGTAAGTCACTTAACCTATCTTATCCTTGGTATCCTCATTTTAAAAAATAGGAGTAATAAGACTATGCAAGGAAGTCATGAGAATTAGTCATGAAAATTAAAATAGATATTCTACATTACAGATATCTATGATGAAGAAAATGTCTGGTAAATAATAGTTCTTCTCTACTCCATTACCTTACTTCCATCCCAGAGTACCTTGATCATAGTAACAGCTTAATGAGTACTAAATGGATGGTTGATTGGAAAAAAGTTATTGGAACTACTCGACGACCATGATTTAACAGATTCATATTTTATAAATGTAAAAAGACCAAAGTCACAGAACCATTTCTTATCCTCTAATTACATGCTTCAGAGCTTTTCACACTCCAACACAAAGAAGGAAATGAAAGAACAGGTACGAAAGCTACTCTTAGAATTTAAAATTTTATATATTAGAAAAGAGACTATATGCATCATTTTCATTAACTTTTACTTTGGGGATTTAGAAATAGTGCTTGTCTAAAAGTGCTTAGTATGTCAAATAGGTCAGAGGTATCAGAGAAATTGGAAATGTGTAGATTGGTCTATACCTGTTCTATCTAGCCAGATTTGGCTATTTAAATTTAAATCTATTAAAATAAAATAAATCTATTCCTTAGTCAAATTAGCCACAATTTAAGTCCACTATACCCACATACGGCTTGATGCTGATACATTGGACAGCATAGATTTATAGATCATTTCTGTCATCATGGGAAATTTTATTTGAAATCATTAGTGAGGACTTAATCAATATCAAATCATTCTGAACACCCAAAAAAATTTATCATAAGTCTTAGAGAACAAAGCTGCACCTTCTACAAATAGAAAAAAAAATGACCTATAGAAGGTAGTAACTGTGGAGAGTTGATTTGTGGGAGAAAAGAGCTACTGGCACTGTGGTGGGGAGGGAGCCCTGACTGCAGAGAGGTGAGCTAGAGAGAAAAAGAGTTTTAAAAAAAGTGAGAACACATGCAAGGTTCTGCACAAAGAAAGTTCCCCACAACCATTGACAGGGAAAAAGGAGACGGTTTCAATATCACCAATATTTCATAAAACTGGAGCACAGAGTCTAAAGTTTTGGAGGTCAGCACCTGGCCTTGCTCTGAGGAAGGAAGGCAGATCCCTAGGAGCAGGCAGCATGGTCTGAGGATCACGTGGGTTGCACAGGGAGAAGAAGTTCCCTTGCTTAGACTGCAACTGGTGGAGATGATGTGGCCTCTCCACAGGCAAAAGACCCTGCAGGCAACATAGAACTTCCCCATTCACCAGTATAGGAACAAAGATACCCACTGAGAGCAGCAAACAAACCCTGGCACCAGGCGTGTGTTGCAATTTACAGTAAACTCAGCTGCTGCTGCTGCTGCTGCTGCTGTGTGGCCATGCCCCAGCACAGTATAGTGAGACCTTCCCCCAGATGGGTCTGATCTCCAGGAGTCTCTGAAGTATGGGGTTTTGAAACATAGCGATGCCCAAGATAAAACACAAGAATGTGGCACTGAGTAGGGAGGTAGACAGTTTAGTCAAGGAAAGGGTAAGGTGGGGATCTGACAGGAGCCAGGAACACAAGAGGGATGATTGCCTGTCTGTGAGGACACAAACATCTCGTTCCAGAGACTAGAACATGAGGTGAAGCCATTTTCATCCCTAGCGCATGAGTACTGAAGGACCTCAGTGAGCTAAATAGCACCACTGGGTGGAGAATGGAGCCATTAGACTAATCCTGCCCCCCTCACTCCCGCACCCTTCAGACACATCTCCGCTAGGGCAAATCCACCTGAGAATCAGAACAGCAGGCTCCTCCCCTCACAGAAGACCAGCATAATTCTCTCCCACACATGAATTCTACTGATAATACAGTTCGGCCAAGCTTCAGCACTAGGGGAAAAAAGATCTAGCTTCCTTTGGGTTGTTTGTTTTTGTTGTCTTCTTGGATACAGAACACAATTTTTTTTAATTTTTAATTTTTTCTTTTTTCTATCGAGTTTCTCTTAGCAAGCAGACCAAAACACACCAAGATCTAGCTTCCTTTATTTTTTTTACTTTTAATTTTACTTTAATTACTTTTTCTTCCAAAATACAAAGATGGAGGAATTCACCCCAAAAGAAAGAACAGGAAGAAATGACAGCCTAGAATTTAATCAATACATATATAAGATGTATGAACCAGAACTTAAAATAACAATTGTAAGGATTCTAGGTGGGCTTGAGAAAAGCATAGAATATATTAGAGAATCCTTTACTGCAGAGATAAAAGAGGTAAAATCTAGTCAGGCCAAAATTAAAAATGCTAAAACAAGGATACAAACCCAAATGGATGCCATAACAGTGAGGATGGATTAGCAGAGGAATGAATTACTGACATAGAAAATAAAATTATGGAAAATAATGAAGTTGAATAGAAAAAGGAAGCAAAGGTAATGGACCACAAAGGTAGATATGAGGAACTCAGTGACTTATTACAATGGAAAAACATTTGGGGGCACCTGGGTGGCTCAGTCAGTTAAGTGGCTGACATCAGCTAAGGTAATGATCTCATGGTTCATGAGTTTGAGCCCCACGTCAGGCTCTGTGCTAACAGCTCAGCGCCTGGAGCCCACTCCAGATTCTGTATCCCTTTCTCTCCTCCCCTTCCCTGCTGGTTCTGTGTGTCTCTCTCTCTCAAAAATAAATAATAAAACATTAAAAAAATAAAATGGAATAACATTTGTATCACAGGTGTCCCAGAAGATAAAGAGAGAGAAAAGTGGGCAGAAGGTATATGTGAGCAAATAATACTGAAAACTTCCCCCAATCTGGGCAAAGAAAACAGACATTAAAATCCAAGAGGCACAGAAAAGTCCCATTAAATTCAATAATAGCTGGCCATCACCAAGGCATATCATAGTCAAATTCACAAAATACACAGACAAGGAGAGGATCATGAAAGCAGCAAGGGGGAAAAGTTCTTAAATTACAGGGGAATACAGATCAGGTTCACAGCGGATCTATCCACAGAAACTTGATAGGCAAGAAGGGAATGACAGGATATATTCAATGTGCTGAATGTGGAAAATATGAGGCCAAGTACACTTTATCCAGCAAGGCTGTATTTCAGAATAGGCGGAGAAATAAACAGTTTCCAAGAAAAACAAAAACCTGAAGGAGTTTTTGACCACTAAACAAGCCCTTCAAGAAATATTAAGTGGGACTCTTTGAATGGGTGGAAAAAACCCAAACCCAAAAGCAATGAAGATAAGAAAGGAACAGAGAACATCATCAGAAACACCAACTGTACAGGTAATAAAATGGCATTAAATTCATACCTTTCAAAAAACACTGTGAATGCAAATAGACTAAATGCTCCAATCAAAAGACATAGGATGACAGAATGGATAAAAAAAAAAAAACCAAGACCCATCTATGTGCTATCTACAAGAGACTCTTTTTAGATATAACACATTGGCAGATTGAAAGTGAAGGGATGGGGAACCATCTATTATGCTAACGGATGGCAAAAAAAAAAAAAAAGCTGGAGTAGCCATGCTTATATCAGACAAACTAGATTTTAAACCAAATACTGTAACAGGAGATGAAGAGGGCATTATATGATAACTTTGGGTCTATTCAACAAGAAGATATAACAATTGTAAATATTTATGCCCTCAACTTGGAGCACACAAATATATAAATTAATTAATAACAAACATAAACTCATTGATAATAATTCAATAATAGTAGGGGACTTTAACACCACACTTACAACAATGGTCAGATCATCAAATAGAAAATAAACAAGGAAACGATGGCTTTGAATAACATACCAGACCAGATTCACTTAACAGATATATTCAGAAAATTTAATCCTAAAGCAACAGAATACACATTCTTTTTGAGTGCAAATGGAACGTTCTCCAGAATAGATCACATACTGGGTCACTAATCAGCCTTCAACAAGTATACAAAGATTGAGATTATGCCGTGCATATCTTCAAACCACAATGCAATGAAACTTGAAATCAACCACAAGAAAAAACTTAGAAAGACCACAAATATATGGACTTTAAAAAACAATCTACCAAAGAATGACTGGGATAACCAGGAAATTAAAGAAGAAATAATAAAGTATATAGAAACAAATGAAAATGAAAACATGACAGTCCAAAACCTTTGGGATGCAGCAAAGGCAGTCCTAAGAGGGAAGTATGTTGCAATACAGGCCTACCTCAAGAAAGAAGAAAGGTCTTAAATGTACAACCTAACATTACACCTAAAGGAGCCAGAAAAGGAAGAGCAAATAGAGACTAAAGCCAGAAAACGATTGGAAATAATAGGCTAGAGCAGATATAAATGATATAGAAACAAACAAACAAAAAAACCACTAGAACAGATCAACAAAACTAAGAGCGGGTTGTTTGAAAGAATTAATAAAATTGATAAACTCCTAGCCAGACTTATCTAAAAGAAAAGAGAAAGGATCCCACAAATAAAATCACAAATGATGGGGGAGAGATCACAACCAACATCACAGAAATACAAAAATTATAAAAGAATATTATGAAAAATTATATGCCAACAAACTGGGCAATCTGGAAAAAATGGATAAATGTTTAGAAACATACAAACTTCCAAAACTGAAACAGGAAAAAATAGAACATTTGAACGTACCCATAGCCAGAAAAGAAATTAAAATAATAATAAAAATCTCCCCTAAACAAAGTCCAGGGTTTCCCAGGGGAATTCCACCAGACACTTAAAGAAGAGTTAATACCTATTCTCCTCAAACTGATCCAAAAAAAGGAAATGGAAGGAAAAAATTCCAAACTCATTCTATGAGGCCAGCATTACCCTGATTCCAAAACCAAATACCCCACTAAAAAGTAGAATTACAGGCCAATATTCCTGATGAATATTGTTGCAAAAATTCTCAACAATATACTAGCAAATCAAGTTCAACAGTACATTAAAAGAATCACTCACTACGATCAAATGGGATTTATTCTTGGGCTTCCGGGGTGGTTCAATATTCACAAATCAATCAGTGTGATACACCACATTAATACAAGAAAGGATAAGAACCACATGATCCTGTCAATAGATGCAGAAAAAGCATTTGACAAAATACAGCAATCATTCTTGATAAAAGCCCTCAACAAAGTAGGGATAGATGGAACATACCTCAACATAATAAAGGTCATATATGAAAGACTACAGCTAATATTATCCTCAGTGGGGAAAAACTGAGAGCATTTCCCCTATGGTCAGGAACAAGACAAGGATTTCCACTCTCACTATTACTATTTGACATAGTACTGGAAGTCTTAGCCTCAGTACTCATAGAACAAAAAGAATAAAAGGCATCCAAATCAGCAAGGAGGAAGTCTAACTTTCACTATTTGCAGATGACATGATACTCTATGTAGAAAACCCAAAAGACTCCACCAAAAAGTTGCTGGAAGTAACACATGAATTCAGCATAGTCACAGGATATAAAATCAACATACAGAAATCTGTTGCATTTCTATACACCAATGATTAAGCAGCAGAAAAAGAACCCAAGAAATTGATCCCATTTGCAATTGCACCAAAAACTGTAAGATACCTAGGAATGAACCTAACCAAAGAGGTAAAGTCTTGTACTCTAAAAACTATAGAGCACTTATAAAAGAAATTGAAGAGGACACAAAGACATGGAAAAGCATTCTATGCTCATGGATTGGAAGAACAAACATTGTGAAAATATCTATACTACCCAAAACAATCTACATATATAAAGCAATCCCTATCAAAATACAATGAGCATTTTTCACAGAGCTAGAACAAACAATCCTAAAATTGGTATGGAAACAGGAAAAACCCCAAATAGCCAAAGCAATCCTGAAAAAGAGAAACAAAACTGGAGGCATCACGATTCCAGACCTCAAGCTATATTATAAAGCTGTAGTCATTAAGACAATATGGTACTGACACAAAAACAGACACATAGATCAATGGAACAGAATAGAAAACCCAGAAATGAACCCACAACTATATGGTCAACTCATCTTCAACAAAGGAGGAAAGAATATCCAATGGAAAAACACAGTCTCTTCAACAAATGGTGTTGGGGAAATTGTACAGCAACATGCAGAAGAATGAAACTCGACCACTTTCTTACACCATATACACACAAAAAATTCAAAATGGAAAAACCTAAATGTGACACAGGAATCTATTAAATTCTAGAGGACAACAGAGGCAGCAACCTCTTTGATCTTGGCCATAGCAACTTCTTACTAGACACATCTCTGGAGGCAATGGAAACAAGAGTAAAAAATAAACTATTGGGGCTTCATCAAGAAAAGAGTTTCTGCACAGTGAAGAAAACAAAAAACTAAAAGGCAGAGTACAGAATGGGAGAGGATATTTGCAAATGACATGTCTGATAAAGGGTTAGCATCCAAAATCTATAAAGAACTTATCAAACTCAACACTCAAAACACAAATAATGCAGTTAAGAAATTGGCAGAAGACATGAATAGACACCTTTCCAAAGAAGACACATAGGTCGCTAACAGACCTATGAAAAGATGCTCAACATCATTCATCATCAGGGAAATACATATCAAACCAAGATGAGATGCCACCTCATACCTGTCAGAATGGCTAAAATTAACAATAACAGGTGTTGGGGAAGATGTGGATAAAGGGGAACCCTCTTGCACTGTTGGTAAGAATGCATACCTGTGCAGCCAATTTTGAGAACAGTATGGAGGCTCCTCAAAAAGTTAAAAATAGAACTACCCTGGGGTGCCTGGGTGGCTCAGTCAGTTAAGCATCCCACTTCAGCACAGGTCATGATCTCACGGTTTTTGAGTTCGAACACCACGTCGGGCTCTGTGCTGACAGCTCAGAGCCTGGAGCTTGCTTCAGATTCTGTGTCTCCCCCTCTCTCTGCCCCTCCCATGCTCATGCTCTGTATCTCTCTGTCTGTCAATAATAAATAAAAGTTAAAAATTAAAAAAAATAGAACTACCCTAAAATTGAGCAATTGAACTCGTAGGTATTTACCCAGAGGATAAAAAAAAAATACAGATTCAAAGGGGTATATTCACCACCATGTTTATAGCAGCATTATCAACATAGCCAAATTATGGAGGGAGTCCAAATGTCCATTTATAAATGGATAAAGAAGAGGTGGTATATAAATATACACAAATATATATACAATGAAAATTCCCTAGTCATCAAAAATAATGAAATCTTTCCAATTGCAATCATATGGATGGAACTAATGTGTATAATGCTTAGTGAAATAAATCAGAGAAATAAAAATACCATATGATTTCACTTATATGTGGAATATAGGAAACAAAATAGATGAACATAGGGGAGAAGGTAAAAAAAAAAGAGAGGGAAATAGAAGACTCTTAAAGGTAGAGAACAAACTGAGGGTTGATTGTGGGTGGTGATTGGGTGGTGGGCAAGACAAGTGATGGGTATTAAGGAGGGGACTTGTTATAATGAGCACTGAATGTTCTATTTAAGTGAAGAAACACTGAATTCTACTCCTGAAATCAATATTGAACTGTATGTTCACTAACTAGAATTTAAATAAAAATTTGAAAAGAAAAAACACATTTAAATTGTAGGAATTCAAAGATTTACTTTCCATCCTCTCTTTAAGTACTTGATAATTCAGACAACTTCTAAGGTTAGTTCAAGAAATACAAAAACTTGAAAATAGTTGATATCCAAATCCTGTGGTTCATCTCTAAAACCGTGGCTTTATTTCCACTGGAAATCTCTGAAATTCTTCAAAATGTATTGTTCTGTTGGAGTCCGAACATTCATGCAAAGAAAATTCAGCTTTCTATTAACATCTAGTCTATCCACACAGCCAATTTTCCTGTGAATATCTGAATTTCTTTTAACAAATTAGTACTATTCATTTTTCTCTGTTGTTTTAATTTCAACATGCTCAGATTTCTGGTATAGAACTTCTTTGTGTGACTTGTAATACATTTCTGCCCAGAGCCATGCATACAAGATCATGGGGGGCTTAGTTGGCTTGTACTCTATACTTGGCCTTTGGATCAGAACTGGCCCTTTTGTTCCTGATGCCAAGAGGAATTAAGGTGTCTCACCTCCTTAAGCCAGACTAGGATGGTCCCCAGGAATGGATCAGGGAGGGAAGAGGAATATTCAGAGACCCAGGCTCCTAAGATTATCATATACTATAAGAGAAACAGAAAAATCATCTCTTTTGGGACTGCACATAGGCAAACAATGACTAAACACAAATCACACATGGGTAGTATATGTATTGCCCTGGTGGGAATAGCTAGTTGGAAGTTTCACCTGAAGGGTGGATGCTAAGCCCAGGACCCTCAGTCATGACTCCAACCAGGCTGTTCACTGCAGACTTCCCCAGCTAGACGATTGGATGTTGTGAGTACCTGATTTGATGTATTAAGCCTTCATTGTTATTCTTTATACTTCTCTCCCTCTTTATATTTACTATAATTGTTTGATTCCTTACATTGCCTTTCACTTATAATTAATAAAGTCTTACTCCACGAAACTGAAAGTATGGCTATAGTGAATTCTAATTACTTAGTACAATCACACAAAGGTACAACTTACGAACCACTCCTATCAATCAAATTAGCTCTCTCAAAATATTTTGGCTGAAAAAAATACTTGATCTGAAAAAAAGCAGCTCAATGAATATCTTTCAATATATTTCCATCCCCTGGCCACCTAACACCACATTCTACTTCAACGTCTTCCAAATATGCCATAAGGTATTTAAGGGCTCAGCAAATGAAAACAAAAAAAGAACTTCAAACTTGATAATTTTCTCCATCTGTGTTATTAACTTGGCTTGCTAAGTTTATGCACAAACTCTGTTAATGTATAATACAGTGGAAGCTGTGCACAAAAATAATTGTCTTTAAACTAAAAAAAATCATTATATATTTTTTTCTTTTCACTGCAAAAAAAATGATTTCTGTAAAGGAAATTTATGACTGATAAAATCAACTAGGATTTCTTTCAGCATTTGAATAAAGGCGTTGAAATTGTAATAATTTATGTAGACTTTAAACAAAATTTGACAAGTATCCATACCAAAGACCTTTTAAATTCAGGTAATCTGGGACTAGAGTATATATGGCCCCTAAAGTTTTTGATACTGGCCTTACTGAAAATGAACTGCCAAGCTGACAAGGATAGTCTGCATGGAAATCTCCCAAGGCTGGGTGAGTTTGTAGAACTCATCAGATAGGCTTCAATGAGCTAAATGTTATTTATTAGAAAATAGGCTTCAAAGAATAACCTTGGCATTTAATATACTGAAAACACAAGAGTTGAAGGGTAGTAAAAACAAGAACTTCCTTGATTCTTCAAATATGAATGAAGTGGAAGCAAATTTAAAGTACAATATGCCAAGAAGCATACAAAATCATATAGTTATCATGGCATCTTAGCTGTTGTCTAGTTTGCTCTTTCTCCTGAAGATGTCACTCCTGTCTCAACCTAGCCTCTTCTGGAATACTTCCAAAAGTGTGTGTGTGTGTGTGTGTGTGTGTGTGTGTGTGTGTGTGTGTGTGTATGTGTGTGTGTGTGTGTGTGTGTGTGTGTATATAATTATTTGATTGCTCCACCTGTTAGAAAATAAATGTATTACACTGAAATGAAATTTGCCTCCTGTAATCTCCAATGTTGGTTTTGGTCCTGACTTTTGAAACAATGCAAAATAAATATAATCCTTCTTCCATTTATATGCCTTACAAGTGCTTTAAGACACCTATCATGTACAACATGTGCATAAATTTACCTGCTCCTGTTAAATTTAGAGTCTGGTGAGGAAACAGACATTAAAAAATAACCACCCAAGTGAGTATATAGTTGCAAAGTTACATGTGTTATGAAGGAGGAAACATCTAGGATCTTTATCATATCCCTCAATACCAGGGATAATGATGTTTGTCTGTATTCCCACATGTCACAGCAGGACTGGGGAACAAAGAAGTTTTCAATCAATGCTTATTTTAAAATAATTTTTTTTATTTGTAAATAATTGTGGACTTGCCGACAAATTTCAAAAATTGTGCAGTGAGTTCCCACATTGCCTTGACTCAGCTTCCTCTATTATTAACATCTTACATAATCATAGTGCATCATCAAAATTAGGAAAATTACAATAGCACAAGATTGCTAACTAAACTACAGACCTTAGGTAAATTTCAACAGTTCCCCACTAATGAAATTTTCCTGACCTATGATCCAATCCAGAATCATACAACACATTTACATGCCATCTTGCCTTAGTCTCTTCCAGTTAGTGACAGACCCTCAGACTTCCTTTGTTTTCCATAACTTTGTCACTTTTGAAGAATACTGGTTAGTTATTCTGTAGAATGAACTCTTAAATGAGATTTTCTGATGTTTTTTAATGATTAAATTGAAGCTATTTATTTTTGGCAAGAAAACTGCAGGAGCGATTTGCCCTTATTAGTACATCATATCAGAGGGTATGTAATGTCATTAAGACTTATTAGAAGTAATGTTAATCTTGACCACATAGTTAAGGTGGTGCATAATGGATGGATTTTTTAAAACATGGTTTTAATTATATCATTAGTAGAAGCAAAATATTCTGAAAATTTTTGAATGAGTAAAAATTTAAACAATAAAGTTTTCTTTCCCACCTCTTTCCCCCAACCACCCATTTCTTACCCCCCTAGTATTCTAAGCAGTGATCACTTTTATACTTGCTTGTGTATTCATCCAGAGTTTTTAATATAAATATAAGTAAATATGAACATATATTCTCATGTTCTACCCTTTATGCACAAAGGGAAGCATACTATACACAATCACTTGCACCTTCCTCCCACCACTGATCATGTATTATAGAGATTTTCATATCAGGACACAGATAACACTCTTCTTTTGTAAAGTTCCATAGCATTCCATTGGATTGATGTACTTTAGGTTATTTAATCAGCCTTGCTTGATAGACATTTGTGTTGTTTCCAATCCTTTCCTATTATAATTTACAACTACAATGAAAATCTTGTAAATACATCAGTTTGTACCTGTGTAAATATATCTGTAGAATGCACTCTTAGACATGATATTGCTGGGTCAAATTATATATATATTTGTGATTGCCAAACTGCCTTTCCATCATCCATTTTCCTCACAGCCTTTCTGATAGGGTATATTATCAAGCCTTTGGATACTTACTTAAGTGATAGGCAAACAAAAAGGTATTTCAATGTAATTATAGTCACATTTCTCTCATAATAATGAGGAAAGGTAAACATCTGTTCATACTTGAGAGTTATTTAATTTCCTATTTAAGTGAACTGTCAGTTCATCTAATATTCCCATTTTTAGTATATAAATTGACTAACATAAAGTGTGTACAGTGTGCTCTTGGTTTTGTGGGTAGAATCCTGTGGTTCGTCACTTACATACAACACCCAGTGATCACGCCAACAAATACCCTCCTCAATGCCCATCACCCATTTTCCCCTCTCCCCCACCCCCCATCAACCCTCCATTTGTTTTCTGTATTTAAAAGTCTCTTATGGTTTGCCTCCCTCACTATCTATTTGTAACCATTTTTGCCCCTTCACTTCCCCATGGTCTTCTGTGAAGTTTTTCAAGTTCCACATATGAGTGAAAACATGGTATTTGTCTTTCTCTGACTGACTTATTTAACTTAGCATAATACCTTCCAGTTCCATTCACATTTCTGCAAATGGCATGATTTCATTCTTTCTCATTGCCAAATAGTATTCCATTGTATATATAAATTACATCTTCTTTATCCATTCATGAGATGATGGACATTTATGCTCTTTCCATAATTTGGCTATTGTTGAAAGCGCTGGGGTAAATGTGCACCTATGAATCAACACTCCTGTATCCCTTGGGTAAATTCCTAGTAGTGTTATTGATGAGTCATAGGGTAGTTCTATTTTTAATTTTTTGAGGAACTTCCACATTGTTTTCCAGAGCGGTTGCATCAGTTTGCATTCCCACAAACAATGCAAGAAGGTTCCCTTTTCTCCACATCATCACCAGCATCCGTTGTTTCTTAGGTTGTTAATTTCAGCCTATCTGACCAGTGTGAGGTGGTGAGGTGTTATCTCAGTGTGGTTTTGATTTGTATTTTCCTGATGATGAATGATGTTGAGCATCTTTTCATGTGTTTGCTGGCCATCTGGATGTCGTCTTTGGAAAAGTGACTATTCATGTCTTCTTCCCATTTCTTCACTGGATTATTTGTTTTTTTTTGGGGGGGGTGGAGTTTGGTAAGTTCTTAACAGATTTTGGATACTAGCCCTTTATCCAATATGTCATTTGCAAATATCCTTCCCCATTACATCGATTGCCTTTTAGTTTTGTTGACTGTTTCCTTTTCAGTGAAGAAGCTTTTATCTTGATGAAGTAGCAATAGTTCATTTTTGCTTTTAATTCCCTTGCCTTTGGAGATGTGTCAAGTAAGAAATTGCTGCAGCTGAGGTCAGAGAGGTTTTTTCCCTGCTTTCTCCTCTAGGGTTTTGATGGTTTCCTGTCTCACATTCAGGTCCTTTATCCATTTTGAGTTTGTTTTTGTGAATGGTGTAAGAAAGTGTTCTAGTTTCATTCTTCTACATGTTGCTGTCCAGTTCTCCCAGCAACATTTATTAAAGAGACTGTCTTTTTTCCATTGGATATTCTTTCCTGCTTTATCATAGATTACTTGGCCATACTTTTGTGGGTCCAATTCTGGAGTCTCTGTTCTATTCCATTGGTCTCTGTGTCTGTTTTTGTGCCAATACCATACTGTCTTGATGATTACAGCTTTGCAGTAGAGGCTAAGGTCTGGGATTGTGATGCCTCCCGCTTTAGTTTTCTTTTTCAATATTATTTTGGCTACACGAGACCTTTTGTGGTTCCATACAAATTTTAGGATTGTTTGTTCTAGCTTTGAGAAAAAATGCTGGTGCAATTTTGATTGGGACTGCATTGAATGTGTAGATTAATTTGGGTGGTATTGATATTTTAACAATATTCTTCTTCCAATCATGAGCATGGAACGTTTTTCCATTTCTTTGTGTCTTCTTTGATTTCCTTCATAAGCTTTCTATAATTTTCAGCATACAGATCTTTTACATCTTTGGTTAGGTTTCTCCCTAGGTATTTTATAGTTCTTGGTGCAATTGTAAAAGGATCAATTTCTTGATTTCTCTTGCTTCATTATTGGTGTATAGAAATACAACTGATTTATGTAACTTGATTTTGTACTCTGTGATTTTCCTGAATTCATGTATCAGTTCTAGCAGCCTTTCGGTGGAGTCTTTTGGGTATTCCATGTAGAGTATCATGTCGTCTGCAAAAAGTGAAAGTTTGACTTCTTCTTTGCCAATTTTGATGCCTTTTACTTCATTTTGTTGTCTGATTACTGATGCTAGGACTTCCAACAGTATGTTAAACAACAGTGGTGAGAGTGGACATCACTGTCATGTTACTGATCTAAGGGGCAAAGCTCACAGTTTTTCCCCATTGAGGATGATATTAGCTATGGGCTTTTCATATATGGTTTTTATGATGTTTAAGTATGTTCCTTCTATCCCGACTTTCTTGAGGGTTTGTATTAAGAAAGGATGCTATATTTTGTCAAATGCTTTTTCTGCATCTATTGACAAGAACATGTGGTTATTATCCTTTCTTTTATTAATGTGATATATCACATTGATTTATTTGTGAATATTGAATGAGGCCTGTAGCTCAGAAATGAATCCCACTTAATCATGGTGGATAATTCTTTTTTTTCTGACAAACAAAAAAGAATATTTACTATACATATATGAACACACATATACATACATATGTAAATGATAACTAGCAAGGATAATTTAATATTTCTTATGAAAGAGCTTACAAATTAATAAAAATTATAAGTAATCAAATGTAAAGTAAAACAGGCAAAGATATGAACATGAGGTACAAATGACTGTGACCAAGACAAAGTACTGGCTTGGAGCTGATGGAGAGGGGCTTTATTCTAGGATGTCTCCTCACTGTTCCTCAGTAACTACCATAGCACCTATACATAGTGTAGTTAGTACACATTTCTCAAGGGCAGCATTCTTACTCTGTCTTCCTTGAAGTTCCAATTTGCTCTGTATCTTTTGCACTCTAACAGACTTTACATTCTCCACCTCTACTTCTGCAATAGCAAATGTTCCTTTTTTAGTTGTATTTAAAAGCAAAAACATTTTGTGTGTGATTTTATTAAAACCCTTTTATTTCATACTTAACTTTTTTTTAAATTTTTTTTCAATGTTTATTTATTTTTGGGACAGAGAGAGACAGAGCATGAACGGGGGAGGGGCAGAGAGAGAGGGAGACACAGAATCAGAAACAGTCTCCAGGCTCTGAGCCATCAGCCCAGAGCCTGATGCGGGGCTCGAACTCACGGACCGCAAGATCGTGACCTGGCTGAAGTCGGACGCTTAACCGACTGCGCCACCCAGGCGCCCCAATACTTAACTTTTTTAAATTAAAGATCAGTTTTCTTTTGATATGTTGCTGCAGTCCAAGCTAATTCATTTCCCTTCTACACTGAGTTATATGTGATCTGTTGAGAACAAGTGGGTAACATTTCAGTGGAGAGAAGGATGGGTACTTAGTATTTTCATCAGGAATCCCATTCGCAGTGTAACACACAAAAGTATTATGCTTTCAGGAACTTAAAGTAATTGCCTTGGGAAAAAAGTAGAATTTCCCATTTGCTAGCAAAAATAGTAAAGAGTTCTAATGTATTAAATTGGCTTTAGTGCCATGTTTCCCTCTTAAATAACAGTTGAAAAAACTGCACATAGGTGGATAGAAGTAAAAGAAAAACTTAGTCTTGGATTAGCCACAATAGCATAATGAGAGCTTACAAAAATAAAAAAGTGAGTGTTTTTTCTCTCATGCTGAGGAATTTAATGGAAAAAATCCTCTCTGGAAATCGATTTCTCACTTTTTTCCCCACCCATTACCCACCCACCTCCTCTCTGGTAACCATCAGTTTGTTCTATGGTTAAGTAGTTAAGAGTCTGTTTCTTGGTTTGTCTTTCTTTCTTTTTTCTTTTGTTCACTTGTTTTTTTTTTCTTAAATTCCACATATGAGTGAAATCATATGGTACTTGTCTTTCTCTGACTTATTTCACTTAGCATTATATATATGTATGTATTTTGGAGAAATGTCTGTTCATGTCTTTTTTTTCATATGTTAGGTGTCTTCTTCAATGTGGCCTCTTCTTGCTTTAGTTGTGGAGTTTGTTCTGTCAGTATTCAGGTCGATTTCTGGGGTATTTAGGATGATTTGATAGTTATCTAGTTGTGTTCACTGAATGATGTGACCCTAGGGTCCTCCTACTTACTTCACCAACATCTTCCTGCTCCCTTTCTTCTGCCCATTTTTTTTTAATTTTATTTTTGTATTTTTAAAAATTTACATCCAAATTGGTTAGCATATAGTGAAACAATGATTTCAGGAGTAGATTCCTTAGTGCCCTTTACCCATTTAGCCCATCCCTCCTCCCACAATCCCTCCAGTAACCCTCAGTTTGTTATCCATATTTATGAGTCTCTTCTGTTTTGTCCCCCTCCCTGTTTTTATATTATTTTTGTTTCCCTTCCCATATGTTCATCTGTTTTGTTTCTTAAAGTCCTCTTATGAGTGAAGTCATGTGATATTTGTCTTTCTCTGACTGCCTAATTTCACTTAGCATAATACCCTCTAGTTCCATCCATGTAGTTGCAAATGATAATATTTCATTCTTTTTGATTGCCGAGTAATAGTCTGTTGTATGTATATTCCACATCTTTATCCATTCATCCATCAATGGACATTTGGGCTTTTTCCATACTTTGGCTATTATTGATAGTGCCGATATAAACATGGGGTGCATGTGTCCCTTCAAAACAACACACCTGTATCCCTTGGATAAATGCCTAGTAGTACAATTGCTGGGTTGTAGGGTAGTTCTATTTTTAGTTTTTTGAGGCACCTCCATACTGTTTTCCAGAGTGGCTGCACCAGCTTGCATTCCCATGGATAATTCTTTTAATAGGCTGTTGAATTCAATTTGCTAGTATCTTGTTGAAAATTTTGGCATCCGTGTTCATCAGGGATATTGGCCTGTAATTCTCCTTTTTTTGTGTGGTCTCTGTCTGGTTTGGGAATCAAGGTAATGCTGGATTCATAGAATGAGTCCAGAATTTTTTCTTCCATTTCTATTTTTTGTAACAGCTTGAGAAGAATAGGTATTAACTCTGCTTTAAATGTCTGATAGAATTCCCCTGGGAAGCCATCTGGCCCAGGACTCTTATTTGTTGGGAGATATTTGATAACTGATTCTGTTTCCTCACTACTTATGGGTCTGTTCAAATTTTCTATTTCTTCTCGTTTCAGTATTGGTAGTGTGTGGGTGTCTAGGAATTTGTCCATTTATTCCAGGTTGTCCAGTCAGTTGGCATATAATTTTTCATAGTATTCTCTGATAATTCCTTGTATTTCTGAGGTATTGGTTGTGATAAGTCCATTTTCATTCATGATTTTATCTATTTGTGTCATCTCTCTTTTATTTTTGAGAAGTCTGGCTAGAGGTTTGTCAATTGTGTTTATTTTTTCAAAAAACCGACTCTTGGTTTCATTGATCTGTTCTACTGTTTTTGGACTCTATATTGTTTATTTCTGCTCTGATCTTTGTTATTTCTTTTCTACTGCTGGCCTTGTGGTTTCTTTGCTGTTCTTCTAGTTCCTTTAGGTGTGCTGTTAGATTTTATATTGGGGATTTTTCTTGTTTCTTGAGATTGCAATGTAGTTTCCTCTTAGGACTGCCTTTGCTGCATCCCAAAGGGTATGAACTGTCATGTTTTTATTTTCATTTGTTTATACTTTTTTAATTTCTTCTTTAATTGCTTGGTTGACCTATTCATTCTTTAGTTGGATGTTCTTTAACCTCCATGCTTTTGGAGGTTTTCCAAACTTTTTTCTGTGGTTGATTTCAAGTTTCATAGCATTGTGATCTGAAAATGTGCATGGTCTGATCTCAATTATTTTATATTTATTGAGGGCTGTTTTGTGAACCAGTATTTTATCTATCTTGGAGAATGTTCTGTGTGCACTTGAGAAGAATGTGTATTCTGCTGCTTTAGGTTAAAAACTCTGTATATATATATCATGCTTATCTGGTCCAGTGTATCATTCAGGGCCATTGTTTATTTATTGATTTTCTGCTTATATGATCTGTCCATTGTTGTAAGTGGAGTATTCAAGTCCCTTGAAACTACCACATTCTTACCAATAAGATTGATTATATTTGTGATTAATTGTTTCATATATTTGGGTGCTGCTGAATTGGGTGCTTGAACATAATTGTTAGCTCTTCTTGATGGATAGACCCCATAATTATGATATAATGCTCTTCTTCATCTCTTGTTACAGGCTTTAGTCTAAAATCTAGTTTGTCTGATATAAGTATGGCTACTCCAGCTTTCTTTTGACTTCCAGTAGCATGAGAGATGATTCTCTATCCCCTCACTTTCAATCTAAAAGTGTCCTCAGATCTAAAATCGGTCTCTTGTAGATAGCAAATAGATGGGTCTTGTTTTTTTTATTCATTCTGATACCCTATGTCTTTTGGTTGGAGCATTTAGTCCATTTACATTCAGTATTATTATTGAAAGATATGGATTTAGAGTCATTTTGTTATCTGTCGTTTTCATGTTTGTAGTGATGTCTCTGGTACTTTGTGGTCTGCAACATTCCATTCACATAGTCTCCCTTAGGATCTCTTGTAGGGATGGTTTAGTGGTGATAAACTCCTTCAGTTTTAGTTTGTTTGGGAAAATCTTTATCTTTCCTTCTATTCTTAATGACAGGCTTGCTGGATGAAGGATCCTTGGCTGAATATTTTTCCTATCCAGCCTATTGAATATTTCCTGCCACTCCCTTTTGACCTGCCAAGTTTCAGTAGATAGGTCTGCTACTACCCTTATGTCTCTACCCTTGTAGGTTAAAGCCAGTTTGTCCCTAGCTGCTTTGAGAATTCTCTCTTTATCTTTGTATTTTGCCAGTTTCACTATGCTATGTCATGCAGAAGATCAATTCAAGTTACGTGTGAGGGGAGTTCTCTGTGCCTCCTGGGTATCAATGTCTGTTTCCTTCCCCAAATTGGGGAAGCTCTCCAATATGATTTATTCAAGGACACCTTCTGCCTCTTTTTCTCTCTTCTTCTTCTTCTGGAACTCCTATCATACAGATATTATTTTGTTTCATTGAATCACTTAGGTCTCTAATTCTCCCCTCATGGTCTAGAATTTTTCTCTCTTTTTCTCAGCTTCATCTTTTTCCATAATTTTATCTTCTATTTCGCTTAATCTCCCCTCTGCCTCTTCAGTCCTCACTGTCACCACCTCTAGTTTATTTTGAATTCCATTTACAACGTTTTTTAATTCATTACTATTTTTTCAGTTCCTTGATCCCTGAAGCAATAGATTCTCTGCTATCTTCTATGCTTTTTCAAGCCCAGTGATTAATCTTATGAGTATTATTCTAAATTCTTGTTCAGTTACATTGTTTATGTCTCTTTTTATCAATTCTTTAGGTGTCATTTCTTCTTGGAATTTCTTTCAAGGACAATTCTTCCATTTCATTATTTTGGCTAGTTTTCTGTCCCTTGTGTGTTTTCAAAGCTTGTTATGTGTCCTAAACCTGAAAGCACTACTATATAAAAGAGGAATCATACACTGTCGAGGGTCTTGCCCTTAAGGAGGTGTTTTTTGGAGTGTGTTACTTGCTTTTTGTTGTTGTGACTCTGGTTGTTTTGTCTCCCTACTCATAGTGATGTTTTGGACCCTCTGCCATGTGTGCTTTGATTTTTTCATTGAAGTAGCCCAGGAGAAGAAAACAAACAAACAAAAACAAAATCAAAACCCCCACGACACCAGCTACAACAAAACAACAGGGTGGGGGAAAATAAAATAAAAGAAAATTGACAAAGCAGAGAAGCTACATGGCTTAACCCAGAGAAAGATAATGGAAAATATAGAAGGAAATATAGAAAAAGTATAAAGAGAATAGATTAAATATGTCTGCTTACACAAACCAACAACCAGAATAACCAGACTAGAGGAGGGAAAAAATAAGAAGGCAAAAAGGAAGAAAAATGTTTATATAATAAAAATTGTCCAAGAATGAAATCAGAAGATGAAAAACCACTGGGTGCCTTGGAACCAGTGGCAGTGCTGGTCTGGATGAGGGGCTGTCTGGGTGGTCAGTGTTAATTTCAGGTGGTTACACAGTTACCAGGCACAGAGGGGCGTGGTTTGGTGTAGGTGGGTTTGCCACCACGGTGGGCTTTCTCTCTGATCCCTGAAGCCCCACCTTGTCAGTGATGGGGAGAAAAATGGTGATATCCCAGTTTCTCTTCCATGGACCAGGTGTCTCAAATCACTCTGCTCACAGTGTCCTCATAGTGCTGTGGGTATGAAGGAGGTGGATTGTCCCACTCCACCAACTCCCACTTCTCCCTGGCACTTGGTTTGGATTTAAACTCTGGTGTCTTAAAGGGTCCTGCTCCATGTGCCCCAGTTCTGGCAAAGTGCTGCTCCCCACCAGTGATATGTCCTCTGGCTGGAGGGCACAGTCAGTCTTTGTCCTTTGAATGGTTATATACCTTCTTCCCACAGCCCTCCCAACAGAGGATTTCTTTCTCCCACTGTTGACTGTGTCTCTGAACTAGTTACCGAGCCTGGGGCTGGCTCCCCTCCTCCCCAGGTGCGTGAACAGGGCAGCCAGCCCCAGTCCAGAGAAAGCCCCGCAGTTAGAGATTGGATCTTTGTCCCTGGTCCGGGTTTTTCTCTTGTCCAGATACGCTTTCACAGCCTCTCTTTCTCTTCCCGTTGTCTCTCCACAGAAGGTTAATATTCCCATTTTTTAATTGAATTATTGATCTTTTACTTCACGATTATGAAGAGGTTTTACACATGAAGGAAAATTTTCTCTTTGTTATATTTAGGGCTGGATATTTTTGCTTGTTCCTTTAGATCTACTACTCATCTTTCTCCTCCCTGTTCTGTGTCCCAGAATACTGACCTATATCATATCAATGGGCTCCTTGGCCTGTAATGTGCTTGGTTAATGGAAATGCTCATTAGGAGATAAGAGGGAAGGAGGAAAGTGAGAATGAAGTGCTCTCCCTACAGGGTTGACTTGAGATGACTACATACCTCAATCAAGGTGATTCTCTCAATGTAACTCTTTTTCTTCCAGGTTCCAGTAATCATTCCTTTCCTCACTCCTTTAGGCTTACAGTGGTAAAAGCCTTGATGTTACTAGCTCTGAGGTATAGCATTATCTTTGTGACTCCCTTATTTATGCTGTCCACACCTTTGTAAATAGTTCCTTTATTAAACTTTCCTTGAATACAACTAGATGATACTAACATTAGGATAAATAACACAGAAAACAAACCAAAGACTGGCAGAACAAACGCCACAATGAAAGGTAGTGAAAGGCCACATCAAAGAAGGTAGGAAGGGTGAAGACACGGTTTGGGAGCAAAATAGATGGTTCTCATCCATAGTTGGGAGGCAGAAGGTGGCAAGGAAGGGAAAAAAAAAGACAATAACATTAGGAAGCCCACATGAGGAAGATGAACCCTACAACATTTGGCTTTGAAAGAGCAGCTGAATTTTATGAGGGACTTAGAGCCTGGAATTTTTAAATTGGGCAGGCTCATCTCTAGGAAAGACAGGAGGACATTAGGAAATGGAGTTACCGCCTTTAAAGAGACAACAAGACAAACAGCCAGTGAACATACAGCTTGGAAGCAGTAGTTTGAAAAACACCAGAGGAAGACAGAGGAAGAGTTGTTTACTCATCTCAGAACATGGCATGGAGAGGCAGGGATTATTGGAAGACACCTCCAGAAAAAAAGAAGAAGAAAAAACCCAGCATAAACACACAGCCACCTGTGGGAACCAGCATGGCTCCCACACTCACTATCTAACTTACACCAATTCCTGACCCTCCCCCACACATCAATAGATCTTCCCCCCTCCAATCTTTCTTAAGTCCTGGTGCTGTGAACACCATAACCCAGATGACCAGTGCAAACCCCACCAATATTTTATCCCCTGACCTGCACATTTTGGGGAACTTCAGTTTTGGCAGCAGTGGCAACAGTTCTCATTTCACAAGCAAGCTATCCCACACCTTGTTAAAATGTACTCTATTTGGCAGGGACCAAACACAGTCCATAACAAGCAAAGAGAGCTTCTGCAGATGACTAGACTGAAGGGGTAAGTGGCCAGAACTCAAAGGCATGGTGTATGCAATACACATAGAAGACACTTCTTGAAGCACCAGGTCCTGGGGAATAGGAGAAACTGAACTGCAGGGCATTATGGGACCTCTTCATCACAAGGCCATCACCTTCAGGAAGAGGAGACATAGCTGACATTCCTAAAACACAGAAATAGACACAGAGAGTTAGACAAAATGAGAAGACAGAGAAGTATGTTACAAATGAAAGAACAGGACAAAAGCACAGCAATAGACCTAAGTGAAGTAGACATAAGTAATATACCTGATAGAGAATTTGAAGTAATGATCACAAAGATACTTAGTGGACTTGAAAAAAAAGAGTGAAGGACATCAGTAAGACCTTTAACAAAAAGATAAAAAAGAACCAATCAGAGATGAAGAACCCAATAAATGAATTTAAAAATACAGCTGATGGAATAAATTGCAATCTAGAGAAACCAGAGGAACAAACTGATCTGGAAGACAGAGTAATAGAAAGTAATCATGCTGAACAAATGAAAGAAAAAGTTATGCAAAATGAGAATACACATAGGGAACTCAGTGACTCCATCAAGAATAATAACATTCACCTTATAGGGATCTCTGAAGAAGATGAGAGAGAAAAGGGGGTAGAAAATTTATTTGAAGAAATAATAGCTGAAAGGTTTCATAATGTGGGGAAGCAAACTGATATCCAAATTCAGGGGGCACAAAGATCCCTCCAAAAATCCAACTCGATGAAGTCCACTCCAAGACACATAGTAACTAAAATGGAAAAAAAGTAAAGCAACAAGAAAGGAAAGTTATATATAAAGGAAACTGCAGCAGACTTTTCAGCAGAAACTTTGCAGGCAGAAGAGAGTGACTTGATATATTTAAAGTGCTAAAAGCTAAAAATATGCAGCCAAGAATACTCTAACCAGAAAGGCTATCATTCAGAATATAAGGAAAGATAAAGAATTTCTCAAATAAACAAAAACTAAAGGAGTTTGTGACCTCTAAACCAGCCCTGCAAGAAATATTAAAGGGGATTCTTTGAGTGGAAAAGAAAGACCATAAGAGTATGAAGAGTAAAAAACACAAAAGCAATAAAAATAAATACATTTGTAAACATCAGTCAAGGGATTCACAAAATAAAAAGGAGGTAAAATATGACACCATATACTTAAAACGTAGGGGGAGGGAGCAGAGAGTAAATAAGAGGTTCAAACTTAAGCAACCATCAACTTAATATACACTGCTATATACAGATGTTATATACACACTTAATGGTAACCACAAATCACAAACCAGTAATATATATGCAAAGAATAAAGAGAAAGGAATCCAAGTATATCAATAAAGAAAGCCAACAAATGAGGAAAGACAGCAATGCAAGAAAAAATCAGAAAAAATCTACAAAACCAGCCAAAAGTGGGGTGCCTGGGTGGCTTAGTTGGTTAAGCATTCGACTTCAGCTCAGGTCATGATCTCATGGTTCGTGGGTTTGAGCCCTGCATCAGGCTCTGCATTAACATCTCAGAGCCTGGAGGCTGCTTCAGATTCTGTGTGAACCTCTCTCTGCTCCTCCCCTGCTCATGCTCTCTCTCACTCTCACTCTCAAAAATAAATACACATAAAAAATTTTTAAAAAACAGCCAAAAACCAAGTACCAAAGTAGCAGTAAATACATACTTGTCAATAATTGCTTTGAATGTAAATGAACTAAACGCTCTAATCAAAAGACAGGGTGACAGAAAGCTATACGCTTCCTATAAGAGACTCATTTCAGACTGAAAGACACCTGTAGATTTAAAGTGAGGGAATGGAGAAACATTTATCATGCAAATGAATGTCAAAGAAAGCTGGAGTAGCAATACTTATATTGGACAAAATAGACGGTAAAACAAAGACAGTAACAAGAGACAAAGAAGTACACTACATAATCATTCAGGAGGCAATCTAACAAGAAGATGGAACAATTATAAATATTTATGCACCCAACATGTAAACACCCAAATACACAAGAGTTAATAAGAAACATAAAGGAACTAATGGTAATGCAATAATAGTAGGGAACTTTAACATCCCACTTACATGAATGGACAGATCATCTAAACAGAAAATCGATAAAGAAACAGTGGCTTTGAATGACACACTGAACCAAAAGTGTTTAACAGATATATTCAGAATATTCCATCTTAAAACATGAGAATACAAATTCTTTTCAATTGCACATGGAACTTTCTCCAGGAGAGATCACATGAAGTCTCAACAAATTTGAAAAGATCAAAGCCATAACATGCATCTTTTCGAACCATGTCTGTATGAAACTAGAAATCAACTATAATAAAAAAAATCTGGAAAAATCACAAATACATGGAGGTTAAATAACATGCTACTAAACAATAAATGTGTGAATCAAGAAATCAAAGAAGAAATAAAAAATTACATGAAGAGAAATTAAAATGAAAACACAACAGTCCAAAATCTTTGGGATGCAGCAAAAGTGTCTCTAAGAGTGAAGTTTATAGAAATACAAGCCTACCTCAAGAAGCAAGAAACATCTAAAACAAACAACTTAGATTTACACTTAAAGAAGCTAAAGATAGAAAAACAAGTAAACCCAAAACCTGAAGAAGGAAGTGAATAATAAAGATTAGAGAAGAAATAAATTGTATAGACATTTAAAAAAACATGGAAAAGATCAATGAAACCAGGAGGTGGTTCTTCAAAAAGAGCAACAAATTTGATAAACCTCTATCCAGACTCATTAAAAAGAGAGAGATAGAGATAGATGATAGATAGATCGATAGATGATTGATAGATGATAGAACTCAAATAAACAAAATAAGAAATGAAAGAGGATAAATAACAACCAACACTCAGAAATACAATTGTAAGGAAAAATTATGAAAACATTATATGCCAACAAATTGGGAAAACTAGAAGAAATGGATAAATTCCTAGAAACATGTAACCTACCAAAACTGAAGAAGGAAGAAACAGAAAATTTGAACTGATTACCAGCAATCAAATTGAATCAGTAATCAAAAAACCTCCAACAAACAAAGGTCCAGGACCAGATGGCTTCACAGGAGAATTCTACCAAATATTTAAAGAAGGGTTAACCTATTCCTCTCAAATTATTCCATAAAATAGAAGAGGAATGAAAACACCCAATTTCATTCCATAAGGCCAGTATTACCTGGATACCAAAACCAGATAAAGACTCCACAAAAAAGAGAACTGCAGGCCAATATCTTAAATAAAATTCTAACAAATCAAATACAACAATACATTTAAAAATCATTCACCACGATCAAGTGGAATTTATTTCCAGGATGCAAGCATGGTTCAATATTCACAAATCAATCAACACAATACATCACATCAATAAGAGAAAGGATAAAAACCATATGATCATTTAAATAGATGCATAAAAATCATTTGACAAATTAAAACATGCATCCATGATATAAGCCCTCAACAAAGTAGTACTAGGGGGAACATACCTCAAGATAATAAAGGCCATATATGAAAAACCCACAGAGAACATCATACTGAATGGGGAAAAAACTGAACTTTCCTTCTAAGGTCAGGAACAAGACAAGGATGTCCACTATTATCAACATAGTACTAGAAGCCCTAGCGATGGCAATCAGACAACAAAGAGAAAAAAAAGGCATCCAAATTGGTAGGCAGAAGTAAAATCTTCACTATTTGCAGATGACATGATACTACAGAAAACCCTAAAGACTCCACCAAAAACTACTACAACTGATAAACAAAGTCAGCAAAGTTGCAAGATACAAAAATCAATATACAGAAATCTGTTGCATTTCTACACGTTTATAATAAAACAACAGAAAAATTAAGAAAAGAATCCCATTTACAACTGCACCAAAAACAATAAGATACATAGGAATCAACCTAACCAAGGAAGTGCAAGAACTATAGTCTGAAATCTATCAAACATTGATGACAGAAATTTAAGGTAGCACAAAAAAGTGGAAAGACATTCCATGATCATGGATTAGGAGAACAAATATTGTTAAAATGCCTATACTGCTCAAAGTATTCTACATATTTAATGCAACCCCTATCAAAACACCAACCAACAACATTTTTCACAGAACTAGAACAAACAATCCTAAAATATGTATGAAATCACAAAGTACCCAAAATAGCCTAAACAGTCTTGAAAAAGCAAAACAAAACTAGGGTGCCTGGGTGGCTCAGTAGGTTGAGCGACTGACTCTTGATCTCAGCTCAGGTCATGATCTCACTGTGTGTGGGATTGAGCCCTGCTGACAGTGCAGAGCCTGCTTTGGATTCTCTCTCTCTCCCTCTCTATCTGCCCTTCCCCTGCTCATGCTCTCTCTTTCTCTCTCTCTCTCTCTCTAATATATTATATAATATATTATATATTATATTATATATTATATTATATATAATATATATTAATAATATATATAATATATATAATATATATATAATATATTATATATATAATATAAATAATACATATATATATTTTAAATAAAAATGAAACTGATGGGATCACAATTCCAGACCTAAAGTTAAATTAAAATGCCGTAATAATCAAAAGTGTGTGGTACTCGTATAAAAATCAACACATATATTAATGTAACAGAATAGAAAATACAGAAATAAATGCACAATTTCATAGCCAATTAATCTTCGACAGAGGAAGAAGAATATCTAATGGAGAAATAAAGTCTTCAACAAATGGTATTGGGAAAGCTGAACAGGTATATGAAAAGAATGAAACTGGACCACTTTCTTACACCATGCACAAAAATATACTCAAAATGGGTTAAAGACCTATATGTAGGACTTGAAGTCATAAAAAACCTTGGAAGAGGGCATAGACAGTAACTTCTCTGACATCAGCCATAGCAACATTTTTCTAGATATATCTCCTGAGGCAAGGGACATAAAAACAAAAACTGTTGGGAGTACATCAAAATTGAAAGCTTTTGCATAGTGAAGGAAACAATAAAAAAAAGGAAAATAATAAAATGGGAGAATGTATTTGCAAATAACATATCTGATAAAGGGTAATACCCAAAATATATAAAGAACTGATACAACTTAACACCCCCTAAAACGAATAAATCTAATTAAAACTGGTCAGGCAACATGAACAGAAAACTTTCCAAAAAAGACATGCAGATAGCCAACAGGCACATTAAAAAATGCTCAACATCACTCATCACAAGGGAAATGTAAATCTAAACTACAATGAAATATCACTTCACACTTGTTAGCATGGCTAAAAAAAAAACACACACACACACAAGAAACAAGTGTTGACGAAAATGCAGAGAAAAAAGAACACTTGTGCACTGTTGACAGGAATGAAAACTGGTTCAGCCACTCTGGAAAACAGTATGGAGTTTCCTCAAAAAGTTAAAAATAGAAATCTTTGTGATCTGGTAATTGCACTGCTGGATATTTACCCAAAAAATGCAAAAACACTAATTCAAAGGGATACATGCACCCCTGTTTATTGTAGCATTATTCACAGTAGCCAATTTATGGAAGGAGCCCATGTGTCCACAAATGAATGGATAAAGAATATATGGCTCAACAGATGAATGGAATATATATATATATATATATATATATATATATATAATTCAGTCATAAAAAAGAATGAAATCTTGCCATTTGCAAGAACATGGGCAGAGTTAGAGAGTATAATTATAAGTAAAATAAGTCAGTCAGAGGAAAACAAATACCATATGATTTCACTCATATCTGGAATTTAAGAAAGAAAAGAATGGAATGGAGATAAAAGAGAGAGAGAGAGAGAAACCAAGAAACAGACTCTTAACCATAGAGAAGAAACTGATGGTTACAAGAGGGGAGGTGGGTGGAGTGATGGATGAAATAGGTGATGAGGATTAAAGAGTACACTTATCATGATGAGTGCTGAGTGATGTATAGAATTGTTGAATCTCTATTTTACACTTGAAACTAATATCACACTGTATGTTAACTCTTGTCATAGACTCTGGGTCTAATGTTCTCTCTTGTCTAGCAAGAGAGCGGGACACAGGATTAAAATGCGAGAGATGGATAATGTCCAGGAAAAGACAAGAGCCTCGAATAAGGGTCTTTGCCCCATTAATTAGGATCAGTAGGCTTACAAACATGGTGATGGACGTGCACAAAGAGACAATGAAACTGTGAACATTAACTTGGGTATGTGAGGAAAAGGGATTCTTGAAGATATTTGGGGTTAGGGGTTTGGGTTAATACAAAACAAAATCCTGGCACTGGGTGGTCGGGCAGAAGGTTGTTTACAGAAGAGATGAGGCACCACCTCTGTTTACCTTAGCTAGCCTAGGGGATGAGACAGATAGGACATGTGACCTCAGAGTTGACAATGCACCTTTCTTTTGTTAATCATCTCAGCTCTGGGCAACTTTGCCCTGCAGTGCAGAGCAGTGGTCTATAGCCCAATGTACCTGTTTACCTAACTTGGTCCTTCCTTCCTGTGAAAGCAGATTACTGCTATAGTACTAAATTGAGTGGTGCTTCCACCCTGAACACCTGATCTTGTTTATACCTATGTTCTATATTGGGGCCTTTGGCCCTCCCTAGTCTGGGTGACTAAGCACCTCTCTACTTTATTCTGGGGGCCCCAGCCCCCCTTTACTCTATTCTGGGGGCCTAATACCCCCTTCTCTATCCTTATGCGCCTAATCTTGTTTACCCAAACTCAGGTGTGAACATCCTATGGCTTTGTACTTCTTTATGCCTTGTTAACCCATTGTTGTAAGCCTGGGGAATTCCTAAGCTTATTCCCCACAAACTCTACTGGAATTAAAATTTTAAAAACTTAATAAAAAAGAGCTGGAAGTATTTGTGGAGCTGAAATTGGAGGAGGCATTTCTGCTTTACATGGTGTAAAGAAGTAGCCAAAAAGATGCTATTTTCCCAGATAAAATGAGTCATAAAACAAACAAACTCTCCTTGGATCAACTGTTTGCTCCTGGGACCCTGATTAGTACAGTACGATTTGCAAATACGTTTTCTTAGCTTTGTCACTTATCTTTGTTCATGGCGATTTGACTACATAGAAGTTTTTCTGTTTTGTTTGTATTGTTTTTAATGCAGTGAAATTTCCTTTGTCACTTATGGCTTATATATTTAGATTGTAGAAACAAAATCCCCCATTTCAAACTTGTATTTCTCTAATGTTTTCTTCTAATAATTATATTCTTCTATTAATTATATAATTTCAAATTTTTACTATGTGTTATTGTATTTAAAAACAACAACAAAGCATTTATACAAATCTGAATTAACTGTCTGGGGTGCCTGGGTGGCTCAGTCAGTTAAGCGTCTGACTTTGATTCAGGTTATGATCTCACAGTTCATGAGTTGTTGTTTTTTTTTAATTCATTTTTTTTTTAAATTTTTTTCAACGTTTATTTATTTTTGGGACAGAGAGAGACAGAGCATCAACGGGGAAGGGGCAGAGAGAGAGGGAGACACAGAATCGGAAACAGGCTCCAGGCTCTGAGCCGTCAGCCCAGAGCCTGACGCGGGGCTCGAACTCGCGGACCGCGAGATCATGACCTGGCTAAAGTCGGACGCTTAACCGACTGCGCCACCCAGGCGCCCCTAATTCATTTTTTTTATTAACTTGTTTCATTTATTTTTTTTAATTTACATCCAATTTAGTTAGCATATAATGAAACAATGATTTCAGGAGTAGATTCCTTAGTGCCCCTTACCCATTTAGCCCATCCCCCTCCCACAACCCCTCCTGTAACCATCAGTTTGTTCTCCATATTTATGACTCTCTTCTGTTTTGTCCCCCTCCCTGTTTTTATATTATTTCTGTTTCCCTTCCCATATGTTCATCTGTTTTGTATCTTAAAGTCGTCATATGAGTGATTTTTGTCTTTCTCTGACTGACTAATTTCACTTAGCATAATACACTCCAGATCCATCCACGTAGTTGCAAGTGGCATGATTTCATTCTTTTTTATTGCCAAGTGATACTGTGTATAGATATACCACATCTTCTTTATCCATTCATCCATTGATGGACATATGGGCTCTTTCCATACTTTGGCGATTCTTGATAGTGCCCCTATAAACATGGGTGTGTGTGTGTCCCTTCAAAACAACACACCTGTATCCCTTGGATAAATGCCTAGTAGTGCAATTGCTGGGTTGTAGGGTAGTTCTATTTTTAGTTTTTTGAGGACCCTCCATACTGTTTTCCAGAGTGGTTGTAACAGCTTGCATTCCCACAAATAATGCAAAAGAGATCCTTTTTCTCCACATCCGCACCAACATCTGTTGCTGCCTGAGTTGTTAATGTTAGCCATTCTGACAGGTGTCAGGTGGTCTCTCATTGTGGTTTTGATTTGTATTTCCCTGATGATGAGTGATGTTGAGCATTGTTTCATGTGTCAGTTGGCCATCTGGTTACCTTCTGTGGAGAAATGTCTATTCATGTCTTTTGCCCATTTCTTCACTGGATTATTTGGTTTTTGGATGTTGAGTTTGATAAGTTCTTTATAGATTTTGGATCCTAACCCTTTATCTGATATGTCATTTGCAAATATCTTCTCCGATTCTGTCAGTTGCCTTTTAGTTTTGCTGATTGTTTCCTTCACTGTGCAGAAGTTTTTATTTTGATTTGGTCCCAGTAGTTCATTTTTGTTTTTGTTTCCCTTGCCTCCGGAGACATGTTCAGTAAGAAGTTGCTGCGGCCAAGATCAAAGAGGTTTTTGCCTGCTTTCTCCTCAAGGATTTTGATGGCTTCCTGTCTTGCCTTGATGTCTTTCATACATTTTGAGTTTATTTTTGTGTATGGTGTAAGAAAGTGGTCCAGGTTCATTCTTCTGCATGTTGCTGTCCAGTTTTCCCAGCACCACTGCTAAACAGACTGTCTTTATTCCATTGGATATTCTTCCCTGATTTGTCAAAGATTAGTTGGCCATACTTTTGTGGGTCCATTTCTGGGTTCTGTATTCTGTTCCATCGATCTGAGTGTCTGTTCTTGTGCCAGTACCATACTGTCTTGATGATTACAGCTTTGTAGTATAGCTTGAAGTCTGGGATTGTGATGCCGCCCGCTTTGGTTTTCTTTTTCGAGATTGCTTTGGCTATTCGGGGTCTTTTCTGGTTCCGTACAAATTTTAGGATTATTTGTTCTAGGTCTGTGAAGAATACTGGTGTTATTTTGATAGGGATTGCATTGAATATGTAGATTGCTTTGGGTAGTATTGGCATTTTAACAATATTTGTTCTACCTCTCCAGGAGCATGGGATATTTTTCCATTTTTATTGTGTCTTCTTCAATTTCTTTCATAAGCTTTCTATAGTTTTCAGTGTATAGATTTTTCACCTCTTTGGTTAGATTTATCCCTTGGTATTTTATGGTTTTTTGTGCAACTCTAAATGGGATCAATTCCTTGATTTCTCTTTCTGTCGCTTCATTGTTGGTGTATAAGAATGCAACCGATTTCTGTGCATTGATTTTATATCCTACAAGTTTGCTGAATTCATGAATCAATGCTAGCAGTTTTCTGGTGGAATCTTTTGGGTTTTCCACATAGAGTATCATGTCATCTGTGATGAGTGAAAGTTTGACCTCCTCCTGACCGATTCGTATGCCTTTTATTTGTTTGTTATCTGATTGCGAAGACTAAGACTTCTAAAACTATGTTGAAGAACACTGGTGAGAGTGGACATTCCTGTCTTGTTCCTGACCTAAAGGGGAAAGCTCTCAGTTTTTCCCCATTGAGGATGATATTAGCGTTGGGTCGTTCATATATGGCTTTTATGATCTCGAGGTATGCTCCTTCTATCCCTACTTTCTTGATGGTTTTTATCAACAAAGAATGCTGTATTTTGTCAAATACTTTCTCTGCATCTATTGAGAGGATCATATGGTTCTTGTCCTTTCTTTTATTCATGTGATGAATCACGTTAATTGTTTTGTGGATATTTAACCAGCCCTGCATCCCAGGTATAAATCCCACTTGGTCATTGTGAATAATTTTTTTTAATGTATTGTTGGATCCAGTTGCCTAATATCTTGTTGAGGATTTTGCATCCATGTTCATCAGGGAAATTGGTCTATATTTCTCCTTTTTAGTGGGGTCTCTGTCTGGGTTTGGAATAAAGGTAATGCTGGCTTCATAGGAAGAGTTTGGAAGCTTTCCTTCCATTTATATTTTTTGGAATAATTTCAAGAGAATAGGTGTTAACTCTTCCTTAAATGTTTGGTAAAATTCCCCTTGAAAGCCTTCTGGCCTGGACTCTTGTTTTTTGGCATATTTTTGATTACTAATTCAATTTCCTTACTGATTATGGGTCTGTTCAAATTTTCTATTTCTTCCTGTTTCAGTTTTGGTAATGTATATGTTTCTAGGAATTTGTCCATTTCTTCCAGATTGCCCATTTTATTGGCGTATAATTGCTCATAATATTCTCTTATTATTGTTTTTATTTCTGCTGTGTTGGTTGTGATCTCTCCTCTTTCATTCTGGATTTTATTTATTTGGTCCTTTCCTTTTTCTTTTTGATCAAACTGGCTAGTGGTTTATCAATTTTGTTAATTCTTTCAAAGAACCAGCTTCTGGCTTCATTGATCTGGTCTACTGATTGTGTGTGTGTGTGTGTGTGTGTGTGTGTGTGTGTGTGTTTCAATACCATTAATTTCAGCTCTAATCTTTGTTATTTCCTGTCTTCTGCTGGTTTTGGGTTTTATTTTCTGTTATTTTTCCAGTTCCTTAAGGCATAAGGTGAGGTTGTGTATCTGATATCCTTCTTCCTTCTTTAGGAAGGCCTGGATTGCTATATACTCCCCTCTTATGACCGCCTTTGCTGCGTCCCAGAGGTTTTGGGTTGCGGTGTTATCATTTTCATTGACTTCTATATACTTTTTAATTTCCTATTTAACTGCTTGGTTAGCTCATTCTTTCTTTTGTAGGATGTTATTCATTCTCCAAGTATCTGTTACCTTTCCAAATTTTTTCTTGTGGTTGATTTCGAGTGTCATAGCGTTGTGGTCTGGAAATATGCATGGTGTGATCTCGATTTTTTTGTACTTCCTTGGGGCTGATTTGTATCCCAATATATGGTCTATTCTGGAGAACGTTCCATGTGCACTGGAGAAGAATGTATATTCCGCTGCTTTACAATGTAATGTTCTGAATATATCTGTGAAGTCCATCTGGTCCAGTGTGTCATTCAAAGACATTGTCTCCTTGTTGATTTTTTGATTAGATGATCTGTCCATTGCTGTGAGTGGGGTGTGGATGTCTCCTACTATTATGGTATTACCATCAATGAGTTTGTGATTAATTAATTTATCACAATGTTTGTGATTAATCGATTTATATATTTGGGTGCTACCACTTTGGTGCATAAATGTTTACAATTGTTAGGTCGTCTTGGTGGATAGACCCCTTGATTATGATATATTGCCCTTCTGCATCTCTTGATACAGTCTTTAAAGTCTAGATTGTCTGATATAAGTATGGCTACTCCAGCGTTCTTTTGTTGACCATTAGCGTGTTACATGGGTCTCCATCCCCTTATTTCCATCTGAAGTTGTGTTTAGGTCTAAAGTGGGTCTCTTATAAACAGCATATAGATGGATCTTTTTTTCTTATCCATTCTGTTACCCTATGTCTTTTGATTGGAGCATGGGGTCCATTGACGTTTAGAGTGTGTACTGAAAGATATGACTTTATTGCCATTATGATGCTTGTAGAGTTGGAGTTTCTGGTGGTGTTCTCTGGTCCTTTCTAATCTTTGTTGCTTTTGGTATTTATTTATTTATACATATATTTTTTCATCTTTTCTCCCCTCAAAAAGTGCCCCTTAAAATTTCTTGCAGAGCTGGCTTAGTGGTCACAAACTCCTTTAATTTTTGTTTGGAAACTTTTTATCTCTCCTTCTATTTTGAATGACAGCCTTGCTGGATAAAGAATTCTTGGATGCATATTTTCCGATTCAGCATATTAAATATATCCTGCCACTCCTTTCTGGCCTGCCAATTTTCTGTGGATAGGTCTGCTACAAACCTGATCTGTCTTCCCTTATTGGTTAGGGACATTTTTTCTTTTGCTGCTTTCATGATTCTCTCTTTGCCTGAGTATTTTGTGAATTTGACTATGCTATGCCTTGTTGATGATCATTTTTTGTTGAATCTAATGGGGGTCCTCTGTGCTTCTTGGATTTTGATGTCTGTGTCTTTTCCAAGGTTAGGAAAGTTTTCCACTATGATTTGCTCACATAATCCTTCTATCCCTATTTATCTCTCTTTATCTTCTGGGACCCCTATGATTCTGATGTTCCTGTTTAATGAGTCACTGGTTTCTCTAATTCTTAAATCGTGTCCTTTTGCCTTAATCTCCCTTTTTTTCTGCTTCATCAATCTCTATAAATTTGTCCTGTATATCGCTGATTCTCTGTTTTGCCTCGTCCATCCTTGCTGCCGCTGCATCCATCCATGATTGCAGATCAGTTATAGCATTTTTTATTTCATTCTGTTTTTTTACTTCTTTTATCTCTGCATAAAGGGATTCTAATATATTTTTGACTCCATCTAGTATTCTTATTATCATGATTCTAAATTCTGGTTCAGACATCTTGCTTTATCTGTGTTGGTTAAATCCCTGTCTGTCGTTTCTTCATGCTCTTTCTTTTGGGATGAATTCCTTCATTTTGTCATTTTGAAGAAAGAAAAGGAATTAATGTGGTAGAAAATTTTAAATTTAAATTAAAAAAAATTAAAATTAAAAAATTAAGAACACACATGAAAAAAATCAAATAGATGATGCTAGATCCTAGGTGTGTTTTGGTCTGGGTGTTGAAAGTGGTTTAACAGATTAGAGAAGAAAAAGGGGAGGGGGAAAGGAAATCGTTTGGGAATTTGAAAAAATGAATACCCTGAAGTAGACTAAAATGAGACGATGGGAGTAAAATAGAATTTGAAAAAATTTACACAAAAGTAAAGAATCTAGTAGGAAAAAAATTAAAGAAAAATATTTTTAATAAAAATTGAAAATAAAAATGACATTTTTTCTTTCTATATTCAGTAAAAAGAAAAGAAACAAAGAAGAGAAAAAAGGGGGAAAAAGAAACTGTTTGAAGATTTGAAAAAGTGAATACATGTAGTAGACTGAAATAAAATGATGGAAGTAAAATAGAGTTTGAAAAAATTTACATAAGAGCAAAAAATATAGTAAAAAAATTAAAGAAAATATTTTTAATAGAAATTGAAAGTAAAAATGAAGTTTTTTCACTTTCTGCTTTCAAGAAAAAGAAAAGAAACAAAAAAGAGAAAAAAGAAAAACAAAAACAAAAACAAGGAAATCGTTTGAAAATTTGAAAAGGTGAATACATTGAAGTAGACTAAAATAGAATGATGGAATAAAGATAGAATTTGAAAAAAATTACTAAAAGTAAAAAATACAGTAAAAATAATTAAAGAAAATATTTTTAATAAAAATTGAAAGTAAAAACGAAGTTTTTCTCTTTCTGTATTCAAGAAAAAGAATAGTGTAAAAGAGAAATAAAAAGAAAAATGAAAAAAAGAAAAAAAAAAACCTTAATAGATGGACCTGCTAACACATTTAAATAGGACTGAAATTACTTTGTTTTACCCTGGAAGTCAGATTATGTAGCGCTTTATAGTCCATAAACTAAGTAGGTGGTGAGACTTGTGTTCTTGAAGAGGGAGGTTGGCCCAATTGGGCGCAGCCCAGTGTAACAGCTCTGTTCTGCACTAGATGGCACTGCTAGCCTACTGGGGTGGATGGTTGCAGGGCTTATAAGTGCTTATGCGCATGCCCGGGAGTGGTGAAAATGGCGTCACCCAGCTACCCAGTCTCTAGAATGGGAACTTTTCTCTCTGATCAGCAATCACACATCCGTCCTCTGTCTTCAGCTTTCATCCACTCCCCGCTTCTTCACTGTCCGTTACCAAGAACCAGGCAGTACCTCTCTCCCATTTTTTGTCTCAGATGTGGCTGTTTTCCCCAGCCCCTTATTTCTGAAGGACTGCGGCTTTGACCTGTTCCACCCCTCTGCGGTAGGGTCTCACCAAGCAATGGCTGAATGAGCAATGGCCAAATGCCAGCTGCACCCAGGAACACCTGCTGGACCCTGCTGCTGCTGGTGCCCTGAGACTGTGGCCAGGTGCCAGTCCACACCAGAAAAGGTTCACGAGGTAGTGTAGCTCAGCTTTTCAGGGATTATGGAAAATCACAACACATATATGGCATCAGGCTTCACTCTTAACGACCTTGTTCCAGCACCAGTAATGTGGCCGTTTTCTGGGGTCTGCTGGGACCAGGTGTCTTCAACAGTCTCTACCAAATGTCCTTCCAGCAGGGGAACCGCTTTTCCCCGTGTGGCCCGAGAACCTCCCAGACCTCACTCTGTTTCTGGGGATTCACTCTTCCCACCAGAGCACCGCCAGGTATGGAGCTGCCGAGTTGCAGACTTTGTGCTCCTCTTGTTTACAGTCTTAATGGAATTTAAACCCTTTCCTTTCTCCTTTCTCCCTTTTTAGTTTAGTCCCTGCAGCTGTTTCCAATTTTCCACTTTCTCTCCAGCTGCTTTTGGGGAGGGGTGCTTTTCCCATATTCTCCCCCACCTCAGTCTCAGTCCTCTCTCTGCCTGCAAAGGTGGCTCCCTGCCTGCCACTGGCTTCTCTCTCCCCACGTTCACCTCTTCATGCCATGTACCTGCTGAAATCTGTGGTTCAGGTTGTGCAGATTGTTGTGTTAATCCTCCAATCAGTTTTCTAGGTATGTAGGATGGTTTAGTGTTGGTCTGGCTGTATTTCATGGACGTGAGACACACAAAAACCTTCCATGCTGTTGTGCTATCTTGGCTCCTCCCCTACGGTTTCAATTTTTAATTTGTAAATATTTTATCCTTTTTGTTGCTATTGTAAATGGACTAGCTTCTTTTGTTATGTCTTTTAAACTCATTATTTGAAAAAATGGATGTGACTTTATTCTATGCAAAATTCTGTTTTCTATATATATGTGATTTTACAGTACATAAATTATGACAGTTTCTACTCCTTTTTTCTAATTTGTATAACTCTAGCTTCTGTTTTTGTCCAATTATATTGTCTGGCATCTCAAATAATATTAAATAATAATGGTCATAGTCAGCATACTAATCTTCTTCCTTACTTTACAGAGATTGAATCTGTGTTTCTTATGACTAATGCTGATGTTTGGTTTCAGAGAGATATACTTTATTAGGTTAAGGAAATATTCATCTATTTCCTTTTTTATTAAGTGTTTTCTCATGAAGGAGTATTAATTTTTGTCAATTGTCTTTTCAATATTTGTGGAGATGATCATAAAATTTTTCCCTTTGATGTATTAATATGATTAACTACAAATCCTTGCATTCCTGGAATAATTCCACTTAATCATGATGGGTTATTTTTTTAATGTGCCACTAAATACTGTTTGCTAATATTTTGTTCAGGATTTAGCATTTATATTTATTAAAGGGATTGGTCTATGATTTTCTTTTTAAATACAATCTTTTTCAGACTTTTATATCAATTTTATACTCATTTCATTAAAAATGTAGAAGTTTTCCTCCTTTTTTATGCTCTGAAATAGTTTAAATATCATTGGAAATCTTCCATGACCCTGCTGGATCTAGTGCTTTGTGTGTGTGTATATGGGGGTGAGGGCCTTCTCTATTAATTCTATGGAAATTACTCTGTTTACTATCTTCTCTGAAAATAATTACATTTTCCTAGAAAAATATCTAATCTTTTTACATATATCTAAATAAGGTTGGACAAAGTTGCCATGATACTTTTCATTTCTTCTGTTTTGGAGGATTCTTCTCTCTTCATCATTTATTTTGTATATTTTTAAAAAGCAAATTATTTTTAATTCAGAATTTTGAAAGACATAGAAAAGTTGAGATAAGGGAGGTAAAAGCTCCTATAGTCTCCCACCTAAGGAAAAGTATGACTAACATTTTGGTAAATGTATTTCCATCATTTATGTATACTTTACAAAAAACAGTTGTGATTCTTCAGTATCTACAGTTAATTTTTTTCTTGATTGGTTCTTGCTTACAATGCTATATTACACACATCAGCTAAAATTTTATAAGAATCTCTTTCATTTGAACTGATGGCATAACCTCTGTATAATTTGGCCCTTAGTCCTTAACTACAGATTTCTTGCTTTTGAATTTTTATAGAGGAGGCTGTTCCTCTCCAAAACCAGAACAACAAAACATTATAATGTTTCATTGCTACCCCCTACTGGTAATAATGGAAAATTTCATCCAGTGACTTTTCCTCATGGCATGGATATTTTATTGTTTATGAAAACATATTTTAAAAAATAACTCCAGAAAATTTGAGGGAGTGATAATCTTAAATAAAATGGCAAGAAAAATAGGAACAGAAATTGAGGAAGCTTAGGAGTTTAGTCAAAATTAAATATTAGTGTTCTTTCTCTTGGCTTTTCTTTTCAATATAGATGATCATGTTATAGATGTACAAAACAAACCTAATCATACTGCTTCTGAACCAGCTAATAACTCTCTAACCAGGTTTTTTACATTTGCCATTATCTATGTTACCATAAAATCTAGGCAATACATAAAGCAGAGGTTGAAAGTTTTATTTTATTTAGCTTTTCATTGTTGATTCATGTATTTGTATATTTAATTTAAGAAATGCTTATATAAGCCCTAAATTAAGACAGTCAGTCTAAAAGCACAAAGAACTAAAGGAGAAAAGAAAGAATTGTAAAATATTTGAGGCATAGAATAAATGAAAACACTTTTCCATTTCAGCAAGGGAATGTTAGCTAGATTCCTCATTTATTGAATGATTTATTGTTGTACATAGTTACCGCATGGTGTGTGTTTTTTTCCTCATTTTTATGTACTAAAACATGTTTGGTGAGTTTAAGTGACTTTCCCAAGCTCACACAGTTGGTAAATGTTGGAGTTCCTTATTCTAGATCCTCCTCTCTGCTCACTCTATACTCTCTCCCTAGACAATCTTATTTATTCTCACTTATATGCCAGTGATTTACAGTTTTTCTGTCTGATCATTACCCATTATCACTAGACCAGAGCTCTATCACTGACCTGTTATAGAAATATCCTGCAAATGTGGTAGGATGCCAGCCAGTCATATATCCTACTATTTCTGAAGATTAGGATATTGCAATACTGCTCAAGTTTTATTATCTGCTACAAAGTTTTCAGGCCAGAGAATTTCTCATGATACGACAGCCTTTATTACTTTTTAAAAATTCTGACTGATAAGATATAGAGCTTGATTAGTGTTTTTAGCTGCTGAATATGAACATGATGAAGGCTAGCCAATTGAAGATAGTGGTTTTACTTGTTTGGCAAGGGTTGCTTTAAGTTATGTACGGTGTTTGGAAGCACTACGACATGGTACCAAGCCCCTTTAATGAAGTCCTTCAAGCTTCAGTGAAGTGTTGATAGCCAACACTTTAACCCAGTATGGAAAAACTACCTCCTATAGAAGTAAATGTGGAGATAGGCTTCTCCTGTGACAAGATTGCCTGCTCTTTGGTCTTAGAGGCATTGACCCCAGCACCACCAATATCTTCTCTGGCATTATGGGAATTCCTTGTTTGAACAAGTATAGTACTGGAATTCCATTTCCAGGCACTTCAATACAATGCAAGTTTAAAAGTTTTGGCCAAAGGTGGACAATCTAAGACCACTTAACTTAAAGGTTATAGAGGTCAATTACAATGATTAGATCAAGATATCATTAGGTAGATGAAAAACCCTTTGGTTTAGAAAGTTACTTGGAATCTTATTAAGTAATCATTGAGAAACAGTAGGCTTATTTCATAGGTTATAAAAAATCACCATGTACTCAAATTGAGACATATTTGGAAAGCTTTTTTTACACATGTCAGTTTTTTGTCATTATAGGTATCCTAAAGTTTCAGTTTCATGAATGGTTTTTCTCGAAGATGGAAAATGATGGGGTCATAAATCATCTATCTAAAGGGGTTGAAGACTAAGTAGATGATGAATATTATTAGCCTCTCTACATAGCTCCCTAAATATAGTTCAATTAATAACTATTTTCCTAGAGGGAGTAATTAATCAGCAATAATTTTGATTCACATTTGGGTGAGATAAGCTATGGGGCATGCCAAGCCAGTTATTGGTCCACAAGGCTGCCTTCTACTCCCAGGTCTGTCATGACTTGGACCTGAAATTAGATATGTGCCACCTTCTTTTTCAGAGAAAGCAGATGTAGGAAATAAACCCCTTATCTTTGCAGCTGAGGGGGAATATATTGGATATAGTACAATTAGCTTTCAAATATATCACACCGATATCAAAAAGTTACTTCTTTTTGAGAAAATTGGAGTTAAGATGGTAGAGTAGTAGGGACACCCTGGGCTTGCCTCATCCTTCAGACACAGCTAGATTAACATCAAATCATTTTGAACACTTAGAAAATTGAATTTGAGATTAAGAGAACAATCTGCACAATTAGAGGGAAAGAACACAGCAGGTATGACGTGCAGAAAAGTGAATTGGGGAAAGAAAACTTGTGGTGCCATGGAGGAGAGGAGCCTTTTATGTGGAGAGAGGAGAGAAAGAGAAAGAGAGATGGGGAGAGATAGCGCAATGGGTTTGCACAAGAAAAACACCTCTGCAATTAGGATTCAAAACCATTGACTGGGAAATCAAGAGGAACTGACTATTGCAAGTTTTTACAAACGTTGAAGCTCAAATTCTGAACTTTGTAAGTCCATGCCATTCAACAGATTCAAGCCATGTGGGCAGCCGCACTCCTGGGGAGAAGGAAGGCAGGTGCCCGGGAGCACACAGTGTAGTATAGGGATCCCCTGGGTTGCAATGGGAGAGAACATTCACCTCCCTGGAGTACATCCTGAAGAAGGGATATTGCCTCTCTAAAGACAAAAGACCTGGTAAGTGCCATTGAGCATCCTTTCATCAGTAAAAGACAGAAGTGTGCACAGAGGACAGATAAACCAGTTGCTGCTTTTCACTGTGTTTTATCATAAACTCCAAGGACCTGTGTGACCATGTGACTGCTTTACTGGGACAAAACAGCACCAGACACAACATAACAAGGCTCTCCTCTAGAGGAAGGAAGCAGGTCTGCACCATGCTGGGTAGTTTAAGATTTGAAGTTTTCAATCCCAACTGCATACCAGAGATAAAACACAGGAGAACTGTGGTGCCAGGTGTGATGATGGCTCAGGCACAGACAGGGTGAGGGCAGGAATCTGACCAAAGCTTGGGATACAGGAGGAGAGACCATTTGCTTTTCTTTGAGGGCTTCGTGAACAATAGTGGGTAGGATATACCCTCTCCATGAATGAGGAAGCAGGATGATGCCAGTTCTTCTCCTCACCCACCAGCACAGTTGGACTTCAGCAAGCAACACAGCACCACCAATGGAGGTTGGAGCTGCTTACACCAAACCCCACTGCCTGCACCTTGCAGGTGCTTTGTTGCTAGGGCATGTCAGACTGTGAGCCAGGACAGTGGGCCTCCCCCACAGAGGACCAGCACAGGCTTTCCACATGTACCAAGTCTGCTGATCATAGAGTGCTCCAAAGCATCAGCTTCAGTTCAGGTGGAAATAGGACCAAATCTTCTTTTTTCTTTCTTTTTCTTTGGAATCTGGCTTATAGTATTTTATTTGTCTGTTTGCTTCTTTTGTTCCTTTTCCTTTTTTTTTTTGGCTAAGGCTTTTGTAGGGGGATATTTTAACAAACAAATCAAAGCACAGCTATTAAAGGTCCAAACAATCCCCACTGCAAATAAGGAGAAACTCTGCATAGCACTGACCTGTAGGGAAGAGCAACCAAAACAGAACAGCAGAGTGCACACCATATATACCAGAAACACTTACTGAAGCACCAGGCCCTGGACAGTATATGACCCCTTCTTAATATAGCATTAATCTCAGGAACAGGAAACATAACAGCCTTTCATAACACAGAAAAGATAGAAACCTAGATAAAATGACTAGATAGAGGAATACTCCCCAAAATAAAGATCAAGAAGAAATGACAGAGATTTACTCAAAGCAGAGGTAATCAATATATGTGAACAAGGATTTAGAACAACAGTCATAAGAATAATAGCTATGCTTGAAAGGAGCATAGAAGACACCAGAGAAACCCTTGCTACAGAGATAAAAGACCTAAAAACTAGTAAGGCAAAAATTAAAAAAATGCTATAACTAAGATGCAAAACTGACTGAATGCAATCACAATCAGGATGGAAGAAGCAGAGGAATGAATAGGTGATATAAAAGATAAAATTATGGAAAATAATGAAACTGAAAAGAGGGAATAAAAACTATTAGATCATGAAAATAGACTTAAGTAACTCAGTTATTGCATACAGCACAATAATATCTGAGTTATAGGAGTCCCAGAAGAAGAAGATTGGGACAAGGGAGATGAAGGTTTATTTGAACAAATTATAGCTGAGAACTTCCCTAATCTGGAAAAGGAAAGAGGCAATCAAGTCCAAGGGTCACAGAGAACTCCCCTCAAAGTCAACAAAAACAGGTCAACACCAAAATATATCATAGTGGATCTTTCAAAGGACAGGATAAAGAGAGAATTCTGAAAGCAGATGGGGACAAAAGGTCCTTAAACAACAAGGGTAGACACATAAGGGCAGTAGCATACCTGTCCACAGAAATATGGCGGGCCAGAAGGGAGTGGCATGATATAGTCAACGTACTAAATGTGATAACTATGCAGTCAAGAATGCTTTCTCCAGCAAAGCTGTCATTCAGAATAGAAGGATAAATAGTTTCTAATACAAGCAAAAAGTAAAGGAGTTTGTGAAAAGTAAATCAGTTCTGCAAGAAATATTAAAGGAGACCCTATAAGCAGGAAAGAAAGACAAAATCAACAAAGATTAGAAAGGAATAGAAACACTCTACAGGAATAGCGACTTTACAGGTAATACAATGGAACTAAACTTATATCTACCAATAATTACTCTGAATGTAAATGGACTAAATGATCTAGTCAAAAGAAACAGGGGAAAAACAAAGAAAAACATGGGATAAAAAAACAAGGCCTATCAAAATGCTGCCTACAAGAGACTAATTTTAGGCTGAAAGACACTTCCAGATTGAGAATGAGGGGATGGAGAGCCATTTATCATACTATTGGACATAAAAAGAAAGTTGGAATAGCCATACTTATATCAGAGAAACTAGACATTAAACCAAAGACTGTAATAGGAGATAAAGAAGGTCACTATATCATAATAAAAGGGTCTATCCAACCAGAAGATCTAACAATTGTAAATATTTATGCCCTAAACTTGGAAGCATACAAATATATAACAATTAATAATAAAGTTAAAGGAATTTGTTGATAACAATAAAATAATAGTATGGGACTTTAACACCCCACTTACAGAAATAAATAGATCATCTAATCAGAAGATCAACAGGGAAACAATGGTTTGAATGACACACTGGACCAGATGGACTTAACAGATATATTCAGAACATTTCATCTTAAAGTAGCAGAATACACATTCTTTTTGAGTGCACATGGAACATTCTCCTGAATAGATTACATACTGCATCACAAATCAGGCCTCAACAAGTACAAAAAGATTGAGATCATATCATGCGTATTTTCAGACCACAATTCTATGAAACTTGAAGTGAATCATAAGAAAAAAATTTAGAAAGACCTTAGTAGGTTAACAAACATCCTACTAATGAATGAATGGATCAACCAGGAAAGTAAAGATGAAGTAGAAAGTAAATGAAATCAAAGTAACATAAAACATGACAGTCCAAAACCATTGGGATGCAGCAAAGCAAAGTCCAAACCATTGGGTCATAAGAGGAAAGTATATAGCAATACAGGTCTTCTCTAAGAAGCAAAATCAGTCTCAAACACACAACCTAAACTTAGACATAATGGAGCTGAAAAAAAAATAACAGCAAATACAGCCTAAAACCGGCAAAGGTAGGGAAATATAAAGATTAGAGCAGAAATAAATAATATATAAATAAAAAAACAGTAAAACAGATCAATAAAACTAAGAACTGGTTCTTTGAAAGAATTAAGAAAATTGATAAACCCTAGCTGGACTTATCAAAAAGAAAAGACAAAGGATTCTAATAAATAAAATCACTAATGAAAGAAGAGAGGTCACAACCAACACCACAAACATATAAACAATTATAATTGAATATTATGAGCAAGTATATGTCAAGAATTTGGGAAATCTGGAAGAAATGAATAAATTCCTAGAAAAATATAAACTACCGAAACTGAAGCAAGAAGAAATAGAAATTATGAACAGAACCAGAAGCAGCAAATAAATTGAATCAGTAATCAAAAATCTCCCAACAAATAAGACTCCAAGTCTGGTTGGCTTTACAAGGGACTACTACCAAACATTTAAAGAGTTAATACCTATTCTTCAGACACTATTCCAAAAAAATAGAAATGGAAGGAAAATTTCCAAACTCATTCTATGAGGCCAGCGTTACCTTGATTCTAAAACCAAAGACTAGAAAGGAGAAGTACAGGCCAATATCCCTGATGACCATGGATGCAAAAATTTTCAACAAGATACTAGCAAATAGAATCCAGTATCACTGGGGTACCTGGGCAGCTCAGTCAGCTCAGCATCTGACTCTTGGTTTTTGATCAGGTCATGATCTCATGAATTGTGAATTTGAGTCCCACATGGGGCTCCATGTTGACAGTGCGGAGCTTATTTGGGATTCTCTCTCTCTCTCTCTCTCTCTCTCTCTCCCTGTCTGTGCCCCTCCCCTGCGCTCTCTCTCTCTCTCTCTTTCCTTCTCTCTCTCTCTCTCATAATAAATAAAATTTTAAAAAAAGAATCATTCACACGATCAAGTGGAATTTATTTCCGGGCTGTAGGAAAAGTTCAATATCCACAAATCAATCAACATGATACACCACATTAATAAAAGAAAGGAAGAAGCATGTGATCCTCTCAATAGATGCAGAAAAATACAGCAACTTCCCTTGATAAAAAAAAAAAACCCTTAAGAAAGTAGGGCTAGAAGGAACATACCTCAATATCATAAAGGCCATATACAAAACACCCACAGTAATATGATCCTCAATGGGAAAAAACAAAGAGCTTTTCTGCTAAGGTGAGGAACAAGACAGGTATGTCCACTGTCACCACTATTGTTCAACATAGTACTGGAAGTCTTAGCATCAACAATCAAACAACGATAAAAGGGAAAAAAAAAGACATCCAAATTGGCAAGGAAGAAGTCAAACTTAACACTCTTCATAGACAACATGATACTCTATGTAGAAAACCCTAAAGACTCCACCAAAAAATTGCTAGAACTGATACATGAATTCAGCAAAATCAAAGGATACAAAATCAATGCACAGAAATCAGTTTCATTTCTATACACCAATAATGAAGAAGCAGAAAGTGAAATTAAAGAATCAGTGGCATTCTTTGCACCAAAAACAATAAGATACCTAGGAATAAACCTAACCCACATGATAACAGAACTGTACTCTTGACAACTATAGAACATTTATGAAATATATTAAAGATGACACCAAAAAAATGGGAAAACATTCCATGCTCATGGATTGGAAGAACAAATACTGTTATAATCTACACATTCAATGCAATCCCTATCAAAATACCATGAAGCATTTTTCAGTGAGCTAAAACAAACAATTCTAAAATTTTTATGAAACCAGAAAGACCCGGAATATCCAAAGTATTTTGAAAGAGAAAACAGAGTGGGAGGCATCAAAATTCCTGACTTCAAGCTGTATTACAAAGTATGTAATCATCAAGACAGTATGGTACTGTCACAAAAACATATATATATAGATCAATGGAACAAAATAGACATCGCAGATATGCCCCCACAACTATATAGTCAGCTCATCTTCGAAAAAGCAGGAAAGAATATCCAGTGGAAAAAAGACAGTCTCTTCAATAAATGGTGTTGGGAAAACTAGACAGCAGCATGCAAAATGAAACTGGACCATGTTCTTACATAGTACACAAAAAATAAATTCAAGATGAATGAAAAATCTAAACGTGAGACAGGAAACTATCAAAATTCTAGAGAAGAACACAAGCAGTAACCTCTTTGACCTCGGCCATAGCAACTTCTTACTAGAAATATTGATGGAGGCAAGGGAAACAAAATAAAACATGAATTATTGGGACTTGATCAAGATAAAAAAACCTGCACAGCAAAAGAAACAATCGTCAAAAACTAAAAGGAAGCCTAGGGAATGGAAGACTATATTTGCAAATGACATATGGGATAAAGGGTTAGTCTCCAAAATCTATAAAGAATTTACCAACCTCAACACCAATAAATAAATAATCCAGTTAAGAACTAGGCAGAAGACATGAACAGACAATTTTCCAAAGAAAACATACAAATGGCCAACAGACACAGGAAAAATGCTCAACATCACTCATTATTAGGGAAATACAAATCAAAACCAGAATGAGATACCACCTCATCCCTGTCTTAATGGCTAAAATTAAGTGTCTTAATGGCTAAAATTAACAACTCAGGAAACAACAGATGTTGACAAACATGCAGAGAAAGGGGAACCCTCTTATGCTGTTGGTGCAGCCAGTCTGGAAAGCAGTATAGAGCTTCCTAAAACAGTTAACAATAGAACTACCCTACAACCCAGCAATTGCAGTACTATGTATTTATCCATAGGGTACAAAAATATTGACTTGAAGGGGCACATGCCCTCTGATGTTTATAGCAGTAGTATCAACAATAGCTAAATTACAGAAAGAGCTCAAATATCCATAGACTGATGAATGAATAAAGAAGATGTGGTAAATATATACAATGTAGTATTACTGAGCCATAAAAAAGAATGGCACAAAGATAGACAACACAGACCAATAGAACAGAATAGAAACCCAAAGAATGCAAACTGGTGCAGCCACTCTGGAGAACAATATAAAGGTTCTTCAAAAAGTTAAAAATAGAACTACCCTACAACCATCAATTGACATAGTAGGTATTTATGCAAAGGATACAAAAATACAGATTCGAAGGGGTACATGCACCACAATGTTTATAGCAGCATTATCAACAATAGCAAAATTATGGAAACAACCCAAACGTCCATCAATTGATGAATGGATAAAAAAGATGTGGTATATATATATATATATATATATATATATATATATATATATAATAGAATATTACTTAGCCATCAAAAAAAATTAAATCTTGCCATTTGCAATGACATGGATGGAGCTGGAGTGTATTGTGCAAAGTGAAATAAGTCAGGAAGATAAAGACAAACACAATATGATTTCACTCATATGTGGAACTTAAGAAACAAAACAGATGAACATATGGGAGGGGAGAGGGAAAAAGAGAGAGGGAAACAAACCATAAGAGACTCTTAAAGACAGAGAAGAAACTGAGGGTTGATTGTGGGAGGTGAGTGAGGGATGGGCTAGGTTGGCTATGGGTATTAAAGAAGGCACTTTTTATGATGAGAACCGAGTGTTGTATGTAACTGATGAATCACTGAATTCTTCTGAAACAAATATTGCACTGTATGTTAACTAGAATTTAAATTAAAATTTGGAAAGAAAAAAAATAGAAACCCAGAAAGAAACCCACACATATATGACCAACTAATCTTCTAAAAAGCAGGAAATAATATCCCATGGGAAAAAGAGAGTCTCTTCAACAAAAGGTGTTGGGAAAACTGGACAGCGACATACAGAAGAACGAAACTGGACTATTTTCTTTTTTTATGTAAAAAAAAACGTTTAATGTTTATTTTTGAGAAAGAGAGAGGGGTAAAATGGGGGAGGGGAAGAGAGACAGGGGAACAGATGATCCAAAGTGGGCTCTGTGCTCACAGCACAGAGCCTGATGCAGGGCTTGAACTCCCAAACTGTCAGATCATGTCCTGAGCTGAAGGGTCACCCCTTGGATCACTTTCTTAAATCATACAAAAAAATAAATTCAAAATGGATTAAAGACCTAAATGTGAGACCTGAACCCACAAAAATCCTAGAGGAGAAAACAGGCGGTAACTTCTTTTGCATCAGCCATAGCAACTTCTTTCTAGATACATCTCCTGTCAAGGGAAATAAAGCAAAAATAAGCTATTGAGAGTACATACAAATAAAAGGGTTTTACACATATCTTCTGCCTATTTCTTAACTGAGTCATATGGATTTTGGGTGTCGAGTTTGATAAGTTCTTTATAGATTTTTGGATACTAACCTTTTATCAGATATGTCATTTTCAAATATCTTCTTCCATTCCATAGCAATGTAATATAGCTTGAAATCTGGAATCACGATGCCTCCAGTTGTTTTTTTTTTCAGGATTTCTTTGTCTATTCAGGGTCTTTTGTAATTAAATACTGATTTTAGGATTGTTTCATATAGCTTTGTGAAGAATCCTTGTGGTATTTTGATAGGGATTTCATTAAATGTATATATTGCTTTGGGTAGTAGAGATTTTAAGAATATTTGTTCTTCTAATCCATGAGCATGTATTTCTTTGTGTCCTCTTAAACTTCTTTCATAAGTCTTCTATAGTTTTAAGAGTGCAGATCTTTAACTTCTTTAGTTAGGTTTATTCCTAGGTGTCCTATTGTTTTTGGTGCAATTGTAAATGGGATTGATTCTTTGATTTTTTTTTTTCTGTTCTATTATTGGTGTATAGAAATGCAACAGGTTTCTGTACATTGATTTTATATGCTGCAACTTTACTGAATTCGTGTATTTTTCTAGAATTTTTTTGCAGGAGTCTTTTGGGTGTTCTTTTTTAAAGTTTATTTATTTATTTTGAGACAGAGGGCAAGAGAGAGGAGGGAGGGGCAGAGAGAGAGAGAGAATCCCAAGCAGGCTTCGCACCATCAGTGCAGAACCCCACATGGGGCTCAGACTCATGAACCATGAGATCATGACCTGAGCTGAGATCAAGAGTTGGGCACTTAACTGACACAGCCACCCAGGCACCCTTGGAGTCTTTTGGGTTTTTTACATAGAGTATTATGTCATCTGCAAATAATGACAGTTTGACATCTTCCTTGCCTATTTGTATGCCCTTTATTTCTTTTCGTTGTCTTATTGCTGAGGCTAAGACTTCAAGTACTTTTCCTCACCATTGAGGATGATATTAGCTGTGGGTCTTTTGTATATGACCTTTATGAGGTTGAGGTATGTTCCCCTATCCCTACTTACTGGAGGTTGTTTTTTTTTTTATCAATAATGGATGCTGTATTTTTTCAAATGATTTTTCTGCATCTATTGACAGGATCATATGGTTCTTATCCTTTCTTTTATTAATGTGATTTATCACATTGATTTGCAAGTACTGAACACATCCATATGGCTAACAGAAAATATACAGATGGCTAACAGACAATGAAAAGATACTCAACACCACCCAACATTAGGGAAATACAAATAAAAACTACAATGAGACATTCACACACTTGTCAGAAAGGTTAAAATGCACAAAAAAGGAAACAACAGGTATTGGTGAGGATATGGAAAAAGAGGAACCCTCCTGCACTGCCAGTGGGAATACGAACTGGTGCAGCCACTGTGGAAAACAGTATGGAGGTTCCTCAGAAAGTTAAAATTGGGGTACCTGGGTGGCTCAGTTGGCTAAACTTCCAACTCTTGATTTTGGCTCAGGTCATGATCTCACAGTTTGTGACTTTGAGCCCTGCATCCAGTTCTGTGGTGACAGCATAGAGCCTGCTTGGGATTCTCTCTCTCCCTCTCCCTTTACCCCTCTACCTCTCTCTCTCTCTCTCTCTCTCTCTCTGTCTCTCAAAATAAATAGATAAAGTTTTTAAAAGAGTTAAAATAGGGGCACCTGGGTGGCGCAGTCGGTTAAGCGTCCGACTTCAGCCAGGTCACGATCTCGCGGTCCGTGAGTTCGAGCCCCGCGTCAGGCTCTGGGCTGATGGCTCAGAGCCTGGAGCCTGTTTCCAATTCTGTGTCTCCCTCTCTCTCTGCCCCTCCCCCGTTCATGCTCTGTCTCTCTCTGCCCCAAAAATAAATAAAAGTTGAAAAAAAAATTAAAAAAAATAAATAAATAAAATAAAAGAGTTAAAATAGAACTACCCTATGTTCCAGCCATTGCACTACTAGGTATTTACCTAATAAATACAAAAATAGTAATTCAAAGGGATACATGCACCCCAATGTTTATAGCAGCATTATCTGCAATATCCAAATTATGGAAACCACCCAAGTGTACATCAAATGATGAATGTATAAAGAAGGAGTGGTATATATACACAGTAGAATGTTACTTAGCCATAAAAAAGAATGAAGTCTTGCCATTTGCAATGACATGGATGGAAGAGCTAGACAGTATTATGCTAAATGAAATATGTCAGCCAGAGAAAGACAAACACCATATGATTTCATTCATTCATGTGTGGAATTTAAAAAACAAAACAAAGGAGCAAATGCAAAAAACAAAAAAGAAACTAGAGAGAGAGGCAAGTCAAGAAACAGACGCTTAACTATAGAGAACAAACTGATGGTTACCAGAGGGGAGGTGGATGGGGGGATTGGTAAATAGGTTATGAGTATTAAAGAATACACTTGTTAGGATGAGTACCTGGTATTGTATGGAAGTTTTTAATTATTATATTGTACACCTGAAACGAATATTACATTGTATGTTAACTAACTGGAATTAAAATAGAAAATAAAAGATTAATATATTTTCCAACAATTCTCTTGATTAAGGACTCTTTAATGATGAAGTTCTTGGAAGGGAAAGATTTTCTAAAGATGAAAATATTTGAATGATATTCTAGATTACAATTATATATCCATAAACTGTATTTAATAACATCCTTAGAATAAAGATACCAAGAAATTAAAGGAGTTAAATTATGTGCTGCTGTATTGTAGAAATAAATATTCAGTTAAGCTTTAATGTTTTCTGTGGATTTAATTTTATGATATTAAACAATAAACAACAAACAATAAAAGAATCCTTTAGCTCTAACTAGATTACTAATTTACCTTAAACGGTGTCCTGCCTTTTGTCTTGTGACCATAGCATAGGAATGGAAATTACTTACCCTGACTTATGCCAACTCTCATGTTTGGTCTCCTTGTAGCCAGAAGTATGCATTTATAGTTTGTAACCATGAAAAACTATTATTCTATCAGTACTTCATAGTTTTAAATCACCAAATATGCAAAATTTTCTTGGCTTCACAAGTCCCTTTTTTGGTGACCAGATCATCAACACATGGCACATTATAATATATGACAATTTATATGTGTAGTAGAATGAAATAATGGAGAGTATCCATTTGCTCACTCATGCTTTCATTCATGTAGTCTACACTCATTTAGTTTCTATGGTATGCCCAGTGATTTAATAATGTTGACCATAGGATGAAAAATAACAAATTCACAAATCATCCTCTGCATAGACTTCTAACAGAAATGAAACCTTTCCGTTTATCACATATATTTTTCTTGATCAAAGACTACTATAATTTAACTGCATTTGCATTTCATAAATGTTTCAATAGCATAAGTTTTGTATTTTAAACTAGAATACAAACTCAGTTAACATTTTCATATGGAAATTTCTGATTTCCTCATGGCATGAAACCTGGCTTTATACAAATCAAAATAAAAACTTTTAAATGAAAGTGGACACAGAAGGATAATTCATAACTTGGCTAATTGTTATTTCCTGAATTCTGTAGATTGTGGACATCAACCTAAAACAAAAACCTAAACCTAACTCAAACCCTAACCCTAAGCCCTCACTACTAACCATGAAACCCTAACCCCAACCATAACCCTAAACTTATCACACTGCAGAGGTCTCTGAACTACTGGATAATAGACATATACCCTCACCCTGGCCTTAACTCTAACCCTTATTATGGACCTAAACCCAATCCAAAAAAATAATAATAAAGATTTGATATAAACACACACACACACACACACACACACACACACACACACACACATATGCACACAGGAATATTATTCAGCCATAAAAAAGAATAAAATCTTGCCATTTGCAACGACATGGATGGAGCTAGAGTATAATGATAAGTGAAATAAGTCAGAGAAAGAAACACCGTATGATTCCACTCATATTTGGAATTTAAGAAACAAAACAAATGAGCAAAGGAAAAAATAGAGAGAGACAAGCCAAGAAACAGAACAAACTGATGATTATCAGAGGGGAGGTGGGTGGAGGGATGGGTTAAATAGGTGATGGGTATTAAGGAATGTATTTCTCATGATGAACACTGGGTAATATATGGAATTGTTGAATCACTATATTGTACATCTGAAACTAACATAACACTGTATATTAACTATACTGTAATTAAAAAAACCAGTATCGTTTTTCAGTGACCATTTATCAGTATTTATTGCCCCTATTATATGGTTTATTATATGCTCTTTAAGCCATATCAGTATTCATTTATATGCTCTTCAAACTATGTCCATTACCTGGGTCTCTAACAAATGTAAGGTGTCTTTCCCCCTGATATAGTTGTTGCAAATTTTCACCAGGTGAAAGTAATTCAACCATGCTATATCCTGTGGAAAGAGCCAAATGATGTCATATAAGCTTGTTTTTCGAGGCAGGTAAATTTTATTTTTTTAAAATTTTTTTTCAACGTTTATTTATTTTTGGGACAGAGAGAGACAGAGCATGAACGGGGGAGGGCCAGAGAGAGAGGGAGGCACAGAATCGGAAACAGGCTCCAGGCTCTGAGCCATCAGCCCAGAGCCCGACGCAGGGCTCGAACTCACGGACCGCGAGATCGTGACCTGGCTGAAGTCGGACGCTTAACCGACTGTGCCACCCAGGTGTCCCGAGGCAGGTAAATTTTAAAAACATATTTATGAACAGAACAACAATCAAAAATAAACAACAAAGGTAATGGTGAATTCTTCTCACAGGGCTACACTATGTAATGCACCTTCCTGCCAGAGATTCATAGAATATATTGAGATTTCCTATTATATCCTCACGATAGAATTGTAACAACTTTGAAAGTCACAAGCTACTTTGCTAAATGTAAAAGTAAGGGTGGGGGTAGGGTGAAGAAGAGGTAGCCAATATGTAGTCTTACCTCTACTTGTTCAAATCTAATCTAATTGTTAAGTCAATTAGAAAAAAACTAGTGTTGACAATTCAAGAATGAACTCAGGCTCTGCTTATTAATTCCTGGTTCAGTGTGTGAACTAGCTAAATAAAGAAAACAGTGATGAATCTGCATAGAAAAACATTATTCAATTCCGTGGAAACTTGACCTGGGCCTTAGCTTCTAAGAAGTAATCACATGTCAAAGTCAATATTTTAAATGTACATTCAGAGCACAATGAATCTGGACACCTTTCTAAATAGTTTAACTCAGCTGGAAAATTTCCCAGTCCTCTATTAAATTGTTAACCTATAATCCATTTATGCTTCCTAATTCCCCCAGACTTTGAAAAATAATCAGGAATATCAGACATGGTGGCTCACTTGTGGTGTCTCCAAGTAAAGGGAAGTTTAGGAAATGGTCACAACACTGAAGAGAAAGTGTCTGCAGTAGAAGTATTAAGAAATATGTAACAGGAACTAAAACAGACATTTAGCCATAGGAAGATTAGGACTAGGGAAAGGAAGAATAACATTTGTTAAACATAGTCTAAATGGTGGGTATTATAGTTGATTTTCCTTCTGAATTGTATCCATGATTAGAGCTTGTATAGCATTAAGAAAGGGATGATGAGAGGAGAGAGGATGAGAAGTTCGAATAGATTTGAAAAGTAAGTCGGTGGCAGAAATAACTAGGGGAGGCTAAGAATAAGTGAATCTTTAATTTTTTTAATGTTCATTTTTTTATTTTTGAGAGAGAGAGAGAACAAACAAGAAAGGGGCAGAGAGTGAGGGAGACACAGAATCTGAAGCAGGCTCCAGGCTCTGAGCTGTCAGCACAGAGCCAGACAGAGGGCTTGAACTCACGAACAGCAAGATCATGACCTGAGTCGAAGTTGGCATTTAAGGGACTGAGGCTTCCAGGTGCCCCTAAGAATAAGTGAATCTTTAGAAAAGAACAAACACTTCCTCCCTGCTTGGTTCTCTAAGCTTTAGAATTCATCTACAAAACAATTGGTAACTTCAAGGGAAAAACTGACAACTAAGGTGATATGACAGCCTTAGAGTTAGCCTTTTGGAAACATCAACATTATTCACCATAGTATTTTTATGCAGAGTACCTTAATTTTCTTTTTTTGAAAAATATTATATATACATATATAATATAAAATATAGATATATATAAATATCACACACACATACACATAAACCCTTCATATTGTAATAAGTCCCAATACTTAATTGTTCTAACTTCAGGTAGAAAATATCTGACCACTATCTTTCATTCATCAACCCTTAATCAGCTTTTTATCTTAATCCTTTTATGAGTTTGTTTTAACTGGACTTGATATTATTGATAAGGTACCATATCAGAAACATAAGTAAAATTATGCTGAGCCTGGAGCTCTTTAATCTCAGGGTAGGTCTTCCATAAAATATAGAGATAATAATTAGGCATATTCTAGGACTTAATATACCAAAACAGAAAAATGACTGTGGTATCTTACTAATAATTTGTTTGATTTAAAACAATAAAAGTATTGCTGCTGCTTCTGATACTTGTGTTCAGGTATGACACCCACACCTTATTCTGTATTCAGAGCTTCCTAAAGTACAGTGAATTGAAGAGATCCCCACAAGTCTTCTGTTTTATAGGATCTTTGTTACAGAGATCATATTATTAGATGACAGGATAGTTTCATCCAGTACAAACAAACAAAAAACAAACAAAAAAAACCACTACATGGCTCAAATCCTTGTCCTCTTATCATATGTTTCTGGCCCTTTTTAGTGACTTCTTTCCCCTTTTGTATGTATTTTAATTTTTGTTAAAGCTGCCTTTGATATGTGTTTCAACTTGATTTTACCTGGAAACAAATGATGGCGAGAAGAAGCAGAGAACACTCCAAGTGTAATTTGCCCCAGGCCTGGCCTGTACTCTACTGACAAATAACCTGTCATCAACCATCCCATATTTGTACAATTTGATCTTCTGATAACACTTCATTTTGTTGTTTCTGACTACTTCTTTAATATCCCAAGATTCCTTTTGTTTCTCCAAGGTATTTATCTCTTCGGTGTCTTATGTAAACTTAGTTTATCTGACAAATGAGTTTCAGTGTTTACCTGGCCTTGATCAGATTGAGAAGTTCTCATAGTAGAATCAAAAGCATATACAGAATTAGGCTTAGGTGCGAGTCCAGATAAACTCCTCTGTTCTATGGCACATTAAATAAAACAAACAAACAAACAAAACATAGAATAGAGCATTTGTTTAATTGTTCTTAAATCACTTTTTCAATGAACTCATTTTCAACGATATAAATGAGTGCTCCCATCTTAAGACTCTATTGTCATATGTACCTGAGAGAAAGCAATAATAATTACCATTTATTTTATGCTTTCCATGTTAAAATTGTTTTACTTAACATTATCTGATTTTCTGAGGTGCCTGGGTGGTTCAGTCAGTTAAGTGTCTGACTCTTGATTTTAGCTCAGGTCATGATCTCAGGGTAGTGGGATCACACTCTGCACTGCATCGCACTCTGCACTGAACATGGAACTTAAGATTCTCTCTCTCTCTCTCTGCTCTTCTTCCCAGCCTGCTCACGTGCTCTGTTTCTAAAAATAATTTAAACAAAGAAATAGAAAAATCTCACAAATTAAAAAAAAATTATCTCCTGAATGAATCAAACCTTTGCTTGTTACTAAACCATGAGTTTTCCTGTTAAGACCCTGAAAAGTTTTATGTTATCCCATTTTCCACTTGAGAAAAAACTCTAAACTCTAAAATCTACAGATTTTAACATTGGGTCAGCACGCAAAAGGCTGTCAAGATTTCCCAACTATTAGCTAATAAAGATATGGCATTTAGTTAGAATCAAAAAAAGTTCATCCAGAATGTCTGTCTTAAGACTGCTTTTAAAATTGTTCACACTTTAAGCACCATTCACACACTTATTCACTCCGACTACTTTAGTTCTATCAGTGCTATATAAAAAAAAAAAAGTTTGAAGCAGGCTAGTTAACAGGTCCTGACTGTAATTGTAGGCTGGGAATGTCTCCCCACCCACTCCTACAGTGACAAATACAGGTTAATAGACTGACTCGGCCACTTTGCATCAAATACAAGAAGAAACATGACAAGGTGAGAATCGACTGCCAGCAAAATCTGCCTGCCCCATCTTTCCCATGACTACAGATTTCTCTCTATTTTATAGAAGTAAATGGCTCATATATGAACTTCTAGTGTTTTCATAGAGCCTTCACACTCTGCCAAATAACCTATATGTGGTTCTCTGGTGCATAGACTATACTGGCATAGCATACACCCGCATAGAAATGTCTATGGCTTTGTGGAGAGGAATAATCACTTCTCACCAACCTCCATGGGAGTGACTAATGGTGAGGTTAGTTCATGTAGTGTTTTAGAGACTGTTTCATTATTTTCTGTAGAATTGATAAAGGATTACCCAGTTGAAAAGTAAATGTCAGATCCTAAGTAAGTTACTCTTGATTTTCATTGTTCTAACATATTAAAGAGTCTTGTCATGCATGACATGAAGGAATTTATTACATTGTTACTATAATATTTTATATTTCTTATAGTCTATGATTCTATAAGAAAATGAATTACCAGCTTCAAATAGGTAGTAATCTACTCAATAAGACATGGTTTATAATATGTAACAATGTCATTCTTTAAGGTCAAAATATATTCGAAAAATATGTCTTTTCACTCCTCATCGATTTCTTCTGGGAAAAAAGACTTTTGCAAGACTTTATTGTTTACCTTAGGAATGAATCAAAAAGGAAGTATACTGGGGTGCCTGGGGGCTCAGTTGGTTAAGTGTCCAACTCTTGATTTTGGCTCAGGTAATGATCTCACAGTTCATGGGATAGAGCCCTGTGTCAGGCTCTGTGCTGACAGCATGGAGTCTGCTTGGGATTCTCTCTATGACCTTCCCCTGCTCTCCCTTCTCTCTTGTTCTCAAAATAAATAAACTCAAGAAAAAAAAGAAAGTATCTATTAAACAGTAACACTTCATTCATTTATTCAATAACGTTGGGTACCTACTATGCATCAGGTACTGTTCCAGGCATTTGAGATAGACCAGTAAATAAAACAAAGATCCACATCCTCAAGTAGGTAAAAATGTAACAGAGAAAGACAATAAAATAAACATAATTAGTAAGTTATCTAAAATTATTAAAATTATAAGTGCTGAGGAAAAAAATAAAAAGTAGAGGAGGGTAAGAGGGATTAACAAGCAACATAGGTGGCAGGATAGTGGGACAGATTGCAGCGATATAATAGGGTTGTAAAGAGTAGGCCTTATTGAGAAGGTAAAATCTGAAGAAAGGTTGAAGGAGGCCGAGAGAGTTAACCATAGTATATTTTGGGAAAAGAGCATTCTAAGCAGTAGGAACAGCAAGCATAAAGGCTCTAAAGCAAGAGGGGGTGCACCTGAATATTTGAGGAACATAAAGAAATCAGTGTAATGGATCCAGTGAGTTGGAGTATTATGGCAGAAGATAAGGCCAAAAAGAGAAGGAGATCACAAAAGACCTTATAGGTCATCATAAAAACTTCGACTTTTACACTGAGTGAAATAAGGAATAATTATAGGGTTTGGAGAAGAGGAGTGACATGATCTAGGTTGTTTGAAAAGTATCATTCTGTTTTCCACTGTATTGAAAGTAGACTGTAGGGGACAAAGGTAGAAGCAGGGGAAAAGATCACAAAGCTGTTCAGTAATCTAGGCAAGAGATGACCAGAATAGTTTAAAGCAGAATAACAATGAAGGTGAGGGGAAAAAAAAAAAACGGTTGATTTCTGTTTATCTTTTTAAAAGAAGAACTGTAACCAAACCAATGTGAATTCACTCCTTGGTGAATCAGAAACTTCACCAGATTGAGTTGTCACATAAGGAAAACTTATTTGCAGCAAATGAGAACACAGGGAAAGGCTTTCAAAGTTGTGACTTCCCAAGAGAGGGTGAATGAGTTCTTTTTGTTTATGGTTAGGATAAATATCTAGATAAGGAAGTCTTGTCATCCTATGTAGAGGCAGGCATAGGTGGCACAAGGGACTTAAGGAAACATGCCTATACATACATTATGTGTTATGTAAATGAGGCTGAAGCTCCTCCTTGGGCAGTGATGTTAATATTAAAAAGAAGTAAAGGTAATTGTATGTCATTCCAGAAGTCACTCCATGGTCCATGTGTGTAGGCATGAGTTAGGTTTAGCTCAAATGGTCTGGGTGGTCTGCCCTGGTGGGGGATTTTGTCAGGGTAGTCAACACCACCTGCGGGACGGTTTCAGGTTTCATTTGGCTGAGTTAAGAAGAAAGCCAGAAAGAAGAGCTTAGGGGAAAATGTAAGACAAAGGTTAATGAATACAAGCAGGTAAAGGCCAGGTCTTGGGGTCTAGCAGGTGACAGAAACAGAATTTAATGGTGGACAGGAAGTAGAATGTTCAAGAAAATGAGGACTGAAGGATAACTTTAAGGTTTTTGGCCTAAACAAATGAAAGAGTGGAGTTGCCATGAACTGATATGGGAAAAACTGTAGAAAGAACTTGTTTGGGGTGGTGGTGATGGGAGTTGAAGGGCTCACTTTTGTATCTGCTGATTTTGAAATGGGTATTAGATATCCAAGTGGAGGTGTTGAGTATGTCTCAGAGTCTGGAGGTATGATCTTTTTCTGGCTTGTATGATATTTAAAGACATGAGACTAGATGAGATCACCAAAGAGAGAGGTATAGATAAGGAATATAAAGGACTATGTAAGCTGTAGGACACTCCAATATTAAGTAGGCAGGATAAGAGACAAAATAACAAAGGTAATTGAGAAGTGAACAGTGAGGCAGAAGAAAAAAATAAAAACAGGAGATAGGGATATCCTGAAAGCCAAGTGAAAATTCAGGGAGGAGAGAGAGAGTGATCAACTGTGTTAAATGTTGCTGATGGGTTAAGTAAAATGAAGACCAAGAGTTGACCACTGGGTTTAACATCATAGAAGTTAAGGAAAAGAAATTAACTAACTTTTTGGAGCACCTCTCTGAGCCAGTTACTATGTGAGGAATTTTAAATATTTTATCTTATTTCATTCTCATCTAGGGAAGTATGTAAATTTTTCCCTTTATCAATGGGAAATAAAACCTTTATATAACAATACATTTAAAATATAGTTTACATTTTTCCTTAATAACTAGTAAGTATGTGAGAAATGTGAACATTGTTGAGAGATACATTAACTTTTCCAAATAAAAATAGTCAAACTCACAGAAGCAGAGTATAGAATGAAGGTTGTCAAGAGCTGGAGGGAAGGAAGAAATGGGAAATTGTTTTTCAATGGGTATAAAGTTTTTGTTATGCATAATTAATTTTATATACCCTGCAGGCAGATCTCTCTCTCTCTCTCTCTCTCTCTCTCTCTCTCTCTCTCTCTCTGTCTCTCTCTCTCACACACACACACACACACACACACACACACACACACATGCATAGGTTGTAAACAGTACCTATAGTTAAAAATACAAAATTGTGGAACACCTGGGTGGCTCAGTCAGTTAAGCCTCCAACTTCAGCTCAGGTCATGATCTCGTGGTTTGTGAGTTTGAGCCCGGTGTCGGGCTCTGTGCTGACAGCTCAAAGCCTGGAACCTGGTTCGAGTTCTGTGCCTCCCTCTCCCTGCCTCTCCCCTGCTCATACTCTGTCTGTATTTCTCTCTCTCAAAAATAAATAAACGTTAAAAAATTTTTAACAATACAAAATTGTGAGCTTAAAAATATATCAAGAGGACAGATCTAATGTTAAAAAAAAAAAAACAGGGACGCCTGGGAGGCTCAGTTTGTTAAGTGTCCGACTTCGGCTTAGGTCATGATCTCACTGTTCGTGGGTTCGAGCCCAATGTCGGGCTCTGTGCTGAATGATTGATCACAGCCTGGAGCCTGCTTCGGATTCTGTGTCTTCTTCTCTCTCTGCCCCACCCCCATTCGCACTCTCACTCTGTCTCTCAAAAATAAATACATGTATAAAATTTTTTTAATTTAAAAAATAAATAAAGGAGGGGAGCCTGGGTGGCTCAAGGTGTCCGACTTTGGCTCAGGTCATGATCTTGCACTCTGTGAGTTTGAGCCCTGCGTCGGGCTCTGTGCTGACAGCTCAGAGCCTGGAGCCTGTTTCATATTCTGTGTCTCTCTTTCTCTCTGACCCTCCCCTGTTCATGCTCAGTTTCTCTCTGCCTCAAAAAAAAAAAATAAACGTTAAAAAATTTTAAAAAAACAAAAATAAAAATAAATAAAGGAAATAAAAATACCACAAAGAAAATTTTGGAGGTAATGGATATGTTTAGTGCATTGGTTATGATGATGGCATCACTGGTGATGGTTATGCATAAAACTGATGTATTCAAATGTTCAGACTCATCAAGATGTACACATTAAATATGTACAATGTGTACAATATTTGTATATCAGGTACACTTCAATACAGTAAAACAACACAAAAGATTTGATTCCTGTATTAGATCTATTGTAGTACTGATGCTCATTTTTATTTGTAGTTCCAAGATTTTATTTAAATTGTATTTAGTTAAAATAGAGTGCAATATTAGTTTCAGGATGAGAATTTAGTAATTCATGACTTACATACAACACCCAGCATTCATCACAAGTGTTAAATACACATCATTAATTTAACCCATCCCCCCTCCCACCTCACCTGTAGTAAACCTGTTTGTTCTCTATAATTAAGAGTCTGTTTTAAGGTTTATCTCTGTCTCTTTTTTTGTCCCCTATATTCATCTGTTTCATTTCTTGTTTCTTTTCCTAATCAAACAGAAATTTATTTATTTTTTAAATATAATTTATTGTCAAATTCGTTTCCATACAACACCCAGTGCTCATCCCAACAAGTGCCCTCCTCCCTGCCCATCACCCAATTTCCCCTCTACCCAACACTCCATCTACCTTTAGTTTGTTCTCCTCAGTCCTTGAGACTCTCCTATGGTTTGCCTCCCTCCCTATTTGTAACTTATTTCCCCCCTTCCCCTCCCCCACGGTCTTAAGTTCCTCAAGATCCACATATGAGTGAAAACATATGGTATCTGTCTTACTCTGCCTGGCTTATTTCACTTAGCATAATACCCTCCAGTTCCATCCACGTTGCTGCAAATGGCCAGATTTCATTCTTTCTCATTGCCAAGTAGTATTCCATTGTATATATAAACCACATCTTGTTAATCCATTCATCAGTTTATAGACATTTAGGCTCTTCCCATAGTTTGGCTATTGTTGAAAGTGCTGCTATAAACATTGGGGTACAAGTGCCCCTATGCATCCGTACTCTTGTATCCCTTGGGTAAATTCCTAGCAGTGCTATTGCTGGGTCATAGGGTAGATTTTTTTTTTTAATTTTTTGAGGAACCTCCACACTGTTTTCCAGAGCAGCTGCACCAGTTTGCATTCCCACCAACAGTGCAAGAGGGTTCCTGTTTCTCTAAATCCTCGCCAGCATTTGTTCATTTCAGCCACTCTGACTAGTGTGAGGTGATACCTCATTGTAGTTTTGATATGTATTTCCCTGGTGATGAGTGACATTGAGCATCTTTTCACGTGTCTGTTGGCCATCTGGATGTCTTCTTTGGAAAAGTGTCTATTCATGTTTGCTTCCCATTTCTTCACTGGATTATTTGTTTTTTGGGTGTGGAGTTTGATGAGTTCTTTATAGATTTTAGATACTGGCCCTTTATCCAACATGTCATTTGCAAATATCTTTCCCCATTCCATCAGTTGCCTTTTAGTTTTGTTGATTGTTTCCTTTGCAGTGCATAAGCTTTTTATCTTCATGAGGTCCTAATAGTTCATTTTTGCTTTTTAATTCCCTAGCCTTTGGAGATGTGTCAAGTAAGAAATTGCTGCAGCTGAGGTCAGAGAGGTTGTTGTCAGCTTTCTCTTCTAGGGTTTTGATGGTTTCCTGCTTCAGGTCCTTCATCCATTTTGAGTTTATTTTCGTGAATGGTGTAAGAAAGTGGCCTAGTTTCATTCTTCTGCATGTTGCTGTCCAATTCTCCCAGCACCGTTTGTTAAAGAGACTGTCTTTTTTTCCATTGGATATTCTTTCCTGCTTTGTCAAAGATTAGTTGGCCATACATTTGTGGGTCCAATGCTGGGGTCTATTCTATTCTGTTGGTCTATGCGTATGTTTTTGTGCCAATAACATACTCTCTTGATGATTACAGCTTTGTAGTAGAGGCTTAAGTCTGGGATTGTGATGTCTCCTGCTTTGGCCTTCTCTTTCAATATTACTTTAGCTATTCGGGGTCTCTTGTGGTTCCATACAAATTTTAGGATTGCTTGTTCTAGCTTTGAGAAGAATGCTGGTGCAATTTTGATTGGGATTGCATTGAATGTGTAGATTACTTTGGATAATATTGACATTTTAACAATATTTATTCTTCCGATCCATGAGCATGGAATGTTCTTCCATTTCTTTGTATCTTCTTCAATTTCCTTCATAAGCTTTCTACAGTTTTCAGCATACAGATCTTTTACATCTTTGGTTAGGTTTATTCCTAGGTATTTTATGTTTCTTGGTGCAATTGTGAATAGGATCAGTTTCTTTATTTCTCTTTCTGTTGCTTCATTATTTGTGATAAAAAATGCAACCGATTTCTGTACATTAATTTTGTACCCTGTGACTTTGCCGAATTCATGTATCAGTGCTAACAGACTTTTGGGGGTCTGTTGGGTGTTCCATTTAGATTATCATGTCATCTGCAAAAAATGGAAGTTTGACTTCTTCTTTGCCAATTTTGATGTTTTTATTTCATTTTGTTGTTTGATTGCTGATGCTAGGATTTCCAATACTATGTTAAACAACAGTGGTGAGAGTGGACATCCAGATCATGTTCCTGATCTCAGGGGGGAAGCTCTCAGTTTCTCCCCATTGAGGGTGATATTAGCTGTGGGATTTTCATAAATTGGTTCTATGAAGTTTAAGTATGTTCCTTCTATCCTGACCTTCTTGAGGGTTTTCATCAAGAAAGGATGCTGTGTTTTGTCATATGCTTTTTCTGCATTGATTGACAGGATCATATGGTTATTTTTTTTTATTAATGTGATGTATCACATTGATTGATTTGTGAATATTGAACCAGCCCTGCAGCCCAGGAATGAATCCCACTTGATCATGATGAATATTACCTTTTATATGCTGTTGAATTCCATTCGCTAGTATCTTTTTGAGAATTTTTGCATCCATATTCATCAGGGATATTGGCCTGTAGTGCTCTTTTTTTGCTGGGTCTCTGGTTTGGGAATCAAAGTAATGCTGGCTTCATAGAATGAGTCTGGACGTTTTCCTTCCCTTTCTATTTTTTGGAACGGCTTGAGAAGGATAGGTATTAACTCTGCCCTAAATGTCTGGGAGAATTTCCCAGGGAAGCCATCTGGCCCAGGGCTCTTATTTGTTGGGAGATTTTTGATGACTGATTCAATTTCTTCACTATTTATGGGTATGCTCAACTTTTTTATTTCTTCCCGTTTGAGTTCTGATAATATGTGGGTACTTAGGAATTTGTCCATTTCTTCCATGTTGTCCAGTTTGTTGGCATATAATTTTTCATACTATTCCCTGATAATTGCTGTATTTCTGAGGGATTGATTGTAATAAATCCATTTTCATTCATGATTTTGTCTATTTGGGTCCTCTCCCTTTTCTTTTTGAGAAGTCTGGCTAGGGGTTTGTCAATTTTGTTTATTTTCTCAAAAAAAAAAAAAAACAACTCTTAGTTTCCTTGATCTGTTCTAGTGAGTCTTTTTTGGATTCTATGCTGTTTATTTCTGCTTTGATATTTATTATTTCTCTTCTTCTGCTGGGTTTGGGGTGTCTTTGCTGTTCTGCTTCTATTTCCTTTAGGTGTGCTGTTAGATTTTGTATTTGGGATTTTTCTTGTTTCTTGAGATAGGCCTGGATTACTATGTGTTTTCCTCTTAGGACTGCCTTTGCTGCATCCCAAAGGATTTGGATTGTATTTTCATTTTCATTTTTTTCCATGTATCTTTTAATTTTTTCTCTAATTGCCTGGTTGACCAATTGTTCCTTAGTAAGATCTTCTTTAACCGCCATGCTTTTGGAGGTTTTCCAGACCTTTTCCTGTGGTTGATTTCAAGTTTCATAGCATTGTGGTCTGAAAGTGTGCATGATAGGATCTCAATTCTTTCATATTTATTGAGGGTTGTTTTGTGACCCAGTATGTGATCTGTCTTGGAGAATAGTCCATGTATACTCAGATGTCAAGTCCATCTGGTCAAATGTATCATTCAAGACTATTGCTTTTTGTTTTTGTTTTTGTTTTTGTTTTTTTTTTTTACCGATTCTGGTCTAGATTATCTGTCTATTGTTGTAAGTGAAGTATTAAAGTCCCCTGCAATTACCACATTCTTATCAATAAGGTTGCTTATGTTTGTGATTGTTTTATATATCTGGGGGCTCTCGTATTCAGCGCATAGACATTTATAATTGTTAGCTCTTCCTGAAGGATAGACCCTGTAATTATTATATAATGCCCTTCTTCATCTCTTGTTATAGCCTTAATTTAAAGTCTAGTTTGTCTGATATAAGTATGTCTACTCCAGCTTTCTTTTGACTTCCAGTAATATGATAGATAGTTCTCCATCCCCTCACTTTCAATCTGAAGGTGTCCTCAGGTCTAAAATGAGTCTCTTGTAGACAGCAAATAATGGGTCTTGATTTTTTATCCATTCTGATACCCTATGTCTTTTGGTTGGAGCATTTAGTCCATTTACATTCAGTGTTATTATAGAAAGATATGGGTTTAGAGTCATTGTGATGTCTGTAGGTTTCATGCTTGTAGTGATGTCTCTGGTACTTTGTGGTCCTTGCAACATTTCACTCACAGAATCCCCCTTAGGATCTCTTGTAGGGCTGGTTTAATGTTGATGGATTCCTTCAGTTTTTGTTTGTTTGGGAAAACCTTTATCTCTCCTATTCTGAACGACAGGCTTGTCAGACAAAAGATTCTTGGCTACATATTTTTCCTATTCGTCACATTGAAGAATTCTTGCCATTCCTTTCTCTCCTGCCAAGTTTTAGTAGATATGTCTGCTACTATCCTTATGCTTCTACCTTTGTTTGTTAAGGCCCGTTTATCCTTAGCTGCTTTCAGAATTATCTTTATCCTTGTATTTTGCCAGTTTCACTATGATATGTTGTGCAGAAGATTGATTCAAGTTACGTCTGAAGGGAGTTCTCTGTGCCTCTTGTATTTCAATGTCAGTTTCCTTCCCCAGATTGGGGAAGTTCTCAGCTATGTTTTGTTCAAGTACACCTTTAGCACCTTTCTCTCTCTCCTTCTTCTTCTTCTGGAATTCCTATGATACGGATACTGTTCCATTTGGTTGCATCACTTAGTTCTCTAATTCTCCCCTCATACTCCTGGATTTTTTTATCTCTCTTTTTCTCAGCTTCCTCTTTTTCCATAATGTAATCTTCTAATTCACCTATTCTCCCCTCTGCCTCTTAATCCACATTGTGGCCACCTCCATTTTATTTTGCACCTCGTTTTTAGCATTTTTTAATTCATCACGACTATTTCTTAGTTCCTTGATCTCTGCAGTAATAGAGTCTCTGCTGTTTTCTATGCCTTTTTCAAGTCCAGAGATTAATCTTATGACTATTATTCTAAATTCTTGGTCAGTTATATTGCTTATATCTGTTTTGATGGATTCCTTAGCTGTCACTTTTTCCTGGAGTTTCTTTTGAGGGGAATTCTTCCATTTCATGATTTTGGCTCTATTTTCTGTCCCTTATGAGTTATAAAGCTTGTTATGTGCTCTGCTCCTGCAAGCACTGCTACAATAAAGGGGTTCATACACTGTCCAGGGCCTGGCCCTCAGGAGGTGTATTTTGGAGAGTGTTACTTGCTGTCTGTTGTTGTGACTTTGGTTATTTTACTTCTCTACTCATAGTGATGTTTTGGACTCTCCACAAGGTGTGCTTTGATTTGTTCATTGAAGTAGCCCTGGAAAGGAAAACAAACAGACAAACAAATAGGAAACATGCGAACACACAAATAAACAAATGGACAAACACATACACACACACAGTCTGAAAGCAAAAGCAAAAAACAAAAAACTAACCAACAAAAAACAACAGAAACACCGGCTATAAGTAAACAACAGGGTGGAGGTGGAGCTGATGGAAGAGCACATATAAAGAAAGAAATTACAGGGGCAAGGACAAAGAGAAAATAAACATTGACTGGGCAGAGAGGCTAAATGGGTTAATCCAGAGAAAGAAAGGAAAATAACAAAGGAAAGAGGGGAAAAAATGAAGATAAAGTTATACAGACCAAGAAACTATATGGCTTGATTATTCCAGAGAGAGAGAGCAAGGAAAGTACAGAAGTAAGGTAGAACCTGTATCAAGGGAATGGATTAAATATGTCTGCTTAGGCAAACCAACAACCAGAGTATTCAGCCTAGAGGATGGAAGAGATAGGAAGGGAAGATATATCTAAATAACAAAAATTTTCCTGGAATAAATCCAGGCTATCACAGTCTGGATGATGGAGGTCTCAGGTTGCACAGCATCTATCTGGCTTCAGCAGAAACAGTTACCCAGCACAGAGCGGCATGGTTTGTTGTAGGCTGGTCCCACCTCCACTATGGGCCCCTGGGACTGATCCCTGAGGCCCCGCCTTGGTGGTGGTGGGGGAAATGGTGATTCCCCAGTCTCTTCTCCACAACCTGGTGGAGTCCTTTTGAGTTGTCCTCACTGTGCCATGGGTGCAGATGGGGCGGTCCTTCTTGCTCCGTTGACTCCCCTGGTCCAGCGCTTGACTAGGATTCAAAGTCCCACTCTGGGTGCTCTGGTATTGGGGAAGTGCCTCTCTGTGAAGCTCAATGTGTGGTCCCAGCTGGATTTCTCTGTGCCCATGCACTTCAGGGAAGACCAACTCTTTCTGCTGCAGACTGCACCACTGACCTCACTGCCTAGCCCAGGGGTGGCAGACACAGGCAGGCTTTGTTCTGTCCCACTGCACTCCAAGGAGAGGACCGCGGTCTACTGTGGACTGCCTCCTCAAACCAGCCACTGAGCCACGGGGTGGCAGATGCAGTGTTCTGTCCTACAACACTCCAGGGAAGGGGACACTTTCTCCTACTGTGGCCTGAACCCTCGACCCAGCCACTGAGCCCAGGGGTAGCAAACACAGGCAGGCTTTGCACTATCGCACAGCCCCCCAGGAAGGGGACCACTTTCTTCTACTGCGGACTGGGATCCTGATCTACCACCAAAAGCAGGGCTGGCTCCCATCCTCTCCAGGTGTGCAAACAGGGAACTGGCCCCAGTCTGAAGAAAGCCCACAGAGATAGGATCCCTCTCCATCCCAGTCCAAAGTTTTTCTATTGTCCAGATACAGTCCTACACTTACCCAGCTGCTTTTTCTCTTCCTTTTGTCTCTCCACAGGAGAGACTACTTAGCCCGTTTTATCTCCCCCAGTTCACCATCACCCCCCAATCATTTCTCAAGTTGTCTCATTTTCTTCCTGGTAGATTCAGTCTCTTTTCCTCCCAGGTTCTTGGGGTTCAAGGTCCTTTGGCTTCAGCCTTTCTTTGTTTGAGAGACATGGGAAGTACCCTGTTTCACGTCTAAAATTCCACATACAAGTGAAATCATATGGTAATTCTCTTTCTCCTACTGATCTGTTTCACTTAGCATAACACACTCTAGCTCCATTCATGTCATTGCAAATGGCAAGGTTTCATTTTTTTTTATGGCTGAGTAATATTCCATTGTACATATATACCCCTTCTTCTTTGTCTATTCATCAGTCACTGGACATTTGGGCTCTTTCCATAACATGCATGTTGTTGATAATATTTTCTATAAACATTGGGGTGCATGTAACCCTTCAAATTCGTATTTTTCTATGTGTACTTTTTATTATTTATTTTTAAAAATCTATTTAAATTCAAATTGGTTAACATAAAGTTTAGTATTGGTTTCAGGAGTAAAACCCAGTGATTCATCCCTTACATGTAACACCCAGTGCTCATCCCATATGGTTCCCCCTTTAATGTCCCTCACCCATTTAGCCCACCCCCCACCTCCCCTCCAGCAACCCTCAGTTTGTTCTCTGTATTTAAGAATCTCTTATGGTTTGTCTCCCTCTCTGTTTTATCTTATTTTTTTCTTCCCTTCCCCTATGTTCATGTGTTTTGTTTCTTAAATTCCACATATGAATAAAACCATATATTTGTCTTTCTCTGACTAACTTATTTTGCTTAGCATAATGCACTCTAGCTCCATCCATATTGTATCAAATGGCAAGATTTCATTCTTTTTGAACATCAAGAAATATTCCATTGCATATATATACACCACATCTTTATCCATTCATCAGTCGATGGACATTTGAGCTCTTTCCATAATTTGGCTATTGTTGATAGTACTGTTATAAACATTGGGGTGCATTTGCCCCTTCAGATCAGAGTTTTTTTATCCTTTGGGTAAATACCTAGTAGTGAAAATCCTGGGTTGTAGGATAGCTCTATTTTGAACTTTTCGAGAAAATTCCATATTGTTTTCTAGAGTGGTTGCACCAGTTTGCATTCCCACCAACAGTGTAATAAGGTTCCACTGTCTCCACATGCACACCAACATCCGTTGTTTCCTGTGTTCTCCATTTTAGCCATTCTGACAGATATGAGGTGGTATCTCATTGTGGTTTTGATTTGCATTTCCCTGATGACGAGTGATGTTGAACATCTTTTCATGTGCCCATTAGCCATCAGGATATCTTTGGTAAATGTCTGTTTATGTCTTATGTCCATTTCTTAACTGGATTATTTGGTTTTCATTTTTGAGTTTGATAAGTTCTTTATGGATTTGGATACTAACCCTTTATCAGATATATCATTTGCAAATATCTTCCCCCATACCATAGGTTGCCTTTTAATTTTGGTGATTGTTTCCTTCACTGTGCAGCTTTTTATCTTGATGAAGTCCCAATAGTTTATTTTTGGTTTTGTTCCCATTTCCTCAGGGAATGTAACTAGTAAGAAGTTCTATGGCTGATGTCAAAAGAGGTTACTACCTGTGCTATCCTATAGGATTTTCGTGATTTCTTTTTTTTTTTTTTAATTTTTTTTTCAACGTTTATTTTTGGGACAGAGAGAAACAGAACATGAACGGGGGAGGGGCAGAAAGAGAGGGAGACACAGAATCGGAAACAGGCTCCAGGCTCTGAGCCATCAGCCCAGAGCCCGACGCGGGGCTCGAACTCACAGACCGCGAGATCGTGACCTGGCTGAAGTAGGACGCTCAACTGACTGCGCCACCCAGGCGCCCGGATTTTCGTGATTTCTTGTCTCACATTTAGGTCTTTCATTCATTTTGAATTTATCTGGGGGTATGGTGTAAGAAAATGGTACACTTTCATTCTTTTGTATGTTGCTGACCAATTTTCTTAACACCGTTTTTTGAAAAGACTGTCTTTTTCCCATTGGATATTCTTTCCTGTTTTGTTGAAGATTAGATGGCCATACATTTGTGTGTCCATTTCTGGGTTCCCCATTCTGTTCCACTGATCTATTTGTCTGTTTCTGTGCCAGTACCAAACTGTCTTAATCACTCCACCTTTGTTTATCACTTGAAGTCCAGAATTGTGATGCCTGCAGGTTTGCTTTTTTTGTTGTTTTTCAAGATTGCTTTAACTATTTGGAGTCTTTTGTGGCTCCATACAATTTTTAGTATTTTTTTTCTAACTTTGTGAAAAATGCTGGTGGAATTTTCATAAGGATTGTATTAAACATGTAGACTGCACTGGGTAGTATACACATTTTAAGAATATTTTGTTCATCCAATCCTTGAGTATGGAATGTTATTTTGTGTGTCATCTTCAATTTCTTTCATAAGTGTTCTATAGTTTTCAGAGTACAAATAATTTTACCTCTTTGGTTAAGTTTATTCCTACGTACCATATGGGTTTTTGGTGCAACTGTAAATTGGATCAGTTCCTTGATTTCTCTTTCTGTTGCATCATTATTGTAAATAGAATTGCAACAACAACAACAACAAAGAAATGTAGAATTGCAACAACAACAACAACAAAGAAATGCAACAAATTTCTGTATATAGATTTTGTATCCTGTGGCATTGTTGAATTTATGTATCAGTTCTACCAATTTTTTTGGTGTAACCTTTCAGATTTTCTACCTATATAGTATCATGTAGTCTGTGAATAGTGAAAATGTGACTTCTTCCTTGCTACTTGGATGCATTTTATTTGTTTGTATTGGCTAATTCCTGAGGCTAGGACTTACCGTAGTATTTTAAATAACAGTGTTGTGAGTGGACATCTCTGTCTTGATCCTGATCATAGAGGAAAAGTTCTGTTTTTTCCCATTGAGGATGATATTAACTGTGTGTCATTCTTATACGGCCTTTATGATGTTGAGGTATATTCCTTCTATTCCTACTTTCTTGAGGGTTTTTATCATGAAAGGATGCTGTTTTTTGTCTAATGCTTTTTCTACATCTATTGATAGGATCAATGGCTCTAATCCTTTCTTTTATTAATGTGGTGTATCATGTTGATTGATTTGGAACCACCCTGCAGCCCAGGACATATCCCACTTGATTGTGGTGAGTAATTCTTTTAATATACTGTTGGATCGATTTGCTAGTATCTTGTTGAGAATTACTGCATCCATGTTTAAAGGGATATTGGCCTGTAATTCTCCTTTTTAGTGGAGTCTTTGGTTTTGGAATCAAGATGATGCTGGCCTCATAGAATGAGTTTGGAAGTTTCCATTCCATTTCCTTTTTTTGAAACAGTTTCAGAAGAATAGATATTAATTCTTCTTTAAATGTCTGGTGGAATTCCCCTGGAAAACCCTGGACTTTTGTTTTTGGGAGATTTTATTATTATTTTAATTTCTTTGCTGGCTATGGATATGTTCAAATGTTCTATTTCTTCCTGTTTAAGTTTTGGTAGCTTGTATGTTTCTAGGAATTTATCCATTTCTTCCAGATTGCCCAGCTTTGGGTATATAATTTTTCATAATATTCTTTTATAATTGTATTTCTGAGGCATTGATTGTGATATATCCCCTTTTATTGTGATTTTATTTAGTTATTTATTTGGATCCTTTCTCTTTTTTTGATAAGTTTGGTTATGGGTTTATCAATTTTATTTTGAAGAATCAGCCCTTAGTTTCGTTGATCTGCTCTACTGTTTTTTTTTTTTTAATGTTTGTTTCTATATCTTTTATTTCTGGTCTAGTCTTTATTGTTTTCCTTCTCCTGCTTTATTTATGTCCTCAAGTAAACCTTCTACCCCCTTCTTCTCCTCTTCTTCTGGGACTCCTCTGAAATGAATATTATGTTTTATGAAGTCAATGAGTTTTGTAAGTCTACATTATGATCTAATATTTTTCTTTCCCTCTTCAGTTTCATTATTTCCCATGATTTTATCTTCTGTATCACTTTTCGTTCCCCTGATTCTTCCTTCCTTATGGTTAATCTGTTTCAATTCTCCTTTGTTGCATTAGTCGTTTCTGTTTTTTAACTCTTGTATTGATGCATTAAGAGTCTCCCTGATATCTTCCATACTTTTCTCAAGCCCAGCAAATATCCTCTTGAATGTTGCTATTACTTAAATTTGCTTCAATTAGATCTCTGGCTGTGACCTTTTCTTGTTCTTTCTTTTTGGATGAATTCTTCCATCTTGGCATTTTGTCCCTAGGTTTCTGTCTTCTTTGTGTTAGGAAAGTCTGTTGTGTTTCCTTCTCTTGAATGTAATGGCTTTATGGAGAAGAAGTCATATACTGTCCAGGGCCTGGTGCTTTAGGAAGTGTCTTTGGTGTATGCTGTGTGCACTCTGTTGCTCTATTTTGGCTGCTGTTTACCTCAGGTCAATCCTCTGCCAAGTTTCTCCTTTCCTGTGGTGGGGATTGTTTGAACCTTGGCCAAAATTTGGTTCATTTTAACTAGGTGTATTCTGGCCTGCTTGTTAAAAGAGAACTGATGCTATTTCCACTAGATCTGAAGTTTGCAGAACTCTATGGTAAGTAGATGTGGTGCGTGTGGGGGGTTGGTGCTGGTCTTCTGAGGGAAGGGCTTGTTTCACTGGTTCTCAGGCACACTTGACCTAGAAAAGCAGCACCAGCACAGTGCAGAGGTGTGGGGCTTGGTGTAAGTGGTTTAGGCCACAACTGTTGGCCCTGTGCTGCTTAATTTAGTTTTTGTTCAGGGGTGGGGAAAGGAAATGGTGCCAGCCAGTTCCCTAGTCCTCAGAGATGGAGTTCATGACTGCTGCTATGTGGGAAGCCTTGCCAGAAGAGCAAATAATCTTCCTCCTGTGTCCCAGGCATCCCTCAGGTCACTGTCTTCTTCCTGTCTGTTTCTGGGAAATCTTCCCACCTGGCAGTGCAGTGAACCTTGGGCTCTATCTCAGGGAAGTCAGCTGAATTTTAAATCTCCAAAATTTAAAGGCCTAGCATGGCAGGGGCCTGCACTGCAACTCTGGGTTGGGTCTCGTCATGCTGGGACTGATGCAGATTTGACCCAAAAGGGCAGCAAACCAAAGTACAGAGGAGTGGCAATTGGAGTAAAGCACAGCAACCAGTGTCCAGGTTAGCCACCCTCAGCAGATGTCTCTGTTCCTATGCTGAGGGGCAGGGGAGGGAAATGGTGTTGGCTGGCTCCTTTGTACCCTGAGAAGAAATGTCACCTCTCCCAATGTGCTCCAAGAAGGGGGAACTATCTCTCCCAGTGCATCCCAGAGGATCCTCAGTGCCATTTGCCCCCAGGCTATCTGGCCTCCTCCACAGACTTCCTCAGGTCTCCACACCAGTCATACCACAGACCTCTAAAGCTCCCATCTTTGAGTCCTGCTGATTGTAAAAACTCACAAAAATCATCCCCTCTCATTTTCCCAGTCAATGGCTTTTGGGAAGTGTTTTCCTTGTGTAATACCCTGTGCACTTATCTCTCTTCTCTCTCTCTCTTACCTCACTCTGAGACCAGGGATCCTTCCCTTCCACGGCGCCTGGGATCTGTTTCTCCCCCAAACCATATCTCTGTACCTCCTACCTTCCACGATGTGGCCTCCTCTCCTTCTAGTTATACAGTTAGTTCTGTCAGTCCTCAAATTGATTTCTTGGGTATTCAGAATGATTTAATATTTATCTAGCTGTGTTTGAGGGATGAGGCAAGTCTAGGGTCTTCATACCATTCCACCATCTTAGCTAGTTCCTGTTGCTCATTTTGATAATAATGATGGAGGTAAGGGGTCCAATTCACTTGAATTTTTATAAAAATCTGAAATTATTTTAAATAACCTTTATTCTATTTGTAATAATGTAAAATATTTGAAATAAAACATAAGTGAAAATTTTTAGAGGTATGTATCAGTTATGTGTTCTTACTTTCACCAATTTTATTAAGTTATCTTTAAACATATTTTTAATTTGGCTTTGGTTCATTATTTGAATGAAACATTTGGAGTGTGTGTGTGTGTGTGTGTGTGATCTGCCTGTAGTATGTGAATGGCAGTATGTGAATCAGATAATTTCAGCAATGCTATTAAAATATTTTAATAACTTAAAAATAATGATTACATCAATTAGTTTGGTATGTTCACTTCTGATTTGTTAGTCCCTACCTCTGATTAACAGTGTCAAAATAACTGTTCCAAATTTTGTGATGATAACTATATTTAGTAGTAAAAATGATCTCTTCTCATCAGGTAGACATTCAAAGAATTGCACAGATATATAGATATAGATTAGATACAGGATAGATAGATAGATAGATAGATGGATGGAGTTGCTGTGAATGACTAGAAAGGCACACAAAATCCGGAGCAGTTATTGATCCACATTGAAATCCACAAGTAAAATAAGTTGAAATAACTTGCTTTAATCAACCTGATGGAAAAATATTTCAAAATAGGCATAATGCCAGTGCCATGTGGCAGTTAAAATTTGTAAAGACTCGTAAAGCAAACTAATCAAATAATTATAAGGATTAGGAAAATAAAGAAAGAGTAATTAACTTTTAGCCAAAATGTTGATTAGATGCTTCAAGAATTCTTCCAACTATGAGTTTACAGATAACATTAAAATTATCAAATGACATCTCTGTTTCTTTATTGCTGTATTATATTTACTTTTCATTCTTTGGGTACAATTTTGCAATCTGGCTTATATTATCATCTCAATATTTGAATACTATTTCAAAGGTTATCATCAACAATAAATGCTAACTAAATTCAATTGCTTTTTAAAACCACTTTTCTTCTTCAATATTCTTCCAATACTTTGCACTATTAACCACTCCCGTTGAATGACTGATTTATTCAACAAATCATTGCAGCACACTTGCCATATGACAGCCTTTGTGCTAGGTGCTGGAGATGAGACTAAATTATTATTTTTGTGGTGCTATTAAAAATGAAATATATACCCTACCTTCAAAGAAATTTCAGTATAGTGGTGTAACTGCTATGTTAGCAATATGATGGAGCTTAGTCTTGAAGGTTAAGTAGGAATTTGTCAAGGGAAGAAGAGCCATGGTGAAAGGACGGGAGGTGGGGAAAAAAAAGAATAGAAGTTGTAGTATATATGAATATCCAAAGGTGACAGAGAAAATAGCGCCTTTGAAGAAATAGAAATACTGTCATTTAGAATGTCCAGAGTGTTTTGTGCAAACTAGTCCCATTTCTACAATCACAAAATTCTCTGAAACCTCAATGCCTTTGCCCATACAGGTCCCTCTCTCTACACCTGGTTTTCTTACTGTCAGTTTTCAAAGTTCAGCATGGGTCCTGGAAAACCTTTCAGTATTTCTCCCTCCTTACCTATCTTCTCTTTCTCTCACATATGCACTTTTTCTTATTCTTATGTTATCTGTTTTCCTAGATCTTCACACTTTTGACCCAACTACTCTCACTTTTATGGTCAGAACAAAGTAGGAAAAATACATAACTTTTAAAAGAAAAATATTAGCTATTAATCAAAGAACACACTCTTTTATTAAAAAAAACTTGGAAACAAAAAATGGAAGTGACAGTGCATTTCAAATACTTCTTGACTTGTAAAGCATCTTTATTCACATATCAGGAATATTATTATTGCATAACATGAAGCACACCTGAAATTTTTCTTCCCCATTAGAACAGTAAAACAGTTTATTTATGAATTATGTAACTTATCTGTAAAAATTGTGTCTGAGGAAAGCAGTTTTAAATGATGCTAATCTAAGTTAATATAAATTGGCTTAGTTAATGTTTTAAATTATATTGTTTTTGAAATAGATTAAAATGTTTTAGGGAGTCTACAATAATCACTTTATATGTTAAGAGCCATTTCTAATTAAAATATTATTTTAAAATAAATATTTCATCATTGAGTAGAGCAAACAATAAAACAAAGTGAATTATTACAGTATATTGTGCTTACTCTATTTTTACACCATGTATAACTACTTATTTGCAAAAAGGCTCTCCATCTTTGCATACATACACAATATGCTCTGGACAGAAATTTGTTATAGTTCCTAGACAATCATAAAAGTCAGTAACAGATGTACAATTGGTTGCAAATAACTACATTCAAAATCCCTCAACAGTATAAAACAAAATATTTCAACCTTGATTAATACATACGTGAAAAGTTTTACATGGTAGAAAAACTATGTTAAGGAATCTTAAAATATGAAAGTGAAAATAACTTTGAATGTTCAAATATCATGTTTTCAAGTACTAGTCTCTAAAATCAAGATAAGCAACAGACATGATTTCATCCTATTATTTTGTACCTGATGATTTTCATAACATGACTTAAAATTGACAGTATGCAGCATTATGGCCCAAAGAAGATCAAACATTTAAAATAAAGTTATTTTGGACTAAATTTGAGTATCATCCCCAGCTAAGGGAAGACAAAACAATATATCCAAAGAGAGGGTCAACATATGTTCTGGTTTGCTAAGACAGTTCCAGTTTATGTCTGTTGTCTTTGAATAATTATTAATACTTCTTTTTTTCACTCTCAAAGTGCTCTGATTGAGAAAGAGATTAGTATTAGTGGGCTACTGAGGGTAGCAGACACCTCAGCGCTAACAATGATTTTTTGATATTTCTAAGACTACCCTGGAGAATCATTCTGCCAATGGTATAATTGCATTATTCCTTCCAGCAATCTGGACTGAGAAAAGGCTTTCTACAGTTTGAAAAGTAGTGAGTAGGAAAATATTAGGAGTCACAGGACCCATAAACATGCATAGAAAATGTAATTCCAAGAAATGAATAACTGTTTTGACCATCTGCCAGTGTAAACATAAAGAAGAGATTCTATAGAGTAAAATTTAAAGTTTCCTGAGTTCCAGACCTCTGAATATCTTAGAAGTGGTAGGTAAGAAAAGAAAATGTCTCTGATAAGATCAGGCTGAGAGAATTGAAAGGAAAACTGCCCTTTGGAGAGCATATTTTTTCCTAACATAAAATATGACACACTGATTTTGCTACATAAATGTATTTCTAAAACAAAAGAGTGACATCAGAAAATATAATGGAATTTTTAGTGAAAACACAATACAGTGCTTTAAAACAGTTCCATCCTAATATTTGATTATGGAAAAAACTTCACTTGACCAAAATGGTCCACTGACCATCTAACTATCCAACAGAGCAAAAATCCTTCACCAGAATTAGTGGATCAAATGGTGCTACTTAAAGAGAAATTTAAGTCATATCTGCTTTCAACAGATGTTCTGAAAAAGAATTGTACTTCTTGGCTTGCCAAAGATTTTAGGCTATGTTTTATAGACAGATATGGTTATATATTTATTTTGATATCTATTTCCTTTTATGGGGGTTCACATGTTTTTTATCACATTAAGTACATTGGTATTGAACATATTGCAGAGTAAAAATTTTCCTGAAAAATAAAGTACAACCTTTATGTATTATGACAAAGTGTTAAATATAAGTAGCCTAAAACAATCTCTAATATTGACACAAGATTTTTGTTGGTAGTCCACAGAATTTTTTATATTTATTTCAAAGATCAGAGACACACATATTAACTTCAGGTGAAAACAATTATTTATTCCTTTTAAAAATAAACATTTTTTTAAATACCAGATACTTTCAGGTTTGTGAATTTTTAACAATAGAACCTTTGCTTGGAATATTGTATAGACTCTTAGGCTACATACTGCAGCCTTGATTTCCTCTCTAGTTAAAATCTAATTCTTCACATGTTCAACCAATAGAAATAAAGCTATTTAAAATTTTCTTGCATTGTGCACAATGTACAGTCAGAAAACAGTGGGAGATGAACATAATTCTAGCCAATATAAACATGCTATCCACAATTGTGAAAGTAAGGCAGAAACAGAAGCAGTCCTAACATCTGCACTTAGAGACTACTGTAATTATGAGAGGTGATCAGTAAACAGAGATTGTGAATAGTTTATAATGGGAGATAAATGAGCATGGATTTTAAACTTTTTTCCGGCCTAAGTTACTAGTTAATTTTTTGGTTGTACACTTGTTGGTTTCCCATATCTACAGTCTATATAGAACACATATGACTTATCTATCAATTGTATGCTGTTTGAGTTTAGTTAGTTATTTGTTACTTACAAGAACTATTTATTCATCTTTGTACTGGGATCCATAATGTTTTATTATCTACCCAAAAAACCCACTTTATGTTAATATATTGCTACAAATGTAGTTTTCAACTTTGTCAAAATCAGAGATCTCTGACCTTAGAGCCACTAAGATTGCTAAGCAATAATCACTGGGTATCACTGACAAGGAGAAAAAATAAAGAGTAAGAAAAAAAAAGGAAGTGGAAGAGGGCAGAAAGAGAGAAACAGAAGTAAGGAGAGCTTCCAGGAAGAGAAAATAAAGAAAAGACAAGGAAGTATTAGGCAGAGCAAAAGACACAGATGTAATGCAGCTGAGACATCAGGCATTCATTAGGATTGTTTCATCTTCATATTTTCTCTTTGTCTCTTTCTCTTCCACTCCCTTCAAGCCCACATTGTCAGGATGTCAGTTCATATTCCGCTAATATTACATACTATATATTTTCCATCTAGGTCATTTTGATAAGTTGTTAACCTTGTATCTGCTGTATATCTCAAAATTTACTATTTTCCCTACCTGTTGGCAAATGCATTTTGTGTACTATTACCTGCTTGGTTTTTATCCATTATTTATCCTCCACTTCTTCTTTCTGGCAATTAAAGCAATGAATCTCAGTTGTTTTTGTTTGTTTGGAATTTATAGATTAATATTGTCACTAAAATGCTCTGCTTGAACAGTCTGGTAACAAGTTAACTGAGGTGCTCTGGAAGCAGCCAGCTCTATTAGAAACATTCTTTCTTCTATTAAATCAGAATCTATTTTCCTGACACTTTTAGCCAATATGGAACAAATTCACTGCGGACCATCTAGAAAGTCCTGCTGTATGGTGAGACTGCAGAAGCACAGTGGAAGACAACTTGTGAGAAGGGAACATTTCAGCTAACATAACCAATTTACTGTGGGTGTAGTTAATATGTACCTCCCTTCTTCATCTCTATCTTTTTGAAGACATTAAATTATAAATTATCTATGTGAGGCACGCAATAATAGTTGCAATTCCAACAACAATTTGTTCCCCCCTAGACCAACAAATACCTTCTTCTATGTATCCAAAGGCCTTTCTTCCCCCCAAAAGAGGCTGAGATGGCCAGTTATTGCTATCTCAGACAACCTTACAACTAGGTATGGCCATGTGGCACAATTCTAACCAATGGGACATAAAGAGAAGTCTGTGGAGCTTTTCAGAAAAATTTCCTCCCTGGTAAAAAGAAAAAAGGTTGCTTTCCTTTGTAGTCTTCTTTCTCCCTGCTTTGCATACGGCTGTATCAGGATGTGAGGCTTAGAATGGTTCCAATCATCTTGTAACCATGAGTAGACCTATCCTAACACAATGGAGGCTACAGAGTGAAAACATGGAAAAAATCCTAGGTCCTTAATGACTTCACTGAACTACTGAATCAAGCCTACATTTGCCTAACCTCCAACTTCTTATTGTAGGAGTTTAAAAAACCTCTACTGTTTAAATGACGTTTAGTTGGATGTTCTATTAGTTGTAGCCAAAAGTATTCTGATACACCATGTTAATAAAAACAAAAAATACTATGGATCAACTACAGTTACTTTTTTAAAGAATTCTGGGGACATAAGGTAAATATTATGTAATGCTTACAAACCTGTTAATCTGATGCATGAAACAGGATGCAATTAAATCCAAGAAGGCTAACAATGGATCTTAAATTTTGAAATAATTGTATAAGGAGAATTTAGTGTGAAGTGCAATAAAAGTATAATCAGATTTTAGTAAAGTATGCATAAATAATTCAGTAAAGGAAATCTTACAATAACAAGAGCTCATCTATATAATTGGGGTATATCAAATTGAGCTAGATATGGTCAAATATTTCAAAAGAACAAAAAATTTACCTCAGTTCTACCACTTGCTAACTGTGTGATCTTGGGAAAGTTAACTAACCTTTTGAGCCTTAGTTTCCTCTTTTGGAAAGAAAGGATGATAATAATAGTTCAAGGTTATGAGGATCAAAAAAGTAACACAACACTTATTTGGCATGTAAGAAGTACTTGATAAGTGAGAGCTATTATTGTAATTATAATTTTATGACAAATGCAATTCAAATAACAAATTAGAAGAACAAAATCATGGCCATTTAGGTGAATAGGATGTAATTTAGCTTACATCTTTGAATAAGTGGAAAGAACATCAAAATCAGGCAAGAAATAGATTGTTAATGGGAGTATGCTTGTATTTTTAAACTGGGTTAGATTATGTTCAAAAACATATAAACCTGAGGCACCTGGGTGGCTCAGTTGGTTAAGTGACTGACTTCAGCTCAGGTCATGATCTCACAGTGCGAGAGTTTGAGCCCCATGTCAGGCTCTGTGCTAACAGCTCAGAGCCTGGAGCCTGCTTCGGATTCTGTCTCCCTCTCTCTCTGCACCCCCACCCCACTTGTGCTCTGTCTCTCTTTCTCTTAAAAATAAAACATTAAAAAGACATATAAACTTAATAGTAGGTACCTTTGGAAGAGTAATGACTAAGAGTTGGCAATAGGGGAATCTTGGGGTGCAGATAATGTTCTGGTTCTTGATGTAGGTACTAGTTACATGAGTGTGCTCACTTTGCAGAAGTTTACCTACCTATGCACTTATGATTTATGTATTTTTGTGAATATAATACTTCAATAAAAATTATTTTATAAAGGGGAGTTGGTGTTTCTCATGGAAATAATATAATAAGTTTAATGTAAATTAAAGTCAGATCCTTTAACTTTCAGAAAGGCATATTTGACTTTACATGTTTATCGACAAAGGCAAATCTATAAAAAAATGAGCCATTATAAAGTGAGATTAATCTGATAAGCATTTGTGAGATTTATGAGGATGGGCCAAGACACTGTAATAAGGAACTTAGCTTGCTTACTTTTCTTTGGAGACTAAACTAATCTCAATAAACTTTGAGGTAATCACCAAGGCCTTGAATGAATTCTTATTCAGACGACAGGGAAAATATTGTGGTGGGGGGTTAAGTGCACAGACTCCAGAGCCCAACAGTTGGGGTGCATGACTTGGCTCCCCCCATTTATTCACTGTGTATTTCAGCTTCCTCATGTAAAATGGGAGTAACAGTGGCATCTACCTCATTGGGTTATTGTGATAATGAAATGAGTTGATATATGGAAAGTATTTGGAACAGTGCTTGGCACATAGCAGATGCTATTAAAGTATTAGATATTATCACAAATGCTAGGTTCCTCTTTTTAAAAAAATCATCCCATGCACTGAGGACTCTTATTCTTTGGTAGAATTAAGTCTCAGTTCTGATTTCCAAATTATGATTTATCAAAGGGCAAGACTGGTTATAATGGTGGTTAGCAAAGGGTTAAAAAATTCTGCATGAAACAGTAGAAACAGATTCATGTGAATCATGCAACCCAAAGAGCATTGTGTATTGAAAAATAAAAATGAGTAACAATAACACTTTTAATGATAATAACTTGTACGTTGGTTCTTACCTCTTCTTGCTTATTTAAAGATTTTGCTCAATATTTCTTCCTACTCTCTTTTGCATTAGAATTTTTGGTTCTCCATTGGATCATTCCCATTAACAAACACGCTTTCATGTTATGCATCTCCAAAATGAATGAAAAATTCCTTGACCCCACATCTTCCTCCACCTATTTTCTTTTACTCCCATTAATAGCAAAACTTCTCAAAGGAGATGTCTAGGCTTATTATCTCCAATTCTTCCACATTCAGTCTTGAATCCATTTCAAACTTTCTTTTCAGCATTCCACTAAAACTGCTCTTGTCATGCTCAACAATGATCACTATGATGCTAAATCCAATGGCTAATTCTCAGTCCTCATTATACATGACCTATCTTGACGACCATGTGTCCTAGGTTGCCCAGGATAGTCTTAGCTTTTTCCTGTTCTCTGTACATGATTATTAATAGCATTCTCTTTCACTCTCAGAAGTGTTCCATTTTGGAATACAAATTACCTGATCACCTGAAATTAGCTTTTCGACAGAGTTGCTCACTCTCTATTTCTTGAAACACTCTCTTCACTTGGGTTCTGGGATAGTTCTCTCTTTTCCTCTTACTGGCCACTCTTTCACAGACATCTCTGCTTCCCTGTTTAATTTCTAAGCCATGGAGTGCCACGGCTTAAATCTAAACCTCTTATCTTCTCTGTTACATTTTGTTGATCTCATCTCGTCCCAGACTAATGATTTTGACATGTCTATCTCCACTCCAAACTACTTTAAACTCCAGACTCATATATCCAATAACCTACCTGACATTTCAACTTGGTTGTATATAATAGATGTCTCAGACTTATTTCCCAAACCACCTTCTGATATTTCCCCTTTAATCAGTTCCTTCCAGTCTTATTATAGCCTAAAGACACTACATAATCTAACCATATCCCCTAATTCTCTCCCTGCTTATTGAACTTTAAACCATGACACTAACCTCCTTAGTGTTATCCCAGAATGTTATGCACTCCCATTCTCTGGGACTATGTACTTGTTCCTTCCTCAGTCAGGAATGCTCCAATTCCAGATATTGAAATGTCTTACTCTTTCCCTCTTTCTAGTTTCTGAGAAAATGTCAACTTTTAAGTGAGATCTTCCCTGGCCACCCTATTTTAAATTTGCATCACCTTCACAGTCCCAAATATCCTGCCCTGCTTTATTTTTCTGCATACCATTTAAAACCATCTGACATTCTTTACACTTTTTTTTGTTGGTTATTTTTGTCTCCCTCAATTGGAAGGTAAGCTTCATGAAAGCAAGTGATATTTGGGCAGGGCAAAGACTTGAGGGAATTGAGGGAGGGAGTTTCATGGATTTCTAGCTGAAGGGAATTCTGGGCAAGGGGAACAGGTGACATTATACTGACTTATGTTTTAAAAGGATCACACTGGCTACTGTGTGGAGAAAATGCTGCAAGGGGAAAAGTAGAAGCAGAAGGATAGTAGAACATTATTACAGTCTTCTGATTTCAACACCAACATGTGAAGAGCTTGAAAGTCATCACTCTCATCCTTGCAGCAAGGAAAAGTCACACAAACTGAAGATCAGTGATATTTCTTAGACACATCAGAGAACTGAGCAAGTCACCACCCCCAAAAATGGAGACAGGTGAACATAGAGAATAATGGTCCAGATTAGCTTACCTGAAACAGAAGTTACTGGAGCCAGTAACTGGTTAGGAACACTTAAATGGCAATTGAAGAATTGCTGGAGGCTGAACATGAAACAGCTTGAGAGTTTAAAACTTCTGGGGCCCAGTCTTGAGGGTGTGGCATACTTTCATTAATTTTATCTTTAGGAGCCCCAACCAGGTTCTCCTGGTGAAGATCAGAAGAAAATCCCACATGTTTTGGGTAGGAAGAGAGAAAAGTAACCATACTGAAATATTATCAGAAGAAAACAACCACTTTGACATGCCCAGAGTTTCCGTTCTCAATAACAAAGACCCGCCCTCAAGGGAAACTACTTTATTAAAGCCTTACCTAACTTACAGGAGGCTCAGTTAGACAACTCCATCCTCTTCCAGTCTTCCTTTTCCAGATATAAGGTGTAAAAAAAGAGGCTAACAAATGCTTCTGAAGTTTACAGCCCAAGGACTCAGGCCCACTATCAATGAGATTACTTAGAAGATTATAGAATGCTTCTATCCCCAGTACCTTACTGCCATATCAACAAGACAGTGATATAGCAACAGTGGATTATAATAAAGAGAGCTCTTAGACAAAGACTCTATTTAAGGATCTCTAGGAAAATCCAAGCACAATGGGGCTGGGGTGGACAAGGAGACTAGAGAACATTTTAGCCACTGACACAACTCCAGTAAACAGTAAATACAGCTCAGCTCTAGATAAAGGTAATAACTCACACTAAATGTCTATCTATCTTGGTTCCTTCTACCTGACACATCATGTTTGGTTTAAAACAAGTACTGTAAAAAAATAAATAAAAAAAGAAAACAAGTACTGTATAAGGCATGCTAAAAGGCAGGGATGGGAGGGGAGTCTGAAAAGACAAACCAAGCATCAAAGCCAGAATCAGATAGGGAAGAAATTTTGGACTTATCAGATTGAGAATTTAAAATAATCATGATAAATATGCTAAAGCTTCAAATGGAAAAAGTAGACAACATGCCAGAATAGATGGGTAATGCAAGCAGAAAGATGGACACCCCAAGACAGTGTCAAAGTGAAATGTTACATACCAAAACACTATAACAGAAATGAAGAATACCTTTAATAGGCTTACTATCAGACTGGTTGAGGAAAAAATCTAAGCTGGAAAATGTCAGTAGAAACTTCCCAAACTGAAATGCAAGGAGAAAAAAGAATGAAAAAAAAAACCCAATCAATATAATACCCAAGAACTATGGAACAATTACAAAAGGTATAACATACTTGTAATGGAAATACCAGAAGGAGAAGAAATAGATAAAGGAGCACAAGAAATAGTTGAAGTAATAATGGCTAAGAATTTTCCAAAATTAATGAGAGACACCAAGGCACAGATTGGGAATCTCAGAGAACACTAAGCAAGATGAATACCAAAACTCAACACCTAGGTATATCAGATTGAAACCGCAGAAAATCAAAGACAAAGAGAATCTTTGAAAGAAGCCAGGTTTGGGGAGGAGGAGAGAACGCTATTACAATAATCAAAGACAGAGATGCTGATGGCTCACATTAGGGTGGTGGAAGTGGAGATAGAGAAAATTGGTTGGATTTAGGATATATATTGAAGATGAAGCTGACAGAATTTCCTGATGGATTGGAAATGGGATATAAGAATAAGTAGAAGTGAAGAGTATGACAAGCTCATGGCCTTTAACATCAGACAAACCAGGAATTCTTCTTAACCCTAATCATCTCCTTTAAACATTACCTTCAGCTACTATTCCAGGCTTTCATCACCCTAAATACAATGTTCACAGGGTAAAATTGAGGTTATGATCTGATAACTCTTTAGTTTCCTGATTCTTGTCATTGAACCTTCACATATAAACTTCTCAACATTAGCTTCCATCATTAACTCCTTCATTCCCATCTCAGTAGAAGAGGTATTTACCATTCTTAACAAATCCCATCCTCCCCTCCTCTTCAGCTTCCTTACAGTCCCTCTTCTTTGATTATCCCCTTTCTCCTGAATCTTTTTTTTTTAATGTTTTTATTTATTTTTGAAGGAGAGAGAGAGACAGAGCACGAGCAGGGGAAGAGCAGACAGAGAGGGAGACACAGAATCTGAAGCAGGCTCCAGGCTCTGAGCTGTTAGCACAGAGCCCGATGTGAGGCTCGAACTCACAAACTGTGAAATCATGACCTGAGCCAAAGTGAGACGCCTAACTGACTGAGCCACCCAGGTGCCCCTCGGTTCTCCTGAATCTTAAGCCTCTTCTTTTATGTTGGCTCCTTCTTATCAGCATGTAAACATAGTTAAGTATTTTGAGAGACAGAGGGAGGGAGGGAAGGAGGGTGAGGGGAGGGAGTGGGAGTGGGAAGGAAGAAGGAGGGAGAGAAAGAGAAAGGGAGAGAGAGACCTCCATCAAGCTCATTGTGACTTCAGTTATCACCATTTGTCTCTTCTTCATAGCACAGCTAGTTGGAAGAATAATATTCATTCATTGCTTTTACTCCTTCACTTCTATTCCACTCCTCAGCCTAATACAATTTGATTTCATTTCACTGAAATTGAAACTGTACTCAATACAATTATATATAACCTACTTGTTGCTAAACCCAGTGGGTACTTTTCAGTCTTTACCTCCTGTTCAGCATTTGACACTGGAAACTCTCTGCTCCCTTGGCTTCTGTGACATCATTATCTCTCTTTTTTCATATCTCTATAGACAATTATTTTCAGTCTTCAGGTGCTGCTCTTCTATTTAGTCCATATACATTGGTGCTTCTTAGTACTCTATCAGTGGGGCTCTGATCTTCTCACTTTTTGTACTCTGTTGATTAACCTCACTGTCCCCAATTACCAACTCTCTGAAAGTAGGCCTAAATCTATTTCCAGCCCACATGTCCAACTGGTAACTGAACATCTCTGCTTGAAAATTTCAAAGATACCTCAAATTTGACAAAACTGAAGTCATAATTTTGCCTCTTTGCCTGCTCCTTCTAACCTCTGTATGCTGTGTTTCATTAAACTGCATTCTCATCCATCTACTCACTAAAGCTCCAAACCTCGGTATCTTCCTATATCCTACTATCTCCCCCATCCTCACATGTAGTCAGTAATAAAGTCCTCTCACTTCTACCCCTAAATACTTATTGAATGTGTCCCTTTTCTTCTGTGCATCCACAGCTTTATTTCAGAACTTCATTTTTTTTCAAGTGTAAAGTAACAGTCTCTCCACTGGTTTTGGTTCCTTGCCCCTTTCATTAGTTTTATCTCTGAAACATAAAACTCATAACACTGATCTGCTTAAGATCCTTTGATGGCTCTCAATCCCTTCAGGATAAAGTCAAAGTCCTTATCAAAGTAATACCAAGGTTTTTATAAAGATCTGGCTCCTGCCTATCACTTCATCTTCATCTATTACTATTCCCTCACACTCACATTGAACAAGTTGCAATTCTATGGAATCTTACTTGCTTTTTGTTATCTCTAGACTTTCATAAAAGCTTTTTGCACTACCTGAAATATACCCCACCCTCCTTTATTATAAATAACTCTTATTTCTCACTTATAACTCAGCTCAGGCTGTCACCTCCTCCAAAAAACTTTACTTGATTCCTCAATTTGAGACATGTTCTTTTGGCTGCTCCTTTGGGTTTCTCTGCATAGTACTTACATTGATTTTATTTATATTATCTATCTATATACATCTATCTATCTATCATCTATCATCTATCTCCTCCTCCTCTCCTCCTCTTCCTCCTCCTCCTTCTTCTTCTTCTTCTTCTATCTACCTACATCATTTATCTATAGGTCTGTCTTTCCAATAATACCGATACCTTTGAGAGCAGAGATTTATCTTATTCATCTATTATCTTCTCAGAGACTGACATATCTGCTTGGCACATAGTAGGTGATGGAAAAATATTTTATGAATGAATGCTTAACTGAATGAATGTTTTCTCCTTTCTTCAATCTAATCTCCAAACTTCTACATTATCTTCCATTTTTCATGAGCCAAACATTGTCCTTCCGTCTTTTCCTTCCTTCCTTCCTTCCTTCCTTCCTTCCTTCCTTCCCTCTTTACTTTTTCTTTTCTTTCTTTCTTTCTTTCTTTCTTTCTTTCTTTCTTTCTTTCTCTGTCTTTTTCTTTCTTTTAGTGTTTCTTCAAGACTTCTGTTTTGAAGTCTCCCAACAGTAGGAAACTTAAAAGTATGTATGTATGTGTGTACAGATAAACATATATATTTGTAGAATTTTTATGTTATTATTACTGGATTAGAATACTCATTAATTGGAGTCATATACTTTTGGAGATTTAATTCTGAGCACAGAAGAAATATTCTGCTCTTCGTGCAAAATTGCTTCATTACTTCAAGAGCTCCCTAAAATATGTTTTTCTTTCAGTTTATTATTTTAATAATGCAAAAAGAGTAATTTACTCTTTTCTATATAATATAATATACATATAGCATTTGATCTATCATAATTAATAATTATAGAAGGCAGGAGGAATTAAAATACTTTATTCAGGCAAAAGAATTATATAACTACTAAGTGCCTATATAAGGCAATTATATGAAATAACTTACTTCATGCCATGGTAATCATTTGGGTTGAAAAAATTCAGTAACAGTTCATATTTTTTTAAGTATGAGATTTTTTGTTATTTGCCAACAGGATATGGAGGAAATTAAAATCATTGTTCATTTTATAAATGGAGATGAGGTTCAGAGAGGTTAATGCCTTCACCCAGATCACACAGTTTAGATTAGGGGCTAATCTAAATTCTAAACTAATATTTCTCCATTCTCAGATGTTATACTATGAATAATAACAAAATCTACATTTGTATACTGCATTAGAGGTTAAAAAAATACTTTCAGGGGTGCCTGGTGGCTCAGTTGGTTAAGCGTCTGACTTCAGCTGAGGTCATGATCTCACGGTCTCTGGGTTTGAGCCCCATGTCAGACTCTGGGCTGACAGCTCAGAACCTGGAGTCTAAGATTCTGTGTCTCTGTCTCTCTCTCTGACCCTCCCATACTCTCTCTCTCTCTCTCAAAAAATAAACATTAAAAAAATACCTTCAGATGCATTGTCTTCTTTGATCCTCAAAATCATCTTTGAAGTAAGGCAAATAATATCCCAAATTTATAGATCAGAAAGCAGGGATGGGGTAAGGTCGGGGGGGGGGGGGCAGGACTCAGAGAGATATTAAACAACCTCTCAAAATTATATAATTAGTAACGACTTAGAGCTGGGACTAGGATTCAAGTCTTTAGGCTCTAAATCACACACTAAATTATACTAAACTATATAGGAATCTGAATCAGTAAGTTACTTACAAAGATTAAATTAGCTTTTTTTTAAAAAAGGTTATCCTCTCCATTTTGTAAAATACTAAAGAATTTTAAAATGGCAGACTTTGGGGAAGTTGAATTGATAAATTAAAATATTCACAGAGTCAATTTTCCAATGTTTCAAAATAACTTTGAAACTTGATTCATGAGTCATTTTAACTATGGTGAATAAGTTACCTATAATAGTATATACTGGTTTAATCAAAACAGCAGGGTAAAACTTATCATTAAAGGGAGTTTATCATTGGAGTATCAGCCTGTTGAGGTTTGATTAAGTCTTGGGCCACTTATTAGGTACCTCGCTCTGTTCTAGGTGTCCTGAGGGCTACAGAACTCAGATACAATGTAGCTGCAGCTCCTTGAGAGAATTTTACACCCTGGTTAAGTAGTCTAATTAGTAAGCATAAAGCAATCACATAAAAAGCAAATGTAAAGTATAAAGAAGTATAGTTTATAAGTGCTGAAGGAATTCACAGAAAAGATCAGTAAGGCTGGAGTAGCAGGAGAGTGTCTCACCATCATACTGAGAGTAGCAGTATAGAATAGTGGTTAAAAACATAGACTTTGGCACTAGGCTACCTAAATTTAACTCTCAGTGTACCACTTACTAAATGTGTGACCTTGGTTGGGCAAGTTACTTAACCTCTTCTGTGCCCTCAGGATCTTCACCTGTAAAATGAGGATAACAATATTACATACATAATAGGATTATTGGGAGTATTAAGTAAATTAATATGTTCATAATGTTCAGAACAATTCCAAGTACCTAATGCTGTATGTGTGAATAAAAAATAAAATAATGTGGGGTTCCTGGGTGCTCGGTCGGTTGAGTGTCTGACTCTTGATTTCACTGAGGTTATGATCTCATGGTTCCTGCATTCAAGCCCCATGTTGAGCTCCACATAGTGCAAAGCCTGCATGGGATTTTCTCTCTCTTCTCTCTCCCCCACCCTCTCTCTCTCTCAAAAATAAACATTTAAAAAATAAAATTAAATTAAAAAATAAAATAAAATAATGAATAATATGGATACATGGGAAAGGGTAGACTAGAGGGGTAAAGCCTGAAGCTAGGAGACCAAATGAGAATATGCTATACTAATCCAGGCTAAAGTGATGTAAGATGGGGAGGATGTGACATAAAACAAAATTTAAAGCCATCATGGGCTATTTTTGTGGAGGACTGAAGACAAATCCCTGCCCCTATAATTTCTCTCTTTATATGTGCTCTTCCATCAGCACTGCCTCCACTCTGTTCTTTACTTATAGCTGGTGTTTGTGGTTTTTTTGGTTTTTGTTTTTTGTCTCTTGTTTTTGTTTTTGTTTTGTTTTGTGTTGCTTTTGGACTGGTGTGTGTGTGTGTCCATTTGTTTTATTTGTCTCTGTGTTTACATGTCTCTGTTTCCTATTTGTCTGTTTGTTTTCCTTTTCAGAGATACTTCAAGAAACAAATCAAAGCACACCTCATAGAGGATCCAAAACATCACTACAAATAGAGAAATAAAATAACCAGTCACAACAACAGAGAGCAAGTAACTCTCAAAAAAACACCTCCTGAGGGCCAGGACCTGGACAATGTGTGACACCCCCCCCCCCGCCCTTTAATACAGCAGTGCTCTCATGCACAGAGCACATAAAAAGCTTTTAAAACTCATAAGGGACAGAAAACTAGCCAAAATGATGAAACGGAAGAATTCCCCTCAAAAGAAATTTCAGGAAAAAGTGACACCTAAAGAATTGATCAAAACAGATATAAGCAATATAACTGAACAAAAATTTAGAATAATAGTCATAAGATTAATTGCTGGGCTTGAAAAAGGCATAGAAGACAGCAGAAAGTCTATTACTGCAGAGATCAAGGAACTAAAAAATAGTCATGATGAATTAAAAAAAATGCTCTAAATGAGGTGCAAAATAAAATGGAGGCAGCCACAGCACGGATTGAAGAGACGGGGGGAGGGGGATAGGTGGATTAGAAGATTAAATTATGGAAAAAGAGGAACCTGAGAAAAAGATTTAAAAATCCAGGATCATGAGGGGAGAATTAGAGAACTAAGTGATGCAATCAAATGGAACAATATCCGTATCATAGGAATTCCAGAAGAAGAAGAGAGAGAAGGGAGCTGAAGATGTATTTGAAGAAATAATAGCTGAGAACTTCCCCCAATCTGAGGAAGGAAACAGACATTGAAATCCAGGAGACACAGAGAACTCACTTCAAGACATAACTTGAATCGATCTTCTGCATGACATATCGTAGTGAAACTAGCAAAAACAAAGATAAAGGGAGAATTCTGAAAGCAGCTAGGGACCAACAGGCCTTATCCTACAAGGGTAGACACATAATGGTAGTAGCAGACCTATCTATTGAAACTTGGCAGGACAGAAAGGAGTGGTAGGAAATTTTCAATATGATGAATAGGAAAAATATGCAGCCAAGAATCCTTTATCCAGCAAGCCTGTCATTCAGAAAAGAAGGAGAGATAAAGGTCTTCCCAAACAAACAAAAACTGAAGGAGTTAATCACCACTAAACCAGTCCTACAAAAGATCCTAAGGAGGACTCTGTGAGTGTTGCAAAGAGCGCAAAGTACCAGAGACATCACTACAAGTGTGAAACCTACAGATAACATAATGACACTACACCCATAACTTTCAATAGTAACACTGAATTTAAATGTACTAGAATATCCAATCAAGACATAGGGTATCAGAAGGGATAAAAAAAACTAGACCCATTTAATTGCTGTCTACAAGAGACCCATTTTGGATCTGAAAACACCTTCAGATTGAAAGTGAGGGGGTGGAGGCCAACCTGTCATGCTACCGGAATTCAAAAGAAAGCTGGATTAGCCATACTTATATCAGACAAACTAGATTTTAAACTATAGGCTGTAAAAAGAGATGAAGAAGGGCATTATATAATAATTATGGGGTCTATCTATCAAGAAGAGCCAACAATTATAAATGTTTATGTACCAAATATGGAAGCAACCAAATATAAAAACAATTAATCACAAACATAAGCAACCTTATTGGAAAGAATGTGGTAATTGCAGGGGACTTGAATACTCCAATTACAACAATGGACAGGCCATCTAGGCAGAAAATCCATAAGAAACAAGGGCCCTAAATGATACACTGGACCAGATAAGTTTGACAGATATATTTAGAACTTTTCATCCTAAAGCAGCAGAATATACATTCTGAGAATGAATGGGTCAACTAGGCAATTAAAGAAGAAATTAAAAAATATATGGAAACAAATGAAAATGAAAACACAACATCCAAACTATTTGGGATGCAGCAAAGGCAGTCCTAAGAGGAAAATACATTGCAATCCAGGCCTATCTCAAGAAACAAGAAAAATCCCCAATATAAAGTCTGACAGCACACCTAAAGGAACTAGAAGCAGAACAGCAAAAACACCCCAAACCCAGCAGAAGAAGAGAAATAATAAAAATCAGAGCAGAAATAAACAATATAGAATCCCAAAAAAAAAACCCAGTAGAACAGATCAATGAAACCAAGAGTTGTTTTTTTTTTAATAAACAAATTGATAAAACCCTAGCCAGACTTCTCAAAAAGGAAGGAGAGAGGACCCAAGTAGATAAAATAATGAATGAAAATGGATTTATCACAACCAATCCCTCAGAAACACAAGCTATTATCAGAGAATACTATGAAAAAATATGCCAAAAAACAGGACAACCTGGAACAAATGAACAATTTTCTAGACACCCACACCTACCAAAACTCAAATGGGAAGAAATAGAAAACTTGAATAGACCCATAATGAGTGAAGAAATTGAATCAGTTACCAAAAATATACCAACAAATAAGAGTCCTTGACCAGATGGCTTCCATGGGGAATTCTACCAGACATTTAAAGCAGAGATAATACCTATCCTTCTCAAGCTATTCCAAAAAATAGAAGGGGAAGGAAAACATCCGGACATATTCTATGAAGCCAGCATTACCTTGATTCCTAAATACGACAGAGAACCCACAAAAAAGGAGAAATACAGGCCAATATTCCTGATGAACATGGATGCAAAAATTCTCAACAAGATACTAGCGAATCAAATTCAACAGCATATAAAAAGTATTATTCACCACAATCAAGTGGGATTCATTCCTGCACTGAAGGGCTGTTTCAATATTCACACAAAAAATCATTGTGATACATCACATTAATAAAAGAAAGGGTAAGAACCATATGATCCTGTCCATAGATGCAGAAAAAGAATTTGAGAAAATACATCATCCTTTCTTAACAAAAAACCCTGAAGAAAGTCAAGATAGAAGGAACATACCTAAACATCATGAAAGCCATATATCATCCTCAATGAGGAAAAACTGAGAGCTTTTCCCTTGAGATAAGGAACACGACAGGGATGTCCACTCTCACCACTGTTGTTTCACATAATGTTAGAAGTCCTAGCATCATTATTCAGTAAACAAAATGAAATAAAAGGCATCAAAATTGGCAAAGAAGAAGTCAAACTTTGACTTTTCACAGATAATATGATACTTATATGGAAAACTCAAAAGACTTCAACTAAAGTCTGCTAGAACTGATACATGAATTCAGCAAAGTCACAGGGTACATAATCAATGTACAGAAATCAGTTGCATTTCTATACACCAATAATGAAGCAAGAGAAATCAAGAAATTGATTGATTTACAATTGCACCAAGAGCTATAAAATACCTAGGGATAAACCTAACCAAAGATGTAAAAGATGTGTATGCTGAAAACTATAGAAAGCTTATGAGGGAAATTGAAGAAGACATAAGGAAATGGAAAAACATTCCATACTCATGGATTGGAAGAATAAATATTGTTAAAATGTCAATACTACCCAAAGCAATCTACACATTTAATCCAATCCCAATCAAAACTGCACCAGGATTCTTCTCAAAGCTACAACAAACAATCCTAAAATTTGTATGGAACCACAAAGTGCTCATGTAGCCAAAGTACTTTCGAAGAAGAAAACCAAAGTAGGAGGACTCACAATCCCAGAATTTAGCCTCTACTACAAAGCTGTAATCATCAAGAGAGTATGTTACCAGAACAAAAACATACACATAGACTAACAGAATAGAATAGAGACCCCAGAACTGGACCCACAAATGTATGGCCAACTAATCTTTGACAAAGCAGGAAAGAGTATCCAATGGAAAAAAAAACAGTCTCTTTAATAAATGGTGCTGGGAGAACTGCACAGAAACATGTAGAAGAATGAAACTAGACCATACACAAAAATAAACTCATACCATACACAAATATAAACACCATACACAAAAATAAACTCAGAATAGGTGAAAGACCTAAATGTGAGACAGGAAACCGTCAAAACCCTAGAGGAGAAAGCAGGCAACAACCTCTTTGACCTCAGCCACAGCAATTTCTTACTTGATACATCTCCAATGGCAAGGGAATTAAAAGCAAAAATGAACTATTGGGACCTCATGAAGATAAAAACCTTCTGCACTGCAAAGGAGACAGTCAACAAAACTAAACGGTGATGGGAATGGGACAGAATGGGAAAAGATACTTGCAAATGACATATCAGATAAAGGGCTAGTATCCAAAATCTATAAAGAACTCACCAAACTCCACACCTGAAAAACAAATAATCCAGTGAAGAAATGGGCAGAAGACATGAAGAGACAGTTTTCCAAAGAATATATCCAGATGGTCAGCAGACACAGTAAAAGATGCTCAGTGATACTCATCATGCCAATTATTTATTTATTTATTTTGAGAGAGAGAGAACAGAGCACACAAGCAGGGGAGGGGCAGAGAGACAGAGAGGGAAATAGAGTATCGCAAGTAGGTTCTGTGCTGTCAGTGCAGAACCTGATGCAGGTCTAGATCTCACAAACTGTGGGATCAGAACCTGAATCAAAATCAAGAGTCAGACGCTTAACTGACTGAGCCACCCAGGGACCCAAAGGACTCATTTTAGACTTAAAGTCACCTGCATATTGAAAGCACGTGGATGGTGGAACATTTATCATGCAAAAGGATGTCAAAAGAAAGGTAGAGACAATAGTTATATTGGACAAACTAGACTTTAAAACAAAGACTGTAACAAGACACCAATAAGGGTACTATATAATCATAAAGGGGACAATCCAAAAAGAACACTTGAAAATATTTATGTACCCAACGTGGGAAAACCCACACACATAAAACAGTTAATAACAAACATAAAGGAACTAATCGATAATAAAACAATAATAGTAGGAGACTTTAACGCCCCACTTACATCAATGGACAGAACATCTAAACAGAAAATAAATAAGGAAACAATTACTTTGAAAGACATACTGGATCAGATGGACTTAACAGGTACATTTGAAACATTTTAACCTAAAACAACTGATTACAAATTCTTTTCAAGTGTACATGGAACATTCTCCAGAACAGATCACATATTAGGTCACAAAACAGGCCACAACAAATACAAAAAGACTGAGGTCATACCATGCACCTTTTCTGACCAGCACTATGAAACTTGAAGTGAACCACAAGAAAATTTCTGGGAAGACAACAAATACACAGAGGTTAAAGAACATACTACTGAACAATGAATGGGTCAACCATGAAATCAAAGAAAATATAAAAATATACATGGAAACAAATGAAAATGAAAACACAGTGGCTCAAAAAATTTGGGATGCAGCAAAAGCGGTCCTAAGAGGGAAGTATACAGCAATACAGGCCTACCTCAGAAGCAAGAAAAATCTCAAACACACAATCCAACCTTATACCTAAAGGAGCTAGAAAAAGAGCAGCAAACAAACCTCAAAGCCAGATTAAGAAAAGAAATAATAAAGATTAGTGTACAAAAAAAATGATATAGAAACTATAAAAGAGAATAGAACAGATCAAATAAATCAGGAGCTGGTTCTTTGAAAATAATTAAAAAAATGTATAAAACTCTAGCAAAACTTATTTTAAAGAAAAGGATCCAAGTAAATAAAATCACAAATGAGAGGCAAGAAATAATAACCAACACTATAGAAATACAAAAAAAATTAAGTGAATATTATGAAAAACTCTATGCCAACAAATTGGACAACCGGGAAGAAATAAATTCCTAGAAACATAAACTAACAAAACTGAAAAAGGAAGAAGTAGAACACTTAAATTTTTTTTTAAATTTTTTTTCAACGTTTATTTATTTTTGGGACAGAAAGAGACAGAGCATGAACGGGGGAGGGGCAGAGAGAGAGGGAGACACAGAATCGGAAACAGGCTCCAGGCTCTGAGCCATCAGCCCAGAGCCTGACGCGGGGCTCGAACTCACGGACCGCGAGATCGTGACCTGGCCGAAGTCGGACCCTTAACCGAATGCGCCACCCAGGCGCCCCAGAACACTTAAAATTTTTTAATGTTTATTTATTTTTGAGAGACAGAGAGAGACAGAGCATAAGTGGGGGACAGAGAGAGGGAGACACAGAATCCAAAGCAGGCTCCAGGCTCTGAGCTGTCAGCACAGAGCCTGATGCAGGGCTTGAACCCACAAATTGTGAGATCGTGACTTGCGCTGAAGTCAGATGCTCACTGGCCTGAGCCACCCAGGCACCCCAGAAATAGAAAATTTGAACAGACCAATATCCACCAAAGAAATTGAATCAGTAATCAAAAAATCTCCCAGCAAACAAAAGTCCAGGGCCAGATGGCTTCACAGGCAAATTCTACCAAACATTTAATTTTTTTTTTAACGTTTATTCATCTTTGAGACAGAGAGAGACAGAGCATGAATGGGGGAAGGTCAGAGAGAGAGGGATACACAGAATCTGAAACAGGCTCCAGGCTCTGAGGTGTCAGCACAGAGCCCAATGCGGGGCTCGAACTCACGGACCGCGAGATCATGACCTGAGCTGAAGTCGGACGCCCAACCGACTGAGCCACCCAGGGGCCCCTCTACCAAACATTTAAAGAACAGTTAATAACTATACTTCACAAACTATTCCAAAAAATAGAAAAGGAAAGAATACTTCAAAATCCATTCTATATGGCCAGTTTACCCTGATATCAAAATTGGATAAAGGCACCATAAAAAAGAGAACTGCAGACTAATATCTCTGATGAACATATATGCAAAAATCCTCAACCAAATGCCAGCAAGTGAAATACAACAATACATTAAAAAAATTATACACCTTGATCAAGTGGGATTTATTCTCGGGATGCAATGGTGGGTCATTATTTGTAAATCAATCAATGTGATACATCACATTAATAAAAGAAATGCTAAGAACCACATGATCATTTCAATAGATGAAGAAAAAGCATTTGACAATGTACAACATTCATTCACGACAAAAACCTTCACGAGAGTAGGTTTGGAGGGAACATAAGTCAACATAATAAAGGCCATATATGAAAAACCTACAGCTAATATTATCCTAAATTGGGGAAAAACTGGGAGCTTTTCCTTGACAGTCAAGAAGAAGACAGGAATGTCCATTCTCACCACTGTTATTTAATATAGTATCATCCACAACAGACAACAAAAAGAAAAGCATCCAAATTGGCAAGAAAGAAGTAAAAATTTTATTATTTCAGATGATATGATACTATGTAGAAAAAGCAAAGGACTACACACACACACACACACACACACACACACACACAAACTGCTGGAACTGATACAGAAAATCGGTGAAGTCACAGGATATAAAATCAACATAAGAAATCTGTTGCATTTATATACACCAATAATGAAGCAACACAAAGAGAAACCAAGTAATCAATCCCCTTTAAAACTGCACCAAAACCCACAATATGCCTAGGAATAAACCCAATCAAAGAGGTGAAAGATCTGTATTGTGAAAACAATAGGATACTTATGAAAGAAATTGAAGATGACACATAGAAATGGAAAAAAAACATTTCATGCTCATGGATTGGATGACGAATATTCTTAAAATGTCTCTACTACCCAAAGCAATCTACACATTTAATGTAATCTCTATCAAAATACCACCAGCCTTTTTTCACAGAGCTAAAACAAGCAATCCTAAAACTTATGGAAATGCAAAAGATCCCAAAGAGCCAAAGCAACCTTGAAAAAAAAAAAAAAGCAAAGCTGGAGGCATCACAATTCCAGACTTCAAATTATATTACAAAGCTGTAGGAATCAAACCAGTATGTTACTGGCACATAAATAGACACATAGATCAACAGAACAGAATAGAAAACCTAGAAATGAACTCATAACTATAAGGTCAATTAATTTTCAACAAACCAGGAAAGAATATCCAATGGGAAAAAGAATGTCTCTTCAACAAATGGTGTTGGGAACACTGGATACCAATATGCAAAAGAATGAAACCAGACCACTTTCTTACAAGAAACACAAAAATAAACTCAAATAAGTTAAACACCTAAATGTGAGACAAGAATCTATTAAGGTCTCAGAGAAGAACACAGGCAGTAACCTTTTTGACATAGGCTGTAGCAACTTATTTTTAGATATGTCTCCTGAGGTAAGGGAATCAAAAACAAAAATGATCTATTTGGATTTCATCAAAATAAAATGCTTCTGCACAGCACAGGAAACAATCACCAAAATGTAAAGGCAACCTATTGAATGGATAAAGATATTTGCAAATGACATATCTGATAAAGGGTTAGTATCCAAAATACATAAAGAACTTACAAAACTCAACACCCACAAAATGAATGATCTAATTAAAAATGGACAGAATACATGAATAGACATTTTTTCAAAGAAGACATCCAGATGGTCATCAGACACATGAAAAGATGCTCAACATTACTCTCATCAGAGAAATACAAAAAACAAAAACAGAAACAGAAACAAAAAACCTACAATGAGATTTCACCACATACCTCTCAGAATTGCTAAAATCAACAATCGAAAAACCAACAGAAGTTGGCGAAGATTTAGTGAAAAGGAAATACTCTTGCACTGATGGTAGGAATGTAAACTGGTGCAGCCACTGTGGAAAACAGTATGGAGGCTCCTCAAAAAGCTCAAAATAGAACTACCCTACAATCCAGCAATTGCACTACTAGGTATTTACCCAAAGAATACAAAAATATTGATTCAAAGGGATACCTACATGCCAATGTTTAAGGCAGCCTTACATACAATAGGCAAATCCTGGAAACAGCCCAAGTTTCCACTGATAGATGAATGGATAAAGAAGATGTGGTGTATATATATAATGGAATATTAGCCATAAAAAAGAATGAAATCTTGTGGGAGATGCAGGAGAGAAGCATCAAAGGAAAAGACTTCAAAAGGGAAGGGCTGGAGGAGGTGTAAGGCCTTAGGACATGTTTCCACAGCTGAACATGGCTGTGGCTCATAAGGAATGTCTAGAGCCATTAATATTGTCCAGGGCCAAATGTTCCTTCACACCTGACCCATCCTAGTGATATAAAAACCAATTAACTCGAAATTCAACCTTGAAAAGCTAAATCATTAGATTGATTAACACACTTGCTTAGCTGATTTTATGCACGTTGTCTTTAGCAATTATCCTAATAAAAAGAAGCTTCATTCTGGAGTTGGGGCCTCATTCTGACTCGAGTAAGAAGACCTTCACTTAACTGCATTTTGTTTGCGGACTCATCTTTTGTGACTCGGGCCATACTTCCTGCAACAAAATCTTGCTGTTTGCATGGACATGAATGGAGCTAGAGTATTATACTAAGTGAAATAAGTTGGTTAAAGAAAGACAATTACCATATGATTTCATTCATATGTGGAATTTAAGAAACAAAACAAAGGAGTAGAGAAAAAAATAGAGAGGCAAACCAAGAAACAGACTCTTAACTACTGAGAACAAACTGATAGGTACTAAAAGGGAGCTGAGTAGGGAGTATGGGTGAAAGAGTTGATGGGGATGAAGGAGTCCACTTGTTGGGATGAGCACTGGGTGCTGTATGAAGTGCTAAATCACTATATTATACACCTGAAACCAATATTACATTGTATGTTAATGAACTGGAATTCAAATAAGAACTTAAGAAAAATAAACAAAATAGCCATGTATTCCAGATCTGTATCCTCAGCTAAGCAGAGGCAGGAAAAGCAAAGTGATGATTTTCCCTTAATTGGAAATTTGCTGCTGATATTTGGAAAGAAACTTCAAATTCTTGAGTGTGCTCATTTCCAATCAGAGTAAAGTGGTGAGGTAATTTTTTTGTGTTAGATATTTTCCAAGTGTTTTACAATAAGCATGTATCTTTAATAAAATAAAATACAGCAAATATTATAAAAATATTGTCATCCTTATTGATATATGCCTCAAAAGTACTTGAAGTTTTTATTTCAGAAAATACCCCATATGTTAGTTCTGTTCTAGTATTGCTCCTGCCTTAAACTCCAACCCTCCCACCTACCCCAACCCCCCAATCTACCCAATCTTTTGCCTTTTCTTTTTATTTCTTTTTGTTTGCATTCTACCAGAGTAGAAACAAAAGGCCTGTGAAATCAAAAGAGACAGGAAAAAATGTTAGCTCTGAAATATATGGAGATTCCAACAAATTTAAATTCCATTTGTTATAGATTAAAGTCATACAAATACCTTTCTCAATTATGAGTATTCATTCAGATGAAACAATGCTGGGATCAGAATTTAGAATACAGGGGGCGCCTGGGTGGCTCAGTCGGTTAAGCATCCGACTTCAGCCGGGTCACGATCTCGCGGTCCGTGAGTTCGAGCCCCGCATCAGGCTCTGGGCTGATGGCTCAGAGCCTGGAGCCTGTTTCCGATTCTGTGTCTCCCTGTCTCTCTGCCCCTCCCCCGTTCATGCTCTGTCTCAAAAATAAATAAATGTTAAAAAAAAATTAAAAAAAAATAAAAAATAAAAGAATTTAGAATACAGGATTTTACTTAGCATCTTCAGAAAAGGCGATTTTATGAGTTGGGAGTCATTTTAATGCATAAACATATCCATATTTTTAGATCTATTTGTCATGGGTTTATACATTATATTAAATTAAAAACATTTTGGTAGAGCAGATAATGCATGCACAGTTTGAACTCTTAGAATTTGGCAGGTCTTGGCTTATACAATTCACTACCTAGACCAGGTTTGTAATAAAATAGTATGTTAAGACTAATAATAACATTTTTAGAAATTTTCTTATAATATCTGGAAATGAAAAAAACCCTCAAATTCAAAGAATATGTATACTTTTATTAAATATAAACAAACACAATATTTACCAGATTTTGGGTTCCTAAACTTCACAACACTGCCACCTTCTGGCAAGAACTGATTACTGAAGGTTTTGAAATGTTGAAATATTAAACAAACAAACAAACAAAACTATTTTTTCCCTGATGGTATTACAGCTACAGTGTGAAGATGTTTGCATGGCTGATGGAAGCAGTCTCATTCTATATTTCTAAGATTGGACAATTTGTGTTAATAAGTAACTGAGCAAAGATATGTATTTTTGGTATGTTTTTTTAAAATCAAAATTGCATACTATTCTTTTTTTTAAGTTTACTTATTTTGAGAGAGAGAGTGCAAGCAAGGGAGGGACAGAGAGAGAGGGAGAGAGAGAGAATCCCAAACAGGCTCCAATGTGTCAGCATGAGCCAGATGCAGGGCTCAAACTCACAAATCATAAGGTCATGACCTGAGCCAAAACCACGAGTCGAATGTTTGAGTCACCCAGGCGCCCCCAAATTGCATAATATTCAAACCCAACATTCTTTAAAAAAAACCTAAATGGCTTTCAAGTGATGTAAAGTTTTATAAGTCAAAATACAAAAGAAACTTAATTTTAGATCTAGGTCACTAAAATATAATTTCTAATTTTACTGCTTTAAGGCATCAACCATCAACCAGAAACCTAACACATGCCTCCTCTAAAAAAGCAAAAACAAATGTCACCCATCCCCATAATAAATCATAGAAATGATTCGAGTTTGTAAAGCAAACAGCAATATTCCTTCACCACTTTCATGGCATTTCAGAAAAAAACAAAATGGTACCTAGGTTTTCCTAATTTTGTCTGAACTTTTTATTGTGTGACTTAAGTCAGGTTACCTAACTTCTCTGAATCTCAGTTTTTCTTCCTGAAAAATGGTCATAATAATATCATCTACCTCACTGGATTGTTGTGAGGATTAAATTAATTAATACAAGTAAATTATTCCTTAAAACGATGCCTGACACCACAGGAAGCATTCGTAAAATTTTAGCCCTCATTATTATTACAAATGGGTTTAGATCAAATGTACCTACATCTAATGTGTGTTAGGTTTAGCATAATTATGTGATGTGACTTGATTTGCCTGTCATAATATGAAAATGGGCTCTCTAGGTTACATTTATAGCCAGTTTAGGCCAAACGGTGATTGTGCCCCATAGTTCTATTTGAATTGTTCTGTCAATGGGATGGCCTTTGGTCTCTGTATTCATTCTCTCATTTACTAGACTTGGTAAAACTAGTTAACTTAAAATTCCACTTTCTTATTAATAAAGTGGGGAACAATAGTATATATCTCACAAACTTACTTTGATGATGAAATGAAGTAATGCATATAAGGCCCTTAACATAGTGTGAGACTTAGAATAGCCTCAACCAAGGTTCTCTGGTATATTTAAAAAATAAAAGTCATTCCATCTATAACAATTTTAGTATCACTTACATAATATACATTGTTGTGGAAGTGAGCTAACAAATAAAATGATGGGAGAGCGTTTCTGTGAGGGACGATGGGGTTAAAGGAAAATATACCTCATTTAACAGATATGTGAAAGTGTGTGGTAAGAGACAGGATAGTGTGATGGTAAAATGTCTGAAAATAGAGTTGGATAGACCTGTGCCTGAATTCAGGCTCTTCTCCAACTGTTGAGACCTTGGTTAGTTTACTAAATCTTTTTAACTATTTTCCTCAGAACTGGGGATAAGATTGCTATGGGATTCAATGAGAAAATGTAAAGTGCTTCCCACTGAGCCTAGGTCATAAAAGAAGTCAATAAATAGTAACCACAGTCGTTTTAATTATTTTAAAAAAAATTAATGTTTATTCATTTTTGAGACAGAGAGGGAGAGAGAGACAGAGCATGAACGGGGGAGGGGCAGAAAGAGAGAGAGGGAGACACAGAATCTGAAGCAGGCTCCAGGCTCTGAGGGGTCAGCACAGAGCCTGATGCGGGGCTCAAACCCATGAGCTGTGAGATCATGACCTGAGCCAAAGTTGGACACTTACGTGACTGAGCCACCCAGGTGCCCCTAATGACAGTCATTTTTAATTATTTGTAAAGAAATATTTTCTGCATTAGAGACTTCAACACCCCATTAGGACAACTTTTTTTAAGCATTCTAGTTTCTTTTTTTTTTTTTTATGAAATTTATTGACAGATTAGTTTCCATACAACACCCAGTGCTCATCCCAAAAGGTGCCCTCCTCAATACCCATCACCCACCCTCTCCTCCCTCCCACCCCCCATCAACCCTCAGTTTGTTCTCAGTTTTTAAGAGTCTCTTATGCTTTGGCTCTCTCCCACTCTAACCTGTTTTTTTTTTTTTTTCCTTCCCCTCCCCCATGGGTTCCTGTTAATTTCTCAGGGTCCACATAAGAGTGAAACCATATGGTATCTGTCTTTCTCTGTATGGCTTATTTCACTTAGCATCACACTCTCCAGTTCCATCCACGTTGCTACAAAAGGCCATATTTCATTTTTTCTCATTGCCACGTAATATTCCATTGTGTATATAAACCACAATTTCTTTATCCATTCATCAGTTAATGGACATTTAGGCTCTTTCCATAATTTGGCTATTGTTGAGAGTGCTGCTATGAACATTGGGGTACAAGTGGCCCTATGCATCAGTACTCCTGTATCCCTTGGATAAATTCCTAGCAGTGCTATTGCTGGGTCATAGGGTAGGTCTATTTTTAATTTTCTGAGGAACCTCCACACTGCTTTCCAGAGCGGCTGCACCAATTTGCATTCCCACCAACAGTGCAAGAGGGTTCCCGTGTCTCCACATCCTCTCCAGCATCTAGAGTCTCCTGATTTGTTCATTTTGGCCACTCTGACTGGCGTGAGGTGATACCTGAGTGTGGTTTTGATTTGTATTTCCCTGATAAGGAGCGACGCTGAACATCTTTTCATGTGCCTGTTGGCCATCCGGATGTCTTCTTTAGAGAAGTGTCTATTCATGTTTTCTGCCCATTTCTTCACTGGGTTATTTGTTTTTCGGGTGTGGAGTTTGGTGAGCTCTTTATAGATTTTGGATACTAGCCCTTTGTCCGATATGTCATTTGCGAATATCTTTTCCCATTCCGTTGGTTGCCTTTCAGTTTTGTTGGTTGTTTCCTTTGCTGTGCAGAAGCTTTTTATCTTCATAAGGTCCCAGTAATTCACTTTTGCTTTTAATTCCCTTGCCTTTGGGGATGTGTCGAGTAAGAGATTGCTACGGCTGAGGTCAGAGAGGTCTTTTCCTGCTTTCTCCTCTAAGGTTTTGATGGTTTCCTGTCTCACATTTAGGTCCTTTATCCATTTTGAGTTTATTTTTGTGAATGGTGTGAGAAAGTGGTCTAGTTTCAACCTTCTGCATGTTGCTGTCCAGTTCTCCCAGCACCATTTGTTAAAGAGGCTGTCTTTTTTCCATTGGATGTTCTTTCCTGCTTTGTCAAAGATGAGTTGGCCATACGTTTGTGGGTCTAGTTCTGGGGTTTCTATTCTATTCCATTGGTCTATGTGTCTGTTTTTGTGCCAATACCATGCTGTCTTGATGATGACAGCTTTGTAGTAGAGGCTAAAGTCTGGGAGTGTGATGCCTCCTGCTTTGGTCTTCTTCTTCAAAATTCCTTTGGCTATTCGGGGCCTTTTGTGGTTCCATATGAATTTTAGGATTGCTTGTTCTAGTTTCGAGAAGAATGCTGGTGCAATTTTGATTGGGATTGCATTGAATGTGTAGATACCTTTGGGTAGTATTGACATTTTGACAATATTTATTTTTCCAATCCATGAGCAGGGAATGTCTTTCCATTTCTTTAAATCTTCTTCAATTTCCTTCATAAGCTTTCTATAGTTTTCAGCATACAGATCCTTTACATCTTTGGTTAGATTTATTCCTAGGTATTTTATGCTTCTTGGTGCAATTGTGAATGGGATCAGTTTCTTTATTTGTCTTTCTGTTGCTTCATTGTTAGTGTATAAGAATGCAACTGATTTCTGTACATTGATTTTGTATCCTGCAACTTTGCTGAATTCCTGTATCAGTTCTAGTAGACTTTTGGTGGAGTCTATTGGATTTTCCATGTATAATATCATGTCATCTGCAAAAAGCGAAAGCTTGACTTCGTCTTTGCCAATTTTGATGCCTTTGATTTCCTTTTGTTGTCTGATTGCTGATGCTAGAACTTCCAGCACTATGTTAAACAGCAGCGGTGAGAGTGGGCATCCTTGTCGTGTTCCTGATCTCAGGGAAAAAGCTCTCAGTTTTTCCCCGTTGAGGATGATGTTAGCTGTGGGCTTTTCATAAATGGCTTTTATGATCTTTAAGTATGTTCCTTCTATCCCGACTTTCTCAAGGGTTTTTATTAAGAAAGGGTGCTGGATTTTGTCAAAGGCCTTTTCTGCATCGATTGACAGGATCATATGGTTCTTCTCTTTTTTTTTGTTAATGTGATGTATCACATTGATTGATTTGCGAATGTTGAACCAGCCCTGCATCCCAGGAATGAATCCCACTTGATCATGGTGAATAATTCTTTTTATATGTCGTTGAATTCGATTTGCTAGTATCTTATTGAGAATTTTTGCATCCATATTCATCAGGGATATTGGCCTGTAGTTCTCTTTTTTTACTGGGTCTCTGTCTGGTTTAGGAATCAAAGTAATACTGGCTTCATAGAATGAGTCTGGAAGTTTTCCTTCCCTTTCTATTTCTTGGAATAGCTTGACAAGGATAGGTATTATCTCTAAGCATTCTAGTTTCTATGCCTATGGGAGAGAGGTGGTAAGTGGAAGACAGGACAGAAATAGGAAGTGAATTATTTCATGGCTCCGACATGGAGAAAACAGAAAGAATTAAAGGAACTATCTTTGAATTGAGTTGTTAAAATAGCAGGCACTTTTAGAGAGAATGCCAAGCATAAGCTCTCAGATTCCTTCCCAGTTCTTGCTCATCCACCCTCTTAAGCTCCTCGAAAGGGGGAAATAAAATGGTTGTCAAGCAGGCCTTGTCTCACCACTCCCTCACCACACGGGGGAGCACTTAAGCTCATAAATATGAGCATTGTGACTTCATTACTATGACGCAGTGACTGTGCAAGGGGGTAAAGCAGAAATACTCCCCGAGGGTCATTTTCTTCTTCCCCTCACTTACGGCCTGTTGGCAGAGAAGGGCCAGATGACAACCTGAAACCCAGCCAAGCCTACAGCTGTGGTCGCTGGTGAGGTCAACTCCAGCAAATCGGAGGCATCAATAATCTTTTTTGGGTAGTCCTCCATTATTTTTCCCATTCTCATCTTGATAGAGGGGTATCTAAAAGTACCAATCAAATTAAGAAAAAACAGAAACCTCCTACTGCCTTCCACCACAGCACTGTAGTCAAGAACTTCTGTTCCATCAAGACACTTAGTCATTGGCCAAACAGTCATCTGCCAACCAATCATCTGCCAGCCAGTCCTCAGTCAACTAGGCATGAACCAATCAGGCACGAACCAATCAAGCTTACCAGACATGAATCAACCAGGCATGAGCCAGTCAGGAATGAGCTTATTTGGTATGTACCAACTGGACATAAGCCAACCGAATACAAGTTTACTTGACATGAACCAACTGAGCATGAAACAACCAGGTATGAGCCAACCAGGGGTGAGGCAAGGAGGCACATGCCACCTAGGCCTGAGAAAACCAGGCCCAAGCCAGTCAGGCACAAGTCAATCAGGTATGAGGCAAACAGATCTGAGCCAATTCAGCATAAGTCAACCAGGCCCAAGCCAACCAGGCATGAAGCTACCATGCTCAAGCCAATTCAGCACAAGTCAACTAAGCCTGAGGCAATCAGGCCCAAGTCAAACAGGCATGAGGCAACCAGGCCTGAGCCAATTCAGAATGAATCAACCAGGAATGAGGCAACCAGGCTGGAGTCAATCAGGTACAAGTCAAGCAGGAACAAGCAAAGCAGGCATGAACAAACCAGGCCCAAGCCAACCAGGCATAAGCCAACCAGGAAGGAGCCAATCAGGCATGAGGCAACCAAGAATGAATTCTTTCTGAGTAAGACCTGCAGAGGCTCATGATTGCCCAGAAATCCTGCACCTAATTAAAGTAAGCATCTTTCTTCTTATTCTGTGGAATTACATGGCATTAGTTCAGGGCTGAGAGTAAGGAAGGCATAGGTTGGGTTTGATTCCTAATTTTGCTAATTATGACCCATGTACACAACCTTCTGGAAATTACCTAACCTCTCTAGGCTTCAATTTTTACATCTATAATCAATATTGTAGTACTATCTATATTAAAGATTGTTGTAATAATATAATTACACATAAATTTCTTGACTTATAGTAGGGGACTCAAAGTGGGGGGAATGAATTCATGGACATTTCAGGGAACTAATATGTTGTCTCTCTTGGGGAAATTTTAACTTTAAAAAAAGATCTTAGAGAAAAATGCTTCACTTAAATGAATGATCTATTAGTCACAGAATTTCAGGTATTAATGGGTAAGATTTTAGGGTAGGGAGTCTTGTTGCTTTTAAGACCACACCTACTTGTAGAAGTTCATGATTGTGCAGAAAACAATATTCATCCAGAACAAATTTTCCATACAAAACAATATTCATTCAGAAAAAATATTCCATACAACTCAGACAGTTTTTTGACCCCTGACACACATCTGCAGCCATCCACAGACAACTTCTAGGAGTCCATGGAGCTGGGATAAAAATTTCTTATTTAAAAGTCCATTTTAATGGTTTTTATGGAAATCATCCCAGTATAGTAAAGGGGAAACACTAATAGCTATAGTTACTGTTAAGTTCTGTGGCACTCAAAAGAATCAGTTATGTGATGCACAACCTAAACAATTCCATATAAATGTGGCAGCCTAGATTTTCAATGGAGTAAATATGAGACTGGAATAAGGCACAGGTTACAGATAAGGGAAATTTTTTACAATGAAAAGGTATATACCTATATCTATATCTATATATGATATATCCTTAAATCAGGACAAGTTTCTGTTCCCTTTTTTAAAATAATGTGTTTTAATGGCAAAAATGTTTTCTAGTGAAATACATCTGTTGAAATGATGCTAGGTCCTATTACAGATCTGTAAGAACGTGGTTATCCTTCCATGTCTTCAATTCTATTCTACTCTCCCATATCATTTCTCTAACTGGCATTAATCACATGATTAGATCATTGATCAAAGTACTATGCACAATACTGGTACTATGCACAGTACTATGTACTGGAAGCACATTTTTCCAGGCAGAAAAAAAAAATTAAGTTTTTTGTAGCTTAGTATCTGGCACCCAGTTGGCAATAAATTTATTATTCAATGGGAGTGAATCTCTCTATCCAAAAAACTTATGTTCTTTATCTTTCCAAACATCACTAAGGAAGAAACAGATCACTGGACTCTCCCACTTCAACCTGTATCTGTGGAGTGCCTGACCACATTTGCTTTTAAATTTGCCTCATATACCTGAATATACACTAGAATTTTCTTGGGAATAATTTTAATGAGTATTCACTGTTGAAAAATAATAGAAAAGCAAAATTACTTACTATGCATCATAGAAATGTAATGATTAATTAGCTTTGAGCTTTATGTTGTTATCTAATAATCTGAACATGGGGAATGCCTTTTCAAGCATATAATCCAAACTATGAATTAATCTGAATGTGTAAAAAAATGATATAGTGAAAAGCTACATTGACAATATCTAAAGTTAAACTGAGTATAACACCTCACAGGCAAACATGACAGACTTTTCTGTAAAGTCTACTAGCTTTATTGTTGTTGGTTTTTTTTTTCATATGAAATTTATTGATAAATTGGTTTCCATACAACACCCAGTGCTCATCCCAAAAGGTGCCCTCCTCAATACCCATCACCCACCCTCTCCTCCCTCCCACCCCCCATCAACCCTCAGTTTGTTCTCAGTTTTTAAGAGTCTCTTATGCTTTGGCTCTCTCCCACTCTAACCTGTTTTTTTTTTTCCTTCCCCTCCCCCATGGGTTCCTGTTAATTTCTCAGGGTCCACATAAGAGTGAAACCATATGATATCTGTCTTTCTCTGTATGACTTATTTCACTTAGCATCACACTCTCCAGTTCCATCCACGTTGCTACAAAAGGCCATATTTCATTTTTTCTCATTGCCACGTAGTACTCCATTGTGTATATAAACCACAATTTCGTTATCCATTCATCAGTTGATGGACATTTAGGTTCTTTCCATAATTTGGCTATTGTTGAGAGTGCTGCTATGAACATTGGGGTACAAGTGGCCCTATGCATCAGTACTCCTGTATCCCTTGGATAAATTCCTAGCAGTGCTATTGCTGGGTCATAGGGTAGGTCTATTTTTAATTTTCTGAGGAACCTCCACACTGCTTTCCAGAGCGGCTGCACCAATTTGCATTCCCACCAACAGTGCAAGAGGGTTCCCGTTTCTCCACATCCTCTCCAGCATCTATAGTCTCCTGATTTGTTCATTTTGGCCACTCTGACTGGCGTGAGGTGATACCTGAGTGTGGTTTTGATTTGTATTTCCCTGATAAGGAGCGATGCTGAACATCTTTTCATGTGCCTGTTGGCCATCCGGATGTCTTCTTTAGAGAAGTGTCTATTCATGTTTTCTGCCCATTTCTTCACTGGGCTATTTGTTTTTCGGGTGTGGAGTTTGATGAGCTCTTTATAGATTTTGGATACTAGACCCTTGTCCGATATGTCATTTGCGAATATCTTTTCCCATTCCGTTGGTTGCCTTTCAGTTTTGTTGGTTGTTTCCTTTGCTGTGCAGAAGCTTTTTATCTTCATAAGGTCCCAGTAATTCACTTTTGCTTTTAATTCCCTTGCCTTTGGGATGTGTCGAGTAAGAGATTGCTACGGCTGAGGTCAGAGAGGTCTTTTCCTGCTTTCTCCTCTAAGGTTTTGATGGTTTCCTGTCTCACATTTAGGTCCTTTATCCATTTTGAGTTTATTTTTGTGAATGGTGTGAGAAAGTGGTCTAGTTTCAACCTTCTGCATGTTGCTGTCCAGTTCTCCCAGCACCATTTGTTAAAGAGGCTGTCTTTTTTCCATTGGATGTTCTTTCCTGCTTTGTCAAAGATGAGTTGGCCATACGTTTGTGGGTCTAGTTCTGGGGTTTCTATTCTATTCCATTGGTCTATGTGTCTGTTTTTGTGCCAATACCATGCTGTCTTGATGATGACAGCTTTGTAGTAGAGGCTAAAGTCTGGGAGTGTGATGCCTCCTGCTTTGGTCTTCTTCTTCAAAATTCCTTTGGCTATTCGGGGCCTTTTGTGGTTCCATATGAATTTTAGGATTGCTTGTTCTAGTTTCGAGAAGAATGCTGGTGCAATTTTGATTGGGATTGCATTGAATGTGTAGATACCTTTGGGTAGTATTGACATTTTGACAATATTTATTTTTCCAATCCATGAGCAGGGAATGTCTTTCCATTTCTTTAAATCTTCTTCAATTTCCTTCATAAGCTTTCTATAGTTTTCAGCATACAGATCCTTTACATCTTTGGTTAGATTTATTCCTAGGTATTTTATGCTTCTTGGTGCAATTGTGAATGGGATCAGTTTCTTTATTTGTCTTTCTGTTGCTTCATTGTTAGTGTATAAGAATGCAACTGATTTCTGTACATTGATTTTGTATCCTGCAACTTTGCTGAATTCCTGTATCAGTTCTAGTAGACTTTTGGTGGAGTCTATCGGATTTTCCATGTATAATATCATGTCATCTGCAAAAAGCGAAAGCTTGACTTCGTCTTTGCCAATTTTGATGCCTTTGATTTCCTTTTGTTGTCTGATTGCTGATGCTAGAACTTCCAGCACTATGTTAAACAGCAGCGGTGAGAGTGGGCATCCTTGTCGTGTTCCTGATCTCAGGGAAAAAGCTCTCAGTTTTTCCCCGTTGAGGATGATGTTAGCTGTGGGCTTTTCATAAATGGCTTTTATGATCTTTAAGTATGTTCCTTCTATCCCGACTTTCTCAAGGGCTTTTATTAAGAAAGGGTGCTGGATTTTGTCAAAGGCCTTTTCTGCATCGATTGACAGGATCATATGGTTCTTCTCTTTTTTTTTGTTAATGTGATGTATCACGTTGATTGATTTGCGAATGTTGAACCAGCCCTGCATCCCAGGAATGAATCCCACTTGATCATGGTGAATCATTCTTTTTATATGCCGTTGAATTCGATTTGCTAGTATCTTATTGAGAATTTTTGCATCCATATTCATCAGGGATATTGGCCTGTAGTTCTCTTTTTTTTACTGGATCTCTGTCTGGTTTAGGAATCAAAGTAATACTGGCTTCATAGAATGAGTCTGGAAGTTTTCCTTCCCTTTCTATTTCTTGGAATAGCTTGAGAAGGATAGGTATTATCTCTGCTTTAAACGTCTGGTAGAACTCCCCTGGGAAGCCATCTGGTCCTGGACTCTTATTTGTTGGGAGATTTTTGATAACCGATTCAATTTCTTCGCTGGTTATGGGTCTGGTCAAGCTTTCTATTTCCTCCTGGTTGAGTTTTGGAAGAGTGTCGGTGTTCAGGAATTTGTCCATTTCTTCCAGGTTGTCCAATTTGTTGGCATATAATTTTTCATAGTATTCCCTGATAATTGTTTGTATCTCTGAGGGATTGGTTGTAATAATTCCATTTTCATTCATGATTTTATCTATTTGGGTCATTTCCCTTTTCTTTTTGAGAAGCCTGGCTAGAGGTTTGTCAATTTTGTTTATTTTTTCAAAAAACCAACTCTTGGTTTCGTTGATCTGCTCTACAGTTGTTTTAGATTCTATATTGTTTATTTCTGCTCTGATCTTTATGATTTCTCTTCTTCTGCTGGGTTTAGGCTGCCTTTGCTGTTCTGCTTCTAGTTCCTTTAGGTGTGCTGTTAGATTTTGTATTTGGGATTTTTCTTGTTTCTTGAGATAGGCCTGGATTGCAATGTATTTTCCTCTCAGGACTGCCTTCGCTGCGTCCCAAAGCGTTTGGATTGTTGTATTTTCATTTTCGTTTGTTTCCATATATTTTTTAATTTCTTCTCTAATTGCCTGGTTGACCCACTCATTCGTTAGTAGGGTGTTCTTTAACCTCCATGCCTTTGGAGGTTTTCCAGACTTTTTTCTGTGGTTGATTTCAAGCTTCATAGCATTGTGGTCTGAAAGTATGCATGGTATAATTTCAATTCTTGTAAACTTATGAAGGGCTGTTTTGTGACCCAGTATATGATCTATCTTGGAGAATGTTCCATGTGCACTCGAGAAGAAAGTATATTCTGTTGCTTTGGGATGCAGAGTTCTAAATATATCTGTCAAGTCCATCTGATCCAATGTCTCATTCAGGGCCCTTGTTTCTTTATTGACCGTGTGTCTAGATGATCTGTCCATTTCTGTAAGTGGGGTGTTAAAGTCCCCTGCAATTACCACATTCTTATCAATAAGGTTGCTTATGTTTATGAGTAATTGTTTTATATATTTGGGGGCTCCGGTATTCGGTGCATAGACATTTATAATTGTTAGCTCTTCCTGATGGATAGACCCTGTAACTATTATATAATGTCCTTCTTCATCTCTTGTTACAGCCTTTAATTTAAAGTCTAGTTTGTCTGATATAAGTATGGCTACTCCAGCTTTCTTTTGGCTTCCAGTCGCATGATAAATAGTTCTCCATCCCCTCACTCTCAATCTAAAGGTGTCCTCAGGTCTAAAATGAGTCTCTTGTAGACAGCAAATAGATGGGTCTTGTTTTTTTATCCATTCTGATACCCTATGTCTTTTGGTTGGCGCATTTAATCCATTTACATTCAGTGTTATTATAGAAAGATATGGGTTTAGAGTCATTGTGATGTCTGTATGTTTTATGCTTGCAGTGATGTCTCTGGGACTTTGTCTCACAGGGTCCCCCTTAGGATCTCTTGTAGGGCTGGTTTAGTGGTGACAAATTCCTTCAGTTTTTGTTTGTTTGGGAAGACCTTTATCTCTCCTTCTATTCTAAATGACAGACTTGCTGGATAAAGGATTCTCGGCTGCATATTTTTTCTGTCTAGCACCCTGAAAATCTCGTGCCAATTCTTTCTGGCCTGCCAAGTTTCAAAAGAGAGATCAGTCACGAGTCTTATAGGTCTCCCTTTATATGTGAGGGCACGTTTACCCCTTGCTGCTTTCAGAATTTTCTCTTTATCCTTGTATTTTGCCAGTTTCACTATGATATGTCGTGCAGAAGATCGATTCAAGTTACGTCTGAAGGGAGTTCTCTGTGCCTCTTGGATTTCAATGCCTTTTTCCTTCCCCAGTTCACGGAAGTTCTCAGCTATTATTTCTTCAAGTACCCCTTCAGCACCTTTCCCTCTCTCTTCCTCCTCTGGGATACCAATTATGCGTATATTATTTCTTTTTAGTGTATCACTTAGTTCTCTAATTTTCCCCTCATACTCCTGGATTTTTTTATCTCTCTTCTTCTCAGCTTCCTCTTTTTCCATAACTTTATCTTCTAGTTCACCTATTCTCTCCTCTGCCTCTTCAAGCTGAGCTGTGGTGGTTTCCATTTTGTTATGCATTTCGTTTAAAGCATTTTTCAGCTCCTCGTGACTGTTCCTTAGTCCCTTGATCTCTGTAGCAAGAGATTCTCTGCTGTCCTGTATACTGTTTTCAAGCCCAGCGATTAATTTTATGACTATTATTCTAAATTCACTTTCTGTTATATTATTTAAATCCTTTTTGATCAGTTCATTAGCTGTTGTTATTTCCTGGAGATTCTTCTGAGGGGAATTCTTCCGCTTGGTCATTTTGGATAGTCCCTGGCGTGGTGAGGACCTGCAGGGCACTTCCCCTGTGTTGTGGTGTATAACTGGAATTGGTGGGCGGGGCCGCAGTCAGACCTGACGTCTGCTCCCAGCCCACCACTGGGGCCACAGTCAGACTGGTGTGTGCCTTCTCTTCCCCTCTCCTAGGGGCGGGATTCACTGTGGGGTGGGGTGGCCCGTGTGGGCTACTTGCACACTGCCAGGCTTGTGATGCTGGGGATCTGGCGTATTAGCTGGGGTTGGTAGGCAAGGTGCACAGGGGCAGGAGGGGCAGGCTTAGATCGCTTCTCCTTAGGTGATCCTCTTCAGGAGGGGCCCTGTGGCAGCACGAGGGAGTCAGATCCACTGCCGGAGGTTTGGCTCCGCAGAAGCACAGAGTTGGGTGTTTGCGCGGAGCGAGCAAGTTCCCTGGCAGGAACTGGCTCTCTTTGGGATTTTGGCTGGGGGATGGGCGGGGGAGATGGCGCTGGTGAGCGCCTTTGTTCCCCACCAAACTGAGCTCTGTTGTCAGGGGGCTCAGCAGCTCTCCCTCCCTTTGTCCTCCAGCCTTCCAGCTTTCCAAGCAGAGCTGTTAACTTATGACCTCCCAGACGCTAAGTCGCGCTTGTTGTGGGAACACAGTCCGTCAGGCCCCTCCACTTTTGCAAGCCAGACTCGGGGGCTCTGCTTGGCCAGCGAGCCGCCCCTCCGCCCCGGCTCCCTCCTGCCAGTCCGTGGAGCGTGCACCGCCTCGCCGCCCTTCCTACCCTCTTCCGTGGGCCTCTCGTCTGCGTTTGGCTCCAGCGACTCCGTTCTGCTAATCCTCTGGCGGTTTTCTGGGTTATTTAGGCAGGTGTAGGTGGAATCTAAGTGATCAGCAGGATGCGCGGTGAGCCCAGCGTCCTCCTAAGCCGCCATCTTGCCGCTTCCCCACTTATTCTTTTTTCCTAGCTTTATTGTATATAGACTTTATGACATCTACCTTGAATATTCCTTTTGGAATTTCCACTTCCACATTTCTGGTTGTATTCAAGACTAGTTACCTGGACAACCAAAATTCATACAAGTGAGGTATCAACTTAGTTGATCTCTCCATATATGTGCTTTTATTGCATGTGCCGTTTTCGATTTTAAGTTTCTAGATGACTGCAGCTAATTCTGACTCATTAATACTACATGGGGCATCCTATGTTAATAAATGCTAAATAAAAAATAAATACTTATAAAAACTTCATGATTACCATCTTTTTTTTTTTTTTTGAGAGAGAGAGAGAGAGAGAAAACACGGATGGGGAAGGGCAGGAGAGGGAGAGAGAGAATCTTAAGCAGGCAGGCTCCACACCCAGCACAAAGCCCAATGCTGGGCTCAGTCTCATGACCATGAGATCGTGACCTGAGCTGAAATCAAGAGTTGGGTGGTTAACCAACTGAGCCACTCAGGTGCTCCATCATGATTATCATCTTAGGAATTTGTTGGGGCGCCTGGGTGGCTCAGTCAGTTAGGCATCCAACTCTTGGTTTCAATTCAAGTCATAATCCCACAGGTTTGTGAGTTTGAGCCCCATATCAGGTTCCATTCTGACAGTGCGGAGCCTGCTTGGGATTCTGTCTCCCTCTCTCTCCATTGCTCCTCTGCTAGTTCTGTCTCTTAAAATAAATAAATTTTTATATAAAAATTTTTATATAAAATTTATAAAATTTATAAAAAAATTTATAAAAATTTTTTATATAAAAAGAGAATTTGTTACTAAACTATAAACTGAAAATTTCCTCTACTTTGACAAGAATTGGCTTCCTGTGAGAACATGCTGGATGCAGTGAAGTTAACAGTAACGAGTAAGATGTTATATAATGTTTTCAGAGATTAAAAAAATATGGCATAATGTATGCACAAATACTACTTGTACCTAGATATGCAGAAGCTGCTGTCCTTGTTACACAAAGATGGTGCCATTAATAGTATCTACATATGCAGGACATTAGTTTGATAGCTTTGTCAATGATCCACTATTTTTTATTTTCCCCATTTTTTAAGTATTAAGTTGATATTTAAAAGCTTTTGCATCTTTATGGCTGCAATAGTCTTCAAGTAATGTTCAAAATGTAGAATTAGAAATGTAACTGGTCAAAAAAAGTAAACTTGATGCCCAATATGTTGGTAGTAGCCTGATAGGATGAAATGGATAAACACAAAATGACAAACTATTTTCAACATATTTACTACATTTTGATAGCCAGCAATATTAAACAGATAGGCTAGTGTTTTGCAACAAATAAGAACTCTTTTGGAAGGAAATATAAACACTTAAAGATGATTAAAGCATATGAAATTATACACTTGGAATTCCAAATGAATTTGAGGATTGGTTTTACCATGTCTGTGAAAAGGGATAGGGACTGGAATTTTCGAATTTTGATAGGGATTCCATCAAATCTTCAGATTACTTTGGGTAGTACTGGCATCTTAACGTTAAGACTTATCTATGAACACAAGATGTTTTTTAATTTATTTAGTTCTTCTTTTCTTTCAGTAATGTTTTTGTAGTTTTCAGCACACAAATATTTCACCTTTTGGTTATATTTATTCCTAGGTATTTATTTTAGGGGCTATTGTAAAGGGATTTGCTTTCTTAGTTTACTTTTTAGTTTGTTCTTTGGTGTATAGAAACAAAATTTTATTTGTTGATCTTACAGCCTGAAACTTCATTGAATTCCTTTATTAGCCATAGTAGCTTTCTTTTGGATCCTCTGGGATTTTTTTTACCAGTAGGATTTTGTCATCTGCAGAGAACATTTTACCTCTTCCTAATTTATTGTTTTTTTCTCATTTTTTTTAAAATTTAAATTTTAGTTAACATACAGCACAATATTGGTTTCAGGAGTAGAATCAGTGATTCATCACTTACATACAACACCCAGTGCTCATCACAGCAAGTGCCCTCCTTAGTACCCATCACCCATCTATCTCATCTCCCACCCACCTCCTTCAACCCATAGTTTGTTCTCTATCATTAAGAGTCTCTTGTGGTTTGTTTCCCTCTCCACTCTTTTCCCTTCTTTTTTTTTTTTTTTTTTTCTAATTTAGATAGCTTTTATTTCTTTTTCTAATAGTTCTGGGTATAACTTCCAGTACAATGTTGAACAGCATCAGTTAAAGTGAGTATCTTTATCTTGTTCTTAATCTTAGGGGGATGCTTTAAGCCATTCACCATTGAGCATGAAGTTAACTATTTTTTTAAATGAGTATCCTTTATTATGTTGAGGAATTTTCCTCTATTCCTAGATTTCTGAGGGATTTTGTCATGAAAGGGTATTGTATTTTGTCAAATGCCTTTTCTGCATTGAGATGTTCATGTTTTTTTCTTTTGTTATGTTAATGTGATATATTATATTAATTGATTTTCTTATGCTAAACAATCCTTTCATTCCTAGGATAAATCACACTTGACCATGGGTCATGGTGAATGACTCTTTTACTATGGTGTTGGATTCAGTTTGCTTATACTTTGTTGAGGATCGTTGCATCTACATATATACAGTTTATTTATTTATTTTGAGAGAGAACACACAATAAGGGGAGGGGCAGAGAGGGAAAGAGAAAATCCCAAGCAGGCTCTGCACTGTCAGAGAGGAGCCCAATGCAGGGCTCAAACTCACAAACCATGAGATCATGACCTGAGCTGAAACCAAGAGTCAGACACTTAACTGGTTGAGCCACCCAGGCGTCCCATCTTTGCATATATACTAATGATGGATACTGGTCTGTATTTTTGTTCTCCTGTGATGTCTTTATCTGCCTTTGATATCAAAGTAATACTGACCTCATAGAATGAGTTAAGACATATTTCTTCCTCTTCAAACTTTTTTGAAGAGTTTGAGGATTGTGTTAATTCTTCTTTAAATGTTTGATAGAATTCACCAGTGAAACCATCTCAAAGTCCCTGACTTTTCTTTGTTGAAATTTTTAATTACTAATTCAAACTCTTGTTATAGGTCTTCTCAGATTTTTCTTTTCTTGAATAAGTTTAGGTCATTTGTAATTTTCAAGGAATTTGTTCCTTTCTTCTAGGTTATCTAATTTGTTGGTATACAATTCATAGTATTTACTTATAATCTCTTTTTTTATCTAAGGTCAGTAGTAGTGTTTTATTTCTGATTTTAATTACTTGCATCTTCTGTCTTTTTGTCAGTCCAATTGTCAATTTGTTGACATTGTCTAAGAACCAACTTTTGGTTTTATTGATTTTTCTCTATTGTATTTCTATCCTTTATTTTGTTTATATCTGTTCTAAACTTTATTATTACTTCCCTTCTGCTAGCTTTGGGCGTAGTTTTCTCCCTTTTTTCTAGTTTCTTAAGGCATACGTTTTTAGGTTATTGTTTGAGATCTTTTCTTTTTTAAATGTGGGCATTTATAGCTGTAAGTTTCTAAGCACTGCTTTCACTGCATTCCACAACTTTCATATGTTGTATTTTCATTTTCATTCATCTTTAAGTGTTTTCTAATTTCCCTTGTGATTTCTTCTTTGACCTATTGGTTAAGAGTGCATTAATTTCTAAATATGTGATATTTACAGTTTGCTTCTGCTGTTGATTTCTAGTTTCATTGAAAAGATACTTTGTATGATTTAAATCTTCCAAAATTTATTGTTTTGTGGCCTAACATATAGTCTATCCTAGAGAAACTTCCATGTGCACTTGAGAAAAATATGCATTATGTTGTTGGATGGAGTGTACTGTATATTTCTTTTAGGTCCATTTGATCAGTATTGTTCAAATGATCTAGTAAATTAATTTTCGTCTGTCTGGTTGTTCAGTACATTACTGAAATTGAAGTATTGAAGTGTTCTACTATTATTGTAGAGCTATCTTTTTCTGTCTTCAATTCTGTCAATATTTGCCTCATGTATTTTGGAGCCCTGATTGGTACATAAATGTTTATAAATGCTGTATCTTCTTGGTGAATTGACCCTTTTATTATTATTATATAACCTCGTTCTTTGTTTCTTGTAACAGTTTTTAACTTAGAGTCTATTGGGTCTGTTATTAGTACAACAACCTCAGCTTTCTCTTGGTTACTATTTGCATGAAATATTTTTCCATTATTTCACTGTCAACTTTTCTATGTGTGTTTTTTAATCTAAAATGAGTCTCCTATAGACAGCATAGAGTTAGATTATTTTTTTAATCCATTCTGCTAAACTCTGCCTTTTGATTAGACCATTTAATCCATTTACATTTAAAGTAATCACTGAGGAGGGACTTCTGCCATTTTGCTGTTTTCTATATGCCATACAGTATTTTTGTTCCTTATTTCCACCTTCTTTTGTGTTTTGTTGATTTTTGTGTTGAAATGTTTTGATTCCCTTCTCAGTTCCTTATGTGTATATTTTATAACTATTTTCTTTGTGGTTATTACTGGGACTAGATTTAACATCCTAAAATTATAACAGTCTAATTTGAATTTATACTAGTCTAATTCCAATGGCATACAAAATAATAAATTTCCATTCCCCCCCTTTGTATGTTATTGATGTTAGAGATTACATCTTCACAGACTGTGGGCCCAATAACATATATTAATAACTAATTTTATGCAGTTATCCTTAAACCATATAGAAAATAAAAGTGGAGTTACAAACAAAATTAAAATAACTCTAGTCCTTTCCTTATAATTGCTCTTGCATTTACCTTTAACTAGGTACCTTTATTTTTATTTCTTCATGTGGTTTTGAGTTACTATCTAGCTTTCTTTCATGTCAACCTAAAGGACTCCTTTTAGCATTGTATCCAGGGAAGGTCTAGTGATAATGAAATCCCTCAGGTTTGTTTGTTTGCTTTGGTGGTGATCTGGGGATGTCTCAATTTCTCCTTCATTTTTGAAGCACAGTTTTGGTGGAGACAAAATTCTCAGTTGACAGGTTCCCTCCAGCATTTTTAAAGATCAATCCCCTGCCTTCTGGTCTCCAAGGTTTCAGATGAGAAATCAGAAGATGATCCTATTGGGGTGCCTGGGTGGCTCAGTCAGTTAAGCATCTGACTTCAGCTCGGGTCATGATCTTGAGGTTTGTGAGTTCAAGCCCCGCATCAGGCTCTGTACTGACAGCGTAGAGCCTGCTTTGGATTCTTTGTCTCCCTCTCTCTCTCTGCACCTCCCCCACTCACACTCTGTGTGTGTCTCTCTCTCAAAGATAAACAAACATTAAAAAATTTAAAACAAAAAAGATGATCCCATTGATGATCCATTGTATGTGACAAGTTATTTCTTTCTTGCTGTCTTCAAGATTTTTCTCTTTGTCTTTCAGCAGTTTTATTATAATGTGTCTTGGTGTTGATTTTTTTGGATTTATACTACTTGGAGTTTATTGAGCTTCTTGGATTTGTAGATTCATTTCTTGATTCAAATTTGGGAAGTTTTGAGCCATCATTTCTTCAAATATTCTTTTTTACTCTTTTTCTCTCTTTTATCCTTCTGAGAATCTGTCTTATACTGTGTATGCTGGCCAACTTGATAGTGTTCCACAAAGCCCTTAGGCTCTGGTTTACTTTTCTTCATTATTTTTCTTTTCCTGACTTGATAATTTCAATTATCCTATATTCATATTCACTGACTTTTTTCTTCTGCTAGCAGAGGTCTGATTTTTAACCTCTACAGTGCATAACTCATTTCAATTATTATACTTATCAGCTTTAGAATTTCTTGTTCGGGGGTTCTTTTTTTCAATTTGTATTTTGTCATTGATATTCTTATTTTGTTCATACTTTTGTTTCTTGTTTTTGTGCATGTTTTTCCTTTAGCCCTTTGGGCATCTTTAAGACATTTGTTTTTGTCTTTGTCTAATAGTATATCTGGGCCTTCCTCAGGTATGTTTTCTATTGATTTACTTCATTCTTTTGAATGGGGCATACTTTCCAATTTGTTTGTATGCCTTGTGATTTTTCTTGAAAACTGGACATTTGAGTCTTCTAATATGTTAACTCTGGAAACAAATTCTCCCCCTTCCCAGGGATGGATGTTTTTTTGTTTTGTTTTGTTTTGCTTTTTAATTGTTTTTGGTGTCTCTGTGTCAGAGATCAGTCTGAGTTAAATGTTTATGGTGTTCTGAATGTTTACGGTGTTCTGAGGTTTTTTTCTGTATCTTTCCCTTGTCATCCATGGTAGCTTTCTAGATTCTCTGTATATGTGGTTGGTTTTGAATGCTAAACAAAACAGGTGTGGTTCCTTTTACATCTGGAAGCTGCTTTATTTGGTGGAGATTGAAAGAATGATGGCTAACTTCAAAGCTCTAACCTCAGCCTTCAGAATAGCAATTCATGGTAAGAACACAGAACTCCAATATTTGGAGGATAAGTTCCCTAATGCCTACCCTGGCTCTAGCAAACCACTCAGCAATTCAAGCTGCTGTCCCTACAGCTGCTGCCATGAGGCAAGCAGGGCAGGGGAAGCTTGGAAGCCACCAGTGGGATGATGGCTGTATTTGACCAAAATTAACTGCAATTTACCAGCCAAGCTGCCCTCTGGAACCTTCAAGTATTCAAATAAACTCTAGAGTTCCAAAATATTTACTTCAGGTTCTGCCAGTACAGTTGTATAGGTGAAGAGATGAATTCCTGATGCTGTCTACTCTACCATCTTCCTTTCCTCTACTATAAACTTTTTAACATATTGTATATGAATTAATATTTCAGATTTACTTGGGGATGGCTTTGGGAACAATCCCCTTTTCTATTGCCTGATTGCAGAAGTACACAACCAACAAAAACCAACAGGTAAAAGAAATCCTTCTCCAATTTAATCTGTAGTATACTTTCTCTACCCTGAAAATGAAGAACAGTTTGATAGCATATGATTACTATTAAACAGAGAAGAATATAAGTACATAAACTCAGGGTTTTTTTTTTTTAAAGAAAATGTGTGGTATATATTTATGTTTGTATATGCATAGAAAAAAATTGGAAGAATATACTCTACATTGTTAAAAGATGGCTTATCTTTTAAAGATTGTGTTATAAGGGGCTTAAGCCTACATTATATATTTTTGTATTGAAATTTTGTCCAGTAAGCTTTTATTAGTTTAATAGCTAAAGAAAACACTAAGATATTCAATTTTAGAAGAAAGAACACTGTAAGATTTAAAGCATTAACTTCGTTGTACCCTCTCTTCCCTTTTCTAGGCAAAATGACTATTGGATTTGCCATGTACTACTTTATGTATGACCCCTGGATTGGCAAGTTACTTTACCTAGAGGACTTTTATGTCATACAAGCTTACCGAGGTCAAGCTACACTTATATATTACTTATAGTTTAAAAATTAAAATGGTATATTTTAAAGAGTAGAGATAGGGTTTCAGTACAAATATGGTGTTTAAGTTAGTTTATGTAACTCACTTCTATTTCATGAACCTGATCACTATTCTAGTTATCCCCGCATATGGTGAAAACTCAATCACAAGTTAGAAAAATACTTTCTTATTAGTTCCCATCAAGGCTTGAATAAGCCAAATTATCATAGCTACCTTTTTATCTTTAAAAAGCATGCTTTTATATTTTGGGTTGTTTTGTCTAAAAGTGAATAAGAAATATACTATATTATGATAGTGTCAGGGTCTCATTTCTGCTTCACCAATCTTTAAAATAAATCCAAAATCTTTTCTATTACCTTTGGAACCTCATTAAAATTAGGAAAAAAAATTAATACATTAATGAGTTGAGTTTCAACACAAGCTATTAAGAATATATAATGGCCAGATACAGGTTTTAAATTTTACTTCTTTAAGATTAAAGTAAATAAATGTGTTAAGTGGATTTTTTCAACTCATGGTTCATTTCCTATTACCTATTTAAAAGGTCTAGGTATTGGAGCAGAAATGCTGAAAAGGTTAAGTCAGGTACGTATTACATTTAGTATTGGTATTCTATATACTATTTTTTTCTTCATTAAATATTATTTAATTGGGTATAAATTGGATAATTTTTCTCACATTCTGAACATAACCTCAAAATGTACTTACTCTTTTTGTTTCAACTAAACTAGATCTTCAAATCAGATACTCATATAAATTATATTTGAATTATATGTAACCAAAAATTGATTTCTATATAATCCACAACCATACTACATACCTCTGCTATAAAGCAGAAGTAAGCAAAAGGGAGATTAGAAGGCAATTCTACCCATAAAATAGGTCCATGGTATGAATATAAGAATAACATAAAAACGACTTCTAGAAGTTGGAGGAGTAGGAGCCTCCTAAGCTCACTTTGGCCCAGGAACACACCTAGATACCAGCTACTTCAGTGCAACCAACCCAGAAAATGACCCAAAGACTAGCAGAACAGACTTTCCACAGTTATTCAAAGAGAGAAGGCCACATTTAAAAGGATGAGACAGGCAGAGATAAGGTCAGGAACCAAATTCTGGGGAGACTAAACACAAGTGAGAGGGACACCATAAGCACACAGAAGGGAGCCCAGGCATGGGGGGATCTGCCCTGAAGACAAATCCCCCTAACATTTGTCTTTGAAAACCATGGGACTTAACTTCCTGAGTTTTTACAACCAGCTGGGCTTAACTCTAAGAACTTTAGTAATCAGTGGGATTAGTACTGAGAGCAAAAGGGAAATAGGAAACTGAGTCCCCAACCTTAAAGAGACAGTATAACAAACAACCTCACCAGATACAACATAGAAGCAGCAGTGTGAAAAGTGCCTGGGGTATCCCAGAAGATTTATTTACAAATCCCAGAATATGTGCTAGAGGGGCAGAGATCTTTGGGAGACTACTCAAAGAATAAAAGAGGTGCTGGGAACCATTTCTCTCCTTGTGCTCCCCCCCTCCCACCGCTTACCTCCCACCCTAGATAGCTGGACACTTGCAGGTAATAGGGGGTAGATTGCATCTACCTTACAAATACCATGCATCCCACCCAACATTCCACTGTGGATCCACTCTGTCAAACCTGCTTCATTCAGCAGGAGTCCCAAAGCAGCTCCTGCCATGTCTTATTCAAGCAGCTCTGGCAGTGACCTGCACCAGTCCAAAATGACTCCTGCCCTGGAGAAAGGGAAAGATAACCACATACATCAGTTCAACTGTAGCCTTAAGCAGCCAAACCTTATAACTGGTGGTGCAAAGAGAGTACCAAGCTGATCAGTGCATCTGGAACACTAGAAGATGGACTGGGGTTAGGGATGTGATCCGAAAACTAGCCCTGTCCACCAACCAAAATCTCTCAGGGGTAGCACAGGGAGAGAGTCCTGCAGCTTGGGGTTACTGCAGCTATAGCAGTTTGGGGGCAGGCATCTGGTCTGCCAGCCCTGCCCACTAACAAAAGCCTCTCAGGGTATAAGGCAGGGAGAACACCTTGCAGGTTGGTGCTACCACAGCCCTAAGAGACAAAATGGTGACAGGCATCTGATTTGTCTGCAGCCTCTGCCCACCAAAATAAACCTCTCAGGAGACAACACAGGGACAACACTGCAGTTTGGCATGACCTCAGCCTCAGCAAACCAGGTATAGGGAAGGCATTTCATCTGACTTCTGACAATGCCCAACTATAAGTGCACTGTAGCCACAGAATTGACCCTTAACAGCACAGGACTAAACATGGCCCATAATAGTCAAGTACAGGAGGCAAGTACAACCAACTGGACTGAAAGCAAATAAGGCTTAACCACAACAGTAGGGTATACGCAAACCACATAGAAGATATCCATGAAGCATCTGGTTCTGGTGAAGAGAGGATATTGTGCTACAGGGCACCACAGGACCTCTTCTTTGTAAGGCCACTACATTCAAGATCAGGAGTCATAACTGACTTTCCTAATAAATATAAACAAACAGAGAGTTAGACAAAATAAGACACAGGAATATATCCGAAATGAAAGAACAAGACAAAACCACAGCAAAAGAGCTAAATGAAATGGAGGTAAGATACTTGATAATGAAACCAAATTAATGGTCATAAAGATATTGGACTTGAGAAAAGTGGAAAATCTCAGGGACACCTTCAACAAGAGATAGAAAACATAAAAAGAACCGACCAGATGACTAATTTAATAACTGAAATGAAAATTAGACTAGAGAGAATCAATAGATTAGAGGAAGCAGAACAGATCAGTGAACTGGAAGACAAGAGTAACAGAAAGTAACAAAGGTGAACAGGAAAAAGAAAAAGGAGGTAGAAAATTTATTTGAAGAAATAATAGCTAAAAACGTCCCTAAATCTGGGGAAAGAAACATACACCCAGATCCAGAAGGCACAGAGTCTCCACAAAATCAACCCAAGGAAATTCACACCAACACACATAATAAATAAAATGGCAAAAAAAAGTAGTGATAGAGAATTTGAAAAGAAGAGAAAAGAAAAGGTGCATACAAGGGAAACACCATAAAGCTATCAGCTGATTTTTCAGCAGAAACGGCAGGCCGGAAAGGAGTGGCATAATATATTCAAAATGATGTAAGGAAAAAAAAAACCTGCAACCAAGAATATTCATTTCATGGCTATCCAGCAAGGTTATGATTCAGTATAGAAGTAGAGATAAAGAGCTTCCCAACCAAACAAAAATTAAAGTTCATCACCACTAAACCAGCCTTACAGAAACATTAAAGGGAATTCTTTGAGTGGGAAGAAAACGTGATAATCAGGAGTAAGAAATTATGAGAGAAAAAATTTTCATTGAATACAAACAAATTAAAAGCCATAGATGAATCACTTATAAAACCAATATGAAGGTTAAAACACAAAAGCAGTAAGATCAAGTGTAGATATATCAGTCAAAGGATTCACAAAATGAAAAGATGTAAAGTAGGACATATTATACATAAAATGTGGGGGGAGTATAAAAACTTACTTCTCTTAGAATGGGCTCAAATGTAATCAACCATTAACTTAATATAGACTGCTACACTGTATGCATGTTATATATGAGCCTAATGAAAAACCACAAATCCAAAATGTCTAATGGGGCGCGAGGGTGGCTCAGTTGGTTGAGCTTCTGACTCTTGATTTTGGCTTAGGTCATGACCCCAGGGTTGTGGGTTTGAGCCCCACATTGGGCTCTGCACTGAGTGTGGAGGCTCCTTGAGATTCTTTCTTTCTCTCTCTGTCTCTCTCTCTCTCCCTTCCCTCTGCCTCCTCCCCCACTTACATTCTCTTAAAAAAATGTCTAATAGATACACAAAAAATTAAGAGAAAGGAACCCAAGCTTATCAATATGGAAAGCTATCAAAGACAAGGGAAGAGAACAAGAGAAAAAGATAATTGAGAAGAACTAAAAAGATACCTGTAAAACAACTAACAAATGACAATAATACCTATCAATAATTATTTTAAATGTAAATGAACAAAATGCTGCAATCAAAAGACAGAGGGTGACTGAGTGGATATAAAAGCAAGCCCCATTGATATGCTACCTACAAAAGTCTCCCTTCAGAACTAAAAGTTACATGCAGATTGCTAGTGAAGGGATGGAAAACATTTACCATGCAAATGGAACTGAAAAGAAAGCTGGGGTACCAATACTTATATCAGACAAAATAAACTTTACACAAATACTGTATAAGGAACATTCTCCAGAACAGACCACATGTTAGGCCACAAAACAAGTCTCCATAAATAAAAAGATTAAAATCTATCATGCATCTTTTTCTAACCACAATTACATGAAAACTAGAAATCAAACACAAGAAAAAACTGGAAAGAACACAAATACATGGATGTTAAATAACATGCTATTAAACAATGAGTGGGTCAAACAAGAAATCAAAGAGGGGGAAAAAAAGTACATGGAGACAAATGAAAATGAAAACACAATGATCCAAAATCTTTGGGATCCAGCAAAAGCTGATTTAAGAGGAAAGATTAGAGCAATATAGGTCTACTGGAAGAACTAAAAAAAAGCTCAAGTAAAAAACCTAACCTTACACATAAAGGAGCTACAAAAAGAACAAAGCCGAAAGCCAGTAGAAGGAAGGGAATAATGAAGATTACAGCAGAAATCAATGAAATAGAAACTAAAAAAAGAAAAGCAATAGAACAGATAAATGAAACCAGGGGCTAGTTCTTTGAAAAGATCAACAAAATTGATAATCCTTTAGACAGACTCATTAAAAAAAGAAGAGAGAAGACTCACAAAATTAGAAATGAACGAGAAATAACAACCAATACCTCAGAAATACTAAGGATTATAAGAGAATATTATGAAAAATTGTATGCAACAAATTAGACAACCTATAACAAATGCATACATTTCTAGAAATATATGACCTTCCAAAACTGAATCAGGAAGAAATAGAAAATTTGAATAGACTGATTACTAGCAATGAAGTTGAATCAGCAATCAAAAACTCTAAACAAACGAAAATCTAGGATCAGATGGCATCACAGATGAATTCTATTAGACATTTAAAGAGGAGTTAATACCTTTTATTCTTCAGTTAATCCAAAAAATGAAAAAGAAGGAAAGTTTCCAAATTCATTTTCCAGTATTACCCTGAAACCAAAGCCACATACACTACAAAACAAGAATACTAAAGGCCAATATCTCTGATGGACATGGGTGCAAAAATTATCACGTAATATTAGCAAACCAAATGCAACCATTCATTTTAAGACAATTATTCCCTATGATCAGGTGGGATTTATTCCATGGATGTAAGGGTGATCCAATATTCACAACTCAATATGATACATCACATTAACAAGCAAAAGGATAAAACTATATGATCATCTCAGTAGATGTAGCAAAAACATTTGACAAAGTACAACATTCATTCATGAGAAAAACTCTCCACAAAGGAGCTAGAGGAAATATACCTCAACACAATTAAGGCCATGTATGGAAATCCCACAGTTAACAGCATCCTCAATGGTGAAAAACTGAGAGCTTTTCCTCTAAGATCATAAACAAGACAAGGATGTCTACTCTTACTATTGTTATTCAACATAGAACTAAAGTCCTAGCCACAGAAACCAGACAAGAAAAAGAAAAGGCATCCAACTTGGTAAGGAAGAAGTAAAACTTTCAGTATCAGCAGATGACATAATATATAGAGAAAACCCTAAACATTTCAACCAAAAACTAGTAGAACTGATAAATGAATTCAATAAAGACATGGAATACAAAATTAATATACCAAATTCTGTTGCATTTCTATAATACTTATAAAGAAATATCAGAAAAATAAATAAAACAAGTCCACTGACCATTGGACAAAAAAGAGTAAAATGCCTAGGAATAAACTTAACCAAGGAGGTGAGCAATCTACTCCAAAAACTACAAACCACTGATGCAAGAAATTGAAGATGACACAAACGAAAAGGGATTCCATGCTCATGAGGTGGAAGAACCAGTATTGTTGAAATGTCCATACTACCCAAAGCAGTCTACAAATTGAATGCAATCTTTATCAAAATACCAATTTGTTTTCACAGAATTAGAAAAAAATAATCTTAAAATATCTATGGAACCACAGAAGACCCTGAATGCCCAAAAGCAATCTCAAAAATGAACAAAACTGGAGACATCACAATCCCAGGTTTAAAGATATACTACAGAATAATCAAAACAGCATTGTACTGACACAAAAATAGACACATATATCAATGGAACTAAACAGAGTTCAGAAATAAATCCATGCTTTTATGGCCAATTAATCTATGATAAAGGAGGCAAGAATATCCAATGAGAAAAAGACAGTCTCTTCAACAAATGGTGTTGGAAAAATGCACAGCTACAAGAAAATAATGAAACTTGACCATTTTCTTACATCATACACAAAAATAAACTCAAAATGGATTAAATATCTAAGTATAAGACCTCAAACCGTAAAATTCCTAGAAGAAAACATAGGCAGTAATTTATTTAACATCACCATAAAAATATTTTTTAGATGTCTTGTCTGGCAAAGGAAACAAAAGTAAAATTATACTATTGGGACTATAGCAAAATAAAAACCTTTTAGACAGGAAAGGAAACCATCAGCAAAACAAAAAGTGTATCTACTGAATAAGAGAAGATATTTGCAAATGTCATATCTAATATCAGGATAACATCTAAAATAATGTAAACAACTTATACAACTTAACACCAAAACAAATAATCTAATTAAAAAGTGGACAGGGGACCTGAATAGATATTTTCCCAAAGAAAACATACAGATAGATGGCCAACAGACAAAAGAAGAGATGCTCAACATCACTATCAGGGAAATGCAAATTAAAACCACAATGACATATCACTTTATACCCGTCAGAATGTCTAATATCAAACATACAAGGTGAGGATGTAAAAAACAAAAAAGGAACCCTCATTTACTGCTGTTGAGAACAGAGGTGGTACAGCCACTGTGGAAAACATTATGGAGGTTCCTCAAAAAATTTAAAAAAGAAGATGGTGGCGTAGGAGGATACTGGGCTCACCTTGTACTGCTGATCACTTAGATTCCACCCATATTTGCCTAAATAACCCAGGAAACCACCTGAAGACTAGCAGAACAGACTCTCCAGAGCCAAGCATAGACAAGAGGCCCACGGAACAGGGTAGGAAGGGTGGAGAGGCAATGCATGCTATATGGACGGGAGGGGCAGCCCAATGGGCAAGGCAAAGCCCCCGAAGTCTAGCTTGCAAAAGCGGAGGGGCCGGACTCCATGAGTTCTGACAGCCATCGGGACTTAATATCTGGAATGTTAAAGGTCAACAGCTCTGCACTTGGAGAGCAGGGAGGGTGAGAGGACACAGGGAGGGAGAGTTGTTGAGCCCCAGAAGACAGAGCTCAGCTCTGAGGGGGAGCAAAGGTGCTGTGAAGCGTGATCTCCCCCTCCCATCCTCCAGCCGAAATTCCAAAGGGAACCAGTTCCCCTCACCGAACTTGCTTGCACCCTGCAGACGCCCAATGCTGTGCTTCTGTGGATCCATCTCTCCCGGTGCTGCAGGGCCCCTCCAATGGCAAATCAAGCTAAGCCTGCGCCTCCTGCCCCTGTGCACCCCTGCTAATATGCCAGATCCCATTGAAGCAGCACAAGCCTGGCAGGGTGCAAGTAGCCCATATAGGGGCCACACCACTCCACAGTGAGTCCTGCCCGTGGGAGAGGGCAAGATATGGTACACAGCAGTCTGATTGTGGCCCCAGCGGTGGGCTGGGGGCAGACATCCAACCTGACTGCGCCCCGCCCACCAACGAAAGTTATTCCACACAGAACAGTGGAAGTGCCCTGCAGTTTGGAGCCACCACAGGAACTACCCGAGTGATGAAATGGAAGAATTTTCCTCAAAAGAAACTCCAGGAAGTAGCGACAGCTAACAAATTGAATAGGAAAAAAAAAAAAAGGTTAGAGAGGGAGAGATCCAAAGCATAAGAGATTCTTAAAAACTGAGAACAAACTGAGGGTACATAGGGGGTGGGAGGGAGGGGAGGGTGGGTGATAGGTATTGAGGAGGGCACCTTTAGGGATGAGCACTGGGTGTTGTATGGAAACCAATCTGACAATAAATTTCATATAAAAAATAAAATAAAAATAAAATAAAATAAAGACCATCTACTCAATGTGAAAAAAAAAGAACGATTTAAGCAATATAACGGAACAAGAATTTAGAATAATAGTCATAAAATTAATCGCTGGGCTTGAAAAAAAGCATAGAGGAGAGCAGAGAATCTATTGCTACAGAGACCAAGGGACTAAGAAATAGTCATGAGGAACTAAAAAATGCTATAAATGAGATGCAAAATAAAATGGAGACGGCCATAGCACAGATTGAAGAGACGAGGAGAGAATAGGTTGAAGTAGAAGATAAATTTATGGAAAAAGAGGAAGCTGAGAAAAGGAGACATAAAAAAAATCCAGGCGTATGAGGGGAGAATTAGAGAGCTAAGTAATGCAATCAAATGGAACAATATCCATATCATAGGAATTCTAGAAGAAAAAGAGAAAGGGGCTGAAGGTGTACTTGAACAAATCATAGCTGAGAACTTCCCTCATCTGGGGAAGGAAAAACGTATTGAAATCCAAGAGGCACAGAGAACTCCCTTCAGACTTAACTTGAATTGATCTTCTGCATGACATATCATAGTGAAACTGGCAAAATACAAGGATAAAGAGCAAATTCTGAAAGCAGCTAGGGACAAACAGGCCCTAACTTACAAAGGGAGACCCATAAGACTAGTGGCAGACCTATCTACTGAAACTTGGCAGGCCAGAAAGGAATGGCAGGAAATCTTCAATGTGATGAACAGAAAAATTATTTAGCTGAGAATCCTTCATCCAGCAAGGCTGTAATTCAGAAGAGGAGAGATAAAGGTCTTCCCAAACAAACAAAAGCTGAAGGAATTCATCACGACTAAACCAGGACAACAAGAGATCCTAAGGGGGATTCTGTGAGTGAAATGTTGCAAGGACCACAAAGTACCAGAGACATCACTACAAGCATGAAAGCTACAGACATCAGAATGACTCTAAACCCATATATTTCAATAAAAACACAATGCAAATGGACTAAATGCTCCAACCAGAAGACATAGGGTATCAGAATGGATAAAAAAAAACACAAGACCCATCTATTTGCTGTCTACAAGAGACTCATTTTAGACCTGAGGACACCTTCAGATTGAAAGTGAGGGGATGGAGAACTATCTGTCATGCTACTGGAAGTCAAAAGAAAGCTGGAGTAGCCATACTTAGACAAACTAGAATTTAATTTAAAGGCTGTAACAATGGGGCGCTGGGTGGCTCAGTCGGTTAAGCGGCCCACTTCGGCTCAGGTCATGAATTCGCAGTCCATGAGTTCAAGCCCTGCGTCAGCCTCTGTGCTGACAGCTCAGAGCCCGGAGCCTGTTTCAGATTCTGTGTCTCCCTCTCTCTGACCCTCCCCCATTCATGCTCTGTCTCTCTCTGTCTCAAAAATAAATAAACGTTAAAAAAAAACAAAGGCTGTAACAAGAGATGAAGAAGGACATTAAATAATAATTACAGGTCTATCCATCAGGAAGAAATAACAATTATAAATGTCTATGCACCGAATACGGGAGCCCCCAAATATATAAAGCAATTAATCACAAACATAAGCAACCTTATTGATAAGAATGTGGTAATTGCAGGGGACTTTAATACCCAACTTACAACAGTGGATACATCACCTAGACACAGGGTCAATAAAGAAAAGAAGGGCCCTGAATGATACATTGGATCAGATGGACTTGCAGATTTATTTATTTATTTATTTATTTATTTATTTATTTATTTATTTTATATATGAAATTTATTGATAAATTGGTTTCCATACAACACCCAGTGCTCATCCCAAAAGGTGGCCTCTTCAATACCCATCACCCACCCTCTCCTCCCTCCCACCCCCCATCAACCCTCAGTTCTCAGTTTTTAACAGTCTCTTATGCTTTGGCTCTCTCCCACTCTAACCTCTTTTTTTTTTTTTTTTCCTTCCCCTCCCCCATGGGTTCCTGTTAAGTTTCTCAGGATCCACATAAGAGTGAAACCATATGGTATCTGTCTTTCTCTGTATGGCTTATTTCACTTAGCATCACACTCTCCAGTTATATTTAGAACTCTGCATCCCAAAGCAACAGTATATAAGTTCTTCTCAAGTGCACATGGAACATTCTCCAAGATAAATTACATACCGGGTCACAAAACAGCCCTTCATAAGTATACAAGAATTGAGATCCATGCACACTTTCAGACCACAATATTATGAAACTTAAATCAACCACAGGAAGAAGTCTGGAAAACCTCCAAAAGCATGGAGGTTAAAGAACACCCTACTGAAGAATGAATGGGTCAACCAGGCAATTAGAGACAAAATTGAAAAATATATGGAAACAAATGAAAATGAAAATACAACAATCCAGATGCTTTGGGATGCAGCGAAGGCAGTCCTGAGAGGAAAATACATTGCAATCCAGGCCTATCTCAAGAAACAAGAAAAATCCCAAATACAAAATCTAACAGCACACCTAAAGGAAAGTGATGCAGAACAGCAAAGACACCCCAAACCCAACAGAAGAAGAGAAATAATAAAGAACAGAGCAGAAACAAACAATATAGAATCTAAAAAAAAAAAAAAAATTACAGCAGATCAATGAAGCCAAGAGTTGTTTTTTTAAAAAAAGTAAACAAAATTGATAAACCTCTAGACAAGCTTCTCAAAAAGAAAAGGAAGATGACCCAAATAGATAAAATCATGAATGAAAATGGAATTACGACAACCAATCCCTCAGAAATACAGCAATTATCAAGGAATACTATGAAAAATTATATGCCAACAAACTGGACAACTTGGAAGAAATGGACAAATTCTTAACCACCCACACACTTCCAAAACTCAATCAGGAGGAAATAGAAAGCTTGAACAGACCCATAACTAGCAAAGAAATTGAATCGGTTATCAAAAATCTCCCAAGAAATAAGAGTCCAGGACCAGATAGCTTCCCTGGGGAATTCTACCAGCTATTTAAAGCAGAGATAATACATATCCTTTTCAAGCTGTTCCAAAAAATAGAAAGGGAAGGAAAACTTCCAGACTCATTCTATGAAGCCAGCATTACTTTGATTCCTAAATCAGACAGAGACCCAGCAACAAAAGAGAAATACAGTTCAATATCCCTGATGAATATGGATACAAAAATTCTCAATAAGATACTAACAAATTGAATTTAACAGCATATAGAAAGAATTATTCACCTTGAACAAGTGGGATTCATTCCTGGGGAGCAGGGCTTGTTCATCATTTGCAAATCAATCAATGTGATACATCACATTAATAAAGGAAAAGATAAGAATCATATGATCCTGTCAATTGATGCAGAAAACGCATTTGACAAAATTCAACTCCTTTCTTGATGAAAATCCTCAAGAAAGTCAGTATAGAAGGAACATAAACATCATAAAATCCATTTATGAAAAGCCCACAACTAATATCATCCTCAATGGGGAAAAAGTGAGAGCTTTCCCCCTGAGATCAGGAAAACGACAGGGATGTCCACTCTCACCGCTGTTGTTTAACACAGAGTTGGAAGTTCTGGCCTCAGCAATCAGAAAACAAAAGGAAACCAAAGGCACCAAAATTGGCAAAGATGAAGTCAAGCTTTCACTTTTTGCAGATGACATATTATACATAGGAAACCCAGAAGACTCCACCAAAAGTCTGCTAGAACTGATACATGAATTCAACAAAGTTGAAGGATACAAAATTAATGTACACATATCATTTGTATTCTTATACACTAATAATGAAGCAACAGACAAATAAAGAAACTTATCCCATTCAAAACTGCACCAAGAATCATAAAATACCTACGAATAAACCTAACCAAAGATGTAAAAGTTCTGTATGCTGAAAACTATAGAAAGCTTATGAAGGAAACCGAAGAAGATACAAAGAAATGGAAAAACATTCCATGCTCATGGATTGGAGGAATAAATGTTGTTAAAATGATAATACTACCCAAAGCTATCTACACATTCAATACAATCCCATTCACAATTGCACCAGCTTTCTTCTCGAAGCTAGAACAAGCAATCCTAAAATTTTTATAGAACCAAAAAGACCCCAAATACACAAATATTGAAAAAGAAGACCAAAGCGGGAGGCATCACAACCCCAGACTTTAGCCTGTACTACAAGGCTATAATCATCAAGACAGTATGGTATTGGCATATAAACAGACACATAGACCAATGGAATAGAATAGAGACTCCAGAATTGGACCCACAAAAGTATGGCCAACTAATCTTTGACAAAGCAGGAAAGCATACCCAATGGAAAAAAGACAGTCTCTTTAACAAATGGTGCCGGGAGAAGTGGACAGCAACATGCAGAAGAATGAAACTAGACTACTTTCTTACACCATTCACAAAAATAAACTCAAAATGGATGACGCACCTGAATGTGAGACAGGAAACCATCACAATCCTAGAGGAGAAAGCAGGAAAAGACCTCTCTGACCTCAGCCACAGCAATTTCTTACTTGTTACATCTCCAAAGGCAAGGGAATTAAAAGCAAAAATGAACTATTGGGACTTCATGAAGATAAAAACCTTCTGCACTGCAAAGGAAACAATCAACAAAACTAAAAGGCAACCAACGGGATGGGAAAAGATATTTGCAAATGACATATCAGACAAAGGGCTAGTATCCAAAATCTATAAAGAACTCACCAAACTCCACACCCGAAAAAACAAATAATCCAGTGAAAAAAAGGTGAGAAGACACGAATAGACACTTCTCTAAAGGAGACATCCAGATGGCCAATAGGCACATGAAAAGATGCTGAACATCTCCCCTCATCTGAGAAATACAAATCAAAACCACACTCAGATACCACCTCATGCCAGTCAGAGTGGCTAAAATGAACAAATCAGGAGACTATCCCTGCTGCAGAGGATGTGGAGAGAGGGCAACACTCTTGCACTACTGGTGGGAATGCAAACTTGTGCAGCCGCTCTGGAAAACAGTGTGGAGGTCCCTCAAAAAATTAAAAATAGATCTACCCTATGACACAGCAATAGCACTGCTAGGAACTTGCCCAAGGGATACAGGAGTGCTGATGCATAGGGACACTTGTACCCCAATGTTTACAGCAGCACTTTCAATAGCCAAATTATGGAAAGAGCCTAATGTCCATCAACTGATGAATGGATAAAGAAGTTGTGGTTTATATAGACAATGGAATATTATGTGGCAATGAGAAAGAATGAAATAGGGCATTTTGTAGCAACATGGATGGAACTGGAGAGTGTTCTGCTAAGTGAAATAAGCCATACAGAGAAAGACAGATACCATGTTTTCACTCTTATGTGGAACCTGAGAAACTTACCAGAAGACCATGTGAGAGGGGAATGGCGGGGGGGGGGGGGGGGAAGAGGTTAGAGAGGGAGGGAGCCAAAACATAAGAGACTCTTAAAAACTGAGAACAACCTGAGGGTTGATGGGGGGGTGGGAAGGAGTGGAGGGTGAGTGATGGGTATTGAGGAGGGCACCTGTTAGGATGAGCACTGTGTGTTGTATGGAAACCAATTTGACAATAAATTTCACATTTAAAAAAATAATAAAATAAAAAAATAAAAATATGATTATTAAAGTCAAAAAATAAATCTCATATTAGAAAAATAAAATAAAAAATAAATGAACTCTACACAAAAAATTTAAAAAAGAAATTACCATATGATACCATAATTCCTCTACTGAGTATTTATCCAAGGAAAATGAAAATATTGATTCAAAAAGATATATGCACCCCTATGTCTACTGTAGCATTATTTACAGTAGCCAACCTGTGCAAGCAACCTATATGTCCAACAACATAGGAATGGATAAGAAAGTGTGGTATGTATATACACATACATATACATAAACACACAATGAAATATTACTGAGCCACAAAGGATGATTTGCAACATGAATGTACCTAGAGGACATAACTGAGTGAAATAAGTCAGAGAAAGAGAAATACTTTATAACTTCACTCATATGTGTAATTTAAGAAACAAAACTAATGAATAAAGAAAAAAGCCAAACAAAACAACACTCTTAAATACAGAGAACAAACTGGTGGTTGTCAGAGGGGAGGTGGGTGGGAAGAATGTGTGAAATAAAAGAGGATTTAAGAGTACACTTGATGAGCACTGAGAAACATAGAATTCTTGACTCATTATATGGTACACCTGAAACTAATATAATATTGTATGTTAATTATATTTTAATTAAAAAAAAGCATAGTATAAAAACAAGGTCCTTTTGTTCTTTGGAAATGCATATGAAACTTTTAGAAACTTTTTCTGTAGAATAAAGAAAAAAACTGAATAGGATTTATAGAAAAAACAATGAGTAGACTTTGCAAATTACTTCTGGACTTTTTAAAACTCAACAGGGCTTTTTTATTCTTATAGCTTTAGAGAATTGCAAGGGTAACTATTGTATTATTATTTGGAAGTATTATACAGACACAGTAACTTGCAAATTGACCTTAAATAAATGTGTTAATGAAGATTATGCTTTCAAGTAAAAATAATCTCTATTTGTTTTTAAACCTCTATTTGTTTTTAAACAGATAGCCATCAGAAGCCAATGTAACTGCATGCACTTTCTTGTTGTCATTTGGAACCAGGCTTCTATTGACTACTACACTCATCGAGGGCTTTAGATCTTTCCTCTGAGGAGGGGTGGCATCTGTTCAGGTTTAACAGACAAGAACTTATGGATATTGCAAAAGAAGAGTGAAAGATAACTCATTTCAACTAGTCCCAACATGTGCTCCAACAGTTGAATGTCACCTGAGTCCAACAGCAGTTTGACTTTGAGTGTTGTACAATACAGCAAGTGATCAAACTCTGGTTTGAGCAGATCTTTTACTTTGAAACAGATTTGGCAGATACAGTCAACTTTCCTTTCTTTATCCAAACTAATATACTAATGACTAGTAGCAGAGCTGATGATCCAAAAGAGCAGATAAATCAAGAATCACTTAAAAAAAAATCACTTTATACTTAGCATTAGGATATTTTTTACCTACCATATCTCACTAAATTTAAGATGCTTGTATTTTCACATCTTTAACACAGCTGAAATTGGGATAAGTATAATGATCAACTTGCATCATTTTAAGAAAAAAGGTAAATACTGTGTCTTAGATTTGATGAAATATGGATTCGTTTGATTATAAAACGATCTAAGGTACAAAAAATTCATTTAAAATACTGAAGCTAAATTTTGAGGAGCTTACTTATGAAAACTTGTAAGTGAACTATTTCCCCACCTTGAGCAGTTCAAGTACCACTGCCTCCTTAACATCATCTCAGAACAACATTTTATCTCTGAGCAGTTATAGCTCTTTGGTTGTATTTATCTTAGGGAAAAAACTACATATAACACTGTATATACAAACGTTTCTTTCCTTTCTAGTAGAATATAAGCATTTTGATAGAATTATAATTATTTTCGCATCCTGTATTGCAATCAGCATAAAACATGTGACTTCTTACTATGTACTAGCTATTTCATGGGCATAAAAGTTACACAATGGTAAGTCAGTCCTACCTATAAGGTATCTTGTCTGTGAAAAAATACTAAACTAGTTTTAGTTTTATAATAAATTGGATGGGTTGGCACAGCTATAAACACCATTTCTATAAAGGTATGTAGAATAGAGAGCATTTAAATCCTACCTTGGAGGATTGAGAAAGGTGACACTGGAACAAGGTCTGAAGGATGAATATGAAGTTGGAATATGGAACAAGATGAGACAAAAAAAAATTCTAAGAGGAAACACCAGAATAGGCAGAAAAAAAAAAAAACTTAAAATAACAAAGCATGTTCAAGAAGCAAGCAATATAGCATTATAGATAAAATATAGTTTAGCAGTAAGGTGGGAGAGGAAAGGGAAGATAGGATTAAAGTTGAACTGGGATCATAAATGAAGGGCCTTGTAGGTCATGCTTAGGGGTCTTGATTTGAGTGTATAGGCAATAATGAGTTCCTGAAGATTTTAGAGACAACTAACCCTAATGGTTGTTAGGAAGACAACTATGTCATAATATTATGACTGATGAGTTAGAAGAATAGGGTAGCAGACACTATATGTTAACTGAAACTCAACACCCATTCCATATCCCTTACTCCTTGCCTTCCTCACCACAGAAAGAAAGTATGATTTGCCAATTTTCCTTCAGCTAAGTGTGGCCACATGACGAGTTTTGGTCAAGATATAGACAAGAATTCTGAGAGGAGTTCAAAGAAAGCATTTACTTTTCTGATAATAGAGGGTCAGAATCATCTAGTACATTTATCCTAATTTTTCTTCCTATTTTGAATGTGTAGGTGCTCCCCAGAGAAACAACAGCCATTTTATGAATATAAGGTGACAAATCAACATACTAAAGAGCAGAGTGGAAAGAGAAAATGTTTAGGTTCTTGATGTCACTAATAAGCTACTGAACTAACCCTGTACTGTCTAATTCCATACTTGAAATAGACTCTTATTTAAGCTACTGTTAACTGGTTTACTGCTACCTGCAAACAGAACACATTCTGAAGTGACAGAAAGCAAGACTGATGAAGGGCAGATGGAGGGCTATTGTAACAATCCAGGAAGGTGATGATGAAAACTTGAACGGGAGCAAGGATTAGAGAAGAGTAGAGAATGTAGAGTGGATTTGAAAAACATATAAATAACTCTCTCTCTGCCCCTCCCCCGTTCATGCTCTGTCTCTCTCTGTCCCAAAAGTAAATAAACGTTGAAAAAAAAATTAAAAAAAAAAAAAAGAAAAACATATAAATAAGAGAGATGTAGAGACAATTTAGTTTTAAGCATATTCACATTGGGGATATATATGGAATGTAAGGTAGATGCAATAATAAATAACTAGAAAATAGGTCTATGGCTCTAGAGAAATATGGGAGCTGGAAATATAAATGGTAAGGAAATATAAATGGTGGCTGAAGCCAGTGAAGTATATTGAATGAAAATGAGAGATCACATAAAATGAGAAAATATGACTAGGAATGCAACCTGAAGAACCACAGCATTTACGGGATTCAGAGCAAGAGAATGATGAAGAATGACAAGATAAGCAGGAATAACAGAGAGAAAAGGGAGGAGTGAGTTTCAAGGAGGGAGTGTTCAAGAGTCAATAATTCCAGAAAATTCAAATAGGTATAGAGGCCAGGGATCACAAGTTAGTATGGAATCAAAACTGAAGAAGAAAGTGACACTAATTATTTTTTTATGAAGTATGAAAATTATAGAAAAGAGAAAGGAAAGATAGCTTGAGAAGTAGAGGCAGGGTCAAAGGTTTTTGTTGGAGTGCTTGGGTGGCTCAGTTGGTTGGATGTCTGATTCTTGATTTCAGCTCACGTCATGATCTCACGGTTTCTAAGTTCGAGTCCCTCACTGAGTTCCACGCTAAAAGTGTGGAACCTGCTTGGGATTCTCTTTCCCTTTCTCCCTCTCTGCCCCACCCCGCATGCTCTCTCTTTCCCAAAATAAATAAATAAACTTTTAATTTTACTGTTGTTTTTGGACAAAGACTATCTGAAGCTATTTAGAGACTGAGGAAAAGAAACAAATGAAAAGAGAAACCAAAGACTGAAGATTAAACAGGATGGAATATGGTACTGGAAAACATGGGAAAGAATGAGATCAGGAACACAAATAAATATTAGCCTTAATGAGGGGGGTATATGGCTGAAAAAAAGGTAAGTCTTGAAGGTAGTGGAGAAGAAGTTGAAAATGGTCATGTCTAATAGCTAATTTTTTTCCCTGTATGTAATAGGAGACAGTCATCTTTGGTGGGTACAGGAGACTTGAGAATAAAAGGTTTGTAGTACCTCTCCTGAAGAACAGAATAGGAAACCACCTAAGGATCCAGTAAGATTGCTAAGCAGCACTGGGGTCTCTTGTAGAATACGGTCTTCTTAAATAGAGGTGTTTTTGTACATTTAAGAGGAGTTAACATTAATAAAACAAAGAGACGAAGCCAAGTCCAAGCGTCATAAAATATGAATATTTTATTCCAGCTCTGGGAAATGAAAAAGTGGGGAACACATCCTTCCACACAATATTCTAATTTAGCTGACATTAGTTTCAAAAAGGTAAAACAAATATATATGTGTATCTGTATAAATATTTATGTGCCCACATACATATTTGCTCAGATTTTAGTCTTATCAGTGTTTATATATTTAGTCTATTTTTGTAAACACCGCTAAAAATCATTAAATGCATCCCAATACTTCTACTTCTGCCTTTGTCAATCATTTAATATTGTTTGAATTGAATTCAGTTTGTGTTTTAATCACTTATGTGATTAGTCAAACTGTACACTACATTAGAAGATGTACGGGAAAAACTTGGTTTAGGTTATATTCTATGTATCACAGTTACCCTTTACATGATTTTTTCATCATTATTTTCAACTTCACACATCTTGTAGTTCTCTATGCAGACTATTTCAGCTTCTAGTGCTGTACATATCTATATCTTCTGGATGGGACTGCCCGTGATCCATGAGCTTGGGGTCAGGCATAAACTGTGTAGCACCTGATAAAGTATTAAAATGAAAAAAAAATTAGTCATTCATTTCACAAATTTATTGTTGGTACTGGGAATGCAGCAATGAATAAAAGAAAAATCTCTGTCAACATCGACCTAACATTTAAGTTGGGCAAGAGAGATAATAAATTAAGTAAAAGATATATCAGATGATAGTAAGTGCTATGCAAAAGAATAAAACAGGGAGGGGCATATAGAGTGCTTGAGTGATTTGCAATTTTAAACAGGGTGGCCTTCTAGTTAGGTGATAACTGAGCAAAGAACTGAAGGAGGTGAGTGAGGGTGTGAGCCCTGTAGATATTGGAGGAAAATACCTTGCAAGTATAATGGACCTGATGCATGTCTGAGGAAACACAACATGGTCAATATGGCTGGAACAGACTAGGTAAGATGTGGTGATTGTGGGTACAGTGAGAATGATAGAAGATATGATCAGAAAACAAAAGAAAGCTAAGCCACACAGAGCTATAGTGTTTCTCTTTTATTTTAATGCTAGATGGACAATTTTGAGCAGAGCAGTGACATGATGTTGTATTTTTTAAAAGATTACTCTTGTCTGTGGGGAGAAGAGACTATAGGGAAATAAGGGTGGAAGCGGGCAGACCAGTAGCTGTGGAGGTGGTGAAAAGGAATTGGATTCTGGGTAACTTCTAAAGGTAGAATGGACAGAATTTCCTAAGTGGTTTGAACATGCTATGTGAGAGAGGCTCTAACTTGAGAAACTAGAAGGATGGAGTTGACATTTACAGAGATAGGGAAAAATGTGGGAGAAGCATGGGAAAGTCAAGTGAAGTGCCAAGTTTTGGATGTGTTAAATTTGTATTGCTAACTAGATATCTGAGTACAAATGTTGAGTACTCTGTTGGAAATGTGAGTCTCTACAGCTCAGGAGAGGCCTTGGCTGCTTTATAAATTTTATAGTACTAATTTATATGTGACATTCAAATTACAGGACTATGAGATCATCTAGAGCATCAGAGAAGAGGTCCTTTGATGAATGCGCCCTGTGGATACTCCAATTTTTTTAGTTAAATAAAATTAGGAGAATGTATGAGAGAAGGCTGAGAAGGAACAGCCAGTCAAGTGAAGTGAGAGACTCAAGAGCAAGTGGTATCCGACAAGCCAAGTGAAGAGATTCTTTCAACGAGGAGGGAGTAATCTTCTGTGTTAAAAATTACTGATGGACTGCATAAGATGGAGATTGAAAATGTACCAGAGTTGGCAATATGTGGACCAATGATGATCTTGATAAGCGGATATTGTGCCAGACAAGATACTACATTATTTTCATTCATTATCTCATATTACCACCATGAGACAGATGATATTTTTATATTATCCTTGTTTTACAGATAAGGACATTTTAATTTAGAGAGGTCAAGAAAATTGACTAATCTCACTTAGTTGATAAGTGGAGCCAAGACTGAATCCAAGTTAGTTTGACTCTCTAACACAACAACCCTGGCTCCTGTAAAAAGGGGGCTAGAGCAGTAACAATGTCACACAATTATTTTTAATATTCAGTATAATAATACATACAAAGTTCTGCATATAACAACCTGGGCATGGCAAGTAGACAAGAAACAACTATTTTTATATTTACTTTATAAGACTTTAATTTTTTTCAGAAACTTGTTTTTATTTTAAATGTTTTTCAAAATGATTTATTTTAAAATAATTTTGTTACATTTGGGAAACATATCTTTTTCCCATAGAGGAATTTAATTTATAGTTTTATGATAAAAACAAAGGGGAGAAATAGACTTACATACAATCATTTATGCCTATTTCTTAAGAAACTTTTTCTATTTCATAAAGTGTGATATATCTATATATAACTTCACCACATATATTAAAAAGATCATAAGTAATCACTATCCATACACTAATACAGTTCTCCATAGGATAGTAATTTTTTTTTTTTTTTGGATAGAAATTCTTAACATGGGGTCCCTTTGGCGGTCTGTGGATAAAGTTCATGTTACCTATGAATTTAAATGTAGGAAATTTGTCTTTATTTTCATTAACCTCCGACTGAAAATGAACATTTTCTTCAATAATGAATGAAGGTAACAAACCACAACAGTATTAGCATGACCTTAGATTCTGTCACTAATAGAAATCATAAATATTTTCATATCATGCTGCAGTTGCAAATATCTTGAAATATTTGTACTTAGCAACAACTTTAAAACTATGGCTTTTATTATATATGTTAGATACTGTTGTTAAATAACTTTAAGGGAGCTCATATATTACCATGTATTTTGTTTTATCCATTTGAAAGCATTATTCTGAGAAGGGGTCCATAACACACAAAAAAGGTTAAAAAACTGGTTCTGCCTGCTCCCTTCTCATTGTATCTTTAACTGCCGCCTTTGCTCAGTATGAGTGAAAAGTGTACTAAGAGAGTTTTCTTCTTATCAGACATAATATAGTAAGCATATGACAAATAATTACTTTATATAAGTCTGAATGTGCCTAATTTGCTTAACAATGCCCATCAGTTGACTAAGTTCTCTAACACTTCTACTTACTTCCTTAATATATATTCTTGTCTACAGTCTAGCCAAAGCTTCAGCTCACCCAAGTTTGAAAGGCCCCTTTGCATTTGGATCTCTCTCTCTCAAAATCTGTTGAAAAGTTTCAAAATTTTAATTTATCCATACCTTATGTCAGGCAAGAAATATGCATAGAGAAATGCCTTTGGAGCTTTTCCTACAATCCACCTGCCTAACCTCTGGAGATTCTAATTTATAATTCTTAGGCAGAGTGAATTTTAGGAAAAACAAACAAAAAAACAACTTCAGTAATTGTAACATGGATCCCTCTGGTTTAGAACCACTTAATGTAGGTCACTTGTTTTCTGCCTTTTAAAAAAGATTCATCTGCTTTTCTGAATAATTAAGGATTACATCTTTTGCTCTTAGAAATTTCTTCACCCCTTGAGCTGATCAAGGGCTCCCTGTCTTCCCAAAGGATTAGCAGTCATAAAACTCTTCTTGAATCTCAATCCCCTAACCCTTTTCTTTGCAACCTATCATATTTTTAATCCTTCATAAAAAGTTGTTTTTATACATAAAGTTGTTTAGAAGACTTTTTAAAAAGCTGGTGGTATCATGTGATGAGCACAGGTGTTATTTGGAAGTATCGAATACGGTACACCTGAAACTACTATTACATTGCATGTTAACTAACTGGAATTTAAATAAAACTTTAAAAAAAAAAGAGCTGGTGTGGGGCACCTGGGTGGCTCAGTCGGTTGAGTGTCACACTCTCGATTTCAGCTCAGGTCATGATCTCACAGTTTTGTGGGTTCGAGCCCCACATCAGGCTCTGTGGGCTCACCCTGCAGAGACTGCTCAGGATTCTCTACTCACCCCCCTCTCTGTCCCTCTCCTGCTCATAGTCTCTCTTTCTCAAATAATAAGATAACATTTTTAAAAAAGAGCTGGCATTACAACAAACAGGAAAAAGTAAAGATATTTAAAGTTATAAAATAAATTAGTGCCTTAAAAAGCCCTTAGGTGTTATCTATTCACTGATAATTTAGTTCACATATTATCTCATTTATATTTCAAGCAGTTAGGTACCAAAAAGTGGGACAGATCACTAATAAATTCCTGAGTGAAGTTAAGATTGTTAAAAATTCAATTTTTGTTTCTTTTGTATAAATTTGAGATCATATTCAGCATTCAGCTCATCAGTAATTGAAATACTTAAATATACTAGTCACTGCAAGTTACTTTCTCACCCTTTGTTCTATTCCTTTCATTCTTTTTTTCTCTCTTTGCTTCACTTTAGCTATATTCTATTGAATTGTATCTGAGTTCATTACTTCTGTCCTCTTTTACACAGTTGGCTCTTAAATCCATCCAAGGAGTCCTTAGCTTCAGGTACTATATTTTTCACTTCTAGAATATCTGCTTGATTTTTTAAATAGATTCCATTTCCTGTGAAAATCTCCCTTTTTTCATCTATTTTGTTCTTGTTTTCTATTTAACATATTAATCACAGTTAAAGTCCTTTTATGCTAACTTCAATATTTAGATCACCTGTGGGTTTGCTGTTATTTTGTTTGTCAGTCACATCTTCCTACTTCTTTGCATGACTAATATTTTGTTTGTTTATATGGTGGACATAGAAAGCATGGTATCTTCTACCAGAGAAGTGACCCTTTTCCTCTTAAGGAAGGGTAAGGTACTTATCATCTTAATCCAGACACTGAGCTGAGTTGCAGTGTTAATAAGAGTCACTCAACCTCTGGTTCCTCTCTTTTCTTCAGGTATAGCACTCCAAAGGTGCTGATTGAGAGCCTGATGAGTTTCTGTCTCCCTTACTATAAAAGACTAGGAAATTTGGTTTTGCCCTTCAGATGTTTGGAGCTTAGCTATTTAGTCTCTTGTCCCATAGAAAATCTGGCAAATATTATGAGGGGGAGATGAGTCGTGTATTTATGGCACACCTCATCCTTCTACAAGTAGTATCAGCAATCTTTTTCTGCAATGGGCCAGAGTAAATATTTTGATTTTGTAAACCGTAAGGTCTCCTTTGCTCAATTGTGCAACTGTAGTATGAAAGCAGCCACAGTCAATATATAAATGAACGAGTGGACCTGTATTCCAATAAAACTTTATTTACAGACACTAAGACTTACATTTCATATGTTCTCTTTTCAAAAAATGTATTTTTTATTTACTTAGAATGTTTTTATTTTTTTCAACCATTTAAACCATGTAGAAACTATTCTTGGCTTGTGGAAGGTACAAAAATAGATGGTGAGCCAGATTTAGCACAAAGGCCATAGTCAGCCAACCTCTGGTTTAGAGGGACATTAATCTTGTGAGAATGAGAGAGATTTCATTCTGCTTTCATTAGATTTCAGAGGTCCATGTAACCAAATTTCCTAATTTGTTATTCCTAAAATAACATAATTTTTATTATAAATGTATATGGATGACAGAGAACAAATGAACTCATATTCAGAGCCACAACATATAATTGAATAGTATACCCAACATAGTCTGTACGGTGGTAAGTAGTAGCTATGACTAGGCTCTCTAGCTAAATAATGTGCTCCCAAACTTTGCTCAATGGAAATAATCTTGTTTATCAGCAAAATGGCTAATTACTCTAGGCAAATGATAATGATATTTTTTAACACACCGAGACCTTAGCATGTGGTTGACATTGTACTTTGTGCTTTACATGCAACATCTCATTTAATCCTCACAACTATGTGAGAAAAACACTATTATTATCTCCCATTTATGGATGAAGGGACAGGCTTGAGATATTTGATAATTTGCCACAGGTAACAGAACTAGCAAATGTTGGATCTAGGATTCATATCCAGGTCTTATTCTTAAATCTGTGCTCCTAATTACTACTGTATTGCATGTCTTGGACCTTTAGGATTGCATGTGAAATGTCAAAATGGTGAACCCAAAAAGTATTCTGTATAATCAACTCTGAATGATATATGATAAGGAATAAGGATGAATAGTACTGGCAAATCTTGCTCCTCTACATGTGAACTTTGAATGATTTTCATATACATTACCCATTACAAGTGGGTAAAATGTTCCAGAATCCAGATGTGTGAAGAAAAAACATTGACTAGGGACAGTTCAGTGCCACTGTTAAGGTGTAATGTGTTTCATCTCTACAAAGATACTCTGAAATTGACAGGTGTTTAGAAAGCTGACGGGATATATTATATACTTGTGGGAATATGATCAACTGTGGATTTTCAGAAAGAGTCTAGGGGCACCTGGGTGGCTTGGTCGGTTAAGCGTACGACTTCGGCTCAGGTCACGATCTCGCGGTCCGTGAGTTCGAGCCCCGCATAGGGCTCTGTGCTGACAGTTCAGAGCCTGGAGCCTGTTTCAATTTCTGTGTCTCCCTCTCTCTCTGCCCCTCCCCTGTTCATGCTCTGTCTCTCTCTGTCTCAAAAATAAATAAACGTTAAAAAAAATTTAAAAAAAAGAGTCTAAAACTGCAAACCATCCTGAAACAGAGAAGATGGTGGCAGAGTAGAAGGATTCTAGGCCTACCTTAACCCATGAATACAACTAGATAACTGTCAAATAATCCTAAATACCACAGAAATTGACAAGACTGGAAGAACAAACTCCACAACTAAAGGTAGAGAGAAGACCACACTAAAGAAAGTAAATAGTGTGGAGACGAGGTTTAGAAGAAAAATAGATGGTGATCACTACAGTGGGCAGGTTGTTGCAGTCTCAGAGAAGGGTGACAAACACACAGAGGAGTGCACAGGGAAAATGAATCCCCATAGCAAACTGTCTTGGAAAGTGAGAGGGCCCAAATTTTAGGAGTGCTTCCAATGAGTGTGGTTTAAAGCCTGAGTCCTAAAGGTCAGTGGGCTTGGCTCAAGGAGAGCCTGGAAGCATTGGAGCTGCTCTTGGAGAGAAGGCAAAGCAAACAGCTTGTGGACATACAGTGTGGAAACAACAATCTGAAGAATACCTGGGGCACACAGTGCAGTGGTTATTTGCTCATCTCAGAGCCCGTTCAAGAGAGGCAGCATTCACAGACAGAAAGACTCCTCCAGAAACAAAGGAACTGACAGACACCAACTCCCCAAACCCTGGCCCCTCAACATGCACAGAGCCAAATGCAGAAACCAGCACATCCCCCACACTCACTATCTAACTTACTTATAACAAGCCATGCCCCCACACCTGGTGGAAGTACCCCTCCTAGGCATACTTGCCTCAGTCCCAGAGCAGACGGCCCTCTCCCCCAGAAGACCAGCCCCAACCCCTACCCAACTAAGTCTCCCAACCCGGGAGATTTGCAGGTCCTCAGTTCTGGCAGTGGTGGTGATAGGTCTCATTTCACAAGTACACCAGAGCACACCTAGTTAAAACTCGCCACATTCAGACCAGGGACCAAACACTGCCCACAAGAGGCAAATAGAGCCTCTGCAGACAACTGTCCTAAAGGATAAAGTGGCCAGGACATAGTAATAGAGCACAGGCAGGACACTCTTGGAAACACCAGGCCCCGGAGAACAGGGAACACAATACTAGAGGGCACTAAAAGACATCTTCATAAGGCCATTACCCCCAAGAACAGAAGATGTAGCTGACTTTTCTAACACACAGAAGCAGGCACAGAACGTTAGACAAAATGAGAAGACAGGGGGTTTTGTCCTCAATGAAAGAACAATACAAGATGACAACCAGAGAGCTAAGTGAAACAGATATAAGTAACATGTCTAATAGAGGATTGAAATAAATGATCATAAAGACACTCACTGGAATTGGGAAGAGTGGAAGGCATCAATGAGACTCTTAAAACAGAGATTCCTTAAAACAGGAATAATAGAGTATAGATATATGGTTCAATAAGCAAAATGAGAAACACACTTGATGGAATTAACACTATGCTGTAAAAAGAATGAATTAATGACCTAGAAGACAGAATAATGGAAAGTAATCAACTTGAAAAAAAGAAAGAAAAAAGAATTATACAAAATGAGAATAGACTTAGAGCACTCAGTGACTCCATCAACAGTAATATTATTCACATTACAGGAATACCAGAGGAAGAATATTCACATTATAGGAATACCAGAGGAAGAAGAGAGAAAAAGGGGAACAGAAGATGTATTTGAAGAGATAATAGCTAAAAAGTTCCTTAATCTGGGGAGGATAGAGATATAATAGGCACAGAGAACCTGCAACAAAATAAATAAAAACAGACCCACACTAAGACATACTATAATTAAATGACAAAATATAGTGGTAAAGAAAAAAATTTTAAAGTGGAAAGACAAAAGTAGACAGTTACATACAAGGGAAACCCCATAAGGCTACCTAGAGATTTTTCAGCATGAACTTTGTAAGCCAGAAGGGAGTGGCATGATATATTCAAAGCGCTTAGTGGGAAAAATCTGCAGCCAATAATACTCTACTCAGCAAGGCTTTAAGAATACAAAAAGAGATAAAGAGTTTACCAGATAAACAAAAACTAAACGAGTTTGTGTCCACTAAACCAGCCCTGAAAGAAATACTAAAGGGAGCTCTTAGAGTGGAAAGGAAAGACCAAAATTGACAGTATACAAGTAGGAAACACAAAAGCAGGAACAATGATTATTTCTGTAAAAATCGGTCAAGGAACTCACAAAATGTAAGGATATAAAATATGAAACCATATACCTAAACCATGGAGAAGAGAGGAATTTAGAATGGGTTCAGGGGCGCCTGGGTAGCTCAGTTGGTTGAGTGTCCGACTCTTGATTTTGGCTCAAGTCATGATCCCAGTGTTGTGGGATCAAGCCCCACATTGGGTTCCACGCTGAGTGTGGAGCCTGCTTGAGATTCTCTCTGTACCCCTCCCCTGCTCATTCATCCTCTCTCTCTCTAAAAAAAAAAAAAAAAGAATGGGTACAAACTTAAATGACCATCAGTTACTATAGACATCTTAAGCCAAAGATGTTATATACAAATTTAATGTAATGATATATCAAAAACCAGTAATAGATACACAATGAAAAAAGAGAAATCCAAATATATCACTAAGGAAAACCAGCAAACCATGGAAGAGAGAAGGAAAAGAAAAGATCAGAAGAAATCTCCCAAAACAACCACAAAAACAGATAATATATTGGCAATAAATACATATTTATCAATAATTACTTTGGATGTAAATGCTATAAAAGTTTCAATTAAGAGACATGGGGTGTCAAAGGATTAAAAAACAAAACAAAAAAAGTAACAAGATCCATCTATGTACTGCCTAGAAGAGACTCATTTTTGACCTCAAGACACCTGCAGATTGAAAGTGAGGGGATGAAGAAACATCTATCATGCAAATGGATGTCGAACAAATTTATATTGGACACAACAGACTTTAAAACAAAGACTGTAACAAAAGTCAAAGAAGGGTAGTATATAACCATAAAGGGGACATTGCAACAAGAAGACAGAACAATTTTAAATATTTATGCACCCAACATGAAAGCACCCAAATAGATAAAACAGTTAATAACAAACAAAAAGGAAACTAAAAGATAATAATACAATTATAATAGGGGATGTTAACACACCCCACTTACATCAATAGAGCATCTAAAACAGAAAATCAACAAGGAAACAATTGCTTTGAATGACACACTGGACCAGATGAATTTAACAGATATATTCAAAACATTTCATCCTAAAGTGGCAGAAAACACATTCTTTTCAAGTGCACATGCACCATTCCCCAGAAGAGATCACATATGAAGTCACAAAACAAGCTTCAATAAACTGAACAAGATTAAAGCATACCATACATCTCCTCTGACCACAATGCTATGAAACTAGAAGTCAACCACAAGAAAAAATCTGGAAAGACCACAAACACATGGAGTTTAGTTAAAGAACATGCTACTAAACAATAAATGGTTCACCAGGAAATAAAAGAAGATAGAAAAAAATACATGGGAACACATTAAAATAAAAACACAACAATTCAAAACCTTTGGGACTCAGCAAAAGTGGTTCTAAGACGGAAGTATACAGCAATACAGGCTATCTGTAGAAGCAAGAAAAATATCAAATGACCAGCCTAACCTTACACCTAAAGGAACTAGAAAAAGAATGAAAAAACAAACGTAAAAATAACAAAAAGGAGGAAATAATAAAGATTAAAGCAGAAAAAATGATATGGAAATTAAAATACAACAGGCCAATGAAACCAGGAGCTGGTACTTTGAAAAACCTGATAAACTTGATGAATGTACAGCCAGACTTATCAAGAAAAAAAGGGAAAGGAGTCCAATAAATCAAATCATAAATGAGAGAGGAGAAATAAAACCAACACTACAGAAATACAATTATAAGAGAATATTATGAAAAATTATATGCCAACAAATTGGACAACCTAGAGGAAATGGATAAATTACTAGAAATATATAAACTACCAAAGATGAAACAGGAAGAAATAGAAATTTTGAACTAACTGAATAGATGCAGAAAAAGCATTTGACAAAGTACTTCCATTCATGATGAAAACCCTTAACAAAGTAGATTTTGAGGGAACATACGTCAACATAATAGAGGCCATATATGAAAAACCCATAGCTAATAATACCATATTCCATGGGGAAAAAACAGAGCTGTTCCCCTATGGGCAGAAATAACACAAAGATGTCAACCCTCAGTTTTATTCAACATAGTACTGGAAGTCTTAGATATAGCAATCAGACAACAAAAAGAAATAAAAGGCATCCAAATTGGCATGGAATAAGTAAAACTTGCAATCTCTGCAGATGACATGATACTATATATAGAAAATCCTAAAGGGGCGCCTGGGTGGCTCAGTCAGTTAAGCATCTGACTTCGGCTCAGGTCATGATCTTGCAGTCTGTGAGTTTGAGCCCCATGTCGGGCTCTGTGCTGACAGCTCGGAGCCTGGAGCCTGCTATGGATTCTGTGTCTCCCTCTCTCTCTCTCTGCCCCTCCCTGCTCGTGCTCTGTCTCTCTTGCTCTCAAAAATAAATAAAACATAAAATTAAAAAAAAAACCCTGAAGACTGAACCAAAAAAATGCTAGAACTGATTAATGAATTCATTAAAGTTGCAGGATACAAAATCAACATGCAGAAATCTGTTGCATTTCTATACACCAAGAATAAAGCAGAAGAGGGGTGCCTGGGTGGCTCAGTCAGTTAAGCGTCCAACTTCAGCTTAGGTCATGATCTCTCCATTCCCAAGTTCAAGCCCCAAGTCGGGTTTTGTGCTGACAGCACGGAGACTGTATCCTGCTTTGGATTCTGTGTCTCCCCCTCTTTCTACCCTTCCCCTGCTCATGCTCTCTCTCTCTCAAAAATAAACATTAAAAAAAAAACTTTTAAAAAAGACTGAAGCAGGAGAAAGAGAAATTATGGAATCAATACCATTTACAACTGAACTATAAACAATAAGATACTTAGGAATAAACCTAACCAGAGGTGAAAGACCTTTACTCAGAAAACTATAAACACTGATGAAAGAAATTGAAGAGGACTCCAAGAAATGGAAAGACACTCCATGCCATGGATCAGAAGAACAAATATTCTTAAAATATCTACGTAAAGCAATCTACACATTTAATGCAATCCCTATCAAAATACCACCAGCACTTTTCACAAAGCTAGACCAAACAGTTCTAAAATTTCTATGGAACCACAAAAGACCCCAAAGTGCCAAAGCAACCTTGAAAACAAAAAGCAAAGTTGTAGGCATTACAATTCCTGACTTTAAGTTACATTACAACACTGTAGTGATCAAAACAGTATGGTACTGGCACAAAAATAGACACATTGATAAAAAATGAACAGAATAGAAAACACAGAAGTGAACTGACAACTGTATGGTCAATTAAACTTTGACAAAGCAGCAAAGAATATCCAATGGGAAAAGAATGTCTCTTCAACAAATGGTGTTGAGAAAATTGGACAGCCACATACAAAACAATGAAACTGGACCACTTTCTTACATCATACACAAAAAATAAATTCAAAATGGATTAAAAGACCTAAATGTTAGACCTGAAACCATCAAAATCCTGGGGGAGAACACAGGCAATAACTTCAACATTGCCTGTAGCAACTTCTTTCTAGATATGTCTCCCGAGGCAGCAGAAACAAAGTAAAAAAAATAAACTATATCAAAATAAAAGCTTCTGCACAGCAAAGGAAACAATCAACAAAACTAAAAGGCCATGTATGGAATGGGAGACGATATTTGCAAATGACATATCTGAAAACGGGTTAGTATACAAAATATTTAAAGAGTTTAAAATGCAATGCCCCAAAATCTAATAATCCAATAAAAACTAGGCAGAAGACATGAATATACATTTTTCCAAAGAAGACATAGAGATGGCCAACAGACACATGAAAAGATGGTAAACTTCACTGATTATTAGGGAAATGTAAATCAAGACTACAATAAGATATTACCTCACACCTGTCAGAATGGCTAAATTCAACAACACAAGAAACAATAGGTATTGGCAAGGATGTGGAGAAAAGGGAACCCTCTTACACTCTTGGTGGGAATGCAAACTGGGTCAGCAACTCTGGAAAACAGTATAGAGGTTCTTTAAAAAGTTAAAAATAGAATTACCCTATGATTCAGCAATTGTGCTAGTGGGTATTTATCCAAAGGATACAAAAACACTAATTCAAAGCGATACATGCACCCCTATGTTTCTAGCAACATTATTTACAATAGCCAAGATATGGAAGCAGCCCATGTGTCCATTGATGGATGAATGGAGAAAGATGTGGTGTATGTGTGCATACAATGGGAGTATTATTTAGCCATGAGAAAGAATGAAATCTTGCAATTTGCAACAACATGGATAAAAAGTATAATGCTAAGCAAAATAAGTCAATCAGAGAAAGACAAATACCATATGATTTCACTCATATGTAGAAGTTAAGAAACAAGTATCATATGATTTCAATATATAGAAATTGAAAACAAAACAAATAACCAAGAGAAAAAAGAAGAGAGAGAAAGAGGGACACGCCAACTAACAGACTTTTAACTACTGAGAACAAACTGATGGTTACCAAAGGGGAGCTAGGTGGGGGGGATGCATGAATAGTTTATGGGGATTAAGGAGCACACTTGTGATGAGCATAAGGTGTTGTATAGAAGTGTTGAATCAATATATTGTACACCTGACACTAATACAGTGTTTGTTAACTATACTAAAATTGAAATTAAATAATAACAAAAATAAATACTGTAAATCATCAGATTGGAATTGAGAGGTGACATAATAAAACAGTAAAACTCTTATCAGGCTTGTTACTCAGTGACAGCTTTTATAAAGATTAACATAGAGAAGACAGTTGAAATCAGAGACTAAACTCTGGTTTTAAATGAGATAATCTATACACAATAGAAAGAGTTTGGACTTTGGTGTTAGGAAGATCCAGGCTATAAATACAACTCTATTACTCATAAGCTATAGGATTTTGGAGAAGTTACTTAAGCTTCCTAAGTCTGAATATGTTCATCATGAAATGGTCATAATTACATGTACACAAGAGTTTTTTGTTTTGTTTTGCTTTTGGGTGAGAATAACATATTATATTTATAGCTCTTTACACCACAGTAGGTGATCAGTATATGGCACATATTATCATTACTTCCTACTTCCTTATCTCTGAGTTGGTCCTGCTTCCTTTGCAATAAAACAATGAGCATTCACATTGTACAGAGAGACAATCCTGTGCAACCCAGGAAGTAGTGAGTTTATGTGAATACACCCCTCAAATGGTACTAAACACTCTGTTGCCTTTTTAACGATTGCAATAAAACCATGGTAGTATCTGCCTAGAAAGTATAATTATCACTATGTGGCCCTACAAAGTATTAATTGCCAGCATCTAATATTAAAACGTTCTTAGTATTATAATTGGTGTTATTTCACTATTTCATGCTGAATGTTCTCCTGGTATCTAAACTAAATAAAAGTGATGGTGGAAACTAAGAATGGCAAGGGTATACAGCATAAGAAATGGAAAGCTACTATTTCTTTTATGTAGATTTGACTCATAGTCTATAAATTGGAATCTTCTACATTAGGTGCATATGTAATTAGGAGGCACATTTTCCTCCACCTCACCACAAAGCTCACATTTATAGAGTGATTTAAATGCTTCACTCATCCAACCCACCAGTGCTACTCTATATTCCCATATGCAAAGATTGGTATTATGAACTATGTGGCAATTAGAGTCCCAAGTACCCAAGTATCTCATTATCTAAAAAGATATATAGACTACTATGTTATAGGAAACATATATATAGGACTACATATATATACATACATATATATATATATATATATATATATATATATATATATGTAGTCCTAGGACTACATAGTAGTCCTATATATAGGACTACATATATATATGACTATGTAGTCATAGGACTACATATATACATATATAGGACTACATACATACATATATATATATATATGTATATATATATGTATGTATATATATATATATACATATATATATACGTATGTATGTAGTCCTATATATAGGACTACTATGTTTTTCCTGTTATAGGAAAAAACATTTATGAAGAAAGCACAAAAATAAGTTCAAACTACTGCTAACAATACTATAAAATTATTTAAGAAAAGAAGGAAAACAAAATTGAATTATTTCCAACAAACCTGAGGTAGATTCCGATTCTGTCTTTGTTTCAAAGATGAGTTCTGTTGACAAAGGCACTGAAAATTTCAGGTTGTGAGTTGTTTTTGCAGATATTTCTATTTCACCAGAGTTTTCTATCTGTTTAACAAAAAGATTTTTCCTTCATAAGTAAATCATATTGCTAAAATAATAAAACATACTAAAAATGTACAGCATGCAATGATATTATGTTTCTTCATCTCCTTTCATTCTACCCTTGAACTTTGTCTAGGACTCCCATTATAAGCCAATCTCCACCCCAACCAAGAAAATTCAATGTCTACCTTTTTGATTCATTTAAACTCTACCTTAGTTCTTTCTTTAGGTTTAGGGAGTGACTCTTTTTTGTTGTTTTTTGTCCACAATAGTTTAACTGCTTCATAAATTTGCTGGCTTGTAGTATATGCCTTTTTCCCAGTTACCTAATTAAAACAAGAAGTGAGTCAAATAAGTTATATTTTTAAACGGTAAAATAACAAGTATTAAAAAAATTATGTCAGGTATTTTATGTGAACACTCAGGACAGAATCAATATCACAGATTTAAATCTCTAGATCATACAACACAAAGCCCCATTTTCTAAATCTTACATGAAAAATTATTTGCTTCATGTAAAAATCTAAAAAATGTATAGTTACTACATCACCAAGAGTGAATCCTAATGTAAACTGTGGACTTTGGGTGACATGTGTCAATGTAGGCTTATCAACTGCAAAAAATGTACCACTCTAGAGGGGTATGCTGATAATGGAAGATACCAAGCATGTGTGGGAACAGGGTGTGTATAGGAAATCTCTTACCTCCCCCTTAATTTTGTTATGAACCTAAAACTGCTCTTAGAAAAATACTTAAAAATGTATAGTTTGCATTCACACTGTAACATGTGAATTTAAAACTATGTCTTTTTAATAGAAGCAGGAAAGATAGTTTTGAGATAATAAACAGTTGACTGAGAAAATAAGATTTTAAGATGCTATGAAATTAGTGTTTTTGTTCAAATGTTTATGGTGCTTTCTCCTGTCATAAATAAAAAGCACTAATGTATTTCTCCAGAGAATAATACTCTTCTGGTAGAAACATAAAGTTAAAAATGAGCTACAAACACACTGAAGAAAAGGCTGCTGATACTTTCCTTCATATCTTTTTCCCTTTAAAAATCTTCTGATTCCTTCTTTCTATTGTTTCCCCACCCTTTTGTTCCTTATGGTTAAAGTAATTTCAATAGCTATTGATTTTTAAAGATTTAAAGAGGTTTTGGGAGATTTCCAGGATTACACTTTATATAAACATAAACTTATAAAACTTTTTAGAACTGTGACTTTCTTGCTTAGATTTTTTTTGCTAAGTATTACCTACACTTAAGAAAAATAAATCAATCAATTAATATAAAGAAACTCCTCTTCCTCCCCCCAATGTAACATTTGTTCACAGCTGTGTGCATATTCTTACTGAGTTTTTCCTCTTATATGTGCATTAAATACAAACACAATTTTAAGACAAATGGAATGTTGAGACGTATAGATAGATCTACCAAAAAAGATGAGGGAGATTTATATGCACCGACATGGGTTTCCATGATGAATCACTGTAGTGAAGAGATGAGAGAACAGATATACACTACAATTTCAATTATGTTTTATTTATTTATTTAATTAATTTATTTTTTTTTAATATGAAATGTATTGTTAAATTGGTTTCCATACAACACCCAGTGCTCATCCCAACAGGTGCCCTCCTCAATGTCCATCACCCACCCTCCCCTCCTGCCAACCCCCATCAACCCTCAGTTTGTTCTCAGTTTTTAAAAGTCTCTTATGGTTTGGCTCCCTCCCTCTCTTTTTTTTTTTCTTCCCCTCCCCCATGGTCTTCTGTTAAGTTTCTCAGGATCCACCTAAGAGTGAAAACATATGGTATCTGTCTTTCTCTGTATGACTTATTTCACTTAGCAGAACACTCTCCAGTTCCATCCACGTTGCTACAAAAGGCCCTATTTCATTCTTTCTTATTGCCATGTAGTATTCCATTGTGTATATAAACCACAATTTCTTTATCCATTCATCAGTTGATGGACATTTAGGCTCTTTCCATAATTTGGCTATTGTTGAGGGTGCTGCTATAAACATTGGGGTACAAGTGCCCTTATACATCAGCACTCCTGTATCCCTTAGGTAATTTCTAGTAGTGCTATTGCTGGGTCATAGCGTAGGTCTATTTTTAATTTTTTGAGGAACCTCCACACTGTTTTACAGAGTATAGCTTGATCACATAACCAACTACAACGGGCACTATATCTTTGTCATTCCTAAAATACTGAGTAGACAGTTTCACCTACATCAATAATTAAAGAAATGTAGTAACAAGAATACAAGTACAGAAAGTCCTTCTGGCAACACTACATACTACTTCAAGTGCAAGGGGGAAATGTTAAATGTTGCTAATTGAAAGAAACAAAAGAAAAAACCACATAACCCGAAACTCTCCTTCTGAATCTAAATATGTATTAAAAGTAAAATACTGACACAAACTATTCAAATCATTGAGAGAATGTTTGGATTTGTAGGTAAGCTGAAAAGAAAATGACAAAGCATCTATAATATGGACTCAGGGCAAGTGTTACTTAGTTCCAGGTGGTATCAAAATTGAGTTTGTGTATATAATTTTTTTTTTTTAACTTCAGAAGCCTCTGTTATCTATCAATTCACTGTTCCTTGCATCATGTTAATCTGATGAACTGACAGCAGCCAGCAGGTATAATTTTCTAATTAAAAATTGAATTTCACAGAGTCCAACAACAGAGCAGTATTGCTCCCCATAAATTATAATTCAGAATTCACTGTATCTGGACTTAATCCCAAAGTGGCATTTATATTGTTGAATTATATTTAAACAAATTCATCCTATTTATTTGTGAGACTAAATAATTAGGAATAGCATTTACCATGCTCAAATGTGAATGTGATTTTGCCAAGATAAGAGTTGATACCAACCATATTTCTCTGAAAATTGAATGTTGCAGATACTTATGACATTTAAATACTGTCACATTAAGAGTTTAAACAAATACTGAAATGTAGGTATCACTTAAGAAGAAATACCATATGACTTCACTCGTATGAGGACTTTTAGATATAAAACATGATCATAAGGGGAAGGGAAGCAAAAATAATATAAAAACAGGGAGGGGGACAAAACATAAAAGACTCTTAAATATAGAGAACAAACAGAGGGTTGCTGGAGGGGTTGTGGGAGCGGGGATGATCTAAATGGGTAAGGAGCATTAAGGAATCTACTCCTGAAATCAATGCTGCACTATATGCTAACTACCTTGGATATAAATTAAACAATAAAAAAATAAAAAAATAAAACAACAAGCCAAAAAAAAAAAAAAAGGAAAAAAAGAAAAAGAACTTACCTTTGCAATTATTATTGACTGAACTGGGTAGCAAACAGTTGCTCCTAAAGTGGCCAGTCCCAAGGGATAAGCAATTTTCTTAAACCTGGAACCTATGAATTTCAAATAAACTGTTATACTCCAAACAGATGCTAGCAGAGACTTGATGCTTTTATAACTTTAATATTCTCTTTGTTCCCCTTTAAGTCATTATCCTTTGTTAATTTACTCTTTAGATAATTATATCAATTAAATGGTAGCTAAAATACCCTTAAGGATCACAAATCAAATAAAACCTCTTAGTTGTCATGCCCAAGTTTAGAAAAGTGTTCTCAATTTAAAATTGTTAATTAACTACACATAGGGGGTTAATGATTTTCTTCTTTTTAAAAACTAGGTATTTTTTTCATATCCCAAGAAACCCAAAGTTGTAAACACATTTGTTTCAAGTATCTCATAAAGCATGATAATATGGAGAATTGAACAACTATCATGCTTGTGACACCATGTTAAAGTAAAAAGGGCTCTCTTTACATATCCTGTTTTGATTATGTCCTTAAGAAGACGAAATAAGCCATACAGAGAAAGACAGATACCATATGGTTTCACTCTTATGTGGATCCTGAGAAACTTAACAGGAACCCATGGGGGAGGGGAAGGAAAAAAAAAAAAAGAGGTTAGAGTGGGAGAGAGCCAAAGCATAAGAGACTGTTAAAAACTGAGAACAAACTGAGGGTTGATGGGGGGTGGGAGGGAGGAGAGGGTGGGTGATGGGTATTGAGGAGGGCACCTTTTGAGATGAGCACTGGGTGTTGTATGGAAACCAATTTGTCAGTAAATTTCATCTATAAAAATAAATAAATAAATAAATAGATAGATAGATAGATAGATAGATAAATAAATAAATAAATAGAAAAAAAAAAGACGAAAGATGCAACTAACTAATCAGCTAAGGACTTTGAACTCATTTCAAAAAAGTTCCTAATCTAAGCATCCAGGAGACATTTTCAAACTTTTTTTTAACAGCAAAATCCTTTAAAATATCTTCAAAATACAATCTCACTACGAACTTCATATATAAAACTTACAAAGTTGAAGCTACTCTGGTTAGCCTGGGGGAGGGAAGCTTAGTATTAAGCCCTACCTGCATGCTCTTCCCTTATCTCCCTAACAACTGTAAACACTTTCAAGGAACCCTAAGTTCTGTAGAATAGTTTGAAACCCACCACTCTAAACCATAGCTTAGTTCCAACAGACAATTGGTTCAAAACAATATGTATCTTAAATGCTTGAATGGGTACCTTGGACTCTTTAAATATGACTTGGGCAATTAGATGATGGGATTTCTAATTGGGTAAGTACTTTTATTCTCTGAAACAGCTCTTACAACCCTTACTTTAAAGATGAAACAGCTTATTTGGCATATCAGTAAAGACTAAAGAAAAAAATAACTGGCAGTGTTTGCAAATAAAAACGAGCTATTTTTGCATCTGGCTCACCTAATAGTAAGAAAGCCTTCTATAGTCATGTCTACAAGACTGAGCTAGGGAAGGGTTGCTGGGTGGCTCAGTTAAGGGTCCAACTCTTGATTTTAGCTCAGGTCACGATCTCACAGTTCATGAGACTGAGCCCTACATTGGGCTCTGTGCTGACAGCATGGAGCCTTCTTGAGATTCTCTCTCTCCCTCTCTGACTCTGCCCCTCCCCTGCTCACTCTCTCTCTCAAAATAAATAAATAAGCTTAAAAAAATAAGACTGAGCTTGGGAAAGGTGGGTAAGTAGGCTACTTCAACCTCTAATTTAGCTTTCTTTTGGTTTTAAACTGTTTTGTCTGATAATGTGAAAGAGGGTCTAGATCTGTTAAAACATATCTTAAGTTAGAAGAAAATCTGTCTTAACTTGCTCCTTTACTCTCGTCCTGCTCACTATTATTCTAATATCCATAGTTTGGTTTTTTATTTTACTGACTTAACATCTCTTAATGCAGGTTTCCTTGACTTAGCCAAATCCCCCTAATTATGCTGCTCCTAACCTTGGAAAGTGACATTTTTTCCTTGATGTATCATTTTAAACATTAAAAAAACTTCTCTTTACTTGATAAGAAAGGCCAGTCTACCAGAACATAAATTTCATTTGAATTAAATAGCCCTACTCCAATAAGTAGGAAAGGCTCTAGACACAGCCACTAAACAAGTTATGTACTATGAAATCACTGAGTGATTTTCCTTCTCTGGACTTCTATCTGTAGCTAATGGGATTAGACTAATCAACAGCTTTCATACATTTTTTGACCATGTCTCATATTAAAGAATAAATTTTACATTATGAGCTATGACCTATCTTTTTTTTTTTCTTAAAGTAGGCTCCAGGCCCAGCATCGAGCCCAACATGGGGCTTGAACTCATAACCCTGAGGTCAAGACCTGAGTTGAGAACAAGAGTTGGGACACTTAACTGACTGAGCCACCCAGACTCCCTGACCTATGACCTATCTTACACACACACACACACACACACACACACACACACTCCATGGAAACAAAAATTTCACAATATTTACCATACTAAGTACAGAACCCTGATATTTGCTGTTCTCCCCTAATTTTTTAATAAAATGTCTCTTGAGATTCACTATGTTTATTTCACTAATAATAGGTTGAGATCTGCAATTTGAAAAACATTGGGTTAGATTATTCTAGTTCTGACATTTAGCAACAATGTGAATGACCTAAGGAACATATTCTTTTGCAAGTGGATTACGAGTTTCATACTGAGAATCAAGTAGTATGTTTTTCTTTGAGTTTTACTGCTATATAGAGTGATCTGAGTTTTCAATTTTTTTCCTAATAAATAATTTATAATATGTATCCAAGCAAAAGCTGCTCAACAGCGTTAGAATTAAAAATGAGATAACAGGAACCATTAATATTAGCTATAAGGGAGAGTGTTAGGTCTACTGAGATGCGATATATGGGCTAAAGTTAGAATGCTGGAATGTTCTTTCAATTCCCAAACGTTTTGTATCTGATTAGGTATACTTGAGACTACCTTTTTTTTTTAGAGAGAGAGAGAGCACAAATGGTAGAAGGAAAGAGAGAGAGCATCTCAAGCAGGCTCCATGTCCATTGCAGAGCCCAACACAGGGCTCAATCTCACAACCTTGAGATCATAACCTGAGCCAAAATGAAAAGTCAGACACTTAACTGACTGAGCCACCCAGGCACCATGAGTTGAGACTACTTTAGGGACCAAAGTTGGGCAAACCAACCATAAGGTGTCTGATATTTGATTTCAGACTGGTTCAGAGCTGTGACTTCAAACCACATGTAATTTAGTATGGGGACAATCACTGGCAAATGAGTTGTGGAGGTACATAAATGGAAGGTGACCAAAATGGCTATTGACCAGAGAACCATAATAGCTTAGTCGGGGCTTGCATGAGGAGGAAAAGCAGTAATGCCTACTTAGAGGAATTTCCATACCCAAAGGTTGAAGATGGGAAAATATGAAATTCACCATATGCTTATGAAAGGTAGTTATTTAATAATGTGCAGAAAAGAGTTAACATAGTATCTTGAGACTGCCATTGTTAGAAAGGTCTGCTTGCAAAGCTGGCCCTTCGCTGGCTTCTGGGGACTTGAAAATATTCTCTGAATGATAAGAATGATGCATTGTGCCTAAACTGCTTGTTGAAATAATATGGTTTATGCTGAAAAACTACTTTCCTTCTGGGAGTCTGGAATTCTGGACATACTAGAGAGATAGTGCTTATGTGATCAGCCACTAGTAATAACCTTGACTGCTCATTCTCTACTGAGCTTCCTTGGCTGACAACATCTAACACATATTGTCACAATTCATTAGTTGAAGAATTAAGTACATCTTATATGACTCCACGGGGAGAAGATTCCTGGAAGGTTGTTCCTGGTTTCTTACAAGCTTTGCCCCATGTGTCTTTTCCCTCTGCTTACTTTACTTTATAACTTCTCACTGTAATAAAGCTATTATTACAGACTGAGTCCTCTAAGTCTTCCTACTTATTCATCAAACCCATGGGTGGTCTTGGGGACCCTTGATAAAAGTGGTAGAGTGAGAAGGAATGGCAAGACACATGGTAAAAAGAGGGACAGAAGATATTAAGCATATCAAGCCTCATGTGCTGAATGAGAGTGATGAGTTGTCTAGTTTCACAAACTCCATTCTGAGGTGGCTGATATCAGTTCTAGCAACCTTGGTCAGGATGAGAAGATAAGAGAAAAAAATATTTTTCTGGTACCAGCATCTCTGTCTCCAAAACTTAATATAGCCCCCAGAATATGGATAGTTATGACAAAGCAGAGAAAACAAGTTTGAGTGGTTTGTATACATTTTTACATTAACATAAAATTCCCAAGGTCTTTTTTTGTTTAATAGCCAGAGACTCTAAATTTTTTTGTAGAAAGGGAGTAGAGGATGATGGTGGCAGAGTAAGAGGACTTTAGGCTCACCTCATCCCAGAAATACAACTAGAGAACTATCAAATCATCCTAGATAAACCAGAAATAGATATGAAGACTGGCAGAACAACCTCTACAATTAAAAGGAGAGAAGAGGCCAAATCAAAGAAGGTAGGAAGTGCAGAGATGTGGTTTAGGGGAGCAACGGATCCTAGCTGCTGCAGAAAAGAGGGAGCCATGGTATAGAGAAGGGCAAGACAGAGGGAAACACACAGGGAAATGGAAAAAGAGACTTCCCCAAAGCCATTGGCTTGGAGATTGAGAAGTGCTAATTTTTTGAGTTTCTGCAACCTGTAGGACTTAAAACATGGAGTTTTATAAGTCAGTGGACTTGGCTGTGATACAGCAAGGCAGGCACTGCCCTGCTCCTGGAGAGAAGGGGTCAAATAACCTAGGGGCAGAAAGTGTGGAAACAGTGATAGGAAGTGCGCCTGGGGCACACAGTGGGGAGCTTGTTTGCTCTTAATGGAGTGCATCCTTGAGAGGCAACATTCACAAAGATACTACTCTGGGAACAAAAGAGCTGTCTGGCACCATTTCCCTCTCCTGCCCCTCAGCACAAACACAGAGCTACTGACAGGAAGTAGTGAAGTGCCAACACTGCCTGCCTAATTTATATACACCAAGCCCTACCCTCTGCATTCTGGTAAGGCTGTCCTTCTCAGTCACACTTGCCTCATTCTCACCATGGTGGGACCCTCACCCAGAAAACCAGCATAAAACTCTACCAACACTATATCTACCAACAAGAGAGTTCTACAGGGCTTCAGTTCTGGTATAGGTGGTGCTAGGTCTCATTTCACAAGCAGACCAGAGCACACCTAATTTAAACTCACCATATTCAGGCCAGGGACGGAAACTGCCCATAGCAGACAAAGAGAGCCTTTGTAGATGACTGGCCGGAAGAATACAGCAGCCAAAACACAACAGCAGAGTGTATGCAGCACATACCAGAGACACCCCCTGAAGGGCCAGGTCCTGGGTACTACAGCACCTCTTCTTCATAAAGCCACTTCTCAGGAGCAGGAGATGTGACTGGCTTTTCTAACACAGAGATAAAGGTAGAGACTTAGACAAAATGCAAAGATGGAGTAATTGATCCCAAATGCAAGAACGAGATAGGGCAAGGGCCAGAGATCTAAGAGAAACAGATGTCAGCAACATGTCTGATGGAGAATTTAAAGCAATGATCATAAGGAGACTCATGGGCTTGAAATAAGAATAGAACACATAGGTAAGAGCCTTATCACAGAGATAAGAGAGTTAAAAAGGAACCAACTGGAGACAAACAGTGCAATAAAAGAGATAAGAAACAGGCTTGATGCAATGAACAAGAGGCTGGAAGAAGTAGAGGAATGAATTATTGACCTGGAAGACGAAATAATGGAATTAATGAAGTTAAACAAAAGAGAGAAAGAATAATTATGGAACACAAAAATACACTTAAGGAACTTAGTGACTCCATCAAATGTAATAACATTTGTATTATATGAATACCAAAAAATGACAAGAGAGAAAAGGGGACAGAAAAGTTCTTTGAAGAAATAATAGCTTAAAACTTACCTAATCTGGGAAAGGAAGCATACATCCAGATCCAGGAACAGAGAACTCCCATCAAAATTGACAAAAGCAGGCCAATACCAAGACTTATTGTAATTAAATTTGTGAAATATGGTGATAAGGAAAAGAATCTTAAAAGCAGCAAGGCAAAAGAAGTTCTTAACTTATCAGGAAAAACTCACAAGGCTAGCTGGAGATTTTTCAAAGAAACTTTGCAAGCCAAAAGGGAATAACATAACATATTCAAAGTACTGAATGGGAAAAATCTGTATCCAAAAACACTCTATCCAGCAAGGTTATCACTCAAAATAGAAGGAGAGATAAAAAGTCTCCCACACAAACAAAAACTAAAGGAGTTAATGACCACTAAACCAGCCCTGCAAGAAATAGTAAAGGGGACTCTTTGAAATGGTAAAGGAGGCCAAAAGTGACAAAGGCAAGAAAGGATAAGAGAAAAATCTACAGAAACAAGGGCAAAACAAGTAATAAAATGGCAATAAATACATATCTATCAATAATTACTTTGAATGTAAATGGAATAAACACTCCAATCAAAAGACATAGGGTATCAGAATGGATTAGAAAAGAAGACCCATCTATCTGCTGCCTACAACAGTCTCACCTTAGACCTAAAGACACGTGCAGATTGAAAATGAGTAGATGGAGAAAACTTTGCCATGCAAAAGGATGCCAAAAGAAAGCCAGAGTAGCAACATTTATATTGGACAAAAGAGACTTTAAAACAAAGACTGTAAAAAGAGACAAGGAAAGATACTATATGATAATAAATGCACAATCCAACAAGGAGATACAATAATTGCAAATTATGCACTCAACATGGAAGCAACCAAATATACAAAGTAGTAACATAAAAGAATTGACTATAACATGATAATATTAGGTAGGGGCTTTGATACCCCAATTACATCAATGGACAGATCATCTAAACAGAAAAACAATAAGGAAACAATGACTGTGAATGACAGAGATGGACTTGACAGATATATTCAGAATATTCCATCCTAAAGCAACAGAATACACTGTTTTCAAGTGCACATGGGACACTGTCCAGAATAGATCACGTTAGGTTACTAAACAGGCCTCAAGAATATCAAAAAGACTGATACCATTCCATGCACCTCTTCTGAACACAACACTAAGAAATTAGAAATCAACCACAAGAAAAAAATTTGGAACAACCACAAATACCTGGAAGCTAAACATGCTGCTAAACAATGAATGAGTCAACCAAGAAATCAGAGAAGAAATTAAAAAATAAATGAAAACATAACGGTCCCAAACCTTTGGGACACAGCAAAAGCAGTCCTAACAGAAAATATATAGCAACACAGGCCTACCTCAAGAAGAAAAATCTCAAATATGCAACCTAACCTTACACCTAAAGGAGTTAGAAAAAGAACAAGAAGCAAAGCCTAAAGCTAAGATAAGGAAGGAAATTATAAAGACTAGAGCAGAAATAAATGATATAGAAACTAAATAAAACAAACAAACAATAAAACAGATCAATGAAACCAGGAGCTGGTTCTTTGAAATAACTAACAAAATTTATAAAACTCTAGCTAAACTTATCTTAAAAGATCCAAATAAATAACATTACAAATGAGAGGAGAAATCACAACCAACACCACAGAAATACAAAAAATCTTGAGAATATTATGAAAAACTCTATGCCAACAAATCTGGCAACTGGGAAGAAATGGATGAATTCCTAGAACTAACAAAACTGAAAAAGAAAGGTGGAGAAAAAAAAGGTGGAGAAAACTTGAACAGACCAAAAACCACCAAAGACATTGAATCAATAATCAAAAATCTCTGAAAAAACACAAGTCCAGGGCCAGATGGCTTCACAGGCAATTCTGCCAAACATTTAAAGAAGAGTTAATAACTATACTTCACAAACTATTCCAAAAAATAGCAAAGGAAAGAAAACTTCCAAATTCATTTTATCAGGACAGTTTCACCCCAATACCAAAACCAGATAAAGACCTCCTAAAAAAGAGAACTATAGGCCAAAATTCCTGGTAAACATGGATGCAAAAATTCTCAATAAAAAACCAGCAAACTGGGGCGCCTGGGTGGCGCAGTCAGTTAAGCGTCCTACTTCAGCCAGGTCACGATCTCGCGGTCCGTGAGTTCGAGCCCTGCGTCGGGCTCTGGGCTGATGGCTCAGAGCCTGGAGCCTGTTTCCTATTCTGTGTCTCCCTCGCTCTCTGCCCCTCCCCCGTTCATGCTCTGTCTCTCTCTGTCCCAAAAATAAATAAACGTTGAAAAAAAAAATTAAAAAAAAAAAAAACCAGCAAACCAAATCCAAAAATATATTAAATAAATCATTCACTATGACCAAATGATATTTATTCCTTGGCTACAGGGTGAATCAATATTCACAAATCAATCAATGTGATATACCAAATTAATAAAAGAAAGGATAAGAACCATATGATCCTTTCAATAGATGCAGAGAAAAACATTTGACAAAGTACAACCATTCATAATAAAAACCTTAAACAAAGTAGGGTTAGAGGAAACATACCTCAACATAATGAAGGCCATATACTAAAAACCCATGACTAATACATGCTAAATGAGAAAAACTGACAACTTATCCTTCACAGTCAGAAAAGAGATGGGGATGTCCACTCTCACCACTGTTATTGAACATTTTACTGGAAGTCCTAGCCACAACAATGAGATGACAAAAATAAAAAAAGCCATCTGAATCGGCAATGAAGAAGTGAAACTTTCACTATTTACAGATGACATGATACTATATACAGAAAACGTGAAAGACTCCACCAAAAAACTGAAGTAATAACTTCAGTAAAATGGCAGACACAAAATCAAAGTATAGAAATGCATTTCTATACACCAATGATGATGCAGCAGAAAGAGAAATTAAGGAATCAGTCCTATTTACAATTGCACCAAAAACAAGATACCTAGGAATAAATCTAACCAAGAGGTGAAAGAACTATACTCTGAAAACTATAAAACACTGATAAAAGAAATTAAAGATGACAGAGGAAAGGGAAAGATATCCCATGCTCATGGACTCAAAGAACAAATATTGTTAAATTGTCTATACTATCCAAAGCAATCTTGGCTCAGTTGGTTAAGCATCTGACTCTCGGTGTCAACTCAGGTCATGATCTCATGGTTCATGAGTTTGAGCCCCACGTTGGGCTCTGCACTGATTGTTTGGAGCCTGCTTGGGATTGTCTCTCTCCCTCTCTCTCTGCCTTTCCTCTGCTCATGCTGTCTCTGTCTCTCTCAAAAAAATAAACAAGACAAAATACCAACAGCATTTTTCACAGAGCTAGAACAAAAAACCCAAAAATTTGCATGGAACTACAAGAGATTTTGAATAGCCAAAGCAGTCTTGAAAAAAAAAAAAAAAGCAAACCTGAAGACTCACAATTCCAAACATCAAGTTATATTACAAAGCTGTAGTGATCAACACAGTGTGGCACTGGCACAAAAACAGGGACATAGATCAATGGAACAGAACAGAAAACCTAGAAATGAACCTACAACTATATAATCAATTAATATTTGACATAAAAGGAAATAATACCTACAAGAAAAAAGACTGTCTCTTCAACAAATGGTGTTGGGAAAACTGGACAGCCAAATGCAAAAGAAATTCGACCACTTTCTTACACCATATACAAAAATAACCTCTAAGTGGATGAAAGACCTAAATGTGAGATAGGAAACCACGAAAATCACAGAAGACAGACAACACAGGCTGTAACTTCTTTGACACTGGCCATAGCTACTTCTTTCTCAATATATCTCCTGAGGCAAGGGAAACAAAGGCAAAAATAAACTATTGGGACTTCATCAAAATAAAAAGCTTCTGCAGATCAAAAGAAAAAATCAACAAAACTAAAAGGCAACCTATGGAATGGGAGAAAATATCTGCAAATGACCTATCTGATAAAATGTTGGTATCCAAACTATATAAAGAACTTCTAAAACTCAACACTCAAAAAATAATCTGATTAAAAAGTGAGCAAAAGACATGAATAGACATTTTTCCAATGAAGACATACAGATGGCCAAGAGACACTTGAATAGATTCTCAACATCACTCATAGTCAGGGAAATACAAATCAAAACTGTAATACCTGTCAGAATTGCTAAAATTAACAGATAAGAACCAAGATGTGTTGGTGAGGATGTGCAGAAAGAGGAACCCTCCTGCACTGTTGGTAGTAATGGAAATTGGTGCAGCTTTTTGGAAAATAGTTTGGAATTTCCCAAATAGTTAAAAATAGAACTATGCAAAGTCCAGCATTTCCACTTTTAGGAATTTACCCAAGGAATAAAAAAATACTAATTCATAGGTTTACATGCATCCCAATGTTATAACAGTATTATTTACAATAGCCAAAATATGGAAACAGCCCAAGTGTCCATCAACTGATGAATGGATAAAGAAGATATGGTATATATTTACAATGGAGTACTACTCAGCCATAAAAAAGCACGAAATCTTGCCATTTGAAAGGACATGGATGGAACTAGAGAGTATTATGCTAACTGAAGTAATCACAGAAAGACAAATACCATATGATTTCACTCATATGTGGAACTTAAGGATCAAAACAAATGAGCAAAGGGAAAAAAAGAGAGAGAGAGAGGCAAACCAAGAAACAGACTCTTAAGTATTATAGAGAACAAACTGATGGTTACCAGAGGGAAGGTGAGTAGAGGGATGGGTTAAACAGAATAGGGTTTAAGGAGTATACTTGTGATGAACACTGGGTGTTGTATGGAAGAGTTGAATCACTACATTGTACACCTGAAACTAATTATTACACTGTATGGTAACTTATTTAAATTTAAAAAATATTTAAAAAGATGAGAAACAAAGTATAATCATAATTAATTGTATTTGTAATTATAATTACAATTTTAATAGGAATAGCTATATTTTTTAAATTGTATTTGATATGATCAAACAGAAAAGTCAACACTTTTCGTCTACAGTTCTATCAATTTTAATACATGTATCGTCACATAACCACCAGTATAATCAGGATATGGAACAGTTATTTTCACTCTTAAGAAAATCTCATGCTATCACATTATAGTCTAACCTTTCCACTCCTAACTCCTAGGAACCACTGACCCCTTTTTTGTTGTTGTTGTTACTATAGTTTTGTCTTTTTGAGAAAGTCATATAAATGGAATTATACAATATGTTAACTTTTTTAGACTGGCTTCTTATTGTCAGATTCATCAAGACTGTTGCACGTGTCAATGGTTTACTCCTTTTACTGGTGAATATAATTTCTTTCTTTAGAAATGCCAAAATATAGTTTACTCCTGAAAGATATTGAGGTTGTTTCCAGCTTTTGGTAATCATAGAGTTACTATAAACATTTATTTACAGATTTTTCATTTTTCCAGGGTAAATACCCAGCAGTGGGATTACTTGGTCTCATGGTAAGTACATGTTTAAGTTTACAAGAGAAATTTTCAAACTGATTTCCAGTTTTTTTTTTTTTTTAATATGGAATGCTTCACCAATTTGCATGTCGTTGTTGAGCAGGGGCCATGCTCCTCTTCTCCGTCTTCTCTGTATCGTTCCAATTTTAGCATATGTGTTGCTGAAGCAAGCACTGGAATAGCTATATTTTTAAAAACACATTCTTGGAGGAGGTTTGCAAGATGGCACCTTAGGAGGACGCTGGGCTCACCGCACGTCCTGCTGATCACTTAGATTCCACCTACACCTGCCTAAATAACCCAGAAAAACGCCAGAGGATTAGCAGAACGGAGTCACTGGAGCCAAACGCAGACGAGAGGCCCACGGAAGAGGGTAGGAAGGGCTGCCAGGCGGTGCGCGCTCCACGGACTGGCGGGAGGGAGCCGGGGCGGAGGGGCGGCTCGCCAGCCAAGCAGAGCCCCCGAGTCTGGCTTGCAAAAGCGGAGGGGACTGACAGACTGTGTTCCCACAACAAGCGCGACTTAGTGTCTGGGAGGTCATAAGTTAACAGCTCTGCTCGGAAAGCCGGAAGGCTGGAGGACAAAGGGAGGGAGAGCTGCTGAGCCCCCTGACAACAGAGCTCAGTTTGGTGGGGAACAAAGGTGCTCGCCAGCGCCATCTCCCCCGCCCATCCCCCAGCCAAAATCCCAAAGAGAACCAGTTCCTGCCAGGGAACTTGCTCACTCCACGCAAAAACCCAACTCTGCTTCTGCGGAGACAAACCTCCAGCAGCGGATCTGACTCCCTCGTGCTGCCACAGGGCCCCTCCTGAAGTGGATCACCTAAGGAGAAGCGATCTAAGCCTGCCCCTCCTGCCCCTGTGCACCTTGCCTACCCACCCCAGCTAATACGCCAGATCCCCAGCATCACAAGCCTGGCAGTGTGCAAGTAGCCCAGACGGGCCACCCCACCCCACAGTGAATCCCGCCCCTAGGAGAGGGGAAGAGAAGGCACACACCAGTCTGACTGTGGCCCCAGTGGTGGGCTGGGGGCAGACATCAGGTCTGACTGCGGCCACGCCCACCAACTCCAGTTATACACCACAGCACAGGGGAAGTGCCCTGCAGGTCCTCACCATGCCAGGGACTATCCAAAATGACCAAGCGGAAGAATTCCCCTCAGAAGAATCTCCAGGAAATAACAACAGCTAATGAGCTGATCAAAAAGGATTTAAATAATATAACAGAAAGTGAATTTAGAATAATAGTCATAAAATTAATCGCTGGGTTTGAAAACAGTATACAGGACAGCAGAGAATCTCTTGCTACAGAGATCAAGGGACTAAGGAACAGTCACGAGGAGCTGAAAAACACTTTAAACGAAATGCATAACAAAATGGAAACCACCACAGCTCGGCTTGAAGAGGCAGAGGAGAGAATAAGTGAACTAGAAGATAAAGTTATGGAAAAAGAGGAAGCTGAGAAAAAGAGAGATAAAAAAATCCAGGAGTATGAGGGGAAAATTAGAGAACTAAGTGATACACTAAAAAGAAATAATATACGCATAATTGGTATCCCAGAGGAGGAAGAGAGAGGGAAAGGTGCTGAAGGGGTACTTGAAGAAATTATAGCTGAGAACTTCCCTGAACTGGGGAAGGAAAAAGGCATTGAAATCCAAGAGGCACAGAGAACTCCAAAAGCATGGAGGTTAAAGAACACCCTACTAACAAATGAGTGGGTCAACCAGGCAATTAGAGAAGAAATTAAAAAATATATGGAAACAAATGAAAATGAAAATACAACAATACAAATGCTTTGGGACGCAGCGAAGGCAGTCCTGAGAGGAAAATACATTGCAATCCAGGCCTATCTCAAGAAACAAGAAAAATCCCAAATACAAAATCTAACAGCACACCTAAAGGAACTAGAAGCAGAACAGCAAAGGCAGCCTAAACCCAGCAGAAGAAGAGAAATAATAAAGATCAGAGCAGAAATAAACACTATAGAATCTAAAAAAACTGTAGAGCAGATCAACGAAACCAAGAGTTGGTTTTTTTGAAAAAATAAACAAAATTGACAAACCTCTAGCCAGGCTTCTCAAAAAGAAAAGGGAGATGACCCAAATAGATAAAATCATGAATGAAAATGGAATTATTACAACCAATCCCTCAGAGATACAAACAATTATCAGGGAATATATGAAAAATTATATGCCAACAAATTGGACAACCTGGAAGAAATGGACAAATTCCTGAACACCCACACTCTTCCAAAACTCAATCAGGAGGAAATAGAAAGCTTGAACAGACCCATAACCAGCGAAGAAATTGAATCGGTTATCAAAAATCTCCCAACAAATAAGAGTCCAGGACCAGATGGCTTCCCAGGGGAGTTCTACCAGACGTTTAAAGCAGAGACATTACCTATCCTTCTCAAGCTATTCCAAGAAATAGAAAGGGAAGGAAAACTTCCAGACTCATTTTATGAAGCCAGTATTACTTTGAATCCTAAACCAGACAAAGATCCAGTAAAAAAAAGAGAACTACAGGCCAATATCCCTGATGAATATGGATGCAAAAATTCTCAATAAGATACTAGCAAATTGAATTCAACGGCATATAAAAAGAATTATTCACCATGATCAAGTGGGATTCATTCCTGGGATGCAGGGCTGGTTCAACATTCGCAAATCAATCAACGTGATACATCACATTAACAAAAAAAAAGAGAAGAACCATATGATCCTGTCAATCGATGCAGAAAAGGCCTTTGACAAAATCCAGCACCCTTTCTTAGTAAAAACCCTTGAGAAAGTCGGGATAGAAGGAACATACTTAAAGATCATAAAAGCCATTTATGAAAAGCCCACAGCTAACATCATCCTCAACGGGGAAAAACTGAGAGCTTTCTCCCTGAGATCAGGAACACGACAAGGATGCCCACTCTCACCGCTGCTGTTTAACATAGTGCTGGAAGTTCTAGCATCAGCAATCAGACAACAAAAGGAAATCAAAGGCATCAAAATTGGCAAAGATGAAGTCAAGCTTTCGCTTTTTGCAGATGACATGATATTATACATGGAAAATCCGATAGACTCCACCAAAAGTCTGCTAGAACTGATACAGGAATTCAGCAAAGTTGCAGGATACAAAATCAATGTACAGAAATCAGTTGCATTCTTATACACTACCAATGAAGCAACAGAAAGACAAATAAAGAAACTGATCCCATTCACAATTGCACCAAGAAGCATAAAATACCTAGGAATAAATCTAACCAAAGATGTAAAGGATCTGTATGCTGAAAACTATAGAAAGCTTATGAAGGAAATTGAAGAAGATTTAAAAAATGGAAAGACATTCCCTGCTCATGGTTTGGAAAAATAAATATTGTCAAAATGTCAATACTACCCAAAGCGATCTACACATTCAATGCAATCCCAATCAAAATTGCACCAGCATTCTTCTCAAAACTAGAACAAGCAATCCTAAAATTCATATGGAACCACAAAAGGCCCCGAATAGCCAAAGGAATTTTGAAGAAGAAGACCAAAGCAGGAGGCATCACAATCCCAGACTTTAGCCTCTACTACAAAGCTGTCATCATCAAGACAGCATGGTATTGGCACAAAAACAGACACATAGACCAATGGAATAGAATAGAAACCCCAGAACTAGACCCACAAACGTATGGCCAACTCATCTTTGACAAAGCAGGAAAGAACATCCAATGGAAAAAAGACAGCTTCTTTAACAAATGGTGCTGGGAGAACTGGACAGCAACATGCAGAAGGTTGAAACTAGACCACTTTCTGACACCATTCACAAAAATAAACTCAAAATGGATAAAGGACCTAAATGTGAGACAGGAAACCATCAAAACCTTAGAGGAGAAAGCAGGAAAAGACCTCTCTGACCTCAGCCGTAGCAATCTCTTACTCGACACATCCCCAAAGGCAAGGGAATTAAAAGCAAAAGTGAATTACTGGGACCTTATGAAGATAAAAAGCTTCTGCACAGCAAAGGAAACAACCAACAAAACTGAAAGGCAACCAACGGAATGGGAAAAGATATTCGCAAATGACATATCGGACAAAGGGCTAGTATCCAAAATCTATAAAGAGCTCACCAAACTCCACACCCGAAAAACAAATAGCCCAGTGAAGAAATGGGCAGAAAACATGAATAGACACTTCTCTAAAGAAGACATCCGGATGGCCAACAGGCACATGAAAAGATGTTCAGCGTCGCTCCTTATCAGGGAAATACAAATCAAAACCACACTCAGGTATCACCTCACACCAGTCAGAGTGGCCAAAATGAACAAATCAGGAGACTATAGATGCTGGAGAGGATGTGGAGAAATGGGAACCCTCTTGCACTGTTGGTGGGAATGCAAATTGGTGCAGCCGCTCTGGAAAGCAGTGTGGAGGTTCCTCAGAAAATTAAAAATAGACCTACCCTATGACCCAGCAATAGCACTGCTAGGAATTTATCCAAGGGATACAGGAGTACTGATGCATAGGGCCACTTGTACCCCAATGTTCATAGCAGCACTCTCAACAATAGCCAAATTATGGAAAGAGCCTAAATGTCCATCAACTGATGAATGGATAAAGAAATTGTGGTTTATATACACAATGGAATACTACGTGGCAATGAGAAAAAATGAAATATGGCCTTTTGTAGCAACGTGGTTGGAACTGGAGAGTGTGATGCTAAGTGAAATAAGCCATACAGAGAAAGACAGATACCATATGGTTTCACTCTTATGTGGATCCTGAGAAACTTAACAGGAACCCATGGGGGAGGGGAAGGAAAAAAAAAAAAAGAGGTTAGAGTGGGAGAGAGCCAAAGCATAAGAGACTGTTAAAAACTGAGAACAAACTGAGGGTTGATGGGGGGTGGGAGGGAGGAGAGGGTGGGTGATGGGTATTGAGGAGGGCACCTTTTGGGATGAGCACTGGGTGTTGTATGGAAACCAATTTGTCAATAAAAAAAAAAAAACACATTCTTTATAAAAGTAAACATGCTGTAAAATAGACAAAATTTTTTCACAGTAGCCTATCCTAACAATATTCAATAAAACATAAGAGGTTTTCCCATGACAGTAAAATTCACAATATATTCGTATTAAAAGAAAAAATGTATTTTTTTAAACCCTACCTTTTCTTGCTGAAAACAAGCCTGCTAATCCTGAAACTGTAATCACTCCAATTTTTGGAAGAAAATCTTTAGGTGGATTCTTCAGATAGACATAAGCATCTTTTAAGAAATAAGTTAAAAATTGATATAAATGACTTATTATAACTAGGCACTGTATATATGATGCAGAAAAGCTAAAGAAATTTGTTATCATAGTAGCAGATGGTGTAAACACTTCAGAAAAGCTACACAAAAGAATGATTTGAATAGTAATTTAAAAAGGTGTTTAAAATAGTCCTTGTTACAAAATAAAATCTTCCTTCCACAGCTGATTTGATAATTGTTTTCTTAATACAGGCAATTATTACTCTTTAATTAAATATGATGCACGAGTATACACTTTAATGTGAATTACTGTAAACTAAATGCCTGATTGTGTATGTACTATATCCCTATCATTGATTCAAAATGCTTCTGCTATTATGTTCAAACTGTGGCAGGATCCAGTAAGAATGGAAATACTTTATTAGAGAATTTTGAATAACTAACTAGGGATACATGTAACTTCTAGACCCTGCATGCCACTACTCCCCAATACCCAGAGGAGCCACTGCTCTTGGTTAAAACCAATGATCAGGATTAGAAGTGACCCTAGACCAAAAGTAGATGAAGAGTGGACACAAGTCTAGATTTCCTGGCTTTTTATATACATAAATTATTTGTTTCCATATAACTCAAGAAAATACATTCTTCTATCACAATTATTTAATGCCAATCACTTATTTAATCGTATTCTTCAAGACAAATGAGGAATATAGTTTGGAATTCCAACATACCTTAAGTAATGATAACACATACTTAAGTAATGATAACACATTACTCTAGTAATGATAACACATTAAATTGAAACATTTAAAAATGATCTTTCTGTCTCCTGTACACATTTATGTTGACAACTGGCTGAGGCCAAGAATATTAGGAAGATATGTCTACTGCCAAATACCATTATCAAACTAAAGAGTCAAATACAGGGGTGCCTGGGTGGCGCAGTCGGTTAAGCGTCCGACTTCAGCCAGGTCACGATCTCGCGGTCTGTGAGTTCGAGCCCCGCATCAGGCTCTGGGCTGATGGCTCAGAGCCTGGAGCCTGTTTCCGATTCTGTGTCTCCCTCTCTCTCTGCCCCTCCCCCGTTCATGCTCTGTCTCTCTCTGTCCCCAAAAAAAATAAATAAACGTTGAAAAAAAAATTTTTTTTAAAGAGTCAAATACAAGTGCTACCCAACATTAGCTCAAACATTCTAGAGTGACTAGTGGGTATAGTGTTTCCTAGGAATAGATAGCAAAATTCTACTTTTTAACAGCAAATAGCACTTATTTAAACTAACTGATAACAATGGAGACATATTGCTAATTTGTGCTTTGAGTATATAATATGGGCTTTGCAGCTAAAACAGACCTCAGTTTGAGTCTAGGTGCTGCCATTTACTAGCTATGTGACCTTGGTAACCAACTTAACCTTTCTAAACCTCAGTTTCCTTATCTGTAAAAAGGGAATAATTATAATACCAACACTCATAGAATTATTATAAAAATTAAATTAGATAAATTATGTACAATGTTTATCATAGTGTCTTTGCATATAATAATTGCTTAATAAGTGATCGGTACTATTACTTTGTTACTGTTATCATAAAGTGCTATACAGAGTATTTTCTCAGTTCATAAAATATGAAAATGAATAACATAACATGTTTATTTTTCTCACATTTAAATCTGTCAAGTTAAAAAGACAACAGAACATTTCTAATTATGGATGGTTCACTCACCTACCTTTTCCAAATTGTACTGTATCCATTATCCCATTTTTCACAAAGACATAAACACCCTAAGCAAAAAGAAAACAACAAAAAAAAGACAGCTGAATTTTTCAAGATGTTGACAATTAAACAGTCCACATCTCATGAGACCATATTTTAAGTGTTGAGTTACCACTGCACCCAAATCTAAGTCTAACTTTCGCATTTATTCACTATGAGAATACTTGTTTTACTTAGCTTCTTTTAATTTCTTGCTTTTCATTCTATTTAACACGAATAATACTTATTTACTATTTTCCTCATATAAACAGGTGAAGTAATGCCTACAGTCAGAGCATCTCACAGATAATTTATTGCAGAAAAACAAAGGTTTATCATCTTATGTTATAAAGGCTTAAAAAATGAATGAAATTTAAATAAAGCAGAGATAGAGGTATATTTCAGCTTAGCAATATCTGACTAATAAAGATATGGCAGCAACAACATAATGTTTGTGAAGAAAGTAATAACAACAAGCCTAAAGTGCTTCGTCTTCTCCTTTTTTTTAGTGTGCATTAGAATGGGAAAAAAACCTAGACATTTATCTCAAGATAGAAATCATCCTACATAGACTAGTGTTTGTTTTTATAGAGGAACATAAATTCTCTACAAATCAAGATTATATAAATCCACTGAAGGGATTAAAGTCTTCATTTTTTCCTTTTACCTGTTTCTAACTATTTTAATGCAACAAATACAGTTACATTCATTCACTGAGCAATAGGTACTATCTCAGTTACATCAGAAGGAAAATGAAGGCACAGAATGATTTACCTATAGTAATTATCCACAGTCATGCTTTACTCTATTGAAGAAACCAGAAACGCAACTGAAATATATGGTCTCCATCTCTAAACTAGCTGCTATGAAACCATGGAATAAAAACAACAAAAAACATTTTCAAAGCAAAGAACACAGAAATAATTACATTAGACAAGAAAGAAATAAGTCATTGTTATTGTGTTATCTTGGTATTAGTAACTTTGTCTTAGAGATTTTCATGCAGAGGTTCATCCTGTTCATCATGGTTTCAAGCTGTACAAACCAACACAGATCATAAATGCTACTGAATTACTTCTCTTTAAAGACTGTCTCTTGGGGCGCCTGGGTGGCTCAGTCTGTTGAACGTCCAACTCTTGATTTTAGCTCACATAATGATCTCATAGTTGTGAGACTGAGACCCATTTCAGGCTCCACGCTGAGCATGGTACCTGCTTGGGATTCTCTCTCCCTCTCTCTCTGCCCCTCCCCAACTTGTGTTCTTTCTCTCTCTCTCAAAATAAGTAAATAAGCTTAAAAAAAAAAAAAGGACTGTCTCTTGAGAACACTACACCTTCAAAGTTATAATACCTATTGACCCCAGACGACTGCAAACATGGGTGCTTCAGTCAACATTCCTAGCTGAGTCCAGCCTTCTAGCCATCTGTGACAAAGCGCTACAGATGTGAATGAAGCAGTCTTAGATCCTCTACATTAGCCCAGTCACCTGATGAATAACACTGAAGAACTTCTGACAATACCAAATGCAACATGAGAATCACGTGTCTGAACAAATCAAAAACCTCCAACATTAAACCACTATTGTAACTTAACTTACCTTACACCAGCCAATATAATGACCAGTTGTTTTACGGATGGATGCAAAGCCCATTTGTAAATGACCAGGCTGCTCTTCAACATATTTAGACTGCAGAGGTGGTGTGGTATATATGGGGAGCTAGAGACAAAAAAAAAAAGTTCATGTTAAAAATATAAAATGATGGACATCCTTTTCCAGGAGTAAGGCAGAAGAGAAATCCTCATGAACCTTCCTCCTATAAAAGCAACTAAAAATGCTGACAAAATATTCTTAAAAACCATCTTAAATGGGAGGAATGATCCTGTAAGCTGTTTATAAAGACTGTTCAGAAACCCAGAGTTAAAAAAAAAACAGCTGAAATGCAGAGATAAACAATAGAGTCAGCTTTTACCTTGTTGTCATTTGCTGTAAAACAGATGGTTCATGGAGTATGGAATCAAAAAATAAAACCCAGAAAAAGCTTGAGGTGGGCAATCTTAGTGGGGACCCTACAAAGCTGGCATCTCAAAGTTATAATATCATCAACTTAAAAGTGAATTAAGAATAAACAGTTCACTGCAAATAACTGTTAGGAAAATTGACTGTATCAAAGTCTGGGCACCAAGTACAGAGGAAAAAAAATATTTCCTAAGAACTGGCAAACACAAGTGAGAGCTCATATAACCTGCAGCATTTTAAACTAACTGGGTAATCGGAGAAATCTTAAACCAAGAATACATTTAAAGTACTTCTAAGCTGGTAGCCCTCACATATGCTTGGCAGAAACAAATCTCTCCCCTCTGGAGGAAGCTACCAAGACTTGAAAGAATTACAACAGATAAAGTTCCAAGAAATATGAGCCCATGTTAAAGAAGAAGAAGAAGAAGAAGAAGAAGAAGAAGAAGAAGAAGAAGAAAAAGAAGAAGAAGAAAAAAACAAAGAAGGTAAATAAAGTTAGAAAACACAAGGAAGTATCTGGACAAGAGCTAGCAGAAACAACAAAGAACAGACTCAGATCCACAAAGAATGTATAAATGGAACATGTAATATCAAGCACATTTATTGTTGTTTTTAAAGAAATAAAAGAAGGAAATATGGGTTCAGAGGAAGAGAGTACAAAAATTACCAAAGCTAATGTAAACAGAGAACTTCTGGAACTGGAAATTAAAAAAATAAAGAACTCAACTGGCAGGCGAGGGAGATGGCAGAGTAAGGGGACCCTAAGCTCACCTGGCCCTGTGGATACAACTAAGTAACACTTACATCAGTGTAAATAACCCAAAAAGCAGTGCAAAGACTGGCAAAACAAATTCCATGACAAAAGGTGGAGAAGAGACCACAACAAAAAGTACAGGAAGGGCAGAGACCTGGTGGGGAGCTAAAAGAGCCCTGGGCATCCAGAGTCAGGAGGGAACCTAGGGGCAGAGAATTCTGGCAAGAAACAATCACAGTGGGGAGTCCACACAGGGATGGCAGGGGGAAGAATCCCCAAAATATTTGGCTTTGAAAGCAAGAAGGGTCAAATTTTGTGAGTTCTTAAAGCCAGAGGGACTTAAAACTTGGAATTTTAAAAATCAGCAGTCTTAGCTCTGGAAGACCCCAGAGGGCATTAGGAAGCTCAGTCCCACCCTTAAAGAGGTAACACTGTAAGCAGTCTGATGAGATCTAGAGTAGGAGCAGCAGTTTGAAACACATCTGGGGCAAACAAGGAGAATTATTTACTCACCTCAGAGCAGTCCCAGATAGTCTGGGATACCAGGGAGGCCCTTCCAGGAATAAAGGAGCTGGCAAGTGACATTTCCCTCCCCTGTCCCTCAGCATAAACACAAGGCCACCTGAAGGAACCAGTGCAGCACTGACACTAAGTAACTTTCTTATACCAAGCCCCACACCCTGTGATTTGGCAGATCCATCCATTCCAGTCATACACTTTGGGTTCCCTATCCAGAACACTAGCATTAACCTCACCAACAACGCATCTCCTGATCCACACATTTTCCAAGCCTCAGTTCCAGGGGGCAATGACTGATCACTTCCCAGAGACTATGTGCACACCTCACATACAAAAACTGGGGAGGGGGTAGGTCACCTGGCTCAGTCGGTTAAGCATCCAACTCTTGTTTTCAGCTCAGGTCATGATCTCATGATTGTGAGATTTGAGCCCCACATCAGGCTCTATGCTGATAGCGCAGAGTTTACTTGGGATTCTCCTTCTCTCCCTCACTCTCTCTGGCCCCCTCCCATACTCTCTTTCTCAAAATAAATAAATAAACATTAAAGGAAAAAAACCTCACACCCCCTACCCACGTGTGCTTTTTGAACCAGCCCTGGACATCCCCAGTATCCAAACAAACTACATGCCCCCTGTGGAAGAGGACCAGTGCCACCTTGTTAAAAGTGTGCACCCTTCCCACTACTTTCAAGAGCATAAGACCTAGCTGAGTTTCCTAATGCACAGAAATAGACACAGAGAGTTAGATAAAATGAAGAGACAGAGAAATATGTCCCAAATTAAAGAACAGGCTCAAACCACAGCAAGAGAACTAACTGAAATGGATATAAGTAATATGCTAGATATAGAATTTGAAATAATGATCATAAATATATGCACTGGACTTGAGAAAAAGTAGAGGACATCAGTGAGACCCTTAACAAAGAGATAAAAATGAACCAATAATAGTTGTAGAACACGATGAATGAAATTAAAAATAAACTTGATGGAATTAATAGCAGGCTAGAGAAGGCAGGAAAATGAATTAATGACCTGGAAGACAGAGTAATGAAAAGTAATCAAACTGGGCAGGTGAGGAAAAAAATGTGCAAAATGAGAATAGACAGGAAACTCAGTCACTCCATCAAGAGTAATAACATTCACATTAATCGGATTCCAGAATAAGAGAGAGAAAAGGGGGAAGAAAAGTGTTTTTTTTTGAAAAAATAATACCTGAAAACTTCCCTAATTTGTGGAAGGAAACAAGATATCCCAATCCACAGACATCCTCCAACAAATTCAACCCAAGGAAGTCCACACCAAGGCACACAGTAATTAAAATGACAAAAAAAAATTGTGATAAAAAAAGAATTTTAAAGGTTGCAAGAGAAAAAAGATACTTGTATACAAGAGAAACACCATAAGGCTATCAGCAGATAATTCAGCAGAAACTTTACAGGCCAGAAGGGAGTGGCATGATATAAGAAATGAGCAGAAAGGGAAAAATACACAGCCAAGAATACTCCATTCAGCAAGGCTATCAGTCAGAATAAGGGAGAGAGAAAGAATTTCTCAAACAAAAACTAAAGTATTTCATGACCACTAAACTAGTCCCACAAGAAATATTAAACAGGACTCTTTAATGTTTATTTATTTATTTTGAGAGAGGGAGAGAGAATACCAAGTAGGCTCCACATTGTCAGTGCAGAGCCTGGCATGGGGCTCAATCTCACAAACCGTGAGATTATGACCTGAGCCGAAATCAAGAGTTGGAGGAGGCTTAACCAGGAGCTGCCCAGGTGCCCCTGAAGAGGACTCTTTGAGTGGAAAGGAAATATCATAAGTACGAGTATGAAAAGTAAAAAATACAAAAGCAGTAAAAACAAATACATTTGAAAAAAGCAGTCAAGGGATTCACAAAATAAAATGATGTAAAATATGACACCATATATCTAAAATGTGGGGAACAGGGCATACTGGACAAGTTGCAATCAAAAGGAAACTACTATGAGCTATATTAATATTAGACAAAATTTTTAAAAATATTAGACAAGATAGACTTTAAGACAAAATCCATTATTAGATATAAAGTGACTCTATCAAGACAAAAAGCTTAAATAACTAGAAATATTATAATCTTAAATTTGTATGCATCTATTAACATATCCTCAAAATATCTGAAACAAGAACAGACATATTCACTATCATAAGTTTAACTTACTCTCTCGGCAATTGGTTGATCAAAAGAAGATTTAAAAAATAAATAAATAAGATTTCTGCAACATCGTGGCATTCTGAAAAAGATCTGAAAACTAGATGAACTACTTCTCCACAAAAAGCATAAAAAGACCACACTGAGACAAGTAAGTAAGACAAAGATACAGTCTCACCAAAAACAGCTCCCCGGCAAGGCAACACACAATAGGGAGGAATCTAACAATCCAGTACTGCTTCTGGAGGAGCAAGGGATTGATGGCCCACATCAACCATCCCAATGCCTGGAATCTGCACTTCAGAGATGGCGCCACACACAGAAAAGTCTACCTGAGAAAACCAAAGGTATTAACATCCAAGGGACCCAATTCACTACAGGAAACTGAGACTACCCTTTTAAAGGGCTTCTTTCACTCATACTGAGATCCAGTGAAAAAACAGCAGTTTGAAAGCACCTACACTATATGTAAAGGAGAATTATTTGCCTACCTAAAAGCATCTGATGGAGAGGGAGGGGACAGTTGAAAATCTCTTCAAAGACAGAGGTGCTGACAGACACTAATTTTATATTCCCCACCTACTCTGATAGCACAGGTGGGCGCACTCAGACATGGCACTCTCTCACTGACTTGGTAATACAGGTAGAGTGAAAGAAAGGTTGAGGCACTATCCTGCTGCCTTGCTGAAGGCAGAGAGTGTGAGCGGTTGCAGCACTACCTTGCTTCTAGCTGGGGCAAGCTAGCACAAACAATCACAGCACTCTCCCACTCCCTGGCTAAAGTCACTAAGCACAGACATTTGTGACACTCTGCCCTTCCCTGGCTAGGGCTAGCAAGTGCAAGTAGTCATGGCATTCTCCTACAGACAAGGCATTTTCTCACTGAATTCTTGAAGCCCAAAGGTATGGGTAGACAAAATATTTCCCCTGCTGCCTTTCTAAAACCAGTGAGTATGCCCAACCCCCTACACTCTCCAGCTAAAGCCAGTGGGCATACACAGTTCCCAAAGAAGATACTCCTTGATTACTTAGGCCTGGAGGCCAAGGAGGCTGGCTTCCCTGAGTTCCATGGAAATGTAAAAATTGGAAAGATAGTCCTTAGCAGGTCTCCAACCCAGGGCACTGCAGACAAGAGAATGAAACACAACCCCAGTCTTCCTATGAAAAAGTCCTATATGCTTAGCCTGGAGCTTTAGTCTAGGGACAGGCTTCAGGTTTCCCATATATCTAGAGGCTAAGGAGGTATTCCCAGGAACATAAACAGGGAGGGAGATGTCATCCTTGTACACCCCTTTGACTTTGAGATGTCCCAGAAAGGAGCTTATATATTCATCTGGAACCCTAATTTTTGCAAGTATCACCCAGGGCATACCAAGATCTCATGAACTGGAGGACAGCAGAAATTATAAATGTGGCACTACAAATATGTAAATACTTACATGCTTTCAAAGCTGCTTCCTGATATCAGTCTGAAATTAGGTGCTAAGTAAGATTACTGCACTTGTAATGATGACAGTCTTGGTACACCCTCACAATAGGAACACATTATGAAAACATCAGGTAGACTAAACAATCACAAACGTTTGAGAGACAACCAAGCACTAGGGCAAGGTTGAATAAGAAGTATGTATCATCAACTACATAAGACCCCCACTTCAAGATAGGAGAGGCAACTGTTTTGCCTAATACATATGAACAGAAACAGAGTCAAACAAAATGAAAAAAAAAAAACAGTAATATGTTCCAAATGAAACAAGATAAAACCTTAGCCAGGGTAGGGGGGTGGGGGGGGGAACCTTAATGATACAAAGATAAGTAATCTACCTGATAAAGAATTCAAAGTAATGGTCCTAAAGATGTTCACCAAACTCAGGAACCAAACAGGACACAGTGAGAATGTCAACAAAGATGCATAAAATATAAGAAGGTACCAAACTGAAGTCACATAGCTGAAAAGTACAATGAGCAAACTGAAAAATACACAACAGGGGTTCAACAGCAGACTGGATGAAGCAAAATGGATTAGTGATCTGGAATACACAACAATGGAATTCACTCAGACAGAGCTGGAAAAAGAAAAAAGAATTGGGAAAAAAAAAAGAGAGAATTTAAGGGACCTCTGGGACATCACCAAGCAAAATAATGTTGGCACTATAGGGTAACAAAGAAAGAGAGAAAAGGACAGCAAAATTATTTAATGAAATAATGGCTAAAAACTTCCCTAACCTGGGGAAAGAAATAGACATGTAGGTCCTGGAAGTGCAGAAAGTTCCAAACAAGATGAAACCAAAGAAAGACATATCAAGACACATTATAACTAAAATGTCAAAAGTTAAAGACAGAATCTTCCAAGCAATAAGAGAAAAACAAATTGCTACACACAAGGGAGATCCCTAAGGCTACCAGAAGATTTCTCAGCAGACACTGCAAGCCAAAAAGGAATGATATGACATATTCAAAGTCCTGAAAGGAAAAAAAACTTCTAACCAAGAATAGAGGCAAGATTATCCTTTACAACAGAAGTAAAGAGAGTTCCAAATAAGCAAAATCTAAAGGAGTTCATCACTATTAATCCAGACTTACAAAAAAATATTTAAAAAGACTATTTTAACCTGAAAAGAAATGACACTAATAGAAAGAAAACAAAACAAAAATACCATTAGAAAAGGTAAATGTATATTAAAGGAAGTGGACCAGTCACTTATAAAAATGCAATAAAGGTTAAAAGACAAAAGCAGTAAAATTAACTAAAACTATAATAATTAGTTCAGAGACATAAAATGACATCAAAAAGATAAAATGTGGAAGGGGAATAAAAATGTAGTTTTAGAATGTGTTCAAATTTAAGTTGCTATCAACTCAAAATACAGTTATACATATGATATATGTGAAACTCACAGTAACCACACACAAAAAAAGTTATAGTAAACATATAAAAGAAGATGAGAAAGGAAACCAAACATATCACTAAAGAAAGTCACAAACCACAAGTGAAGACAGAGGAAAAGAACAGAGAAGAACTACAAAAATGGCCAGAAAACAATTAATGAAATGACAATAAGTATATAACTATCAATAATTACTCTAAATGTAAATGGACTAAGTTCTCCAATCAAAAGATACAAAGTGGCTGAAAGAATAAATATACAGGACACATTTATATACAACCTACAGAAGACACACTTCAGAAGTAAAGACAAACAGACTAATAGTGAAGAGATGGAAAAGTATTCCATGAAAATAGAAAAAAAAAAAAACAAAAAAGATGGTGTAGCTACACTCATATTAGACAAAATATTACTTTAAAACAAAGACTGTAAAAAAAAAAACAAAGAAGGGTGCTACATAAAATAAAGGGGTCAATCCAGCAGAAAGATGTAACATTTATAAATATATATGCATGATCCATAAAACACCAAAATATAGAAAGGAAATAATAAAAGCCCTAAAAGGAGAAATGGACAGCAACACAATAATAGTAGGGGATTTTAATACCACACTTATATCAATGAATATATCATTTACATAGAAAATCGACAAGGAAACATTGGCCTTAAATGACACATTAGATGAGGCAGACTTAATAGATATATACAGAACATCTCATTCCATAGCTGCAGAATACACACTCTTTTCAAGTGTACATGGAATATTCTCAAGGATAGATCACATGTTAGGCCACAAAACAAGTCTCAAAAATGCAAGAATGAAATCCTATCAAGCTTGTTTTCAAACCTCAATGGTATGAAACTAGAAATCAACTATAAGAAAACTATAAAAACTATAAACACATAGAGATGAAACAGCATGTTACTGAAAAACTACTGGGATACATTTTCTGGGTAATAGAAGAAATCATGAGATAAATAAAATAATACATAGAGACAAATGAAAACAGAAACATGACATACCAAAAGCTATGGGATGCAGCAAAAGCTGCATGCCATAAGTTTATGGCCTATCTCAAGAAACAAGAAAAATCTCAAATAAACAATATAACTTTTCACAAAGTAACTATAAAAAAGAAGAACAAAGCCTGAAGTTAGTAGAAGGAAGGAAATAATAAAGATCAAAGTGGAAATAAATGAAGAGACAAGAAAGACAATAGTAAAGATCAAACTAGGAACCAGTTTCTTGAGAAGATAAACAAAATCAATAAACATTTAGTTAGACTCACATACACACACACACGTGCGCGCGCGCACACACACACACACACACACAAAAGAGGAGGGGCTTCAAAATTAAATCAGAAATAAAGGAGTAGTTGCAACCGGTACTACAGAAGCATAAAGCATCAAATAAGACTACAAGGAACAGTTATATGCCAACAAACTGGAAACTATAAATAGATTTATAGAAACATGCAATTTTCCAAGACTGAATCATGAAGAAATAGGAAATATAAATACACATAATTAAGTCAGTAATCAAAAAACTCCCAAAACACAAAAGTCCAGCACCAGATGGCTTCATTGATGAATACTACCAAACCTTCAAAAAGGATTTAATATGCATCCTCAGCATCTTCCAAAGAATTGAAGATGAGGAAACTCTTCCAAACTCATTGTATGAGGCCAGTATTACTCTGCTATCAAACTAGACAAGGACGCTGGAAAATAAATACAGGCCAATATCCCTGATGAACACAGATGCAAAAATCCTCAACAAAATATTAGCAAACTGAGTTCAACAGTAAACTAAAAAGATCATACATTATGATCAAGTGATTTATTTCAGGGACACAAGGATATTCAACATCTGCAAATCAAACATGATACACCATGGTAACAAAATGAAAGATAAAAACCACATGATCATCTCAATAGGTAGAGAAACATTTGACAAAATTAAAAAACCATTTATGACAAAAACTGTAAACAATGTGGGTAAGGAGGAACATACTTCAACATATCAAAAGTCATATATGACAAACCCAGGGCTATTCAATGATGAAGAACTGAAAAGTTTTCCCCCTAAGACAATGAATAAGACGAGGATGCCCACTCTCTCTGCTTTTATTCAACATAGTATTGTACGCTTAGTCACATCAATTAGGTAGGAAAAAGAAATAGAAGGCATCCAAATTGGAAAGGAAGAAGTACAACTGCTGTATACACACAGCATATTATGCATGGAAAACCCTGAAGAACCCACAAAAAATAATTTGTCAGAACTAATGCATGAATTAGATAAAGTTAAAGAATACAAAATTAACATACAGGAATCTATTGCGTTTCTAAACACTAATAACTATCAGAAAGAGAAATCAAGGAAACAGTCCCATTCACAATTGCATGAAAAAAGGAAAATGACAAGGAATGAATTCTTCCAGGGAGGTGAAAGATCAGTAGAATGAAAACTATAAGACATTAATTAAAGAAAGTGAAGACACAAAAAATGGAAATATATTTCATGCTCTTGGACTGGAAGAGTTAATGTTAAAAATGACTATAAAACCCAAGGCAATTAACAGATTCAATGCAATCCCTATAAAAATTCCATGGCATTAATTCTGTGGCATTTTCCACAGAAACAGAAGAAATAATCCTGAAATATATATGGAATGACAAAGACCCTAAAGCTAAAACAATCTTGACAAAGAAAAAAGCCTGAGGTATCACACTATACCTGATTTCAAACTATACTACAAAGCTATAGTAATGAAAAGAGTATGATATTGGCATAAAAACAGACATACAGGGGAGCCTGAGTGGCTTAGTCAGTTAAGCAACCAACTTTGGCTCAGGTCATGATCTCATGGTTTGTGGGTTCAAGCCCCATGTCAGGCTCTGTGCTGACAGCTCAGAGCCTGGAGCCTACTTCAGATTCTGTGTCTCCGTCTTTCTCTCTCTCTGCTCCTCCCCTGCTCACACTCTGTCTCTATCTCTCTCAAAAATAAATAAACATTAAAAAAAAAAACAAACAGACACACAGATCAACAGAACAGCAAAGAGTCAAGAAATAAAACTATCCATTTATGGTCAATTTCTGTCAAAGGATGCAAGAACATACAATATGGAAAGGAAAGTCTCTTCAGTAAATGGTGCTGGGAAAATTTGACAGCTACATAGAAAAAACTGAAATGGTGGGAAAATAGAACCTTTGGAGCCATACAGATTTTGTCATGTATCACAGTGTTAATTTTGCATGTCTTGGATTCTCTACTGAAGATTTTGCTTAAAAAAATTTAGGGAAAGAGTAAAGAAGGCAGAGTTGTAGGAGGATCTTATCAGTGCTTTGTCCCTCAAACACAGTTAAATAATTATCAAGTCATTCTGAACACCCAGGAAAACTATCTGAGAACTGAGGGAACAAACTGCACATCTAGAGGGAGAAAAGAGAAAACACTGTGGAAGGCAGGAGGTGTGGAGACATGATGTGAGGGAGAAAACAATCATGGATAGTGCAGAAGGGAGGGAGCCCTGATCACAGAGAGAAGAGAGACACAGGGAGAGAGAGAGACACACACAGGGAGAGAGAGAGAGAGAGAGAAGAGAGAGAGATAAAGTAGCACTGAGGAGACTGCACAAGAAAAACACCTCCCCCAAAACATTGACTGGAGAAATGAGAAGGGCTGATTATTGCAAGTTTTTACAAGCAGCTGAGCTCAAAGTCTAAAATTTTAGAAGTCTTCATGATCACCCGTTCTGAGGATCCCCTGGATCACACTGGGAGAGACTTCCTGTACCCAGTGCATTTGGAAGGGGTGACACTGCCTCTCAAGAAACAAAAGAGCCAGTGGGTGCCAATGAGCTGCCCGATTAATTAGCATTCAGAGACACACCTGCTGAGAACAGCTACCTGGATGCCAAGTGTTTGCTTTACCATACAATCCAAGCCCATGCGCGGTCATGCAACTACTTTTCTAGGACAAACCGGTACTAGCCAAAGCACAGCAAGAGCCTCCCCCAGAGGATCAGCATGGATCTCTGCCATGCCAGGTCCCTAAAATTTGCAGTTCTGGAACACAGTTGCACACCTGAGATAAAACAGGAGAACTGGGCTGCTAGGAATCAAGACAACTTCGACATGGACAGGATAAAGGTAGTAAGCTGACAGAAACCTGGGACACAAGATGAGACTGTTCACTCTTCTGTGAGGGATTCCTGCACAGTGGCAGACATGAACTCCCTTATCCAGGTAAGAGGGCAGGCTGACGCCATTTTTCAAACTTCCCATCAGCATGGACAGACTTCATCAAGCAGCACAGAGCACACAGAGGAGGTTTGAGCCTCTTAAAACAAGCTCCACACCACTGTGCTGTGCAGGTGCCTTTTTACTGGGGAAAGTGTGATTGAGAGCCAGAGCAGTAGCAGGTATCTCTTCCAGAAGACCAGCACAAAACCCCCACACACAACAGGTACACTGACCACAGAGTGCTGCAAAGTTCAGTTCTAATTGAAATAGGACCAGAAACACTTTCCTAACACACAAAAAACAGAGTCTTAGACAAAATTCCAAGACAGAGGAATTCATCCCAAAAGAAAGAACAAGAAGAGGTTGAGGTCCTGGTGGTAATCAAAATAGATATAAGTAATATGCCTAAACCAGAATTTAAAACAACATAAGAACACTGGCTGGTCCTGAAAAAAGCATAGCAATAGAGACCATTACCTAAAAGATGACAGACCTAAAAACTAGCCAGGCCAAAATAAAAAATGCTGTCACTGAGATGCAAAACCAACTGAGAGTAATGACAACAAGGATGGAAGAAGTACGGGGAGGAATAAGTGACACAGAGAATGAAATTATGGAAAAAATGAAGCTGAAAAGAGGGGAATAAAAATATTAGATCATGAATAGACTTAAGAAAATCAGTGACTCCATAAAGCATAATAACATTCACATTATAAGAGTCCCACAAGAAGAAAAGAGAGAAAAAAGGGCAGAAAGTTTATTTGGCCAAATTATACCTGAAAACTTTCCTAATCAGGGGAAAGAAACATAACTCTGAATCCAGGAGGCACAAGAACTCCCATCAAAATAAAAGCTGGCCAACACCAAGACACACTGTAGGTAAAATTTGTAAAATACAGAGATAAGGAAAGAATCATGAAAGCAGCAAGGGAAAAGAAATCCCTAACCTACAAGGAAAGACACATCAGGTTAGCAGCAGATCTCCCCACAGAAACCTGGCAGGCCGGAAGGCAGTGGCATAATATATATATTGTGCTGAAGGGGAAAAATATGCAGCCAAGAATAATATAACCAGAAAGGTTGTCATTCAGAATAGAAAGAGACATAAAGAGTTACCCAGACAAACAAAAACTAAAAGAATTCATGACCACTATACCAGCCCTACAGGAAATACTGAAAGAAATCTTTTGAGTGGTAAAGAAAGACCAAAAATAACAAAGACTAGAAAGGAACAGAGAAAATTTCCAGAACCAACCACTTCTCTCTTTTTTTTTTAATGTTTTTTTTTTTTTTTTTTGAGAGAGAGATAGAGCATGAGCAGGGGAGGGGCAAAGAGAGAGGGAGGCACAGAATCTGAAGCAGGCTCCAGGCTCTGAGCTGTCAGCACAGAGCCTGACGTGGGGCTCGAACCCACAAACCGTGAGATCATGACCTGAGCAGAAGTCTGGCACTTAACCGACTGAGCCACCCAGGCGCCCCCCAACCACTTCTCAAATAATACAATAGCATTATATTCATATCTATCCATAATCACTCTGAATCTAAATGAACTAAATGCTCCAATCAAAAGATATAGGATATCAAAATGGATTAAAAAAAAAAAAACCCATGTATATACTGTCTGTAAGAGACTCATTTTAGACCTAAACAAACTTACAGATTAAAAGTGATAGGATGAAAAACCATCTCTCATGCTAACAAACATCAAAATATAGCCAAACTAGCCACACTTAAAACTACATTTTAAACCAAAGACTATAACAAGAGATAAATAATGGAACTATGTCACAATAAAGGGAATTATACAACAGGAAGATCAAACAATCATAAATATTTCTGCCCCAAACTTGAAAGCACCTATATATATATATATATATATATATATATATATATATATATATAACATAAACTGGGACACCTGGGTGGCTCAGTCAGTTAAGCGTCCAACTCTAGATTTCGGCTCAGGGCATGATCTCACAGTTCATGAGATCAAGCCCCACATTGGGCTCTGCACTGACAGCGAGGAGCCTACTTGGAATAATCTCTCTCCCTCTCTCTCTGCCCCTCCCTCACGCTCTCTCTCTCACAGTAAATAAACATTAAAAAAATAACAAACATAAAGAAACTCATTGATAGTAACACAATCATAGTAGTGGATTTCAACACCCCACTTAGAGCAATGGACAGCTCATCTAGGCAGAAAACCAACAAGGAAACCATGGCTTCGAATGACACACTGGACTAGATGGATTTAACATATACAATCAGAACATTTCATCCTAAAGCAGTAGAACACACATTCTCTTCAAGTGCACATGTGACAGTCTCCAGAATAGATCATATACTGGGTCACAAATCAGCCTTCAACAAGTAGAAAAAGATTGAAATAATACCATGTATGTTTTCAGACCACAATGCTATGACACTTGAAGTCAACCACAAGAAAAAATGTAGAAAAGACCATACATACATGGAGATAAAAGAAATTCTTGTAAAGAATGAATGGGTTAACCAGGAAATCAAAGACGATATAAAAAAAACTTAGAGACACATGAGAATGAAAATATAACCAGCTGGAACCTTCGGGATGCAGCAAATGTGGTCATAAGAGGGAAGTATATAATAATATAGGCCTACATCAAGAAAATAACATTCAAATTCACAACCTAAACTTATACCTAAACGAGCTAGAAAAAGATAAGCAAATAAAGCCTAAAGCCATCACAAGAAGGTAAATAATAAAGATTAGAGAGCACAAGTAAACAGTATAGAAACAAATAAAAAAAAAACCTACAACAAACCATCAAAACTAAGAGGTGGTTCTCTGAAAGAATTAATAAAATTGATAAACCCCTAGACAAACTTATCAAAAAGAAAAGAGAAAGGACCCAAATAAATAAAGTTACAAATGAAATAGGAGTTATCACAGCCAACAGAAATGCAAACAATTAAAAGACAGTATTATGAAAAACTGTAAGGGAATCAAGGCAATCTGTAAGAAATGGACAAATTCCTAGAAACATACAAACTACCAAAATTGAAACAAAAAATAGAAAACCTGAACAAAAACATAAGTAGCAAAGAAACTGAGTCAGTAATCAAAAATCTCACAACAAACAAAAGCCCAGGGCCAGATGGCTTTGAGGGGAATTCTACCAGATATTAAAAGAAGAGTTAAAACGTATTCTTCTCAAAGTGTTCCAAAAATAGAAATGGAAGGAAAAGTCCAAACTCATTCTATCAAGTCAGCATTACCTTGATTCCAAAATGAGACAAAGACCTCACTAAAAACGAGAATTAAAGGCCAATATCCCTGATGAACATGAATGCAAAAGTTCTCAACAAGATTCCAGTAAATTGAATCCAATAGTACATTAAAAAAATTTATATTCACCACAATCAAATGGGATTTATATCTGGGCTGCAGGGCAGTTTCAGTTTTTGCAAATCAAACAACATAATACACTACATTAATAAAAGGAAGGGTAAGAACCATATGATCCTCTCAATAGGTACAGAAAAAGCATTTGACAAAATACAGCATCCATTCTTGATAAAAACCCTCAACCAAGTAGGTGTAGATGGAACATAACTCGGCATCATAAAAGTCATATACTACAGACCCACAACTAATATTATTGTCATTGGGAAAAACATAGGAATGCCTCTATAGTCAGGAACAAGAAAGGGATGTCTACTCTCACCATTACTATTTACATAGTACAGGAAGGCTTAGCCTCAGGAATTAAAAAAAAAAGAAAGAAAAAGCATCCAAATCAGTAAGAAACATGTCAAACTTCCACTACTTGCAGATGACATTATACTGTATGTAGAAAACCTGAAAAACTCTGCCAAAAAAATTGCTAGAATGCATGAATTCAGCAAAGACATGGGATAGAATATCAACATACAGAAACCTGTGGCAATTCTGTACACCAGTAATAAAGCAGAAGAAAAAGGAATGTTTCCATTTACAATTGTACCAAAATCAATTAACAGACCTAGGAATAAACCTATCCAAAGAGGTAAAACATCTGTACTCATAAAACTTATGAAAGAAACTGAAGAAGACAGAATGAAATTGGAAAAAATTCCATGCTCCTATTTTAAAGAAAAAACGTTGTTAAAATGTCTATACTAGCCAAAGCAATCTACACATTTAATGCAAACCCTATCACAATACCACCAGCATTTTCAAAGAACTAGAAGAAACAATCCAAAAATTGATATGGAACCACAAAAGACTGCAAATAAATAGTCAAAGCAATCTTGAAAAAGAAAAGCTGGAGGCATCACAATTCTGGATGTGAAACTATATTGCAAAGCTGTGGTGATCAAAATGGTATGGTACTAGAACAAAATAACAGTATGGAGTTTCCTCAAAAACCTAACAACAGAACTTCCCTACGATCCAGCAATGGCATTATTAGGTATTTACCCAAAGGATACAAAGTACAGATATGAAGAGGTACATGCACCCCAATGTTTATTGGCAGCATTATCAACAATAGCCATACTATGGAGAAAGTCCAAATGTCCATTCACTGGTGAATGCATAAATCATATGTGGTATATATATATAAGGAATGGAATATTGCTCAGCCATCAAAAAGAATGAACTCTTGCCATTTGCAATGTCATGGATGGATCTAGAATGTATTATGCTAAGTGAAATAAGTCAATCAGAGAAAGACAAATACCATATGATTTCACTGATATGTGGAATTTAAGAAACAAAACAGACGAACATTTGGGGAAAAGGGTGCGAAAGAGAGGGAAACAAACCAAAAAAGCCTATTAAGGATAGAGAATAAACTGAGGGTTGATGGCAGGAGGTGAGTGGGAGATGGACTAGATGGGTGATGGGTATTAAGGAGAGCACTTGTGATGAGCCCTGGGTTTTGTATGTAAGTGATCAATCACTGAATTCTACTCCTGAAACTAATACACCAATATTGTACTGTACATTAACTAAAATTTAAATTAAAAACAAAACAAAAAAAGTAACCCAGACTCTTAAATACAGAGAAGAAACTGGTAGTTGCCAGGGAAATTAATGAGGGTGGGTAATGGGTGAAATAGATAAAGGGAATTAAGCATACAGTTATCTTGATGAGTACAGAGAAATGTATACAATTGTTCAATCACTATATTGCAAACCTAAAACTATAATACTGTATGTTAATTATACTTGAATTAAAAAAATTACAAATGCCAATAATCCAACTAAAGCAAGATCAATCTCAATTAGAACTGAAATGCAAACAAGCAAACAAACACAAAGTCTCAGAAGCACAGAGCAGAATAGTGGTCACCAGAGGTGGGTGGAGGAGGAAATGTAGAGGTGGCCAAAGAGTAAAGTTTCAGTTATTAAAGAATAAGTTCTAGAAATATAGTTAGTGTATGGTGACTATAGTTAACTATATTGTATTGTATACTTGAAATTCATATTGTATACTTGAAATTTGTTAAGAGGGTAGATCTTAGGTGTTTTCCTTTCCAAACATACACAAAAGAAAATGTTAAGTATTTGAGGTGACAGTTCTGTTAATCAGCTTCATTGTGATAATCATTTCATAATATATACATGTCAAAACATCAAGTTTTATACCATGTATACATATATACACATATATATGTATACATACATATAATATATATACATATATATGTGTATATACATATATATGTACACATACATACATATAATTCCTATTTGTCAGATATAAAGTTGAGAAAAAAGATTTCAACTCTACTGTGAGAATTCTGTTTCCACTGAAGGAAGAACATTCTTACTATAGATTAGAAGCCTTACTATAGATTACTATAGGGCTTAAATGGGACTTACCGTATAAATACAACTTGTTTGTACTCTCAGAAATTCTAATTAGATTAAGTAAGCTATAAAGCCACAAAAAAAACACATTTAAATTAAATTGAACCAAAGTAACTAGAACCCTCAAATCAATATTTCTTCTCTGTTATTTTTTTGGTAAAAACAAGCCAATGACAATAAGTCAAACTCATATCACAGAAGTATTTAAAAAAGTAACATGCAATGATATCTATGGCTGATTGTATACACACAGCACAGTTGCATCATTTTACAGATCTGAATAATGCAAATTTCATGGTTTAAAGAAATGATTACCCCCTGGCTCTGCAGTTTCCTAATAGACAAATTTAATTATATTCACCAGATGGTACTTAATAAGATAGGAGTATACTGAAACTTTTTAAAAAGATGTTTAACCAACAAGAATTGAACTATAAAAGGATTTTCAAGTTAACCACAAATTTACCAGAAGATTCAATTAACCAGAACACCTCAATCATGTTTTGGTTTAGTAGAGGCTTTATTGTAAATAAATTTAAAAAGAGGCAAAACTCACTTTACCTGGAAATATTGCATGCAAATCACATTTTCATTCCTTCATAATTCTAAGTTCTTCAAATACTGGATCCCATCTTTGGGAATATTTTCTAGTACCTAGCTGGCAACCAACTTAGATAAGTAATTCAATTAAATTCTATTTTAAATGTATTGTGAAATACAATAAATACCAAGGAATTCTGTGTATTCTATAATAAAGAGCACAAAGTTACTTGAAAATTAAGTAATATGTAAATTCAACTATTTGGGACAAATGCTACTTACCCTCCTACCTAGATTTTCAGCTTTCCAAGATGAGTGTCAAAGTAGGCTAAAAAAAATCATCATCTCTCTAAGATTAATAAAAAAGAGAAAGAACACTAATAGTTAACAAGTATGTAGGGAAGTGGATCTATCCCAGACTGCTAATGAAAATTAATAAAACATTACCCAGTGCTTATAACAGTGCCTCTTATAACAGTGCCTCACACACATACAAGAGGAATTCAGGAAATATTTTTGGTTAAATGAGTACTACCTTTATGCATTTTGATTTGGCACTGTATTGATATTTTTTTTTATTTCTTTTAGCATTTATTCATTTTTGAGAGAAAGAGACAGAGAACGAGTTGGGGAGGGGTAGAGAGAGAGGGAGACAGAGAATCTGAAACAGGCTCCAGGCTGAGCTGACAGCACAGAGCCTGATGAGGGGCTCAAACTCACAAGCCATGAGATCATGATCTGAGCCAGAATCAGACACTTAACTGACTGAGCCACCCAGGCACCTCACTATATTGATATTTTTTATGCTTTCTGGCCTACAATTCCATTTCTAGAAATTTATTTTAAGTAAATATTGATAGATGAACATAAAGATTTGTGTACAAGGTATTTTATCAAAGTACTGATTATACTAGCATAATAACTGGAAATATGCTAAGTTTCCAAAAAATTATGTAAACTGTAGTTTGATAATGGTACATTCATATATTTATGCCACCATTAAGAATTCTGTCCAATGTCATCCAACTAGTCAGTGGTGGAGTCAGAATTCAGATTCAAACTTACATATATTTCTCTAAGAATGTAGATAAATCTGAGGTGACTTAAGACTAGAAAAGATAAAAAGTACAATGGTGAACAGGGCACTGGGTGAGGGGTTGCTGTTGGTAGCACAGTCTCAGTAGGCAGTATGAGTTTGGCTAAGGGCCAGGTCCCCAGGAAGACGGCAGGGAACCAGCTTTCTGGGATTGTAGAGACAAGAGAGGAAGAGGAGTTCTATCAGACGACTTATGGGGGTTTCACAGAGGAATTAGGAGATGATGAGTATCAAGGGCACCAGTCAAACACAGAGGATTAGGTGGACTAGGACTCTGACATCAATGAAGGGGATGAACCATTCAGGGATAGAGAAGCAGAAGAGCCAAGAAGGAAGCTCTGAATAGTTACCAAAGCAATAAGGAGCCTCTCAAGAGCCTGAGGACTCAAAATGTCAGCACTCCAGCTGGTAGCTCTCAGAAGGCCTGAGAAGACAAGGCACTACTGCCACTAGAACTAGAGGAACATGGCTCTGACAGAATTCCATGCATCAGTCTACAGGTGAGCATACATTACAGACATTCCTTTGGGTACAGGGGAGAACAAGATCAGAGGAGTTCAACTTATGTTCACTGGAGACATATGTACAGCTCGAGGCTGACATAAAGCAAGTAGAGAAGAAGTGGAAGTGCCCTAGGCCCATAAACACCTATCATTTGGTGACAGTGCCACTTGTTGGGGAGCAAGGTCCTAAAGAAGAGAATGTGAACGTGGAAGGACTGGATAGTGCTCCCATTGCTTCTGCACTGACTACCCATGACAGTCCTGAACCCATCATGCCTCCTGCTTGCTGCTCCCATACCTTCACCACTTTTAGTGATTGTACATTCAAGGAATGATGTCCTCTAGGGTAGCTCCCAAAGGTCCCTGTTCCAGAGGTCTGCCCTGTGACCCATGACCCAACCCTGTACCGGGACCATGTCACAGACATCAGCTGTGCCACTGCTTGAGCCTTCAAGATCATCAAGTAGTAGAGCACTGCCCAGAGGCTGCTACCCACTGCCTCAGTACTGGGCCCTGGCCCACCAGATCCCAAGCCCCTGGCTGGCTCTGGGACGCAAGCCTACCACCAGAAAATTATAGTCAAATAAAGAGATGTTTAGTCCTTAGAAACTTCTTTCCTGCCCTGACTTGGGGCTTTTAACGTTCCCCCTCCTCTCCCTGCTTCTCCCCTTTGTCATCTCTGAGCTTTTCCCAAACTTCTCCTGGTTTTATGTGGTGGATAAGCTTAAGAATCCCCTGGACTTACACCAATGGGTTAACAAGGCATAAAGAAATACAAAGTCATAACATGTTCACACACAAGTTTGGGTACACCAGATTGGCACCCCAAGAATAGGAGGGTGCAAAGGCAACCTGAGAATAGGGAGGCACAAAGGCACGAGGAACAGGGCGGTGCAAAGGCACCCCAAAATAGAGACTGGGTACAGAGCCCCCAGAATAGAGAGGGAGAGGCAAAGGCCTAAAATAGGAACGGGTGCAAAGATGCCCAATATATAGGTATATAAAATAAACAAGATTAGATATTCAGGGTGGAAGCACCCCCTATTTAGTACTGTAGCAGAAAAGCTGCTTTCACAAGAGGATAGGGCCAGGTTAGGTAAACTGGTAATTAGACTATGGACCCCTGCACTGCAGGCAAAGCAGCCCAGAGCAGAGATGGTTAACAAAAGAAAAGGTGCCTTATTAACCCTGCTGTTATTTCCCCTATCTGTCTCATCCCCTAGGCTAGCTAAGATAAACAGAGATGCTGCCTCATATCCACTGTAAAGAACCTTCCTCCCAACTGCCTGGTGCCCGGATTTTGTTTTGTATTAACCCAAACCCCTAACCATGAATATCTTCAAGAACCCCTTTCCCTCACATCCACAAGTTAATGTTCACAGATTCATTGTCCCTTTGTGCATGTCCGTCGCCATGTTTGTAAGCCTTCTGATTCTAATAAAAACGGGACAAGGACCCTTATTCGGGGCTCTTGTCTTTTCCCGGACATTAGCCATCTCTCACTTTCAATCCTGAGTCCTGCTCTTTTGCTAGACAAGAGAGAACTCTAGACCCATAGTCTATGACAGTTTTATTTGTGTTTTTTAATCTAATAAAGGAGAAAGATCCCCCTAAAAAAAGTACAATGGCAAGGAGAAATCAATAACCACAATTAGATATGATAGACTGGATCAGTAAGATTTAAGTTAAACAGGCATAATTGTCCCTAGTCTACATGCATAAGTACAGATTGGAAAAAGACATAGCTTATCAGTAGCCCATGTAAAGAGGTTGAATTAATTTTAGAGAACTCCAACTTCACTATGTCATGGTTAAAGGTAAATTATAAGCAAGGTTGACTGTAAGGACACTTAAATATAAATATAAAAATGAATGTGTTCTTAGATAGTATAAATAGAAATATATTACCTAGAACAAGAGAAGTCAGAATCTGACTCTATTCTACAGTTGTCAAAATACATCTGTTAGGAAACACTATGCTATATATTTTTGGCAAAGAATGATCATTATACACAAGAACTCCAATTTATGGTATATGAGGATTAAAGTTAATAATATACTTATCCAGTATGCAAGATTAGTTAAAGTATAACTGAAATATGCAGTGTTGTTTTATGGAAGAGGGATGAAATTTTTTCTGTATAGCACCAACGGAAGAGCAGCAAAGCAAATGGATAGAACTTATTATGAGACAGGTTTGTGTTTGACATAAGGAAAGACCTTAGGTAAAATGAGAGCTGCCAGAAAATGGATGGACTGCCTTAGGTTCTTTTATCCAGAGTTTCATTATTGTAAAAGATAAATGGCCACTCTGTGTGCCTATCATAGAGGGGATTACAGAACCATAGAGAAGACTAAACTAGAAAATATCCAAGGTCACTTTCAAAACTCAGGTCTTAATGAATTTCTTAAACAAAGGTTTGCAAATATCAGGTATGCTCACATAAATTTGTTGAGAAAAAAAAATCAAACTGCTTATAATTACTAAGCCCCTGTACATTGTTATTCACTAAGAAAAATTAGTAACTTTTTTTCCATTGAAGTTAGGATTTTAGATGCTTTATTTTTATTCCAACTTTTATTTAAATCTTAGTTACTTACATACAGTGTAATACTGGTTGCAGGAGTAGAATTTAGTGATTTGTAACATACATATAACACATAGTGCTCTTCACAAAAAGTGCCCTCCTTAATACCCATCACCCATTTAGCCCATACCCCACCCACCTATCTCCATCAACCCTCAGTTGGTTCTCTATCATTAACAGTCAAATGGTTTGTTTCCCTCCCTTTTCCCCCCATGCTACATATTGATCTATTTTGTTCCCTAAATTCCACATATGAGTGACATCATATGGTATTTGTCTTTCTCTGATGGACTTATTAATGCTCAGCATAATACATTCTAGCTCTATCCATATACTTGCAAATAGCAAAATTTCATTCCTTTTGATGGCTAAGTAGTATTCCATCATATATATACAATTTCTTTATCCAGTCATCAGTCAATGGACACTTAGGCTCTTTCAATAGTTTGGCTATTGTTGATAATGTTATTAAAATCAGGGTGGGGGTGCCTGGGTGGCGCAGTCGGTTAAGCGTCCGACTTCAGCCAGGTCACGATCTCGCGGTCCGTGAGTTCGAGCCCCACGTCAGGCTCTGGGCTGACGGCTCAGAGCCTGGAGCCTGTTTCCAATTCTGTGTCTCCCTCTCTCTCTGCCCCTCCCCCGTTCATGCTCTGTCTCTCTCTGTCCCAAAAATAAATAAAAACGTTGAAAAAAAATTAAAAAAAAATCAGGGTGTATGTTGCCATGAATTAGTATTTTTGTATCTTTTGGATAAATACCTAGTAGTGCAATTTCTGGGTCATAGGGTAGTTTTAACTTTTTGAGGAAATTCCATACTGTGGCTGAACCAATATGAATTCCTACCACAGTATAAGAGGGTTCCCCATTTGCCACAATCTTGCCAACATCTCGTTTCCTGTGTTGTCAATTTTAGCCATTGTGAAAGGTGTGAGGTGGTATCTTATTGTGGTTTTGACTTGGTATTTCCCTGATGATGAATGATGACGATCTTTTCATATGACTGTTAGCCACCTGGAAGTCTTCTTTGGAGAAGTGTCTATTCATGTCTTTTGCACATTTCTTCACTGGATTGTTTTTTTGGGTGTTGAGTTTGATAAGTACTTTACAGATTTTGCATACTAACCCTTTACCTGATAAGTCATTTGCAAACATCTTCCCCCATTCCATGGGCTGCCTTTTAGTTTTGTTGATTGTTTACTTCACTGTGAAGAAGCTTTTTATCTTGATGAGATCCCAATAGTTCATGTCTACTTTTGTTTACCTTTCCTCCACTAACATGTCTAGTAAGATACTCTGGCTAAGGTCAAAGAGGTGGCTGCCTGTGTTATCTCATTGGAGTTTGATGGTTTCCTGTTTCACATTTAGGTCTTTCATCCATTTAGAATTTATGTTTGTATATGGTGTAAGAAAGTGGTCATTCTCTGCGTGTCAATGCCCGGTTTTCCCAACACCCTTTGTTGAAGAAATTGTCTTTTCCATCAGATATTCATTCCTGCTTTATCGAAGATTAGTTGACCATATAAATGTGGGTCCATTTCTGGGTTTTCCATTCTGTTCCATTGATCTACATATCTAGTTTTGTGCCACTACCATACTGTCTTGATGACTACAGCTCTGTAATTCAGCTTGATGTCTGAAATTGTGGTGTCTCCAGCTTTGCTTTTTTTTCAGGATTGCTTTGGTTATTCAGAGTCTTTTATGGTTCCATGAAAATTTTAAGATTGTTCTAGCTCTGAGAATAATTCCGGTGTATTTTGATAGGGGTTGCAGTAAATGTTTAAGTTGTTTTGGTTATTATACACATTTTAACAATGTTTATTCTTCTAATCCATGAGCATGGGAAGTATGCCATTTCTATGTGTCCTCTTCAATTTCCTTCATAACCATTCTACAGTTTTCGGAGTACAGATCTTTTACCACTTTGAGTATGTTTTTTCCTAGGTCTATTATTGTTTTTACTGCAACTGTCAATGGGGTTATTCCTTCATTTCTTTTTCTGCTGCTTCATTATTGGTAAATAGAAATGCACCATATTTCTGTATGTTGATTTCTTTTCCTGCAACTTTGCTAAATTCATGTGTTAGTGATGGCAATTTCTTGGAGTATTTCAGGTTTTCTACAGAGAGTATCATATCATTTGCAAACAGTGAAAGTTTGACTTCTTCCTTGCTGATTTGGATGTAATTTCTTTTTGTTGTCTGATTGCTGAGGCTAAGAGTTCCAGTACTATATTAAATAATAATGAGTGGACATCCATGTCTTGTTCCTGACCTTAGAGGAAAAGCTGTTTTTCCCCATTGGGGATGATATTAGCTGTGGGTCTTTCATATATAATTTTTATGATGATGAGTTAGGTTCAATCTATATCTACTTGGTTGAGGGTTTTTATCAAGAATGGATGTTGTATTTTGTCAAATGCTTTTTCCGCATCTATTGAATCATATGGTTCTTACCCTTTATTTTATTAATACAGTATATCACACTGTTCATGTAGCCCAGGAATAAATCCCAGATGATCGTGGTGAATGATTCTTCTAACGTACTGTTGGGATTCAATTTGATAGAATCTTGTTGAGAAATGCTGCATCCATGTTCATCAGGGATATTAGCCTGTAAATCTCCTTTTCAGCAGGGACTTTGTCTCATTTGGAATCATCAAAAAGCCAAACACAGGGCTCGAACTCAAAACCATGAGATCATGACCTGAGCTGAAATCAAGAGTCAAACGCTTAACCTACCAAGCCACCCAGGCACCCCTGCGTTTTTTTTTTTTTATATCTGTTCTGATACTCTATGTGTTTTGATAAGAGCATTTAGTCCATTTATATTCAGAGTAATTATTGATAGATATGAATTTAGTGCCATTGTGTTACCTGAAATTGGTGTTTCTGACGATGTTCTCTGTTCTTTTGTAGTGGTTGCTGCTTTTGGTTTATCCCCCCCACCAAAAGAGCCCCTTTAATATTTCTTATAGGACTTTTTTAGTGGTCACAAACTCCTTTTGTTTTGTCTGGGAAACTCTATCTCTGCTTCTATTCTGAATGACAGCCTGCCGGATAAAGTATTCTTGGCTGCATATTTTTCCCATTCAGCACATTGAATATATCATACTACTCCCTTCTGGCCTGCCAAGTTTCTCTACAAAGATATGTTGGGAACCTGATGTCTTTCTTTGTAGGTTAAGGACTTTTTCCCCTTGCTACTTTCAGGATTCTTTCCTTTCCTTATCTATGTATTTTGTGAATTTGACTATGACATATCTTGGTTATAGTCAGCTTTGTTGAATTAATCAGAGTTCTCTGTGCATCTTGGATTTTGATGCCTATTTACTTCCTCAGATTAGGGATGTTTTCAGCCAAAATTTGCTCAAATAAAGCTTCTGCCCCTTTCTCTTTCTCTTCTTCTGAGATGCCTATGATACAAATATTATTATGCTTTAAGGAGGTATTGAGTTCTATATATATTTGTAATCCAATACCTTTCTTTCCCTCTTTATTTTGGCTTCAGTTTCTTCCCATAATTTTATCTTCTATATCACTGATTGGTTCCTCTGCTTCATCCATCCTCAATGTCTGCATATATTTGGTTTTGCATCTTGGTTACAGCATTTTTTTATTTCAGCCTGAGTAGTTTTTAGTTCTTTTATCTCTGCAGTAAGGAATTCACTAGTGTCTTCTACTATTTTTTCAATCCCAGCTAGTGTCCTTATGATTATTGTTTTAAAGTTTGGTTCAGACATCTTACTTGTATCTATATTGATTAAATACCTGGCTGTGACTTCCTGTTCTTTCTCTTGGGGTGAATTCCTCCATCTTGTCATTTTTGTCTGGATCACTGCTTTTTTGTATGATTGTTAAAAAAGCCTATTATTGGGACACCTGAGTGGCTCAGTTGGTTAAACATCCGACTTCAGCTCAGGTCATGGTCTCATGGTTCTTGTGTTCGAGCCCCATCATTGGGCTCTGTGCTGACGGCTCAGAGCCTGGAGCATGCTTCGGGTTCCATGCCTCCCTCTCTCTCTGCCCCTCCCCCACTCATGCTCTGTCTACGTCTCTCAAAAATAAATTAAAATGTTAAAAAATTTTTTATAAAAGAAGCTACATCCTAGGTGTGTTTTGGTCTGCTTGTTAAAAGAAGCTAGATCCAAAAAAGGTAAAATAATAAAATTAAATTACTTTTTTTAAATAAATAAAATAAATTATTCTGTATCCCATACAAAAAGATTAATAAAAGCAAAGGAAGTTAGATCCTATTTCCCCTAGGGCTTAAGCTTTGTAGCACTTTATGATCACTAGATTTGGTACACACAAGGGGTTTGTGTTGGTTGTCTGGGGATGGGGATGGGGCCCGGATTCTCAGGCAGACTTGTCCTAGTAGAGATTTACCTGCACTTTTTCCTTACCTCTGAGGAAGCCCTCAGAGAAGAGGAAATGATCACCACTCCTGTATCCCAGGCTTCTCTCAGATCACTGCCTTCACCCTGCCTGCATCTGAGCTGTCTGCCTGCAAGCTGGCACAGCACTCCTGTGTTTTATCTCAGGCATGCAGCTGGTTTTTCAAAACTCCAAATCCAAGAGATCCTAGTGGCACAGACCTGTGCAGATCCTCTGGGGGAGGGTCTCACTGCACTGTGGCAGGACATCAGCTTGTCCCAGAAAACAGTTACATGACTGCATAGCGGCTCTGAGTTTATAGTAAAGAGAAGCAAGAAGCCCACACAAAGGCTTGCCACACTCATCTGGCATCCCTGTTTCTATGTTAGTGAACGGGGATACTCAATGGTGCCTGCCATGTCTTTTGTCCCTGTGGAGGCCATGCCACCTCTCCCAAATGCACTACAAGAAAGGGAAGTGCTTCTCCTCGTGCAACCCTGGGGATCCTCAGGCCACCCTTCCTGCTCCTGGTTTTTTGCCCTCCTTCCCCACCAGAGCACTGCTAAGCCCACCAGAGGACACTGGCAATGGGACAGACCTCCAAAACTTCAGACTCTGCACTCCATTGCTTACAAAAACTTATGGTATTTAGCCTCTCTCCTTTTCCAAGTCAGTGGGTTTTGGCAAGAGGTTTTTGTCATGCAATCATTTGTGCGTGTTTTCACTCTTTCTCTGTCGCTCTCTCTCCTCACATTCTCTCTCATTCTCACTCCTCTGTCATGATCAGGGCTCCCTCCCCTCCTCAATGCCCACAGCTCTTTTATCCTCCAAATCAACTCTCTGCAATTCCTACCTTCCATAATGTGCCAGTTTTTCTTATCTCTAGTTGTGCAGTTTGTTCGCTCAGCCTCCGATCTATTTCTTGGGTGATCAGAATGATTTGATATTTATCTAGCTGTTTTCAAGGGACAAGGCAAGCCTGGGTCACCCTACTCCTCCACTATCTGAATCTCCTCCTAGATGTTTGATTTAAATATAATAAATACAGTATTTATTTTGATACACCCTATAACTATTTCTTTCAACTTCCTTTTTATATTTTTTAATGTATATTTATTTTTGAGAGAGAAAGAGAGAGAGAGTGTCAGCAGGCAAGGGGAAGAGAGAGAGGGAGACACAGAATCTGAAGCAGGCTCCAGACTCCAAGCTGTCAGCACAGAGCCCGATGTGGGGCTTGAACTCATGAACTGCGAAATCATGACCTGAGCCAAAGTCAGATGCTTAACTGACTAAGCCACCTATGTGCCCCTCTTTCAACTTCTAAAATGTGCTTAACATTTTCATTAAAGATATATTTTTGATGAATGGATATAACTCAAAAAAAACACTCATGGCTTTTGCATATTTATGTTATACAAAATTCACAAACTTTTGTAGGCAAATTACCTGCTCTGGTTTTACTAGCTGCTTTTTCAATTCTTCTTCTTTGGCTGCATGTACACTTATAGATGCACACATCAGACCTGCAGGTATGGCTATCAGTTTTCCCATCTGAGAAAGATATATCAAAAACATATTTTTAATTGAAAAGCTCCTCATCTTCCATTTCCTGATAAATATGGTATCCTAGAACACTAATGGGTTTCATTTGAAGTAGTAAAAACTCAAGCACTCCAAATTGCTTCATACATTTTTAGAATATAATTCCTAAAATTCTCTTACCATACTAGATGGTAAAATATTATTTTTATTAATTTTTTAACTGTGTACTTCATGTAGAATATATCAATAAAATAATTATTGAGAAGTGAATACAAAATCTGAGTGATGAAGTAGAAAAGATCATGGTATTCATTCAGTCTACAAATAAGTGTCAGACCATGCTCAGGAAATACTATCAGACCACACCCTCCATGCCTAGGATATTATCAGTAAAAAAAACAAAGATTCTTGCTCTTATGGAGCTGACATTCTAGTGGAGCACAAACAGGCAATAAACACAATAAATAAATGACATATTACAAAATGATAAATTCTATGGAGAAAGTAAAAGACTGGGTGATAAGGAGTACTAGGTGATTCAAGCTGTATCTTGAAATACAACTTATTTATAAAAGTTATTTCTTACCATTACAAATCCTTTTTCCTAACTTCTCAACACATTGCTCTTTCTCTGTCTCGTGCTTAATCTAAAGCCAAAAGTGACCTCTGTTTCAGATATAGCTTGATTTGAAATAAGAATGCAGGAAAATCACTGGCTCTTAGAACAAAGTGCTCCAGTGTTCATTCAGGTACCAAAATAATTCCTAAAGATTATGTGTTCAAGGCCAAATGAAAAGCTTTCCAGGGAACAAATACTGTTAAAGTTTTACATAGGAAAGGAGGTTTGATGAAATTTACAAAGGACATCCAGAGGAAAGAGGTCTCTTGATTACACACAAGTGTAATTGTACAAGAACTGGAACAAATACTAGCCAAAGAATTTTACATGTTCTCTGATAACAGTGATAGTGTCTAAACTTCATTTCTAACACAGTTTTCAATATTTTCTGAGCAGAATAAGGGAAGCTACTGAAAATAGTTAGGCAATTTCTTGTTTGAGCCAGGCATAACTCTGATTTAGATTGAGACTCCAGAAACACAGGGTAAAATGAAGACTCAAAACTGATAAAGATTTGTTCACTGTTTTTTTCCTTCAAGCTTCCCTTTGGTACATATGCCAGCATCACAGAATAATTTATCTAGGCCTGCCTTCCCAAAAGACATTACTTTTGATTTTTTACACTTGGTATCCACTAATGAAATAAGATTTCTACATCATATCTGTGTCATTTTTCAGCAAAAAAATATTAAAGCTGATGTAATCAATGATATTCTCTCCCATGCACCTGAGAAATCTTGTTAATATATCTGAAGTGATTAAAGAATGTCAATTCTTACACTTAAAAACTATTTTAAAACACCTGGTTAGACCTTATTCCTTAGATAAAAAAAAAAAACACCACTTTTGAAGTAAGTTAATACCTAAATATTTTTCAATACCCAAATCTTCTCAGAGTGTATTTATCTTACTTTGCATAATACAATAACATAAAACTATTTTATATAAACTATAAAATATGTTCATATTGTTTGATATTTATGATCTAATGCTCCAGAGTCTAGATTAACTAAACTAGTGGCCTAAGAAGTTAATATATCTTGAAAAATGCCTATGTAAATTTGCATTTACTACATTTTCTACTCAGTAGGGTAGGGTCAATCCACCTTTTATTTATGAGGCAGTGTGGTATAATGGAAAAAACATGAGCTTAGGAGTTACACAGGCCTGGTTTTGAATTCCAGTTGTGGAACTGTCTAAATCTGGACAAGTTACTTAAGCTCTTAGAGTTATGCTGCACAATATGGTAACTATTAGCTGCTTGTGGTTATTTAAATTAAAAGAAAGTAAGTAAAATGTTAAATTTATTTCCTTAGTCATATTAGCCCCATTTCACATGCTCAACAGTGTACTGTACAGCACAGATACACAGTAATTCCATGATTGAAGAAATTCCTACTGGACAGTACTATGCTCATGTCCCAGGTTATATATCTGAAAAACATGGGAATGCCTTTCTTTTTATGGTAATCATAAACATTATATGTATAATGTAAAACTGATTTGTCTTTGGTAAATGGGCAATTAATTTTTGCTCCTCAATCTTTCCTCCCTGGACGAAGATGTTAAGTGGCTGTGCTTACACTTCATTTTTCTTCCTCCATGTATTTGATGTTTATCAGGCTCTGGTTGAGAAACATAATAACAATAAGATATAGAATATTTGTTGTCTCTAAACAAAAAAGGCCAAGATTTTGGTCCAAAGAAAATAGCACATTGGCATATTCAGGCTTTTCAAAAACAGGTTATACTGATGAAGAAGGGATCCCTACCCAAAGAGAGGCAGCTGACTGCATACCACAGTGAAAAATTTAGAATAGGAATTGGCAAACTACCGCTCTTGGCTAAATCTGGCCTGATCTCTGAACTAAATTTTTTTATTAATATGTAAAGGTTTATGAAAATAAAAATAAACAAAAAACAAAGAAGGATATGTGGCCTTATGTTCTGTACAGTATAAAAACTTACTAATCCTTTATAGAAAAAAAATGTCAATTCCTGATTTAGAAAATTAAACAAGATATTCAAAAAGTATTAGAGTTTGGGGGTAGTATGCAAACATACAAGCTAATAAAGCTGTTAAAGAGCATTAAAACTGAACAAAGCCAATCGTACTTTTCACAAGGTAAGACCTTGCATTAAAATTATTTGTAACTTCAAAATAATGACTTAAAATTATTTGTAACTTCAAAATAATGATTTGTCAATTCAAAATTATAAATGACTTGTTTAAAATTAATGAGAGATAAAAACTGGCTTCCTCCAGAAGTTAACAGGTTTTAGGACAAAATTCTATTGTAAAAGAGATTTACAAAAACCAAGACTGAAGATGAGCATCAGGATAACTCCCATATAAGACACAAACCTTCCAAACACTTCTGTAATCAAACTATAGTTGATTGTCATTATTTGCAGTAGTTGCAATTCACAAAGTAGCTGTGAAAATTTATTTAAGGGATACTGAAACACTGCTCCTAGGGAAAATAAACACTTAATTTCTTGTAAGCCTCTGGTTATGTTTTCATCAGCTGACCAATATGTAACCTTGATTTATACGTGTTTCCATTTAAATTTTGTTTAATGTTTATTTATTTTTGAGAGAGACAGAGACAGAATGCGAGTGGGTTGGGGTAGAGAGAGAGGGAGGCACAGAATCCAAAGCAGGCTCCAGGCTCCAAGCTGTCAGCACAGAGCCTGATGCTGGGCTTGAACTCATGAGCTGTGAGATCATGACCTGAGCTGAAGTCGGACACTCAACCGACTGAGCCACCCAGGTGCCCTGATATACATGTTTCCATTTAAAAACACCTTAGTTCTGAAAAAGGATTTAAAAAAATAAAAACACCTTATTTAGTACACATTGTTAACTCATTAACATTAAACTTATGGCCAACAGCACTATAACTCATTCTTAAACAAAGTATATTGAACACACATATTTTCTCTATAAGGAATATCATATTTCTTGCACTTAAAAACACAAGATAAACTTGTGCACTATGCATGAGAACTATTTTAAATACCAGCATCACCAAAAAATGTGAAAAAAATATAAGACCAATTGGATCACAGAAGGGACACCAACCAGGTCACAATATGACAGCTGAAAGAATATGGTAAAATAGTGCCTTATCCAACTTCACTTGGAACATAAACATAGGGGTTTCCTCTTCTTTACTAATAGAATTAAAATTTAAAGCTCTCTTCTATAAGAAATTGTGTTAGCTATTTTGTAATAAACAGCATTAATTATAGTCTAACATAAAAACAGTCCCTAATTATTAGTTCTGCTTTAGAAATGTATCACCATGTAGCAAAGGACTTTTTTTTACTGAAGAGTCCTGTGAAAAGTATAAAATTTTTTCAATTTAAAAATGTAAAGTTAAAAAGGTAAGCCTTAAAAATTAAAAGGAAAATGAAATAAACCATGTAGAGGCAATGAGCACAGAGAAGAACAATTCATAGTGTACCTACAACCATGCAATTAATTGTTCATTCCTTTTTTTTTTTTAATGTTTATTTACCTTTGGGACAGAGAGAGACAAGAATGTGAGCAGGGGAGGGGCAGAGAGACAGGGAGACACAGAATCCGAAGCAGGCTCCAGGCTCCAAGAGGTCAGCATAGAGCCCTACGTGGGGCTCGAACTCATGAGCCATGAGATCATGACCTGACCCGAAATTGTCCACCCAACCAACTGAGCCACCCAGGCACCCCTGATTGTCCATTCCTAATGGGCAATATACCCAAAGGACAGAGAAAACAGCAACAAATACAAATGTAAAAACAACAAAAAATTTAAAACTTCCTAGTAATGTATTTCATAATGTTTCTAATCGTATTGTTGGTAGTAGTGATGTCATTTTATTATGAAACTGCTAGGTGTGTTTTGTAGAATAACACAATTAGAGTATGCTGGTATTTGAAAGGACTGAGATTTTTAGTAGGGGATAAAGATTAATGAAGTTAAAGCAAAATCTTCCAGCTCTCAATTTAAATACGAATTATCAGTTAGCTGCCCTATACTACCTTGATACATAAGATAAAGACAGTGAAACAGACACCCTAGGAATTCATTAAAAATTTTTCAAGAATTCAGAAACTCTATAGGGCAAATGACATAACCTGATTTCCTCAATAAATAAACAAAGCAAAATGGAGTGAAAGACTTGAGAAACTTAAAAATAATAAATTCCAATATGTGGATACTATTTGGAATGAGAATTAAAAAATGAACTTCAAAAACTTATGACAAATTCAGGGATTTTTTTAATGTACTCTTTTCTGTAATGTTTATTTTTGAGAGCGAGTGCACAAGTGAGGGAAGGACACAGGGAGAGGGAGACAGAGGATCTGAAGTGGGCTCTGCACTGACAGAGAGCCTAATGCAGGGCTTGAACTCACAAACTGCAAGATCATGACTTGAGCTGAAGTCAGATGCTTAACTTGGCTGAGCCACCCCGACACCTCTTAAATGTACTCTTTAATAACCACTGTGAAATTCACCCATTGCCCATCCACCTCCCATCTGGTAACCACCAGTTTGTTCTTAGTTAATGGTCTGTTTCTGGGTCTATTTTTCCTTCATTCGTTTTATTTCTTAAATTCCTCATTATGAGTAACATCAAATGGTACTTGCCTTTCTTTCTCTGACTGACTTATCTCGCTTAGCATTATACACTTTAGCTCTGTTCATGTTCTTGCAAATGGCAAGGTTCCATTATTTTCCATGGCTGAAAAATATTCCACTGTGTGTGTATGTGTATATATATATATATATATATATGTTTACATTGTATATATATGTGTATATAAACATATATATACACATTTACATGTATACATTTATATATAGACATATTTTCTTTATCCATTCATCTACTGATGGACATGGGTTGCTTCCATAGTTTGCATATTGTAATAATGCTGCAAATAAACAGAGAAGTGCATGTAACCCCTTGAATTAGTGTTTTTGTATTTTTTGTGTGAATACCCAGTAATGCAATTACTGGATCATAGGGTTACTTCTATTTTTAATGAGCTGAAAAACATCCATACCATTTTGTACAGTGGCTGCACCAGTTTGAATTCCCACAAAGAGTGCAAGAGGGTTCCTTTATCTCCACACCCTCACTAACCTTTCTTATGTCTTGGATTTTACCCCTTCTGACAAATGTGAGGTGATAACTCATTGTAGTTTTCATTCAGGTTTCTCTGAACATCAGTGATAATGAACATCTTTTATGTCTTTGGCCCTCTGTATGTCTTCTTTGGAAAAATGTCTATGAATGTCTTCTGCCCATTTTAATTGGATTTTTTGTTTTTAGGGTGTTGAGCTCTTTATGTATTTTGGATACTCTTTATCCAATATATCATTTGCAAATATCTTCTATTCCATAAGCTGCCTTTCAGTTTTGCTGTTTCCTTCACTGTGCAAACGATTTTTATTTTGATGAAGTCACAAAAGTTTATTTTTGCTTTTGTTTCCCTTGCCTCAAGAGACAAACCTAGAAAGAAGTTGCTCTAGCCGATGTCAAAGCCTGTGTTCTCTTCTAGGATTTTTATAGTTTCAGATCTTACATTTAGGTTGTTAATCCATTTTTAATTTGTTTTTGTGTAGGATATAAGAAAGTGGTCCAATACTTGTGCATGTTGCCATCCAGTTTTCCCAATACATTTGTTGAAGAGAATGTCTTTTTCCAATTGGATATTCCTTCTTGCTTTGTCAAAGATTAATTAACCATGTATTTGTGGGTTCATTTCTGGATTTCCTTTCTATTCCATTGTCTGTGTCTATTTTTATGCCAGTACCATACTATTTTCACCATTAAAACACTGTAATATATCCTGAAGACTACAAGTGTGATGCTTCCAACTTTGCTTCTCTTTTTCAAGACTGCTTTGGCTATTCAGTGTCTTTTGTGAATTCAAACAAATTTTAGGATTATTTGTTCTAGGTTTGTGAAAAATGCTGGTGGTAGTTTGATAGGGATTGCATTAAATGTACAGATTGCTTTGGATAGTATAGACATTTTAACAATATTTGTTCTTTCAGTCCATGAGCATGGAATGTCTTCCCATTTCTCCGTGTCCTTCAATTTCTTTCTTCAGTGTTTCATAGTTTCAGAGAATAGGTCTTTCACCTCCTTAAATAAATTTACTCTAAAGTTATCCTATTGTTTTTGATGCAATTGTAAATGGGATTCATTCCTTGATATCTCTTTCTGCTACTTCATTATTGGTGTATAGAAATGGAACAGATTTCTATACTTTGATTTTATATCTTGCAAACTTAATGGATTCTTTCATCAGATTTAGCAGATTTTTGGTGGAGTCTATCAGGTTATTTGCATAATAATACTATGTCACCTGCAAATAGTAAAGCTTTTACTTCTTCCTTGCTGATTTGAATGCCTTTTATTTCTTTTTGCTGTCTGATTGCTATGACTAGCACTCCCAGTACTATATTCAATAACAGTGGTGAGAGTGTACATTGCTGTCTTGTTCCTGATCTTTGGGGAAATGCTCTCAGTATTCTCCCCATTGAGAATGATATTAGCTGTGGGTTTTTAGTACATGGCCTTTATTATTTTGAGGTATATTCCTGTAAACCTACTTTGTTTACGGTTTTTATTATGTATGGATGTACTTTGTCAAATGATTTTTCTGCATCTATTGAAATGATCACATGGTTCTTATCCTTTATTAATATGGTGTATCACACTGATTGATTTGCAAACATTAAATCACCCTTGCAATCCAAGAATAAATCCCACTTTATTGTGCTGAATGATTTTTTTTATGCAGGTAGGAATCAATTGCTAGTACTTTGTTGAGGATTTTTTAATCCATGTTTGTCAGAGATACTGACCTGCAGTTGTCTTTTTCAGTGGTGTATTTATCTGATTTTCTTATCAGGGAAATGCTGTCCTCATAGAATGAATTTGTAATTTTTCCCTTTTTTTCCCTATTTTTTGGACTATTTTGAGAATAAGTATTAACTCTTCTTTACATGTTTGGTAGAATTTACCTGTGAAGCCATCTGCTCCTGGACTATTGTTTGCTGGGAGATTCTTCATTACTAATTCAATTTCTTGCTGGTGCTGTGTCTGCTCAAATTTTCTATTTGTTCTGTTTCAATTTTGGTAGTTGATATGCTTCTAGGAATTTATCCATTTCTTCTAGGTTGTCCAATTTTTTGCCATATAGTTTTTCATAGTATTCTCTTATTATTTGTATTTCTGTGTTGTTGGTTGTTATTTCTCCACTTTCATTCACGATTTTATTTATCTGGATCCTTTACCTTTACTTTTTGATAAATCTGGCTAGGGGGTTATCAATTTAATTAATTTTTTCAAAGAATGGGTTCCTGGTTTCATTTACTTGTTCTATTGTTTTCTCAGTTTCTGTATCATTTATTTCTGCTCTAATCTTTATTATTTCCCTTCTTCTGCTGGCCTTAGGCTTTATTTGTTGTTCTTCTACAAGTTCCTTTAGGTGTAGGTAAGGTTCTTTACCTGAGATTGTTCCTGTTTCTTGACATTGGCCTATATTACTGATACTTCCCTTAGCACCACTTGTTGCTGCATCCTAAACATTTTGGTAGTTGTGTTTTCATTTTCATTTGTTCCCATATATTTTTTTATTCTTTTATTTCCTGGTTGATTCATTCATTCTTTAGTAGTATGTTATTTAACCTCCAAATATTTGTGTTCTTTCCAAGTTATTTCTTGTTGTTGACTTCTAGTTTCATAACATTGTGGTCAGAAAAGGTACATGGCATGACTTCAATCTTCCTGTATTTGTTGAGTCCATTTTTGTGACATAATATGTGGTATATTCTGGAAAATGTTCCATATGCACTAGAAAAGAATGTGCATTCCACTATCTTAAGATGGAAGTTCTGAATATGTCTGTCTAGTCCATCTGGTCCAGTACGATACTCAAAGCCATAGTTTCCTTGTTGATTTTCTATTTGTAGGACCTGTCCATTGTTGTAAGTGGGGTGTTAACGTCCCACATTATCTGTTATTATATTACTATCAATTAGTTCCTTAACTTTTGTTATTAATCGCTGTATGTATTTAAGTGCTCCCATCTTGGATGCATACATATTTACAATTGTTCTATATTCCTGTTGGACTGTTCCCATTATTATGTCTTGTTATTGTGTCTTGTTATAATTTTTGCTTAAAGTCGAGTTTGTCCTATATAAATATTACAATTGTGGCTTTCTTTTGACATCCATTTGCATGATAAATATTTCTCCATCCCCTGACTTCCAATCTGAAAGTAGCTTTAGGTCTATAATGAGTCTCTTGTAGGCAGAGAAATGATGGACCTTGTTTTTTTATACATTCTGACACACTATGTCTTTTGATTGGAGCATTCAGTCCATGTACATTCAAAGTACTTATTGATAGATTTGTATTTATTGCAATTTTATTCCATGTTTTGTGTTTGCTTCTGGAGATTTTCTCTGATCCTTTCTTGCATTTCTCTCATGTTTTGCTGATTTTCTTCAGTAATATAATAGGATTTCTCTTTATACTTTGCATGTTTATTAATGGTTTTTAATATATGGTTACCATTAAGTTTGTATATAACCTCTTCTGCAAATCAAGTATCAATCCATTCTTTCTTCCTCTCCTCATCATGTTTTAGATATGTTATTACATTTTATGTCTTTCTTCTGAGTTCCTTGACTGGATTTTTACAGAAATATTCATTTTTACTGCTTTTGTGTTTCCTGCCCTAATACTGTCACTTTCGGTCTCTCCTTTCCACCCAAAGAGTCCCCCTTAATATTTGTTACAACACTGGTTCAGTGATCACAAACTCTTTTAGTTTTGTCTGGAAAACTATTTTTTGCTCCTTCTATTCTGAATGATAGCCTTCCTGTATAAAGTATTCTCTGCTGCAGATGTTTCCCATTCAGCACTTTGAATACCTCATGCCACTCCCTTCTGGTTTGCCATGTTTCTGTTAAGAAATCTTCAGCTAGTGTTATGGATTTTCCCTTGTAAAATTAGGATTTCTTTTGTCTTGCTGCTTTTACAATTTTTTTTTCTTTTTTAAAAATGTTTATTTATTTGGGGCACCTGGGTGCCTCAGATGGTTAAGCGTCTGACTTCGGCTCAGGTCATGATCTCACAGTTTGTGAGTTAGAGCCCAGCGTGAGGCTGTGTGCTGACAGCTCAAAGCCTGGAGCCTACTTCAGATTATGTGTCTCCCCGTCTCTCCACCCCTCCCATGCTCATGTTCTGTCTCTCTGTGTCACAGTAATAAATGTTAAAAAAATTTTAAAAAACAAAGTAAAAAATAAAAATGTTTATTTCAAGAGAGGGTGGGGAGGGGCAGAAAGAGAGGGAAACCCAAGCCGGCTTCATGCTGTTAGTGGGCTGCCCAACAAGGGGCTTAGTCTCACAAACCATGAGATCATGACCTGAGCTGAAACCAAGAGTCAGACACTTAACTGACTGAGCCACCCAGGCACCCCTTCAGATATTTTCCTTATCACTATATTTTGCAAATTTCATTACAATACGTCTTTGTGTGAGCCTGTTTTTGTTGATTTTGTTGGGAATTATCTGTGCCTCTTAAGTCTGGATGTGTGTTTCCATCCCAAGATTAGGAAAGTTTTCAGGTATTATCTCTTCAAAAAATTTGCTCCCTTTTCTTTTTCTTCTTCTGAGACTCCTATAATACAAATATTATTATGTTTGGTAAAGTCACTGAGTTCCCTTCATCTATTCTTGTTTTGCAAAATTCCTTTCTTTTGTTCAGGTTCATTGCTTTCCATTTTGTTGCCTTCTAGGTCATTAATTCATTCCTCTGCTTCTTCCAGCCTACTGTTCATTGCATCAAGTATATTTCTAATCTGGTTTATTGCATTCTTCATCTCTGATTCTTTTTTAACTTTTATCTCTGTGGTAATGGTCTGCATGATGCTTACATTCTTTTCTCAAGTCCAGTATATATACTTATGATTATTGCTTTAAGTTCTCCATTAAGCATGTTACTTATATCTGTTTCGCTTAGATCTCTGTCTGTGACCTTATCCCATTCTTTCATTTGGTATAAAGTCTACATTTTGTCTAAGTTTCTGCCTTCTTCTCTGTGTTAGAAAACCAGTTATATCCTGTTCCTTAGATTAATGCCTTTATAAAGAGATCATGCAGTATCCAGGGCCTGGCACTTCAGGAAGTGTCCAGTGTGTGCTGCATGCACTTTGCTGTTCTATTCTGGCTGCTCTATCCTTCAGGCCCTTCATCTGCAGAGGCTCTCCTTGCCCGCTTTTGGCAGTGTTTGGTCCCTGGCCTAAATGCAGTGAGTTTTAACTAGATGTGCCTGCTTGTGAAATAAGACTTGTCAACACCTCCACCAGAACTGAGATCCTGAAGAAATCTCTGGTTGGATACACAGTGTGGGCAGGGGCTGGTGCTGGTCTTAGCGGGGAGAGGCCTGCTGCGTTAGGATTGAAGCAAATATGACTGAAAAGGGAAAACCCACCAGAGCACTGTGGCGGGGGGGGGGAGGGCTTGGTGTGTTCAAGTTAGGCAGCATAGGTATGTGCTGTGCTGTTTGCAGGTTGGTCTTTATTTATGCTGAGGGGCAGGGGAGGGAAATGGTGCCAGCTAGCTCCTTTGTTCCAGGAAAGGCATCTCTGTGAAGAGTTAATAATATCCCCAATATGTACCCCAGGCACTCTTCAGCAGATCACTGTTTCCAAGCTGTCTGTCCCTGGGGTTGTTTGCCTATCTTCTCTCCAGGAGCAGCACAGTGTCCTCTAGGCTCTATCCCAACCAAGCTCACTGACCTTTAAAAAATCCAGGCTTTAAAAAAAAATCCAGACTTTAAGCTCTGCTGGTTGCATAAACTCATTAAATTAGCACCTCTCATTTTTCAAGCCAGTGGCTATGGGGAAACACTCTCCTTGTGCATCTCCCTATATGCTCCTCTCTCTTTCACCCTTCTCCACCTCATCTCCCTCCCCTCTGCAGCAGCCAGGATCTGTTTCTCCCCTAAACCATGTCTCTGCACTTCCTACCATCTTGGATGTGGCCTCTTCTCTCCCTTTAGTTGTGAAGTTTCTTCTGCCAGTCCTCAAGTTGGTTTCTGGGGTATTTAGGATATTTGACAGTTATCTAGTTGTGTTCATGGGTTAAGAGGAGCCTAGAGTCCTCCTACTCTGCTGCTGTTTTCTTGTCTTCTCTTTATCACTACTTTTTGGCATTTTAATTACTATGTGTCTTGTTGTGGTCCTCCTTCATCTGATTATGTTGGGGGATCTCTGTGCCTCCTGGATCTAAGTATCTGTTCCTTCTCCACATTAGGGAAGTTTATAGCTCTTATTTCTTCAAAACAATTTTCTGCCCCCTTTTCTCACTCTTCTTCTGAGATCACTATAATGCAGATGTTATTACGTTTGATGGGGTCACGAAGTTCCCCAAATTTATTCTCATTTTGAATAATTCTTTTTTCTTCTATTTTGGTCACCTTGATTAATTTCCTTTACTTTGTCTTCCAGATCAACTCATTCCTCTGCTTCCTCTATCCTACTATTTTTTTCATCAGGTGTATTTTTAATTTGATTGTGTTCTTTATCTCTGATTGGTTCCTTTTTTTTATGTCTTTGTTATAGTCCTCACTGATGTTGTCTACTCTTTTCTCAAGTCCAGTGCATATCTTTACAATCATTACTTTAAATTCTCTCTCAAGTGTATTACTTACATCCGTTTCACTCTGGTCTCTTCCTATGGTTTTTTTCTGTTCTTTCATTTGGGACATATTTCTCTGTCTCCTCATTTTGTCTGTTTCTGTATGTTAGGAAAGTCACCTATGTCTCTTGCTTTTGAAGGTAATGGCCTTATGAAAAAGATATCCTGTAGTGCCCTGCAGTGCAGTGTTCCCAGTTCCCAAGGGCATAGCATTTCAGGGATTGTGTCCTAGGCATGTTGTGTGTGCCCTGCTGTTGAGTCTTGGCCTCTTTTTCTTTCAGTCTAGCTGTCTGCAGAGGTTCTCTCTGCCTACTGTGAGCAATGTTAGGTTCCCAGCAGGTTTGGGCATTTTTTAACATGGTGTGCAGTGGTCTGCTTTGAAATGAGACCTGCCCCCTGCACCCCTAGAACTCAGGTCCTACAAAACACACAGGTCGGGAGATGTGGTACTGGCAGGGTTTGCCCCTATCTTCTGGGGGAGGGATCTGCAGCCCTGTGACTAAGGGAAATATGACTGGGAAGTGAGGATTCACAGAAGCATGGAGGTGGGGGGTGGCAGGACTTGGTGTAAGATGTTAAGGAAGGAGTGTCAGTGGTGCTCTGATTCCTGCTGGTGGTTGTTGTTTATGGCTGGGGGCAATGGGAGGGAAATGGTGCCTAACATCTTCTTTGTTCCTGGAGGGGTCTCCCCGTGATCCTTGTCTGGGACATGCTCTAAGGTGAGGAAATAACTCTACCTCCCATATGCCCCTGGTGTTTTTCAAACTGCTGCTTCTAAACTGTATCTCTGAAGTTTGTTCTGCCAATTGTCATACCATTTTCTAGGTTACTTATGCTGATATGTCATCTAGTGGTATCTGTTGATCAAGGCAAGCTTAGGGTCCTCCTACTACATCATCTTCACAGCTGACCTCATATTCAGGGACATTTTGACATTGACCAGATATATGGCATTAGGGCATTTTTATGTGTAATAATTTTTTAAAGATTTCCAGTTTTTTAAGATATATACTGTTTTAACAGATGAAATATGCCTGGGATCTGCTTCAAAATAATCCAGGGGTGGGGTATACATGAAACCACATTTGCCAGGACTTGATAATTATTGAAGCTGGGTGACAGTCATATATTAAATATGTATTATTATTATGTTATATTATGCTATATCATATTATTATATTTCACATTATTCTCTATACTTTTGTAAATGTTTGAAATTTTCCATAATAAAAAAAAATTTAAAGACTCCTATGAAACTTAGGATACATCTCATTATAATTTGTCAACAGTGTTTTTTAGTTGAAATGAGGGGAGTTTACTAATACTGGTAAAAGGCAAGAACAGAAGGAAGCATTCTAGTATTACCAACTTTAATATTCTACTGTTACTCAATTACAAAAATAATTTGTTTATATCTCTTTCTTACTCTTTACTCTTTATTCTTTCATTCAACAAATATTTGCAAGTGCCTACTGTACAATTTAGGTGCTGGGTTACTAAATGATAAAGATATGATCCATGTCCTCAAAGAATCATAGTCTAGTAGAGAAAACAAGTATATAATACAAAAAGACCCCATAGTGATGAGTGTTATAATACAGGTAGGTAGAAAGTGCTATAGGGTCCACCAACCTAGACCAGGCCTTTACTGCCTAGTTGGTAAAATAGTGGAGAGAGGACAGACTTCAGAATTAGACACAGATTTGAATTCGAGCTCTACTACTTACTAGTGGTGTGGCATTGGGGAAGTGATTTGACTGGGTGTCAACTTTAACACATTGTAATACTATGTATCACACAGGGACAAGCAAAGGAAAAGCACTCATATATATTAATTATTACCATCATCATCATCATCATCACCAATCTCCTGGCCAATGGTCACCACTCCATTCTCATCTAATTTCAACCAACTGTAATTACCACTGTCAAACTAATATCATTCTTTTGTCAGACTACTACTCTGCTCAAGAAAATAAGCTGTCCCCCTTTTGCCTAGCATACTGTTTAAAACCATTCTGTATTTTCCAGGATCTCCATAATCTATCTGTAATCTATATAGGTAGTCTTATTTCCCATTATTCCCAACAATTTTCCTTAGCTTCTTATTAGTCACTGGTGTTAGTACATTCTCCCCAAGTAGACTGTTTTACTCCTTGGGAACTGAGGAACAATATATACTTGTTGCTGAGATTAGTTTCCTGACATTGGTGATCCCTCTGTTACACATGCAAATTTAAACATCAAACACATGGGTCTGGGAAATTCATAAGTTTATGGCTGTGCATCTGTCACCTTTGAAGCATCACCAGTACATTTTAAATGTCAGTCTAATCATGTCAACAAATGCTGTGGCAAGCTAGAAGAGTTGCACTACTGCAGGAAACTGAAATAAAATACTACCTTTCATTCCTCCAGTCACCAGTCAGGCCTGCATTATATCTCAGCCTCACAACATTCCAACCTGCAACATTTGGCCTTTGACCAATATAGTTCAAAAAATGACTATGCGTTTCCACTTCACTCAAAAGAAAAAATAACCATATTTTTGACAACTGTGGGGGTGGGTATAATCCTCAGTAAACAATGGCATATTAGAACATAACTATGCAACAAGTAACCCATGAAAACCGCCAGACAGACAGGCCAGACAGACAGACGTTCAAATCAACACTTGTAAAAAAATTCAATGTGCTTGTAATATTGCAAATGTAAAATGCTTTTAAATATCTGGCTCAAGAACTTGGTGTGTCTACTTCCAGCATTTCATGAGCTGGGAAAAGTTGAGATTAGTCATCAAAATTTAGGACAGCCATTAGCAACTTAATAGAACTTTGTACACTGCAGCGCTGTTTAATTTGTTCACTTATGAAGATCTGAGAGGCAACAGTGATTTAGTGGAAAGAACACCAGGCTTTGAATTGGAAAAGCTAGCTTCTAGTCTGGGCTCTACTAATTACTCACCATGACATCTTTTACAAGTAAATTGCCCTTCACTGTGTGTCAGATTGCCCATGTGTGACAGGAGGCTGCACTATAAAACATCCAAAATTCCTCCTAATTTTGACAATGCAAAACTCTTAAGTTCAGTGATAATATCCAAGTGTATAATATACTACAGATAAGATATTGCCACTTTGTTTCTCTTAAAAACACAAGGAAAGTTATGAACAAATAATTACCTTATATTAAAATGATACTCTAGATTATATGACCAGAATCACTTTACCCACACTGAACATCTTGAGTATGGAGACCACAAAGGGAATTTCAAAAATTTAGAAGCAGAAGTCATTTAAAATCACATACAACGAAAACTTATTTCCTAGTTAAATAAATTAATTTGAAAACTTCATCCTAAGACATTTTTTTTTTTTGATGGAGCTAGTGTAGGTATATGTGAAGGAGAGGAAGCAGAAAAGAGAAATGGGTAATTGTAACTAAACACAATAAAGGGAGTAAAAGTAATACCATTTGATTAACAACTGAAAACTTTCAATGTTCAAAAAAAGTTTTCCATATCTAGTAATACCACCAACTTTGGCATCAGGATACCTGTGTTTAATCCCAGCTCTGTTCTTAAACAACTACATAATCTCTGGTTAGTCATGCTAACTCTCAAAGTCTCCTTATGTGTAAAATGATAGACCTTAAGCAGAAAATCTTAGGACCCTTAAAACGGTACTGTCCAATATGGTAGCCACTATCCACGTATGCTATTTAAATTTATATTTCCATTAATTAAAATTAAATAAAGTTGAGAAGTCAGTTCCTCCATCACCCTAGCCACATTTCAAGGCCTCAAAAGATACACAGGACTCTAGTGACTACCATACTGGACTGCACAGAAATAGAACATTTCCATCATCAAGGAAAGTTTATTAGACAGCACTGCCTTAGAGCTCCAACATTCGATTTGTCTTATGATTCTATCAAAAAGAAGAGACTATTTCAATGAGATATATGCACTCCCATGTTCACTGCAGCATTATTCACAATTGCCAAGATATGGAAACAACTGGAATTTTCACCAACAAATGAACATATGAAAAAGGATGTGGTACATATACACAACAGAATATTACTCAGCCCTGAAAAAGAACGATATCCAACTATTCGTTAACAACACTGATGGACCTTGAGTACATTATGCTAAATGAAGTAAGTCAGAGAAAGACAAATACTGTATGAAATCACTTATATATGGAATCTAAAAAGTCAAACCTGTAAAAAACAGAATAAAATGGCAGTAACTAGGCGATGGGGGTAGATAAGATTGATGGGTATTACAAGCTTGTAATAAGTAGTGACACATTGAATGCACAGTACAATGAACACAGATAATATTGTACTATAATCATGTAATATGATAAATATCACTACAATGACAATCATATTACAATATATAAACATATCAAAGTAACACACGCTGTACACCTTAAATTTACACAATGTTAAGTGTCAAATTTATTTGACAATAAATTAAATTATTTACATGGTTTCTGCTTTTCAACATACCATTCTTAACTCTATATCCATCAATTTATGCTGACCTAAAGACAGCAGAATAAAGAACTGGATGTTGTTTATGCTACTGCAGAGAAATATAATGGCATTACATGTTCAAGAAAGTAAGAGGAAATTTTGAAAATGAGTGATTTTATCCTTATATAGGAATGGTTCTGAAAGACGATCTACATCTATAAATCAGAGAATAGTCTCACAAAATGATAAAAACAAACCTTTTATATACATTTTATTTACATTTTCCCCATTCTTTAAACTAAGATTACTCAAAACAATGCTAGGTACTAGGAATACCTTGTGTTTGTTCACTACTCTACTTCAAGAATTCTTTGATGCAGCTAAACTCAACTGGTGCCAGTCTCCATGTCGTTACCCCTAGTAATACCCTCTCTACTAAAATCCTGGCCATTCTGAAAAACTACTTGTTATGACACTCTTCATGCAGTCTTTCCTACCCTTTAATTATATCTGTTTTGTCACTCTATTTTGAACTCCACAGACTGCATCTTAGTTGAAGACAATGATTAAATCTTAGCAGTGTTGTAGCTACTTTTCCCCAGCCTTGTACAAACTACACTTTTTAGTATAATTCAATGATAGTAGAACATTAGGTCAAAATAACCTATATTTGGAAAAATGTAAGATCCAAGGACTAGAATACGAAGTAATCATATCATCTGTATCCATTGAGATTTTCATTTGGCCTACAAATCATCACCGCATTTCTGAAATGGTAAAACTTAGAACAGTGGATAACAAGTAGCATGCTAAAGATAACCTCTCTGTTTATACATTATTATGTATTATTCCATAGCTTTAAAGTTAGAATAAGCCAGCTTTATGTATCAAACAGGTCTTTAATCTAAAATTTGTTACACTATGAAACAGAATGCTGATGAAATACTAACATGGCTTAATGTGTTAATGGTCATCAAAAGTCTACAGATAAATACAAAATCTATTAGACACTATATGTTGGCTATTTGACATGAAAACTGTCAAATCATGAATGTGCTTATTTTTCCTCCAGCCCTGAACTGACATTTTTGTTAAAAACAAAAAAGTACCACCTAGGAAAAATAATGAAGCCTTCTACTTGTACTATAAATATAAGGCTGCTTTCTATGATAGTTACCCACTATCATCCAGCATTTATCTAAAATGATATACAAAATACTTGTACAGCAGTTTTATTAGCTCTAGTCTAACAACACTATGGGGACACATGATGATCAAGCATAATCCCAAAGTGAAATAAGTGGGTTGGGGACATTCTGCAAGAAAATATATTTTTTACCAATGATGTCAAACTTAACCAATGTTAAGATTTTTTTAATTTAAAAATAGACAAGGTATTATGGATCGTATCCCCCAAGCCTCAACCCCCTAATGTGATGGCATTATAAGGTGGGGCCTTTGACAGGTAATTAGATTTAGAACAAGCCACTAGGGTACTGGCACAAAAAAAAGGACACATAGATCAATGGAACAGAACAATGGAACAGAGTCCAGAAATAAACCCACACTTTAATGGTCAGTTAATTTATGACAAAGGAAGCAAGAATATAGAAGGGGAAAAAGACTGTGTCTTCAACAAAAGGTGCTGGGAAAACTGGACAGCAACATGCGAACCAATGAAACTGGACCAGTTTCTTTCACGATACACAAACTAAAATGGATAAAAGATCTAAATATGAGACTGGAAACCATAAAAGTCCTAGAAGAAAACATAGGTGATAATTTCTTTGACACTGGCCATAGAAACATTTTTCTAGATGCCTCCTTAGGCAAGGAAAACAAAAGCAAATTTAAACTATTGGGACTACAACAAAATAAATAGTTTTTGCAGAGGGAAGGAAACTATCAACAAAACAAAAAGGCAACCTACTGAATGGGAGAAGATATTTGAAAATGATAAAAATGCCATTTTATTTTTGTATTTAAGTAAGTTATTTTAGGGGGTGCCTGGCTAGCTCAGTTGGTACAGCATGCAACTCTTGATCTTTTTTTAAATTTTTAACGATTATTTATTTTTAAGAGACAGAGCGCAAGCAGGGGTGGGGCATAGAGAGAGGAAAACACAAAATCTGAAGCAGGCTCCAGGCTCCGAGCTGTCAGCACAGAGCCCAACGTGGGGCTCAAACCCAAGAACCATGAGACCATGACCTGAGCTGAAATCAGATATTTAACTGACTGAGCCACCCAGGTGCCCCATGACTCTTGATCTTGGCGTGGTGAGTTCAAGCCCCACCTTGGTGTAGAGCTTACTTAGAAAATAAAAATTAAAAAAAAAATGCTATTTTAACTCCAGTGTAGTTAACAGTGTTGTATTAGTCTCAAGTGTACAGAATAGTGATTCAACAATTCCGTTTCTCACTTCTCATCAAGTGTACTCTTAATCTCCTTCACTATTTCACCCATCCACCTACCTACCTCCTCTCTAGTAACCCTCTGTTTGTTCTCTACAGTTAAGAGTCTGTTTTTTGGTTTCTCTCTTTTCTTTAAAAAAATGTCATTTTATGGATAAAGGACAGGAATGTGAGACAGGAAACCATCCAAACCCTAGAGGAGAAAGCAGGAAAAAAACCTCTCTGACCTCAGCCGCAACAATTTCTTAACATATCCCCAAAGGCAAGAGAATTAAAAGCAAAAATGAACTATTGGGACTGCATGAAGATAAAAAGCTTCTGCACTGCAAAGGAAACAATCAACAAAACTAAAAGGCAACCAATGGAATGGGAAAAGATAATTTGCAAATGACATATCGGACAAAGGGCTAGTATCCAAAACCTATAAAGAGCTCACCAAACTCCACACCCAAAAAACAAATAATCCAGTGAAGAAATGGGCAGAAAACATGAATAGACACTTCTCTAAAGAAGACATCCAGATGGCCAACAGGCACATGAAAAGATGCTCAACGTCACACCTCATCAGGGAAATACAAATCAAAACCACACTCAGATACCACCTCACGCCAGTCAGAGTGGCTAAAATGAACAAATCAGGAGACCACAGATGCTGGCAAGAATCAGGAGAAACAGGAACCCTCTTGCACTGTTGGTGGGAATTTAAACTGGTGCAGCCACTCTGGAAAACAGAGTGGGGGTTCCTCAAAAAATTAAAAATAGATCGACCCTATGACCCAACAATAGCACTGCTAGGAATTTACCCAAGGGATACAGGAGTGCTGATGCATAGGGACACTTGTACCCCAATGTTTATAGCAGCACTTTCAACAATAGCCAAATTATGGAAAGAGCCTAAATGTCCATCAACTGATGAATGGATAAAGAAATTGTGGTTTATATACACAATGGAATACTACGTGGCAATAGGAAAGAATGAAATAGGGCCTTTTGTAGCAACGTGGATGAAACTGGAGAGTGTTCTGCTAAGTGAAATAAGTCATCCAGAGAAAGATACCATATGTTTTCACTCTTATGTGATCCTGAGAACCTTACCAGAAAACCATGGGAGAGGGGAAAGAAAAAAAAAAAGGTTAGAGAGGGAGGGAGCCAAACCATAAGAGACTCAAAACTGAGAACAAACTGAGGGTTGATGGGGGCTGGGAGGGAGGGGAGGGTGGATGATGGGTACTGAGGAGGGCACCTGTTGGGATGAGCACTGGGTGTTTTATGGAAACCAATTTGACAACAAATTTCATATTTAATAAATAAATAAGTAAATAAGTAAATAAATAAATAATAAAAAATGTCATTTTAAATGGTACATAAGATCTGGTCTTTTCTTAGAAATCAAATATTAAGGAACACTAAGAGAAAGTAGTGGCACATCTACAAAATGAAGTAATCTGAAGATGAATGTGCTTATAAAATAATACTAGTGCTCTGTTAGTAAGAGGAAAGGAGCAAATAATATTTTTGAATGCCAACTATGCATCAGAGTATTTTATGTTAATGGTAGAGAACACATACTAATATTTTCAATGTAAAAGGACAACTAAAGGACACAAATACCAGCAGTGAACTTTGGAGGACAGAAAAATATTTAGAAAAACATTGCTTTTGCTTTTGATTTATTGAGCATGTTACATTGCCACAAAGCTAAGAAATTATATATATATATATAAAATATACATATTATACATACATAATTATAAATAAATTATACATACCACACACACACACACACACACACTTTATTTCATGTTTATGAGACAAAAGCAAATGACACCAGAAACCTTTTTAAGATAGCATAATTCTAAGGTTATTTTTGTGTTCAGTACTCATTCAGGTTCACTATATTCGCATTTTCATTAATAAGTTATAGCATACAACATATTACAACTGGCAAAGTTAAATAAAGACAGTGAATGATGAAAATGGGTTAAACTCTCAGGTTTAAGATGGAAGGGAATTACGCAGTACCTGTCAATTATAGTCTTCATCAAAATTAAAGCTCTAGCACTTACAAAGCCCATCTTAAGTTAGCCAGAATAACTGCCGAGCTCAGTGTGGCTTGAATAAATATGGTTCTTAATGTATTATTAAATTATAGAATATTAATGTTAAAACATGAATAAAACAGAGCGTTTTAATAATTATGATATTGTATGAAAGAACAAAACTATTTTGGAATTTCTAAATACTCAATAATTATGATATAATTATTACTGAATAACACCTGAATATGTCAAAAGTTTATCTTAGATAAATAAAAATTTAAGAAGTGGAAAATTTAAAATAAAAACATATATAGGGAATATAGGAGTTACACAAATTTACAGTTTAAAAAATCCTTCAGAAATGATACAAGACTAGCAAAACTCAACTCTAGTCAGTTTATGCTAATCAAGATCTGATAAATATAACAATTGTCAAAATCAGCAATTGAATTTAAAAGAAAACACCTAACAGCTCCGTTTTACACACACATATATACCCGTGTATATGCTATATATAAGAAAAAAATTAGGCTATATCTACCTTGTGGGGATGTGAGAAAAGAATACTGAGAGCACTGTATTTACTTGAAAAGACAGTACACTCCAACAAGAGATTTTACTCTGTCCCTCTCTATATACCCTCTGACCTTAGCCAAATTAATCTTCTTAGGCCCAAACATGTCAAGCACATTACTCCCTCAGTACTTTCACTCACTTCTTTACCCTGCTAAAATGTCTTCCCATCTCCTGCGCCTAACAGTGCCTGGCACATAGCAGGTACTCAAAAAACATTTGTTGAATGAGTATGTTTACTTAAACACTTCATTGAAGGCCTAGCTCAAGTTCCATTAGCTCACTCGTAGCCATCCCTATAAATTCATATAGCTCTTACCTGTGTGAAGCACTAATTTAGTGTTAAACGAATCTGTTATAATTTACCTTTTAAAATGTATGTAGCCTATTTTTCTGCTAAAAGGTAGGCTCCTTATTTATACTTTTATGCCGCTTTGTGCCCAAAGGGCTTTGGATCTCAAAACTAAGTAATAATTCACAGGTTTAAATAAGGCAGTGCACATAGGTAGTTTAGCAAATTCTTTCATGTTTTATTGAATGCCTATGTGCCAAACAATTATGGAGGTAAATGATAACCAAAGATCCTAAAGCTAATCTGATATTGTAAGACTGATTGAGTAGTATTAACTTTTTGAGAATCTAATGAGAAATGTGAACTACGGCCCCCCCCAAATGTAGTTATTCTCAAATTTTTAAATATGCTTACAGGCATATTTAAATGCCTCTCAGAACCATTTGAAGACCTAATTAATCTAGCCCCACCACAAATAACATTTATCACAAGTACTTTTATATAAAATATGGATACCTTACAGAATATTTCTCTTCTTCTTCAAAATCTTGTAGGAATGTTCTAAGATCAAATACTATAATAGATGAAATTTTATAAACTGTTTACTGCTAAATAAATGGAAGTTAGTATTCTCCTGACTAAATTTTTACCTTCTGAAGATTGTTCCTGAATAAATACAGCAAGAGTGATTCTTTCTTACTGGAAACAGCATTCCACTTTGCATGTGCCATGACAAAATTTCTTTATCAAATTAATGCAATGATTATTATACTGTATCAAATAAGTGTTTTAAAATAGAATAATTTCTACTCAAGGAGAACTATAGATCAATTTCCCTGCTGAACATGGATGCAAAAATCCTCAACAAGATATTAACCAACCAGCTCCAACAATACATTAAAAAAATTATTCACCACGACCAAGTGGGATTTATACCTGGGATGCAGGGTTGCTGGTTCAATATCTGCAAAACAATTAACATGATTCATCACATCAATAAAAGAAAGGACAAGAACCATACGATCCTCTCAATAGATGCAGAGAAAGCATTTAACAAAATACAGGATCCTTTCTTGATACAAACCCTCAAGAAAGTAGGGATAGAAGGAGCATACCTCGAGATCATAAAAGCCATATATGAATTACCTAATGCTAATATCATCCTCAATGGGGAAAAACTGAGAGCTTTCCCCTAAGGTCAGGAAAAACACAGGGATGTCCACTCTCACCACTGTTATTCAACATAGTATTGGAAGTCTTAGCCTCTGCAATCAGACAACACAAAGAAATAAAGGCATCCAAATCAGCCAGGAAGAGGTCAAACTTTCACTCTTCGCAGATGACATGATACTCTATATGGAAAACCCAAAAGATTCCACCAAAAAACTGCTAGAATTGATTCATGAATTCAGCAAACTTGCAGGATATAAAATCAATGCACAGAAATCGGTTGCATTCCTATACACCAACAATGAAGCAACAAAAAGAGAAATCAAGGAATCAATCCCATTTACAGTTGCACAAAAAAAAAATAAAATACCTAGGAATAAATCTAACCAAAGAGGTGAAAACTCTACATGCTGAAAACTATAGAAAGCTTATGAAAGAAATTGAAGACACAAAAATATGGAAAAAGATTCTGTGCTCCTGGATAGGAGGAACAAATATTGTTAAAATGTTGATACTACCCAAAGCAATCTACATATTCAATTCGATCCCTATCAAAATAATACCAGCATTCTTCACAGAGCTAGAACAAATAATCCTGAAATTTGTATGGAACCAGAAAAGACCCCGAATAGCCAAAGCGATCTTGAAAAAGAAAACCAAAGCAGGAGGCATCACAATCCCAGACTTCAAGCTATACTACAAAGCTATAATCATCAAGACAGTATGGTACTGGCACAAGAACAGACACTCAGATCAATGGAACAGAATAGAGAACCCAGAAATGGACCCACAAATGTATGGTCAACTAATCTCTGACAAAGCAGGAAAGAATATTCAATGGAATAAAGACAGTCTCTTCAGCAAGTGGTATTGGGAAAACTGGACAGCGACATGCAGAAGAATGAACCTGGACCACTTTCTTCCACCATACACAAAAATAAACTCAAAATGGATGAAAGACCTCAATGTGAGACAGGAAGCCATCAAAATCCTTGAGGAGAAAGCAGGCAAAAACCTCTTTGATCTTGGCCGCAGCAACTTCTTACTGAACACATCTCCAGGGGCAAGGGAAACAAAAGCAAAAATGAACTCCTGGGACCAAATCAAAATAAAAAGCTTCTTCTGTACAGCAAAGGAAACAATCAGCAAAACTAAAAGGCAACTGACAGAATGGGAGAAGATATTTGCAAATGACATATCAGATAAAGGGGTTAGGATCCAAAATCTACAAAGAACTTATCAAAGTCAACACCCAAAAAACAAATAATCCAGTGAAGAAATGGGCAAAAGACATGAATAGACACTTCTCCAAAGAAGACATCCAGATGGCCAACCGACACATGAAAAAATGCTCAACATCACTCATCATCAGGGAAATACAAATCAAAACCACAATAAGATACCACCTTACACCTGTCAGAATGGCTAACATTAACAACTCAGGCAACAACAGATGTTGGTGAGGATGCAGAGAAAGAGAATCTCTTTTGCATTGTTGGTGGGAATGCAAGCTGGTACAGCCACTCTTGAAAGCAGTATGAAGGTTCCTCAAAAAACTAAAAATAGAAGTACCCTACGACCCAGCAATTGCACTACTAGGCATTTATCCAAGGGATACAGGTGTGCTGTTTCGAAGGGACACATGCACCCCCATGTTTATAGCAGCACTATCTACAATAGCCAAAGTATGGAAAGGGCCCAAATGTCCATTGATGGATGAGTGGATAAAGAAGATGTGGTGTGTGTGTGTGTGTGTATATATATATATATATATATATATATATATACACACACAATGGAGTATTACTCGGCAATCAAAAAGAATAAAATCTTGCCATTTGCAAGGACGTGGATGGAACTGGAGGGTATTATGCTAAGTGAAATTAGTCAGAGAAAGACAAAAATCATATGACTTCACGCATATGAGGACTTTAAGAGACAAAACAGATGAACATAAGGGAAGGGAAACAAAAATAATATAAAAACAGGGAGGGGGACAAACAGAAGAGAGTCATAAATATGGAGAACAAACTGAGGGTTACGGGAGGGGTTGTGGGAGGGGGGATGGGATAAATGGGTAAGGGGCACTAAGGAATCTATTCCTGAAATCATTGTTGCACTATATGCTAATTTGGATGTAAATTTAAAAAATAAAAAATAAAATTAAAAAAAGAATAATTTCTATTTAAATTGATATATTTTTTACCTAGAATGGTCAATAACACCTTGATTAAGGAACCCCTTACAGAAAAATATTTCTATATACTGTATTGCTTAAATATATATTTTTAAAAAGCTTCATTTTGTGGAGGTCAAAAGTTCTAGAAACAGAAAGAGTTGGGAACATACGAAAAGGAGATCCCCTTTCAGTGTGGGACCAGTTTTCTAGGAGCTGTTCAGAAGAAAAATCTCAACACCACATGGCTGTTTATAACTGTAGATCACAAGACTTGAGTGGGGAAGAGAGGGAAGTTATAGTCTGCTATCCTTGGGAAAGAAAAAAGTAGATTACCCATCTCTAATCACTCCTACTTTTTGCTCTTTCTGCTCTTCACCTCTTTACTCTACCCCTTTATTTTTTTCGGCAACTATTTGCTCCAACTGATTTTAAAGTTTTATTTTACCTTCCTATTTTTTTCTTCTTTCTCCCTTTCTTTCCTTTAGTAGACCTGAAGTGCTAATAGCTTGCCTCATCAGCAGGGGAGGGGGGACTGTGACTGACTACATTAGTACTATTCTTTCTGGGTGATTTTGGTTATCCACAGACCTAATGTACAAATACTCTTGAGATAAACAGAAACTTAACTCTACAACTGAGGAAGTTTAGTCTCTTCTGAAGTATCAGGTAGCATCACAAATTGGCCTGAAAAATCAAGCACTGCGCCTGAATAAACTAATGATTATTGAATCCAACATAAACTGGCAAAAGAGAGACTGGTTTCAAAATACGGGGCTGTGTTTCAGGCATATCACCTTCTTTGTACTAAAGCTTCAGTCTAGGAATGCAAAGGGACCTTAAAGGTCTTCTGGTCCAACCATTTCTCTCATTTTGAATCCCTCCTATAACACACTGCCAAGTGACCCTCCAGTTTATGTATGGTCCCTTTTGGTAAGGGGAAATTCCACTGATAAATCATTTCATCTTTTTATAGTTCTATGAGAAAGTTCTTCCATAGATAAACTGAAACACATGTCCATATAATTTCCACTGGTCCTGGTTTCACTCCTTTGGGTCATTCAGGACAGGCCCAGCCATATTTGCCCATGAAAACATTTTAATTCCCTTTTAGTGATTTCTTAAATGCACTCGTGTCTCCCACACTTTTTCAAGAGTAAGAAAGTTTCTGACAATGACCAAGTGCTACTGAACTCATCCTCTGCTTTAACACAGATACTACTGTATTTTTTTCTAAAAGTAAAGCAAGAAAAGATGTTAATGCTTCATTTTGTAGCCACAGCCTAAGAGCTATTTCTCGACACCAACATAAAAGTCTTACACAAAGATGCAGTTTTAGAGTAATCACTACTGAGTCACTAACAAAAGATCTGTTTATATCATAGAGCTTATTTTCTTTAGAAAATGAGTGGGTGAGGGGCGCCTGGGTGGCGCCGTCGGTTAAGCGTCCAACTTCAGCCAGGTCACGATCTCGCGGTCCAGGAGTTCGAGCCCCGCATCAGGCTCTGGGCTGATGGCTCAGAGCCTGGAGCCTGTTTCCGATTCTGTGTCTCCCTCTCTCTCTGCCCCTCCCCCATTCATGCTCTGTCTCTCTCTGTCCCAAAAATAAATAAACGTTGAAAAAAAATTAAAAAAAAAAAAAAGAAAATGAGTGGGTGAGTAATCTCTAAGAGAATAAACTACATTAAATCTACATTAAATCTGCATTATCAATAAATCTACAGAAAACAGTAGAGTCTACCAGCTATGTCATTATTCATTATACTGCTATACGGAAAGAAGATACTTTGCTGAAATAGAAAACCTTAAAACTCTGTCTATATTTTCTCACAAAATCCTTGAAAAATATAGCGGCACTGAAGAACAAATGAACAAACTACAAAAACGCACCTATACAATTTGGTCCTTCTATGATTACATATCAAATATTCTATTTCAAAGGACTGACATGCTAATTGAGAGAGAAGATGGTGGTGGAGTAGGAGGACACTAGGCTCATCTTGTCCCAAAATACAACTAGATAACTATCAAATCATTCTAAGTACCTCAGAAACCTACCTGAAGACTGACAGAATTAACTCCACAACTAAACGGAGAGAAGAAGGCACTTTGAGGAAGGTAGGAAGTGTGGACACATTATTCAGGGCAGAAAGAGACTGTGGGTGCTGCAGACGAGAGGGAGCTGTGGTCACAGAGAAGGGTGAGAGAGAGTAGAGCACACAAGGGAACACACAGAACATTTCTCCAAGGCCACTGCATGGGAAAAACAAGAGGGGCTGATTTTCAGGAGTTCTTGCAACCAGCAGGATTTAAAGCCTGGCGTTCTAAAGGTAGGCAGACTCCACTGAGATAGAGCCCTGAGGGCACTGCCCTGCTCCTAGAGGAGGCAGGCAAACAACCTTGGGGCAGACAACATGGAAATATGGATTTGAAGAATGTCTGGGGCATACAGTGGGGAGATTATTCACTGTACTTGGAACATATCCCTGAGAGGTAGCATTCAGCTATGCCCCTCCCAGGACAAAGGAGCTGGTTGATGCCATTTCCCTCCCCTGCCCTTCAGCATAAACCAAAAAGCCACCTGCAGAAAGCAGCTGAGCCCCAACCTTAGCTGCCTATTCTGCTTACACCAAGTCCCACATCTCTGAGCTCTGATGCAACTGTCATTCTCAGTCAGCCTTCCTCAGTCCCAGCATGTTGAAACCCTCCCCCAGACCAGTGTAGGCCCCTGCCCACACCACATGCTAAGGCCCGGAGTTTAAAAGGCAGGCAGCAAAAAAAAAAAAAAAAAAAAAAAAAAAAAGAGGTTAGAGTGGGAGAGAGCCAAAGCATAAGAGACTGTTAAAAACTGAGAACAAACTGAGGGTTGATGGGGAGTGGGAGGGAGGAGAGGGTGGGTGATGGGTATTGAGGAGGGCACCTTTTGGGATGAGCACTGGGTGTTGTATGGAAACCAAATTGTCAATAAATTTCATATATATATATATATATAAAAAAAATAAAAAAATAAAATAAAAGGCAGCAGACTTTTGGCTGGGATAGATCTCAGAGGGCACTGCCCTGTTCCTGGAGATAGAGCAGGCAAACAACTCAAAAGCAAACAGTGTAGAAACAGAGATTTGAAAAAAGTCTGGGACATACAAGAGGGTTATTATTTGCTCTTCTGAGTGCTTCCCTGAGAGTAGCAAGCACTGAGACCCCTCTCCAGAGACAAAGGAACTGGCTAGTACCATTTCCCTGCCCCACCCCTCAGCATAAACACAGAGCCACCTGCACTAAACAGCACATTACCTACAGTGTCTGCATAACCTGCTTATACCAAGTCCCACACCCCTGCACACTAGAGGTACTGACCTTCTTAGTCAAACATGCCTCAGTCCCAGAACAGCAGACTCCTTCCCCAGAAGACCAGCAGAAACCCCCTGCCCACACACATCTCCTGCCCAGAGAACTCTGCAGGGCTTGAGTTCTAGTGGAAGTACGATCAGGTCTTACTTAAACAGCAGACTGGAGAACACCTAGTTAAAACTTTCTACATTCTGGTCTAGAACCAAACACTGCCCACTGAAGACAAGGAGAGTCTCTGCAGTTGACTAGCCTGAAGGACAGAGCAGCCTAAACATAACAGAAGAGCACAGCACACACTGCACACACCAGGCACACTCCCTGAAGTAGGATGCCCTGGACAATACATAACATCTTCATAAAGCCATTAATTTCAGAAGCAAGAAACATAACTGGCTTTTCTAAAACACAGAATACAGAAGAAAGCTAAGACTTAGACACAATGCCAAGTTGGAGGAATTCATCCCAAATAAAACAACAATATAAGGGCAAAGCCAGAGATCTAAACAAACCAGTATAAGTTAACATGCCTGATGGAGAATCTAAAGCAACAATCATAAAGATAATCTCTGGGGTTGAGAAGAGAATGGAAGACATCAGAGAGGCCCTTACCACAGAGATAAAAGAGTTAAAAATCAGAAATGAAAAATGCAATAACTGATATTGGACACAGGCTTAATGCAATGAACACAAGCCTGGAAGAGGAGAGAAATGAATAAGTGATACAGAAGACAAAGTAATGGAAATTACTGAAGTTGAACAAAAGAGAGGAAGAACTATGCAACACGAAAATAGACTAAGGGAACACAGTGACTCCATCAAATGTAATAACATTCATACTATAGGAGTCTCAGAAGAAGAAAAGATAGAAAAGAGGGCAGAAACATTTTTTGAAGAGATAATAGCTAAAAACATCCCTAATCTGGGGAAGGAAACAGACATCCAGATCCAGGAGGCACAGAGAACTCCCATCAAAATCAACAAAAGCAGGCCCACATCAAGACATATTGTAATTAAATTTGCAAAACATGTGGATAAAGAAAAAATCATAAAAGCAGAAATACAAAAGAAGCCCCTAACTTACAAGGTTAGCCTCATAAGGGGAGCTACAGATTTCTTAACAGACACTTGGCAAGCCAGAAGAGAGTGGCTTGATACATTCAATGTGCTGACTGGAAAAAATCTGCAGCCAAGAGTACTCTATCCAGCAAGGCCATCATTCACAATAGAAGGAGACATAAAGAATTCCCCAAACAAAAACCAAAGGAGTTTGTGACCACTAATATTACAAATATTAAAGGGGACTCCTTGAGTGGAAAAATCTCCAGAAACAATGACGCAACAAGTAATAAAATGGCACTAAATACATACCTATCAATAATTACTCTTAATGTAACTGGACTAAATCAAAAGACATAGGGTGTCTTTTGCATAAATGTATTAAAAAACAAGACTCATCTATACACTACCTACAAGAGATTTATTTTAGGGGCACCTGGGTGGCTCAGTTGGTTGAGCATCTGACTTTGTCTCAGGTCATGATCTCATGGCTAATGAGTTTGAGCCCCTCATCGGACTCTGTCAGCACAGAACCTGCTGTGCTGCTTTGGAGCCTGCTTCAAATTCTGTGTCTCCCTCTCTCTCTGTCCCTCCTCCACTCTCACTCTTGGCCTCCCTCTCTCAAAAATAAACATTAAAAAAAAATTTTAAAGATTTATTTTAGACCTAGAGACACCTACACATTGAAAGTGAGGGGAAGGATAAACATCATACAAATGGATGTCAAATGAAAGCTGGAGTAGCAATACTTATATGGAAAAACTAGATTTTAAACCAAAGACTGCAATAAGAGATGAAAAAGGGCACTACATCATAATAAAGGGGCCAATCCAACAAGAAGATCTAACAAATGTAATTATTTATGCATCAAATATGGGAGCACCCAAATATATAAAACAATAACACAAATATATAAAACAATAACAAACATAAATGAACTCATTGAAAATAATACAATAATAGTAGGAGACATTAACACCCCACTTACATCAATGGACAGATAATCTAAACAGAAAAACAACAGGAAACAATGGCTTAGAATGACACACTGGACCAGATGGACTTAACAGCTACATTCAAAACACTCCAACCAAAATAGCAGAATACACATTCTCTTCACATTCACATGGGACATTCTCCACAACAGAGCACATACTAGGTCACATATCAGGCCTCAACAAATACAAAAAGATTGAGATCATTTCAAGCATTTTTTCTGACCACAACACTATGAAACTTGAAGTCAACCACAAGAAAATATTAGGAAAGACCACAAATATATGGAGGTTAAACAACATTCTATAAAACAATGAATGGGTCAACTAGGAAATCAAAGAAGAAATTTAAAAATACATGGAAAGAAATGAAAAGAAAACACAATGGTCCAAAACCTTTCAAATGCAGCAAAAGTGGTCCTAAAAGAGAAGTATATGGCAATACAGATCTACCTCAAGAAGCAAGAAAAATCTCAACCCAACTTTGTACCTAAAGGAGCTAGAAACAAAACAAAGCCTAAAACTAGTACAAGGAAGGAAATAATAAAGATTAGAGCAGACAAAAAGTGATACAGAAGTTAAAAAAAAAAAAACAGAATAAATCAATGAAACCAGGAGCTGGTTCTTTGAAAAAATTAATAAAATTGATAAATCCTTAGCCATGTTTATTAAAAAGAAAGGCAAAAGGGCCCATTTAAATAAAATCATAAACAAGAGAAGAGAAATAACAAGCAACACCACAGAAATACAAATAATTATAAGAGAATATTATGAAAAACTATGTGTCAACAAATTGGACAACCTAGAAGAAATGGATAAATTCCTAGAAGGATATATATTACCAAAACGGAAACAGGAAGAAACAGAAAACTTTAACAGATTGATAACCAGCAAAAAACTGAATCTGTATTCAAAAATCTCCAAACAATCTAAAGTCCAGGGCCAAATGCCTTCAGAGGAGATTTCTACCAAACATTTAAAGAGTTAATATCTCTTCTTCACAAAATATTCCAAAAAATGGAAAAGGAAGGAAGACTTCCAAATTAATTCTATGAGGCCCACATTACCATGATAACAAAACCAGATAAAGAAAGACAGCCCTAAAAAAGAGAACTACAGGCCAATATTCCTGATGAACAGGGATGAAAAATTCTCATTAAAATACTAGTAAACCAAATACAAATGTACATTAAAATAATCATTCACTATGAACAAGTGCGATACATTCCTGGGTTGTAAGGGTGGTTCAATATTCACAAATCAATCAACAAGATATACCACATTAATCAATGAAAAGATAAAAACCATATGACCCTTTCAATAGATGCAGAAAAAGCATTTAATAAAGTACTTCCATTCATGATAAAAACCTTCAACAAAGGAGGGTTAGGGTTAGAGGGAACATACAGCAACATAATAAAAGCTATCTATGAAAAACTCGCAGCTAATATCATCCTCAATGGGCAAAAACTGAGAACTTTTCCTCTATAGTCAGGAACAAGACAGAGATGTCCATTCCTACTACTGTTATTTAACATAGGACCAGCCACAGCAACCAGACAACAAAAAGAAGTAAAAGGCATCCAAATTAGCAAGGAAGAAGTCAAACTTTCATTATTTGCAGATGACATAATATTCTATATTAAAAAACATCCTAAAGACTCCACCAAAATATTGCTAAAATTGATAGAAGAATTCAATAGTCATAGGATACAAAATCAATGCACAGGAATCAGTTGTTTCTATACACCAAAAATAAAGCAGCAGAAAGAAATCTAGAAATTGATTCCATTTACAACTGTACCAAAAAACATTACAATACCTAGAAATAAATCTAACCAGAGGTGAAAAACCTCTTTCTTTCATTCATCAAATAAAGAAATCGAAGAGGGAACAAAGTAATGAAAAGACATTTCATGCTCATGGATTTGAAGAACCAATATTGTTAAAATGTCTATACTACCCAAAGCAATCTACACATTTAATGCAATCCCTATCAAAATACCAACAGCAATTTTCACAAAGCTAGAACAAACAATCCTAAACTTTGTATGGACCCGCCCCCAAAGACACCAAATAGCCAAAGCAATCTTGAAAAAAAAAAAAAAAAAAAAAAGCAAAGCTGCGGGCATCACAATTCTGGACTTCAAGTTATAGTACAAAGTTGTAGTGATCAATAGAGTATAGTACTGGCACAAAAATAGACACATAGGTCAATGGAACAGAATAGAAAACCCAGAAAGGAACCCACAGCTGTATAGCCAATCCAACAAGAAGATCTAACAAATGTAATTATTTATGCATCAAATATGGGAGCACCCAAATATATAAAACAATAACAAACATAAACGAACTCACTGAAAATAATACAATAATAGTAGGAGATATTAACACCCCACTTACATCAATGGACAGATAATCTAAACAGAAAAACAACAGGAAACAATGGCTTAGAATGACACACTGGACCAGATGGACTTAACAGCTACATTCAAAACACTCCAACCAAAATAGCAGAATACACATTCTCTTCACATTCACATGGGACATTCTCCACAACAGAGCACATACTAGGTCACATATCAGGCCTCAACAAATACAAAAAGATTGAGATCATTCCAAGCATTTTTCATGACCACAACATTTTATACTTTTTAAAGATTGTCTTATTAAAAGTATCATGAATAAGCAACAAGGGTCTTAAAACAATCAAAAGTGTAAGATGAAAGAAACAAGGCTGCATAAAAGTATTCATTTCAATTTAAAAAAATGATACTGTTAACACAACAAATTTCTTTTTTTTTTAATATGAAATTTATTGTCAAATTGGTTTCCATACAACACCCAGTGCTCATCCCAACAGGTGCCCTCCTCAATGCCCATCACCCACTTTCCCCTCCCTGCCACCCCCCATCAACCCTCAGTTTATTCTCAGTTTTTAAGAGTCTCTTATGGTTTGCCTCCCTCCCTAACTTTTTTTTTCCCTTCCCCTCCCCCATGGTCTTCTGTTAAGTTTATCAGGATCCACATATGAGTGAAAACATATGGTATCTGTCTTTCTCTGTATGACTTATTTCACTTAGCAGAACACTCTCCAGTTCCATCCACGTTGCTACAAAAGGCCATATTTCATTCTTTCTCATTGCCAAGTAGTATTCCATTGTATATATAAACCACAACTTCTTTATCCATTCATCAGTTGATGGACATTTAGGCTCTTTCCATAATTTGGCTATTGTTGAAAGTGCTGCTATAAACATTGGGGTACAAGTGCCCCCATGCATCAGCACTCCTGTATCCCTTGGGTAAATTCCTAGCAGTGCTATTGCTAACATAACAAATTTCTATTCTACTTGCTAGAGACTACTGACACTGTCACGGGAAACAGGTTATCAGTCCACTGGCCTGAAGGTGTGACTTAAATGGGGATCTAAAGGTCAGAAAATATATGGCATTACACTAAGTGCTGGGAATATAAAGATTCTTTTTTTTTTTTTTTTTTTTTGAGAGAGTGGGCACGAGTGGGGGAGGGGCAGAGGAAGAGGGAGAGAATCTTAAGCAGGCTCCATGCCCAGCGTGATGCCCAGCACGGAGCCCAACATGGGGCTCAATCTCAGGACCATGAGATCATGACCTGAGCCAAAATCAACACCCCATAAAGATAATGCATTATGATTTGGGGCAGTTTACTTGAGTTCTCTCAACCTTAGTTTTTCATTTGTAAAACGGTGATCATAACTACAACATAAAGTTGTCCTGAGAGTTAAGTGAAATAACATACGTAAAGTATTTTAGCATGGTGCCTGGTCTTATAGTAACCACTTAATAAATGGTGGCTTCCAGTGACTTATTAATGGCCAAACAAAAAGACTGTTCAACTCCCTCCTCTAGGTTTCAGTGATAACACACTATGCTGGTTTGCTTTTTACCATTGGCCATTCCTCTGTCTCTGCATCTCCTCCATGAAGTTTTTATTACTTTCAACCAGGTTTGGGCTCTGTCTTTTGAACCCTCAGATCACTTTGTACTTCTCCTGAGGCAAGGTATTTCCCTTGCTCTGAATCACAGAGTACACTACTTCATTGCCTGGCATTTATTTATTCCTGTAGATTTTACTGAGTACCTAATGTAAGTCCTACAAGTACTAGGGATACAAAAATTAGTATCATAAATACTGTCCTCAAGCATCTTATAGGAGGACAGAACAGGCAAGTAAATAGTATATTATTTGAAGTGCAGTTAAGTCATAAGGTAACAGTATGCCTAAGATCCTCTGGAAGCACAAAGACGAGTTATTTAAATTAGACTGGGAAAATCGGGAACAGGATCTTGGAAAACATATTAGTATATGAGGAGCTAGTACACAAATATCTGTTATATGAATGAATGGACTATGAATAGGAACTAACTAGATGAAGATGGTTCTCATCAGGTCCAGAGAAAAAGCAGGAGAAAAGGCTTGGAGTACAGATGTTAACAAGATTTCCTGAGAGACAAAAGATGAAGCTGGAAAGCCAAGGCAGGGTTGGGTGTTCCAGACATAGGAGTCTTAACCTGACTCCAGAGGACAGATGACTGAATGCCAATAAAGGCTTTTAAGTAGTAAAGGGGTATAATCAGATTTGCACTTTAGCATAAGTCTGGCAGTTCAGGGAAAATGGATTCCATGACAGCTTGGCTAGAGACAGCAAGTCCAGTTGGAAAGATGTTGTGGTAATTTAGATAAATTATGAGAACCAGAAATGTTGAAATGGAAGATGAATCAAGACGGATACTGTCTCACCTTAAACTTTGGCTGAACTGAGTTATTCATATTTGTATCGTCTGCAAACAGTGCATTTTACACTTAAAACCCGCTACAGATACCTACCTGTAGACATTTGTCGACTACTGTCATTGAAACCTAATTAGGGAACTGCAGCTAGCAACCAGCTGAATCACTTCCGGTACAAAGATACCTAAGTAAAAGCACCTTTTCCCATTACACAAGTCAAAAGAAACAGGTTTATTATTCAAACCTGGAGAGGAACAACAGTGAATACAAACACCGCGCACTGCAGAAAGACTTTGAGACGTCTCCATTCTGGTCTTTTTCACCCCCAAATGTTTAAACAAAGTCTTTCAAAGGGTCATGAGCCCCCGCCCTGTGCGCCCAATCGAATGCCTTGAATTTCTTTTCTTTTTCTGGTCAAGTTAGCTTGCTGCAACTTGTGGCCAGGCCAGCCTTTTTCACCCACCCGTTTCCCAGTTTTCACTGTGTCGTCGTATAAACAGCTAACCGCGGGAGTTTGAGAAAAAGAGTACTATCACAGACTGAGGAAATCCAAGGGGGAGAGGTAGCTGTTTTGAGGTTTCTAACGTTTAAGACTCCCTGACCTTGCCAAATTTCTTACAACCCCACCTCCACCCCACCTCTTGCTGTGGCGCTCCCTTCTGAAGTTAGGAGGATCCTTTCTATAGTTAGTAGCAAGCTATATCTGCACCCAGAAACTACAAAAGGGTTTGTTTTTTAACTTACCCTGACAGCCGCCATATCTGTGACCTTCTCCGTCTAAGTTTTCATATGGTGGGCGGAGAGGGACAAAACAATTCAACTCTGCTCCACTCACAAGCCCCGCCTGGTTACGTCTCGTCTACTGGTTCCGCCTTTTCTCTACCCTCCAATGCGGCTCTAGGAAGCTGCTACCATTGGTCAGCTGTCTTCCAGTAAAACCGTTCATCGTTGTGACTGACTGTTTCTATCCTTGATAAAGCCTTTCAGAATATCCTCCATAATCCAGTTGAAAGCTATTTGGCTGGGTGCAGAAGTTTGTACTATTTTCGTTATTTCAGGCATATGTGATTTGTCTAGATAAGGATCTAAAACCCAAGTCCAGGTGCTTTTATATCTATAAGTCAGGTCCAGGCATATCGAACAAACCTTTCTTAAAAATGTAAGGAGAAAGGAAAAGAGTTTTATTCAAGCCCAAATTAAAACAGCTGCCCTTATACACACTCTTCACAAAGAAGAGAATGCTCCGGAGAAGGAACTTTTGATGCAGGTATATATATGGTTTTTTTTTTTCCATAAAGAGTTACAAATCATCCTGAGGAAAGACATTTCAGAAGGTTAAAGACTTTATCTTATGTTGTTGATATGTGCAAGTCTGCATGACTAATCTTTTGGGAACCAGGGAGATTTTCTTTCTTTTTCTTATCTTTATGTTTGGAATGCTCCTTTTTGGTTTTTTGTTTTTTTGTTTTTGTTTTTGTATTTTTTTTTTTTTTTAGCGAAGCATATGTGCAATATGTGCTTGGGGCAGAAATAGAGTCCATGCTTTGAAGTTTGCAGAGTCATTTTGACCTTCGTAAACGTTAGAGAATACTTTCCCTGGGAGCCCAGCAGCAGGACCCACAAACACATGAAAAGTTGAAAATTTCCTTTATCAGTCACAAAAAGAACATGTTACCTCTGCAATACATGATCAAGTTCTTTCATTCTAAGACTATGTCACTGAGCCTACTATATGCCAGGCACTTGTTCAAAATACAGAACAAAACAGCTTATGTTTCCAAGAGGAAAAGACAAATGTTACAAAGTGCCAACTGCTAAGAAGGAAAATAAAATAATATGGGGATAAGGAGAGAATTCACTTGTTTAAATAGGTTAGGGAAAGGCTTTCCGACAAGGTGACATTTGAGAAAAGTCCTGAAGGAATTTAGGGAAGAGCGTTTCATGTAGAAAGAACAACAATGAAGAAAGGCCAGTGTGGCTGGTGTGATAAGTTGAAAAGGAGTGAAATAACACACTAAGTAGGGGCTTTTTGTGCCACCACACAGACTTTGGATTTGATTCTGATTAGGAGGGGAAGTCAATGGAGGGTTTTGAGCAAAGATGTGCCATGATCTAAGTTAGATTTTAAAAGGATCATTTTGGTGCTATAAGGAGAATATTCTGTGGATAGGTGCAACATATTCAACAGGAGCAAGATCTTCCCTAGGCCTCCAGTGAGTGATTCTAAGGAGAGAAGATGCTCATAATCTGACCATCAACATACCTAATATTAATTCATTTATTCATTCAACAAATATTTAAGTGCAAACTATATGCCTGGCATCGGTAACATACCTAACATATTTGACACTGTAAGCAGATCATAGTTTTAAAAATTTTTTAACGTTCTTATTTATTTTTGACAGAGACAGAGCACAAGTGGGGGAGGGACAGAGAGAGACACAGAATCCAAAGCCAGGCTCCAGGCTCTGAGCCATCAGCACACAGCCTGACACAGGGCCTGAACCCATGAACTGAACCGTGAGATCATGACCTGAGCCAAAGTTGGACGCTCAACCAACTTAGCCACCCAGGCACCCTGACACCTTAAGCAGATCATTTTTTAATGGCTTCCTCTTCTACGTAAAAAAAAATATTTTAAGAAAAAGTGATGACAGAATAATATTTCATTGTATAATATATACCACATCTTCTTTATCATCTATCAATGGACACTTAAGTTCCTTTCATATCTTGGCTATTCAGCCATAAAAAAGGATGAGATATTGCCATTTGCAACAATATGAATGGATTTCGAGGGTATTATGCTAACTAAAATAAGTCAGATACAGAAAGACAAATTCCATATTATTTCACTTATATGTGGAATTTAAATAACAAAACAAATGAATAAACAAAAGCAGAACCAGACCTATTAATACAGAGAACAAATTGATGGTTGCCAGAAGGGACGGAGTAGGGGATGGACAAAATGAGTGAAGGGGAATGAAAGATACAGACTTCCAGTTAAAGAATAAATACGTCAGGATAATAAAAGGTACAGCATAGGGAATATAGTCATTGTATTGTAATAGCCATTTAATAGTCACCATTTATGGTGACAGATGGTACTATACTTGTGGTGAGTGTAACAATGTATAGAGTTATTGACTCACCATGTTGTAAACCTAAAGGTGTACAACTGTACTCAATAATAAATAAATATTAAAAAAAGAAATGATGATGAAACGAAACTTGTAATAAAGGCCAGAAAAGACACTGAAAAAAGTAATGGATCAATGTTTTCTAATTGCATTAATGTATTTTTTTTATTTTTTAATGTATTTTTTGAAGGAGAAAGAACTTAAACCTAGATATTGGTCTGCTGCATAATAAATAAAAAATATTACAGCTTTTACTTTTGGGCTTTAACATCTGCCTATTTGTCAATAACTTCATCAAAATCTAATATTTCTAAATATTCTTGGGGCGCCTGGGTGTCTCAGTCGGTAAGCGTCCGACTTCAGCTCATGTCATAATCTTGCACTCCCTGAGTTCGAGCCCTGCTTCAGGCTCTGTGCTAACAGCTCGGAGCCTGGAGCCTGCTTCTGATTCTGTGTCTCCCTCTCTCTCTCTGCTCCTCCCCAACTCACACAACGTCTCTCTCTCTCAAAAATAAATAAACATTGAAAAAAATTTAAATATTCAGTAGATGGTATAAGTAGACTTTTGATCTATTTTTGTTAATAGTTGAAAGATGAACACTTTTATACTAATTTTTATTAGTAAGGTTTATTTAATATTAAGCAACATATACACAAATAATAAGTCTTAAATTTGGGGTGCCTGGGTGGCTCAGTCGGTTAAGCCTCCGACTTCAGCTCAGGTCATGATTTCAGTTTGTGAGTTTGAGCCCGGACCCCTGTGTGGGCTTTGTGCTGACAGCTCAGAGCCTGGAGCCTGATTTGGATTCTGTGTCCCCCTCCCTCTCTGCCCCTCCGTCTCTGCCCCTCCCTCTCTGCCCCTCCTCCGTTTGCGTGCTCCCCCCCCCCCTTGCGTCCTCCCCAGCTGGCGTGCTCACGCATACTAGCTCTCTCTCTCTCTCTCTCTCTCTCTCAAATAAATAAATAAGCGTTAAAAAAAGAAAAGTCTTAACATTTTAAGTTTGAAAGAGAATTATAATAATCCTATTTCACAAAGTTCTATGAATTACAATGCCACCCATGTCTTTGTTTCTTAAGGATCAAATCCAGAGGCATACAAATTTTCTACAGTTGAAAGTTTCAACTAAATTATGCTCATCAGGAAATTAATTATACATTTCTAACTAGTAAGTAAAAACTTCAGAAGTTCTTCTTCTGTAGAAATCAGTGAAAAATGTACTAATGAGAAGGAACTTTGACATCATTGGATCCCCACTGCTTTAGAACAAGTATCCAGTGCTTTCTGCAAACTATCAAGGCATTCAGATACTGCCCTCTGGTTTCTTCTGGTAATGTCAGATAAGCATCTTCTGTCATTTCTCCTATCATTTTCTATGTAATGTCCATTTCCTTACATTCTATTGTTGCATAGAAAATTACTTTCTTCTCAGTTTCTGTGACCCAATTTTCAAAGAACAGTTTAAGACTTGGTGTTTTTTTAGTGCTCAAGGCTAATTGTCTCTTTGTACATATTTTTTCTGTCTGATTAATAACCTCATCTAAAGTTTCACATCAGAAAAATTCAAATTCAGTAAAATAGTTCATGATAAATTAAAAGTTACACTTTTCCAAACAAATATTACAAATTTTGCACTCTGTTTCATGTTTTAAATTTTAAACACAAATACACATACCAGGTGGTCACCTAAAATGGCAGAATTGAAGTAATCCAAGTTCTGTTTCTCTGTTTTTTCAATCTCTGTGCTATCATTGTTCTTTTCTAATCTATTAAAATGCAGGGATATATAGTACCACAGGGGATAGAGATACAACACACACAGTGAGATCCAACAGTTTGGAAACTTTGTGAATCTGTTCTCTAAAAGAATTTGTGTAGCTCAGTCAACATGTTTTTGGACACTGTATAACTGGGAATTCTCCAAATTAACTTTCATGGAGAGTATAATGTTGGTTAAAGGATAAGTTGTCAAAATTTGCTAATTTGAAGTTTACATATATATTATTAAAACTTAACAGTGACCAAGAGATTTGTTTAGAACTTAGACCAAAAAAAAAAAAAAAGATTTTTCTAGGGCAGGAGTATTTTATTAGTGACATTGCTTAGAAATTCTAGAACATGGTAATAATGAAAAGAAGAATGATTTTGCTTTGTATTACTACTGGTTTTAAATTCTCTATAGATAATCTATTTCCTTATTGCCTGCAGTCAGGTCTGACTACTCCCATTCCTGCCCATGGGGCTCCATAGCCTGTTTTGTTCTATTTGCTGGATAGGAAACAATGAACAAAACAGACATGAGGGCACAACCCTTGGTCTGTTGGAGCTTAAGTGTAAATTTTTACCAAGAAAACAAAAAAAGAAACAAGATCATTTCAAGTAGTGATAAATACCATAGAGGATGAGAGGGTTGGGGTGGTAGTTACTCTATATTGGGAGGAAAAGAATACTTCTTCAAGGAGCAGACCCTTGAGCTGAGACTTGAGTAACAAGAGGGTTCACTTATGTGAATATGTGAGTATTCAGGTGAAAGGAACAATAAATGCGAAAATAATGAGGTGGGAACAAATTTACTAGAGGATCATGAGTGAGGCAGAAAGTAGACGTCAGGCAGGAGCCAGATCATATGTAAAAAACTTCAATTTTCTTTTTTATAAGAAATAATTTAAATACTGTTTATTTTTTGATTTATTATTGTAGATTTTCCAATTGTCACTGATTGCTTTGGCACAAAAAGCTGCTCTGTGTAATGAAAAGCAGCTTGAAGGAAAATAAGATCTTGGTCTTTAAAAAAAAAAAAAAGTCTTAAATGCTACGTCACTTCCAGCACCACCACGTCAAAATTCTATACAGGCTTTTATCTAATGCTATTTGATCATCCCAGGTAACTTTGATATTCTTTTGGACCCATGAGGTCCTCATCTCCAATGGCTTTTAATCTTATTTCACTTAAGCCTATTCATTTCTTGAATTTGTTATCACTAGGAGAACCACTTTACCTCTGAAATTTTAAATTGAAACAACTGGTATCCTTTAAGCTCTTGGAACCACATCTTTTCTTTGGTTTTGTCAATATCTCTATGCCTTGGTGTCTATATTAGCTGTGTATGGCTACATAACAATTTACACCAAATTTAGGAGTACAAAAAACAAACACTATTTCACAGTTTCCGTGGCTCAGGAATTCAAAAATGGCTTATCTATGTTATTCTGCTTCAGGTCTCTCATGAGGTTCTTCTCAAGATGTCGGCTGGAACTGCAGTTATCAGAAGGTTTGAGGTCGAAGGATCCACTTCCAAGATGCCTCACTCACTTTCATAGTTGTTAGTAGGAAACCTCAGTTTTTAACCATATGTTTCCACAGAGTTGTTTAATAATGAGGTGGCAGGAAGAGAAATTAAGAAACCAATTGCACCAAAAATAATCAATATCTAAGAATAAACTTAACCAAGGAGGTGAAAAACATGTACTCTGAAAACTATAAAACATTGATGAAAAAATTGAAGACAAAACAAACAAATGGAAAGATATTCCATGCTCATTGATTGGAAAAATTAATATTGTTAAAATGTCCATACTGCCAAAACCAAACTACAGATTTTACACAGTCCTTATCAAAATACCAACAGCATTTTTCACAGAACTAGAAAAATTAATACTAAAATTTGTATGCAGCCACAAAAGTCCCTGAATAGCCAAAGAAATCTTGAGAAAGAAAAAACAAAGCTGGAGGTACTACAATTTCAGTTTTCATTACAAATCTATAATAATAAAAATAATATGGTACTGGCACAAAAATAGACACATAAATCAATAGAACAGAATAGAAAACCCAGAAATATATCTAGATTTATGTGGTCAATTAATCCATGACAAAATAGGCAAGAATATACAATGGGGATAAGACAGTTTCTTCAGTAAATGGTGCTGGGAAAACTGGACAGCTACATGCAAAAGAATAAAATTGGACCACTTTCTTATATCATACACAAAAATAAACTCAAAATGAATTAAAGACATGCATGTGAGACTTAAAATTATAAAACTCCTAATACAAAATATAAGCAGTACTCTCTTTGATATGAGCCTTAGCAACATTTTTCTAGATATTTCTCCCCTGAAGCAAGGGAAACCAAAGCAAAAATAAACTATTGGGAATACACCAAAATACAAAGCAGTTGCACAGCAAAGGAAACCATCAACAAAATAAAAATACAACCTAGTAAATTGGAGAAGATATCTGTAAATGATATATCCAATAAGGGGTTAATATCCAAAATATATAAATAACTTGTATAATTCAATACCATAAAAAGAAATAGATAAAAAATAGGCAAAGGACTTGGATAGACCTTTTTCTAAAGAAGACATACAGATGTCCAACAGGAACATGAGAAGATGCTCAACATTACTAATCATCAGAGAAATGCAAATGAATACCACAATGAGCGATCACCTTACACCTGTCAGAATGGCTAAAATCAAAAACACAAAAATAGCAAATGATAGGAAGATATGGAGAAAAAGAAACTTTCATGCACTGGTGGTTGGAATACAAACTGGTGCAGCACTGTAGAAAACAGTGTGGAGTTTCCTCAAAAAATTAAAAATACAAATATCACATGATCCAATAATTCCACTACTGGGTATTTACCTAAGGAAAATGAAAACACTAAAAAAGATATAAGAACCTTCTTGCTTACTGAGCATTACATACACAGGAAGCAACCTGTGTCCATTGATAGATTAATGGATAAAAAAGCTGTGGTATAGAATTCTGGTCCAAGATGGTGACATAGGAAGACCCTGAACTCACTTCCTCCATGAAACACACCAAATTACACTTATTTATAGAACAGCTCCTCCTGAAGAACTGAAGGCAGACTAAACAACTTCTGCATGACAAAAGAACAGCAAAAGAGAACAGGAAGAGAGAAGGAAACATGGTAACAAATGAATCCCCCCAACCTAGATTCTGTGAACTACAGTTGGGAAGGATAGTACTGAGGGACTGAGAATAGAAAAGGAGCCTTGGTTTAAAAAAGCAACTAGCATATAAAAGAAACAACAGTGGGATTCTGCCAAATGGCAGAGGAGCCATGGGAATGTTCTCTGCATCATAGGGACTGAAAAACTGCAGGTTTGTGTTCCCTCACCACCTTAGCACAGACCAGAGCAAGGTCCTGGATTCCATCACTGGGTCTGTAAACCCACACCAGCCTTGGTCACTCTAGGACACACACACACACACACACACACACACACACACACACACAAAATTGCATGTTTTCTTCTTTTTAAAATTTTTTTCTATTCTTTTTTCTATTTTCTTTTTTTTCCCCATTTTTTTTCTTTAAAAAGCTGCAGCTTAGAACAGCAGCTAGCATATAAAATAGCCAGCATTAGACCTTCACCAAATGGCTGGGTGAGCAGCTGGAATGTTCTGTAGGTGGGATGGACTGATGGACATGATGTGCACTTCCCCCAACCTTGAAAGCGCGGACCAGTGTACAGTCCACACACCCTAACTGACCTGCCACATCAGTGAGCTCCACGCCCATAGCCCACACCAGCCCCAGCTGTCCCCACCAAAGTGGCCACAGGGCGGTGCACACTAGATCACCAATGATTAGTGCTCACTACAGCTCCACCTTTTGTGCCAAGGTGACACAGGCACAAAGCACTGTGGAACACTCCAGGCCTACACCACTTTGTCTTCAGATGGCTTTCTAGGAAAACCTGAGTGCAAAGTGCTCTGGAAACTTGGTTAATGTCTGCTTCAAATCCAGCTTCCTTGCCAAGATGCCCCCTATGTGGAGCATTCTGGGAACCCCTGGCCCAAAGCTGCATCAATTTCAGCTTCCCCAGTAGAGCACCCACTGTGTACAGCACCCCAGAGCATACCTTCCCACACCAATCTTGGCTTCAGTTGCCTGGCCAGAGCACCCACTGAACTGAGCACCTTGGGACATACAAGCTTGCACCCAGTTCAGCTTCAGCTGCCCTGATGGGTACATTTAGCATGAAGAGACCAGGGACCACCTTGCTCCACCCCCATTATAGCTTTAGTAGTCTTCCAGGTTACCATCTGCATGGAACACCATAGGAACTCCTGGCCTGTACCATGCCTCCCCTGCAGCCACTTCTTCTGGGCACCATATGTGCAGAGAGTCCTGGGATACCTTCAGATTCAGCTATCCTGCCAAGGTGCCCTCTGTGTGTAGAGCCCGGGGTCTCCCTGGCTTGCATCCAGTTTAATTTCAGTTATCCTGCTAAGGCACCCTCAACACAGAGAACTCAAGAGACCTTCCAGCTAGCATAATACCTCAGGTTCAAGTTGTACCACCAAGGCACTCCCCATGCAGAGTGCCCCAGGGAACCCCAGCTAGCACCCATTTCAGCTTCAGGTGTCCCACCATGGTGCCCTCAACACATAGAACCCCAAGAACACAGTGGTCTGCATCCACCTCAGCTTAACTATTCTGGCAGTGTGCCAACTGTGTGGAAAACCCCAGGACCCCAACCCACACCAGCCACAGCTCTAGTTAGTTAGCAAAAGTCATCAACTACACACAATCTACATAGATAATCATACATTAGACCTTTCCTTGAAGTTTGTATGAAGTAGTTGTTCTGCCTAATTCACAGAAACAAACACAGAAAGTCAAGCAAGATGGGGAGACAAAGGGATACGCTTAAAAGAAAGAACAAGACTAAACCTGAGAAAACAACTAAATGAAATGGAGATAAGCAATATGCCTGATTAAGAATTTAATGTAATGAGGGGTGCCAGGGTGGCTCGGTCGGTTAATGTCTGACTCTTGATTTCAGCTCAGGTCATGATCTCACAGTTCATGAGATCAAGCCCCACATCAGGCTCTCTGCTGACAGCACAGAGTATGCTTGAGATTCTCTTACTCTCTCTTTGCCCCTTCCCTGCTCTCTCTCTCAAAATAAATAAATAAACATTAAAAAAAGAATTTAATGAAACGATTGTAAAAATGCTCACTGGGCTAAAGAGAAGAATGGAAAAACTCAGTGAAACCTTCAATAAAGAGACAGGAAATATAATAAAGAACCAAAGAGAGTTGAAGAGTACAAGAACCGAAATACAAAACACACTAGAGGGAATCAAGAGTAGACTAGAAGATGCAGAAGAGCATATCAGTGATCTAGAAGACAGGGTAATGGAAATCACCCAAGCAGAACAGCATAAAGAGAAAAAAAAATGAAAATAGGTTAAAGGATCTCTTGAACAAGATCAAGTGAACAAACATTTGCATTAGAGGGGTCCCAGAAAAAGACGAAAGAGAGAGAAAGGGGTAGGAAATTAATTTAAAGAAATAATAAATAAAAACTACCATAGTCTTGGGAAGGAAATAGACATCCAGGTCCAAGAAGGGCAGACAGTTATAAAAAATATGAATCCTGGAAAGGCCACACCATGACACATAAAACTTACAATGTGAAAGATTAGAGGCACCTGGGTGGCTAAGTTGGTTAAGTGTCCAACTCTTGATCTCAGATCAAGTCTTGATTTCATGATCATGAGTGCAAGTCCTGTGCTAGCCATGAGGCCTACTTAAAAAATAAATAAATAGGGGCATCTGGGTGGCTCAGTTGGTTTAGCAACCGACTTTGGCTCAGTTCATGATCTTGTGGTTCATGAGTTGAAGCCCCGCATCAGGCTCTGTGCTGACCACTCAGAGCCTGGAACTTGCTGCCAATTCTGTGTCTCCCTAGTTCCCTGCCCCTACCCCACTCTTGTTCTGTCTCTCTCTCTCACAAAAAATAAATAAATATTTAAAAATTTTAATAAATAAATAAATAAATAAATGTCAAAGATTAAAGATAAAGAGAGAATTTTAAAAACAGCAGGAGGGGTGCCTAGGTGGCTCAGTCAGTTAAGCCTCTGACTTTGGCTCAGGTCATGATCTCACAGTTTGTGAGTTTGAGTCCCACATTGGGCTCTGTGCTGACAGCTCAGAGCCTGGAGCCTGCTTTCTATTCTGTGTTTCTCTCTCTCTTTGCACCTTCCCCACTCATGCTCTGTCACTCTGTCTCAAAAATAAACATACATTTTTTTTAAACAGCAAGAGAGAAGCAAAAAGTTACCTACAAGGGAAAACTTATAAGGCTATCACCTGATTTTTCAGCAGAAATCTTGCAAGCCAGAAGGGAGTGCCATGATATAGTCAAAGTACTAAAACAAAACAAAACAAAATCTACAAAAAAGAATATTCTACTCAGCAGGTTATCATTCAGATTTGAAGGATAGTTTCCCAAACAAATTAAAGGAGTTTATCACCACTAAACCAGTCTTACAAGAAACAGTAAAGAAACTTCTTTCAGTAAAAAAGAAATGGACATGATTATACATAATAAAATTATGAATATAAAGATGTAAAATATGACAGCATATACATAAAATATGGAGGAGGGAGAAAAAAACAATAAAAAATTCTTATTTTAGAATTTTCTTGAACTTACATGACCATCACTTTAATATAAACTGCTGTATACTTAGGATGTTAAGAACCTCATGATAACCACAAACTCAAAACTTATAATAGATACCCAGAAAATAAAGAGAAAGGAAGCCAAACATAATGTTACAGAAAATCACCATTCACAAAAAAGGAGAGCAAGAGAAGAAGAAAGGAATAAAAATCACAAAATAACTATAAAATTATAAACTACAAGAACTACAAAAACAACCAGAAAACAGGTAACAAAATAGTAATAAGTGCATATCTATCATTAATTGCTTTGAATGTAAAAGGCCTAAATACTCTAATCAAAAGACATAGGATGACAGAATGGATTACAAAACAGATAAACAAACAAAAACCCCTGAGATCTGTTTATGTGCTGCCTACAAAACACTTCATACCTAAAGACACATACAGACTGAATGTGAAGGGATAAAAAAACATTTACCATGCAAACAGAAGCAAAAAAAAAAAAAACTGGAGTAGCAATACTTATATCAGACAAAATAGACTGTAAAACAAATACTGTAACAAAAGACAAAAAAGGACAGTACATAACGGTAAAAGGATCAATCCAACAAGAGGATATAACAATTGTAAATATCTACACACCCAACACTGGAGTACTTAATTACATAAAACAAATATTAAAGAACATAAAGAGAGAAATCTATGGCAATACAATAGTAGGGAACTTTAACATCCCACTTACATCAATCAATAGATCACCCAGGCAGAAAATTAATAAAGAAACAATGTCATTGAATGGCACACTCAATCAGATGGATATAGTAAATATATTCAGAACATTCCATCAAAAAGGACAATATACAAATTCTTTTCAAGTGCACATGGACACATTATCCAGAATAAATCACAATATACAAATTCTTTTCATGTGCACATGGACACATTATCCAGAATAAATCACATGCTAGGCAACAAAACAAGCCTCAGTAAACTAAGATTAAAATCATACCATGCACCTTTTCTGACCACAGTGGTATGAATCTGGAAATCTACCACAAGAAAAACAAAATTTGAAAAAAACACAAACACATGTAGGGTAAACAATATAATATTAAACAACTAATAAGTCAACAAAACAGTAAAAGAAAAAACTTTTAAATGCATAGAAAAAATGAAAATGGAAACACAATGGTCCAAAATCTTTAGGATGCAACAAAACCATTTCTAAAAGGCAAATATATTGCAATACAGACCTATCTCAAGGAACAAGAAAAAAATCAAATAAACAATTTAGCCTTATACCTAAAAAAAAAAAAAAACTACAAGAGAAGAAATAAAGCCCAAGGTGAGCAGAAGGAAGAAAATAATAAAGATCCAAACAGAAATAGATGGCATAAAGGCAAAATAGAAACAAATCAGTGAAACTAAGAGCATGTTCTTTGAAAAGATAAAAAAATTGATAAACCCTTAGCTAAACTCATCAAGAAAAAGGTTAAAGGCTCTGATAAGCAAAATCAGAAACTAAAGAGAAGTAACAACCCCCCACCGCAAAAATACAAAGGATCATAAGAGAATACTATGATGCAAAATTATATACCAACAACTTGCACAAAGTAGAAGAAATGGATAAATTCCTAGAAGCATACAATCTTCCAAAACTGAATAAGGAAGAAATAGAAAATCTGAACACACCTACTACTTAGTGACAAAATTAAATCAGTAATCAAGAAATGACCAAATAATAGAAGTTCAGGACCAGATGGATTCACAAATGAATTCTATAAAACATTTGAAGAAGTTGAAACCTATTGTCCTCAAACTATTCCAAAAAATAGAAGAGGAAGGAAAGCTTTCAAGTACTACAAGGCCAACATTACTTTCACACCAAAACCAAAAACCAAACAAAAACACCACACACACACACACACACACACACACACACACACACTCGCTACAGGCCAATAACCCTGATGAACATAGATGTAAAACTCCCCAACAAAATATTAGCCAACTGCATCCAAGAATACATTAAAATGATTACTCACCATGATCAAGTGAGATTTAGCCAGGGAATGCAAGAATGGTTCAATATTCACAAATCAATCAACGAGATACACCACATCAACAAAGCAAAGCATAAAAATCATATAACTACCACAATAAAGGGTTCCCTTTTTCTGCATCCTCACCAACACCTGTTGTTTCCTGTGTTGCTATTTTTAGCCATTATGACAGGTGTGAGGTGACATCTCATTGAAGTTTTGATTTGTATTTCCCTGATGATGAGTGATGTAGAGCATCTTTTCACGTGTCTACGTTAGCCATGTATATGTCTTCTTTGGAAAAATGTCTATTCATGTCTTCTGCCTGTTTTTTAACTGCATTATTTGCTTTTTGGTATTGAGTTGAGTTATATAAGTTCTTTATATATTTTTGATATTAACCCTTTGTAAGATTTGTCATTTGCAAATATCTTCTCCCATTCTGTCAGTTGCCTTTTAGTGTTGTTGTTTCCTTTGGTTTGCAGAAGCTTTTTATCTTGATGAAGCCCCAATAGTTTATTTTTGTTTTTTTTCCCCTTGCCTCAGGAGACATATCTAATAAGTTGCTACAGCCAATGTCAAAGAGGTTACTGCCTGTGTTCTCCTCTAGGATTTTAATGATTTCCTGTCTTATATTTAGGTATTTCATCCATTCTGAATTTATTTCTGTGTATGGTGTAAGAAAGTGGTCCAGGTTCATTCTTTTAGTTGTTGCTGTCCCAATTTTCTCATCACCATTTTTTTGTGTCTTTGTTTAAGTTTATAATTTCATTGCTGGATTTTGAAATGCTGCTCTAAGTGCTGACTGAATTAATCACTCCTTAGACTTTTTGGCCTAACTTCCTAGGCCTCTTCATTTTTGAGATGTAAAAGTGAACAGGTTAACCTAAAAAAATATTTATGGAACTCCAAATCCATCTAAAACAATTTAATAGAAGTCCGAAAAAAGATTTATGGACCTTCAAATCCATCTAAAACAATTGAATAGAAAGTGACTATATTTATTTTAATTCTATGTTCTTTCAATTTAAAAAGTGGATTACTTAGGGGAGCCTGGGTGGCTCAGTGGGTTGAGTGCTCAACTTTTGATTTCGGCTCAGGTCACGATCCTGGGTCATGGGATTTAGCCCTGTGTCAGGCTTCGAGCTGGGTGTGGAACCTGCTTAAGATTTTCTCTCTCTCTCTCTCTCTCTCCCTCTTTCTCTCCCTTTGTCCCTCTCCCCATCTCCCCTCTCCCCAGCTCATGCTTTTTCTCTCTCTTTCTTAAAAAAAAACCACACACACAGTGAATTACCTAAAGATTTCAGCTAATACTAAACTCATGGAGTTTAATATTTGCCTTTTGTATTAAACGAATCCAAAAACATTAATTATTTATGAGAATTCTTTCATAAGAGAAGTGAATGAAAACAAAATTTGAGTCAGTTGTTAGATGATATTTGAAAATTGGTGAAACAATGTTAGAAATCACCAAAGTAAAAATTAAAATGTTACTAAAGAATTTTTTTTTAAAAAATAACTTTTTCTGATAGGTACACTTTATTGGTAAAATTGGAAGTTGGTGACAGTATATTTAGGATTTAAACACTGGAACATTTACTCCTTGGTAAAATATCATCTTCCCACTCCCTTAATGTACTCTTAGAGTACTCATGATATAGTCTTACTTTAATTAAGTATAACTTCCAGAAATCTAATCATCCATTTAGTCGGTATTTTTGCATTTACTTGAAAAACAAATCTCAAAAAAAAGGAATAAATTTTGAATTAGAAATCAGAAGGTAGGTATAATAAACCAATACGGGAGGTATTTGGAATATGTAGAGACTGAATATGGATAAGACCATATATAAAAACAGAACTCTGATCTACAACCACTGTAGCAACGAGTTCAGAAAGCATTGTTCATAATCACTTACCTAAAATCAGCATATCATAGTGCACATTACAGAATTATTTCACAAGATGAATTCTTCCTTCAATGTAGTTTCTTTGGTGTTTTCATTTGAAATATACACATAATTTCTCATAATATTTCTTCATTTTTTTTCTTTCTGAGGTAGAAACTAATCGAGTCTCATCTCTGTAAAAATACAATATTAAAAGTAGTAACCACGAGACCTGGGGAAGATGGCATGTAGGAGGACAATGGGCTCACCGTGCGTCCTGCTGATCACTTAGATTCCACCTACACCTGCCTAAATAACCCAGAAAACCGCCAGAAGACTAGCATAATGGGGTCTCCGAGCCAAACACAGACTAGAGGCCCAAGGAAGAGGGTAGGAAGGGCGGAGAGGCGGTGCTTGCAACACGGACTGGCGGGAGGGAGCCGGGGCAGAGGCGCAGCCCATGGGCAAAGCAGAGCCCCCAAGTCTGGCTTGCAAAAGCGGAGGGGACAGATGGAGTGTGTTCGGACAGCAAGCTGGACTTAACATCTGGAAGGTTATAAACTAACAGCTCTGCTCAGAGAGCAGGAGGGCTGGAAGACAACGGGAGGGAGAGTTGTTGAGCCCCGGACAACAGAGCTCAGCTTGGTGGGGAACAAAGGTACTCACCAGTGCTGTCTCCCTCACCCATCCCCCAGCCAAAATCCCAAAGGGAACCAGTTCCTGCCAGGGAACGTGCTTGTACCACACAAACACCCAATGCTCTGCTTCTGTGGATCCATCCCTCCGGTGGGTCAGACTCCCTCCTGGTGCTGCAGGGCCCCTCCTGAAGCAGATCTCCAAAGGAAAAGTGAGCTGAGCCTACCCCTCCCGCCCCTGTGCACCTTGCTGATCCACCCCAGCTAATATGCCAGATCCCCAGCACCACAAGTCTGGCAGTGTGCAAGTAGCCCAGAAGGGCCAGGCCACCCCACAGTGAATTCCGCCCCTAGAAGAGGGAAAGAGAAGGCACACACCAGTCTGACTGTGGCCCAAGCGGTGGCCTAGGGGCAGACATGGGGTCTGACTGTGGCCCTGCCCACCAACGCAAGTTATTCAAGACAGCACAGGGAAAGCGCCCCTCAGTTCCGCACCACTCCAAGGACTATCCAAAATGATGAAACGGAAGAATTCCCCTCAAAAAAACCTCCAGAAAATAACAACAGCTAAGGAGCTGATCATAAACGATTTAAACAATATAACAGAAAGTGAATTTGGAATAATAGTCATAAAATTAATCACTGGGCTTGAAAACAGTATAAAACAGTATACAGAGATCAAGGGACTAAGGAACAGCCAGGAGGAGCTAAAAATTGCTATCAATGAGCTGCAAAATAAAATGGGGAGGACCACGGCTCGGATTGAAGAGGCAGAGGAGAGAATAGGTGAACTAGAAGATAAAATTATGGAAAAAGAAGAAGCTGAGAAAAAAAAGAGTTAAAAAAATCCAGGAGTATAAGGGGAAAATTAGAGAACTAAGTGATGCACTAAAGACAAATAATCTATGCATAATTGGTATTTCAGAGGAGGAAGAGAGAGGGAAAGGTGCTGAAGGTGTACTTGAAGAAATCATAGCTGAGAACTTCCCTGATCTGGGGAAGGAAAAAGGCATTGAAATCCAAGAGGCACAGAGAACTCCCTTCAGACGTAACGTTAATCTATCTTCTGCAACATATCATAGTGAAACTGGCAAAATACAAGGATAAAGAGAAAATCCTGAAAACGGCTAGAGATAAACGTGCTCTAACATATAAAGGGAGACCTATAAGACTGGTGACTGATCTCTCTACTGAAACTTGGCAGGCCAGAAAGGAATGGCACGAAATCTTCCTTGTGATGAACAGAAAAAATATGCAGCCGAGAATCCTTTATCCAGCAAGTCTGTCATTTAGAATAGAAGGAGAGATAAAGGTCTTCCCAAACAAAAACTGAAGGAATTTGTCACCACTAAACCAGCCCTACAAGAGATCCTAAGGGGGATCCTGTGAGACAAAGTACCAGAGACATTGCTACAAGCATGAAACCTACGGACATCACAATGACTCTAAACCCATATCTTTCTATAACACAATGTAAATGGACTAAATGCACCAACCAAAAGACATAGGGTATCAGAATGGATAAAAACAAGACCTATCTATTTGCTGTCTACAAGAGACTCATTTTAGACCTGAGGACACCTTCAGATTGAAAGTGAGGGGATGGAGAACTATTTATCATGCTACTGGAAGTCAAAAGAAAGCTGGAGTAGCCATACTTATATCAGAAAAACTAGACTTTAAATTAAAGGCTGTAACAAGAGATGAAGAAGGGCATTATATAATAATCACAGGGTCTATCCATCAGGAAGAGCGAACAATTATAAATGTCTATGCGCCGAATACCGGAGCCCCCAAATATATAAAACAATTACTCACAAACATAAGGAACCTTATTGATTAGAATGTGGTAATTGCAGGGGACTTTAACACTCCACTTACAGAAATGGGTAGATCATCTAGACACAGGATCAATAAAGAAACAAGGGCCCTGAATGATACATTGGATCAGATGGATTTGACAGATATATTTAGAACTCTGCATCCCAAACCACAGAATATACTTTCCTCTCAAGTGCACATGGAACATTCTCCAAGATAGATCACATACTGGGTCACAAAACAGCCCTTCATAAGTATACAAGAATTGAAATCATACCATGCATACTTTCAGACCACAATTCTATGAAGCTTGAAATCAACCACAGGAAAAAGTCTGGAAAACCTCCAAAAGCATGGAGGTTAAAGAACACCCTACTAACGAATGAGTGGGTCAACCAGGCAATTAGAGAAGAAATTAAAAAATATATGGAAAGAAACGAAAATGAAAAGACAACAATCCAAACGCTTTGGGATGCAGCGAAGGCAGTCCTGAGAGGAAGATACATTGCAATCCAGGCCTATCTCAAGAAACAAGAAAAGTCCCAAATACAAAATCTAACAGCACACCTAAAGGAACTAGAAGCAGAACAGCAAAGGAAGCCTAAACCCAGCAGAAGAAGAGAAATCATAAATATCAGAGCAGAAATAAACAATATAAAATCTAAAAAAAAAACTGTAGAGCAGATCAACGAAACCAAGAGTTGGTTTTTTGAAAAAATAAACAAAATTGACAAACCTCTAGCCAGCCTTCTCAAAAAGAAAAGGGAAATGACCCAAATAGACAAAATCATGAATGAAAATGGAATTATTACACCCAATCCCTCAGAGATACAAGCAATTATCAGTGAATACTATGAAAAATTATATGCCAACAAACTGGACAACCTGGAAGAAATGGACAAATTGCTGAACACCCACACTCTTCCAAAACTCAATCAGGAGGAAATAGAAAGCTTGAACAGACCCATAACCAGCGAAGAAATTGAATCAGTCGTCAAAAATCTCCCAACAAATAAGAGTCCAGGACCAGATGGCTTCCCAGGGGAGTTCTACCAGACGTTTAAAGCAGAGATAATGCCTATCCTTCTCAAGCTATTTCAAGAAATAGAAAGGGACGGAAAACTTCCAGACTCATTCTATGAAGCCAGTATTACTTTGATTCCTAAACCAGACAGAGACCCATTAAAAAAAGAGAACTACAGGCCAATATCTCTGATGAATCTGGATGCAAAAATTCTCAATAAGATACTAGCAAATCGAATTCAACAGCATATAAAAAGAATTATTCACCGTGATCAAGTGGGATTCATTCCTGGGATGCAGGGCTGTTTCAACATTCACAAATCAATCAACGTGATACATCACATTAATAAGAGAAAAGATAAGAACGATATGATCCTGTCAATCGATGCAGAAAAGGCCTTTGACAAAATTCAGTAACCTTTCTTAATAAAAACCTTTCAGAAAATCGGGATAGAAGGAACATACCTAAAGATCATAAAAGCCATTTATGAAATGCCCACAGCTAACGTCATCCTCAATCAGGAAAAACTGAGAGCTTTTTCCCTGAGATCAGGGACACGACAGCGATGTCCACTCTCACCGTTGGTGTTTAACATAGTGATGGAAGTTCTAGCATCAGCAATGAGACAACAAAAGGAAATCAAAGGCATAAAAATCGGCAAAGATGAAGGTAAGCTTTCACTTTTTGCAGATGACATGATATTATACATGGAAAATCTAATAGACTCCACCAAAAGTCTGCCAGAACTGATACATGAATTTAGCAAAGTTGCAGGATACAAAATCAATGTACAGAAATCAGTTGCATTCTTATACACTAACAATGAAGCAACAGAAAGACAAATAAAGAAACTGATCCCATTCACAATTGCACCAAGAAGCATAAAATACCTAGGAATAAATCTGACCAAAGATGTAAAAGATCTGTATGCTGAAAACGATAGAAAGCTTATGAAGGAAATTGAAGAATATAAAGAAATGGAAAAACAGTCCGTGCTCATGGATTGAAGAATAAATATTGTCAAAATGTCAATACTACCCAAAGCTATCTACACATTCAATGCAATCCCAATCAAAATTGCACCAGCATTCTTCTCGAAACTAGAACAAGCAATTCTAAAATTCATATGGAACCACAAAAGGCCCCGAATAGCCAAAGGAATTTTGAAGAAGAAGACCAAAGCAGGAGGCATCACAATCCCAGACTTTAGCCTCTACTACAAAGCTGTCATCATCAAGACAGCATGGTATTGGCACAAAAACAGACACATAGACCAATGGAATAGAATAGAAACCCCAGAACCAGACCCACAAACGTATGGCCAACTCATCTTTGACAAAGCAGGAAAGAACATCCAATGGAAAAAAAGACAGTCTCTTTAACAAATGGTGCTGGGAGAACTGGGCAGCAACATGCAGAAAGTTGAAACTAGACCACTTTTTCACACCATTCACAAAAATAAACTCAAAATGGATAAAGGACCTGAATGTGAGACAGGAAACCATCACAACCCTAGAGGAGAAAGCAGGAAAATACCTCTCTGACATCAGCCATAGAAATCCCTTACTTGATACATCCCCAAAGGCAAGGGAATTAAAGGCAAAAATGAAGTACTGGGACCTTATGAAGATAAAAACCTTCTGCACAGCAAAGGAAACAACCAACAAAACTAAAAGGCAACCAACGGAATGGGAAAAGATATTTGCAAATGACATATTTGACAAAGGGCTAGTATCCAAAACCTATAAAGAGCTCACGAAACTCCACACCCAAAAAACAAATAACCCAGTGAAGAAATGGGCAGAAAACATGAATAGACACTTCTCTAAAGAAGACATCCAGATGACCAACAGGCACATGAAAAGATGCTCAACGTCGCTCCTCCTCAGGGAAAAACTAATCAAAACCACTCAGATATCACCTCACACCAGTCAGAGTGGCCAAAATGAACAAATCAGGAGACTATAGATGCTGGTGAGGATGTGGAGAAATGGGAACCCTCTTGCACTGTTGGTGGGAATTCAAATTGGTGCAGCCACTCTGGAAAACAGTGTGGAGGTTCCTCAGAAAATTAAAAATAGACCTACCCTATGACCCAGCAATAACACTGCTAGGAATTTACCCAAGGGATACAGGAGTACTGATGCATAGGGCCACTTGTACCCCAATGTTTATAGCAGCACTCTCAACATAGCCAAATTATGGAAAGAGCCTACATGTCCATCAACTGATGAATGGATAAAAAAATTGTGGCTTATATACACAATGGAGTACTACGTGGCTTTGAGAAAGAATGTAATATGGCCCTTTGTAGCAACGTGGATGGAACTGGAGAGTGTTATGCTAAGTGAAATAAGTCATACAGAGAAAGACAGATACCATATGTTTTCACTCTTATGTGGATCGTGAGAAACTTAACAGAAACCAGTGGGGGAGGGGAAGGAAAAAAAAAGAGGTTAGAGTGGGAGAGAGCCAAAGCATAAGAGAGTCTTAAAAACTGAGAACAAACTGAGGGTTGATGGGGGGTGGGTGTGAGGGGAGAGTGGGTGATATGTATTGAGTAGGGCACCTTTTGTGATGAACACTAGGTGTTGTATGGAAACCAATTTGACAGTAAATTTCATCTATTGAAAAAAAAAAAGAAACCACCAGTATGTCAGAGATAAATAAACTCCAATAAAAGATAAATATGAAAGAAAAAAAAGTAATAACCATTGATCAAAATTCAAATGATCATTCGTTAACCAAACTTCTCATAATCCTGAAAACAAATGGGCATAGTATTATTTGTGAATATATTCTGGATACTAATTTAGTATACTATTTGGGGCAGGTAGTGTTAGTAAGCAAACCGTACAATATTTTAGCAGTGTGCAGAGTTTAGAGAGATTTCTAGATCTGAATACCTCTGACCTTGTAAACATAGGCTCCTCTTCTCTCATACTCAGTAGTATCAACATTTATGTGTCTATTTTAAAATATAATCGGGGCACTTGGGTGGCTCAGATGTTTAAGTGTCCACCTTTGGCTCAGGTCATGATCTCGCGGTCTGTGAGTTCAAGCCCCACATTGGGCTCTGTGTTGAGAGCTCAGAGCCTGGAGTCTGCTTCTGATTCTGTGTCTCCCTTTCCCTCTGCCTCTGCCCGCTCATGCTCTTTCTCAAAAATAAACCTTAAAAAATTAAAATATATATAATAAAACTTACTGATGATTCCCTTCAGCCAATATGTAGCTGATAGGTTGGAGATTAATTTTGAAGGAATCAGACAATGGTATTGAAGGTTGTAGCAATTTGACAAAATGTTATTTTCATTTTGTAACACTTGATGCTTTTTATATATGACCCAGACTTAGACATCAAAATTCCTAGTGTTTTAAATTCCCTATCTCTTTTAGTTCATTTTTAGCTATTGAAATATTTTCCTAATTCTGCTATTTTATATTCAACATGTCCAAATTTACATTGTTTCATTCTCATTGGAATCAAGAACAAGCTCTGTATTTAGATAGGAATTTGACCTGGTAGATTCCATTAAGATTGTATATTACAAGCCAAATGTCCACCGAAGATAAAATACCCTAAATATTTTGCAAAATAGACACTCTTTATTGGTTACCCATTGAACAAGCAATATACTAAGTATATTGATATTATGTTAAAAGATCCAGTCTTAATACATAAATAGAGGCATTTCTTCTTAATGATTCTTTAGGAAGATCAGTGTGACAAGCAGCCAGATTAAAAAAGAAATATTGATAGTTAATTGTAAGGAAAATATATTAATATTCAGAAACTAGCCTGAATGTTCCTTTATAGGTTTACTCTTTCTAACTCTCTATATGTTTATTTTTTAGGTATAAGGGACTTGATCTTGCTTTCAAAAGTAGGATTTAGGTTATTTTCAGCTGCTGGAAAACATTTGTAAATCTGGGCTACATAGAGACATTCACTTATATTCATTATACAGTGATTTTAACTGAATTTAGCAACAATAAACAAATCTAAAAATACATTTGAAATTTTGTTAGTGAATGACAAAGTTGTCATTGGCTAAGTTGTCTAGACTTAGTTCACATCCAGGAGGAACTCAAATAAATCAGAACTGTCTTGTTTTTGTAAATTACTTTTTTGTAAATTACTGAAAATTTGCAATTCCTAAAAACAAGTTTACCAAAGAAAATGTGTTTTTTCATTTGAGGCATGCAGCCAGATTAGGAATGTGAAATGTTACATGACACAATAATCAGAAATCAGAGTGATAAAATGGTTACTGTTTCATTTAAATTACATTGCCTTTATATGATTAGCTAGTTATCATTTACTTTTTATTAATACGTACTTCATTAAATATAGGAATACAAAGGCTTGGAAGAATATAGTCATTGCTTCATTACTTGTGTAAGGTACTCAGTGAAACATATTTATTTTTCAACTATATATATAAATCTGTGTAATTACAAACTGAGATGAGCACTGTAAAGAAAAGTTACTCTGTTCTATAAAAATATATAACAGTAAACCTGACCTAAAATTGTGTATATATATATATATCTCTCTCAGAAGTAATGAGACCAGAGAAGCTGCACCCTTGAAGTAATGGATCTGAAGGTGAAGGAAAATTAGAGGCAAAATAGGTAAAGAAAATGGATGGGTTGATAAGTAGGTGGATAAATGGAACGTTTAAGATGGAGAAAATAGCATGTATATGTATTCAGTAGCAGGAGATAACATGGCAAATCAGATATACTGCAAAACAGCTGGAGGCACTGGAGTATAGAAAGAAATATGAACAACTCTATACACATAAACTTGACAACTTAGATGAAGCACACTAATTTATGAAAAAGCACAAAATACCACAGATCACTGAAAATAAAGTAGGTAATTTGAATAGTTCTGTACCCATTAAGAAATTTTTAATTTGTAATTTAAAAATTCACAAAAATAGAATGTTAGTCTCAAATTGTTTCACTGGCAAATTCTACCAAACATTTAAAGAGGAATTAATACCAGCTCTACACAATGTTTTCAAAAAATAGAATGTAAGGCAGCACTTCTAAATTTAGTCTATAAAGCAAATATTACTCTGATATACAATTTAGGCAAAGAAAGTACAAAAAATAAAACTACACACAAATATTCCTAATATACACAGGTGCAAAAATATTGGACAATATATTAGCAAATAGAATCAGTGCTCTGATATACTAAAAACTTATATACCACGGCAAATAAACCATGGGGCTTATTCCAGACATGTAAGGCCAGTTCAATATTCAAAAATCAATGAGGTAGTCCATATATTAGGAAGCTAAAAAACTATATAATTATATAAGAAGCATGTACAAAAAATATTTACAGCAAACATTATGCTTAATGATGTAGGATTGAATGATTTCCCACTAAAATTTGGAAAATGCTAAACATGTTCTCTCTCTCATCACTATTCAAATTAACTCTGGACATTTTAACCAGAACAATGAGGTATGAAAATGGAATAAAAACATACAGATTTCCAAGGTGGAAATAACAATGTCAATATTTGCAGATGACATAATTATGCTCAGAAAATATCTTTATCTACATAATCCTATTAGTGTTTCCACCAATGTCATAGGAAAAAAGATAAACTTATAGAACTCAATTGTATTTCTATAAACTGGAATGAAACACATTGATATCAAAATTCAAAAGTACAATAGTTTTTACAATACTCAAAAAATAAAATGCCTAGGTTTAAATATAACATTGCAGGGGCGCCTGGGTGGCGCAGTCGGTTAAGCGTCCGACTTCAGCCAGGTCACGATCTCGCGGTCCGGGAGTTCGAGCCCCGTGTCAGGCTCTGGGCTGATGGCTCAGAGCCTGGAGCCTGTTTCCGATTCTGTGTCTCCCTCTCTCTCTGCCCCTCTCCCGTTCATGCTCTGTCTCTCTCTGTCCCAAAAATAAATAAACGTTGAAAAAAAAATAAAAAAAAATAAATATAACATTGCATTCATAATACTTTGAATGGTGGAAACTATAAAACACCAATGAAAGAAATCAAACAAGATATAAAGAAATGGATAAGAGACATACTGTGTTCATGGATTGGAAGATTCAATATATTATATAAACTCTCCCCAATTAATATACAGGTTTAATGCAATACTTATCAAAATACCAGCAAGGATTTTTGTAGATATGGATAAAATTATAATAAAATTTATATGGAAAGGCAGAGGAACTAGAATAACTAAAACAATTTTGAAAAAGAAAAATACAGTGAGAAGAATGCACTTATTCCATCTCAAGAGTTCTTATATAGCTATAGTAATTGAGACTTCATGGTATTGATGGAGAGATAGACCAAGAGACCAATGGCACAGAGCACAAGCTAACAAATAGATTCACACAAACGTGCCCAGGTAGTTTTCAACAAAGATGCAAAAGGAATTCAATGGAGGAAGTAAAGTCTTTGAACAAATAGTGCTGAAACATGTGAACATCCATAAGCAAAAAACATTAACATGACTGAAACCTCAATCTTTATATAAAAATTAACTCAAAATGGATCATGGACTTAAATGTAAAATAAAAACTATAAAGCTTTTAGGAAAAAATAAGAGGAAGTGATTTGGTTCTAGGGCCAAGAAAAAATTCCAGGAGGCAAAGAGATTTCCCACTAAAATCAACCAAAGTGGCCAAACACCAAGACATGTTGTAATTAAATTAGCAATATATAGTGATAAAAAAAAATTTCTAAAAGTAGCAAGACAAAATAAGTCCTAAACTTAAAAGGAAAAGCCCATAAGACTAGGTGGACATTTCTCAAAAGAAACTTTGCAAACCAGAAGGGAGTAGCATGATATACTCAAAGTGCTGGATGGGAAAAATCTGCAGCCAATAATATGCTATCCCACAAGGCTATATACAGAAAAGTAAGAGAGATAAAGGGTTTTCCTGACAAACAAAAACAAAAGCAGTTCATGACCACTAAACCAGTCCTGCAAGAAATATTAAAGGGGACTCATCAAGTGGAAAGGAGAGACCAAAAGTGACAAAGACAAGAAAGGATCAGAGAATATCTCCAGAAATAACCACAAAACAGGTAATAAAATGGCAATAAATACATATCTATCAATAATTACTCTAAATTTAAATGGAATAGATGCTCCAATCAAAAGATATATGGTGTTAGAATGGATTAAAAAAAAAAAAGACATGGGGCTCCTGGGTGGCTCAGTTGGTTAAGCGTCTGACTTTGGCTCAGGTCATGATCTCGCTGTCCATGAGTTCAAGCTCCACATAGGGCTCTGTGCTGACAGCTCGGAGCCTGGAGCTTGTTTCAGATTCTGTGTCTCCCTCTCTCTCTGCCCCTCCCCCACTCATGCTCTGTCTTTATCTCTCTCTGTCAAAATAAATAAACATTAAAAAAACAAAAACCCAGACTCATCTATATGCTGCCTACAAGAGAATCATTTCAGACCTAAAGACACCTGCAGATTGACAGTGAGAGGATGGAGAAAGATTTATCATGCAAAGGGATGTCAAAAGAAAGCCAGAGTAGCAATACTTATTTCAGACAAAATATACTTTAAAGCAAAGATTGTAATAAGAGAGAAAGAAGGGCATAATATAATCATAAAGGGGACAATTCAACAATAAGATCTAATAATTGTAAATATTTATGCACCCAACATGCAGCATCCAAATACATAAAATGATTAATAACAAATATAAAGAAACTCACTGATAATGATACAACAACAGTAGGGGACTTTAACACCCCACTTGCAACAATGGAAAGATCATTCAATCAGAAAATCAACAAGGAAACAATGGCTTTAATAACACACTAGACCAGATGGACTTAACAGATATACTCAGAAAAGTCCATCCTAAAATAGCAGAATATACATTCCTTTGAAGAACACATGGAACATTCCCCAAAGTAGATCACATATTAGGTCACAAAACAGACCTCAACAAATACTAAAAGACTGAAATCACACCCTACACCTTTTCTAACCACAACACTATGAAACTAGAAAACAACCACAAGAAAATTACTGGAAAGACCACACATACATGGAAATTAAACAGTATGCTACTGAAAAATGAATGGGTCAATGAGAAAATCAGAGAAGAAATAAAAACAAACATGTAATCAAATGAAAATGAAAACACAAGGGTTCAAAACCTTTGGGATGCAGCAAAAGTGTTTGGAAGAAGGAATTAGATAGCAATACAGGCCAACATTAATAAGAAACAAGAATCTCAAATAAACAATCTAACCCTACACCTAAGGGAGCTAGAAAAAGAACAACAAAGTCTAAATTCAGCAGAAAGAAGGAGGTAATAAAGAATAGAGGAGAAATAAATAATATAGAAAATAAAAAATAGACCAGATCAACGAAACCAAGAGCTCCTTCATTTAAAAAAAATAATAAAATTGATAAACCATTTTCCAAACTTGCCAAAAAGAAAACTAAAGGACCTAATTTAAAAAAATCACAAAGGAAAGAGGAGAAATAACAACCAACACAACAGAAATACAAATAATTACAAGAGGATATTATGAAAAATTATATGCCAACAAACTGGAAAACCTGGAAAAAATAGATAAATTTCTAGAAAGATACAAACTACCAAAAATGCAACAGGAAGAAACAGAAAACTTGAACACACCAATAACTAGCAAAAAAAAAAAAAAAGACTCAGCAGTGATAAAAAAAAATCCCCCAAACAAACGCCAGGGTCAGATAGCTTCACAGGTGAATTCTATCAACCATGTAAAGAAAAGTTGATACCTATTCTCAAAGTCTTTCAAAAATTATAAAAGAACAGAAAACTTCTGAATTTATTCTATGATATCAAAACCAGATTAAAAACATCATGAGAAAAGAGAACCAGAGGCCAAAATCTCTGATGAACATAGCTGCAAAAATTCTCAATATAATACTAGCGAATGGCATCCAAAAATGTATTAAAGAATTCATTCATCATAATCAGGTGGGATTTATTCCTGGGATGAAATGATAAAAACCATATGATCATTTCAGTAGGTGCAGGAAATGCATAACAAAATACAACATTCTTTCATGATAAAAACCCTCAACAAAGTAGGTTTAGAGGGAACATACCTCAACACAATAAAGGCCATCTATGAAAAACCTAGAGCTAATATCATCCTCAATCCTAAATCGTGAAAAACTAGGAAGTTTTCCTCATTATGCTCAAGAAAAAGATAGCCATGTCCACTCCCACCACTTTTATTTAACATAATACCGGAAGTCCCAGCCACAGAAATCAGACAACAAAAAGAAACAAAAGGCATCCATATTGGCAAGGAGTAGGTAAAACTTTCACTCTTTGCAGATGACATGATAGAAAACCCTAAAGACTCCATCAATAAAATGCTAGAAATGAAAAATGAATTTAGTAAAGTTTTATGATACAGAATCAATGTACAGAAATCTGTTTCATTTCTATACACATTTCTATACAAGCAGGAGAAAGAGAAATCAAGGAATCAATCCCATTTACAATTGCACCAAAACCCATAAGATACCCAGAAATAAACCTAACCAAAGAGGTGAAAGACCTTTATTCATAAAACTATAAAATACTCATGAAAGAAGTTGAAGAAGACTCTAAGAAATGGAAAGACATTCCATGCTCATGGATCAGAAAAATAAATATTCTTAAAACGTCTACAATACCCAAAACAATTTACATATTTAATGTAATCACTGTCAAAATGCCACTAGCTTCTTTTAACAGAACTAAGACAAACTATCCTAAAAATTCTATGGAACTGTGAGAAATAAGCCCACTGACCCAAATAAGGAGGGACGCAGAGACTCGGAGCACACTGAAGTTGAGGCTTTAATCAATGTTCTTGCAAGAGCAAGTGTCTGATGGACAGGCACGATCAGGGCAGTTACAGCAGACAATTTACCTCCTTGCATGCAAGTTCCTTCCCTTATTCCTCATTGGCTGAGTACTACAGAGGCTACAGCCTTACCTGGAAGTTGCTTATGTCCATGTAAGGCCAAAAGTAGTCTGATTGGAACAAATGTACATTCCTTGAGGTGATGCAGAGACTTCAGTTATTTGGTGCATGCTCATTGCAAAGCCTGCAAAAAATAAGCCCACAAAATGGAGAGGGGAAGAAGAAAGTGAAGTGTCTAAGGGTTTGGGGCTCCACTGTGGTGGGAGGGGGTCAGTTAGTACTTATTTTCAATAGATTGTAAACCTATTGTTAACTAGACAGCACAGCTTTTATTTGGTATTTCTCAAAATGAATTGTCTCACTTACTTCTCACAATCCCACCTCTTCTTTTCTAAGTTGATTCCATTTTCATTTATAGGTTATTTTGGGCACAAGAAACTTTTTTTCTTAAAAGGAATCTTACACCCAAGGGGGTTTGCTGTGGTCAGAAGCTCCCAGCATTGTTCCAAAATATGTGTGTGTGTGTGCGTTTTCACCCAGAGACCTTAAGTCCTAACCTTTCCCTTTCTGCCTACTGAATCCCTTCTTTTCCTATCATAGTCCTCCCTTTGAACACGTGACTCCTAACTGCCATTAGGAATTGGGACAATGACGGATCTTAACTGCTTTCTGCTGGAAGGGGGCGATGACAGGGGTATGGCAGTCAGGGCAGGTTCAGACATCAATCCAGAGGTCCAAAATAATAGGAGGGTATTTGGAATGTCTGGGATAGCAAAATTTTCTTATTTTTCTGGCATATGCAATGACTTCTACAAATGACATACAAAAAAAATTAGACAAACAAGCATTAATATTGCAAATGCAATGCCTCCTAGGAAGGAGGTCACACCATGGGAAGTAAAGACACACTGTAGCCATCCAAAAAGTCCCTGACCTGGCTGGTCATTTTTTAAAAATTTATAACTTTTCCTCCCTCTTCCATATTTATTTGGATCCTGTTGCTTAGAATAATTAAGCATTTTAACTAGTTTTTGTTCTCAAGCCCCAAATCTTCCTTTGGCCATCCGGTTTCCATAGGAACAACTCCATGAGGCATATTTAATTTTACCTCAAGGAAAAATTGATCTTTGATATCCAGATTACTATAAGTTTAGGCAATTATTTATACATCCTGGAGCTGGTAGCACTATAGGCCCCAATTCAGTCATAATGTCTCTTTCTAGCAAGGGAGTGGGGCTCTCTAGCATTATCAAAAAAAGAATGTAGAAAAGAAAAGACTCCTCACATGCACCCTGGTGGCTGAGAGAAAAAATTAGTCATCAGTTTTCTGGAGATGCTTCTAATTGTGATACTGCGTTTGGATGGTTGGCTGGGAGTGAAAAGGAGGATAGAAAAGTTGGCTCTCGGGTCAAGAAGGAAATCAACCGGTTTTCCTTCTATTTCAAGTTACAAGGCTCTGGGTCTCCAATGGACAGTTGGTTCAGTGGAGCCACAGTGAAGACCCCTGGGCCCCATCTGTTCCTTTCAGGACACTGGTTATATGAGCCCTCACACATTGAGGTCCCCAAGAGCATTCAGATTTTCCAGTGACTGTCTCCACACAAGGGGCATGGCTTACAGGGTTTTGACTTCAGTTGTCCCCTCTGAGGACATTCTCGTTTCCAGTGCCCTGAACTGTCACATAAATGGCACTTGGTGCCAAGACCTTGGGAAGTCTGACTGACAGAGATCTTATATATATATGTTTAAAAACCTCCTCTTCTGTTCCTTATTCTCCTCTTGATCTCAATTGTAATATACCCAATTGGTAGCTTATAAGAGCTCCTCCAGGGTCCCTTCTGGGCCAACAGCTGATTTTTTCAGCTTCCTTTGAATATCTGCTGCCGATTGAGGGAAAATTTTGGCCTTTAGAATTGTCTCAAGCTTCGGGGGTATCCGGGGAAATAGCTGTATTATTTAACCTTAACCTTTCCAGGAAGTCCACCAGCCTCTCACCCTGTGACTGTAAAATAATGGCTAATTTAGCATAATTTAAGGGTTTAAATTTAGACCTCCATAATTTCTACAAAACACGAGCTTGAAAGTAACAGTGATACCATTCACCAACCACGAGCTTGAAAGTAACAGTGATACCATTCACCAATGGGATTATCATAGTCCCAATTAGGATCTTGGAGTGGAACTGCCTGAACCCCAGCAGGGAAATGGGAGTTCCCTATAGGACTTTCAGTCCTATGATAATTAAGGAGTTTCTCATTCCCTTATCTCTAACCTGCTGACAGAACACCATGCTTCTCTGTCTCATTAAGAAATACAAATCAGGGGCGCCTGGGTGGCGTAGTCGGTTAAGCGTCCGACTTCAGCCAGGTCACGATCTCGCGGTCTGTGAGTTTGAGCCCCGCGTCAGGCTCTGGGCTGATGGCTGGGAGCCTGGAGCCTGCTTCCGATTCTGTGTCTCCCTCTCTCTCTGCCCCTCCCCCGTTCATGCTCTCTCTCTCTCTGTCCCAAAAATAAAATAAAAGTTGAAAAAAAAAATTAAAAAAAAAAAAAGAAATACAAATCAAAACCACAATGAGATACCACCTTACACCTGTCAGAATGGCTAACATTAACAACTCAGGCAACAACAGATGTTGGCAAAGATGCAGAGAAGGAGGATCTCTTTTGCATTGTTAGTGGGAATGCAAGCTGGTGCAGCCACTCTGGAAAACAGTATGGAGGTTCCTCAAAAAATCCAAGGGATACAGGTGTGCTGTTTTGAAGGGACACATGCACCCCCATGTTTATAGCAGCACTATCAACAATGGCCAAAGTATGGAAAGAGCCCAAATGTCCATAGATGGATGAATGGATAAAGAAGAAGTGGTATATATATATATATATATATATATATATATATATACACAATGAAGTATTACTTGGCAATTAAAAAGAATTAAATCTTGCCATTTGCAACTACGTGGATGGAACTGGAGGGTATTATGCTAAGTGAAATTAGTCAGTCAGAATAAGACAAAAATCATATGACTTCACTCATATGAGGACTTTAAGAGACAAAACAGATGAATATACGGGAAGGGAAACAAAAATAATATAAAAACAGGGAAGGGAACAAAACAGAAGAGACTCATAAATATGGAGAACAAACAGAGGGTTACTGGAGGGGGTGTGGGAGGGGGATGAGCTAAATGGGTAAGGGGCATTAAGGAATCTACTCCTGAAATCATAGTTGCACTATATGCTAACTAATTTGGATGTAAATTAAAAAAAAATAAAATTAAGTACTATGTTGAAAAAAATAAAGACAACAATGTTACACAGCTAAGTAAATAAATAAAATTCCAATAAATTTGAGTTTTTGATCTGATACAGTTGAAGCACCATCCACTATGATAAAAAAGTAATTTTTTTCAAATGTAGATTAAACTGTTCTTTGAGATGTAAAAACTTCAAAAACTATGTATATCATGAGTTCAATTTTAGGTAACAAATTCACACACATTTCTTTGAGAGATAATGTAACTGAAGTATTAACTGGGCAATGTCTCTTATGTTGCATGGTATCTAAACCTAAAGAAAAATTTTTGTAATTTTTCAAATTTGGAATCAATTGATATTTTATATTGTTAGAACGGTCATATTTGGGCAATTGTTTTTGTGACTTAATTGAAGATATTTCACTTTTTGTAAACTATCATTTTTAGTCTTTATCAAAACTTCCTAACTGATTTATTGTCTAAATCATGTGTGTGTGGTATGTATTTATATTTGTATGAGAATGCAAGCAGTTTTATAGCTGGCCATAGTTATAGTTCAGATCGTCTTAAAAGTCAATTTTTTTTTACTGTTAAGAGTAAACTTTTTATCAAATTCAAAAAAAATTTTTCCCTTCACAAACCTTATATAACTTTCCTTTGCATTTAGATTTTGTTCCAAGCCATTCTTCTCCAAACAACCAGTCTCATTCAGGACAAAATTATTTTCTTTTACCTCCAACAAAAATGTATTTCCATTTTTTAAAATATTTTTTTTTACGTATCTACTTTTACATACAAAGTTGCTTTCCTTATTTCCATTGGTCTTCACTGCATTTAGCAGAATTTTAACTTTTCAAAACCTTAGTCTCCAGTGAAAACTAAGTGAATTCTTTAGATGGCAAATTTATTTATTTTTATTTTTTTCCTTTTTTTTAGTATGAAATTTGTCAGAGTGGTTTCCATACAACACCCAGTGCTCATCCCAACAGGTGCCCTCCTCAATGCCCATCACTCACTTTCTCCTCCCTCCCACCACCCATCAACCCTCAGTTTTTTCTCAGTTTTTAAGACTCTCTTATGGTTTGGCTCCCTCCTTCTCTAACTTTTTTTTCCCTTCCCCTCCCCCATGGTCTTCTGTTAAGTTTCTCAGGATCCACATAAGAGTGAAAACATATTGTATCAGTCTTTCTCTGGATGCCTTATTTCACTTAGCATAACACTCTTCAGTTCCATCCACTTTGCTACAAAAGTTAGATGGCAAATTTATTAATATATTTAACACAAAGCATGTTTACCAACAGACCCCAATAGCATTAGTTTCTCTACAATAATTTAAAAGCACAAACCTATGTTTATTAATCAATGCTTTAGCATTTTATCTCATTAGATACCAATGAACTTAATACCATTTATTGTGCAAGCAAAACTTTAAAGTTTCAGGCTATCAAAGACTTTGAAAGCTATCTTAACGATTACCCAAGCCACAACAACTTGAGATATAATTAGCCGTCATTTTAAGTTGTCTTTTTGCTAACAAATTGCAACAGAGATCACAAGACCTTACTTGACCTTCAGTAAACCTAGGTAATAACACAAAAATATTAAGGCAGCCATGAGTTATTTGAGGAGGTCATGTTCTGCATGTCTCAGTGGGCTGCAACCTGTAAGGTGATTTGTTTAAGCTACTTTTCTCTTGTCTTTGTTTTCCTCATCTTTCCTCCACTCCAGCCAGGGGGCCCTCCATTTCCCCCTTTCCTTTCAATCATCTTCTCCTCATTAGTTACCATAATCTTTGCTTTCTGTTTTTGTCTCTCTTTATCCCTCTTTACTAACATCCTTCTGTGCCTCCCTGAGTGATTCTCCTATCTGCTTCTCATTCCATCCATTCATCTTCTGCAACTTTCTGGCAATATAGGACCTACTTATAGAGACAAAATTAACCTTCAGGAGACCCTGCCCCATTGGGTCTACTGGATATAGGCCTGAGTATTTACTCATTTGATCCCTAAGCCTCTTTAAGAAAGCAGTTGGGGTTTCTTCCTTCTCTTGCTGTATCTCAAAAGCCCTGCTGAAATTCTGATATCTTGGAGCTGATTCCCTGATTCCTTTGACTATTAGTTCTTTTAAATCCTGCATCTTAACCCTGTCCCCAGGATTATTATTGTTCTAATCAGGGTCTACGTTGGGCAACTTTTATTTTTCTTTTAATTTTATTTTCTATTTTTAAAAATTTACATCCAGGAGAAGCGGCAAGATGGCGGCTTAGGAGGACGCTGGGCTCACCGCGCGTCCTGCTGATCACTTAGATTCCACCTACACCTGCCTAAATAACCCAGAAAACCGCCAGAGGATTAGCAGAACGGAGTCGCCGGAGCCAAAAGCAGACGAGAGGCCCACGGAAGAGGGTAGGAAGGGCTGCGAGGCGGTGCGCGCTCCACGGACTGGCGGGAGGGAGCCGGGGCGGAGGGGCGGCTCGCCGGCCAAGCAGAGCCCCCGAGTCTGGCTGGCAAAAGCGGAGGGGCCTGACGGACTGTGTTCCCACAACAAGCGCGACTTAGCGTCTGGGAGGTCATAAGTTAACAGCTCTGCTCGGAAAGCGGGAAGGCTGGAGGACAAAGGGAGGGAGAGCTGCTGAGCCCCCTGACGACAGAGCTCAGCTTGGTGGGGAACAAAGGCGCTCGCCAGCGCCATCTCCCCCGCCCATCCCCCAGCCAAAATCCCAAAGAGAACCAGTTCCTGCCAGGGAACTTGCTCGCTCCGCGCAAACACCCAACTCTGTGCTTCTGCGGAGCCAAACCTCCGGCAGCGGATCTGACTCCCTCCCGCTGCCACAGGGCCCCTCCTGAAGAGGATCACCTAAGGAGAAGCGATCTAAGCCTGCCCCTCCTACCCCCGTGCACCTTGCCTACCCACCCCAGCTAATACGCCAGATCCCCAGCATCACAAGCCTGGCAGTGTGCAAGTAGCCCAGACGGGCCACACCACCCCACAGTGAATCCCGCCCCTAGGAGAGGGGAAGAGAAGGCACACACCAGTCTGACTGTGGCCCCAGCGGTGGGCTGGGGGCACACATCAGGTCTGACTGCGGCCCCGCCCACCAACTCCAGTTATACACCACAACACAGGGGAAGTGCCCTGCAGGTCCTCACCACGCCAGGGACTATCCAAAATGACCAAGCGGAAGAATTCCCCTCAGAAGAATCTCCAGGAAATAACAACAGCTAATGAACTGATCAAAAAGGATTTAAATAATTTAACAGAAAGTGAATTTAGAATAATAGTCATAAAATTAATCACTGGGCTTGAAAACAGTATACAGGACAGCAGAGAATCTCTTGCTACAGAGATCAAGGGACTAAGGAACAGTCACGAGGAGCTGAAAAACGCTTTAAACGAAATGCATAACAAAATGGAAACCACCACAGCTCGGCTTGAAGAGGCAGAGGAGAGAATAGGTGAACTAGAGGATAAAGTTATGGAAAAAGAGGAAGCTGAGAAAAAGAGAGATAAAAAAATCCAGGAGTATGAGGGGAAAATTAGAGAACTAAGTGATACACTAAAAAGAAATAATATACGCATAATTGGTATCCCAGAGGAGGAAGAGAGAGGGAAAGGTGCTGAAGGGGTACTTGAAGAAATAATAGCTGAGAACTTCCCTGAACTGGGGAAGGAAAAAGGCATTGAAATCCAAGAGGCACAGAGAACTCCCTTCAGACGTAACTTGAATCGATCTTCTGCACGACATATCATAGTGAAACTGGCAAAATACAAGGATAAAGAGAAAATTCTGAAAGCAGCAAGGGGTAAACGTGCCCTCACATATAAAGGGAGACCTATAAGACTCGTGACTGATCTCTCTTTTGAAACTTGGCAGGCCAGAAAGAATTGGCACGAGATTTTCAGGGTGCTAGACAGAAAAAATATGCAGCCGAGAATCCTTTACCCAGCAAGTCTGTCATTTAGAATAGAAGGAGAGATAAAGGTTTTCCCAAACAAACAAAAACTGAAGGAATTTGTCACCACTAAACCAGCCCTACAAGAGATCCTAAGGGGGACCCTGTGAGACAAAGTCCCAGAGACATCACTACAAGCATAAAACATACAGACATCACAATGACTCTCAACCCGTATCTTTCTATAATAACACTGAATGTAAATGGATTAAATGCGCCAACCAAAAGACATAGGGTATCAGAATGGATAAAAAAACAAGACCCATCTATTTGCTGTCTACAAGAGACTCATTTTAGACCTGAGGACACCTTTAGATTGAGAGTGAGGGGATGGAGAACTATTTATCATGCGACTGGAAGCCAAAAGAAAGCTGGAGTAGCCATACTTATATCAGACAAACTAGACTTTAAATTAAAGGCTGTAACAAGAGATGAAGAAGGACATTATATAATAGTTACAGGGTCTATCCATCAGGAAGAGCTAACAATTATAAATGTCTATGCGCCGAATACCGGAGCCCCCAAATATATAAAACAATTACTCATAAACATAAGCAACCTTATTGATAAGAATGTGGTAATTGCAGGGGACTTTAACACCCCACTTACAGAAATGGACAGATCATCTAGACACACGGTCAATAAACAAAACAAGAGCCCTGAATGAGACATTGGATCAGATGGACTTGACAGATATATTTAGAACGCTGCATCCCAAAGCAACAGAATATACTTTCTTCTCGAGTGCACATGGAACATTCTCCAAGATAGATCATATACTGGGTCACAAAACAGCCCTTCATAAGTTTACAAGAATTGAAATTATACCATGCATACTTTCAGACCACAATGCTATGAAGCTTGAAATCAACCACAGGAAAAAGTCTGGAAAACCTCCAAAGGCATGGAGGTTAAAGAACACCCTACTAACGAATGAGTGGGTCAACCAGGCAATTAGAGAAGAAATTAAAAAATATATGGAAACAAACGAAAATGAAAATACAACAATCCAAACGCTTTGGGACGCAGCGAAGGCAGTCCTGAGAGGAAAATACATTGCAATCCAGGCCTATCTCAAGAAAGAAGAAAAAGCCCAAATACAAAATCTAACAGCACACCTAAAGGAACTAGAAGCAGAACAGCAAAGGCAGCCTAAACCCAGCAGAAGAAGAGAAATAATAAAGATCAGAGCAGAAATAAACAATATAGAATCTAAAAAAACTGTAGAGCAGATCAACGAAACCAAGAGTTGGTTTTTTGAAAAAATACACAAAATTGACAAACCTCTAGCCAGGCTTCTCAAAAAGAAAAGGGAGATGACTCAAATAGATAAAATCATGAATGAAAATGGAATTATTACAACCAATCCCTCAGAGATACAAACAATTATCAGGGAATACTATGAAAAATTATATGCCAACAAATTGGACAACCTGGAAGAAATGGACAAATTCCTGAACACCCACACTCTTCCAAAACTCAATCAGGAGGAAATAGAAAGCTTGAACAGACCCATAACCAGTGAAGAAATTGAATCGGTTATCAAAAATCTCCCAACAAATAAGAGTCCAGGACCAGATGGCTTCCCAGGGGAGTTCTACCAGACGTTTAAAGCAGAGATAATACCTATCCTTCTCAAGCTATTCCAAGAAATAGAAAGGGAAGGAAAACTTCCAGACTCATTCTATGAAGCCAGTATTACTTTGATTCCTAAACCAGACAGAGACCCATTAAAAAAAGAGAACTACAGGCCAATATCTCTGATGAATCTGGATGCAAAAATTCTCAATAAGATACTAGCAAATCGAATTCAACAGCATATAAAAAGAATTATTCACCGTGATCAAGTGGGATTCATTCCTGGGATGCAGGGCTGGTTCAACATTCGCAAATCAATCAACGTGATACATCACATTAACAAAAAAAAAGAGAAGAACCATATGATCCTGTCAATCGATGCAGAAAAGGCCTTTGACAAAATCCAGCACCTTTCTTAATAAAAACCCTTGAGAAAGTCGGGATAGAAGGAACATACTTAAAGATCATAAAAGCCATCTATGAAAAGCCCACAGCTAACATCATCCTCAACGGGGAAAAACTGAGAGCTTTTTCCCTGAGATCAGGAACACGACAAGGATGCCCACTCTCACCGCTGCTGTTTAACATAGTGCTGGAAGTTCTAGCATCAGCAATCAGACAACAAAAGGAAATCAAAGGCATCAAAATTGGCAAAGATGAAGTCAAGCTTTCGCTTTTTGCAGATGACATGATATTATACATGGAAAATCCGATAGACTCCACCAAAAGTCTACTAGAACTGATACAGGAATTCAGCAAAGTTGCAGGATACAAAATCAATGTACAGAAATCAGTTGCATTCTTATACACTAACAATGAAGCAACAGAAAGACAAATAAAGAAACTGATCCCATTCACAATTGCACCAAGAAGCATAAAATACCTAGGAATAAATCTAACCAAAGATGTAAAGCATCTGTATGCTGAAAACTATAGAAAGCTTATGAAGGAAATTGAAGAAGATTTAAAGAAATGGAAAGACATTCCCTGCTCATGGATTGGAAAAATAAATATTGTCAAAATGTCAATACTACCCAAAGCTATCTACACATTCAATGCAATCCCAATCAAAATTGCACCAGCATTCTTCTCGAAACTAGAACAAGCAATCCTAAAATTCATATGGAACCACAAAAGGCCCCGAATAGCCAAAGGAATTTTGAAGAAGAAGACCAAAGCAGGAGGCATCACAATCCCAGACTTTAGCCTCTACTACAAAGCTGTCATCATCAAGACAGCATGGTACTGGCACAGAAACAGACACATAGACCAATGGAATAGAATAGAAACCCCAGAACTAGACCCACAAACGTATGGCCAACTCATCTTTGACAAAGCAGGAAAGAACATCCAATGGAAAAAAGACAGCCTCTTTAACAAATGGTGCTGGGAGAACTGGGCAGCAACATGCAGAAGGTTGAAACTAGAGCACTTTCTCACACCATTCACAAAAATAAACTCAAAATGGATAAAGGACCTAAATGTGAGACAGGAAACCATCAAAACCTTAGAGGAGAAAGCAGGAAAAGACCTCTCTGACCTCAGCCGTAGCAATCTCTTACTCAACACATCCCCAAAGGCAAGGGAATTAAAAGCAAAAGTGAATTACTGGGACCTTATGAAGATAAAAAGCTTCTGCACAGCAAAGGAAACAACCAACAAAACTAAAAGGCAACCAACGGAATGGGAAAAGATATTCGCAAATGACATATCGGACAAAGGGCTAGTATCCAAAATCTATAAAGAGCTCACCAAACTCCACACCCGAAAAACAAATAGCCCAGTGAAGAAATGGGCAGAAAACATGAATAGACACTTCTCTAAAGAAGACATCCGGATGGCCAGCAGGCACATGAAAAGATGTTCAGCGTCGCTCCTTATCAGGGAAATACAAATCAAAACCACACTCAGGTATCACCTCACACCAGTCAGAGTGGCCAAAATGAACAAATCAGGAGACTATAGATGCTGGAGAGGATGTGGAGAAACGGGAACCCTCTTGCACTGTTGGTGGGAATGCAAATTGGTGCAGCCGCTCTGGAAAGCAGTGTAGAGGTTCCTCAGAAAATTAAAAATAGACCTACCCTATGACCCAGCAATAGCACTGCTAGGAATTTATCCAAGGGATACAGGAGTACTGATGCATAGGGCCACTTGTACCCCAATGTTCATAGCAGCACTCTCAACAATAGCCAAATTATGGAAAGAGCCTAAATGTCCATCAACTGATGAATGGATAAAGAAATTGTGGTTTATATACACAATGGAATATTACGTGGCAATGAGAAAAAATGAAATATGGCCTTTGGTAGCAACGTGGATGGAACTGGAGAGTGTGATGCTAAGTGAAATAAGCCATACAGAGAAAGACAGATACCATATGGTTTCACTCTTATGTGGACCCTGAGAATTTAACAGGAACCCATGGGGGAGGGGAAGGAAAAAAAAAACAGGTTAGAGTGGGAGAGAGCCAAAGTATAAGAGACTCTTAAAAACTGAGAACAAACTGAGGGTTGATGGGGGGTGGGAGGGAGGAGAGGGTGGGTGATGGGTATTGAGGAGGGCACCTTTTGGGATGAGCACTGGGTGTTGTATGGAAACTAATTTGTCAATAAATTTCATATTAAAAAAAATAAAAAATAAAAAAAAATAAAAAAAAATTTACATCCAAATTAGCTAGCATATAGTGCAACAATGATTTCAGGAGTAGATTACTTAGTGCCCCTGACCCATTTAGCCCACCCCCCCTCCCACAGCCCCTCCCTTAACCCTCAGTTTGTTCTCCATGTTTATGAGTCTCTTCTGTTTTGTCCCCTCCCTGTTTTTATATTATTTTTGTTTCCCTTCCCTTATGTTCATCTGTTTTGTCTCTTAAAGTCCTCATATGAGTGAAGTCATATGATTTTTGTCTTATTCTGACTAATTTCACTTAGCATAATACCCTCCAGTTCCATCCATGTAGTTGCAAATGGCAAGATCTCATTCTTTTTGATTGCCGAGTAATGCTCCATTGTATATATATACCACATCTTCTTTATCCATTCATCCATCTATGGACATTTGGGCTCTTTCCATACTTTGGCCATTGTTGATAGTGCTGCTATAAACATGGGGGTGCATGTGTCCCTTCAAAACAGCACACCTGTATCCCGTGGATAAATACCTAGTAGTGCAATTGCTGGGTCGTAAGGTAGTTCTATCTTTAGTTTTTTTGAGGAACCTCCATACTGTTTTCCAGAGTGGCTGCACCAGCTTGCATTCCCATGGGCAACTTTTATTAAGCTAGCTCTACACCCTGGCCAGGAGAATAAGTTTCATATTTAATGCTGATAATTCTAAATACATGTCTATCTCAAATAAACCAAATATTTAAATTAGTTTAAACATTGAATATGTTCCACCTGCATCCACTTAGAAGTCAATCACTTGTTCCCCATTGTCAGTTTTTACCTGGGACACCAGTGGGGGAATCTGAAGTGGGTGGTTCAAGTGGGTGCTCTTTGTCCCTGGGCATTGAGGGTGGGAGGAGGAGCTAATGGTGCTTGAGGCACTGAGGAGGGTATGAAATCAGTTATGCAGGCTGCACCCAAGGTGGTGTAGAAACAGGAGTAGGGGCAGGGGAAGGCAGAAGAGGTGAGGTGCTAGGAGAAGGCAGAGAAAGATTCCCAGTTTTAAACCTCATCAGTTCAGTCAGAGGAACAGATACCATGTGATTTTTTTCTTTGTTTTTTTATGTTTGTTTGTTTGTTTTTCATCAAAGTGGAAGTCTATGTCAGGCCAGAGAAGACAGGGAATTTCTCCAAAACAAAAGGAAGGAGTTTCTGCAGCTGCTTGGGAATATTTCTTAAAGTCTCCCTCCTGAGGTAGACTAACCACAGGCAGGTGGCTCCAATTATCATTGTCATTAACCCAGGAAATGAATGGGGAAGAAGCCCCCACATACAGCTCCTCCAGAAACCTGTGTTTATTCAGAGGTCTGTTTGGACAATCATCCAATATATAAAGAGGGAGTTTACTAGCCAAACACATTTGGGCAAACACATTCTGAAAAAGGCCCTCAGTTCTGGATCCAAACTTAGGGCCATGAAAGCTTGGACACAGGATATCTCAGTCCATTTGCCCTGTTTCTTACAGAAGAGATCTGTATCAAAATTTAGCGTTCCCCTGGGGCACCTGGGTAGCCCAGCTGGTTAAGTGGTCGACTTTGGCTCAGGTCATTATCTCATGGTTCGTGAGTCTGAACCCCGTGTTGAGCTCTGTGCTAACAGCTCGGAGCCTGGAGCCTGCTTCGGATTCTGTGTCTCCTTCTCCGTACCTCCCCCACTTGCACTCTGTCTCTCTCTCAAAGATAAATAAACATTGAAAAAATGTAAATTTGATGTCCCCTTAATGGGTCATTTTTCCTCATCTCTTAAGTAGTATTGAGCCCAGTATTACAAAAGAAGATCAGGTTTTTTGTGTTTTTGTTTTTGTTTTTGTTTCTGTTTTTTTTTTAGATCTTGCAATCTGAATTGATTCCAGTGGGCTAAAAGGCATCCCAAGGGGGAGTCCTTGGGGACTGAAGAAGATCCCACGTTTCCTCAGTCTCAGAGAGTGTAAGCCCTTTCCTCCAGTGTAGTATAACTTTTGTCATTCCCATAAAGGACTAGGGCCTGATAGACCCAGTCTTTCTCAGAGCCAAAACAAAACAAAATACAGATGGTCTTTTAATTGGGTTTTTAGTCCAAACAAAACAGCAGAGTTTAATCATTTTGTTTGTCCTTGTTCCTTGTACAAGGAACTTCCTTCCAGTACCTTAACATTTGCCCCAGAAGACTATCTGGGGGAATCTGAAGAGACCCCGCCATTTGTGGGTATCTATTCCTTTACCCCTAGGCCTAGAATTTTTGTTCCCCATCCCTAAAAAAGACTAGTTTCTGCTCCTGAGCTTCCCTGGGGGCTCAACCCCCCTTTAATGGAGGTTTCTTGCACTCTCCAGAACTGGCTTCCTTTGTCTCTGGCCATTTCCCTTGCGAAAGAACAGAACCACGGATCAAGAGTCTGCATTCCCTTTGTATCTAGGATATCTCTTAGTCACACACAGTCTCAGGATTTCCCGACCCTCAAGGCAGTACTTATATACAATTTTCCTGCCTTGGTCTGTAGGTGGAGTTACCAGGTCACTGAGGTACCTGTCTTCTACCCTTTCCCAGTGTCACTTCTGTCTCCAAAGGCAAAAAGCCTCAAGCTCCACGGATCCTGCAGGGGCCAGGGGCCCTGCCACTGAAAGGCCACCCAAACTGGGGTGGGATGCGTCTCTCCTCTGGCAGGAGGACCTGGACCCTGCAGGTTGAGGTGAATCCCGGGCAGCCCCCAAATGTGAGAAATAAGCCCACTGACCCAATCAAAGGAGGGATGCAGAGACTCAGAGCACAGTGAAGTGAGGCTTTAATCAACGTTCTTGCAAGAGCAAGTGTCTGTGGGACAGGCACAACCAGGGAAGTTACAGTAGACAATTTATCTCCTTACATGCAAGCCCCTCCTCTGATTCCTCATTGGCTGAGTACTACAGAGGTTACAGCCTTACCTGGAAGTCGCCTATGTCCATATAAGGCCAAAAGTAGTCTGATTGGTACAAATGTACATTCCTTGAGGTGATGCAGAGACTTCAGTTCTTTGGCGCAAACTCATTGCAAAGCCTGTGAAAAATAAGCCTGCAAAATGGAGAGGGGAAGGAGAACCAGGAAGTGAATTGTTTATGGGTTTGGAATTCCATTGTGGGTGAGGAGGGTGGTTCATACATATTTCCAATAGGTTATAAACCTATTGTTAACTAAACAGCACAGCTTTTATTTGATATTTCTCAAAATGAATCATCTCACTTACTTCTCACAGGAACCGGAAAAGACCCAAAAGTGCCAAAGCAACCTTGAAAAGGAAAAGCAAAGTTGGGGACATCACAATTCTGGACCTTAAGTTATATTACAAAGCTGTAGTGATCAAAACACTATAGTAATGGCACAAAAATAGACACATTGATAAAAATGAATATAATAGGAAACACAGAAGTGAACCTACAACTGTATGGTCAATTAAACTTCAACAAAGCAGCAAACAATATCCAATGGGGGAAAAATGTCTCTTCAACAAATGGTGTTGGGAAAACTGGACAGCCACATGTGAAACAATGAAACTGGACCACTTTCTTACATCATATACACAAAAAAATTCAAAATGGATTAAAGACCTAAATGTGAGACTTGAAACCATTAAAACAATGGAGGAGAACACAGGCAGTAACTTGTTCAACATTCGTTGTAGCAGCTTGTTTCTAGATATGTCTCCTGAGGCAAGGGAAACAAAATAAAAAATAAACTATTGGGACTATATCAAAATAAAAGCTTTTGCACAGCAGAAGAAGCAATCAACAAAACTAAAAGTCCACCAAATAGAATTGGAGAAGATATTTTCAAATGACATACCTGAAAATGGGTTAATATCCAAAATATTTAAAGAGTTTACAAAATTAAATACCCCAAAATCTTTTTTTTCAATATATGAAATTTATTGTCAAATTGGTTTCCATACAACACCCAGTGCTCATCCCAAAAGTTGCCCTCCTCAATATCCATCACCCCCCCTCCTCTCCCTCCCACCCCCCATCAACCCTCAGTTTGTTCTCAGTTTTTAAGAGTCTCTTATGCTTTGGCTCTCTTCCACTCTAACCTCTTTTTTTTTTCCTTCCCCTCTCCCATGGTCTTCTGGTAAGTTTCTCAGGATCCACATAAGAGTGAAACCATATGGTATCTGTCTTTCTCTGTATGGCTTATTTCACTTAGCATAACACTCTTCAGTTCCATCCATGTTGCTACAAAGGGCCATATTTCATTCTTTCTCATTGCCACATAGTACTCCATTGTGTATATAAACCACAATTTTTTTATCCATTCATCAGTTGATGGACATTTAGGCTCTTTCCATAATTTGGCTATTGTTGAGAGTGCTGCTATGAACATTGGGGTACAAGTGGCCCTATGCATAAGTACTCCTGTATCCCTTGGGTAAATTCCTAGCAGTGCTATTGCTGTAAATACCCCAAAATCTAATAATCCAATTAAAACTAGGCAAAAAACATGAATAGACATTTTTCCAAATAAGACATAGATATGGCCAATAGACACATAAAAAGATGGTGAACTTCACTGATTATAAGGGAAATTTAAATCAAAACTACAATAAGATATCACCTCACACCTGCTAGAATGGCTAAATTCAATAACACAAGAAACAACAGATGTTGGCAAGGATCTGGAAAAAGGGGAACCCTCTTGCACTCTTGGTTGGAATGTAAACTGGGTCAGCAACTCTGGAAAACAGTATGGAGGTTCCTCAAAAAGTTAAAAATAGAATTACCCTACTATCCAGCAACTGCACTACTAGGTATTTACCTAATGGATACAAAAATATGAATTCAAAGCTATACATGCCCCTGAAAGTTTATAGCAGCATTATATACAATAGCCAAATTATGAAAAGAACCCAAGTGTCCATGGACTGATGAATGGATAAAGAAGATGTAGTATATATGTACGATGGAATATTACTCATCCATAAAAAAATAATGAAACCATGCTATTTGTAACAACATGGATGGAACTAGAGAGTATTACATTAAGTGAAAAAAGTCAGTAAGAGAAAGACAAATACATATAGGGTATTTGTCACTCATATATTTCACTCATATATGAGTGAACTCTAAGTGGAACTTAAGAATTAATAAAAATAATACTAGTGGAAAACAAAGAGGCTAACCAATAAACAGACTATTAACTATAGAGAACAAACTGATGGTTACCAGAGGGGAGGTAGGTACCAGAGGGGATGGATTAAATAGGTTATGGGGATTAAGGAGTGCACTTTTGTGATGAACCCTGGATATTGTATGGAAGAAAGTGTTGAATTACTATATTGTACACCTGAAACTAATATCACACTGTATGTTAACTTTCTAGAATTTAAATAAAGGCTTAAAAGAAAGAAAATAAACACATGAAAATAATTAGTATTCTTCAAGGAAATGATGAAAACCACAATGAAATATCACTACACTCCTATTACAATGGTTAAAACAAAAAATAGTGGCAACACCAAATTCTAGCAATGATGCAGATAAACTGGACCCCTCATACATTGCTTATGGCAATGTAAAATGGTTCATCTACTCTTGCAAACACTTTGGATTTCTCTTAAGGACTAAACATTCAACTACCCTATGACCCAGCAGCTACACTCTGGTCTTTTTCATAAACAAAGAAACAAATAAAAACATTCTCACACAAAATCCTGTACACAAATATTCATGGAAGTTTTATTCATAATAGCCCAAATGTGGAAACACCTAGATCTCCTCCTATGGGTGGTTAATAGTTTAACAATAATTGATACATCCATACCAGCAATAAAAAGAAATAAACACTTGAATCACACAACTTGGATGAATATCTAGAGAATTATGTTAAATGAAATAAACCAATCCCCAAAGTATACTTCCAATGTATGATTCCATTTATGTAAGATTCTTGAGCCAACAAAATCATGGAACTGGAGAATATATTAAACAGTGGTAGGAAGGAGAGAATGTCAGAGAGAATTGTGTATGGCTATAAAAGGACAAGAGGGATCCTTGTGGTGATATATGTGATCTGTATTTAGACAACATCAATATTTGTATTCTGATTTTGATACTGTGCTATAGTTGTACAATATATAGTATTATATTCTACTATGTTGTACAATGTATTGTAGTATACTTGTACAATTTGGTACCACTGGAGGAAACTTAGTAAAATGTACATACGATCTCTCTGTATTATTTCTTGCAATTGTATGTGAATCTACAACTATCTAAAATATTTAATTAAAAAATATTTCTTCAGCTCATATGAAGAATGGAGTTCAGGGAGATCAGATTAGATGAAATAGAAGACTAGTAATCCATGTAAAAGCTAATATGAGTATCAATGATAGCAGTAGAAATGGGAAGAAATTGATGGATTAAAGAGATATTAGAAGGGGTAAAAATAGCTGGATTTGATTATTGGTTAAATATGGGGAGTGGGAGAAGAGGGGATGTCAAGGGTGAGTTAATCCTAGGTTTCTGACTTATGGAGAAAACACTTGAAATGACCAAAGCAGTTCAGGAGACTGGAAAAAGTCTTAAATAAGTGGTACAGCTGTATCAGTATGTACTAGGTAAATAGAGAGGTATGTGGGTACATAAAAGTAGAGGGAATAAAAAATATTTGGTGTGTTTAAAATCAGAAAGATCCAGTTAGAGAGAGAGAGAGAGAGAGAGAGAGAGAGAGAGAGAGAGAGAGAACGTAAATTGGAGAGAACATGTACCAATAGTTGAAAGATATTATCCTCATCTATTTGAGTGAGGAACTAGAATCAGATTGGATAATGACCAGTCACTGGATAACAAATGGAAGATCCTAGATTGAAACTCATGTCTGTTTCACTTTTGACTTGTCAAACACACTAATTTCTTGTGAATTATCTTTTAACAAAAACTAACATCCATGATCTATCTCCTAATATTAGATTTTAGGAGAAGCTCCTTCATTAACATAGAAAAGGTATTAGAAAATACTCTGTTTCACTTAATTTAGACAACATTTCTTTCCTTTCATTTAGGTTTGTATACCAACTGAGGAATAATTCTTTCAAACTAAAAAATATCTTTTACATTTTGAGAGAAATGACTCACGAAAATCAGATACTTTCTCACATTTATCTTTAATATTTTTTTAACTCAGTATGAATAAATTGACCAGTTGTTTTGAAGCTAGGATGTGATGAGTTAACAACAAAATAAAATATTGTAGCATTGTGTTGAACTGAGCCTCTTCTTTTAATAGAAGAATAAAGCCTATTTACCTTTATTATGACTACTGATATGTTTTGTTTTATTCATGCTATCTTACTTTGTTTTATTTTTTGTTTGCTTGCTGGATTGCCTACAATGCTTTCATTTCATTCCTGTCATTGCCTTTTTGTATTGAACAAATTTGTTTTATTTTTCCTTAGTGGTTTGGTATCAAATAATTTCCGTTCCTTCAATGATTAACTTAAAAATTTAAGTAGACTGTATTTAATCTATATTTTTTCTGTAAACATGTAGATAAATCAATAATCTATTATTTAAAAAACACTTTTAATGTTTATTTATTATTTTTGAGAGAGAGAGAGAGACAGAACATGAGTGGGAGAAGGGGCAGAGACAGAGGGACACACAGAATCAGAAGGAGGCTCCAGGCTCTGAGGACCTGGGGCTCTAACTCATGGACTGGAGGATCATGACCTGAGCCAAAGTCTGATGCTTAACTGACTGAGCCACCCAGGCACCCCAATATTCTCTTCTAGTAAATATACTTTTAATTTCTTTTTCACTCAAGATACTTCGTATATTTTATTTAAATCACTAGAATTTTATTTATAATTATTAAAATGTTTCCACTATTACATTATTTCATTCATAAAACAATTTTTTGTTTATTTTTAATAAATGTTTTAATATTTATTTATTTTTTTAATTTATTTTTTTTAAATTTACATCCAAATTACTTAGTATATAGTGCAACAATGGGTTTCAGGAGTAGATTCTTTAATGCCTCTTACCCAATTAGCCCATCCCCCTTCCCACAACCCTTCCAGTAAGCCTTTGTTCCCCATATTTAAGAGTCTCTTATGTTTTGTCCCCCTTCCTGTTTTTATATTATTTTTGTTTCCCTTCCCTTATGTTCATCTGTTTTGTCTCTTAAAGTCCTCATATGAGTGAAGTCATATGATATTTGTCTTTCTCTGACTGACTAATTTCACTTGGCATAATACCCTCGAGTTCCTTCCATGTAGTTGCAAATGGCAAGATTTCATTTTTTTGATTGCCAAGTAATACTCCATTGTATATATATACCACTTTTTTACGCATTCATCCATCTTTGGACATTTGGGCGCTTTCCATACTTTGGCTATTCTTGATAGTGCTGCGGTAAACATTGGGGTGCATGTGTCCCTTCAAAACAGCACACCTGTATCCCTTGCATTTTCTTGAGGAACCTCCACGCTGTTTTCCAGAGTGGCTGCGCCAGCTTATATTCCCACCAACAATGCAAAAGAGATCCTCTTTCTCCGCATCCTTGCCAACATCTGTTGTTGCCTGAGTTGTTCATGTTAGCCATTCTGAGAGGTCTAAGTTGATATCTCATTGTGGTTTTGATTCGTATTTCCCTGATGATGAGTGATGTTGAGCATTTTTTCATATGTCGGTTGGCCATCTGGATGTCTTCTTTGGAGAAGTGTCTATTCATGTCTTTTGCCCACTTCTTCACTGGATTATTTGTTTTTTGGATGTTGGGTTTGATAAGTTCTTTATAGATTTTGGATACTAACCCTTTATCTGATATGTCGTTTGCAAATATCTTCTCCCATTCTGTAGGTTGCCTTTTTGTTTTGCTGATTGTTTCCTTCACCGTACAGAAGCTTTTTATTTTGATTTGGTTCCAGGAGTTCATTTTTGCTTTTGTTTCTCTTGCCTCCAGAGACGTATTGAGTAAGAAGTTGCTTTGGGCAAGATCAAAGAGGTTTTTGCCTGCTTTCTCTTCAAGTATTTTGATGGCTTCCTGTCTTACATTTAGGTCTTTCATCCATTTTGAGTTTATTTTTGTGTATGGTGTAATAAAGTGGTCCAGGTTCATTCTTCTGCACGTTGCTGTCCAGTTTTCCCAGCACCTCCTGTCTTACATTTATCTCTTTCATTCGTTTGTGTTTACTTTTGTGTGTGGTGTAAGAAAGTGGTCCAGGTTCATTCTTCTGCATGTCGCTGTCCAGTTTTCCCAGTACCACTTGCTGAAGAAACTGTCTTTATTCCATTGGATATTCTTCCTGCTTTGTCAAAGATTTTTTGGCCATACATTTGTGGGTCCATTTCTGGGTTCTTTATTTTGTTCCATTGATCTGAGTGTTTGTTCTTGTGCCAGTACCATACTGTCTTGATGATTACAGCTTTGTAGTATAGCTTGAAGTCTGGGATTGTGATGTCTCCTGCTTTGGTTTTCTTTTCAAGATCGTTTTGGCTATTCAGAGTCCTTTCTGATTCCATAAAAATTTTAGGATTATCTCTTCTAGCTCTATGAATAATGCTGGTGTTATTTTGATAGGGATTGCATTGATTATGTAGTTCCTCCTATCCAGGAGCATAAAATCTTTTCTCATTTTTTTGTGTCTTCTTCAATTTATTTCATAAATTTTCTATAGTTTTCAGTGTATAGATTTTTCACCTCTTTTGTTAGATTTATTCCTAGGTATTTTATGTTTTTTTGTGCAATTGTAAATGGGATCGATTCCTTGATTTCTCTTTCTGTCGCTTCATTGTTGGTGTATAGGAATGCAACCAATTTCTGTGCATTGCTTTTACATCCTGCGACTTTGCTGAATTCATGGACCAGTTCTAGTAGGTTTTTGGTGGAATTTTTGGGTTTTCCATATGGAATATCATGTCCCCTGCAAAGAGTGAAAGTTTGACCTCTTCCTGGTTGATTTGGATGCCTTTTATTTCTTTGTCTTGTCTGATTGCAGAGCCTAAGACTTCCAATACCATGTTAAATAACAGTGGCAAGAGTAGACATCCCTGTGTTTTTCCTGACCTTAGGGGAAAGCTCTCAGTTTTCCCCCATTGAGGATGATATTAACATTGGGTCGTTCATATACGGCTTTTATGATCTCGAGGTATGCTTCTTCTATCCCTACTTTCTTGAGGGTTTGTAGCAAGAAAGGATGCTGCATTTTGTCAAATGCTTTCTCTGCATCTATTGAGAGGATCATATGATTCTTGTCCTTTCTTTTATTAACGCGATGAATCATGTTAATTATCTTGTGGATATTGAACCATCCCTACATCCCAGGTATAAATCCCACTTGGTCATGGTGAATAATATTTTTAATGTATTGTTGGATCCTGTTGGCGAATATCTTGTGGAGGATTTTTGCATCCATGTTCATCAGGGAAATTGGTCTATAGTTTTCCTTTTTAGTGTGGTCTCTGGTTTTGGAATCAAGGTAATGCTGGCTTCATAGAAAGAATTTGGAAGTTTTCCTTCCATTTCTACTTTTTGGAACATTTTCAAGATAATAGGTGTTAACTCTTCCTTAAATGTTTGGCGGAATTCCCCTGGAAAGCCAACTTCCCTTGGACTCTAGATTTTAGGAGATTTTTTTTTTACCAATTCGATGTCGTCACTGGTTATGGGTGTATTCAAATTTTCTATTTCTTCCTGTTTCAGTTTTGGTAGTGTATATGTTTCTAAGAATTTTCCATTTCTTCCATAGTGCCTATTTTATTGGCATATAATTGTTCATAATAGTCTCTTATTATTGTTTTTATTTCTGCTGTGTTGGTTGTGATCTCTCCTCTTTCATTCTTGATTTTATTTATTTGGGTCCTTTCCTTTTCTTTTTGATCAAAGTGGCTAGTGGTTTATCAATTTTGTTAATTCTTTCAAGGAACCAGCTTCCTTTTTCATTGATCTATTCTCCTCTTTTATTTTTTTTGGGGGGGTTTGATAGCATTGATTTCTGCTGTAATCTTTATTATTTCCTGTCTTTCTCTGGTTTTTGGTTTTATTTGCTGTTATTTTTCCAGCTACTTAAGGTGTAAGTTTAGGTTGTGTATCTGAGATCATTCTTCCTTCTTTTGGAATACCTGGATTGCTATATACTTCCCTCTTATGACCACCTTTGCTGTGTCCCAGAGATTTTGGGTTGTGGTGTTATAATTTTCATTGACTTCCTCTTTTTAATTTCCTCTTCAACTTCTTCATTGCTTCATTCATTCTTTAGTAGGATATTCTTTAGTCTTCAATATTTGTTACCTTTCCAAATTTTTTTCTTGTGGTTGATTTCGAGTTTCATAGCATTGTGGTCTGAAAATATGCACGGTATGATCTCAATCTTTTTGTACTTGCTGAGGGCTGATTTTTGTCCCAGGGTGTGATCTATTCTGGAGGACATTCCACGTGAACTGGAGAAGAATGTATATTCTGCTGCTTTTGGATAAAATGTTCTGAATATATCTGTTAAGTCCATCTGGTGCAGTGTGTCATTCAAAGCCAGTGTTTCCTTGTTGATTTTTTGATTAGATGATCTGTCCATTGTTGTGAGTGGGGTGTTGAAGTCTCCTACTATTATGGTATTACTATCAATGAGTTTCTTTATGTTTGTGATGAATTGATTTATATATTTGGGTGCTGTCACATTTGACACATAAATGTTTAGAATTATTAGGTCTTTTTGGTGGATAGACCCCTTAATTATGATATAATGCCCCTTATCATCTCTTGATATAGTCTTTATTTTAAAGTCTAGATTACCTGATATAAGTATGGGTACTCTGGCTTTCTTTTGTTGACCATTAGCATGATAGATGATTCGCCAACCCTTTACTTTCAATCTGAAGGTGTCTTTAGGTCTAAAGTGGGTCTCTTGTAAGTAGCATATAGATAGATCTTGTTTTCTTATCCATTCTGTTACCCTGTGCCTTTTGTTTGGAGCATTTAGTCTATTGATGTTTAGAGTGAGTACTGAAAGATATTAATTTATTGCCATTATGATGTTTGTAGAGTTGGAGTTTCTGGTGGTGTTCTCTGGTCGTTTCTAATCTTTGTTGCTTTTCGTATTTATTTATTTATTTATTTATTAAATCTTTTCTCTCCTCAGAGAGTCCCCCTTAAAATTTCTTGCAGGGCTGGTTTAGTGGTCACAAACTCCTTTAATTTTTGTTTCCCTGGGAAACTTTTTATCTTTCCTTCTATTTTGAATGACAGCCTTGCTGGGTAAAGAATTCTTGGCTGCATATTTTTCTGATTCAGCACATTGAATATATCCTGCCACTCCTTTCTGGCCTGTCAAGTTTCTGTGGATTGGTCTGCTGCAAACCTGATCTGTCTTCCCTTGTAGGTTAGGGACTTTTTTTCCCCTGTTGCTTTCATGATTCTCTCCTTGCCTGAGTATTTTGTGACTTTGACTATGATATGCCTTGTGGATGTTCAGTTTTTGTTGAGTCTAATGGGAGTCCTCTGTGCTTCCTGGATTTTGATGTCTGTCTTTCCCCAGGTTAGGAAGGTTTTCCACTATGGTTTGCTCACATAACTCTTCTACCCCTATTTCTCTCTCTTCCTCTTCTGGGACCCCTATGATTCTGATATTCCTTTTTAATGAGTCAATGATTTCTCTAATTCTTAAATTGTGCTCCTTTGCTTTAATCTACCTCTTTTTTTCTTCTTATTCTCCATGAGTTTGTCCGCTATATTGCTGCTTCTCTGTTCTGCCTCATTCATCCTTGTTGTCACGGGAGCCATTTGAGATTGCAGCTCAGTTATAGAAATTTTTATTTACTTCTGACTAGTTTTACTTCTTTTATCTCCTTAGAAAGGGATTCTAATGTATTTTTGACTCCAGCTTGTATTCTTATTATCGTGATTCTAAATTCTGGTTCAGACATCTTGCTTGTATCTGTGCTGGTTAAGTCCCTGGCTGTTGTTTCTACCTGCTTTTTCTCTTGGGGTGAATTCCTTCATTTCGTCATTTTGAATGGAGAAAAGTTATTAATGAGGTAGAAAAAATAAAATAAAAAAATAAAATTAAAATATTAAAATTACAAAATTGAAAACAAACACACACCCACAAAATTGAATAAATGATGGTATATCCTACGTGTATTTTGGTCTGGGTTTTGAAAGTGTCTTCAGGGGCGCCTGGGTGGCACAGTCGGTTAAGCGTCCGACTTCAGCCAGGTCATGATCTCGCGGTCTGTGAGTTCGAGCCCCGCATCAGGCTCTGGGCTGATGGCTCAGAGCCTGGAGCCTGTTTCCGATTCTGTGTCTCCCTCTCTTTCTGGTTCATGCTCTGTCTCTCTCTGTCCCAAAAATAAATAAACGTTGAAAAAAAATTAAAAAACGAAAAAAAAAGCAAAAGAAAGTGTCTTCATAGATTAGAGAAAAAAAGGGAAAAAAAGAAAAAAAAGGAAATCATTTGAAAATTTGAAAAAATGAATACACTGAAGTAGACTAAGGTGAAATGATAGAAGTAAAATAGAATTTGAAAAAATTTACACAAAATAAAAAATATAGTAGAAAAAATTAAAGGAAAATATTTTTAATAAAAAATGACAACAAAAATGTTTTTCTTTTTCTGTATTCAAGGAAATGAAAAAAAAACGAAATAGAGAAAAAGAAAAAGAAAGAAAGAAAATTGAATAGTTGGACCCACTAACAGACTGAAATATGACTGAAATTACTTCATTTTCCCCTAGAAGTCGAACTATGAAGCGCTTTATAGTCCATAAACTAAGCAGGCATTGAGACCTGTGTTCTTGAAGAGCGAGGTTGTCCAAGTTGGGCGGGGCTTAGTGTAATGGCTCCATTTTTCACTAGGTGGCACTGCTACCCTACGGGGGTGGATTATTGTGGCACTTGTAGGTGTGTATGCACGACAGCGGTGAAAATGGCATCATCCAGCTACCCAGTCTCTAGTATCGGAACTCTGGTCTCCCAGACCAGCAATAGCGCACCTGTCCTTCATCTTTGGCTTCCATCCACACCCCACTTTCACACTGTCTGTGACCAAGCCCAAGGCAGCACCTCCCTCCCACGTTTTGTCTCAGATGCAGATGCGTTTCCTGCTCCCCCCCATTTCTGAGGGACTGTGGCTGTGACACACTCTGCCCCTCTGCAGAGGGTCTCACCGAGCAATGGCCGGGTGCCAGCCGCACCCAAGAATGCTTGCTGCTGTCGATGCCCAGAGACTGCGGCCAGGTGCCAGCCCATTGCAGAAAAAGTTCTCGAGACAGTGTAACAGCAGCTCCTCAGGGTTATGGAAAATCACAACACACATCTGGCACCAGGCTTCACCCCCAATGATGTTGTTCCAGCACCAGCAAATGTGGCCATTCTCTAGGGTCTGTTGGGCCCTGGTGACCTCACAGCCTCTACCAAATGTCCTTCCAGCAGTGGAACCACTTCTTCCTATGTGGCCCAAGAAACTCCTGGACCCCATCTGCTCCTGGGGTTTCTCCCTTTTCTCCCACCAGAGCACAGTCAGCTATCGAGCTGCAGAGTTTCAGACTCTGCATTCCCCCTGTTTACAGTTTTAATGGAATTTAAACTCTCTCCTTTCTCCTTTCTCCCTTTTTACTTCAGTCCCTGTGGCTGCTTCCAATTTTCCACTTTCTCTCCAGCTGCTTTTGGGGAGGGGTGCTCTTCCCGTATTCTCCTCCCCCTGTCTGTCTCCATCCTCTCTCTGCCTGCAAAAGTGGCTCCCTGCCCTCCACAGCTTCTCTCTCCCCAAGTTCACCTGTCTTCACCATGTACCTGCTGAATTCTCTGGTTCAAGTTGTGTGGATTGTTGTGTTAATCCTCAGATCAGTTTTCTAGGTGTGCAGGATGGTTTAGTGTTGGTCTGGCTGTATCTCATGGATGGAGACACACAAAAAAGTTCCATGCTGTTCTACCATATTGGCCTCCCAAGACAATTTTTAAAATATTGTTTAACAACTATCTTAAGCTTTAAGCCCATATTATCAATTTACTTGGATCAAACTGTTTTAGTGTTTTGTTTTGTTTAGGGTTTGTTCAACATGCTTTGTCATGGTCGACATCTACCTTCTTTGTTTTATTTTTGTTTTTACAGAAGTCTACATAAGTAATTTGTTTAGAGGAGATCTGTGAATTATAATTGTACTTCATTATACATTCCTAATAAAATTGTATTTTATTTTCACATAAAAGAAAATTTGGGTATAAAATTCTAAGTTCAAAATTATTTTCTGGGGAACTTTGAAGATACTGATCGTGTTTCCAAACATCCAGTGTTCAAGGTGGAAAGTTTTATGGTAATCTTATTCTAATTCCTGTAGAAGAAGTTTATTTCCTTTCCCACTTGCTTGAATTTTTTCAGTTTCCTTTTATATTTAGTGCCTTGGATCCATGTCTCTTAACACATTCCCTTAGCTTTGATATTTGATAATATTTTGGGAGACTTCATTGGCTTGAACTTACATTTCACTTATTTGATTTTCTGGTGTACACATTTTGCTGTGTATCTCATCTATTAAACCTTTTTATGTTGATCAGATTTTTAATTTCCAAATACTATTTCACAGCATTCTTGATGTGGGGGGTCAGCAGAAGGCAGAATTTAATAGATGCAATATTATTTCAAATATCTTTGAGAATATTAATTAAATTGACTTTGAACTCTTTTTCGTTTTACCTTATACGTTCTATTTCTTTTGGAGTTATCTCTGGATTTTGGTCTTTATTTTCTTCAAATATTTAGTGATTTTTAATGCTGTTCCTACTTATGGACGTGTTTATAAGCATTTAGATCAAAGTTGGCACACTGGTAGCTCAGCTTGAGAGCCACCAGTGTTGTTTGGCTAGCACAACATAGGACACCAAGACTCGTGGGTTGCCCAGGTAATTTATCTTCTATATATGTGAGCTCCTTTTTCCTGATGGCCTTTGAAAGATCTGGGCTTTTCCTCTGTTCTGAGACATATGGGCTTCATATGCTTTGAACTTCTAGTGCAAATAACGACGTCAAAGTAAGTGAAGGCTTACCTGTAAAGGATTTATGCTGCTTTTTAAAAACTTAAAATTTATTTCTATGTAGTTTAAATTACTGTAAACAGTAGAGCACTCTATTCTTTATGTGACCTCATCCTCAATTTTTAGGCTATCATATATGGTAGAGAATAATTAAATACCTAATTTTCAACACTTTAATTCACTTTTGACTGATATAGTTTCATACCACTTCCTAAAACATTCATTGTGTTTTCAATGTTTTATTCTCTGCCTCTTAGCTAAGCTAGTTCATAATATTTCTCATTCAGTAAAATTTTTTGAAATAATGAATTTTGCTTGATCATACACATGGTACTGTGCCTAGTTCTGCAATGAATTAAAATTCAAATGTTAACATGTGTAATGTCATGGTTATAATCATATGCTTCTGAAATGGAGAAAAGAGTGGGAAGGGTTGCTTCCTAATGCAGCCTTAATCTGGGAGACCCATAACAGAGTGAAGAATATTTCCTTTCTCTGCAACTAGCTTCCATGATCCACTACTTTTAGTTGTCAAACAGAAAGTGAAGATCTGCTTATTGAATGGGCAGTATTACTTTCTGGAGTTACATTGTCAGTTAAGTACCCTTACATTTCTATATTTTCTTTTCACTAGACACACATCTTACTCCTTTACTCACACCCAACTTTCCTCTCAAGCCCCCAGACTTTGCTAGAGAATATTGACATTTATTAAATTTTTGGACAAAGTTTAATTGTGAAATATCGGGAAAACATTTTCTCTAGGACAGATAATTCCCATTCAAAGTTGGAGCTATGACATTAATTCTATGAGTTTTCATGGATTAGTGTAACCTGAATTTAAATTATTTCTATAATTATTGCCATTTAATAACTCAAGTTTATGTCAAAAGGAAAATATGCCCATTCTTTAAGAGATTACCTACACCTTGCATATAACTTACTTTTTAACATTGAGAATATCTTCATTCAATAGCAAAATGAATGGTTCAGGAAGGAAGGATTTGGATTGCGCATTTCTAAAGGCATGTATGCTTGTAAAACTCACCTAGTCAAATTTCTACAATCTCTTGTCATTAATACTGTTTCCAGCTCAGTAAAAACAAGTAATTAGTGGATATATATGTTTAATTTAATAATAGTAAATTAGAAATGTTGCCTGTGCAGAGATATATCCAGAGGTAAATTGCAGTCCTCTATAGGAAAAAAAAAACAGAAATTCTCATAAGATTATCATAGAAAGAAATGTGAAAATGAAATATTTTTGCCAAGCTCTGATATAGTATATTTCTGAATATCTTGGTGATGGTAGTTTTTCTTTTGTTATTTCATTTAACAAATATGTACTGGTTGCTTATTACATGCCAGGTGAATATTCTAGCTCCACATTTTCTTGTTGGAACACATGTGAGTCATTCATGCAAGTAAGAAATATTCTCAATATTCTATGCTAGTATGAGTCCAACAGATGGGTGAGATAAGGTAAATTCAACCATCAATATTTATCTAGTCATGCTTTGTCCATAGGGGAATTTATATGAAACATTAATTTCCTTCTTAGAAAAATAAGAGACACATATAATTGATTGATCTCATTATTAGACTTTATGAAACACATGCTAAGGTAGCTAGAGGAGCTAAAACACTCAATGTATTTTTTTTTCATTTGGTTTCAAGTTTTTATTTAAATTCTAGTGAATTAATATATAGGGTAATATTAGCTTCAGGAGTAGAATTTAGTGATCCAAAGCTTAAATATAAAACCCAGTGTTCATCACTACAAGTGCCTATTTATAGGCTATTTTTGTTTATTTTATTTTATTTTAAATTATAAAAACAACACAGATTTTTTGTTTCAAGTTTTATTTAAATTCTTATTAGTTAACATATAGTGTAATATTAGTTTCAGGAGTAAAATTTAGTGATTCATAACTTAAATATAAACAACCAGTGCTTATCAAATAAGTGTCCTCCTTAATACCCATTATCAATTTAGCTTGTTGCTCCCCCACCTCCCATTCAGCAACCTTCAGTTTGTTCTTATAGTTAAGAGTCTATTTTATAGTTTGTTTCTCTCTCATTTGTTCTTCTATGTTCATCTGTTTTGTTTCTTAAATTCCACACATGAATGAAATTATGTGATATTTGTCTTTATTTTGACTGACTTATTTTGCTTAGCATAATACACACTAGCTCCATCCACCTTACCGCAAATTGCAAGTTTTTATTCTTTCTGATGGCTGAGTAATATTCCATTATATATACATCACATCTTCTTTATGCATTCATCAGTCGATGAGTAGTCTATTTTTAACTTTTTGAGGAACTTTCATACTGTTTTCCAGAGTGGCTGTACTAACACAGGTTCATGGTATCATGTTTGAACAAAAGTACTCAAACAATATAGAAGCAGTAAATAATATATTTTCCTTTCCCATAATAGCTAATTTACTGTGTAACTTTTTAAACCTCTTTCAATGTATATTTGCAATTGTTTTATTTTATAATTTTTAAGTAAATACTTTTCAGCCGCTAGATACAATAAATTGAATCTATGGAAGATAGACGTGGAAGGATGACCTCAAAGTCATAATGGTACTAAAAAAAGTGACCTGAAGGACAGTACAGATAATATTTGTTTAGATTTTGCCATCATGATTGGGCATATCTTTTATTTCTATTATCAGTGTATCTAGTGGAAAGATAAAGACAGATTTTTAAATTTAGGAAAGAATTCTAGAAACTACTATATCAACAAACTAAAAAAATTATAAGTCTAAAAGTGAATATTTTCAAGCTTTCATAGATGTACACGCCTAACTTTTTATTTCCCATAAAATTCCCAGTAATAACAATAACAAATTTTCTATCTGTGAATTTACAGACCTTAGAACCAAACCTGTGGCTGCCTTTCACATGGTCAATTTCTAGAGGCCAAATTAGAAAAGAAAGGGAAAAAGCTACATGATAAAATAAAAAGCTGTCATGAAGGTAAACATATGGACAAATATAAAACCAATATTTTGTAATTTCAACTTATAACCCCATTTTACATTTTTATAGAATTTAAAAGCATATGCATAAGTCATGATGCTGAATCTATGTTAATAGGTATATATCAATAACATAAAGTGAAGACTGGAGCAGTAAAGGAGTAAAGATTTTTATATACATTTGAAGTTAAATTACTATTAACTTAAAATATATTGTTATAACTTCCAAATGTTATATATAATCTCCATGGTAATCTCAAGGAAATGATCTATAGAATATACATGAAAGGAAATGAAAAGGGAATAAAATGTGTCACTACAAAAAAAATTACTAAAGCATCTGACTTTTGGTTTCAGCTCAGATCATGATCTCATGGTTTCATGAGTTTGAGCCCTGTGTCAGGCTTTGCACTGGCAGCATGGAACAAGCTTGGGGTTCTCTCTCTCCCTCTCTCTCTACCCCTCCCTCACTCACACTGTCTCTGTATCTCTCAAAATAAATGAATAAACTTAAAAAATTTAACTGAACACAACAAGAGGCAGTAATGAAATAAATGAAAGACAAAAAAGCTGTAACACACACACACACACACACACACACACACAAACACCAAAATAACAAAAGCAAATACTTCTATATCAGTAATTACATTACATGTGAATGGATTAAATTTACCAATCAAAAGACATAAATTGAGAAAGGTTTTAATATGGCAGCATAAGAACCTGAGCTCACCTTCCATAGACACAATAAATATACAACTACATATGAAATAATTCCCTCTGAAGGACCTAGAATTTGATGAACATGGCTTACACACACACACACACACACACAGCACAGATATAAGTAGTAGAGGTAGATATATGATTACACTAATATAAATACCACAACCCAGGCACAATGTTCCACAGTTAGAATGGATATCCAATGAATGGAACTTTTCCTTGAGGAATGAGAAATTTGAGCTCCACATAAGACACCTAAACTTGTAGATTCTTCACAGGAAAGATGAGACCCCCTAAAACACCTGACTTTGAAAACCAACAGGAAATATATCTAGAAAATCTATGCAAAAGTAGGGAAAGGAAAACCCACTTTTAAAGGTCTCAAATGCAGACTCACACAACTTAGAAACCAATGCAAAAACACCAGATCGAAATGCACATAGTGTGTGAAGAAGACCCACTTACTAACCTAAGAGCATCTGCCAGAGAAGCAAGAGACATCTAAGCCTCTCTCCAGGAATAGAGACACTGGCAACAATCATTTTTGCTATCTTGTTCTGCCATACATATCCCACCCATTTTGGAATCCTCCCTCTAGACTGCTAACACAAAGGGGCACAATGCACTAAGCGACCCAAACAACACTGCACCTTGGCCAGGTCTTGCAACCAACAAAACTGAAAACTAATGACACTATCAACCAATTTTTCAGACGAAATTTTGTAGGCATGAAAGGAATGGCATGATATATTCAAAGTGTTGAAAGGAAAAATATACAACCAAGAATACTCCATAGAACAAGGTAATCATTCAGATTTGAAGGAAAGATATAGCATTTCCTAGACAAACAAAAGTTAAAGGAGCTTATAATCAGTAAACCAATCGTATAATAAATTTCAAAGGGACTTCTTCAGGTGAAAAAGAGATGGCCATAATTATACATAAGAAAGTTACAAATAAAATGATGTAAAATATGACAGCATATACACAAAATGTGGAGGAGTAAGTAAAAAATGTTTTTAGAATATGTCTGAGCTTAAGTGAACATTAACTTAATATAGATTGATATATACTTAGGATGTTATATATAAAACTCATGGTAACCACAAGTTCAAAATCTATAATACACAAAAAACATGAAGAGTGAGAAAATCATACATAATTATACAGAAACTAACCAGTCACAAAGAAAAGGATCAAGAGAAGAAGAAAGGAAGAGATAAGAACAACAAAAATATGCAAAACACACAAAAAATGGAGTAAGTACATGCTTATCAGTAATTACATTAAATAGACATGACCTAAGTGCTCCTATCAAAAGACAGGGTGGCAGAATGGATTAAAAAACCAAGACCTATGTATTCACTGCCTACAGGAGACTCACATGGGACATAAAGACACATACAGAAGGAAAGTGAAGGGATGATAAAAAAATGCCATGCAAAAGAAACAAACAAAAAAAAAGAAGTTGGGGTAGGAATACTTACATCAGACAAAACATACATTAAAACAGATGCATGCAACAGGAGGCAAAGAAGAGAATTATATAATGATAAAGAGATTAATCTTTGTAAATATCTATACACTCAACACTGGAGAAATTAAGTACATGAAGCAAATACTAACAGACAGAGAGAAATTGATGGTAATACAATAATAGTAAGGGAGTTTCATCAATTTTGAATTTATTTCAAAATAAATAAGACAGTGTGTAAGAAAGTGGTCCAGTTGTATTTTGCAGATGTTGCTGTCCAGTTTTCCCAAAAACATTTGGTGAAGGGACTATCTTGTGTCCACTGGATATTCTTTCCTGCTTTTTCAAAAATTAGTTGACCATAGATTTGTGTTTCCATTTCTGAGTATTCTATTCTGTTCCATTGATCTGGTGTCTGTTTTTGTGCCAGTACCATACTGTCTTGATGACTATAGCTTTGTACTACAGCTTGAAGTCTGGAATTGTGATGCTTCCAGCTTTGTTTTTCTTTTTCAAGATTGTTTTGGCTATTCAGGGTCTTTTGTGGATCCATACACATTTTAGAACTGTTTGTTATTGTTCTATGAAAAACGTTGTTGGTATTTTGATAGGGGTTGCATTAGGTAGTATAGACATTTTAACATTTGTTCTTCCAAACCATGAGTATGGACTGTTTTTCCATTTCTTTGTGTCATCTTCAATTTCTTTCATAAGTGTTCTATAGTTGTCAGAGTACAGATCTTTTACCTCTTTGGTTAGGTTTATTCAAAGGTATCTTAGGGCTTTTAGTGCAAATGTAAATGGGATAAATTCCTTGATTTTTCTTTCTACTGCTTCATTATTGGTATATAGAAATGCAACAGATTTCTGCACATTGATTTTATATCCTGTGACTTTGCTAAATTCATGTATCAATTTTAGGAATTTTTTGGTTGGGTCTTTCAGGTTTTCTACATAGATCATGTCATCTGTGAATAATAAAAGTTGACTTCTTCCTTGATGATTTGGATGACTTTTATATTTTTGTTGTGTGATTGCTGAGGCTAGGGCTTCCAGTACCATGTTAAATAAAAATGTGAGAGTGAACATTTCTGTCTTGGTCCTGACCATAGAGGCCTAAATATGAGACATGAAACCATCAAAATGCTATAGAACACAGGAAGCAACTTCTTTTACCTTGGCTGTGACAATTTCTTACTAGACAGGTCTCCAAAGACAAGGGAAACAAAAGCAAAAATAAACTATTGGGACTTCATCAAGATACAAAGCTTTTACACAGCAAATGAAACAATCAACATAACTGAAAGGAAACCTTTCAGTTATTGAATAGGGGAATAGGGGGAATAGGGGAAGATATTTGCTAGTGATATATCTGATAAAGGGTTAGTATACAAAAGAACTTATCAAATTCAAAACCAAAAAACAAATCCAGTTAAGAAATGGGCATTTTTCCAAAGAACATACAGATGGTCAATAGACACATGAAAAAATGCTCAACATCACTCATCATCAGGGAAATACAAATCAAAACTGCAATAGGATACCACCTCACACCTGTAAGAATGGTTAAAATTAACAACATAGGAAACAACGGATGTTAGCAAGGATGTAGAGAAAGGGGAACTCTTACACTGTTGGTGGAGTCACTCTGGAAAACACTATGGCCATTTCTAAAAAAGTTGAAAATAGAACTACCTTGTGATCCAACAATCACACTACTAGCTACTTATGCAAAGGATAAAAAAATACTGATTCAAAGGGGAACATTCACCCTGATGTTTACAGCTGCATTATCAAGAATACCCAAATTATGGAAAGAGCTCAAATGTCCATCAACTGAAGAATGCATAAAGAAGTAATGGTATATATATACTATGGAATATTACTCTGCCATAAAAAATGAAATGGTATATGTATACTATGGAATATTACTCTGCCATGTTATTTGCACCAACATGGATGGAGCTAGAGTGTATTACATGAAGTGAAATAAATCAGCCAGAGAAAAACAAATACTATATGGGTTTACTCACGTAAGTTTTAAGAAATAAAACATATGAACACAGGGGAAGGGTAAAAAAAGAGATGAAAAGGTAAAAACCGTAGAGAACAAACTGAGCATTGATGGAGGGGATGTGGGTGGGGGATGGGCTAAATGGATGATGGGTATTAAGGAGGGCAATTGTGTTGAGCACTGAGTATTGTATGTAAGTGATAAATCACTAAATTTTACTCCTGAAACCAGTATTTCACTATATGTTAACTGACTAGAATTTAAATAAAATTAAAAAAAGAAAATAAACATAAATAATTGTAGGGGCTGTAACATCCCACTAAATCAATTGACAGATCATCTAAGAAAATCACTAGAGAAAGTCTCTGTGAATGACAGATTAGGCCACATGGACATAACAGATATATACATAACATTTCATTCCAAAAAAACAGAATACACGTTATTTACAAGTGCACAAGAAACATTCTCCAGAATAGATGATGACATTTTAGGCCACAAAACAAGTCTCAATAAATTTTAAAAAGTTTGAAATCATACTGTGCATATTTTCCATACATAAAAATATAAAACTAGAAATAAATCAGAAGAAAAAATTGGGAAATACATAAACATGTGAAGGCTAAACAACGTGATATGAACAAAGGAATGAGTCAATGAAACCATCCATGAAAAAACAAAAAAAAATATGTGAAAACAAATGGAAATAAAAACACAATAGTCCAACATCTTTGGGATGTAACAAAAGCAGTTCTAAGAGAAAAATATGTAGTGATATGTGGAGAATAAGCTTAGGAATCCCCTTAAATTACACCAATGGGTTAACAAGGCATAAAGAAGTACAAAGCCATAGGATGCTCACATCCCAGTTTGGGTAAACAAGACAAGACAACCAAAAATAGGGAGGTGCAAAGGCACCCAAAACAAAGATATATGAAATAAACAAGATTAGATATTCAGGGTGGAAGCACCCCCCAATTTAGTACTATAGCAGAAAACTGCTTTCACAGGAGGAAAGGACCAAGTTAGGTAAACAGGTATTTGGGCTATAGACCACTACATTTCAGGTGAAGCAGCCCAGAGCAGAAATGATTAACAAAAGAAACATGCCTTGTTATCTCTGAAGTTACTTCCCCTACCTGTCTCATCCCCTAGGCTAAGATAAACAGAAGTGGTGCCTCATGTCCCCTTTAAACAATTTTCCTCCCAACTGACTCGGGTTAGGATTTTGCTTTGTATTAACCCAGACCCCTAACACGAAATATCTGCAATACCCCCTTTCCCTCATGTCCATAAGTTAATGTTCAAAGATTCATTGTCTCTTTGTGCATGTCCATAACCATGTTTGTATGCCTTATGATACTAATAAAAATGGGGCAAGGATGCTTATTTGGGGCTCTTGTCTTTTCCTGGACATTAGCCATCTCTCGCTTTTCATCCTGCATCCCACTCTTTTGCTGGCCAAAAGAGAACTTCAGACTTAGAGTCTACAACAATGATATAGGCCTACCCCAAGAAACAAAAAACTCAAACTAAGTTTACACCTAAAGGAACCAGAAGAAAAAAAGAACACACAAAGCCCAAAGTTAGTAGAAGGAAGGAAATAATAGAGATCAGAGACTAAAAACACAATAGAAAAAAAATCAAGGAAATCAAGAGCTCATTATTTGTTAAATTTTTTTTCAACGTTTATTTATTTTTGGGACAGAGAGAGACAGAGCATCAACGGGCGAGGGGCAGAGAGAGAGGGAGACACAGAAACGGAAACAGGCTCCAGGCTCTGAGCCATCAGCCCAGAGCCCAACGCGGGGCTCGAACTCACGGACCGCGAGATCATGACCTGGCTGAAGTCGGACGCTTAACCGACTGCGCCACCCAGGCGCCCCAAGAGCTCGTTATTTGTAAAGGTAAATAAAATTGATAAACCTTTAGCCGGACTCATCAAGGAACGAAGAGAAAGAATTAAAATCAATAAAATCGGAAATGAGAAAGGAGAAGTTAACAACTCACCCTATAGAAATATAATAAATTAAAAGAGATTACTACCAAAAATTATATGTAACAAATTGTACAACATAGCAGAAATGGATGGATTCCTAGACAAATACAAACTTCCATAACTGAGTCTGGAAAAAAAAATAGAAAATATGAACAGGCCAATTACTAATAACAAATTAAAATGAGTAACCCTAAAACTACCAAAAAATAAAAGCCCAGGACCAGTGGGATTTACAGGTGAATTCTACCCAATGTTTAAAGAACAGTTAATGCCTACCCTTCCAAAATATTCCAAAAAAATTGAAAAGGAAGAAAAGCTCCTAAATACATTCTATAAGACCAACATTATGCTGATATGAAAACCAAAGACACTACAGGGACACCTGGGTGGCTCAATCATTTAAGCATATGACTCTTGATTTTGTCTCAGGTCAAGATATCACAGTCATGAGATCAAGCCCTGCATTGGGCTCTGTGTTGACAGTGCAGAGCCTGCTTGGGATTCTCTCTCTCCCTCTCTCTCTGATCCTCCCCCATTTGTTCTCTCTCTCTCTTTATCTCTTTCTTTCTCAACAAATAAATACATAAATAAAAATTTAAAATACATTAAAATAAAAACCAAAGACAATACAAAAAATAAAACTACAGGCCAATATCCTTGATAAACATAGATGCAGAAATGTTCAACAAAATATTAACAAAGCACATTCAGCAATAAGTTGAGAGAATCATATACAACAACCAAGTGGGATTTACTCTGGGAATGCAAAGATGGCTCAATATTCACAAATCAATAAATGTGATTTGTACATCAAAAAATGAAGGATAGAAACTATATGATCATCTCAATAGATGCTGACAAAGCATTTGACAAAATCTAAAATTTGTTCATTACAAAAACTCTTAACAAAACAAGGTGAGAGGGAGCATACAATAACATAATAAAGATCATATATAAAAACCCCACATATAACAGCATACCCAATGGAGAAAAATGAGAACTTTCCCACTAAGATCAGGAAAAAAGAAAGTATGTCCACTTTTGTCACTTTTATTCAACATATTACTGAAATTCTTAGTGGCAACAATCAGAAAATAAATAAAAAAATAAATGTCCGTATTGGTATACAACAAGCTAAACTGTCAGTCTTTGCAGATAACATGATAGTATACATAGAAAATCCTAAAGATTTCACCAATAAATTACTAGTAGCAATACAAGAATTCAGTAAAGTTGCAGGATACAAAATTAATACCCAGAAATTGGTAGTATTTCTGTACACTAATAATAAAGTCGGAGAAAGAGAAATTAATAAAAGTCTCATTTAAACTTGCACTAAAAAGAATAAAATTTCAAGGAATAAATTTAACCTAGGTGATTAAAGACCTCTACTCCAAAAAATGTGAAACACTGATGAAAGAAACTGAAGGTAGCACAAAGAAATGGAAAGGTATTCCCTACTTATGAATTGGAAAAATTAATATTGTTAAAATATCCATACCACTAGAAATAATGTACAGATTTAATGCCTTTTTCAAAACACCAATACCATATTTCACAGAACTATAACAAATAATTCTAAAATTTGTATGGAATAACAAAAGACCTAAAAGAGTCACTGAAATCTTGAGAAAGAAAAACAAAGTTAAAATATCACAATTCCAGACTTGAAGATATACTCCAAAGATGTAGTCATCAAAACTGTATAGTACTGGTATAAAAATAGACACATAAATCAATAGAATAGAATAGCAAACACAGAAATGAACCCTCAACTATATGGTCAATTACTCTTTGACAAGGCAGGAAAGAATATCCAATGGGAAAAAGACAATCTCTTCAAAAAATGGTGTTGGGAAAAGTGGACAGAAACAGGCAAAAGAATGAAACTGGACCACTTTCTTACACCATACACAAACATAAATTCAAAATAGATAAAAGACCTAAACATGAAACAGTAGACAATCAAAATACTAGAGGAGAACACAGGCAGTAACCTCTTTGAATTTGGCCATAACAACTTTTTCTGGATAGGTTTTCCTTCCCAAAATAAACTATTGGGAAGTTACCAAAATAAAAAGTCTCTACACAGTGAAGGAAACAATCAACAAAACTAAAAGGCAACCTAAAGAATGGGAGAGAATACTAGTAAATGATATATTAGATAAAGGGTTAATATCTAAAGTATGTAAAGAACTTATAAAACTCAACACCCAAAAAACAAATAATCCAATTAAAAAATGAGCAGAAGACTTGTATAGACATTTTTCCAAAGAAGAAATCCAGATGGCAAACAGACACAGGAAAAGATATTCAGCATCAATTATCTTCAGAAAAACAAATCAAAACCACAATGAAATATCAACCTGTCAGAAAATCAACAACTCAAGAAACAACATATGTTGGTGAGAATGTGTAGAAAGCGGAGCCCACTTGCACTGTTCATGAAAATGCAGATGCAGCCACACTGGAAAATAGTATGGAGGTTCCTCAAAAAGTTAAAAATAGAACCACCCTATGAACCAACATTTAAACTCCTAGAGATTTTCCCAAAGATTATATAAAAAAAAACAGATTCAAATGGATATATGCACCTGATTTTTATAGCAGCATAACCTACAAGAGCAAAACTATGGAAATTTCCCAAGTGTCTGCTGATTGATGAATAAAGAAAGTGTGGTATACACACACACACACATGCGCGTGCGCGCGCACGCACGCACGTGCACACACACAATGGAATATTACTCTGCCATGAAAAATGGAATCTTGCTTCTTGCAATGTCATAGATAGTACTAGAGAGTATTATGTTAAGTGAAATAAGCCAGAGAAAAATAAATATCATATGATTTCATTCGTATGTAGAATTTAAGAAATATAACAAATGAGGAAAGGGAAAAAAAGAGAGAGAGAGAACCAAACCAAGAAACAGACACTTAACTACAGAAAACAAACAAATGGTTACTAGAGGGGAGGTTTGTAGGGAAATGGGTTAAATAGGTGATGGGGACTAAGGGCTGCACTTGTGATGAACATGGGGTGATGTATGGAAATACTAAATTACTATATTGTACACATGAAACTAATATAATACTGTGTGTTAACTGACTGGAATTAAATAAAAATTTTAAAAAACATATATAATGGTCATAAAGATACTCTAGTTGAGAAAAGAGTGCAAGCCCTCAGTGAGGCCCTTAACACAGAGATAAGGAATAACATAGAGGTAAATAAAGCATTCAGCAAATGAAATGAAAAACATGCTTTGTGGAATGAAAAACAGTCTGGAAGAAATAGAGGAATAAATAAATGACCTAAAACACTGAGTAATGGAAAATAATCAAGCTGAACAAAAGAAAGAAAAAAGAATAATGTGAAATGCAAATACATTTAGCAAACTCAGTGAGTCCATCAGCTGTAACAATAGTAGTAGTACAAGGGCTCTAGAAGAAGACAGAGAAACAAAAGCAGATAATTTATTTTAAGAAATAATAGCTAAAAGTGAAATAACTCAGGCAGAGAAAGGCAAATACCATATGAGTTCACTCCTATGTGGAAGTTGAGAATCAAAATAGATGAACACATGGGAAGGGGGGAGAGGGAGGAGGGAAACAAACCACAAGAGGCTCTTAACAGTAGAGAGAAAACTGAAGGTTGCTGGATGGGAGGTAGGTAGGGGATGAGCTAGATAAGTGATGGGTATTAAGGAGAGCACTTGTGATGAGCACTGGGTGTTGTATGCAAGTGATGAATCACTGAATTATACCCCTGAAACAAATATTGCACTGTATGTTAAAGTAACTAAAATTTAAATTAAAAAAACTAAAAAGCAAATAACAAAAAATAAATAATAGCTGAAAACTTCCTTAACCTTGGGAAGGAAACATACATGTAGATCCAAGAAACACAGAGAACCCTAAAAATCAACAAAAGTAGGTCAATACCAAGACATGTATTAATTAAAATGGCAAAATATAGTGATAAACTAAGCATTTTTAAAGCAGCAAGCCAAAGAAGACAGTTATATACAAGGGAAACCTCATAAGGCTATCAGCTGATTTTTCAGCAGAAACTTTCTAAGTAAATAGGTAGTGGAATGATATATTCAAAGTTCTAAACAGGAAAAATCTGCAGCCAAGAATAGTCTATCCATCGAGTCTATAATTTAGAATAGGAGAGATAAAGAGTAACCCAAACAGAAACTAAAGGTGTTTGTGAACACTAAACCAGCCCTGCAAAAAAAATTAAAGGGAATGTTTGAGTGGAGAGGAGAGATCAAAGGTGACAGTACGAAAATAGGAAACACAAATGAATATTTCTGTAAAAGATGAGTTGAGGAGCTCATAAAATAAAAGGTTATAAATAATGACATAATATACCTAAAATGTGGGGAAAAAATGAGTTCTTATGGGGAGAATGGGTTCAAACTTAAATGACAATCAACTTAATACAAACTACTATATGCAGAAGATGTTATATACAAACCTAATTGGAAATAAAAATCAAAAACTAATAATAAATATGCAGAGAATAAAGAGAAAGAAATCCAAATACATCAGGGAAGAAAACCAGAAAACCATGAAAGAAAGAAAAAAAAAAATCAGAGTAAAACTTCAGAAGCAACCACAAAATAAGTAATAAAATAACAATAAATATGTATCTATCAATTACTTTGAATGTAAATGGACTAAATACATGAATCAAAAGATATAGGTTGACAGAATGGATTAAAAAAAACATTCATGTATATGCTGTCTACAGGAGATTTATTTTATACCAAAAGACACCTCCAGACTGAAAGTGAGGAAATGGAGAAACATCTATCATGCAAATGAATGTCACAAGAAGCCTGGAGTAGAAATATTAATATCAGACGAAATAGAGTTTAAAACAAAGGTTGTAACAAGAGACAAAGAAGAACATTATATAAAAATAAAGGGGACAATCAAGAAGAAAATTTAACCATTGTAAATATTTATACACCCAACATGAAGGCAAATATATGAAACATTAAACAACAAACATAAAGGAACTAATCAATACTGATACAATAATAGTAAGGGATGTTAACACCCCACTTACATCAATGGACAGATCATCCAATCACAAAATCAACAAGGAAACAATGGCTTTTAGAGGCACTTTGGACGAGGTGGACTGAAGAGATATATACAGAACATTGCATCCTAAGACAGCAGAATACACATTCTTTTCAGGTGCACCTGGATCCTTCTCCAGAAGAGATTACATATTCAGCCACAAAACAAGTCTCAACAAATTTAAAAAGTACAAAGTCATACCATGTATCTTCTCTCCTTTTTAAATTTTTTTTTATGTTTTAATTTTAGTTTTGAGAGACAGAAAGAATGCAAACAGGAGAAGGCCAGAGAGAGAAGGAGACACAACCCAAAGCAGACTCCAGGCTATGAGCTGTCAGTGCAGAGCCTGATGTGGGGCTCAAACTCATGGACTGTGAGATCATGAGCTGAGCTGAAGTCGGATGTTTAATTGATTGAGCCACCTAGGCGCCCCCCATGTATCTTCTCTTAACACAATGCTATGAAAGTAGAAATCAACCACAAGAAAAAATCTGGAAAATGCACAAATACATGGAAGTTAAATAACATGTTACTAAACAATGAGTGGGTTAACCAAGAAATCAAAAAAAAAAAAAAAAAAAAGAAAGAAATCCAAAAGTACATGGAAATAAATGAATGAAAACATAAGGGTCCAAACTTTCATGATGCAGCAAAAGTAGTTTTAAGAGCTATGTTTATACCAACACAGCCCTTCCTCAAGAAGAAAGAAAAATCTCAAATGTACAATCTAAACATACACCTAAAGTGCAAGAAAAAGAAGAACAAACAAAATCCAAAACCAGCAGAAGGAAGAAAATAAAGATTAGTGCAGAAATAAATGATGTAGAAATTAAAAAAAATACACTAGAGCACATCAATGAAACCAAGAGCTAGTTCTTTGAAAAGATAACAAAATTCAAAAAGCTACAGTCTGACTCATCAAAAAATAAAAAGAAAGGGTTAAAAATATATTACAAATGATAGAGGAGAAATAATAACTAACAACACAGAAATCAAACAATTGAGAGAGAATATTATAAAAAACTCTATGCCAACATACTGGACAGCCTGGAAGAAATTGATAAATTCCTAGGAGCATATAACCTACCAAAACTAAAGCAGGAAGAAACAGAATATTTGAATAGACCAATTGCCATAAAGGATACTATGTCAGTAAAGAGAGAGAGAGAGAGAGAGAGAGAGGGAGAGAGAGAGAAAGGAAGAAAATCTGCCAATGAACAAAAGTCCAGGACCTGATGGCTTCACAGGCCAATTCTACCAAACATTTAAAAAGTTAGTACCTATTATTCTCAAACTATTACAAAAAATAGAAGAGGAAGGAAAAATTCCAAATGTATTCTATGAGTCCAGTATTAGTCTGATACTAATACCAGATAAAGACGGCACAAAGAAGAACTATAAGCCAATATATTTGTAGGAAACAAATATAAAAATCCTTAACTATGTACTGTCAAACAAAATCTGATAATATATTAAAAAAAAACATTCACTATGATCAAGGGGTATTTATTCCCAGGATGCAAGTGTGGTTCAATATTCACAAATCAATTAATATAAATATCAAATCAATAAGAGAAAGGATAAAAAGTACATGATCATCTCAATAGATCCTGAAAAGGCATTTGACAAAGTACAACATTCACTTATGATAAAAGTATTCAATAAAGTAGGTTTGGGAAAACATACCTCAACATAATAAAGGTCATATATGAAAAACTCACTGTGAAAATTATCCTCAATGAGGAAAAAACTAAGAACTTTCCCCTAAGATCACAAAAAAGACAAAGATGTCCACTCTCACTTTTATTCAACATACTACTGTAAGTCCTAGCCACAGCAATCACACAACAAACAGAAATAAAAGCACCCAGTTTGGTAAGAAAGAAGTAAAACATTCATTATTTGCAGACAACATGATACTATATGTAGAAAACTCAAAAGACTCCACGAAAAAATGCCAGAATTAAGTAAAGTTTCAGAATACAAAATCAGTGTGAATAAATCTGTTACATTTATATACCCTAATAATGAAGAAGACATGTCTCCCGATACAAGGGAAATAAAAGCAAAAATAAACTATTGGGACTACATCAAAATAAAAATCTTCTATATACCAAATGAAATAATCAACAAACTAAGAGTCAAGTGGAGAGGTTATTTGCAAAGGACGTATCTTATAAAGCATTAGTGTCCAAAATATGTAAAGAATTTATTCAACTGAACACCAAAAACCAAATAATCCAATTAAAAAATAAGCAGAAGACATGACCAGACGTTTCTCCAAAGAAGACATACAGATGGCAACAGACACGTGGAAAGATGTTCAACATCACTCATTATCAGGGAAATTCAAATGAAAACTACAATGAGATATTACCTCACACCTGTCAGAATGGCTAAATTAAAAAAAAAACACATGAAACAACAAGTGTTGGTGAAAATGTGGAGAAAAAGAAACACTTGTTCACTGTTGGTGGGAATGCAAACTGGTTCAACCATTTGGAAGACTGCACGTTTCTCAAAAATTTTAAAATAAAACCATCCTATGATTCAGTACTTTCACTACTGTCTATTTATCCCCAAAATACAAAAATGTTAACTCTCAGGGACAAATGCACTCCTATGTTTATAGGAACATTATTTACAAGAGACAAGTTATGGAAGCAAAGTGTCCATGGATAGATGAATAAAGAAGAGTTAGTATATATATACAATGGAATATTTTTCATCCATAAAAATAACGAAATTTTGCCATTTGCAATAACATGAATGGAGCTAGAGAATATAATGCTAAGTGAAATAAGTTGGTCAGTGAAAGACAAATACCATATGAGCTCATTCATTTGTGGAATTTAAGAAACAAAATAAAAATGCTCAAAGGAAAAAAGAGAGAGTGAGGCAAGCCAATAAACAGACTCTTAACTATTGAGAACAAACTGATGGGTACCAGAGTGGAGGTGGGTAAGTATTAGGGAGTGCAATTGTTGTGATGAGCACTGGGTGAGGTATGGAATTCTTAAAAGTAAAAATATTAATTCAAATGATACATGCACCTTTATATTTATTGCAACATTATTTAGAGTAGCCAGGATATGCAAGCAACTTAAGTGCTTATCAGTAGAGAAATAGACAAGGAAGATGTGTTCTGGAATATTTCACAGCCAAAAAAGAACAAGATCATGCCATTTGTGATAACATGGAAGGACCTAGGTAGTATTATAAAAGTAAAATACAACTGGAAAAGACAAATACCATTTGATTTCACTTAAATGTGGATCTGAAAAAACCCAAATGAATAAGCAAAATCGAGATTTAGACTTATAAATACAGAGAACAAACTAATTTTTTGCCAAAGTGGAGGTAGGTGGGGAAATGGTCAAAATGGATAAACGATAGTGGGAGATACAGGCTTCCAGTTATGGAATGAAAAAGTCACAGGAACAAAAAGCACAGCATAGGAAATATAGTCAATAATATAATGTCATTGCTTGGTGACAGATTGTAGCTTCACTTGTGATGAGCATACCATAACATATAGAGAACTTGAATCACTATGCTGTTCACTGGAAACTAATGTAACATTGTGTGCCAAGTATATTTTTAAAAAATAAACAAAATATAAATGGACTAAATATTCTTATTTTTTATTTTTTCAAATTTCTTTTCTTTTTTTAAAAATTTTTAATGTTTATTTTTGAGAGAGAGAGGGAGACAAAGCACGCGTGGGGGAGGGGCAGAGAGAGAGGGAGACACAGAATCCCAAGCAGGCTCCAGGCTCTGAGCTGTCAGCACAGAGCCAGATGCAGGGCTCAAACTCATGAGCTGTGAGATCATGACTTGAGCCAAAGTCAAACACAACTGACGGAGCCACCCAGGCACCTCTAAACTTCTTATTTTTAATGTTTATTTTTGAGAGAGAGAGACAGAAGTTGTGAGCGGGGGAGGGGAAGTGAGAAAGGGAGACAGAGAATCCCAAGCAGGCCCTGCACTGTCTGTATAGAGCCCTATGCAGGGCTTGAACTCATGATTTGTGACATGACATGAAACAAAGCCAAGAGTTGGACACTGAACAGACTGAAATACCCAAGCGCCCGAATGGACAGAATGTTCTAATCAAAATATATAGGCTTACTGTATGGATTAAAAAAAATACCCCTCTAAATGTTGCCTACAAAAGACTCAATTCAGATTTAAAAATACACACAGGCTGAAAGTAAGAGAGGCAGAGAGATGTTTCAAGCAAATAAGTAAAAACGAACAAGCAAACAAAAACCAAAAAAACAAGCCAATGTAGCAGTACTTGTAGCAGGCAAAATAGACATAAAATAAAAGCTATAATAACAGAAACATAAAAGTATTCCGTAATGATAAGGAGAGCAATCTACCAAGAAGGTCCAACACTTATAAATATTTATGCACACAATTTAGGAGCACATAAATGCATAAAGCAAATATTACAGACTTAATGGGGGAAATTGACAGCAATACCATAATAGCAAGGGCCTTTAACAACCTACTTGTATCAATAGAAGAATCATCAAGACTGAAAATTAATTAAAAAATATTGGCCTTAAATGTCCCATTTGACTAAATGAATTTAATATATATACACAGAACAGTCCATCCAAGGGAAGCAGAATACATATTCCTCTCAAGTACACATAGAATGGTCTCTGCATTAGATCACATATTATGCCACAAAATAAGTCCCAATAAATTTCAAAAAGATTGATATTATATCATGTAGATTTTTCTGACCACAGTAGTGAAACTAGAAATAAATTACAAGAAAAAAAAACCTGGAAAAAACACAAACAAGTGGAGACTAATCAACATGCTACAAAAAAACAGACAAACAAATGGGTCAATGAAGCAAAGAAATGGAAATCAAAAAATAACCTGAGACAAAAAAGAAAATATAACTTTCCAAAATTTATGCAACATGGCAAAATCAATTCTAAGATTATAGCAATATGGGCCAACCTCAAGCAACAAGAAAAATCTTAAACAATTTAACCTTAAATATAAAAAAAAATAAAAAAGAGAACAAACAAAGACCAAAGTTAGTAGAAAGAATGAAGCAACAAATATCAGGCAGAAACAAATGAAATAAAGACTTAAAAAAACAACCAATAGAAAACATCAATGAACCTGAGAGCTTGTTCCTTGAAAAGATAGAATTTACAAACCTTTAACCACACTTATCAAGCAAAAAGTGAAGGCCCAAATAAAACCCAAAATGAAAGAGAAATTACATATGATACTACACACATTTTAAAAATCACAGGAGACTATTATAAACTATTATAAACCAAAAAATTGTAAATTTTAGAATAAATGGTTAAGTTTTTGGAAACATACAATCTTCTAATACTGAATCAGGAAGAAATCGATCAGCTTGCAGTCCCAGGATTGCACGAGAAAAACAGTTCCCCTAATCATTGGGGAAATGAGAGGGGCTGATTATTACAAGTTTTATAAGCTGCAGAACTCAAAGTCTGATGTTTTTAGAAATTTGTGCCATCGCTGTAGTGAAGCATGACAGAAATAGTTCCACTCTTGTGGATGAAGAGTGCAGAGGCCTGGGAGCAGGCAATGTAGTCTGAGGATCTCCTGGGTCACACTAAGAGAGACAGTTCTCCTTCTTGGAGTGCATTTGGGAGAGATGGCTCTGCCTATCAGGGGACAAAAGAGCTGGTGGGCACCATAAAGCTGCCCCTTTCATTAGCATAGGCACAGAGGAACCTGGTGAGGGCAGCTAACCTGGATGCCGGCTTTTGCTATGTTTTAAAATAAAATCCAAGCCCCTGTGCATTCATGTGACTGCCCCTCTGGAACAAACCAGCACCAGCTACAGGATGGTGAGACACTCCCCCACAGGATCAGTGCAGGTCCATGCCATGCCAGGTCCCTAAAATTTGCAGTTTTAAAACCCAGCCTTATGCCTGAGATAAAACATAGGAGCACTGAAAAGCAGGGTGGGCAGATGGCGCAGACACAGACAAGGTGAAGACAGGGATCTTACGGATCCTGGGACATATGAGGGAGATTGGCTGCTCTGCTATGATGGTTTCCTGAACAGCACTGGGCAGGAAATCCTCTCCCCAGGAATGAAAGAGCGGGCTGACGCCATTTTTATTCTCCACCTCTCAGCACAGATGGACTTCAGTGACCAGCACAGTGCACACAGTGGAGGTTTAAACCACTTACACAAAGCCCCCCCCCCCCCCCGCATTATGCAGGTGCCTTTTTCTAGGGCAAGCTTGCCTGAGAGACAGAGTAGCAGTCAGCCTTTCCCCTAGAATACCAGTACAATGCTCTCCAATCACCAAGTCTACTGATGATAGAGTGCTGCAAAGCTACAGCTCTAGTGGAAATTGGATCAAACCTCTTTTATTTATTTATTTATTTATTTATTTATTTATTTATTATATTATTTTATTTTTTAAAATTCATTTATTATTTATTTAATTTTTAAAAATTTACATCCAAATTAGTTAGCATGTAGTACAATAATGATTTCAGGAGTAGAATCCAGTGATTCATCCCCTACATATAACACCCATTGCTCATCCCAACAAGTGTACTCCTTAATGCCCCTTGCCCACTTAGCCCACCCCCCATGCAAACCCCTCCAGCAACCCTCAGTTTGTTCTCTATATTTAAGAGTTTCTTATGTTTTGTCCCCCTCCCTGTTTTTATATTATTTTTGCTTCCCTTCCTTACATTCATCTGTTTTGTGTCTTAAATTCCACATATGAGTGAAATCATATGATATTTGTCTTTGACTGACTAATATCGCTTAGCATAATACACTCTAGTTCCATCCACGTTGTTGCAAATGGCAAGATTTCATTCTTTGTGATTGCAAGTAATATTCCATTGTGTGTGTGTATATATATATATATATATACGCATACATGCATACACAATATATTGTGTATGTATATATACACAATCTTCTTTATCAATTCATCTGTTGATGTACATTTGGGCTCTTTCCATACTTCAGCTATTGTCTATAGCACTGCTATAAACACTTGGGAACATGTGCCCCTTCAAAACAGCACACCTGCATCCTTTGGATAAATACCTGTATCCTTTGGATAAATACCTGTATCCTTTGGATAAATACCTAGTAGTGCCATTGCTGTGTCATAAGGTAGTTCTATTTTTAATTTTTTGAGAAACCTCCATATTGTTTTTCAGAGTGGCTGCACCAGTTTGCATTTCCACTAGCAGTGCAAAAGGGTTCCTCTTTCTCTGCATTCTAGCCAACATCTGTCATTGCCTGAGTTGTTAATTTTAGTCATTCTGACAGATGTGAGGTGGTATCTCATTGTGGTTTTGATTTGTATTTCCCTGATGATGAGTGATGTTGAGCATTTTTTCATGTTTTCCATCTGCATGTCTTCTTTGGAGAAGTGTATATTCATGTCTTTTGCCCATTTCTTCACTGGATTATTTGTTTTTGTGTGTGTGTGTGTGCTGAGTTTGATATGTTCTTTATAGATTTTGGATACTAACCCTTTATCTGATATGTCATTTGCAAATATACTTTCCAATTCTGTCAGTTGCCTTTTAGTTCTGCTGATTGTTTCCTTTGCTGTGCAGAAGTTTTTTATGTTGATGAGGTTCCAACAGTTCATTTTTGCTTTTGTTTCCCTTGCCTCCGGAGATGTGCTGAATAAGAAGTTGCTGCGGCCGAGATCAAGCTGCCTGCTTTCTCTTTGAGGATTTTGATGATTTCATGTCTTACATTTAGGTCTTCCATCCATTTTGAGTTCATTTTTGTGTATGGTGTAAGAAAGTGGTCTAGGTTCATTTTTCTGCATGTTGCTGTCCAGTTTTCCCAGCACCATTTGCTGAAGAGACTGCCTTTATTACATTGGATATTCTTTCCTGCTTTGTGAAAGATTAGTTGGCCAACATGTGTAGGTCTGTTTTTGGGTTCTCTATTCTGCTACATTGATCTGTGTGTCTTTTTTTTTTTTTGGTGCCAGTACCATACTGTCTTGATGATTACAGCTTTGTAATACACTCTGAAGTCCGGAATTGTGATGCCTTCAGCTATGGTTTTCTTTTTCAAGATTGCTTTGGCTATTCAGGGTCTTTTGTGGTTCTATACAAATTTTACGATTGTTTGTTCTAGCTCCGTGAAGAATGCTGGTGTTATTTTGATAGGGAGATCAAGTCTCTTTTAATAAGTAGACCAAAACACACCTAGTTAAAACTTCAGAGGATTGACCTGAGGGAAATAGCAGCCAAAACACAACAGCGGAGTGCACACAGCACACATTAGAGACATTTCCTGGAGCACGAGGCCCTCGTCAGTATATGAAATCTTCTTAATAAATCCATCAATCTCAGCAGCAGAAAACATAACAGGCTTTACTAACACACAGAAGACAGACACCTTGACAAAATACAGAACTGAAGGAATTCATCCCAAAAGAAAGAATAAGAAAAGGTCACAGACAGGGATCTAATTGAAACAGATATTGGTAATATACCTGAACCAGACTTTAAAACAACAATCATAAGGCTACTAGCTGAGCTTGAGAAAAGCATAGAAGATACCAGAGAGTCCCTTTATGCAAAGATAAATGACCTAAAAATTATCCAGGTAGAAATAAAAAATGCTGTAACCAGGATGGGAAACTGATTTTATGTAATCAACATCAGGATGGAAGAATCAGAAGAAAGAATAAGTGATATAGAAGAAAAAAGTATGGAGAACAATGAAGCTGAAACAAAGAGGAAAGAAAAAAAAATGGATCATGAATGTATACTTGGGGAACTCAGTGACACCAAAAGGCATAAAAACATTCACATCATAGGAGTCCCACAAGAAGAAGATGGAGAATAAGGGGAAGAAGGTGTTTTTGAGCAAAGTATAGCTGAAAACTTCCCTAACCTGGGGGGAGGAAACACACATTCAAATCCAGGAGGCACAGAGAAGTCCCATGAAAATCAACAAAAGCAGGAAAACATCAACATATATCATAGTAATATTTGAAAAATACAGAGATAAGGAAAACATCCTGAGAACAGAAAGAGGAAAGACATCCCTAAATTACAAGGGAAAACTAATCTGGTTAGCAGCACTTATCAACAGAAACTTGGCAGGCCAGAAGGAATTGATGTGATATATTCAACTTGCTGAATGCAAAAAAAAAAAAAAAAAAATACGCAGCCAAGAGCACTTTATCCAGCATGACTGTCATGTAGAATAGAAGTAGAGATGAAGAGTTTCCCAAACAAAAACTAAATGAGTTTGTGACCACTAAACAAGCCCTGCAAAAAATATTAAAGATATCTCTTTGAGTAGGAAAGTAACACCAAAAGAAACAAAAACTAGAAAGGAACAGGGGCGCCTGGGTGGCTTAGTTGGTTAAGCATCCAACTTCAGCTCAGGTCATGATCTCACAGTTGGTGGGTTTGAGCCCCATGTCGAGCTCTGTGCTGACAGCTCAGAATCTGGAGTGAGCTTCGGATTCTGTGTCTCCCTCTCTCTCTGCCCCTCCCTCACTCATGATATGTTTCTCTGTGTCTCAAAAATAAATAAACATATTTTTTAAACTAGAAAAAACAGACAAAATCACCAGAAATGACTTTATAGGCAATACAATGGCAAAAAATTCATGTGTATCAAAAATAATTCTGACTATAAATGGACTAAATGCTCCAATAAAAATACATAGGGTATAAGAATGCGTGAAAAAAAAAAAAACAAGATGCACCTATATGCTGCCTATAAGAGACTCTTTCTAGACCTAAGGACAGCTCCAGATTGAAAGTGAGGGGATGAAGAAATATCTATCATAATAATGGATGTCAAAAGAAAGCTGGAGTAGCCACAGTTATATCATACAAACTGGATTTTAAAGCAAAAACTAACAAGAGATGAAGAAGGGTACTATATCATAATAGAGGTGTCTATCCAACAAGAAGATCTAACAATTGAAAATATTTATACCCCAATTTGGGAGCTCACAAATATATAAAAGTATTAATAAAAAACATAAACTCATTGATAATCATAAAATAATAGTAGGGGTTATGAACAGCCTACTTACAGCAATAGACAAATCATCTAAGCAGAAATTCAACAAGCAAACAATGGCTTTGAATGACACACTAGACTAGATGGTCTTAACAGATATGTTCAGAACATTTCATCCTTAAACCAGCAGAATACACATTCTGTTTGAGTGAATATGGGACACTTTCCAGAATAGATCACATACTTACTGGGTCACAAACCAGGCATCAACAAATATAATAAAATTGAGATCATACCCTGCATATTTTTCTTTTTTTTTAAATTTTTTTAACGTTTATTTATTTATTTATTTATTTATTTATTAAAAAAAATTTTTTTTTCAACGTTTATTTATTTTTGGGACAGAGAGAGACAGAGCATGAACGGGCAAGGGGCAGAGAGAGAGGGAGACACAGAATAGGAAACAGGCTCCAGGCTCTGAGCCATCAGCCCAGAGCCCGACGCGGGGCTCGAACTCACGGACTGCAAGATCGTGACCTGAGCTGAAGTCGGCCGCTTAACCGACTGAGCCACCCAGGCGCCCCACCCTGCATATTTTTCAACCACAACACTGTGAAACTTGAAGACAACCACAAGAAAAAATTTAGAAAGCCCACAAATACATGCATGTTAGAGAATATCCTAGTGAAGAATGAATGGGTTAACCAGGATATTAAAGAAGAAATAAAGAAATACACAGAAACAAATGAGAATGAAAACAGGACAGCCCAAAACTTTTGGGATTCAGGAAAGCAGTCATAAGAAGGAAGCATATAGTAATACAGATCTACTTTATGAGGCAGAAAAATCTCAAATACACAATCTAACCTTACACAATGGAGTTAGGAGAGGAACAAAAATAAAGCCCAAATCCAGTGAAAAAGGGAAATAATAAAAACTACAGCAAAATAAATGATTTAGAAATAAACAAAAAGCCAGTAGAGCAGATCAGTGAAACTAGGAGCCAGTTCTTTGAAAGAATTAATCAAATTGACAAACCCCTAGCCAGACGTATCAAAAAGAAAAGATAAAGGACCAAAATAAATAAAATCATGAATGAATGAGGAAAGATCACAAGCAACATCACAGAAATAGTTATAACAGAATATTATGAAAAATTATATGGCAGCAAATTGGTCAATCTAGAAAAAAATGGATACATTTCTAGGAATGCAGAAACTACCAAAACTGAAATAGGAAGAAATAGAAAATTTGAACACACCCATAACCAGCAAAGAAATTGAATCAGTAATCAAAAATCTCCCAACAAATAAGAATCCAGTGCCAGATGGTTTCCCAGGGAAATTCTACCGGACATTTAAAGAAGAATAAATACCTATTCTTCTCAAATTATTCCAAAAAATAAAAATGGAAGGAATACTACCATTCTACATGGCCAGCATTACCTTCATTTCAAAACAGACAAAAACCCCATTATAAAGGAGAATTATAGGCCAATATCCCTGATGAACCTGGATGCAAAAATTCTAAACAAGATACTATCAAAAGAAATCCAACAATACGTTAAAAGAATTATTCACCATGCTCAAGCAGATTTAGTTTTGGGTTGCAAGGGTGGTACAATATTCACAAATCAATCAATATGATACATTATGTTAATAAAAGAAAGGATAAGAACTATATGATCCTCTCAACAGATGCAGAAAAAGCATTTGACAAAGTACAACATCCATTCTTGAGAAAAGACCTCAACAAAGTAGGGATAGAGAGAATTAAACCCAACATCATAAAGGCCATATATGAAAGACCCACAGCTAATATAATCCTCAATTGGGAAAAACTGAGAGGTTTTCCTCTATGGTCAGGAATAAGAAAGGGATGTCCGCTCTACTCAATGTTATTTAACATGGTACCGGAAGTCCTAACCTTAGCAATCAGACAACAAAATGAAATAAACGGCATCCAAAATGGCAAGGAAGAAGTCAACTTTCACTATTTGAATATGACAGGATACTCTATGCACAAAACCTGGAAGAGTCCATCAAAAACCTACTTTAACAGATATAGGAATTCAGTAAATATGAAGGAAACAAAATCCACATATTTCTGTACACCAATAATGAAGCAGTAGAGAGAAATCAAGGAATTGATCCCATTTACAATTTCACCAAAAACCATAAGATACCTAGGAACAAACCTAACCAAAGAAGTAAAAGATCTGTACTCTGAAAACTATAGAACATTTATGGAAGAAATTGAAGAGGACACAAAGAAGTGGAAAAACATGCCATGCTCATGGATTGGAAGAACAAATATTATTAAAATGTCTATATTTACCTAAATCTCTATTCTGCCTCAAGCTACTTAATGCATTCCCTATCAAACTACCACCAGCAGTTTTCACAGACTAGAAAAAACAATCCTGAAACTTATGTGGATCCAAAAATCACCCCAAATATCCAAAACCAACTTGAAAAAGAACAAACCTGGAAGCATCACATTTCCAGACTTCAAGCTATATTAAAACGCTGTAGTTTTTAAGACTTTATGGTCCTGGCACAAAAACAGAAACATTGATCAATGGAACGAAATAGAAAACCCAGAAATGGACCTACAACTATATGGTCAACTAATATTCGACAAAGTAGCAAAGAATATTCAATGGAAAAAAGACAATCTCTTCATCAAATGGCGCTAGGAAAATTGGACAGAAACATGCAGAAGAATGCTACTGGACCAGTTTCTTACACCATATACAAAAATAATTTCAAAATGCATAAAAGAACTAAATGTGAGACGGGAAACCATTAAAATACTAGAGGCAGCAACCTCTTTGACATTGGCCTTAGCAATGCCTTATTAGACATTTCTGTTTTTTTTATTTAAAAAAAATTTTTTTTTCAACGTTTATTTATTTTTGGGACAGAGAGAGACAGAGCATGAATGGGGGAGGGGCAGAGAGAGAAGGAGACACAGAATCGGAAACAGGCTCCAGGCTCTGAGCCATCAGCCCAGACCCTGACGCGGGGCTCGAACTCACGGACCACGAGATCGTGACCTGGCTGAAGTCGGACGCTTAAACGACTGCGCCACCCAGGCGCCCCTAGACATTTCTCTTAAGGCAAGGGAAATAAAAGTAAAAATAAAGTATTGGGACTTCATCAAGATAAGAAACTTCTGCACAGCAAAGGAAAAAAAATCAACAAAACTAAAAGGAGGCCTACGGAATAGGAGAAGATAACCACAAATAACATATGTGATTAAGGTTTAGCATCCAAAATCTATAAAGAACTTAACAAACTCAATAGCCAAAACACAAATAATTCAGTTAAGAAAAGGGTGGACAACATCAAAAGTCATTTTTCCAAAGAAGATATACAGATGGCTAAGAGACACATGAAAAGATGCTCAACATCACTCATCATCAGGGAAATGCAAATCAAAACAAGAATGAGATACAACCCCACACCTGTGTGAATGGCTAAATCTATTAACAACGCAGGAAACAACAGATGTTGGAAAGAGTGTAGAGAAAGGGAACCCTCTTACATTGTTGGTGGGAATGGAAATCGATGCAGCTACTTTGGAGAATAGTATGGAGGTTCCTCAAAAAGTTAAAAATAAAACCACCCTTTGACCCAACAATTACATTACTAAGTATTTACCCAAAGGATACAAAAATACTGATTCAAATGGGCACATGCACCCCCATGTTTATAGCAGCACTATCAACAACAGCCAAAGTATGGAAAGATCCCAAATGCCCATGGAGTTATGAATGCATAAAGAACATGTGGTATATATACAATGGAATATTACTCAGCAATGAAGAAGAAAGGTATCTTGCCATTTGCAATGATGTGGAAGGGAGCAAGAGTGTATTATGGTAAGTGAAATAAGTCAGAAAAAGACAAATACCATATGATTTTATTCATATGTGCAATTTAAGAAACAATAGATGAACATAGGGGAAGGAAAAAAGAGAGAAGGAAGCAAAACATAAGAGACTCTTAACTATAGAGAATATACTGAGGGTTGATGGAGGGAGGAGGGTGGGGGATGGGCTAACTGGGTGATGGGTATTAAAGAAGTCACTTGCCATGATCCCTGGGTGCTGTATATAAGTGATGAATCACTAAATTCTATGCCTGAAACCAATATTACACTATATGTTAACTAACGAGAATTAAAATAAAAAATTGAAATAAACAAAAAAATATTATAGTAATTAAAAAATATTAATGGCACAAAAAAGAATACCCAGAATAAACCTACATTTATATGGTTAATTAATCTATGATAAAGGAGGCAAGAATATACAAAGAGGAAAAGACAGTCTCTTCAATAAATGGTGTTGGGAAAACTGGACAGCTACATGTAAATGAATGAAACTAGACCACTTTCAGTATTAGAGGGGAGGAGCCAAGATGGTGGAACAGCATGGAAGTTTTTTTTTGTCTCGTGTCCAAGAAATACAGCCAGGTCAACACTAAACCATCCTACACACTTAAAAAAACTAATTTGAGGGTTAACACAACAATCTGCACAAACTGAACAACAGAACTCAGCAGGTATGCAGGGTGGAGAGGTGAAATGGAGGAGAAGCTGTGGAGGGCAGGGAGCTGTTTTTGCTTGTGGAGAGAGGACAGAGATGGGGGGAGAATATGGGAAAAGCATCCTTCCCAAAAGCAGCAGGAGAGAAAGTGGAAAAGTGGAAAGAGACGTAGGGACTATAGTAAAAAGGGAGAAAGGAGAAAGGAGAGGGTTCAAATTCCACTAAGACTCTATAAACAGGGGGAGTACAAAGTCTAAAACGCCACAGCTGAATACCTGGCAGTGCTCTGCTGAGAAGGGTGAATCCCCAGGAACAGAATGAAGTCCAGGGGTCTTCAGGCACAGGGGAAGAGGTGGTTTCCCTGCTGGAAGGACATCTGGTAGAGGCTGTGTGCAAAGGCCCCCACATGCAAAGGCCTCAGTGGATCCAGGAGAAAAACCAAATTCACTGGTGCTGGAACCAGGTCGTTGGGGGTGAAGCTTGGTGCCAGCTGTATGTTGTGATTTTCCATAATCCTTGACACACTGCTGCCATATGATTGTGTGAACTTTTTCTGGGGCAGGCTGGCAACCAGCTGCATCTCTGGGCATTAGCAGCAGCACGGTCCCGCTAATGTTCCTGAGTATAGCTGGCACCTGGCCATTGCTCAGTGAGACCCTCCTGCAGAAGGGCAGAATGGGTCAAAGCCACAGTCCCTCATAAATAAGGGGTTGAGAAAAACAGCTGCATCTGAGATAAAACTCAGGAGGGAGGTGCTGCCTGGGGCTTGGTCACTGACAGTGTAAAAGTGTGGAGTAGACAGAAGGTGAAGACAAAGGATGGGTGTGTGATTGCTGGTCGGGGAGAACAGAGTTCTGATACTAGAGACTGGGTAGCTGGGTGATGCCATTTTCACCTTCCTGTGTATGTGCATACATGCATCACAACAATCCACCCAAGTTAGCTAAGCAGCGCCATCCAGTGGAGAATAAAGCCATTACACTAAGCCCTCCCCCCCCCCCACCAAAGGGCCAACCTTGGTCTTCAGGAACACAAATCTCTCCTCCTGCTTAGTTTACGGACAATAAAGCACTTCACAAGTTGACTTCTAGGGGAAAACGAAGTAATTTCAATCATATTTCAGTCTGTTTGCTGGTCCATCTATTCAATTCTCTTTTCTTTTTTCATTTTCTTTTTCTCTTTTTCATTTCCTTTCTTTTTCTTGAATACAGAAAGAGAAAAAAATATTTTAAATTTTTATTAAAAGTATTTTTCTTTAATTTTCTTTTTTCTATTTTTTACTTTTGTGTACATTTTTTCAAATTCTATTTTACTTCTGTCATTTCATTTTATTCTATTTCAGTGTATTCATTTTCTCAAATTTTCAAATGATTTTCTTTTATTCTTTCCCCTTTTTCTATAATCTATCAAGCTACTTTCAATACCCAGACCAAAACACACCTAAGATATAGCATCATTTATTTGATTTTGTGTGTGTGTGTTGTTTTTGATTTTTTAATTTGAATTAAAAAATTTTTTAATTTATTTTAATTTCATTTTTTAACCTCATTAATTCCTTTTCTCCCTTCAAAATGATGACATGAAGGAATTCACGCCAAAAGAAAAGGGAGTCAAAAGAAGTAAAAGTTATTCAGGATGAAGTAAAAAATGCTATAACTGAGCTTCTACCTTGAATGGATGCCATGGCAGCAAGGATGGATGAAGCACAACAGAGAATCAGCGATATAGGGGACAAATTTATGGAGAATAATGAAGCAGAAAAAAAGAGGGAGACTAAGACAAAAGAGCACAATTTAAGAATTAGAGAAATAAGTGACTCATTAAAAAGTAAAAACATCAGAATCCTAAGGGTTCTAGAAGAGGAAGAGAGAGAAAAAAGGGTACAAGGGTTATGTGAGCAAATAATAGCAGAAAAATTTCCTAACTTGGGGAAAGACACAGACATCAAAATCCAGGAAATACAGAGGACTTCCATTAGATTCAACAAAAACCAACCATCAACAAGGGATATCATACTCAAATTCACAATATACTCAGGCAAGGAAAGAATCATGAAAGCAGCAAGGGAAAAAAGTCCTTAACCTACAAGGGAAGACAGATCAGGTTTGCAGCAGACCTATCCACAGAAACTTGGCAGGCCAGAAAGGAGTGGCAGGATATATTCAATGTGATGAACGGGAAAAATATGCAGCCAAGAATTCTTTATCCAGCAAGACTGTCACTCAAAATAGGAGAGATTAAAAGTTTACTAGACAAACAAAAATTAAAGGGATTCCTGACCACTTAACTAGCCATGCAGGAAATTTTAAGGGGGACTCTCTGAGGGGAAAGAAGATGAAAACAAACAAACAGATAAATAAATAAATACTAAAAGCAACAAAGATTATAAAGGACCAGAGAACACCACCAGAAGCTCCAACCCTACAAGCAACATAATGGCAATAAATTCATATCTTTCAGTACTCACTCTACACGTCAATGGACTAAATGCTCTCATCAAAAGACATAGGGTAACAGAATGGATAAGAAACCAAGATCCATCTGTATGCTGTTCACAAGAGACCCACTTTAGAACTGAAGACACCTTCAGATTGAAAGTAAGGGAATGAAGAACCATCTATCATGCTAATGGTTGAGAAAAGAAAGCCAGGGTATCCATACTTACGTCACACAATATAGACTTTAAAATAAAGACTGCAACAAGAGATGAAGAATGGAATTATATCATAATTAAGGAGTCTATCCACAAAGAAGACCTAACAATTGTAAACATTTATGTGACAAATGTGGAGCACCCAAATTTATAAATCAATTAATCACAAACATAAAGAAACTCATTGATAATAATACCATAATAGTAGGAGACTTCAACGCCCCACCTATAGCAATGGACAGATCATCTAATCAAAAAATCAACAAGGAAACAATGGCTTTGAATGACACACTGGACCAGATGGACTTAACAGATATATTCAGAACATTTCATCCTAAAGCAGTGGAATATAAATTCTTCTCCAGTGCACATGGAACGTTCTCCAGAATAGACCACATACTGGGATACAAATCAGCCTTCAGAAAGTACAATTAGATTTAGATTATACCATGCATACATTCAGACCACAATGTTATGCAACTCAAAATCAATCACAAGAAAAAATGTGGAAAGGTAACAAATACTTGGAGACTAAAGAACATCCTACTAAAGAATGAGTGGGCCAACCAAGAAGTTAAAGAGGAAATTAAAAAGTACATGGAAGCCAATGAAAATGATAACACCACAACCCAAAACTTCTGGGATGCGGCAAAGGTGGTCATGAGAGGAAAGTATATAGCAGTCCAGGATTTCCTAAAGAAGGAAGAAATGTCTAAGATACACAACCTAACCTTACATCTTAAGGAGCTGGAAAAAGAACAGCAAATAAAACCCATAACCCACAGAAAACAGGAAATAATAAAGATTAGAGCAGAAATCAATCCCATCAAGAAAAAAAAAACAAAACAAAAAAAGTAGAACAACTCATTGAAACCAGGAGCTGGTTCTTTGGAAGAATTAACAAAATTGATAAACCTCTAGCCAATTTTATCAAAAAGACAAAGGAAAGGGCCCAAATAAATAAAATCAGGAATGAAAGAGGAGAGATCACAACCAACAAAGTAGAAATAAAAATAATAATAAGAGAATATTATGAGCATTATATGCCAACAAAATAGGCAATCTAGAGGAAATGGACAAATTCCTAGAAACATACACAGTACAAAATGAAACAGGAAGAAATAGAAAATTTGAACAGACCCACAACCAGTAAAGAAATCGAATTAGTAATAAAAAATATTCCAAAAAATAAGAGTCCAGGGATGGATATCTTTCCTGGGAAATTCTACCAAACATTTAAGGAAGAGTTAACACCTATTCTCTTGAAGCTGTTCCAAAAAATAGAAACGGAAGGAAAACTTCCAAACTCTTTCTATGAAGCCAGCATTACCTTGATTCCAAACCAGACAGAGATCCCACTAAAAAGGAGAACTATAGACCAATTTCCCTGATGAACATGGATGCAAATTCCTCAACAATATATTAGCCAACTGGATCCAACAGTATATCAAAAAATTATTTACCACGACCAAGTGGGATTTATATCTGGGATGAAGCACTGGTTTAATATCCACAAACAACCAATGTTATTCATCACAACAATAAAAGAAAGGACAAGAAACACATAATCTTCTCAATAGATGCAGAGAAAGCATTTGAAAAAATATATCAGCCTTTCTTCATAAAAACCCTCCAGAAGGTAGGGATAGAAGGATCATACCTCAAGATCATAAAGCCATATATGAAAGACCCAATGCTAATATCATCTTCAATGGGGAAAAACTAAGAACTTTCCCCCTAAGGTAAGGAATAAGACAGGGATGTCCACTCTCCCCTCTGTTATTCAACATAGTATTAGAAGTCTTAGCCTCAGCAATCAGGCAAGACAAAGAAATAAAAGGCATCCAAATAGGCCAGGAGGAGGTCAAACTTTCACTCTTCGCAGATGACATGATAGTCTTTATGGAAAACCCAAAAGATTCCACCAAAAAACTGCCAGTGCTGACCCATGAATTCAGCAAAGCTGCAAGATATAAAATAAATGCACAGAAATCGGTTGCATTCCTATACACTAACATTGAAGCAACAGAAAGAGAGTCAAGGAATCAATCCCATTTACAATTGCACCAAAACCCATAAAAATACTTAAGAATAAATGTAACTAAAGAAGTGAAAAGCCTGTACACTGAAAACTATAGAAAGCTTATGAAAGAAATTGAAGAAGACACAAAAAAATGGAAAAAGATTTCATGTTCCTGGATAGGAAGAACAAATATTGTTAAAATGTCGATACTACCCAAAGCAATTTACATACTCAATGCAATCCCTATCAAAATAACACCAGCATTCTTCATAGAGCTAGAACAGATAATCCTAAAATTTGTATGGAGCTAGAAAAGACCCTGAATAGCCAAAGTGATCTTGAAGAAGAAAACCAAAGCAGGAGGCATCACAATCCCAGACTTCAAGCTACACTACAAAGCTGTAATCATCAAGACATTATGGTACTGGCACAAGAACAGACACTCAGATCAATGGAACAGAATAAAGAACCCATAAATGGACCCACAAACGTATGGCCAACAAATCTTTGACAAAGCAGGAAGAATATCCAATGGAATAAAGACAGTCTCTTCAGCAAGTGGTGCTGGGAAAACTGGACAGCGACATGCATAAGAATGAAACTGGACCACTTTCTTACACCATATACAAAAGTAAACTCAAAATGGATGAAAGTCCTAAATGTAAGACAGGAGGTGCTGGGAAAACTGGACAGCAACATGCAGAAGAATGAACCTGGACCACTTTCTTACACCATACACAAAAATGAACTCAAAATGGATGAAAGACCTAAATGTAAGGCAGGAAGCCATCAAAATCCTAGAGGAGAAAACAGGCGAAAATCTCTTTGATCTTGGCTGCAGCAACCGCTTACTCAACACTTCTCCAGAGGTAAGGGAAACAAAAGCAAAAATGAACTACTGGGACCAAATCAAAATAAAATCCTTCTGCACAGTGAAGGAAACAATCAGAAAAACTAAAAGGCAACCAACAGAATGGGAGAAGATATTTGCAAAGGACATATCACATAAAGGGTTTGTATCCAAAATCTATAAAGAATTATCAAACTCAACACCCAAAAAACAAATAATCCAGTGAAGAAATGGGCAAAAGAAATGAATAGAGATTTCTCCAAAGAAGACATACAGATGGCTAACCAACACATGAAAAAATGCTCAACATCACTCATCATCAGGGAAATATAAATCAAAACCACAATGAGATACCACCTGACACCTGTCAGAATGGCTAACATTTACAACTCAGGCAACAACAGATGTTGGCGAGGATGTGGAGAAAGAGGATCTCTTTTGCATTGTTGGTGGGAATGCAAGCTGGTGCAGCCACTCTGGAAAACAGTCCTCAAAAAACTAAAAATAGAACTACCCTATGACTCAGCAATTGCACTACTAGGTATTTATCCAAGGGATACAGGTGTGCTGTTTTGGAAAGGCACATACTCCCTAAGGTTTATAGATAAGATATATAGAAAAGAAAAAAACCAGAGGTTGAAAGAAAGAGGAAAACTTTTGAAAATTTGAAAAAATTAATACAATAGAATAGAATAAAATGAAATGTTGGAAGTAAAATTTAATTTATATAAGTTGCAAAAATGTAATGTATATAGTAGATAAAATTAAAGAAAAATCTTTTTAATAAAAATGGAAAGTAATATCAAATTTTTCTCTTTCTGCATTCAAGAATAAGAAAAGGAAAGAAAAAAATTGAATATAAGGGTCAGCGAATAGAATGAAATACGATTGAAATTACATCTGGTTTTCCATTGAAGTCAAACTATAAAGCATTTTATAGTTCATAAACTAAGCAGGTGGAGAGACTTGTGTTAGTCAAGAAGGTGTTTAACCCAATTGAGCGGGGCTTATTGTAATGGCTCTGTTCTCCACTAGATGGTGTTGCTTAGCTTACTGGGGTGGATGGTTGTGGTATGTTGTAGGCATGTATGCACATGCGCAGGACGGTTGAAAATGGCATCACCAAGGTACCCAATCTCTAGTATTGGGACTCTGTGCTCTCCTTGACCACAATCAAGCAACCCTCCTTGTTTCCAGCTTCCATCCATTCCCTGCTTCTACACTGTCCATGACCAAGCTGTCAGGCTTCCAGGTGGCATTTACTTCCTGAGTTTTATCTCAGATAGTGCTATGTTTCCCAACCCCTCATTTCTGAGGGACTGTGGCTTTGACCCGCTCAGACCCTCTGGGGGAGGATCTCTCTGAGCAATGCCTGGGTGCTGGCCCATCCCCAGGAATTCTCATGGGACCATGCTGCTGCTGCTGCTGCCCAGAGACTGCAGCCGGCTGCCAAACTGCCACAGAAGAAGTTTACATGATCTTGTAGCAGCAGTGTTTCAGGGATTATGGTAAATCACAACTCACATCTGGCACCAGACTTCACCCTTAATGTCCTTGTTCCAACATCAGCGAATGTGTTTGTTCTCCGGGGTCCTCCAGGACCTTTGCCTGTTGTGTTCTGTGGTTCAGGTTGTGCAGATTGTTGTGTTAATCTTCCAATCAGTTTTCTAGGTGTGCAACATGGTTTAGTATTGATCTGGTGCATTTCAAGAATGAGCTGTCTAAACCACCCTTAAACATCCAATGGATCAAAGAACAATTTAAAAGGTAAATTAGAAAATATCTTCAGATATATGAAAATAAAAATACAGTATACCTAAATTAATGGAATGCAGTAAATGCGGTGGTAAGAGGAAAATGTATAGCTGTAAACACTTCTATCAAAAAATGACACAGATTTGGGGCGCCTGGGTGGCGCAGTCGGTTAAGCGTCCGACTTCAGCCAGGTCACGATCTCGCGGTCCGTGAGTTCGAGCCCCGCGTCAGGCTCTGGGCTGATGGCTCAGAGCCTGGAGCCTGTTTCCGATTCTGTGTCTCCCTCTCTCTCTGCCCCTCCCCCGTTCATGCTCTGTCTCTCTCTGTCCCAAAAATAAATAAACGTTGAAAAAAAAATTAAAAAAAAATGACACAGATTTTAAATGACCTGATTTTACACCTTAAAGGAATGGAAAGAGAAGAAACTAAAAACTAGGAGAAGGAAGGAAATACAGAATAGAACATAGATAAAATAGAGATATAAAAAGTCAACAAAATCCAAAGTTGACTGTTCTAAAAGATCAACAATGTCGACAAACTTTAGCTAGATTGTGTAAAAAAATAAGAATTAACCAGCTCTGGCGTTTTTGTTTTTGTTTTTGTTTTTGTTTTTTGTGGAGTCTTTGGGTTTTCCAGGTAGAGTATCATGTTCTATGCGAAGAGAAAAAGTTTGACTTCTTCCTTGCCAGTCTGGATGCCTTTTATTTTTATTTTTTTGTTATCTGATTGCTGAGGCTAGAATTTCCAGTACTATGTTGAACAACAGCAGTGAGAGTGGACATCCTTGTGGTGTTCCTGACCTTAGGGGGAAAGCTCTCATTTTTCCCCCCATTGAGGATATTAGCTGTGGGCTTTTCATATATGGCTTTGATGATGTTAATGTATGTTCCCTCTACCCCTAGTTTCTTGAGGGTTTTTGTTTTTACCAAGAAAGGATGTTGTATTTTGTCAAATGCTTTCTATGCATTTATTGGAAGGAAAATTTGGTTCTTATCCTTTCTTTTATTAATGTGGTGCATCACATTGATTGATTTGAGAATATTGAACCAGTCCTGCAGCCCAGAAATGAATCCCAGTTGATCATAGTAAATAATTCTTTTAATGTACTATTGGATTCAGTTTCTACTATCTTGTTGAGAATTTGCATCCCAGTTCATCAGGGATATTGGCCTTTTTAAAAAAATTCTTCTTTTAATTTTTTTTAATGTTTATTCTTGAGAGACAGAGAGAAACAGAGCATGAGTGGGGGAGGAGCAGAGAGAGAGGGAGACACAGAATACGAAGCAGGCTCCAGGTTCTGAGCTGCCAGCACAGAGCCTAATGCAGGGCTTGAACCCACTAGCTGTGAGATCATGACCTGAGCTGAAGTCAGACACTTCACTGACTGACCCACCCAGGTGCCCCTTAATTCTCCTTTTTAATGGGGTCTTTGTCTGGTTTTGGAGTTAAGGTAATGCTGGTTTCATAGATGAGTTTGGAAGTTTTCTCTCCATTTGTTTTTTGGAACACTTTGAGAAGAATAGGTGTTAACTCTTCTTTATATATTTGGTAGAATTCCCCTGGGAAGCCATCTGGCCCAGAACTCTTATTTGTTGGGAGATTTTTGATAACTGGTTCACTTTCTTTGCTGGTTATGAGCCTGTTCAAATTTTCTATTTCTTTCTATTTGAGTTTTTGTAGTGTGTGTCTAGGAATTTGTCCACTTTTCCAGATTGTCCAGTTTGTGGGCATACATTTTCTCATAGTATTCTTTTATAATTGTTTATATATCTGTGGTGTTGTTTGTGAATTCAACAATGGTGCAGGAAATAAAATCCACGTAAATAAATTGGTTGTGTTTCTATACACCAATAAGGAAGCAGCAGAAAGAGATATCAAAAAATTGATCCAAAATACAATTGTACTGAAAATAACAAATTACCTAGGAATAAACCCAACCATCAGGTAAAAGATCTGTATGCTGAAAACTATAGAAAGCTTGTAAAATAAATGGAAGAATACACCAAGAAATGGCAAAATATTCCATGCTCATGGATTGGATGAACAAATATTGTAAAAATGTCTATACTATCCAAAGAAGTCTACACAGTCAATGCAATCCCTATCAAAATAACACCAGCATTATTCCAGAGCTAGAACAAACAATTCTAAAATTTGTATGGAACCAGAAAATTCAAACATTCAAAATAATGTTGAAAAAGAAAAGCAACCTTGAGACATCACCATTCCAGACTTTAAGCTGCATTATAAAGCTGTGGTCATCAAGACAGTATGGTATTGGCACAAAAATAAACACATAGATCTTTGGAATGGAATAGAGAACTCAGAAATGGACTTACAAATATATGGCCAACTAATCTTTGATGGGCAGGAAAGAGTATCCAATGGAAAAAAGACAGTCTTTTTAGCAACTGGTGCTGGGAGAAATGGACAGCGACAGGCAGAAGAAAGTGGACCACTTCCTTACACCATAAGCAAAAATAAATTCAAAATGGATGAAAAACCTAAATGTGAGACAGGAAACCATCAAAGTCCTACAGGAGAAAACAGGAAGGCCTTTAACCTCGGCTGCAGCAATTACTTAGTTGACATGACTCTGGAGGCAAGGGAAGTAAAAAAAAATGAATTATTGGTTTTACATCAAAATAAAAAGCTTCTACACAACAAAAGAAACAAAGAAACTAACAGGTAACCAATGAGTCGGGAGAAGATTTTTGCAAATGACATATCAGATAAAGAGTTAGTATCCAAAATGTATAAAGAACTTGCAAAATTCAACACCCAAAAAACAATCCAGTGAAGAAATAGGCAGAAGACATGAATAGACATTTTTCCAAAGAAGACATCCAGCTGGTTAACAGACACAGGAAAAGATGCTCAAGATCACTTAGCACCAGAGAAATATAAATCAAAACCACAATGAGATACCTCCTCACACCTGTCAGAATGGCTAAAATTAACAACTCAGGCAACAGCAGATTTTGGCGAGGATGCGGAGAAAGAGGATCTCTTTTGCCCTGTGGGTGGGAACAAATACTGGTGCAGTCACTCTGGAAAACAGTATGGATGTTCCCCAAAAAATTAAAAATAGAACTACCTTATGACCCAGCAATTGCACAACTAGGTATTTATCCAAATGAAACAAAAATGCTATTTCAAAGGGGCACATGCACCCCAATGTTTATAGCAACACCATCAACAATAGCCAAAGTATGGAAAGAGCCCAAATGTCCATCAACTGATGAATGGATAAAGAAAATGTGGTATATATGTACAACGGAATACTACTTGATGTTGAAATAGAATAAAATCTTGCCATTTGCAAGAACGTGGATGGAACTACAGTGTGTTATCTTAAGTGAAATAAGTCAGAAAAAAACATATATGATTTCACTCATGTGGAATTTGAGTAATTCAACAGATAAATATAGGAGAAAGAAAGGAAAAATAAGAAAAACAGAGAGGGAGGCAAACCATAAGAGACTCTTAAATATAGAGAAGAAACTGAGGGTTGCTGGGGGGACTTTGTGGGGGGATGTGTTAAATGGGTGAGGGGCATCAAGGGGAGCACTTTTCAGGATGAGCACTGGGTGTCATATATAAAAGATGAATCACTGAGTTCTACTCCTGAAGCCAGCACTGCACTGTATGTTAACCAAACTGAATTTAAATTTTAAAAATATAGAAAAAGCTCTCTCCCTGGTATTTCACCGCTGAGTCAGTGCAGTTAGGCATCAGCAAATTAATGAGAGGAGAGAGGAGGCCCCTGCTCTTGGGCACCCGCAGGAATGTACTCCAGCTCCAGACACACCGTAAACACTTTCATCTAACGGAAGATAAGCTGTGAAATCGGATTTCTGAGCCACAAGACAAGAAATCACAGAATTTTCCGGCTGAAAGGGAATAACACACTTCTTAATTGAAGAGTGGTCAGGAAAGAAAGCACATGGAGAGCAGTGCCCTGTGGCAGCTTGTGTAAAAACTGGATTCCATGCCAGGCCTGAAATGTTCCAAAGCTCAGTTCGCTATCAGCATCCCAGGTGGTGCAATTAATAAAGAGCTAGCTTGGGGCCACTGGCACAAACAAGGCAGCTCCTTAGAACCTGAACTTCCTATTTGTTCCATTCCTTGGGTAGATAACGCCTGTTAATTACTCTAGAGAAATTATTTTGGTGAGGAGAAAGGGAAGATGGTGGCGTAGGAGGAAGGTGGGCTCACCGCGCATCCTGCTGATCACTTAGAGTCCACCTACACCTGCCTAAATAACCCAGAAAACCGCCACAGGATTAGCAGAATGGAGTCTCCGGAGCCAAGCTCAGACGAGAGGCCCACGGAAGAGGGTAGGAAGGGTGGCAAGGCGGTGCACGCTCCACGGACTGGCGGGAGGGAGCCGGGGCAGAGGGGCGGCTCGCCGGCCAAGCAGAGCCCCCGAGTCTGGCTGGCAAAAGCGGAGGGGCCTGATGGACTGTGTTCCAACAGCAAGTGCGACTTAGCATCTGGGAGGTCATAAGTTAACAGCTCTGCTCTGAAAGCCGGAAGGCTGGAGGAAAAAGGGAGGGAGAGCTGCTGAGCCCCCGGATGACAGAGCTCAGTTTGGTGGGGAACAAAGGCGCTCGCCAGCGCCATCTCCCCCGCCCATACCCCAGCCAAAATCCCAAAGAGAACCAGTTCCTTCCAGGGAACTTCCTTGCTCCACGCAAACACCCAACTCTGTGCTTCTGTGGAGCCACCCTTTCGACAGCGGGTCTGACTCCCTCCCGCTGCCACAGGGCCCCTCCTGAAGTGGATCACCTAAGGAGAAGCGAGCTAAGCCTGCCCCTCCTGCCCCCGTGCACCTTGCCTACCCACCCCAGCTAATACACCAGATCCCCAGCATCACAAGCCTGGCAGTGTGCAAGTAGCCCAGACGGGCCACGCCACCCCACAGTGAATCCCGCCCCTAGGAGAGGGGAAGAGAAGGCACACACCAGTCTGACTGTGGCCCCAGCAGTGGGCTGGGGGTAGACATCAGGTCGGACTGCAGCCCTGCCCACCAACTCCAGTTATACACCACAGCACAGGGGAAGTGCCCTGCAGGTCCTCACCACTCCAGGGACTATCCAAGATGACCAAACAAAAGAATTCCCTTCAAAAGAATCTCCAGGAAATAACAACAGCTAATGAACTGATTAAAAAGGATTTAAATAATATAACAGAAAGTGAATTTAGAATACTAGTCATAAAATTAATCACTGGGCTTGAAAACAGTATAGAGGACAGCAGAGAATCTCTTGCTACAGAGATCAAGGGACTAAGGAACAGTCACAAGGAGCTGAAAAGCACTTTAAACGAAATGCAAAACAAAATGGAAACCACCACGGCTCGGATTGAAGAGGCAGAGGAGAGAATAGGTGAACTAGAAGATAAAGTTATGGAAAAAGAGGAAGCTGAGAGAAAGAGAGATAAAAAAATCCAGGAGTATGAGGGGAAAATTAGAGAACTAAGTGATACACTAAAAAGAAATAATATACGCATAATTGGTATCCCAGAGGAGGAGGAGAGAGGGAAAGGTGCTGAAGGGGTACTTGAAGAAATTATAGCTGAGAACTTCCATGAACCGGGGAAGGAAAAAGGCATTGAAATCCAAGAGGCACAGAGAACACCCTTCAGACGTAACTTGAATCGATCTTCTGCATGACATATCATAGTGAAACTGGCAAAATACAAGGATAAAGAGAAAATTCTGAAAGCAGCAAGGGATAAACGTGCCCTCAGATATAAAGGGAGACCTATAACACTCGTGACTGATCTCTCTTTTGAAACTTGGCAGGCCAGAAAGAATTAGCACGAGATCTTCAGTGTGCTAAACAGAAAAAATATGCAGCCGAGAATCCTTTATCCAGCAAGTCTGTCATTTAGAATAGAAGGAGAGATAAAGGTCTTCCCAAACAAACAAAAACTGAAGGGATTTGTCACCACTAAACCAGCCCTACAAGAGATCCTAAGGGGGACCCTGTGAGACAAAGTACCAGAGACATCGCTACAAGCATGAAACCTACAGACATCACAATGACTCTCAACCCGTATCTTTCTATAATAACACTGAATGTAAATGGATTAAATGCGCCAACCAAAAGACATAGGGTAACAGAATGGATAAAAAAACAAGACCCATCTATTTTCTGTCTACAAGAGACTCATTTTAGACCTGAGGACACCTTCAGATTGAAAGTGAGGGGATGGAGAACTATTGATCATGCTACTGGAAGCCAAAAGAAAGCTGGAGTAGCCATACTTATATCAGACAAACTAGACTTTAAATTTAAGGCTGTAACAAGAGATGAAGAAGGGCATTATATCATAATTACAGGGTCTATCCATCAAGAAGAGCTAACAATTAAAAATGTCTATGCGCCGAATACCGGAGCCCCCAAATATATAAAACAATTACTCATAAACATAAGCAACCTTATTGATAAGAATGTGGTAATTGCAGGGGACTTTAACACCCCACTTACAGAAATGGATAGATCATCTAGACACACGGTCAATAAAGAAACAAGGGCCCTGAATGAGACATTGGATCAGATGGACTTGACAGATCTATTTAGAACTCTGCATCCCAAAGCAACAGAATATACTTTCTTCTCCAGTGCACATGGAACATTCTCCAAGATAGATCATATACTGGGTCACAAAACAGCCCTTCATAAGTTTACAAGAATTGAAATTATACCATGCATACTTTCAGACCACAATGCTATGAAGCTTGAAATCAACCACAGGAAAAAGTCTGGAAAACCTCCAAAAGCATGGAGGTTAAAGAACACCCTACTAACGAATGAGTGGATCAACCAGGCAATTAGAGAAGAAATTAAAAAATATATGGAAACAAACGAAAATGAAAATACAACAATCCAAATGCTTTGGGACGCAGCGAAGGCAGTCCTGAGAGGAAGATACATTGCAATCCAGGCCTATCTCAAGAAACAAGAAAAGTCCCAAATACAAAATCTAACAGCACACCTAAAGGAACTAGAAGCAGAACAGCAAAGGCAGCCTAAACCCAGCAGAAGAAGAGAAATAATAAAGATCAGAGCAGAAATAAACAATATAGCATCTAAAAAACTGTAGAGCAGATCAACGAAACCAAGAGTTGGTTTTTTGAAAAAATTAACAAAATTGACAAACCTCTAGCCAGGTTTCTCAAAAAGAAAAGGGAGATGACCCAAATAGATACAATCATGAATGAAAATGGAATTATTACAACCAATCCCTCAGAGATACAAACAATTATCAGGGAATACTATGAAAAATTATATGCCAACAAATTGGACAACCTGGAAGAAATGGACAAATTCCTAAACACCCGCACTCTTCCAAAACTCAATCAGGAGGAAATAGAAAGCTTGAACAGACCCATAACCAGCGAAGAAATTGAATCGGTTATCAAAAATCTCCCAACAAATAAGAGTCCAGGACCAGATGGCTTCCCAGGGGAGTTCTACCAGACGTTTAAAGCAGAGATAATACCTATCCTTCTCAAGCGATTCCAAGAAATAGAAGGGGAAAGAAAACTTCCAGACTCATTCTATGAAGCCAGTATTACTTTGATTCCTAAACCAGACAGAGACCCAGTCAAAAAAGAGAACTACAGGCCAATATCCGTGATGAATATGGATGCAAAAATTCTTAATAAGATACTAGCAAATCGAATTCAACGGCATATAAAAAGAATGATTCACCAAGACCAAGTGGGATTCACTCCTGGGATGCAGGGCTGGTTCAACATTCGCAAATCAATCAACGTGATACATCACATTAACAAAAAAAAACCAGAAGAACCATATGATCCTGTCAATTGATGCAGAAAAGGCCTTTGACAAAATCCAGCACCCTTTCTTAATAAAAACCCTTGAGAAAGTCGGGATAGAAGGAAAACACTTAAAGATCATAAAAGCCATTTATGAAAAGCCCACAGCTAACATCATCCTCAACGGGGAAAAACTGAGAGCTTTCTCCCTGAGATCAGGAACACGACAGGGATGCCCACTCTCACCGCTGCTGTTTAACATAGTGCTGGAAGTTCTAGCATCAGCAATCAGGCAACAAAAGGAAATCAAAGGCATCAAAATTGGCAAAGATGAAGTCAAGCTTTCGCTTTTTGCAGATGACATGATATTATACATGGAAAACCCGATAGACTCTACCAAAAGTCTGCTAGAACTGATACAGGAATTCAGCAAAGTTGCAGGATACAAAATCAATGTACAGAAATCAGTTGCATTCTTATACACTAACAATGAAGCAACAGAAAGACAAATAAAGAAACTGATCCCATTCACAATTGCATCAAGAAGCATAAAATACCTAGGAATAAATCTAACCAAAGATGTAAAGGATCTGTATGCTGAAAACTATAGAAAGCTTATGAAGGAAATTGAAGAAGATTTAAAGAAATGGAAAGACATTCCCTGCTCATGGATTGGAAGAATAAATATTGTCAAAATGTCAATACTACCCAAAGCTATCTACACATTCAATGCAATCCCAATCAAAATTGCACCAGCATTCTTCTCGAAACTAGAACAAGCAATCCTAAAATTCATATGGAACCACAAAAGGCCCCGAATAGCCACAGGAATTTTGAAGAAGAAGACCAAAGCAGGAGGCATCACAATCCCAGACTTTAGCCTCTACTACAAAGCTGTCATCATCAAGACAGCATGGTATTGGCACAAAAACAGACACATAGACCAATGGAAAGAATAGAAACCCCAGAACTAGACCCACAAACGTATGGCCAACTCATCTTTGACAAAGCAGGAAAGAACATCCAATGGAAAAAAGACCGCCTCTTTAACAAATGGTGCTGGGAGAACTGGACAGCAACATGCAGAAGGTTGAAACTAGAGCACTTTCTCACACCATTCACAAAAATAAACTCAAAATGGATAAAGGACCTAAATGTGAGACAGGAAACCATCAAAACCTTAGAGGAGAAAGCAGGAAAAGACCTCTCTGACCTCAGCCGTAGCAATCTCTTACTCGACACATCCCCAAAGGCAAGGGAATTAAAAGCAAAAGTGAATTACTGGGACCTTATGAAGATAAAAAGCTTCTGCACAGCAAAGGAAACAATCGACAAAACTGAAAGGCAACCAACGGAATGGGAAAAGATATTTGCAAATGACATATTTGACAAAGGGCTAGTATCCAAAATCTATAAAGAGCTCACCAAACCCCACACCCGAAAAACAAATAACCCAGTGAAGAAATGGGCAGAAAACATGAATAGACACTTCTCTAAAGAAGACATCCGGATGGCCAACAGGCACATGAAGAGATGTTCAACGTCGCACCTTATCAGGGAAATAGAAATCAAAACCACACTCAGGTATCACCTCACGCCAGTCAGAGTGGCCAAAATGAACAAATCAGGAGACTATAGATGCTGGAGAGGATGTGGAGAAACGGGAACCCTCTTGCACTGTTGGTGGGAATGCAAATTGGTGCAGCCGCTCTGGAAAGCAGTGTGGAGGTTCCTCAGAAAATTAAAAATAGACCTACCCTATGACCCAGCAATAGCACTGCTAGGAATTTATCCAAGGGATACAGGAGTGCTGATGTATAAGGGCACTTGTACCCCAATGTTTATAGCACCACCCTCAACAATAGCCAAATTATGGAAAGAGCCTAAATGTCCATCAACTGATGAATGGATAAAGAAATTGTGGTTTATATACACAATGGAATACTATGTGGCAATGAGAAAAAATGAAATATGGCCTTTTGTAGCAACGTGGATGGAACTGGAGAGTGTGATGCTAAGTGAAATAAGCCATACAGAGAAAGACAGATACCATATGTTTTCACTCTTATGTGGATCCTGAGAAACTTAACAGGAACCCATTGGGGAGGGGAAGGAAAAAAAAGAGGTTAGAGTGGGAGAGATCCAAAGCATAAGAGACTGTTAAAAACTGAGAACAAACTGAGGGTTGATGGGGGGTGGGAGGGAGGAGAGCGTGGGTGATGGGTTTTGAAGAGGGCACCTTTTGGGATGAGCACTGGGTGTTGCATGGAAACCAATCTGTCAATAAATTTCATATATTAAAAAAAATAAACTACTATGAATATAGTAAAACTCAAAAAAAAAAAAGAATGAAAGCTGTAATGGTCAGAACACTATGGTACTGGCACAAAAACAAACACACAGATCAATTAAATGGAATAGAAAACCCAGAAATGGACCCACAACTCTTTGGTCAATTAATCGTTGACCAAGCAGGAAAAAACACACAATGGGAAAAGACAGTCTCTTCAACAAATTGTGTTGAAGAACAGGATAGCAACATGCAAAACAATGACATTGGACCACTTTATTCCACCATACATAAAAATTAATTCAAAATGGGTTAAAGATTTAAATGTGAAACATGAAACCATTAAAATCCTAGAGGAGAACACAGTCAGTAACCTCTTTGACATCTGCCATAGCATCTTCTGACTAGACACGTCTCCAGAGGCAAGGGTAACAAAAGCAAACGTAAAGTATTGGAACTACATCAAAATAAAAACTGCACAGCGAAGAAACATGCAACAAAACTAAAAAGCAACCTGTGAAAAGGGGTATGTTTTTTGCTAATGACATATTTGATAAAAGGTTATTATCCAAAATATATAAAGAACTACTAAAACTCAATACCTCCAAAAGACATAATCCAATTAAAAATGAGCAGAAGATATGAATGGATAGTTTTCTAAAGAAGACATACAGACTGCCAACAGACACATGAAAAGGTGCTCAACGTCACTAATCATTGGAAAATACAAATCAAAACTTCAATAAGATATCACCTCATCCCTGGGGCGCCTGGGTGTATAAGTTGGTTAAGCGTCCGACTTCAGCTCAGGTCATGATCTTATTGTTTGTGAGTTTGAGCCCCGTGTCAGGCTCTGCTGACAGCTCAGAGCCTGGAGCCTGCTTCAGATTCTGTGTCTCCCTCTCTCTGTGCTCCTCCCCCATTCATGCTCTGCCTCTTTCTGTCTCTCAAAAATAAACGTTTAAAAAATAATAATAATAATGATACCACCTCACACCTATCAGAATGGTTAAAATCAACAACACAAGAAATACAAGAAACAACAGGTGTTGGTTAGGACGTGGAGAAAGGGGAACATTTTTTCACTGTTGGTGGGGATGGCAACTGGTGCAGCCACTCTGGAAAACATTATAGAGGTTCTGCAAAAATTTCAAAATGGAATTATCCTAATATCCAGCAATTGCACGACTAGGTATTCACACAAAGAATACAAAAATACAAATTTAAAGGGATATTTGCACCCCAATATTTAAAGCAGCATTATCTACAATAGCTCAACTATGGACACAGACTAAATGCCCACTAACTAATGAATGGAGAAAGAATATACATGGAATATTACTCAGCCATATAAAAGAATGAAATCTTGCCATTTGTATCAGTTGGGTAGAGCTAGAGAATATTATACTAAGTGAAATAAATCAGTTAGAGAAAGATAAATACCATATGATTTCATTCATATGTGGAATGTAAGAAAGAAAACAAAGGGTAAAAAAAATAGACACTGTGGCAAAACAAGAAATAGACTCTTAATTTTAGTGAACAAACTGATGGTTACCAGAGAAGAGGTGGTTAGGGTGTGTGTGTAAAATAGGCAATGAGGATTAAGGAGTGCACTTGCTATGATGAGCTCTGGGTATTTCATGGATGTGTTGACTCATTATACTGTAAATGTGAAACTAATATTATACTGTATGTTACTTAACTGGAATGTAAATTAAAAGTTAAAAAAAAGAAAGTTGTAACTCTATGGTAGCCAATTAGGTAAGAAAAAGATATAAAAGGGATCTAAGGTTGAAAGGAATAAATAAAATTATCTCTGTTCACAGATGACATGGGGTTAAATGTAGAAAATCCACACAAAACTGTTAGAACTAATCAAATTCAGTAAACTTGCAGGATACAATATCTATACAAATAAATCAATTGTGTTGATACACTAACAGTATACAATAAAAAAATGAAGTTAGGAAAAAAAATCTCATAGTAGTATCAAAAAGACTAAAATACATAAGAATAAACTTAACCAAGGAGATGAGAGATTTTTACACTGAAAACTACAAAAGTATACTTACAGAAATCGAAGAAGAGAGAAGTGGAAAGACATCCTATGTTTATAGACTGGTAGACTTAATATTGTTAAGATGCCAACATTACTCAAAGCAATCTACAGATTAAATTATCTAATGTTTTAATTCACTAAGAGAACAACAATCAGAAGAGGATGTCACAACCTCCCCCTACCACATCTACATTCCTGCTAGTACCTGCATCCATCATACTCTGCATTATCTCATTATTACAGATGAACCCATCTGTGATCCTAACTAAAGTCAGCCCATCCACTATTGCACAATTTCCCACAGTCCCTTACCTCCTCTGAGAAGTCACTCTAATTCTCTCCTTTTTCTTCTACATTTTTATTATTACCTTCTCATTAGTATTTTTTCCATCAGTGTATAAAAAATATCCTGTTTCTCCAATCTTAAAAAATACTCTCTTGACCCCATTCCACTCCCAGATACTTTTGTATTTTATCCACTTCTCTTTTGCAATAAGGTCCCTTTAGAGAGATGTACAGAATCAGTAAGTACAGAGGCCTTGTTTCTCCTATAAAGGAGCAGATTTGAGAAGGAAGAGTGGAAGTCCATTTTTGGACATATTGAATTAGAGAATCCTATAATACATGTTAATTAACATGTAAAGTAAATAGAGATATTACATAGGCAATAGAAGTAAGCAAAACAGGGTTAAGTAATTTTCTTTGGTCCCTAGAAGCTAGTAAGTGGCAGATCTTCGATTCATACTTATATCACCTGACTTCCAAGAGTATATTCTCAAATGCTGTAACTACTGGGTCTCTAACTTTTGCGACCTCTTCCATTTGTTCAACAAATATTTATTGAGCAAGTATGTATTCAGTTTCGTGTCCTTATTCAGTGGTTACAAAGTTACAAAAGTGTTAACATATGACTTTTGTTCAAAAAAGTTGTAATTTAGTTTTACTAATGGTGTATCTTCACTGATAATGCATGAAATAGTTTAATATGTAATTTAATTGATTTAATTAATATTTTATGATTGAAGTCATAGTTTTAATAGCTTAAAAATGTTTAGAATGTGAACTGTTTTATAAAGAATATTTTATCTGAATAAGATTTTGAGTTGACATTTCAAGGAAAGTAGAGTAAACTTAACCATGGTATTTATTTTTTTATTTTTTTATTTAAATTTTTTTTCAAAGTTTATTTATTTTTGGGACAGAGAGACAGAGCATGAACGGGGGAGGGGCAGAGAGAAAGGGAGACACAGAATCAGAAACAGGCTCCAGGCTCTGAGCCATCAGCCCAGAGCCCGATGCGGGGCTCGAACTCACGGACCGCAAGATCGTGACCTGGCTGAAGTCGGACGCTTAACCGACTGCGCCACCCAGGCGCCCCTAACCATGGTATTTAAATACCAATGAACTTCAAATAAAACATAGAGCAGCTGGTAATTTTTATTAGTAGGGAAAAGCTTAGATCAAATTAATAAAACTAAACAAAATTCTCAGGTTTGGGGAAAGTAGCTGTCAATTTTAGCTGACCAACAACATCATGTCACATGATCAATCACTGTCTTTTTGCTTCTCACTGCAGATGGAATATGGTGGAAACTAAAAACAGAAAAAACCCAAAGGAAAAATAAAATTGAATATTTAGATTTACCTACATGTGAAGGGACTGGTTGGCTAGTAAAGAAACTCCTAAGCAATTAGAAACTGAAGAGTGAATGAAATTATTCTTAACTATAATAAAGCTTGAAGTGCAAGAGTTACTTTGGATAGGGACATCAATAATATAGTTTCAGGAAGAGGTAAAATTATAACATTCGAAAAGGTACTAAATGCTAATTAGAGATTGATAATATTTATTATTTTTTTTAATTTAAAATTTAGTTAACATACCATGCAATATTGGTTTCAGGAGTAGAATTCAATGATTTATCACTTATATACAATACCCAGTGTTCATCACAAGTGCCCTTTTTAATACCCATTACCCATCTAGCCCATCTCCCACCCACACCCCTCCATCAACCCCCCGTTTGTTCTCTATCTTTAAGAATCTCTTGTGGTTTGTTACCCTTTATTTATGCCCTTCCTTTGTGCTCATCTGTTTTGTTCTTAAATTCCACATATGAGTGAACATAAAGTATTTTCTTTCTCTGATTGATTTATTTAGCTTACTATAACACATTATAGCTCCATCCACATCATTGTAAGTGGCAAGATTTCATTCCTTTTGATGACTGAGTAATATTCCATTGTATATCTGTATTGCATCTTCTTTATCCATTCATCAGTTGATGGACATTTGGGTTCACTCCATAGTTTGGCTAATGTTGGTCATGCTGTTATAACCATTGGGGTGCATGTATTCCTTTGAATCTGTATTTTGTATCCTTTGGGTAAATACCTAATAGTGAAATTGCTGGATCATAGGATAGTTCTATTTTTAGTTTTTTGAGGAACCTCTATACTGTTTTCCAGAGTGGCTTCACCAGTTTGCATCCCCACCAACAGTGCAAGAGGGTTCCTCTTTCTCCATATAATTGCCAACCCTTGTTGTTTCTTGTGTTGTTAATTTTAGCCATTCTGACAGGTGTGAGGTGGTATCTCATCATGGTTTTGGTTTGTATTCCCCTGGTGATAAGTGATGTTGAGCATCTTTTCATGTGTCTGTTAGTTATCTGGATGTCTTCTTTGGAAAAGTGTCTACTCATGTCTTATGTCCATTTCTTCAATAAAGGCTGCCTTTTAGTTTTGTTGATTGTTTCTTTTGCTGTGCAGAAGCCTATGGAATAGGAGAAGATATTTATGAATGACATGTCTGATAGAGGGTTACTATCCCAAATGTATAAAGAACTTATCAGACTCAAAACCCAAAAAACAAATAATTCAGAACCTGATGTGGGGTTTGGTATCATGAATCATGAGATCATGACATGAGCCAAAATCAACATCTGGATGCTTAACCCACTGAGCCACAAAAATGCCACATCTATGTCTGTTTTTGTGCCAGAACCATACTGTCTTGATGACTATAGCCTTGTAATATAGCTTGAAATATGGAATCTTGATGCCTTCAGTTTTGCTTTTCTTTTTCAGGATTGCTTTGAAAATCAGGGTCTTTTGTAGTTCCACACAAACTTTAGGATTATTGGTTCTAGCTCTGTGACAAATTGTGGTGGTATTTTTTATAGAGATTGCATTAAATGTGTAGATTGCTTTGGGTAGTATAGATATTTTAACAATGTTTGTTCATCCAATCCATGAGTATGGAATGATTTCTCATTTCTTTGTGTCCTTTTTACTTTCTTTCATAAGTGTTCTACAGTTTTAAGAGTATAGATCATTTACCTCTTTCATTAGGTTTATTCCTAGGTATTTTATTGGTTTTGGGACAATTGCAAGTGGTTTTGATTCACTGATTTCTTTTTCGACTGCTTCATTAATGGTGTATAGAAATGCAACAGATTTCTCCACATTGATTTTATATCCTGCAACTTTGGTGAATTCACAAATTGTTCTAACAATTTTTTGGTGAAGTCTTTTGGGTTTTCTAAATAGGATATCATGTCATCTGCAAATAGTGGCAGTTTGACTACTTCTTGCCTATTTCTGTGCTTTTTCTTTTTGTTGTTTGATTGTTGAGGCTAAGACTTCCAGTACTATGTTAAACAGTAATGGTGATAGTGGACATCCTTGTCTTGTATCTGACTGTACAGGAAAGGCTTTCAATGTTTCATCATTGAAGATGATATTAGCTGTGGGTCTTTTGTATATGGCCTTTATGATGTTGAGGTATGTTCCCTCTATCCCTACCTTCTGGAGAGTTTTTAACAAGAATGAATGCAGTATTTTGTCAAATGCTTTTTCTGCATATACTGACAGGATCATATGGTTCTTATTCTTTCTTTTATTAATGTGGTGTGTCCCATTGATTTTCAAATATTGAACCAGCCCTGCAGCCAAGGAATAAATCCCACTTTATCATCATGAATAATTCTTTTACTGTTATGTTGAATTTGATTTGGTAGCATTTTATTGAGAATTTTTGAATCCATATTTATCAGGGATACTGACCTGTAATTCTCCTTTTTAGTGGGGTCTTTGTCTGGTTTTGGAATCAAGGTAATGATTGGTAGAATGAGTTTGGAAATTTTCCTTCCATTTATATATTTTTTAAAACAGTTTGCGAAGAATAGTTATTAACTCTTCTTTAAATGTCTAGCAGGATGCATCTGGGTGGCTCAGTTGGTTAAGTGTCCAACTTCGGTTCAGGTCATGATTTCACAGTTCGTGAGTTCAAGTCCAGCATTGGGCTCTCTGCTGTCAGTATGGAGCCCATTTTGGATGCCCTGTCACCCTCTCTCTCTGCCTGTCTTCTGCTCGCACTCTGTCTCTCCCAAAATAAATAAAATTAAAAAATTTATATATCTGGCAGAATTCCCTGGGAAGCCACCTGGCCCAGGACTCTTGTTTGTTGGGAGATTTTAAATTACTGATTCAATCTCTTTGCTGGCTGTTGGTCTGTTCAAATTCTCTCTTTCTTCCTGTTTCAGTTTTAGTTGGTTGTCAGTTTCTAGGAAATTGACCATTTCTTTCACATTGGCCAGTTTGTTTTTGGCACATAACTTTTCATTATATTCTCATATTATTATTGTATTTATGTGGTGTTGGTTGTGATCTCTCCTCTTTCATTTGTGATTTTCTCTATTTGGTTCCATTCTCTTTTCTTTTTGAAAAGTCTGACTAGGTGCTTATCAATTTTGTTTATTCTCTCAAACAATCAGCTCTTAGTTTCATTGATCTGTTCTTTGTTTGTTCGTCTATATAGTTTATTTCTGCACTAATCTTTCTTATCTCCCTTTCTCTGCTCCCTTTATCCTTTATTTGCTGTTCCTTTCTTAGATACTTTAGGTGTAAGGTTAGGTTGTGTATTTGGGGCCTTTCTTCCTTCTTGACATAGGCCTGAATTGCCATATACTTCACTCTTAAGATTTCCTTGCATCATCCCAAAGGTTTTGGACTGTGGTGTTTTTGTTTTCATTTGCTTCCATGATTTCTTTATTTCTTCTTTAATTTTATGGTCAACCCACTCATTCTTTAGTAGGATGTTCTTTAATCTCCATGTATTTGTGGGCTTTAAAAATTTTTTCTTGTGGTTGACTTCAAGATTTATAATGTGTGATCTAAAAATATGCATGGTATGATCTCAATCTTTTTGTACTTGTACTTTCTAGACTTTGTTGAAGGCTGATGGGTGACCCAATATATGATCTATTCTGGAGAATTTTCAAGGTAGACTTGAGAAGAATATGTATTCTGATGAATTAGGATGAAATGTTCTGAATATATATCTAAGTCTATCTGGTCCAATGTGTCATTCAAAGCCATGGCTTCCTTGTTGATTTTCTGCTTAAATGATCTGTCCATTGTTGTAAATAGTCCTCTACTATTACTGTATTAGTATCAATGAGTATGTTTATATTTGTTTCTAATTGATTTATATATTTGTTTTCTACAAGTTTGGAGCATAAATATTTACATTTGTTAGATCTTTTTAATGGATAGACCCTTAATTATGAGAAAGTCCCCTTTTTCATCTCCTATTACAGTCTTTGTTTTAAAATCTCATTTGATATGAGATGATACGTTCTTTTGACATCCATTAGCATGATAGATGATTCTCCATCCCCTCACTTTCAACATGCAGGTGTCTTTAGGCCTAAAATTAGTCTCCTGAAGGCAGTATTTAGACAGATCTTTTTAAATCCATTCTGATACCTTACACCTTTTAATTGGAGCATTTAGTCCACTAACATTTTGACTGATTGTTGAAAGATATTAAATTAGTGCCATTGTGTTGCCTGTAGAGTCGGTATTTCTAGCAATGTTCTCTGGTCCTTTCTAGACTTTGTTGCTTTTGGTCTTTTGTTTTTTCCTCCATTCAGAGTCCCTCTTAAAACTTATTGCAGGGGTTGTTTAGTGGTCACGTACTCTATTAGTTCTTGTTTGTCTGGGAAACTCTTTATCTCTCCTTCTATTCTGAATGATAGCCTAGCTGGGTAAAGAATTCTTAGCTGCATATTTTTATCATTCAGCTTGTTGAATATATCCTGTGACTCCTTTTTGGTCTGCCAAGTTTCTGTGGACAGATGCACTGTGAACATTATGTATCTCCCCTTGTTTCTTTCATTACTTTTTCCTTGCTTGTGTATTTTGTGAATTTTACTATGATATAGTGGCCAGCTTTTGCTGAATTTTATGGGAAATCTTTGATTTTTGGATTTTGATGCCTATGTCCTTCCCCAGTTTAGGGAAGTTTTCAGCTATAATTTGCTCACATATAACTACTGTCCCTTTTTCTCCTTTTATCTTCTGTGACTCTATTATTTAAATATAATATCTTTTTAATAAGTCGCTGAGTGGGGTCCTTGGTGGCTCAGTCATTTAAGCATCTGACTTTTAATTTCAACTCAGGTCGTGATCTCACATTTGGTGGGAATGAGCCCTGCATTGGGCTCTGTACTGACACCAGAGAGCCTTCTTGGTATTCTCTTTCTGTACCTCTTCTTCTCATGCTCTCTACCTCTCAAAATGAATAAATCATTTTTTAATATAATTTATTGTCAAACTGGTTTCCATACAACACCCAGTGCTCATCCCAAAAAGTGCTCTCCCCAATGCCCATCACCCACTTTCCCCTCTCCCCCACCCTCATCAACCCTCAATTTTTTCTTTATATTTAAGAGTCTATTACGATTTGCTTCCCTCCATCTATGTAACTTTGTTTTCCCTTCCCCTAACCTATGGTCTTTTGTTAAGTCTCTCAATATCCACATATGAATGAAAACATATGGTATCAGTCTTTCTCTGACTGACTTATTTCACTTAGTATAATACCCTCCAGGTCAACCCACGTTGCTTAAATGGCAAGATTTCATTCCTTGTCATTGCCAAGTAGTCTTCCATTGTGTATATAAACCACAATTTCTTTATCCATCCATCAGTTGATGGACATTTAGGCACTTTCCATACTCGGGCTGTTGTTGAAAGTGCTGCTATAAACATTGGGGTGCATGTGTCCCTATGCGTCAGCACTCCTATATCCCTTGGGTAAATTCCTTTGAGTCCTATTGTTGGATCATAGGGTAGATATATTTTTAATTTTTGAGGAACTTCCACACAGTTTTCCAGAGAACTGCACCAGATTACATTCCCACCAACAGTGCAAGAGGGTTCCCCTTTCTCCACATCCTCTCCAGCGTCTATAGTCTCCTGATTTGTTCATTTTAGCCACTCTGACTGGCGTGAGGTGGTATCTGAGTGTGGTTTTGATTTGTATTTCCCTGATGAGGAGCGACATTGAGCATCTTTTCATGTGCCTGATGACCATCTGGATGTCTTCTTTGGACTAATGCCTATTCATGTCTTCAGCCCATTTCTTCACTGGATTATTTGTTTTTCAGGTGTGGAGTTTGGTGAGTTCTTTATAGATTTTAGATACTAGCCCTTTGTCCGATATGTCATTTGCAAATATCTTTTCCAATTCCGTTGGTTGCCTTTTAGTTTTGTTGGTTGTTTCCTTTGCAGTGCAGAAGCTTTTTATCTTCATGAGGTCCCAAGAGTTCATTTTTCCTTTTAATTCCCTTGCCTATGGAAATGTGTCGAGTAAGAAATTGCTGCGACTGAGGTCAGAGAGGTTTTTTCCTGCTTTCTCCCCTAGGGTTTTGATGGTTTCCTGTCTCGCATTCAGGTCCTTTATCCATTTCGAGTTTATTTTTGTGAATGGTGTATGAAAGTAGTCTAGAAAGTGGTCATTCTTCTGCACGTTGCTGTCTAGTTCTCCCAGCACCATTGCTGTTGAGTTTTGCAAACACCATTTCTTGCAGAGACTGTCTTTCTTCCATTGGATATTCTTTCCCGCTTTGTCAAAGATTAGTTGGCCATACTTTTGTGGGTCCAATTGTGGAGTCTCTATTCTATTGCATTGGTCTATGTGTCTGTTTTTGTGCCAATACCATGCTGTCTTGATGATTACAGCTTTGTAGTAGGGGCTAAAGTCTGGGATTGTGATGCTTCCCACTTTGGTCTTCTTCACTATTACTGTGGCTGTTCAGGGTCTTTTGTGGTTCCACACGAATTTTAGGATTATTTTTGTTCTAGCTTTGAGAAGAACGCCAGTGCAATTTTGGTTGGGATTCCATTGAATGTGTAGATAGTTTTGGGTAGTATTGACATTTTAACAATGTTTATTCTTCCAATCCATGAACACAGAACGTTTTTCCATTTCTTTATGTCTTCTTCAATTTCCTTCATGAGCTTTCTATAGTTTTCAGCATACAGACCTTTTACATCTTTGGTTAGGTTTATTCCTAGGTGTTTTATGATTCTTGGTGCAATCGTGAATGGGGTCAGTTCCTTTATTTGTCTTTCTGTTGCTTCATTATTAGTGTATAGGAATGCAACTGATTTCTGTACATTGGTTTTGTATCCTGCGACTTTGCTGAACTCATGTATCAGTTCTAGCAGCCTTTTGGTGGAGTCTGTTGGGTTTTCCACGTAGAGTATCATGCAGTCTACGAAAAGTGAAAGTTTGACTTCTTTGGAAATTGTGATGCCTTTTATTTCATTTTGTTTTCTGACTGCTGATGCTAGGACTTCCAATACTATGTTGAAAAACAGTGGTGAAAGAGGACATTCCTGTCGTGTTCCTGATCTCAGGGGGAATGCTCTCAGTTTTTCCCCATTGAGGATGATATTAGCTGTGGGGTTTCCATAAATGGCTTTCATGATGTTTAAGTATGTTCTTCTATCCCGTCCTTCTGGAGGGTTTTTATGAAGAAACGATGCTGTATTTTGTCAAATGCTTTTTCTGCATCTATTGACAGGATCATATGGTTCTTATCTTTTCTTCTATTAATGTGATGTATCACATTGGTTAATTCTGAATATTGAACCAGCCCTGCAGTCCAGGAATGAATCCCACTTGATGATGGTGAATAATTCTTTTTATATGATATTGAATTCGATTTGCTACTAGCTTGTTGAGAATTTTTCATCCATATTCATCAGGGATATTGGCTTGTAGGTCTCCTTTTTTGGGGGGACTCTGTCTGGTTCAGGAATCAAGGCAATGCTGGCTTCATAGATTGAGTCCAGAAGTTTTGCTTCCCTTTCTATTTTTTGGAACATCTTGAGAAGGATAGGTATTAATTCTGCTTTAAATGTCTCATAGATTTCCCCAGGGAATCCATCTGGTCCAGGATTCTTATTTGTTGGGAGATTTTTGATACCTGATTCAATTTAGTCACTCACTATGTGTCTGTTCAAATTTTCTATTTCTTCCCGTTGGAGTTTTGGTAGTGTGTGGGTGTTTAGGAATTTGTCCATTTCTTCCAAGGTGTCCAGTTTGTTGGTATATAATTTTTCATACTACTCCCTGATAATTGCTTGTATTTCTGAGGGATTGGTTGTAATTATTCCATTTTCATTCGTGATTTTATCTATTCGGATCCTCTCTCTTTTGTTTTTGGGAAGTCCGACCGGAGGTTAATCAATTATGTTTATTTTTTCAAAAAAACAACTCTTGGCTTCATTGATCTGTTCGTCTATTTTTTGGATTCTATATTGTCTATTTCTGCTCTGATCTTTATTATTTCTCTTCTTCTTCTGGGATTGGGGTGTCTTTGCTCTCCTGCTTCTAGTTCCTTTACATGTGCTGCTAGATTTTGTATTTGGAATTTTTCTTGTTTCTTGAGATAGGCCCGGATTGCAATGTATTTTCCTCCTAGGGATGCCTTTGTTGCATCCCAAAGGGTTTGGACTGTCGTGTTTTCATTTTCATTTGTTGCCATATATTTTTAAATTTCTTATCTAACTGCCTGGTTGACCCATTCATTCTTTAGTGGGATGTTTTTTAACCTCCATGCATTTGGTGGTTTTCCAAACATTTTCCTGTGGTTGATTTCAAGTTTCAGAGCATTGTGATCTGAAAGTGTGCATGGTATGATCTCAATTCTTTTATATTTATTGAGAGCTGTTTTATGACCCAGTATGTGATCTATTTTGGGGAATTTTCCATGTGCACTCGAGAAGAAAGTATATTCTGCTGCTTTAGGATGTAGAGTTATAAATATATCTGTCAAATCCATCTGGTGCAGTGTATCATTCAGAGCCATTGTTTTTTTACTGATTTTCTGTCTATACGATCTGCCCATTGCTGTAAGTCCCCTGCACTTACCACATTCTTACCAATAAGATAGTTTATGCTTGTGATTATTTGTTTTATATAGTTGGGTGATTCCGAATTTGGTGCATAGACATTTATAATTGTTACCTCTTCCTGATGGATAGACCCTGTGATTATTATATAATGCCGTTCTTCATCTCTTGTTACAGCCTTTAATTTAAAGTCTAGTTTGTCTGATATAAGTGTGGCTACTCCAGCTTTCCTTTGAGTTCCAGTAGCATGATAGTTCTCCATCCCCACACTTTTAACCTGAAGGTGACCTCAGGTCTAAAATGGGTCTGTTGTTGACAGAAATTAGATGGGTCTTGTTTTTTATTTATTCTGATACCCTATGTCTTTTGATTGGAGCATTTAGTCCATTTACAGTCAGTGTTATTATTGAAAGATATGGGTTTAGAGTCATTGTCTTCTCTGTAGGTTTCTGCTTGTAGTTATGTCTCTGGTCCTTTGCGATCCTTGCAACACTTCACTCACAGAGTCCCCCTTAGGATCTCTTTAGTGGTCTGGTTTAGTGGTGGCAAATTCCTTCAGTTTTTGTTTGTTTGGGAAAACCTTTATCTCTGAATGACAGAATGATAATGACCTTTATCTTCTGAATGATAGGCTTGCTGGATAAAGTATTCTTGGCTGCATATTTTTCCTATTCATCACATTGAATATTTCCTTCCATTCCTTTCTGGCCTGCCAAGTTTCAGTAGATAGGTCTGCTACTACCCTTATGTGTCTACCTTTGTATGTTAAGGCCCATTTTTCCCTAGATGCTTTCCGAATTCTCTCTTTTTCCTTGTATTTTGCCAGTTTCACTATGATATGTCATGCAGAAGATTGATTCAAGTTACACCCAAAGGGAGTTCTCTACGCCTCTTGGATTTCAGTGTCAGTTTCCTTCCCCACATTGGGGAACTTTTCAGTCATGATTTGTTCAAGTACACCTTCAGCCCCTTTCTCTCTCTTCTTCTTCTTCTTGAATTCGTATGATACGGATATTGTTCCGTTTGATTGAATCACTTAGTTCTTTAATTCTCCCCTTGTGATCCTGGATTTTTTTTATCTCTCTTTTTTTCAGCTTCCTCTTTTTCCATAATTATATCTTCTAACTCACATATTTCCCCCTTTGCCTCCTCAGTCCATGCTGTGGCCGCCTCCATTTTATTTTGCCCCTCATTTATAGCATTTTTTAATTCATCATGACTATTTTTTAGTTCCTTGCTCTCTGCAGCAATAGATTCTTTGCTGTCTTCTATGCTTTTTTCAAGCCCAGCCATTAATCCTATGACTATTATTCTAAATTCTTGTTAAGTTATATTGTCTATATTGGTTTTGATAAATTCTTTAGCTCTCACTTCTTCCTGGAATTTCTTTTGAGGATAACTCTTCCGTTTCATCATTTTGGCTGTTTTTCTGTCCTACAAGAGTTTTAAAACCTTGTTATGTGCTCTGCACCTGCGAGCACTGGTATATTAAAGGGGGGTGTCATACACTGTCCAGGGCCTGGCCCTTCAGGGGGTGTTTTCTAGTGCATGTTACTTGCTCTCTGTTATTGTGACTTTGGTTGTTTTATTTCCCTACTCGTAGTGATGTTTTGGACCCTCCACCAGGTGTGTTTTGATTTGTTCCATGATGTAGCCCTGGAAAGGGAAACAAAAAGATAATCAAACAAGGAACAAAAACACACAAACACACAAACAAGTAAAACAAACAAACAAACAAGCCAAAAGCCAAAAGCCAAAAACCAGAAACACCAGCTACATGTTAAGAACAGGGTGAAGGCAGTGTTGATGGAAGAGCACATACTAAGAGAGAAATGACAGGGGTGGGGAAAAAGAAAAATAAACATTGACCAGGCAGAGAGACTCAAAGGCTTAATCCAGAGAGAGAGAAAGGAAAATAAAAAAGGAAGCGGGGGGAAAAGAAATGAAGATCAAGTTATCCAGACAGAGAAACTCTATGGCTTAATTACTCCAGAGAGAGAGAAAGGAAAGTAAAGAAGGACATATACAGCATGTATCAAGAGAATGGATTAAATATGTCTGCTTAAACAAACCAACAACCAGAGTAACCAGACTAGAGGAGGAAAGAGATAATAAGGAGAAAAGGAAGGAAGAATATATCTAAATAATAATAATTGTCTGAAAACTAATCCAGGCAATACAGCAGCACTAGTCTGGAGGAGGTGGCCATCTGGTTCCTCAGTGCCTATCCCGCTCCAGTAGATAGGCAGTTATCCCTTGCAGAGGGGAGTGGTTTGGTGTTGGAGGGACCCACTTCCACTGTGGGCCCTGCAGACCTGTCCCTGAGCTCCGGCCTTGGTGGTGGTGGGGAGAAAAATGGCAACACACCAGTCTCTTCTCCACGGACCCTGTATCCCAAATCACTCTCTTTGAGCCATCCTCTCTGTGCCCCGGATGAAGATGAGGCAGTCTGTCTTGCTCTACAGAGCCCCAGCGCTTGGCTGGGATTCAAGCTCCTGCTCCGTATGCCCTGGTACTGGAGAATTGCCTCTCCCTGCTGCCCGTTATGTGGTACCCGGCTGGTTTTGTCCTGTCTCACAGTACCCAGGGAGGGTATCACTTTCTCCTACTGTGGACCTGGCCCTTGACCTAGCCCCCCAGTCCGGAGCTGGCTCCCCTCCTCCCCAGGTGTATGAAAAGGCAGCTGGCCCCAATCTGGAAAAAGACTGGCAGTTAGAGATTGGATCTTTCCCCATCCCAGTCTGAGGTTTTTCTCTTGTCCAGATACAGTCCTATGCTTCTGCAGTCTTTCTCTTCCCTTTCTGTCTCCACAGAAGGGGATCCCTCCCCTCCATGCCTGCACAGCCTGTTTTATGTCTCCCAGCTCGCAATCATCGACCTATGACCCATCATATTGTCCTGGAGTCTCCCTGGTAGTGACTCAGTCTCTTTTCCTCCCAGATTCCTGGGGTTCAAAGTCTTTTGGCTTCAACTTTTTGTTTGAGAGATGTGGGAAGTTTGGATCCCCCTACTTCTCTGCCATGTTGACCCTTCCTAAATAAATAATTTAAAGAAAGCGCTTAGTTCCCTAATTCTGCTTTCATAATCCATGAATTTTGTTTCCCTTTTCTTTTCAATGTCATCGTTTTGTATAATTTTATCTTTTATCATTGATTTACTCCTCTGCTGTATCCATCTTCACCATCACGGCATCCATATGAGATTGCCTCTAGGTTATAGCATTTTAAATTTCAGCCTGACTAGATTTTAGCCCTTTTATCTCTGCTGAAAGGGATTCTCTACTGTCTTCCATGCTTTCTTCAAGCTCAGTTCGTATGCTTATAATCATGGTTTTAAACTCTATTTCAGATATCTTTCTTATATCCATATTGATTAAGTCCCTGGCCATGAATTCTACTACCTGTTCCTTGTATTTGGGTTAATATCTTAGTGTCATCATTTTATCCATAAAAGAAGAGAAGGAAGAAAGAAAGAAAAAAGAAAAACAAAGAAACAAAAACAAACAAAACAAAACAAAACAATCAAAAAAAAGTTGATCTTGGGTCTGTTTTGGTCAGCCTGTTAAAAGAAACAAAAATAAAAATAATGAAAGAAAATTTATTGAAAAGAAACAAAAAGACAATAAAAATAGAATGTGTATATACAAATGTATACATAAAAAATAAAATAAAACATAATAATAAAAAATTGAAAAAAATTGGAAAATAAAATAAATGAAAAAAATAATAAAAAAGATACAGAATAAAAGTAAAATGGAAGTAAGATCTTATTTCCCTTAGAGTGGAAGCTTTGCAGCACTATGATCAGTAGATTTGGTGCAAAGCAGTTTTTTGTGCTTGTCTTCTTGGGGAATGGCCTGCTACACTGATTGTGAGGCTGACTTGTTTCAGTGGAAAAGTGCCTAAAGTGTGCAGGGGTGTAGGGCTTTGTGTAAGTCACTCAAGCCAACACTAGGTGGTGCTGTGTTTCTCTCTGACATCTGATAGGTCTGGTGGGCATAGTTCAGGGAGAGGGCTGGGGAAGATGGCACCTTGCCCGCTCCTCCCCTGGAGGGGAACTCTAGGTTGTTGCATTTCATGAGGCTTCACAGAAGTGTCCAAGGCTTTTGTCAGTTCCCTGAGTGCCATGCCCAGTGCCACAGTTCTCCTGTTTTATATTTGGCCAGTGACTGTGATTTAAAACTCCAAATCTTAAAGCCCCCCCCCCCCAAAAATAAAAAAAAAACGTGGACTCACTTGCCTTCTCCAGAGGAGAGACTCTCAGTGTGCTTTTCACCATTCTTCACCAGAAAAGTAGTCACAGAGCACATGCACAGTGACTGGAGTCTATTGTGGCACATAGCGAAAGCTGCGACTGGGTTATCTGCAGTCTGTGTGTGCCTCTTTCCCCTGCTTCATTCTGTCTCAGAAAAACAGTTGTACACAGGTACACACTCAGGATGGAATCTATTGGCACACAGTGAAAAGCTGCCACAAGAGTATCTGCTTTCTTTGGGCTCTTCTATTCCCTGTTGTTGAATGGCTGCTCAATGGCTCTTGGCTTTTGTCCTTAGGCAAAAAACCCTCTTCTAAATGTATACCAGGAAGGGAAGCAATCATGCCTAGTGCAACCTAGGGGATCCCCACACCACGGAGTCTTGTACAAATCTTATACGTTGCTCACTCCCCACCACTCTCTCCCTCTCTTCCTGACCACTCTCCATGAAAAGGGTTTCATTCCCTCCATGGCTTCGTGGCTTTTGTCTCCTCCAGTTCACAGCTCCAAACCTCACATCTGCCACATTCTCTCCTTCCAATTGTGTACATTATTTTCTTAACCCTCAGATTGATTGTTTTAGTTATTCAAAATGCCTGATATTGATTTAGCTGTGTTCAACGGACTAGGTAAGCTCAGGTTCCCCCTACTATTCCTCCATCTTAACTCCTCTTAGTCAAGTTAGATATATTTTTTTGAGACAAATGTTTTATAAATGAGACTAGTATTACAATCATGTTGGCACTTTCCATTATAAGCAGCTATATGAAATACATCATATGAAAAAAATAAGCACCCTTAATCTACCCTTTTAAATAAAGGTGACATTTTACTAATGAGTAAGAAATTAATTGCTTTAAAAAAAACAACTTGGGCTAAGACAACTGATGTTTATAAATGCTTCCATCAAGGGAGGGGTTAGGATGGCAAAGTAGTAGGAAGACTTTGTGCTTTCTTGCCTCGTCCTTTGAATACAGTTAGATAAATATTGAATCATTCTGAACACCCACAAAATCAATCTGAGGGCTGAGAGAACAAACTGCACAACTAGAAATAGAGAAGAGGCCATAATGTGAAAAGAGGTAGAGAGATGAGATTTGGGGTAGAAAAGATTCACGGGCGATGCTGAGGGGGGAGCCTTAATCATGGAGAGAGAGAAAGATAGACATTCAGAGAGAGAGCAGTACCCAGGGGATTACAAAAGAAAAACACTTCCCCAAAACTGGGAAAATGAGAGGGGCTGATTATCTCAGGTATTTACAATCAGCAGAACTCAAAAATTAAAGTTTCAGAAGTCTGTGCCATCCCTGGGGTGGAACCTGGCAATTATAATGGTGCTCCTGTGGAGAAGGAGGGCAGAGGTCTGGGAGCAGACAGTGTGGTCTGAGAGTATCCTTGGTCAAACTAGGAGGGACAGTTCCCTTTCTCGGAGTGCATTATGGAGAGTTGACACTCCCTTTCAGAGGACAAAAGAGCTGGCAGGTGCCATGGCAGTGCCCCATTCATTAGCATAGGAGCAGAGATGCCTGCTGAGAGCAGCTAACCTGGATGCCGGCCCTTTGATACACTTTTACCATCAACTCCAAGCCTCTGTGCATTCATGCTACTGCCCATCAGGGACTAACTGGTGCCAGCCACCCCATAATGAGACCCTCCCCCAGAGGATCAGGGTAGGTCCCTACTAAACCTGGTCCCTAAAATTTTGCGTTTTGAAACCTATCCATCTGCCTGAGATGAAACACAAGAGTACTGCACCACCAGGTGGGCAGATAGTTGTGACACAAGCAAGGTGATGGCAGGTATCTGGGAGATGCCTGGAACACATGAGGGGAGATTATTTGCTCTTCTGTGAGGGTTTCCTGACCACTGGTGGGCATGAAATCCCCTCTACAAGGATTAGAGAGCAGACTGACACAATTTTTCCTCCTGCCCATCAGCAAGGATGTACTTCAGTGAGCAACACTGTGTCTACAGTGGAGGCTTCAGCCACTTACACCAAGCCCCATGCCTTTGCACTCTGCATGTACTTTTTCACTAGGATAAGCATGCCTGACAGCCAGATCAACAGTGGGCCTCTCCCCCAGAAGACCAGCACAAACTCATTGAATTTACCAAGTCTACAGACTATAGAGTGCCGCAAAACTTCAGCCCTAGTGGAAATAGGATCTAGCGTGTTTTAACAAGCATGCCAAAACACAGCTACTTAAAATCCTCCACACACTGGACAAGATTCAAACACTCCCCACCGGAGTCAAGGAGAAACTCTGCATAGGACTGACTTGCGGAAAGAACAGCCAAAACACAGCAGCAAAGTCCACACAGCATACACCGGAAACACTTCCTGAAGCACTAGGTACTGGAGAGTCTATGACCTCTTCTTAATGTAGCCATTATTCTCAGGAGCATGAAACATAACAGGGTTTCTGAACACATAGAAGAAAACAGAGACCTAGACAAGATGCAAGACAGAAAAATTTCTATTCTTAAAAGAAAGAACAAGAAAAGGTCATAGCCAGGGATCTAATTGAAACAGATATAAGTATTATGCCTCTACCAGGTTTAAAACAACATCAGAAGGATACTAGCTGGGCTTGAGAAGAGCATAGAAGAAACAAGGGAGTCCATTATTGCAGAGATAAAAGACCTAGAAACTAATCAGGCTGATGCAAAACTGACTGGGTATAACGACCACAAAGATGGAAGAAGTAGAAGAACAAATCAGTGATATAGAAGATAAAATTATGGAATATAATAAAGCTGAAAAGAAGGGGGGAAGAAAAATATTGGATCACAAATGTAGACTTAGGAAACTCAGCAACTCCATAAAGCATAACATTTGTATCACAGGAATCCTAGAAGAAGAAGAGAGGGGAAAGGGGCAGAAGGTTTACTTGAGTAAATTATAGGTGAAAACTTACCTAATCTGGGGAAAGAAACAGACATCCAAATACAGGAAATACAGAGAACTCCCATCAAAATCAACAAAAGTAGGTCAACTCCACCATGTATTGTAGTAAAATTTGCAAAATACAGAGATAAGGAAAACATCCTTAGAGCAGAAAATGAAAAGAATTTACAAAAGAAGACAAATCAGAGTAGCAGCAGACTTATCAAAAGAAACTTGGCAGGCAGCCTAGAAGGGAGTGGCATAAAATATTCAACTTGAATGAATGGGAAAAATATGCAGCCAAGAATATGTTACTCATTCAGAACAGATGGAGAGATGAAGAGTTTCCAAAACAAAAACAAAAAACAAAAAAACAAAAAAACAACTAAAGGCGTTTGAGACCACTAAAGCAGCCCTGCAAGAAATATTAAAGGAGACTCTTTGAGTTGGAAAGTAATACCAAAAGTAACAAAGACTAGAAAGGAACAAAAGAACTCTCTGGAAACAATGGCTTTACAGATAATACAATGCCACAAAATTCATATGTATACATAATCACTCTGAAAGTAAATGGATGAAGTGCTCCAAATCAAAAATGTGAAGTATCAAATGGATAAAAAAAAGACCCATATATATATTTTGCCTAAAATAGACTGATTTTGGACCTAAAAACACCTGTAGATTGAATGTGAGGGGATGAAGAACAATGTATCATGCTAACGGACATCAAAAGAAAGTTTGGATAGCCATACTCATATCAAACAAACTAGATTTTAAACAAAAGACTTGCAAGAGATGAAGAAGGTACTGTATCATAATAAAGGGGTCTATCCAATAAGAAGATCTAACAATTGTAAATATTATACCACCAACATAGAAGCAACTAAATATATAAATCAATTAATAACAAACATAAAGAAGCTCATTGATAATAATATAATAATAATAATAATAGGATATATTAAAACCCCACTTACAACAATGGACAGATCATCTAACAAGAAAATCAACAAGGAAACAATGGCTTTGAATGAAACACTGGACCAGATGGACTTAACAGATATATTCAGAAAATTTCAGCCAAATGCAGCAGAATATACAATCTTTTCCAGTGCACACGGAACATTCTCCAGAATAGGTCATAAACAGGGTCACAAATCAGGCCTCAACATATACAAAATATTGAGATCACATCATGCATATTTTCTGACTACAATGCAATGAAACTTGAGTCACCCAGAAGAAAAAAAATTCGAAAGACCACTAATAATTGGAGGTCAAATAACTTCCTACTAAAAATGAACAGGTTAGCCATAAATTAAAGAAGAAATAAAAAAAAATACCTGGAACCAAATGAAAATGAAACACCATTGGAATGCAGGATAAGTGGGCATAAGAAGGAAATATATAGCAATATAGGCCTACGTCAAGAAGCAACAGATGTCTCAACTATACAATCTAACCTTACACCTAAAGGAGCTAGAAAAGGAAAGCAACTGAAGCCTAAAGCCAGCAGAAGAAGGGAAATAATAAAGATTAGAGCAGTAATAAAGAATACAGGAGCAAAATAACACAGTAGAACAGATCAATAAAACTAGGAACTGATTCTTTGAAAAAATTAATAAAAGTGATAAATCCCTAGCCTGACATACCAAAATGAAAAAAAAGAAAGGACCCAAATAAATAAAATCACAAATGAGAGAGGAGAGATCACAGTCAACACCACAGAAGTAAAACAAGTATAAGAGAATATTATGAATAATTATACATCACCAAGTCACACAATCTAGAAGAAGTGGATAGATTCCTAGAAACGTAAACTACAAAACTGAAATAGGAAGAAAGGGAAAATTATAACAGACCCATAACCAGCAAAGAAATTGAATCAGTAATCAAAATGCCTCAACAAACAAAAGTCCAGGGCCAGATGGCTTCCCAGGGGAATTAATTCTACCAAACTTTTAAAGAAGAACCAATACCTATTCTTCTTAAAATATTCCAAAAAATAGAAATATAAGGAAAACTTCCAAATTCACCCATGACGCCAGGATTACCTTGAATCCAAAACCAGGCAAAGACCACACTGAAAAGGAAAATTATAGGTCAATATTCTTGGTGAACATGGATACAAAAATTCTTGACAAGATACTGGCAAATATAATCCAACAGTGTATTGAAGGAATTATTCACCATGTTCAGGTGGGATTTATTCAAAGTTTATTCAATATTTGAAATACAATTTACAAACTACAAAGTTTATTCAATATTTGCAAATCAATCAATGTAATACACCACATTAGTAAAATAAATAATAAGAACCATATGATCCTCTCAATAGATGAAGAAAAGCATCTGACAATGTACAGCATCCATTCTTTTTTAAAATGTATTTAGTTTGAGAGAGAGAAAGCATGAGCAGCAGAGGGTCAGAAAAAGAGAGGGAGAGAGAGAATCACAAGCAGGCTCTGCATTTTCAGTGCAGAGCCAGATGCATGGTTCGAACCCACAAAATGTGAGATAATGACATGAGCCAAGATCAAGAGTCAGAAGCTTAACTGACTGTGCCATCCAGGTGCTCTGCATCCATTCTTGATAAAAAACCCTCAACAAAGAAGGGATAGAGGAAACATACCTCAACATCATAAAGGCCATAAACAACAGACCCACAGCTAATACCATCCTCAATGGGGAAAAACTGACAGCTTTTCTCTATGGTCAGGAACAAGACAAGAATATTCACTCCAAAAAGAAATGAAAGGCATCCAAATCAGCAAGGAAGAAGCCACACTTTCAGTATTTGCAGACAACATTATACTCTCTGTAGAAAACCCAAAAAAACTCCACCAAAAAAATTGTTAGAAGTGATACACAAATTCAGCAAACTTGAAGTATCCAAAATCAACATAAAGAAATCTGTTGCATTTCTATACACCAATAATGAAGCTGCACTAAAAGATATCAAGGAATAAATCACATTTATAATTGCACCAAAGACCATCAGATACCTAGGAATAAACCTAAAGAAAGAGGTAATAGATTTGTACTTTGAAAACTATGGAACACTTACGGAAGAAATTGAAGATGGCAGTGACATAAAGAAATGGAAAAGCTTTCCATACTCATGGGTTGGAAGAACAAATATTGTTTAAATGTCTATACTACCCAAAGCAATCTACACATTTAATTCCATCTCTATCAAAATACCCCCAGCATTTTTCACAGAGCTAGAAAAAACAATCTTCAAATTTGTACGGAACCACACAGATATGGAATAGCCAAAGCAATCTTGAAAAACAAAGGCGAAGCTGGAGGCATCACATGTCTGGACTTTAAGCTATATTACAAAGCTGTAGTGATCAAAAATGTGATAGTGGCACAAAAGCAGATACATATATCAATGGAACAGAATATAAAACCCACAAATGGACTTACAACTCTATTGTCAACCACTTTTTGATAAAGCAGGAAAGAATATCAAAAGGAAAAAAGACAGTCTCTTCAACAAATGATGTTGGGAAAAATGGACAGCGACATGCAGAAAAATGAACCTGGAACACTTTCTTAACACCATACATAAAAATAAATTCAAAATGGATGAAAGACCTAAAAGTGAGATAGGAAATCATCAAAATCCTAGAGGAGAACACAGCCAGCAACTTTTTCGACATAGGTCATAGCAACTTCATTTTCTTAATGTTTATATATACTTTTGAGAGAGAGAGAGAGAGAGAGAGAGAGAGAGAGAGAGCACGAGCGGGGGAGGGGCAGATACAAAGGGAGATACAGATTTTGAAGCAGGTTCCTGGCTCTGAGCTGTTAACCGAGAGCCCAACATGGGGCTCGAACTCACAAACCGTGAGATCATGACCTGAGTCAAAGTCTGATGCTCAATGAACTGAGCCACCCAGTTGCCCCCTATAGCAACTTCTTATTAGACAAGTCTCTAGAGGTAAGGGAAACAAAAACAAAAATTTGCTATTGGGACTTCATGAAGATAAAAACCTTCTGCACAGTGAAAGAAACAATGAACAAAACTAAAAGGCAACCTATGGAATGGGAAAAGATATTTGCAAATGACATATGATAAAGGGATAGCATCCAAAATTTTAAAGAATTTATCAAAGTTAACACCCAATACATAAATAATCCAGTGAAGAAATGGGCAGAAGACATGAATAAAAACTTTTCCAAAGAAGACATCCAGATGGTTGCAGACACATGAAAAGATGAACATCACTCATCATCAGGGAAGTACAAATAAAACTACAATAAGTTACCACCTCACACCTGTAAGAATGGCTAAAATTTACAACACAGGAAACAACAGATGTTTGTGAGGATGTGGAGAAAGGGGAACACTTTTACCCTTGTTGGTGGGAATGCAAACTGGTGCCACCGCCCTGGAATACAGTATGGAGGTTCCTTAAGCAATTAAAAATAAAACTATCCAATGATCCAGCAATTGCACTACTAGGTATTTACCCAAAGGATACAAAAACACTGATTCAAAGGGGCCCAAGCACCCCAATGTTTACAGGAGTATTATCAAGTGTCTATCCACTGATGAATGGATAAAGAAGAGGTGGTATAAATATACAGTGGAACATTACTCAGCCATCGCAAAGAATGAAATCTTGCCATTTGCAATGATGTGGATAGAGCCAGAGTGTACTATGATACACGAAAGAAGTCTATCAGGCAAAGACAAATACCATATGCTTTCACTCATATGTAGAGTTTAAGAAACAGAAGAGAGGAACATAGGGGAAAGGAGGAAAAAAAAGAGAGGGAGGCCAACCATAAGAGACTCTTAACTATAGAGAACAAACTAAGGGTTGCTGGAGGGGGATGGGGGAGTGGGTTAAATAAGTGACAGGTGTTATGAAGAGCACTTGTGATGTACACTGGGGGTTATATGTAAGTGATGAATCACTAAATTCTACTCCTGAAACCAATATTACACTACATGTTAAGTAACCAGAATTTAAATGAATACTTGAAATAACATACAAAAAAAAAAAAGAAATATTTCCATCATTATGTGATTGGTAACTAAAAGTAAAACATGGCACCTATAAATACACTTAATTTTTTCCAAATAAAAGGTTTAGTTAAAAAAATGTGTGGTGGGTTATAGAATATTAAACCAGTAGGTGTATGTTGAGAACACATATTTATTATTAATTGGAAGTACTAAACTTTTGTAAGCTCATCATAAATTTGCAGTTTTAGTCATGTCAGGAAAGTGCTTGTCCCAGATATGTCCATCATTTGCTGCATCCTTTCCCTCAGGTTCAAAAGTCCCCTTAACAAAGATGTATTTCCTGACTACCCTATCTAAAATAGCAACCCCTCTTTCATTATTTTGCATTTGAATAAATATTTATGGAAACTAGAAGGAACTTTAGAAATTATCCTCCTTATCCTTTAAATTTGTTTTAATGTTTATTTATTTTTGAGAGAGACAGAGACAGAATGCAAGTGGGTTAGGGGCAGAGAGAGAGGGAAACAGAATCCGAAGCAGGCTCCAGGCTCTGAGCTGTCAACACAGAGCCCGACGCGGGGCTCGAACTCATGAGCTGTGAGATCATGACCTGAGCCGAAGTCAGACGCTTAACCGACTGAGCCACACAGGCACCCCTATCCTCCTTATCCTGATTTGGAAGAAACTGATGTCCAGAGATTTAAAGTGCTATCTTATCTAAAGAAAATTAAATTAATAGTAATCTATATACCTCATCATTAATTTGTCTAATTGTTCCCATTGTGAGGCATGCCCAACATGCATAGTGTCTTGGGTAATGCGCTCTATCAGTGCATCCTTGTTTTTGAATAGAAAAATAATGGATGCTTCTAACATCAAACCAGTAAATGATACCTCTCCCACAAATAAGAAAAAAAATGAGGAGGGGGAGGAGGGGGAAGCTGAAGAGGAGGAAGAGGAGGAAAAGAAAGAGGTAAATGATTCCTGACTTGGAAGATGTTAATCTATTAGAACTATTTGTTATTTTCTAAAAACCTTTATGAGAAATGATATGCATGTGGAGGGAAGCAATGTAAATAAAGGCATGTAGAAATCTTTAAAACTTTCTATGTACTATATTTAATACTGAAGTAATATTCAGTAAATTCAAATTCTAGCATGTGAAACTGTCCCCCTCCTTTTTTGCATTTTTTGCTTTTACTACTGTATTTCACAAAAAAAGTTTATCTTCTATTAAAACTATTTAGTATACTGGCAGCTGCCAGAAGCCAAGCTATCCAACCAGACTGATGGCAAGGCCCAGGCGGTGGACAGATAGGGACTGCAGGGCGGCTCACCGACAGTGAAGCTTCTTGTACTCCCACTTTTATGTAATTTGGCTTTAATAAAAGTACCTGGGGAATTGTCTGTTGGGTAATTGCCCTCGACAGGCCCCCTGGGAAAAGAACCATTGGGGAAAGAAAATAAGGTTCCACAAGGAAATTGTGAGGCCCTACATTTAGCCCTTGCCACCCTCTATAAAGACTCCTGTACCTAAAGGAAGGGTAGCCTCATACATTTGCCAGCAAAGGAGAAATAAATGGATTTGAAAGCCCCACTCTGGCAACAAAGGAGTGTATCTATGCACACAAGTTACTCCAACCCCTAGGCCCACTTGGCCCCCAGGAGGCATTCCAGATGATGATTGAACCTAGTTGGTTAAAGTACAGAACGGTTCATTAGTTCCTGGGTGCATTGTCTCTCTGAGAATGTATAAGGTGTGGGTTTCTAAGGCCCTCTTGGCCCCCTCCTGGCACCTCGGACCAAGGCGAACACTTTTGTTCCTCAAACCACAAATGGTTCGGGAAAACAACTAAGAGGTCATGTCCCTGTAACTGTTCCACTTGAGGTGTTGAGAGATAGATGGCTTTTCACGAAAACAGCAAAGCAAATGCTTTATAGATTATAGATAAAAGTAGATACATAATGAAAATAATATGAAGAAATTAATCAATAAGCGAAGGGCAGGAGGAAACGTTATGAGAAAATAACCATGTTATTCCTTGAAGGGTGATTACACATTGGCACATTTTTAGAATTAGGTAATGCCAGAAAACGTAGATGACATACGCTACGAGGAAATTGCTAACCAATATATAATGCCATGTTTGCCACAATAGAGTGGCCAGTTCAACACACTGCTGTTGTCTGTGTCCATTTTTATTTTTATTTTTATTTTTTTTTTCGCTTTTTCGCTGACGCCATTCATCCTTTGGGAACCCCTGGACCTGCTGGAGCTGGACTCTGGCAGACAGCTTATAAAATTCTTTATTTTATCAATAGTTTAAACACTGGAAATCTGATGTAATAAATAATAATTAACATATTCCTATGTTTTTCATCACAGTCTGGTTTCTGAAAACATTTCACCTTCATGCTAGCATTTTGGTAGTGGTTTAGGCTATATTGCCTGAAAGTTACAGTAAGGCCAAATGAAAATAGTAATGAAAAGACAAAATTGGTTTTGGGGCGCCTGGGTGGCGCAGTCGGTTAAGCGTCCGACTTCAGCCAGGTCACGATCTCGCGGTCCGTGAGTTCGAGCCCCGCGTCAGGGTCTGGGCTGATGGCTCGGAGCCTGGAGCCTGTTTCCAATTCTGTCTCTCCCTCTCTCTCTGCCCCTCCCCCGTTCATGCTCTGTCTCTCTCTGTCCCAAAAATAAATAAACGTTGAAAAAAAAAATTAAGAAAAAAAAGACAAAATTGGTTTTATTAAAGAACAAAATTAATGCCCTGAAATGATCGATAAAACTGTCTTTTGTAGATTTTCCCATATCTTGTGTTTTAAAGAATTTTTAAATGACAAAATTATTACAGTTGTGTAAATCAAATGGAGAAAGTAAGTTGACAGATGAAAGTACTAGAAATTTGCTTGATGTTTTCCTGATTAGATTAAAATTAGTGCAAATGAAAGTTATCCATTTATAAAAGGTTTATAGTCATAAAAGACCAAATAACACAGTACTAGGTAATCTCATGTAATTAGTGTCACTATATATAGCATATGTATGGGGCACTTGTACCCCAATCTTTATAGCAGCACTTTCAACAATAGCCAAATTATGGAAAGAGCCTAAATGTCCATCAACTGATGAATGGATAAAGAAATTGTGGTTCACCATTTGACTTTTTACCAGAACCTCTTTCCCCCTCCCAATTGTACCATCAATTTCACCTGTTACCAGTAGTTTCAGTACTAGAAAAGGTGTGTGTGTGTGTGTGTGTGTGTGTGTGTGTTTGTGTGTGTGTATATATATATATATATACATATATATATATATATAGCTGTTAAACATTTGCTTTCATTCTTATTCAAAATAATTTAAGTATGAAGAATTAAGTATGAAGAAATAGAAAATTCCATACATATGCTATATAGTGACACTAATTACATGAGATTACCTACTGGGTCATAAAACAGCTCTCAATAAATATAAAAGAATTGAGATCATACCATGCACACTTTCAGATCACAATGCTCTGAAACTTGAAATCAACCACAGGAAAATGTTTGGAAAACCACCAAATGCATGGAGGTTAAAAAACATCCCACTAAAGAATGAATGGGTCAACCAGGCAGTTAGATAAGAAATTTAAAAATATATGGCAACAAATGAAAATGAAAACACGACAGTCCAAACCCTTTGGGATGCAACAAAGGCATCCCTAGGAGGAAAATACATTGCAATCCGGGCCTATCTCAAGAAACAAGAAAAATTCCAAATACAAAATCTAGCAGCACATGTAAAGGAACTAGAAGCAGGAGAGCAAAGACACCCCAATCCCAGAAGAAGAAGAGAAATAATAAAGATCAGAGCAGAAATAGACAATATAGAATCCAAAAAATAGACGAACAGATCAATGAAGCCAAGAGTTGTTTTTTTGAAAAAATAAACATAATTGATTAACCTCCGGTCGGACTTCCCAAAAACAAAAGAGAGAGGATCCGAATAGATAAAATCACGAATGAAAATGGAATAATTACAACCAATCCCTCAGAAATACAAGCAATTATCAGGGAGTAGTATGAAAAATTATATACCAACAAACTGGACACCTTGGAAGAAATGGACAAATTCCTAAACACCCACACACTACCAAAACTCCAACGGGAAGAAATAGAAAATTTGAACAGACACATAGTGAGTGACTAAATTGAATCAGGTATCAAAAATCTCCCAACAAATAAGAATCCTGGACCAGATGGATTCCCTGGGGAAATCTATGAGACATTTAAAGCAGAATTAATACCTATCCTTCTCAAGATGTTCCAAAAAATAGAAAGGGAAGCAAAACTTCTGGACTCAATCTATGAAGCCAGCATTGCCTTGATTCCTGAACCAGACAGAGTCCCCCCAAAAAAGGAGACCTACAAGCCAATATCCCTGATGAATATGGATGAAAAATTCTCAACAAGCTAGTAGCAAATCGAATTCAATATCATATAAAAAGAATTATTCACCATCATCAAGTGGGATTCATTCCTGGACTGCAGGGCTGGTTCAATATTCAGAATTAACCAATGTGATACATCACATTAATAGAAGAAAAGATAAGAACCATATGATCCTGTCAATAGATGCAGAAAAAGCATTTGACAAAATACAGCATCGTTTCTTCATAAAAACCCTCCAGAAGGACGGGATAGAAGAACATACTTAAACATCATGAAAGCCATTTATGGAAACCCCACAGCTAATATCATCCTCAATGGGGAAAAACTGAGAGCATTCCCCCTGAGATCAGGAACACGACAGGAATGTCCTCTTTCACCACTGTTTTTCAACATAGTATTGGAAGTCCTAGCATCAGCAGTCAGAAAACAAAATGAAATAAAAGGCATCACAATTTCCAAAGAAGTCAAACTTTCACTTTTCGTAGACTGCATGATACTCTACGTGGAAAACCCAACAGACTCCACCAAAAGGCTGCTAGAACTGATACATGAGTTCAGCAAAGTCGCAGGATACAAAACCAATGTACAGAAATCAGTTGCATTCCTATACACTAATAATGAAGCAACAGAAAGACAAATAAAGGAACTGACCCCATTCACGATTGCACCAAGAATCATAAAACACCTAGGAATAAACCTAACCAAAGATGTAAAAGGTCTGTATGCTGAAAACTATAGAAAGCTCATGAAGGAAATTGAAGAAGACATAAAGAAATGGAAAAACGTTCTGTGTTCATGGATTGGAAGAATAAACATTGTTAAAATGTCAATACTACCCAAAACTATCTACACATTCAATGGAATCCCAACCAAAATTGCACTGGCGTTCTTCTCAAAGCTAGAACAAAAATAATCCTAAAATTCGTGTGGAACCACAAAAGACCCTGAACAGCCACAGTAATAGTGAAGAAGACCAAAGTGGGAAGCATCACAATCCCAGACTTTAGCCCCTACTACAAAGCTGTAATCATCAAGACAGCATGGTATTGGCACAAAAACAGACACATAGACCAATGCAATAGAATAGAGACTCCACAATTGGACCCACAAAAGTATGGCCAACTAATCTTTGACAAAGCGGGAAAGAATATCCAATGGAAGAAAGACAGTCTCTGCAAGAAATGGTGTTTGCAAAACTCAACAGCAATGGTGCTGGGAGAACTAGACAGCAACGTGCAGAAGAATGACCACTTTCTAGACTACTTTCATACACCATTCACAAAAATAAACTCGAAATGGATAAAGGACCTGAATGCGAGACAGGAAACCATCAAAACCCTAGGGGAGAAAGCAGGAAAAAACCTCTCTGACCTCAGTCGCAGCAATTTCTTACTCGACACATTTCCATAGGCAAGGGAATTAAAAGGAAAAATGAACTCTTGGGACCTCATGAAGATAAAAAGCTTCTGCACTGCAAAGGAAACAACCAACAAAACTAAAAGGCAACCAACGGAATTGGAAAAGATATTTGCAAATGACATATCGGACAAAGGGCTAGTATCTAAAATCTATAAAGAACTCACCAAACTCCACACCTGAAAAACAAATAATCCAGTGAAGAAATGGGCTGAAGACATGAATAGGCATTAGTCCAAAGAAGACATCCAGATGGTCATCAGGCACATGAAAAGATGCTCAATGTCGCTCCTCATCAGGGAAATACAAATCAAAACCACACTCAGATACCACCTCACGCCAGTCAGAGTGGCTAAAATGAACAAATCAGGAGACTATAGACGCTGGAGAGGATGTGGAGAAAGGGGAACCCTCTTGCACTGTTGGTGGGAATGCAAACTGGTGCAGCTGCGCTGGAAAACAGTGTGGGGGTTCCTCGAAAAATTAAAAATAGATCACCCTTATGACCCAGCAATAGCACTGCTAGGAATTTGCCCAAGGGATTCAGGAGTGCTGATGAATAGGGACACATGCACCCCAATGTTTATAGCAGCACTTTCAACAATAGCCCAAGTATCGAAAGTGCCTAAATGTCCATCAACTGATGGATGGATAAAGAATTTGTGCTTTATATACAGAATGGAAGACTACTTGGCGATGACAAGGAATGAAATCTTGCCATTTTTAGCAACATGGATGGAACTGGAGTTTATTATGCTAAGTGATTTAAGTCAGTCAGAGAAATACCGATACCATATATTTTCATTCAATTGTGGATCTTGAGTAACTTAACAAAAGACCATAGGGGAGGGGAAGGTGAAAAGAAGTTACAAACAGAGAGGGAGGGAGGCAAACCATAAAAGACTCTAAATACAGAGAGCCAACTGAGTGAGGCTGGGGCTTAGGGGAGAGGAAAATTGGTGATGGGCATTGAGGAGGGCACGGGTTCGAATGAGCACTGGGTTTTGTATGGAAGGCAACTTGACAGTAAATTATATTTAAAAAAGAATTAAATATAAACATAAGTTATATGTTGGTGGAGACAGACCACTTAAAAACCCAATCAGAACACTTTAAGGATTATTGTTTTATTAGTTAGCTTTACCTGTAAAGTAGGCAATCTTTTTTCCCCTCTTTTCCAATATATCACATGGACATGACTCATTCTTAACACCAACAGTGGCTCATTAGGAAAATTATTAGAAGGTGAGGGTAGCAGGCAGTTTTATGCACTTCTTGAGGCAAGGATATAGATTACAATCTGGGGGAGAGTATATACAGTTGAAATAAGCCACCCATGTGATATTCTTCCCATATTGAAAATCACACCTATTAAATAGAACAACTTGGCTTCTATCATTTGATGAAGCAGATGGTACTGAGAAGAATACTGGTGACATAGGTGTCTGACTAGGCTTGACAATTTCACATCTATAGCTTTTAAGAAGTGACAGATTTTTTAGGAAATCATCAGAGGAAAACTAACCATGCTCTTTAGACTTACATCTAGATCTATACATGGATTACCTCTCGTTATTTCACGTTCATGAAATGATAAAGGGTGTGTGTCAGTATTGTCACATCTAATTACAAATTAGATAGACATATTTTTCCCTTACAATTTTTTGTTTTTCCTAAAGGACAGTGACCATATCCATACACTATTCATTGCCTATTATTAGGTTTGAAATATTTGGATAGTGCATTCTCTAGAGTGTCCATATATCTATGGTGATGGCTTAGTGTTCTATGGATTCCTGGTGATCTATGCATAGAAAATCTTCTTTGAGAATCAGTAGATATGATTTGAGGTTTGCCTCCTATAGCTCATCGGCTGGTTACACTACCCAGTTGGAGGGTCATTGCAGGGGTGTGGCAATAAATAAACAATTTGAGAAGCTTTTAGAGCCAATGCCCTTTTTTCTATAAATGCAAGAATGTTCTTCTTGTGTTTTTTCTTTTTCATCAACTATTTTCTTGGTAGTTAGAACACCCTAGGTACTCTCTGAAAGCTCTGATGGGGGAGGGAGTAACGCATTTATTTTATGTCTTTATCCATTAATTGAGATAAAGGATTAAAGGATACATTTAACCAATTTTAGAAGAACTTGAACTAGGTGGATTTTGGGGTGAGGAAAAAATCTTTATTATTTTTCAAGCCAAATGGAGAAAGGGAAGTCAGCTTTACACTGCTGTCATATAAGAAAGAAACATTTTTGGCAACCATCCTAGTCAAGGCAGTGTTTTAAATGAAGGGCACTTTTTAATGCTTTTATCTCTATCAGAAGAATATTTTCAGAAGATTCTCAGAGAGTAGATTCCAACTTAGGTTATCACTTACCAAGAAGGGGAAGTATTCTAAATCCCTTACTGTACAGACCATCACCCTCTCTATCCCAATGAAAGGTTAAACAAAATTGCTGTTTTCCATAAGTGCACATTTGCTCATAAAAATATGTTCAATAGAAATTCTGGGTATATTTAAAATATCAAACATATTGTTACTAGTTTTCCTGCCTTTAGCTTATCCTCCGCCAAACCTCCAAATTAATACCAGCTAAATGTTCTTAAAACAGTGCTTATACCAATCCATACCCTTAAAAAAAAACTTAATGACTCCCTATTTATCACTGGATCTTTGTGCACCAACTGATTCATTTATACATTCAATACATACTCAAGAACTACTACATGACATAATACTAGGCACTAAGGGGTGTGTGTGTGTGTGTGTGTGTGTGTGTGTGTGTGTCTCTGTGTGTGTGTGTGTGTGTGTGTGTGTGTGTGTGTGTGTGTGTTGGATCAGGATAAGATGGAGAAAAGAGGATATAGAAATTAAATTAGTATGTTTTCTGCTATCCATAAGCTTAACCTCATAATGGAAATAAATCATATTCATAAATAGCTATAACATAGTGTAACTCTCCCTCAAGTGAAAAGGTAAAATAATATGAATTCCTTAGACTAGCATTTAAAGTTCTCCATAATTTCTTTTTACCTTTATCTCTGCCTTTCTTATTGGTAACTTCATCAGGTTTCTTGTTTTTTACAGGCAATATTGTCTCTTTAATACAAGTTATATTCATTCTTGCACCCTGCCTTCAATGCAATTTTCTCCTCTAGATCATAATCCCCAATTCCTCTTCTAGATGTTCAAAGACTGTTATTCATTTTCTCCATAATGTCTAACAAAAAATTTAGTTTACATTTATCTTTCTTATTGTTTTTTTCATATACATCTTAATTTATTTTTTATTTATTTTTAAATAATTTGTTTATTTTTTAATTTACATCCAAGTTAGTATATAGTGCAACAATGATTTCAGGAGTAGATTCCTTAATGCGCCTTACCCATTTAGCTCTTCCACAACCCCTCCAGCAACCCTCTGTTTGTTCTATATGTTTAAGAGTCTCTTATGTTCCATCAACGTGGTTGCAAATGTCAAGATTTCATTCTTTTTTTTTTAACATTTATTTATTTTTGGGACAGAGAGAGACAGAGCATGAACGGGGGAGGGGCAGAGAGAGAGGGAGACACAGAATCGGAAACAGGCTCCAGGCTCTGAGCCATCAGCCCTGAGCCTGACGCGGGGCTCGAACTCACGGACCGCGAGATCGTGACCTGGCTGAAGTCGGACGCTTAACCGACTGCGCCACCCAGGCGCCCCAAGATTTCATTCTTTTTGATCGAAGATTAATACTCCATGTGTGTGTATGTATATATATATATATATAGTATATATGTGTATATATATGTGTGTATATATGTGTGTGTATATATATATACATATATATATATATATATATATATATATATATATATATATCTTTTTATCCATTATACATCAATGGCTATTTGGACACTTGGACTCTTTCCATACTTTGGCTATTGTTGATAGTGCTGCTATAAACATTGGGGTGCATGTGCCCCTTCCAAACAGCACACCTGTATCCCTTGGATAAATACCTAGTAGTGCCATTGCTGGGTCACAGGGTAGTTATGTTTTTAATTTTTTGAGGGACCTCCATACTGTTTTCCATAGTGGCTGCCTCACTAGCTGTACAGTGGCTGCATTACCATCAGCAGGTGCAAAAGAGATTCTCTTTCTCTGCACCCTTGCCAACATCTGTTGTTTCCTGAGTTGTTAATGTTAGCCATTCTGACAGGTGTGAGGTGATATCTCATTGTGGTTTTGATTTGTATCTCTCTGATGATGAGTGATGTTGCGCATTTTTTCATGTGTTGGTTGGCCATCTGAATGTCTTCTTTGGAGAAGTGTCTATTCATGTCTTTTGCCCATTTATTCACTGGATTATTTGTTCTTGGGTGTTGAGTTTGTTAAATTCTTTATAGATTTTGGATAATAACCCTTTGTCTGATATGTCATTTGCAAATATCTTCTCCCATTCAGTCAGTTGCGTTTTAGTTCTGCTGATTGTTTCCTTCACCGTGCAGAAGCTTTTTGTTTTGATGAGGTCCCAATAGTCCATTTTTCCTTTTGATTCTCTTGTCTCTGGAGACGTGTTGAGAAAGAAGTTGCTGTGGCTGAGGTCAAAGAGGTTTTTGCCTGCTTTATCCCCTAGGATTTTGATGGCTTCCTGTCTTACATTTAGGTCTTCCATTCATTTTGAGTTAATTTTTGTGTCTGGTGTAAGAAAGTGGTCCAGGTTCATTCTTCTACATTTTGCTGTCCAGTTTTCCCAGCACCACTTGCTGAAGAGAGTGTATTTATTCCATTGGATATTCTTTCCTGCTTTGTCAAACATTAGTTGGCCATACTTTTGTGGGTCCAATTGTGGAGTCTCTATTCTACTGCATTGGTCTATGTGTCTGTTTTTGTGCCAATACCATGCTGTCTTGATGATTACAGCTTTGTAGTAGAGGCTAAAATCTGGGATTGTGATGCCTCCCGCTTTGTTCTTCTTCTCCAATATTACTTTGGCTATTCGGGGTCTTTTGTGGTTCCATACAAATTTTAGGATTGCTTGTTCTAGCTTCGAGAAGAATGCATTTCTTCCCTCGAAGGGTCCATTTCAGGGTTCTCTATTGAGTTCCATTGATCTGAATGTCTGTTTCTTGCCAGTACCATATTGTCTTTATGATTACAGCTTTGTAATACATCTTGACATCCGGGGTTGTGATGGCTCCAGCTTTGGTTTTCTTTTTCAAGATTGCTTTGGCAATTCAGAGTCTTTTGTCTTCCCTACAGAGTTTTGGATTTTTTGTTGTAGCTCTGTAAAGAATGCTGGTGTTATTTCGATAGGGATTGCATTGAATATGTAGATTGCTTTGGGTAGTATTGACATTTTAACAATATTTATTCTACCTATCCAGGAGCATGGAATATTTTTCCATTTTTTTGTGTCTTCTTCAATTTCCTTCATAAGTTTTCTATAGCTTTCAGTGTATAGATTTTTCACCTTTTTGGTTATATTTATTCCTAGGTATTTTATGTTTTTTGTGCATTTGTAAATGGAATCAGTTCCTTGATTTATCTTTCTGATGCTTTATTATTTGTATAGGAATACAACCAATTATTGTGCATTGATTTTATATCCTGTGACCTTGATAAATTCATGAATCAGTTCTGGCAGTTTTTTGGTGGAATATTTTGTGTTTTTCATATACAGTATCATGTCATCTGCGAAGAGTGAAAGTTTGATCTCCTCCTGATGGATGTGGATGACTTTATTCCTTTGTGTTGTCTGATTGCTGAGGCTAAGACTTCCAATACTATGTTGGATAACAGTGGCGAGAGTGGACAACCCTATCTGGTTCCTGACCTTAGGGTGAAAGCTCTCATTTTTCACCATTGAGGATTATATTAGCTGTTGGTCTTTCATATGTGGATTTTAATTTCTTGATGTATGATCATTCTAGTCCTACTTTCTTGAGGGCTTATATCAAGAAAGGATGCTGTATTTTGTCAAATAGTTTCTCTGCATCTATTGAGAGGATCATGTGGTTCTTGTATTTGCTTTTATTTATGTGATGAATCACATTTATTGTTTTTCAGACATTGAACCAGTCCTGCATCCCACATATAAATCCCACTTCTTCATGATGAATAACTTTTTTTAATGTATTGTTGGATCCAGTTGGCTAGTATGTTGTTGAGGATTTTTGCATCCATATTCATCAGGGAAATTGGTCTGTAGTTGTCCTTTTTAGCGGGGTGTCTGTCTGGGTTAGGAATCAAGGTAATGCTGTCTCCATAGAATGAAGTTTTCCTTCCATTTCTATTTTTTTGGAACAGCCTTAAGAGAATATGTGTTAACTCTTCTTTAAATGTTTGGTAGATTTCCCATGGAAAACCATCCAGCCCTGGACTCTTGTTTTTTTGGGAGATTTTTGATTACTAATTCGATTTCTTTACTGGTTGTGGATCTGTTTTAATTTTCTATTTCTTCCTATTTATGTTTTGGTAGTTTATATGTTTCTAGGAATTTGTCCATTTCTTCCAGATTGCCTGTTTCATTGGTGTATAATTGCTTGTAATATTCTCTTATTATTGTTTGTATTTCTGCAGTGTTCATTGTGATCTCTCCTCTTTCATTCTTTAGTTTATTTATTTGGGTCCTTTCCTTTTTCTTTTTGATCAAACGGGCTACGGGTTTACCAATTTTGTTAATTCTTTCAAAGGAACATCGGGGCATCTGGATGGCTCAGTCCGTTAAGCATCTGACTTCGGCTCAGGTCATGATCTCACAGTTCGTGAGTTCGAGCCTCATGTTGGCCTCTGTGCTGACAGCTCAGAGCCTGGAGCCTGCTTCAGATTCTGTGTCTCTGCCCACCCCTGCTTGCACTCTCTCTCTGTCTCTCAAAAATTAATACACGTTAAAAAAATAGGAAAAAAAGAACCATCTTCTGGTTTCATTGATCTGTTCTACTTTGTTTTTGTGATAGCATTGATTTCTGCTCTAATCTTATTATTTTCTGTCTTCCACTGGTTATGGGTTTTATTTGATGTTCTTTTTCCAGCTCTTTAAGGTGTAAGGTTAAGTGGTGTATCTGATACCTTTCTTCCATCTTTTCGAAGGCCTGGATTGCTATATACTTCCCTTTTATGACTGCCTTTGCTTCATCCAAGAGGTTTTGGGATGTGGTGTTATTTTCATTGGCTTCCATGTACTTTTTAAATATTCTCTTTTATTTCCTGGTTAGCCCATTCATTGTTTAGTAGGATGTCTTCAGTCTCCACGTATTTGTTACCCTTCCACATTTTTTCTTGTGGTTGATTTTGAGTTGCATAGCATTGTGGTCTGAAAATATGCATGGTATGATCTCGATATTTTTGTACTCGTTGAAGGCTGATTTGTGTCCCAGTATGTGTTATATTCTGGAGAATGTTCCATGTGCACTGGAGAAGAATGTGTATTCTGCTGCTTTAGGATGAAATGTTCTGAATATATCTGTTAAGTCTGTTATCTGCTAAGAATATATCCGGTCCAGTGTACACCTTAACCAGTTCAAAGCCATTGTTTCCTTGTTGATTATCTGTTTAGATGATCTGTCCATTGTTGTAAGTGGGATATTGAAGTCCCCTACTATTATGGTGGTATTACCAATAAGTTTGTTTGTGATTAATTGATTTATATATTTGGGTGTTTTCACATTCAGAGCATAAATGTTTACAATTGTTAGGTCTTCTTGGTGGATAGACCCCTTAGTTATGACATAATGCGCTTCTTCATCTCTTGTTCCAGTCTTTATTTTAAAGTCTAGATTGTCTGATATAAGCTACTCCAGCTTTTTTGGGGGGACAATATGCTAAATGTCAATTGATGATTGAATTATTAGATTATCCTCTTAAGGGAAGATTTGAGTTTGAAATTACAACAGCCTGCCTTTATAGTCTATTTTATTTAAATTAACCCCTGGAATAATTTTTTCCCAATAGTATTTTCATTAGTTATTCCTCAACTCATGAATCTAATTGATAAGGCACCTGGATGGCTCAGTTGGTCAAGTGTCCAACTCTGGATTTCAGCTCAGGTCATGATGTAACCGTTTGTGAGTTCGAGACCTGTGTCTGGCTTTGTGGTGACAGAGTGGAGCCTGCTTTGGATTCTCTCTCACTCTCTTCTCCCCCTTCCCTGCTCGTGCTCTCTCTCTCTCTCAAAATAAATAAACATTAAAAAAAGAATCTAATTGATTTTGATGTTCATTAAATTGAGTGCAGTCCTCTTATCATGATAGTCCAGGACAATTTGGCAGTGCCCTAACAACATTATTTTATCAGAATTTTCCTGTTCCCCTGTTGCAGTCAGATCTGTCACCTCACCATTCAATGCCTACAGTGCTTCCCTGTCCTCTTGCTAATACTGCCTATTTTTCTGTAGAAAGAAAAATCTCTTTGCCTAGTCACACCTTAACCAGAACCATAAAATATGGGAACTATAAGTCCCCTTTAAATCTATTTATTCTATCACTCTCATTGTACTAAGACTCATATATGTGAACTGACCAAAGTTCTGCATTTATTATCAGTAGAATCTGGAGTCTGGACCAGAAGCAGGGTTGCCTTATGCTGGCTAAGTCAAGTGTTCTTTCCCTGCACCTCATTATACTGTCTTAAATTCACACTGATATTCATCTCTTTACTCAACCTCTTCCATGTATACTCTTTTGGTTTTTATTTAAATACAAGATAGTTAACAGCGTAATATTAGTTTCAGGTGTAGAATTTAGTGATTCAACACTTACAAACAATACCTGGTACTCATCACCAGTGCCCTCCTTAATCCCTATCCCCCTTTTAACCCATACCACCCACTTCCCCTTTGGTAACCATCAGTTTTTTTTCTCTATAGTTGAGTCTTTTTGTTTGTTTCTCTCTTTTTTTCCCCACTCTAATCTCTTGCTTTGTTTCTTAAATTCCACATATCAGTGAAATCATATGGCATTTGTCTTTCTCTGAGTGACTTATTTGCTTAGCATAATTGATCCTAGTTCCAAGCATGTCATTGTAAATGGCAAGATATCTTTCTTTTTAATGGCTGAGTAATATTCCATTGTGTATGTATCTATATATCTATATCTATATATCTAAAACTACCTCTTCTTTATCCATTCATTCAGTTGATGGACAGTTGGGCTATTTCCATAATTTGGCTGTTGTTGATAATGTTGCTATAAACATATGGCTGTTGTTGGTAATGTTGCTATAAACATCAGGGTGTGTGTATCCCTTTGAATTAGTATTTTTGTATCATGGGTGAATACTTAGCTGTGTAATTGCTGGATCATTAGGTAGTTATATTTTTAACTTTTTTGAGGAACTTCCATACTGTTTTCCATAGTGGCAGGAACAGTTTGCATTCCCAACAACAGTGTAAGAGGGTTCCACTTTCTCCACATCCTCACCAACATCTGTTGTTTCCTGTGTTGTTAATTTTAGCCATTATGACTAGTGTGAGATGATAGCTCATGGTTTTGATTTCTATTTCCCTGATCATGGGCATATTTTCATGTGTATATGGGCAATCTGTATGTCGTCTTTGGAAAAATGTTTATTCATGTCTCATGACCATTTCTTCACTGGATTGTTTTTTAGGTGTTGAGTTTGAGAAGTTATTTATAGATTTGGGATACTAACCCTTAATCAAATATGTTATTTGTAAATATCTTCTATCATTCCTTAGGTAGACTTTTAGTTTTATTGACTTCTTACTTTGCTGTGCAGAAGGTTTTTATTTTGATAAAGTTCCAATAGTTTATTTTTCCTTTTGTTTCCTTTGCTTCAGGATACATACATGGTATAAAGTTGCTACGGCTGATTTCAGAGAAATTACTGCCTGTGTTCTCTTCTAAGACTTTATGGTTTCCTGTATGACAGTTAGGTCCTTAATCCATTTTGGATTTATTTTTTGTATTGTGTATAAAAGTTATCCAATTTCAATGTTTTGCATGTTGCTGTCCAGTTTTCCCAATGCCATTTGTTGAAAAGACTGTCTTTTTTTTTCCATTAGATATACTTTTTTTTGCCCACACCCTAAAGTATTGATCATTACAATTTTGTAGTATAACTTGAAGTCCAGAACTGTAATGCTTCTAGCTTCTGTTTTCTTTTTCAAGACTTCTTTGGCTATTTGGGGTCTTTTGTGGTTCCATTAAAATTTTAGGATTGTTTGTTCCAGCTCTGAAAAATGCTGGTGGTATTTTCATAGGGATTGCAGTAAATGTGTAGATTGCTTTGGGTAGTATAGACCTTTTAATAATATTTGTTTTTCCAATCCATGAGCATGGAATGTTTTTTTTTTCATTTCTTTTTGTCATCTTCAGTTTCTTTCATCAGTGTTTTTATAGTTTTCAGAGTACAGGTCTTTTACCTATTCATTAGGTTTATTCCTAAGTATCTTATAGTGATTGGTGCAGTTGCAACTGGGATCAATTCCTTCATTTCTTTTTCTGCTGCTTCATTTTTGCTGTATAGAAATGCAACAGATTTCCATACATTGATTTTGTATCCTGTGACATTATTGAATTTATGCATCAGTTCTACAATTTTTTGGTGGAGTCTTTAGGGTTTTCTATATAGAGTATCATGTTATCTGTAAATAGGGAAAATTTGAATTCTTCCTTGTGAATTTTGATGTCTTTTATTTCTCTTTGATATCTGATTGCTGAGGTTAGGACTTCCAAGACTCTGTTAAATAACAGTAATGAGAGTGGACTTCCTTGTCTTATTCTTGACCATAGAGGAAAAGCTCTCAGTTTTTCCCCATTGAGATTGATATTGGCTGTGGTTTTTTTATATATGGCCATTATGAATTTGAGGTAAGTTCCCTCTATCACTACTTTGTTGATTTTTTTTTTAAATTTAGTTTAAGAGAGACAGAGACAGCATGAGTTGGGGAGGGGCAGAGATGGGGGGAAGAGAGAGAAAATCCCCATAATGCTCCACACTGCCAGTGCAGAGCCTGACTCAGGGCTTGAACCCATGAAGCCGTGAGATCATGACCTGAGTGGAAACCAACAATCAAACGCTTAACCAACCCAGCCACCCAGGCACCCTGACAGTTTATATAATGGATGGATATTGTACTTTGTCAAATGCTTTTTCCGCATCTATTTAGAGGGTCATATAGTTCTTTTCCTTTCTTTTACTAATGTGGTGTATCAGGTTGATTGATTTGCTAATATTGAACCAACCTTGCAGACCAGGAATAAATTCCACTTGATCGTGAGGAATGATTCTTTTAATATATTGTTGGATTCGATTTGCTTGTATTTTCTTGAGAATTTTTGTATCCCTGTTCATCAGAGATATTGGACTGTAGTTCTATTTTTGAGTGGAGTCTTGTCTGGTTTTGGAAACAAGATAATGCTGGTCTCATAGAATGAATTTGGAAGTTTTCTTTCCATTTCTATTTTTTGGAATACCTTGAGAAGAATAGGTATTAACCCTTCTGTAAATGTTTGGTAAAATTCCCCTATGAAGCCATTTGGCTCTAAAATTTTGTTTGTTGGAACATTTTTGATTACTGATTTATTTTATTTGCTGGTTATTGGTCTGTTCATTTGTATTTTTTTCTATTTCAGTTTTGGTAGTTTATATGTTTCTAGGAATTTATCCATTTCTTCCAGATTGTATGATTGGGTAGCATACAGTTTTTCATAATATTCTCTCACAATTGATTGTATTTCTGTAGTGTTGGTTGTGATTTCTCCTCTCTTATTTGTGATTTTACTTATCTGTCCTTTCTCTTTTCTTTTTGATAAGTCTGGCTAGGGGTTTGTCAAGTTTACTAATTTTTTCCAAGAATCAGCTCCTGGTTTCATTGATCTGTTCTACTACTTTTTTAAGTTTCCATATCATATATTTCTGCTCTAATCTTTATTATTTCCCATCTTATTCTTCCTTAGACTTAATTTTTTCCCTAGCTCCTTTAAGAATAAAGTTAGGTTGTTTATTTGAGATTTCTCTTGCTTCTTGACGTAGGTCTGTATTGCTATATGTTTCCCTCTTAGGACTACTTTTGTTGCACCAAAAATGTTTTGGGCCATCACGTTTTCATTTTTATTACTTTTCACGTATTTTTAAACTTCTTATTTAATTTCCTGGTGACCTATTCATTCTTTACTGGTATGTTCTTTAACCACCATGTATTTGTTGTCTTTCCAAATTTTTTATTGTGGTTGGCTTCAAGTTTCATAGCATTGTGGTCAGAAAATATGAATGATGTGATATCAATCTATCTGTGCTTGTTGAGGTCTGATTTGTGACCCAGTATGTGATCTATTCTGGAGAGTGTTCCATATGCACTCAAAAATAATGTGTATTATGTTGCTTTAAGATGACATGTTCTGAATATATCTGTGAAGTCTACCTGGTCCACTGTCTCATTCAAAGCCATTTCTCTCTTTTTCTTTTATCTTCTGTTTACTTCCTCTGTCCATTGATGTAAATGGGGTATTAACATCCTCCACTATTATTGTATTATTATCAATGAGTTCCCTTACGTTTGTTATTGTTTTATTTATTTGGTTGCATCAATTTGGGGGCATACATATTTACAATTATTTGATATTGTTGTATAGCGCACTTCTTCATGTCTTGTTACTGTTTGGTTTGAAATCTAGTTTTTTCTGATATAAGTATTGCTACTCTTGCTTTCTTTTGGTGTCCATTTCCATGATAAATATTTCACAATCTCCTCACTTTCAATCTGGAGGAGTCTTTAGGTCTAAAATGAGTATCTTTTAGGCAGCATATAGATGGGTCTTTTTTTTATTCATTCTGATACCCTATGTCTTTTTATTTGAGCATGTAGTCCATTTACATTAAGAGTAATTATTGATAGAAATGTATTTAGTGACATTTTTTCCTGTTTTGTCATTGTTTCTGGAAATTTTCTCTGTTCATTTTTTGTCTTTGTCAGTTTTTGTCTTTACTTTGCAAAGATTCCCCCTTAATATTTATTGCAGGGATGGTTTAGTGGTCACAACTCCTTTATTTTTTTGTTTGGGAAACTCTTTATGTCTCCTATTGTGAATGATAGCCTTGTTGGATAGAGTATTCTAGGCTGCAGATCTTTCTCATTCTGCATGCTGGCCTGCCAAGTTTCTGTTGAGAGATCTGCAGCTAGCCTTAGGGGTATCCCCTTGTACATTATGGACTTCTTTTGTCTTGCTGGTTTTAGGATTTTTATTATCACTATATATTGCAAATTTAATTACATTGTGTTCTGGTGTTGGCCAGGTTTTGTTGATTTTGATAGGAGTTCTCTGTGCTTCCTAGATCTGGATGTCTATTTCCTTACCCAGATTAGGGAAGTTTTCAGCTATTATTTCCACAAAAAATTTTTCTGCCCCATTTTCTCTCTCTTGTTCTTCTGGAACTTCTGTGATATGAATGTTATTATGTTCAATGGAGTCACTGAGTTCCTTAATCTACCCTCATATTCCAGAATTCTTTCTTTTTTTCAGCTTCATTATTTTCCATTATTTTATCTTATATATCACCTATTCATTCTTCTGCTTCTTCCAGCCTTCTGTTCATTGCATCAAGCCTGTGTCCAATCTCAGTTATTGCATTCTTTACTTCTATTTTTTAACTCTTTTATCTGTATGGTAAGGGCCTCCCTGAAATCTTCCATGCTTTATTCAGGTCTAGTGAGTATCTTTATGACTATTGCTTTAAGTTCTCCATAGCCATGTTACAATTACCTGTTTCATTTATATCTTTGGTCATGACCTTTTCTTGTTCTTTCTTTTGGGATGAATTCCTCTGTCTTGACATTTTGTCTTTTTCTGTCTTACCTCTGTTAGAAAAGCCTGTTATGTTTCTTGTCCTGAGAATGATGGCTTTATGAAGAAGAAGTCATATACTATCTAGGTCCTGGCTCTTCAAGGAATGTCTCTGATGTGTCCTGCATGCACTATGCTACTGTGTTTTTGCTACTCTTTCTTTCAGGTCATTTGTCTGCAGAGGCTCTTTGTCTGCAGTGGGCAATGTTTGATTTCTGGCCAGTGTGGTGAGTTTTACCTAGGTTTGCTCTGGTCTGCTTGTTAAATGAGACATGATACTACTTCCACTAGAACTGAAGCCTTCCACTACTGTCTGGTCTGGAGACATGGTGTCAGTGGGGATTTCTACTGGTTTTGTGGGGAAAGAGCCTTCTTCACTGGAACTGAAGCAAACTTGCGTGGGAAGTGTACTACTGGTAGAGCGCAGGTGGGTGGGGCCCTGTGTAAGCAGGTTAGGCAGCCAGTGTTGTCACTGTGCTGTTTACCACAGGTGGGTAGTTCTACACTTATGTTGAGGGTTGGGGAATGAAATGGCTCTATCCAGCTCCTTTGTCCCTGGAGAGGGGTCTCAATGCTTATTGATCCCAGGGAATTCCTGAGAAGAGTGAACAATTTCCCCTTGTGTATCCCAGGTGATTTTCAGATGGACGTTTCCATGTTATCTTCTGGGTTTCCAGATCTCTTACTCTCTAGGAGCAGCAAGGTGCCCTCTGGTCTCTATCTCAGCCAAGCTTTCTGACTTTTAAAACTCCAGGCTTTAGGGACATGGTGTGTGCAGGGGCCTATGCTGGTCTTCCTAGGAAGTGACTCTGCACTGGGATTGAGGGAGGTTTGACCAACAAGGGCAGCCGTGTAAGAGAGCAAGGGCATGGGACCTGAAGCAAGCAGGCTAGGCAGCCAGTGTCAGGTTCAGCTGCACTTTGCAGGTGGCTGTGAGCTTATGTTGAGGGTATGGGGAGATAAAAGGTGCTGCTTGCTCCTTTGTCCCTGGAGAGGTGTCTCTGTGAATGTCACCTCTCAGTGTGGCTCTACAAGAGGAGTGAACAATCTCTTCTCTGTGTGCTTCAGGTATTCCTCAGTTCTTTAACCCCATTCTGTATTTCCCCAGGTTGTTTTCCCACCCTCTCTCCAGGAATAAGACTTTGCCCTCAGGGTTCTATCCCAGCCAAGCCCAGTGGTCTTGAAAACACCACTCTTCAAGCTCGTTGGTTGCAAAAACTCATGAAAATCAGCCCCTCCCATTTTCCTAGCCAATGGCTTTGGAGAAGTGTTCTTCCTCTGTTCCCCTGTGTGCTCCTCTTTTTCTAGCCTTTCTCCATGACCATGGCTACCTTCCATTTGCATCACAGGTGATCTTTTTCTGCCCCAAACCATGTCATCACACTTCCTACCTTCCTCAATGTAGCCTCCTCTCTCTGTCTAGTTGTGTAGTTTGTTCTGTCAGTCGTCAGGTTGATTTCTTGGGTATTCAGAATGATTTGATAGTTATCTAGTTGTGTAGGAGGGATGAGGCAAGCCTATGATCCTTCTAATATGCTGCCATCTTAGCTTCTCCCTCTTTTATTTACCCTTATTTTATTTATAATTAATATCGTAGTGACCAGCATATGTGTGTAACCAACGTTTGAGATTTTATTATATGCAAGGCACTGGAGTAGCCATGCTACTTACATTTTCTCATTACTTATAGTAGCTCAATGAGGCAGACATTTTCATTCCAGTTTTGCTGAGAAATAATAGAAGGTTCTTACAGACAAATTTTCCCAAATAAGTGATGGAAATGGGTACCAAATATATATCTTTGGCTCCAAAGTGTTGGATATAAATTTCCCCAACAGTTTCAAGGTGTTCATCTTGACTTTTCAAGTGGAACTTAAATACCAAATTACCCCATACATGTAGAAAATCATGGAATAAAGCGACTTTAAATTTAGGTAGGGCTTTTGAGGGTGAATACCAGAGAGGATATATCTGAAACAAAAATCATATCTTTGATAATACATCATTTCTGTTAAGTTGAGTAAAAGACATATTTTCTTTTGTTTGGATTTCATTAAGTTAAACTACTATGCCAAAATATTTAAATAAAAATTTATCAAACATTAGATGACAGATACCAGTAAGACTATTAGAGCCATGGGAAATAGTTTTCTTTTTTATATATTGTGAATTTCCTTGATTAATTTCAAAGAAAAAATTTTTTCACAGGGATCAAGTTAAGTGTTTCTAAAACTTATTTTGGACAATGGAGAGGATTTTAAGACAAGTCAATATATTCTGCATATGCTTTGCTAGTACATAGTTAAGAAAACATCCTTTGTATGAATTCTTGTTTAAAAGAGATTCTTTGAAAAGAAATTTAATTTGGAGGAGGATTCTGGGAAGATGGCAGAGGAGGAAGCACCAACAATCTGTCTTCCCACCTAGACAACAATTTTACTGGCAGAATATACCTAGTGTAACTATTTTTGGAAGTCTGAATTCTGTTGAAATTTTACAACATGCAAGAGAAGGATGGTAAATTGTGGTTAACTTTGATAAAAATTTGCTATTATCACAGTATCTTACTGCCCCATGGCAAGCAGTGGTGCATGATTTTCTGAAGCAACCATCACACAGTTTGTGGAAGCCAGAATGGGCAAAAAGGACGTTGTCCTCCAGATATCAGGTATATGTGTTTTGATTTCTGTTTTTTCCTGATCACAGTGGTGCAAACAGGTGGGTGGACATTGCTGTTGCATTTCCCCTCATTATTGCAAGTCCCTCCTCTCCCTGAAGTGACTTCTAGGGAATTTTAAGAGCTGGTGACCTTCCTCACCCTTTTACTTTTCTCTTTCCCTCCTTGGGAAGCTATACATTAAAGACTAAGATATTCAAAAACAAATACCATATATAGGGAAAATTAGAAATTGATAATACATGCCTAGGGAAGGGTCTAGGCTCAGAAAAGACTAAAGAAAACCTTACATTTATAACTCAGGTTACCACTCAACACAGAGGTAGCTTGAAACAATAACAAAAATAAAATAAACAAAAAATACATCAAAACCTGGGCAATGGGGAGAATCTGAATTCCAGAGTTATCACATTATTATATCCAAATATCCAGTTTTCCACAAAACATTACAAAACATAGGAAAAAAACCAGAAAAGTAGGTCCCATTAAAAGGAAAAAAAATCAAACAGTCTCTGAAAAAGACCTGATGACAAGTGTACTAGACAAAGACTTTAAAACAAATATCTTAAAGATGCTCAAAGAACTAAGGAAAGATGTAGACAAATTCAAGAAAACAATGTATGAACAAAAAGGAAATATTAATAAAGAGATGTAAAACCTAAAGAGAGACCAAAAAATTCTAGAGCTTAAAAGTACAGTAACTGAAATGAAAAAGTTAACAAAGGGAAACAAAGGCAGATTTGAGAAGGATGAGAAAAGAATTAGCTAACTTAAAAATACAACAATGGAAACTACCAAGTGTAAGGAACAGAAAGAAAAAAAGACTGGAGAAAACCATACAGGTCATAATATACTTATAAGACACTATCAAACAGAGCAACATAATAGTTTGGGAGTATCAGAAAGAAAAAAAAGAGACATAAAGGAGCAGAAATATTTGAATAAATAAGGGCTGGAAACTTCCCAAACATGATGAAATGCATGAATATAAACATTCAAGAACATCAATGAGCTCCAAGTAAGATGAACTCGGAGACCCACACTGACACACATTGTAAACAAACTCTCAGGGGCACCTGGGTGGCTCAGTTGGTTGAGTATCTGACTTTGGCTCAGGTTGTGACCTCATAGTTTGTGAGTTTGACCTCCACATCAGGCTCTCTTCTGTCAATGTGGAGCCCACTACAGATCATCTGCTCCCTTCCTCTTTGCACCTCCTTGCTCGCTCTCAAAAACACATAAAACATTAAAAAAAGAACTTTCAAAAGCCAAAGGGAATTTTTGAATGGTTTTTAAAAATATCAGTTAAATGTTAATATACAATGTAATATTAGTTTCAGGCGGACAATATAGTGATTTAACACTTCCATACAGCACCTGGTGCTCATTACAGCAAGAGAACGTCTTAATACCCATCACGTATTTTACCCATAATTCCATCCACCTTCCTTCTGGTAGCCATAGTTTGTTCTCTATGGTTAAGAGTCTGTTTCTTGGTTTCCCAGCCTCTCCATTTTTTCCCCTATGCTTGTTTTGTTTCTTAAACTCCACATATGAGTGAAATCATATGGTAATTTGTCTTTCTCTGACTTATTTCACTTGACATGATAGACTCTAGCTCTATCCATGATATTGCCAAATGGTAAGATTTCATTCTTTTTTACATCTAATATTCCATTGTACAAATATACCACATCTTCTTTATCCATTCATCGGTCCATGGCCACTTGGGCTCTTTCCATAATTTGGCTACTGTGATAATACTGCGGTAAATTTTGGGGTGTGTGTATCTGTTTAAATTAGTATTTTTAGGTAAATACATGGTAGTGAAATTGCTGGATTGTAGGATAGTTCTATTTTTAACTTTTTGAGGAAATTCCATACTGTTTTCCAGAGTGACTGCACAAGTTTGCATTCCCACCAATAGTGTAAGAGGTTTCCTTTTTCTCAACATCCTTGGCAACACTTGTTTCTTATCTTGTGGATTTTAGTCATTCTGGCAGGTGTGAGATGACATCTCATTGTGGTTTTGACTTCTCTTTCCCTGAAGATAATTGATGTTGAGCATCTTTTCATGTGTCTGTTAGCCATATGAATGTATTCTTGGGGAAAATGTCTATTCATGTCTTCTGTCCATTTTTTGAACTGGATTTTTTATCTTTTGAGTGTTGTTTCATAAATTCTTTATATATTTTGTATAGTAACCCTTTATCCAATATGTCATTTGAAAATACCTTCTCCCAATATACTCTGGTTTATCTTCAGATCGTATAAATCTTTCGCCTTTTAGTAAAGATTTCCGTGGAAAATACCTTCTCCCATTCCATTGGTGGCCTTTTAGTTTTGTTTTTTCCTACACTACGCTGTGCAGAAGATTTCTTATTTTTCAAAATTTTATTTAAATTCTAGTCAACATACAGTGCAGTGTTGATTTCAGGAGTAGAATTCAGTGATCCATCATATACATACAACACCCAGTGCTCATCATAGTAAGTGCCCTCCTTAATACCCATCATGCATCTAGACTATCCCTCACCCACCTCCCTCCATCAATCCGCAGTTTGTTTTCTATCTTTAAGAGTCTCTTGTGGTTTCTCTCTCTCAACCCCCACCATATATTCATGTTTTGTTTTTTAAATTCCACATATGAGTGAAATCATATGGTATTTGTCTTTCTCTGAATTATTTCACTTAGCATCATACACTTAAGCTCCATCCACGTCATTGAAAATGGCAAGGTTTTATTCTTTTTGATGGCTGAGTAATATTTCATTATATGTTGATGGACATTTGGGTTCATTCCATAGCTTGGTTATTGTTGATAATGCTACTATAATCATCGAGGTTCATGGGCCCATTTTAATCTTTATTTTTATATCCTTTGGGTAAATACCTAGTAGTGTAGTTGCTGGATCATAGGGGTAGTTATATTTTTAACTTTTTGAAGAATAATCTCCACACTGCTCTCCAGAGTGGCTGCATGAGTTTGCATTCCTACTAACAGTGCAAGAGGGTCTCCCTTTCTCTGCAGGCACTCGAATACCTGTAGGTTCCTGCATTGTTAATTTTAGCCATTCTGAAAGGTGTGAGGTGGTATCTCATTGTGGTTCTGATTTGTATTTACCTGATGATGAGTGATGTGTCATGTGTTTGTTAGCTATCTGTATGTCTTCTTTTGGAAAATATCTATTCATGTCTTCTTTCCATTTATTAACCAGATTTTTTGTGCTTTGGGTGTTGAGTTTGATAAAATCTTTATAGATTTGATACTAACCCTTTATCAGATATGTCATTTGAAAATATAATCTCCCATTCTGTAGGTAGACTTTTAGTTTTGTTGATTGTTTCCTTCAGTGTGAAGAAGGTTTTTATCTTGATGGAGTTGCAGAAGTTTATTTTTGCTTCTGTTTTCCTTGCTTCAGCAGACATATCTAATAAGAGGTTGCCATGATAGATGCCAATTTGTTGCTGCCTGTGTTCTACTCCAAGACTTTCATGGCTTCAAGTCTATAATTTAGGTCTTTAATTAATTATGAATTTATTTTCGTTTATGTTGTAAGAAAGTGGTCCAGTTTCATTCTTTGGCATGTTGCTGTCCAGTTTTTCCAGCATTATTTGCTGAAGTAACTGGTTTTTTCACATTGGATATTATTTACTGCTTAGTGGAAGATTAATTGACCACATAGTTGTAGGTTCATTTTGTGAGTTTCTCTACTGTCCTATTGATCTACGTGTCTATTTTTGTGGCAGTACCATATTGTTTTGATCATTACAGCTTTGTAACACAACTTGAGGACGGGAATTATGATGCCTCCAGCTTTGCTTTTTTTTTCAAGGTTGCTTTGGCTATGTAGGGTCTTTTATGGTCCCATACAAATTTTTTTGTTGTTGTTGTTCTAGCTCTGTGAAAAATGCTGAAGATATTTTGATAGGGATTGTATTAAATATGTAAATTGCTATGATTGGTATAGATATAACAATATTTGTTCTTCTAATCCATGAGTATGGAATGTTTTTCCATTTCTTTGTGTCGTCTTCAGTTTCTGTCATCAATATATAATGGTTTTCGGAGTATAGGTCATTTGCATCTTTGGTTAAATCTATTCCTATATATTGTACTATTTTGAAGGCAATTGTAAGTGGGATTGTTTCCTTAGTTTTTCTTTCTGCTGCTTTATTATTGGTGTATGGAAAGGCAACAGAGTTCTGTACTTTAGTTTTGTATTATGTGACTGAAGTAATTTATCAGTTCTAGCAGTGAAATCTTTCACATTTTCTATATATAGTATCATGTCTCCTGTAAATAGTGTGATTTATACTTCTTCCTTTCTGATTTTGATGCTTTAATTTCTATTGGTTGATTTCTGTGGATAGAACTTCCAATAAAATGTTAAGTAACAGTGGTGAGAGTGAACTTCCTTGTCTTGTTCCTGACCTTACAGGAAAAGCTGTTTTTTCCCCATTGAGTATCAGATTAGCTGTGTATTTTCCATAGGTGGCCTTTATTATGTTGAGGTATGTTCCCTCCAAGCTTACTTTCGTGAAGGTTTTTATCAGGAATGTATGTTTTACTTTGTCAAATGTTTTTTTTCCTGCATCTAATAAAATGATCATAAGGCCCTTATCCTTTCTTTTTTAAAAACCTTTTAACATTTATTATTTTTTTGAGAGACAGAGAGAGTATGGGTGGGGGAAGGAGAGGGAGAGAGGGAGATGCAAAATCTGAAACAGGCTTCAGGCTCTAAGCTGTCAGCACAGAGCCTGATGTGGGGCTTGAACTCACAAACTGTGAGATCATGACCTGAGCCAAAGTCAGAGGCTTAACCGACTGAGCCACCCAGGTGCCCCTATCCTTTCTTTTATTAATGTGATGTATTAGGTTGACTTGTGAATATTAAACCACCCTTCCATATCAGGAATAAACCACAATTGATCATGGTGAATGATTTTTTTAGTGTATTGTTGGATTTGGTTTGCTAGTATTTTGTTGAGAATTTTTGCATCCATGTTCATCAGGGATATTGGCCTGTAATTCTCTTTTTTAGTGGAGTCTTTGTTTTTGGTGTCAGTGTAATGCTAGACTAATAGAATGAGTTTTGAAGTTTTCCTTCCTTTTCTATTTTTTGGAATACTTTGAGAAGAATAGGTATGATCCGCTCTGTAAATGTTTGGTAGAATTCCCCTGTGAAGCCATCTGGCCCTGGACTTTTGTTTTTTGGAAGGCTTTGTTTGTTTTGTTTAATGTTTATTTATTTTGAGAGAGAGAGACAGAGAGAGAGAGAGAATGTGCATGGGAGGGGCAGAGAGAGAGAAAGAATCCCAAGCAGGCTCCATGCTCACAGTGCAGAAACCAACACAGGGCTCAATCTCAACAACTGTGGGATCATGACCTGAGATGAAATCAAGAGTTGGACACTTAACCAACTGAGCCACCCACGTGTCCTTATTGGGAGGTTTTTAATTACTAAATCAATTATTTTGCCAGTTATCAGCCTGTTAAATTATTCTATTTATTCCTGTTCCAGTTTTGGTAGTTTATATGTGTGTAGGAATTTGTCTATTTCTTCCATGTTGTCCAGTTTGTTTGCATATAATTTTTCCTAATATTCTCATATAATTGCATTTCTGTGGTGTTGGTTGTCATTTCTCCTCTTTCATTTTTGAATGTATTTATTTGGGTCCTTTCTCTTTTGTTTTTGGTAAACCTGTCAAAAGTTTAATCAATTTTATTCAAAAAACAAGCTCCTGGTTTCATTGATCTGTTCTACTGTTTTTTAGGTTCTATATCATTTATTTCTGCTCTAATCTTTAGTATTTCCTTCATTCTGCTGGTCTTAGGCTTAATTTATTGTTATTTATCTAGTTCCTTTATGTGTAAAGTGGTTTATTTTAGTGGTTTATTTTATTTTATTTGAGATTTTTTTTAATCTCTTGATGTAGGCCTGTGTTGCTATATACTTCCCTCTTAGGACCATTTTACTGCATCCCAAAGGTTTTGGATCACTGTGTTTTCATTTGCATTGTTTCCATGTATTTATACATTTCTTCTTTGATTTTCTGGTTGACCCATTATTGTTACATGCTGTTTAACCTAAATACATTTGTGGTCTTTCCAAAACTTTTATTTGATTGACTTCTAGTCGACAGCAGTTTGGTTAGAAAAGGTGCAAAGCAAGAGAAGTGACATAACATACAAGAGATCTTCCATAAGATTAACAGCAGATTATTTGTAAGATACTTTGGAGGCTTGAAGGTAGTGAGCTAATATATTCAAAATGTTAACTGAAAACACTGTTAACCAAGAAAATTGTATCTGCCAAACCTGTCCTTCAAAAGTGAGAGAGAAATGAGACACTCACAGATAAATGGTGAAGGATTTTGTTACCACTAGACCTGTTCTCCAAGAAATTATCAAAGAAGTCCTGTATAGTGAAATGAAAGGACACACATACTAACTTGAAGTAGCATGAAAAAATAAAATTTCAATCAAAATAAATACATGGGTAGTTATAAGAGTCATTACTGTAGCAACAGTTAGGAACTCTACTTTTTGGTTTCTATGTAACTTAAGAAGTTAATATGTTAAAAATTTTTAACTAACAACTAGTATTTTTGAAACTTTGGTTTATAAATGAATATTTGGTTTTCTACACAATTTAAGAGATGAAATGCATTGAAAAGAACTAAAACATTTAAATGTTTTAATATTAAAAAGCAAGTAAACACAAAAGAATACAGTAATTTAGGAAATGAGAGACAAAAATCTCTAAGGCATATAGAAACCAAATATCTAAATGACAGAAATTCCTTATTATCAGGAATTATTTCTTTAAGTTAAAAAAAATTAGAGACAGAGAGAGAGAACATATAAGCAGGGGAGAGGGGCAAAGGGAGAGAAAATCTTAAGCATGGTGAGCATGGAGCCCAATGTAAGGTTCAGTCCCACAAACCAGGGATCAGGAAATTAGCTGAAATCAAGAATCAGACACTCTGGAGGGGGGGGAGGTTGGGGAGCCAAGATGCAGGAACAGCAAGGAAGTTCTTTTTGCATTTTGCATCCATGAAATACAGCCAGATCAGCAACAAACCATCCTGTACAAGTAGGAAACTGATCTGAGGATTAATACAACAACCTGCACAACCTGAACCACAGAACTCAGCAGGTACATGGTGTGGACAGGTGAAGTGGGGGAGAGAGAAGCTGTGGAAGGCAGGGAGCTGTTTTTGCTTGCAGGGAGAGGAGGAAACAAAGTAAGGGGAGAGTATAGGAAAAGCACCCCTCCCCAAAAGCAGCTGGAGAGAAAGTGGAAAAGTGGAAACAGCTGCAGGGTCTTAACTAAAAAGGGAGAAAGGAGAAAGGCGAGGGTTTGAATTCCATTAAGACTCTATAAACAGCAGGAGTGCAGAGTCTGAAACTCCACAGCTCGATATCTGGTGGTGCTCTGGTGGGAATGGCAAATCCCCAGGAGCAGAATGAAGTCCAAGGGGGTCTACGGGCCACATGGGGAGCGGCAGATCCCCTGCTTGGAGGACGTTTGGTAGAGTCATGTGGACTCCCCAGGGGCAAAGGTCCCAGCAGACCCTGGACAATGGCCACACCCACTGGTGTTGGAGTGAGGACATTAAAGGTGAAGCCTGGTGCCAGAGATGTGTGTGATTTGCCATAATCCCTGAAACACTGCTGCTACATGATCACGTGATTTTTTTCTGGGACGAGTTGGCACCCAGCCACAGTATCTGGGCATTGGCAGCAGCACAGTCTCACAAATTTCCTGGGTGCAGTTGGCACCTGACCAATGTTCGGTGAGGCTCTCCTGCAGGGGGTCAGAATGTGTCAAAGCCACAGTCTCAGAAAGGAGGGCTCAGGAAACACAGCTGCATCTGAGATAAAACTCAGGAGGGAGGTGCTGCCTGGCAACCTGATGGCTTGGTCATGGACAGTGTAAAAGCAGGAAGTAGATGGAAGCTGAAGACAAAGAACGGGTGTGCAATTGCTGATTGGGGAGAACAGAGTTCTGATACTAGAGACTGGGTAGCTGGGTGATGCCATTTTCACCGCTATAACTGAGCTGTGATCTCACATGAGTGCCACGGCAGCAAGGATGGATGATGCAGAGCAATGAATCAGTGATATACAGGACAAACATGGCAAATAATGAAGCAGAAAAAAAGAGGGAGACTAAGGCAAAAGAGCATGATTTAATAATTACAGAAATCATTGACTCATTAAAAAGGAAAAACATCAGAATCATAGGGGTCCCAGAAGAGAAAGAGAGAGAAAAAGTGACAGAAGGGTTATGTGAGCAAATCATAAAAGAAAACTTTCCTAACCTGGGGAAAGACACAGACATCAAAATCCAGGAACAGAGGACTCCCATTAGATTCAACAAAAACCGAATATCAACAAGGCATATCAGAGTCAAATTCACAAAATACTCAGGCAAGGAAAGAATCATGAAAGCAGCAAGGGGGAATAAAGCCCTTAACCTACAAGGGAAGACAGATCAGGTTTTCAGCAGACCTATCCACAGAAACTTGGCCGGCCCGAAATGAGTGGCAGGATATAATCAATGTGCTGAATCAGAAAAATATGCAGCCAAGAATTCTTTACCCAGCAAGGCTGTTATTCAAAGTTAAAGGGCAGATAAAAAGTTTCTCAGACAAACAAAAACTAAAGGAAATTGTGACCGCTAAACCAACCTTGCAACAAATTTAAGGGGGGCTCTGTGAGGGGAGAAAAGACAAAAAAAAGACCAAGAGAAACAAATACAAGAAAGGACCAAAGAACACCACCAGAAACTCCAGCTCTGCAATAAACATAATGGTGATAAATTCATATCTTTCTGTACTCTAAACGTCAATGGGCTAGATACTCCAATCAAAAGACATAGGTTAACAGAATGGATAAGAAAACAAGATCCATCTATATGCTGTTTACAGGAGACCCACTTTAGACCTAAAGACACCTTCTGATTGAAAGTAAAGGGATGGAGAAATATCTATCATGCTAATGGCCAACAAAAGAAAGCCAGAATATCCATACTTATGTCAGACAATCTAGACTTTAAAATAAAGACTGTAACAAGAAATGAAGAAGGACATTATATCATAATCAATGGGTCTATCCACCAAGAAGACCTAACAATTGTAAACACTTATGCATCAAATGTGGTAGCACCCAAATATGTAAATAAATTAAACACAAACATAAAGGAACTCATTGATAATAATACCATAATAGTAGGGGAATTCACACCCCACTTACATCAATGGACAGATCATCTAAACAGAAAATCAACAAGGAAAAAATGACTTTGAATGACACACGGGACCAGATGGACTTAACAGATATATTCAGAACATTTCATTCTAAAGCAACAGAATACACATTCTTCTCAAGTGCACATGGAACATTCTCCACAACAGATCACATACTGGAACAACAATCAGCCTTAAACAAGTAAAAAAGATCGAGATCATACCATGCATACTTTCAGACCACAACACTATGAAACTAGGTATCAACCACAAGAAAAAATTTGAAGAGGTAACAAATACTTGGAGACTAAAGAACATCCTACTGAAGAGTGAATGCACTAACCAAGAAGTTAAGGAGGAAATTAAAATTACATGGAAGTCAATGAAAATGATAACAATGCAGCCCAAAACTTCTGGGACACAGCAAAGGTGGTCATGAGAGGAAAGTATATAGCAATCCATGCTTTCCTAAAGAAGGAAGGAAGGAAGGTCTCAGATACACAACCTAAACTTACACCTTAAAGAGATGGAGAGAGAACAGCAAATAAAACATAAAATTGGCAAAATACAGAAAATAGTAAAGATTAGAGCAGAAATCAGTGCTATCAAAACAAAACAAAACAAAAAACCCACAGTAGAACAGACCAATGAAACCAGAAGCTTGTTCTTTGAAAGAATTAACAAAATTGATAAACCACTAGCCAGTTTGATCAAAAATAAAAAGGAAAGAAACATATAAACTACCATATATACATATAAACATATAAACTAGAAACATATAAACTACCAAAACTGAAACAGGAAAAAGAGAAAATTTGAACAGAGCCATAACCAGTAAATAAATCGAATTAGTAATAAAGAAAATCTCCATAAAAACAAGAGTCCAGGGACAGATGTCTCTCCAAGGGAATTATACCAAAGTTTTAATGAAAAGTTAACACCTATTCTCTTGAAGCTGTTCCAAAAAATATAAGTGGAAGGAAAACTTCCAAAGTCTTTTTATGAAGCCAGCATTACCTTGATTCCAAAACCAAATACCTCACTAAAAAGGAGAATTAGAGACCAATTTCCCTGATGAACATGGATGCAAAAATCCTCAACAAGATGTTATTCAACCAGATCCAACAATATATTAAAAAAATTATTCACCACGACCAAGAGGGTTTATACCTGGGATGCAGGGCTGATTCAATATCTGCAAAACAATGAATGTGATTCATCACATCAATAAAAGCAAGGACAAGGACCACATGATCCTCTCAATAGTTTCAGAGAAAGCATTTGACAAAATGCTTTCCTTGATAAAAACCCTCAAGAAAATAGAGAGAGAAGGATCGTACCTCCAGATCATAAAAGCCATGTATGAAAGACCTGATAATAATATCATTCTCAATGGGGAAAAGCTGAGTGCTTTCCCCATAAGGTCATAAAAAGACAGGGATATCCACTCTAGCCTCTGTTATTCAATATAGTATTGGAAGTATTAGCCTCAGCAATCAGACAAGACAAAGAAATACAAGGCATCAAAATAGGCCAGGAGGAGGTCAAACTTTCACTTTTCACAGATGACATGACACTCTGTATGGAAAACCCAAAAGTTTCCACCAAAAAACTGCCAGAACTGATTCATGAATTCAGCAAAGTAGCAAGATATAAAATCAATGCACAGAAATTGGTTGCATTCCTATACACCAACAATGAATCAACAAAAAGTGAAATCAAGGAATCAATACCATTTAAAATTGCACCAAAAACCATAAGATAGCTAGGAATAAATCTAATGAAGGAAGTGAAAAATCTATACACTGAAAACTATAGAAAGCTTATGAAATAAATTCAAGAAGACACAAAATTGGACAAGGATTTCATGCTCCTGGATAGGTAGAACAAATATTATTAAAATGTCGATATTACCCAAAGCAATCTACATATTCAATGCAATCCCTATCAAAATAACACCAGCATTCTTCACAGAGCTAGAACAAACAATCCTAAAATTTGTGTGGAACCAGAAAAGATCCTGAATAGCCAAAGTGATCTTGAAAAAGAAAAACAAAGTGGGAGGCATCACAATCCTGGATTTAAAGCTGTATTACAAAGCTATAATCATCAAGACAGTATGGTACTGGCACAAAAATAGACACACAGATCAATGGAACAGAACAGAGAACCCAGAAATGTACCCACAAACATATGGCCAACTAATCTTTGACAAAGCAGGAAAGAATATCCAATCGAATAAAGACAGTCTCTTCAGCAAGTGGTGCTGGGAAAACTGGACAGCGAAATGTGGAAGAATGAACCTGGACCACTTTCTTACATCATACTCAAAAACTCAAAATGGATGAAAGACCTATATGTAAGACAGGAAGCCATCAAAATTCTCGAGGACAAAGCAGGAAAAAACCACTCTGATCTTGACCACAGTAATTCTCACTCAACAGGTCTCCAGAGGGAAGGGAAAGAAAAGCAAAACTGAATTTTTAGGACCTCATCAAAATCAAATGCTTCTGCACAGTGAAGGAAACAATCAGCAAAACTAAAAGGCAACTGATGGAATTTATTTGCAAATGACATATCAGATAAAGGGTTAGTATCCAAAATCTATAAAGAACTAATCAAACTCAACACTCAAAATACAAATAATCCAGTGAAGAAATGGGCAAGAGACATGAATAGACACTTCTGCAAAGAAGACATCCACATGGAAAACAGACACATGAAAAAATGGTCAACATCACTCATCATCAGGGAAATACAAATCAAAACCACAATGAGATACCACCTCACACCTGTCAGAAGGGCTAACATTAACAACTCAGACAACAACAGATATTGGCTAAGATGCAGAGAAAGAGGATCTCTTTCACACTGGTAGTGGGAATGCCAACTGGTACAGCTACTCTGGAAAACATTATGGAGGTTCCTCAAAAAATTAAAAATAGAACTACTGTATGACCCAGCAATCACACTACTAGGTATTCATCCAAGGGATACAGGGATGTATTGAAGGGACACATGCACCCCAATTTTTATAGCAGCACTATCAACAATGGCCAAAGTATGGAAAAAGCCCAAATGTCCATCGATGGATGAGTGGATAAAGAAGATGTGGTATATATATATACAATGGAGTATCACTCGGCAATCAAAAAGAATGAAATCTTGCCATTTGCAACTATGTGGACGGAACTGGAGGGTATTATGCTAAGCGAAATTAGTCAGAGAAAGACAAAGATAATATGACCTCACTCATTTGAAGACTTCAAGACAGAATAGATAAGCATAAAGGAAGGGAAAAAATAATATAAAAACGTGGAGGGGGTCAAAACATAAGAGAATCTTAAATATGGAGAACAAATAGAGTGTTACTGGAGAGCTTTGGGAGTGGGGATGGGCTAAATGTTTATGGGGCATTAAGAAATCTCCTGAAATCACTGTTGCACTATATGCTAACTAATTTGGACGTAAATTAAAAATGTAAAAGTTAAAAAAAGAAGCATTTCAAATCAATAACCTAAATGTGTAATTCAGGGAACTAGAGAAAGAAGAACAAACTAAAGTAAAGGTAGCAGAAAGAAGGAAATGATAAAGATTACAGCAGAGTTAGAGAAAAAAAAAAACTAGAGAAAAGAAAATGTATAGGAAAAAAAACAATGTTAGTTCTTTTAAAAAGTTGACAAAATTGAAAACCCTTTAGCTAGGTTGTCTAATAAAAGAGACTCAAGTTGCTGAAATAAAAAATGAAATTTGGTGCAGTACTACAAATTCTAAATAAATAAAGATTATAAGAGAGTACTATGAACAATTGTATGCAAACAAATTGATAACTTAAATGAAATGAACAAATTCCTGGAAACCTAATATTTACCATGAATAAATCATGAAGACAGAAAATCTAAATAGATCTATAACTAGTAAGGGGATTAAATCAATAAGACTCTTCTGACCAGTTAAAACCATGGACCTAATGGCTTCACTTGTGAATTCTGCCTAACTTCTTTTTTGTTTCTCCACAATTTATTTTTTATTTTTAAAATTTTCCCTCTTTTTTAAAAGTAGAATTTATTGTCAAATTGGCTCACACAAAGTGTATAAAGTGTACTCTTGGTTTTTGGGGTAGATTCCCGTGGTTCATTGTTCACATACAACACCCAGTGTTCATCTACCAAACTTTTAAAGAATTAATGACAATATTTCTCAAATGTTTCTAAAAAAATTAAAAGGAAGGAACACTTCCTGACTTATTCTGTAAGGCTAGTTTTATCCTGATGCCAAAGTCAGAAAAAAAAGTGCAAGGAAAGGAAAACATATCAATATCCCTTATGAACACTAATTCAAAAATCTTCAACAAAATAGTAGGGAACAATTCAGCAACATAGTAAGAGGATTTTACATCATGACCAAGTAAGATTTATTCTTTGAATTCAAGGATATTTCAGCATATGAAAATTGGTCAATATACTGTACCATATTAGCAGAATGATGGGAAAAATCACATGATCATCTTGTTTAATGTAGAAATCAATTGACAAAATTCAACACCCTTCTATGATAAAAATATATACTATACTGGGGATAGCAGGAAACTACCTTAATATAATATAATCCATATATGGAAAACCAAGAGCAAAAATCATACTCTATGGTGAAAGACTGAAAACTTCTAAGATCAGAAATACAGAAAGGATGCCGTCTGTCAACACTTCTATTCAGCATAGTGGTGGAAGCTGCAGCCAGAGCAATTATACAAGAAAAAGAAATAAAATGCATCCAAATTGAAAAAAAAGAGGTAAAATTATCTGTTTACAGATGACATAATCTTATATATAGAAAACTTTAATGATTCCACACTCAAAAAAAAAAAAACCTCTCTGGTGCTAATAAATGATTTCAGTGATGTAGCAAGATATAAAGTAACACAAAAATCAATTGCATTTCTAGGCATTAACAATGTACAATTTAAAAAGTAACTCAAAAAAGTTCCACTTAAAATAACATGAAAAGTTAGGAATTAACTTTACCAAGGAAGTTAAATACTTGTACAGTAAAAACTACAAAACATTACTGAAAAAAATTAAAGAAGACATAAATAAATGGCAACAAAACTGTTCATAGATTGGTGGCATTAATACTGTTAAGATGTCGGGGTGCCTGGGCGGCTCAGTCAGTTAAGCATCTGACTTCAGCTCAGGACATGATCTCACAGTTTGTGAGTTTGAGTCCCACATCAGGCTCTGTGCTGACAGCTGAGAGCCTGGATCCCGCTTCAGATTCTGTGTCCCCCTCTCTCTCTGTTCCTTCCCTGCTCATGCTCTCTCTCTCTCTCTCTGTCTCTTTCTCAGAAATAAATAAATAAATAAATAAATATTAAAAAGTACTGTTAAGATGTGAATACTACCCAGAGTGATACATAGATTCAGGAAATCTCTATAAAATCCCAATGATTTTATTTCCAAAACTAGAAAACCCATCCTATAATTCATCTGGTATCTCAAGGGATCCAAAATAGTTAAAATAATCTTAAGAACAAAGCTGGAGGACCCACAATTCCTGATTTCAAAACTTACTGCAAAGTTACAGGAATCAAAACAGTGTGTCACTCTCATAAAGACAAACATATAGACCAATGAAAAAATTAGAGAAGCCAGAAATAAATTTTTGCATATATTGTTAAATAATTTTTGATAAGGCTGTCAAGATCATTCAATGATGAAAAAACTGTCTTTTTTGAAAAAATATTTTTAATGTTTTATTTATTTAGACATAGATAGAGGGAGACACAGAATCCAAAGCAGGCTCCAGGCTCTGAGCTGTCAGCACAGAGCCCGACACGGGGTTCGAACTCACAAACCACGAGATCATGACCTGAGCCGAAGTCAGACGCTCAACCAACTGAGCCACCCAGGCGCCCCTTGAAAGAACTGTTTTTTCAAGAAATTGTGCTGGGAATATTGGTTATTTACATGCAAAAGAATGGAATTGGGCCTTTACCTAACACCACATATAATAATTCAAAATGATAAAAACCTAAATGTGAGACCTAAAACTATAAAATTCTTAGAAGAAAAAAGGCAAAAGCTTCATGACATTGGTTTGGAAGTGATTTCTTGAGTATAACACTGAAAACACAAGCAACAAAAGAAAAACCAGACAAATTAGATTTCATGAAAAAAAATTTAAAATGTGCATCAAAAGATGATGTCAACAGAATAAAAAAGCAACCAACAGAATGGGAGAAAATATTTGCAAATCATATATCTGACAAGTGATTAATATCCACAATTATATAGAGATATCCTAAAATTTAATAACAACACAAATAATGATTAAAAATGGGCAAAATATTTAAATAGACATTTCTCCAAAGTATATGTAAAAATGGCCAATAAGTTCGTGAAAGGATGTTCAAGATCACCAATCATTAAGGGAATGCAAATCAAAGCTTCATTTGGATACACCATTTCACACTCATTAGGACAGGACCCATTAAAAAAACACAAAAAAACATAACGAAGATAACGTGTATTGCCCAGGACGTGGAGACATTGAAACTCTTGTGCACTATTGGTGGGAATGTAAATTGGTACAGCTGCTGTGGAAAGCAATAAAGCAGTTCCACACACATACAAAAATGGAATTACCATATGATGAAGCAATTACACTTCTGGGTATATGCTCAAAAGAATTGAAAGCAGAGTCTAGAAGAGATATAGTACTTCCATGTTTGTTAACAGAATTATGTCATTAAATCTAAAACATGGAAGCAACACAAGTGTCCATTGTTGGATGAATGGATAAGCGAAATTTGGTATAAATACACAGTGGAATATTATTGGCCTTAGAAAGGAAGAAAATTCTGACATATATAGTACAACATAGATGAACCTTAAGGATATTATGCTAAGTGAAAGAAGCCAGTCACAGAAAGACAAATACTTTATCATTCCACTATATGGGGTACTTAGAGTAGTCCAAACCACATTGACAGAAAATAGAATGGTGGTTTACATGGGCTGTGGAAGGGGGTGGATTTTAAGTTATTGTTTAAAGTATATATAGTTTCAATTTTACAAGATAAAGAGATTTATAAAGGTGGATGGTGATGATGGCTGGATAACATTATGATTATATTTAACAGCACTAAACTGTACACTTAAAATTGGTTAAGATGGTAAATTTTATGTTAGGTGCATTTCACCACAATAAAAAAATTAGGTGAAAAAAGGAAATTTATTTTTTAGGTAATTTATATCTATGCAGATAAAGCAGTAATCTACAAAAATTAATTACATATATAGTAGTTGTTTTATGTAAACATTTAAATTGTTACTTTCTTCTTGAGGGTTTTCATCTTTAGCATAAAGGAACACAATATTGATTCTAGCATTAAATAGAATTTGTTACAAGCATTTTTTTTTTCTGAGCCATGGGTTACTTTCTGGAAATCATCACTGCCATACAAATATAAGTGTTCCAGTTCCAAGTTCTTGGAACTTGTATCGTCTTGTATTTGTAGCTTGAACAACATATATTGTCTTTTGAAACTTTGTTTCTGTATTTTCATATACGATGAAGCTACTATTACATGTGAGGATCACTCTAAATGGTAATTGTTAAGATCAAATATTTTGATAATGATTCATGCAATTGCTAACCCTACATATAAATGCAATGTCAATAAACATGGTTTTTCCCCTTCTTCTACATCTGGGGTATATTAAAGATCAGGGCTTATTTTAGATGAATTTTGAACATCAGCACCTAGTTGTTACTCAGGAATCTCAATCTTAATTTGTCACAAACTGGTATCACTGCCACCACCTCATCTCCATTCTCCTTCTTTATATTTCAACTTGCTTAGTGGCACCATCATTTTCCCAAATCAGAAAGCTGGGAGTTGAACTAAGCTTTTACTACTTCCTTTCCTCCCACATCAAATAATCCAGTATTCCAGCCATTTTTGTCTTAATAGCTTTCAAATGTGTATTCTCTTCTTCATTCTTACTACTTACTGTTTTATTTCAAGCTCTTTGGAATTAGATTCTGGACCACCATAACTGTGTCTTAACAGATGTTCTATCCTTCTTTTTCCCTGTCCCTTCTCCTTAAACCCATCCTCCACACCACCCCCAGAGTTATTTCTCTAAAGTGCAGTCACATTGCTACCATGCTTAAAACTTTTTAAAGGTTACCCATTACCTCTGGTATGAGGTCTAAATTTTCTAATATGGCAAACAATTTTCTTGCTTACTTTTTAAAAAATGTTTTTATTTTTTGGAGAGAGGGACACAGAAAGAGGGAGACTGAGGATCTGAAGCAGGCACCGCGCTATTAGTGCAGAGCCCCATGTGAGGCTCAAATTCACAAACTGCGACATCATAACCTGAGCCAGTCTGACGCTTAACTGACTGAGCTACCCAGGCACCTCTCTTGCTTGTTTTTCCAATCTAACTTTTCATCAGCACATCACACCAGGTATTATACGCATACCAAACTATGGGTGGTTTCCCCAAATGTGCAATGATCTTTCTCAGCTGACTTTAAGAATAGAAACTTGAAAATAGAAGGAGCAATATTGTTTATTGAAATCTGAGGCTTTATGGATGAGATAGATTTTGAGTTGAGGGAAGGTACCAAAAAGAATATGGTGCCTATATATACAAGTAAGTCAATGTAGGGGAAAAGTCGGGAGATTCACCTCGGTGGAGCAGAGGGTTGAATTTCAATAATAAAAATGAGGCATACAGAGAGAGTGGTGACAAATAGTGGAGGTCTTATAAAAATTTTTGGTAGGTCATCAGGCTTGATTGCCTGTGTGTCCTGTAGTCCTCAAAGTGTATCTGGTGTTAATTCGTCACAAAAAGTGTTTTTTCTTGTTTTCGTTTTTTTGGTTTTTTTTTAGTAAACCTGGCAACCCAGCCCTTGTTTCTAACTGTAAAGGAAAGAAATGTAGGCTTCTTTTAGTTAATTCACTATATTTTCAGCTTTTTTTTCCATGAGCTATAAAAAATCTGTAACATTTTTTGAGTTGCTTTATGGCAGTTCCAGAGACAGCTTTATTGCATCCAATTCATTCATATCTAAAACTTCTTGGTAAATGACATATGTTATCAATTTTTCTAGTTTAGCAAGGTTGAATGGGATAAATTGTAAGTTAAGACTCCAAGATACTGATGAGTCTCAACTATTTTAATTATGTGCACCACATTCATAAAACAATAACAATAATAAACAACATTAACAATAAAATAACAATTGATTATGGCTGATATCAAATCTAGATTGGACATCACAATATTAAAAACATCTGTCATGAGATTTACTAAAAGTTAAGATCATCTTCTTCTGGAGACAGAGACTTATACAAAAGATGAAGAGAATTTATGGATGGAAAATCTAACTGCACTTTTGAATCGTTAACAATACAAAATAATTTTTATATAGTGGCTAGAAAGGAAAACAATGTGTCTTTTTTCTTATTTCAGAATCTGCCAGAAGCAAATAGGATGAATGGGGTGATTGTCACATGGTATTTTGCAGCAACATTGTTGGCCCCATGGACATGCAATGAGGAAGGGATAAAATAATAAACATATAATAAACATTGCTCAGGGATCGCTGCAATTTTTGAAGTTATTTGCTCATATCCTCAAACCTTCTTGGCTGTGCTTTTGTCCTTTCCATTTCAAGGTATTCTTTTCACTAATCAAGGGTCAAGGTTTTATCTGCTACCTGTCTGGAGGTTTAGCTGCAACAATAGGATAAAAAGAAACTTGGGAGTTAAAAGTTGTAATGAAAGAAAAAAAGTATTTTTATCAGAATAATTTTGATTATTTAATATAAAATATTAGATATCATGACCCTTGAAAGCTACAGACCCATGCCCAAAAAATTACTTTGATTATCTAATAATCACAACTATAAGACTGTAACCTGGGTTTCTGATAACATTAGGTTAACACAATATTTACTACGCTTGACACCTTTAATTACATGTTGTTTTCAATATATAAAATTAACTCTAAATTTTTCATTATAGACTCTGATTCTTTTTTCACTTTGTAGTTGTGTGATCATAAAAAGGCTACTTTACTACATAATGTAGTCCTCATTTGTAAAATAAGAATAAAGAAAATGATGTAATTTCATCAGGTTGTTTGAGAGGGTTAAATGAACTATTACATGTAAAACTCAAGAATGCATGTCAGACAGTAAGTGCTATTAAATGTTGGTTATGAAATGGCTGCCTGAAGACTTGCATTGAAGTTTATGTATTTTTATATATTTTCTAATTTCAACATTGATGTCTTTGTTATGTAACATATTCTATTTCTAAAATATATTCAAGACTAGTAGAAAGCCATGGAAATACTCATACTGAGAACTGATTTTTTTGGCACTTTTGCTTTAAACTCTCAAAATTAGCAATCTTATTCTGATTCAGAGCCTTTTGCAACTATCTATAAATGGTCATATCAAGGCCTAGGATAAAATTTTGTTTGTCTCATTATCTATCACTGTGTAGTCATGTAAGATGAACTATGCTTCTTGGCTGTGAACAGTGTCCATTTGTGGTATAATATTTATGTGATGAAATAAGATAGTGCTGGTGCTTGTTTCTTCTATTGTTTCTACTTCATTTACAACTTGATTGGTCATTCTTTTATTCAGGGAGTACCAAGATAGTAAGTGTGAACAAACAGATTGTTCCCAACTTCTTATAAAAAGTATTATTTGTAATAAAAATGATATTCTTACTAAAATCACTGTAGAAATTCAGATGGCTGTGGTTCTCAAAGTGATACAAAAGCAGAACAAGTTATCAATGGTGTGTATGTGTGTGTGTGTGCGTGCATGTGTGTGTATTTGTATAGGTTCTTTGTAACAGGGTAAAAATGAGGTGGTAGTGGATATATTAGGAGACTCACTTTCAAGAATCAGCAATCAGGAAGTACACTTTGAACAGCTTGACAGCTTTGTTACTTTCTGAATGGAGTTAGTAGATCGGGGTGTTAAAGTGACCTCAGAACAGGAAAAACAGAAACTGGTGGTGAACAAGTGAGCATTTGTTAATGTAGCATGCTTATATTCTTGGTATTTGAAACTTTAAAAAGTCTGCAATTGTCTCTCTCTCCCTTTCTGTGTGTGTGTGTGTGTGTGTGTGTGTGTGTGTGTGTGTGTGATGAGATAGGGACAGGTCAGGAAATACAAAGGATGGTATAGAAGAAAAATATTTTTTCAAATGGACTTGGACTAGCTAGAACACATTGGGATTCAATGATATGGTAAAAAAAACAAAGATTACTGCAATCATGTTTATTATTCCACAATATCCCTCTTTCTCCATATGACATTATTTCCCTTGTCTTTACCTCAAATATAATCCCCTCTTGCTACTACCTTCTTATCAACATTCTTCATTTTACTGAGGGACTCTATTACAATGGGTCAACAGTTTATATCCCATAAACATTCCACTTAATGAATCTAGGTATCTTTAGAAGTGGATTGGTTGACATGACTCATGAGAGACAAAAACTGAAATTTCATACTTTGCTTATTTAATCATTTCACATTTATTGTCTTTGATACCCAATACATCCAAACTCCGACTTAAAAACTTTGGAAAATGTAGTTTATTAATTGTCCCTCAAGTAGAAGATGAAATAAATTCAGACACAGCTGCCTCAGTTTTGTTTCCAAACCTGGAAAACATGGCATATTGCACAGACCCTGCAGCTGTTGAATGCACCACATCTACACTGGTGTCACTGTAGCAAACATTTGTGATATTTGAAAATCTGTGAAATCTTTTTGAGAATAAAATGTCTCTTTAGTCAATTATTTAAAATTTATGATGTTGAGTGATAGTCTTAAAGTTCTCCTAAGTTTGTCTATACCAATTTTTGGACTCAAGTTGATGTTGTCTGTTTTTCTTTATCTCCTCAGATAGATTCATCATTGATCCTGTGGTTAAATTTGAGGAGGCTAGGCCAAAGACTTGTGAGGCATCAGGAAAAATATATAACTTTGAAATTCCTACAGAAAGAAGGTCATTGGCACAGATTTTCAGTAATGGTGGCAGTAATAAAGTGCACTTTACTTTGAACTTGGGATAACTGGTTTTGCTTTGGACTGCTCACTTGGGTCATTATATATTTGTGGTTGGGTCATAGAACTATACATAGTGCAGATAAAGGGAGAAGGCTGGATTCAATCTAAGACTTTGATCTTTTAACAAACCAACAATTGTTTTTTTCCCAAACTATTCAGAGAACAATGAGAAGAACACATGGTTGGCAGGAGGAACACTTTTATTTGCTTGATATTATTTATTCAGTTACATTCAATTTGAGATCTTTTACTAATTCGTTTCAAAAAGAGATGCCAACTTAGTTCACCATATTTTGATTAAACACTTTCAGGACCCTATCTTATCTGACAAGGAATCCAGCAATAGGATACCTGGGAAACACTTTAGTATTATGAAGAAATGATCAAATTGATGTATAAAGGAGTGAATTTATGGAAAGGTTTGGTGCACAGATGACCTCAGAAAAGAAATTCAGCAATTAAAAGAGCTTGAGCAAGTTGACAGTATATTTGGATAGGAGATGGTTTGTTGTTATTTTAGATTGAAAATCCCCAGAAAGCTTGTCTCCCACTGTAACAAAACACAACATATCACTTTTTAAAAAGCTAGAAATAGAAAAACTGTTTATCTGTATGCAAACATAAGTATGCTACATAAGAAGCTACAAGGCAGGGCATTGCTTTGATTATCTGTAGTATATTGGTACAATATACATAAATATGCCTAAAGGTTAGGTTTAAACAAGATTTACTTCAATGAATATTAAGCAGAATTAAACCTCTTTATGTATCTTAATGGCTCTATGATCAGAAAGGAAATGATACACTTGCATGGACCATTTTGAAATTAAAATATGAAAACTTCTGGCCACTTCAGTTAATCCATTTGATAACATTATACTATGAATTTAGCCTCTCCTGAACCAAGACTTACCTGTAGACTTCCTCAAATATTCAAGATATTTATAAACAAAAGACTTAATTTTGAGACAATTACTAGAAATACCAATTTAAGAGAACTTTGGTACAAAAAGCATAACACATTTGATATGCTCAGACATCTGTCACTAAGAAGACTTGTATACCTCTGTATTTAAAACACTCTGGTTATAGTAGACTATACTATATGAAAAATTTCTTCCATATCACTACTGAATCATTTTTTTATTTTTTTAAAATATATAATACATCAGAGATTACCACTTCTTTTATGACCCCAATGCAATTTTTATTAAGTACATTGGATGCTGTCAAGAACTTCAACTAATTAAACGCTTGCATGATTTTTTATAAATAAAATCTATTTTCAAAGTTTAAGATAGGGTATTACTCTTATCTATTTTATATGGAATCATATTGTTTCTTCAGAATTGTAAATAATTTCTAGATAACTTATTAAATGATACTAGGATTTTAATAACATGGTTCTAAAACCACTATCCATGGAAGTCAATGTTAACCCTCACAAAAAGGAAGATAGTTTCAAGAGTTGTGACCTTGTTTGGTTATTTCTGAAAAGTTCAACACAGTATAATAATTAATGCACACATATTTCCAACTATTTTAATACATTGGTGACATGTGATCTGAACAATGAAAATGTTTTATAAACATTCTTGAAACTCAGTGAGATGCCATTTTATTTGTCTTCACATAGTTTCTATTCTCCAATAGCCACTTGTTTTCTCATTAAGGTAGAAAATGGTTAAAAGCACTTTAAAGGGCACTGTGTTTTTTACTTTGCATATTTTTTGAGCCTTCTACACTGCTTAATTATTAAGTGCCTATTGAAATAATGAATGAAGATGGTACAAATGGCTTGACTATATATTCTTATATTAAGTTGGTTGTTTGATTCATTTATGGTTAGTAGAAAAGTTTTATAGCTTTTAAAATGAGTTTCTCTCACTTTTTAATTTGTTTTAATGGGGAACATACCTCCATTATCGTCATTGTAGTTGTTTGTGATGGAGATATAGAAAAGGATGTGATAAACCAGGAAAATGTGGAAATACAAAGGCTCTGAGGGAAGAATTCTCTGTTTGTGTACATCCTCTATTTGAAAAACATGATTATTTTTGGGGGAGAGGGAAATGCCTTACTTTGAAGATCATTTTCATTTAAAATTAACATGATATGTTTCACATACCCATACTTAGGAAACAATTCTTATATACTAGGATTCAAACTGCAAAGTGTTCCTTAACTAGTAAACTAGAACTTATGATAACCATATTTTCACTAATCCAAAAACATCAAAGCCATAAAATAAACATACTTCAAAAGTTTTCATACTACTATAAAAGTTCATTTGTATAAAACAACTAGGAAAAGTATCTCTTTTTTCTGTTGTTGAAGCTTGTATCTTAACAATATTATTTTTGTTACTTATTGGACATTACCCTTAAATTTATATAAGGTGGAGTAATACAACTATACTAGGTATTTACAACTGTTTCCAGAGAGGTGGTTCTCTTGGAAAAATCACAAAATTGTTCTCTATTAAAGTAAAAGCACTAGAGAGATACCAATTTTGTACTTTCACTTGGCTATAAGAATATATGTTTTATTTTAAAATGTACATTTATATTCAATTACACATCTATTAGAAAACAAAGTAATTTTTTCAAGTTGCACATTTAGGCACAGAGACCTACAATCCAAATTAAATGTATTTGTTTACGGTGTCTAATAAGACTAAAATTCAATTATATACCAACTTAATTATGTCTCAATGACAGTATGTTGGTATAGCTTCATCAGAATGAATATTAGTTGATGGTATCAAAAATAGTTTTGCAAACATATAGCAATCTTAGTTTGTGCATACAATTCAGAGTTCTAGAAGAAATATTTGATAAAGATTAAAAATATAATGTTACTTATTTTCAGGAGAAATAAGATAAAGCAAATTTTAAGTGAAAAGTAGAAAAAGTTTAGGGTTCTTTGCTTCTTAATATGTGAAAAAACTTAGTAAAATTATATTTATTTAAATTATAAATTAGAATATAATACTTTTGCCAGCTTCCTTATAAAATGGGAATTTTGGAGATAGTAGTTTCAAATGTCTTGATTTATGGTATTTAAGATTCATTTAACTTTACTCTTTATGCAAATAGAGGGATGAAACCAATACTTGGCTATTTGTAACCTTGATGGAGGTAGTATATGAGCCAGCCACAGTGCAATCAAAGCCATGTTTCTATTTACCAGCTGTATAGCACATGTATCTTTCAAATGGAAAACCATGTTTCTGGCTATAGGAGTCAAAAAATAAGTAATACTGGACATCTTTTCTCCTCTCTTCCATGGCTTACATATTCAAGTAAATTTTAAAAAGGAAGTCTCTTGGTCCTGTTCAGTGACCTAACACTCTGAATTGTAGGAAATGGAGAAGAAAATCAAAGTCTACATTTATATAAACTTACCTTAAAAAATAGATTCACAGCCCCTGATGATACAGCAAACTTCACAAAATCTGGTGGTTCAGCTTCTACTATAATGTCAAAAATAGGGAGTGGAATACTTGAATTGGAGTGAAAGTTTAAATCGGCAGGATACTTGACACCAGTTGGATTCTGGATCTTGGATAAATCTTTTAAAAAGCCAACTTCCTTGGCATCAAGGACATCCTTGGACTTAGTGGTATGATTAAAGCTAGAAGAATCCATGGAGCCAGAAGAGTCCTTGAGGCAGACACCAAATTTGTGGTTATCAACAACTGTATAATTTATACCAAGCTTAGATGAATCAGAAAATTCAGAGGTGATCAAACTTTCGGGAGTGGAAGTATAGTTTGTGCCAGCAGCAAAAGTGGGGGAGTTAGCATAAACAATATTAGGAATGGAGGAACTGGTACCAATTTCTAATCCAGGCTCAGACAGATTATTAATATTGCTTATACTGGTGGAATTATGAACATTATGAGTATTTGTGGCATCATAGTTGGAGTTGGTGACAAAGTTGGATTCAAAGGCATGAATCAATCTAAGGTCATGGTTAATGCCTGAGGCACAGTTGGTGCCAGCAGTATAGCTAGCGCTAACAGCACCACTACAACTAGTTGTATTGCTAGTGTCAATGACATTGGCAGTAGTAGTTGTAGAGCTGTGTCTGGCAGCATAACTGTTTTTGGCAATATAGTTGGGGTTGACTAGAGGGCTAGAACCTACTGCATGGGTAAATCTTGAGACACAGTCATGGTCTGAGTCATAGTTTGGGACAGCTGCATAGTTGTGTCCAGCAGCAATGGTGGGTTTTGTATCATACGTGGAGTCAGCATCCTTGTTAGAACTAATAGCACTATTGTGGCTTATAGCACTACTAGGCCTGACATTATAGTTAGATCCAGGGTCAATTTTAAGGCCAGAGCCATTGTCATTGGGGCCAGGGCTATTGTTGTTCAGGCCAGGACCATTGATTTTGAGGCAGGAGTCATTGTTGCTGTAGTCAGGGCTGTTGGGACATGATACGATATTTTGGGCGTCAGGGGCATTGTTTTGGAGGCCAGATATATTGATTTTAGAGCCATGTCTATTGTTGGGGCTAGTACCATTGTTGGGGCAAATGTCATTGCCTGATCCAGTGGCATTGTTAGTGCCAGAACCATTATTGGAACAAAAAGTGTAGTTCAGGCCAGTTCCATTCTGCAGCACAGAGGTAGAGTTTGTACTAGTGCCATTGCTGGAGTTAACAGTACAGTCCTGATCAACACAATTGTCTAGGCCAGGGGTATTGTCTGAATTAATGGTATGTTTTCCCCCATCAGAATCAGTGCTGTATTTGGAATTAGCATCATTTTTAGTGGCATCATCAATATTAGAGTCAGGTTCATTGTTGGAGTCAGTTCCATTGTTAGAGTCACCATCACCGTTGGAATCAGCTCCACTTGTAGGGTCAGCATCACCACCAGGATCAGATCCACTGTTTGTGTCTGCATTATGTTCAGCATTGCTATCTTTTGAATCATTGTCATCAGGGTCAGACTTATCTTTGGGATCTTTCTTATCTTTGGTGTTGTTTTCATCCTCAGAGTCTATTTCCTTTTCAGAATCTTTTTTCATCTTCAGAGTCTGTCTCATCTTCATGTTCTGTCTCATATTTGAGAAGAGGCTCGTCATTGGCACTGGCCTTATCTTTGAGGCTTCTAGCAGTAATCAGTTTAGTATCATTGTCAGGTTTGGCCTCATTTTCAAGTTTAGCAGTAAGGTTAAACATGCCCTCATTTTCAAGGCCAGGAACATTGCTGGTGTTGATAACATTGTCTGGGCCAAGTGTACTATGGGAGCTCATAGTATTTTGAGGATTCATGGGAAAGGTATGGGTAGCAGTAGAGCCTATGTGATTTTGGACAGCTGAGAAACTTTCACAATGTAAATAAGAACTTGAGCCCAAGGAATATTTAGAATCCTCCCGGTGTAAAGGACAGCAAAAGCCCACAGAATGCTTAGGATCCAGGGATTGAGATAAAGGGCTATTCCAAGAAGTCTTGTGATATCTAATAGATTTGAGGTTCAGAGAATATTTAGAATCCAAGGGAATTTGGAGATGTAAAGAAGAATCAGGGTCTGAATCATCATCAGAGTTTACAAGACATTTATGAAAAGGAGAATTACCGATTTCCATAAAACATTTGGAACATATAGGAGCCCCAGTGTCTAAAGAATATGTGTTATTTTTGTGAGTCTTGGGGTGTACAGCATACTGAGGGCTCATGGACATAGGGTGGCAGAGAAGTGCTGAGACTTTGGAGGTATAATCCTCAGCATCTAGAAGATTAAGAGGATTCATTTGAGACTGGGAACTCTGAAAATTTTGTGGGAATTGATAGTCCTTGCAACAACTTTTACAGACAGAAATTTTGTGCCTTCTGTTTCTGTGATACTTGTTATCTAGAATGTGTTTGGGTCTGAAAGGCTCTGGCTGTGCTCTTCCTTTAGCTTTTGCTGTGACTTTTGATTGCCAATGAGAGTTGGAGACACTTCTTTAAATCTCACAATCTTGTCATCACTCAGATATCTTACAAATTGAATTCTGGAAATTGCTAGGAAGATAATAAAACATGAGCAAAAATAACAAATAAATAATAAAGTTTTACCTTGACATTCACATTACAACACAAATATGTGCAAAGAAAAAATGCCATTTTATTCAATAGATTATTGTTAACTGGTATTTCAAAAGGAGGCCATGATCCTAAATTTTCTGCTCAAGTAGGTGTCATCTTGAGCTTATTAATAAATAAAAAAATGAAAGATTTTATATTATATTTCTTATTAACAAATAAAAAATGAAAAAAATTCATCTTATATTTCTATACTGCTCAGATTCAGAGAGCTTATTTTTAAGGAGATAACTCATTTAACAGGAATTCATTGGCACAATGTGTCCAAAATAAAACTGACTTTAGAAAGTTTGGTTACCACAGATCTGCATTATCTTTTTCATTTTGCTTCCAGAAATACTAGCTATTTATTATTTACTGGAATATAATCCCTGTAATTTATACCATCTCCATGCTTGGAGACAAAAATTTTCTTTGGCTTGATATGTATGTCAAAATTGCAAATTTTTCTGATATTATCAAGGATAAATTTCTGTAGCTATCATGAACTCATTGGAACATGATTCTGAAAATATAGACATTTACCAATAAAACTGAACTAAAAAATTCAGTAAATGTCATTGTTTTCTAGGTAAATGGGCAAGAAAAAAATAAAAAGCAACAAAAGAAGACCTCCTTCTACCATTTCCTCAAGGTCTTAAAGACATTTTTGTTATATTTTGGCACTAAACATAAAATCATACTTGGGAAAGAGTCAAAGAATGTTGGGTGGTAGTTTCCACTTAGAAATTGATAGTGACTTTTTACAGAGAAGAAGATATGTCTTTTCATAAACTTTCCTTTAATGGCATATAGAATCCTTAAGATAAATTTTTAATTGCATACTCTTTAGGCATTTATAAAAGAGACAACTTAAATTAGATACATTCTGAAAAGTATTCAATAGTGTATACTACATATGACATTATCTACAATGAAACTTTTTTTTTTTTACTGTATAACCCTCACAGATTTATTTCTAAGAAAAGGAGCTCATATTCTTGTAAATACATGAAGTCATTATGTTGCTTTTGATAACATGATAGCATTCACTGGGCTCATGTAATGCAAAAGACATGAGATGTTGATAGTATTTGTATGTTTTATAGTAAATACTAGAAGCACAACTACAGATTTTCTATCCCATGCAATGTATAAACAAATATTGAAGGAAAGTGGTATTAATGTCTGGTATTCAACAGCACGTATTATATATTTTACTCATACACTGCTATTATTATAAATTAGTGACGGGGTTTAGAGCCTGACAGAAACAAAAAAGTGATGTAATTTTGCTATTTGTAGTACTTATTCACATTCAAGTTACTAAAATATACTAATAGTCAAATATACTAAATTTATAGTCAATAGTCAAAAGTATAGTCAAATATACTAAAACAATTATAAACAATATGGCTGTAAAACAAATTGGAAGTATATGGGTATTCAAGGTATACAAGGTTCTTAAACTGGATGAGAAAAGAACACTGAAAAATGTCATATCAAATATGAGAGTTATATCACTAAATTGATATCTTAAACTATCTTAAAACTAATATCTTAAAACTAAGAGTGAGATGCATATCTGACAGCAGTACTCAGGCTGCTCTATAGGGATAGAGAACTTAAATTATAATCAAGAAAGTATCTCTCATTTAAAGCCTGAAGATGTATTTCTGACTTCCAAAAGCCAAAGGATATGTTCATATGCATAAGAAAAATAAAAATCAACTTATTTATACATGATTATCTGTACTTGCAGAGTTTGGTGTGGCTACAGCACAGAATGCATTGGGTGTATAGTGGAGATCTCAATCAGAAGTACTCTTTTTATGCCTTTTAAAGGAGGAGATAGAAATGAATAAATGACAACATAGTAGACTCTTAGTGACATTATCAGAGAATAATAGTGGTTTTTATGTGATTTAGAGGACTCAGTATTATGTGTGTAAGAAAGATCGCTGGTTTTCAAACAGCCTGTGTTTGAGAATTTGGTTCTATCATGTGTTAGTGATATGATTTGGGCAAGTTATACAACATTCAAAAGCCATCGTTTCTTCAGCCTAAAACAATTATAATTATATCTACCTTTTAAAGCTGTTGTATGGGTTAGATGAGATACTCTATAAATGTTAGGTATTTCTATTCTCTCAAGATACAAAAATATAATATTGTGGAGATTGTTGTACTAGTTTTTCCTCTTGTGAATCTTATATACCTAATGACTAGTAGCCAATTTTGAACTATTCTGTTAATTTTCTAATATTCTGAAAGTTGGGAAGAATAGTTATAAGGACTAAATTTTAGGCATTTTAAATTTATATACAGAATTACAGTACTATTGTTCCAAGAAGTCCAATAGCTATATTTCCCACACTGTTTCATAGAGTGAAAATAAAGCTGATTCATCATAAAATGTTGTTACTAAAAAGGTATTTATTTAAATATAATTAAAGAAATAGTTATCAAAACAAACTATAGACACAGCAAGATTATGACAAGTGCAAATTCCTACAAATTGACAATTATTATTACTATAATTGTGATAGCTTGAATGATATGTAATTGATACTCATGTCATTAACTTTGAAAAAAGACTTGATATTCAAATGAAAGGAGACAACTGTATTTTATTTTATCTTATTTTACTTTATTTTATTTTGTAAAAGAATAGAAAAATATTTATTGACCACTGTTTACCAGTATTTACAATAAAGTAAACAATATATACAGTTGGAGAACGTTCTGATTACTACAAAGTTATTTTTTCTGGTTTCTGCTGAACCAGTAACTCAAATACTGAGAAGATTGAACCTACATGTAAGGAAGGAGTTGAGGTAAAGAATAAAAATGCAGGTCAAGAATTTAGATTACAGAAGTTTGTTTACCCATTTATTCCAGCAGGTCTTAAATTGCCAACATCTCTAACCATCTGGTTATTATTAGGTTTCCATGAATGAAGTCTTAGATATTTCATGAATCATGACCTTTTAGTCAATATAGCACAGGGATTTAAACTTCTTGGAAAGGAATGGTGTGCTAAGAGGAACATTTAATGTCCATTTAAGTTTTGTTTACCTAAATAAAACACACCAGGACTTGATTAGTTTTCTCATTTGGGTGGGGAGGTTGTTGGTAGTGATAACATTTTCCTTTCAAGGATCTTGCAAATAAACTTGTATTTAAATGACTATAGATCTGAATATGGATACTAATATGGCTGCTTTTAAACTGTCCAATTTAAATTGTTTACATTATATTTAAGTTGTCCAATTAGTTACAAAACTTGAAAGGTTAAAGCTTCAGGAATTTTCAATTTAACTTTAAGTGATTTATTTCTAAAGTTTCTGAAAATGCTGCTATTCCAGAAACATGGGCTTATCCATGGTTATTAAATGCTGTTTTTGTTTTAGTGAATGTTAAAAAAAAAGAAAGAAGGAAAGAAAAGAAAACCTCTACGTATATATTTTTACACACACACACACACACACACACACACACATACAGACGCCTAAAAAACCAAAAAAAATCAGAATGGTCCTTAGGTGTATAGGAGTTAAACACAAATTCTGATTGAATAAGATCTATGAAGATTTCTCCCAGTATTTAGAAAAACTGTTCTCGAATGCAGGGGAATAATATACCATGGTCTCAAATATTATTTTCTGGTAAAGTAATTACAGAAAGCCTTTATTTGTTCAAAGTAACTAGTAGATGCAAAAACAAAAACAAAAACAAAAAACCCGAACAACTTCCCCAATACTACTTGAAAATAAAACTTGATTTTTATTAGAATGTTATATATTCACACTAATAAATTAAAATCAAGACCCAAAGAAACACAAGCAATCACTGAACTTCACTTTGGGACCAGAATGTCAAGTTAGTCTCTCATCATAAAAAGCAATAATAATTTTTTAAATTTTATTTATTTATTTATTTATTTATTTATTTATTTATTTATTTATTTATTTATGTTTACAGGTGTGTTTATTTTCTTTAACATTTTTAATTTTTTAAATATGAAAATTTTTGTCAAATTTGTTTCCATACAACACCCAGTGCTCATCCCAAAAGGTGCTCTCCTCAATGCCCATCACTCGCCCTCCCCTCCCTCCCACCCCCATCAACCCTCAGTTTATTCTCAGTGTTTAAGAGTCTCTTATAGTTTGGATGTCTCCCTCTCTAACTTTTTTCTTTCCTCCCCTCCCCCATGGTCTTCTGTTAAGTTTCTGAGGGTCCACAAAAAGGTGAAAACATATGGTATCTGTCTTACTCTGTATGACTTGTTTCACGTAGCAGAACACTCTCCAGTTCCATCCACGTTGCTACAAAAGGCCATATTTCATTCATTCTCATTGCCAAGTAGTATTCATTGTGTATATAAACCACAATTTCTTTATCCATTCATCAGTTGATGGACATTTAGGCTCTTTCCATAATTTGGCTATTGTTGAAAGTGCAGCTATAAACATTGGGGTACAAGTGCCCCTATGCATCATCATTCTTGTATCCCTTGGGTAAATTCCTAGCAGTGCTATTGCTGGGTCATAGGGGAGATCTATTTTTAATTTTTTGAGGAACCTCCACACTATTTTCCAGATTGGCTGCACGAGTTTGCATTCCCAGCAGCAGTGCAAGAGGGTTCCAATTTCTCCACATCCTCTCCAGCATCTATAGTCTCCTTATTTGTTCATTTTAGCCACTCTGACTGGCGTGAGGTAATATCTGAGTGTGGTTTTGATTTGTATTTCCCTGATGAGGAGTGATGTTGAGCATCTTTTCATGTGTCTGTTGGCCATCTGGATGTCTTCTTTAGAGAAGTGTCTACTCATGTTTTCTGCCCATTTCTTCACTGGATTATTTGTTTTTCAGGTGTGGAGTTTGGTGAGTTCTTTACAGATTTTAGATACTAGCTCTCTATCCAATATGTCATTTGGAAATATCTTTTCCCATTCCATCGGTTGCCTTTTAGTTTTGTTGATTGTTTCCTTTGCAGTGCAGAAGCATTTTAACTTCATGAGGCCCCAAGTGATCATTTTTGCTTTGGAAATGACTCAAGTAAGAAATTGCTTCGACTGAGGTCAGAGAGGTTTTTTCCTGCTTTCTCCTCTAGGTTTTTGATGGTTTCCTGTCTCACATTCAGGTCCTTCATCCATTTGGAGTTTATTTTTGTGAATGGTGCAAGAAAGTGATCTAGTTTCATTCTTCTGCATGTTGCTATCCAGTTCTCCCAGCACCATTTGTTAAAGAGACTGTCTTTTTTTCCATTGGATATTCTTTCCTGCTTTGTCAAAGATGAGTTGGCCATACTTTTGTGGGTCCAATTCTGGAGTCTCTATTCTATTCCATTGGTCTATGTGTCTGTTTTTGTGCCAATACTATGCTGTCTTGATGATTACAGCTTTGTAGTAGAGGCTAAAGTCTGGGATTGTGATGCATCCCACTTTGGTCTTCTTCTTCAATATTACTTTGGCTATTCTGGGTCTTTTTTGGTTCCATACAAATTTTAGGATTATTTTTGTTCTGGTTTGAGACGAATGCCAGTGAAATTTTGATTTGTATTGCATTGAATGTGTAGATTGCTTTGGGTAGTATTGACATTTTAACAATGTTTATTCTTCCAATCCATGAGCACGGAATGTTTTTCCATTTCTTTATGTCTTCTTCAATTTCTTTCATAAGCTTTTTATAGTTTTCAGTATACAGATCTTTTACATCTTTGGTTAGGTTGATTCCTAGGTATTTTATGATTCTTGGTGCAATTGTGAATGGGATCGGTTTCTTTGTCTTTCTGTTGCTTCATTGTTAGTGTATAAGAATGCGACTAATTTCTGTACATTGATTTCGTATCCTGTGACTTTCCTGAATTCATGTATCAGTTCTAGCAGACTTTTGGTGGAGACTATCAGGTTTTCCATGTATAATACCATGTCATCTGCAAAAAGCGAAAGCTTGACTTTGTCTTTCCCAATTTTGATGCCTTTGATTTCATTTTGTTGTCTGTTTGCTGATTCTAGAACTTCCAACATTATGTCAAACAACAGTGGTGACAGTGGACATCCCTGTCATGTTCCTGACCTCAGGGGGGAAGCTCTCAGCTTTTCTCTATTGAGGATGATATTAGCTGTGGGCTTTTCATAAATGGCCTTTATGATGTTTAAGTATGTTCCTTCTATCCCGACATTCTCGACGGTTTTTATTAAGAAAGGATGCTGAATTTTGTCAAATGCTTTTTCTGCCTTGATTGACAGGATCAAATGGTTTTTTTCTTTTATTTTCTTTATTAATGTGATGTATCACATTGATTGATTTGCGAATGGTGAACTAGCCCTGCAGCCAAGGAATGAATCCCACTCTATCATGGTGAATAATTCTTTTTATATGCTGTTGAATTGGATTTACTAGTATCTTATTGTGAATTTTTGCATCCATATTCATCAGGGATATTGGCCTGTAGTTGTCTTTTTTTACTGGGTCTCCTTCTCAGCTTGAGAAGGATAGATATTATCTCTGCTTTAAATGTCTGGTAGAATTCCCATGGAAGACATCTGGTCCTGGGCCTTTTTGCGGGGTGGAGATTCTTTTTTATTTTAAATTTTTTTAAATGTTTATTTATTTTTGAGACAGAGAGAGGTAGAGCATGAACGGGGGAGGGTCAGAGAGAGGGAGACAGAATCTGAAACAGGCTCCAGGCTCTGAGCTGTCAGCACAGAGCCTGACGCAGGGCTCGAACTCACGGACCGCGAAATCATGACCTGAGCCAGAGTCGGCCACTTAACCAACTGAGCCACCCAGGCGCCCCCGGGGTGGAGATTCTTGATAACTGATTCAATGCCTTCCCTGGCGTGGGTCTGTTTAAGTTTTCTATTTCTTCCTGCTTGAGTTTTCAACGTGCATGGGTGCTTCGGAATTTGTCAATTTCTTCCAGGTTATCCAGTTTGTTGGCATATAATTTTTCATAGTATTCCCCAATAATTGCTTGTATTTATGAGGGATTGGTTGTAATAATTCCATTTTCATTCATGATTTTATCTATTTGGGTCATCTCCCTTTTCTTTTTTTTTTTTTTTGAAATAAAGCATTTTTTTTAATTTTTATTTATTTTTTATTTTTTTCTATATGGTTTCATTTATTTATTTATTTTTTATATATGAAATTTATTGACAAATTGGTTTCCATACAACACCCAGCGCTCATCCCAAAAGGTGCCCTCCTCAATACCCATCACCCACCCTCTCCTCCCTCCCACCCCCCATCAACCTTCAGTTTGTTCTCAGTTTTTAACAGTCTCTTATGCTTTGGCTCTCTCCCACTCTAACCTCTTTTTTTTTTCCTTCCCCTCCCCCATGGGTTCCTGTTAAGTTTCTCAGGATCCACATAAGAGTGAAACCATATGGTATCTGTCTTTCTCTGTATGGCTTATTTCACTTAGCATCACACTCTCCAGTTCCATCCACGTTGCTACAAAAGGCCATATTTCATTTTTTCTCATTGCCACGTAGTATTCCATTGTGTATATAAACCACAATTTCTTTATCCATTCATCAGTTGATGGACATTTAGGCTCTTTCCATAATTTGGCTATTGTTGAGAGTGCTGCTATGAACATTGGGGTACAAGTGCCCCTATGCATCAGTACTCCTGTATCCCTTGGATAAATTCCTAGCAGTGCTATTGCTGGGTCATAGGGTAGGTCTATTTTTAATTTTCTGAGGAACCTCCACACTGCTTTCCAGAGCGGCTGCACCAATTTGCATTCCCACCAACAGTGCAAGAGGGTTCCCGTTTCTCCACATCCTCTCCAGCATCTATAGTCTCCTGATTTGTTCATTTTGGCCACTCTGACTGGCGTGAGGTGATACCTGAGTGTGGTTTTGATTTGTATTTCCCTGATGAGGAGCGACGCTGAACATCTTTTCATGTGCCTGTTGGCCATCCGGATGTCTTCTTTAGAGAAGTGTCTATTCATGTTTTCTGCCCATTTCTTCACTGGGTTATTTGTTTTTCGGGTGTGGAGTTTGGTGAGCTCTTTATAGATTTTGGATACTAGCCCTTTGTCCGATATGTCATTTGCGAATATCTTTTCCCATTCTGTTGGTTGCCTTTTAGTTTTGTTGGTTGTTTCCTTTTCTGTGCAGAAGCTTTTTATCTTCATAAGGTCCCAGTAATTCACTTTTGCTTTTATTTCCCTTGCGTTTGGGGATGTGTCGAGTAAGAGATTGCTACGGCTGAGGTCAGAGAGGTCTTTTCCTGCTTTCTCCTCTAAGGTTTTGATGGTTTCCTGTCTCATATTTAGGTCCTTTATCCATTTTGAGTTTATTTTTGTGAATGGTGTGAGAAAGTGGTCTAGTTTCAACCTTCTGCATGTTGCTGCCCAGTTCTCCCAGCACCATTTGTTAAAGAGGCTGTCTTTTTTCCATTGGATGTTCTTTCCTGCTTTGTCAAAGATGAGTTGGCCATACGTTTGTGGGTCTAGTTCTGGGGTTTCTATTCTATTCCATTGGTCTATGTGTCTGTTTTTGTGCCAATACCATGCTGTCTTGATGATGACAGCTTTGTAGTAGAGGCTAAAGTCTAGGATTGTGATGCCTCCTGCTTTGGTCTGCTTCTTCAAAATTCCTTTGGCTATTCGGGGTCTTTTGTGGTTCCATATGAATTTTAGGATTGCTTGTTCTAGTTTCGAGAAGAATGCTGGTGCAATTTTGATAGGGATTGCATAGAATGTGCAGATAGCTTTGGGTAGTATTGACATTTTGACAATATTTATTTTTCCAATCCATGAGCAGGGAATGTCTTTCCATTTGTTTAAATCTTCTTCAATTTCCTTCATAAGCTTTCTATAGTTTTCAGCATACAGATCCTTTACATCTTTGGTTAGATTTATTCCTAGGTATTTTATGCTTCTTGGTGCAATTGTGAATGGGATCAGTTTCTTTATTTGTCTTTCTGTTGCTTCATTGTTAGTGTATAAGAATGCAACTGATTTCTGTACATTGATTTTCTATCCTGCAACTTTGCTGAATTCCTGTATCAGTTCTAGCAGACTTTTGGTGGAGTCTATCGGATTTTCCATGTATAATATCATGTCATCTGCAAAAAGCGAAAGCTTGACTTCATCTTTGCCAATTTTGATGCCTTTGATTTCCTTTTGTTGTCTGATTGCTGATTCTAGAACTTCCAGCACTATGTTAAACATCAGCGGTGAGAGTGGGCATCCCTCTCGTGTTCCTGATCTCAGGGAAAAAGCTCTCAGTTTTTCCCCGTTGAGGATGATGATAGCTGTGGGCTTTTCATAAATGGCTTTTATGATCTTTAAGTATGTTCCTTCTATCCCGACTTTCTCAAGGGTTTTTATTAAGAAAGGGTGCTGGATTTTGTCAAAGGCCTTTTCTGCATCGATTGACAGGATCATATGGTTCTTCTCTTTTTTTTTGTTACTGTGATGTATCACGTTGATTGATTTGCGAATGTTGAACCAGCCCTGCATCCCAGGAATGAATCCCACTTGATCATGGTGAATCATTCTTTTTATATGCTGTTGAATTCGATTTGCTAGTATCTTATTGAGAATTTTTGCATCCATATTCATCAGGGATATTGGCCTGTAGTTCTCTTTTCTTACTGGGTCTCTGTCTGGTTTAGGAATCAAAGTAATACTGGCTTCATAGAATGAGTCTGGAAGTTTTCCTTCCCTTTCTATTTCTTGGAATAGCTTGAGAAGGATCGGTATTATCTCTGCTTTAAAGGTCTGGTAGAACTCCCCTGGGAAGCCATCTGGTCCTGGACTCTTATTTGTTGGGAGATTTTTGATAACCGATTCAATTTCTTTACTGGTTATGGGTCTGTTCAAGCTTTCTATTTCCTCCTGATTGAGTTTTGGAAGAGTGTGGGTGTTCAGGAATTTGTCCATTTCTTCCAGGTTGTCCAATTTGTTGGCATATAATTTTTCATAGTATTCCCTGATAATTGTTTGTATCTCTGAGGGATTGGTTGTAATATTTCCTTTGTCAGTCATGATTTCATCTATTTGGGTCATCTCCCTTTTCTTTTTGACAAGCTTGGCTAGAGGTTTGTCAATTTTGTTAATTTTTTCAAAAAACCAACTCTTGGTTTCATTGATCTGCTCTAGAGTTTTTTTAGATTCCATATTGTTTATTTCTGCTCTGATCTTTATGATTTCTCTTCTTCTGCTGGGTTTAGGCTGCCTTTGCTGTTCTGCTTCTAGTTCCTTTAGGTGTGCTGTTAGATTTTGTATTTGGGATTTTTCTTGTTTCTTGAGATAGGCCTGGATTGCAATGTATTTTCCTCTCAGGACTGCCTTCGCTGCGTCCCAAAGCGTTTGGATTGTTGTATTTTCATTTTTGTTTGTTTCCATATATTTTTTAATTTCTTCTATAATTGCCTGGTTGACCCACTCATTTGTTAGTAGGGTGTTCTTTAACCTCCGTGCTTTTGGAGGTTTTCCAGACTTTTTTCTGTGGTTGATTTCGAGCTTCATAGCATTGTGGTCTGAAAGTATGCCTGGTATCATTTCAATTCTTGTAAACTTATGAAGGGCTGTTTTGTGACCCAGTATATGATCTATCTTGGAGAATGTTCCATGTGCACTTGAAAAGAAAGTATATTCTGTTGCTTTGGGATGCAGAGTTCTAAATATATCTGTCAAGTCCATCTGATCCAATGTCTCATTCAGGGCCCTTGTTTCTTTATTGACCGTGTGTCTAGATGATCTATCCATTTCTGTAAGTGGGGTGTTAAAGTCCCCTGCAATGACCACATTCTTATCAATAAGGTTGCTTATGTTTATGAGTAATTGTTTTATATATTTGGGGGCTCCGGTATTCGGCGCATAGACATTTATAATTGTTAGCTCTTCCTGATGGATAGACCCTGTAACTATTATATAATGTCCTTCTTCATCTCTTGTTACAGCCTTTAATTTAAAGTCTAGTTTGTCTGATATAAGTATGGCTACTCCAGCTTTCTTTTGGCTTCCAGTCGCATGATCAATAGTTCACCATCCCCTCACTCTCAATCTAAAGGTGTCCTCAGGTCTAAAATGAGTCTTTTGTAGACAACAAATAGATGGGTATTGTTTTTTTATCCATTCTGATACCCTGTGTCTTTTGGTTGGTGCATTTAATCCATTTACATTCAGTGTTATTATAGAAAGATACGGGTTTAGAGTCATTGTGATGTCTGTATGTTTTATGCTTGTAGTGATGTCTCTGGGACTTTGTCTCACAGGGTCCCCCTTAGGATCTCTTGTAGGGCTGGTTTAGTGGTGGCAAATTCCTTCAGTTTTTGTTTGTTTGGGAAGACCTTTATCTCTCTTTCTATTCTAAATGACAGACTTGCTGGATAAAAAATTCTCGGCTGCATATTTTTTCTGTCTAGCACCCTGAAAATCTCGTGCCAATTCTTTCTGGCCTGCCAAGTTTCAAAAGAGAGATCAGTCACGAGTCTTATAGGTCTCCCTTTATATGTGAGGGCACGTTTACCCCTTGCTGCTTTCAGAATTTTCTCTTTATCCTTGTATTTTGCCAGTTTCACTATGATATGTCGTGCAGAAGATCGATTCAAGTTACGTCTGAAGGGAGTTCTCTGTGCCTCTTGGGTTTCAATGCCTTTTTCCTTCCCCAGTTCATGGAAGTTCTCAGCTATAATTTCTTCAAGTACCCCTTCAGCACCTTTCCCTCTCTCTTCCTCCTCTGGGATACCAATTATGCATATATTATTTCTTTTTAGTGTATCACTTAGTTCTCTAATTTTCCCCTCATACTCCTGGCTTTTTTTATCTCTCTTTTTCTCAGCTTCCTCTTTTTCCATAACTTTATCTTCTAGTTCATCTATTCTCTCCTCTGCCTCTTCAAGCTGAGCTGTGGTGGTTTCCATTTTGTTATGCATTTCGTTTAAAGCGTTTTTCAGCTCCTCGTGACTGTTCCTTAGTCCCTTGATCTCTGTAGCAAGAGATTCTCTGCTGTCCTGTATACTGTTTTCAAGCCCAGCGATTAATTTTATGACTATTATTCTAAATTCACTTTCTGTTGTATTTTTAAATCCTTTTTGATCAGCTCATTAGCTGTTATTTCCTGGAGATTCTTCTGAGGGGAATTCTTCCGCTTGGTCATTTTGGATAGTCCCTGGCATGGTGAGGACCTGCAGGGCACTTCCCCTGTGCTGTGGTGTATAACTGGAGTTGGTGGGTGGGGCCACAGTCAGACCTGATGTCTGCTCCCAGCCCACCGCTGGGGCCACAGTCAGACTGGTGTGTGCCTTCTCTTCCCCTCTCCTAGGGGCGGGATTCACTGTGGGGTGGTGTGGCCCGTCTGGGCTACTTGCACACTGCCAGGCTTGTGATGCTGGGGATCTGGCGTATTAGCTGGGGTGGGTAGGCAAGGTGCACAGGGCAAGAGGAGCAGGCTTAGATCGCTTCTCCTTAGGTGATCCACTTCAGGAGGGGCCCTGTGGCAGCAGGAGGGAGTCAGATCCGCTGCTGGAGGTTTGGCTCCGCAGAAGCACAGAGTTGGGTGTTTGTGTGGAGCTAGCAAGTTCCCTGGCAGGAACTGGTTCTCTTTGGGATTTTGGCTGGGGAATGGGCGGGGGAGATGGCGCTGGCGAGCACCTTTGTTCCCCACCAAACTGAGCTCTGTCGTCAAGGGGCTCAGCAGCTCTCCCTCCCTTTGTCCTCCAGCCTTCTCGCTTTCAGAGCAGAGCTGTTCACTTATGACCTCCCAGACGTTAAGTCACGCTTGTTGTGGGAACACAGTCCGTCAGGCCCCTCCGCTTTTGCAAGCCAGACTCGGGGGCTCGGCTTGGCCGACGAGCTGCCCCTCCGCCCCGGCTCCCTCCCGCCAGTCCATGGAGCGTGCACCGCCTCGCCGCCCTTCCTACCCTCTTCCGTGGGCCTCTTGTCTGTGCTTGGCCCCCTGGCGACTCTGTTCTGCTAATCCTCTGGCGGTTTTCTGGGTTATTTAGGCAGGTGTAGGTGGAATCTAAGTGATCAGCAGGACGCGCGGTGAGCCCTGCGTCCTCCTAAGCCGCCATCTTGCAAACCTCTGAAGCATCATCTCCCTTTTCTTAATGAGAAGCCTGGCTAGAAGTTTATCAATTTTGGTTTTTTTTTTTTTTTTTCAAAAAAAACATCTCTTGTTTGCATTGATCTGCTCTACAATTTTTTTTAGACTCTATATTGTTTATTTCTGCTCTATTCTTTATTATTTCTCTTCTGCTGGCTTTGGGGTGTCTTTGCCATTCTGCTTCTCTTTAGGTGTGCTATTAGATTTTGTATTTGAAATTTTTCTTGTTTCTGGAGTTAGGCTTGGATTGCAATGTAATTTCCTCTCAGGTCTGCCTTCACTGTATCCCAAAGCATTTGGATTGTTGTATTTTCCTTTTCATTTTTTCCCTTATATTTTCAATTTCTTCTCTAATTGCCTGGTTGACCAATTCATTCTTTAGTAGGGTGTTCTTTAACCTTCATGCTTTTGGAGGTTTTCCAGACTTTTTCCTGTGGTTGATTTGAAGTTTCATAACATTGTGGTCTGAAAGTGTGCATGGTATGATCTCAATTCTTGTATACTTATGAAGGGCTGTTTTGTGACCCGGCGTTTGATCTCTCTTGGAGAATGTTCCATGTGCACTTGAGAAGAAAGGATATTCTGTTGCTTTGGGATGCAGAGTTCTAAATATATCTGTCAAGTCCATCTGATCCAATGTATCATTCAGGGCCCTTGTTTCTTTATGGAACCTGTGTCTAGATGATCTATCCATTGTTGTAAGTGGGGTATTAAAGTCCCCTGCAATTACCACATTCTTATCAATAAGGTTGCTTATGTTTGTGAGTAATTGTTTTATATATTTGGGGGCTCCTGTATTCGGCGCATAAACATTAATAATTGTTAGCTCTTCCTGATGGATAGACCCTGTAATTATTATATGATGTCCTTCTTCATCTCTTCTTACAGCCTTTAATTTAAAGTCTAGTTTGTCTGATATAAGTATGGCTACTCAGCTGTCTTTTTTTTTTCTTCAATATATGAAATTTATTGTCAAATTGGTTTCCATACAACACCCAGTGCTCATCCCAAAAGGTGCCCTCCTCAATACCCATCACCCACCCTCCCCTCCCTCCCACCCCCCATCAACCCTCAGTTTGTTCTCAGTTTTTAACAGTTTCCTATGCTTTGGCTCTCTCCCACTCTAACCTCTTTTTTTCCCCCTTCCCCTTCCCCATGGGTGTCTGTTAAGTTTCTCAGGATCCACATAAGAGTGAAACCATATGGTATCTGTCTTTCTCTGTATGGCTTATTTCACTTAGCATCACACTCTCCAGTTCCATCCACGTTGCTACAAAAGGCCATATTTCATTCTTTCTCATGGCCACGTTGTATTCCATTGTGTATATAAACCACAATTTCTTTATCCATTTATCAGCTGATGGACATTTAGGCTCTTTCCATAATTTGGCTATTGTTGAGAGTGCTGCTATGAACATTGGGGTACAAGTGCCCCTATGCATCAGTACTCCTGTATCCTTTGGATAAATTCCTAGCAGTGCTATTGCTGGGTCATAGGGTAGGTCTATTCTTAATTTTCTGAGGAACCTCCACACTGCTTTCCAGAGCGGCTGCACCAATTTGCATTCCCAGCAGCAGTGCAAGAGGGTTCCCGTTTCTCCACATCCTCTCCAGCATCTATAGTCTCCTGATTTGTTCATTTTGGCTACTCTGACTGGCGTGAGGTGATATCTGAGTGTGGTTTTGATTTGTATTTCCCTGATGAGGAGCGACGCTGAACATCTTTTCATGGGCCTGTTGGCCATCTGGATGTCTTCTTTAGAGAAGTGTCTATTCATGTTTTCTGCCCATTTCTTCACTGGGTTATTTGTTTTTCGGGTGTGGAGTTTGGTGAGCTCTTTATAGATTTTGGATACTAGCCCTTTGTCTGATATGTCATTTGCAAATATCTTTTCCCATTCCGTTGGTTGCTTTTTAGTTTTGTTGGTGGTTTCCTTTGCTGTACAGAAGCTTTTTATCTTCATAAGGTCCCAGTAATTCATTTTTGCTTTTATTTCCCTTGCCTTTGGGGATGTGTCGAGTAAGAGATTGCTACGGCTGAGGTCAGAGAGGTCTTTTCCTGCTTTCTCCTCTAGAGTTTTGATGGTTTCTGTCTCACATTCAGGTCCTTTATCCATTTTGAGTTTATTTTTGTGAATGGTGTGAGAAAGTGGTCTAGTTTCAACCTTCTGCATGTTGCTGTCCAGTTCTCCCAGCACCATTTGTTAAAGAGACTGTCTTTTTTCCATTAGATGTTCTTTCCTGCTTTGTCAAAGATGAGTTGTCATAACTTGTGTTGGTGGGCATGACCGCAGACAGACCTGATATCTGCCCACAGCCCACTGCTGGGGCCACAGTGAGACTGGTGTGTACCTTATCTTCCCCTCTCCCAGGGGCAGAACTCACTGTGGAGTGGTGTGGCCCCTGTCTGGGCTACTTGCACACTGCCAGGCTTGTGGTGCTGCTTCTATGGGATCTGGTGTATTAGCCGGGGTGGATCCAGAAGGTGCACAGGGGTGGGAGAGGCAGGCTCAGCTCGCTTTGCCTTCAGTGGTCCCCTGCGTGAGTGGCCCTGCAGCACTGGGAGGGAGGCAGGCCCATCGGAGGGATGGATCCGCAGAAGCACAGCATTGGGCAGTTGTGCGATGCAAGTTCAGTGATGGGAACTGGTTCCTTTGGAATTTTGGCTGGGGGATGGGAGAGGGAGATGGCTGTTTCCAGTGCCTTTGTTCCCCGTCAGAGCTGAGCTCTGTCTTCCAGGGCCCAACAACTCTCCCTCCTGGTGTTCTGTTGCCCTCCCTACTCTCTGAGAGCAGAGCTGTTTACTTTTAACATTCCAGATGTTAAGTCCCGCTGGCTGTCAGAACTCACGGAGTCTGGCCCCTCCGCTTTTGCAAACAAGGCTTCAGCGGCTCTGCCTTGCGTGGTGGGGTTCCCCTCCACTGCTCTGGCTCCCTCCCACCAGTCCATGTAGCATGCATTGCCTCTCCGCCCTTCATATCCTCTTCTGTGTTCCTTTTGTCTATGCTTCACTCCTGAGAGTCCTTTTTGCTAGCCTTCTGGTGGTTTTCTGGGTTATTTACACAGATGTGGATGGAATATAAGCAATCAGCAGGACGAGGTGAGCCAGGTGTCTTCCTATGCTGCCATCTTCCCCTCTGAGTCCCCCAGGAATCACCATCTTCAGTTGTGTTTTTTAAAAATGCACACGATGGTTTGGAAATGCACGGGAACTGCTGCTGGATCTTCCTGTCCTCTGTGAGGACCCAGTGCGTGGTGGTGAAGGCCCCTCGAGCTGCCACACTCAGCAAGGTGGAAAGACTCAAATGTTTATTTTTGAGAGATAGATAGCGTGAACAGGGGAGGGGCAGAGAGAGAGGGAGACACATAATCCAAAGCAGGCTCCAGGCTCCGAGCTGTCAGCACAGAGCCCAACACAGCCCTCAAACTCACAAACTGCGAGATCATGACCTTAGCTGAAGTTGGATGCTTAATCACCTGAGCCACCCAGGCACCCCCAAAAAGCAATTATAATTTGAGGACACTTTATATTTGCCTCTTTTGCCAGAACTAAGTCTGCCTCATTGAGTCTTTCATTTCATGAGCAGTATTAATTTTTCACTGCTGTCTGTGGCATGAATTATTCATTCAGGATCAAGACTTATGGCAAAATCTCTTGACTTAGCAGCAGCATCTCTTTCTCCTTTGCTTTATTATCATCAGATTCACTGTCAGATATTTTCTTTGTGTACCATATTTTTCTTTGTCAGCTTTTTGATAATTAAGAAATGCTTTGGGGCGCCTGGGTGACTCAGTCTATCAAGTGTCCAATATTGGCTCAGGTCATGATCTCACGGTTTGTGAGTTTGAGCCCGGCATAAGGCTTTGTGCTGACAGCTCAGAGCCTGGAGCTTGCTTTGGATTCTGTGTCTCGCTCTCTCTCTGCCTCTCTCACACTCTGTCTCTCAGTCTATCAAAAATAAATAAACATTATTGTTTTTAAAAAAGATGTTTCAATTAACTCTGGACTATCTAAATTTTATTCAGGTTTCCAAGTATTATTAGCATCTGTAAGTCCTTTACACTTCAGGAAATACTCCATCTTCCCTTTCACTATACATTGGTTCAGTACTTTTTCCACCAAACTTCTTCTGGGTATGCCTCTTCTACTTTTTTATTCTTTCCATTCTGTTTCTTTCCCATTTTTTGCAATGTAGTTTTATTGGAAGCCATTATTAAAAGTTTTTCTTTAAATTGTAGTTAGTTATCACACAGTGTAATATTAGTTTCATGGGGAAAATACAGTGATTCAACACTCATGTACAACACCTGGTGCTCATCACAAGTGCATTCCTTAATACCCATCACATATTTAACCCATTTTCCCACTTACTCCCCTTCTGGTATCCATCAGTTTGTTGTCTATAATTAAGAGTCTGTTTCTTGGTTTGCCTCTCTCTTTTCCCTTTGCTTGTTTGTTTTGTTTCTTAAATTCCACATGTGAGTGAAATCATATGGAAAAGCATTCCATGTTCATGGATTGGAAGCACAAATATTGTTAAAATGTCTGTATTACCCAAAGAAATATACACATTTAATGTAATCCTTACTAAAATTCCACCAGCATTTTTCCCAAAGCTTGAACATACAATCCTAAAATTTTTATGGAACCACAAAGGACCCCAAATAGCCAAAGCAATCCTTAAAAAGCAAAGCAAAGCAGGAGGCATCATAATTCTGGACTTCAAGGTATATTACAAAGCTGTAGTGATCAATACAGTATGATACTGGCACAAAAACAGACACATAGATAAATGGAACAGAATAGGAAACCCAGAAATGAACCCACATCTATATGGTCAATTAATCTTTGATAGAGAAGGAAAGAAAGTCCAATGGAAAAAAGTCTCTTCAACAAATGGTGCTGGCAAAACTGGACAGTAACATGTAAAAGAACAAAAATGGACCACTTTCTTACATCATACAGAAAAATAAATTGAAAATGGATGAAAGACCTAAATGTGGGACCAGAAACCATCAAAAACCTAGAGGAGAACACAGGCAGTAACTTCTTTGAAATCTGCTGTGCAACTTCTTACTGGACACGTCTCCACAGGTGAGGGAAACAAAAGCAAAAATAAACTATCAGGACTTCATCCAAATAAAAACCTGAACAGTGAAGGAAACAGTCAACAAAACTAAAAGACAACTTAAAGAATGGGAGAATAGGTTTGCAAATGACATATATGATGAAGGGTTACTATCCAAAATATACAAAAACTTGTCAAACTCAATACCTAAAAACCAATCCATTTAAAAAGTGGGCAGAATACATGAATAGACATTTTTCCAAAAAAGACATGCAGATGGTTAACAGATATATGAAAAGCTGCTCAACAATGCTCATCATCAGGGAAATACAAATCAAAACTATAATGAGACATCATATCACACCTGTTAGAATTGCTAATGAACAACACAGGAAACAACAGGTGTTGGTGAGGATGTGGAGAAAAGGGAAACTTCTTACACTGTTGGTGAGAATGCAAATGGATATAGCCACTCTGGAAAACAGTATTAAGGTTCCTCAAAAAGTTAAAAATATCACTATCCAAGGTCAAGCAATTGTACTACTAGGTATTTACCCAAAGGACACAAAATACTAATTCACAGGGATACATACACCAGAATGTTTATAGCAGCATTATCAACAATAACCAAATTTTGGAAAGAGTTCAAATGTCCATTGACTAATAAATGGATAAAGAAGATGTGGTATATATATATATATATGCAATGGAATATTACTCAGCCATAAAAAATGAATGAAATCTTGCCATTTGCCAACAATGTGAGAGTATTATGCTATGTGAAATAAGAGAAAGAAAAATACCATGGAATTTTACTCATATGCAGAATTTAAGAAAATAAATAAGCATAGGGGAAAAAAGGAAAGGGAAACCAAGAAACTGACTCTTAACTATACAGATGAAACTGATGGCTACTGGAGAGGAAGAGGGCATAGGGAGGATGGGTTAAACAGATGATGGGTATTAAGGAGGACACTTGTGATAAGCACCTGGTGTTGTATGTATGTGATGAATCACTAAATTCTATACCTGAAACTGATATTGCACTGTATGTATGTTAACTAGCTGGAATTGAAATAAAAACTTGGAAAATAATTAGAACTACCCTAGGATCCCGCAACTTCACTACTGGGTATTTACAAAAAGGAGACAAAAATACAAATTCAAAGGAATACATGCACCCCAGTGTTTTATAGCAGCATTATCAACAATCACCAAATTATGGAAAGAGCCAAAATGTCCATTAACTGATGAATGGATACAGAAGATATGGGGTGTGTGTGTATATATATATATATATATATATATATATAAAGAATATTACCCAGCCATTAAAAAGAATGAAATCTTGCCATGTGTAATGACATGGATAGAGCTAGGGAGTATTATTCTAAGTGAAATACGTCAGAGAACAACAAATACCATTTTTAATTGCAGACTCGAATAGCTATTATCCACCATCTCCAAGCTGTTCCAGTCTCCAGTCTGCAGTGTTTTTGGCCCTGTAAGCCTCAAGCTCCAGCCACATCAGAGGGGGTTGGGGGTGGGGAGCTGTTCTGGGTTGGTGCCAACAGGTGTGGATGGTAAGGGGTGTGGGTGGGATTACAACGTTATTTTGTTGGGTGGATAAAAACACTGTCAGTAGTCAAAAAAAAAAGAAGTGTTTGTTAATTTCTTTAGTGTTAGGCATAGATTTAGAAATTAAATATGAAGATAGTAAAAAGACAGCAGTGCTTTTACTGAGAGTTCTTCCATTTACCGAATTTTCATGATTCTCAATTTTTAATAAATGTTTATTTAAATTTTTTTATGTTTATTTATTTTTGAGAGAGAGAGAGAGTGTGAGCATCAGTGGGGGAGGGGCAGAGAGAATGGGAGAGACAGAATCTAAAGCAGGCTCCAGGCTCTGAGCTGTCAGCACAGAGCCCGATATGGGGCTCAAACTCACAAATTGTAAGATCATGACGTGAGGCAAAGTCGAACGCTTAACTGACTGAGCCACCCAGGTGTCCCTTTAGTAAATGTTTAAAAAAAAAATTGATAAGCTTATAATTTTGTTATATAGAAATCAGAACACTTATATAATTGAGGTTTTTTTTTTAGTTTTTCTTACTAATGATATTTCAAAATACCTTACTTTTAAAAACTACACAAGAGGGCTGATATCACTAAAACTGGAGTAGTAAAAAGGCACTACAGGACTCCATGCCTCTGCAAAGCAAGTCATGAGGTAGCAAAAGCTATTAAAATCAACTTCTTCAGAAATACGGAATCAATGAATGGATAAAGAAACTGTGGTTTAGGGGCGCCTGGGTGGCCCAGTCGGTTAAGCGGCTGACTTCGGCTCAGGTCATGATTTCGCGGTCCGTGAGTTTGAGCCCCGCGTCGGGCTCTGTGCTGACAGCTCGGTGCCTGGAGCCTGTTTCAGATTCTGTGTCTCCCTCTCTCTCTCTGACCCTCACCCATTCATGCTTTGTCTCTCTCTGTCTCAAAAATAAATAAACGTTAAAAAAATTAAAAAAAAAAGAAATTGTGGTTTATATACACAATGGAATACTACGTGGCAATGAGAAAGAATGAAATATGGCCTTTTGTAGCAACGTGGATGGAGCGGGAGAGTGTGATGCTAAGTGAAATAAGCCATACAGAGAAAGACAGATACCATATGTTTTCACTCTTATGTGGATCCTGAGAAACTTAACAGAAGTCCATGGGGGAGGGAAAAAAAAAAGAGGTTAGTGTGGGAGAGATCCAAAGCATAAGAGACTCTTAAAAACTGAGAACAAACTGAGGGTTGATGGGGGGGTGGGTTGGAGGGAGGGGAGAGTGGGTGATGGGTAGTGAGGAGGGCACCTTTTGGGATGAACATTGGGTGTTGTATGGAAACCAATTTGACAATAAATTTCATATTAAAAAATAGTGGGGAAAAAAAGAAATAGACAGCAGGCAGGATTTGGCCTACAGGCGATAGTTTGCCTTTTCCTTTTATAAAAAGTTACACTTTATTTGGGATACATTAGCCCTTACTAAATTAGTATGCCATATGTGCTTCTGCATCATTACTCTTTTATTATTAACAAAGAAAGCACTAAATGTGAATGTGATTTCTTCAAATAAAAAACCAGATTAAACTAGTAAAAAAAAATAGAAATACGGAATAAAAAACTTACAAAAATCAAAACAAAGCTTGATGAAGAAAGCTGTTGCTTTGTAATAAAAAGTGCCGTGGCATTTAAACTGCTCAGTTATCTTCCATACTGCAGATCAATGGTGACAATGAGGATGACAGCCTTCACTGACAGTGAAAGTTGCTATTATGAGAGGGAGCAAGATATTTAGTATTTTTACAGAGTTGTAGCTGTGAGTTTCAACTTGTCTGTTGGCTCCCTGATGGATTGCTGCAAGAACTTCATTTTTCCTTGCCCAACTTGGAGCATTCCCATGGCTGAGGAGCGTCCTGGATAGATTTTACTAAAAGCATTTAAAGAAACAAGCATTGTCCACAGCAACCAGGGTCAAGGGACAACAGTTTGAATAAGCAATAGACAGAATTAAAAAGACCTGAGAAGGAAGAAAGTTATAAAAGAGGGTACAAAGGTGGAATAAAGATTTTTTTAAGTTTATTTACTTATTTTGAGGGAAAGAGACAGAGGCAAAGAGAGATGGAGACAGAATCCTAAGCAGGCTCCAGACTGTCAGTGCAGAGCCTGACACAGGGCTTAAACTCACAAACTGGTGAGATCATGACCTGGGCCGAAATTGAGTTGGGTGCTTAACCAACTGAGTCACTTAGGTACTCCAAGACTTTTAGCACTAACAAATATACTTGAGAATTAAAAATGCTACATTCAGGTTCCAGTCCAAGATGACAATGTAGAAAGACCCTGAATTCATCTCCTTCATGGAACACATCAAATTGCACATGTGTATAGAATAATTCCTCCTGAAGAACTGTGGGCTGACTAAACAGCTTCTGTACAACAAAAGATAGAGAGGCACAAAGAACATCAAGAAAGATGGAGACATGGTAACAGAGAAAACCCCCACCCTCCACTCTGGGAACTGTAGTGGGGAGTGATAGTAATGAGGGACTGGGAACAGACTCCTCTATCCTTGGGCATAGAAAAAAAAACTGCAATTAAAAGAGCAACTAACATATAAGAGACAACTCCAGAACTCCACAAAACAGCTAGAAGAACTGTTGAAAAGTTCTCTGGGTCATAGGGACTGGAGAATTACAGGTTTACATTCCCTTTCCACCTTAAAAGTGCATGCCTGAACAGGGTATGGATGCCATAACTGGATTGCCACCTCAGTGAGTCCAGGGTTCACAAACTCACACCAGCTCTGGCTGCGCTGGGCAAAAGGGCAGAGGAGCTATGGGAATGGTCAGAGAAACCAGCTTACCACGTCAGCAAGTCCCAGGTCTGCAAGTCCATACCAGTCCCAGCTGGGCCCATGACTGAATGAATGAATGAGTGAGTGAGTGAATAAAGCTGTTTTTTTTCTTGACTTTTTTTCTTTTCTCTTTCCCCTTTTTTTCTCTTATTTCAAAAGCCACAGTTTAAAACAGCCACTAGCATATAAAAAAGGCAGAACTAGAATTCTGCCAAATGGCTGGAGGAGCTACTGGAACTTTCTTCAGGTGGGAAGGCCTTATGGAAATGGCCTACACTCCCCCTTACCTTGAAAGTACAGTGCATAGTCCGGGTGCCCTAATCTGCCTGCCACCTCTGTGGCCCATAGCCAATACCAGCCCCAGTTACCTCACCAAAGTTACCACAGAGAGGTTGGTGTATGCCAGGACACTCCTGGCTAGTGCTCACTACAACCTCAGCCTTTGCATCAAGGTGACACAGGTGTAAAGCACTGTGGAAAACTTCAGGCCCACAACATTTTGGCCTTAGACAGCTTGCTAGGGCACTCCTCATGCAGAGTGCTCTGGAACATCTTAGACATCTGTTTCATATCCAGCCACCCTGCTAAAGTGCTCTCTGCACAAAATACTCTGGGAATCCTTGACCTGTGCTTGCATTAGTTTCAGTGACCCCCACCAGGGCACCCTGTGTGAAAAGACCCCAAGAACACACCTGGCCATAACAGCCTTATCTCCAGTTACCAGGACAAGGCACGCCTGTGCTAAACAACTTGTGACATCCCAGGTTCTACTCGACTTAACTTCAGCTATCCGGTCAGAACACATTTTGTTCATGGATTCTAGGGACCCCACCAGCCCATGCTGATTTAGCTTCAGCTTTCCTATCAGGGTACCTCCCTAGAAACTCCAAAACTGTACCCTGGAATGGCTTCTGTCACCCCTTAAGGGTACCCTCTGTGTGGAGAGTCTTGGAACACCCTGGTTTGTATCCACATCAGCATCAGATACTGTATCCAGGTACTCTATATGCATAGAGCCTGTGGACCCCCATCTTGCACCCACTTTAGTTTCAGCTATTCTGCCAGGGTGTCCTCTGTACAAATAGCTCAGGAACATCCCAGCTTACACACTGCCTCAGCTCCAGCTGCCCCACCAGGACACCTTCTCCACGGAACACCCTGGGGCACCTAGCTTGCACCCATTTCAGCTTCATCTGTGCTGCCAAGTGTATCATCAATACATATGACCCTGAGTCAACGTGGAAAAGGGGCAATAGAAAGCATTCAGGCTGAACAGTAAAAAGAGAAAATAATTAAAAAAAATAAAGACACGTTAAGGGATCACTTGGACAACATCAAATGAACAAAAATTCAAATTATTCCCAGAAGGGAAAGAGAAAAAGAAGTAGAAACCTTATTTGAGGAAATAATAGCTGAAAACTTCCCTGACATAGAAAAGGAAATAGATTCTTACTCGACACATCCCCAAAGGCAAGGGAATTAAAAGGAAAAATGAACTATCAGGACCTCAGCAAAGATAAAAATCTTCTGCACTGCAAAGGAAACAATCAACAAAACAAAAAGGCAAACAACAGAATGGGAAAAGATATTTGCAGATGACATATCAGTCAAAGGGCTAGTATCCAAAATCTATAAAGAACTCACCAAACTCCACACCTGAAATACAAATAATCCAGTGAAGAAATGGGCAGAAGACATGAATAGACACTTCTCTCAAGAAGACATCCAGATGGCCAACAGACACATGAAAAGATGCTAAATGTCACTCCTCATCAGGGAGATACAAATCAAAATCACACTGAGGTACCACCTCACGCCAGTCAGAGTGTATAAAATGAACAAATCAGGAGACTATAGATGCTGGCGAGGATGTGGAGAAAAGGGAATCCTCTTGCACTGTTGGTGGGAATGCAAACTGGTGCAGCCACTCTGGAAAACAGTGTGGAGGTTCCTCAAAAAAATTAAAAATAGAACTACCCTATGACCCAGCAACAGTACTGCTAGGAATTTGCCCAAGGGATACAGGAGTGTTGATGCACAGGGGCACATGTACCTCAGTGTTTATAGCAACATTTTCAACAATAGCAAAATTATGGAAAGAACCTAAATGTCCATCAACTGACAAAGGGATAAAGAAGATATGGTTTATATATACAATGGAATACTACATGGCAATGAGAAAGAATGAAATATTGCCACTTGCAGCAATGTGGATGGAACTAGAGAGTATTATGCTAAGTGAAATAATTCAGAGAAGACAGATACCATATGCTTATACTCATATGTGGATCCTGAGAAACTTAACAGAAGATCATGGGGAAGGGAAAGGGGGAAAAAGAGAGAGGGAGGGATGCAAACTATAAGAGACTCTTAAATACTGAGAACAAACTGAGGGTTGATAGGAGGTGGGGGAGATGGGAAAGTGGGTGATGGGCATTGAAGAAGGCACCTGTTGGGATGAGGACTGGGTGTTATGTGGAAACCAATTTGACAATAAATTATATTTAATACAAAAAGAAAAGGAAATAGATACCTATGTCTAAGAAGCATAGAGGATTCCAAATAAGGTGAACTCAATGAAATCTATAACATGATATATAATAATCAAAATGTCAAAGGTAAAGGTAAAGAGAGAATTTTAAAAGCAGCAATAGAGAAACAAAAAGTTACCATAAGGGGAACTATAAGGCTATTACCTGATTTTTCAGCAGAAACTTTGCAAGTCAGAGGGGAATGCCATGATATATTCAAACTGCTAAAAAGGAAAAAATTGCTACAACCAGGAATACTCTACCTAGCAAGATTATCATTCAGATTTGAAGGAGAAATAGAGTTTCCAGATAAGTTAAAGGAGTTTATCACTACTAAACCAGGATTACAAGAAATGGTAAAGGGACTTTCAGTGGAAAAGAAATGGCCATAATTAGACAAGAGAAAATTATGAATAAAAATATGTAAAATATGACAGCATATATATAAAAATTGGAGGAAAGAGTAAAAGAAGAAAGAAGTTCTTTTTTGAGAATATGTTTGAACTTAAATGACCATCAACTTAATACAGATTGCTATGTACTTAGGATGCTATATAAGAACCTCATGGTAACTCCAAGCCAAAAACTTATAATAGATACCCAAAAAATAAAGAGAAAGAAAGCCAAATATACTGCTACAGAAAATCATCGATCACAATAAGGAGAGCAAGAGAAGAGGAACAGAGAAGAACTGCAAGGCAATCAGAAAACAAATAACAAAATGACAATAAATACGTACCTACCAATAATTACTTTGAATGTAAAAGGCCTAAATGCTCCAATAAGAAAACATAAGGTGGTGGAATGGATAAAAAACAAGATCTATCTATATGCTGCCTACAAAACACTCATCTCAGACCTAAAGACACATACACATACACAGAAAGTGAAGGGATGGAAAAACATTTACCGATCAAATGGAAGCAAAACATCTGGGGCAGCAGTACTTATGTCAGAAAAAAAGTAGATTTTAAAACAAATACTATAACAAAAGACAGAAAAGGACAGTACATAATGTTAAAGGGATCAACCCAAGAAGAGGATATAACAATTTTAAATATCTATGCATCCGACACTGAAGACCCTAATTACATAAAGCAGATATTAAAGGACACAAAGAAAGAACTTGATGATAATGCTGTAATAGTAAGAGACTTAAACATCTCACAACATCAATCAATAGATCATCAAGGAAGAAAATCACTAAGGAAATAGCGTCTTTGAATGACACATTAGATTAGATGGATATAACAGATATATTCAGAACATTCCACCAAAAATGACAAAATACAAGTTCTTTTGGGGTGCACACGGAACATTCTCCAGAATAGATCACATGATAGGCCATAAAATAGTATCAATAAATTTAAGATTAAAATCATACCATGTATCTTTTCTGACCACAATGGTATGAAACTAGAAATAAATCACAAGAAAAATGATTGGAACACAAACGTGTGAAGGCTAAACAACATAACACTAAACAACTAATGAGTCAACGAAGTAATCAAAGAAAACAATTAAAAATACATGGAAACAAATGAAAATGAAAACACAATGGTTCCAAATCTTCAGGATGCAGCAAAAGCATTTGTAAGAGGGAAACATATAGCAATACAGACCTACTTCAAAAAACAAGAAACAATTCAAATAAAAAACCTAACCTTACACCTAAAGAAACTAGAAAGAGAAGAACAAAGCCCAATGTGAGTAGAAGGAAAGAAATAAAGACTTGAACAGAAATAAATGACACAGAGACAAAAGACAGAAACAAACTGATGAAACCAAAAGCTGGTTCTTTGAAAAGATAAACAAAATTGATAAATCCCTGGCCATATTCATAACAAGAAAAGAAATATATAAACAGAACAATAAACTAAAGAGGAAAAGTAACACTGTCACCACAGAAGTATTGGCTCATAAAAGAGTACTAACCAAAATTATGTCCTAACCTAGAACAAATGGATAAGTTTCTGGAAACATATATAACCTCCCCAAACTCAATAATAGATAGAAAATCTGAACTAAATTCAGCAATGAAACTTAATCAATAATAAAAAAAACTCCCAAGAAACAAACGTCCAGGACTAGAATTCACAGGTAAAATCTAACAAACACGTAAAGGACAAAAAATACCTATTATTCTCAAAGTATTCCAAAAAAAAAGAAGAGGAAAAATATCCAAATTCATTATGTAAGGCCAGAATTACCCTGATACCAAAAACTGTTGGGGTTATTACTGAGGATGACAAGATTATACACAATGCTTGGCTAGCTAAAATGTAACACAGAGATTTCTAGTGGGTTGCAGTTAAGCTTGGGAGAGGCGTGGGTCTCTTGGAATGCTGGAGGCCTGTGGCAACTGCCCTGACTGTGGAATTCCCTGGGAAAGCCCTCCCAGGTATTTCTGCAGTCCTTGGGGAACTCCATCATCTATACATTGTATACAAAGTTTAGCAAAACAATAGGACACATAGATCCTTGTTGTATATCTATGATTTCATTAGTCTCTTATGATTGTTCACCTTTAAGTCATGCACCCTTTGTTTTTGCATGCCCAAAATGTTATATGCCCTCTGTACACAACAAGCCAACTGAGACTTGTGATTGGCATGACACTGCAATAAATGAGAATGTGACTGAGGCAAAGGGGGTCTTCATCTGTGAACATTGCCCCCCATGCCTTCTCTCTTTCTCAGCAAAGTGTAATCTTTCATCTGTCGGCCCAGGGTTTGCTGGCCATTCCCAGCAAAAAAAACATGTAAAGACACTAACATAAAGAACCACAGGCTGATATCCCTGATGAAGAGAGATGGAAAACTCCTGGATAAAATGTTAGCAAACTGAATCCAACAGTACAATAAAAAAAATCATTCACCACCACCAAGTGTGTACCAGGATGTAAGAGTGGTTCATTGACCAATCAATCAATGAGATAGATCACATATATATGAGAAAGAAAAACATGATAATTTTAATAGATGCAGAAAAAGCATTTCAAAAAGTACAACATCCATTCATGATAAAATCCCTCAACAAAGTAAGTTTAAAGGAAACATACCTTGACATAATAAAGGCCATGTATGAAAAAAACCACAGTTTAACATCAAACTCCATGGTGAAAAACCATAGAGGGCTTTTCCCCCAAGGTCAGGAAAAAGTCAAGGATGTCCATTTCCATCATTTTTCTTCAAGATAGCAATGGGAGTCCTAGCCACAGCAATGAGACATGAGAAAGGAATAAAATGCATCAAAATTGGTAAGGAAGAAGTAACATTTCACTATTTGCAGATAACATGATACTAAATACAAAAAGCCCTAAAGATTCCATCAAAAAACTACTAGAACTGGTAAATTCAGTAAGGTTATAGGACACAGATCAATGTACAGGAATATGTTGAATTTCTATACATTAATAATGAATCAGCAGAAAGAGAAATTAAGTAAACAATCCCATTTACAACTGCACCAAGGATATTAAAATACCTAGGAATAAACTAAGCCAAGGATGTGAAAGACCTTTACTCTGAAAAGTATAAAACAATAATGAAAGAAATTGAATATGACACAAATGGAAAGATTTTCCATGCTAATGGATAGGAAGAACAAATATTGTTAAAATGTCTATCCTACCCAAAGCAATAAACAGATTTAATGCAATCCCTATCAAAATACCATCAGCACTTTTCACACAGCTAGAACCAATAATCCTAAAACTTATATGGAATCACAAAAGACCTTGAAGAGCTAAAGCAATCTTGAAAAAGAAAAGCAAAGTGGGAGGAATCACAATTTCAGACTTCAAGTTATGTTACAAAGCTGTAATGAGAAAAACAGTATGATACTGGTACAAAAACAGAAACAGATCAATGGAACAAAATAGAAAATCCAGAAGTGAACTCACAACTATATGGTCAATTAATTTTTGACAAAACAGGAGATAATATCCAATGGGAAAAAGACAGTGTCTTTCAAAAATGGTGTTGGGAAAACTGGACAGCTACATGAAAAGAATAAAAATGGACCAGTTTCTTACACTATCCATAAAAATAAATTCAAAATGAATTAAGGACCTAAATGTGAGTCCTGAAACCATAAAATCCTAGAAGATAGCACAGACAGTAATGTCTCTAAAATTCCCCATAACATTTTTCTAGATATGTCTCCTGATGCGGCAGAAAGAAAAGAAAAAAATAAACTATTGAAACTACATAAAAATTAAAAGCTGCATGGCAAAGGAAACTATGAACAAAACTAAAAGGCAAACTACTGAATAGAAGAAGATACTTGCAAATGAAGACAAACAGATTGCCAACAGACACATGAAAAGATGTTTAACATCATTCATCATCAGGTAAATGCAAATCAAAACCACAATGAGATATCACCTCATACCTGTCAGAATGGCTAACATGAAAAATAGAAGAATAACTGGTATTGGTGAGGATGTAAAGAAAAAGGAATCATTTTCCATTGTTGGTGGGAATGCAAACTGGTTCAGCCACTGTGGAAAACAGTATGGAAGTTTTTCAAAATATTAAAAATAGAACTAACATATTATCCAGTAATCACACTACTTCGTATTTACTCAAAGAATATGAAAACACCAATTCAAAAGGTGCATACATCCATATGTTTATTGCAAAATTATTTACAATAGCCAAATTATGGAAACAGCCCAAGTGTCCTCTCTGATAGATGAATGGATAAAGATGTGATACACACATACACACACACACACACACACACACACACACACACACACTGGAATATCACACAGCTATTAAAAAGAATGAAATCTTGTTATTAAGAACAACATGGATATACCTAGAGGGTATTATGCTAAGTGAAAAAAGTCATACAAAGATAAGTATCATGTGATTTCATTTATACATGGAATCTAAAAACAAAGAAATTAACAAAAGCCAGAGTGATAAATACAGAGAACAAAGTGGTGGTTGGCAGGGTGTAGAGAATGGGGCATAGGTGGCATAGGTGAAGGAGATTTAGAGATACAAACTTCTAGTTATAAAATAAACACCTCATGGGGATAAAAAGTAGAGCATAGGGAATATAATTAATAATATTGTAATAGTATTGTATGGTGATAGGTAGTAACTACACTTATTTTGGTGAGCATTTTATAATGTATATAATTGTCAAATCACTATGTTGTACACCTAAAACTAATATAATATTGGATGTCAACTATACTTCAATTAAAATAAAAAAATAAATTTTTTTTGGTATCAAAGTCCACTGTCAACAAAATGAAAAGACAACTTATAGAATCCAAAAAAGTATTTGCAAATTATATTTCTAATAAGTTTCTAGCATTCAGAATATACAAAAACTAATACAAGTTGTTATGGGTTGTATTGTATCTCTTAAAACAGGTATGTTGAACTCCTAACTCCCAGTACCTTGAATGTGAACTTATTTGGAAATAGAGTCTTTACAGAAGTAATTAAGTTAAAATGAAGTTACTAGGGTGTTCTCTAATCCAATATGACTTGTGTCTTCATAAAAAGGGCAAATTTGAACACAGAGATAATGAGCGAAGACTATGTGAGAAGACACAAAGAGAACATCCTAAGCCACTCAGTTTGTGGCACTTTGTTATGGCAGACTTAAGAACCTAATATACAACCCAACAACAAAAACCAACTCAATAAAAAACTGGCTTTTGTTTGTTCATTTATTTTCTCTTTTAGATTCCACATATAAATAAAATCATATGGTACTTGTCTTCCTGTTTATTTTTTTTCCTTTTAATTTCGGGTGTAGAATTTAGTGATGCATCACTTACATACAACACATACTGCACATCACAAGTGTCCTCCTAAATAATCATCACCCATTTAACACCCCCTCCAGCCCACCTCCTCTCCAGCAACCCTCAGTTTCATCTCTATAGATAATAGTCTGTTTTCTGGTTTGCTTCTCTTTTTCCCCCATGTTTCTTTTCTTAAATTCCACATATGAGTTAAACCATATGGTATTTGTCTTTCTCTAATTTCACTTAAGATAATACTCTCTAGCTCCATCCATATCATTGCAAATGGAAAGACTTCTGTTATTTTTTATGTTTATCTTTGATACAAAAAAAGAGACAGAGTGCAAGTGGGTGAGGGGCAGAGAGAGAGAGAGGGAGACACAGAATCTGAAACAGGCTCCAGGCTCTGAGCTCTCAGCACAGAACCCAATGAGGGGCTAGAACTCAGGAACAGTGAGATGGTGACCTGAGCTGAAGTTGGATGCTTAACCAACTGAGCCACCCAGGTGCCCCGCAAACGGCAAGATTTCATTTTTTATGGCTCAGTAATATTCCATTAAATATATATAATATATATTATATATAATATATATATTATATATAATATTATATATATAATATTATATATATAATATATACATTATATATAATATTATATATTATATATAATATATATATTATATATAATATACATAATATATATTATATATATAAACATATATATGTATATACATATATACATATGTATATATATACATAATGGATATATATATATGAAATATATATTATATATATATCCATTATATATATAATATATATATCCATATATATATTATATAATATATATATAATATATATATGTATATACATATATACATATGTATATATATATGTATACATATATACATAATGGATATATATATAATATATATATCCATTATATATATATAATATATATATATCCATATATATATACTATATTATATATATTATATATATATGTATATACATTTATACATATATATATGTATATACATATATACATATGTATATATATGTATATATATATACATAATGGATATATATATATGAAATATATATTATATATATATATCCATTATGTATATCCATCAATATATATGGATATTTTTATGGCTGAATAATATTCCATTATATATATATAATATATATATTATATATATTATATTATTATATTATATTATATATTAATTATATTATATTATATTTATTATAATATATTATATAATATTTATTATATATATTATTATATATATAATATATATAATATATATTATATAATATATATAATATATATTATATAATATATATAATATATTATTATATATTATATTTATTATAATATAATATAATACAATTATATTAATTATATTATATTATATATTAATTAATATTATATAATTATATTATATTATTATATTATATATTATTATATTATTGTAATATTATATATATATAATATTCCATTGTATATATATTATATATTCCATTATATATATATATTCCATTATATATATATTCCAATATATATATTAAATATTCCATTATATATATATTATTCCATTATATATATGTAATATATATTATATATAATATATATTGTATATAAAATATTATATATAATATATATACATATGTGTATACATATATACATATATATGTGTATACATATATACATATGTGTATATATGTATATATATATATATACATAATGGATATCCATTATGTATATCCATGAATATATATAGATATTTTTATAGCTGAATAATATTCCATTATATATATATATGTATCCCTTCATATATCCATATATATATATATATTCATTTATCAGTTGATGGACATTTCATAATTTGGCTGTTGTTGATAATTTTTCTATAAACATCAGGGTGCATGTATGTTTGAATCAGTATATTTGTATTCTTTGGGTAAATACCTAGCAGTGCAATTACTGCATTGTAGTTATTTCTATTTTTAACTTTTTGAGGAACATCCATACTGTTTTCCAGAATGGCTGCACCAGTTTGCATTTCAACCAGAATTATAAGAGGGTTCCCCTTTCTCTATACCACTGCCAACACATGCAGTTCCCTATGTTGTTAATTTTGGCCATTCTAAAAAGTGTGAGGTGACATCTCATTTTAGTTTTCATTTGTGTTTCAGAGTTGAGCATCTTTTCATGTGTCTTCTAGCCATCTGCAGGTCTTCTTTGAAAAAAATGTCTATTCATGTTTTCTGCTAATTTCTTAACTGGATTGTTTTTTTAGGTGTTGAGTTTGGTAAATTCTTTATAGATTTTGGATAGTAACCCTTTATCATATATGTCATTTGCAAACATCTTCTCCCATTCCTTAGGTTGCATTTTAGTTTTGTTGATTGTTTCTTTCACTGTGCAGAAGGCTTTTATTTTGATGAAGTCCCAATAATTTTTGCTTTTGTTTCCCTTGCATCGGGAGACATATCTAGTAACAAGTTGCTATGGCTTATGTCACAGCTTATGGCTTGTTCTCCTCTAGGATTTTGATGGTTTCCTGTGTCACATTTAGGTCTTTCATCCATTTTCAATTTATTCTTGTGTATGGTGTAACAAAGCGGTCCAGTTTTATTCAACTGCATGTTGCTATCCAGTTTTCCCAATACCATTTGTTGAAGAGACTGTCATTTTTCCATTAGATATGCTTTCCTGCTTTCTCAAAGATTAGCTGACCACATATATGTAGGTTCATTTCTGGGTTTCCTATCCTGTTTCATGGATCTATGTGTCTGTTTGTGTACTATTACCTTGATCATTACAGCTTATTAATATAACTTGAAGTCCGGATTGTGATGCTTCCAGCTTTGCTTTCCTTTTACAAAATTGCTTTGGTTATGTAAGGTCTTTTTTGGTTCTGTACAAATTTTAGGATTCTTTGTTCTACTTCTGTGAAAAAGGCTGGTGGTATTTTATTTTATTACTTTATTTTTAAATATTTATTTATTTTTGAGAGAGATAGAGACTGAGTGCATGCGAGGGAGGGACAGAGAGAGACACACACATAGAATCCGAAGCAGGCTCCAGGCTCCAAGCTGTCAGCACAGAGCCCAATGCAGGGCTCCAACTCACAAACTGTGAGATCATGACCTGAGCCAAAGTCAGACGCTCAACCGACAGAGCCACCCAGGCGCTCCAAGGATGGTGGTATTTTAAAAGAGATTGCATTAAAAGTGGTTTGTTTTGGGTAGTTTGGCCTTTTTTGTAATATTTGTTCTTCCAATCCATGAGCATGGAATATTTTTCCATTTCTTTGTCATCTTCAATTACTTTGATCAGTGTTTTATAGTTTTAGAATACAGATAATTTACCTCTTTGGCTAGTTGTATTCTTAGTTATCTTATGGGTTTTGGTTCAATTGTAAATAGGATTAATTCCATGATTTCTATTTCTGCTGCTTCATTATTGGTGTATAGAAATGCAACAGATTTCTATACATTGGTTTTGTATCTTGCGACTTTCCTGAATGCACCTATCAGTTCTAGCAATTTTTTGGTGGATTATTTTGGGTTTTCTATCCAAAGTATCATGCCATATGCAAATAGGGAAGTTTTGACTTCTTGACAATTTAGATGCCTTTTGTTCCTTTTGGTTGTCTCATTTCTGGGGCTAGGACACCCAGGAAATATTCAAGAACTGTGGTGAGAATGGAATCCCTATCTTGTTCCTGACCATAGAAGAAAAGTTCTCAGGTTTTGCTCATTGAGGATGATATTAGCTGTGAGTTTTTAATATATAGTGTTTATGATGCCAAGGTATGTTGCCTCTATCCCTACTTTGTTCAGTTTATATGTTTCTAGGAATTTATGCACTTCTTCCATATTGTATGATTTGGTAGTGCATATTTTTTCATAATATTCTCTTATAATTGTTTATATTTCTGTGGTGCTGGTTGTGATATCTCTTCTCTCATTTGTGATTTTATTTATTTGAGTTATCTTCTCTTTTTGATAAGTCTGGTTCTAGGGGTTTATCAATTTTATTAATTTTTTCCCAAGAACCAGCTCTTGATTTCATTGATCTGTTCTACTTTTTTTTCTATACCATTTATTTATTCTCTAATCTTTATTATTTACATTTTTATGCTTTCTTTAGGCTTTAATTGGTGTTCTTTTCCTAGCTCCTTTATTTGTAAGGTTAGGTTGTTAATTTAAGATATTTCTTGCTTCTTGAGGTTGGCCTACTTTACCATATATTTCCCTGTTATGACCACTTTTGCTGCATCTCAAAATTTTTGGTCTAATGTGTTTTCATTCTCATTTGTTTCCATGTGTTTTTTTCCTCTTTAATTTCCCAGTTGAACCCATTCATTCTTTAGTGCCATGTTCTTTAACCTCCATGTATTTGTTATCCTTCAATTTTTTCTTGTGATTGACTTCAAGCTTCAGAGTGTTGTGGTCTGAAAATATGCATGGTATGATATCAATCTTTTTGTACTCGTTGAGGGCTGATTTGTGACCTAGTATGTGATGTATTCTGGAGAATGTCCCATTTGCACTTGAGGAGAATGTGTATTCTGCTGCTTTAGAATGAAATGTTCTGAATTTATCTGTTAAGTCCATCAGGCCCAGTGTGTCATTCAATGGCCATGATTTCCTTTTTGATTTTCTGCTTATATGATCTGTACATTCATACAAGTGTGGTGGTAAAGTCCCCTACTATTATTGTATTATTATCAATGATTTCCTTTTTGTTTGTAATTATCTGTTTTGAGCAAATCCTCAGCTGTGACTTCTTGATCTTTCTTTTGGGGAGAATTCTTCTACCTTGTCATTTAGTCTAGCTTTCTGTATTTTGAGTATTATGAAAGCCAATTGTGTTTCCTGCTCCTGAGAGTAATGAGATATTAAGAAGGGGTATACACTGTCCAGGACTTGTCACTTCAGGAAGTGTTCCTGGTGTATATTGTTTTTACTCTGCTGTTGTGCTTTGGCTGCTATTTCCCACAGGTCAGTCCTCCACAGAGTTCCTCCTTGCTTGCTTCTATGGTGGTGGGTGGTATTTGGACCTTTAGGTGTGTTTTTATATGTTTGTTAAAATAAGCCTGATTAAAGTGATTGATCCAAAAGAAAAAGAAAAGGAAAAGGAACAACAACAGCAACAACAACAACAACAAAAAGACAGACAAACAAAAACCTATAAGCCTGATTCCAATGAAAAGAAAGAAAGAAAATCCTGATTCAAAAACAAAAAAACAAGAAAAGGAAAAGAAAAAACAGACAAACAAAAACCTATAAGCTTGATTCCAAAGGAAAAAAAAAGAAAGAAAGCCTGGTCCAATTTCCACTGGAACTGAAGGTGATGCTTTGCTGCACTCTATGATCAGTAGACTTGGTGCATACAGGGGGCCTGTATTGGTCCTCTGGGGGAGAAGCCCACTGCGCTGGTTCACAGTCAGACTAGCCCCAGTAAAGATGTCCCTGCAGGGCGCCAGTGGGTGATTTTCTGTAAGCAGCTTCAGGCTCTACTGAGGGCTCTCCGTTGCTCACTGAATTCCGACCGTGCTGGTGGGCAACGAGGGGAAGATGGTGTCACCCTGCTCTCTCATCCCTGGGGAGGAGAGTTCACACCCACCACTGTTCAGGAAACCCTCACAGTAAAGTGAACAATGTCCCCTCCTATGTCCCATGCTTCTGTTAGATCCCTGCCCTCAACCTGTCTGTGCCTGGGTAGTAGGCCTGCCCATGCCACAGTTTTCCTGTGTTTTATATCTGTTGCCTTATTTGGATTCAAACCTCCAAATCATAAAGTACCTGGCAAGGCATAGACCAGCTCCTCTCCTCTGGAGGAGAGCCTTGCAGCACTGCACCTGGCAACATTCTGCCCCAGAAAAGCCATTTCATGACAGTGAAAGTGCCTGGAATTTATGGTGAAGCACAGCAAAAAGCTGCAACCAGGTAATCTGACATCTGTACTTCTGCCCTCTGAACTTCTGTCCCCTGTTGTTAAATGGCCACTAAATGATGCCCTATCAATGACGTCTTTTGTCCTTGGAGAGGCAATATACACTCTTCTAAATGTTCTCCAGGAAGAAGAATATTCTCTCCCAGTGTGAACAAGGGGATCTCCACACCACACTGTCCACTGTCCACTGTCCACTCCCAGGCTTCTGCCATCCTTCTTCCCAGGACCACCACTGTCTGCCTGTGAGCAGGACTTCTAAAACCTCAGAGTTTGAGCTCCACTGTTTGCAAAAAGTTGTGATAGTTCTTCTTGATTCCCTAGTCAATAGTTATGAGGGAGTGTTTTTCTTATATAGGCCCAACATGCTTACATCTCTCCCCCTCTCTGTCTTCTCTCCATGAAAAGGGCTCCCTCTCCTCCACAGCACCACAGCTTTTCTCTCCCCCAATTCATGTCTCTGCACCTCTTACCTGCCATGTTCTTTCCCTCTAATTAAATAGATTGTTCTCTAAATCCCTCAGATCAATTATCCTAGGTGTTCAAAAGGATTTGATGTTGATCTAGCTGAGTTCAAGGAACAAGGCAACCATGGGTCCTCCTACTATGCCATTTTAACTCTTCCTCCCCTTTATATTTGTTATTAATTTAAAAAATATATTTGGGTTTCAAGTTGGGGGCATAGATATTTACCATTATTAGATATTCTTGTTGTCTTGTCCCCTTTATTATGATATAATGCTCTTCTTCATCTCTTGTTAAAGACTTTGGTTTAAAATCTAGTATGTCTGGAGAGCCTGGGTGGCTCAGTTGGTTAAGTGTCTGACTCTTGGTTTTCATTCAGGTCATTATCTGGCGATTCATGGATTTGAGCCCTGAGTTGGGCTCTGTGAAGGCAGTGAGGAGCCTGCTGGGGATTCTGTCTCTATCCTTCTCTCTCTGCCCCTTCTCCACTCACTATCTCTCTCTCAAAGTAAATAAACTTCAAAAAATATGTTAAAATCTAGTATGTCTGCTATAAGCATTGCTACTCTGGCTTTCTTTTCACCTTCATTTGCATGATAAATATTTTTCCACTCCCCTCACTTTCAATCTGCAGGTGTCTTTTGGCCTAAAATGAGTCTTCTGCAGGCAGCATATAGATGGGTCTTGTATTTATCCATTCTGACACTGTATGTCTTTTGATTGGAGCATTTAATCCATTCAAATTCAGAGTAATTACTGATAGATATGTATTTAGTGCCATTTTATTACTTTTTTTGTTGTTTCTGGATATTTTCTCTGTTCCTTTCTAGTCTTTGTCACTAATGGTCTTGGTTTTCTTGCATGGTTGATTTAGTGGTCCCGAACTCCTTTAGTTTTTGTTTGGGGAACTCTTTATGTCTCTTTCTATACCCTTCCTTGCTGGATAAGGTATTCTTGGCTAAGGATTTTTTTCCATGCAGCACATTGAATATATCATGCCACTCCCTTCTGGTTTGCCAAGTTTCTGTGGAGAGACCTGTTGCTAACCTTATTAGTTTTCCTTTGAAAGTTAGGGACTTTTTTGTCTTGCTGCTTTTAGGATTTTTTTTTCCTTTACCAGTATAATTTGCAAATTTAACTACAATATGTTTTGGTGTTGGCCTACTTTTGTTGATTTTGATGGGAGTTCCATGTGCATCCTGGATTTGGATGTCTTTTTCCTTTCCCAGATTAGAGAAGTTTCCAGCTCTAATTTCCTCAAATACATCTTCTGCCCCTTTTCTCTCTTCTTTTCTGGGACTCATATGATATGAATGTTATTAAATTTGATGGAGTCACTGAGTTCCCTATGTCTACTTTCATGATCCATGATTTTTTTCTCCTTTTGTTCAGTGTCATTATTTTCCATAATTTGATCTCCTACATCACTTATTCATTGCACTGCTTCTTCCATCCTTGTGGTCATCACATCCAGTCAGCATTAAATCTTGGTTATTCTATTTTTCATTTCAGCCTGATTGATTTTTAGCTTTTATGCCTCTGTGGTAAGGGGTCTGTCTCCCTGATGTCTTCCATGCTTTCCTCAAGCTCAGCTAGCATTTTTATAATTGTTGCTTTAAATTCTGTATCAGACATATTACTTGTATCTGTTTCCATTAGATCCCTGGCCATTATCTTTGCTTCTTTCTTTTGGGATGAATTCTTCTGTCTTGGCATTTTGTCTAGGTCTCTGTCTTCTTCTGTTTGTTAGGAAAGCCTGTTATGTTTCCTACTCCTGAGAGCAATGGCTTTATGAAGAAAAGGTCATAAAATGTCCAGGGCCTGGCCCTTCATGAAATGTCTCTGGTGTGTGCTGCATGCACTCTACTGCTGTGTTTTAGCTGCTCTATTACTGTGGTCAGTTGTCTGCAGAGTTTCTCCTTGCCTGCTATGGGAAGTGTTTTGACCTTGGCCAGAGTGTGGCAAGTTTCATCTAGGTGTGTTCTGGTCTACTTGTTAAAAGAGACCTGATGCTATTTCCACTGGAGCTGAAGCTTTGCAGAACTCTATTGTCAGTAGATGTGGTGTGTGTTGGGGGGAGGAAGTTGTGTTGGTCTTCTGGGAAAGGGGCCCACTGTGTTGGCTTTTAGGCAGAGAAAATCACTTCCAGCAGAGGGCAGCAAGATGAGACTTGGAATAAACAGATTAGGCAAACAGTGTTGGTACTGTGCTGTTTACTGAGGTTGTGTCTGTTGAGGGGGCAGGGGAGGGAAATAAACCTCCCAGGAGAGGGGAGTCTGTGCTAGAGTGCTCTTAGGGTAACACTTTGAGTAATGAATAATTTCCCCTAATGCATCATACGCATTTTTCAGATTGCTGATTTCACACTGTCCGTTTCTGGGTTGGTTACCTGCCTGGAGCAGTGCAGTGTACCTTTGGGCTCTACCCTAGCCAGGTCTGCTGACTTTTAAAACACCAAACTTCAGGGACCTGGTGTGGCAGGGATCCATACTGGTCATCTGAAGAAGGGTCTTGCTGCACCGAGACTGATGAAGGTTTGACCAAGAAGGGCAGATGTGCCAGAGTATATGGACATAGGATTTGGAGCAAAACAGTCTAAACAGTCAGTTTACAAGTAGCTGCCTTCAGCAGGTGTCTCTGAGCCTATACTGTGGGGAGGAAGTGGGGGGAATGGCACCTACTGGTTCTTTTGTCCCCAGAGAGGCAATGCCACCTGTCACAAATGCTCCAAAAAGTGCAGTCTCTCACTGTGCCCCTTTAGGTGACCCTCACATCATCTAGTCTTTCTGAAGGCTATTTGTATCTTCTCCAAGAGCAGAACAGCATCCTGAGATATGTATTTCAGCCAAGCCTAAGTATATCTAAAACTCAGTCTTTGAGCCCCACTGCTTGCAAAAACTCATAAAATTCAGTCCCTCTACTTCTCCCAACCAAAGGCTTTGGGGAATTTTTCTCCTTGTGCCTATCCCTGTTCACTCTACATTCTTTTGCCTTTCTCTGTGACCAAAGTTCTCTATTTTTTCTATTTGTTCTATTAGTCTTCAGGCCTATTTCTTAAGTATTTGGAATGATTCGAAAGTTATCTAAGCTGTGTTCAAGGGACAAGGCAAGCCTAGCATTTTCTTGCTACACCACTTAGTTCCTTGTCTTTCTTTTTCTGACTTATTTCATTTAGCATATTACCCTCTAGGTACATTCATGTCATCATAAATGGCAAGATTTCATTCTCTTTTTTGGCTGATTGATATTCCATTGGTTATATATACACCACATATTCTTTATCCATTCATCTATTCATGGACACTTGGATTGCTTCCATATCTTGGCTATTGTAAATAATGCTGTAATAAACCTGGTGGTGCATATATATTTTTGAATTAGTGTTTTTGTTTTCTTTGGTCAAACATCCAGTTCAGAGAACAAATTAACTTGCCAGAAGGGAGTTGGGTGGGGGATGGGTAAGATAAGCAAAGGGGACTAAGAGGTACAAAATTCCATTTTTAAAATAGGTAACTCATGAAAATAAAAATTACAGTAAAGCTAATATAGTCAGTAGTATTGTAATAATGTTGTTTGGTGACAGATGGTGATTACACTTACTGTGGTGATTGCTGAGTAATGTTGAATCAATATGTTGTACACCTGAAACTTATATAATGTTGTATGTTATTCATACTTTAATAAAAAAGATTCAAGGTAAAAATAAAAAGACACAGAAACAAATACTTTCTCAGAAATAAAATGGCAAATGACTTGAATAAACATTTCTCCAAAGCAGACACACAAATGTTCAAGAAACACATAAAGAGATGTTTAATTTTATTAAGAAAATGCTAATCAAAACCATAATTATATACCAGTTCACATTCAATAAGATGGCTAAAATTAAAAAAAAAAGAAAAGAACTAGTGTTGGAGAGAAATTGGAACATTCATACATTGCTACTAGGAATACAAAATGGTAGAGCAATTGTACAAAACAATTTGGATGTTCTTCAAAAAATTAAAAAGTATAATTACCACTAATATAGTGTGCGTGTGTGTGTGTCTGTATATGTGTTTGTGTGTGTGTGTGCGTGTGTGTGTAGCTAGCTATCCATATTCATAGGTATATACTCTAAAGAATTGAAAATAGGTATTCAAACAAACACATACCTAAATATTCATAACAGCATTTCACTTAGTTAAACATGGAAGCTATTCAATTAATATCAACAGGTGAAAGGATAAACAAAATGTTGAATATACATACAATGGAATATAATTCAGCCATAAAAAAGAATAAAATACTGATACATACTATAATATTTGAACCTCAAAAACATGCTAAACCAAAAAAAGTCAGACCTACAAGGTCACATACAACATTTCATTTTTATTTAGAAATATCTAGAATAGAGAAAGTTGCAGATAGCAGATTAGAGGTTGCCAGGCCCGACGAGGAGGTAATGGGGCCATAATTTACTCAAATTTTAAAAATAATGTGTGCTACATTTTCTCCAGTCGTTTTTAGGAATCTCTTATAGATCACCTAAAAAGTTTTCTTTTATATTTTGTTATGTGATAAATTATTAGTTTATTTTTGAATGTTAAATCAGCCTTATATTTCTAGAATAAACTAGTCATGATGCAAAGTCTTTTAATAGTTTGCTGAGTTAATTGGCTGATATGTTGTTTAGGGTTTCTGCATCTATGTTTGTGAATGATAATGCTCTGTAATTCTTCATTCTTGTCATATATTTGTTAAGTTTTGGTGTCAGAGTTATGCTATCCTAGTAAAACAAGGGTGGGAGGGCTTCCCTTTTTCTATTCCCTGAAATAATTTGTGTAAGATTTGATTAGTTTCTTCCTTGAATGCTTGTTAAGTTACACTAGTGAAACCACCTGAGCAAGAATTTTATTTATGGAAAGATTTTTTTTAATTAAAATTTCGATTCCTGGGTCTCCTGGGTGGGTTGGTTGAGCAGCCAACTCTTGATTTGAGCTTAGGTTATGATCCCACAGTCCTAGGATCAAGCCCCATGTCTGGCTCCATACTGAGCATGTAGTCTGCTTAAGATTTTTCTCTCCTCCTTCTACCCCCCCTCCCCTACTCTCTCTCTCTAAAATAAATAAATAAAATAAAACAAACAAAAACTTTAAAAAATAAAATTTCAATATTTTGTTTCACATAAAACTTTTCTATTTCTTCTGCTTTGGATGTGGTTTTATTTTTATGCCAATTTGTCCTAAGTTGTGATATATTTAATAGAGGAGTGTTAAAACTTCCAACCAAAATTGCAAGTTTGTCTATTCTTTTAGCACTTTCAATTGTTGCCTTATATATTTTGAAGCTATGTTATTAAGTGCACACAATTTTAAGAAAATAATGTCTTTGACACATAGTATCATTTTGTAATTATTAAATATACCTATTTTTATTTGGTAGTGCACTTGGTTTTGATCTCTAGTTAATCTGATATCAATCAGCCACACAAGCTGTCTTCAGGTTAATATTAGCATGGTATATATTTTTCATTAAAATGTTTCAACATATATCTGTTCTTATATATCAATTGTGTCTCTATTAAACAGTGTGACTTGTGTCTTGTTTCTCAATTCAGTCTTACAATCTCTGTAATTTAATGAAAGTTTGTGAAATTTTTTCCAACTAAATTTCATGTATTTATTAATACATTTCCATTTATTTCTTCTATTTAACTGTTTGATTCATATTTATCTTATCTGATACGTGGCTATTTAACTGTTTGGTTTATATTTAGCCTGATACTTGGATCTTTATTCCCTCTTTTCCAGTTCTTGGGCTGTCCAATATAGTAGCCATTAGCCACATTTGCCTATTGAACACTTGAAATGTAGTTAGTGTGACTGAGAAAACATTTAATTTTTTAACAGCTTTATTAAGTTATCAGTGGACATAGAAAAACTACACATATTTAAACTGTACAATTCAGTAAATTTAGTATATGTATAAACCCATAAAAACATCCCCCAAATCAAAATAGTTTACATAGGAAAAAGACTGGGAAGATGGTGGAGTCTAAGCTCAACCTGTCCCATGGATACAACTATATAACACTCATATCAGTATAAATAACCCAGAAAATTACCTGAAGACTGGAAGAACAAACTCCACAGCTAATGGTAGAGAAGATGCCACATCAAAAAAGTGGGAAGGGGGGGCGCCTGGGTGGCTCAGTCGGTTGAGCGTCCGACTTCAGCTCGGGTCATGATCTCACAGTCTGTGAGTTCGAGCCCCACGTCAGGCTCTGTGCTGACAGTTCAGAGCCCGGGGCCTGTTTCAAATTCTGTGTATCCCTCTCTCTCTGACCCTCTCCCGTTCATGCTCTGTCTCTGTCTCAAAAATAAATAAATGTTAAAAAAAATTAAAAAAAGAAAAAAAAAGTGGGAAGGGCATAGATGCAGTTTGGGAAGGAAATGGACCATGGGTGACTGCAGTAGGGACCATGGGAGTAGGGCAAAACACAGACTATTATACCAGAAAGCACACACAGGGAAAATGTATCCCCATCACATTTGGCTTTGAAAGCAAGAGGGGCCAAATCTCCTAAGTTCATACAACCAGTGGGACTTAAAACCTTAAAATCAGCAGCTGGGTTTTGAAGGAGCTGCTATGGAATTAAGAAGAAGAGTTCTCACCCTTAAGGAGACAGCTCCACATACAGCTGGCAGAGATACAGCTTGGAAGCACCAGTTTGAAAAATTCCACCAGAGGCAGATAAGAGGGAAGTTATTTATTCATCTCAAAGCATGGCCTGGACAAAGATCTTGAGGAGACCCTTCCAGGAACAAAGGAATTGTCAGGTGCCATTTCCCTCCTTCAACCCCAGCATAAACACACAACCATCTGTGGGAAATAGCAGAGCACCAACACGCCTTACCTAACGTGTTTATACCAAGCTCCCAGCCCCCATAATTTGGTAGATCCACACTTCCCAGCCATGCTTTCCACAATTTTGTTGCTGTGGGCTCCCTCCCCAAGAAGACCAGCACAAAAACACCAACACTTATGTCCCAACAAGAGCATTTTGTGGGACCTCAGTTCCTATGGCAGAAACAGCAGTGGAGGTGGAGGCAGTGGCAGCAGCATGGACAGCAATGGCAGGTCTCTTAGGGCAAGCAGACCAGCACACACTTTGTTAAAATATATCCCGCCCAGCTGGTGACCAAAGAACTCCCACAACAGGCAAAGAGAGCTTCTTCAGACAACTGGACTGAAGCAAAAAGCAGCCAAGACTAAACAGCAGGACATACACAACACACAGAGGAGAAACTCCCTGAAGCACCAGGTCCTAGGGAATAGGAGACACTGCACTGCAGGGCACTACAGGACCTCTTTTACCTTCAAGAGTAGGCGATGTGGCTGACTTTCCTCATACACAGAAACAGAAGAGAGAGTTAGAAAAAATGAGGAGACAGAGGAATATGTCCCAAATGAAAGAACAGGGCAAAACCACAGCAAGATATTTAAGTAAAATAGATATAAATAATATACCTGCTAAAGAATTTAAAGTAATGATCATAAAGATACTAACTGTATTTGAAAAAGAGTAGAGGATATCAATGAGAGTTAACAAAGAGTTAAAAAAGAACCAACCAAAGATGAAAAATACAATAAATGAAATTAGAAATACATGTGATAGAATAGATAAGACCCTAGAGGAAGCAGAGGAACAAGTAATGTCCTAGGAAACAAAGTAATGGAAGTTGATCAAGCTGACCAAATGAGGGGAAAAATTATGTAAAATAAGAATAAACTTAGGGAACTCAGTGACTCTATCAAGTGTAATAACATTCACATTATAGGTATCTCAGAAGAAGAGGAGAAAACGGGGGTAGAAAATTTATTTGAAAAAGTAAGGGCTTAAAAGTTCCCTAATCTGGGGAAGAAGACAAATATCCAGATCCAGGAGGCACAGAGATCCCCTAACAAAATGAACCCAAGGAGGTCCACATAAAGACACATAATAATTAAAGTGGCAAAAAGTAATGATAAAACATTAAAAGCAATAACAGAAAACAGTTACATACAAGGAAAACCCCATAAGGCTATCAGCAGGTGTTTCATCAGAAATTGTGCAGGCCAGAAGGGAGTGGCATGATATATTCATAGTGCTGAATAGGAAAAATCTGCAGCAAGAATACTCTATCCACAAAGGCTATTATTCAGAAAAGAAAAAAAGAGTTTGTCAGACAAACAAAACTTAAAGGAGTTCATGACCACTAAATCAACTTTACAAAGAATATTAAAGGATACTCTTTGAGTAAGAGTATAAAAACAGTAAAAACAGTAAAAATCAGTATATGTAAAAAATCAGTCAAGGGATTCACAAAATAAAAGAATATAAAATATGATTAAATTTACCTAAAATGTGGAAGGGAGAGGAGTAAATAAAAGGCTCAAACTTTAAGCAACCATAAAGTTAATACAGATTGCTATATTCAGAAGATGGTATATACAAACCACAAAAAATCAATAAGCAGTAATTGATATGCAAACTATAAAGAAAAAGTAATCCATGTATATCACTAAAGAAAGCCAGAAAACCATGAAAGAGATCAAGAGAAGAAATGATCAGAAAAAAACTACAGAACTAACCACAAAACAAGTGACAAAATGGCAATAAATAAATGGAGGTCAAATAACATGCTATGTAACAATGAATGGGTCAACCAAGAAATCAAAGAAAGAAATTAAAAAGTACATGAAAACAAACAAAAATGAAAACACAATGGGCCAAAATCTTTGGGATGCAACAAAAATGGTTTTAAGAGGGAAGTTTATAGCAACACAGGTCTACCTAAAGAAGCAGAAAAATCTCAAATAAACAACTTAACCTTCTACCTAAAGGTGCTAGAAAAACAAAAACAAACCCCAAAACCAACAGAAGGAAGGAAATAGTAAAGATTAGAGCAGAAATAAATGATATAGAAGTAAAAACAACAACAACAATAATAGAACAGATCAAGGAAGCCAGGAGCTGGTAAAAATCAATAAAATTGATAAACAGATAGCCAGACATTTTGAGAGAGAGAAAGAGAGAGAGAGAGAAAGGACTCAAATAAATAAAATATCCAATAAGAGAGGATAAATAACAACAAACACCACATAAATGCAAGCAATTGTACAAGAATATTATGAAAACTATTTGCCAACATAGTCAACAACCTAGGAGAAATTGTTAAATTCCTAGAAACATATAACCTACCAAAACTGAAAAGGAAAAAAAAGAAGTTTTTTGTGAGCAGACTAAGTACCAGCAAGGAGATGGAATCAGTAATCAAAAAATAGACAACAAACAGAATTCCAGGACCAAATGTGTTCATGAGCAAATTCTAACAAACTTTTAAAGAACCATTAATACCTATTCTCTTTAAATGAGTCCAAAAAAAAGGAAGAATGAAAACTTCCAAATTCATTCAATGAGTCCAGTATTATCCTGATACCAAAACCAGATAAAGATACCACCAAAAAAGAGAACTACAGGCCTATAACTCTGGTAAATACATGCAAAAATATTCAAAAAATACTAGGAAACCAGTACATCTGGGTGACTCAGATGGATGACCCTCCGACTCTTGATTTTGGCTCAGGTCATGATCTCACAGTTGTGAGATCAAGCCTCATGTGGGGCTCCATACTAGGTGTGGAGTCTGCTTGGAATTCTCTCTCTCTCTCTCTCTCTCTCTCTCTCTCTATCCCTCCCTCTTTCTCTATCTTTATCCCCCTCTGCCCCTCTTCCCCACTCACACGATCTCTTAAAAAAACATACTAGGAAACAGAATCCAATAGTACATTAAAACAATCATTCACTACAATTAAGTGGAATTTATTCCCAGGATGCACAGGTGGTTCAGTATTTGCAATCAATGTGATACTTCACATCAATAAGAGAAAGGATAAAAACCAAATAAACAGTTCAATAGATGCAGAAAAAAACATCTGATGAAGTATAACACCCATGCACAACAAAAACCCTCAAAAAAGTGGGTTTAGAGAAAACATACCTCAACATAACAAAGGCCATATATAAAATATCCACAGCAAACACCATACTCAGTGGTGAGAAACTGATAGATTTCACCCTAAGGTCAGGAACAAGACAAGGATTTCCTTTCTCACCACTTTCTTCAACACAGCACTGGAAGTCTTAGCTACAGCAATCAGACAAGAAAATAAATAAAAGTCATCCAAATTGGTAAGGAATAAGTCAAACTTCACTATTTGCAGATGACATGAAAACCTATATATGGACACTCTAAAGATTTCACCATAAAGCTATTAGAAATGATAAATGAATTCAGTAAATTCACAGGATACAAAATCAATATGCAGAAATATGTTTCATTTATATATACCAAAAAATGAAGCAGCAAAAAGAGAATTTAAAGAATAAATTCAACTTAAAATTACACCAAACAAAATAAGATACCTAGGAATTAACCTAACTAGAGATGTAAAAGACCTGTACTCTGGAAACTATGAAAAACTGGTGAAAGAAATCACCAGACAATCAGAAATGGAAAGACACCTCATTCTCATGGATTTAGAAGAAAAAATATTGTTAAAATGTCTATATTACCCAAAGCAATCCGAGGCAATTCCTATAAAAATACCAGCAGCATTTTTTTTTACAGAACTAAAACAATTCTAAAATTTATATGGACCACAAATGACTCTGTATAGCTAAAGTAATTTTGAAAAAAGAAATGCAAAATGAATATATCAGAATTACAGACTTCAAGTTATATTACAAAGCTATAGTAATCAAATGACTATGGTGCTTGCACAAAAATAAACACATAGATAAACAGAACAGAATAGAAACCCAGAAATAAACCCACAATTGTAGGGTCAGTTAATCTTTGACAAAGTGGTGAAGAATATCAAATGGGAAAAAGACAGTCTCTTCAGCACATGGTGTTGGGAAAACTGTGCAGTTACATACCAAAGAGTGAAACAGCACCACTTTCTTACACCATCCACAAAAATATACTACAATTGATCAAAGACCTAAAAGTGAGATGTGACACTATAAAAAATCCTAGAAGAGAGCACAGGAAGTAATGTCTTGGCTATGAGTCATACAGACATTTTTCCTAGACATTTCTCCTTAGGCAAGGGAAATAATAGCAAAAATATACTATTCAGACTACATCAAATTAAAATGTTCTGCACATCAAAGGAAGCAACCCACAACACTAAAAGGCAACCTATTGAATGGGAGTTGATAATTGCAAGTGACATCTGATAAAGGATTAGTATCCAAAATATACAAAGAATGTATTAAACTCAATACCCAAGAAACAAACAATCTAATTTAAAAAATAGGCAGAAGTCATAAACAGACATTTTTTCAAAGAAGACATCCAGATGGCCAACAGACACATGAAAAGATGTTCAACATCACTGAACATCAAGGAGCTGCAAATCAAAGCTACAATGAGATACCACATTACACCTGTCATAAGGCTAAAATCAAAAACACAAGAAACAACCTTTGGCAAGAACGTGGAGAAAAAGGAACAGTTGTAAAATGTTGATGGGAATACAAACTGGTGCGGGTAATGTGGAAAGTAGTATGGAACTTCTTCACAAAGTTAAAATTAAAACTATCCTACTGCTATCTAGGAGTTTCACTATTGCGCATTTCCCCCCAAAATTAAACACTAATCCAAAGGTATACATGCAACATTATTTAAAAAAGGCAAACAATGGAAGCATCCCAAGTTTCCATCCATAGATGAATGGATAAAGAAGTGATGTGCATATAAATATATATACAATGGGATACTATTCAGCCATAAAAAAGAATCAAATCTTGCCATTTACAATGACATGGATGGAGCTAGAGAGCATAATGCTAAGTGAAGTAAGTCAGTCACAGAAAGACAAATACCATATGTTTTCACTCATATGTGGAATTTAAGAAACAAATCAAACAAGCAAAGGGAAAAAGAGAGAGAGAGTGGCAAATAAAGAAACAGACTCTTAACTATAGAGAAGAAACTAATGGTTAGCAGAGGAAAGGTGGGTAGTAGGATGGGTAAAATAGATGATGAGGATTAAGTAGCTCACTTGTTTTAGTGATCACTGGGTGAAGTATGGAATTGTTGAATGACTATATTGTACACCTGAAACTAATATAACACTGTATGCTAACTGTACTGGAATTAAACATTTTTTAAAAGTTACCTCTTTGAAAAGATTAGCAAAATTTGAACGTCTTTAGATAAACTTATTGAGAAGAGAGAAGTCTAAAAAAAAGAAGAGAGATGTCTCAAAGTATTAAATACAGAAATGAAAGTGGAGCATTACTGAAGACTTTACAGTAATTAAAGAGATTATAGGGGAATACTATGAACAATTGCATAAAAATGCATTAGATAACCTAGATAAAACAGACAAATTCATAGAAACACACAAAATTCCAAAACTGACTTAAGTAAAACTAAAAGTTTGAATAGACATATTATATGCAGTCAAAGAGATTGAATCAGTAATCAAAATCCTCCCAACAAAGAAAGGCACAGGACCAGATTATTTCACTGATGAATTCTATCAATATTTAAAGAATTAACCTAATCCTTTTCAAACTGTTCCATTACACAAAAGAAGAAATAGCACTTCCTAACACATCCTGTTAGGTTGGAATTACCCTGATAACAAACCAGATGAAAAAATCACAATAAAAGAAAGTTATATATAGATTAATATTTCTTTTGGATATAGATCTAAACAATTCTCAACAAAAGAAGAGAAAACAGGAAACAGACTTCAGCAGCATACTTAGAGGATTATACTTAGAGGAATAAATAGAATTTATTCCAGGAATGCAAAATCAATTTTATATGCAAATATCAGTTAATGTGATACTCCATATCAATACAATAAAAAAATCACATGATCATATCAATATATGCAGAAAATTCACCTGACAACTTTCTATAACCTTTCATGGCAAAAACATTCAACAAACTAAGAATAGAAGGAAATTTCCACAATATTATCTACAGCCACTAGAAAAAACAAAAACTAACATAATACTTAATGATGAAAGGCTGAGTTTTCTTCATCTAGAAGGAGGAACAAGACAAGGATTTCAGTTTTTTCTCTCTTCTCTTCAACATTGTACTGGAGGTTTTAGCTAGAGAAATTAGGGGGGAAAGAGAAAAGCATCCAGATTGGAAAAGAAGAGGTAAATTATCTCTATTCACAGATAATATACTTGTATACCCAGAAAATTCTGAGTAATCTATTAAAAACGATTAGTACTTATGAAGGACTTCACCAAGTTTCAAGATACAAGATCAATATTCAAAAATCAATTGTATTAGAAGGGGAGCTAAGATAGTGGCATAGTAGAAGGACTTGATGCTTGTATCATCCTTTGAACACAACTAGATAACTATCAAATCATTATGAATACCAAAAGAAATCAACCAGAGGACTGACAGAACAAACTGTGCAACTAGAGGGAGAAAAGAAGCCACTTTGAGGAAGGCAGAAAGTGTGGAGATGTGGTTTGGGGAGGAAAAGGATCACGTGTCCTGTGGAGGGGAGGGAGCCCTGGTTGTAAAGAGAGGTGAGAGAGAGTGGAGCATACAGCAATATGCACAAGGCTAACACTTCCCTAAAGCCATTGGCTTGGAAAATGAGAAGGGCTGATTTTCATGAGTTTTTCTAACCAGCAGAGATCAAAGACTGGAGCTTTAGTGGTCCTCAGGCTTGGCTAGGATAGAGACATAAGGACACTGCCCTACTCCTGAAGAAGAGGAAGGCTAGAAACTCCAGGATAGACTGCATGCTATGAGGATTCCCTAAGTTGCACAGGGAGAGTCTACTCCAGACTTTTTGGAGTGTATCTGTGAGAGGTAGCATAGCTTCTCTGGAGACAAAAAACTAGAGGGTAGGCTTTCCCTCTCTATCTTGTAGCATTGGTGCAGAGACAGTGTTTGAGGGTGGTTGACTGGGAAACTGGCACTTTAGCCTGCTTTACTCCAAATACCATGGCCCTGTGCTCTGTAAAAATTGCCCTTTTGGATCAAACATGCATCAGTTCCAGTGTGGCAAGACCCTTTCCTAGAGGACAAGCATAAGTCCCTGCCACACCAAGCCCCTGTAGGTTGGAATTTTAAAAATAAACAGACATGGCTGAGATAGAGCCCAAGATACCCTGGGCTGTTCCAAGCAGGCAAGTAACCAAGAGACAGACAGCGTAAGATGAGCGATCTGAAAAAAAGCCTGTGATACTTGAGGGAAAATTATTTGCTCCTCTGAAAGTGCTTCTCTGAGAGCACCTAGCACAAACCCTTCTCTCTAGGGACAAAGGTGCTTGCTGGTGCCATTTCCCTACCCTACACCTAAGCAGAAACCAACTTCCATAAACAGCATTGTGCCAACACTGGCTGCCCAACCTGCTTACACCAGGTCACAACCCTGAGTTTGCTGGTACTGCTTTTCTCAAGCAAGTGTGCCTTTGGATCAGTGTAGCAGGACCTTTCCCCAGAAGACCAGCACAAGTCACCACAAGCACCACCTCTCCTGACTGTAGGGTTCTGCAAAGCTTAAGTTCTAGTAGAAGTAACATCAGGTCTCTTTGAACAAGCAGACCAGAGCATATCTAGTTAAATTTTGCCACACTCTGGCCAAAGTCAAAACACTCCTAATTTCAGGCAAGAATAAACTGCAGATTAATGACCACAGAAATAGAGCAGTCAAAACAGCAGCAGAGTGCATGCAGCACACACCAGAGACACTTCAGGGCACATTAGACCTAGGACATTATATGACCTCTTCTTCATAAAGTCATTTCTCTCAGGATCGGGAAACATAACAGGCTTTCCTAACAGAAAAAGACAGAGACCTAGACAAAACGGCAAGGCAGAGGAATCCATCCCAAAAGAAAGAACAAGATAAGGTCATGGCCAGGGATCTAACTGAAACAAATAGAAGTAATATGCCTGATCCAGTATTTAAAGCAACAACCATAAGAATACTAGCTGGGCCTGAGAAAAGCATGGAAGACATCAGGAAGACCCTTATTGCAGAGATAAAGGAACTAAAAAAAAAGATCAGACCTAAATGAAAAATTCAATAACCAACATTTGAAACCAACTGATTGTAATGACCACAAGGATGGAGGAAGAAGACGAACAGGTAAATGATATAGAGGATAGAATTATGGAAAATAGTGACACTGAACAAAAGTGGAAAGAAAAATTTTGGATCATGAGAGTAGAATTAGGAAAGTCAGTGACTGTATCAAATGTAATAACATTCGTATCATAGGAGTCCTAGAAGATGAGAAGGAAAAGAAGGCAGAAGGTCTGTTTGAGGAAATAATAGCTGAAAATTTGGGATAGGATACAGACATCCAAATGTAGGTGGCACAGAGAACTCCCATCAAAATAAATAAAAGCAGGTCAACACCAAGACATACTGTAGTTAAATTTGCAAAATATAGTGATAAAGAAAAAATCCTAAAACAGGAAGACAAAGGGGCGCCTGAGTGGCTCAGTCAGTTGAGCGTCTGACTTCAGCTCAGGTATGATCTCATGGTTCGTGAGTTCGAGCCCCATGTCAGGCTCTGGGCTGATAGCTCAGAGCCTGGAGCCTGATTCGGATTCTGTGTCTCCCTCTCTCTCTGCCCCTCTCCCACTCACTCTCTCTCTCTCTCAAAAATAAACATTAAAAACATTAAAAAAAACAGGAAGACAAAGAAAGTCCCTAACTTACAAGAGAATACCCATAAGGTTAGCAGCAGGTCTTTCCACAGAAACTTGATAGGCAAGAAGGGAGTGGCACGAGTGGCAATGTGATGACTGTGAAAAAACTGCAGCCAAAAATACTCTATTCAGCAAGGCTATCACTCACAATAGAAGGAGACATAAATAATTTCCCAAACAGAAACTAAAGGAGTTCATGACTAGTTAACCAGCCCTGTAAGCATTATTAAAGGGGACTCTTTAAGTGGGAAAGAAAGACCAAAAGTGACAAAGACTAAAAAGGAACAGAGAAAAACTCCAGAAACAATGACAAAATGAGTAATAAAATAGCACTAAACAACATATCAATCAATAAGCACTTTTAATGTAAGTGGGCTAAATGCTCCAATCAAAAGACATAAGATGTCAGAATGGATAAAAAAAAGACAAGACCCATGTATATGCTGCCTACAAGAGATTCATTTTAGACCTCTGCAGATTGAAAGTGAGGGGATGGAAAAACAATTATCATGCAAAAGAAAGGTGGAGTAGCAATACTTAAGTCAGACAAACTGTATTTTAAACCAAAGACTGTAACAAGACATGAAGAAGAGCAGTATATCATAATAAAGGTGAGTATCAAAGATCTAACGATTGTAAATATCAATGCTCTTAACTTGGAACAACTAAAATATATGAAACAATTAATAAAAAACCTGAAGGAACTCATTGATAATAAAAATATCATAATAGGGGACTTTAACACCCCACTTACATCAATGGACAGATCATCTAAGCAGAAAATCAACAAGGAACCATGACTTTGAATGACACACTGGAACAGATGGACTTAACATATATTCAGAATATTTCATCCTAAAACAGCAGAATACACTTTCTTTTCAAGTGCACATAGGACATTCTCCAGAATAGATCACATGCTAGGTCACAAATCAGCCCCCAAAAAGTACAAAAAGTACCATGCATATTTTTCTGATCACAGTGTTGTGAAACTTGAAGTCAATCACAAGAAATATTTGGAAAGACCACAAATATATAGAAGTTAAGAAACATCTTACTAAGGAATGCATGGTTCAACAAGGAAATTAAACAAGAAATAAAAAGAAAATGGAAACAAATGAAAATGAAGACACAATGTCCCAATGCCTTTCAGATGCAGCACAAATGGTCATGAGAGTGAAATATATAGAAATAGAGGCCTACTTCAAGAAGTCAGAAAAATCTCAAATACACAACCTATCCTTACACCTAAAACAGATATAAGAAGAAAAACAAATAAAGCTTAAAGCCAGTTGAAGAAGGGAAATAAAGATTAGAGCAGAAATAAAGGATGTGGTAAAAAATCAGTAGAACAGATCACTGAAACCAGAATCTGTTATTGAAAATTTAATAAAATTGATGATCCCCTAGTCAGACTGATCAAAAAGAAAAGATAAAGGACTCAACTAGATAAAATCTCAAATGAAAGAGGAGAGAGGAGAGATCACAACCCAAATAACAGAAATATAAACAACTATAAGAGAATATTATGAAAAATTAACGCCACCAAATCAGTCTGGAATAAATGGATAAATTCCTAGAAACATTAACTACCCAAACTGAAACAGGTATAAATAGAAAACTTGAATAGACCAATAACCAGTAATTGAATCAGTATGAAAAATCTCCCAAGAAACAAAAGTCCAGGGTCAGATGGCATCACAAGTAAATTCTACCAATTATTTAAAAAAATAATATCTATTTTCAAACTATTCCAAAAATAGAAATGGAAGGAAAACTTCAAATTCTATGAGGTCTGCATTACCGTGATTCCAAAACCAAAGACTCCACTGAAAAAGAGAATTGCAAGCCAATATCCCTGATGGACATGTATGCAAAAACTCTCAAGAAAAAATTAGCAAACCAAATTCAACAATAAATTAAAAGAACCATTCACCAAGATCAAGTGGGATTTATCCCTGGGCTGCAAGGATGGTTCAATATTCACAAAACAATTAATGTGACACATCACAATAATATAACAAAGGACAAGAACCATATGATCCTTTCAATAGATGAAGAAAAATCAATTGACAAAATATAATTTCCATTCATGATAAAAGCACTCAGCAAATTAAGGATAGAGGGAACATACCTCAGGATATTTAGGCCATATATGAAAAACAAACAGCTAATATCATCCATAATGGAAAACAATTGAGAGCATTTCCTCTATGGTCAAGGACAAAACAGTGATGAGCACTCTCACCATTACTATTTAACATAGTACTGGGAAGTCCTAGCCTCAGCAATCTTATATCAAAAAGAAATAAAAGGCACCCAAATTGTCAAGGAAGAATTCAAACTTTCAGTATTTGCATATGATATGATATTCTGTATAGAAAACTAAAGATACCTCCAAAAAATTTCTAGAACTGATACATTAATTCAGTAAAGTTGCAGGATAAAAATCAATATACAGAAATCTGGTGCATTTTTATACGCCAAAAATGTAGCAGCAGAAAGAGAAATCAAGGAAACAATCCCATTAACAATTGCATGTAAAACTAAACATACCTAGGTAAACCTAACAAAAGAGTTAAAATCTGTACTGTGAAAAATATAAAACACTTCTGAAAGACATTGACAATGACAGAAAAAAATAGGAAAACATTCCATGCTCGTGGATTGGAAGAACACATATTGTTAAAATGTCTATTATACCCAAAGCAATCTACATATTTAATGCAATCCCTATCAGAACACCAAAAACATTTTTTAACAGAGCTAGAACAAACAATCTTAAACTTTGTATGGAACCACAAAAGACCCTGACCAGCCAAAGCAATCTTGTAAAAGAAAAGCAAGGATGCCTGGATGGCTCAGTTGGTTGAGCGTCTGACTGCGGCTCAGGTCATGTTCTCACCATTTATGAGTTCAAGCCCCACATTGGGCTCTGTTCTGACAGCTCAGAGCCTGGAGCTTGCTTCAGATTCTGTGTCTCCGTCTCTCTCTGCCCCTCCCCTGTTTGTGTTCTCTCTCTCTCCCAGAAGTAAATAAACATTTAAAAAAATTAAAAAAAAAAAAAAAGAAAAAGCAAAGCTGGAGGCATCACAATTTTGGACTTTAAGTTATATTAAAAAGCTGTAGTGATGAACATAGTATTGTACTGGCACAAAAATAGACACATAGATCAATAGATCACAACAGAAAATCCAGAAAAAACCCCACTACTATATGGTAAACTAATCTTTGATAAAACAAGAAAGAATATCCAATGGAAAAGAGACAGCCTCTTCAAGAAATGGTGTTTGCAAAACTCAAAAGCAACATGCAAAATAATGAAACTTGACCACTTTCTTACACCATACACAAACATAAATTAAAAATGGATGAAAGACATAAATGTGAGACAGGAAACCATTAAAATCCTAGAGGAGAACATATGTAGTAACCTATTTGACATAGGCTGTAAGAACTTCTTACGAGGTATGTAAACAACTATTGGGACTTCATCAAGATTAAAAGCTTCTGCACAGCAAAGGAAGAAATCAACAAAATTAAAAGCCTTCAGGATAGGAGAATATATTTGCAAATGACATATCTGATAAAGGATTAGTATCCACAATATATAAAGAGCTTATAAAACCCAACACCCAAAAATGAATAATCCAAGTAAAAATGGTAGAAGATATCAATAGACATTTTCCCAAAGGAGACATCCAGATGGCTAACAGTCATATGAAAATATCCTCGACATCACGTATCATCGGGAAAGTACAAATCAAAACCATGATGAGATAACACCTCACACCTGTCAGAATGGCTAAAATTAATGACACAGGAAACAACAGGTGTTGGCGAGGATGCAGAGAAAGGGAAACACTCTATAACTGTTGGTGGGAATGCAAACTGGTGCAGCCACTTTGGAGAACAGTATAGAGGTTCCTCAAAAATTAAAAACAGAACTACCCTATGATCTAGCAATTGTGCTAATGGGTATTTACCCAAAGGATACAAAAATAGTGATTCAAAGGGATACATGCACCCTGATGTTTATATCAGCATTATTAATAATAACCAATTATAGAAAGAGCCTCAATGTCCATCAGCTGATCAATGCATAAAGAAGCTGTAGTATATATACACAGTGGAATAATACTTAGCCATCAAAAAGAATGAAATCTTGCCATTTTCAATGATGTGGAATGAGTTAAAGAGTATTATGCTAGGTGAAATAAGTCAGTCAGAGAAAGACAAATACCACCTGATTTCACTCATATGTGGAAGGTAAGAAATAAACAAAAAATGAACATAGGGAAAAAAAAGATAGAAAGCAAGGCAAACCATAAAACATAGTGTTACCTAAGGAGAATAAACTGAGTGCTACTAGAGGGGAGGTGGTCAGGTGGAAGGGTGAAATGGGTGATGGGTATTAAGGAGGGCACTTGTGATGTGTACTGTGAAAGTGATGAATCTCTAAATTCTACGCCTGAAACCAATAGTACACTGTATGTTAACTCACTGGAATTTAAGTAATAACATGAAAAAAATCAATTTTATTTCTGTATACTTGAAATGAAGAATGAAAGAATATAATTAAAAACTCAATTTATAATAGCATCAGAAAGAATAAAAATTTGCAATAAACTTAATAGAATATGTTAAAAAAATTACACTTTAAAAACTACAAAACATAGAAGAAAAAATTTTTAATATAATTTACTGTCAAGTTGGTTTCCATACAACACCCAGTGCTCATCCCAACAAGTGCCCTCCTCCCTGCCCATCACCCATGTTCTCCTTTCCCCCACCCCCCCATCAACCCTCAGCTTGTTCTCAGTATTTAAGAGTCTCTTATGGCTTGTCTTCCTCCCTCTCTGTAACTTTTTTTCCCCTTCCCCTCCACCATGGTCTTCTGTTAAGTTTCTCAAGATCCACATATGAGTGAAAACATATGGTATATTTCTATGACTGACTTATTTCACCTAGCATAATACCCTCCAGTTCCATCCATGTTGCTGCAAATGGCCAGATTTCATTCTTCTAATTGCCAAGTAGTATTCCATTTTATATATAAACCACATCTTCTTTATCCATTCGTCAGTTGATGGACATTTAGGCTCTTTCCACAGTTTGGCTATTGTTGAAAGTGCTGCTATAAGCATTGGGGTACATGTGCTCCTATGCATCAGCACTCCTGAATCCCTTGGGCAAATTCCTAGCAGTGTTATTGCTGGGTCATAGGGTATTTCTATTTTTAACTTTTTGAGGAACCTCCACACTGTTTTCCAGAGTGGCTGCACCAGTTTGCATTCCCACGAGCAGTGCCAGAGGGCTCCCGTTTCTCCACATCCTTGCTAGCATCTATAGTCTCCTGATTTGTTCATTTTAGCCACTTTGACGTGAGGTGGTATCTAAGTGTGATTTTGATTTGTATTTCCCTGATGAGGAGTGATGTTGAGCATCTTTTCATGTGTCTGTGTCTGACACATGATGTCTCCTTTAGAGAAGTGTCTATTCATGTCTTCTGCCCATTTCTTCACTGGATTATTTGTTTTTCAGGTGTGGAGTTTTTTGAGCTCTTTATAGATTTTGGATACTAGCCCTTTGTCTGATATATCATTTGGAAATATCTTTTCTCATTTCGCTGGTTGCCTTTTAGTTTTTTTGATTGTTTCCTTTGCAGTGCAGAAGCTTTTTATTTTCATGAGGTCCCAAGAGTTCATTTTTGCTTTTAATTCTCTTGCCTTTGGAGATGTGTTGAGTAAGAAATTGCTGCAGCTGAGGTCAAAGAGTTTTTTCCTCCTTTCTCCTCTAGGGTTTTGATGGTTTCCTGTCTCACATTCAGGTCCTTCATCCATTTTGAGTTTATTTTTGTGTATGGTATAAGACAGTGGTCTATTTTCATTCTTCTGCATGTTATGGACTCATTCTATGAAGCTAGCATTACTTTGATTTCCAAAAAAGACAGAGACCCACCAAAAAAAGAGAACTACAGGCCAATATCCCTGATTAATATGGAAGAAAAAATTCTCAACAAGATCCTAGAGAATTAAATTCAACAGCACATGGAAAGAATTATTCACCATGATCGAGTGGGATTCATTCCTGGGCAGGGATGGTTCAATATTTACAAATCAATGTGATACATGACATTAATAAAATAAAATATAGGAACCATATGATCATGTCAATAGATGCAGAAAAATACATTTGACAAAATACAGCATCTTTTCTTGATGAAAATCCTCAAGAAAGTCAGGATAGAAGGAATATACTTAAACATCATAGAATCCATTTAAGAAAAGCCCACAGCTAATATCATCCTCAATGGGGAAAAAGTGAGAGTTTCCCCCCTAAGATCAGGAACACGACATGGATGTCCACTCTCACTGCTGTTGTTTCACACAGTGTTGGAAGTCCTAGTATCAGCAATCAGACAACAAAATGAAATGAAAAGCATCAAAATCGGCAAAGATGATGTCAAACTTTCACTTTTCACAGATGACATGATATTTTACATTGAAAAAAACCACAGACTCCACAGACTCCATCAGTCTGCTAGGACTGATACATGAATTCTGAAAAGTCGCAGGATACAAAATTAATGTACAGAAATCAGTTGCATTTTTATATGAAGCAATAGAAAGAGAAATAAAAAAAACTGATCCCATTCACAATCGCACCAAAAACCATAAAATACTTAGGAATAAACCTAACCAAAGATGTAAAAGATCTGTATGCTGAAAACTATAGAAAGTTTATAAAGGAAATTGAAGAAGATACAAAGAAATGGAAAATCATTCTGTGCTCATGGATTGGAAGAATAAATATTGTTAAAATGTCAATACTACCCAAAGCAACCTACACATTTGATGCAATCCCAATCAAAATTGCACCAGCATTCTTCTCAAAGTTAGAAAAAACCTAAAATTTCTATAGAGCCACAAATGACGCCAAATAGCCAAAGTTATATTGAAGTAGAAAACCAAAGCGGGAGGCATCACAATCCCAAACTTTAGCCCCTACTACAAAGTTGTAATCATCAACACAGTATGGTATTGGTACCAAAACAGACACATAGACCAATGGAATAGAATAGAGACCCCAGAATTAGACCCACAAATGTATGGCCGACTAATCTTTGAGAAATCAGGAAAGAGTATTCAATGGAAAAAAGACAGTCTCTTTAACAAATGGTACTGGGAGAACTGGAAAACACTGAAGAAATTTTAAAAGATCTAAATTAATGGAAATATTCTATATTTATGTATCAGAAGACATAATATTGTTGGGATGGCAATAATTCACAAATTAATCTACAGATCAACACAATCACTATCAGAATAGAAGTTGACTTATTTTAATGAATTGACAAGTTGATCCTAAAATTTTACGTGTAATTTTAATGGACCTAAAATAGGCAAAACAGTCTTTAAAAAGAACAAAGTAGGAGTACTCATGCTTCCATTTTAAAAATGTATTACAAAGCAACAGTAATTAAGACAATGTGGTAAAGCACAAGATAGGCTTATAGATCAGTGGAATAAGACTGAGATACAGAAATAAAACTACAGATCTCTGGTCAACTGATTTTTGACAAGGAGCAAATACCATTACATGGAGAAAAATAGTCTTTTCTTCACGTGGTATTGAGTCAACTGGACTGTCACATTCAAAGGATTAAATTGTTCCCTCACATCACACTATACAGAAAAAAATAACTCAAAATGCATCAAGAAATTAAATGTACGAACTTAAACTATAACATTATTAGGAAGTAACATAGTTATAAATCTTCACAATCTTGGATTTGGCAAATAATTATTAGATATGACACCCAAATTATGAACAATAATAGGAAAAGAATAAATAATCTTAACTGTAATAAAGTTAAAAAGTTTTGTATTTCAAAGGACACCATCCGAAAATAAAAAGACAATACAGAATGGTATAATATGTTTGCAAATTGTATATCTGATAAAAAACATGTATTCAGAATATATAAAGAACTTACAACTCACTAACAAAAAAATAATAAAAATATAGACTATAAAAGATATTTGTATGGATAGATATCTATCCAAGGAAGATCTACAATGGTCAAAAGCACATAAAAATATGTTCAACATTATTAGTTATTGGGGACTTACAAATAAAAATCATAAATTAATAACATTTCATACCACAAGGAAGGTTAAAATAAAAAGGTCAGATAATGAAAAGTGTTTACAAGAATGTGGATAAATAGGAATCCTCATACAATGATGGTGGGAGTGTAAAATTATGTAGTCACTTTGGAAAACAGCATGACAATTAAACATGGAGTAACCATGTTATTTAGCAATTTTTCTCCTATGCATATAATTAAGAGAAATGAAAACATGCAATGGACTAACCTTGAAAGCATTATACTAATTGAACGAATGCAGTCGCAAAGGGCCCTGTATTATATTATTGTACTCATAAAAAATGTCCAAGATAGGGAAATCCATATAGACACAAAGCACATTAGTGGTGTCTTAGGGATAAAGGAAATGGGAGAGGTAGGCAGATGATAAATATAGAGTATAGGATTACCTTTTATGGTGGTAACATTTTTCCAAAAGGGATTTTTGTGATGATTGCACATATCTGTGAGTATACTTAAAACCACTGAACCATGTTGAATGGGTGAGTTATAGCACAATAAATCTGTTTTTTTTTTAATTTTCTGGAAACTGAGAATTTAATGAGCTTCCCTGGTAGACAACATCTCACAGATGTTGTCATAACTTGCTAGATGAATTAAATGAATTTCGTATGACTCCGTTGGAAGTGTGGACTCTTGAAACCTTGTACCTGCTTCCTGATAGTCTTCATTCTATGCGCCTTTTCTCATTACTGATTTTATCGTGTGATCTTTTGCTGTAGTAAATTTTAGCTTTGAGTACTACTGTATGTTGAGTCCAGTGTATACTCCTAGAGAATGACTGTATTCAGATATTGCCTTGGGGATCCCTGATACAACAAATCCTGGCTTAAAATTTTCCAAATATTGATAGAAAATATCTAAAACCATTTGGCAATTTCTATCGAATATACTCACCTCTGTTATCAATTTGTTGTACAGACTTTTGTTCTTCAGTTCTCTTTCTTTGGCTAAATGGAGATGACAAGAACACAGGCCTCCAAAAACCTGTAAACATTAAATAGACATAACTATTTTCCAATTCCTAATAAGATTGTAGAAAGGAAACATTATATGATTCTGCAGTGAATTAAGGTTTATGATAGTACTATTTTTATTCAAATTAATGGAGATCCTCTTCCCAATTTTCATGGAGCTTATTAAAGCAATATTGAAGATGAAGTTAAAAATATTCCACCATATGCTATTGATATAGTTACCTCACATAAAAATTCAGAATATTCTCAGTTAAGTTTTTCTAAAAACTTTTATAGCCAGTTCATGTCCTAATAAATGAAATATTGGCATAAAATTTCCTAAAAAGCACCC